>NC_064614.1:131122364-133728197 GCF_023898315.1 Schistocerca nitens | reverse complement strand
TTCTCAGTCAGCTTCAGCATACCTGTAACAGTTAGGTTCATCATTGTTTTGTGTCCGATAGGTCATATATCAGATTCACAGTGTAGGGTAATGTTGGTGGTTTGGTTGTGCATAAGTGTATGAGCTTGCCGGTTTCCCTGCTGTAGCCTGTTGGTCGGCTTTAATAGCAGCTGGCATATCCAGTCAATGTTGCTGATATGTAGGGCCTGTCAACGTTGTCGCTTGTGGGTGTATATTAGTGTTGGGTCTTGCCCACTCGTCTCATATAGGTTGCCTAAGGGATGCTGTGTTCTAGGATTGCTATACAACAATTCAAGCAAATAACATTAGTAGTTTTGTTTCTATAAAACAGAGTGACAATACTTAACTTTAATGTAGAAATGTGTCACAATCGATGGCTGACATGCAACATAAATCTGAGTCCTGTGATATATGCAATGTTCAGGCAAGTCTGTCACACAGTTTGTGGATCACTACTAACTGTTCTCGTAGCACTCTCTGTTAGGCCACACTAATACTCTGCAAATCCTGTCCACTAATGTCAGGCCGAGGCTGGCAGGAGCGGCACTTATATTCACTGCTTGCAGAGGTCGCTCCTGGCGCAGCCCGGTCCTTGTCAGCAGGCTACTGGCTCATGCTTCCTCACCTCCTTCTCTGGTCTTGCTTTCTTCCTCTTTGTTCTGTCACTTGTGGTTACCCTGGAACATTCTCCCTCCCCCCCCCTCCCCCCCTCAAAGTGATGGACTGTCATCGTGTAGGGAGTGCGACCAAGGCTGGGGAGGCAGGAGTGTGGGCGCATCGTGGAACTGGAAGCTGTGGCTGCAGAGGATGTCAAGCTTCCGGCTGGACCCTGCCATCTGGCCTGCACTCTGGCTCCTAGAAAACGATCAGAAGGGTATGTGTCCACCTCCTGATTATGGCAACTGCTGTGATGTGGTTGGTTCCAGCTCCATCAGTAGGACAAGAGGAAGTGGACGGAGCGAAAGCTCCGTCTCCATGGGGTCGTTCCACGAGGACACCCTCTGGCGGCTGCTGTGGCCGCAGTCCTCTGGATCCATGAATCTGGGGGAAGAGAGACTGAAAGATCATCATGTGTATGACAGAGGTGAAGTTGATTTTGATGGTGGCACTGCAAACCATCGGGACCTGAAATAAGATACATGAAAGCGCCTAGTTGATGGTTGATCTCGCCTTGCACCCACTGTCTGCTGCAGCTAAAAACCCTGTAAAAAACAATGTCGTGTGACACAAAGTGATACTTGTGGCCTTCCTTCAGTGCTGGATGAGGAGGAGAGTGGGGCAGGTGGAGCAGTGTCCAATGGCGATGGCCGTGAAGCAATTCTGTTGGTGATGGTCCGTCTCATGGGTGTGAATGATATGAGGCAAGAAGCAGTTGCAATGCTTGATCACTGGTGTGTGCAGAGTGAAGTTTGGCCATCTGCTGCTTGAAGGTTCTGACAAAATGTTCCACTTTGCCATTTGGCTATGGATGGAATGGTGCACCAGTTGGATGCTGAATGGAATTGCATTCACAGAATGTTTCAAATTCATTTGATGTGAATTGAGGTCCATTGTCTGACACTATTACTTCAGGTAAACCTTCGATGCAAAAATGGATCACAACGCCTGAATCATGCTATGTGATGTTGTTAAGTTCATTGGCACAGCAAAAGGAAACTTACTATTCGAGTCAACCACAATCAACCAACAAGTGTTCCAGAAAGGTCCTGCAAAGTCTATGTGCACACATTGCCACGGCGATTGTGACTTCGGCCAAGCAGAGAATTTTTATCGCTGAGCAGACTGATTTTCCACACATGCGTGACACTGTGACGTCATCTGTTCTATTTCAGTGTCCATATCCTGCCAAGTACAGTGTCAACGCACTAACTTGTTTCATACAAACAATTCTTCAGTGTCATTGGTGAAGTAACTTGAAGTAACTGCAACACTTCTTTTTGCAAAGCTTTAGGGAGCAACAAATGTGAATGTTCACTGTCATTCTGAACAAGAATGCACCTTTCTGTACAGCGAGGTTATGCCGACATGCAAAGGATTGGTGCACTACAGAATTCTTTATGCTATTCGGTGAGTGAGGCCAAGATGTACAAATGTATGTGAGCAAAATATTTGAAGCCGGATAAGCTTCCATGGCCTGTGCAATTTTCTTATAGTTCAGCAGAAAAGACTGAAGCAATTCAGAATCCTGAGCATCAATGTGACAGCAAGGTGCAGCAGAACCATCAAAGTCTGTATCAGGGCCGATCAGAAATTGTGAAAGTGCGTCTGCATTAGAATGTTGGACTGTTGGACAATACACAATCTTGTACCAGTACTTAGACAACAACAAAGCCCATCTTTGCAATTTTTGGGGAGTTCGTACAGGAACTGGTTTTGTCAGATGAAACAAGGACTGCAAAGGCTTTTGGTCCATTACTAAGTAAAATTTTCTGCCATACAAATAATGGTGGAATTTGGTGACACCATACACAATAGCCAAAACCTCTTTTCCAATTTGTGAATAGTTACACAGAGCTTTGGACAACACTTTTGGTGTGAAAGCAGTAGGTCTGTCTTTATCACCAATTATGTGTGAAAGCACTGCACCGATTCCATAAGAGGAAGCGTCAATTTGCAATACAACTGGTTTATCAGGATTAAAGTGAATTAAGCATTGATCACTGAGCAAGAATCTTTAAGTTTTTGAAAAGCTACTTGGCACTCATCTGTCCAAACAAAGGGGACATTCTTGCAATGCAAGTGATGCAATGGAGCTGCGATTTGTGCTGCATTTAGTATGAACCGAATATAATAGTTCATTTTCCCCAAGACTGACCGCATTTCTGTGATATTGCCAGGAACTGGCAAATCACGTATGACTAACAAATGCGACTGAAGAGGATGTATGCCTTGACTGTTTATGATGTGTCCAATATAACTGCAACTCAGGTGTAAAAAAATCACGCTTGTCCTGTCTGCACTTTAGTCCAGCATCAGATAACACACAAAACAAAGCACATAAATTTGCAACATTTTTTCAGGTGTATGACCTGCTACTACGATATTGTCCAAATAGTTTGAACAGTTTGGCACTTGTGCAGTCAGCTGTTCCAAATACCATTGGAAAAATGGCAGGTGCGGAAGCACTGCCAAAAGGCAAATGCAAATATTTAAACAAACCCAAATGAGTATTTACTACACCCACCTTTTGAGATTCTTCATCAAGTGGTATTTGAAGATATGTGCCACACAAATCAGTTTTAGAAAAGTAGCATCTAGTGCCTAATTTGTCCATGAGATCCTCTAGGTGTGGCAATGGATAAGTATCAATGACAGTTTGTGGGTTGACTGTTGACTTAAAGTCAACACAAAGGTGAATGCGACCTGAAGGTTTGGGGAGCAAAACCAGTGAACTGGCCCATTGACTAACTGATATGGGCGCAATAACTTCGTTATCTTGTAATTCTTTAAGTTCAGCAGCGGATTTGTCCCGTAATGCAATGGGAACAGTCCTGGCCTGGCAAAATTTCAACTGAGCATTGTCTTTCAATATAACATATGAACAAAATTTTAGCTTTGCCTAAACCTTCAGAAAAGCATCCTGGGAATTATTTTAGCAAGCTAGCTGCACTGTCTTTTGTATTGAATGCAGACAGTGACAACACATTGTCCTGAATGTTAAAGCCAAACAAATCAAAAGAGTCAAGATCAAATATGTTCTCACAATTGCATGATTGTAGCGCTGTAAAAGTCACAGTTCGCATATGCAAGCGAAACATGGCAGGCAAAGTACATGTTCTGAGAATGGGAATGTCTAGTCCATTATAAGCTGTCAGCTGCATGCTAGTTTTAGACAGGTGTGGGGAGCCTAACAGTTCGTATGTGTGATGACTGAGCAATGTGACAGGATCACCTGTGTCCACATTTCCCACAAATAAGTAAATGAACAAAAAGTTTGTTTGACTGATGAATCACTCTAAAAACTGCACCCTTGCCTGTTGCAGACTTGGAATATACTGCATTAATGACATGGGTCTCGTGACTAGATTTTTGTGAGTGGACCAAATTCTTATGTTTGTTCTAAACATATGGACTGTATATGTCCTTTCCTATCACAAACATAACACTGAGCTTGTCGATAGGGGCACTCTTGGCATTTGTGCCATGAGTAACACCTAGAGCAAGATTTAATTCTGTTCACCAGTGTAGCTGCCTGTTTAGCGAACTGCTTACGTGGCATGGAAGGTTGTGTATTCGATGTGGCTAGCGCGAGCAGCCGGTGCGGAGTGAGGTGATCACAAGCAAGGGACTCATCCCAACAAATAGCTGGCTGCTCAGATTTATGAGCCAACAAGGCACCGGAATCATACTGATCTAGTTTTTGTACTACCTGCTGAAATGATGGATCAGACTGTTTCAGAATCTGTTCTCTGAGTTTGACATCAGCACATTGTACATGATTGCATCACACAACATAACATCTGAATAACAAAACATAACATCTGAATATAAAACACTGCAAGCACATTTGAATTTCCATTTCCTTCTCATACCTTGCAAATCTGTTACCCACTCGTGATAAGTTTGTTGTAACAATTTTTTGTGATGAAAGAATTGATTCCTAGCTGCTATCACATTCACTTGTTGGTCATAATAGTTAGTCAGCGAAGAGATAACATTGTCATACGCAAGTTCACTCAGAGTGACATTAGGAAAGTGTGTTTGAATTAATCTGAACACTTCACGTCCTACTGGGATAATGGATATGGAAGTTTCACAGTACCTGCAACATTGTGGGCTAGTAGGTGTACCTCAAATTGAAGTAACCACTTGTTCAATCCTTCATCTTGTTCACAAAACTGTCAAGAAGGTGGTATAGCAGCTCTAGTAGATGGTGCTTGTTCTGCCGGGCATGCAGCATTGGCCAGTAGCTGCTGCACCATGTTGAGCAGAGTAGATATTTGCTGCATCTGAAACTGAAACATCTGCATTAGCTGTGTGGCACCTATTGCTTGTGGCTGTGGTGCCTGAGCAGGGGGCAGGACAGATGGGGGAGGGGGGGGGGGGAGGCATATTGGAAGACACAAATGCAACAAATACACAAAAAAAGCAAAGAAAATTTTCTGCACCACCCACCTGAAAACACTGATTAGCAAAAATGACAAGAAATTGATAAAGCAATAAGCACCCATGCAAAATAGAGACAAGAGAGAATTAAGGTGCCAGCAGATAATAAATGAAAAGTTTGTGGCCATCAGGCATTGGGTGCGGCGGATACTTGTCTCCAGTTGTTGGGTCTTGCCCACTTGTCTCGTATAGGGTGCCTAAGGGATGATGCATTTTCGGAATGCTATACAACAATTCAAGAAAATAACATTAGTAGTTTTTTTTCTACAAAGCAGATTGACATTAATTAACTTTAATGTACAAGGGTGTCAAAAATGATGGACGACATGCAACGTACACTATGTGATCAAAAGTATCTGGACACCCACAAAAACATATGTTTTTCATATTAGGTGCATTATGCTGCCACCTATTGCCAGGTACTCCATATCAGCGACCTCATTAGTCATTAGACTTCATGAGAGAGCAGAATGAGGTGCTCTGCAGAAGTAACGGACTTTGAATGTGGTCAGGTGATTGGGTGTCACTTGTGTCATACACCTGTACACAAGATTTCCACACTCCTTAACATCCCTAAGTCCATTGTTTCTGATGTGATAGTGAAGTGGAAATGTGAAGGGATACATATAGCACAAAAGTGTACAGGCCCACCTCGTCTGTTGACTGACAGAGACCTCCAACAGTTGAAGAGGGTCATAATGTGTAATAGGCAGACATATATGCAGACCATCACACAGGAATTCCAGGCTGCATCAGGATCCACTGCAAGTATTAGGACAGTTAGGTGGGAGGTGAGAAAACTTGTATTTCATGGCCGAGCGGCTGTCCATAAGCCACACATTACGCCAGTAAATGCCGAACGACACCTCACTTGGTGTAAGGAGTGTAAACATTGGATGACTGAACAGTGGAAAAAACGTTGTGTGGAGTGATGAATCACAGTACAAAATGTGGCGATCCAATGGCAGGGTGTGGGTATGCCGAATGCTCGGTCAACGTCATCTGCCAGTGTGTGTAGTGCCAAGAGTAAAATTCGGAGGTGGAGGTATTATGGTGTGGTCATGTTTTTCATGGAGGGGGCTTGCACCCCTTGTTGTTTTGTATTGCCCTAACACACCACAGGCCTACATTGATGTTTCAAGCACCTTATTGCTTCCTACTGTTGAAGAGTAATTCAGGGATGGCAACTGCATCTTTCAACATGATCAAGCACCTGGTCATAATGCACGGTCTGTGGCGGAGTGGTTGTACGACAGTAACATCCCTGTAATGGACTGGACTGCACAGAGTCCTGACCTGAATCCTATAGAACAATAGAACACCTTTGGGATGTTTTGACATGCCGACTACATGCCAGGTCTCACCGACTGACACCGGTACCTCTCCTCAGTGCAGCACTCTGTGAAAAATGGGCTGCCATTCCCCAAGAAAGCTTCCAGCACCTGATTGAATGTATGAATGTGAGAGTGGAAGCTGTCATCAAGGCTAAGGGTGAGGCAACATCATATTGAATTCCTGCATTACCAACGGAGGGGGCACCACGAACCTGTAAGCCACTTACGATCTTCAAAATTCTTGGCATCTTTGCTCAAACCAGTGATAGGCAATTGTGCACATCACATAACGAATTCTAGTGATTTGATCTGCTGACTTCAGTCACTACAGCTGCAAAGTAACGACTTATTGGTCAGTCTTGATGTGGTTTCTCTTTTCACAGAGGTGCCTCTTATGGACTCACTACACCTCAGTGGCAATATGTTTGGTGCAGACATTACAGCGTTGTTTGAGCATACTGTCTCCTCTACATATTTTATATTTAACAATGAATTTTACGAACAATCTGACAGTGTTGCCATGGGGAGTCCTTTGTCTCCAATGGTGGCCAATCTTTTTGTGGAAGATTTTGAGGAAAGAGAAGTCGACTCTGTCACTTTTAAACTGACAGTATTTTGGCGATACGTTGATGACACTTTTATAGTGTGGCCTCATGGTTTGGACTGTCTCCAAGAATTTTTATGTCACATGAACTCCATACATGAAAACATAAAGTTTACCATGGAGATAGAGAAAGATGGTTGCTTGCTATTTTTAGACGTCTTGGTGAGGCATAAGAGTAATGGCACACTTGGTCACTCAGTGTACAGAAAGCCCACTCATACAAACCTGTACCTGCAAGTTACTAGTTGCCACCATCCAGCACAAACAATGGGCATTCTTAAAACCTTAATCCACCATACCCCTACCATCTCTGACACCAGGAACTGGAACTGGAATACCTGCAAAAAGTATTTCTGAAGAATGGCTTTTCAACTAGGCAAGTGAACTGAGTAATGCAGACCTTCAAACAACAGAACAAGGAAGAGGAAGAGGCCTTCAGGTCGACTGCTTATCTACCATTTATTGGGAACATATCTTCACAGATAGGCAGAATATTGAGAAAGTATCAAGTGAGAGTCATCTTTCGCCCACATACCAAAATTTCATCACTGGTGGGATCCGTTAAAGATGACCTGGGCCTGCGTAAATCAGGTGTTTACAAGATTCTGTGTGAATGCGGCAAATCATATATAGGGCAAATAACACAAACTGTGCAGGAACGCATTGTGGAACACCAACGGCATACTCGCCTTCTCCATCCCACCAAGTCTGCAATCGCCAAACATTGTATTTTCACAGACCACTCCATGAATTACAACGACACAAAAATTTTGGCCCATACATCAAACTTTTGGAGCTCGATTATCAATGAATCTGTGGAAATCAGATTGTCTGACAACAAGACTCTCATCAATTGAGATAAGGGTTATCATCTAAACTCTGCTTGGAATCCTGTTATAGAGAAACTTCATAGTTGATGTAGTTATCTGCATAAAGATGAAAATTGATCTGATATCGATATGCCAAGCTTTCACCAGGGCGCGAGGCACAGTGCACGGAGTTGTTATGAATGTGCACACTGAGCAGCGCATGCGCAATGTTACCTCAGCATGGCTTTAAATAGCAGAGCTCAGCACGTACTTGCCAGTACTACTACAATGGTACTCACCTGAAGATGGCCAGAAGACTCTGCACCTAAATATCGTGGCAGGACATTACTGAAATCCAGCAGTTCTCCTGTGTTTTTATGGAACAATCAGTACACCGGGAAAGCTTTAAACATCACAACTAATGGTATTCTTAAAGGATCTCTTTGGCTTTATTTGAAAATGTGTTAGCAAACCCAGCCCTTAATTATTTCCAAAGTAATTAACAGTTTTGTCAAAAGTATTGTTTGCAGAAGGATATCTGTTAATTTCATTATTTAAACAAATAATTCAGCCTACCTCTTGTAGTAGAAGAAACTGTTAAAAAGAACGAATTTTTGAATTTTTCATTGTATTCAGTTAATACAATGAGTTAAATTTCAGTTGTAATTTCTGTAAATTAAACCTCGAACAATGTATAGTTTGAGTGCCTATTATTGTGAGGATATGTAAGGGCCCAATTTTTGGACCGAAGACAGTCAGTCCATGGCCGAGTTTCAGACACGAAACCTGTGTTGGTTAGAACAACAACAATGCATCAACTTCACTGTAAAATAAGTGGTACACCAATAGGTCATGTGTTAAAGCAATGATGGTGGCTGTTAAATTTATGTGAAAGACTGTGAACTGTGTGGTTAGGTTGTTACTGCTCATCGATGTTCAACAGAAATGTGTGTGGAGGTTTGCCTGGAAACTATCAACGAGGCTTATTGAAAGTTAAAGAATAGTGCACTGGCCATGTAACTGTGTATTATTGGGGGGTTGTGAACAGTGAAAGTAAAGAATTGTGAAACACAACTGTGCACTTGTTGGCTACATTATTTACAGTAGTCAGTGACCAAATTACAAACCCCATTTTTCAGCCAGTGTAGCAACGTAGTATGTCAACACTGAGGACAATCAACGAAGAAATAAAGCAGGTGGATGTCACAACCTCAGCAGCTATCCACATTTGCGTTTGTTTGGCATGAACTAAGGGGATGTGTATCTTGTTTTACTTGGTAATAGTTGCTCATCTCTGGTTAATTTTCTCCAGGGCATTAAGTGTGATACTGTTTTGTGTGAACTTTCACAAAACTTCTGGTACAAGAACAAATTTGTTAACTGTCAAGCGATCAACATGGGTTGAGTTTCCAACAAAATGGAGAAATCTGAGAACCTCCTGAAATCTCTCAGTTGGCATAACATGGAGGATGAAAGTACACCCCTGAGAATATGATCAAAGTTCATTCTCATGTATACCTTTTGTATAATTGACACCCAGAGCATATACGATGGCTATCAGCTTTTCCAGTACCTAAAGTGACATGGTCCAATAATTGGTTTTAGTACTTTTTGAGCATTTGATTCTATGTGTTTCATCATAAGAAGTACAACTGCTTCATCAAAAATAAGATGGAAAGCACTGATGACAGCATCGTCTTCTTGTTGGCAAGTGTACTTAGTAGGTCCTCCTCACTTCTTATGCGTGTTCGTGGCTGACCTTCTTCCAAAGATGAAAAATCGGCAATCTCCCACTTAGTTCCATCTCTAGTGATGATATTTGTAGAAGCATTCCACTGGGACTGCTGTGTGAGGTGAGGACTGATGTACACTGCTTGAAACAATTAGGGGATCAGGTGAGACATCTTACACGATAGATATATGGTAATGTATTTTCTTCGGATATCGGTTAAAATTGTAATGTGTGTGTGATACAGTACAATATTTTGCTGTCTCAACTCTTTACTTGAAGTTTACATGTTGTTTACATAGAGCGAGGCACCATGGGGCTACCATAATAGTGAAACAGTCATTCTTGTGGTCCTCTAATATGGTGTGTGATCACCTTGGACGGCCAGCACAGTTGCACACCTGTGTGGCATGAACAGTATGAGGTTATCAATCAGGTGCTGGTATGACTGCAGTGCATCTGTCAAGTGCATGCCAGATATGCTCATTCAGGTTTAAGTCCAGTGAACAAGCTGGGCGCTCCATTCATTCAATTCCCTCTGCTTCAAGCATGTTGTCCACCAGTGCAACTCTGTGGGGACGAGCGTTATCATCCAACAGAAGGAACCCATCTCCTATGGTGCCAGTGTAGGGCACAACAAAAGGTCGAAGGATCTCGTCTCTATACCTCTGAGCAGTCAAAGCGCCATTCTGAATGGCATAGAGCCCCGTAAGTCCACCAATACTGACTCCTGCCCACACCATTCATCCTCCACCATGATATGGTGGTGTATCCTGCACATAAGCAGGATCGTTCCAAGTTGCACATTCTCTCCAGATGAGGGAATGATGATTGTCCAGCTTAACACAAAATCTTGACTCATCTGTGAGCAGCACCTGGCACCATTCATTACAACTCCAATCCTAATGTTCGTCTGCCCAGTTTCTGGAGCTAAATGGTCTTGTGGTTTTAATGGGACACACACCACAGGCCTCCGTGCATAGAGGCCACATTCCTGAAGGTGATTCCGGACTGTTTGTGTAGATATTGCGCATCCTGTTGCTGCCTGGAGGGTGTGTTGCAGCTGAGTTGCATTCAGCCTCCTGTCTCAATGGGCTGTTAACCGGATATAGTGGTCATCTCTTGCAGATGTAACCCATGGATGACCTTGGCCTCACCTTCTTTCAGACTCTCCAATAGCTGCAGCCACCTCCCTCTATGTCTGTCCCGCTCCAACCATCCTGTGGCTCTCCATGCCATAGCTTCATGTAAGTCATGTTGTTGTTGCATTGCACTACCTGCTCATTGCACTATCTGAACCCAACTGCTGGTGTAATTGTTTTGGTAGAGTAAACACAAGTCAACACCAATCCCCTTAGCAGCAACTATCTGTTATTACCATTATCTCGGTGACCGTAATGTTATTGTCTCCATTCCGTAAAACCGACAGAAAGATATTGAACCATTTTAGTTCATTCTGCTGGTGATAATACTTCAGAACCTGGATATCTCAACTGATCCCCTAATTGTTTTGACCAGGGTAGATCAGTATCATAATCTCCATCCATTAATCTCTCCTTCTTCACGATGTCCTCATCTTCAGTTTCTGATTCAACACCTGACTTCTTCAAGAGACGGTGTCTTAATTGACCCCTTCCATCATTCTGGGTGTATTAAATGGGGAAAAAATGTAAATCCTAAGACATCATCATAAAAAGGAGAAAAAAATTACAAAAAAGTAATTTGATTTCATGAACTGAAGTAAAAATATTGGATATGATATTGAAGAAAAAAGTATGATAGGTGTCATTTTGACCCCTTGCACTGTTCTAGTATTAAAGGTGAGAGAAGTGCAGTAACTTTCTGGATATTCATCTCCAAGTGACTACAATTTGGTTACATGGCTTTACAATATGCTGTCAATGATATACAGTAGCAAGATGCAACATTTAGCTACCCACTGCCTTTCCGACCAGCACTACGCAGGGCACTGACATCACTCTCACAAACGAAGCACTTCTCAGTGATTGTTAGTAGAAATGCATTTTGCTTAAAAGTTCACTTAACAACTAAAATAATTACTCACTAATAAACTAAAAATAATTCCACTGTATAAAAACAAGCCTACTGAAGTTATTTTGACTACTTACACAGGAGAACTGGACAGTAAATGCTGGGAGGATACAGTCTCTCTGTAAATTCAAAAGCGAGCAGTGCTTGTGGCAGATTAAGTCACCTTTCTAGAAGAGTGTTACAACAGCCATACAGGATAACTAAGAATTAAAAATCCCCTGCAGGGGTGTAGGAAAGTGTGCAGAGATTTGTGTAGAATCTGTCCATAGCCGAGTACATGTGGCGTGCACTTGGGGTTTTTTTGGGTTAGAGGACCCTCCACATTGGCATCAGAGATGAACTGCCTGCCAAAACCGAAGAGAGAATGCTCGTCCTCAAAGATTGGATGTAGAAAAGATGACTATGGTATTAGTGAACTGCAGGAGCATCCCAAGGATAGGTCCCACAATTAGTATCACTTCTTGAAAGTTACAAATCACAGATAGTGTTATGAACAGAAAGTTTGTTGAAACGGGAAGTGAACAGCAATTGTGGTGGTGTATTTATTGCAGTAAAGAATTCAATAATTTCTAGTGAGGTTATCATGGATTCAAAATGCGAATTAACTTTGATGAAGTTAAATGCCAGAGGTTAGTGGAAAATTGTAAACAGATGCTTTTATAGATAGTCTGGATCAGGAGCTGTAGTGGTAGAGCGATTCAGTGAGAATTGGCAGAATGTTGTCAATAACTTATCTGATCATGCTGTTGTAATAGGAAGTGACTTCAGTTTGTCAGATATAGGTGGGGATAGTCACACTATCAAAACTGGTGCTAGAGACAGGAATTCATGTGACATTATTCAGAATGTCTTGTCTGAAAATTACTTTGAGCGGATAATCAGAGAACTAACTCACGAAGGTAACATCTGAGACCTCCGAACAACAGACAGACCTGAACTTATCAAATCAGTTAATGCAGGGGCAGGTATCAGTGATCATAAGACTGTGATAGAAAGTATGACTATGGTTTTTACAAGAAATATCAAGAAAGGTTGGAAAATAATTGTTGCTTGGCAAGAGTGCCTGGATACAAATTGCAGAGTGTCTGTGTAGTCAGCATTCTCTGTGTCTTTATTTTATGTATTTATGTTTTGACAACATCCATGCAATTTTAACTATCTACAAATGGATTAATAAATAAATAAATAAATGAAATATTCGGTGCTGAGAATGAAAATGTGGAGCACAAATGGAAAAATTCAACAGCATTGTTCAACAACATTGAAAGTTTCTTGGCAGTACATTGATAGCAACAACTTCAATGGGATCATCCTTCTGTTGTTATGTTTCTTTCTTGTGAATGTACAGTTTAGTTTTGAATAATGAAGAAACTGCAGGACATTTGCGTAATCCACAATCTACTATTGGGTACATGACCTGTTTCAGAACAGTTACGGTTCCATCATCTGGTGTAAACTACAATATTAAAAATAATTCTGTTACACAGATAAGGGAGGGGATCCTCAAGTCTAAAACATCACATAAGGAACTATGTGGCTAAAATTTCAGGTTTAAAGCAGAGAACAAGATGTTACTTGCAAATAAAATCACTTAATCATCTGAGGACACCCTCATCCCAGTGTTGTCATGGAACAAAGGGTTCTGTGTCAGAAGAGTAAAAGAGACCTAAAACAATAATAAAAAGTGTAAAATGCAATAAAAATTGGGGGGGGGGGGAGGCATGTGAAATTACTTAATTGCTTACAAAACTTCCGTAACAGTTGTTCCGCCATCTGTGTGACCGGAAACACAAATGGGAAAAACTATATAATACTAAATACTAACCATGAGTGGTGAAGCTAAAATAAATAAATAGCTGCACACAATCCATGAAATTGGTGAAATTTTTAAAGTGGAAAAGCAGGAATTAACAGCAGAAATGAGACAGAACCATCACAACATTAAGAGAGAAGAGGACGTGAAGTGTTTCACATTGGCTTGGGCTACGTGGTGGTTTGTTATACTTCACCTCATGCACCAAACACCTAAATAAGTTGCCACCTGAATACTCATTTTATACACAATGAATGTTGCTTACTGAATATTCAGTCACTGTTAAATGTTATTAATCAGGGTTTAGCTAGTCTGTGCCCTGAATCTGTGTGGCTTCTTCCTCCACCATGGCTCAGACTTTGCCTCCTTACAGGCTGCAGATAAAGCTGTGGAAAATTATCTTCTCATTCACTCGCTTCATAAATAAGAAGTATGATTCAATTCACCTTCTTATATTATCTTCAAAATTACAGCTCAATACATGATAAAGGAGGACAGCTACCCACTCATATGATGTCTCTCTGTGTTATGTACATAGCAGATCTGATATTCAAATTGCTAATTAACAAATACAATACATTTATTATCTTCAACATTTTGCAATCTTAGATTTACTGGAGCTCTTTCCTCCGCACCACCTGCTCTGTGAAACTCCTATCTCTAACACAGCAGGTAGGGTCGTCGGACTGCTATCCACATCCATACAGTCACTGGACTGTTAACTCTTGTTTCAGCACCTAAGAGTTAAAACACTTCCAACAGCAGGGTGCTCACTACTAATCGACAATTCTGTCACGAAGATCTTTTCTCTGTATTTAAGGACATGGTACCTCTCATTCAAGGAATGGGACATATCACTACAGACCTGTACATTTAAAAAATCAAGGAAAATTTCACATTATATGGACACCTTAATCTGCAAGGATAATGTCATAATTAACTAAAATATTTCTATGATACAGGTCTGTACATTCATTAATTGTATCAAAAGGATGGGGATAAAGACTTCTTAGATTTCAGTTTTTTCAGTGTCCAACATTTCTTTGCAATGTGTAAGACAATTAAGTTAATGCTAATGCGCTGCAGCTGATAATGGTTGTCAGTCAAATGCATTGTGAGAGCTGACGTGAAATTGGCCAGATCTTCATGTTCTTTAAATCTTGTATAAAATTTCTGCCCATCTGGCTGGTGTACCTGCTCTTAACACAACTGGCTTATATCGCACTTGATATGATACTGATGGGAGAAAGGATCCTTTTCGGTGACTTGATAGTTTTTTAATCCACTGCCCAAATGTTTTGGTATGAAAAATGTGGATTAAGCAACTGTCCCGATTGGAAGCAGCTGCATAGCCATCTATGGCTGGGCTGCCCAGCCTTCCTTCCGGCATACATCTCACATCATACAGACAGCTTCCTCATCAGCTAAGTGTTCCTCAACACAGCCTTCACTCTTGCTGATCAGTTTATGCACAGAAAACCTATGGCTTGTAACCTTACAGAAGTTATCAGCATGAGAACTTCTGTATATAAATACTGTTTGTGACTTACTTTGTGAGTAATTAATTATTAACAGTCTACATTTAAATTCTTGTTTATGGACAGTTAATATGTGTGGAGACCTGGTTGCTAAGTTTGATACTGAAATTGGTTTATAACTATCTTGACACTTTCAGGACTGGTTAAGTGTAGCTGCTTATCTGTGTTATGCGAATTTGTATGAAGTAGATAGAAGAAACTGATCATATAATAGAGTACATTAGATACCAACATTATGCTTAGAGTTTATACCCCACAGTAAAAGAAAACCCAGAGGATTTAAGCACAAAATATTTACAATATAAGGAAAAGATAGATTGCTACTCACCATAAAGATGACCGGAATGTTGTTCCTAGCTGCCAAAGATGGTGATCATGTATGCATGCTTGTGTGAATGAATGTATGTGTGTTTCTTTTTCTCAAGAAGGCTTTGGCTGAAAGCTAGTGTGTAACTGTCTTTTTGTTGTAGCTAACTGCAACTCTGTGCGTTATCTTTTCAGTGAGTAGCAGTCTATCTTTTCATTATACTGCTGATATTCCAACCTGGAGTTTCCATTGTTTGTATAAAATATTTAAAAGACTATTGAGGCAGTGAACAGTGTACATGTACATAAAGAAGAACTGGAACATTTTTGCTTGGCATATGATGTTTTTTCTTCATCAGAACACATACACACGTTCTGCCAGAACTTTCCATATCATATTTAAATGAAAGTGTTTTATAATTGGCAGAGTATAACTTTATTTTTAATTTTTTTGCAGATTATGAAGGTTCTCATTGATGCAGGAGCTGATGTTAATGCTGTGGATGCTGATGGTAGAACTCCCATCTTCATGAAATGTAGGGGTGCTTACGATGAGGTAAGTAGTTCACTAACTGTCATGTTGATTTTTGTATCTGCATTTGTTGATGGTACATTATGTTCATGACTTTTCATCCAAATAACTGATGTAATTATTAATTATAAACTACTTCTCCTGTTTTAATTTCTTCTCCAACTTTTTAACTTAATTGCAATTATTGACAGCAATTTGTATTGTTGTTCAAAAATCTTAACACATTATCAAAAAGAAAATAAGGTTCCTCTGTAATGGATATAGAACTCTGAACTTGTGATAGACAGATTTGTACTTGAGTGCTGCATTATTCATCACTAATTTGGAATTCCTGAAATTCTTGGTTTAAGTTACTCTACGTGTTAACAGTGTTAACACTATTACACTAAATGTTGCAACATATCCACTGCCATGCACTTCATAGTGGTGTTCGGGAAATAGGTGCAGATATTGCTGTATGAGGCGGTACCCAAAATAATCCGAACTATTTTTTAGAACTTATTTATTCACATTTTAAGCACAAACCCTCAATTCCATTCAAAGCACTTTCCACTTGCATTAATACACATGGCTAATTTTTTATTCTGTTTTTTTTTTTTCTTTTTTTCCGAAACATTGTTATATTCATATTTTGTGATGCTTGACAGTGCTTCCAATGTTTTCTTCTTCACCTCAGCAACTTCGGAAAGATGCTTTCTTTTCAAGTCTCTTTTCATTCTAGAAACAGTAATGCCATTGTGTTCATAACACTGTTCAAAATCATGTGAATTGAACTGTGGTCCATTGTCCAACACAAGTACTTCTGGCAAACATTTGATGCAAAATATGGAGGACAATGCTTGAGTGGTGCTATGTGATGATGTAGAGTTCATAGGCACTGCAAATGGAACCTTGCTAAAAGAGTCTGCCACTATGAGCCAACGAGTGTTCCAAAATAGTTCTGCAAAGTCTATGTGCACTTGTTGCTATGGTGTTTGAGTCTTAGGTCAAGCTGAGAATGTTTGTGGTGGAGTGGATTGGTTCTCCGCGTATGGGCAACACTGTGGTGTCATCTGTTCTATGTGGGCATCCTTGCCCTGCCAAATACAGTGATGGTGCACTAACTGTTTAGTGCGAATAATTCTTCAATGTCATTGGTGAAGCAGTTGCAACACATCCTTTTCCAACAATTTGGGAATAAGCACAGGGGGTTGTCCATTGTCATTTTGAGCTGGAATCACACCCTGTTGAACTGAAAGGCTATGTCAACGTGCAAAATGTTGGTGCACAACTGAGTTCTGGATACTGTTCAGTGAATGGGGCCAAGACATGCAAAGATAATACAACAAAATCTTGAGGTCTGGGTCTGCTTCCGTGGTCTGTGCAGTGTTTCTGTAGTGCCAGGGAAAAGATTCCAGCAATTTAGAGTCCTGCACATTAATTTGGCAACAAGATGTGGCAGATGGATCAAAATCAGAGTCTGGGCCAATCGAAAGGCAAGATAGGGCCTCTGCATTGACGTGATTTACCATAGGTCTGTACACAATTTCATACTCATAGTGTGAAAGCAACAAAGCCCAGTGTTGCAAATTTTGGGCAGTGCATATAGGAACCAGCTTTGATGGATGAAGCAAGGACTGCAAAGGCTTGTGATCTGTCACTAAATAGAACTTGCGACGATACAGATAATGACGGAATTTTGTTGCAACATACACAATAATGAGTGCCTGTTTTTCTATTCGAGAATAAGTTCACTGAATTTGAGTTAACAACTTTGAGGCAAAAGCAGTAGGTCTGTCTTGTGCACCAATTCTGTGCAAAACCACAGTGATGATTCTATAGGAAGAAGTGTCAACTTGCAAAACTATCATCTCGGCAGGGTCAAAATGTACTAAACATCTGTCACTAAGCAAGGAATTTTTGAGTTTCTGAAATGTGTCTTGACAGTCCTTAGTCCACACAAAAGGTACATTTTTGTGACACAGGCTTTGCAATTGACCTGCGATATGAGCGGCTTTTGGTATGAACCGAATGTAGTATGTCATCTTGCCTAGTACTGATTGCAATTCAGACACATTGCAAGGAACAGTCAGGCAAGTAAATGAGATTGGAGGGCGTGCACACCCTGACTGTTTATCACATGACCGAAGTACTGTAGTTCAGTTTGAAAAAAGTCACACTTTTTGAGATGTCACTTGAGTTCCGCTTCTGACAGTATTCGAAAAGGAGTTTGCAAATTGGCAATGTGTTCCTCTCATGTATGGCATGATATGAGAATATTGTCAAGGTAGTTTGAACAAAATGCCACTTGTGCAGTCAGCTGTTCCAAGTAACAGTGCGGAAACACTGTCGAAGGGCAAACACAAATACTTGAAAAGACCTAAGTGTGTATTTATGACATTACTTTCTGTGATTCTTCATCCAATGGAATTTACAAGTAGTTATCATGCAAATCTATCTTAGAAAGGTAACATCCTGCACTAAGTCTGTCAATTGACTAGCTTGAATGGAAGAAATTACACCAGTACCTTGCAATTCTTTCAATTCACAGGCTACTTTTCTCTTAAAGCAATGGGAATGGGGTGGGCTCGGAAACACTTAGGTTGTGCACTGTCTTTCAATATAACATGTGTTATGAAGTTATTTACTTTTCCCATTCCTTCTGAAAGTAATTCAGGAAATTCTTTAAGCATGCTAGCGACACTGTCATTTGGATCACAAGCCGATATGGAAAGTACATTGTCTTGGATGCTAAGGCCAAATAAATCAAAGGCATCTAAGCGAAGATGTTCTCACTGTCTCTTGATTTCAACGCAGTAAAATTCACTGTCCTGGTATGAGATTTGTAAGTGGCAGGCAAACTACACTGTCAAAGCACTGGAATTTCCTGTCTGTTGTAAGCAGTGAGGCACTTGTTATATTTAGAAAGGCATGGTGAGCCTAACTGTTTGTATATGGCATGATTAAGTAAAGTTACTGAGGTATCTGTGTCTATGTGAAAGTTCACACAATGGCCTACAATGCGTAACAAGACAAACTATGTGTTAGAACATCGTTGCACAGCAATAGAGCAAGAAAGAGGCACAACCTTAATCTTAGTTTCGTCAGAACCTGTTGTATGTTTGGAAAACACAGCCTTCACTATATGTGCACAAGCCTGTTTCTTCTGGGAGCGGACATGGCCTTCTTTTCCACATGTGTAACATGTTGCATTATGTCATGGGCAATCCTGTCTTTTATGGTGAGCAAAACGTCTAGGGCAAGACTTCACTATGTTCACAGGTCTGTTTACCTGCGGTCGTGAGCAAGGGGTGACTCGACCTGACAAATTGGAGCCTGGTCAAACTTATTGGCCTATGGCACCTGAATCATATTGCTGTAATATTTGCAACACTTGAGGAAGTGATGGATCAGAGTACTTTAAGATCTGTTCCTGTATTTTACTATCTGGGACATTGAATGTTATAGCATTCCTCATCATTAAGTCACTGTAAAAGTTGCCACAACTACACTTAAATTTTGCACTTCCTAGTCACACCTGTTAGTTCTGTGTATCACTGGCAGTATTTCTGTCCTGGCAGAAAAAAAAAAAAAAAACTGATATCTGGCTGCAGCTACTTGAACTTGCTGGTCATAGTACTGAGTTAATGCAGTGATTACTTTGTCATAACTGACTTCATCAGGAGACACAGTGGGGAATAGTTTTTGTATTAACCTGAGCACTGGGGACCCTGCAATGAAATAAATTATTGTAGCTTCACAGTACCTTCAACTTGATGAACTGCACAATGAGCTTGAAACTATGTCAGGTATTTGAACCATTCCTCTTCTGTGTTGTTAAATTGCTGGAACGGTGGTATGCTGGTTGGTGGCACTTTTTGGGCTTATCGGTCAGCTGGCCAGGTTGTGTGGCCGATGCTGACTGTGCAGCCAGAAATTGTACTATCATTAGTAAGGCAGCAATTTGTTGGTTCTGAAACTGAAAAGCTTGTGTTAGAGCCACTGGCTGACTGCAGCTGATGTGCGGGGGCAGGGAGTGGAGGGGGTAGGGTAGCCATGGTTTACACAAATATGTTATAGCAAAAAAGCAAGCAAAGCCTCTGAAAAGAGAAATTTGATTAGTTTTGTGGCTCTCCTCCTGGAATACATGCAAGAACACTACAAGAAATTAGCAATGAACCCCTGCAAGCTAAGTAACAAGAGAAGCAAGAAAACTCTTCTTCTGAATCATCTGAATCATACTTGTCACCATCTTTTATGTCGTTTCATTGTCTGTGAAGGCTTGTACCAAGGGAGCAAGGAGAGGATGTTGTTTTGTGGCTGGTGTCCTCATTCTATAACACAAACTGTACGCATATATTATATGGGTTCTTTATTCCTAAGCACACAGTTTTAATCTGCCAGGAAGTTTCATATCAGCGCACACTCCGCTGCAGAGTGAAAATCTCATTCTGGAAATAAGAAATCTATTTAACTTAAGATAGTCATTGTGGTACAAGCTCTCTATAATAGTCCTCATTAGCCTAACTGCTGTTGAGGTACAGTGTTCACTATGAACACTATTCTGGTTGCTTTGCGCTGCTTGTCTCTGAACTAGTGGCAGAGCTAACTGCTACTGCGACTCCCACTGGGCTGCGACTGAGGACAGAATGGAACTCACTCGCTGCACCAATCTACAATAGATTGGCCCTCCAGTCTGTGGCAGCAGTCTAAATACTGGCAGCAGAGAGGGCATTGGTGGTGCATTTCCTGCAAGTCTGTTGTTGGCCTCTATTGATCTTCTTGCAACCTCTATGCCACATTAAGAATCTTCTAAAATTTCTTTGTCAGAATAAAGGAAAGAAAGAAATTTGAAACAGTGCAAAAGCTCATGATTCATCCCTATTTCTTCTAAAATTTCTTCGTCAGAATAAAGAAGAGAAGGAAATCTGGAACAGTGCAAAAGCTCATGATTCATCCCTATTTCCAAATTTGTGTCTGTTAGTAAAGCTCCCATTGCATCTCTTTTGGCAGTTCTGAATCCTAAAAATCTCTACTCCAGTAATGTGATCGATACAAATAAGTATTGTAAACTGATTTTTGCTTTGATGATACGTGGGTAGCCTAGAATAGCCTAAAAATTATCATATACCTCTTACTGTTACATACATTTACATGTTTCGTGACATGTTTGTCATTACCTCTTCAGTAAAAATACAGGTTGTCCCACTCAAACCCCCCTGATTTCAAGGACCCAGGAGAGAAAAGCCACAGTAGATACAACAATGAAAAAATGCACCACATTGTAGAGAATCTCAAAGAATTTATATTCCCGCTTCAGAAGTGCCAAGCATTGTCGCCAGAGTGCAGCATGGTTGCATGAAGTGAAAATGGTGACTCCACAGCAGTGCGTGCAAGCAGTAGTGTGGTTTGCAGAAACAAAATTGCCAATTGCTGTGCAAAGAAATTATCATTGTGTGTACAAATGTGATCCATTTGATGTGAAAACAATTAAGGAATGGTATAGGAATATTCTGGCAACAGGAAGTGTTCTGAAACATTCTGGTGATGCACATTACGGAGTTTCAAAAGAGACAGTGGAGGACATTGAACAAACATTTCTCAGAAGCCCAAGTAAGTCAATTCATCAAGCATCTAGGCAACTTGATGTACCTCAATCAATACTGCATCATGTAGTTCACCAGCATCTCCGTATGTGTGCTTACAAAGTGCAAATTCTGCAACATCTGACGCCAAACGACAAACCACACCAATAACAATTTGCTATGGATATGCTGCAGCGTATTGATATGGATGCCAGCTTCCTGCAAAGATGTTTATTCTCAGATGAGGCAACCTTTCATCTATCAGAAAGGGTTAATAGGCATAATGTTCAGGTTTGGGGTTCACAAAATCTGCACATTGTCATTGAACATGTTCTTGATAGCCTTAAACTAAACATCTGGTGTGGGCTAATGCACTACAGGATTGTTGGACCATTCTTCTTTGCGGAACAAACAGTGTATGGGTCAATGTATCTGGGCATGTTGGAGCAGTTTTTATACCCTCAGATACAAGATTTGCAACCCAACATCATTTTTCAACAAGATGGTGCTCCGCAGCATTGATCAACGGCTGTCCGCAAGTTCCCAGACAGGAAATTTCCCAATCATTGGATCAGATGCAAAGGACCCATTGCCTGGCCACCACATTCACCCGAAATTATGCCACTTGATTTCTTCATGTGGAGATTTGTGAAGGACCGCGTGTATGCGACCAAAGTGGACGATATTCCTACATTGCGACATCTTATCACTTATGCGTTTGCAACAATAACAGAGGAAATGTTACAAATAATTTGGCAAGAAAGTGAATATAGACTCAATATTCTTCGTGCTACAAATGGTTCACGTTTAGAGGTGTATTGATGATAAATAAATAAACTCTTTGAGATGCTCTACAATTTTTTTGCCAACTGGGTCTTTGAAATTGCAGAGGTTTGAGTGGGACATCCTGTATATTTAAGATATTTTGGCGTATCCTACAGCAGTCTGTGGAAGAGATATTGTCATATCATTTTTTTGTAAATATGTAAATTTGTAAATATGTATTATTATTTTATGACATATCCTACATCCTTGAAGATCTCCTCACTATAGACCTATGGAACATAAAAATGCATCTGCTGTAATCTATTACCTCAATAAATACTCATATGCAATTATGTTTCACAAGTTTCTGACATTAATTGATATCATCTTCTGAAATAGTGTTTTCTGTTTTTGTAGGTTCCAAAGTTGCTGATTGAGGCTGGAGCAGATTTGACTGTGAGAGATAAAAATGGAAAGTCAGTCCTACATGTGGCATTTGAAAACTGTAATAGCAGACTCATTTATCTTCTTATAAGAGAACACGCATTTCTACTGGACAGTGGTAATGTGGATAAAAATGGGAAAACCATCTTACATACAGCATTTGAGTTTGCTGATACCTATATTGTTGACCTTATATTACAAAAGAACAAGGCATTAGCAGAATGTGGTAAAACAGGTAGCAGTTTTCTACATTGTGCTATTAAAAAAGTTATCACGAATCAATATTATGGTAACGATGCTATATCCGATAGCTATAGCATTGTGAGATACATACTTGAAAAGAATCTGGTCCCAGTAGATCACCAGGATGAGCAAGGACAGACAGCTCTACAATTGGCGGTTCATAGAAATGATTGTTGTGTGAGGATTCTATTGGAAGCAGGAGCAAATCCTCGTGTAAAAGACAACCAAGGGAAGGAACCTTTGCATATCACAGCCAGCCATGGGAATGCGATGGTAAGAACGAAGTATATGTATTATTATAAAGCACAGGGACAAATTATGTGGTACAATCATCTGTAGTTACGCAGTGCAAAAATCAGTAGGCCTATTCAGAATAACATCACAAAACACATTTCGTTTTGGAAATGGAAATATGTCTATAAAAACCATAAATAGAAAGGGCAACAACATTACAGCTAACATGATCTGGTGGATCTTACTGTGAAGTTTGGGTTTTACATTCAGAATACCTCTCTTGTGTGTGTAATTATAATATGTTGTTAAGGGCTGTGATGGCTTGGGCAGACATAACCACATCAATCATATGCAGTGTAAAAGGAAGTCATGTGGAACCCAGCCGACTGGGTTATACAAGAAGATTTCCAATCTTCTTGTGTAACCCAGACAGCTGGGTTCCAAATGGTAAAAGGAACAGATCCAACTACATTGTTTTGGGGGTAGAAGAACGTAGAAAATGAAGTGGGACATTGCTGTGCAGATATTGAATTAGCAAATAATACAAAATTGCTCATGTGAACCCAGTCCTTTACTTGGAGAACTTGATCAGAATTGTTGTAATGTCTTTTAGAAAAACAGACTGTCCCATATATTGTCTATATAATTAGCAGTAGCAGTGGTAGTGGTAGTAGTAGAGTAGTAGTTTTATTTATTTGTACATCAGTTTTACATGGATATTGGACAAGTCTCAGTATTAAAATTTAAGATTGACAAAAATAACATGATTCATATAAACAGGCATGTCTAGTTTAACTAGGATGGGAAAGGTAGTTGGCTATGGTTGCGTAGTAGAAACCATCTTGATATTTGCCTGAAATAATCAGGGAAACCACAGAAAAACTAAATCAGGATGGCTGGATGAAGATAGGGGTCTCCACCCTCCTAAATACGAGGTCAGTCTGCTTAAAACAGTTCTACCTCATTCAGGTTGTTTCTAGTGTACAGTAGTGTTTTACAGATAAATTATTTAATAATGTAAAATTCTAGTGTTACACTGTTCATTCGCTTCTCACTCCCAGTTACTGCACATGCTATACACACTATTTCATAAAGTTGTGCTAAAAATGCTGTCAGCTGAGGCCACAACCATAACAACAATGTCTGCTTTCCACTTTGTGTACTGCAGCTTCCAGTTTGGTAGCCCAAAGAAACTGAGTCAACATGCTGCTCTAAAAGCGAGATGTTGAGCTCAGAAGGAGGATAATGTGTTAATATTATACATTGCATAGCTTTGGGAGTAAGTATTTCCAGAAAAGAAAAAACGAAGGAAAATACATAGTATGAAAGTATTGTGTGAGATAAGAGATATTTTATTATCGCTGTTATTATTTATTTGTGTAAACTTTCAATGTGTATAATGCATTGCTTACATGGTATTTTTGAGCTGCCATTTTAAATAGATCTGTGTTAGCAATCTCTTTAATCTCCTTGGGCAATTTATCGTAAAGCTTATAAGCCACGTCATTTTGAATAAAACACTTGAGCTTTCAATAGTTCTCTCCATCATCATCATCATCAGGGGTTGAAATCACTGACTATCTGGGCTGCAAGGTGTTATATAGATGTAATGGAAGCTTCTGAAACCTTCCCGAGAGGGCTGGAGAGATGCATACGCAGAAGGCATGTTGGGCAGCTCGTAGCATCTCCGTTCCACGTGGTACCGAGTGACGTCACATGGCGCGAGTGGCTGAAGCCACACTTGAAACTTCTACTGCTGCATCCCTACAAGTGTCAAGCCTACATCTATGCTTTTGCTCAATGTCCAGAGCCTGGTCCCATGCTGTACTAAGTATGTAGCCATGATCTCTGTTAAAACTGTTACTGTTTACTCTAATTTTGGCTGCTTCTTTGATAATAGAATCCCAGTTTGATGTTCTGTGAGCCGACACTTTTTTTTTTCAAATTGTCTTTTATGCCTGTTTTCTAGGTAATGTTCAACCATGACTGACTTCTCAATTTCTGTTTCTTTGATACATCATGAATGCTCTGCACAATGCCCAGCAACATTGTGAATGATTTGACCTATGTGAATACTACCACATTCATAGGGCACACCATTCAAAAAAGAACACAAAGACCTTTGTTGTCTTTAACAAGGCATAACATATCTCTTATTTTGGAGGTGGGCCAGTACACTGGTCTCACTTTATGTCTCTTAAGCATGTGCTCAATCCTGCTAGTAGTTGCTCCACAGTATGGAAGGAATGCAGCTGGCTTGTCCTCTTCCGCTGATTCACAAGGCATCTTTCATTGGTAGCACTTGAAAGCTTTAGCAATTTTTCTCATACTGTAACCATTTCCTCTGAACATGCGCTTCAAATACTGAAATTCAGACTCTGGAAGGTCGTTGTCAGAAATAATCTTTGCCCTGTGTACTAATGTGTTCAGTACTGCTTCCTTATGTACAGGGTGGTGAAAACTGTTGGCATTTAAGTACCGGCCCATGTGCGTAGATTTCCTGTATACTAAATGATCGAGCCAGCCTCCTTCCTTCCACTCAACTAATACACCCAGGTATTGTAGCTTTCCATCCATCTCCAACTCAACGGTAAATTTAACTTTGGGATGGTCACCATTCATGTAGTTAATGAACTGCTGCAGTGTATTTTCACCAGAGGCCACATCAAGAAGAGGTTGTCAACATTCCATAGAAAGCAAGATGGTCACAACCTCACAGAGTTCAGGGCTTGCCCCCCATAGTGCTCCATGGAAAAGTTGGTGACAGCCGGAAATGGTGGAGATCCCCTGGCTGTGCCATCAGTCATCTCATAATATTCGTTGCAGTGCATAAAGTACATTGTTTTTAAGGCATGGCAGAAAGGCTTGACAACATCCAGCATGTCTTGTACTGGCACTCTCACAAAAAATGACAAAAAGTCCAGACTGATCAGTACGTCATTTTGGCCTTTCTTTATTTTCTTGAGAGCCACAATGAATGACAGTGAGTTAGCAACATGATGTCCCAGTTTGGGTGCTAATAGGCATGCCAGATGTTTTGCCAGTCTGAAGGCAGTTGAACTGATTGCACTAGCTGTAGGCCTCAAAGGAATATTTTCCTCGTGTATCTTCGGCGATGCCTAAAGCCTGGGACGTCTGGTGGCATGAGGCATTAATTTCTTCATCACTTCTTATGGCATGCTAGAGTCCTTTATTAACTTCCTTGTCTTTCTGCAATGGTCTGTATTGGATCATGACTAAGCTTCCAATATTACTGAAGTGTGCCACCATAAAAGACTTCAAGAACACTATTTTTGGCTCTTTCGTGTGGTTTTAAAACTGTGTTCGTATTCTGTGCATTTGTTCCCTGGAAAAGAATTTTTTAGCTAAGAACTGAGTGTGTGTATGAATAAATGGAACTTAAAGACACTGGCTGTTATACGCTGATGAGAGCAATCAAATCGTGTAATGCTTATGACATTCTGTTTGCAAATATATTTGTGTGTTGATGCCATTTCAGCTGAGAATCAATATTCATTCCTAGATATTTTGTGTTAATTATGCAGTCTATAGAGGTGTCATCAGCATTTAATTTAACAGTGTCATTTTTCCTTTTCAATTTGAAATTCTTTATTTTCAATGTCACTTTATTGCATATTGACCAAGTGTAAACTTCCTTGAGGTTTCTGTGTGGCCATCACTATGTGCTTGGGGTGAAAGCAAAATTCTGGTTTCATTGGATACATTGCCTGTTCAGCATTTTTTACAACTTGTTAAGAGACACTAAGAAAGTCACCATGCTGATTAATTGAGCTTTTACGTACCCGATGAAAGAATTAACTTAGATTAAAGTCTTTGGCCTGCAATCTTATTGACTTGAGTAGAATTGTCTTCAGTGATGAGTCCCAATTCAAACTGAAACCTGACAATCAGTGAATACACTGCTGGAGATGTCCACATTATTCTATGCTCCGTTTTTTTGCCCTTCATGTCAAGCCATCCTGGACTTACGTTTCAGCAAGATAAAGCCCGCCCGTACTGGGTGAGAGTTTCTGCTGCTTGTCTTCATGCTTACCAAACTCTTCCTTGGCCAACAAGGTGGCCGAGTCTCTCCTCAATTGAGAATGTTTGAAGCATTATGGGCAGGGCCCTTCAGCTAACTTCGGATTTGACAATCTAGCACACCACTTGGACAGAATTTGGCATGATATCCCTAAGAAGGACATCCAACAACTTTATCAGTCAGTACCAACTTGCTTGCATAAGGGTCAGATGCGGACTAACACATTACTGACTTGCTCAATTTGTGAAGCTCTTTCTCTTGCATACATAATCCAGTTTTTCTGAAATTGTAATCATTTGCTGGTCTGTACATGTAATTCACATCTATTGATTTCCATTCCATTCAGACAATTCCTTCATGGTGCATCTTTCTTTATTTATTTTTTCATTGGAGTGTTATTTTGGTTGTTTTTACTTAGGATCAAGTTTTCAAAATACAATAAATTCAGCAACTTTCATAATTTTATTCACATTTAAACATTTTGCTACTGATTTCATGTATATATTTTAGTACTCTATTTCAAGATAGCAGAGCCCTAACCATAACTTCATCATACTACTACTCACAGAAGTCATTACTTCTCACAAATAATCCCTAATACATAATCACTGTCATCATCCTCATCATCATCATCATCATCATTACTATCATCCTGCATCATTATTCACAAAAATCCTCATTACATCCTAATAATGCATTGTACCTCATCACTATTAATTCCAACTTAGTTGCCATAATATGTTAGGAGCATAGACACTCATTGTATTGTAACTTGAGGAAAGAGAGCACATTTTTCCTTTTTGTTACCTAACCAGCTCTCAAGATTTTACACTCTTACATTGCCAGTTTTTACTTTACGAAAACGTTTCTTCATTTCTTCATACACACTAATTCCTTCAAAGTCAAAGTGAAATAATAGGTTCAAAGTGTTTTCATACATACAGGGTATAATGTAAAGCTGGACCAAACTTTCAGGAAACATTCCTCACATGGAGAGGAATAAAATGTGTTAAATTCAAACAAGGGTAAGTCCCAGATGGAATGACATTATGGAAAGGATAGATTACTACTCACTGCATAGACGAGGCACTGAGTCATTGACAGGCACAATGAAAAAGACTGCTAAAATATTAAACATTCAGACGAAGTCCTTCTTCCAAAACAGAATGTCACAGTTGTGCTTGTGTGAACGAGTGTGTGTTTTCTATTTTGGGAGAAGGCCTTCTTCTGAAAGCTTAATATTTTAGCTGTCTTTTCCATTGTACATGTCTGCAACCCAGTGCCGTCTCTACACAGTGAGTAGCAATCTATCCTTTCCGTGTTGTTGTTAATAAAATGTGTTATGTGGACATGGGTTGATATTAGAGTTCATCTTTTACTTCTCTTAGTAATCACATTAATAATGGCAAACACACAGAAGCAGAAAAAAAACAGCATTACATGAAACATTTTCTTACATGAAATTTTCAAAATACCCTCTGGGTTTTGTTTGTTTAGAATTTACAGTACGTTATAACTCTTAGGGTTACGGCCAGTGTTTGTTGTTCCAGTTGAATGAAGGTAATGTTGACATGTGACACACTTCATTGCTTGAATCAAACAATGGAAAATCCAGGATCAAATGTAACAATATTATGAAAAGGAAAGTTGCTACTTACCATATACTGGAGATGCTGAATCCCAGATAGGCACAACAAAATACTCTCAAAATTAAAGCTATTGGCCATTGGCCTTCGTCAACAATAGACAATAGACAAAAACACACACACACACACACACACACACACACACACATACACACACACACACACACACACACGGAAACACAACACGAACACACAACTGCAGTCTCAGGCAATTGAAACCACACTGTGAGCAACAGCACCAGTGCATGATGGCAGTGGCGACTGGGTGGGGGTAAGGAGGAGGCTGGGGCAGGGAGGAGGAGGGTTAGTATGGTAAGGGTGGCAGACAGTGAAGTGCTACAGGTTAGACAGTGGGCAGGGGTGAGGTTGGAGGGGGGGGGGGAGGGAGTGGTGGAAAAGGAGAGAAATAAAAAGACTGGGTGTGATGGTGGAATGATGGCTGTGTTGTGCTGGAATGGGAACAGGGAAGGGACTGGATGGGTGAGGACAATGACTAGAGGAGTTTGAGGCCAGGAGGGTTATTTGAACATAAGATGTATTGTAGGGAAAGTTCCCACCTGCACAATTCAGAAAAGCTGGTGTTGGTGGGAAGGATCCACATGTCCACATGGCACAGGCTGTGAAGCAGTCATTGAAATGAAGGATACCATGTTTGTTAGAGTGTTCAGCAACGGGGTGGTCCAATTGTTTCTTGGCCTCAGTTTGTCGGTGGCCATTCATTTGGACAGACAGCTTGTTGGTTGTCATGCCTACATAGAATGCAGCACAGTGGCTGAGCTTAGCTTGTAGATTACATGACTGGTTTCACAGGTAGCCCTGCCTCTGATGGGATAGGTGATGTTATTGACCATACTGGAGTAGGTGGTGTTGGGAGGATGTATTGGACAGGTCTTGCATCTAAGTCTATTACAGGGGCATGAGCCATGAGGTAAGGGACTGGGAGCAGGGCTTGTGTAAGGATGGACGAGTATACTGTGTAGGTTCAGTGGACGGCAGAATACCACTGTGGGAGGGGTGGGAAGGATAGTGGGCAGGACATTTCTCATTTCAGGGCATGACGAGAGGTGGTTGAAACTGTGGCAGGGGATGTAATTCAGTTGCTTCAGTCCTGGGTGGTACCGAGTTATGAGGGAAATCCTCTT
Source organism: Schistocerca nitens (assembly GCF_023898315.1). Lineage (NCBI taxonomy): Eukaryota > Metazoa > Arthropoda > Insecta > Orthoptera > Acrididae > Schistocerca > Schistocerca nitens. Next base: position 133,698,273 of record NC_064614.1, on the reverse strand, counting down.
CTGTAGCCAGATGGTAGGATTTTGGTAGGTGGTAGGTGACTGGAAAGATAAGGCATGGGAGATCTGTTTTTGTACAGGGTTGGTAGGATGATTATGGTATGTAGAGTCCTCAAAGGAAATAGTTGGTATCTTTTATATAGGAGGGTAGGTTATGGGTAATATGTTGAAGATGTTGGTCTACAAGAGCAGAGATTCTCTCAGTAGGAGCACAGTAACCAGCCACAATGATGCCTCATTACTGCTATTGAACACTACCTTTCCCAACGACCCAACAGATTCCAAACCAACAACCTCCTTCCTACTCACCCTGAACAACTGTATCCTCACCCACAGTTATTTCTCCATTGAAGGTATTACCTACAAACAAATACAGGGTACAGATATGGGCACCCACATGGCACCATCCTATGCCAACCTATTCATGGATCATCTAGAGGGATCCTTCCTAAAAACCCAGAATCCTAAACCCCTCACCTGATTGACATTCATGGATGACATCTTTTCTATGTGGATCGAAGGTGAGGACACCCTATCCACATTCCTCCAGGGCCTCAACAATTTCTCCCCCATTTGCTTCACCTGGTGCAACTCAACCAAACAATCCACCTTCCTAGATGTTGACCTCCACCTCAAAGGTGGCTACATCAGTACCTCTATCCATATAAAACCTACTAACGAACAGCAATATCTCCACTTCAACAGCTGCCACCAGTTCCATACCAAGAAGTCCCTTCTGTACAGCCTAGCCACCTGAGGTCATCCATCGCATCTGCAGTGACGAACTGTCCATCTCGAGATATATCGAGGGTCTCACTGAAGCCATCACTGACCGTAATTATCCTCCCAACCTTGCACAAAAACAAATCTCCTGTGCCTTATCCTTCCAGTCTCCCACCACCTCCCAAAGCCCCACCGTCTGGCCAAAGAGAAGCACTTCCCTCATAACTCAGCACCACCCAGAACTTGAGCAACTGAATTACATTCTCCGCCAGGGTTATGATTACCTCTCGGTGTGCCCTGAAATGAGAAATGTCCTGCCCACTATCATTCCCCCCTCCCACAGTGGTATTAAACTGTCCACCGAACCTACACAATATACTCATCCATCCTTACACAAGCCCTGCTCCCGATCCCTTACCTCATGGCTCATACCCCTGTAATAGACCTAGATGCAAGACCTCAGTACGGTCACTAACATCACCTATCCCAGCGAAGGGAGGGCTACCTGTGAAACCAGTCATATAATCTACAACCAGATCAACCACTGTGCTGCATTCTATGTAGGCATTAAAACCAACAAGCTGCCTGTCCGAATGAGTGGTCACCGACAAACTGTGGCCAAGAAACAATTGGACCAACCTGTTGCTGAGTATGCTACCAAACATGATATCCTTCATTTCAATGACTGCTTCACAGCCTGTGCCATATGGGTCCTTCCCACGAAAAACCAGCTTTTCTGAATTCCGCAGATGGGAACTATCCCTGCAGTACATCCTACATTCCCGTAACCCTCCTGGCCTTGTCACTGTCCTCACCCATCCAGTACCTTCCCTGTTCCCATTCCAGCACAACACAGCCATCATTCTACCATCACACCCAGTCTTTTTATTTCTCTTCTTTTCCACTACTTCCGCCCCCTCCCCCTTCCCCATATCTCCCCTGCCCACCATCTAACCTGCAGTGCTTCACTGTCTGCCACCCCCACCATACTATCCCTCCCCCTCCCCACCCTAGCCTCCCCCTCACCCCCACCCAGTTGCCACTCTCATCATGCATTGGTGCTGCAGTTTGCAGTGTGGTTTCAATTGCCTGAGACTAGTCGTGTGCGCAAGTTGCATTTCCGTGAGTGAGTGAGTGAGTGAGTGAGAGAGACAGAGAGAGAGAGAGAGAGAGAGAGAGAGAGAGAGAGTATGTGTGTGTCTGTGTGTGTATGTGTGTGTGTGTGTGTGTGTGTGTGTGTGATCTATTGTTGATGAAGGCCAAAGGTCGAAAGCTTTTATTGTGAGAGTCTTTTTGTTGTGGCTATCTGTGACTCACCAACATGGTAAGTAACAACTTTCCTTTTTATGATATTGTTACACATCATTGCTTGTGTTGACATGCAGTCAGCTTCACTGCTCTACTAGCATTAACCATGTAGTGTCACAGGTGGTCATTAAGTACAATGCAAATGAAGTGTATTCAAATATGGAGTTGGCAGATGCCCATTCGCTGTATGGATTAACAGGTGGTTATGGCCATAGTGCTCGACCTTTGTATTGGGAGGTACTTCCAGAAAGACAGAGCCCTGACAAGGAGACATTTGAAGCAATTGATAATCATCCTAGCGAGCATGGGACATTTTAGCTCACTACTTATGAGTGGTGGAGGCCTAGAAGGACAAGGGCATCTCAACTGTAGGAGGACCATCTCCATGTAGTTGTTGATAAATCTAGTGTCAGTGTAAGACAATTAGCTGCAACAAGTAATATTACTATTTGACTGTCCAGAATGTGCTATATGAGAACTTGCAGCATCTGTACCATGCCCAGTGTGTGTAGGGACATTCAGCAACTGGTTTTCCTGCATATGTACACTTCTGCAAATGGTCAATTCAACAATATGTTAGCTGCTGAAAATTCTTTTGGGTTGTATGCCCGTGGTCCATGGAACTTTTCCATCCCTGACATTTCATCCGAAGCTACGTTGGACATCTTCGAAGGTCCAACGTAGCTTTGGATGAAACCTCAGGGATAGAAGAGTTCCATGGACTACGGCTATACAAACCGGAAGAATTCTTGGCAGCTGAAACATCCAGTCGTGAAAGCCTTCATTGTTAGCCCTCACATTAGTGCAGATATGCTCTCCATGGACAATAAATAGTTTGGACAAGAAGAGAATAGAAGCTTTATAAATGTGGTGTTACAGAAGAATGCTGAAGATTAGATGGGTAAATCACATAATTAATGAGGAGGTATTGAATAGAATTGGAGAGAAGAGAAATTTGTGGCACAACTTGACTGGAAGAAGGGATCAGTTGGTAGGGCATATTCTGAGGCATCAAGGGAACACCAGTTTAGTATTGGAGGGCAGCATGGAGGGTAAAAGTTGTAGAGGGAGACCAAGAGATGAACACACTAAACAGATTCCGAAGGATGTAGGTTGCAGTAGGTATTGGGAGATCAAGAAGCTTGCACAGGGTAGAGTAGCATGGAGAGCTGCATCAAACCAGTCTCTGGACTGAAGACCACAACAAAATCAACATAATTCTTCTCAAGTTAGGATGCCATATACGTCTCTCTTTCCATCTGCCCAGTGGCCTTTATTAATTGATAATGATTAATTAGCTAAACATAGCTTTAACTCATTCATACTCAACTAACACACACTCCAGTCTCAATTACAAACTATGAAACAAATCTTTTTAATAATATATTTCTCCCTTTTACCAACCCAAACTGAGCAATTCTCTCAGAATGTTACATTGTCTGGACAAAACGTTAACATTTTTGTAACTGCAGTCTACTGTTTATTATTACAAGACAAGTAACTATCATGATACAGAACAGCAAACACTTTGAATGTAACTTCTTAATTACAAGTATTATGCAGATAGTCATACAGTCAATATGACTTGCAGTGTAGAACTGTGAAAGACTTAACAATATATTTTTTTTCCAAAAATAGCAATTCAGTAGAGATCAGTGGTATTCTGTGGATAAATAGTCTGTGTCCTTTGTACTTTCCAGTCAAAAGTTCGGCTTTGATGGATGCACTGCATTCCCTGCCTTAAAGGATTGTACCTTCTTTGACCATCAAGCTCACTCTATACCCTCCACTCATCTAAAAATTCCTTTAGGGAACCAGCTGAGGCTTTGCTAGTATCCAAGTAACTGTTTTCTAGAAATCTCCTGGAATAAACCACCTATGTTACTGTCTTGTGGGCTAACAGTGTGCTTCACCCCAGTTTCTTTTACCAAAACTCTCCCTGCTACCAAAACAGCTTAACTTTCAATTGTACCCTTTCCCTCTTTGTGGGTTGCCCTTATTTAGCCTTGTGGCTCCTCGTAATAAATAAGTTCTCCACTTTTCTTTTTTTCTTTTTTACAACTCTCTATAATCTGTGTCCACTTGTGATTTAAGGTCATCAGTTTGTCCTAGCAAATCCTCTACAGTATCGCCCAGTCTTATTATGTTATTTTTCTGTATCACCTCCCGTTTATTTTGAACCATTACCACAAAACATTCAGGACTTTCTGAAGTTGTTTAACTGTATATCAACACACTGACGAACCTCCCTAACCCATTTGTCAAGTTCATCTCTTGACTCATCCCTTATAGAACTTACATCTATTGCCAATTGTTCTATGTTATGATTCATTGCTTCTTTATCTAGTTTGGATTCTAAAATGTGCTCATAATGTTTTTCCATATTCTTATCTGTCATTATTGATAGTTCCTCTTTAAAATAAGCTATCTCCTCCTTGACTGACCACTTTTCTGTATTAATTCCTGAAGTGTAAATTCAGTTGTTCCCAAACTGTACCCAGATTTTCTTTCCTTTCCTTAAAACTAATATCCACTTTGGAATCACAGCTACTTATTTGAGCATTACAGGTCACTTCACTCCCTTAAAACTGTCACTGATAGGATTTATATTATAAACTAATAATTCTCTTATTTCTTTTCTAATTCATGTGTAATCTGATATTGAGCTTAAAGTTTCGATGAGTGTCTTTTTACTAAGTACTACAATACCATACATGAAAACTTTACTCCACTTATGAACAAATTGCACACAGGAAATATTTCTCTAAATATATTGGCACATCCTTTTATTGTTATTGGCACTGCATACTTTTACACCAGTGTTTCATTAACAACAACCATTGTACACAATATTTAAAATTTGTTTTGTCTACACTTGTTCCATCAACGGAACAAACTCACCCTGTTTGTGGATATAGTAGTTAATGTCTTGTAGTGATGCCAATGCCAGAACTGCTAGGAATGCGCTGTTGAGGTGTGATGGGTTGGTCAGTGTGACATCATGGTCAGTCAGCAGATCTGCACTGCAACTGGGACTGCACAGCCATGTAGTGTGTCTGACTGCAGACAGCTCTGTAGAGCTCATGCAGAATTACTTGGCCGGTGCGCAGAAATGCTTTCTCATTCTCAGGACTGTGTGAGTCCAGTCATCTGTTGCAGCCACCTCAGTTGCCTATCGCTTCTGCAGCTGTGTGCTTCCTCTGTTATGAATGAAAAATTGTCTGCCGACCTCGGCTAGACTGCCAGAATGGAGACATGTGCATTCACTGCAATCTTTCTCAAACAATTTTAAAGAAACTATGTGGTAAAAATCTTTGTCTTCCACACACCTCATAGCCTCATGATGAATTACCTATCATTTTGTAAATGGTCTTAGTTATGTGGTATTTCTGTATTTAGTAATGTACTGTACTAAATTCAAATACTTTACAATGAAAAATAGGCGTCTTATGAGTTTGTGTTTGGTTAATATTAGTCCACAGTCCACATGGTACTCTGTACAAAACGGAGCTAACATACTGAATTTTTCTTTACACTTGAGATGAGATCCATATCTGTCACCAATCTTAAGAAAATGGATTGCATGTAGTGCACTCAGTTCCAGTCGCCTGCACAAATGATAGTGGAAGTGAAACACTCATCTCATAAACAGTTAAGGATACATAAATGATTTTTGGCAAATGATAGCTTGCAAAGCAGAGAGTACATTGCCACATAGCTAACATGTGAAACTTTCCTATCTTCCATGATGTACAGATGACTGCGAATTTTTTTCAATGAAATTGTGGCAGAACTGCCAGAAAATATTAATATCTTTGCCTTTTTTGTACTTTGTTTTACTTTACTTTGGTTGTTGACTAGTTGGTGTGAGACATTCGTCATGACTGTTACTGTGATTGTCGAAAACTATTTCTTTGTGTTTTGATTTATCGTGTGCCAATAAAATATTACGTAGTGAAAGCAAATGGTGTTTCCTGTGTTATAAGTATGACACTCGCCATACTGGTGACCTCCGACACGCAACATACGTTCGATTCGACAATGTGGCCGTTTACTTCGACATCTCCACATCGCTCACCTTCCGCTCCTTTCGGACTACAACATGATACTAAAGGTGCCTATACACTGCCTTTCCACGGATTCCTACGCACAACGCCACCAACAACTGGGATAAAATCGGAAGATAAGTACAATGTCGTGGAGTTTTCTCCGTCATCAACAATGCCGTTGTGGACTCGTTCAACATCGTCAGTGATGTCACCTGCTATGAAATTTTTTTCTACGTTCGTCTATAACAAACCAATCATGAGTGCTGTGCCTAAATTTGTGACTCACAGTGCATCATATTTACAACCTCCTGTGACATGTAGTGTGCAACAGTGCCCCAACACTATGAACCTCACAGACTTTTCGAGCCCACAGATCACTTGGAGCTCCCCATATATCGCTGATAAATCGGTTTTGGACACATTCTCACTACAAAAACAGATGGGTACAAATTTCAGTGACAACAATTACTGGTTGGACAGTCGTCCCGCCCTGATTGTTTCCGCAGCCCCGGCTGTGCCTGCCACGCCAGCCGTGTTTAAACCAGCCACCGCAAGTGACAGCTTCATAAACACTCCACCACTCCCGTCCACTGTACTATCAAATCTGTTACATCCATAACACAAGAGTGAGAAAATTCCTAAATTACCAAGGTTCATGATGGACAATCCGCATACATGGTTTATTTTGGCAGAGACTATATTCACTGCCCTAAACATTGATTCAGACAGTGCTAAATTTATTGCGCTTATTAATGCCCTGGAGGACCACGCTGAGTGGGTACAGGACTTAGTGCTGTCGGCGGCCCCCCGCAAATCGTTACGCACTGGCAAAACAACAGATCTGCGAACGTCTAGCTAAGACTACGCAAGAGTCTGTTTTATACATACTGCGAGATGTACATCTCAAAGACTCTACTCCTTCACAACTGTGGTGACGTATCAGAGCAGTCTTGGATAGCAAAACTATGCCAGATGAAGCTTTACTTTCTTTCTGGGTTGCAAAGCTGCCGCAAGCTATCCAACTGCAGCTCCTATCACACGACCGGGAACCTCTACAAGCGAAATTATAGCTGGCCGACGCCGCATATAAGATAATCAACAGAAGAAAGTTATCTACGTGTGTCCCCCTCGATATATCACCCGGTAACAACACAGGATCAGCAAGTTTATCCTCTCTGCTGGTATCACTCCGTTTACGGTAATACAGCTAGGAATTGCCGCTCACCCTGTGCAATGCACCCAAACACGCATGGCTGGCCGCTATAGGCGCACCGGTCCACACTGTGACTTCAAGTCGCCTAACAGATCACAGGCTAGTACTTCCGAATTATTCTCTTGGACGTTTGTATATCCAGGATATAGCTTCTCAGAAATGCTTTTTAGGGGACACTGGTGCCAATGTGAGCGTCATTCCACGTTCAATGGTCACTTTTACAATCAAGCATTCGCCTCACCAAATCAGAGCAGCCAACAATTCCTCATTAAAGTTTTATGGTGTAACGCAACTTCGCATTTACTTCGATGATACACATAATTATGAACGGACATTTTCGGTAGTAGGAATCGACGAGCCAGTATTAGGATTGGACTTCTTAACTGCTCATAACTTTTCTTTGGACTTAATTACACCTGCCCTCTGCTCAGTGGATTTTAAACAAAAATTTTCGGCGAGATTTTCCCCATTCACGCCGACAGAATGCAGCTCGAATACGTCCTGTCAACAAGACAAAGAGACAGTTTCTATTCTATCCGAGGAGGTCAAAGCTGCCATAGTGAACTTAGTTACGCAATGCCTTGAAATCGACCAACTGTCTCAAGACAATGCAAGGCTGCTTCAACGTTGTGATGCCCTGACTGATGAATTGCGCGGGTTTAGAGAGGAGATCAAGATTAAAAGTAATAACACGCATGAAACTACATGGGACCTGAATTCCGCACCGCTGTTTATACGCAGCCACAGCAGCGCATGCCATGACCCGGACAGCAAAGACGGCAACCCGCGCAGCAACCCCCCTCCCTGCACTTCACCGTCCGCCTCTCATCAAAACACACAGGCGACAGCTGTTACAGGCGGCGCCGCGCATGCACGCACAACGATTCCTTCGTGCAGTGACACCATAGTCAATGGAACCCCACCGGCTGTTGCACAGCGCAGCTCCGCGGACATCACTGCACCTTTCACTGAACTACCGTTCAATGATAATGTGTTTCAGGTTAGTTCCCTTTCATATTTACCATGCACCGACGATAACGTCGCGTCTTCCTGCGTCCCTCCACGTATTTCGGCCACACCTATTCACAAAATCAACGCCATTACTACGGGCGTCTGTCACCGGCTTAACACAACTGAGGGACCGCCTGTCCGTTCTTGCCCCCGTCGCCTCAATGCAAAAAAACTTATTGCTGCCAAAGAATGTATTAATGAACTTCTACGCTTGGGTATAGTCCGCCCCTCGGACAGTGCGTGGTCTTCCCCAATACATGTCGTTCCCAAAAAGGACAATTCCTTTCGACTCTGTGGAGACTATAGGCGTTTGAACGCCAGAACAATACTTGATAACTACCCTGTCCCACACCTCCACGACTTTTCACAATCCATGTTCAGTGCCAACTTTTTCTCTGTGTTAGACTGCAAAAAGGCATACCATCAGATTCCAATGCACCCAGAAGATATCCTCAAAACCACTATCATCACCCCATTTGGACTATATGAATATTTGTTTATGCCTTATGGATTGAAGAATGCCGCTCAGACCTGGCAAAGATTCATTGACACCATTCTATGTGGCCTTAATTTTTGCTATGCCTACCTAGACGACATTATTATTTTTTCCACAACTGCAGAGGAACACAAACAACACCTCCAACAGGTTTTTGATAGATTGGCACAACATGGAGTTGAGATTAATCATGACAAATCCCAACTGGAGAAGTGGGAGGTTATTTTCCTGGGACATTTGGTCAATAATGAGGGCATTCGTCCCACCTCAGATAGAGTACAACAAATACTTGACCTTCCCCTCCCTCAAGCCTATAAAGAGTTACGTAGATACCTGGGAATGGTAAATTTTTTAGACTCCACATTCCACATGCGGCATCTCTTCAAGCCTCTCTCACTGAGGCCTTAAAGGGAAAGAATATCACAGGCAACAGACACATAGAATGGGTTCAGACCATGCAGCGAGCCTTCGACTCGCTTAAGTACGCCTTAGTGAACGCTATTACCCTGTCTCACCCTCACCCTGATGCCTCCCTGACAATAACCACAGACGCTAGCGATAATTCCATTGGCGCAGTTTTACAACAGACCCTGCCAACAGGTACTACACCCCTGCGTTTCTTTTCAAAAAAGCTCACCGAAATGCAAAGAAAGTGGTCCGCATTTGATCGTGAACTTTATGCCATTTATGAGGCCATAAAGTACTTTCGTACAGATATTGAAGCCCGACTTGTGACAGTTTACACAGATCACAAGCCCCTTGTCGAGGCTCTTCGCAAACCAGCATTAGATGTACTACTCAGAAGGTTCCGCCATATGGATTTAGTATTACAATATGTTTCAGACTTTCAATATATCAGGGGTAATGACAATGTTGCAGCAAACTACCTGTCACGCCTGTCCTCCCTTAAGACAGCTATTGATCCTCACGGCTTACATGAGCTCCAGCTATCCAACCCAGAGATACAGCACCTTCTCTCTGACTCTGATACTTCCTTACAAATTGCTCTACTTCCCTTCCCTAATGATGATTGCTCTTTGTATTGTGACATTAAAACAGATCATCCTCGTCCTATAGTCCCTAAAGCTCTTAGGAAAGACGTTTTCGACACAATCCACAATCTCGCTCACCCGAGCATTTGTGCGACTATGCACCTCATTACGGAGAGATACGTTTGGCCTAATGTAAAAAGAGATTGTAATCGGTGGGCGAGAGCATGCATACCTTGCCAGAGAGCCAAAATACACAAACATACTAAGCCCCCATTAGGCAAATTTACCATGCCCTCAGGTAGATTCCGTCATGTCCACTTGGACATTGTCGGCCCATTACCGATATCTAACAATTTCCGTTACTTACTGACCATGATAGATCGTACCACACGTTGGGCCGAGGCTATCCCCATCGCGGACATTACGGCCGACACTGTAGCTAACGCTTTTGTCCGCCATTGGCTTTCTCGTTTTGGTTGCCCTACTTCACTTACCGCAGACCAGGGGAGACAATTTGAATCTAATCTGTTTAATCGTCTCTGTCAGCTGTGTGGTATCAACAAATTCAGAACTACAGCCTATCACCCACAATCTAACGGCCTAATAGAACGATGGTACCGTACCCTGAAGGTCACTCTCATGTGTCATTCTTCCTCTTGGACTGAGGCACTCCCCTGGGTCCTTTTAGGGTTGAGGACGGTTTTCAAAGAAGACCTTAAAGCGTCAGTTGCTGAGATGGTATACGGAGAAAACCTCGCTCTTTTGGCGGATTTTGTTGATGATCCTCCTCTACTTCCCGAGGATCAACTTCCCGAGTTGGTACGACAGGTTCGACAGCATATCACCAAGTTACGTTTTCCGCAACCTCGATCGCATGCTACCCCTCCGGTTTTCATTCACCCACACCTCAGTTCTTGTAACTATGTGATGCTTAGAGAAGACGCCGTGCATCCACCCCTTGCTCCACCCTACACTGGCCCATACCGGGTCCTGTCACGCTCTGAAAATACTTATACGATCTTCTTTAAGAGCAAACCATCTGTCGTGTCCATTGAGCGATTGAAACCAGCATGGATCCTTAACGACACCGACATACACGATAAGGAATTTGTTTTGCAAGAAACTTCAGAGGCCTGTCCTAACCCTTCTCCACAAGCTAATCAAACACTCTCTGCAAGTCAAGGCCCCCCTCTTCTGTACTTCACGCCTCCTAGTGCCAGCAGTAATGAACTAGTGTTTCAAGTGAACTTGAGTGACTATGATGTGGACTCTATAAAAATACAACTTGTGGACACTTTTATTTTTTTATTTGAAATTCAAAACAATTCTGTGCCATCTGACCAGAAAGACATTAAGCTATTACAGTGCTTCAATGTGGCTCCAGGTACTTCACAAAATGACATTTCAGCCCATGTAGACTCCAATAATGTTTTATTTATAAGAGTAACCCTCCCTTCTCCTTCATCTTCCCTGAATCCTCCTACCCCTATTGCCATCACCCGTGCTGGCCACACCGTACGGCCACCTCTCAGACTTCAAGATTACATCATGCCTTAAATGTTTACCTTCCCTTCATCACTTAACTCCTCATCACTCCTCCTATGCACTCCGCGCTCCTCGGGGGGGGGGGGGGGGGGGTTGCTCTGTGGCAGAACTGCCAGAAAATATTGATACCTTTGCCTTTTTTGTACTTCGTTTTACTTTACTTTGGTTGTTGACTAGTTGGTGTGAGACATTCGTCATGACTGTTACCGTGATTGTCGAAAACTATTTCTTTGTGTTTTGATATATCATGTGCCAATAAAAAATGCATAAGCTTTTTATAATACTCACCTTTTTTTACAACAAACAGTGGTTCCCATCAGATCACTGAAGTTAAGCACAGTCAGGCTCAATCTTCTAGTACTTGGATGGGTGAACATCCAGTCTGCTGAATGCTGTTGGCAAGCGGGATGCACTCATCTCTTGTGAGACCAATTGAGGAGCTACTCGATTGAGAAGAAGCGGCTCTGGTCATGAAAACTGACAAAACAGCTGGTAGATCAGTGTGCTGACTACATGCCCCTCCATATCCGCATCCAATGATGCCTGTGGGCTGAGGATGACACAGTGGCTGGTTGGCACCACGGCACCTTCATGGCTTGTTTGGGTGTAGTATAGTTTAGTTTCTGTGCAACATCGATCTGGCAAATAGCTGCGCGTTTATTAGAAGGGATTTTGGGATTTCAGCCAGTTATCACCAACTTCACTCCAGGATATTTCAGCTGGACACCTGCCAGTCATCTTCTACATCTACGCCTACATCTATACTCTGCAAACCACATGAGATGCATAGCAGAGGCTAAGTCCCATTGTACTAGTTACTAGGGTTTCTTCCTGTTCCATTCATGTATGGAGCACAGAAAGAATGATTGTTTCAATGCCTCTGTGTGTGCAGTAATTATTCTAATCATATCCACATGAACTCTATGTGAACAATACATGGAGGGTTGTAGTATATTCCTATAGTCATCATTTAAAATCAGTTCTTAAAACTTCCTTGATAGACCTCCTCTGGATAGTGCATGTCTGTCTTCAAGAGTCTTCCAGTTCAGTTCCATCAGAATATCTATGACTTCCCAGGGATTAAACAAACCTGTGACCATTCGTGCTGCCCTTTTCTGTATGCATTCAGTATACCCTGTTAATCCTGTTTGGTATGAGTTTCACACACCTTGAGCAATATTCTAGTACTGGTTGCATGAGTGATTTGTAATCAATCTCACTAGTAGACTGATTGCACTTCCCCAGTATTCTACAATAAATCGAAGTGTACCACCTGCTTTACCCATGACTGAACCTCCATTTCATATCCCTACAGAATATTACACCCAAATATTTGTGGGAGTTGGCCAGTTCCAGCAGTGACTCAATTGATATTAAGTCATAGTATACTATGTTGTTCGATTTGTGAAGTGCAAAGTTTTACATTCCTGAGCATTTAGAGCAAGTTGCCAATCTCTGCACCAATTTGAAATGTTATCAAAATCTGACTGAATATTTATGCATCTTCTTTCAGATAGTACTTCATCATAGATGACTACATCATTTTCAAACAACTTCGTTTTACTATTAATATCATCTGCAAGGTTATTAATATATGACATGAACAGCAAGGGTGCCAACACTTCCCTGGGGCACAACCAAAGTTATTTCTACATCTCACAATGACTCGTCCATCCAAGATAACATGCTATGTCCTCTCTACCAAAAAGTCCTCAATCCAATAACAAATTCATACTTTTGACAATACGCATGGGTGCAGTACTGAGTCAAATGCTTTTCAGAAATCAAGAAACACTGCATCTACCTGGTTGCCTTGATCCAAAGCTTTCAGTATGCCATATGAGAAAAGCGCAAGTTGGGTTTCACATGATCGATGTTTTCAAAAACCATGCTGGTTGGCATTGAGAAGGTCATTCCATTCAAGATACATCATTATACGAACTTCCAGCAGGCTGGAGTAACTTGGGTCAGCAACTTCTGTTAACCAGTAGAACGAAAAACCAGTCCAAGTTGCAAATTCTTACTTTTGTTCATTCAGTGACTAGTTTTGGGCTAAGATCCATTTTCAGATCATCCTACAGGGCAGAAAGCAAAATTTACACTCATGTATAATACATCTTCGGAAATGCCATTTTCGATTATGTTATGTAAGTTTGAAAAGGTATATTCTGTATCTCTGGCACATGTTTGAAAATTTGCTAATAACTGTCATTGAATGACTAAGAGTAAGAATTTGCAACTTGGACAGGTTTTTCATTCTAATGATACCTGATTATGTTTAAGCTCAGAATGTAGTCTAATATTCTACAACAAATCAATTTCAAGGATATTGGACTGTACTTTTGTGAATCACTTCTACTACCCTTCTTGTAGATGGGTGTGACTTGTGCCTTTTTCTAAAAAAGTAGGCATCATTTTTTGTTCGAGGGATCTACAATAGATTATAGTTAGAAGACGGGCTAACTTAGCCACAAATTCAGTATAGAATTCAGATGAGCCATTGAAAACTGATGAAGACACTCTCTGCTCAATCTTATATAGTGCATGATAATGTTGCTGCACATGCATCAAAGTCAAGGTGACAGAAGGACCCCAGTGCCCTGCGGCAGTGCCCTTGCTGGTGGAACTGCAAAGATCAACTGTCTTCAGCATTGCCACTCGCCGCAGGCAATACCATCAGCGCGTTATATAAGGTGGAGCGGAGATGTCAGTCTTCGATGGCACACCTGAAGATGACTGGCAGGTGTCCAGTTGAAATATCATGGAATGAAATTTACAATGACTGGCTGCAATCCTGAAATAGCTTCAAACATTTAATTCGCTGGAAAAATTTTAAATTTCAGCTGCGTGTTTCTCAACAACCAAACATAATCAATAATTCTGAGCAGTTTACTTTACATTCACTCAACAAAAGTTTTGTTTCCACATTAAACTGTCCAACTCTTGACCATAAGGGAAAAGCAACTCTAAACAGCACTTTACTTAATAGATTAGACTCATCCTGTACTTTCTACTAGGTCCATTACATATCTACTCTCTGGCAATAATTTGTATAAGTTTCTCTCACTTAATGTGTAGTTTCAAATAACCAAAGATTACTTTTAGCTTAGGTAATCCTTCTGAGATTTATCTCAGAAGTGATTCTTTATCCTCTACTCACACTCCAGTCACATACAAACCACAGTTGTGAAAGATTTCACTCTTTTGTCTTTTATAACAAAGCATCAATATACTGTGATTAAAATTACTTTGTGATTGACATTTCTGTGAGTCGAGTGGTAGGGGCCAGGAATCAGGTAACCACAGATGTTTCCCTGGCTACATATGCTTGCTGTGTTGCCTGTTATGGGTAAGCAAGCCATACCAGGTGACAGAGGCTGCAGGGTTGGTTAGGTGTCAAGTTTTGCAGGCCGATAGGCTGGGAGGATGAGGGAAGCAACACCAATATGCAGTGGTTTTTGCATGTTCAGTTGCACTGCTATAAAAATATCTTTATGCAAATCAGACAACACTGTATCATCTACTGGTGTGTCAATTTTAAGCACAATAGCTGATGATAAGTTTGGTAATACTGTTTGGCTCAATGTAATGTGGGGAAATGCAGGCTGTTCTGTGTGTACAGTGAGCAGGTGACTCAGTAACTGACACCATGCAGCAGCTCATCGAAAAAAGTAGCAGACTGACTCTTCTCCACACAGATACATCAGTTGGGTTAGTGGAAAACTGTGTGTTGTTGTTTAGGTCAAAGGAAATCACTGATTACCATGAACAAATGAAAGGAGACACATTTCAGCAGTGGTTTAAGGAATTGTTTTTCACAAAAATAAGCAAACTTTCAGTAATAGTTATGGACCATGCCTTGTTTCATTAGACTATCCTTGATAAGTCGCCTGCAGTTGCTTGTAGAAAACAACACATTGTTCACCAATGGGAAAACATTCCCATGTCAAACGACTATAGAAAGAGTGAATTACTGGATCTTGTGGCTCAGAATAAACCACTTTTATCTCTATATGTTGTAGATGACCTGGCAGCCTTGGGGTCAGGCTGCCACCATTTCACAGCCACTTCAGTTCCGTTGATCTCAAATGAGCTCAAGTTAAGGGTTCTGTGGAAAGGAACATCAAAAAATGTGTGCTATCAGAAGTGGAAAGATTAAAAAAGAATGTCACAAACTATACTTTGTCATCAGATTGGTGTAATGTTGTAAGACAAACAAAGGAAGAAATAATGAAAGCATGGGAGAATTAATGTGTAGTGCAAAATAACACTGAACAATTTATTATTTCATTAATGATGACAGTATTTGTAGTGGCAACATAGACAATAGTGAAGATATAAGTGGCTGTTCATCTATTAGCCATACAACATTTTACCTAAAATTCAGTTGTGTTCATCCTTTACAGTGTTCTTTGCTTAATTAGGTAATTTGCTATTTTGGAACATTTGTGTGACTGACTGCTCATCTTATTGCAATTATTCACCTATGACATGTGATAACAGTATCTTATGCATCACTGTCTGTACAGCAGCAGCCACCGCCAGTGCCCTCCCTCCTACCTACAACGATTTTGTAGCATGAGCACATGACATGTTGCATATGAGCTGGCAAATCCACTCCCCACCACCTCCACTTGTCAATAACAAAGTAATTTTTATCAAACTATAGCAACTAGCATGTTAATTGCAACACATTTCAACAGTTTTATTCTTTGCAAGTAATATACATCTTCAAGTCCTTCGTAAAGCACTTGCAGATATCTGATCATTTATAACTTTCATCGACAATAACTGGAACAATAAAATACATCAGTCTTTACGTTACTAGATATGAATATAAACAGAACTTTCTTTTTTACAATGTATGATACAATACATCACATTTTATTCTTACATTTACTGTTTGTTACTAAACAAAAGAAAAAAAAAAACAGTGATTCAGCAAGTAAAGTACAATTTTCAGTGTCTTCTCTCTTCATAGGCCTTGGCAGGTGAATGTTGCCTACAGCACCAGGTACCTGTAGTACTTCCATGATGAGTGAAGACTGCCATCCACTGTGCGTTACTTGCCATGCCGTACAAGAAACAGAAAAAAACTGCAAAAACAATTTTTTTGTACTTTATTGTAACACCATATATGGAATAATCATTTATTGGCATTCACTACCTTAAGAATCATTGTGGAAAATAAGTCTTACAGTTTCCATGCTGTTACATTACTATGACCACTAACCAACTGTGGCAAACTGCAAACTTTGTCATTGAGTTGTTGAACTTGATGCACACCACAACACAAATCACCAACAGCTGCTTCACAGTGCGAGCTATTTGGAATACGCCCTTCCAGCACTAATTTCTCTGAACCACGCAAGAGGGAACTGTCTCTCCAGCATATCCTGCTCTTGCAATCCCTATGGACTAAACCTCTGCTAACCTGTTTCTCACAGCCTCACCACACATATTCCCTTCTTTTTCTGTCCACACCATTCCACCACCCATGAAGGCATTTTCTCCCTCTCTCTCTCTCTCTATCTATCTCTCTCTTTCCCCCCCCCCTCTCCCCCTCCCTCCCCCTCCCCGCTCTCTCTCCTCCCACCCCCTCCCTCCCTGCTTCTCCTTTATCTCCCCTTTTTGATCCTTCTCCATGTCTCCCTCCACATCCCCACCTTCCTGTCTTCCTCCCCTTCTGCATCTCTTATACCCCCTGCCCTCTGAAGTCCATTTGCCTTGTTGTGCAGCCACTGTTGAAAGATGTGCCTTACACCATCCCCTCATCCCCATCTCCTGCATCCTTCCATACCCCTTCCCACCTCTGTCTGCCCGCCACCTACTATTGATAATCAACAGTCAGTCTTGCCATGGGTGTGGGAGTACAAATTTGGGTGTCTGTGTAGCTTTGTGTGTGAATGTGTGTACTTCTATTTGAGAAAGGGCAGTAGCACAAAAGCTAGTCAAATACTGTTTCTGTTGTGTGATTGTATGTGCCACTGATCAGTTAGCTCCAGGTGAGTGGTTGCCTTTGTTTTACTTTACATAGTAACTTTGAAGCATTTTTAATTTACAGATTGCAGAAGAATTGATTGCTGCTGGTGCAGATGTCACTGCAAAGGATGACACTGGTAGGATACCTCTGCACTGGGCAGCTGAGGCTGGTAGTGTGGAGGTACTGAAGTTGCTGCTTCAGAAAGCAGACCAGCAGACACCAAGAGGCATCGATGTGCAGGACAGTGATGGGTGCACACCACTGCTACTGGCTGTCAGAAGTGAGCCTGCTGTAAAGCTACTTCTGTCTGAAGGTGCCAGTGTCAATACAAGGAACCACAGCGGAAGAACAGCACTGCAAGCAGCCATCGATTGCCAGAATTATCAAGTAAATTTCTCTTTATTAAGTTTTTACTTTGTCAGAAGCCTAGTTTTATGATTTATATTGGTCAACATTTACTTCATATCCCTCGTTTGATATTCATTTGGAAGGGGCAATGAGCAACAGTCAGTCAAACCTATGTACTTATATCTACAATAATTAATTTTTAATTACATACGTTGCAAATAACTATTTTGCATATGTTTTCATAATTTGTTCTCCCACTGTGAACTACAACCAAAGGTTGAGTTATTCATAAAACAAAGATTGTTCCAAAAATTAATTAAGTAATTTTCTTTACTTAAATTACTGTTATTGTTTGATGTACTTTTCTCAGAATCCAGAAATATTCTTCTGCATGCATGAGGATATTCAGGTTTTAGCTTAAAATAGGAATGTTGAAATAATTTGTTGCAGACAGTTTATATTACATACACAATATTTAATTTCAATCATTCTTACACTGCATGATATTTGTAGGTGTCTGAATTTTAAAGAAATGAAATGACATCACACACACACACACACACACACACACACACACACACAGAGTACAGTACAATCACTTACTGACAACATACGTCTTCCACTATTAACTATTAACAAAGATGGTGCATACACCAAAGATAATATTTTACATAATAAATAACTTATTTATTGACAATATTTTCTTTGAAATATTATAATTCAAATTTTTATTCTCAGTAACTTCAAAAGGAGATCATGTTAAGTAATTGGATAGATAAAAAAAATCTACTCACCAAGTGGCATGAAACACTCTCAGTTGTTTTGGATAGTATTAATCACCAAGTAGCAGCCTAATATATGAGTTAGCTTGACCATGCCCTAAGCTTGAGGAGCTGTTCGGTTAATATTCCTGAGGGAGATGTTTCATATCAATGTTTCGGCTGCTGATTAAATAAATGAATTAACATAATTGATAAGATTCTGTTGCAAAAATAATTACTACAGTGTTCCACTGTAATTAAGTGCTATATTCCTGATTTTGCACTGAAAGTGAGGCAGTTACTCCCTTCGCCTTACAATTTAATGATAGCTATATTCATCACAGGTCGCTCTTTGGTATCTTCACTTGCTGTAGCAGTAATTAGCGCAAACACACCACGATCCTCACTGCAATCCAATTGTAGGTGGCTGGTGCAATTGACATACTTAATAAAACACTTCAAAATACAGTGAAATTCTGCTTTTACACTTTTCAAGGGACTTAAAAAAATTGTGGAAAATAATGTTTTAAGCTGTAAAAGTTATGTTTAGGGTACCCTCTTGCATTTTTGCATTTTATGTACAATATATGTACATAATAGGCATCAAATTACTTCTCAGGGACTCGTTTATTATCTAATAAAGATTTATTATCTAATAAAACTGCTGATGTAATTGGAAGTGATACTGTCTGCGAAGTGGAATCGTTTACTTAGTTTCATACATCATAATCTTTATTTCTGGAAAGCCTGTGCAGTGTTACGTGGCTTTATGTTTAATTATAGACTTACTATTTTATTTGTTGATTTGTTTTCACCACAGATCGCCTGCAGTTTACGTCCTTCTATGTTGCTGAACGATGTATCACTTTTCGTTCTGAGGCCGCAACTCTTCCTTTCCTATATCTTTACTACTTTTTATCTATATAAATGATGAACTATTGGTTTTGCCGTTTAACAACTTTTTAATAACTGTGGAAGTATTACAGGCATTGGGTCCCACCTAATGTGTCATCCGCCTATACGTTTTACATGAACCTTTCAAGACTCGATCAATCTGTTTACAAAGAGAGAGCAGAATATCTCTTCCTTTGACGATGTCCAACAACGACCTAGGAAGCTCGATGCCCTCGTGGCCCAGGCTCTTCCATGGCTCGTGGTAGTTTGCAGCATTCATTTTATTCCTTGCCCACTTGCCGCTACGTCAAACTTTTGTGGTGATCGTTGGGCAACGTCTTCCATTTTATCTGCAACATAAATAAACTTTCTTCCCACAGTATTTCTGAAAACCCAAAAACAAACTTAAAGAACATAATAATAATAACTGTTCTTACAATTGTTCATATACGTCTTGGTTGATTTAATGAGGGGTGGAACAGGCCTAAGACTTGTGACACCACACCTGCAGCTGTTGATCATTATTTAAGTAATGAAACACTGCACCAGTTATGTATTTTTTCATGCTTAGCATGGCATGTTTTGAGAATTTTTTGTTGTTGTTAAGAGCAAATATGTACATAAGTATTTTGTGCGGTGTTTGCATATGTGTTGTTGTGCATCTCTTACACTGTAGTTGTTTCTTTTAAATTATCAGGTACTGTGCCTCCTCAGTTATGTAGAAAACCACACACATGCAAATTGTTGCTCACATTGTGTGTTTGTGTAACATCACAAAAAATACATAGATAAATACTGCACTTGACAATGAGAATAAATTCTTGAAACCTTGCTCTGCGTGGGGAGAGGGGGGGGGGGGGGGGAGGCAAAAAAACATCATTTGTGCTGTATTTAAACAAAAACAATTTGAGTAACACAAAGTGAGTGATGGTCTCAACTAGCGCTACCAGTGGCCAGATGATGAAATACTCCTTAATATGGTTTGACAAAGGTGTTACGATGATCACTACAATCACAAAATTGAATATACACAGTAGAGACAGTTTGGAAATGGTTGTGACTGGTCATGATATCTTTATTTGAACGAACTTAGTTACTCCCATCAGCCAACATGCCAAGTAGAGCTGGGCAGCGGCAGGAGATACAGCATCAATTGTTCCAAGTTTTACATGTTTACCAGCAAATACGCTGTATAGAGCCCCTTATGTCAAGAAACTTAACCACATTACATTTGTAAACACTACTCAGTGGCCAACATCATGGCAGCATAATTTTCTATCAGTTTTTTCTCCACAAACAATTTTTCGTAATGCATAAATCCTGGGAAAATTATAAGTATATTGATGCAAAATCAGGTGCAAATTAACGTTGTGGGCATAGGAAATTTGACGAGAGTGATAAAAAATGTCGTAAGTGATGGGGAAATGTTAATTTCAGGAACGTAAAAGTGGGGTTTTACTGTGCACTCTTTTGTCACTATTGGTGAATTGTTGAAGGTCAACGTGAAGTATTGGGGACTGCTCAGTTGACAGTATGCATTATGGGTGGCCTTCCACCATTATACCACATGCTGATCACTTACAGCTCTCTTAGTGGCTTCTGCCTGCACACAGTGGGTACTCCACTTACTAAAAATTGCTGTGTGTCGCTCTCGCACTCAAGGTGCTTGACTGTTGATACGCAGCCTACCTTTACATGTTGTGACATACCTGATCATAAAAATCAGTATAGTTTCTCAGTTGCAGTGATCTTGGCAAAAAAAAAAAAAAAAAAAAAAAAAAAAAAAAAAAAAAAAAAAAAAAAAAAAAAAAAAAGGACTGTAAATAGGGGGGGGGGGGGGGTATACAGCACTATCTACATCCAGTGATGTGGTCAACATGCACACACACACACACACCTATTTGGTTTCACAGGTTTTACTTTCATAAATGCCACACCCTCTCACTGAATTAGTTATGGCCAGTTCGTGTCTTAATTATGTAATCAAGTCTTATTTACTAGGGATGCACATACTGCAGCTTCTAGTTATACATAATTGTCACTATGCAGTATAACCTAACAAGCCAACAAACAGTCTAACTCAAATGAACAATATGTGTGGCACATTAATATAAAATTAATCAGCAATCATTGTTAATTGTCGTGCAACACTGTCCATCTTCTTATTCCTGACAACACATCATTGCACCATTACATTATTATTGCTTTGACTGACATAGGTTCCATGCTTGAAATCTGTGAACACACTGACTTTCATATTCCAGTACATCTGCATATGTTATTCAGAGTCTGGATTCATATTAAGGTAAAAAACATCATTGCATAAGTATATTGTAGCGGTTTTGACTGAGACGGGCTCCACACTCGAAATCTCAGTACAGACTGACTTAAAAATGTCTTCAGACACAGTGCTTATATAGCTTTGCAAAAATGGCTACTAAAGTTTCACATTGTTAAATACATTGATTTCAAACGATAGTTTACAATTAGAATTTTACATCTCAATGGTGCAGAAAAATAGTTTTTGGTTTGAATTTTAGGTTACAATAAGAGTTTCTATTGAAGACGGAAACTGCAAAAATAGCTAAATAAACAATACCATACATAAATGTGTTAATTTCATGGAAACTAATTAAATGCTGGTGTTCCTACCATGTTCTGTAAATTAGCTACATGAATACTTTAAAGATTTCTGTAGGTTATTTTCCTAACTTCATCAGTAATGTAGTAATTACATCCATTTACATGTCAACAATGTGACTGGAATAGTAAATAATTACTGTTAGTTAATTGAACCAAGCTTTAGCAAAACTAGTTACTTGAAATTGTTCAAATTAAGTAGGAAATTATACTGACTAATGTAATTTAGTAAACTTTGGCCTAGTCTTATACTTGTAATTACAGAATGACAGTTTTATCTTATGGCACATCTCTCACTAACACTGATGGTAATTAAAGGGGGAAAAATCATTTAAGGAGGCAAATAATAAAACAAAATGGGAATGGGTCCAAGCTTGCTTTGTTACACTTGTGAAGCAAAACAACATTTATCTTTATCTAAGGGGTTATGGACTCCTTATGGGCAACAGGAGAACACACATATAAAAGTGTACTATAGTTTGCAAGCTTTCACAGCCAATGGCTCCTTCTTCAGGCAGAAGGGTTGAAGGGGAAGGAAGAGAGGTGAAAAAGAGGACTGATGAGCTGTAGGTAAAGGGGTAGAGTTTGGAAAAGTCATACAGAACCCCAAATCAGGGGAGACTTTGTGGACGGGATTAGAAAGAAGGACTGATTGTTGCAGACTGAACCAGAAAAGATTTGAAAACCTGAGAGCTTAAAGCTGGAAGATAGAATAGTATGGAAGACAGAGATTACTTCTAAAACATCATGCATGAGTTAATAAAAGTGGGAAGCTAAGTACATTGAATGTGATAGAGGTGGCAGGAGAGGGGGTGGAAGTGAAACTAGACAGAACAGAAAATGAAAGACGTAAAAAACTAAAAATCAGTGAAGAAAGGCATAGTTACTGTGAGGAAATGCTGAGAGAAAAGAAATTAAGGCCAGCTGGGTGGTAAAAACTGAGGACATGTTGTAATGCCAGTTCCCATTTGCGGAGTTCTGAGAAACTGGTGTCTGGGGGAAGAATCAAGATGGCAAGTGTGGTGAAACAGGCACCGAGGTCATGGCTGTCATATTGTAGAGCATGGTCAGCAACAGGGTGTAGGGTGTTGTCCGTGTACACCCTGTGCCTAAGCCCATTCATCCTAACTGATAACTTGGTGGTAGTCATGCTGATGTATAGGTCCAAACAGTGTGTACATAACAGCTGGATATGATGTGGGCTGTTTCACAGGCAGCTCTTCCTTTGATAGCATATGTTTTACCAGTTACAGGACTGGTAGAGGTGGTGGTAGAAGGGTGCATTCAGCAAGTCTTGCAGTGGGGATGGTCACAGGGTATAAGCCAAAGTGTAGGGAGGTTGGTGCAGAAGGAGCATAGGGTCTGACAAGGATATTGTGGAGATTGGGAGGGCAACAAAAACTATTCTTGGTGTGGTGGGCAAAATCTTGTAGAGGATGGACCACATTTCAGGGCATGATTTTAGGAAATTGTAGCCTTGTTGAACTAGATGATTACTAGATTTAAGATCAGGATAATACTGAGTGACATGTAGTGTACACCAAAATTGTTTTTTTCGTGATTGGATGTGATGGCCCAGGAAACCTGCTTTTAAACTAGGCAGGTGGGTCAATTATGTTCTGTGAAGGTTGAGGTGAGAATGGTGGTGTATTGCTGTAAAGACTGCATCTGAACAAATTCATTTGCCTCGAATTCCAAGGCTGTATGGGAGCAAATGTTTGACATGGAAAGAATGGAAACTGTCAGAATGTAAGTACTGTAGTTTGTTAGTAGCTTTAATGTGAGGAAAAGTGTGTATCGACCGTCAGTGAGGATGAGATAATGTCAAGGAAAGTGGTGTGGTATCAGACTAGGACCATTGGCAGGAGAACTTCTGCGAAGTTTGGGACGTAGGAGATGAGGTACTTGCAGAAGTAAAGCTGTGAGGATGGGCTGTGAGTCATATTTGAGCAGCTCAGTTGGTAGAGCACTTGTCTGCAAAAGCCAAAAGGCCCTGTGTTTGTGTCTAAGTCTAGTGCACAGTTTTTACCTGCTGGGAAGTTTGTAATTGGTGCACACTCTGCTGCAGTGTGCAAAATTCATTCTGGTATACTAAATAGTTAAATTTTGAAATGAATACAATGTGAAATAAGAACTCAAGTGCTTTGAAAAATAAATACTTCAGTATCGAATACTCCAGTTAATGACAAAGGAGGACCACTGACCAGTTCCATTACAATGGCAAAAAATAAGGAAAATTGCTTAGCTTTCATACAAAGGTGATCTTCAGAATCATCACACACATATGCAAGTGCACGTGCACGCACACACACACACACACACACACACACACATATACACACACACACACACACACACACACACACACACAGTAACTTTTTTATTTCCAAATGCTGCCACCTGATTGAGGCAAATAATAATCTTCACAATGATGGAAAGTGAATATATGGAAGAGATGTGGTAGTAAGAGGAAGGAATGGGACAGGAGAAGATTGTGTAAAATAATGCTGGCGTAGAATATGTAGATGTCAACATAGGTAGGTTAGGGTACTGTTAGGAGGAACATCAAGAAAAAATGGAAGAGACCAATGATAAGATAGAGAATCTAAAGTAGGAAGTAATGAAAGTTTACAGTGAGTGAGCTAGTGTGGATTAGGAAAGCAAGAGGTGGGATGAGAGGCTAGTATGAGTACATGAGATTGGGTTGAGGAGGTAACAGGAGTGGCAGGGATGGGAGGGAGGCAGACGATGACAGGGACTAGTGGAGATTGAAAAAAAAAAATGTATTGTCAGTTTCATAATCCCACCATACACTAGCAGTGACATGCCCTCTGACTAGAGTAGTGAAGATGTTACGTGCATGGTCCTTAGTTCTGGAAATGGACAAAATTCTTTCTCAAAGTGAACAAATTCGCACACTCAATTTTGGTACAAACAACTGCTGTTGTCTCCTCATATTGTCATCTGCACAACATAATTTGGTCATCTTCAATGGTTGGCTCGCAAGCTATGCCATTTGGATACCCAGCTCCCCCCCTCCCCCCCCCCCAATACTTCCCTGGCCCCCCCTCTTCCTCCTCCCTCCCCCCCTCTCTCCTAAATATGCATTTCTGACTTGCACAGTGCATCAGTGGTCTTAGCTCCAATAATGGTGGGGAAATGGAAGGGATATGGAATGGGAAGAGTGGGTTGCTAGGTGTACAGGGGCAAGTTAGAGGGCTACTAAGAGAAATGTAGAATGAGGAGAAGAGTGTACTTGGGGAAAGTGGAAGATCCAGAGTAGTGCAAAGGGAATATGGGATAATAATGGTTACAACAGAGTGACCCAGAAAAGTAAGATTAGAGTGAGAGGTTAGTGTAGTATAAGGAGGATGGAATGATGTGGAAGAGCAATGGAAGGTATGAAGAGCACAGGGACTAGCAGGAACTGAGGCAAAGTGTAAGTTCCATTGAGAGGTCAGACATGCAAAATTTGGAAAAAGTTGATATTTATATGTGGCATGGGGAATGGGTCCAAACATGCATTACATGAAGGAATTGTCTCTGCAAATGTCTAACTCAGCCTTCCCCTGTGTAACTGAAATAATTTAATCCTGCACAGCAGATTAGTTTGAACTAAATTCTTGAAGTACTTTTTTATTTAATTAATTGAACCTATTGCCAAGACTCAGTGCAGCCCTGTGCTGCTCTGTATGACAATGAAGTGTGGATGTGCTGAAATAAATATGGCAATGAATATGTAATTCCTTTTAGTCTGTTTAATTCTTTTGCACAAGATTGATTTCTGTGGTCTGAATTGCCATTCAGCAGTTAAGTTCTCTGTTGTGAGCTGAAGCCATAATAATTAATAGTCTTTAGTAAAAAGTAGGCTGAATTAAGTACTGATATATTTTATATTCAATGAAATTATAAAACCTTCAGAGTTGTACAGAAGTTTATTTATATTTAAGTGGTGACCAGTTTCGGATATTAGCCCATTATCAAGCCATACACATAAGTGTTACCATGTACACTGGCCACATAGTTTCTGAGAATGGCTAAGTGCAAGATACTCTTTACATATGATAGTCCAGTGCTGTGTGCAGCAAAACAATCATGCAATCTAAAATAACGTATGCAAATAGTACCTTGCACTTCGCCACTCTCACAAACAATGTGACCTGTATACAGATATTATGGCAGCATTTGACTGTGCTAGAGACTTCTTAAAAGCATCACATGCTGTAAAACTTTCCACCTGTTCTGAATGGCCACTGCCAAACTGTGACCAAAGGTGAAACAGACCACCCAGTTGTAGAATTTGTTGCACAACATAGTTTGGTTGTTTTTGATGGCTGTTTCATAAACCGTGTCATTTGGATCCCACCTTCCTAAACAACAGTTTACGTGAATTTGATGGGTGGGATGTCTCCCTACAATGTATTCTTTGTCCAACTTTAGTGTCATTTCCACACTATAAAATGTGGAATTCTCTCAGTACCAGATGGGGCTAGTTCATGCCAAGTCCAGAGTCAGTAAGGCTGATGGTGGCAAGCATGCAACTATTAGTAATGAGAGCCCAGTATATGCCTTAGTACAAAGCCAAGTACTGTGTTTCCACCACATGCACACAATTCAAACAGAGATCTTTACACAAGTCCAGTTTCCAGCAAGGTTCACATTAATAAGCAAATTTCAATTGAATAATGCTTCGGGTACCATTACAGTGCGCCAATCTGCTGCTGTGCCATCACTTATTTACTGTAGCAAACCAGTAGCTCCAGATGTGATATGTACTTACCAGGACCAATTTGCTCATGCCAAGTCTCAAACATGTTCAAGACTAGTAAAACTCTTTGAACCATATAGTTTCATTTGATTAAAGCACCGGTGCCTGTATTTCAGATAGGATCTGCCATTTCATTCAATGCTGAGATGATTTTCCAATACAGTTGGAGAACTTAGGAGGAATACCAAGTGGGCTGAGGTGTGAATGGGAATTTGGATTAAGCAGGGGGGTGCTTGGATAGTCTGCGCATTTGTGCAAAGCCAGTGTGCCAGGGTGGTGTACTGGTTAGTGCAACTGCCTAGTGAGTGGGAGTCCCAGGTTTGAATCCCAACTACGGTACAAATTTTTATTTGTTGTTTCTGTCTACATATGTACATTATATAATTATGTCTCAATGATATAAATATCTTCTCTGATACATTGGTCTGCTGGAATTTGTCTTTCAGGAGTTTGTTGAAATCAGAATCGGCAGCAATAATTTTAACTGGAACAGTGGTTACATCCCAATTAGAATATGAAAGTGGGTAACTGATGCTGAGAGGCCAATCACAGGCTGAACTGTTGTGTATTAAATGACATCATAGTATCAGCCATGACAGTCAGTTTCTTCTGACAATAAGGGTGGAGGATGTCAAGACCTTCTTACTAATGCAACAAGAACATTTTATATAAGGATCCCATAAAGAAAAACTTCACCACCATACAAATGACATAAGCTCAAAGTCTAATGTTAACTTTGTTTTTTTGCAGGTAATTAAACTGCTGTTGGATGCTGGGTCAGATTTATCAGGAACTGAGAAAGAGTCTCGGGTTAGAATAGCTCATTTGGCTGTAGAAGCAGAAGACTTTCAGGTTAGTCATAGAATATTATTACACAATCACATGCAATGTTACAGTTTTACTGCAATGCCACTTACATTTGGAGCAGTTTCTTATGGACTGGTCGTATTCACTAGTACAGCACAATAAAAATATGGCATCTAATTATTTTAATGTTGTTGTTTTGATGTCCTTCTTATGTCTTTATATCCTTTCATGAGACATAGTTACTAACAGATTGGGCTAGTGCAAGTTTTGTGGCCAGTAAGTTCCCAGGTTTTCTTCCTGCAACAATATGACCCACAGAATGTGTCTAGCTTATACACTTCTACAGTGGTTCACAAAAGGGTACAATCCTCTTGATCAAATGGTTACAGGTGGTGACACATGGTTTCCATATGTGAATGTTGAGAAAAAAAGAGCAGGCTATTGACTGGGTTCACATCAGCACACAAGAGCTTTTGAAATATCACCAGGGTACTACTTGTCCCTTTCCTTTTTAAAATGGCATTACTGTCATAAGAAAGGCATTTTGATAATGCAGTTTACGGGGTGGGATGCAGCAGGCAGTTCATCAGTGCACAGAAAAATATTTAAAAGGCTGTGAAGAGAAATTCAGAACAAATGAAGTGGAATGTACAGCTCTACCATGCTTCAAGAACTGTAAAGTTTCAACTGAAATTCGTTTGACCATCCTGTGTATACCACTGATCTGACTCTCAGTCATTATCATAGTACCTTATCTCTCTTGCAGCATGACAAAGTAGTTATTTTCATGTAATTTCAGAAGTGATAAGGTGCTCCAGGACACCATTTACTATCAGAAGGCCACAAATACACCTGAGATATGATATTGAATTCAGAATTTTAGACCATTGAAAAGTAGATCTACAATTAGCCCTACAGAAAGATATAGCTAAGAAAGTACAGTTTGAGAGGTAATTAAGCATTCACAGTAGCAACAACAACTACAACAACAACTTCTACTACAATAACTGCTACTACTACTACTACTGCAATACAGTAAGAACAACAAACTCCTAGAAAACTTAAAACTAGGATTGAAGGCAGTAATATGACTCTGACTAAAGCACATAAAGGAGGGACTGAAGTATTGTTAAATTAAGAAGATTATACAAACAAAGTGGAATAATTTTTCCAGTCAGTTCAGCTACTAAGGCTACAAAAGGATCCAATCGCTGAATACAATGCACATTCCAAGCAGTTAGTAAACAAGTTCTCCAGTTTACTCTGTATACTTAGGTAACAGTATTCTTCAGATGAGCTGTATGGCTCTCCCAAAGTCCACAAACCAGACATGGCAATCCAGCAAGTGGTGTCTGCAGTACAGTTATCAGTGCACAATATTGCCAGGAGAATGAATGTCATCATTAAGAAAAAACCGAACTTCAAAGGGAAATGTAACAGTAACGGTTTAGATTTTGTGAACAAGCTAACACATGTTAAGATTACAGCAAATGCAAAATTATAATTTTTTATATACACAGCCTGTGTCACGAATTCCTGTGAAAGACTATGTAGATATTATGTCACAGGCATTGTATTTGCATAACAGTAATCCGCAAGAACAGCTGAACATAGTTAGTACAGTAAAATGTTGCTTACATCAAAATGATTTCTTGTTTCAAGGGAAATCCTAAAAATAAGCAGAGTGTTTAGCAGAAATATTACATTACATTAATATTTGTTCCATAGATCATGAATACGACATTTTGTAATGAAGTGGAACGTGTCTCTTTAACATAAGTTTTCTTTACATGATATAATCCTTTTCTTGATTTATTTTTTTATAATTACTACTTCATATGTAAAAATTCATTGTGTAGAAGGAGTTGTCATTCAGAAATTCTTTTAATGTGCCTTTAAATGCTGGTTGTCTATCTGACAAAACTTTTAATGCTATTTGGTAAATGACCAAAGATTTTTGTGGCACCACAATTCACCCCTTTCTGTGCCAAAGTCAGATTTAACCCAAAGAAGTGAAGATCATCCTTTCCACTAGTGTTGTAGCTATGCACTTTTCGAGTGAGATGGATTATTTCATAAGTGAATATATGTATTGTGAAGGTACTGTGAATGTCCCAAGTTCCTTAAATAAATGTCTGCAAGTCAATTTTGGGTGGGCTCCAGCAATTATTCTGATTTGAAATCATTATAGGTACAGAAAGCTGGCTGAAGCCAGAGATAAATTCTGCCGAAATTTTTACAAAGGTACAGATGGTGTTTAGAAAGGATAGATTGCATGCAACCGGTGGTGGAGTGTTCGTCGCTGTTAGTAGTAGTTTATCCTGTAGTGAAGTAGAAGTGGATAGTTCCTGTGAATTATTATGGGTGGAGGTTACACTCAACAACCGAGCTAGGTTAATAATTGGCTCCTTTTACCGACCTCCCGACTCAGCAGCATTAGTGGCAGAACAACTGAGAGAAAATTTGGAATACATTTAACATAAATTTTCTCAGCATGTTATAGTCTTAGGTGGAGATTTCAATTTACCAGATATAGACTGGGACACTCAGATGTTTAGGACGGGTGGTAGGGACAGAGCATAGAGTAACATTATACTGAGTGCACTATCCGAAAATCACCTCGAGCAATTAAACAGAGAACCGACTCGTGGAGATAACATCTTGGACCTACTGATAACAAACAGACCCAAACTTTTTGACTCTGTATGTGCAGAACAGGGAATCAGTGATCATAAGGCCGTTGCAGCATCCCTGAATATGGAAGTTAATAGGAATATAAACAAAGGAAGGAAGGTTTATCTGTTTAGCAAGAGTAATACTAACAGATCAAAACGAAAATTTCTGTTCCGACACTGACAATGTTGAGTGTTTATGGAAAAAGTTCAAGGCAATCGTAAAATGCGTTTTAGACAGGTACGTGCCGAGTAAAACTGTGAGGGACGGGAAAAACCCACCGTGGTACAACAACAAAGTTAGGAAACTACTGCGAAAGCAAATAGAGCTTCACTCCAAGTTTAAACGCAGCCAAAACCTCTCAGACAAACAGAAGGTAAACGATGTCAAAGTTAGCGTAAGGAGGGCTATGCGTGAAGCGTTCAGTGAATTCGAAAGTCAAATTCTATGTACCGACCTGACAGAAAATCCTAGGAAGTTCTGGTCTTACGTTAAATCAGTAAGTGGCTCGAAACAGCATATCCAGACACTCCGGGATGATGATGGCAATGAAAAAGAGGATGACACGTGTAAATCTGAAATACTAAACACCTTTTTCCAAAGCTGTTTCACAGAGGAAGACCGCACTGCAGTTCCTTCTCTAAATCCTCGCACAAACGAAAAAATGGCTGACATCGAAATAAGTGTCCAAGGAATAGAAAAGCAACTGGAATCACTCCACAGAGGAAAGTCCACTGGACCTGACGGGATACCAATTCGATTCTACACAGAGGGCGCGGAAGAACTTGCCCCCCTTCTAACAGCCGTGTACCGCAAGTCTCTAGAGGAACGGAGGGTTCCAAATGATTGGAAAAGAGCACAGGTAGTCCCAGTCTTCAAGAAGGGTCGTCGAGCAGATGCGCAAAGCTATAGACCTATATCTCTGATGTCGATCTGTTGTAGAATTTTAGAACATGTTTTTTGCTCGAGTATCATGTCGTTTTTGGAAACCCAGAATCTACTATGTAGGAATCAACATGGATTCCGGAAACAGCGATCGTGTGAGACCCAAATCGCTTTATTTGTTCATGAGACCCAGAAAATATTAGATACAGGCTCCCAGGTAGATGCTATTTTTCTTGACTTCCAGAAGGCATTCGATACAGTTCCGCACTGTTGCCTGATAAACAAAGTAAGAGCCTACGGAATATCAGACCAGCTGTGTGGCTGGATTGAAGAGTTTTTAGCAAACAGAACACAGCATGTTGTTATCAATGAAGAGACGTCTACAGACGTTAAAGTAACCTCTGGCGTGCCACAGGGGAGTGTTATAGGACCATTGCTTTTCGCAATATATATAAATGACCTAGTAGATAGTGTCGGAAGTTCCATGCGGCTTTTCACGGATGATGCTGTAGTATACAGAGAAGTTGCAGCATTAGAAAATTGTAGCGAAGATCAGCAGCGGATAGCTACTTGGTGCAGGGAGTGGCAACTATCCCTTAACATAGACAAATGTAATGTATTGCGAATACACAGAAAGAAGGATCCTTTATTGTATGATTATATGATAGCGGAACAAACACTGGTAGCAGTTACTTCTGTAAAATATCTGGGAGTGTTTATCACCAAAAACCAATAACCATAATAGCATAAGTAGCTGAGCCTAACCATTTCAGCAGATCATTGATGTGTTTCTTCCAATTCAGTTTCTCATCAATGCACACATCCAGAAATTTTGAATTTTCTGCCTTAGCAGCAGACTTCTGGTTATAGTCTATGTTTATCAATGTTGTTATGTCATTTACTGCACAGAATCGTATAAACTGTGCTTTCTCAAAATTTAGTGAGAGTCCATTTGCAAAGAACCTCTTAATAATTTTCTGGAAGACATTATTTACAATTTACTCAGCAGTTTCTTGTTTATAGGTAGTGATTACTATACTTGCATCCTCAGCAAAAAGAACTAGCTTAGCTTCTTCATGATTCTAGAGTGACAAGTCATTAATATATATTAAGACCAATAAAGGACCCAAAACTGAACCCTGTGGGACACCATTCTTGATACCTCCCCAATTAGAGAAGTCTGCTGATCTTTGCTGACTATCTGTACTGTTAATTTCTTCCAGTTAAATATAAATTAAACCATTTGTGCACTGTCCCACTCATACCACAATACTTAAGCTTATCTAGAAGAATTTTGTAGTTCACACAGTCAAAACCCTTTGAGAGATCACAAAATATCCCAATGGGTGATGTTCGGTAATTCAAAGCATTTAATATTTGGTTAGTGAAAGCATGTATAGCATTTTCTGTTGAAAAGCCTTTCTGAAAACCAAATTGACATTTTATTAGTACTTCATTTTTATAAATATGTGAAGCCACTCTTGAATACAATACGTTTTCAAGAATTTTGGATAAAGATGTCAGAATTGAGATTGGGTGGTAGTTGTTAGCATCAGACCTATCCCCTTTTTTATGCAATGGTTTAACAGTACCATATTTCAGTGTGGCTGGAAAAATGCCCTGTTTCAGTGAGATACTACATATGTGGCTGGGAATCGTACTCTTCTGTTGGGAACAGTCTTTTAGAATTCTAGTGGAAATGCCATAAATTCCATGTGAGCTTTTACTTTTGAGTGAATTTATTGTTTTCCTAATTTCAGTAGGAGAAGTGGGTTGAATTTCAGTTTTATAATAGCTATTCAGTTTTATCAATGGCTATTGCCTCTTCCACATACTGTGTTGTATTTTCTTATGAACAGCTGGATTGTATTTTCTCAGCAACACTTAACAATAATTATTAAAAGTATTTTCTACTTCAAACTTTTTGTTAACAGACTTTTCAATGAATTTGATACAAATATAGTCTTCCTGTGCTCTCAGTTGCCCTGCTTCCCTGTTAACAATGTTCAAGATTGTGTTAATTTTATTATCAGAGGTGCTAATCTCAGACATAATGCCCATACTTCTGGACTATTTGATAACTTTTCTTAATACAGTGCAGTAGTTTTTATAATGTGTGAGTGTTTCTGGATCATTACTCCTTCTAGCTATAAGACACATTTCCCTTTTCTGTTTACAAGATATTTTTATGGCTTTAGTAAGCCATGGCTTTTTAGATGGTTTCTTACAATTATATTGAACTCTTTCCTTAGGGAAACTTGTTTTCAGATATATTCTCAAAGGTACGATGAAATAGATTAAAATATAAATTAGCATCAGGTTCCCTGTGCACCTCATCCCAGTGTAACTTTTGCAAGCTTTCCCTAGAATTTGCAATTGTTAAAGCATCAAGTGAACACACTATTTTCGAGGACTGTTTTGCATTACTGTATGGAGCTACATCATAAGCTGTAACTAGCTGTTGCATCATGATCATGAAGACCATTCTTAGCAGAAAAAGTTTTTATCTGATTACATTTGTCTTTCAGTGGGCTACTTTCCTGTATTACTGGAATAGGAAAATCAATAAGCAATGTCAAATTGAACAAACCAAGGAATACTTGAAGGTCATGCTTTCTATCAGACTCTTTCAGAATATCTACGTTTAAATACCCAGAAACAATAATTTCTTTCGATCTGTCTGACAGACGGCACAACCAAGATTCCAAATTTTTCAGAAATAGCTGAAAATTTCTCAATGGGAACACCTCTACACAGTTAAAATTATAAAAGTACCATTATTTAGTTTAAGCCCACAGGCACATTCTTTCATATGTTGCTCTCCACAGATTTTTTTTTTTTATTTTCTAAATTTTTCACACTATGATAAATTTTAACATATGGCAACTTCTCTCTCCATAGTGTATCTGCTTTCTTGTACTGAAAGCTTATATCCACCTATATTTATCTTTTCCATGTCTTTGACTGTATGATGTTCAGACAGGCACAGTACATCTATTCCAACCTCAGTTTCTAAATTTTCAGAACAAACTAGAATCTCATCTACTTTGTTTTTTAATCCCCTGATATTCTGATGCAATAAACTGGTGTTATTTTTCACTATACTTTTATCAGAGTCTTGTGATACTTTAACATGTCTAGTACTTTCCTGTCTGAGCTTCTCCTTGAGCTTAAGTTCAATCAATGTTGGATGATTGGACACTGATCTTAGCCTAAAAAAGAAGTATTCACAGTGTTGTTTTTCTGGGGGAAGGCTGGGGGATGCATACCCTTAAACTTTTTCGTCGGCAAAGTAATTTTTTTACGATGTTGAGAACTTGGAAGAGTGCCAAAGATTTATTTCATGGACTTAAATATTTTATTTAATTTTTTTGTGTTGGTAATTGCAATACAAATGATACCAGTGCAGTCTTTGGTGGGAGAAGTGATGTCATTGACTGTTTCAAACTTTTCGAAGCAGCGGCAACCATTCTCAACAACTGAATCGCTGGCAGCCAGTTCGAAAAGCATGTAGTGGTCTCGCCCACTAATAGTGGACGATGGTAGTGCTAAACAGATATGCGTACACTCAAACACCGAGCTACGGATAGATGTCTCTACGGTCCCACTACCAATATCCTTTGCGATTCATTGTGGAAAAACTTTAAAGCTTTGGTTGCTCACTTCACAGCTGCAAAAGACGATCAAAGCAGGGAATCAACTGACAGAGGTATGTACAGTTGTTTATTGAAGTACATTACCAAAGTTGACTTCATTCTTGACTTGGCTCTAATGTGTGATGCCCTTCAAGAATTATCACAATTAAGTCTTGAGCTACAGTCAAGATACATTACACTGTATTCTACCCAACAGAAGATCAGAAATCAGCTGTTGGTGTTTGAAGAAAGAAAAGTGAGCTGAGGTCCTCATTACTGTGAAGCTCTCAAAGCAGTCCAAGAGCTGAACTTTAGAGAATTCCACTGGAAAAGGGGGCAACTGTCAGACATCTTGAGCCCAGCATATTTTATGATTGTCTGAAACAGCGGATGGAGAATCGTCTTCTGCAGACAGAGGATATTGCTATCTCTGGATGTGCAAAAGTTTTGGACTCATCAAATTGCCCTGAGAATCCTGGAATAACATACGGTGAAACAAATATCAAAACTTTATGTGGTCGTTTTGCTCTTCCAGAGAGAGAAACATGTAGAGGATTTCGGGAGTATTTGATGGAGAAGAAAATTCTGGCGTCCGTCCTTCATCTTCAGAATGCACTGAAATGTGTTGCTATATCAATGAGTGAATGTGAACATGGGTTTCCCCAAATGAATCTGATCATCTCGCCAACAAGAGCTTCATTTCATCTTTCCACAGTCAGTAATCTGATGTTCATAAAGTTGGTTGGTCCTCCACTGATGTTGTTCCAGGCCATGGACTATGTATGCACTTGGTTCATGAAATGCAGACATCTTGCTACTGATAGCAAGAGTAAAGTAAGAAGACATGAAGACTACAGCAGCAATGAACTAAAGTCAGTTTGGAAACTGTTGTAATGCTATTAATGTAAGTTACACTGTAGTTTTATAGTTAAATAAATTTTCAGCTGTATTAAAAATTGGGTCAGTTGAAGCAGGTGATATCACCCATCCTCTGTGCCATTTTGGGAGCCAAACAAAGTTGCAAAAGATTTTTTAGTGTAGTTTCTATTGTTGTTGATGATAGGTGTGGATGGTTTTTGTTGTATTGTGTCTTTTAGTAGTGTTTTATAAGTTAAAATATGTGTTCGGTAATATTTACTTGTATTGTTTCGTATGTCGGAGGGTTGATTGGACTCACCTGTCTCATTTGATGTGTATTTATAGGTCAATTGAAGTGTACTATACCATTTTCTTTTATTGTTCAGGGGTTGATGGGAATCACATGCTTCATTTGAGGTGATGTAAACTGAAGTGTTCAATACCACATTCTCTTGTATTTTTGTGTATTTCTCAGTATCACCTGCTTCATTTGAGCTAAGTCAACTGAAGTGTCCGTTTTTTTTTCTTCGCATGTTGATGATGTCATGGCTAAAAGCATACGGTGGTATCCCATGCTCAGTTGTAAGTAATTTTCGCTGCATTATATCCAGTGTTGGAGTACCCTCAAACTTTTCTTTAGAAAAAAAGCACTGAGTACGCACATGAGTTTCAGTGCCCCTAAAGATTTTGCTATTATCCCAGCCAATTGACCCTTCCCTTTCCTATTGAGATGCAGGCCACGTTGTGTGAAGTCCCACCTACTAATAGTATGAACAGGAACCAAACCTATGGCATGCCTGACAAAGTAGCCACCCGAAGCAGTTGATCTAACTCCATGTTGACCCTTCTGACAGAGCTGTCCAGTTGGGGCCGATTGTACTGCATGAAAGCAGTAAGAAAGACAACATTTGTATGGTTCTTAGCAGATGCTTTCTTTACCAAGTAACACTCAGTATTGTAGCTCTCATCCATGTCATACTGTTTCATGCTCCACCCATTATCATAACATGATCCTGCACTGTAAAACTCTTGCACAATGACCCTAGACCCTCTATCACTTTGCTAAGGTATACACTGGACTTGAGAAAACTTGTCACCTGATACCTGTCACCTAGTTTTTCATGCAAGATCTGGCCCACTCTTCTTCCGTGGTTACTGCCTAACAGAACTTTCCTCCTCTTTTCTACTTTTTTTTTTAGGAACATTTGGTTTCCTGGTGAAAGTCTGTTAAATATTAACTACACTTACATCTACCTAAACCTCTCCCTTAGTTAACTGAAGTAGCATGACAAATTTATTCTTCGTGCCATTGATGAACCTGTCAGATACTGTTCCCTTTCTGTGATCCCTGTTCCTTGCTACCACTTCCCACCTGTCTTCTCCTTTCTCCCCCATTAACTTCATCAGTTCCTCCCTAGCGCTATCCAGTCCAGCCTTAAGGGCTGTAATCTTCCTTTGCTGTTCAGCTATTTTCCTATCCCTTGAAGATATGTTGCAATACCATGGAAGAGACCCATTTAGTTCCCCAATTCCATAATGAAATTGGTTCAGTAGGATACAAAATTTTGTCAAGGAAATTGCTTCAAATCGTGGAGCCAGTTCTGGATAAAAAAATAGGTGAATATCAAGCAGGTTTTAGACAAGGTAGATCCTGTGTTGAACAAATATTTAACCTGAAAACACTAATTCGTTACAGAATCTCAAGAGGCCAGAGATTTGCAATAGTATTTGTAGATTTCAAAAAAGCATACGACTCGGTAGATAGAGAAACATTACTGAAAGTATTGGAAGAATTTGGGGTCGATAAGAAAACAATTCAAATTATCAAACAGACGCTAACAAACAGTAAGGCCAAAGTTAAATTTATGGGTGAAATTTCAAGGAAGTTCGAAATTAAAACAGGTGTTAGACAAGGTGATGGTTTATCCCCAATCCTCTTCAACTGCGTACTGGAAAAGATATTGAGAATATGGAAAGAAGAACTCAAAGGCACCAAGAATGACATCAGAATTGGAACAAAAAAAGAAAAAATAGAAGTGGACTGTTTAGCTTTTGCAGACGATCTGGCAATAATTACAGAAAACGAAGAAATAGCTCAGAATTACTTGGAGAAACTACAAGAAGTTTCGGCCAGAGCTGGACTGCAGATTTCATTTGAAAAAACCGTGTATATGTTGTAACGGAACATATTAAAGGCTTTACTTTAATGAAGTATGCGATCCCTTCCAAATTCAACCAGTTTAATGAGTATTTATGATTATAGAAAAGTTATTGTGTATGTTAACAATGATTGCACAACATGTCTCCATAAACAGTCAACCCATTAAATTATACTGAATAACTGACCCACACAAAAGTTAATATCACTTGATCACTGATACAGCAAATGTCATCATGTAAAAACACTAAGTTCATCTTAAATAATTAATATGAAGTACGAAAAATAGTGGCCAACATAGGTATTTTGGATCTCCTTAAATAAAAATCACCCAGTGAAACCTATTTGTTCACTAGGAGCGTTTTCACTCAGTATTCATGTAATCAATCCTATTTTAGACGAAAACCAATGTAATTCTTCATAATTCATGTTACTTACTTATTTATGCAAATTAGAGAAGTCAATTGACAAACTTCTAAAAAACAGCCTTTTTGTAACAAAGAATTATTCTGTCAAGTCAACAAATCTGTCTGTCATTTTAATAACATGTTAAATTATGTCACTTGATGCAAATTAATAACTTTTCTGCACAAATTATAACAACAGATGTACATGTGACTTATAAACTATATCTCTTTTTAGTAGTTCTTTGACAATGTTATAAATACAAGCAGCGAGAAGGGTCGAAAAAACAGTCGGAGGCAGTCAGGGGCAGTCGGAATGTCACTTTGGTGAAGTGTGTTTCTGTGTTATTGTTTGGCAAAACAAGGCAAAGAACATGTAAAGGAAGTACTACTTTGTGTTGTGTTATGGTCTTTGGTGGACAGTGGAATTAATATGGCCACTAAAGTAATAAATATTTGATGTTTACATACGTGTTGGTTTCGCTCGTTCTTTATCATCAAAAGCACATGAAAAACACGGGACCTCATAATTTTAACCCTAGACAACCAGATTTAGAGCCAGCATCAGCATCGAGACACAGCAGCGATCCAGCAAGCAGCAGCGATTACTACAATACAATACATTGTAATGGCGCCAACCTAACATCAAGTGCTAACAAGCTCCGTAAATTGGAGTGAAATAGTGCGTTTACAGCAATTAGCGATATCAACGACAACCAGGTGGACCATTTACAAAAGTGGGGGCTCAGCCGGGATCTTTAAGTGCATCGATGATAATAGTGCAGCGATAAATTTCGTAAGTGCTTAGCATTCCAAAAAATTTTTATTTGTGCATTGTGGCAACAGTGAAAATATGTCAAAAATAAATAAATAAAGTGTGTTTGTGCGACTGCGAAAAAGTATCATCACACCGCTCGGAAGATTAACGCCTGGATTATGTCAATGGATTTCATCAATCAAGACTTCAGCTTCAATAAAACCGAATATAAGTGAAGAAAGCCAACAAGAACACCGACCACGACATCATAGCATATACATAAAGCAAGGTATTTTGTTGTTGTTGTCATTTACAAAATTAATAGTGAACATGTCTCTACCTAAGAGTGATGAGATCGTAGGAAATGTAAAAATTGAACCAGGGGGTGGTGAACAATTAAACTTAACAGAGTGGCTAGCAGAGTTTGCAACTCAAATAAGCTCGCAACTCAAACAATCAAGTGAAGAAAGCACAGATAGACTGGATAAGTTACGTTTGGATTTTAAACAATCAAATGAACAAGTAAGTTTGAAACTTAAAGAAAACACAGATAGACTGGATAAGTTAAGTTTGGATTTTGATCTATTAAGTACTCATCTCAATGAGAAGTGTGAGGAAATTAAAACTACCCTCAGTAAGAACACTAGCGAACAGTTGATACACTTCAGAAAAGAATTTCAAGTTAAAGTTGAAAATTTAAATGAAAACATACAAGCGAACACAGACAGCATTGCTGTCATCTACAACAGAGTAGATACTGAAGTTGAAAGATTAGATCAGAGAATAGACAAAACATCAGAAAACCTTAAACAGGAATACAACCTGTACACCACTAATGTAGATACAAAAGTAGAAAATATACACACTAAATATACACAATTGGAAGATGCATTGATGTCAAAACAAATGTTTTACAATCAAAATACAATGTATGGACACATCCAAGTGAAATGCTTTCCTGGTGAAAATCTGCACCCTATTGACTTTATTCACCAATGTAAAGATATGTTTGTTGTAGGAATGTCAGATAACATAAAAATTAAGTTAGTAAAATGGTTTCTAGAAGGGGAGGCCCTATCCTGGGCAAATGAGAATAATGATTCTTGGAATACTTTTGAAGAGTTTGAAGCTAAATTTATCTGTAAATTTTGGTCACAGTCCATACAAGCCAGATTAAAGTCAGAATTTCTAAATGGACCAGTGTATAGAGGGAAAGTAGGGGGAATGCAAAAATTTTGCAGAGACCAATTGAAAAAACTTGCTCACTTGAATAACTCTTTTGATATTATGACACAAATTGATGTTTTAAAAAGAAGATTACCAGAGAGACTGCAGTGGGAATTGGTCCATGGACCAGACGATTCAATGGAAGAGTTCCTGAAATTTGTAGATAGATTAGATAGGGCCTTGGAAAGAGAAAGTAACCAAAGTTTTGGCTCTGGCAACAACCAGTATGGGGGGTGGAACAGGAATGTAAATAGAGATTATTATGGGTGGAGAGACTTTGAAAATTTTGGAAATAATGCTCCAAATAGGGGAGATAGGAGATATGAAAATGATGTCAGAAACAATACACAGGAGGGAGGATGGAGGAGAGATAACAGGAATGATAGAAATAGGTATTGGGGAAGAGAACAAGATAGAAGGGGGTTTGTTGAAACTAGTGAACAAAACGACAGCTACAAACGGACAGACCGAGGAAACCAGCCGGGAAACGGTGGACAGTCCCACTAGATGTCCGTAGTTTTGGGGCTAGACAATATTATGACAGGACAACACATAACCGAAACTGGAAAAGGAGAGGATACAATGTAAAGAGTAATTACCATGAAAATACTGAAGTTGTTAGAATGAATAAATTAGAATTTAATAAAAGGTTTTGGGATACTATGAGTAAAAGTGATACAGTTAATAAAAACTGTGTTCAAGCACAGGTAGTTAGTGAAAGTGCAGAAGTTGAAGGTATTGCAGAGTTCCATAGTTGGGCTGAAAAAGATACTGGTGTTAATAACAAGTCAGACACACCACAAGTAGAATCTATTTTGGGGGGTTTATTTGATGAGAAGGGGGATGACGAAGTGTTTAATGGAGCCAAAGACTCAATTGCTGAGATTCAGATACATAGGGGGGAAACTGCAGATGGGGTTGTTGTTGAGGAGGAGGAAGAAGTAATAGAGGGACATTTAAATAATGATCCTAAATCAAGTGATGTTATTGATAAGAGTGTGGAGGAAGAAATAAAAGTATTTGTAGAATTGAAAAGTGATGTGGTAAAGGTAAGTGATGTGACAAACATGGGTAATAATGAGGTTAATTTAAGTGAAATGCAGACTAGGGAATGTGTATCTGAGGACAAGCTATTGCCTATTGGGAACTATGAAACGCTAATCTATGAGAATGGTAATAATAATAATATTAAAGAAAATATAAACGGATGGAATGTGAATGTGTGTTTTCAAGAAAAAGGGGAAAAGTTTTTAGAAGTTTTGTGGAACAACTATGGAAACTGTATAAACAAAGATGCCTTTTGGAAAGAATTAGCAAAGGTAAGCGCAACCTTGTATCCTATATGGTGGATAAGAATCCGTAGTGGACTTTATAAAAAATGGGGTGAAAACAATAATTTGTTGAGTGGCAACACAGTGTTAAGAGGAACAGATAAAAACAAAGGTTTATATTTAAATGTCAATGCTATGCAGACAGAGAGGGATGTGGCTAAATGTAGGAAAGAGACATTAGACTTAGGAACTAAAGAAATTGAAAATGATCTATTGTTTGAAAATACTAAAATAGACAAAGATGTTGAGCTAGGTTGTCCATATGTTAAAGTAAACAATGACATTGGTCCATTTGAAATAAAAGAAAGCCCACAACCTAATGCATATAGACTTTATCTTTCCCAGATCAAGAAGGTTATTTGGATTAAGAAACAACACTGAATTGAAACCATATAAACATGATCAAGCACATTTCCCTGTTTGAATACAGTTACTTACCCAGTTTCCATAAAGCATGTTATCAGCAAAGTTTTTACTGGGTGTGTCAAATAGCAACTACCACTCATGCTACAGACCCTGGAAAAGTTCCAGATCTCTGAGAGAATGTTTTTATAGTTTTATTGTCACTATTGAATATTAAATTTTGAGACATCTTCTTTACTTGCAACGGGCAAGAAGGTGACAAACATTTATTACTTTCTTTTTGTATTGTTGAATATGGGACATACTTGCACCAAATATAAAAGACAATGTAAAAAATTGTTGTGCAAGACCCATCATTTTGTTACTATTCTTTTCTTAGGCATAAGATTTGTGTACAATTTTCTACAGCCAATCAGATGTTTACCAAGTTTGATGTTTGTGTTATGTTGTGACCAAATTAAGTGTGCAATTTTGGTATTAATATGTTCTTGTACTATCTTGACTATGTGTCTCAATGGGAGACAAGTTTTTTTTAATATTTTCTTTTTTTTTAAATTGCATATTATATTCATACATGTGACTTCTCTAGTGTTTGTGTTTATATATCATATCCATACTTATAATTATGTTCTTTGTTTTCATTTCCTTTATGTGGCTCAAAACGAGCAGACAGTTGCAAAATTTTCCTATGGACATCTGACCTGTCCATCTATGTAATATATTTATGTTCCTTCTATTATCTTGATTATTCTGTGACTCAATGAGAGCTGAATTTGAAATAATTTACATATATTTTTTTTTATATATCTTAACATCGCATGTGATATATTTGTGTCTGTTTTTGATCATTTTTCATGTGGCTCACTGGGAGCAAAGATTAACAGTTTTTTGTTTACTTTCATATATTACTAAATATTTTTATGATGCTGTCATACTGAGAGCCATAACACAAAGTGCATTTGAAACAACACAACTAAAATATTTGCAGGAAAAAGTCATTTTGAAACGGTGTAACGGTTGTTGTATACATACACATTATGCATAGTAATTGACACATTTGTCCTACTCGGCTAATATCATTAACATTCTGTAAATGATATTACCCGAGGGGGTATTGTAACGGAACATATTAAAGGCTTTACTTTAATGAAGTATGCGATCCCTTCCAAATTCAACCAGTTTAATGAGTATTTATGATTATAGAAAAGTTATTGTGTATGTTAACAATGATTGCACAACATGTCTCCATAAACAGTCAACCCATTAAATTATACTGAATAACTGACCCACACAAAAGTTAATATCACTTGATCACTGATACAGCAAATGTCA
Source organism: Schistocerca nitens (assembly GCF_023898315.1). Taxonomy (NCBI): domain Eukaryota; kingdom Metazoa; phylum Arthropoda; class Insecta; order Orthoptera; family Acrididae; genus Schistocerca; species Schistocerca nitens. The sequence goes on along the minus strand of NC_064614.1, from coordinate 133,655,115 downwards.
TCATGTAAAAACACTAAGTTCATCTTAAATAATTAATATGAAGTACGAAAAATAGTGGCCAACATAGGTATTTTGGATCTCCTTAAATAAAAATCACCCAGTGAAACCTATTTGTTCACTAGGAGCGTTTTCACTCAGTATTCATGTAATCAATCCTATTTTAGACGAAAACCAATGTAATTCTTCATAATTCATGTTACTTACTTATTTATGCAAATTAGAGAAGTCAATTGACAAACTTCTAAAAAACAGCCTTTTTGTAACAAAGAATTATTCTGTCAAGTCAACAAATCTGTCTGTCATTTTAATAACATGTTAAATTATGTCACTTGATGCAAATTAATAACTTTTCTGCACAAATTATAACAACAGATGTACATGTGACTTATAAACTATATCTCTTTTTAGTAGTTCTTTGACAATGTTATAAATACAAGCAGCGAGAAGGGTCGAAAAAACAGTCGGAGGCAGTCAGGGGCAGTCGGAATGTCACTTTGGTGAAGTGTGTTTCTGTGTTATTGTTTGGCAAAACAAGGCAAAGAACATGTAAAGGAAGTACTACTTTGTGTTGTGTTATGGTCTTTGGTGGACAGTGGAATTAATATGGCCACTAAAGTAATAAATATTTGATGTTTACATACGTGTTGGTTTCGCTCGTTCTTTATCATCAAAAGCACATGAAAAACACGGGACCTCATAATTTTAACCCTAGACAACCAGATTTAGAGCCAGCATCAGCATCGAGACACAGCAGCGATCCAGCAAGCAGCAGCGATTACTACAATACAATACATTGTAATGGCGCCAACCTAACATCAAGTGCTAACAAGCTCCGTAAATTGGAGTGAAATAGTGCGTTTACAGCAATTAGCGATATCAACGACGACCAGGTGGACCATTTACAATGTCTAATCATAGAAATAACAAGAAAAATCTTATTACTAAATACGGCAATATTAAGAGAGTAGAAAAATTTAAGTATTTAGGTGAAATAATTCAAGTGAATGGTTTAGACAAGAGTGCAAACCAGGCGAGAGCAAGGAAAATGGAATTTGCTTTTCAAAAAACCAAAGACATATATAACAAAAAAAACATTTCGATTCAAGCTAAATTAAGACATTATAAAACTGTCATTAGACCAGAATGCCTGTATGCATCGGAGTGCCTAACTCTTAACAAAAAGGGGGAAATAGAAAACATGGAAAGGAAAGAAAGGAAAATTTTGAGAAAAATATTAGGACCGAGAAAGATTGGAGAAGAGTACAAGCTAAAGAGTAATAAGGAAATATACAAAACTATTGAGAAAGTGAGTGATGCAATGCGTAAACGCAGACTAACGTTTTATGGTCACCTGTCGAGGATGGATGGAAACAGACTAACAAGAAAAGTGTTTGAACATAGTAACAGGAACAAAAAAACCAACAATAAATGGATACAGATGGTGAAAAAGGATTTGGCCTATTTTAATGTCACCCGTGAGTCAATCAGGGACAGGAAAAAATTTAGACAAATAGTGAACGAAATTAAGTGTTTTCCAGAAGAAACGAAACTAAAGAATAATAACAGGAAATGGTCGGAAGAGCGGAGGAGGAACCATTCGAAAATGATGAGGAAATATTGGGAAGAGAGAAAAAAGATCAAAAAGCCGGGCAAGTGAATTGTTGAACGTGGTCCAAAGATGGCCGAAATCGAAAGAAGAAGAAGAAGAAATTGGTCCCAACATTATTGAAAAAATTCTCAACAAAAAATAGAAGAAGCAAGCCAAATCCCTACTGTACCCAGTGATCATTGTAGTGTGGTTAACTTCTAAGAGCTAATGATTTATTTCCACATATTACATTGTATTGATATTCGCATCTGTAGGTACATCTGATTTCCTAATACATGAAATGTGGAAGACTAAACTAGTTGAAAAATCAAACAGTAACACAATACATAGAATTGTACATGTCATGGAGTATTTACCGACACTGCCACTGTGCTTATCATCATGATGTAATGCTCTTCATGACTCCATACCCCCTCCACCCTGCCCCCCCCCCCCCTCCAGTACAGTGGTATCTGGGGTTGAATCAGACATAACGTCCAGCATGCATTGTCACTGTTTTCTGGAAACCAGGTATTTTATTACTGAATTCAGTGGTGTCAGCATTTCATGGGGAATCTCACTTAGTGTCACTTTTTTTTACAGTGCCTGTTGGCTGTCACATCTTGCTGGCATCCTGTTGGACATGTGTAATTTGAGATACTTCATTTTTATCCTTGGCAGTCATGCAGCCGGCCATCTTCATTGTATCTTGTGTATCGTAAAAGGCAGTGGATACAGCGGTAGACACGCATCTGATGTCTATGTTAAAAGTGTTGTTGCTTCTACCAAGCACTGTATATGGCCCTTCATACAGTGGATGCAGTGGCCTGCACACCATGTCATTTCATACGAACACACAGTTGCAGCTGAAGAGGTTTTTGAATATGAACAGGTGTCATCTACTTTGCTCTCTATGTGTCACTGGCTGAAGTTTTCAGATGTGCAGTTGTAATTTGCTGACAAACTCTGATACATCAACTGCATCATCTGTCACATTACTCATTAACTCCCCTGGTGGTAGGCACAGTGTTTGTCCATAGCACTAATTCAGCAGCTGCGTAGCCTTCAGGTTGCCATTAAATGGTGTATGGAGACCGAGGGGCACAATGGGTAATGTGTCCACCCAGTTTTGTGTAGCATGACACTGAAGGGCTGACTGCAGTTGGCAATGCAGGCATTCTGCTATTCCATTCACTGCCAGGTGATAAGCAGTAGTATGAATGCACTTAGTGCCCAACAAACTGGGCAAAACTTTGAACAGGTAAGCCTCAAACTGGCGTCCTTGATCTATTGTAATGCGTACCGGTATGTCAATCTGGGTGCTCCACCTATTGAAGAACATTTGTGCTAGTGTCTCAGCTGTAATGTCTTTCACAGGGAAAGCTTGAGGCCATCTTGAAAATCGATCCATGACCGTGAGGCCGTAGCTGTAGCCTTCTGATACTGGAGGGGGCTCCACAATTTCTGTATGAACATGTTCGAAGTGTTGACTTGGAGGCAGAAATGTGCCTCAGGGTGCCTCAATATGCCAAATGATCTTACTTTTCCAGCATATAATGCAGTTTTTGACTAATGCCCTACAGTCTGCATCCATTCCTGGCCAGACGAAACTCTGACTAGTTTTGCAGTGGAACCCAGGGATGAGCCAGGTTGTGCACTGACACAGTTGCTTGTGATCGAAATTGATGAGTTATGAACGGTTGTACTTTTATGCCAGACGTGTCACAGTACAATACAACACTTATCTCTGGTACAGTCCTGTTTTGTAACTTCAATCCTGTTGGGAGGAGGAGGAGATTAGTGTTTAATGTCCCATTGACAATGAGGTCATTAGAGACAGAAGAAAAACTCAGATTAGAGGAGGAAGGGGAAGGACGTCTATTGTTCCCTTTCAAAGAAACCATCCTGACACTTGTCTGAAATGTTTTAGGGAAATCACAGAGAACCTAAATCAGGATGGCGGGATGCAGGTTTGAACCATTGTCCTCCCGAATGCAAGTCCAGTGTGCTAACCACTGTGCTACATCACACAGTCTGTCCTGCTGGGTTATCCAATAAAATGCATAGCTCATCAATGTACTGCTGGGATTGAGCTAGGATCTCATAATCAATTGCAGTGGTCATAGCTTCAACACATGAGAGAGCATCTGCTGACACATTTGCCTTTCTTTGTGAGTCATAAACTGGCTAATATAGTCCCCCCATGAACTAAGGACCTTGCCGATGGTGGGGAGGCTTGCGTGCCTCACCGATACAGATGGCAGTACTGTAGGTGCAACCACAATGGAGGGGTATCTGTTGAGAGGCCAGACAAACATGTGGTGCTGAAGAGGGGCAGCAGCCTTTGCAGTAGTTGCAGGGGCAGCAGTCTGGATGATTGACTAACCAAAACGGCCTTGCCATGCTGGTACTGCGAACGGCTGAAAGTGAGGAGAAATTACAGCCGTAATTTTTCCCGAGGGCATGCAGCTTTACTGCATGGTTAAATGATGATGGCGTCCTCTTGGGTAAAATATTCTGGAGGTAAAATAGTCCCCCAATTGGATCTTCAGGCGGGGACTACTCAAGAGGATGTTGTTATCAGGAGAAAGAAAACTGGCGTTCTATGGATCGGAGCGTGGAATGTCAGATCCCTTAATCGGGAAGGTAGATTAGAAAATTTAAAAAGGGAAATGGATAGGTTAAAGTTAGATATAGTGGGAATTAGTGAAGTTCGGTGGCCAAGATAGACACGAAGCCCATGCCTACTACATTAGTACAAGTTTATATGCCAACTAGCTCTGCAGATGATGAAGAAATTGATGAAATGTTTGATGAGATAAAAGAAATTATTCAGGTAGTGAAGGGAGACGATGATTTAATAGTCATGGGTGACGAATTTAAGAGTAGGAAAAGGGAGAGAAGGAAATATAGTAGGTGAATATGGATTGGGGGTAAGAAATGAAAGAGGAAGCCATCTGGTAGAATTTTGCACAGAGCATAACTTAATCGTAGCTAACACTTGGTTCAAGAATCATAAAAGAAGGTTGTATACATGGAAGAATAATGGAGATACTAGAAGGTATCAGATAGATTATATAATGGTAAGACAGAGATTTAGGAACCAGGGGTAAGATAGATACTGCCTACAGGAAAATTAAAGAGACCTTTGGAGAAAAGAGAACCACTTGTATGAATATCAAGAGCTCAGATGGAAACCCAGTTCTAAGCAAAGAAGGGAAGCAGAAAGGTGGACAGAGTACATAGAGGGTCTATACAAGGGTGATGTACTTGAGGACAATATTATGGAAATGGAAGAGAATGTAGATGAAGACGAAATGGGAGATACGATACTGCGTGAAGAATTTGACAGAGCACTGAAAGACCTGAGTCGTAACAAGGCCCCGGGAGTAGATAACATTCCATTAGAACTACTGATAGCCTTGGGAGAGCCAGTCCTGACAAAACTCTACCGTCTGATGAGCAAAATGTATGAGACAGGCAAAATACCCTCAGACTTCAAGAACAATATAATAATTCCAATCCCAAATAAAGCAGGTGTTGACAGATGTGAAAATTACCAAACTATCAGTTTAATAAGTCACAGCTGCAAAATACTAATGCAAATTCTTTACAGACGAATGGAAAAACTGGTAGAAGCCGACCGCGGGGAAGATCAGTTACGATTCCGCAGAAATATTGGACCACGTGAGGCAATACTGACCTTACGATTTACCTTAGTAAAAAGATTAAGGAAAGGCAAACCTACTTTTCTAGCATTTGTAGACCTAGAGGAAGCTTTTGACACTGTTGACTGGAATACTCTCTTTCAAATTTTAAAGGTGGCAGGGGTAAAATACAGGGAGCGAAAGGCTATTTACAATTTGTACAGAAACCAGATGGCAGTTATAAGAGATGAGGGGCATGAAAGGGAAGCAGTGGTTGGGAAGGGAGTGAGACAGGGTTGTAGCCTGTCCCCGATGTTATTCAATCTGTATATTTAGCAAGCAGTAAAGGGAACAAAAGAAAAATTCGGAGTAGGTATTAAAATCCATGGAGAAGAAATAAAAACTTTGTGGTTCGCCAATGACATTGTAATTCTGTCAGAGACAGCAAAGGACTTGGAAGAGCAGTTGAACGGAATGGACAGTGTCTTGAAAGAAGGATGTAAGATGAACATCAACAAAAGCAAAACAAGAATAACGGAATGTAGTCGAATAAGTCGGGGGATGCTGAGGGAAATAGATTGGGAAATGAGACACTTAAAGTAGTAAAGGAGTTTTGCTATTTGGGGAGCAAAATAACTGATGATGGTCAAAATAGAGAAGATATAAAATGTAGACTGGTAATGGCAAGGAATGCATTTCTGAAGAAGAGAAATTTGTTGACATCGAGTATAGATTTAAGTGTCAGCAAGTTGTTTCTGAAAGTATTTGTATGGAGTGTAGCCATTTATGGAAGTGAAACATGGACAATAAATAGTTTGGACAAGAAGAGATTAGAAGCTTTCGAAATGTGGTGCTACAGAAGAATGCTAAAGATTAGATGGGTAGATCACATAACTAATGAGGAGGATTGAACAGAATTGGGGAGTAGAGGAGTTTGTGGCACAACTTTACAAGAAGAAGGGACCGGTTGGTAGGACATGTTCTGAGGCATCAAGGGATCACAAATTTAGCATTGGAGGGCAGCGTGGATGGTAAAAATTGTAGAGGGAGACCAAGAGATGAATACACTAAGCAGATTCAGAAGGATGTAGGTTTCAGTAAGTACTGGGAGATGAAGAAGCTTGCACAGGATAGGGTAGCATGGAGAGCTGCATCAAACCAGCCTCAGGACTGAAGACCACAACAACAACATAGTCCAAATGTTGAAGTTGTCTTTGTGATCCTTTCCCTGGTTTCATATTGAAAGCATATGTCTGTTGCTTATGGTCCATGTATATGTTAAAGTGTCGGCCTTCTAATGAGTGCTGGAACTTCCTAACCTTGGGATATGCGGCGTATAGCTCTTGATCGTAAGTTGCCCAGCATTGCTGTGACAGTGATGGCTTGCAATTGAAGAATACGAGTGGCTGTCAACCATGTTCCACTTGTTGCTGAAGTACAGCACTGATGGCAGTAGCTGATGCATCTACCATGAGCACAAGTGGAGTGTGTGATAATGAATGATCTAATTGTGTAGCTTCTGCTATTGCTTTTTTTACAGCTTGGGAAGCAGTATCCATTTTGTCTGTCCATTGTACTTTATTAATTGGCTTTGGTGCACCCTTTAGGAGTTCATTCAATGGAGCTGTTACTAGGGCATGATTGAATGTAAATTTATGATAGAAATTACTGATGCCAAGAAAATGACATAGCTTCCTAATTGTAGAAATACGTGACTATGACTTCCACCTTATCTTGGGGAGGTTGGATGCCATGACGTTGATTGTATATCCCAGAAACTGAATCTCTGTTTCCCCAGATGTACACTTTGCGGGGTTAATAACCAAGCCTTGCATACGTAAATGATGAGATATCTAGTTTATACATTCTAGATGTTCCACTTCTGACACCGACATCACTTAAATTTCATCTATGTAGACAAAACAGAAACCCAGATCTCTTGATTTTATCCATAAAGTGTTGAAATGTCTGCACCATATTACACAGTCTGAAAGAGATTCTGATAAAACTCAAAAAGACCGAAAGGTGTCATTACAGCTGTCTTGCGTATGTCTTCTGGTACAACATGATGAATTTGATAGTACGCTTGCACTAAATAAGTACTAGAGAATATTGTCGTACCGTGTATGTTGAAAGCAAAATCTTCTATGTGTGGCACTGGATATGGATCAGGAGTGGTCTTTTCATTGAGTTGGCAGTAATCACCACAAGGCTGCCATCCATTATGCTTCTTTGGTACCACGTGTAACAGGGCTGCCCAACTGCTGCTAGAAGCTTGATAGATGCCTTGTGTCAGCAAGCTACAGAATTCCTGCTTCATGAGTTTCAGTTTTTCTGGTGATAGAGACTGATGATGGGCATAGACTGGTGGCCCTGGTGTGGTAAGAGTATGGTGTTCTATGCTGTGCTTCATTGGCGCCAGGGTGTGCAATTGTTTTGTAATCTTGGGGAACTTTCATAACAGGTTTATGTATGGTGTATCCTCTGAAATTGTGCATGTGTTGTCTGAGTGACACAGCATATCTTTCCTCAGCTATCCAGATTAGTAGTAGAATCTATCAGCCACTGATGTCATTTGTTGGGAACCAGGCCATAAAAAAATAAGAAATCAGCTGAAAATGAAGTGTCATGTGGCGAGGGCCTCCTGTCAGGTAGACTGGTCACCTGGTGCAGGTATTTTGAGTTGACACCACTTCGCATTGATGGGGATGATATGATGATGATGATGATGATGATGAAGATGAAGATGACACAATACCCAGTCCTTGAGTGGAGAAAGACTCAGACCTGGCTGTGAATCGAACCTGGGCCCCTTTGTACAGCATTCGAACACTCAGCTATCGAGGCAGACAGAAATCCACTTCCAGAATAGGTTGCAACACATCTGCCACTTTAAACTGCCTCTTGAATCTGCGACATAATCTGAGATTAAGTATTAGTGTCAGGCACCCATATCTCCTGATCTTGTAGTCGTTGGCGGTGAATAGGCAGTAATCATCGCAGTTGCAACATGGTAATTGGGTTGCCATGTACACTGACACTTCCATCCCTGTGTCTACCAAATAATGTATTTTTGTATCTCAGTCTGTAATGAAAAGGCAATGTCTGCTATTGCCAGGAATAGCTGCTGCAGATATGCTCTCTGTCTCATGTTTCCATTTGCATGGTAGCAAACATTTCTAGGCATTGCTGCTGAACTTCTTATGGTACCAGCAGTATTCAATGTGTCAGGTGACTGATTGTGGCTTCATAACGATCGATGACATAGCTGACTATGAGTGTTCATCATTTGCAGCATACCGATTTGTGTAGTCAGTTCAGCTAACAGTGACTGCAGGGATGAAAGAGTCACTACAGGCACATTATCTTGCTGTGAAACTAATGTTAACACACTCACAGATGGATACATTTCCACTAATCTGTCTGCCATCTGTCCTAGCGCTGTCAAAACACCGGCGCAAACCATTAAAATTTTCTGTGTATTGGAAGGTAGGCATGACAACCAGATGTTTCGTAGTATATTGTCATTGACTGAATTACTCGCAAGTGTCTGTAGACAACATAGAAGCTGCAATGTGGTGTGATCGCCATGTTATTGTGTTTGCGGAAGCTTTTCCAATCGCTTCCACTCTAATTGGGATAGACATGTCGCTGAAGCATTTTTAATAGATGCATATCATTCAGTGTTCAGAAGTGCAGTGAGGATGTGTTGCACTTCGGCAGCCAGACCTTCATTTAGTGCTGCGATGACACAGCTTTATTTGGTTTCATCTGATGATATCTGTGCATACATTAACTCACTTTCCAGTTGTGTGAACCATAATACAGGATTATGTTGCCAGAACAGTGAGGGTTTGATCATAGTTCTGCTAATCCCATTGCTTACATTTGGTTTTACATTTATTGTTGAGTCTGTCATTTGAAACATGAAAATAAACCAGATGGCAGCTGGCATGGAAGAAATGAGCCTGTGTGGTGGAATGTGATACGGTGCAACAGAGCTGCCACAGTTGTACTGATGTAATAGTTTCTTTCTCCTGATAATTTAAAAAGGGAAATGGATAGGTTAAAGTTAATGTTGGATATAGTGGGAATTAGTGAAGTTCGGTGGCAGGAGGAACAAGACTACTGGTCAGATGAATACAGGGTTATAAATACAAAATCAAATAGGGGTAATGCAGGAGTAGGTTTAATAATGAATAAAAGAATAGGAATGTGGGTAAGTATAGTGAATGCATTATTGTAGCCAAAATAGATATGAAGCCCATGCCTACCACAGTAGTACAAGTTTATATACCAACTAGCTCTGCAGATGATGAGATTGATGAAATGTATGTGAGATAACAGAAATCATTCAGAGAGTGAAGGGAGATGAAAATTTAATAGTCATGGGTGACTGGATTTCGGTAGTAGGAAAAGGAAGAGAAGGAAATGTAGTAGGTGAATATGGATTGAGGCTAAGAAATGAAAAAGGAAGCTGCCTGGTAGAATTTTGCACAGAGCATAACTTAATCATAGCTAACGCTTGGTTCAAGAATCATGAAAGAAGGTTGTATGCATGGAAGAACCCTGGAGATACTAAAAGGTTTCAGATAGATTATATGATGGTAAGACAGAGATTTAAGAACCAGATTTGAAATTGTAAGACATTTCCAGGACCAGATGTGGACTCTGGCCACAATCTGTTGGTCATGAACTGCAGATTAAAACTGAAGAAACTGCAAAAAGGTGGGATTTTAAGGAGATGGGATCTGCATAAACTGACAGAACCAGAGGTTGTAGAGAGTTTCAGAGAGAGCATTAGGGAACAATTGACAAGAATGGGGGCAAGAAATACAGTAGAAGAAGAATGGGTAGCTTTGAGAGAGGAAATAGTGAAGGCAGCAGCGGATCAAGTAGGTAAAAAGACAAGGGCTAGTAGAAATCCTTGGGTAACACAAGAAATATGGAATTTAATTGATGAAAGGAGAAAATATAAAAATGCAGTAAATGAAGCAGACAAAATGGAATACAAACATCTCAAAAATGAGATCGACAGGAAGTGCAAAATAGCTAAGCAGGGATAACCAGAGGACAAACGTAAGGATGTAGAGGCATATATCACTAGGGATAATATAGATACTGCCTACAGGAAAATTAAAGAGACCTTTGGAGAAAAGAGAACCACTTGTATGAATATCAAGAGCTCAGATGGAAAACCAGTTCTAAGCAAAGAAGAGAAGGCAGAAAGGTGGAAGGAGTATATAGAGGGTTTATACAAGGGCGATGTACTTGAGGACAATATTATGGAAATGGAAGAGGATGTAGATGAAGATGAAATGGGAGATACGATACTGCGTGAAGAGTTTGACAGAGCACTGAAAGACCTGAGTCGAAACAAGGCCCCGGGAGTAGACAACATTCCATTGGAACTACTGATGGCCTTGGGAGAGCCAGTCCTGACGAAACTCTGCCATCTGGTGAGCAAGATGTACGAGACAGGTGAAATATCCTCAGACTTCAAGAAGAATATAATAATCCCAACCCCAAAGAACGCAGGTGTTGACAGACGTGAAAATTACCGAACTATCAGTTTAATAAGTCATGGCTGCAAAATACCAACACAAATTCTTTACAGACGAATGGAAAAACTGGTCGAAGCTGATCTTGGGGGAAGATCAATTTGGATTCCTTAGAAATGTTGGAACATGTGAGGCAACACTGACCCTACAACAAAAAATAGATTAAGGAAAGGCAAACCTACATTTCGAGCATTTGTAGACCTAGAGAAAAATTTTGACAATGTTGACTGGAATACTCTCTTTCAAATTCTGAAGGTGGCAGGTATAAAATACAGGGATCAAAAGGTTATTTTCAATTTGTACAGAAACCAGATGGCAGTTATAAGAGTCGAGGGGCATGAAAGGGAAACAGTGGTAGGGAGGGTAGTGAGACAGGGTTGTAGCCTCTTCCCGATGTTATTCATTCTGTATATTGAGCAAGCAGTAAAGGAAACAAAAGAAAAATTTGGAGTAGGAATTAAAAGCCATGGAAAGGAGATAAAAACTTTGAGGTTCATGCGATGACATTGTAATTCTGTCAGAGACAGCAAAGGACCTGGAAGAGCAGTTGAACGGAATGGACAGTGTCTTGAAAGGAGGATATAAGATGAACATCAACAAAAGCAAAACGAGGATAATGGAATGTAGTCAAATTAAGTCGGGTGATGCTGAGGGAATTAGATTAGGAAATGAGACACTTAAAGTAGTAAAGGAGTTCTGCTATCTGGGGACCAAAATAACTGATGATGGTCGAAGTAGAGAGGATATAAAATGTAGACTGGCAATGGCAAGGAAAGCGTTTCTGAAGAAGAAAAATTTGTTAACATCGAGTATAGATTTAAATGCCAGGAAGTCGTTTCTGAAAGTATTTGTATGGAGTGTAGCCATGTATGGAAGTGAAACGTGGACGATAAATAGTTTAGACAAAAAGAGAATAGAAGCTTTCGAAATGTGGTGCTACAGAAGAATGCTGAAGATTAGATGAGTAGATTACATAACTAATGAGGAGGTATTGAATAGAACTGGAGAGAAGAGGAGTTTGTGGCACAACTGGACCGGTTGGTAGAACATGTTCTGAGGCATCAAGGAATCAAAAATTTAGCATTGGGAGGCAGTGTGGAGGGTAAAAATCGTAGAGGGATACCAAGAGATGAATACACTTAGCAGATTCAGAAGGATATAGGTTGCAGTAGGTACTGGGAGATGAAGAAGCTTGCACAGGATAGAGTAGCATGGAGAGCTGCATCAAACCAGTCTCTGGACTGAAGACCACAATAACAACAACAACAACAACAACAATAGTTTCTTCTATTCAAAATTAAAACAACTAGCTATCATGAAAAATGGTATTCATAAGATCATATGCTCTACTGGACAGACTGGTAGGGTCTCTGTACTAGGCTCAGAGAAAACCATAGAAGCTGGAGATTAAAGAAAACTGATTCATCTTTTGCTAAACACTTATTTAACCAAAACAGGAAATATGTAGTAAAATTAGAAGTCCTGCACAGAGAGGGAAAACATGCAAAGTCACTCAATTAGTAATTACAATGCAGGTGTGTGTATCTCCACATTTTCTATTGAATAAGCAGACTCAGTTAACCCTGTTTAGACAATGTTACAATAATTACACAAATTCCTGTGCTCATAGCTCTTCACCAGTGTATGTTATTCATAATTATTGTAAATGTGTCTTAATGAATGTGTAGCACTCAGATGTAACTGTGTCAAATTGTCATCAGGGATAACCTTTATAGTTTAATTGAAGAACTGATAGATTAAAAAATTGACATGTTTACCTTCAGAATGAAATTTTCACTCTGCAGCAGAGTGTGCACTGATATGAAACTTCCTGGCAGATTTAAACTTTCGCGCGAAAGTCATCTACCATCCGAGCCACCCAAGCACGACTCGTAACCCATCTCACAGCTCCAGTTCTGCTTCTGCCATTACCTCGTCGCCTACCTACTAAACTTCATAGAAGCTCTCCTGCATATCTTGCAGAACTAGCACTCCTGGAAGAAAACGTGTGGAGACTTGGATTAGCCACAGCCTGGGGGATGTTTCCAGAATGAAATTTTTCACTCTGCAGTGGAGTATAAAACTTCCTGTCAGATTAAAACTGTGTCCCGGACAGAGACTCTAACTCAGGACCTTTGCCTTTCATGGGCAAGTGCTCTACCATCTGGAAGAGAGGAGTGCTAGTTCTGCAAGATATGCAGGAGAGCTTCTGTGAATTTTGGAAGGTAGGAGATGGGGTACTGGCAGAATTGGAGTTGTGGGGACGGGTTGCTTGTTGTTATTGGGGAGCTCAGATGGTAGACCACTTGCCTGCGAAAGGCAAGGGTCCCAAGTTTGAGTTTTGGTCTGGTGCTCAGTTTTAATCTGCCAGGAAGTTTCATATTTATCTTTGCTTGGTTTTCATCTTTGTGATCTGTACTTGAAAATGGGCCTGTGACTCAAAATGTATGTCATACAATAATAATGAAGTTTCTGAAACAAGCCTAAAAAGTATTTCACTTAGTTAATATGAGTGAAACTGAATTGCCCTCAACATTCCGTGAATAGTCATCAGTTGCCGAAGTCCACTGTGTTGCTGTTTGAAAAAACTGTAGCAAAAGGAAACACAGACCTGAAAATTGTGTAACCATTGTTCTTTGAAGAAGATTGGACGTTGCTTGTCACAAGTATCTGGGTATATTGGCATATGACATGAGTAGTTATTGAAGGAGTGCCACCAGAGTAAACTATAAGACCTTGCTGATGTAGCAGTTGCTGTTGAAGTACTTCTAGTATGAAAGAGTAAAGACTATTTATTGTATACAGTGGCATTCTTCACCAGTACACATAGGTGAAACTTGTTATGAGGTGAACAAAAACTTCACTATTGGAAAACTGCAAGATGTGGGACGTGAGATAGCTTACTCTTGATTATGAGGCAAAGTAAATAACAGTTGCTCTTTCCCCTGCCACTTTACTTGACACTGACCTCACCCCATTGAAGGTCAGCTACATGCTTCTCCTCACACTAAACCTACTAACAAACAACAGTACTTACATTTTGACAGTTATCATACTTTCCATTTCAAATGTTCCCTCCCATACCACCTTGGCATTTGAGGCAAACATACTTGTTTGTATGCAAACTCTTTACAGCAATACACCACCATTCTCACCTCAGCCTTCACTGCATGTAATTAGCCAACCAGTGTAGTTCCAAAGCAGATTTACTTGGCCACCACATCCATCCCGGTATTGCTGATCACCCCAAAGAACAGCTTAAGAGTACACCTCTTGTCACTCAATATTATCCTGATCTTGAATGTATTAATAAGCTACTTCGACAAGGTTATGTCTTCCTAAAATCATGCACTGAAATGACATCCCTTTTGTCTGACATTTTGCCCTCTACACCTATAATAGCTTTCCATCACCCCCCCCCCTCCCTTTCCAATCACCACAATATTTTTGTCAGACCCTATGCTCCTTCTGCACCCATATCCGTACCCTATGGCTCCTACCCCTGTAACTGTCTCCACTGTGCTACTTGCCCTACACACCCTCCTACCACCACCTGTACCATCCCTATAACAGGTAAAAGATACACTATCAAACGGAGAGCCACCTATGAAATGACGCGGCATATACCAGCTGTAATGTAAGCAGTGTTTGGCCTTTTACGTGAGCATAAGTACCACCAAGCCATCAGTTAGGATGAATGGGCATAGGCAGAGGATGTAAGCTGGCGACACACAATATCCTGCTCACAACCCCATCGTGTCAGTGCCTGTTTCACCACACATGCCATCTGGATTCTTCCCCCAAATATTAGTTTCTCAGCACTCTGCAGGTGTGACCTGGCATTACAACTTGACCTCAGTTCTTGATGCCCACCTGGCCTTAATTTATGTTCATTTCTTCAGTCTCAGCATTTCTTCACAGTAACTATTCCTTTCATCACTCCATTTTAGATTTCTGTATCTTCTATTTCTGACCCATCTGTTTTTCACCATCCCACCTCTGTCGTATACAATGCACTTTGTTTTCCACTCTTATTAACTCATACATGATGTTTTTTCAATGATGTCTGCCTTGCCTATTACCCTATGTTCCAGCTTTAAGTCCTCAGGATTTCAAATTTCATCTGGCGCAATCCCCAACAATCAGTCTTTCCTTCTGATCCTGTCCCAGGGTTCTGGGTGACTTTTCCAAACTCCACCCCTTTATCTAAATCTCACCAGTCCTTTTCCTTCACCACTTTTCCTTCCACTTGAACTCTTGTGTCAGATGAAGGAGCCATTGGCTCCAAAAGCTTGCAAATTTAAATAACTTTTTATGTGTGTTCTCCTGCTGCTGCTGCTTGGCAACTAGATTCTTTATCAATCTAACTTAATTATATTTTCTAAAATTCAATTTCATTAGTTATATTTATTTCTAATGTGCAGTTGATATGGCTGATTGAACAACCTTCCCTCTAATTGTGCACTGTCTATAATGGCCAATTGTCAACCCTAATATTCCCTCCTCCTTATTGGTGCAAGGGAGATGGTCTGCTACAATACAATCAGATATTCATAAAGCAGCGCCTTTCTTTCATTTCTGTCAGGTGGAAGATAATACATCCTGAGAAGTACAGTCCACTTTTATTACAGTACATAAAACGGCAGTGATGTATATTGATGGTAAATAAATGGAAGTACTTAAAAGGACTGAATGAAAATCTTTCAGTGAATTCATCTCACTATATTGATTCACTGTTTAGAGACTGAATCTTCTTGTTGATGTGGGTGGATATACTTGTATTTATTCGAAATTCTCAGTGAAGTGCAACCCAGATCAGTGAACCAGTAAGTTGTTTGTACATCATATGTCACCTGACAAAGAAAACTATAGACCAGTTCTGATGGGAAATAACTTGATGATGTGTCTATGTACAGCCTTGTCCACATTCAAAATAGTGCATTGTTACTTCATATGGCAAACATAGAAAGTGGTAATGGAAAATGACCTCTCTAACATGTTACTCCATACAATTTCATGTCATCTTTCCTTCCACCAACCTTCTAAAATTTCCCCATTCCATAGACTAGACTATCATTCTTGAAATTATATCACATAATGAGAAGATGGAAAATTCAGGGTGAAATTTAACAGTATTATGAAAAGGATAGTTGCTACTCACCATATTGCACAACAAAAAGACTATCAAAATAAGCTTTTGGCCAATGAGGGCTTTGTGAAAAATAGATGGCACACACACACACACACACACACACACACACACACACATGACCACACTCTCTGGCAGCTGAAGCCAGACTACGAGCAGCAGCAGCAGCAGTGCATGATGGGAGAGGCAACTGGGTAGGGGTAAGGAGGTAGTGGGGGTGCGGACGGGTAGGGATAGTAAGGTAGGGGTGGGAGACAGTGAAGTGTTGCTGGGGAGTGTGCAAGGGAGTGAGGGTAGGGCAGCTAGGTGTAGTCAGGAGGTTAGATGGAGGGTGGGGGTAGTGGAAAAGGATAGAAATAAACAGACTGGGTGCATTGATGGAACTGAGGACTGTGTATTGCTGGAATGGGAAAAGGGAAGGGGCTAGATGGGTGAGGACAATGACTAACGAATGTTGAGACTAGGAGGGTTATGGGAGCACTTGCCCGCGAAAGGCAAAGGTCCCGAGTTCGAGTCTCGGTCGGGCACACAGTTTTAATCTGCCACGAAGTTTCATATCAGCGCACACTCCGCTGCAGAGTGAAAATCTCATTCTGGAAACTTAGGTTATGTTGCAGGGAGGCTTCTCGCCTGCCCATTTCAGAAAAGCTGGTGTTGGTGGGAAGGATCCATATGGCGCAGGCTGTGAAGCAGTCGTTGAGATGAAAGATGTCATGTTGGCAGCATGCTCAGCAACAGGGTGGTCCAGTTGTTTCTTGGCCACAGTTTGTCGTTGGCCATTCATGTGGACAGACAGCTTGTTGGTTGTCATGCCCACATAGAATGCAGCACAGTGGTTGCAGCTTAGCTTGTAGATTACATGACTCTGGCTTCATAGGTAGCTCTGCCTTTGATGGGATAAGTGATGTTTGAGGCCGGACTGTGTGATGAAGCAAGCTGGGATATTTTTACTTCCCCTCTTGTTTCGCCATCTGTCTATTTAAATTCATTTTTTTTCAATTTTAACTAATTATCATTAACATACGTGAGTATAATCTGCATTTTCATAAAAGAGAAAGGTTGGCCCTCAGTTTTAAAGCATATAGCACCAGATCTAGTTTTGTGCTTAGTTTTGTGTGTGTCATCAATTTCCTAATTTAATTTGACTATTTCTAGTTAATATCTTTTGTTATAGCTGAAAATCAGTAATTTTTTCGTAACTTAATTTCTATTGTTGGCTTATAAACAAATATAAATTCTGTACTGATTACAAACATTTAGAAGACGAATCACTGGCATTCTTTAAGTATTTATTTAGCTCTATTTGAAAACAAATTATCAACCCCAGCCCTTAATTAATTCCAAAGTAATTAACAGTTTTGTCAAAAGTATTGTTTGCATAATGATGTATGTTAATTTCATCATTTAAACAAATAATTCAGCCTAACTCTTGTAGTAGAAGAAACTGTAAAAAAAAAAAAAATAAATAAATAAATAAAATAAAATAAAATAAAAAATCGATGTATTGTGTTAATTTAACTTCAAACAATGTATAGTTTCAGTACCTATTATTGCAAGGACATATAAGGGCCCAATGTTTGGTCCCGAGACAGTCGGTCCAAGGTTGAGTTTCAGCCAAGAAAACTGTGTTGTTTAGAACAACAACAATGCTTCAACTTAACTATGAAACAAGTGTAACACAGTTAGGCTGTGTATTAAAACAATGACAGTGTCTGCTCCTTGTGTACCTTTCCATTTCTTTGAGAACTGTGAACTTTGTGGTTATGTTTTTACTGCACATAGATGTTCAACAGTAAACTAATGTAGCAGTATGTGGATGTACAGCTGAAAACTATTAATGAGGCTTATCAAAAGTTAAACAATAGTGCACTGGCCATATTAAATGTGTATATGTGGGGTTGTGAAAAGTGAAAGTAAACACCTGTGAAATGCAACTGTGTACCTGTTGACTACATCATTTACAGTAGACTTTACGGCACTTCCACCCCCAATTTTTTCAGCCAGTATGTCGAATCTGAGGACAACAAATGAAGAATTAAAGCAGGGAACATCATCACAACTGGAAAAGGTGGTGGTGGGAGGATGTATGTACAGGTCTTGCATCTACGTCTATTACAGGTATATGAGCCATGAGGTAAGGGATTGGGATCAGGAGTTGTGTAGCGATGGACGAATATACTGCGTAGGTTCGCTGGACGGCAGAATACCACTGTGGGAGGTGGGAAGGGTAGTGGGCAGGACATTTCTCATTTCAGGGCACAATGAGAGAAAGTTGAAACCATGATGGAGTATGTAATTCAGTTGCTCCAGTCCTGGGTGGTACTGAGTTAAAAGGGGAATGCTCCTCTCTGGCTGGATGGTGAGACTTAGTGAGGTAGTGGGTGACTGTGAAGTTAAGGCACAGGAAATTTGTTTTTGTACAAGGTTGGGAGGATAATTACGGTCTGTAGTGGGTGACTGTAAAGTTAAGGCACGGGAAATTTGTTTTTGTACAAGGTTGGGAGGATAATTACGGTCTGTAAAGGCCTCTGTGAACTCCGCCACTGGGAGATACCATGGAAATCCCAGTGCCAGTCCCACCCCTAGATAAAGGAAGAGGTTGGGCATGGGGCTAACAACCCTATCCCAGAAAAAGAGCTAGTTATGGAACCAAAGGACAAAGGAAGCCAGACGGATGTAACGAATAAATGGCCTTGGCAATGGAAATGACATGTGAATTGGTATTTTGTGACATGAAATGTGAGAACACTGAACAAGACTGGAGAACTAAAGAATCTGAAAAGGGAAATGAAGAAATATAATGTGATGATGGCAGCAATACAAGAGGTGAAATGGGAAGGAAATGGAATATTAGCAGCATCTGGGGCATACATATTGTGGTACAGCTGTCGAGGCAGAGGATACGGAGACACGAGTTTTCTGGTCGATAATGCTCATAAGGATGCCATATTGAAATTTAAGCCTGTTGGTGAAAGAATCTGTGTATTACGGATGAAAGCCCACTTTTTCAATATTTCCTTCATATGTACATATGCTCCAACAGAAGATGCAGAAGCGGTGGAAAAAGATATTCAATGAGCAAATGGAACAGGAAATAGTAACAGTGGCAAAGTATGATGTTAAGGCGGTTATGACAGACTCCAATGCGCAAGTAAGAAGAGAAATTGCGTATAGGAAAGCAGCTGGGCAGGACAGCATGCATGAAGCTTCTAATGACAATGGTATCAGATTAATTGATTGCCATGAGCAATAACATGATTATTAAAAGCATATTGATGCAAAGGAAGGATATATGGAAAGTTACTTGGTGCTCCCCAGATGGAATCATAAAAAACCAGATTGATCACGTACTCATAGATAGAAGACATGCTTCAGATATGCTAGAAGTGGGTAGTTGTCTATATCTAGATCTACATATATACTCCGCTAGCCACCAAGTGGTGTATGCACTGGTGCAGATGCAGATAGTGATCACTGTTTGGTGAGAATTAAATACAGATAGAAGATAGTCAATTACAGACAGACCAAGAAAACTATTGTGCTAAGGTTTGATGATGCTAAGCTAAGAAATGATAAAAATATAGTGCAACAGTATAAAACTATTTTGACAAATAGACTTAATGAAGTCAAAGATTGGGCAGGAGAGGTTATTGAAGAAAGATGGGAAACAGTCAAAGCTATAATACAGAAGACAGCTGAAACTGTATTGGGTAGAAAAAAGCAATTGAGAACCCAGTTCTGGTTTGATGAAGATTGCAGGAGGAAGATAGAAGAAAGGAATGAGACAAGAAAAAGAATCCTGCAGAGGAGAACAAGAATTACTGCAGAAGAATACTAGGAGAAGAGAAAGGATGCAAATAAGGGATGTAGGAGGAAAAAGAATGAATTTGAAAAATGGTGGATTGATGAATTAGAAGAGAGAATCCTGAAAGATATAAAGAAAGCATTCCAATGCAGAACAGTATTCTGTAAAGATAAAGAGGGAATTCTGTTTGGAGGAAAAGATCAGATTTTAGACAGATGGGTGGAGTATTTTGTAAACTACTGAATACAGAATTGGAAAAGAAAGGTGAAGTAGATGCCTCTGTGGTAGATAAGGTGGAGCAGGAAGTAAACAGGGAAGAAGAGTACTAGGAAACTGTTGAGGAACCTTCACTGGCAAAAGTTAGAGCTAGGATCAAGACTATTAAAACAATAAAGCTCTGGAAGAAGACAATATTACAGCAGAAATGATAAAATATGAAGGAGAAAAACTAATAAGGGTTTTGCATGAGATTATAGTGGAAATATGGTGCAAAAGAAAATATGCCAGAACAGTGGAATATAGATAGCTATAATATGCCCTATTCATAAGCGACATGTCAAAGCCAATTGTGCAAATTATAGAGAATTAGCCCTGGTCAGTAGAGTAAATAAAGTATAAGGAAAAATCATGGCAGGGCGACTCAGTTTATATGTAGAAGAGTATGTAGGATACTACCAGTGTGGTTTCAGAACTAATAGAACAATTACAGAGCAGATATTTACCATCAGACAGATCCTTGAAAAATGTTATGAGTATAACATAAATGTCCACCAGCTGTTTATTGATTTCAAACAAGCTTATGATAGTATCAACAGGGATCAACTCTGGAAGGCAATGCAAGATGCAGGAGTATCCAACAAAATTAATAAAACTGGTCCAAATGACTTTGAGAAGAAGAGCATGTAAAGTGAAGTTTGAGGGCACTTTATCTAAGGCATTTGAAATTAACCAAGAGTTGTGACATGGTGATATGCTCTCCACTACTCTGTTTAATGTACAGTTGGAGAGGGTAATGTGAAAGACACAAAGTAGAAACCCTGGGGGAACACCGTTTAATATAGTGATGCAGGCTCTTGCATGTGCAGATGATATTGATTTGTTATCCAGGAACAAACAGGACCTGGAAGAAAAGCTTGAAAAATTAGAAAGATATGGAGCAGAGATGGGGCTGACAATCAGTCAAAGACAAAGACTAGGAAACCAGCTCACTAATAAACCAACAATTTAAGAAAAAGTAGAAAGTAGGAGGAAAGTTCTGTTGTTAGGTAGTAGCCGTGAAAGAGGTGCGAGTCAGATCTTGCAGGAAAAATTAGGTGACAGGTACAAGGTCACAAGTATTTTCAAGCCCAGTGCATGCCTTAGCCAAGTGATAGAGGATATAGGATCATTGTGCAAGGGTTTTACAAAACAGGATCATGTTGTGGTAGTGGGTGGAGTGGAAAACAGTACTGATAGGGATCAAGGATACAATATTGAGAGTGACCTGGTAAAAGTAGCATCTGCAACGAACCACACAAACTTTGACTTGGTTCCTGCTTTCATGCAGTATGATCAGCCCCAATTGAACAGCTCTGTCATGAGGGTCAATATGGAGCTAGATCAGGTGCTTCGGTCAGCTACTTTACCAGGGAAAGATTTGGTTCTTGTTGATGGTTTTGGTAGTTGGGACTTCACAAACATGGCCTGCATCTCAATAGGAAAGGGAAGGGTAAACTGGCTGAGATGATAACAAAACCTTTAAGGGAAGGAGGGAGGGGGAGGCACTGAAACTCATAGGAGTACTTCTTTTTTAGGCTAAGATCAGTGTCAAATCATCCAACATTGATTAAAATTAAGCTTAATGAGAAGCTCAGACTGGCAGGTACTAGGGATGTTAAAATATCACAAGAGTGTCATAACAGTACAGTGAAAAATAATGTTAGTGTGTCACAAGATTCTCATAAAAGCACAGTGAAAAATAATGTTAGTATATTGCATCAGAATATCAAGGGATAAAAAAATAAAGTAGATGAGCTAAATAATAGCACTTTTAAAATTTCAGCCATGTATAGGTCCCCATTACGAAATTTTCAACTGTTTTTGTAAAACTTGGATTCTTTGTTGTGCTAGCTGTCAGACAGAGGGAAGAAAATTATTGTTTTTGGGTATCTCAATGTAGATTTTCTGAAGCAGTCCAATAGAAAGCTTGACCTTGAAGTATTACTTGGTTCTTCCAATTTGACGTCAGTTATTGATTTTCCTACTTAGGTGGTACAGGAAAGCAGCACACTGAGAGATAATGTTTTTATAGACCAAGATAAATTTAATCAAATAAAAAATTCTCCAGTTAAGAATGGTCTGTCTGATCATGATGCACAGCTAGTTACAGTATATGACATAGCTCCATACAGTAATGCAAAACAGTCCTCCAAAATAGTGCATTAAATTAATGATTTAACAACTGAAAATTTTACAGAAAGTTTGCAAAAGTTACACTCATATGAGGTGTACAGGGAACCCAACGCTAATTCAAAATTTGACCTATTTCATGATAGCTTTGTGAGTATATCTGAAAATAGTTTCCATAAGAAAGCAGAGAAATATAATTTTAAGAAACCATGGCTTACTGAAGGGGTAAAAATATCTTGACAACAGAAAAGGGAAATGTATCTTATATCTAGGAGGAGCAATGATCCTGAAACAGTCAGACATACTAAAAACTACTGCACTGTATTAAGAAATGTTATTAAAAAGTCCAGAAGTATGTGCATTATGTCTGAGATTAGCACATCTGAAAATAAAATTAAACAATTTGGAATATTGTTAAAAGGGAAACAGGGCAACTGAGAGCACAAGAAGACTGTATTTCTATCAAACTTAGTGAAACTAATAGAAGGAAACATTCCACATTTTTGTTTTTAGATAAACTTAGTGAAACGTTTGTTAACAAGAAGTCAGACGTAGAAAACGTTTTAATAAACATTTTTAAGTGTTGTAGGAAAAATAGGATCCAGCTATTCATTAGAAAATGCAAGGCAGTATATGGAAGAGGCAATACCTAAGCAATTTGATAAAACTGAAATTCAACCCACCTCTCCTACTTAAATTAGGAAAATAATAAATTCACTCAAAAGTAAAAGCTCACATGGACTTGATGGCATTTCCAACACAGCATTAAAAACTTGTTCTCAACAAATAAGTAGGATTCTCAACCAATTATGTAGTAGCTCACTGAAACAGGGCATTTTTCCAGACAGACTGATATACACTATTGTTAAACCAATGCATAAAAAGGGGATAGGTCTGATGCACACTATTGTTAAACCATTGCATAAAAAAGGGGATAGGCCTGATGCTAACAACTACCACCCAGTCTCAGTTCTGACAGCTTTATCCAAAATTCTTGAAAAAGTATGTATTCAAGAGTGGCTTCACAAATTTGTAAATATGAAGTACTAATAAAATGTCAGTTTGGTTTTCAGAAAGGTTTTTCAACAGAAAATGCTATACATGCTTTCAATAACCAAATATTAGATGCTCTGAATAACCGAACATCACCCATTGGGATATTTTGTGATCTCTCAAAGGCTTTTGATTGTGTGGATCATGAAATTCTTCTAGATAAGCTTAAGTATTGCGGTATCAGTGGGACAGTGCACAGATGGTTTATATTTAACTGGAAGAATGCAGAAGGTTGAAATTAACAGTACAGATAGTCAGCAAAGATCAGCAGAGTCCTCTAACTGGGGAGGTATCAAGAATGGCGTCCCACACGGTTCATTTTTGGGTCCCTTATTGTTCTTAATATATACACTCCTGGAAATTGAAATAAGAACACCATGAATTCATTGTCCCAGGAAGGGGAAACTTTATTGACACATTCCTGGGGTCAGATACATCACATGATCACACTGACAGAACCACAGGCACATAGACACAGGCAACAGAGCATGCACAATGTCGGCACTAGTACAGTGTATATCCACCTTTCGCAGCAATGCAGGCTGCTATTCTCCCATGGAGACGATCGTAGAGATGCTGGATGTAGTCCTGTGGAACGGCTTGCCATGCCATTTCCACCTGGCGCCTCAGTTGGACCAGCGTTCGTGCTGGACGTGCAGACCGCGTGAGACGACGCTTCATCCAGTCCCAAACATGCTCAATGGGGGACAGATCCGGAGATCTTGCTGGCCAGGGTAGTTGACTTACACCTTCTAGAGCACGTTGGGTGGCACGGGATACATGCGGACGTGCATTGTCCTGTTGGAACAGCAAGTTCCCTTGCCGGTCTAGGAATGGTAGAACGATGGGTTCGATGACGGTTTGGATGTACCGTGCACTATTCAGTGTTCCCTCGACGATCACCAGTGGTGTACGGCCAGTGTAGGAGATCGCTCCCCACACCATGATGCCGGGTGTTGGCCCTGTGTGCCTCGGTCGTATGCAGTCCTGATTGTGGCGCTCACCTGCACGGCGCCAAACACGCATACGACCATCATTGGCACCAAGGCAGAAGCGACTCTCATCGCTGAAGACGACACGTCTCCATTCGTCCCTCCATTCACGCCTGTCGCGACACCACTGGAGGCGGGCTGCACGATGTTGGGGCGTGAGCGGAAGACGGCCTAACGGTGTGCGGGACCGTAGCCCAGCTTCATGGAGACGGTTGCGAATGGTCCTCGCCGATACCCCAGGAGCAACAGTGTCCCTAATTTGCTGGGAAGTGGCGGTGTGGTCCCCTACGGCACTGCGTAGGATCCTATGGTCTTGGCGTGCATCCGTGCGTCGCTGTGGTCCGGTCCCAGGTCGACGGGCACGTGCACCTTCCGCCGACCACTGGCGACAACATCGATGTACTGTGGAGACCTCACGCCCCACGTGTTGAGCAATTCGGCGGTACGTCCACCCGGCCTCCCGCATGCCCACTATACGCCCTCGCTCAAAGTCCGTCAACTGCACATACGGTTCACGTCCACGCTGTCGCGGCATGCTACCAGTGTTAAAGACTGCGATGGAGCTCCGTATGCCACGGCAAACTGGCTGACACTGACGGCGGCGGTGCACAAATGCTGTGCAGCTAGCGCCATTCGACGGCCAACACCGCGGTTCCTGGTGTGTCCGCTGTGCCGTGCGTGTGATCATTGCTTGTACAGCCCTCTCGCAGTGTCCGGAGCAAGTATGGTGGGTCTGACATACCGGTGTCAATGTGTTCTTTTTTCCATTTCCAGGAGTGTATTAATCACTTGCCACTCTAGAACCATGAAGAAGCAAAGCTAGTTCTTTTTGCTGATGATGCAAGTATAGTAATCACAACCTATAAACAAGAAACAGCTGAGGAAATTGTAAATAATGTCTTTCAGAAAATTATTAAGTGGTTCTCTGCAAGTGGCTTCTCACTAAACTTTGAGAAAGCACAGTTTATACAATTTTGTACAGTAAATGACATAACAGCCTTGGCAACACAGACTATGAACAGAAGTCTGCTGCTAAGGCAGAAAATTCAAAATTTCAGTGTGTGCGCATTGATGAGAAACTGAATTGGAAGCAGCACATCAATGATCTGCTGAAATGGTTATGCTCAGCTACTTATGCTGTTAGGGTTATTGGTTTTTGGTGATAAACATGTCAGTAAATTAGCCTACTATGCCTATGTTCATTCACTGCTTTCATATGGCATCATATTTTGGGGCAATTCATCATTAAGAGAAAAAGTATTCATTGCACAAAAGTGTGTAATCACAATAATAGCTGGAGCCCACCCAAATCACCTTGCAGACATTTATTTAAGGAACTCGAGATATTCACAATACCTTCACAATACATATATTCACTTATGAAATTGGTTATTAATAACACATCCCAATTCAAAAATAACAAGGGATGTTCTTCACTATTCTGGGTTAAATCTCACTTTGGCACAGAAAGGGGTGAATTATCTGCCACAAAAATCTTTGGCCATTTACCAAATAGCATTAAAAGTCTGACAGACAACCAACATTTAAAAGCAAATTAAAAGAATTTCTGAATGATGACTCCTCCTACTAAATAGATGAATTTTTATATATGAAGTAGTAACAGTAAAAAAATATTAATTAATTATTTTGTGTAAAGAAAACTTATGTTAAGTGACACCTTACACATCATTACGAACTGTCGTATTCATGATGTATGGAACAAGTATTAATGTATATATGTATGTTTATTAACATCTAGGAAAAGGTGTGGTGAAGGAGAAAGAAGCCTGATTTGAACGGAAATAATTTGAATGCTGTGAGAGCTTTAAATATCTTTGGTCACTGGTAACTGAGGATAATGATATGAGAGAAGAAATACATGTTACTATGTATTTAAAGCAGAAAACCTTAGTAGGAATCTGAAGCTGACAGTGTATCGTACAGTAGCGAGACCTGTAGTGATGTATGGTCCAGAGTTTGACAATGACGCAAAATGATGAGGAGTTGTTGCAGGTTTGAGAAAGGAAGATACTTAGGAAAATCTTTGGGCCAGTGAATGATAAGGAGTTTTGGTGAATCAGAAATAATAATAAGATCTGAGAGTTGTACAACAAACTGGGTATCATGACAGAAATAAAGAGTAATAGACTATGTTGGTTGGGACATGTAGAAAGAATGGTGGAGAGCAGCACATTCAAGAATGTTTTCCAAGGAAAACCAGGTGGACACCATATGAGGACAGACTGAGGACCAGATGGCTAGACAACATGGAGTGGGACTTGACAAGAATAGGAGTTAGAAGATGGAGAGCCAAGGCAGCCACCAGAGACGCAGATTGTCCAGAAGGCCAAGGCCCTACATGGGCTGTAGAGATTGAGCCACGAGGGTGATGCTCCTCCATATCCGAATGGTGAGACTTTGGGAGGTGGTGGGTCACTGGGAAGATAAGGCACCTGAGATCTGTTTTTATACAGAGGTGGGAGGGCAATTACAATCGATAAAGGCCTCAATGAGACTCTCGATATATTTTGAGAGGAACCGATTGTCACTACCGATGCGACAGCCATGGGTGGCTGGGTTGTATGGAAGAGACTTCTTGGTATGGAATGGGTGACAGATGTCGAAGTGGAGGTGTTGCTGGTGGCTAGTAGGTTTGATATAGACAGAGGTACTGCTGTAGCCATCTTTGAGGTGGAATTCAACATCTAGGAAGGTGGCTTATTGGGTAGAGTACGACCAGGTGAAGCAAATGGGGGAGAAGCTGTTGAGGTTTTGGAGGAATGTGGATAGGGTGTCCTCACCCTCAATCTAGATCACAAAGATGTCATCCGTGAATCTTAAGTAGGTGAAGGGTTTATGGTTCTGGCTGTTTATGAAGCATTCCTTTAGATGGCCTATGAATAGGTTGGCATAGGATGGTGCCATGCAGGTGCCTATAGCCGTATCCCAGATTTGATTGTAGGTAATGCCTTCAAAGGAGAAATAATTGCGGGTGAGGATATAGATGGTCATGGTGACTAGGAATGAGGTTGTTGGTTTGGAATCCATTGGGCATTGGGAAAGGTGGTGTTCAATAGCAGTAAGGCCATGGTTGTTAGTGTAAAGGAACATGGCATCAATAGTTGGTGGAGGAAATGGTTGGTCTCTTCTATATAAGAGGGTAGGTTCCGGATGATAGATTGAAGGTGTTGGTCTATGAGAGCAGAGATTCTCTCAGTGGGAGCACAGTAACCAGCCACAATGGGGCATCCTGGGTGGCTGGATTTATAGACTTCAGGAAGCATGCAGAAGGTAGGAGTGTGGGGAGTGGCAGGGGTGAGCAGAGAGATGCCCTCCAGGTAGAGGTTCTGGGATGGGCCTAAGGATATGAGGAGACTTGAGATCCTGCTGGATTTCAGGCATGGGGTCACTGGGGCAAGGTTCGTAGGTGCATGTTATCTGACAGTTTGTGACGAAGCAGGGATCTCTTTACTTCCTCTCTTGTTTTGCCATCTGCCTCCTTTAAATTCATTTTTATTTTCATTTTTCCCTAATTACCATTAACATGCATGAATATAAGCTGCATTTCCATAAAAGAGAAAGGTTGGTCCTCAGTCTTAAGGAATATAGCACCAGGTCTAATTTTGTGCATAGTTTTGTGTATATAATTAATTGCGTAATTTATTTTGACCATTCCTAGTTAATAATTTAGTTATAGGTTGAAATTAGTAATTGTTGCATGACAGATTTTATTACAGACTTGTAAACAAATATAAGTTCTGTACCAATTATAAACATTTGGAAGAACTACTAGAATTCTTGAAGTATTTATTTGGCTCTGTTCAAAAACATATTAGCACAGCCAGCCCTTAAATAATTCCAAAATAATTACCAGGCTTGTCAAAAGTTGTTAGCATAACTATAACTGTTAATTTCATTATTTAAACAAATAATTCAACCTAACCTTTGTCGTAGAAGAAAATGTTAAAAAGAAAGAATTTTTAGATGTATTCTGTTAATTGAATGAGTTATGTTTTAATTGTAATTTCTGTAACTTAAACATCAAACAATGTATAGTTTCAGTACCTATTATTGTGAGGATGTATGAAGGACAGACTTTTGGTCTCAAGACGCTCAGGCCATGGCTGATTATCAGAGGCAATTTATGTATTGGTTAAAATAACAACACTGCATCATTTTAACAGTAGATTAAGTGTAAACTAAATAGGCCATGTGTTAAAACACTTAATGACAATGTCTGTTCAATTTATTTGAGAAATAGGGTCACACGTACCTGTTATTCAGTGAGAACTGTGAACTGTGTGGTTAGGTTTTTACTGCTCATAGATATTCAACAGCAAACTATCGTAGCAGTATGCTGATGTTTGCGTGCAACCTATTAATGAGGCTTATCAACATTTAACTGCAGTGAACTTGCCATATAATTTTGTAATATTGGGGGCGGTGGGGGTTGTGAACAATGAAAGTAAAGAACCGTGAAATGCAATTGTGCAACTGTCAGCTACATCATTTACAGTAGTCAGTGTTGAACTTCCACCACCCATTTTTCAGCCAGTATAACAGTGCAGTACATAAACACCAAGGACTGTCAATGAATAAATAAAGTAGATGGAAGTTACAAGCTGGTGGAGTCCTTCTGCCAGGTAATCATTGTGATTCCAAACAACAGTGGTGAAGCCTTTGCAGGTACTATATAATAAGATCATAATCAGTTTTTAGGTGGTAGACTGGTTTTTTCTGCAGATTTAAGGCTAGTTTGTGTGTTGAGGGATTTGGGGAATTATGGTGAGGCAAGGTTCAAGGTTAAGAGATTCTGGAAAGTTAACAGGGCATGATTTGGGGCAATGGGGGTGGATCATGGGTGGATGGAGGAGTGAACAGAGTCAGGCAGGGTTCAACATTGCTCTGTGGATGAGTCTGTTCAGTAGGGTTGGTGGCGAAAAAGTGTTTCCACTCTAGGGATTGGGAGAAAGAGAGGTCTTTAACAAGCATGATTGAATTTGAGAGTGGGACAAAAGGTGAGGCTTTTGGAAAGGACTGATATTTCTGGGGGGCTAAAGGCTTTTGGAGGAAAGGTTCATTACTGTGTTTCAGATCTCTTTAGGTTCTGGATTCTGTGTGGTGGTGGGAGGGAGTTTTGGATGCTGGGGTAAATGTAGTAGGTCTGTGAGACAGGGTTTTTCAGCTACGAGGGGATGTGGGGGAGGTTTGGAGGTAGGTGTAGAGGTGGTGGCCTGTAGTACTGCAAGGCAGGAGTAGGAAGCGACCAAGGTAAAGAATTTTTGAGGTGGCATTGTTCATGTTGCTGTAGTTCCTGAAGGGCAAGAAATTCAGTGTGTGTTATGGATTCCAGGAATTTGAGATTGCATAGCAGGAGAATTTTATGGATGGAGAGAAGGTATTGCAAGGAGATTTGGGCTTGATAGATATGGTTTTGCAGGACTAAGTAGGTGAGGGCTAAGGATTGGCGGAATCTGAACAGATGGGGGTAATTCTGGAAGGAAGTGTGGCAGCCAGAGGTAGGTAATTTCATGATGACAAGGCCATTTTGGGGGGATTCAATGAGCCAAGCAACAATGCAGGAACAGTATGTGGGACTGGGTTATGGCTAGGGATAGGAAACTTTTCTCTATTGACGTAGATGGAAAGAGCAAGGATCCATGGTGGTGGGGGGGAAAAAAACCGTGAAGAAATACGTAAAATAATGTAGGATTACTTCCAAAAAAATTTGCAAAAATACACCCAAATAAATGGGAAAAAAATCACAAAATGGATGAAATAGGAGGCAACAAGATGAAATCTCAATGAGTATGATGATAGTGAAAGGCAAAAGCCCGCTAAAATTGGTGTGAAGTCACAATAGGATTAAAGAAAAGATATAAATAAAAAAATATTTTATTTT
This sequence comes from Schistocerca nitens, assembly GCF_023898315.1. NCBI lineage: Eukaryota > Metazoa > Arthropoda > Insecta > Orthoptera > Acrididae > Schistocerca > Schistocerca nitens. The sequence goes on along the minus strand of NC_064614.1, from coordinate 133,625,030 downwards.
GGGTTGCAGGTCTGAGGGTGGATAAGTGAGAAGAAGAGGGACAGCATATGAGACCCCTACTCTGCTATCCCTCCCCCTCCCCAACCCTGCCTCCTCCTTAGCCCCACCCAGTTGCCTCTCCAATCATGCACTGCTGTTGCTGCTCATAGTCTGGCTTCAGCTGCCAGAAGGTGTTGTCATGTGTGTGTGTGTGTGTGTGTGTGTGTGTGTGTGTGTGTGTGTGTCTCATCTATTTTTGACAAAGACTGTTGGCTGAAAGCTTATTTTGTGACAATCTTTTTGTTGTGCCTCTCTGTGACTCAGTATCTACACTATATGGTGAGTGGCAACTATCCTTTTCATGATATTGTTACATAACTAGAAGAATGTGTTTATATTTATTTATGGAAGCTTTCTCTCTGTCTTGAAGACTAACTATAGTTACAAAGTTCTGTGGTCATCTCTGATGTGTCTGTATATACTACACATTTCATTTTTAAAGTAAATCTTGATTTGTTCTCACAGTTCAGATGCACACATTAATTTGAGTGGTGATACAATCAAAATATCTGTGTCACTGTACTAGAAAACTCATAGGGGATATTTTGATGAAAATGTTATGTACATGACATTCTTAAATTGCCGTAACTTCTTTTTTATTTATGTAAAATATTTTTTCTTTGTGCAGATGTTAGAAGATTTGATTTCATTGGGAACTAATCTTGAAGACTGTTGGTGGGATCCTGAACACAAGACAACCTTGTTACATATTGCAGCAAAGAACAGTTACAAAATGGTAAAGCACATCATGGGCATGCAAAAGAATCCAGATGAATGGAATAATGATGGTCAGACAGCCCTCCACTGTGCAGCTCTTTCCGGCCATGCACTGAATGTGAAATACCTCTTGGATGAGGGCCACATCCCAATTGATCAAAGGGACAGAAATGGCAAAACTTCCCTCATGTTGGTAAGTTCCATGGGAGACCGTGGTTCCTGGACTCCTAGGATGATGGAATTCTTGATACATGAAGGTGCTGATGTAAAATTACGTGACAATGAGAACAGGACAGCGCTCGAACTAGCTGTTCAGTCTAGGCTATACTGCGCTGCAGAAATTTTGGATCTGGAAGAGGGAGTTCAGACGTGAAGTGCACCTGTGTGTGAACTATGGAAGGAGTGGACAACTGTGTAATATTTTGCAGTGCAATGAAAACTGTCTTGTTATTTTGAAACATTTTTAATTCATTGTTTTGTAATAATAATTCACTTGTGGTACAGGCAGGGAATGTTATTGTGTTCAATACAATATAGATGATGCACTCAATGATTACTATTAATTACATGTACCATCCAGTTTGTGTAAGGTGAAGATGATTTTCTTTGAGGAGAAGAAAATTTTTATTGTAGTTTTCCTGATATTAAATATTTATACACCTTTTTCACACAGTGTTATACCTGACTTGTTGATCCCCCATATCTCAATTTTCACATTATGCTAAATGAGAAAATTTTTCTCAGTAAAAACTCCCTTCTATTAAATGTCAATACTATTGAAGCATTTCAAACCTGCAAGAAACTCATGATTAACTGTGGTGACTCCCACAAAATACACAGTTCATTTCCCAAGCTGCATTATTCTCAGTCAGTGAAAGTGCATCTCTAGTGCGCACACTGCTATTGTAACACTGATTAACCCCAGGAGAGAAGGAAAATTTACAAAATAATAGATTTTTATACTTATCTTTTCTTTTTTGGTATCATTGTCCATTAGGTCATAGTTTTTTCTGTGTATTTGAATAAAAAAGATAGTTGTTCATTTCTCATTCTCATTCAGCTTGATTCATTCACAGAATTTTACAAACCTCACCATTGGAATGTTGACATCATACAATAATGAAAGACAAAGGAGGACCCACATGACATGTGAATAAATGGTAATCACAATAACTGAGACTCAGTTGGTATGCTTTTTCTGTATTTTTAATTTCTCTTCTTACACCAGAACATCTCTGACAAAAAGTCTTTCATATTAGAATTATTTTGTAAATAAGACATAAAATTTTATGTTGCTGACTTGTTCAGTAGCCAAATTCACAGCTTTCTGAACTGCCCATATGTTCTCCACTTTGACGAATACATTTGTGGCATCTGCAGTTATTATTGTTTTGTGTGCATCTATATTCAGGCTCAAGTCATAAATATGCCTGAGAAATAGAGGTCCCAATGCTCAGCACTGTGGCACACCTTGTTTAACAGTTTTCCTGCTAGATAGGATTTCAGTTAATGATTGAGTTGTTTGTTAGTGTGCTTTGTCCTGACTGTCTGTATGAAATTGCTAGAAACAATGCATTCCATTTGTTTGCAAGTCCTCTGATCCAGTACCATATGTTCAGTTTTTCCAGCAATATCTTGTGATCCACTGTGTCAAAACCCTTTGGAAGATTAGGAAAATGCCATTAGTGTGATGTTTTGTACCTAACAGATCTTTTATCACATTAATGCAGTCACATACTGCTGGTTCTGCACATTTATTGTTTTCATTTCATATCCCTACAAATTGCCACACTTGGGTATTTGTTTGAGTTGACTGATTCAAATTTTGAATCGTAGATATTGTGGTCATAGATTACTATGTTTTTCCATTGGTGAAGTGCATAATTTTACATTTCTGAACATTTAAAGGAAGTTGCCAATCTTTGCACCGCTTTGAAATCTTATCATTCTCTGACTGAACATTTATGCAGTTTTCATTAGACAATACTGAATCATACTCTAGTGAACTGGCAATGCTTCACAATTACTAAATTTCTACGGGAACTTGACACACGCCCTAATCTTGGGTATCTCTGGGAACTGTGCCAGGATGAAAATTTTGTCTCGTCTTTGCAGCTTCACTCACTGTGAAGGAATGGAACTTGAGATTATAATAAAATATTAACAAAATTGTAATGTAATGAACAAGACACTTATTTTCATTTTTGGTTGTTATTATTTTTAAGGTTTTTTAAATTTTTTGTGGGCAGTACAATTACAATACTTTAGAATATACATTTTTTTTTATACTTGTAAGACTGTGACAACTTACAACCATGCAAAAAATTTGTGTAATTATTTAAATGGCTGGCTGTCTTAATTAAATCCAATTGCAAGGAAGAAAACAAAATGGCTCACTATCACAGTACACTATGTTTATATTGTTTTATATACAGGTGTTTGTTTTTTTTTTTTTTTTTTTAAATATACAGCTTATGTCCTAGTATAGAGTACAGTTTGTTATTTGTGGTGTGCTATGGTAAGAGTTAGTGAAAAGGCACATGCAACTGGCCATGATAAAAACACTCTGATCGTAAGTCAATTTCCGCGTATTTGAATGTCAGATCTTGAGCCTTCTTTACTGTTACAGCAAATAAAACTTTGATTCCCCTAAATAGAATGGGTCAGTCGATTGGGATCATTGCTATACAGGGTATGAGAGAGACCTCTCCAGCTGCTTGATATGTGATGTTAGTAGCTTTAGTGGCATTGTTTTTTTGTTGTTTATATCTGTGAATAGACTGCATTGCATTGCAAAATTTTGGATTATTCAGACTGTGTAGTAGTATTCTAATCATAAGCTGATAAGTCATTCTCAGAATGATTTTAAAGCTGCTGATTGTGAACTCCAGTGTATCTGTCTCTCCAAATCAGTTCAGCTGCATGTCCTCAATTGTTATCTGTGATAAATGTTATCAGCTGGCAGCTGTGTGCCTTCTCCATTACCACACTCCTTCAATGCTGCATTTTGCTGATGTCCATTACAGCATCCCCATACACTTTTGCCATGGACGAGGTTAAAACAGTTTTAAAATATGAGTCAAGAAGCAAAACCCTGAATTTTTTCCAAACTAATTTTGATGCCTGGGTTCTTCGATGGCGAAAATGTGTATGAATGCAGGGTGAATATGTTGAAGGTAGTGTTCTTTCCTAATACACAGATTTTTTTGTTAAAACTGAGTGCAAGGAAGAAAACAAAAGAGCACATTGTTATGTACACAATTTATGTATCAGTATTAGGAAAAGGAAAGTTGATATTCACCATATATCGAGAAAAAAAGGGAAATCAGCATATGGCATCATTGGCCGGTAGGCCCTTATTCGGGGAAGTTCGGCCGCCAAGTGCAAGTCTTATTTTGTTCAACCCCACATTGGGCAACTTGTGCGCCAGTGATGAGGATGAAATGATGAGGACAATACAACACATAGTCCGTGAGTGGAGAAAATCCCCAACCCATCCGGGAATTGAACCTGCTTGCATGGGAGGCGAGCACATTGCCACCCAGCTAAAGAGGCAGACCATTTAGCAAAGATGATGAGTTGCAGATAGGCACAATAAAAAGACTGTCTTTTACCCAACAACATCTTTATTGAAAATGCACACACGTGCGTGCACTTGCACATGCACAAACGCAACTCTCACGCACATGATAACAGTCTCTGGCAGCTAGAGCCAGACTGCAAGCAGCAGTGCATGATGGGAGAGGCAACAGGTTAAGGGTAAGAGGGAGACTGGGCAGGAAGGGGGAGGGATAGCAGGGTAGGGGTGCAGGAAAGTAAAGTGCAAAGATGAGGTGGAGAGCAGGGCAGCTAGATGTAGTTGGGAGGTTAGATGGAGGTCAGGGAGAGAGGAGAGGTAGCAAAACAGAGAGAATTAAAAACACAGGGTTAGTGGAATAGAGTGCTGTGTACTGTTGGAATGGGAACAGGGAAGGGGCTAGATGGGTTAGGACAATGACTGATGAAGGTTGAGGCCAGGAAGGTTATGAGAATGTAGGATATATTGCAGGGAGAGTTCCCACCTGCACATTTCAGAAAGGCTGGTTTTGGTGGGAAGAATCCAGATGGCACAGGCTGTGGAGCAGTCATTGAAATGAAGAACATCATGTTGGGCGGTGTGCTCAGCAACAGGGTGGTCCAGTTGCTTCTTGGCCACAGTTTGTCGGTGGTCATTCATGCAGACAGATAGCTTGTTCGTTGTCATGCTCACATAGAATGCAGCACAGTGGTTGCACCTTAGCTTGTAGATCTCATGACTGATTTCACCATGATACCATGATCGGTTCCACAGGTAGTCCTGCCTTTGATGGGATAGGTGATATTTGTGACCGGCCTGGAGTAGGTGTAGGTGTAGGTGGGAGGATGTATGGGTCCAGGTCTTGCATCTAGGTCTGTTACAGGGATAAGAGTCATGAGGCAAGGGGTTGGGAGCAGGGGTTGTGTAGGTATGGATGAGGATATTCTGTAGGTTCGGTGGGCGGTGGAATACCATTGTGGGAGGGGTGGGAAGGACTTATCTCATATCAGGGCATTATGAGAGGTAGTCAGAACCATGGTGGAGAATGTACTTCAGTTGCTCCAGTCCTGGGTGGTACTGAGTCATGAAGGGAATGCTCCTCTGTGGCCAGATGGTGAGACTTAGACGGGTGGTGAGTAACTGGAAAGTTAAGGCACGGGAGATTTGTTTTTGTGCAAGGTTGGGTGGATAATTATGGTCTGTGAAGGCTTCAGTGAGACCCTCAGTATATTTTTAGAGGGACAGTTCGTCGCTGAAGATGTGACACCCATGGGTGGCTAGGCTGTTTGGAAGGGACTTCTTGGTATGGAAAGGGTGGCAGCTGTCAAAGTGGACATATTGCTGTTGGCTGATAGAAACCTATCAGACATAGGTACTGATGTAGCAATCTTTGAGGTGGGGGTCAACAACTAGGAATTTGGCTTGTTGGGTAGAGTAAGACCAGGTGAAGCGAATGGGGGGAAGCTGTTGAGGTTCTGGAGGAATGTGGATAGGGTGTCCTCACTCTCAATCCAGATTACAAAGATGTCATCAATAAATCTTAACCAGGTGAGGGGTTTAGGATTCTGGGTGTTTAGGAAGGATTCCTCTAGATAGCCCATTGAATAGGTTGGCATACGATGGAGCCATGTGGGTGCCCATAGCCATACCCTGGATTTGTTTGTAGGTAATGCCTTCAAAGGAGAAGTAATTGTGGGTGAGTGTATAGTTGGTCATGTCAACTAGGAAAGAGGTTGTTGGTTTGGAATCTGTCAAGCATTGGGGAAGGTAGTGTTCAATAGTGGTAAGGCCATGGCCATTACAGATGTTAGTGTAAAGAGAGTGACAAGCAGGGCACCTTGTGGTAAAGGGACGGGAACTGTGGAGAGTCTGTGGAGGAAGTGGTTGGTATCCTTTATATAGGAGGAAAGGTGCCAGGTAAAAGGCTGAAGGTGTTGGTCTATGAGAGCAGAGATTCTCTCAGTGGGGCATAGTAACTGGCCACAACGGGGAGTCCTGGGTGGTTGGATTTGCATGTAGAAGGAAGGAGTGCAGGGAGTAGTGGTAGGGGTGAGGAGAGAGATGGACTCTGGGGAGAAGTTCTGGGATGGGCCTAAGTCCTGAATTCCTGCATCCTGTAACACACATTGAAACACTTGCCCTCCAGGAACTAGAGCAACATGCACAAAACCACCTCAAAAAACTCTTCACCCTGCTCCCTTGGCACTCCTGTCTTGGACTACCACTGTCCATCACCTCTACTACAACCTCTAAAATTCCTCCACGTCCCCTCACAGCTGACAAGGCCTGTCTTGCAGACCTTCTACATTTAACCCACCTTCCAAAACTCCCTCCCACCACCCCACAGAATCCAGAACCTGAACAGACCTGGCACAGAATCACGAACCTTTCCTTCAAAAGCCTTAGCCCTGCAAAAGTATCAGTCCTTTCCAAAGGCCTCATCTCTTACCCCACCCTGAAATTCAGTCATGCAGGATTTGTTAAAGACCTTCTCTCGGCCCCTACAATGGAAACACTTTTTCACCACAACACTACCAATCAGATTTAGCCAATGACCAATGTTGAACTCTGCAGACTCAGTTCACTGCTCCATCCATCTGTGATCCACCCGCCGGCCGCTGTGGCCGAGTGGTTCTAGGTGTTTTAGTCCAAAACCATGTTGCTGCCACAGTCGCAAGTTCGAATCCTGCGTCAGGCATAGATGTGTAATGTCCTTAGGTTAGTTAGGTTTAAGTAGTTCTAAGTCTGTGGGATTGATGACCTCAGATGTTAAGTCTCATAGTGCTTAGAGCCATTTGAACCATTTTGTGATCCACCCCCCCACTGCCACCAAGTAACCCCCTGTTAACTCTCCAGAATTTCTGAACCTTGCCTCACCATCATTCCCCACTTCCTTCAACATGCAAGCTAACCTTACATCAACAGAAAGAACTTCAATCCATCACCTACGAACTGTCCTCCCTGGTAGCTGAGTGGGCAGTGCGACGGAATGTCATATTTAATGGCCCGGTTTTGATTCCGGGCTGGGTCAGAGATTTTCTCCACTCAGGTGATATTGTGTTGTCCTTATCATCATCATTACATCCCCATCCACACACAAGTTGCTAACGTGGCATCAACTCTAAAGGCTTGCACCAGGTGAACAGTCTACCCGACGGGAGGCCCTAGCCAAATGGCATTTTACCTAAGAACTGATCAAACCTTATAATCCTACATGCTAACAAAGGCTTCACCACTGTTTTGAATCACAAGGATTATCCCTCAGAATGATTCCACCAGCTATCAGATTCCTGTACCTACAAACACTGCCCCAGTGACCCCATTCCAGAAATCCAGTAGGATCTCCAACGTCTCTTCAAATCTTTAGGTCCATTCTAGAACCTCTCCCTGGAGTCCATCTTTCTGCTCACCCCTACCATTCCGTGCACTCATACCTTCTACATGCTTCCTAAAGTCCATGAAACCAACAACCCAGGATGTGTAGCTGGTTAATGTGGTGCCACTGAGAGAATCTCTGCTCCCGTAGACCAAAACCTTCAGTCTGTTACTTGCAACCTACCCCCCTATATAAAAGAAACCAACCCCTTCCTCTGCTGACTCTCCACACTTCCTTTTCCTTTACCACACAGTGCGCTGCTTGTTATTATTGATGCCACTGCCTATACACTAACATCTCTAATGCCCATGGCCTTACTGCTATTGAACACTACCTTTCCCAATGCCCAACAGATCCCAAACAAACTACCTCCTTCCTAGTTGCCATGACCAGCTATATCCTCACCCATAATTACTTCTCCTTTGAAGGCATTACATACAAACAAATCAAAGGTATGGCTTTGGGCACCCACATGGCACCATCCTATGCCAACGTTTCAATGGCCGTCTACAGGAATCCTACCTAAACACTCAGAATCCCAAACCCCTCACCTGGTTAAGATTTATTGATGACATCTCTGTGATCAGGATGGTGCGTGGGGGTGCCCTATCAACATTCCTCCAGAACCTCAACACTTTCTCCCCCATTCGCTTCACCCAGTTCCATTCAACCCAACAAGCCACCTTCCTTGATGCTGACCTCCATCTCAAAGATGAGTACCTGTGTCCATATCAAACCTACCAACCACCAGCAACACCTCCACTTTGACAGCTGCCACCTGTTCCGTACCAAGAAGGCCCTACCATACTGCCTAGCCACCCGTGGTCGTCACATCTGCAGTGATGAATGGTCCCTCTTGAAATATACCGAGGGTCTCACTGAGGCCTTCACAGACCATAATTATCCTCCCAACCATGTGCAAAACCTGATCTCCTGTGTCTTATCTTTCCAGTCACCCACCACCTCCCAAAGTCCCACCGTTAAGGCACAGAGGAGCATTCCCATTGTGATTAAATCCTGTCAAAGGCAGGGCTACCTGTGAAATCAGTCACGAGATCTACTAGCTAAGGTGCAACCAGTCTGCTGCTTTGTATGTGGGCATGACTACCACATGCCATTGACAAACTGTGGCCAAAAACAACTGGACCATCCTGTTGCTCAGCATGCCTCCCAACACGATGTTCTTCATTTCAATGATGGCTCCACAGCCTGTGTCATCTGGATTCTTCCCACCAACACCAACCTCTCTGAATTGCACAGGTGAAACTCTCCCTGCAATATACCCTACATTCTTGTACTCTTCCTGGCCTCAATCTTCATTACTTATTGTCTTACATGTCTAGCCCCTTCCCCTGCCAACTACATCTAGCTGCCCTACTCTCCATCTCATCCTCTCACACTCCCACTAGCAGCACTTTTCCATCCTCCATACCTACCCTGCTATTCCTTCCGATCCCCATCCCAGCCTCCTCCTTACCCACCTGGTTGCCTCTCCCATCATGTGCTGCTGCAGTCTGGCTCCAGCTGCCAGAGACTGTGGTTACGTACGCATGCGCGCGCGTGTGTGTGTGTGTGTGTGTGTGTGTGTTTGTGTTTATATTCAACAAAGGCATTGTTGGCCAAAAGCTCACTTTCTGACAGTCTGTTTGTTGTATGTATCTGTGCCTCGGCATCTCCGCTATATGGCGAGCAGCAACTAATCTTCTCATAATATTGTTACATTTCATCCTGAATTTTCTGTATGGAGTAACAATATACATGGGAGAAACAATTTGTCTAATGGTTTAAATGCCCTGCTATCATAGTTGAAACCAACTTTTCTTTAATGAAAAAAAAAAAAAAAGAAAAAAAAAAAGAAAGAAAGAGAGAGAGAAGAAGAAGAAGAGAGGTGGAGCCCCTCCATACCCACAGTGGCATGATGGCCAACTCAAAAGGTCTACTGCCATCTCTGCAGAAGAGTTAGTTTTCACTAAAGTGAGGTGTTGCAGGATGTGGGTACTGCGATGTTTGCGTACATGTGGTTAAGGTTAACCATTTATACGTGCTCATCCGGAGATAGATTGGGTCGAAAGTTGAATGAAGGGTAGTGGTTTGAAGGGCAGACGGAAAAAAGTGCCAAGGTAAGTGCCAAGGGAAAAAAACGTCTGCGATAGTAGTAAGAGCAGTAGTGGATGTCTTGCTGACTGTCATAGGTCATGCAAGGTTGGGTTAAGTTAGAAGTGGATACCATTTCATGCCCTATGTTCGTCATAAGAGATCAGTCCATGACGGTGCTGCAGCTTCGGCTGTGAGAGCTCCCTGCCACGCTGCATCAGTGGTGACTTCGCCCAGTTCGCCCATCTGTGTCTGGTGGGTGGGCGTCGAAGCCAAGCACTCAGAGATGTGTGGTCGCGTAGTGGCACAACTCCTCACTCATTGGTACACTGACAGGCTCAATGAGGTCCACAGTTGAGTCTTCCCTGTGTAGTGGACAATGTAACCCGTGCCCTCAAGCGTCCAGATCGCTCTGGTAGCCCACTCGTTCGAGCAGAGCTGCTCAGAACCAATGATCTTTGCATTGTTTGGGTGGCTTCCATCTTCTTCTTTGGTGTGTCCAGTGTGTCCACCGCGAGTGTCCTTCCGCCAGCTGTTCCATAAGGGGAGTGGCGGCAGGCGTCTTCTCTTCGTCTGCGGCATCCGCACAGATGTTGTGCCCCATCTTTGAGTGCAACTTCCACAGTTGGCTGCATGCCTCCTCTGTCTCTGCAGTCAGGGTGGCCTTAAAAGCTACCCTATCTGCTTCCGTGGTGGCTTTGAAGGCCACAATCACCTCCTCTGCTGCAGCTGCCAGCATGCTGCACATCTCCAGCACTTGCATCGCCTGCTGTGCTGCCGCCAGTGTCCGGTCCCCCACTCTCACTGGCGCTATATTCCAGTCGCCCTTGGGCAGTGGGAGCTGTCTTCTCTCCTTTTACTTGTGTCTTCGTTTAGCAGTGCTTACGGTGCCTTTGTCATGTCTTCTCAGTTTGCTCCTTGTCTCCAGCGTAGCTGTTGCTGGCGAAAGCTAAGCAGCCACTCCAGTTTGCCACGTGTGGTCCTCCGCAGCAAGCACAAGTTGGTGCCTCTTCTCATCATCTGTCACAGGCACAGGTGTCGTGCGCGCCGGCACACTTTACGCATTGTGGCGAGTTGTGGCAGTATTTAGCCACATGCCCTTCAGCTTGGCACCTGAAGCACTGTGGCTTAGGGTCCATGCCTAGGGGGAAAGCTTTGGCGGTTACAGGACAGCCTAAGAGCTTCCTTAACCTGAAGATGTCACTGCCATCTGTCGCAGTTACCACCACTACGACAATGTACAGCAGTGACCTCTTCTTATTTGTCCCGTTGTGCAGGTTAGTAGTTGTACCTCGGAATCCGGCCCTCTTTGACCGTCTTCTCATCATATATCCAAGGCAGCCCCCTGATCAGAGCCTTGGATTGCTTCTCATGCTCTTTTGGCACGGTTGTCTTTTCCACAGTAGGTTTATCAACAATGTGGGCGGCCACAGTGCTCTTCAGTGCGCAGTGGCCGGCCATGCTTGGTGCCTGCAGCTGGACGATGGCGTCTGAGTCGAGGAACTCCATGCCTACTTCTTCTCTTCAGCAGTTGGCTATGACACATTACATCTCTGTCCATGGCCCTCTACTGCACTGAATATACAGACGTGGGACAGGTGTATGACATTTTTCGTGCTTCCATTGCGCATTCCTGCTGGGTTGTAGTGTCAAAGGCTCTTCTCTGTGTCTGCCTTCTTCTGCCTGTTTCTGCCCATTCTGTGATGCGAGGACACGGCAATTTGCTTAGAGTCACACCACAGTCCAAGCACAGCTTCACAGCTCTTCTTCTGGCCGAGCACAGGCAGCGTGCTTCACTAGTGATGCGCGCAACTCCGCTGTTCGAGTATGGGTTTTAAACCAACTGAGAGAAAGAAAATGAAACTAAATACTTCCAGAGCTCAGCAATTTCTCTCCGTCAATTTTAACTGAAAATGTTTATATAATTGTCTTTAAAAAATGTGTAACCTATGTCTGACTGGATGTTTTTTAGAATACAGGATTCCCACAAGTTCTGGAAAGCAGGGACATCAGGAAATACCAGGGAATTTCAAACATGTCAGGGAAATCAGGGAAATTCGGAAAAAAAAACACTGGAAAAATCTCATTTTTGTCTCAGTAGATGAAATGGTTTATTTACTGAGATGTCATGCATCATCACAGGCTGGGCACAGCTGAGAACGTGCGCTGCATCCCTACTCCCTCATTCTTACTGCTTCTCCCCTATCTACCATTTCCCTCAGCTTGCAGTCTGTGCTTCCACCATTTCTTGCCACTAGCCTAGCAGCTGCCAAAGAGAGGCAGGGAGGCTGAGGAGTGGTTGGTTTGGAACTGATTCTCAGAAACTGTTGACACAGTCGCTGGAGATGGCGCTCATGTGTGCATGAGTTGTGTCCAAGCAATTATGTGAAAGTGTGTATGCCCTCATTTTCTGACAAAGGCTATGGCTGAAAATTTAGTTGTGAGAGTGTGACTGTCTTTTCTACTGCCTGTCTGTGACTCAGCAATCATCTTCACAGTGAGTTGCTACCTATGCTCATTATTATTGATTCTCAGAGCATTTGTGCAAGTTATCTGTTGCACTGGTTGATCATAGCGGTCTCATTTCATCAACATGATGTCTGTGACATGTGAATAGCTTTCCACAGGAGTGGACCTTCACAATGGGCCAAAACCACAGGCCATTTCTGCAGGTACATCTAATGGATTTGGCCTGCCGATCTGAAGCCCATTCTTTCCTGCTAATGTGCAGGCCCTTCCCATCAGATCTAGTCTCACCAGTCTGCCCGCAGTCTGGGTCTGTTTGTGTGTGGTGTAATGCAGCAAATTTTTATGGTTTATCCATTTTCCCGAGGACATGCAGCTTTACTGTATGATTAAATGATGATGGCGTCCTCTTGGGTAAAATATTCCGGAGGTAAAATAGTCCCCCATTCGGATCTCCGTGCGGGGACTACTCAAGAGGACGTCGTTATCAGGAGAAAGAAAACTGGCGTTCTACGGATCGTAGCGTGGAATGTCAGATCCCTTAATCGGGCAGGTAAGTTAGAAAATTTAAAAAGGGAAATGGATAGGTTAAAGTTAGATATAGTGGGAATTAGTGAAGTTCGGTGGCAGGAGGAACAAGACTTTTGGTCAGGTGATTACAGGGTTATAAATACAAAATCAAATAGGGGTAATGCAGGAGTAGGTTTAATAATGAATAAAAAAATAGGAGTGTGTGTTCGCTACTACAAACAGCATAGTGAACGCATTATTGTGGCCAAGATAGACACGAAGCCCACGCCTACTACAGTAGTACAAGTTTATGTGCCAACTAGCTCTGCAGATGCTGAAGAAATTGATGAAATGTATGACGAGATAAAAGAAATTATTCAGGTAGTGAAGGGAGACGAAAATTTAATAGTCATGGGTGACTGGAATTCGTCAGTAGGAAAAGGGAGAGAAGGAAACATAGTAGGCGAATATGGATGGGGGGGAAGAAATGAAAGAGGAAGCCGCCTTGTAGAATTTTGCACAGAGCATAACTTAATCATAGCTAACACTTGGTTCAGGAATCATAAAAGAAGGTTGTATACCTGGAAGAATCCTGGAGATACTAAAAGGTATCAGATAGATTATATAGTGGTAAGACAGAGATTTAGGAACCAGGTTTTAAATTGTAAGACATTTCCAGGGGCAGATGTGGATTCTGACCACAATCTATTGGTTATGAACTGCAGATTGAAACTGAAGAAACTGCAAAAAGGTGGCAATTTAATGAGATGGGACCTGGATAAACTGAAAAAACCAGAGGTTGTAGAGAGTTTCAGGAAGAGCATAAGGGAACAATTGACGGGAATGGGGGAAAGAAATACAGTAGAAGAAGAATGGGTAGCTCTGAGGGATGAAGTAGTGAAGGCAGCAGAGGATCAAGTAGGTAAAAAGACGAGGGCTAATAGAAATCCTTGGGTAACACAAGAAATATTGAATTTAATTGATGAAAGGAGAAAATATAAAAATGCAGTAAATGAAGCAGGCAAAAAGGAATACAAACGTCTCAAAAATGAGATCGACAGGAAGTGCAAAATGGCTAAGCAGGGATGGCTAGAGGACAAATGTAAGGATGTAGAGGCTTGTCTCACTAGGGGTAAGATAGATACTGCCTACAGGAAAATTAAAGAGACCTTTGGAGAGAAGAGAACCACTTGTATGAATATCAAGAGCTCAGATGGCAACCCAGTTCTAAGCAAAGAAGGGAAGGCAGAAAGGTGGAAGGAGTATATAGAGGGTTTATACAAGGGCGATGTACTTGAGGACAATATTATGGAAATGGAAGAGGATGTAGATGAAGATGAAATGGGAGATAAGATACTGCGTGAAGAGTTTGACAGAGCACTGAAAGACCTGTGTCGAAACAAGGCCCTGGGAGTAGACAACATTCCATTAGAACTACTGATGGCCTTGGGAGAACCAGTCATGACAAAACTCTACCATCTGGTGAGCAAGATGTATGAGACAGGCGAAATACCCACAGACTTCAAGAAGAATATAATAATTCCAATCCCAAAGAAAGCAGGTGTTGACAGATGTGAAAATTACCGAACTATCAGTTTAATAAGTCACAGCTGCAAAATACTAACACGAATTCTTTACAGACATGAAAGGGAAGCAGTGGTTGGGAAAGGAGTGAGACAGGGTTGTAGCCTATCCCCGATGTTATTCAATCTGTATATTGAGCAAGCAGTAAAGGCAACAAAAGAAAAATTCGGAGTGGGTATTAAAATTCATGGAGAAGAAGTAAAAACTTTGAGGTTCGCCGATGACATTGTAATTCTGTCAGAGACAGCAAAGGACTTGGAAGAGCAGTTGAACGGAATGGACAGTGTCTTGAAAGGAGGATATAAGATGAACATCAACAAAAGCAAAACGAGGATAATGGAATGTAGTCAGATTAAATCGGGTGATGCTGAGGGGATTAGATTAGGAAATGAGACACTTAAAGTAGTAAAGGAGTTTTGCTATTTAGGGAGTAAAATAACTGATGATGGTCAAAGTAGAGAGGATATAAAATGTAGACTGGCAATGGCAAGGAAATCGTTTCTGAAGAAGAGAAATTTGTTAACATCGAGTATAGATTTAAGTGTCAGGAAGTCGTTTCTGAAAGTATTTGTATGGAGTATAGCCATGTATGGAAGTGAAACATGGACGATAACCAGTTTGGACAAGAAGAGAATAGAAGCTTTGGAAATGTGGTGCTACAGAAGAATGCAGAAGATAAGGTGGGTAGATCATGTAACTAATGAAGGGGTATAGAATAGAATTGGGGAGAAGAGAAGTTTGTGGCACAACTTGACTAGAAGAAGGGATCGGTTGGTAGGACATGTTTTGAGGCATCAAGGGATCACAAATTTAGCATTGGAGGGCAGCGTGGAGGGTAAAAATCGTAGAGGGAGACCAAGAGATGAATACACTAAGCAGATTCAGAAGGATGTAGGTTGCAGTAGGTACTGGGAGATGAAGAAGCTTGCATAGGATAGAGTAGCATGGAGAGCTACATCAAACCAGTCTCAGGACTGAAGACCACAACAACAACAACAACAACAACAACAACCTCCATAGACCCAGGACTGTGGTGCTCCTCAGAAGGCCACAGGCCATGGGCAATGGATTTCAGCAATTGTGACTGTCTCACCACAAATACATTGTACAGTGCGGTGTTTTATAGACATTTTATTTATTCTAGTTCATTGTGGCCCTTTGAAAGTTTATATATTAGAAAGCATGGATGATAAGAAAAAGAAACTTGGGGCAGTAGCTGGTGATTTGTACACTATTTGCTCATATTTCTCAAAAGAAAAATCACACAGTACCTGTAAAATGAAATGATCATTCATCATTGATGGCTGGGAGACCCCATCTGGGTAAGTTCAGCCGCCAGGTTGCAAGTCTTCATCAAGTGACACCACATTGGGTGACTTGTGTGCCGGTGATCATGAAATGATGATGAGGACATCACAACACTCAGTCTATCAGTGGAGAAAATCTCCAATCCAACAGGGAATCGAACTTGAGCCTGCTGTGTGATAGGCAAACACCTTACCACTCAGCCAAGCAGGTGAGTACACAAGTCCTCTAAAATAGCAGACATAACACAGTGGGTAATAACTGACAATAACGAACATAATAGAACCAATATTTTATTGGCAGTCACATATAGTGTAGGTTTACTCAACTCTTCCTCACCTTATACACTTCTTTCAAGAGGCCTACTTTTTCTGAAGCTATTTCTGAAAGTAGGGGAAGGTATTTTAAATCTGTCTTGTGACTTCAAGGAAATGCATGTTTTTGGCACCAATTGTCTTTCATTTTATTGAAATAACACCAGTGGTTTTAATGAAACACATATAGAATTTGGTTTGTTTTCTCCATCATTTCATTATAAAAGATGTTGATGTTAGTACTTAAGATTTTTGCTCATACATTTAGAAATACAGAAGTCCCTACATTTTTTTGTCAACTTATTTGTTCACTCAACCTTGAGATGTCAACATTTGTCTGGAAATCATGTAAATATCAGGGAATTTCAATTTGGGAAACTTGTGACAACCCTGGAGCATCATGTAAAAATCTGAAGTAAATTGGTCAAGAATTTTCTGAGATTGTTACTAACTCTGTTTCCCATTTACATGTTAGTTTAGGTAACAGCATTATCAGTGAGAATTCTGAGGTACTGTTTACCTTAATATACAACAAGAACAGCAAAGGTCCCAATACACCTCTTTTGGGTATAGTGGATGTTATTTACATATCTGTCAGTGAATTACCATACAAGATAAAATGTTGGTATCTTCCCTGCCAAGAAATTCTCAGTCCAAGCACAATTTTTTTATATCCTGTATACTTTTGTTAATTGTGGTGTTGACTCCAATGCTTTATGGAAGTCAATAAATGCTGTTTCTGATTGACTACCAGATCTGTGGCTTTTAGAGTGTTGTGTGAAAAATGCAGGTGGGGTTTTGCTAGATTGATGCTACTTGGTATGGAGGTGATCATTCAGTCAGAGGTACCTCATTATATTTGAGCTCAGAATATATGTTCTAGTATTGTATAGTGGATGGACATAATTAAGACTAAGATTTTGGATCACCTCTGTAGATAGGTGTGACCTGTGCTTTGTTTTCCAATCAGTGGACTCAGTTTCTGTTCAAGGGATCTATTGTATATTACGGTTAAAATTAGAGGTAACAGAGCTGCAAATTCTGCATACAATTTGACAGGGATCCTTTTGGGTTAGGTATTTCTGCTTTGTGGGGGTCAACAACATCAAGGAAATTCACACAGTTATTCTGAATCATTAGAAGCAGTGCACTGAAAAGGCATTAAGAATTGTGTGGTCCATGAGCCATCAGTTACACTGAAGAAAATTTTCATAAGCCCATGAGTTAGAGGATTGTTGACTGCCACTTCAGATGGCTAAAATTGTTTCACCAGTCAGCGATAATGCACCAGTAGCTGAAAATAGTTACATCTGTGGCTAGTTGACCTACAGCAATGGCTGATCCAGCATTGCACCCATGTAGAGCAACACAGTTCACCAAGCTCTGTGTTACAGTTTTCTGCCAGCTTTGCCATGCAGAAAGCTACACAATTGTTGTTTGGTATACTGCATTAAATCTGAGTTGACATGTTGTTGATTGTGAGGATGTTGTGGGCAGTCAGAAGTGGATTTTTTTATTGAAGGTTTTTCTTTAGGGTTGTGTGCAACAAAGTTGTCCCGAAGACTGTTACTGGTAGTAACTGATTTAAATTAATTATAGGTTTGGTATTGTGGTCATTATACAACTATTTTGACAAGTAGCATGAAGCAAAGCTTAAAATAGAATTTTTGAAAAACTTGGCAACCATTTAAGGACAGATTTAAGAGTTGACATCTAAGCTGAAGGTATTGAGTTGGTGCTGTATTAATTCTAATAACGCAAATATAAAAGCTCAGGTTGATGAATTAAAAACTGAATTTAATAATAAGTTAGGTGAATTAAACATGGTCAAGGGATTTATATTTTTACATAATTGTTTGATGTGATTTTGTGTTATATCCATTAATTACAGGTTTTGCTGAGTTAATTTTGAATCAAAACAAACTACAGACATGAGTTTCAGTCAAGATATTCCAATCCAAGATGCAGATTTATGTCTCGTAGACATTTCATTGTCCACTTTGCAACTTTAGAGGAGGATAGTAGTGCAGTGACCTGAAGATTGACCAGGAAATCACAAACAACAACTGACTGTTACAGTTAGATATATTTTGACATTTGTAAGCCCATTTGTTCTGTTTGGTGCATTTTCTTGTCACCTACCAAGATTGTATTATGTAAACTTTGAGTGTATTAAAAGCGTTCATTAACAAGCTGTGTGTGCTATTATTCTGGATCAGTGCGTCACTCATAAAATCCTACAGTGGTGACCCAAGTAGGAACAAGGGAAAATGATGGATCAATTGGAAACAGCAGCATTAAAAGAGTAGCACACGAATGAAGTACGGCAAACACCACAGTTGATACTATGGGAACAATACTAGCTTCTAAAAGTGTTGGCAGAGAAAGCAGAAGCAATTGCTGCTGGTCTACAGTTCAATATTGGCAGCACTGTAGACAGGACAAATAAGGATATAGATTAATGGTGCTGGGCAAAACCAAACTATGGAAAATCCAGGATGGAATAATGACAATATTATGAAACGGATAGTTGCTACTCACCATAGAGTGCAGATGCTGAGTCACAGAAGACTGTCAAACAATTAAGCTTTCAGTCAAAAAGGCCTTCATCAGAATTAGACATCACACACACATACACACGAAAACACAACTCACATGCAGATGATCACAGTCTCTTGCTGCTGAGGCCAAAAGCTCACTTGTTTGACAGTCTTTTTGTTGTGCCTGTTTACAACTCAGCATCTGTGCTATATGGTGAGTAGCAACTGTCTTTTTCATCATATTGTGAGTATTGGTGTTGGTTTCACCAGTGTTTTGGAGACAGGGCACTCAAGTGCATGGCCCCTTGCAAACATCTGAACTCTTTCAACAGCCTATAAAGGTCCCTATTGGCCATTTGCTGCATTTTTCAGATGCCCTTCCCTGCTATCCTGCAACTACTGTGCCAGGTATACTGGTGTCACTCATAACCAAGAACTTCCACAGTCCGCACTCGTGTGCACAACACAAGAAGATTTCCACATAGGAACCATTGCGACATTTTCCTGCACACAGCACAAAATTGGCAAATTGGTTGAATTCTGGGAGGTCTCAGTTTTCTGAAATGGAAGAGATTCTCAGCACTAGTATACGGAATAACAGGACAACAGACTTTTTTCCATGCAGTATAATACATGGGCGCAACATCATAAATGTGTGCCTTTCACGGTACTTATTAATCAACAAATGGCATCAGTGCATTATTTTCACATATGGCTACAAGAATCTCAGCTTCAAGGAGCTATGATTTTATTTCTGTGATATGACCAGTGGACCTTATGTGCCAGGTCCTAATCCTCCACGAGCCAGTATTATGAGTGCACTCAGCATACTCCAACAACTCTTTGTGGTGGACACATATTCAGGAACAGAATTTTTGGTGGTCACAAGTTGAGACCTAGGCATGCCACCAATAAGTCATTTCCAACTGAATAGTACTGTATCGCAGGATCAGAATATTAAACTCATTTATGGCTCATGATGGAATGCTATGGGCTTGCTCCACCACTGTTGAAGGTTGGCCCGGAATTACATTATATACCATATGAGCCGAAGAATGCTGTCCAAACTTAGCAGCGCTTCATCCCTCAAGTGCTCAGGGACCACGAAATCCTCTTTTGTTATATGGATGATTCTAGTTTCCTTAGAGTCCATTACTCAGTATGAGGTCCATCTGCGCCAAGTTTTTTAGCGTTTATGGTGTGGTAGGCAACTATGATAAATGTGTGTTTGGAAAAGCTGCATCATGATCCTAGGCTTTGAAGTTTCATCGGCAAGAATAACACTATTGTTGGAAAGCATGGCTGCTGTCAGCATCATATCTCTGCCTAAAACATACATAGACTTGAGAAGGTTCCTGGGCATGCTAAACTATAATCGGCAGCACCACCCATGTCACTGCATTGCTAGTGCCACTGACTGTACTCCTAATAGGAAAATATATGGCTGAAACAAGGAAGACACAATTGGAGCAACTGAGAGCTTTTGACAGAGTCAAATATTAAGCAGCACAGGCTGTTCTGCTTGCACATCCATGCCATAACATGCCTATGGTACCCATGGTAGATGCTAGTCAAGTGACAGTGGGGGCAGTCATGTTGTTGTTGTTGTTGTTGTTGTGGTCTTCAGTCCTGAGACTGGTTTGATGCAGCTCTCCATGCTACTCTATCCTGTGCAAGCTTCTTCATCTCCCAGTACCTACTGCAACCTACATCCTTCTGAATCTGCTTAGTGTATTGATCTCTTGGTCTCCCTCTATGATTTTTACCCTCCACGCTGCCCTCCAATGCTAAATTTGTGATCCCTTGATGCCTCAAAACATGTCCTACCAACCGATCCCTTCTTCTAGTCAAGTTGTGCCACAAACTTCTCTTCTCCCCAATCCTATTCAATACCTCCTCATTAGTTACGTGATCTACCCACGTTATCTTCAGCATTCTTCTGTAGCACCACATTTCGAAAGCTTCTATTCTCTTCTTGTCCAAACTGGTTATCGTCCATGTTTCACTTCCATACATGGCTACACTCCATACAAATACTTTCAGAAACAACTTCCTGACACTTAAATCTATACTCGATGTTAACAAATTTCTCTTCTTCAGAAACGATTTCCTTGCCATTGCCAGTCTACATTTCATATCCTCTCTACTTTGACCATCATCAGTTATTTTACTCCCTAAATAGCAAAACTCCTTTACTACTTTAAGTGTCTCATTTCCTAATCTAATCCCCTCAGCATCACCCGATTTAATTTGACTACATTCCAATATCCTCGTTTTGCTTTTGTTGATGTTCATCTTATATCCTCCTTTCAAGACACTGTCCATTCCGTTCAACTGCTCTTCCAAGTCCTTTGCTGTCTCTGACAGAATTACAATGTCATCGGCGAACCTCAAAGTTTTTACTTCTTCTCCATGAATTTTAATACCTACTCCGAATTTTTCTTTTGTTTCCTTTACTGCTTGCTCAATATACAGATTGAATAACATCGGGGATAGGCTACAACCCTGTCTCACTCCTTTCCCAACCACTGCTTCCCTTTCATGCCCCTCGACTCTTATATCTGCCATCTGGTTTCTGTACAAATTGTAAATAGCCTTTCGCTCCCTGTATTTTACCCCTGCCACCTTCAGAATTTGAAAGAGAGTATTCCAGTTAACGTTGTCAAAAGCTTTCTCTAAGTCTACAAATGCTAGAAATGTAGGTTTGCCTTTTCTTAATCTTTCTTCTAAGATAAGTCGTAAGGTTAGTATTGCCTCAAGTGTTCCAACATTTCTACGGAATCCAAACTGATCTTCCCCGAGGTCCGCTTCTACCAGTTTTTCCATTTGTCTGTAAAGAATTCGCGTTAGTATTTTGCAGCTGTGACTTATTAAACTGATAGTTCGGTAATTTTCACATCTGTCAACACCTGCTTTCTTTGGGATTGGAATTATTATATTCTTCTTGAAGTCTGTGGGTATTTCGCCTGTCTCATACATCTTGCTCACCAGATGGTAGAGTTTTGTCATGACTGGTTCTCCCAAGGCCATCAGTAGTTCTAATGGAATGTTGTCTACTCCCAGGGCCTTGTTTCGACTCAGGTCTTTCAGTGCTCTGTCAAACTCTTCACGCAGTATCTTATCTCCCATTTCATCTTCATCTACATCCTCTTCCATTTCCATAATATTGTCCTCAAGTACATCGCCCTTGTATAAACCCTCTATATACTCCTTCCACCTTTCTGCCTTCCCTTCTTTGCTTAGAACTGGGTTGCCATCTGAGCTCTTGATATTCATACAAGTGGTTCTCTTCTCTCCAAAGGTCTCTTTAATTTTCCTGTAGGCAGTATCTATCTTACCCCTAGTGAGACAAGCCTCTACATCCTTACATTTGTCCTCTAGCCATCCCTGCTTAGCTATTTTGCACTTTCTGTCGATCTCATTTTTGAGACGTTTGTATTCCCTTTTGCCTGCTTCATTTACTGCATTTTTATATTTTCTCCTTTCATCAATTAAATTCAATATTTCTTGTGTTACCCAAGGATTTCTATTAGCCCTCGTCTTTTTACCTACTTGATCCTCTGCTGCCTTCACTACTTCATCCCTCAGAGCTACCCATTCTTCTTCTACTGTATTTCTTTCCCCCATTCCTGTCAATTGTTCCCTTATGCTCTCCCTGAAACTCTCTACAACCTCTGGTTCTTTCAGTTTATCCAGGTCCCATCTCCTTAAATTCCCACCTTTTTGCAGTTTCTTCAGTTTCAATCTGCAGTTCATAACCAATAGATTGTGGTCAGAATCCACATCTGCCCCTGGAAATGTCTTACAATTTAAAACCTGGTTCCTAAATCTCTGTCTTACCATTATATAATCTATCTGATACCTTTTAGTATCTCCAGGATTCTTCCAGGTATACAACCTTCTTTTATGATTCTTGAACCAAGTGTTAGCTATGATTAAGTTATGCTCTGTGCAAAATTTTACAAGGCGGCTTCCTCTTTCATTTCTTCCCCCCAATCCATATTCACCTACTATGTTTCCTTCTCTCCCTTTTCCTACTGACGAATTCCAGTCACCCATGACTATTAAATTTTCGTCTCCCTTCACTACCTGAATAATTTCTTTTATCTCGTCATACATTTCATCAATTTCTTCATCATCTGCAGAGCTAGTTGGCATATAAACTTGTACTACTGTAGTAGGCATGGGCTTTGTGTCTATCTTGGCCACAATAATGCGTTCACTATGCTGTTTGTAGTAGCTAACTCGCACTCCTATTTTTTTATTCATTATTAAACCTACTCCTGCATTACCCCTATTTGATTTTGTATTTATAACCCTGTAATCACCTGACCAAAAGTCTTGTTCCTCCTGCCACCGAACTTCACTAATTCCCACTATATCCAACTTCAACCTATCCATTTCCCTTTTTAAATTTTCTAACCTACCTGCCCGATTAAGGGATCTGACATTCCACACTCCGATCCATAGAATGCCAGTTTTCTTTCTCTTGATAACAACGTCCTCTTGAGTAGTCTCCGCCCGGAGATCCGAATGGGGGACTATTTTACCTCCGGAATATTTTACCCAAGAGGACGCCATCATCATTTAATCATACAGTAAAGCTGCATGTCCTCAGGAAAAATTACGGCTGTAGTTTCCCCTTGCTTTCAGCCGTTCGCAGTACCAGCACAGCAAGGCCGTTTTGGTTAATGTTACAAGGCCAGATCAGTCAATCATCCAGACTGTTGCCCCTGCAACTACTGAAAAGGCTGCTGCCCCTCTTCAGGAACCACATGTTTGTCTGGCCTCTCAACAGATACCCCTCCGTTGTGGTTGCACCTGCGGTACGGCCATCTGTATCGCTGAGGCACGCAAGCCTCTCCACCAACGGCAAGGTCCATGGTTCATGGGGGAAGGACAGCTAATGGACAGCGTGTGGCAAACATTTGCATTTTTTTTCTCAGGTTCTCACAGATGCAAAGAATTGTAGTGCCATCGATAGAGAGTTGCCCAGCATTTTAGAGGCTCACTTGAAGGGAAACATTTCTCCATCTACAATGACAATACATTGGAAGTATGAATTAACAAACACCTTCCATCACAACTTTGTATTTTGTTAAGTACACAATGTATTTCGGACCCTATGGGTCCATCATCAGGTGTAATTTATCTTAATACATGCTTTACCAGAGAAGGAAAGTTGTTACTCACCATATAACAGAGATGCTGAGTCACGATAGGCACAATAAAAAGATTCACACAGTCACACAATCATAGCTTTCAGCCATTGAGGCCTTTGTCAGCAGTACACACACACGCACGCACGCACGCACGCACGCACGCACGCACGCACGCACGCACGCACACACACACACACACACACACACATCTGCAGCCTCAGAGAGCTGAGACTGCAAACGTGTGTGTGAAGTTGTACACACACTCACGCAAACACAACTTGCACACACGTTTGCAGTCTCAGCTCTCTGAGACTGCAGACTTGTGCACAAGTTGTGTGTGTGTGTGTGTGTGTGTGTGTGTGTGTGTGTGTGGTGTGTGTGTGTGTGTGTGTGTCTACTGCTGACAAAGGCCTTAATGGCCGAAAGCTGTGATTGTGTGAAACTTTTTATTGTGCCTATCGCGACTCAGCTTCACCGCTATGTGGTGAATAGCAACTTCCCTTCTCTGGTATTGTTACATTCCATCCTGGATTTTCCATTGTTTAATACATGCTTTATTTTTTCCCTTGAATGATGGGAAATGCACATTCCACAAATAACCAAGAAAAGCGTTTTTATCACTTTAGCACCAGCATACATTCTTTTCTTCATTGTTTTCATACACATCACTTCATTCAAGAGGCCCATTTGTATACACGTTTGTAAACACTTCGCAGATGCTCTAGCTGCACTCTTTGCAAGGTCTCCCTGATGCAGAGTTTATGTCACAGCTTATGACAGGTGTGTGTCACATCAGTGGAAGAAGAAATGTGGTTGCATACTTTCTGTCCAGATGATGTGCAAACTTAAAGTCTGTACAGTGGTAGGATATTGCTAAGTCCAAAGACAGGACCCTGAACTTTGTTTTCTGTGCAAACAATGGCAGTCTAGCCTGGAATTAGCTCAGGTGCATGTCCTGGGATTGGACATATCTTTGTGGTGTGACCAAGCTCATAATATACTTTGAGTCTTCATCCCCAAACAATTTTGGGCTTCAGTCTTTCATCCAGAATGCATGCCACAGTGCAGTTACTGACAAAGAAAGTGATTTGGCCCAGGCTAAAGGAGGATTTCATGGGGGTTGAACATGTCAATGTTGCCAGCAAAGCAAAGTAGGTAGGCATGTGTCAGCACTTACACCTACAACTTGGCAGGGTCGTTGCCATATTCAGATAATGTCGCTTGCTGACAGTTGTAGATTGTTTACAAGATGGCCTGAGGTGTATCCCATTGCAGACATTACCACAGTTACAGTTACAAAGATGCTGTTTTATGGCTGGATTTCACAATTTGTGCCCCCACAAGTGATTACCATCGATTAAGGCAGGCAGTTTGGAGCATCATTGTTTGAGGAATTGCTTTGACTGTGCAGTTGCTCGCACATTTGCACCACAAGTTGCCAATTCACAAGTGATGGGATGGTGGAATAACTGTGCTGCACCTTAAAGATGGTGTTGATGTGTAGAGGTGAAAAGTGGACAGACATCTTGTCTTTAGTCCTGCTGGGTTAAGGACAGCTCTGAAACAAGATGTAGGGTATACAGCAGCACAGTTTGTCTATGGGAAAAACTTGAGACTGTGTGCTGAGCTCACTGTGGGCAAACCCACACAGATTCCACCAGCAATGAACATTTCTGAGTTTTGGAAGCTACTCCATGAGACTAGACTTCTGCTGCAGCTGACTGCAATTCTGCTCATGTTTGGCTGTGAGGTGCTTGCTTCCACCCGCCTTTCACACCATCATGCACTGGACATTAAGTCAAAAGAAGACAACACACTTAATTTTTTTTGGAACGGGTATGAGGAGACAGTTTCAATCAGGCAGTGAAAGCTGCCTCATCTTGGAGAGGAGATCACCAGTACAGATGCAGCCGGGGGCCGACTTACATCTGCTACCTGTTATAACTTCACCACAGACTATGAATTTGACTGGCATGGATGTCGAGTAGAGAGCTGAGCAACAGTGGTCACTGCAATCACCTACATTGGCATCCAAAGATGATGATGATGATGACAGGATGGCAGATTGAACATCAGTTCCCTGATATTCCTGGGGCTCCAGGTTTTAGAGGGGGTGGAGAGAGAGAGAGAGAGAGAGAGAGAGAGAGAGAGAGAAGAAGAAGAAGAAGAAGAAGGACAAAAGACAGTAATCTAATGCTTCCCATTGTGAAAGTTGAAATGTCGGCTCCATCTGTTGCCATTAGGATAAATTATCTTCCCATTAAGTGGGTGAGCCCACTGGTCCAGCCTCAAACAGCCAATGAAAGGTGAGAGCCAAGTAATGTGTAACTACAAAGATGGATGGCGTTCGAGATGAGTGTGACAACTCAAGTGTTGAAAATTACAAAAACAACGAAAAATCAGGAAGTTGTGGAAAAAAAACAAGGAATGTAAATTCATGGGCAGAAAGAATAAAAAGCAGCAAAGGAATGCAGGAGAAGAGTACATAGGTAGAATTGGCCAGAAAGGCAGGGAATGTAAACGAGGTGTGTCATGTGGCTGTGAACATAAATATTACGAATGTTTTGGTGAAGAACATGAAGCAGTGTCCAAGCAGTTCTGGGATATTGGTGATTTTAGTATGCAAAATGCATTCCTTAATGAATGTGTCAAAATAAAAGGTGTTCGGAAAAGGTATGCTGCTAATGATAATGAAAGCAGGAGACAGAACACACAAGAGTACTACGCTTCAGTTCAGGGCTGTGACAAAAGAATTTGTAAAAAAGCATTCATGTCTGCTTGGGGTTAGCAATGGGAGACTTTCTAGGACAGTAGAAAAGAAGCAGAGTGAAGGAACACTATAATTTGGTGACCCTGGACATGTGAGCAAGAGTTAAACTTTCACTAGTTAAAGGCACAGGCAGCATGTAACAATTTAAAAGCTGATATTGCTTATTCCAAGGAATATAGTTCTGTAAAAGCTATGATGTTTAGTAAGTGCTGCCAACTCCACATATACAGATTATTGAGGTTTCTTTCTATTTTTTTGCAAAAGACAGCTCTTGGCCTATAATTTTTGTGTTCAAAATTGTACTACAGATAGCATAAATCTCTTTGTATGGTCAGAAAATGTTTCTGGGCGTGGTGCTGATGAAATATTGTGTTTAGTTAAATATTTCTCTGAATTGCTGCAAGATATTGATAAATTAACTGTGTATTCTGTAAGTTTTTTCACAAAACAAAAAAAAAAAACCTTTAGTGTGCTTCTGGTTACAAATTGTCCACAAAAAAATGTCAAAGAAATAGAATACAAGTATCTAGTTTCTGGTCATAGTTATCTACCATGTGATGGGAAATTTGGGCTAACAGAGAAGAAAGAGAAGAAGCGAATATATGTTTATACACCCAATGATTGGGCACAGATTATCAAAGATACTAGTAAAAGAAGAAGATTTAATGTTACTGAGATGCAACAGACTGATTTTGTAAGAACAAAGTCTTTAACAGTTAAAATAACTAATCACAAATTTACTGAAGATAAAAACCCATGTGCTTTTTTCGCATTCCTCTCTTAAAGCTATCTATTGATTTCCCATGGAAATACCGTGTGAATTGCATTCAGAGACAGACGTATGTAGTTATGTAAATATTGTAAAAGATCAAAGGAAAAGAGATAAACACACACTAGTCTACAATATGTTGACCTCACACAAAAATATTCCAAACTAATGTGTATAATCTAGACAAAGTTAGGGACATTCAGAGATTAAGTTCAAGATGGCGCAGAGTGGAATTGTAATGAATTTTCAGTTCATGAAAATTGATGTAAATTCCGGTTTATTATGTGCAAAGTATCTAAAAAATTTTAACGACAAAGACTATGTGTGCTACTCATGTGCTGTTAAATTAATTTACCATAAACATATGTCTAGGTGGCTGAAAATGAGGAACTGTGTTTTCATGCCACATGGTGATCGAAAACTCATAATGAACTCAGCATGGAGGTAGTTTATTTGTCGCAGTGGAAAAGAAACTCAAATTCACTGTGATACAAATTGAAGCTGCATGTGAGATCATCTGGCCAAGACTCAATATGAAGAGTGAACATAAAATGATAATTGGATCCTTCTGTTACTAACCAGACTCATCTCATGATGTAACTGAAAACTTCAGAGAAAACCTCAGCTCACTTGTACATAAGTTCCCCAGTCATTACTACTGTAATAATCAGTGAAGATTTTAATCATCCAACAATCAATTGGGTAAATACCAGTTTTGTTAGGGGTAGATGTGCTAAGACATCCTATGAAACATTACTAAATGCCTTCTCTGAAAACTACCTAGAGCATATACTTAAGAACCCCACTCATGATGGAAATATATTGGATATAATGGCAAAAAATAGACCTGACTGCTTGGAGGATGTCCACACTGACACTGTTATCAGTGACCATGATGTGGTTGTGGCAACAATGATCACCAGATTATAAAGGACAATTAAAACAAGCAGAAAGAGATATAACTTCAGTAAACTAGATAAAAAATCAGTTGTGTCATATCTCAATGAGGAACTTGAAACTTGTAGTATAGCTCAGGAAGATATAGAGGAACTCTGGCTCAAGTTTAAAAGAATAGTTGACCAAACACTGGATAGATGTGTACCCAGTAGAACAGTTCATAATGGGAGGGAAGCTCTATGATATACAGCCACTATAAAGAAACTCCTAAAGAAACAGAGATTGCTGCATAAGTGAAGGGCTATAAGTGGAGAGATGTTCAATGAAATGCATTTGGCTGTCAAGAGAGCAGAGCATGATGCCTTCAGTGACTACCGTAGCAGAATATTGTCAAGTTATCTTTCACAGAACCCAAAGAAATTCTGGTCATATGTAAATGCTGTTAGTGGCAACAAAGTTAGTGTCCAGTCCCTAGCGTATGAGACAGTAATTGAAATTGAGGGTAGCAAACCAAAAGCTGAAATGCTTAACTCCATTTTCAAACGTTCCTTCACAAAGGAAAACCCGGAAGGATTGCCCCAATTTAATCCTCGTACCACCCAGAAGATGAATGAAATAAATATTAGTGTCAGTGGTGTTGAGAAACCTGAAATCATTGAAACTGGACAAAACTCCAGGCCCCAATGAAATCCCTTTCAGATTCTATGCTGAATTTGTGGCTAACTGTAATCTATCATAGATCCCTCGAACAAAAATCCTTGCCCAGTTTGTGGAAAAAGGCACAAGTCACACCTGTCCACAAGAAGGGTAGTGGATGTGATCCACAAAACTACTGTCCAATATCCTTGGCATTGATTTGTTGTAGAATCTTAGGACATATTCTGAGCTCAAACATAATGAGGATCTTGGGCAGAATGACCTCCTCAACGCCAACCAGTATAGATTTCGAAAACATCGATTATGAAACCAACTCGTACTTTTCTTAGATGACATACTGAAAGCTTTGGATCAAGGCAGCCAGTTAGATGCAGTGTTTCTTGATTTCCAAAAAGCATTTGACTCAGTACTACACCTATGCTTATTGTCAAAAGTACAGTCATATGGAGTATCAAGTGAAATTTGTGACTAGATTGAGAACTTTTTGGTAGGGAGGACACAGGATGTTATCTTGGTTGGAGAGTGTTGATTATATGTAGGTGTAACTTCGGGGGCTCACAAGGCATCATACTTATTCTAAAAAGCCCTACTCATGCAAATACAATTTTTTATGCTGGCTACCATTTTGAAGTAGAAATTCATCAGTGGAATATTAGGAGTTGTTCAGGGAAAATGATTTTAAATTAGATTTAAAACTTGCCTCATTACCTGTTTTGTGGTCAAAACTTTTTGTTGCTGCATATTGGTCCACTTTCTGAGCCACTGACAACTTCAACAGTGGGTAATAAATTTCATTTTTCCCTCTGTTGTTGTAGGTATGTACATCACTGTTCACAAATTGTGATGTATTATTTATGACAAATTTCATTAACAAATACACATATTGTGATGGTGCAGTTAAAATGCGTAGCTCCTTGAAGAGGTATCTACATAACGTCCATGGGTCAACACCACGATGTTCTTACTGCTCGAATTTGTGCAATCAGTACTTTTTTTTCTAGGTGATGAGCTACCCCAGAAAATTATCCTGTTACAACATTATTGATTGGAAATGCGAAGAATATGTTAGGAGGTTTATATATTTGTTTCCAAGATTAGCAATTGTGCTAAGAGCAAAAGTAGCTGAACTTAATTGTTTGAGAAGTTTAGTAGTATTCTAATATGCTTCTTCTAGTTCAAGTCTTCATCAGTATGTACATCAAAAAGTCTGGAGCATTCGGCACTGTTTACTGAACAGCTCATGTGCTATATCCACTGTTGGTATGACTCTATTTGGTGTACAGAACTGAATTAGTAAGTTTTTTCAAAATTTAGGGAGAGTCCATTTTTACAAAACCACTTAATAATTCTTTGGAAAATGTTGTTGATGTTGTGATCTTCAGTCCAGAGACTGGTTTGATGCAGCTCTCCATGCTACTCTATCCCGAGCAAGCTTCTTCATCTCCCAGTACCTACTGCAACCTATATCCTTCTGAATCTGTTTAGTATATTCATCTCTTGGTCTCCCTCTTCAATTTTTACCCTCCACGCTGCCCTCCAATACTAAATTGGTGATCCCTTGATGCCTCAGAATATGTCCTACCAAGCGACCCCTTCATCTAGTAAAGGTGTGCCACAAATTTCTCTTCTCCCCAATTCTGTTCAATACCTCCTCATTAGTTACGTGATCTACCCATCTAATATTCAGCACTCTTCTGTAGCACCACATTTCAAAAGCTTCTATTCTCTTCTTGTCTAAACTATTTATTATCTATGTTTCACTTCCAAACATGGCTACACTCCTTACAAATACTTTCAGAAATGACTTCCTGACACTTAAATGTTAACAAATTCCTCTTCTTGAGAAACGCTTTCCTTGGCATTGCCAGTCTACATTTTATATCCTCTCTACTTTGACCATCATCAGTTATTTTGCTCCCCAAATAGCAAAACTACTTTAAGTGTCTCATTTCCTAATGTAATTCCCTCAGCACCACCCAATTTAATTCGACTACATTCCATTATCCTCATTTTGCTTTTGTTGGTGTTCATATTATATCCTTCTTTAAACACACTGTTCATTCCATTCAGCTGCTCTTCCAGGTCCTTTGCTGTCTCTGACAGAATAACAGTGTCATTGGTGAACCTCAAAGATTTTATTTCTTCTCCATGGATTTTAATTCCTACTCTGAATTTTTCTTTTGTTCCCTTTACTGCTTGCTCAGTATACAGATTGAATAACATTGGGGACAGGCTACAACCCTGTCTCACTCCCTTCCCAACCACTGCTTCCCTTTCATGCCCCTCGACTGCCATCAGGTTTCTGTACAAATTGTAAATAGCCTTTTGCTCCCTGTGTTTTACCCTTGCCACCTTCAGAATATGAAAGAGAGTATTCCAGTCAACATTGTCAAAAGCTTTCTCTAAGTCTACAAATTCTAGATATCTAGGTTTGCCTTTCCTTAATCTATTTTCTGTTGTAGGGTTGGTATTGCCTCACGTGTTCCAACATTTCTACGGACTCCAAATTCATCTTCCCTGAGGTCAGCTTCTACCAGTTTTTCCATTTGTCTGTAAAAAATTCATGTTCGTATTTTGCAGCCATGGCTTATTAAACTGATAGTTCAGTAATTTTCACGTCTATCAACACCTGCTTTCTTTGGGATTGGAATTATTATATTCTTCTTGAAGTCTGATGGTATTTTGCCTGTCTCATACATATTGCTCACCAGATGGTCGAGTTTTGTCATGACTGGCTCTCCCAAGGCTATCAGTAGTTTTAATGGAATGTTGTGTACTCCCAGAGCCTTGATTCAACTTAGGTCTTTCAGTGTTCTGTCAAACTCTTCATGCAGTATCATATCTCCCATTTCATCTTCATTTGCATCCTCTTCCACTGCCATAATATTGTCCTCAGGAACATCGCCCTTGTATTGTTGTTGTTGTTGTGGTCTTCAGTCCTGAGACTGGTTTGATGCAGCTCTCCATGCTACTCTATCCTGTGAAAGCTTCTTCATCTCCCAGTACCTACTGCAGCCTACATCCTTCTGAATCTGCTTAGTGTATTCATCTCTTGGTCTCCCTCTATGATTTTTACCCTCCACGCTGCCCTCCAATACTAAATACTCCTGATAACAACGTCCTCTTGAGTAGTCTCCGCCTGGAGATCCAAATGGGGGACTATTTTACTTCCGGAATATTTTACCCAAGAGGACGCCATCATCATTTAATCATACAGTAAAGCTGCATGCCCTCGGGAAAAATTACGACTGTAGTTTCCCCTTGCTTTCCGCCATTCGTAGTACCAGAACAGCAAGGGCATTTTGGTTAGTGTTACAAGGCCAGATCAGTCAATCATCCAGACTGTTGCCCCTGCAACTACTGAAAAGGCTGCTGCCCCTCTTCAGGAACCACACGTTTGTCTGGCTTCTCAACAGATACCCCTCCGTTTTGGTTGCACCTACGATACGGCTATCTGTATCGTTGAGGCACGCAAGCCTCCCCACCAACAGCAAGGTCCATGGTTCATGGGGGGAGGTGCCATTGTATAGACCCTCTATATACTCCTTCCACCTTTCTGCTTTCCCTTCTTTCCTTAGAATGGGGTTTCCATCTGAGCTCTTGATATTCATGCAAGTGGTCCTTTTTTCTCCAAAGGCCTCTTTAATTTTCCTGTAGGCAGTAGCTATCTTACCCCTAGTGATATACTCCTGTACATCCTTACATTTGTCCTCTAGCCATCCCTGCTTAGCCATTTTGCACTTCCTGTCAATCTCATTTTTGAGACGTTTGTATTCCTTTTTGCCTGTTTCATTTACTACATTTTTATATTACATTTTCTCCTTTGATCAATTAAATTCAATAGCTCTTGTGTTACCCAAGGATTTTTAGTAGCCCTCATCTTTTTACCTACTTGATCCTCTGCTACCTTCACAATTTCATCTCTCAAAGCTACCCATTCTCCTTCTACTGTATTTCTTTCCCCCATTCTTGTCAATCGTTCCCTTATGCTCTCCCTGAAACTCCGTACAACCTCTGGTTTAGTTAGTTTATCCAGGTCCCATCTCTTTAAATTCCCACCATTTTGCAGTTTCTTCAGTTTTAATTTACAGTTCATAACTAATAGATTGTGGTCACAGTCCACATCTGCCCCTGGAAATGTCTCACAATTTAAGACATGGTTTCTAAATCTCTGTCTTGTTATTATATAATCTATTTGAAACCTTCCAGTACCGTCATGATTCTTGAACCAAGTATTAGCTATGATTAAGTTATGCTCTGTGCAAAATTCTACCAGGCTGCTTCCTCTTTCATTCCTTACCCCCATTCCATATTCGCCTACTATGTTTCCTTTTCTTCCTTTTCCTACCATCAGTTTCCAGTAACCCATGACTATTAAATTTTCGTCTCCCTTCACTATCTGAATAATTTCTTTTATCTCATCCGACACTTCGTTAATCTCTTTGTCATCTGCGGAGCTAGTTGGCGTATAAACTTGTACTACAGTGGTAGGCGTGGGCTTCATATCCATCTTGGCCACAATAATGCATTCACTATGCTGTTTGTAGTAGCTTACCCGCATTTTTTTTTTTATTATTATTATTCATTATTAAACCTATTCCTGCATTACCCCTATTCGATATTGTATTTATAACCCTGTAGTCATCTGACCAGAAGTCTTGTTCCTCCTGCCACTGAACTACAGTAATTCCCACTATATCTAACTTTAACCTATCCATTTCCCTTTGGAAAATATCAGTTACCAAATCTTCTGTTGCTTTTCCTCTTACGGGATTGGTTATAACACATCTGCAAAAATTATCAATTTTGCTCGTTGAATGTGAAGTGAAAGGTCATTCACATTAATAAGGAAACAGGAGTCAATCTAAAATCAGAGTCTATCTGACTGCTTTTGAAATTTTTACCCCAGTCACTAAAATTTTCTACCTTCCCCACATTGTCTGAATTATTCAGCACAACCTTTTCTGTGTTGTTTGTCAAGTTTAATTCAAACCACCTGAGTGTAAAGCCATCAATTCCACAAAACCTGAGTTTTTCTCATCAGTTGCCTTGGAAAGGTCACCAAAATACCAACCAGCAATATTTCATTATTTAAAGCTTCTTCTGTTTGATGAGTGAATGTATAAATAGCATTCTCAATCAAGCAACCCATCTGAAATTCAAACTATGATTGTATTGTTTCCACTTAAGTGTGTGACTAATCTTGAGTAAATTACTTTTTTAAATGTCTTGGGAAAGATATCAGTAAGGAAACTGGATGGTAATTGTGTAAGTCTGTTTTGTCACCTTTCATGTGAAGTGATTTAACAACTGCATATTGTAACCTGTCTGGAAAATTTCCCTACACCAGTGACACATTGTTTATTAAGTTGAAACAACTTTTCAGAATTCTCTTTGAAATTCCATGAACATGACATGAGCTTTTGTTTCTTAGAATTTTTATAATGATGTGTATTTCAGAGAAGAATGTTGTGCTACTTCTATTTCCTTAACGTTTTATGGGATGATATTTTTAATATATTCTCTTACCTCCTCAACTGAACCATCTAATCCTATATTTGCTTCTACATTTAGAAATTGATTGTTAGAGGTACTTGCAACTTGAATAATCAGTCACAACATTGTCATTTAATTTCATTGTTATGGAATCTTGTAAACTGACTAACTGCCCTGTCTCCATTTGACAGCGTCCCATATAGTTTTAATCTTATTATAGGCATTATTTATTTCTGTCAGGACGTGCATACTTCTGAACATTTTAATGACTTTCCTTAAAATACCAAAGTATGCAAGTAAAGTCTGATGGACATGCATACTTCTAAACATTTTAATGACTTTCTTTAAAATAAGAAAGTAGCAAGTAAAGTCTGATCTTCACTTACCTTGGCCTTTATAAATTTCCCTCATCCTCTTACATGAGATTTTAATTCCCTTCATTATCCATGGCTTACTTGGTTTTTAATGGACTTTCTGGATAATTTTTTAGGAGAGCAACTTTCAAATATTGACACAAATTTATTGTGGAATAAATTGAATCTGACATTATCTCTTCGTACATATACCTCATACCATACCACCACTTTTAGCTTACTCTTAAGACATTGTGTCCTGTTGTCATTAATAAGCCCCACTGTTTTGTATGAACCTTGCTCTGGATTGTCAGGTGCCATACTGTTTATTACCATTAACTGTGCATCATGATCAGATAGTCCATTAGCAATTGGGTGCACATTAATTGTTTTATCTTGAGCACTTGTCTATGAAAATATTATCAGTGTCCTACTAGTTTACTGCATATGCTGGAAAACTGACTACTGAAATTAGATCGAAACACCCAAATAATGATTCTAGTTCATTTTTCCTGTCTGTATCTTTTAAGAAATCTACTTTGAAAGCTCCAGACACGTAGCTAATAATATATCTAGATTTCTTGTAAATAGCTGAAAGTTTCCTAAAGGGAATCTATAGATTTACAATTAACAGAAAAGCTCTCGTGGGACAACTGCACAACAGAAGGAAATCCAGGAAAGCATCCATGAGTGGCTTAACTTGATCTGATCTGCATGACGGTGCAAATGATTTCAGATGAACTGTATGCAGGGTTTGTTAAACAGCAACTTGTTAATGTGGAAAAAAATTGCAATTGTAAACAAATTCACCCAGAAGATTGGTACTCGGTGCATATTTTTTGGATACATGGAGGCATTGTTGACATCACTAGCACTGCACAAGAAAATATCACTTTTGCATTTTACAAACGGTAAAGTTTGTTGCTGTTGGTGCGAAGCATTAAACTAAACACTGTGCACCAGCATCAGTTCTGTTTAGACTTCTGTCCTGACTGCTATTCAGGGTCTTTAGCCGATCATTGCCATGGCCTGATCTGCTCTCAATTTAATGCCTGAATTTCTCTCTGCAGCTCATCTAGCATGATCTTCAGAGGAAAGCTGCTTTGCTCTTAAACAACTATATAGTGGCATATAAGTATGAAACTTTGTGACAAAAAGTGTTGATAAAAATTGCAAGTCTAATTGTATCACAGTGCTTGTGTTCTCAGTCAACTGATGAGTGCTCGAAATCCAAGTGATAAATACTACAAATTATTTTTCTGTGGCACCCTCTACTTTCAGAGGGTCTATGGAGGAGACATTACAAGCTGTTAGATACTTCTTGACTATAAACAAGCAAAGTGATGAAGGTGATTCAGGTCTTCTCAGTCAAATATCTTGTGCAGAAAGCATACTCTGTTGATTTAATATGGTTGAAAGAAATGGTGTCTCAACACCAACTGAGAAATATATGCAGGTTGAAGAATTCATGGGTATGGAGACTCAATATCCCTATTGTGTAGCAGTGGGCTGCTTGGTGTAATAGTTGTCTGTGTTTTCTAGAGACTAGAGTGGCCACTGCAAATTTCTTGTACGCTGTTGGGAAATGACACAGACATAATGGAACTCACCACCAAATTGCTCCAGAGACAGAGGTCTGAAGCAGAAACCAATTGCAGGCAATTTCACAGAGTCTCATCAAACAAGGAGTAACACCTCTGTCACACGAAACACCTTCCTTGTCCATCAGAACAGGAAATCTGAAATCTCACCTTACTAGAATGCCAAGTGGGGGTCAAGGCGATCCTGTAGACTGTTGAGGAAAGGCTTGGGCATTCTGTTGCAACATGTGGAAACGAAAGATGGGCATTTTACCATGGAACATGTGACTTCGTACATTATGATTAGGAGACAGTGTGGAACAATGGAACGGAGTGTGTATGAGGTGGCAGGACGGATGCAAACTCGCCGGTGGGTGCCAAGGATGCATTAGACAGATACAGCACGAGTGGACCATTTAGTTCTTTCTGCACACCCCAGCAATATGGACTACAGCAGCATCACCTGTACAGCACTCTTAGTTCAAAAGTTGTCTTGGGCACTCAGGCATTTAATTAAATGAGACTAGCACTTGTAAATAATTCTCACTTTATGTTCGGTTTTTGCAAATACATTTGTTCAAAGTAAATGTTTTTGCCAGTTAAAGAAAACCCAGAAACCCAACTGATCATTCTTCCTTTCCATTTAGACTAGGTGTGTTGCCACCTCAACTGACATGTAGTTTTGAGTATTGTTTGAAGGCACATGTGTTTGTTACAAGGAAGGATCAACATAAAGATCCAATACCTAGGAATCTGATGCCAAGTACATAATTAGCACATAAGTACAGTTGCTTAAAAGTAGGTATTTGCTTTGATCTCTCAGGTTTTCTCAACATGATCGATTAATAGTGAGCTTCCTGGTGTTCAGCTGAGTTGTTGTTTCCATTTTCTGCACAATATTTTGATGTCTGACCCACCCATCTTCTTCAGGTGCTCTGAGTTTCGCTGTTACATGTATTTGCTGCCTACACTCCAACCAGGCTGTGAACTATTGTTGGTCTTACACCACTTGTTTAAAGCCGAGTTCATTTCCCAATGGCCACTGTGCACTTTGATGCTCTTTTGTTTTACAGAGCATGCACTGATACTCCATGAAACGGAGATACCTTCAGTGTTTTCAAACTCTGATGGATGTCATGCTCGGCGAGATTTTAATAAATTGAGAGACGGGTCCCAAGTGTTATTTCAGCTACAACTGACATTTCCATTTGTTAGGTTTATTGACATCTTAATTTCAATAGACTTCTTAGTTATGCTGTCCTAGAAACTTGGCGTTTGCATTACGACACTGATTTTATTCATGATTATTGTCGAGGCAGCACTCAACAACAGCCAATTTTCTTGTGTCACTGATGTCCTTGCACCTCTCCTCGACTGTTCTGATAGTCTGCCCAACGTATGACATGCCAAATTCCCATAGTACACACCCGGCTTTTGGAGGCATAGATCATCTTCAACATTACAATAAATACTTTTTATCTTAGCTGAAGAGAGGGAGAGATACCTACACTGGATGCCATGTTTCCATAGGAGTCTTTTGGCTTCTCTTCCTCGATCTCAGTTTCAACTTCTTTTTCAGGCGGTCTTGATATTGACTGCATTGCATTGCCCATTCCTTGGGATACTCTGAATATCCATTTCTTCAGAATACCAGCTGTAGGTATCATAAATTTCTGGCAAGACTCTCTCATTGCCTGAAAGTGTTCTAGCTCTATGGACCAAAGTCTTCAACACGGAATTTCTTTTTGACTGATGGCAATGGTCTGAGGTGTGGAGACAGAGGTCAGTGTTTGTAGATTTTCTATGTACACTGTGGTCCACGGATCCATCCAGTCTTCTCTTATCTAACATGTCTGGGAAAAGGTAGATGTTCCACTTTTTTAAGTTCCATTGTGAATTTTATATTACGACAGATAGAGTTCAGATGTTTTTATATTACAACAGAGTTTAGATGTTCCAGTAATTCTTGAAACTTTTCTGCTCCATATGGCCACACCACAAATGTGTCATCCCTGTACCAACAGAAGGACATGGGTTTCAACTTGGCAGATTCTAGTGCATTTGCTTCTAAGTTTCCATGCAAAGGTTTGCCATGACAGGCGATAATGGACTTCCCATCACCACACCAGTGATTTGTTCATAAAATTTTCCATTGGATAGGAAATAAGTTGATGTCAAAATGTGCCTAAAAACTCTTGTGAAACAATCATTGAACTTTACTGTGATGAGTTTCAAGGATTCAGAAAGGGAAATCTTATAAAGAGAGAGACTACTTTGAAACTGACCATAATATCCATATCCTGGAGTCACAGTTGACTGAGATGATGTGCAAAATTAGTGGAGTTGCAGGTGTGGTCTTCGCACTTATCCACATATTCATTGCAGGTGTTTTGTCAGCTGATATGTAAGTGCGCCAACATTACTAGCTATGGATATTGGAGGAATCCCTCCCTTGTGTATCTTAGGGAAGCCATCTAGTCACAGTGCCACTGACGCTCATGTTTTAAGACCCTTAATGATCTTACCTGGCAAGCCTGACTGAGAAGTCATAATCTTCCTCTCAATTTTTGTTTGTAGGATCGACATCTATCTGCCTGTATGCAACCTCATTCAAAAGATCTAATGTCCTCTTATTGTAGTCCACAAATGATGTTAGGACCATAATGTTGCCCTTGTCAGCTGGCCAGAACTACAGTTTCCTTGTCCTGCCACAGATTTCTGGGTGCTTCTCATTCTGCCTTGGAGATGTTTGTTCTTAGCATTCACAACTTGGTAAGCGCTCTATAAGTTTCATGGTAAACCTCATCTGCTGCTTCCAGTAGCAGAGAAGCTGCAACATGCTCCATGGAGCTGATGTAATTTGCTATAGGTAACATTTTTTGAGTAGACATGTAATTAAGCTCTTTAGCAAGGCTCTTTGCTGCATGCTGATCCAGATATTTCTCAGTGAGATTAATTAAGAATGACTCCCTGCACATTGTCTTGGCTCAATGTGTAAGCAATCAAATGTTGCTTTTTAGCATGCAGATGTTTTCAACCACATAGATTCTGCTTGTGAACATGATGTATCATCAGCCCATTCCCAAGAATCTGCAGAGAATTTAGCATACACATAAAGATCGAGATGAAGAAGCTCTTTTGAAGTGACATCTAGCAACCATCGACTGTCATGAATTCTCTCTCATACCGGATTCAGGCTAACTTGGTGCGTTATTATATTTGCCATTGGCGTGTTAATATGATGTTTGACTTAGCGAATATATACACAACTTGAGTGCAATATTATGGAAATGGAAAAGGACAGATGAAAATTAAATGGGAGATATGATACTGCTTGAAGAATTCGACAGAGCATTGAAAGATCTAAGTTGAAACAAGGTCCTGGGAGTAGACAACATTCCATTAGAACTACTGATAACCTAGGGAGACCCAGCCATGACAAAACTCTTCAATCTGGTGAGAAAGATGTATGAGACAGGCGAAATACTCTCAGACTTCAAGGAGAATGAAAAAATTTCAATCCCAAAGAAAGCAAGTGTTGACAGGTGTGAAAATTATTGAACTATCAGTTTAATAAGTCATGGTTGCAAAATTCTTAACAGATGATTGGAAAAACTGGTGGAAGCTGACCTTGGGGAAAATCAGTTTGGATTCCGTAGAAATGTTGGAACACATGAGGCAATACTAACCCTACAACTGATCTTAGAACATACATTAAGGAAAGGCAAACCTACGTTTCTAGCATTTGTAGACTTAGAGAAAGCTTTTGACGATGCTGACTGGAACACTCTCTTTCAAAGTCTGAAGGTGGCAGGGGTAAAATACAGGGATTGAAAGGCTATTTACAATTTGTACAGAAACCAGATGGCAGTTATAAGAGTCGAGTGGCATGAAAGGAAACCAATGATTGAGAAGGGAGTGAGACAGGATTGTAGCGTATCACTGATGATGTTATTCAATCTGTGTACTGAGCAAATAGTGAAGGAAACAAAAGAAAAATATGGAGTAGCAATTAAAATCCATGGAGAAGAAACAAAAACTTTGAGGTTTGATGATGACATTGTAAGTCTGTCAGGGTGCAGTTGAACAGAATGGACAGTGTCTTGAAAGGAGGATATAAGATGAACAGCAACAAAAGCAAAACGAGGATAATGAAATGTAGTCAAATTAAATCAGGTGATGCTGAGGGAATTAGATTACGAAATGAGACACTTAAAGTGGTAGATGAGTTTTGCTATTTGGGAAGCAAAATAACTGTTGATGGTCAAAGTAGAGAGGATATAAAATACAGATAGGCTATGGCAAGGAAAGCGTTTATTAAGAAAAGAAATTTGTTAACATCAGGTATAGATTTAAGTGTCAGGAAGTTCTATTCTGAAGGTGTTCGTATGGAGTGTAGCCACGTATGGAAGTGAAACATGGATGATAATTAGTTTAGACAAGACGAGAATAGCAGCAATTGAAATGTGGTGCTACAGAATAATGCTGAATATTAGATGAGTAGATCACACAACCAATGAGGAGGTACTAAATAGAATTGGAGAGAAGAGGAATTTGTGGCACAACTTGACTAGGAGAAGGGATTGGTTGGTAGGACATGTTCTGAAATATCGAGGGATCACCAATTTAGTATTGGAGGGAAGAATGCAGAAATTTGAAATTAACAGTACAGATAGTCTAATAACACCAGCAGAGTCCTCTAACTGGGGGGGGGGGGGGGGGTATACACACACACACACACACACACACACACACACACACACACACACACACACACACACACTCACTTGATGGTGTCCCACAGGGTTCAGTCTTGGGTCTCTTATTGTTCTTAATATATATTAATGACTTGCCACTCTATATTCATGAAGATGCAAAGTTAGTTCTTTTTACTGATGACACAAGTATAGTAATCACACCCAAGGAGCAAGAATCAGCTGCAAAAATTTCAACTAATGTCTTTCAGAAAATTATTAAGTGGTTCTCTGCAAATGGACTCTCACTAAATTTTGGGAAAACACAGTTTATGCAATTCTGTAGAGTAAATTGCATAACACCATTGATAAATATAGAATATGAATGGAAGTCTGTTGCTAAGGTTGAATACTCAAAATTTCTGGGTGTGTGCATTGATGAGAAATTGAATTGGAAGAAACACATCGATGACCTGCTGAAACGGTTAGGTTCAGTTACTTATGGTATTAGGCTTATTGCAAATTTTAGTGATGAATATAATATCAGTAAATTAGCCTACTATGCCTATTTTAATTCACTGCTTTCATATGGCATCATACACTCCTGGAAATGGAAAAAAGAACACATTGACACCGGTGTGTCAGACCCACCATACTTGCTCCGGACGCTGCGAGAGGGCTGTACAAGCAATGATCACACGCACGGCACAGCGGACACACCAGGAACCGCGGTGTTGGCCGTCGAATGGCGCTAGCTGCGCAGCATTTGTGCACCGCCGCCGTCAGTGTCAGCCAGTTTGCCGTGGCATACGGAGCTCCATCGCAGTCTTTAACACTGGTAGCATGCCGCGACAGCGTGGACGTGAACCGTATGTGCAGTTGACGGACTTTGAGCGAGGGCGTATAGTGGGCATGCGGGAGGCCGGGTGGACGTACCGCCGAATTGCTCAACACGTGGGGCGTGAGGTCTCCACAGTACATCGATGTTGTCGCCAGTGGTCGGCGGAAGGTGCACGTGCCCGTCGACCTGGGACCGGACCGCAGCGACGCACGGATGCACGCCAAGACCGTAGGATCCTACGCAGTGCCGTAGGGGACCGCACCGCCACTTCCCAGCAAATTAGGGACACTGTTGCTCCTGGGGTATCGGCGAGGACCATTTGCAACCGTCTCCATGAAGCTGGGCTATGGTCCCGCACACCGTTAGGCCGTCTTCCGCTCACGCCCCAACATCGTGCAGCCCGCCTCCAGTGGTGTCGCGACAGGCGTGAATGGAGGGACGAATGGAGACGTGTGGTCTTCAGCGATGAGAGTCGCTTCTGCCTTGGTGCCAATGATGGTCGTATGTGTGTTTGGCGCCGTGCAGGTGAGCGCCACAATCAGGACTGCATACGACCGAGGCACACAGGGCCAACACCCGGCATCATGGTGTGGGGAGCGATCTCCTACACTGGCCGTACACCACTGGTGATCGTCGAGGGGACACTGAATAGTGCACGGTGCATCCAAACCGTCATCGAACCCATCGTTCTACCATTCCTAGACCGGCAAGGGAACTTGCTGTTCCAACAGGACAATGCATGTCCGCATGTATCCCGTGCCACCCAACGTGCTCTAGAGGTGTAAGTCAACTACCCTGGCCAGCAAGATCTCCGGATCTGTCCCCCATTGAGCATGTTTGGGACTGGATGAAGCGTCGTCTCATGCGGTCTGCACGTCCAGCACGAACGCTGGTCCAACTGAGGCGCCAGGTGGAAATGGCATGGCAAGCCGTTCCACAGGACTACATCCAGCATCTCTACGATCGTCTCCATGGGAGAATAGCAGCCTGCATTGCTGCGAAAGGTGGATATACACTGTACTAGTGCCGACATTGTGCATGCTCTGTTGCCTGTGTCTATGTGCCTGTGGTTCTGTCAGTGTGATCATGTGATGTATCTGACCCCAGGAATGTGTCAATAAAGTTTCCCCTTCCTGGGACAATGAATTCACGGTGTTCTTATTTCAATTTCCAGGAGTGTATTTTGGGGCAATTTGTCATTGCGCAAAAGCATGTAATCAGAATAATTGCTGGACCCTACCCAAGATCACCTTGCAGTCATTTATTTAAGGAACTCAGGATATTCACAGTACCTTCGCAATACATATATTCACTTATGAAATTTGTCATTAATAACCCATCCCAATTCAAAATTAACAGTGAAGTGCATAGCTACAACACTAGAAGAAAGGATGATATTCACTAGTCTGGATTCAATCTCACTTTGGCACAGAAAGGGGTGAACTATGCTGCCACAAAAATCTTTGGTCATTTGCCAAATAGTATTAAAAGTCTGACACATAGCCAACCAACATTTACAAGTAAATTAAAAGACTTTCTGAATGACAGCTCCAGGATCTAAGTTGCACAAGTTACTCAAAGACAAAGAGTATCGTACAGGATAGAATAGCAAGGAGAGCTGCATCAAGCCAGTCCCTGGACTGAAGACCACAGCAACAGCAACAGCAACAATGCAACATGTTCATGTCAAAATCTTGTTAGGATGTTCAATGAACTGAGAAGTCAATCTTTCTTTTTGCAGAGCTTATCCAACTTGTGTACGT
Source organism: Schistocerca nitens (assembly GCF_023898315.1). NCBI lineage: Eukaryota > Metazoa > Arthropoda > Insecta > Orthoptera > Acrididae > Schistocerca > Schistocerca nitens. The sequence goes on along the minus strand of NC_064614.1, from coordinate 133,581,547 downwards.
TGTGAAACATCTGTTCCCCATAGAGTGAAGGGATGTGATGTCTCGGATTTTCTCGCCGACCTTCACATCCATCAGATCTGGAGAATGCCGGGGGGAATTTGTGTTTAACAGAGTACCTTATTGATCAGAGAATAAGCTGCACTCTACCTTCTCTTTTTACAACTATTGTTATACAAAAATTAAACTCATTTACAACAATTCAGCTAGCATCTGTAGCTGAACCTGGCAACAAGGCATTTTATTACACAGTAATGCAAACTTTTACTGGTGGTTTATTGGTGTTAACATTGTGTAGGTCTACCAGTATTTTTTTGTTAGCCTATGATTCAGTTTCAGTTGGATCGTGGTAAATAAGTCTGATTTGTGATGATATGAATGACCATTTAGAGTGAAAAGCATCATGAAGCCAAGGCAATTGGTATTGTTATGATGCAACCTTCAAACTTATACAAGGTGTACAACTTTGCTTCCACTGTTTTTTCCCCAACATTCGAGGCTTTAATGAAACAAATTGGTTACACATGTATCATTCAAAGTATTTTCCATTGCTGGCCACTACTTTCTCCCATCTTTCGGGCAGTGTACAAATCCCACGTCGAAAAAATTGTTCATCTTTTCAAGTGATCCACAAATTGATTCAATTTGTGACTTCTTCATGAGAGGGAGCAAAGTCTGGAAATACAGCAGGTGGGATAGGACTTCCCATTTTAACGTTTCCAAGTACGTTTTGACCTCTTTTGCAACATGGGGTCGAGAGTTGTCATGCTGCAAAATCACTTTCTCGTGCCTCTCACTGTATTGTGGCCATTTGTCTTTTAATCCTCTGCTCAGACACATTAGTTGCATTTGATAATGAGCACCTGTGATTGTTCCACTTGGTTTTAACACCTCGTAGTACACGACACCGAGCTGGTGCCACCAAATTCAGAGCATGATCTTGGAGCCGTGAATATTCTGTTTGGCCGTCTACGTGGAAGCATGGCCGGAATATCCCCATGATTTTTTGCATTTAGACTTATCATTATGAACCCAGATTTTGTCCCCAGTCACAATGTGATGCAGAAATCCCTTCTGTTTTTGCGTCTGAAGCAACTGTTCACAAACACAGAAATGCCGTCAATGTCTCCGTTCACACAGGACCCAAGTTCCTTCTTTCTGAGTCATGTCCATAGCCTTGAGACGTTTTGAAATGGCTTGCTGTGTCACTCACACTAATCATGCCAATTCTTCTTGAGTTTGACACAAGTCTTCACTCAGCTATGTCTCCAATTCTGCATCTTCGAAAACATTCTCTCTTCCACCACTATGCCAGTCTACTACGTTAAAATCACTGTTCTTGAAGCATTGAAACCATTCATGACACGTTCTTTCACTAATAGCGTCCTTACCATACATACTTGAGAGCATTCAATGAGACTCAACCACTGTTTTCTTCATATTGAAACAAAACAGTAACACCTCCCGCAAATGACGAGAATTAGGCTCATAAACTGACATTTTCAATCAAGAACAGCTTTACGATGCAGACAAAAATCGACTAATGTTTGGATGAGGTTATGTTGACTGAGGTCCAAGCTAACTGCATGACATCTGCAATCTGTTTCTTTCGATTGCTACTTACCATTATCGCCACCTATCAGCAGATGGCGGAAGCGAAGTTGTACACCTTTTAGTTGTGCTTTATGGCAAAATCACAACCAACAGAGAGGCTGGAAGACAGTATATGCTGGATGAATCCAATGTGAGACATTGGGTTGCTTCAGAAGAAAACTGGAAGAAGGCTGTTTCAATGAGAAAATCGTTCAGGGGACTGAAATGTGGTAAGTATCCAGAATGTGAAGTTGATTTTCTTTCTATGCGAAAGATGTTTATTTATTTGTCCATATACATCTATTTTTCAGTACATTTATTGTACACAGGATGTTGGACAGAAAGCCTTTTTAGCTATTAATTCTTCAAACATCAAACATACATAATTTAAATTTTTATAAAAATTGTATCTATACAGTTAATAATTACAAATTTGATTAAATACTGTATATTGACAACTTATTTCTACAATTAAAGATAAGAATTACCTTTTTTGTTGCATAAAATATTGTGAGATTGAATAGTAAGAGAGATTGAATAATAACAGTTTCACAGACTTTTAAAGTTCTGCGTTTCAGGGAGAAATTTTGTATGTCATGGTAATCTGTTGTGTAGTTTTGTTCCTGCATCATATAAACATTTTTGCGATAATGTGGTGTTACAATTATTAATGTGAATGCTACTGTCTGACCGGGTACTGCAATCATGGACACTTTTGTTTTGAGGAAAAAGGTTTTCTTTTCACATGCGTGACTACTTCCAGTATATAAATGCAGGGAAGGGCTAAGATCTTTAGATCTTTAAAGAAAGGTTTGCATGGTTTTATGTTGCTTGCTTGTTTCATTATTCTTATAATTGCCTTTTGTTTCCAGAAAAATGTTATGGCCTTGTGTACATTTCCCCAGAGAATGATACCAAATTTCAGTACTGAGTGTACACGAGCAAACTGTTTCTGTGCTATTATTGTTGCAAAGAATTTTAACTACATAGCTCATTTCTACTAGTTTTGAATTTAGGGATGTAATATGAGAGCCTCTTTTAAGATTTTCCTGGATATGAATCTCAAAAAATTTAGTTTCAGTGACACTAATGTTTTGGGTATCTGCACATATTACTGGTTGCGCTACAATTTTTATTTATTTTTTTACTTTTTTATCTGCCTGGGAATTTATCAGTACTGTTTTTGGGAATCAACTATTAGCCTGTTTTTGGTAAACCATTCAGATACTTCTTTTGTGATACCTTTTGCAGATGCAGTAACATTTTCTTCTTTATTTCCTTCAGTCAATAGACTGGTGTTGTCTGCAAACAGTACTGATTCAGAAACCCTAATGCATAATGGGAAATCATTAATGTATACCAAAAAAAGAAAGAGCCCTGTGGAACACCATGACTTAGTCCACATGGTCCTGAAAGGTGTACCTGGAGTTCATTTCCTTCCATGTACTTGATTTCGGTTACCTGAGAGAAATATTCCAAATATGATTTAATCCACTCATTTGGCACACCTCTTACACCGTACAGTTCAAGCTTTCTCAAGAGCATGGAATGATCAATCACATCAAAAGCTTTTATTGGGCCCAAGAATAAACCTGAGACTTTTCTGTGGTTGCCCACTGGATTTAAGACAGGGTTAACTGCATTGAAAGTGGCTGTTTCAGTTGACAGCTGTGGTTGGAAACTGTGTTGACATCCAGAAATGATGTTATTCTAGTTGAAGAATGTAGTTAGTTGTGAAAGGAGCACTTTTTCAGTAATTTTTGAAAACCCTGACAGTAGAGACACAGGCCTATAGTTACCCATACATTACTGATCACCTTTTTTGTGTAGGGGTATTACTTTTGCAATTTTCAGTTGCTATGGGTAGACACCACATGATAAGGATGAATTCCATATCTCTAAGATGGGATGTCTATCTTACGAGAAAGCATCCAATTGAAGACCTGGGAAATCACAAAAGTCTTAAACGTGCCACAATGAGAATTTCATGCAAGTATTGGTTGGTGTTGCCAGTTTATGCAGAGAAATGGCTTTGCTGTCCGATGAAGTACTACACTAGCACAGAGAATGCCTGCAGATTTTGAGGATAAGCTGGTCAGCTCCCTGCATTACGTCATCCAGTTACAAAAGTGTCAGTTATACCCTTTTCATCAGTTTTGACAGTACTCACAGAACGCCAATATTTTTTGCGTGCCGAGCAGTACAACAGTAGGGACAAAAGGGGCAAAGCGTATCTCATTAAGAGGTACTGGAAATGAAAAAACTTAATAACTGTGATGTTAACTGTTACAGCTGATGGGCTTAAGTTACCCGTTAAATCACTCTGAAGAGGAAAATCATGCCGAAAGAAAACTTTCCTATCGGCTTCGTGATTTGCGGCCTCTGAAAGGGCTGGATGACAATGCAGTTGATGATTGACTGGTTGTCTGCTGGTTGGAATCACTGACATGGGGCACTGCATACTAAGGGATGCTAGTTTTGAATGCTTTTACAGAAACTCTAACTGCTGAAGTAAAAGATAAACTTGCTGTGCAAAAGACAGATCTCGTTGCAGTATCATGAAAAAATGACATCAAAACTACAGGTCCTAGATAAACGAATCATTCAAGAACAACCTCCATCAGGTGTATTCAGATTGGCTCCTGGAAGAAGGTCATATTCTTACACTGTATGCTAAGAATAAGAAGCCACAAGTCACCCTTTTATGCAACTAGATTCATATTCCATGGTCCTAAATATCATCAAAGTCCATTATCAAGGGATTCAAGAAATGCTGCATATTGAATGCACTGTGTGGCAGTGAGTATGGCGTACGGTCGGAAGAGAAGGGTCAGAGTGTGAGTGATGAAGTGAATATCAGACTGATATTGATGAGAGTAAATAAAACAAAATATGTTGCCAATGTGTTGTATCAAATGTTAAAACAAGTGTTTGTAGTACATACCTACATCTTTCATTTAAGTACATACAAATTTTTGGTAATTTTTCTCCTCTCAATCCGTGTGGAGCTTATTTTGGCACAAACTCTTTTTTTAAATTTATTTCTCAATATTTAGGAGTGTAGCTTATGTGTGGTGGTAGCTTATTTTCAGGCCAATATGGTGTCAGTGAATGCCCCGTAATATAACAGAGCATCAAAGGGTGCAGTGGATGTCAGCAGTCGAACTCACCTATAAACAGTGGCATGAGACCAATAATAGGTCATGATCAGGTTGCAGTCCAGGTCGAGGTTAGGGAAACTATTGGCTCCATGATTTTCAACAGACCTATTTCAACATCAATTGTAAGTGATTTTGGAAAAATCACAGATGATATGAATGCAACAATGCCTGGCATCCTGTCAGGCAGCTTCCCTTACACTGTTGTGATACTTTTGTACTGGCGATAGTGTGTTACGGAAGTGTGAAAATAAGAACTGTTGTTCTTGTCAAAACTTGACATTTATTTCACGTCTGCTGTACTTTTACAACGAGTCGTTCTGGCCACTTCAGATGAGTTCCGCGAAGCGCACCATCCAGACCATGCGCGCCTCACGCCGCTTCCTGTCGCTACCCTCTGGTGTGCGCACGGGCTGCAGCCCTGCGGGCAACCCGGCCAGTGCCTCCGGCGGCTCCTCTCGTGGTGGCAGCTCCACCAACGGAAACGGCAAAACTGATCCCGCTGACCCCTTCCAGGCCTCAACTGAAAATTACATATTTTAAATTTTTTTTACATTACGCATAGAAAAACCTATCGATAATGCAAAGTAGTGCTTATGATATCTCTAAACAAGTCAAAGGTGTAAATTTTAAATACGTGAAATAAATCAAAAAGTTTCACAAAATTATAACTCCACTATTGCATTGATATTTCAACATTTGCTCAGTCTTTGTCTGTGAATTTTTGTCATTAAAGTATTATGAAGTTATCTTATTTGCATACTTTCATTAATTAGTATGATATCATAGGATAATATTTTGAGGAAAATGTAGTCTTAAATACTGAATATTCGATAACAGAAATCTGATTTAAGGATAATATGTGGTTTGTTCTAGTAAGAACAGGGAATTGGGTGAAATTGTTCTAAATATCCATAAATTATCTTGATCGGTTAATCAGAGAATTGGCTTGTGAAATTATCATCATAGGTCTTCAGATTACAAACAGGTCTGAACCTCTCAATTCAATAAACACAGAACAGGGAATCAATGACAATAAGGCCGTTACTGAACATGGCTCTAAATAGCAGTGTAAAATATGCAGTAGCTTAGCAAGTGGGATATGAAGCGGATCTCAGATTACCTCAGTATTCAACATGCAACATTCACTTCCAAGACTCCAAATGTTGAGTATAAATTGATAAAATTGAGACTTGCGAATGATGGGAAAGACCTGCCACGGTTAGACAGTGATGTCAGAAAGCGGTCTCAAAAGCAAAGAGTACTTCGCAGCAGATTTACATGTCCCCAAAGTATCACAGACAAACAAAAATCGAATGAAGCCAAAATTAATGAGAGGAAAGCCTTACATGAAGCATTCAGTCAATTGAAAAGTAAAATTCTATTTACCAATCTAGCAGAAAATCTTAAAAAGTTTCAGTCTTATGTTCAATTGATAAATGCATCAAAATTATGTATTCAGACACTCCATGACCATAATGATGTTGAAAAGGAAGATGACAGAAACAAGTCCAAAGCACTAAATTCCATTTTCTAGACTGTTTCACTGAGAAAGGTTTCATTATTGTGCTTCCTCTATTAAAACATCATACTAATATCAAAATGACAGATATAAAAGTAAATGGCTAAGCAGTAGAAAATCAAATGAAACCACTCAACAGAGAAAAGTCCACTTGATCTGATGGGATACCTTCACGGTTCTACAATGAATATGCCAAAGAACATGATTCTCTTCTGGCAGCAGTATACCATAGGTTGTTGGAGAAGACAAGTGTTCCACCAATAAAAAAGAAAAAAAATTGTATGTACAAGTCAAAACGGTTTCTGCAAACAGTGATCACATGAAATCCATTTTGCTTGCTCTGTTCATTCTTGACGTCCTGAAGGTAGTAGGTACCAGTGTTCAGGTGATGCCATAGTTTCTGTATTTGAGTGAACTGTCACACTAGCTTTGCGATTGCACTAAAGAGTTCCTAGCAGACAGAATATAGCATGTTATTCTTAACAGAGAGAAATCTTCAGATGTAAGAGTAATCTCTGTTGTACCTAAGGTTGTTTTTACAGGACCATTACTTCACAGTGTTGTGGTGTCCCTGCCTAGTTTTAAATGGAACCTGTAGGAAATTGTAAGAAAGCCACAGTGAAGCACTGTTTACTACCACAGGCCAATAAGTGCAGTTTTGAGACATATGTGTGATAATAGCACATATGGAAAATGACTGCGAGGTGGGCTAGCCATGCTAGGCATGACCTGCACTACAAAATTGTACTAGCTGGAGTAAGCAGCACAATGTCACCACACCAAGGCAAGACCACTGTTGTGAACTACATGACCACGGGCTGGGTAAAAGTGCAACTGCCACTAAACTGGCTGTTGGTCAGTCGGATGTCTGCAACACAGAGTGCATACACGTGCATCTCCTCGCAAAGGTAGAAGGTGGCCACTCACTAACCATCACTGGCCTGTGTTGCCACAGAGGGCTATGTGTTTCTCACACTGCTAACAATGTGATGTGTTGTAATGTGGCAAGTTATTACGAGGTAACGTTCAACGCAGTAAGGCACGGAGCCATGTGGCACATTGGCTTCAAGATGGCTACGTTTTTTCTTCACTCTGACTCACAGCGCAGCTGACGCTACCAGGCATGAGAACGGTCTCAAGTAACATTCAGTCGGTATGCAAATTCATACCCCCTATGAATCTAAATAAACCATAGTAATTATCATCCAATTTTGTTCAAACTTGATTCGCAATCTTTTGTTATTAAGGAAGGGATCCTGTTAAAATTTCAGATTTTTATCTATTATAGTTACGGAGATTGAGAAAATTACTTAAATATCGTAGAACCGACACTTATGTTTCAAAACTCCATTAGAAAAATTAACCAAATGACTTTTATTATCATCTGAAGTCATAATAAAGCTCACAGTATGTAAAATCATTTAATTGGAATTTTCTTTTTAAAACTTTAATTACTCTGCATTATAAAGTATAAAAAATGATTCAAAATTATTATTAGCTTATTATTTTTTTGTGTGAATACTTGGGAATGAATGAGAGAGTGCATGTTGGACATACATTAAAACTTAATGTAATTTTATATAAAACCTTATAAAATTTAACTGATGACGTATGTTGATGGGTGCTTGTTTTTGTAAGAGAGCAGCCAGAATGAAAGTCTGAAACAGAAAAAGTTTCTATATTAATTTAAAGAATATTTTGCATTTCGTTCTATTTTATGAAGCAATATATAATAAATTGAAATTGTAATGACATAAATGACTATCTGATTAGTGGTTGGCTAAGGTAATTTTTTCAGTGAGAATGATCGGGACGGATCATTCTGATTGGTCATTCAGATCAATAGCCAATCGGAATAAAGTAGTTTCCGTGTGTGCAGATAGTTAGATAGGCAGAGAGGAGAGGAGCATTGAGAGAGTCACTCCCTAACCTGCTTCTTGGTAACGTCATGCTAGATGTCTCTGGGAGAATAGTAAGTAAAATAAAGAACTCGGGAGTTAATTGTGTTTGTGTCATGACTAAAACAGCTTAAGTTACGAACATTTTGATGAAAGTGTGATATTTCTGAGTTATTTAGTTGAAGTTTTATGAGCATGTGAAATTTTCAGTCATAGTGACAATTCCACATGGCATATTCCATGTCCTTTATGGAATACTTTGGCAAGCACTTCTGAGATATAAGACCATTGAAACGACTGAATGTTCAACTTGCTAATAGTGGTGGGTCAGTGACTGTTAGATCGCAAAATTAATCGGGTCAGACTTGCAGGAATTCTGGTTGCTGTTATGTGTGTAATATATTGGATAAACAGTGAACTTGGAATGATAAAGCATTTGCATTATTAAATACGGACATGATAGCCATTTCATGCACTTCCTTATGAATAAAAATACGTTAATAAAATTTTCAAATGCTCACTGCAATTAAACTGCATTCTCCTACCGTCCAAAATTTGTGAAAATGAACTTACAGGAACTGATTTGCAACTTGAGTTATGCGGCCTCTGTGTGGCAGGTATTAAGTAGTGGTTTCATCAACACTGCTTTACACTGCCTAGCGTATATCTACTACTGCAGAGTGAAGGGACATCGGAAGGAAGAAATATATAGGTAGGTGAACTGTTTGATTAAAATGACAGAGAGAGAGCAAAGGAGAAAAAGAATGACAGAATGACCCCGCCCCACCGCAATTGGTGCATCGGCTGGGAAAGTGTATACAAACTTCAAAAGCAGCAGTGTAACTGACCCAATAAATGAAAGACCCACACGTGTATAAAGTAACTTTAATGGGACAGCAGTAGAGAATTGTAGAATATAGCGGTGAGAACAATCAGTGTAGAAAGCGGCTGACGACATCGGCAACAGCTGAAATCGTGAGGCAACAAGTAACAGCAGCCGGGAGTCTGTGGCAGGTGGCAGCAGTGGCCAGAGTGTGAACCCAGAAATGACACCTGCAGGGGCAGAGCTTGGCGAATGGACCTGCTGGAATATCTCGCTGTGCTGACGACAGTAGAGAAAAGCTAAGTAGTATTCTACTTCATTTGATGTGTGTGTGTGCGTGTGTCCAAAGAAACTTGTGAACAAGGTGGAAAATAATAACCATGAGATAGTAGACGAGATAATAGGGATTGATTGGGTAGTGTAAAATATGAAGATGATACAGTGAATAGTGGCTGGCCGCGGTGGTCTCGCGGTTCTAGGCGCGCAGTCCGGGGCCGTGCGACTGCTATGGTCGCAGGTTCGAATCCTGCCTCGGGCATGGATGTGTGTGATGTCCTTAGGTTAGTTAGGTTTAAGTAGTTCTAAGTTCTAGGGGACTGATAACCACAGCAGTTGAGTCCCATAGTGCTCAGAGCCATTTGAACCATTTTTGAATAATGAATTTAGTTTTGATGTATCACAAGCATGATAGTGGCTTGCCAGATTCAATGTATCTTAATTATGGGACCAATAATGAACAGAACATGGTGGAAACCGATGTCCTATTTATACTTGTTACTGTTATCAAAATAAAGCAGGAACCAGTGTCAGTTGCTTGTGACCAGAAGGATAGTGTGTCAGATATGTTAGCAAATATTTTAAAACATATGGGTGAGATGAATATAAATATGAATAAAATAGGTTCTGATATTAAAACTTCATTAAGCTCTGAGATAAATGGGTGGACAATGAAATAAATGGGTTGCATACTGTAGTTGATCAAAGGTATACTAACCTGTCAGTAGAAATGGAATCCAAAACAGAAAATAAAATTTCTAAACCAAGAGATTCCTGGAAAAATGATACAACATTATTTAGTAACAGTGTAAAAATTGAGATTAGAAGAGTGTAATCATGCTGTTGTAACAATAAGATTGAGCAAGTTGCTGATGACAACAAACAGTTAAAGGAACAAGTAAATACAGAGTTAGATAAAATCCAGGAACAAGTCAATAATGTGGTAAAACAATGTGAGGATAGTCACATTATAATGGAAAATCAAATTAAGGAAGGGAAAGATGTGTGTGTGAAATTTGGAGTGCAAGTGGCTACTAAAATTACTAACCTAGAAACTAACATACGAGGTGAGGCTGGAAAAAAACCGGACTAGTACTGGTGAAACAATAAAACGAATGCAATAAGGCTGAAAGTCGCGTGGCCGGTCACGTGACTCTCGCTCTGCCTACTGCTCGAGTTTCCTCTGCCTCCTGCACTCAGTCTGCCCATGGCGTCTGTTTTAAGTAGTTGACGTTTTGTCTGTGCGTCGGAATATGTTGAGTGTACAGAAAGAACAGCGTGTTAACATCAAATTTTGTTTCAAACTAGGAAAATCTGCAAGTGAAACGTTTGTAATGTTACAACAAGTGTACGGCGATGATTGTTTATCGCGAACACAAGTGTTTGAGTGGTTTAAACGATTTAAAGATGGCCGCGAAGACACCAGTGATGACACTCGCACTGGCAGACCATTGTCAGCAAAAACTGATGCAAACATTGAAAAAATTGGTAAACTTGTTCGACAAGATCGCCGTTTAACAATCAGAGCAGTGTCTGAGTTAACAGGAGTTGACAAGGAAAGTGTTAGGCAGATTCTTCATGAAAGTTTCAACATGAACAAAGTGTGTTCAAAAATGGTTCCAAAGTGTTTCACAATTGAACAGAAGGAACGCCGAAGAATGATTTGTTCTGACATCCTGGAAAACATTGAAAGTGATCCCACCTTCTTACAAAATGTTATTACTTGTGATGAATCGTGGTTTTTTACTTACAATCCCGAAACTAAACGCCAATCGATGCATTGGAAAACTCCTGGTTCTCCACGACAAAAAAAAGCACGAATGTCAAAATCGAAATTCAAGGCAATGATGATTGTTTTTTTTTTTTTTTTTTTGACATCAAAGGGATTGTGCACATTGATTGGGTACCAGAGGGACAAACAGTGAATCAGCATTACTACATTAGCGTCCTGGCTACCCTACGTGAGCGAGTACGGAGAAAACGGAACGATTTGTGGAGAAAAAAGTCATGGATCCTTCACCAAGACAATGCCCCAGCTCACAGTGCGTTGTCAGTGAAGACGTTTTTGGCAAAACACAACATTCCCATCTTAGATCATCCACCCTACTCACCTGATTTGGCCCCCCTGTGACTTTTTTCTTTTCCCTAAAGTCAAGTCAGCTTTGAAAGGAACTAGATTTGAGATTGTTGAAGCAGTAAAAGAAAAAGCAACGGAAGTAATGTATGGACTTACCGAAAATGATCTGCAGCATTGCTATGAACAGTGGAAAATTCGTATGGAGCGGTGTAGAGACCGAGGAGGAGAGTACATTGAAGGAGATAACATGAAATTGTAAATAAATGTTTTTTCCAGCATCAGTCCGGTTTTTTTCTAGCCGCACCTCGTAACTCAGTTTAGTACCACTGTAGATGAATGACTGTGTAACCATGAAGGTAGACTAAACGGAGTAGAACAGAGTATTAACAACAGTAGTGGTTGTATAGTATTTAATGGTGTAACAGAATTATCAACATTGCATATGTGACTCATCGGCAATTTTTGCGGTTTGATCCAAGTAAAAATGTACATCTGAAGGAATTCTGGAGTGATTTTGAAGAGGTCTTGTCCAGATTTTGGAATGGTAAACAGAAAATTGGTTTCACTGCATCAAATTTGATGGGAGAAGCTAGAATTTGGGGAAATTGGGCATCAGATAAATATGACAAATTAGAGGAGTTTAAGCAAGCCTTTTTCGAGGCATATTGGGGCAAGAGAAAGCAAATGGAAATTTTGAACAAATTTTAGTCAGGAAAAATATGATCCAAAGAAAGAAAGGAATAAAAAATTTGTGCAAAAATGGGTAACAAATTTATCCTATTTGAACTTGAAAGTGGAAACAGAACAGGTTATTATGTGAATAGAGAATAAGTTGCCCTTATACTGGCGGAATAAAATAATATCAGCACCTATGGATGATATTGATAGATTTATTCATTATCTTGAGAGGGTGGAGAATATTTTAAAGGAGGAGGAGAGTGCAAGAAGGGATTAGAGGGCTCCCGTTAGGCCAAATGAAAACAGAACTGAGGTACAAGTAAATAGGAGTACAAAGATCTAGTAATTATCGAGGCAGGCACTGAGGCCAAGGGGGTTCTGTTGGAAAACAATATAATGACAGAGACCGAAATATGGAATATAGGCAGCAGCAGTCAGCTGACGGGGCGGAGTGGCGCAGACCACCAGTCGAAAGGAATGTCAGGGGCAATGACCGTGTAAAAGAGGAGGAAAACTAATGGCAGTCTGTAGTGGTGCTAGTGTTTGCAGGCTGAAGCAGCATACCATAATTTAAACCCACTAGCAAAACCGTTTGTAAGAAAAACATCAGCTGAACATCTTGGGGGTGATGTGGCAGAGATAAATATTGCAGAGGAGAGGGACATTGTAAAAACTTGTGTTTTTCAGGGAAAAATGGTTCAAATTGCTCTGAGCACTATGGGACTTAACATCTGAGGTCATCAGTCCCCTAGAACTTACAACTACTTAGACCTAACTAACCTAAGGACATGACACACATCCATGCCCGAGGCAGGATTCGAACCTGCGACCGTAGTGGTCGCGCGGTTCCAGACTGAAGCGCCTTGAACCGCTCGGCCACACCGGCTAGCTTTCATAGAAATGTAGTGGAATTTTGCGAGAGAAAAAGTCGAAACAGCAACTACAGGAACCATGTTAATGAGGAACAATTAGTAGAAAGTAACAATTCAGAACAGGATGTGAGGGTGAATGGGCACTGAAAAGGAGATGAGGGGCTCACAGTGAACTGTGGAATTAGCACAATAATAGGGGAGATAGTATTGGATGTACCGGAGGAAGAGTATAACAGGGCAGAGGAAATTTTGTATAGATTAAATGGAATAGTTTTGGATAGTGAGCAAGAAGAAATGGAAGAGGAGGAAGCAGGGGGTAATTTTGGAAATTCTGACAACACCATAGGAAGGGTTGCAGAATCTGATGATATTATTAAAAGAGGGGAGTATTTAAAGAAGTGTTTCGATTTATCAGTGGTGGTCGGGCTAATGAAAGCTGCCACAATTAAAGAAGAAGAATAAGCACCAGTCAGCATGTGCATAATTTCCACAGAAGGTGTAGGTTTCAACAGATGGGATGTAGTGCAGGATTTGTTAGATGAACCTGATTCTGAAAGAGAAAAAACTACAGGACAACCTATAACTGAAGTGACAATTTTTAATGAAAAGGTTCCTTGTTTATTGGATAGTGGTTCTGATGTATGTGCAGTGTCACAGGGGTTTGTAAATGCTCTCCCTGCGGGTAAGGAGGTGGTTATAATGCCAGTGATTGGCATAAATGTCATTGTAGCCATAGGAAAAAGTAAAAAAAGTAGTCAAACATGAAATTATGCTACCTGTTGGGATCGGTGAGGTAGAACTGGAACAGAACTTTTTAATAATAAATGGATTAAGTGTGGAATGCTGGTGGGGGCTGATTTCTTACAAAGTACCAAGGAAAAGTAGATTTTGGAAATAATGAAGTGGTCATTGTAGTACATTTAAGAACAATAGCTATTCCTTTCTCTGGAAAAAGACAATATGTATCCAATGAGCAAAATGACATTCCTATACAGTATTGCAGAATGAAAGAGTATATTGAGGGGTATTATGAATATGGCAAAAGGAAGGAAGTAGGTCCTTCTGAGATAGAAAATATCAGGATGAAAATTGATGACAAAATAGAATATGTCAAATCGCACAAACTTCTATAATTGTGAAACATCATTGACTTAAAGAGATACATACAAAAGGATGATGAGGTCAGTAGTAACTAACAAGCCTCAGAGGATGCGCATTTCTCCCGTCGTGAGGTGTTTGAGGAACACCAGGCATCCCGAGTTGTTGGCAATATTATTTTCTTTTCGATCGTATTGTCAACCTAACTCTTCATCATTCAGAACTTTATGCTATCTTCTTTCCCTTTTCCCTATCATAGTGAACAATGGAGACAAAATGCAGATAAAGAGAATAGGGGCATCAGAAAATAAGAGAGTGAGTAAAAGACAGTTTTGGAAGTAGATGACTAAAAAACTAACATATGTGTATGTGGAATAAAGGTAATGAAAATAAAAAGGAATAATGAAAGGAATAAAGTAATGTGACTATGTAATAAGTGATTTTTCAACAAATTTTGAAACATGTAGAAATATTGTTGTAAGATGTTTGGAGTAAAGGAATAAGGTATGTGCTTGTTAGAAATAAGTAAATAAATTATATACATGGGGTGTTTGAGAGCCACAGAAATTGGCATAAGTGATTTTCAGTATTTTCAATAATTTTGCATTATCTTTGTATAATTGTTTATTTTCTGTAAAATCATGAAATTTAAATAGTAACTGTAAAGGAAATATTTTTTCTTAAAGGAAAAATTAATAGATAAAATGTTTGTAAATTTTTTGGAATAAGTATTGCTTTCAGCAGGAACTTGCCTAAGTAATCTCTCACCATATATAAAATCACTTAATTGGAATTTTCTTTTTAAAACTTTAATTACTCTATATTACGCACTATAAAAATTCATTCAAAGTTATTACTTGCTTATTATTTTTTGTGTGAATACTTGAGAATGAATGAGAGAGTGTATGTGTAACATACATTAAAACTTAATGTCATTTTATGTAAAACTTTATAAAATTGAACCGTGGAATAATTGTGTTGCAACCACAATGCTGATGACATATGTTGATGTGTGCTTGTTTTTGTAAGAGGGCAGCCAGAATAAAAGTCTGAAGTGGCAAAGGTTTCTATATTAATTTAAAGAATATTTTGCATTCCATTCTATTTTATGAAACAATATATAAGAAATTGAAATTGTAATGGCATAAATGACTATCTGATTAGTGGTTGGCTAAGGCAAGTTTTTCCACGAGAATGATCTGGAAGGATCATTTCGATTGGTCATTCAGATCAATAGCCGATCAGAACTAAGTGGTTCCCATGTGCAAATAGATAGGCAGAGAGGAGAGAAGCATCGAGAGAATCTCTCGCTAACCTGCTTTGGGGTAACGTCATGCTAGACGTCTCCGAGAGAATGTTATGTAAAATAAAGAACTTGGGAGTTCATTGTGTTTGGAATGTGTCATGACTAAAACGGTTTAAGTTACAAACATATTGATGAAAAATGTGATATTTCTGAATTATTTAGTTGAAGGAATGAGATTTTCACTCTGCAGCGGAGTGTGCGCTGATATGAAACTTCCTGGCAGATTAAAATGGTGTGCCGGACCGAGACTCGAACTCGGGACCTTTGCCTTTCACGGGCAAGTGCTCTACCAACTGAGCTACCCAAGCACGACTCACGCAGAAGTAAAGCTGTGAGGACAGGGCGTGAGTCGTGCTTGGGTATGTCAGTTGGTAGAGCACTTGCCCGCGAAAGGCAAAGGTCCTGAGTTCGAGTCTCGGTTCGGCACACAGTTTTAATCTGCCAGGAAGTTTTATTTAGTTGAAGTTTTATGAGCGTGTGAAATTTTCGGTTATAGTGACAATTCCGCGTGGCGTATTCCATGTTTTTACTTTTCAGATCTACCTAGGTTTTGGCCACTGAGTGGCCAGTCTCAGAGCTTTTAATATGTGCTTGCATCTAAACCATCAGGTTGACAGTTACGTTCAGCATGACGGTATAGATGTAAACATAACTCAAAGCATTGAGAATAGCTACACTGTGTCCGAAATCTGTGTAGATCTGGAATGTAAAAACAAAAATTGCGACTGATTGGTGATACTCTCTACAGATTTGTACAAAACAGTCGCTGGGTGCCAGCTCAAAAATGGAGTCAAACCTGATTGAATAAATCTAGCTAATTTTAATAAGCCTTGTGAATTTACAAAAATTTTCCAATGTGTATGGAATCTTATGAGACGTAACTGCTAAGGTCATCAGTCCCTAAGCTTACACACTACTTAACCTAAATTATCCTAAGGACAAACACACACACACACACACACACACACCCATGCCCGAGGGAGGACTCGAGCCTCCGCAGCCGCATGGTCCACGACAGCAGCACCTAAGACTGCTCGGCTAATCCAGCGCTGCATGAACTTACAGTTAACGTAAATAAACATTTTTCAATGGTTGTGAACAGATAATGTATTCAACGGAAAACAAAATATATTTACAATTTAACGATGATTTGGTTTGAACAATAATATTTACAATAACTATTTAATGTTGAACAAAATAAGAAACAGCACAGTAAATAACCAGGACACTGATCATAATATAAAAATTTAAAAAAATACTAGACAAATCGAATCTTCCTGGCTTTTGTTTGTGCAAACTCTTTCACGATCTGTGTACTTTAAGTCCTCTGCAAGCTCGTGCTCAATCGATATTGTTGCAAGATCATTTAAATGAGTTTGGCTCATCATTGATCGGAGGTATGTCTTTATCAATTTCAGTTTTGAGAAACTCCTCTTTCCAATTGCAACTGTGACTGGGAGTGTTAGGAGAATTCTCAGAGCCATGTTAACATTAGAGCAAAAATTATGTCTTCCTATAAACTTCAGAGTCTCTTTTGGACCTATTGCAAGTTTCAACAGTATTAAAAGCACTTTTAGTTCTTCCCTCAACTCCAATGCATCAATGTCGCTTGACTCATGATCTTGCAAAATCGCTGCGAGGTTTCTACACTTTGTGTCCAGGCTGTCAGGAGGTCCATTCTTCAGCTCGCCAATGTCGTAGAGAAAATAAAAATAATCACAATGAGATTTCAGTTGATTGAATCTCTCATCCAAAGATGTGGTTGCTATATCTAAAAGATAATAGTAGAATACTAGTAGACTTCCTCGGACAACTACCAAAACGAATTATGTAGTTTTCGTTGTAGAGAACGCAACAATATCTATTGCCTGGAAAGGCGAAGTGGTGACGCGGCAGTGCCAGGAACTATGTTACGTGACGAGGTACATCGAGGCTACGGTTAAACTAGCACCCAAGAAGAAGAAGCAAGAATCTCACAATAAGTATGTGACAGATGATATGGATAAATATATTATCAGACAGCAATTTCTATGGCATTACGAACAATAGAAAGAAATACGAACTTTTGTCAAACAGAAATGAGCTGCAAAGCTAGCAAGGAAACACTTAGAAGTAATGTTCTGTCTATGGATTTTCGTTTTAGAAGGTGTCAGAATTAACGTTTTGTTTTGTGGGGACAAGAGGGCATTGTTGCTAAAAGACCATACTTTCTCAGGTTTTCATCAGAATAAAAGCGACCAGTATTTTACTAAGATGAAACATGGATTCACATGCATTATACAGTAAATATGTTGGCAAAGTGAGCGTGCGAATAGTATTGTCAAACAAAAGTGCAGGTCAGAGTTCAATTGTTGTTCATGCTGGCGGAGACAGGTGTTTCATGGCTCAAAAACCAAAACGTCCAACTATCACTCAGAAACGGATAGCAAAAATTTTCAAAAATACGTCGAAACCCAACATATGATAGGATTATTAGCAATGTCTTTATCCCTTGTAATTACTTGCATTTTATTTACCCATTCAGAATACTTCTAGCCATTGTAGGTGTTGGAAATGTTTGACTGTAGTAATGTTCAACTACTTTTTTCCATAATGCTGGAAGAATAAAACACTTGTGAACTGCCATTGAAGGGCTTAGCAAAAGTGTTTCAGAGGTAACATGCAACCACTGTATCGAACATTGCATTCAAATTTCCAAATTAGATTTCGTTTTCTGCAAAATTAGTTGTGAGTAAACACACGGCGCGTAACAGGCTGGCAGCGCTCCACTCATAAGAATACTGGTGTGATATACTACTTTTCTTATGCCCATACTGGTAGCATTGTACAATATTCTCATTGCAAGTGCTAAGCTATTTAATTTATTTGCAAGGTACTGTATATGTGATCCCCATGATAGATTTTTATCTAGTTGCATTCCTAGGAATTTTGCACAGCTAGCTTTCTGCAAATCCTGGTTTCTGCGGCTGACCTGATTATCATTTAATTTTGCTTGTTTTGTTTTAAACTGCATTAACTGAGTCTTTTCCAAGTTTAATTCTAACCTGTTTAAATCAAACCAGGTATCTAATTTTTCTGAAGTATTTAATACAGTTTGTGGAATTTGATCAGTACTGTTACTGTGAATGATTAAAGATGTGTCATATGCAATTAAAACTGAGTGACACTCAGTACTAAATGGCAGATTATTTATGTAAAACAATAACAGAATTTGGACCGAAGACAGAACCTTGGCACACTCCAAGTGAAATGGTTTTCCATTTTGAAGTAAAAGTCCCTCTCTCTGATGTTATAATTACTCATTGTGTTGGTTAGGTATTCTAATACCGTGCCCTGATTCCATACTTTTTCTGTTTACGGAGTAGCAAGGAGTGATTCACACCATCAAAGGCCTTTTATAGGTCACAAAAATTCCTGTGGCGTGCAGTGAGTTGTCTAGAGATGAGCAAATTTTATCAACAAAATTATTTATAGCAGATACTGTGGTTTTGCCTTTTTGAAATCCATACTGATTTTTTGAGATTATTTTAAAATGTTCTATGAAATTTTGAATTTGTATCGTGACTACCTTTTCAAATATTTTTGATAGTGATGGATGAAGAGTGACTGGGTGATTGTTTCCCATATGTTCTTTTGTGCCTTTTTTAAATAGTGGCTTAACTACTGTTTACGTCAGTGTGTCTGGAAAATAACCTTCTTGAAGGGACTGGTTAACTATTGTATTTGGTGGCTGCGTAATTATTTTATAGACTGCTGATGTTTTACTCTTTAGTGATAGTATCACATTTTCTATATCTTTTACTGTAGTTTTGGTAAATGTACTGAAAAATTCACCATCAAATTGCTCACTCCTAAATAAATTTACGTTGTTTGGGTACTCTGCTACACTGACATTAGATTTTGTACATTTATAAAGAATTCATTTAATAATTCAGAAAGTTGAGCAGGATTTATAATAGTTTTACACTGGACCTTGATTTCAGAAATATCATGGCCTCTACCTGTGGCACCTGTTTCAGCTTTGATCACTGACCATAATGCCTTTGATTTGTTTTCACTATCCAGTTGCCATTTCTTTGGCTGTCTTTACAACTTTTTTAAAAACATTTTTGTAATCTTTTACATAGGTAACAAAACCAGGACTTTTGTTTTGATTTATTTCACTATGTAGCCATCTTTTTCTTGCACTAGAGATTTTTATTCCTTCAGTAATCCACTTTACTTTATTTCCTACTTTTTTTATGATGTAGATCAAGGGGGAAAGTTTCATTGAAAACGTGTAGGAAGTTTTTCAAGAAAGTAGCAAAATTTTCAGAGCATGAAATACTATGATCTAAAGCCCACCCCACCTTATTTAATCTTTGATAGAATAAGTTCATATTTTCTTTGCTGAACTGGCGTTTGGTGTAGTTTTTTTTTTTTTTTTTTTTTCGAGCAAGGTTCTGTTGTTTTTGCTAACTACATAAACAGAGCGCCTTGATCAGAAAGTCCTAAATCCAAACAAAACTTATTTGCTTCATTATAAGTGTAACTGGTTAAAATAGTATCTATAAATGTTGCAGACATTTCGTTTACTCGAGTAAAATCAGTGAAATTTTCACTGAAACCCCATATTTGAATCATACCAATGAATTTTGTTAAGTTAATAGCTGCACTGGCTGGATCTACGTTGAAATCAGCAGTTATTATGACTCTTTTCTTGGTTTCTTTTTGAAGATTTTGCAACAAACATTGGAATTTTGACAAAAAATGTTTCGTTATTTCTGCGCCTGGGATTTTATACACAGATAAAATTACAATTTTTTGCCCTACCTCTACGGAGCAGCTTTCAAATATAGGTGCATTATTTATTAAGGGAATCGATTAAATGATTTGCAAGTTGTTAAGTTTTGTTTCTCTGCCATTTGTGTACTTTGAACTTAACCCATTTATGTTCAAGTGCATTACAAATGTATTGTTACTTTTTTGAATATTCCTATAGTGAGTTTAAAATTAGTTGCAACTTTTGACGTTTGCTGACCGGAGGGGGACGAGATGCCGTTGCCCAGGTAACACCAATGAGAGCCAGCTTTCCCTACCATGCCGCCAGGGGTTCGGCTGGTAAAGCGCCCCTGTTGTCACACCATGAGTAACCATTACCACAAAGTGACACGCATCAACGTTTGTCCATGAGATAAAGTTTAACGTAGCGTGTATAAGGCGAAATTAATGGATGGCTGGCTCTGAGCACTATGGGACTTAACATCTGAGATCATCAGTCCACCCCCCCCCACCCCCACCCTCCTAGAAATTAATGGAACTTGTAGTTTTGTACAAGTCGAAACTCCACGCTACCAGGTCGACAAAATGGCTAACAGTAAAGGACACAGTTTAATCAGACTTCCTCCGTATGAAGCTCATTTCAATCCAATCGACAGCATATGGGCCTAGGAGAAAAGTACCGTGGTCATTGATGTTGAAATTCAGACAAAAGAAGCTACTGCAAATGTTATACGACAGGACAGGTCTTGAGTTATCAGGCATACCAGGAAGGTAGTTGAGGAGCCACTCATGAAGGACTGTGACGAGTTCTGAGGTATATGCAACTTCTGTTGTTGCTATGGTAAGATCTGCTTCTTTTGTCAGAACACGGCAGGATTTAGAAATATTCATCTCACTAACATTGTAATGCAGTTGAAATTACGACAGAATACTGAAATAGTGTATTGTTAAACTAACAACTGCTTGCAAGTCAGGTCAATAGTTGACAAAACAGACCATTCTCAGTATAAAAATAAACGTGTAACTTCATCTCTTATATTGTTACAAAACCCACAGCAGTTCTCGTTTTACCGGCTACCGATGGGCCTCATTAATTACATTATTTGATTGAAAAAATCGCGGTAGATAACGGTATGTAAGTTTTGCATATTAATCATATGGCAAAACACTCTCGTCTCTGCGCGCTATATCTGAAAACATTTATAAGATGCAAAGAATTTATGAATATTTCATTCTAGCTTTTTCACTGACGCACGATTTCGTGATGGAGGGCTTTACATACATTTCATTTTCTCGAGACTGGAAACAGACTGCTGGATCCTTCCAAATTTAAAGAATAACCTTACACGCACCACACACAAATTCATAGCGACACCTGTTTTTAATTGCAGACTAAGAATTTCTTGCTTTAGTTTATGTATTATTGAAACATCGCAACGACTATGACCATTAACAGGATGATGTGCGCCCCCGGTAGCTGAGTGGTCAGTGCGACAGAAAGTCAATCGTAAGGGCCCGGGTTTGATTCCTGGCTCGGTCGGAGATTTTCTCCACTCAGGTACTGGGTGTTGTCTTGTCCTGATCATCATCATTCCATCCCCATCGACGCGCAAGTCGCTGAAGTGGCGTCAAATCGAAAGACTTGCACCCAGCGAACTGTGTACCTGACGGGAGGCCCTAGTCACACGACATTTATTTTAATGGAGTAAGTGGCGGTTCATCACCAAGCTGACGAATTAAACTATAAAAATTACGAGAATGAGAGTTTACTACCGAATAATTTCTTGAAAATCGCTTCAGAAATATCGCAGATCGGACGACCTGCCGTTCACGCAGTCAAACGACCCTGCCAGATTCTGCGCCGAATATGTCTAGCATTATACTTTGGTCACCTACCGAAGCGCGCAGCACACACTGGCAACTGCGCTCCCTTCCACTCGCTCCGTAGTGAACTGTCAAAAGTCGCAACTTATTTTAAACGTACTATAATGGCATCTGTTTCGAACCGCTGTTTGTGTATTTTCGTTTCAACTTCATTATTAATTTTGACACCCCCATCTCTGTGTACTAGTTTCTCTTACTAAGTATGATCTTACGTATATCACTATACATATTGCTGTTTAGATGCACTGATGAATTTATCCGAATCCACGAAAACTGCACCAAGTCTGTTGCACTGTTCTCTGATGTGGTTGTTTATCCAATGTATTTATCACTTACTGGTCTTCTGTACTGGATACTGCTAATAATTAACTTTGATGCTGGGTACAAGTTTTTCGCCATCCGGATTAGATTTCTTACTTCGTTTACCATCTCTTGTTCACTTCTGTTTCGCAACGAGTTCGTCCCCAAAAGGATGAATACACATTTGTAGTTTTCATTGCGATGTACCGGCGGGAATGCATTTTGTTTCGTTGTCTGCATGTTCTTGAGGTGATTATTTAATTGATGTATACCTATCCCTGGGACATCAATTTTAGTATTCGATACTGCAACGTTTTTAATTAGTGAATCACCAATTATTAAAAAGTCATTTCTGGTGCTTTGTTTGCCTCGTTCTTGAGGCTTCCTTCCTTCTTTTTTGTACGTTACTGCAGCCCACTTATATTTATTTCTAGGTTAGACATATTTTGTATTTTTTTCTACGCAATTTTCATCATTATCATCACTTTTTTCGGTTCGCATATCGCTTTTAACACTTTGAGTTTGACTGTTTTTTTGTCCATTTTCCTTCATTGATTCACTGTTTCCGTGGATCCATAAACGTTTTTCATTTAATAGTTTGGCGTTTTCTTGCTTCAAGATTACAATTTCTTTTCTGAGAGTCTCAATGTCACTATTCAGTAACTTGATAATTTCGTCTTTTGAATTTACCGTGTTGAGAAAATCTTCACGTTTATCTCTAACGCAGATATGACATGACCACATAATATCGTCAATTATGAACTTGAAATTCACATTCGCACACTTTTCGTGTAACCAGAACATCTACATCCACATGATTACTCTGCAATTCACACTTAAGTGCCTGGCAGAGGGTTCATCGAACCATTTTCATACTACTTCTCTACCATTCCACTCTCGAATGGCGCGTGGGAAAAAGGAACACCTAAATCTTTCCGTTCGAACTCTGATTTCTCTTGTTTTATTATGATGATCATTTCTCCCTATGTGGGTGGGTGTCAACAAAATATTTTCGCATTTGGAACAGAAAGTTTAGTAAACAGATCTCGCCGCAAAGAAAACAGCCTTTGTTTCAGTGACTGTCACCCCAACGCGTGTATCATATTAGTGACACACTCACCCCTTTTGTGTGATAACACTAAACCAGCTGTCCTTCTTTGTACTTTTTCGATGTCCTCCGTCAATTGTACCTGGTAAGCATCCCACAGCGTGCAGCAACATTCCAGCACAGGACAGACAAGTGTAATGTAGGCTGTCTCTTTAGTGGGTTTGTCGCATCTTCTAAGCGTTCTGCCAACAAAGTGCAGTCTTTGTTTCGCCTTCCCCACAATATTCTGTGTTGTCTTTCCAATATAAATTGCTCGTAATTGTAATTCCTAGGCATTTAGTCGAATTGATAGCCCTTAGATTGTTGCGATTTATCGTATACTCAAAATTTATCGGATTTCTTTTAGTAACCATGTGGATGACCTCGCACTATCTTTGTTTAGTGCCAATTGCCACTTTTCGCACCACACAGAAATTCTCTCTAGATCATTTTGTAATTGGAATTGATCATCTGATGATTTTACTAGACGGTAAATTACAGCATCATTTGCAAACAATCTAAGGGGTCTGCTCACATTATCACCTTACGTTCCACACAGAGGAAGCCTTTAATCACACGTTTCTTTGTATTCTTTACACGTTGAGTTCTTATGAAACTTCTTTTTATCTGAGACTGAAGTGTCGCTGCACTGTCCTACTGCCATTTTACTAGAATTTGTTAATGATAATTAGTAAAAAATTATAAAAATGAATTTAAGGAGGCAGATGGTAAAACAAGAGAGGAAGTAACAAGACCCAGCTTGCTTCATCACTGGTAACAGGCAGGGCGGCCCACCACATTATAATTTGCATGGCATGGGGGACAATGATATATGGCCACCAGGGTTGATAACAGTGAATTTTCAATTAGAAGCAATCAAGTGTAGGCATGGGCATAAGTGGTGTCTCATGTCAAGTAGGGCTACAACATGATTGTAGGGTTAAACTTTCTGCATCAGCATCATCCCATAATTGACCTTCAACAATATGTAGTTGAGCTTGGCGGGGAAACAGTCCAGCTAGGGGAAGCTGTTGATCTGTCACAGGGAGCGTCTATTATATGAGCAAATCCAGTTAAACTGTGAGCAATAATATTTAAACTTGATTTGCCTGATTGTATGTTGAGTGGCAACAGAAAATGAGTGTGACGCCTGACTTGCCAATTAATATGTTATATGTAATGGAACAGCTGGAAGATGGTGAATTGTTGGATACAGTGTGTTTTTTGGTGGAACGTAGTATTGTATGTGTATGTGCGGCAAGATAGTGCCCATCAGTGTAGATAATTATGGCGATGAGGAGGTTAAGTTATTAAAAGGAACGTTAGTGGCAACATTGGAAATTCCAGAAGATGAAGATAGCTACACAGAAGGTGTAGGTTATGAAAGGGCACATGATGTCGCTAAGACTGCATTGTCTGAGGGTAACAGAGACAGTAAAGGTGGGGTAACTGTTATTAGAGTTTCAAGATTTGTTCTTTCCACAGGCGC
Source organism: Schistocerca nitens (assembly GCF_023898315.1). Classification (NCBI taxonomy): domain Eukaryota; kingdom Metazoa; phylum Arthropoda; class Insecta; order Orthoptera; family Acrididae; genus Schistocerca; species Schistocerca nitens. The sequence goes on along the minus strand of NC_064614.1, from coordinate 133,556,728 downwards.
TGTCGCTTGCAACACTCACGATGCAGCACCAGATTCCTACGGGGAATGTAGTGCCGATGACATGGAAACTGTACAGAGTTCTATGGTCTCTGCAGCCGATTTTAGAGAAGTTTATAAATCAAACTTTGGCTGACATCATAACAGAAGAGAGTAGTAGCCCTTGGGGGGAAGGGATTATAGTTGTACCAAAGAAATCAATGTCAGTTTGTAGAAGTATCGATTCTGCTGCGACTACCGTCATTTGAATCATAAAACAATGACATATGCTTATTTCTTTCCAACATCCCGAAAACCATTGATAATATTGGGTACTGCTGATCGGTATTTCCGATGATGGACTTAAGAAGTGGATACCATCAGCTTGAAGTGCCTACAGAGGACAAATCAAAAACTGTGTTTTCAGCACTGTGGGGGCATAATCGGTATAAAAGAATGCCATTTGGTTTGTATAATGCACCAGTGATGTTCCAGCATTTGTTGAATGGATGTTAAAAGCATTAGAGCCACGTCAGTGTTTAGTGTGTGTGAACAACATAATTGTTTTTTGAAGAGATATATTACATTGTGGGCAAATACTGAAGGAAATGTTAAGAGGTTACGGGCTGCACATTTAACGCTAAGTACTGTGAAGCGTCATTTTGCATTGAAAGAAGTGGACTATTTGGGTCATGTAATTAGTAAACATGGTGTAAGGAACGATCTGATATTGATATAGACCATGTGAGATTTTCCAGTACCAGGAACTAATGACGTATTACTGTATTTCCAGGGCCTCGTGAATTGTTACAGAAAATTTGTTAGATGATTTGCAGGTAGAGCATGAGTGCATATGCAATTACTAAGGAAAGGTATCAAATCTATGTTGTCTAATGAGTGTCAGAAACCATTTGTCGAGTTAAGGGAAGTACTGACATTGAGTCCAGTGTTGGTGATCCCAGATTTTTGGAAGAAATTTATGTTGTGATGTGTCAAACAATGCTCTCACTTTCGTTATGAGCCAGGAAGTCAATGAGAACACCCTGTTGCTTTGTTGCTTTTGTGTCGAGACAACTGAATAGAGTTAAGAGAGATTATTCTACAACCGAGAGAGATATGCTTAGCATGGTGTACAGAGTAACAAACTTCCAGGATTTCCTGTACCAGAGGAAGTTTGAAGTAGTGACATACCATGCTACTTTGAAGTGGTTATTAATTCTGAAGAACCCATCCAACAGACAGGCATTACAACTCACTGAATTTGGGTGTAAAGTGATCCACATGACGGGGAAGGAACATGGAAATGTGGATGCCCCAAAGTGAGAAGGTAACGATGATACAAGCACTAGGTCAGGACCTTGCTAAGTGGCAAGCAGCACGGCATGCTGGTGAGGAATGTAAGCAGTGCAGCAGCGGTTGAACATATGTTACAGGTTGTGGTGTAGGAAGATAAGATTGGAATCACAAGCGGTTGTACCATCAAAGCTAAGGGAGGAGATGCTGAGAGAAATACTTAATAACATTTTGTCAGACCATGGAAAGTGCAGAGCACTGAACTGGAGGGTGGTGCAGCAGTGGTGGTGGAAGGGAAGGATAAGTGATATCAATCAGTAAGTCAGGAAGAAGATTTTATCTAGAAAGAAATACTATTACAGATGTCGCCAGAAACGATGGAATAATTTCGTTTATTGGGGAAGAATCATAGATAATTTTTCTCGTTATACTGAGATGGTGCCAGTGTAAGATCAGCAGGCAATTACAGTAGCACAAGCCTTGGTGGATAGATGGGTATTGAACTATGGTGAGCCAGAAAATTTATAACTGATCAAGGAACAAACTTCATGTCAGATCTGATGAAGGAATTGAATTGATTGTTGAAGGTGAAGAAATTAAGGACCAGTCCACTTCATCCTCAGTCTGATGTAAGAATGGAGTGAGTTCATTGGAGGATTGGAAGGATGTTTATTTATTATGTCAACCGCCACCATATGGGTTTGGACACACATTCATCTTTTGTGATGAGTGTGTAAAGTTTGAAAGTACACACAGGCATGGAGTTTTTGCTATTCAAGGTTGTATATGGCAGCAAGGTGCCATCGCCATTCAGTGTGATTGAGCAGAAAGGGAGCAGGACTGGAGAGTCAGTCCAAAGAATTTGTGTTAATGGTGAGAGACTTATGGAAGAAATTTCAACACAGAGACACCAAGGCATTGGAATGGCAAGAGGAGGCAGTAAAACCTATTGGAACTTTACCTCGATTACAAGGTGGGTCAATGGATGATGTTATTGAGTTTGTATACTCTAAAAGGGAGAGTGAAGAAGTTTGTGAAATGGTACCAGTGCCCTTACTAAGTGATTGAAACCATGTCACCTGTGACTGTGAAGCTGCAGTTGCCAACAACGACAACGATTGTACATGTTGGATGGTTAAGGCCTTTCCTAGGTGCACCTGAAGCTATCCTGGATGTGGGGGGGATATTAGTGAAACCAATGAAGAGAGCAAAAAATAGAAATGGAAGAATGAGCAATACGAGCAGGAGGTCCATGTACCTTATACACTATATGTGTTAAGGGCAAGAAGGTAGTCATTATGTTTTGTGTTCTGTTATGATTGTTGCAAGCTTTGTTACCTCACCTTTTCGTATGTTGTACATATTATTAAAGTAATTTTGGGTAGGATCGTATGTTTGTGTTAAGGGAAGGATCATCTTTAATTAGGAAGATGTTGATACTCCCTGTCCTCAGGTTGCATTCAGTAGCTGAGGCAGAAAGAATGCTGATTTTGGCAGTGCTGTACCTCTTCACCTGGCATGGAGTAGAGACGCCGCAAGATCATCATTTTGTACAATGGTCGAAATGTGATTTGCAGGTATGGTTAATAACTGCGATAGGTGGTCACTATGGCCAGTATCAGTTTTCTTATGTACATCTGTCCATATTTACACATACCTGATCAAGGACAGAGAGACTACTACATGCGCTAGAGAGCTAACAGTCAGACATAGATTGTATGCATTTATAATATTTAAGAACTTTTCCCACGAGAGTTATGGCTCAGTAAATCAGTATTAAAATCTCCACACAGTACCACTGTTTTCCCAGTTGTCTTGAGTTTGCCTAAAGCAGTTTTTTGAACAAAAAAAAAAACACTTATGTTGGCAACAGGAGATCGATCTATACACACAAATAATAATAGTCTTCTCAGACATTAACTCGACAGCTAAGATTTCAAATACTATTTCACTACCTAGTTTGCTTACAGAGCTTAAAATGCAATATTTTTAAGTGTTGAAACTACTCATTTTGTAGTCACTGTTCAAAAAACATAAAGCTGAAACATCATTCGATTCAGTATTGAGGACTATATATATTTCATCAACTTTGTTTGTTAATGACTGCACATTGTGGTGTACAATCTTTATTATGTATTTTCAATTTAGGTCTGCATCACATTTTTTGTTATACAGTCTACTTTCATAAAAATGTCTTTCGCCCTCTTTATAAGCTATCGCATTTTTCTTTATGACTCATTTCTCCAAAGTACTTTTAACTGCTTCTGTACTATGCCTCTTGTGACTCAAATTTATTGAACAACAGATTTCTTCAATCAAAAATTGTTTTCCAGTGTGATTTAAATGAAGGCCCTGGCTGGTATCCATGGATCTGTCTAATGTGCTTTCGTTTATTAAATTCACATACAGAAATTTTTTGCATACTTCATCTATCTCTTTGTTCTCTCTTCCTATTAATTTATTTAGACATGACCAAGGAGGTAGGTCATATCTGTGTGGTTGATTTACAACAGCTACATTTGCGTTGCCTAATTTGAGTTGAACGCTTTCAGGAACTACGATGAGTTCACTACATTTACCCCTGGTAACATCACTTGCACCTGCTCAAATTACGACACAGTCTGTTCACACAATTTTACCACTGTTTATGTCACTTCTTCAATGCTTGCTCTCAACTTGACCAGGGCCTGTACACTTCATCTACATCTACATCTACATACATACTCCGCAATCCACCATACGGTGCGTGGCGGAGGGTACCTAGTACGACAACTAGCATCTTCTCTCCCTGTTCCACTCCCAAACAGAACGAGGGAAAAATGACTGCCTATATGCCTCTGTACGAGCCCTAATCTCTCTTATCTTATCTTTGTGGTCTTTCCGCGAAATGTAAGTTGGCGGCAGTAAAATTATACTGCAGTCAGCCTCAAATGCTGGTTCTCTAAATTTCCTCAGTAGCGATTCACGAAAAGAACGCCTCCTTTCCTCTAGAGACTCCCACCCGAGTTCCTGAAGCATTTCCGTAACACTCGCGTGATGATCAAACCTACCAGTAACAAATCTAGCAGCCCGCCTCTGAATTGCTTCTATGTCCTCCCTCAATCCGACTTGATGGGATCCCAAACGATCGAGCAGTATTCAAGAATAGGTCGTATTAGTGTTTTATAAGCGGTCTCCTTTACAGATGAACCACATCTTCCCAAAACTCTACCAATGAACCGAAGACGACTATCCACCTTCCCCACAACTGCCATTACGTGCTTGTCCCACTTCATATCACTCTGCAATGTTACGCCTAAATATTTAATCGACGTGACTGTGTCAAGCGCTACACTACTAATGGAGAATTGAAACATTAAGGGATTCTTTTTTCTATTCATTTGCATTAATTTACATTTATCTATATTTAGAGTTAGCTGCCATTCTTTACACCAATCACAAATCCTGTCCAAGTCATCTTGTATCCTCCTACAGTCAACGACGACACCTTCCCGTACACCACAGCATCATCAGCAAACAGCTGCACATTGCTATCCACCCTATCCAAAAGATCATTTATGTAGATAGAAAACAATAGTGGACCCACCACACTTCGCTGGGGCACTCCAGATGATAGCCTCATCTCCGTTGAACACTCACCATCGAGAACAACGTACTGGGTTCGATTACTTAAGAAGTCTTCGAGCCACTCACATATTTGGGAACCAATCCCATATGCTCGTACCTTAGTTAGGAGTCAACAGTGGGGCACCGAGTCAAACGCTTTCCGGGAGTCAAGGAAGGCATCTTTCTGTTAAGTTAGTTATGTTATGTTAGTTTGCATATCTGCCACCTTTTCTACTATCTGACGTCCACATTTATCGGCAAAAATTAAAGCTTTTCGTTCTTTTTTGCACACTTCAGACTGGCCGACTGGTTTTATAATCGTATTTCGTTATTTACTATGTGGAACTTGTGAAGTGCCGGCCGAAGTGGCCGTGCGGTTAAAGGCGCTGCAGTCTGGAACCGCAAGACCGCTACGGTCGCAGGTTCGAATCCTGCCTCGGGCATGGATGTTTGTGATGTCCTTAGGTTAGTTAGGTTTAACTAGTTCTAAGTTCTAGGGGACTAATGACCTCAGCAGTTGAGTCCCATAGTGCTCAGAGCCATTTGAACCATTTGAACTTGTGAAAAATTTACAGTGCACGGCTTTTGGTGATTGTAATTATTTTCTGGACTGATGTGTTTCTGAGTGACATTTTTTGTAGCATCACTTTTGCCATTATAGCTGTTTAATGCACTTAAATTTATATTTCCGTGTTTTGTGCTGGTCTCCACCGTGGTTCTCGCTTTGTCAATGTCGCTGGTAGCTGATATTTCTTTCAGGTTGAATCTATGGCTGTTTTTTGAGTTTTACGACCAAGATTTTGCATTTGTTTCTCCAATAAGACTACAATCCTGTTAAGTTCATCGATTTCACTGTTTTTTGCAGTTAAAACGAGACGAAAATCGTCGCATTGTTTACACATGGGCTTTGCCGACCTTGCGCTTGCCATAGTTTTTTCACTTTGTTTTGGTTCATCTGGCCAAACCCATTTAAATTATAACGATATGTGGTGAGTTATGTGTCTATTATCTTTGACTGTTTCTTCAATCTTTGTTTCTACATGCTGTTCTGTTCAGTTCCGGTTCGTCTACATTGATTTTGTGTGGGCTAACATGTAGCAAAGTGTACCAATGTGAAATGTTATAATAAATCATCGAATTTTTACATGTTTATCATGTTCTCAATATCTACGGAACCTCAATAAGTTAATGTGCCCATGTACCCAGATAACCGATCGTTAAAAGTTTCAGGAGTCGCTGTTTAAAAACCAACATCTCATGATTCAAAGTCCAGTGTATGCTGCTGTTCACAAAGAAGAACTGTTCGAGCCGACAAATACGGCTACGAATTATCTAATTAATGTGAAGAAGCTGAAAGGACGTGAGAACTACAGAGATTGGCCCTTTGCTACCGAAATTTTGCTTACTCTCGAAGGATTAGCGAATTGTGTCTCAGAAGTAGTTTCATAGGAAGATTCGATGGCCAAAGGGAAGATAATTCATATGATTGATCCATCTTTATTTGTGTTTATAAGAAAAGCAAAAACAACAGTGGACATTTGGTAGAAACTGAAATCAATGTTTGACGACTGTGGTTTTGCGAGAAGAATAAATTTACTGAGAACTCTGATATCAACACGTCTAGAAAACTGTGGTTCAATGACGAGCTACGTGAACCAGATAGTAGATAATAGTCAGAAATTATTATAGTTAAAACGAGACGAAAATCGTCGCATTGTTTACACATGGACGTTACCGACCTTGTGCTTGCCATAGTTTTTTCACTTTGTTGCAGTTAATGATGAATGGATTGGTTTGTTACTGCCAACATGATTGCAGAAAAATATTCTCCCATGATAATGGCAACTGAGCATTCAGAAATTCCAATCATAACAGACGCAATCAAAAGTAAACTTCTTGATGTGGGAGTTGGCAACCAAAGTTTTCTCACCGAAATGGAAATACAGTGGAAAACAAAAACAGGAAGGACTTTGTTTGCTATAAATGCAAGAAATTGGGACATTTTAAAAGTAAGTGCCCTAATGATGACAATGTCACAAAACAAACAAAACTTTAGATGTTTACAGTGCACTGTTTATAAGTGACTCTTTTGACAGAAGTGACTGATATGTTGATTCAGGTGCTAGTGTGCATCTCACAGCAAATGAAGAATGGATGTAATGATAACATGCATAAAAAGATGGCTGCAAATCAGACAGAAATCCCAGTGTTGTGCTCTGACGAAGTTGATTTAACAACAGTAGTCGGGAAGAACTCTTTTGCTATTACTGTAGAAAATGTTGTGTGTGCTCTAGAACTAACTAAAAATTTGCTCTTTGTGAGCAGGTTGATTGAGCAACGAAATTTTGTTGAATTTAATAGTGATCAGTGCAATATTTGTAACAAGCATAATTAACTAGTTACAACTGCGAATCTACAACTACAACTACATCTACATGGTTACTCTGCAATTCACACTTAATTGCCTGGCAGAGGGTTCATTGAACAATTTTCATACTACTTCTCTATCATTCCACTCTCGAATGGCGCGTGGGAAAAAGGAACACCTAAACCTTTCTGTTCGAGCTCTGATTTCTCATATTTTATTATGATGATCATTTCTCCCTACATAGGTGGGTGTCAACTAAATATTTTCGCATTTGGAAGGGAAAGTTGGTGATTGAAATTTCGTAAATAGATCTCGCTGCAAAGAAAACAGCCTTTGTTTCAGTGACTGCCACCCCAACTCGCATATCATATCAGTGACACTCTCACCCCTCTTGCGCGATAACACGAAACGAGCTGCCCTTCTTTGCACTTTTTCGATGTCCTCTGTCAATCGTACCTGGTAAGGATCCAACACCGTACAACAACATTTCAGCAGAGGACAGACAAGTGTAATGTAGGCTGCCTTTTTAGTGGGTTTGTCGCATCTTCTAATGTGGATGACCTCGCACTTTCTTTGTTTAGTGCCAATTGCCACTTTTCGCACCGTACAGAAATTCTTTCTAGATTATTTTGTAATCTGATGATTTTACTAGACAGAAAGTTACAGCGTCATCTGCAAAGAATCTAAGGGGGCTGCTCAGATTATCACCTAGATCATTTATGTAAATCTGGAACAGCAGAGGGCCTATGACACTACCTTGTGGAACGCCAGATATCACTTCTGTTCTAGTCGATGATTTACCGTCTATCACTATGAACTGTGACCTCTCTGAGAGGAAATCACGAATCCAGTCACACAACTGAGACGATACTCCATATGCATGAAATTTGATTAATAGTCGCTTGTGAGGAACTGTATCAAAAGCCTTCTGGAAGTCTAGGAATATGGAATCGATCTGAGATCCCTTGACGACAACACTCATGACTTCACTGGAATAAAGAGCTAGCTGTGTTGCACGAGAATGATATTTTCTGAATCCATGTTGGTTATGTATCAATAAGTCATTTTCTTCAAGGTGAATCATAATGTTCGAGTGCAGAATATGCTCCAAAATCCTACTGCAAATTGAGGTCAGTGATATGGGTCCGCAATTCAATGGATTACTCCTATTTCCTTTCTTGAATATTGGTGTGACTTGTGCTACTTTCCAGTCTTTAGGAACAGACCTTTCGTCAAGTGAGCGGTTGTATGTTATTGCTAAGAAAGGTACTATTGTGTCTGCATACTCTGAAAGGAACCTGATTGGTACACCATTTGGACTGGAAGACTTGCCTTTCTTATGTGATTTGAGTTGTTTCCCAACTAAAAAATGGCTCTGAGTACGATGGGACTTAACGTCTGAGGTCATCAGTCCCCTAGAACTTAGAACTATTTAAACCTAACTAATCTAAAGTCATCACATACATCCATGCCCGAGGCAGGATTCGAACCTGCGACTGTAGCGGACGCACGACTCCAGACTGTAGCGCCTAGCCGGCCGCGGTGGCTTTGCGGTTCTAGGCACTACAGTCCGGAGCCGCGCTGCTGCTACGGTCGCAGGTTCGAATCCTGCCTCGGGCATGGGTGTGTGTGATGTCCTTAGGTTAGTTAGGTTTAAGTAGTTCTAAGTTCTAGGGGACTGATGACCACAGCAGTTGAGTCCCATAGTGCTCAGAGCCATTTTGTAGCGCCTAGAACCGCTCGGCCACCTCGGCCGGCGTTTCCCAACACCTAAGATATCTTCTTTTATGCCACTCGTGCTAACAGCTGTTCTGGTTTCGAATTCTGGAATATATACTTCATCTTCCTTCTTGAAGGGATTATGGAAAACTGTATTTAGTAACTCCGCTTTAGTGGCACCATCATTGGTATTGAATGTTTTTTGCCACTGGTGTGCTTTACATTCGACCAGAATATCTTTGGGTTTTCTACCATATTTTGAGACAATGTTTCATTGTGGAAACTATTAAAAGCATCTCGCATTGACGTCCGCACTAAATTTCGAGCTTCCATGAAACTTAGCCAGTCTTGGGGATTTTGCGTTCTTCTGAATTTGGCATGCTTGTTTCGTTGCTTCTGCAACAGTGTTCTGACGTGTGCTGTGTTCAAGGTAAATATTGATAGAAGAAGTGATTGTTTGGGAATGACTACAGCATCTGATTGGCATAGAAGATTAGCTCACATAAATGCAACGGATCTTATGAAAATAAAAAATGGTGGTCTAGAAGTAATGATATGTATAGTATGCAATAAAGCAAAACAAACAAAACAGCCTTTTCCACTTGGAGTCAGTAGAGCCTCTAAGCTACTTGAAGTAGTACATACAGACCTTTGTGGGCCAATGATATAACTTAATGCCATTAGGTGGTGCAAAGTATTTTCTCATTTTGGAAAAATGGGATTTGTGTATTTTCTGAAGACAAAAAATGAGACTTCAGAAAAATTTCAAGAATTTCAGAAAATGGGGGAAACTCAGCGAGAAAGGAAAATGAAAACAGTAAGGACAGATAACGGAAAAGAATGCTGTTGTGTAAATTTTTACAGTTTGTTGAAAAAACGTGGTATTTTATATCAGTTATCCAACAGCTGTACACCAGAACAAAACGTTTTGACGGAAAGGTTGAATAGAACTGTTGTACAAAAGGCAAGATGTTTACTATTTGATGGTAAAATTGATGAAATATTTTGGGCTGGAGCTGTCAATAGTACAGTAAATTTGCAAAATAGGTCAGTGAGTTCAAGTTTAAGGAATAAAACACCCTATGAACTAAGGACTGGCAAGAAACCCAACATTGGTCATCTCAGAATAATTGGAAGCAAGGTCATGGTGCATATTCCCAAAGTCAATAGAACAAAATGGGATAAAAAGGCAAAAGAAATGATCTTAGTACGATATAGCATTATTACAAAAGGCTATAGATGCTATGACCCTGAAGCAAATGTAGTAGTGATAAGCTGAGGTGTGACTATAATGGAGAATATTAATGTTGCAGAAACTGAAATAAACAATCATGAAGAAATCATCACTTCAGTGGGGGCTGATGAAGAAAATGAGAAGTCTGATACTGTATTAAGAGGGGATTTACATGATGTTTCAAAAGTAGCAGTTACATGAGAGAAGGAAGCTGCTGATAAAAAATGTGTTGCACAAGAAGATGAAGTAAATAAATATTAGAACATCACAAAGGCAGCTCAAATTAAGTAGAAGATTTGATGATTATGAGATTTATTTTTATGCTGGAACTTCAGATGAACTCAAGGACACAACAAGCATACAGGAGATCCTTAGCAGACGTGATGCAGAAGAGTAGAAGCGCGCTATGGATGAAGAGATACGAGCTTTAGAAGATAACAATGCTTGGGAAGTAATAGATCTTCTAGAAAGTGCAAGTGTTGTGCAGTGTAAGTGGGTGTTCAAGAAAAAATACTTCTAATAGATATCTCCATTGAACTAGATCTGAACATTGCACATCGTGATGTTAAAGACTGCTTTTTGAAGAGGATATTTTCCTACAACAACCCAATGAATTAAATCTTTGTAATATTTGTAATGTTTGAAGTTAAAAAGGGCTATGTGTGGTTTAAAGCAATCATCCAGAGTGTGGAATCAAAGAGTAAACGATGTCTTAAGTTGTCTAGGTTACAAAAGACCCGATTTAGGATCTTGCTTGATTATAAAACATAAATATAAATGCTTAGATTTGTATTTTAATGAATTTTATATTTCTTCAAATGACTTGTGAGACTGAATTTTTGAAAAATAAGTTAAATTCAGCATTCAAAGTAAAGGATTTAGGAAACGCTAAAAATTGTGTGGGGATGGAAATAAAATATGATAATGCTAATGGAGTGTTTGCTGTATGTCAAGAGAACTATACTGATCAATTACTGAAAAGGTTCAATATGACAGACTGTAAACTGGGAAGACTTCTATTAAAACCAAATTTGATCTTCTAAAGAAGAAAACTAAAACTGATGATGTACCTTATCAAGCCCTAATAGGTAGCTTAATGTATTTATCAGTACTTACAAGACCTTCAGTGTGAGCTACTTAAGCCAGGTCAGTAATTCTTATACTGAAAAACATTGGATATGTGCTAAGTGAATTTTGAAATATCTGAAAGAAACTAAGAATTATGTTCTAAAGTTTAGGAAAGGAGATTTAGAATTATCAGGTTAGTTTCTTTAGACAGAAAATCATACACTGGTTTTATTTTTACGCTATGTGGTTGTGTAGTGTCATGTCAGAGCGCTAAGCAAAAGACTGTAGCTCCTTCTACCATGGAGCTTGAGTATATAGCTCTTTCTGAAGCTTGTCAGGAGGCCATTTATTTAAGGAACGTGTTACATGAACTGAAAAGCTATAATAAGTGTGTCATATTGTTAAATGATAATCAGAGCGCTCTGAATTTGTGTGCTGATCCTTAAAATCGTAAAAAGTCGAAGCACATCGATGTTCAAAATCATTATATGAGGGGCGTTCAAAAAGAAACGAGCCAGAGCCATAATTACAGAAACCAGTACCTGTATGTTAGAAGTATTGACCTTGTCTATTGAGACACTTGTCCCACTGTGACACAAGGCGGTGAATGGCTGTCTCATAAAATTCCCAGGGCTGCAATGTTAACCAGTTCCGCACATACAGCTGGACGTCATCATCTGAGGTGAATTGTTTGCCCTCTTGAAGGAGACCAAAAATGGCATAGTCACAGGGAGAGAGGTCCGGACTGTATGGAGGGTGGCCAAGAACCTCCCATTTGAATATCTGCAGCAGTGCCATGACTGTGTTGGCCCTATGAGGCTTTGCATTGTCGTGGAGCAGAATGACTACACGAGTGAGACTGCGTGGTTGTTTTGATTTGATCACTTGGCAAAGGGTGGTCAAGGTTTGCGATTAACGCTTGGCATTCACTGTTGTCCCCTGCTGCAGAAAGTGAATCAGATGGGGGCCATCTTGGTCAAAGAAGAACTTCAGCATAATCGTTCTGCTTCATCTTGGATGGTGATGTCGAGCTGTACGTGCGGAAATGGTTAAAATTGCTGCCCCAGAAATTTTATGAGACAGCCATTCACCACCTTGATTGGGACAAGTGTCTCTACAGCCAGGGTCAATACTTTCAACATACAGGTTTCTGTAATTATGCCTCTGGCTCATTTCTTTTTGAATGCCCCTTGTATAAGGGAAGCTGTGTCCAATAAAGTTGTAAAAAGTCTTTACATACAAACAGCTGTTATGCCTGCAGACATAATGACAAAAGGATTGAGAAAAGAAAAACATTGTGATTTTCTGAACTGTATGGAGCTAGTTTTTTTTTTAGTTAAAACGAGACGAAATCCGTCGCAATGTTTACACATGGACGTTAGCGACCTTGCACTTGCCACAGTTTTTTCACATCATTTTGGTTAAGCTGGCCAAACCCGTTTAAAAGATATCGATATGTTGTAAGCTATGTGTGTATCATCTTTGACTGTTTTTTTTATATTAGTTTCTACATGCTGTACTGTTCAGTTCTGGTACGTCTATATTGATTGTGTGTGTGCTAACACATAGTAAAGTGAATCAGTGTGAAATGTTATAATAAGTCACCGAATGTGTACATGTTTATCATGTTCTCAATATACACGAAAGCTAAACAGTTTTGATCTTGTGATGATTTCGTTTGCGGTTTTTTACTTTAGTTTCGCAGCAATAATATTTTCCAGATCGAACCATGACTCGTTTTTTTTACACTGAATACATAAAGACTCATTCCTTTTTACATTCTTTACAGAACTTGATTTTAACATACTTTTTTCTAAACGCTTTTCTGAACTTAACAACTTTTACAGGCACAACAATCTTGCAAGAACAGTTGCTGCGGCTGTCAAAAACAACTCATGTTTACACGTAAACTAATGCATGGGTGAAATTACTCTGCCTAAGCTGCAAGTATCTCACTTTCATCCAATACAGGCTGCAATGTAGCTGTTACAATGCCCAGTGCGGTGTCTCTGGACAAAGCCCCGGGAGGACAGCGGCCTGCCCCAAAATCTTCAGAAGTCGGCTGCAGCAGTCGATGACCTCAATCTGCAGCTCCCTCAGCCAAAGTCCACCCCATCACCTCACTCCATGATTTTTCGATGTTGCTCCGCTTGGAGTAGTCTGAACAACCATAGTACACCAGTGCTAGTGTTGTTGCATTTTTCTGCCGATCTCATGTGTTGTAGTTCCAGAAAAGTGCCTTGCTACACGAACTGGGAGCTTCTCCTCTGACATCATGCAGCGTTTACCTAACAGCTGGTCATCCCATCTGTATTTTTCCAGGGGAATGATTGCGGAAGTCGACGCTATCTTAAAAAAAAAGTTCTGTTCCCACGCCAGTGGCCAGAAGTTCCTCACACCATTCTGCCCTGCACTCGCTTCTCTTCGTATTGCGTTTCTCACAGAGGGAGTCGGGAAGCTACTGGGATGGGATACGAGGAAGCCAGTTTGTTTTCAGGAATGTCTGCTCTGTGCTAAGACAGCCCCAGATCTACACTCCTGGAAATGGAAAAAAGGACACATTGACACCGGTGTGTCAGACCCACCATACTTGCTCCGGACACTGCGAGAGGGCTGTACAAGCAATGATCACACGCACGGCACAGCGGACACACCAGGAACCGCGGTGTTGGCCGTCGAATGGCGCTAGCTGCGCAGCATTTGTGCACCGCCGCCGTCAGTGTCAGCCAGTTTGCCGTGGCGTACGGAGCTCCATCGCAGTCTTCAACACTGGTAGCATGCCGCGACAGCGTGGACGTGAACCGTATGTGCAGTTGACGGACTTTGAGCGAGGGTGTATAGTGGGCATGCGGGAGGCCGGGTGGACGTACCGCCGAATTGCTCAACACGTGGGGCGTGGGGTCTCTACAGTACATCGATGTTGTCGTCAGTGGTCGGCGGAAGGTGCACGTGCCCGTCGACCTGGGACCGGACCGCAGCGACGCACGGATGCACGCCAAGACCGTAGGATCCTACGCAGTGCCGTAGGGGACCGCACCGCCACTTCCCAGCAAATTAGGGACACTGTTGCTCCTGGGGTATCGGCGAGGACCATTCGCAACCGTCTCCATGAAGCTGGGCTACGGTCCCGCACACCGTTAGGCCGTCTTCCGCTCACGCCCCAACATCGTGCAGCCCGCCTCCAGTGGTGTCGCGACAGGCGTGAATGGAGGGACGAATGGAGACGTGTCGTCTTCAGCGATGAGAGTCGCTTCTGCCTTGGTGCCAATGATGGTCGTATGCGTGTTTGGCGCCGTGCAGGTGAGCGCCACAATCAGGACTGCATACGACCGAGGCACACAGGGCCAACACCCAGCATCATGGTGTGGGGAGCGATCTCCTACACTGGCCGTACACCACTGGTGATCGTCGAGGGGACACTGAATAGTGCACGGTACATCCAAACCGTCATCGAACCCATCGTTCTACCATTCCTAGACCGGCAAGGGAACTTGCTGTTCCAACAGGACAATGCACGTCCGCATGCATCCCGTGCCACCCAACGTGCTCTAGAAGGTGTAAGTCAACTACCCTGGCCAGCAAGATCTCCGGATCTGTCCCCCATTGAGCATGTGTGGGACTGGATGAAGCGTCGTCTCACGCGGTCTGCACGTCCAGCACGAACGCTGGTCCAACTGAGGCGCCAGGTGGAAATGGCATGGCAAGCCGTTCCACAGGACTACATCCAGCATCTCTACGATCGTCTCCATGGGAGAATAGCAGCCTGCATTGCTGCGAAAGGTGGATATACACTGTACTAGTGCCGACATTGTGCATGCTCTGTTGCCTGTGTCTATGTGCCTGTGGTTCTGTCAGTGTGATCATGTGATGTATCTGACCCCAGGAATGTGTCAATAAAGTTTCCCCTTGCTGGGACAATGAATTCACGGTGTTCTTATTTCAATTTCCAGGAGTGTATAATAATCCTGGATCGGCGGGGCTTAAACTTGATAGTGCCCCTCCCTCCCTCTGCATTTGAGACAGGACGTCAAAAACTAAAAAAAATCGATTATTCAAAAATGTGTTCATTATGTAGCACACATCTTTCTGAAGAGTTTGATATATTAAACGTATATGCGCTAGGAAATATAAGACATGTTATTTGGTCTTAAGAGTGACAAAGTGTCGTGCCAAGCTTCTTCACTCAGAATTCTTCTATTGCATGTCACTCTTGTTCGCTCTCTGGAATTCAAACAAGTATATTTTGTATTGGAAGCCATCAAAACTATATTCAGGACAGTGGAAGTTAAAATGTCCTGTGGGGCCTCTCCTGCTCCCAGTCGGGGAGTTTGACATCATACCTGCCCTTAAAAAAGATCATAACTAATGTAGGGGGAGATTATTTTTTACTGGGCGAATAAGAAATCTTCAGAAAATTTGCACCCTTAATTGCCTATTAAATAATAACTTTTTCTTTCATGGGATATAAAATTAAATATAGGAAACATAAAACCAGTAAAGACAAGAGACAAGCAAGGCAGTACAAACTCTATCAATCCTTAGGTCCCAGCATTTTTTTCTGTCTAATCTTGCTACAGCTGTACATGGCGTGTTTTCCTTTCTGTGAAAGAACCTGTTACCTCATCAAAGTTCGTCAAACATGTTGCTACATGGAAAATCAAAATGTCGTTGTGTAATGTTGAAAAAATCTGTTAAAAGGAATAGTACCCAAGACTTGTGTGGTTTCTCGATTTAATTACGTCAATTTTGTCACTCCTAGATAAAACGAAATATGCCTTTCTAATATTGCAACAATTGTAATTCACGCCAAACAAGCGAGACAGTTTTGTCACAAATGGTCATTTTATGTACTTCATTTACATAAATAACACGACAGAACATAATGAACGAAGTATCAATATCAAATGCCTACTAGGCCTACTATAAGCAAAAAGTTTTATGATGTGTCGACAGAAGTGCCGACACAGTGTGGTTTGAGGAGACCGATATGCACGCTATAAGCTCACGCAGGATGGCGTGAGGTCTGAAACAGGATACGTAATGAATGCTATAAAGAAAAGTACGTAGCTTCTGGAATACTTAACTTTAATCCATCATTTGTATACATCGTTCTTGATGAGACATGCTTCATACGATACTATCAATTGCTATGGCGCCTTGCTAGGTCGTAGCCATTGACTTAGCTGAAGGCTATTCTAACTATCTGCTCTGCAAATGAGCGAGGCTTCGTCAGTGTGCATCGCTAGCTAAGTCGTCCGTACAACTGGGCGTGTGCTCGTAAGTCTCTCGAGACCTGCCGTGTGGTGGCGCTCGGTCTGCGATCACTGACAGTGGCGACACGCGGGTCCGACATGTACTAATGGACCGCGGCCGATTTAAAGCTACCACCTAGCAAGTGTGGTGTCTGGCGGTGACACCACATTTTATATTACGAAATAGCCACACATTTCATTCATACGCTCCAGCTTCTCAAGCATGAGATCGAAAAGATGTAGCACGAAATTTTTATATCAATTTGGAACCATCATATTCTCCCATATAATTTATGTAATGCCCCATTTCTTCTCCTTCCTCATTCTAAAAAACAATCATGTCATCACTAATTCTGTAACTATTCCTGCCATTGTGAGAACTTATTCACTGGTTAACTTCACTAACGCTTCCAGATTCACCAGTTCAGTTATCCCATGCTTATTCTCCGGTTAGGCGTTGTTAAAGGCTCAGACAACGCGTTTTCCGCGGTATTCCCGAAATATAATTTAAGTGGCTGCTAACCGGTGACTGTATAATTGACCCTTAATAGTGTAACGTTCTGGCAAAAGTTTTCTGTCAAGATTTCATTTTATTGGATACACCGAGAAGATACGTCGCCTGCCGTAGTGGCCGAGAGGTTCTAGGCGCTACAGTCTGGAACTGCGCGACCGCTACGGTCGCAGGTTCGAATCCTGCCTCGGACATGGATGTGTGTGAAGTCCTTAGGTTACTTAGGTTTAAGTAGTTCGAAGTTCTAGGGAACTGATGACCTCAGCAGTTAAGTCCCCTAGTGCTCAGAGCCATTTGAATCATTTTTTTTTTGATAATACGTCATCGTTCTTACCTGTTATTCCTGTTAGTCGTTTATTTCGACTATGGTAATTTGAATCTATGGATTTCGCTAATGATTATAACAATGCTGATCATTTGCACACCCACCCAATCACATAAACAAACAGCGATTGGTATTCAACCCGTTCGGGTTTATTCAGCACAGCTCGTACAGCCCCCCGCCCCATTTGTCTGCAGGAAAGATTTTTTAGTTCCTGATGCGACGGGGATTTCTCTGCCAGGGACATCACGTACACTATGCACGCATTCAAAATTCAGCTTATCAGAAATTCGTTTAAAATGTGTTCAAAAACCGAGAGGGATGCATTTCAAAATAATGCGAATAATCGATTGACCAATGTGCACTAGACTCTAGGCACTTTGTGAAACAAGTTACTTTTCTTCAAGAATATGTATTTGGCGACCCCTGAAATTGCTGCATGGGGCAGATTGTCTCCCCTCCACTCCCTGCTCCCCCTCCCCCCCCCCCCCCCCCCCCCCCGCCATCCCAGATTTGGGCCTGTCCTAAGCTAAGATCATAAAAATTGCTGATGGGGCTCTGCCTTCTGTCTCCACCTTCGTTTGATGGAATCGTTCCAGACACGAGAGAATAGCTCTGGCAACCCAAGAGCCCTCTGTATCTCAGAACTTAAGCTGTCGGCTGCAAATGACTTCTCCCTCCAAGCCCTACAGCGGCCTTCTGCCTGTTAGAAACCAGGGCAGTTTGGGGCCCTGGTACCTATCTCCTCTACTGCTGGCTCCGCTAAGGGGTCATAAATGTTGTTTCTGTCGCCAGTGAAACAGCCGTTCAGCCCATGGCTGCTTCCCAGCAAAAGAGACTACAGCCAAACTAAAATACCTTTCACACATGAATCAAACACAGAATTCAACTATCGTCAAGTTGTCTAACATGCATCTAATTGTGCAACACATTTAATTACAGAATTACTGGTGCATTACTAACATCTTCCAACCCAACTGGAGTCTTTAAAGTGAACTGAAGAAACAAGTCTAAATGGCTTGCTACATTTCAAAGACAGACTGTAGCCCATAGTGTCCTGAACCACTCTCAGTGTGGAGTGTGTTCGTCTGTTGCTGTGGCAAAGACGACCTTCAAATCTCTGACTCATCGAAAATATCTTCTTACCGTTGCCAAACGATCAGCATGGCATCGCCCACCAGCCACTACTATTGATCTACTGTGGCAATAGAGTTGCAGCAGCATGGTAAGACGCGCCATTATCCGCCATCCTAGCTCAGCTAGAGTCAGTACGCAATCGGATTGGAGTTGTTGTTGCCACCATAAATGGAAGAAGTTAAGCACCCTGTACGCTTACAAATCAACTACAAATTTAATTATGCAGCCTTGCTATTATATTGCTTACGCATAGAAAGTAAAACTAGCTACCTTTTCTGGTGTTGCAACTTCCATGGCTTATAGCATACAAGGACTAGTAAAACGTATTCTTTGTCATGCGTTTTATTGTGATTCGTGGAGTATCGACACAGGTGACACTGCTTCCTTACTACTCTCTCTAAACCATAATCTACCTTTCTTCCTATCTTTAGTTTTGCATGTCCATGACAATGACATATGAAGACCGTTCAGTAAATAACGTTCCATCATTTAATTTCCCTATGTAACTTAAGAATTAGAATTTGGTGGCAATATCAGTCAATTTTTCTCTTGCGTGTAGTGTTTTTCTACATAGCCTCGATCACAATGTATGTTTACTAAGATGGTAGATTTAAGTGTCAGGAAGTCGTTTCTGAAAGTATTTGTATGGAGTGTAGCCATGTATGGAAGTGAAACATGGACGATAAATAGTTTGGACAAGAAGAGAATAGAAGCTTTCGAAATGTGGTGCTACAGAAGAATGCTGAAGATTAGATGGGTAGATCACATAACTAATGAGGAGGTATTGAATAGAATTGGCGAGAAGGGGAGTTTGTGGCACAACTTGACTAGAAGAAGGGATCGGTTGGTAGGACATGTTCTGAGGCATCAAGGGATCACCAATTTAGTGTTGGAGGGCAGTGTGTAGGGTAAAAATCGTAGAGGGAGACCAAGAGATCAATACACTAAGCAGATTCAGAAGGATGTAGGTTGCAGTAGGTACTGGGAGATGAAGGAGCTTGCACAGGATAGAGTAGCGTGGAGAGCTGCATCAAACCAGTCTCAGGACTGAAGACCACAACAACAACAACAACAACAATGACGCATGACAGTAAGGACGGTCCCTGGCTTCGAACTGCTTCAACAATTCAGATGAAGTCGGTGGTTCTGTCCGAATCTTGTAGTTTATTGTAGGCATCTGTGGAGCTCATTTTGAGCACACCTTTCAATATCAAGCAGTGGCAATCACTGCACGAGTGCTTCCAATTCTCACCGACACTTTCGAGCCAATTGTGACGTGCCTGTTTGCGCAAAGGATATCATCTGCACGATTCACCAAGTCGGGAACAGTGGCTGCGGACGATCATGCAGCTCAGGTCCTGCATATACGAACACTTTAACTTTTTTTACCCATCACTCAACAGTTCTATCAACATCGCCTGAACCGTACACTGAACACAGTTGTTTATGGATGTTTACTACGAATTCTTCTCCCGCAACAATGCATTCAACTGCAGCACATTGCTAGTAACGAGTGTCTTTTGTAGGTGACAATTTGAGTTTCACTAAGGCTCTGGCATCAGTCCAAACTTCACACACGTGTAACACAAACATAAAATCTGGAGCACGTTTCTTTATATATACTGTAAGACAAAAAAAATCTGACCTATTACGAAGGCGTTATGAAAATCGGTCACAGACTGATACTGATACAGGTATGAAAGTAAAATGTCAAATTGTAAAATTTGATGGCCAATAGATGAATATGTGACGCTACAGCGCAGTTTAACCAGGCACCTGGCAAAGATAGTAAAAAGAGACATGACGACACCAGGGCACAAAGCCTTTTGAATTTCACTCCATGTTCTCAGTTGGACAGGCGCTTGAGCAATGTATACACGTGTCAGCATATGAGAGAGGTCGTGTAGTTGGGCTCAAAGAACCCAGTTAGAGTAATCGGTGAATTGCACAATATGTGAATAGGAGCAAAGCCACTATTCGATGATGTTGGCCAGAATGGATGAACTGTGGCTGAACATAGTGTCACGAAGAAACCGGTCGACCTAGAGTGATCACAGAACGTCAGTACTGAGCAATCGCCAGAGAGGCACTCAGAGCCCCAGATTCATCATTATCTTCAATCTGATGTGCAAGTGCTGCTTCAGAGATCACAAGAACTATTAACAGGTGGCTCACCAAAAGGTGGCTGAGCTCATGTCGCCCGTTTCCCCGACAACCATTTCCTCTCTACACACCAACAAGCCCGTTTACAGTGGTTCGGGCACGTTCAGCCTGGAATCTCACTGACTCGACTGGAACTGCCTCCAGTGATGAGCTCAATTTGAACTGAGCTCCGATGATGTAGATAGGACGTGTCTGGAGATGCCCGGGACAGCGGTGGGATACCAAGCTGACTGTTGCTAGTCGTAGAGTCCAACAACCAGGTGTGACAGTCTAGGGTGTGCCACTTCATTTGATAGCAGGACCCCTTTGGTTGCTATCTGCGGCACCCTTACAGCAGAGTAGTATATCAACGATGTTCTATGCCTCGTTTTGTTGCCCTTCAGGGCAATCCATCCGGGGGTTAGATAATGACCATTCACACCCTGTGAGAGATTTTACTGCTTACTTCATGCTTGGCAAACCCTATCTTGGCCAGTAAGTTCGCTGGATCTCTCCAATTCAGGACGTCTGCAGGATTATGGGTGGGACCTTCCAAACAGTTCAGGGTTTTGAGGATCTGACGAGACAGTTGGACAGAATTTAACACAATATCCCTCAAAAAGACAGCCAATCAATACCTAACCGAATAACTGCTTGCATAAGGGCTGGAAGTGGACCAGTCCATTACTGTCTTGCTCAGTTTGTGAAGGCGTTCCTCTTGAACAAATCATTCAATTTTTCTGAAATTATAATCGTTTGTTTGTCTGCACATATACATCATATCCATCGATTTCCATCGCATGTGGATAATTCCTTGGTGGTGCATCGTTTTTTTGTTTTGTTTGTTTTACAGAGTGAATTAATGGCTGTGTAAAAATAGGGAATTATACACTGAAGCGCGAAAGAAACTGGTATAGGCATGCCTATTCAAATACAGAGATATCTAATTAAGCGGAATACGGCACTGCGGTCGACAACGCCTATATAAGACAAGAAGTTTCTGGCGTAGTTGTTACATTGGTTTCTGCTGCTACAATGGCAGGTTACCAAGATTTACGTGAGTTTGAACGTGGTGTTATAGTCGGCGTGCGAGTGATGGGCCACAGCATCTCCGATGTAGTGGGATTTTTCCTGTACAACCAAGTCACTAGTGTACCATGAATATCAGGAATCTGGTAAAACATCGAATCTCCAACATCACTGCGGCTCGAAAAAGATCCTACAAGAACAGTATCAACAACGACTGAGGAGAATCGTTCAGCGTGGCAAAAGTGCAGTCCTTCGGTAAATTTCTGAAGATTTCGATCTTGGGCCATAAGCAAGTGTGGAAGTGCGATCCATTCAACGGAACATAATCGATATGGGCTTTCGGAGCCGAAGGCCCACTCGTGTATCCTTGATGACTGCACGACACAAAGCTTTACGCCTCGCCTGAGCCTGTCAACATCGACATTGTAATGCTGAACACTGGAACCATGTTGCCTGGTCGGACGAGTCTCGTTTGAAATTGTATCAAGCAGATGAACATGTACAGATATAGAGACAACCTCATGAATCCAAGGACCTTGCATATCAACAGGGGACTGTTTCAGCTGGTGGAGGCTCTGTAATGGTGTGGGGCGTGTGCAATTGGAGTTATTCGTGACCCCTGATACGTCTAACTACGACACTGACAGGTGACACGTACATAAGCATCCTGTCTGATCACCTGCATCAATTCATCTCCATTGTGCATTGCGATGGACTTGGACAATTCCAGCAGGACAATGCGACACCCCACACGTCCAGAACTACTACATAGTGGTTCCAGAAACACTCTTCTGAGTTTAAACACTTCTGATGGCCACCAAACTACCCAGACATAACATTATTGGGCATATCTTTGATGCCTTGCAGCCTGCTGTTCTCCACACCCTTGTAGTGTTACGGATTTATAGACAGCCCCTGCAGGATTCATAATGTGAATTGCCTCCTGCACAACTTCAGACATTAGCCGAATCCATGCCACATCGTGTTGTGGCACTTCTGCATGCTGGCGGGGGCCCTAAACTATATTAGGCAGGTGGACCAGTTTCTTTGGCTCCTCAGTGTACATTGGACGGCTCTGGTATTGCGAAAATTACTACAGGAAGTATTGGCACAATGATTGCAATCATGTGATAACTGCTTTTCTTTGTAACGAGTGTGGTGGTGAACCTAGAGGCTAGCACTTACGTTGGCATCAGCGGTGCCGCAGAGACTGCGAACGACGCTCGCTCGCCACCGACGCCGGCTTCTCCCTCACGTACGACGTGCCCTTGGATGCGCGCCCCAGGTCGCGGCTCCCCTCCAGACTGACCTCCGTGATGCTGCCGAGTGCTGCAAACCCAGCCCGAAACTGCGTCACCGTCCACAGTCTACAGAGGTGCGTCCACACGACGCCTCTCTCCTCTCCCACCAGTGCAGGGGTATTAGAACGGAAACGCGTGTGCAAAAAGCAGTAAACAGGGTGTACTGTATGCAAGTGCGCTATCATATCCATATGTTGCCTCACTGTGCATGCAGACTGTTTTACATACATCATTTGCCTCGGCAATGTGTGCTGCGTTATTGTGCTGAAAGGCGACAGAAAACACAAAGTCGACTATCGGTCAAAACAGTGTCTAACAAGGGGAGGATCACGGATTTACTTCAAACTGTGTACACATTAAGTTGGACATAAAAAAAACCTAATGTGCAAATAGCAAGTTGCAACACTCTGGCAATTGCGAGAAAGTCGCAAGATAAGTTTACATTACTGATGTATCTGTGCTTAGGTGCTGGACATTTAGAGTTCATGATGGTTGAGTGCTTAGCATTCGAGTTCCATAATACGACCTTTCTTTTTGTAATGCAAGTATTAATTCTGTCATATTAAAAAATTTTGCACCTACACCATTAGTTCTTGCTACATTAGCAATATGTCACCGCTACGCAGGTTGACTGCCAAACGAGGACTGCCTCTGTGTCTGCAGCTCGAAGTGTCGAGGTGCAAAGTAGTTCCGGGTGCCTTACCGAACTGCACATACAAGGGATTTCGCAAATCACGATACGCCTACATTTTCAGGAAAACTCTACACGTTTCCTCATTTACTTGTCGATAGCTACAGATATGTTTGTTCTAATAATTAAATTTAATTAAAATAGTAAGTAATCAAATAACATGAAACTCAACTTCACGCAAATACACATGGTGTTTTTTTAATTATATTACCGCTCAAATGCCTTATAAATTACATTATATGACCACTCATGAAAACAATTATAGATTAAAAATTAAGCCTTAGCAGATGTCGAACCGTCGCCCCTTTCACGTTCGAACGCTAACCACCTCAACATCATGAACTCTAACATACAATGCCTAGGCACAGACACATCAGTTAAATAATAGACGCGTAACCATGTGCATTGCACCTTGCACTAGAGGAAGTACAATATTTAGGACATGTGGGTAGTAGTGAGGAATTCTGGACAGACTGCAGATTAGTAAAAGCTGTACAGGATTTACTGACACCACATACAGAGGACTTACAATCTTTTTAGGGCCTATCAAATTACTATAGAAAGTTTGTATCAAAATATGCAGAGACAGCTCTCACTGAAGTTTCACTGGCCATCGCAACGTGAAGATGAATTCAGTAGATTGAAAAAACTATTGACAACTTGTCTGAACAATACCCTAGATACCTTGACAAGCTCACAGATTCACGTAACTGGCGTATTAGGACAGAACGTTCCTTCCAACATATTCAGCAATAGCACAGCACACGCCAACACAGTGTCATTGTAACAGAAATTTTTTCCTTGGAAGCCATCTTGATGCTGATCCTCACTTGTGCCATAATTACACCCTATGTCTGTCAATGGCAGAGAGCCATCCATCCACATGAAATTGTGTTCCATTACATACCAATCCAGTGGGTCAGTCCTGAGGTCTGAATGGTTGTGTACTGCCCAACATGCACCATATGCTAGAGTGGACATTCAGTGTAGAAGGTGTAAATACGAATGTAAGAGAGTAAGAACGCAGTGCTACTACGTCATTTTAGCCTGCCCGACTAGCTGTGTGGTCTAACGCACTGCTTTCTGAGGGGGAAGGCTTTTTGGTCCCCAGCACAAACCCCCCGGCGGATAAGTGTCAAGGCCCGATGTGCCAGTCAGCCTATGGATGGTTTTATGGAGGTTTTCCATCTGCTTCAGCGAATGTGGGCTGGTTACCCTTATCCCTCCTCAGTTACACTATGTCAGTGATTGCTGTGCAAATACTGTCTCCACGTACGCGTACACCATAATTACTCTAGCACCCAAACATTGGGGTTACACTTTTCTGGAATGAGATGTTCCTGGTGGGGGGGAGGAGGGGGGGGGGTCCACTGGAGGCTGAACCGCACAATAACCGTAGGTTCGGTGTGGGTCGGCGATAGAATGAGTGGACTGCTGTAGCCTGTTGTGGGGTTGTGTACCACTGAGGGCTAGGGCGGGGACGAAGCCTCTCCATCGTTTCTAGGTCCCCAGTTCAATACATATGTACATACACACATAAATACATTTTATTTTAAGTGCCTGAAAGGTTTAGCTGTGGGAATTAAATTAGGAAATGAGACACTTAAGGCAGTAGATGAATTTTGCTGTTTAAGCGGCAAAATAAGTGATGATGGCTGAAGTAGAGAGGATATAAAATGTAGAATGGCAATGTAAGAAAAGCGTTTCTCAAAAAGAGAAATTTGTTAACATCGAGTATAGACTTAAGTGTTAGAAAGTCTTTTATGAAGGTATTTGTCTGGAGTGTAGCCGAGTATGGAAGTGAAACATGGACGATAAACAGTTTAGAAAACAAGAGAATAGAACCTTTTGGCATGTGGTGCTACAGAAGAATGCTGAAGATTAGATGGGTAGATCATGTAACTAATGAGGAGTTACTGAACAGAACTGGGGAGACAAGAAATTTGTGGCACAAATTGATTAAAAGAAGGGGTCAATTGATAGAACACACACTGAGTCATGAAGGGATCATCAGTTTAGTACTGGAGGGAACTGTGGGGGGAGGGGGGGGAGTAAAAATCATGGAGAGAAATCAAGAGATGAATACACTAAGCAGATTCAGAAGGATGTATGTTGCAGTAATTATTTGCAAATGAGGCTTGTACAGGATAGAGTACCATGGAGAGCTGCGTCAAACCAGTCCACAACAACAACAGGTTCAGCGGCAGTTTTATTCAGAGGACCAAATCCCCCTAAGGGGAGAGGAGTGTTGGAGCAACAACTGTAAGACATGACTTTACAAACCGTCGAGGGATGTGCAGATGGACTACCCACAAAGTCCTTCCGCTGGATGCTACAATACTGTTGGCACAGTATGCTGCAATACTGCAGTCAGCTGAATGGCGGGCTAGATTTTGACATGCTGTGGCACAATGCTGCACTTATGTAGTCACCTACATGACTGGAGGCTGACTCCTGTCATAACATAGCAGGCCAGGGTAACTAGAACTTCCAGCTGCAGGCAATGCCGAGATAGTCTCTGTGCTAGCTGTCAGTCCGTTGCCTAGCAGCATCATCAGCTAGCAGCTGGTCTACAAGTAATGGCTAAAGATGATGCTTATGGCTCTTGATCCGATGCCACCAAGTGAAGATCTCCTCTAGGGTGCCTTTGTCTGAAACTGTGGTCACCTCTGAGGGTCCTTGGTTCTGAGGTCAGCATCTGCCCACCTCACCTGCTGTTCATGGCCGCCATCGCTTAAGCTCTCTGGCTGTCATGGATGCCTTCCTTGCATCGGCACAGTCACAACTAGTTGCCTATGAGGCAACACCCAGCTGCTTAGGTTACACACGTATTGTCGTGGTGCCAAGCATCCTGCTGAGATTTGTGCAACCTGCTGTCTGACTGATCACACAAACTACTAAGATGCCAACAACAACTTCTAAACAGAAGTCTTGCAGAATTATTATCATCATCTCCATCATCATCATCATTAGCGTTCTGCCATAAGGCAGGTTCCCACGTTGTAAGACTCCATGCCCTCCTCTCTTCTACTATCCTTTCCAGACCTTCTTGATTTCCACTTCTCTTTGTATTGTCTATCGTCTTGTATCTCCTCCTGCCCCTCAAGCTTGTCCCATAAATTAGTCCTTCTAATGCGTGTGTTCATCTCAATGAATGTCTCACCCAGTTCTTCTTCCTTTCTCTTATGATCTGCAGCAATCTTCTTCTCTCACCAACCCTTTCGAAAACTCTTCCATTATTCACTCTCTCCATTCACCATATCCTCTCCATTCTGCTTCACATCCACATTTCAGATCTTTCTAGTCTTTTTCATCCTCTCATATCAGTGTTCATGAAGTTCCACATTGAAATTAAAAAACTTGCCAAGCAGAATAGAGAATGTTAATACTGTATGATCTCTCCTGATTCTGTACTCGCCAAGCTACTGGTAGAGTGCAACCAACGCATCACACATACACCATTCTGAGGCAGAAGTGACTGCATTTTTGATGCCATTACACTACATAAATCATTAAGACAGAAAATAAGAAATGTACATGAAAGTTACAAATCATAATTAAGTTACACACAATGTAAATACACTAACACTTGTGTAAATATAGACATAATACGAGAACCATAACTAGAGTAAGTATCACATTTACAAATTTTAAACCAGTTCTTCTATAAATGAAACTCCTTTTTACAAACTTTTCATAAGCAATTCGTATAATCATGCAAATTTAGACCTCTAAGAACCCCTTCCTTCAATCAAACATCATGTGAATTACATAAATTAGATGGCAACCTCAATCAATCACATACAAATAAAATATATGAAAGTTATTCTTTACTCTAACCTTTCCTTTCATTTGCTATTCACCAAACACTTTAATGACATTTGAAACAGGACATCATAAAATATACAAGAGAAAAACTTTATTCAAGACAATTTTTTTCTTAAGTGGCCACTGAATGAAAACACACATCCATATATAAGTAGCACTGTGTATGCTAACTGAATAAGGTGATTTTGCCTTTTGGCCCCTTAAGTGAGCATCTAGTCGCAGTTTCTCACAGCTCGCCACGCATGCACTGTCACCAGCACAGCTCTTGTCAACTGCTCTCTGGTAGGCAAGTGTTCGTCGGCACGTGTGCAACAATTATGCTTAGTCTCAGGATGAATTCTTACCATGCACCTCTCGTTGTGCACACAAAAGGAACTCAATCAGACAAAATCGTCGCACCCTATTTAGGAAGAATATTGTTTGTTTGACACTTAGCCTAGGCGTTGCTGCTTGAAAATAAACACAATTATTTTAGAGTTCAGTATCACTGTAGTGAGCGTTTATGACACCAATACTGGCTACGACTCCATTCTATTATTGCTACCAACATCTTCTGTAGTTCTGTTTCTACGGCTTTACTTTTGGCATTGGGTATGGGTGGCAATAAAAAGGTTTGTTTGGTTTGAGATTTGTACGCTGCTCTTTTAATATTACCTGACAACTTTCGACACTGGATTCATAGTTCAACAGCACAATACATAATTTATATTTCACATCACATCCTACTCATTTATTGCTGTGGATTTTCTTGACAATATCTTCTTTGTCTTGGATGGCTTTGTATTCTGATAACTTCATGTGCTTCGTCTCAAAATACTTCTTCCGCAGTTTGCAGATGTTCTATCTTTTTATGATATTCTTGAGAAGTTTGTGCCCCTCGTAGTGTTTTTCATTAAAAGGATTCTCTTCCTAGTTTCTTCATTATTCACTTTCCAGGGCTTCACTAGAAAATTATGACTCCCTCCATGCTCTGACATCCAGTCAGCAGCCTTACAGTAATCGACTCACAAAGTTACGAAATTACCATTGTGTCAATATTATATTTAGACTCTCCGACTTCAACTACTGTTCGTTTTCCAGCGCTTCGGTTATTTCTTGTCTCTGATGGTTTGGCGGTCTTAATTCCTCAAATCATTCATGATACAAATTTGATTGTTATCATTGTCATTTTCTTTCCAAAGTCTACGCTGAAATTCACCATTCTTACAATCACCGATCCTATTTCTCGAAACTGTGGTCGATGATTCCATCATGGTCTGTGGTTCTCCTTATACATACATCGGTCTGGCTCTGTACCGATTTTGTTGTGGGTCATTATTATTATTAACATTACAAGGTGTACAACTTTGCTTCCGCCGCTGTTTCCCCAACATTTCAGGCTTTAATGAAGCAAATTGGTTACACATGTGTCATTCAAAGTATTTTCCATTGCTGGCCACTAATTTCTCCCATCTTTCAGGCAGTGTACGAATCCCGCGTCGAAAAGATTGTTCATCTTTTGAAGCGATCCACGAATCGATCCAGTTTGTCACTTCTTCATGAGATCAGAAGTGTTGGTCAGCCAGGTCATGCGCCATTTATCTAAACAGGTGATAATCAGAGGGAGCAATGTCTGGAGAATACGGCGGGTGGTGTACGACTTCTCATTTTAACGTTTCCAAGTACGTTTTGACCTCTTTTGCAACGTGGGGTCTAGCGTTGTCGTGCTGCAAAATCACTTTATCGTGCCTCTCGCTTTACTGCTGCAGTTTGTCTTTTAATGCTCTGCTCAGACACATTAATTGCGTTCGATAACGAGTACCGATTACCTGTGATTGTTTCACTTGGTACACGACGCCGAAATGGTCCCACCAAATGCAGAGCATGATCTTGGAGCCGTGAATATTCGGTTTGGCCGTCGACGTGGAAACATGGCCGGGATAAATTCAAATGGCTCTGAGCACTATGGGACTCAACTACTGAGGTCATTAGTCCCCTAGAACTTAGAACTAGTTAAACCTAACTAACCTAAGGACATCACAAACATCCATGCCCGAGACAGGATTCGAACCTGCGACCGTAGCGGTCTTGCGGTTCCAGACTGCAGCGCCTTTAACCGCACGGCCACTTCGGACGGCGGCCGGGATACCCTCATGATTTTTTGCGTTTAGGGTTATCGTAATGAAGCCATTTTTCGTCCCCGGTCACAATGCGATGCAGAAATCCCTTCCGTTTTTGCCTCTGAAGCAACTGTTCACAAACACACAAACGCCGTTCAACGTCTCTTGGTTCAGCTCAAACGGGACTCAAGTTCCTTCTTTCTGAATCATGCCCATAGCCTTGAGACCTTTTTAAATGCTTGCTGTTTCACTCCCACTAATCGTGTCAATTCTTCTTGAGTCTGACGCGAGTCTTCACTCAGCAATGTCTCCAATTCTGCATCTTCGAAAACATTCTCTCTTCCACCACTACGCCGGTCTACGACGTTAAAATCACAGTTATTGAAGCGTTCAAAGCACTCACGACACGTTCTTTCACTAATAGCGTCCTTACCATACGTACTTGGGAGCATTCGACGAGACTCAGCCGCTGTTTTCTTCATACTGAAGCAAAAAAGTTACACTTCCCGCAAATGACGAGAATTAGGCTGGTAAACTGACACTTTCAATCAAGAACAACTTTATGATGCAGACACAGATCGACAACTGTTTGAATGAGGTTATGCTGACCTAGGTCCAAGCTAACTGCCTGACGTTTGCGATCTGTTTCTTTCGACCGCTACTTACCGTTGTCGCCACCTATCGGCAAACGACGGAAGTAAAGTTGTTATTAATTTCCCACTGTGAACCACTAAAATTTCTGTAGTTTTCTGTCTTAGTTATCCATCCGTCCAAAAATTTGTATCACCTCATCTTCTGTTATTAATAATGGCCCCAACTAACTCACTTCTTATCTCAGGAGGTTGAAGCCTTACAACCCATTTTGCGACATCCTCTTCTTCAAATGATTTAGCTAAGTATCAGTTTTTACATAATATCTTGTCCATGAAGTAGACCCTAGACTGAAGGGTCACTCCCATGCACGGTTGGGTTGTGCCAGTGGGTCGTGGCGAGGATGCGGGCCAATGGCAGCTCAGGTAAATCTCTTCAAATGTCAAACATTTCATTAGAAATCATCCGACTACACTTGTAGCATCGCAGTGCTCTCGCCCCTGCCCCCTCTCAGCATGTGATGAGGAAGGTCCATGGTGTGCAGCAGCAGTTATCTGATGGCCATGCCACCAGGGAGTTCACTCAGCAGTGCGCTCCCCTGTTACGTATTTCACAGCTGCTTGTGGACAGTGCCAGTCTCGTGGAAGACTGCGCAAATACTTGCAGGGGATACCAACCTCCAGTACTGAATGTCACCCCTGTGACAAACAGCATATGGTGGCTAGGCACCAGTGCCAGTGCAGAAGGGTGAGCGGCTGCACCACCCAGTCACAACCTGCTACCCTCCAGTGTGCAGGGGTTTGGCTGCTGGGTTGAGCCTGGAGGCGACCCAGAATTGGAAAGGCACCGAGACCCAGAAGGAGGCCTTGGTGCTGAAAGGTAGTGTCGCGATGGAGGCCCGAACTTGTGCTGGCTGCTTGCTGTCCCATATCGCTCTGGCACCTGACGTAGCCCTGTCATTGTGGTAGGTGCTGCCAAACTGCTGATGCCTCCGCTAAAATTGGCTTTTATTTATACAGGTTAGTTTCTTCGATGTGCTATTTCAATCTGCGCTTAGGCCGCTATTACACTATCAAATTTCTTAGTCAAATATCTTTGTCAAAAATCTTTGTCAAAGATATTTGATGGTGTAATAGGGAACCTTGTCAAATGTCGTTGAATATTTGATCAAATCTAGGGCCTCGCTGTAGATTTGATCAAAGAAGTCGCTTGTCTTGTGTTCACTGCAATGTGACATGTTACCACATCGCTGCAGCATTCTGTCGTCTGTAGTGTTTTTATAAACATTGCTGGTAAATATAATTGGTGTGTGCCGACAACTAAAAAATTAGTAGAGATCTATGAAGCTGATGAGGCGCTTTAAAACATGAGGCACCCTGAATACAAAAATAGATGAAGAAGATTGGAGACCTGACCTGACCTAACCTAACCTAACCAATCCCTCTCCTGTAGTAAGGAATAGGAGTAGTACAGTGAGCGTGTCTTCTGCATATGTAGCAGTTCTTAAGTGAATATTGTGCTTTGTGATATGAGGATACACTTTTCTGAGCACATACAGAAATGTATGGTCATCCATTCTTAAGTAATTGATGTACGACTCGATGTCCTTGACTATAATCTCACGTTGAATGCTTTTACCGTGTTGTCGTAAAACCCATAGCTTCACCCAGATATGTTTCCTTTTTTCCCCCCGCTTCTCTTCCGCATGTACACACAGTGCAATTGTGGTACATACAACTGCTGCGGTTAATAACAAGTTGTTGTTGTCAGCCATCTTGAACTTTGACGAAAAATATGATGACAGTGTAATACCCCTTCTAGCGCTACATCAAAGATCTTTGTCAAATATATTCGACAGAATATTTCATCACATCTTTGATAAAATCTTTGACAAAGAAATTTGATTGTTTAATACTGGCCTTAGGACAAGAAACCTGTGGGCCAGTGATGAGGGTACTGCATAGCTCGTACCGCCGTGCTGGCAGAATTGCAGTGCTTGGCTTTGACAATCTCACAATGTTTAAACAGCTCTGTTGCTACAAGTGGCACACGAATATCTTATCACTGAATGGATGCCTACAGCACTTTCAACTGCTGTGGGTGATATGCTAGAGTCCACAGTAACACCCAAAAAAATAGTGGCTGTGCTACATTCAAGAATTCCTTTAATGTTCTGTTGGCCTCTTGCGAACATTCTTTATTTTATAATCCACCTATAACGCAATTCTGCATGCATTTTGACCAGTACTTTGTTAAAAAGCTGCTTCAGTCTTTTAACTTGTTGGATAATCCAGTTATATTCATATCCAGCGATTAACAATATAAGACATCTTCTCAGTTTTGGTCCATCCTGTTGGCAAGACACGTCTAAAGCTTCTAACGAATACTACATGATGTATGTCTCTTTTAGGTTATGTTCTGTTTAACAGCATCTCAGAAGAAAGCGTGACTGCCTGTGCTCATGATCACCTACGCCACAGCTGCACACGGATGGCAGGTTCTCACATTCAGTCAGTTCCAGAGGTAAACTTTGTACCACTTTGCATATATTGCAGCCCTGCATAAATATCCGTTCCATGTATGGTCATGCAAAGGGTAGTACACTAATGTGTCATCTTTAGTCCATTGCTCCTCTTATCCCCCTTTCCCGCCTTACATTGCCTCCAATACCATCCCCTATCTAGTTGAAATGCTAGGCCCATATTGTCAAAGTAATGACACTACTGAATCTGTGACTCTATGCTTGATTTTATCCAAACCACATCGGTTAAGTTAGTCGTAATATACTACCTTTACTATATACTAATTTTAATAGCTCCTAATACTTTTTGATAGTTTTTTTATTTCATTATTTGTAAAAAGAATAAATAGGAATGTCGCTTTTCTTTAAAAAAATAGGTATAGAAGCTATTATGTATGATTCAGATTTTCACATGATGAAATTATAAGACCATACAAGGTGCATAGTAAAGGAGTTTTGCTATTTGGGGAGCAAGATAACGGATGTTGGTCGAAGTAGAGAGGATATAAAATGTAGACCGGCAATGGCAAGGAAAGCATTTCTGAAGAAGAGAAATTTGTTAACAACGAGTATAGATTTAAGTGTCAGGAAGTCGTTTCTGAAAGTATTTGTATGGAGTGTAGCTATGTATGGAACTGAAACATGGACGATAAATCGTTTGGACAAGAAGAGAATAGAAGCATTCGAAATGTGGTGCTACAGAAGAATGCTGAAAATTAGATGGGTAGATCACATAACTGATGAGGAGGTATTGAATAGGATTGGGGAGAAGAGAAGCTTGTGGCACAACCTGACTAGAGGAACATTGCACAAGCGTTCCTCTAAGAGAGTACACATTACCAGAGGTCACTGAAATGCAAATGTGTGAAGGTAGCCATCTGGCTAAAACAATCTACACTCTCGCCCATACATTTAATAACAGATCAAATAAATGAAGCTGTTCTGTTTCTTCAGAACTTGGCCTTCATGTAGCGCTGTGTATGTAGAGTCAGAGGAGGCCGAAAAAACACAACTTCTGTTTTGAGAATTAATTCATTTATTTTTTTGCATTAACCTTCACTAATAAAATATGCTAAACTAATGAGCCAGTATAACTGTAATAAAGCTTAAGTATGGAGTATAACATATTTAAACAAATAAAACTGTTTTTATTTAGTTTTTTACATTCACCTTTTTTCAAAAAGTACTGAATTTATTTTTGTACATGCACATCGTATCAGAAAATATTAATTTTTTAACATGCAGCTTTTGGGGAAAAACAGTTTTTTGTAATAATTGAAAATGATAAGAAAAAATAGTTTTCTTCTTAATTTTTCCAAGTAATGTGCGTGAAAATAGGCGTTTTTTAAATGAAAATGAGGAAGTTTGACCTGAAAAATTGGACTATAGTATGTAGAAAGGGTAGGTTCTGGATATTTTGTGTCAGTCCATGTGTGAGCCAAGACTGAGCCAAGTGAGCCAGAATGTACCCTTTCTATCTACTTACAATTAAAATGTCCCCAAAAGAAAATTGTGGAAAACATCACCAAACGCTGCCAGAATCCTGGGATGTTGACATAGAGCCATAACTACCCCAGCTCCAGAGCATAACAAACACTAGAAGCTGCATTGGCTGTGCAAACAACCTCATAATTAGTAGTTGTTGAAAGACTAAGAAACTGGTGTGTATAAAACAAACAAACGATAGCAGCACACATAACAGTTTATATGTTACTAAATGGAGCATTATCAAGAACGAGAA
Organism: Schistocerca nitens; assembly: GCF_023898315.1. NCBI lineage: Eukaryota > Metazoa > Arthropoda > Insecta > Orthoptera > Acrididae > Schistocerca > Schistocerca nitens. The sequence continues at coordinate 133,522,299 of NC_064614.1, read as the reverse complement.
ACCTCAGAATCAGAATCAATGACCAAACTGTGAAAAGAAAGGAAGTATACCTTGGTATAAATATTCAGAAAAAGCAAAACTTTCATGCACATGTAGAAATCGTCTGCCAAAGAGGCATTAAAATCAAGAACAAAACAGCAAAAACTGGACGAGGAATTTTTCAGTTATACATAAGAACTACTGCTAATGCAGTCTTAATTGCAATTTGGTACTCATAGAGCCAGAAAGGTAAGGACAGCACACACTATAAGGTGAGCACAGAGGAGTGTACTCCTGCGCCTGACAGGCGCATATGGAACAACCCCGACTGAGGCACTGCTGGCGAAACTAGGTTTTCTTTCTCTAGACCTAGCAGTAAGAAACAGGCGCACAATAATGACATAAATATGATAAGGTAATGAAGATACTTGGCAAAAGAGCCACATCGAATAAGGAAATAAAGGCTTCCATTGATAGAGATGGTCAAGAAATCTGGGACAGGGCAGAAAACAGGGAGGAGAACCTGCCAATTCCTTACTAACATAAAGGAAAGAACGAGAATGGCATACTTTCTTCAGACCAAGTGAACTACAAATAGGTGTCGATACATGGTCCACATCCTAGTTGCTTACTGAAAATATGGTAATGTGCCACAGACACTTGTGAATATGGAGCAATCGACAAGCCAGATCAGATCCTCTGGCAATGTGCCATTAGACAACATGTTTCAGAGTAGGCCAGGAATGTCTTCGGTTATAGAACAGTCTACAACATAACAAGAAATGAGGAATTGCGGCATAAGGTGAACTCACTGTCAGCTAAAATCTCGGCTTATAAACTGCAAGCCTACATGGTTGAGAGAAAACAGAAAAGAGACCATACATCATGATAACAAGACACGCCATGGCAGATCATCCACCAGCAGCAACTTTCTAGAAGCCATGAGGAGTGAACCTCAGTGATCACCAGGAAGGGTTTTCTGACAACCTGTGTTGCATTGTATTGTATTAAACTAGGGACCTAGAAATGATGGAGAGGCTTCGTCCCGCCATAGCGCTCAGTGGTTCACAACCCCACAACATGCCACAACATTACACCCACCCCACCGTCGTCCGACACTGAACACGGGGTTATTTTACGGTTTGGCCCCCAGAGGGGCCCCACTGGGAAAGTTTCATATCAGACGAGTTTAAGCCCAAATGCTTGCGTGGTAGAATAATTGTAGTGTACACTTACATGGAGACCGTGTTTGCGGAGCAATTGCCAACATAGTGTAACTGAGGGGAACGAGCCCACATTTGCAGAGTAGATGGAAAACCTCCTTAAAAACCATCCACAGGCTGGCCGGCAAACCAGACATGCCACCAATCTGCCAGGCAGATTCGTGCCAGAGACTGGCATGCCTTCCCACTCGGGAAGCAGCGTGTTAGACCTCGTGGCCAGCAGGGTGGGCTACTGAGACACTGACAGTCATCTCCCAATCCCTATACCTTGGTTGGCACAGGAGAACAGCCCCTGTGAATTCTGCGTTTCTCTGCGCATAAGGAGATAACTATCCAGACAAATCAGGAACCTAGCTTGGTTCTGGTATCAAGTACAGTAGTATAGAGTAAAATAGTGCTGTGTTGTGAAGCGTTGTATAGTTGTGTAGTTCAGAATTACAAATTACAAAATTTGTCATCTAGTGGAGCAGACCAGTTGCATGAGCCTTGTGGATTTCAGATGAACATATATCTTTGTGCGAGATGGTCATCTGGAGTATGTAGGGCTGTTTTTAAAATCATTGTTTTTTTCATTTTCTCATGTAGATATTTTACGTAGTTTTTTCCCCAAACACCATAATGCTTAGTTATACTAACACATCTAAAATTATGTCAAAATATAATGTGGTATATTCATGCCAGTTCATGTGCAACATTTGGTCTGTTGTTATGTATAGCTAAAAGGCTAAAATATAATAACAAATAAATAAATAAATAAGTAATTGACAGAGTCAGAAAGTATGCAATGCTGTATCAGTCCAGTAACATCTCAATGCGATTCCTGAAGCGTCCATCCTCAATGTGTGTTTGCGAGATTTTTGAAGGTATATTTTCCTGCCTCATCTTCTGACGAAGTACTAGAGTCTCGCAGTCCTTGCTAGTGCAGCAAGTCATACACTGTACAGACGCAGCGCTGCATCTCACTATGTTGCACTCCACACACTCGCATTGTATGACCCGCCAGGAAGGAAACTATGTTGGTGCTGGGTGAGGACAGCTCACTGGAGGACTGCATTTTAACTTCCAGTTGGTACGGGCTTATTTATCGATTCCTGTTTTAGTTTACTAGTTCAAATAGTGAAGTTGTGCTTGAGTTTGTAGAACTGAATGTTTTAACTGTGGCCGTGATGGCGATTTGTGAGCTAATTCTACTGTATTTACTAATACTGAGTATGTTGTTATGATATTTGTGTACGGTTTCGTAAAAGAAACGTTGCTACTGCATTAAAGAATACTGTAGACGATTTCCTAACCACAGAGCACAAGATTCAGTAGTGTTTACTCCTGTTTTCACTAAACTGCATGAGACCAGTGAAGTACCCTGCAGTCACTTCTCATCTGAAAGTTGAAATGAATAGAGTGCAGCTGAAGTAGAGGACATTATTCAGGTGGTAGAATGCACTCCTCCATAAGTGTGCGCAGGATATTTGCACATATTGATCTTCCATATACGAGAATGTGGTAGATATTACATCTACATATATGCTCCACAGACAATCTTACCGCGGGTGGAAGAGGGTACCAGGGTCTCATCCCTGCTTTCCTCTTCCATTCACATATGTTTCACGGGAAGAATGATTGCTGGTAATTTTGAATCTCTGTAATCTTATCTCCACGATCTTCTAGCGAGACGTATGCATGAGGAAGCAATATACTGGTTGCCTGTTCTAGGAACTGAAGCCCCTCTTGCACAGGTTGCTGGTTGAGCATCTCTGTGGTGCTATCGTGCTTACTAAACAGACTTGTAATGAAACGTGCTGCTCTTCTTTGGAACTTCTCTGTTTTCTCCATCAGTCGTATATGGTACAGATCCCATACTGAGGAGCAGCAATCAAGTAATGGTCGATCTCTTCTTTTTTGCTGGACTACATTTCCCGAGGATTCTTTCAATGAATCTCAGACTGGCATCCGCCTTAACTATGAAGGTAGTATATTTATACCGATTCTGGACCAAAGAGAATACTGGATTAAAAATTCCAGGATGCAAACCAATATTCTAATTATACAGAATTCCCCAACCAAATCTCATTTGCTTACTGCGAAAAAACCAAATTCACATTTGGTCATTTAAAAATTTACAAATCCTATGAATTTTATTCCTTGTATATGAGAACCATCAAGAGTCATTTTCCCATACCAAAAAAACCAAATTCCCATTTCTCCAATAGATTTTTCTCTTTATAAATAATATCCGTCAAACCCGACTTATATTTCCAATCATATGAAATTTAAATTCAAAGTCTGAATGGTACATTTTAACCATGAATGATTTAGTAAACAAAACTCAAATTTCATTCTATTTAAATACAACCAAAACAAAATGATCGACAACGCTGAGCTATTTAAAAATTTGAAAATTATAGTAAAGGAATGTATTGGTAGAGTTATAGAGACTTAGGAAATTATTGTAAAGAAAATGGTTACTCAAATGTAACTACACAAGATCTAATGGAATATATTGATTATTTTTAGTAAGAAAGAAATAAAATAGAAATGAAGAAGAGAGAACTAAACTATAAAACTATAAAACAACTTTGATCAGCTTGTTTAACAGAAAATTTGATGAATTATTGAAAACTATATAAACAAAATTTGATCGATCTGACTGTTAATTCAGATGACATTATTATTAACAACGATAATGGCAATAAACTTTATAACACATCGTTAAAAAAACTTCACCAAATTTGTAAAATGACAAAAATAAAAAATAATTCTAAACTAAGAAAAAGGTAATTAATCGCTATTATCAAAAACTCTGAATGTAAAATTAATGACGATAAAAAAGTGATTAAAAATCTTTAAATTATCTCCTAAAAATTTGTAAAACGAAAAATTTAAGTAGTTATATTCTACTTAATAAACAATAATTAATCGATCTTATCAATAGAAATGAGGATAAAATAATTACTATCGATAGTATTTTCAAACGTGTCTAGTAGATAAATATAAAATTAATTAAAAAGTAAACAGAAAAATTTAGCAGGTTTCGATATTCCAGATGATGGTGATTTTACTCAAATCATATAAACGAATTTATAGAATAGTTTCTACTTTTAAATGAAGAACAATTTTGTATGGAATTAGTAATAATAATAATATTGTTGAGAAACAACAATTTTGTAAACAAGTTAAAGAAATAATCACAAATTAGAGTATTTTTATTCAAAGAAGAGAGATTCAAGTTAACATGAAATTTTATCAACATTTGAAAAGGCAAGATGAAACACAAGACTTTAATTTTAAATCACATAATCAAGTTTTATTAAGAACATCTATATGGAAGATCATTACTAAAGTCAATGAATAAACTGTTAACTGAAATGGAAGAGATGCAAGGAAAAAATCTGGTTGGCATTTATTTTATATACATTGCTTTGAAATACGTATTAACAAACAAAAATCCAAATTTTGGTTGTTCTTATGTCGATTAACCAAACTTAATTGAAGATAAAACAGCTGTAGTTAATGTAAAAATGCTGATGGAAAATGTTTTCTTTATCCAATAAAAAAATTTGAAAAGAAATAAAAATTTTCAATTAATGTTTATGCACATGAAAGCAACGAAGAAGAAGATAAAATTATTATGTATGCTCATTACCATACAGAAAATTATCATGTAAAATGTCAATCTTCTTTTAATTCACATTAAGTTTCGATAAAAATTTATCTACATTAATATGTTCACAAACAACTAAAGCTGGACATCAAATTTATCATTGTGAGCATTGTTTAACATATTTTTATCTAAAAATTAGACATTCATTAAGGGTACCCTTTGTAATTTATACAGATTTTGAATGTTTATTAAAATATATTAACACTTGTCAAATAAATCGTGGAAAAATCATGTATTAACAGATATCAAAAACATGTACCAATTTAAGTCAGTTATTATATTAAATATTCTAATTGAGATTATAAAAATCCTGTTGCATATACTGGTAAAGATGCAGCAAATAATTCATTGAAATGTTAAAAGAAGATCTAGAGTGTTTGCTAAAATATGTGGACAAAGTATTCCAATGATAATGACTAAATAAGACATAATCAATTAAACAAATTACTAACTTCTTTTATTTGTGAGAAAGAATTTACATTTGGAGAAAAGAAAGTAAGAGATCATTGTCAGGAAAACAAAGAGGAGTTGCACATGAAATTTGTAATCTAATTTTAATTGCAAAATCCTACATTTATGCCAGTTCATATTCATAATTCAACAAATTACAATGATATTGTTTTATCAAAGAATTAGCAATACCTAACAAAGATATTGATAGTATTTCAAATAATGAAGAAAAATATATTTGTTTTAATAAATATGTTGAAGATGGATTAACATTACGATTTTTATATATGCATTTAAATTTATGGCTTCAGGTATTGATAAATTATCTTCTAAACTTATAAAACAACAATTTAGAGCATTAATTTAGAGAAACAGCAAAACATTTCAAGATGAGCAATTAGATTTAATAATTAAAAAAGAAGTTAATCCTTACAAAGATATGAATTCTGAAGAAAAATCGCAAGAGAGACATTACCCATAAAGAATACTTTTACTCATGACTTAGTAAAGGTAATATTTATGATGAAGATTATAATCGAAAAAGAAACTTTGGAATAATTCAATATTGAAAATTTGGATGAATATACAAAATTATATAACAAAACTTACATTTTAATTTTAACAGATATTTTTGAAAATTTTAGAGCTACATGTTTTAAATCTTATAAACTTGATCCATCTCAGTATTTTATTGCACAAGTATTATCTTGGGATTCTACATTAAAAACGAAGAAAGTTGAATTAGATTAATTACACTATTATGATATGATATTATTTCTTGAGAAATGAATTTGAGGTTCAATTTCTTAAAGTATTAAATGATATGCTAAATGAAATAAAAAATATATGAGAAATAATATGAGAAATATTAAATCAACAAAACAATGAAATTATATGCAGATTTAGAAGAACCAGAATGTTTCAATACTGAAAAAATTCTTAAAATGTCAGTTGTTTATAAATATGGTTATATTTTGAAAGTTGATTTAGAATATCCAAACAAATTATACGCTTTTCATAATGATTTAACATTAGTACCAGAAGGAGGAAATAAATTACTAACAACATTAAATAATGAGGAAAAATATGTTTTACTTTATAGAAATCTTAAACAACATTTAAATCTTGGATTAAAATTAAAGAAAATTTATAGAGACTTATCATTTGAAGAATCAGACTGGTCGAAGAAATACATTGATTTTAATACAGAAATGAGAAAGAAGGCAGCTTACGATTTTGAAAAAGATTTCTACAAGTTAATGTAAAATTCATTATTTGGGAAAACAATGGAAGATACAAGAAATAGACAAAATATTAAAATAATAACTGATCCAAGAAAGTACATGAATTATATTTGAATACCAAATTATGAACATACTACTGTCTTTTCAGAAAATCTAGTAACATTTCGCATGAAGAAAATAAAACGTTCAATAGATTAATTTATGTTGAAATAAGTATTCTAGATATTTTGCAAATAAAAATGTACCAATTTTCACTATAATGTTATGAAACCAAAATATGGTGAAAGTATTGATGTATGTTATATGGATACTGATTCTTTCATTTATGACATAAGAAGTAAAGCTTTCCATAAAGATATGCAATAGATGATTGATTACTTTGATACAAGTGATAATCCAAAAGACAATATTTATGGACTTCCTCAAGCAAATAAGAAAATCTTAGGAAAAATGAAACAAGAAAATTGTGGAGAAAATTATGTTATAGCACCTTAGAGTAAGATAAAAAATGTACTCTTATAAAGTTGGTGATAAAGAAGAGAAAAAATTTAAAAGAGTTACGAAATTTGCTGTGAAACATAAAATTACTTTCGATGGTTATAAAAATTAAAAATCTTTAACCCAGAAAATAAGACAACACAGAAAAATTAATTTGATTAGATCATTTAAGCATGAATTTGAAAGGTAACAACTAGTGGGAACTCTTTAAATGATTGATTGTGTTGTCATAATTTTAGTGTTCTAACAACATAACTAATGAGGAGGTACTGAATAGGATTGGGGAGAAGAGGAGTTTGTGGCACAACTTGATCAGAAGAAGGGATCAGTTGGTAGGACATGTTCTGAGGCATCAAGGGATCACCAATTTAGTATTGGGGGGCAGTGTGGAGGGTAAAAATCGTAGGGGGAGACCAAGAGATGAATACACTAAGCAGATTCAGAAGGATGTAGGTTGCAGTAGGTACTGGGAGATGAAGAAGCTTGCACAGGATAGAGTAGCATGGAGAGCTGCATCAAACCAGTCTCAGGACTGAAGACCACCACAACAACAACAACAACAACATTTATTTTTTCTTTAAAACAGACATAAATTATGCTAAGCAAGTTATTGATTGAATACCATAAAGAACTAACAGGTGATTCAAGACTATGCTTGACAAGGATCATGGGTGGAAGAGACAGTATAACTAGTGAAGTGAGTCAAGTACTCTGTCCCTAAAAATGTAGATAACGCAATCCAAATTGATCTGACACTGAGAAGACTTCGATGATCAAATCTACAGTAGTTTCTCTACATAGATGCAGCTAAGTTCAAGTGGCGATTGAGATCTGTAAGTCATGACAATACCGGTGCGGCCGTACGTTACTATGTTCATTTCATGCTGCGATGTAACTTGCAGCTGGCGAGATTTGTGGGGTGGAGGTCAGACGTGAGGCAGCACCTGTCAATCGATCGCAGTCACGAAACACGAAAGAAATGCCAAAATCTCACAGTCTAACGATCAGACAGACGGATAGCAATTTACTCTCAACCAGAGCCATGAAATCATAGTAGATTTCAGTGTGTGACACACCTGTTCACTGGTCGTTCCAATGACCAATTTGGCTCACTTATATGACAGAGTGCACAAGGATACCAAACGTCAGGACTGGTAAATCAAAAATCATTAATGGTGTTGTGGGGCAGGTGGTGGAAATTATTGTAGAATATATGTTTTGTTTGTTTTGTAATGTAGATGCATTTCCTGGCTGATGCACCATTTGTGGGGCGGCTGGCGGAAATTATTGTAAAATATATATTTTGTTTGTTTTGTAATGTAGATGCATTTCCCGACCGATTAACCATATGTGGGGCGGCGGGTGGAATTAATTGTTATATAAATGTTCCTATTATTTATACTGTCTTTTGCCGTTCTCAACACTGGCTCACTAACTACAATATTGGCAACCAGAAAGTGATTAGCAAAATGTGAAGCCTGTAATTAGAATTCCTAGTGCCCACTTCATCTGAGAAATACACTTATAGCTACAGCTTATAGCTCTGAGGAATTAGGAGATTGTCTGGGATTCATAATCAAAACCGATTCTTTAAAAATGTTCACTCTGTTCTAAAAGTCACAGACCAAAAAGAATCCACACAATCCAACTAACAGAACAGTTCAGAGTCTAATGCGCTGATACAACTATAACTGTTCAAATTAAATGTTTAAGTGAATACTCGCCATAATTTGATGATAATGTTCATCAAACGCCACGCTAAATAATGGCAGAATGTCTGTCCTGCAGCGGCACGTGAAAATACAACATACGGAAACTGAAGATAGATCATTAAAGTCATCCCAGAATTAACACTTCACTCGAAAATGATTTCATGGTTATGCGTATCCCGAGTAACTGATTACGGCATCCGAGGCTGTTTATAGCAATGATACCGACGCGACGCGACTCCCGACACAGGTGATGTGCTAATCAGCATCTGGAGAGAACTGGGGCCTATCTCTCTCGCGCAGCGTTCTTATATATAAAGCCGCGGTGCGGACGGCTAAGGGAACGCCTGATCAAATCGGCTCTCCCGACTAGCCGCTGGACTAGTAATGCACCACTTCAAGTTATTGAATAAATCATTGCTTCCTTTGCTGATGGCCGATGAAGCTCTCAATTTAAATGTGCAATCAGCACACAGGTAAGTAATCATAATAAAAGTCTGACGTGGCTAAGCCAAATATTTTGGGCGAGAGAATTAATTTAATTACACTACACGCAGTAGACGAGCTCTGAACCTGCCCTCTGGAGATACGCTATCGCTATAGTTTTATAGTTATTCAGTTGAAACTTCTCACATATTTATGATTATAGCGGATCTCCCTTCTACTTAAATTTAAACATCCTAGCCTTATTTATTCGCCTACTTAATCTATCTTGCTTCCTTAATTTCTAAGACAAAAACCAGAAAATCATGAATTTCAACAAAAATTTTAATTTGTGACATCCAGAATACTGTTTCTACTAAATTATTATGAAAAAGGAATCTAAATATAAATTTTTAAGTCTGTAGCTCTTTTCTGTTGCGCCAATGATTTTTACAGAAAAACGTCCAAATTTCGAAAATTGTTAAAGTTATTGAACTGATATTCAACACATATTGATTTAGTATTACTCCTGACATGTTAGAGCCGTTTCAGGTTATTTACTTGATTTTTAAAGTATTGTGCAACATTTATGACGTCAGAGCTAGTTACAACGGACTGGCTGGCACACAGTGGGAAGACTGATGTGAATTTTATACGGCATGAGTAGGCTGCTTCCCTACAGTGTCCTCAGCAATCGAGTAGTCTGAGATGTTTTGAGTCACACTGTCGGTACAGTAAGAACTTCACCACATGCTCCCCAGTCTAAACTACTCACAAGTGAAGTCAGTCTTAAGACAGATCCGAATTACCGACCACACATGCGAGAGCTGCCACCAGAAGTCTGCTGCCAGACCAAAGTCCAGCACCTGAGTGCCATTCACCTTTCAAGAAAAAAAATTCGTTTTCCCACAAAATGCACGAACGACACCGCCTTCACGCAATCTGGAGCCAATCACGGGGCTCTAGAGGCGCTAAATCTCCCCTCCCACACTACAGCACGAACCAGGGCAACAGTTAACAAACCTGCATCTCCGAAAAAAGAGAAACCGCCAATTACTGGTTTTTTAAGTTTTCGCAGAGGGGGAAGATATGTTTTTCTCCAAAGTTGTGTCGCTTCCCATGGCAACAAGAGAACCAACACAATCTCAAAGATCTCTATATAATCGCCTGTGCCTTGGAGCACGTTTCTCAGACGCTGGATTTTTCTTATACAATCGAGGCGGCCGGGAGAGGGGGTGGGGGGAATAGATCACTGGCCTAGTTGCACTTTCGGCGAACACATAAACTTGTGAATTTTTATTACATGTCACTCTACACACAATTCCGGTTTTACGACTCCTCTGTGTAGATGCAATCCTTCAAGCCATCGTGCCAGCCCAGGCCTTCAGCTGTGCACCATGGTAGGTATTGCAGCATTATTCTGCTGGAGACCTGTCTCAATGAGTGGCTGCCCTGTCAGCCCTGTATGGCTGTGGGTCTGTCCAGCAAGATTTACTAAGGGATGGGCTTGCCGCCAAATGCTTTCAACTGCCAACATGCCATTTCTACGAGCTAATAAGCTAAAAAATACATCATGCTTTTAGTGCCCTACCAGGCTCCAACAATGTCTGCTCAGGCCATTAACTTTCTAGAGTCTCGCTCAAGGTGTGTCAGTTTATAATAAGATGTTTAAAAACTTTCTGTACATGGAAAATAGGTGAGAAAGTAAATTGTCCTGTCTCAAATTGTATGCAGCTGAATGCAACAGAATTCTTTTAAGTTCTGGTGATGATAAATATGGTCAATATAAATTAAATGTAAATAAAAAAGATGATAAGAACTAAACACTTGCACAAAAGTTTGAATAAAATAAAAAATTAATTAGTTTTAAATATTCTTTCGTAAAATGGTAAATTATGTTTTCCCAAATAAATTTTACAAACAAGTTTTCCACAAAAACATTCAACTTATTGATAATCTACTTTCTTATTTTATGATAAATTGTAGCTATTTTCTCATTTTTGATGATCAAAGTTACGAAAATCTTTAAAAGTACTTTTTTTTTCCTTTCCACATTTTCCATAATATACACTCCTGGAAATTGAAATAAGAACACCGTGAATTCATTGTCCCAGCAAGGGGAAACTTTATTGACACATACCTGGGGTCAGATACATCACATGATCACACTGACAGAACCACAGGCACATAGACACAGCCAACAGAGCATGCACAATGTCGGCACTAGTACAGTGTATATCCACCTTTCGCAGCAATGCAGGCTGCTATTCTCCCATGGAGACGATCGTAGAGATGCTGGATGTAGTCCTGTGGAACGGCTTGCCATGCCATTTCCACCTGGCGCCTCAGTTGGACCAGCGTTCGTGCTGGACGTGCAGACCGCGTGAGACGACGCTTCATCCAGTCCCACACATGCTCAATGGGGGACAGATCCGGAGATCTTGCTGGCCAGGGTAGTTGACTTACACCTTCTAGAGCACGTTGGGTGGCACGGGATGCATGCGGACGTGCATTGTCCTGTTGGAACAGCAAGTTCCCTTGCCGGTCTAGGAATGGTAGAACGATGGGTTCGATGACGGTTTGGATGTACCGTGCACTATTCAGTGTCCCCGCGACGATCACCAGTGGTGTACGGCCAGTGTAGGAGATCGCTCCCCACACCATGATGCCGGGTGTTGGCCCTGTGTGCCTCGGTCGTATGCAGTCCTGATTGTGGCGCTCACCTGCACGGTGCCAAACACGCATACGACCATCATTGGCACCAAGCCAGAAGCGACTCTCATCGCTGAAGACGACACGTCTCCATTTGTCTCTCCATTCACGCCTGTCGCGACACCACTGGAGGCGGGCTGCACGATGTTGGGGCGTGAGCGGAAGACGGCCTAACGGTGTGCGGGACCGTAGCCCAGCTTCATGGAGACGGTTGCGAATGGTCCTCGCCGATACCCCAGGAGCAACAGTGTCCCTAATTTGCTGGGAAGTGGCGGTGCGGTCCCCTACGGCACTGCGTAGGATCCTACGGTCTTGGCGTGCATCCATGCGTCGCTGCGGTCCAGTCCCAGGTCGACGGGCACGTGCACCTTCCGCCGACCACTGGCGACAACATCGATGTACTGTGGAGACCTCACGCCCCACGTGTTGAGCAATTCGGCGGTACGTCCACCCGGCCTCCCGCATGCCCACTATATGCCCTCGCTCAAAGTCCGTCAACTGCAAATACGGTTCACGTCCACGCTGTCGCGGCATGCTACCAGTGTTAAAGACTGCGATGGAGCTCCGTATGCCACGGCAAACTGGCTGACACTGACGGCGGCGGTGCACAAATGCTGCGCAGCTAGCGCCATTCGACGGCCAACACCGCGGTTCCTGGTGTGTCCGCTGTGCCGTGCGTGTGATCATTGCTTGTACAGCCCTCTCGCAGTGTCCGGAGCAAGTATGGTGGGTCTGACACACCGGTGTCAATGTGTTCTTTTTTCCATTTCCAGGAGTGTATAAATGTTTTATTTTGCCAGATATGAAGACATTCTTTTTGATTTTTTTTTATGATCATTACAACTTGATTTTGAAGGCATTTTGTGTTATGTTATTTTAATTTATTAATGAATGTCTTTTTCTTAATGTGCAATGGAAAAATCATGTTATTTTCACTTTCCATTTATAAGAAAAAATTGGATGGACTTAATTTTATAATGGATATTAATGAAGTCGCTTACGAATCAAAAATATAATAAACACATATATTTACAATAAGAAACAAGTTTTAATAATCATTGATGAGAGAAATAATCTTTGGTTTAATACAAATCAAGTTGCTGGTATCTTAGGACATCAGTTCTCGAGATGCAGTAATACAACATGATAACTAGAAATATTGTAAAATGTATGAAAATTTCGATAGTTTTACTTGGCTGCTATCTAAAAAAATGCATCCTGTTACAAAATTTATTTGTGAACTTCGTTTATATACTTTATTTATGAAATCAAAAAAACCATTTGCAGAAAAATTCATGTATTTGAAGAAGTTTTACCATCTGAAACACAGAAGAACTCACTTGGAAAATTTATCTAAAATAAAAGATAAAGTAAGAAACGAATCAGGGAAGTAATCTGTGATGTACTTGGAGTAATAAACAAAAGGAATGAAGAATTAAATACATTATTACGACATGTTGTTCCTCAATCATATGATCAAAATTTAAGAACAACTTTCCCAGTACAACCTTCCATTTTATATAAAACTTTTTATTAAGCATTGGTTTTATTTATCCATTATAGTATGAATTATCTTACCCTAAACATTTAAAATATACTTTACTAACTTCCTTATTTCAAATTTTTTCTACAAGATAAAGATTTGGAAAACTATTTTTAATTAGTTATTTTTCATAAAAGCTCTCTTTTATTTCTTCGCCATATAAATCATTTTATTTTATATGTGATTGGATTAGAATCAATGACATCTTCAATCAAATAATTTCTTTTGACCAGCTGGCAGTATATCAATTTTCAAAACTTCCTATTAATTTACTTCTTCTTACTTCATTACCAATTTTGTATTTAGGTTCAATATCTAAGAAATTTGTTACATAAACAGTTATCAATATGATTTTTTCCATTTCTTTCTTGACCTATTTCAACTTTATTTTCATTGCTGAATGTTTTATGTTATTACATTCGCAATTTAACTTAGAAACTAAGTTAATCCATTTTAATTTGCTTGAAGATCAAATTTCTGCCACATCTTTTCTTTCTATGTTCTATTAAATCGTACAACAGCAGTTGCTCTCAATTCACTTAAAGTTGAATATTTATTAATGTGAAATTGTTTCATTAATTCTTGAAATTCTGTATTATAAAATTCTTTGTCTTTATCTGTTTGAAAAATATTTGCTCATCTAGATGTGAATATTTTACCTGTTCTATCTATAACTGGAACAGCCCAAGCAGATTTTTGGGAAAACATTCATAACAGCTAATAAATATTTATGTTTTTTATTAATTTTTGAACCTCTTTATAAATTTCCAGATTCCCTATTGACTAAATCAGCTTACCATAAATCATCTTTTCTGAAAGAATTTAGTTTTTCTTTTAAAATTTTTTCCCATTGGTTTATGTAATTTGTTCTCAAACACATAGACCTTCAGCTACTAAATAGTAACGAATTTACTCTTTTTACTTTTACTAACTGAACAAAGACCTTAGATTGTTTGTGTACCATTTTTAGTTGTTAACCTATGACGATTACATGTTTCAGTAAACTTTTTACACTTCAAACAAAAGAGGTTACTATCATTTTTGCTTATATAGAATAAAGAATAATTAATTTATTTTTTCGTTTCATTTGATTCTAAGACGAAATCAGCAAATAAAATTGTTTTAACATCTATTGGAACAGTTTTAACAGATTTGTTCAATCTTACAGTTACAAAATTTGATTTTTGCGCAATTAGTATTGATACAGTGGCGATAGGTAATCAGCAAAGTTTATCAAAAACACTTGGTGTAATGTCAAAATAGTTAAAGTATAAATTTTCATTTAGATTTTCACCCAATAACAACAATCTTATTGAGAATAAATTTGTGCAGGTTTTGTTCACCCTCAGTCATAAAGGACAATTCAATAATTGGTTTATCACTGATCTTTCTACATTTCAACGTTTTAAGATGCTTGAATAAATCATGCAATATTAAATAACATTATAACACATTTTGGAGATCTTGTTTTGTAAGGTGTTTAGTTATATCTTGTTAGTTACTCAGCAAAGCTGATCAAAAACACTTGGTGTAATGTCAAAATCGTTAAAATATAAATTTTCATTTACATTTTCACCCAATAACAACAACCTTATTGAGAATAAATTTGTACAGTTTTTGTAGACACCCAGTCATATGCGACAATTCAATAATTTGTTTATCACTGATATTTCTACATTTCAACGTTTTAAGTTGTTTAAATTAATCATGCAATATTTAATAACATTATAATACATTTTGAGTCTTGTTTTGTAAGGTATTTACTTATATCTTGTTTAGTTATATTGTTACTGAGCTGTGTTAGAATACTTGAGTACTCAGGTTATTATGACAATATTTGATAACCCACTGTGTAAATAAAGATGGTTCACAACATCTTTTAAATTTACTGGAACATTAACATTCGCAATTTTTCTACCTTTAAACAGATATATCTTCAGGTTACTTTAAAAATGCCATGTAATTCTTTTTGAAGTTGTTTGAATACATTAATTATTCCTTAATCTACTGATAATTGAAGACTTTTGATTTCTGAAATTTATTCAGTATTGTTTTTGTGTTCTAACTATCGAAAATTCTTTTTTTAATCGCAGTAGAAGTTATTTCAAAAATAACTGTTAATTCAGTTTGACAGATAAACTTGTAATTCACAAAAGTAGTATTAATACAAATAGATACAAAAGTCCACAAATCAGTTTACTGAAGTTTCGCATTCTTTCAGTATTGTAGCAAAGATTGTTTTTTCTCAAATAGTTAACTAGCTAATTGGTATACTTCCTCCACACGAATCAAAATCAATTGTTATACCCTTATTTTGATAGTAACAAGTCCAATGAGTACCAACATCATAAGAAGTATGTATATTTACAATTACACACACTAAATTTTTTGGTTCCTTAGGTAATTCACGTCATAAAAACGCCCTACAGATAATTAATTTTTAATTGTTTAAGGAATTCTTCTATGTCAAGATTAAATAAGGGATTATAAAACTCTGTTATTATTTCTATGAATTTTTTCCAATTCTTTCATTTCAATCTCTAAAGTATGCCTTTTTCGTTCTAATTCCTTATCACGTTTTTTCTTGTATAACTTCCTTTGCAAATTTCTGCTGGACCACCAGCGAGTGTATCTTGTGCTGTTAAATATATTAATGCAGTCATTAATAGTGATAAAAGTCCACCTTCATACGGTTTCAATCCTTTACCTCCTTTCTTTTTGTTAGATATGGAACCATCTTTTTCACAACAGGAATAGTAATATGTCAAGTAAATTTCTTACCAGTTTTTTCTCTACCTTTCTTTTTTGTGCATCAGTTAAAAATTTTGCTGTACTAATTAATTCATTACTGAGATTAAGTTTAAGCGATTTTGCTTTAATTTTGCCACTAGATATGACAGAATAATTAACTGAAAAGTTATTCATTTATAGAGATTAAAAATGAATAAAGAAATTTTTATGATCCCCATCCATTTTTATCAACAATTAAGACCATTCTTAATACTCATTTTCTGTACATTGTTCCACTAAGTGCAGTTGCTTCTGTTTTTCTCCTAAGGAAGAATCACTCGTATGCATCCTTTCTTTTGAAAGTAATTTAATTTTTTTATCTGATTCATATGGTTCTTCTAAATCTAAATTATCTCTATAAGCAAAATTGTCTTTTTGCATTCTTCATTGAATGGATTAATTCCTATCAGCTCTATCTAATCTTTCTTCTAATGATGTTCCCAGACCACAAAACTTATATCCTGGAGGATGCATTTCGAATAGTAATTTGTCAATTAATGTATTACCTAATCCTTTCCCATGTTTTCCATTTTCCAAATCGTGTGGGGTAAATAATTAAAAAATTGAATTGAATAAGGAATTCCTTTTTGATTATTAATAAAAAATCACTTAATTTATTAGTTGGATTATTCCTACTTTTTCATTGTGATAATTTTTATTTCCAGTCAATTCTTCTCAAGCATTACTGTTAATCTATAATTTAACTGACAAGCATAATCCATACAAACATATTGGATTGATATTTCTGAATATTTCTTTTATTAAACCTTCATCAGCTTTCTCTAACAAATCACTAACATTTCTTTCTGAAAAACTAGGAAAATAGTCTTCAATAATTGTTTTTATCAAATTATTATATTTATTCCATTTACTTGATTTTATTTTATTTGGATCACTTTCACAATATATATAAATGACCTAGTAGATAGTGTCGGAAGTTCCATGCGGCTTTTCGCGGATGATGCTGTAGTATACAGAAAAGTTGCAGCGTTAGAAAATTGTAGCGAAATGCAGGAAGATCTGCAGCAGATAGGCACTTGGTGCAGGGAGTGGCAACTGTCCCTCAACATAGACAAATGTAATGTGTTGCGAATACATAGAAAGAAGGATCCTTTATTGTATGATTATATGATAGCGGAACAAACACTGGTAGCAGTTACTTCTGTAAAATATCTGGGAGTATGCGTGCGGAACGATTTGAAGTGGAATGATCATATAAAATTAATTGTTGGTAAGGCAGGTACCAGGTTGAGATTTATTGGGAGTGTGCTTAGAAAATGTAGTCCATCAACAAAGGATTCTCGCACTTGTAGGCTCTTGCAGTCTTCGGAATTGAGCGAACGATGTTTCTCCGAAACTCAGATGGTTACAAAACACTCGTTCGACCTATACTTGAGTATTGCTCATCAGTGTGGGATCCGTACCAGATCGGGTTGACGGAGGAGATAGAGAAGATCCAAAGAAGAGCGGCGCGTTTCATCACAGGGTTATTTGGTAACCGTGATAGTGTTACGGAGATGTTTAATACACTCAAGTGGCAGACTCTGCAAGAGAGGCGCTCTGCATCGCGGTGTAGCTTGCTCGCCAGGTTTCGAGAGGGTGCGTTTCTGGATGAGGTATCGAATATATTGCTTCCCCCTACTTATACCTCCCGAGGAGATCACGAATGTAAAATTAGAGAGATTCGAGCGCGCACGGAGGCTTTCAGACAGTCGTTCTTCCCACGAACCATACGCGACTGCAACAGGAAAGGGAGGTAATGACAGTGGCATGTAAAGTGCCCTCCGCCACACACCGTTGGGTGGCTTGCGGAGTATAAATGTATATGTAGATGTAGATGTATGTACAGCATTTTAAATCAAGGGAGTCGAAGGTTGTAGCTAATTCAATCACAGATATTTGTTTTCTAGTAAACAGTATCATTAATCCATCTGTTCCTTCATATCCGTTTTCACCAGTTTTTAATTTAATGACATTGAATTCACCTGGTAAATTATCAACATATTTAAACTGATTAATGGGTCTTTATCAAAAAGTTTTATCGTCACTATGATTGACAAATTCAAACATTCTTCCACTTATATTAATTTTTTTAAGATCTTTTTCTTTTAATTCTGATTTTATCAGAATTCTCTAAGAAAATATTCGTTTGTGATTCACTTAATGTATAATCTCTTCAATCACTATAATATGTTTAATTGTGGGAATGTCATTAAATTCTTCAAAAATCGTGGTGATTATAAGGAAATTTGTTGTTTAAATTCTCTGTTTTCTTCAATTTCTTTAAAACTTTAGCACCTAATTCTTCCATCCTTGTTTAACTCTTATATTTGAATCGAAAACTGCTTGATCATCTTTTTTAAATATTTCTATATTCTGTTCTTGGTTGTTTTGCTCATTTGTTAAACTCCTCTTTAAATGTTCCTTTACTCTCTAATCCATCTGGTTTTTTGAAAAACTTCTAGACCATACTATGCAAACATTTATGAAGAATAAGAATATGATAATCAATTTTATTTTACATTCCTTATTTTTATAGTTGCCAATTATGTGTAAAATTTATATTTATCAACTTCGGATAATGTGTATACTTACCATTTAATTTTAATGTTCAAAAAATTCTTAATTTTTTGTATACATTCACCTTCTTTAATGTTTCTTGTCATATCTATCATAGTAAAACAAAAATTATCTTTATTACAACATTTACTACATATTTCTTTTAATTCATCAAACTTAAAATCTCAAACAAATTCATGATCCATATGATTTAAATTTGTATCATCACATCTAAATTATTTTAAAAATTAAAATTATCTCCAACTAATTGTTTTGGTGTTTTTTAATATATTTGACATAAATGAAGACAATCTGTTCCATTATGCCTAACTGTAATAAAATATTGTACAACTATATCTTGATTTTCAAGAATGAAGTTGTCAAGAACTACAACTGAATTATCTTCACATTCTTCCAGTGGAACACTTTCATCATTATTTTCAACAAAGTAACAATTTTTTTCATTAATTTTATCTTTAATTGTTTTCCATCTTTCTAAAAATTCTTAGTATTTTGGTTGACGTAAATTTTTAGAATAAAGGTACAAATGTTTCGTTTTTCCGATTTATTCATCCTGATACTAAAATATAATTATAAATCATTAATGTTGTTTTTCTGAAACCACTTCAGTTTATGATTGCACTTTGAATAGAATTTGGTAAAAGTTTTGCATATTTATTTTTTAATTCCTTTTCTAGAATTCTTATATTTGCTTCCCAATCCGTCATTTATTTACCTACAATTCTATGAATTAAAATTAATAGAATTTTTCAATTCAGTTATAATTCATCTGGCCTGAAAAAGGGATAAACGGTCCTTGGTGATGGTTGGGTTCATCCTAACTCTTTGCAACTTTATATGACTTTTGATATTCACATAGATGAAACTGATTTTTCTGCATATGATGGTAAATCGATTATTAAACTAACAGATAATTATGTTTGTTAATTGTTTGGTGTTATTACAATTAAAATGGAAAAGGAAACAATATTTTATTTAGAATAGAACATGCATTTATTTTTTCCTCAACTCTTATTCAATTAACTATGCCTTATCGAATTAAACAAATATGGAAGGACATATTCTTGACAATTGAAAAGTTGAAACTAAAGAAAATGAAGTTGTTTATCTATTAGAATTTTTTGGTGTATTTTTTAAAGAGTATAAAAAATAATGAGGGACAGTGACTTAACGTCAATTTCTAATTTAAGTTGAAGAAAATACCAAGAAAATTCTATTCTTTGTTGAACTAGTGATAATGATAACAGTACTCTTTCTAAAGAAAGTAAAATTGTTGTTAAAATATGAAAAATCGTGTCCTCATTGTTAAATATCAACCAGAATTTTCACTTGAACAGGAACAAGAAAGACTTAAAAATCCAAAAATTCCGATTTCTCTCTTGGAACATCAAATAATTCAATTTGCTAGATCAAATGGAAAGAGGAATATTGAACTAAATATCAATAGTTACTGTAATTCTACCGAATGTGATACACCTTACTTTATATCGTTGTTGCATCAAAATAATCGAGAAAATAACCATTTAAATGATTCTTCATAGTTCGATCATGTTAAATTACGAAGTGTCTATGTTAAAAATGGGGGAAATGGAGTTTTTCGTGAAGAATTATGGAATCTTGATCAACCCGATAACTTCTTAAAAGCTTATTCTGGCTTAAGATGCTTTCACATATTTTAAAAGGATAACCCAATTAACTAACATTGTAAATGTGTCTTCAATTTTGCCGAACATTATCTTATATGTGTAACTAATATATCTAGAAGGAATGTTGCAACTTCTCAAAAAAAACGACAGTGAAATTATGTATATTCTTCAGTGAAAGTATACCTAATTATATGATTCCATATGTTATTATGTATGATAAAAACAATTTGACTTATCATTTACAACACAGAATGCTTACTGAAAAATTTTTAATTACATAAATAAATGAAAAATTAGAAAAATTAAAGAACTTTTAACTTAATATTGTCATTTTCTTTTTAAATGTTTTCATAAAACTAGAGTAGACAGAAGCAGAAAACTTTAGATTTTCAGTAATGAAGACTTTTTCAAACGTTTTAATTTTCGATTCATTAAATTTTTCTATATAAATAAAAATGAACATCAATGGTAACATTGAAAATCTGTTAACTGAACTTAACAATTACAATAATGATTATGCAGAAGTGTTCAATAAATTACCAAGACTTAAAAAATCATAAATCTTATGTTATTTCAAAAGCTGAAATTTTAACAACTAAATTGGGGAATAAGGTTTTATTACTTTTAGATGATAAATATAAAACAGCTCTTCCAGAACGTTATACTAAAATCTTTACTAATGATGATGATAAATTAGATAAAGTTGTTAATTACATTTTATTTATCGAGGTAAAGAACAAAATAAAGATTGTCCCATTCGTGTTACTGAATCTGAATAAATTTTAACAAAAGTTTCATTTTGAGGGTACAAATAAATTGTTGGTTGACAGCTTCTGCGAAATTATAATCTTGGTTCCTATCCTGGGATTTTTAATCTAATATGCTCTTTGGCGCAGAATTGACATTAATATACTACTGTTGTTATCATTTACGGCAGGTAGGGGACCTTCGAGAATGAGGAGAAGGTAGAGGTTATCAATTTTGTCATTGGCTAATCACTGGGTAGTTTCACTAACAACATTTACTGTTCAAGCTATTATCACTCATTACTGGATAAAAGAACACTTGTAATTCGCATCATCTTTCAGGGGCCTGTTACGTACACTTTCTTCATAACGAGTTTCCAACATTTTTAGAAGAAGTTACTTTGGCTCCAAGGATGTCTTTAAAGGTCCCTGCACTATGAACACATTCCTATCAACAGATCATACAAAATCGAATCTCTCCAGAAGATGGGCAGGCAAAAATGGTCATGTTTCTTGACCACCAAAGTTCCACACCTTACCCCTATAGACTTTTGCCTGTGGAGACTGGTAAAGGGAAGTCTGCAAAGAAATGAGTTGATCCTTTGGATTGTGTTGAATTAATGATTTGTGTTTGCTTTATATGTTGTGTGAATTTTTGCCAGGATTTCATTCAAACAACTGTCCCTCTGTAATGGATAAAAGTTGGACATTTAAAATGCAGAATGTTTTATTAGAATTAGACCTTCTGGAATGCCCATGTAAAGAGGAGGGACATCAGGACTCCGGGAATTCGTCACAATCTGAAGGAGACAACATGGCTTCCAGAATATTATGGACACTCTGCGGACTGATGTAGGAACAAACCCAAGAAGACATTGCAGAGTTACAAGGCGGAGGGGGGCAGTGGTGGTTGGTGATAGCCACGAGTACAATCTACATCTTTTAGAAGTGAATGCTGCCATCCTGTGAACTTCCAGCTGTAATTAAATTTCGATGTTCACACATACTCTTGCTGCCAGCATTTAAGGCTGGTTCAGACTATTCCAGAAATTTTGTTAGGTGTTGAGTGTTTTAGTAAGTGAATGTTTGTGGACAACGCTTTATAAGCAAGTACTTTAGTAAAATGGTTTAGTGGGCCACATACAGGAAGTTGTGAAATAGCCAGTCAAGTACTTTCCTCTTTATTGGACAGATGTGATCACCATTTGTTTGATAGAAGCAATTGATCTGTCTACATTTTGCTCCTGTTTTGCAGCCATCTGTTTATTGTAGGCTGACAACAAGGCTCGTTGGAATAATGATATAACAGTGAAATTTGTTTCTGTTTACATGTACTAGGAGTGATTATGTGAAGTGAAACGTCAAGGTAATCGTAATTGTGGAGTTGTAAAACGCGAAGGGGTTAACGTAGTTTCAAGAGAAGGAGATTAAATAGAAAATTAAAAGCATCAGATTAGAATCTTTTTATTTGTTTCTAGATATTTGACATTGTACTATAACGAACTCATAGCATCTACAATGTTACAATCACAGTATTAATATTTTGACATTCCATTCAGTAACAGAACCACTTGCTCCCTATGGTGTAAAAACTGAAGGATTCAAAATCACAGTACATGCCACAAGTATTAAATGGATTAGGATATTAGACTAACATCTCAGATACTACCCAAAGGAAAAGTAATTTGGTAAGGCAATATTTACATTTTTTTGTTTGAGTCATTAAACTAAATAAGTAAATAAGAAGTTTGGAGAACTACTCTAAAACTAACTGCAGTTATTTATTTGAAGTGGGTATACATTCTAGAAAATCATACGCGATTGCCAAGGATTCGCCCCTTATCCTACAAAATAATCGGCGTATTGTTCTCTAACAACACAGGAGGTATGTCATTGTGATGCTGTAAGGTTCTTAGCAGTGACTGCATTGCGCAAGGCTCTGGCTTGTTCCTTAATCTGCTGTTGGTAATTGTTCCTGTCTCATTGTTTTCATGTCCAGTGTAATCTCCATGGCCCTGTTCTATATATGGTTTGTGTCAGCTAATAATGCAGAGAGCAACAGACTTTGGTAACGCTTATCGCGTCCTCAGTCATTCTCAAATATTCCAAATATACCTGCCAGAATGCAAAACGCATTTTCTACTGTCCTTTTGGCTCATGAACATCTATAGCTTAAACTCTTCTGCCAGACTGTCAACTGACTCCCATGAAATGGTTTAAGTAAGCGACACTTTATGCGAAATGCACTATTACCAACTAAAAAACAATCTGCTGACAGGATACCATTTCCTAGTGCAGCAGTTTTGAAATATAGTGCTATCATTAACCCTCCTACTGCATCCTATCTCTATGTAACTAAGGCGGTACTTAAGATCTACAATAATCAATGTATTAATTGTTTGCTCATTGTTGACGTGTTAGCCTCCTGAGTCAATATAGTAGTTCCCATCAATAGTGCCACAAAATCCTTGGATATCCATAATTTCGAAAACCATCAGCAACAGCAGTCGGACCAGTTACTTGAGGAACCTGAAAACATATTAAAAACATATATATCTACTTGTTGGTCCATCAGCTCTCCGAATACTAATCCTACCAGTGTTCACAATATTGTATCGAATGATTTACACCGTAACGTTAGGATAACAAGCTATGACTCCCAATGAAATCGGTTGAGAAAAAATATTTTAACACCTCCTGAAAGTCTGTACTTTCGTGTGACGTCCTAAGTATAAGGCACGTATGCTCAAAAATTATGAACCCATGTACAATAACTCGAACAGTTTTTACAAGACGCAAACTTTTATTTTGACTTGTTTTCAGGCAAACGAAAATGATGCAGAAGAGTGAGGCTTCAGTTTTCGTCAATAGAAAACAGTGAGCGGCAATAAGAAGATTTATGATGTAAAGAAGATGATCTCATAAGTAGAATATATAACTCAGCTTTGTACTTTCACATGAAGAAAATGAGTTTGATGTCTTCAGGAAACTTTACGTGTTCCAGTTACAATCCTTGCCATGGCTATTGGCTCTGGGAGCAAAGTAGCATTTGCAAATGTGTCGCCGGCCGGGGTGGCCATGCGGTTCTAGGCGCTACAGTCTGGAACTGAGCGACCGCTACGGTCGCAGGTTCGAATCCTGCCTCAGGCATGGATGTGTGTGATGTCCTTAGGTTAGTTAGGTTTAATTAGTTCTAAGTTCTAGGCGACTGATGACCTCAGAAGTTAAGTCACATAGTGATCAGAGCCATTTGAACCATGTGAATTTGCAAATGTGTCCAGACAAGATTCATCCATAACATATCTTACAAAGCTCTGGTGAGAAAAATTGAATGGCCATCGCCATATGCATTACAACGTGTCCCAGAGAAGAGGAAAAACCTTTTTGTGAACCGGACAGCATCAAACAGAGATCGATAAAATAAATACAGGGCAGCTGTGGCAGAGCAGCGGCAACCAAAATAATCGATAAAATTGTAAAATTTGAATTAAACTATAAATTCTAGATCATGAAATTCACCATCATTGTACACTGAAGCCCCAAAGAAACTGATATAGGCATGTTTATTTAAACAGAGTGATATGTAAACAGGCAGAATACACCACTGCGGTCGGCAATGCCTAAGGACAGCAAGTGGCTGGCGCATTTGCAAGATTGGTTTCTGCTGCTACAATGGCAAGTTATCAAGATTTAAGGGAGTTTGAACGTGCTGTTATAGTCAGAACATGAGCGATGTGACACTGTATCTCGGATATAGCAATGAATTGTGGATTTTCCTGTACCACCATTTCACGAATGTACCTTGAATATCAGGAATCCAGTAAAACATCGCTGTAGCCAGAAAAGATCATGCAAGAACAGGACCAACGACGACTAAAGAGACTCCTTCAAGGTGACAGAAGTTGAACCCTTCTGCCAGTTGCTGCAGATTTCAATGCTTGGCCATCAACTAGTGTCAGCATGTGATACATTGAACCAAACATCACAATATGGGCTATCGGAACCGAAGGTCCACTTGCGTACCCTTGATGTCTGCACGATACAAAGCTTTATGCCTCGCTTGGGCCTGTCAACAGCGACATTGGACTGTTGATAACTGGAAACATGTTGCCTGGGCAGACGAGCCTCGTTTCAAATTGTATGAAGCGGATGGGCATGTAAAGGTATGGAGACAGCCTCACGAATCCATGGATGCTGCATGTCAGCAGGTGATTGTTCAAGTTGGTGGCGGCTCTATAATGGTGTGGGGCATGTGCAGTTGGAGTGATACATGACTCCTGATACGTCTAGATACGACTCTGACAGATGACACGTATATAAGCATAGTGTCTGACCACTTGCATCCTTTGTGCACTGTGCATTCCAACGGATTTGGGCAATTCCAGCAGGACGATGCAACTCCCCACACGTCCAGAATTGCTACAGTGTAACTCCAGGAACAGTCTTCAGAGTTTAAACAGCTCCACTGGACCCCACACTCCCCAGACATGAGCATTATTGAGAATATCTCTGATGCCTTGCAACATGCTGTTCACCATGTCATATTTTCGATAAAATCTTGATCTTATTTTCTTTATCTCAAATTACTCATTTTTCTATGGTTTGGTCTTTTTCTCCTGCTCAAATAATTTACGACTGAAAGAAAATATATGATCAAGTCTCACTATATTTTCTGTTCTCAGTAGCTGTGGGTTTTTTAAACCAATTTCATCAAACCTGTAAAATAATTTATATTAGGTACACACTATGCTCTAGGTTTAGCCTTTTTGAATAATTCATTTTTAAAAGGAAACTCCTGTAATCCAATTGAATTAACTCATTCTGTTTTCTTTAATTTGTTGTAGCCTCTAACACAAGGATTTCTAGCTAAGTTTTTAAGAGCAGCTGCTTCCATGGTACTGTGATTACTCAAAACAGGAACAGATAAAGTATGTCAAATAATTAAATTAATTAAATTACTTTCCTTAGCTTATTATGTCCCCTTAAATTATTAATGCTGAGTGACTGTGAATGGGTTCTTTTTAGTATCCCAACACCCCAAAAATATAGCTCTTTCATATTAGGTGCATTGTGATGCCACCTACTGCCAGGGACCCACATCAGTGACCTCAGTACATCATTAGACATCACAAGAGAGCAGAACTGGGTGCTCCATGGAACTCATAGACTTTGAACATGGTGAGGTGATTGGGAATCACTTGTGTCATACATACGTACATGAGATTTCCAAACTCCTAAACAACCCTAGGTCCACTGTTTCCAATGAAGTGGAAACGTGAAGGGACAAATGGAGCACAAAGCATACAGGCAGATCTCGTCTATTCACTGACAGAGACCGCTGACAGTTAAAGAGGGTCATAATGTGTAATAGCCAGAAATCCATCCAGACCATCACATAGGAATTCCAGACTGCGTCAGGATCCACTGCAAGTATTATGACAGTTAGGTGGTAGGTGAGATACGTGGATTTCATGGTCAAGTGGCTGCTCACAAGCCACACATCACGCCGGTTAATGCCACACGATGCCTAGCTCGGTGCAAGGAGCGTAAACATTGGACAATTGAAAAGTGGAAAAACGTTGTGTGGAGTGACGAATCATGGTACACGATGTGGCGATCTGATGGCAGGGTGTGGGTATGGCGAATGAACAGTGAATGTCATCTGCCAGCATGTGTAACACCAACAGTAAAGTTCAGAAGCAGTGGTGTCATCGTTTGGTCGTGTTTTTCATGGAGGGGTTTTGCACCCCTTCTAGTTTCGTGTGGCAGTGTCACATTACAGGCCTACATTGATGTTTTGAGCACCTTCTTGCTTCGCACAGTTGAAGAGCAATTCAGGGATGGCGATTGCATCTTTCTACATGATCGAGCATTTGTTCCTAATGCACGGCCTATGGCGGAGTGGTTACATGATGATAACATCCTGTAATGGACTGGCCTGGACAGGGTACTGACTGGAATCGTATAGAACAGCTTTGAGTTGTTTTGGAACGCTGACTTCATGCCAGGCCTCACCCACCGACATCGATACCTCTCCTCAGTGCAGCACTCCGTGAAGAATGGGCTGTCATTCCCCAAGAAATCTACCAGCGCCTAATTGAATGCATGCCTGCGAGAGTGTAAGCTGTCATGAAGGCTAAGGGTGGGCCACCACCATATTGAATTCCAGCATTACCGATGGAGGGCGCTACAAACTTGTAAGTCATTTTCAGCCACGTGTCTGGACACTTTTGATCACATATTGTATTTTCCATATATACAAGGCACTTTTCTACACCTATTATTTTGATAGTTTCTAACATACTCTTTACACATATGTGAGTGATTACCCTTTGTATATTTATGTGAGTGAAAATTATCAATTGTATTCTCCAATTCGCAATTTTTATACTTCTTGGATTTAATTGCTTCCATTTAATCAGACAGTTTCTTATTAGAATTAAATAAATTTTGGTGCAATAAATAAAATGGCATCACAACACATTTTAGAATGGATTATGCAAAATTCGAAAACAGATAAAAAACTAAAACTGCGTAATTTTCTTATTGAAGAATGACAAATTAGAAAACGTTTGGAGAAAGAATTTGGGAAAACTGGAGATTTATTTAAAATAATTGATACCCTAGACAACATTAATCGCCAAAACAACATTAAACTATATAAAACTGAATATTAAAATGATAATCATCTTCACTGTGGTTAAACTGTTCGTGATTTAGGTGGATATTTACTAATTGAAGCAAAATTGGGTGAATTAAACCAATAATTATTGAAGCTTAAATGTGAGGTGCATCATTATGGGAAAGTTCTTGGATATTTGAATCCATTACACTTTGTTAAATTATATTACTTTCATTGGTCTTCATTTATTCATTATAATAGATTTCAGGAAAGATATGAAATAAGCAGATAATAAATAATAGTAACAACTGAAATATCAACAATACAAAACTTTGTTAATGCGTGAATCAACCAAGGAACAGCAACTCATTTATTATATTAAAACTTTTATTAAGCTAAAAGATATTCTAAATATAAAGGGAGACAATCATAGATCTTATCAACAACAAGCTTAGATACAATGGTAAGCATGTATTTATAGTAACTGATGAAAATAATAACCCATGAATTAAAGCAAAAGATATTGTAGAAGTACTTCAGCAAAAGGACACCAGAAAAGCCATCAGCACAAACGTTGATGTAGAGAACATGAAAATTCTACAAAATTTAGAGATGGACTGCCAGTCCCTCCCTTTAATTTCATTTAAAAACGCTATTTTCATCAACGGAGCAGGTTTGTATTAATTTGTTTTGATGTCAAAAATGGAAGCAGCCAAATAGCTCAGAAAATGGGATACACATGAAATATGTTCGTGAACATGGACAATCCAAGATCAAAATGTAAGTGAAAGATATGTATCGGACCCAAATAACTCACTTGGAAAATATAAAGAAAATTCGAAAAGATCACATACAAAACTTAAATGTAATAGTTGATAAAGTTAGAGAAATAATTAGTCAAACAAACAGAAAAATAGATATACTACTACCATATGCTATACCTGAAACAATGAATCAAGATTAAAGAACAACGTAAGGTCGATCAAAATTATTCGATGATAATTGTGAGTATGATTATTATGTCATTAGAGTACAGAGGCGAAGTTGTCAAAACTAATTGAACAGTATTAGAGGTTACCATCCTCGATTGCAAAAAAATGTTAAGATTTAGTTATAATCCAATTTTTTGACAAATTTATCTCAAAGAAAAAGATAAAGAAGAGTTAATATTAAAATAAGATTATTTCCTAACAAAAGTGAAAAACCATTTAGTTTTTCATAGTTAAATTTTATGTAGCATTCATGGTGATTTTTATATACGTCTAATAAATTGAACATATTAATTCTATCTGTTTCAATCAACTCAAATTTAAATACTCAGATAAGTCTGACCTTGGTGTTGTTGTTGTTGTTGTGGTCTTCAGTCCTGAGACTGGTTTGATGCAGCTCTCCATGTTACTCTATCCTGTGTAAGGTTCTTCATCTCCCAGTACCTACTCCAACCTACATCCTTTTGAATCTGCTTAGTGTATTCATGTCTTGGTCTCCCTCTACGATTTTCACCCTCCACGCTGCCCTCCAATACTAAATTGGTGATCCCTTGATGCCTCAGGACATGTCCTACCAACCGATCCCTTCTTCTAGTTAAGTTGTGCCACAAACTTCTCTTCTCCCCAATCCTATTCTGACCTTATGCCACATTTATTAATTTTATTGTAATATTAAAATACGCTCTTGCTTCAATAATGACACAATCAGCATAGGTAATAGTGTAATCAATTCTAAAAACTTTTAGATATTCAATAATGAGTCCCATTTACATATGTAAGAATTTTATAGACTACTTTCTTCTTTACTTACACAACTATTGTATGATTCATCAGAACATAGCCACTTTACGTAACTTTATGACCTTTCTTTCTCAACAAGAAATCCGTCAGGATAGTTTGTTTTTGTAGATTAGATTAGATTTACTTTCATTCCAATTGATCCGTAGTGAGGAGGTCCTCCAGGATGTGGAACATGTCAGAAAAACAACAATACATGACAAATATTTACAACTAAAGCAAATAAGCTAATGTACCATTCCACAGGTCCCAAGTGGAATGATCGTCATTTTTTAATGAACACTAAGAGTCATTTTACAAATACTTATGCAGTGAATTTAAAATAAAAAAGTTTTTTATTTATTTATAAGGTAATACAACTACTGTAATACTTATTTACAATGAACACATTACTGCACTGAAATGGTGCAGAAGTTAGATTATACTAACACACACACACACACATACACACACACACACACACACACACACACACACACACACACACACACACAAATTTTCAATGAACACATTACTGCACTGAAATTGTGCAGAAGTTATGTTGTACTTATGTACAAATCAGTTGGTTTTACTAAGAAATTCATCAATGGAGTAGAAGGAGTTGGCCACCAATAAATCCTTTAGGCTTCTCTTAAACTGAATTTCACTGCTTCTCCATCCAAGGCCTGCGGACTATATATGACTGGACTAAAAGGAGTAACATTTTCAATTTCAAAAATTTATGTTCACCAGATGACTGTGTATCTTTTTGAAAAATTCCTGTAAGTTCAGTAATCCTAACTTTATCTCTTATTTTAAATTTTAGTTTATCATTACAAACAATGACAGTTGGATTATAATTTTTATTATTACAGTCTACTGTCCTCATTTTTATTTTTGAATGTTTTGCATTGTATACATCAACTAATTTTGTAGCTGTGTCAACCCACTTACAATTTCATTGAAATACAGGTATGTTCCACATTTTTTCCTAGTAATATTCTATTAAATCTTTCTGCAAAAGATGTACTTAAGTCAGTAAAAACTGAATTCTGATTAATATCATAGTTTTCATCTGTTCTTGGAATTCTGTATTGCAGAATTCTTTACCGTTATCTGTCTGTAGATTTCTTCCAGTTCTCTCTCTAAATATTTTTCAAAAGCATCAGTTATATTTTTATGTGATCTGTCCTTAACTAGAATAGCCCATCAAATTTTGATGAGACATCAGTAACAGTTAATAAAAATTTTTAGCCTTTATTTATTTTTGAAATTCTTTTTAAGTTGCCAGAGCCTATTTCTACTAGATCAGATTGCCATCACCATACCAAATGAAACAACAGCTATTTTAAAAAAAAATTCTCATTGTTTTATGTAATAAATTAATAATGTCTTCATGAAAGTTAGCAGTATTGGATTGTATATTTGAAGAGGTGAACGATTTCTTCACTTCATCACCTACAAAACTTTTTTAAGATAATTTATTCTTTTTAGTTTCACATAATAGTGGAAAGACCTTCAGTTATCTGCCTCCCATTTACTGTTGTTACTTTGTGATGATTATACTTTTCAGTAAATTTTCTGCACTTCAAGCACCTAATACTATTATCCATTTACATAGATCAAACTTTATTAATTGGTGTTCCAATTTATCATCATCATTTGATTCTGAAAACAATTCACCAAACATCAGTAATTCATCTGTAACAGGTACAGTTTTAACATAATTTATAGATATAAAATTTTTATCTTTCCTTTTCACCTTAAGTGATGAATTATTTAGTTGCGTAGGGTGTAAAATTTGCAGTTCATTGACATTTTAACTATTTATCTCACTTTTAAAATATGTGACAGGTACCGATTTATATTCGCTCCAAATACAAAAATTCTTTTAATTTTTACATCATACTCAAATGCATAAAATTTTGTATTCGCTATCCATTATAGAATAACTCATACAGATGATTGATTTTATTCCAATTCAACAATCCTAGAGTTAGGATATAGTTGCTAATCATTAATGTTGTTTTCCCAAATCTGCTTGGTGCTATTGCTGCGCATTGAATAAAATTAGGCAAGATTTTGCTATGCTTATTTTATTATTTCTTCTCTGGACTGCTTATTTTTGATTCCAAATCAGTTTTCATTTAATTCATAATATATCTTCTGGTAAACCTTCCGGGATGTAAGGTCGTGGTCCATGAAACTCTTCAGATCCTAACGTTTTGTCAAGAGCTGCGCTGGACATCTTCAGAGGGGTGTTTCTCCTCTGGTGAGTCTTGCCGGAGGAGAAACACCCCTCTGAAGATGTCCAGCGCAGCTCTGGACGAAACGTTAGGAGCTGAAGAGTTTCATGGACCCCGACCTTACATCCCGGAAGGTTTACCAGAAGATATGTCATCCGGTCATGAAAGCCTTCATACTATAATTCATAATATGGTTGTAGTAAATGAGCCACCTATTCAGTTGAGTTGTAAGTCATTTGTTTTCAACAAAAGAAAAAAAGACTGACTGTCATGGTTGCAATAAAGAAGGATCTTTTAGTTATTAATTTGTGGCACGTGGAATATTACAGACTTAATTATAAAATAACAAAGACTTACTTGAATTTTATTTTCAATATGAATTCTTTATATGCCATTACATTTGTACTGGGTTTTATGATTTTCCTAGATAATCTGAGGATGTCTTTCAGGTGAAACTTATTGCAAATGAAGAGCTAATAGATGCATCTTATTGCAACCATGACTGAATTCTCCATACAGCCGAATCTGCTTCCTTCCTTCTCTATTCCTTGTTCATGCCTTTTTCGTTCGTCAACTCTATAACACTTTTCTTTTTATTTATAATTGCATTTGCAACAGCAGCTGCTCTGCAAGCTAATAAACCACTAGGCTAACTATAGTAATGATGCCAATAATAAAGGAAGAATTCCGCCTTTGTGTTGTGTTAATCCAGAGCCTTCTTTCTTATTTGCTAGCTTTTCAATAATTCTTTTCACAACATGTGTGCCTAATGTTATGATCAAATTTCTGCCAGATTTTTTATCTCTCCCTTTTCAGCATGATTTAAAAAATTATCATTGCTATGCAACATTCATTATAAAGTTTAATTTTAGTTACTTTTGGTTTAGTTTTCCATTAGGTAGCAATTTGTAATCAGTACTGAAGTTATTCATTTATATTGATAAAAATGTTATAAGGGTGGTTTTTTATAGTCCTCATCCATAATTGTCAACGTCTAAACCCATTATTAATTTTCTATTATTCCAAGTGTTGTAGCTGCCCAAGTTTCTCATAGTGATGAATGAAAAGCACGCATTCTCTCCTTTGTTGTTAGATGAAGCTATTTATCTGCTTCATGTCTTTGTTCTAAATCTTTATTTTCTCTCTATGCTATGTCATGCTGTTCACACACTTCATCTAATGCATTTATACCTTTATCAACATGTGCTAATCTTTCTTCTAGTTTAGTGAAAGGACCAGCACATGAAAATCGTGGTAGCTACCTTTCTGGCATTGGCAAATTATTTAAAAAGATGGTTGAGAAATCTAATGAAATATGTTATTCCATCTGAATTACTGATAAAGAAATCATTAAAATTATTAGTTAAGATTTGTGTTATGCCATTTTTACATTACAATAATTTTTAGTTCTAGCTATTTCTTCTCCATAAATTTCTACTGTTTCATTTGACTCATAGATTGTCACTCACGGAGAGGGAAATGAGACGCCTGGACGACAGTAGATTTGTTTAATTCACTTTTTTATTCGAGCCCTTGGCCATAGTACATCAAAAACAGCTTAATGGAGGCATCCAGTTGCCTCTCATGCGAAACAACAGACGTCCAGCATTCCTGACAGTGAAAAGAGCAGAGCTCAATTTTGCATCACTCGAATGCCACTGTCAGTGACATCCCCAGTTGTGACTATGATGACAGCATGGTAGTGCAGCTGACGATGCCGTGACCTCGCTTCAGCGAGCAGGCGACTCTCTGCTCAGGTGGCAGCTGCTCTTGTGACTTGTGACAGGCTGTCCAAACCTGTTGTCGTACAATGAACCCTGTTCTGCATTTTGGACTCTCACTTTAGGTGTCACAGGCTCATGATGTCACAAGCTCACACTGATAGCACACTAATAGCTCACACCAATAGTACACTGATAGCTGAGTGCTTCTATGCTCTAGACTATGTTCATTTAGGGCTTAAGGCATGTACTCCAAACAGCTTCCTGGTGGCAAGTGAGGAAAGGTTTCCATCCTTCCACTGGCAAACTGCAGCATCAGTTGTTGCTATACAGATTCCTGCTGGCTCTGCTTCACAATCACTGTTAGCTGTGTTTGTCTTTGCAATGCATGACATTCTTGCCTATATGCTGCTGATCTGTTGCGGCTCACTTCCGTTTTGGTGTACTTTTTGACCAAATAGGGCCGATATGCTACGGTACTAATCTATTGATTAATTCTTGCACATCATTAATCCAAACATATTCAATTGGTTTTTCTGTGTAATTTTTATTAATCCTTCATCTAGTTTCTCATCCTATTCCTAGCAGCAAATCACCTAGATTTTTTGTCTCAAACTTGGAAAACTGTTATTGACTCCTTTACTTGAGTTTATTTTGTTAGGACTTTTTTCAAAATACAATGCCTCTGATTGGAACAAGATACTTGGGATATTTTTACAGATCAGAACCAGTAAATTGTTTGTCATGTCATTCATAGTGATGTGTTTCTTAGTCAAAAGGTTCATCATACCATATGTGTCTTCATATGTGTGGTCACTAACAATTAATTTATCTCCATGAAATTTTACAGGTAATTTGCCAATATATTTAATGGTACCACCAGGTCTCAAGCCATAAACTGCATCTTCAATATGGTTGATACTTTGCAGCATTCGTTCACTTATATTCATTTTCGTAGTGGGTTGCTTCTCTACCTTTTTCTGTTCTTTAACTCTTCTCCATGTATTGTCAATAAATCCTGTATTTATGATTCGCTTAGTGTATAATCTTTTTTATCACTATCATAATGCTGAATTGAGGATATGTCATTTTCTTCGGAATTTCTTCCAAAATTCTTCAAAATAATAGTGATAAGGAATAATCTGCTTATCAGTTCACCTACTTTCTTCAATGACTTTCAGTACATGTTCACCTAAATCTTCGATTTCTTGTTTTAGTTATTCTATTCCATCAATAACATCCTGATTTTTTTATCTTTTTCATATTCCATTCTTCATTGTTTCTTTCATTTTTAAATTCTTCTTTTAATTCTTCCTTTACCTTCCTAGTTTGTCTAGTTTTGTTAAAAACTCTGGGTCATATGCATTCTACATACTAAGCCCTTACAGATGGTTGCATTTTGGGAACATTTACTGTAGACAACAAAATATTAATAACAAACTTTTGAAACTTTTAGTTTAGACCCAGCATATTCAAAGAGTTAAAATCAATATTTATGTTTATGCTGTCAAAAAAAATCAAGAGCAGCCCTTCACTACACTTATATTGTTATAAAATTTTTAATTCTATCTCTGTACTTACCTTCATTATGCTTGCTAGTCATGTCCATTGGAGAAAACCAAACTGGTCCTCATTGCAGCATTTACTACAGAATTCCTTAAAATCATCAAACCTGAAATGTCCCCCAACAAACTCATGGTAAAACTGATTTAAATTTGTATCATCCTGTCTGTAAATATTTAAAAAATTAAGATTATCTCTCACTCATTGCATCGTTGAGTATGTTTGCGCTAGATAAAAATGGTGTATACCTTTGTGTCTACCTCTAGTAAAATATTCACTAACCATGTCCAGATTTTTTAGAACAAAATCACTGAACACTACAATCAAATTACCTTGACGTTCATCTAATGTTATATTTTTTTCATTACTCTCAAAAAAAAGGTAGTGATCTTCTCATTATATTTGTGTTCCAATTTTTACACACTTCTATAAATTCTTGATATTTTGGCTGATCTAAACTTTTAGAGTAAACATACAGGTGATTGATTTTATTCCAATTCAACCATCCTAGAGCTAGAATATAGATGCTAATCATTAATGTTGTTTTTCCAAATTTGCTTGGCACTATTATTGCACATTGAATAAAATTAGGCAAGATTTTGTCATGCTTATTTTATTATTTCATCTCTGGAGTACTTATTCTTGATTCCAAATAAGTTTTCATTTAATTCATAATATAATTGTAGTAAATGAGTCACATACTCAGTTGAGTTGTCATTTGTTCTCAACAAAAAAAAGACTGACTTCCTATACAAGACAGCTGCTACAGTAATTAATTGGTTGACATATGTAGTTAAATCTGTCTTTGAGAAACTATCTGCAAAAGCTTTTTTTACTTCCAATTTTGTAAAGTAATTGTATGTGTTATCTTTATGAATCTGGTTAATCTTTTCATTGAGATGTGCTGTAGTAACATAGTAATTGAATTTTGTTATAATACTAATGTACTCAGGTTTTGTAACATAATTGTTTAATTCATTTTCTAAATATTGCTTGATAATTGTATGGATTTTATACAACATTTTCAACTCCAAATATTACATTGAAATATAATAAACTGAGGTGTGATGGAGAGACAACAGAACTTCCACTTAGTCAATATACTTCGTAAAGGTTAAAAAAATATTCATTAAAAAAACAAATATTCACATCAAGGCAGAGTAAATTTTAAGTAGAGTTATTATTTAAAGTGACATTAAATTGTATAAGGTGATGCTAAACTGTATATGGATATAAATGACAGTATAGGAAGTGAGCTTGGATTTTGTGGACAAACTATTCTTGCTAATGAAAAGACTGTTACTAAAAATGTTCCTAAAATTATTACATTTGACTTAATCAACACAAATTTTAATCCAGCTGATGGAATGTTTGTGAAACATCATGATCATTTTCATTGGAAAACTATCTTCCTTCAAGCTCAATGCTGAATTTGATGGACCACTAATTCATGAACCACATTATCCTATATATATTCCAGATTTTGATACTATACAGAATTTAGAGATGATGTAATTGATGAAAATGATAATTACATTGACTTAAATTGTCCTACTGTAACAGTTATTTTAGAAATCACTTATAAGATTCTGCCCTTATTAAATGAATACGATTGAAAGCTACCAGTGTTATATTCCTAGCGAGTGAGAAGATTAAAATTAATCTGAATCTCCCGAACAAGGAGACAGAGATTGACATAAGTATTGGAGATGGTTAGGTTCATTCTAGTTATGCTCAGCCACTCATGAGCTACAGTATTGTTGGAGCTGTTGATGCAGATTATCCAGCACATGATGAAAAATCCAACAAAATTAATCAATGATTATGAGGCAAAACTGTTTGACAGAGACATCAAGTCGCAAATAGGCACAACAAAAAGACTGTCAAACAAATAAGCTTTCAGACAAAAAGATCTTCTTCCAAATTCTAAAAACAATTCACAATACGTGGGTAATTCACACGAAACATGTGCAGTTTCAACAGACTGATTTAACAGACTGATTTGAAAGCTACCAATGTTATTATTCCCAGCGAGTGAGAAGACTAAAATTAATCTAAAACTCTCCAGCAGGGATACAGAGATTAACATAAATATTGGAGATTGCTCAGTTCATCCTAGTTATTCTCAGCCACACATGTGCTTCAGTATTGTTGGAGCTGATGATGCAGATTATCCAGCACAAGATGAAAAATACAAGAAAAAATTAATCGATGATTATGAGGCAAAACTGTTCGAGATTATCAGCTTAAAGAAAGGAAACAATATTTTGACAATATTATGGAAAGGACAGATTTCTGCTCACTCTTTGGCAGAGATGCCAAGTCACAGATAGGCACAACAAAAAGACTGTCGAACAAGTAAGCTTTCAGACAAAAAGACCTTCTTCCAAATTAGTCAACATAGACACACACACACACACACACACACACACTCATGCAGATGGAACTCACACACACACACGACCACTGTCTCTGACTGATGAGGCCAGACTGTGAGCAGCTATGCATGATGTTATAAGAAATGTGGATGATGGCGGTAAAGAGGAGGCTGAGGTGGGGAAGGATAACAGGATATAGGTGGGGGACGATAAACTGTTGTGCATGTAAGCACACAGGTACATGGTGGGGACCAGTTATGGCAGCTAGGTGCAGTCAGGAGGTTAGATAGAGGGCATGGTGGAGGGTGAGGGCAGTGGAAAAGGAGATTAGTAATTAGACTGTGGGTGTGTTGGTTGAACAGAGGGCTGTGTATTGCTCAAGTGTGAACAGGGAAAGGGATAGATGGGACAAAGACAATGTCATCACCTACAAATAAATCCAGATAGTAGCAATGGGTACCTACATGGCACCATCCTATGCTAAACTATTTATGGGCCATTTAGAGGAATCCTTTTAACCACCCGGAATCTCAAACCTCTCACCCTGTTCAGGTTCACTGATGACATCTTTGTGATCTGGATCAAAGGCGAGAACACCCTATTCACATTTATCCAGAACCTTAGCACGTTCTCCCCCATTCGCTTCACCTGGTCTTCCTCAGCCCTACAAATCATCTTCCTCAATGTTGACCTCCAATTCAAAGATGCCTATATCAGTACTGCCAGCCTTGCCAAACCTACCAACCACCAGCAATATCTTCACTTTGACAGCTCCCACCCATTCCATACA
Organism: Schistocerca nitens; assembly: GCF_023898315.1. Taxonomy (NCBI): domain Eukaryota; kingdom Metazoa; phylum Arthropoda; class Insecta; order Orthoptera; family Acrididae; genus Schistocerca; species Schistocerca nitens. The sequence goes on along the minus strand of NC_064614.1, from coordinate 133,484,012 downwards.
GCCTAGCCATCCATGGCCCTTGCATCTCTAGTGACAAGCAGTAGATGAAGAAATAAATCATGAGCCTCACTGAGGCATTCACTGACCATAATTACCCTTCCAAGTCACCCACAATTCACAAAGTACCCCTGTCCAACCACATAAGAGCATTCCCCTTGTGACTTAGTACCACCCAGGACAGGAGCAATTGAATCACTTTCTCCACCACAGTTTGTACTACCTCTCGTCATACCCTTAAATGAGTGATGTCCTACTCACTATCCTTCTCACCCTCCCACAGTGGTATTCCACCACCCTTGAAACCTACACAATATATTTTTCCATCCCTACATAAACCTACTCACAAACCCTTGCCTCATGGCTCAGATCCCTCTAATAGACCTTGATACAAGACCTGCCCCATAAATCCCCCCACCACCATCTACTTCTGTCTGGTCACAAGCGTCACCTGTCCTCTCAAAGGCATTTATGTGTCTAAAAGCTAAGTTGCAACCACTGTGCTGCATTCTACGTGGGCATGGCAAACAAGCTGTCTGTCCACAATTATGACCTCCGACAAACTACAGCCAAGAAACGACTGGATCACCTAGTTGCTCAGCATGCTACCCAACACCACGTTCTTCATTTTAATGACTGCTTCACAGCCTATACGATCTGGATCTTTCCTACCAATAACAGCTTTTTCGAATTACGCAGGTGGAAGCTGTCCTTGCAATATATCCTACGTTCCTGTAACCGTCATGGCCTCAGTCTTCGTTAGTCATTGTCCTTCACCCACCTTTCCCTTTGTCTGTTGCCACTTGAGCACTAACAGCCCTCTATGCCACCAATGCACCTACAGTCTTTTTACTTCTCTCCTTTTCCACTGGATGTAAATAAGAGAATATTAGTAATGGTGAAAATATTTGTATGCAGCTTAATAAAGATTTTAAAATTATTTTCCCAAACAGATACTATAAATTAATTACTGTTTGGATCTGCAGTTCTTTGAAGATGGAAATATTAAGCTGAGACATGGGGGAATGTAGAAACTTGAAAATAATGATAATGAATTTCATGGTCTAGAATTTCTAGTTAAATTCAAATTTTGCAGTTTTATCAATGCCATGCCCATGCCATCCTGTTTTAATTTCATTGAGCTCTGCTTGCTGGCGTCTGGTTCACAAAAAGTTCATTATCCCCCCCCCCCCAAGTGTGCTCAAGTACCCCACTTAGTAGTGTAATAGAAAAGCCGGTGGAGAGTGCTGTTGCAAATGTTGTTGACGATGCTTCTCAGAGGACAAGTTGTACTAGTATTCGTGCATATGTGGGTGACTTTGAGCTGAGCTATGAGTGACAAGAATTACGGAATTATCACAGACTAGATATTTGCATATACAGAAACAACCAACTGAATTAGATATAGCTCCTAGGTTCGAAAAGTCAAAGCGCTCCTTTTGCCACAGTAAGGGGAATAGGCAAGCAAACCTCAACACTGTGCTGACCTCATACCTTGAAGTGGTCTTCGGTGTAACAAGTGGGGAAGACATTTCGTATCAGCATATTTGATTGTGATCACATCATGGGAGAATGCAAAGGGCACTTCCTCTGCAGGATCATGCAGGAAGTGACTTTTAACCTGCCACGATCTCAAGAGTACACCGTCAGTACCTCAATCTGAAGTAAAGGCACTGCTGTTGGCAATTACATGTTGAAAATGAGGGTCACCTTCGAATATTGTAGATTGTAACATTAGACAGACAGGAAAACATATAGCATGCCTCTTGCCAGTTCAATGATGGACATGTGAACCATGCAGATCTACATCCTTGACATAAAATAGAGAAACCATCGTTGATATGCAACAGAGAAACCCATACATCAACACCTGTTTTCCTCAGGTGACCGGACAGTTTACCACTGCTACAGAAACAACACTACTGGACGCTTGGAGCATGGTTCAAATGGTTCAAATGGCTCTGAGCACTATGGGACTCAACTGCTGTGGTCATAAGTCCCCTAGAACTTAGAATTACTTAAACCTAACTAACCTAAGGACAGCACACAACACCCAGCCATCACGAGGCAGAGAAAATCCCTGACCCCGCCGGGAATCGAACCCGGGAACCCGGGCGTGAGGAGCATGGTAAAAGTCATCTGGACCGATGGCTGCATTACACATCACTACATGCCACTGAATAGGACGAGTGTATCAAAAACTACGTGAAACAATGCATCCCATTTGTCAGAAGAGTACTGTTAAAATGAGAGGTACAGATATTCCCATATGGGCGATGTTTACACAACATGAAATGAGGCTTTGATGTATGCCACTGTCTCTACCAGCGGATGACATAGGCACCTAGTGTCCGATCAAGTGCATCTGTTTGTTCAGCTACAGGCCTACCCAATAGATGACCTATACTTTCAGCAAGACAGTTCGAATTGTGTCCAAATGGTTTCGTCAATACTACCTTCCCCCATCTCTCCAGATCATTTATCACAGTACTTTTAAGCACATCTGGGACGCAACTGAACGAGATGTGCTCACTGTGGTCCAACTCACACAAACCTACACACGTTGTGGGTGTCAGTTTAGCAGATATGGGTTCAAACGTTTCCACAACGATCAGTGTCTTGTGGAGTTATTACAATAACACATGTCATCGCCGACAGGACCTTAGAAGCTATAATATGCTGCTAAGTATGTAACCATAGTTAGTTAAATTGTTATGATGGCACACATGTTGGGCTCTCACTGAAGAATAGGAATGGATAACACAGGGTGATCTCTATAGCCTTACACGAGCATGCCACATAAAGTGATAAATGCTCGCAGAGGGCATAAACATTACTGAAGCTCTCAAAGTGCAAAGAAAAGCACCCAGGATGACGGGATGAATGATTGTTCCCACTTTGTTTTCGGCACCTGTCGGACATTTGATTTCTTTTTATGCAAACGATCAAGGATGTAACGACGTTTTGTTGTGTACTTAATTTGTGAAAGATGTGGGTATAATTTGGAGTATATCCAGTCTGTAAACAGAACAGAAGCATATCTGCAGGAATGTCACCACAGGTGTTTCTCATGTGGTCGACCATGACTTCACAGCCTGTTGTCACTTGCTGACAAACTGTATATTTTAAATAATCCCGCAGAAAGAAATCCGGCAACGTCAAATCCAGCGACTAGCGAGCAAATTAACAGGGCCACCTCCGCCCATCCAGCGACCAGTGTAAACACGGTCTAATACCTCCCGTGCTTCAATTGTGTAATGCGCTGGGCAACTGTGCTGCAACTACATATAGATGCAGTACTGTGACAATACTAACTATAGACATACCGGAATCGCGTTGTAATTGCCGGGCAGCCAGCCGGGGTGGCCAAGCGGTTCTAAGCGCTTCAGTTTGGAACCGCGCGACCGCTCTGGCCGCAGGTTCGAATCCTGCCTTGGGCATGGATGTGTGTCATGTCCTTAGGTTAATTAGGTTTAAGTAGTTCTAAGTTCTAGGGGACTGATGACCTTAGAAGTTAAGTCCCATAGTGCTCAGAGCCATTTGAACCATTTTTTGATTGCCAGGCACTTATCCATGGGTTGTGGTAGACTGCCACTAGTACAGCTATTTCATTAGCTTCTCCTTCAACAGGTTTCCTTCGTTTCCTTTTGCCGATCTGTACGCTACCATCAGACTTGAAGACGTTCACAACCTTGTAAAAAAAAATAAATAAATAAATAAAATAAAAAAATGAACGAAAGCGAGCTTTCCCTAGAAAACGCTTTGCATACAAGGCAACAGGAGCCTCAACATTTCTCCTACATTCTCAGGAAATCAGGATTATTTTTTTCTCCAGTGGTTGCAACATTCATCATCTACTTGCATGTCTATTCTCCAAATGATAGGCACTTCTGCAGGCAGTAAACACTGAGCAAGGATAGTGATGTTTAGAGCCGCCATCTGTTGTACTCTGTACGAGACATGAGCTCCTGTTGCAGTATACTGCCTGTTATTATACACTGTACGTTGGATAGTCCCCTGTTGGTTATGCCGGAGGAATACAACTTTGCGAATGGGGTTTCCAATTAGTAGTTATAATACTCTCCCGTCCTACCCTTGCAACATGGAGGTAGGTTCCCACATGTCACTGGATATTCAAGGGCCATTGAGTAGCATGCTGTAAATTACGATCGTGTACCCATTTCTGTTCAACTGATTAGAGCGCCACCTGTGACGAAACGAAGAAAACGCTTCAGACAAAACGTATGTAGATTTTGAGATAGAGTGGTAATCTGCAATAGAAAATGGGGATTCCAACTGAAGATTTCAAATTTGCCCCCCCCCCCCCCCCCACCACCCACACACTAGGTCGGGTGGTGGATCAAGTGTGGTATCGTTGGATGTCACCGCCAAGGTAGACAAATTGGAATTATAATTTTCTTTTATCTGATATGTTGTTTTCGAGATATTTCAATGTCTTCAGTTAAAATGAACACACAGTATATCACTGGAAATCGTTGAAAGTGAAACTAGTAGAACCAGCTCAAGTCCGGTGTGCCACCGCCTTTAAGCAGGCATGATCTGTGAATGATATCACTCTGGATAAAACTTTATATGTAAATATACACGAGAGACATTCAGTAAGTAATGCAACACTTTTTTCTCAGGCGGTTTCGGTTGAAAACGTACGGAATTTGTTACGGGGCATCTGTGTATATTCCCCTTTCAGATCCTATAGTTATACGAAGTTCTGGTAGATGGCAGCACCATATGTAGCCTTCAATATGGCGTCTGTAAGGGAGTTGCGTTCCAACCAGAGAACTGTCATTGAGTTTCTTTTGGTGGAAAACCAAAGCTTCACAGAAATTCACAGGTGCTTGCAGAATGTCTACGGAGACCTGACAATTAACAAAAGCACGGTTGGACAGGGCATCTGTGATCATTGCAAGAAATTCAAGCAAATCTGTCTGACCTAGCTGTAATTCCTGCAGTGCTGGAATGTGCGGATCACAGTCAAACACTTCGCTGCACAATTGGACATCTCTATTGGTAGTTTTGACACACTCGTTCACCAGTTGGGGTACTCAGAGGTGTGTGCCCGCTGGGATCCACGCTGCCTAAAGTCGTCGGCACACGGACCGTGCTGTGGAACGTTAACGTTGAGCGTGCCAAGTTCAACGTCCTGCTGAACGCTCACGAACGATGCGACTTGTGCATACGATATGTGGGCCTCAACGTGGTATACCCGATCGCAATGCACTCCAGCGGCAGTTGTGGGATGTTTCTAGTTCGTAAATCACACTGTTTACTCAACAGGCTGTGTAAAATTCCCACATTAGCTCTATTAAAAGGCACATTTCCTACATTGTTCATATCCTAGTCACGTTGTTTTATATGTAATATACACATATAAAAACTTCTATATCGATGTACATGTTTTGAGACAAAAAGGGAAGTACCATGTCCAGTCAATAAGGACACAGGCTTATAATACAAGCTCCATTACAAACAGTGGGACACAAATTTGCTATAGTTCTCCACATAAGAAAACACTATTTCATGTTCCCCACATTTTGGTAAAACCCTAAAGTCATTCTTACTTGATCACTGTTCCTACCCAGTAGCTGAAACTTTACAACATGTAAATCACGAAACTCAAAAGAAAAAGGAACAAAATATCTTTATACAAGTAGTGCAACCTGTCCTGTAGATTAAGCCAATCGAACAAACTCAGTTCTCAAAAAAAGGTGAACTTACATTGTAAGGTGTATGCTTCGCCGGCGATGGGCGAGGCATGACAGAATCTCTGAGCAGAGAATAGTTTATTGTTAGTTGTTGCTTGTTGCGAGTCTGTGCTAGTCTGCGCGAGTCGACAGTAGAAATCAGTGTGTGCTAGTCTGCGCGAGTCTGCAGTAGTAGTCAGTCGGATACAGTAGTAGTCGGTCGGCTTTAGTAGCGAGTGGACAGGAGTAGTCTGCGGGAGTTGGCATGCGTCGGCTGTGTGCTCTGGTCGCGACTCTGGTCAGGACTCTGGAGGATGAGTATTGTTGTAGAAGGTAAAGAAGCAGCATTGCGCATATTTAATAATGTATGTTAATTGTAATTTAATTTGTTGAGAAAAAATGCCCCAATAATAATTTTTTTATAAAGTAACTCTTTTAAAGAAAAACATTCATTTCAATTTAAAGAACATTTCCAATGGATCGTCACTCCTTTCAAGAATCCAAATACACTCCTGGAAATGGAAAAAAGAACACATTGACACCGGTGAGTCAGACCCACCATACTTGCTCCGGACACTGCGAGAGGGCTGTACAAGCAATGATCACATGCACGGCACAGCGGACACACCAGGAACCGCGGTGTTGGCCGTCGAATGGCGCTAGCTGCGCAGCATTTGTGCACCGCCGCCGTCAGTGTCAGCCAGTTTGCCGTGGCATACGGAGCTCCATCGCAGTCTTTAACACTGGTAGCATGCCGCGACAGCGTGGACGTGAACCGTATGTGCAGTTGACAGACTTTGAGCGAGGGCGTATAGTGGGAATGCGGGAGGCCGGGTGGACGTACCGCCGAATTGCTCAACACGTGGGGCGTGAGGTCTCCACAGTACATCGATGTTGTCGCCAGTGGTTGGCGGAAGGTGCACGTGCCCGTCGACCTGGGACCGGACCGCAGTGACGCACGGATGCACGCCAAGACCGTAGGATCCTACGCAGTGCCGTAGGGGACCGCACCGCCACTTCCCAGCAAATTAGGGACACTGTTGCTCCTGGGGTATCGGCGAGGACCATTCGCAACCGTCTCCATGAAGCTGGGCTACGGTCCCGCACACCGTTAGGCCGTCTTCCGCTCACGCCCCAACATCGTGCAGCCCGCCTCCAGTGGTGTCGCGACAGGCGTGAATGGAGGGACGAATGGAGACGTGTCGTCTTCAGCGATGAGAGTCGCTTCTGCCTTGGTGCCAATGATGGTCGTATGCGTGTTTGGCGCCGTGCAGGTGAGCGCCACAATCAGGACTGCATACGACCGAGGCACACAGGGCCAACACCCGGCATCATGGTGTGGGGAGCGATCTCCTACACTGGCCGTACACCACTGGTGATCGTCGAGGGGACACTGAATAGTGCACGGTACATCCAAACCGTCATCGAACCCATCGTTCTACCATTCCTAGACCGGCAGGGGAACTTGCTGTTCCAACAGGACAATGCACGTCCGCATGTATCCCGTGCCACCCAACGTGCTCTAGAAGGTGTAGGTCAACTACCCTGGCCAGCAAGATCTCCGGATCTGTCCCCCATTGAGCATGTTTGGGACTGGATGAAGCGTCGTCTCACGCGGTCTGCACGTCCAGCACGAACGCTGGTCCAACTGAGGCGCCAGGTGGAAATGGCATGGCAAGCCGTTCCACAGGACTACATCCAGCATCTCTACGATCGTCTCCATGGGAGAATAGCAGCCTGCATTGCTGCGAAAGGCGGATATACACTGTACTAGTGCCGACATTGTGCATGCTCTGTTGGCTGTGTCTATGTGCCTGTGGTTCTGTCAGTGTGATCATGTGATGTATCTGACCCCAGGAATGTGTCAATAAAGTTTCCCCTTCCTGGGACAATTAATTCACGGTGTTCTTATTTCAATTTCCTGGAGTGTATATATATATATATATATATATATATATATATATATATATAGGCCATCTCTTTTAAAGAAAAGTATTCATTTCAATTTAAAGAATTTTCCAATGCATTATCATTGCTTCCAAGAATCCAAAAATATATATATATAGGCCAGCATTGCACGAAGCTGTGTCGAAGAATGTATACATAAGAGCAGATATATAATTGCAGTTTTATTGAGGTAAGTATTTTTGCTTGTTTTATTCAGAATACAGGGCCGAAGGTCAGCGCTGCTGTCCTTATAAAATTTACCAGATATTATTATTTCTGTTGGGAGGTTACATTTCGTTCATGGTTCATTATTTATTAATATTGTGTGAGTTTATGGTCAATTTTCATTTCTTAATTCTTGTGGGAAGGTTAAGCTTAGCGACCATTTACATTTTTATTTAACAAAATTTCGTGTGGGGAGGCTACACTTGGCTCCATTTCACAATTTTTATTAAACATTATTTTTGCTGGGAGGTTACAACATTTACATAACATCAAAAATTATAGTGTATACTTACATTAAACTAACAATAAAGCATCACAACTTATTTATATGCAAATATTATGAAAAAGTGTTTAGACTTTGCGAGATGCAAACCATCATCAGATCATGTAGCTGGTCTTACAACGTTTTTTTTTTGTTCGTTGTTGATCGGTGTGTTTGGTCGTTGCGGACGTCACATGACTTCCGGTCAAGTTCGAGTGTTGATCCTTCTACTCAGTTTTTTTTATTACAGAGGCCAACCAGCTCTCTGACCGAACACGCTGTGCTACCGTGCCGGCTGACGCTAAAGTGATAACTGCTAATTTAGGGTCTTCTTACAAGACCTTACGACATGCTAAGAGCTTTAATCGTAGCTATGTTACTAACTCAAATTTAATTACAACAAATTGTACCAAGAACAATGTGTTTTTCGTGGATCCTCAGTGTGTTGCTACCTTCAAATGGTATACTCTCAAAATACACAAGTTACAATAATTCTTTTGCCACAAATATGGTGTCTCTCATTATTTTATTGCATCGAATCACGCAGTTAACAACAGGTTTTCGAATGATTCTGTTTGCCGGTGCTCAGAAGCGACATATATACGTGTAGGCTTGAACTGAATGCCAATATGGCGTCTCACAGCTCAAGGCTGAAGGGATGTGGCGTGCATGTGACGTAGGTGGCGTTGTGCCATCTGCTTAGTCAACGCTCAGACGCACGCTCAGGATATCTGACATGCTAGATATTGCTCTGCACGTTCGGAAAGACTCCCGAACGTGCTATTCCACGCTATGACGTCACAAACTCGGCACGCTCAACGCTCAACGTTCGGATGCACGGTCCGTGTGCCGACGGCTTAAGGGAAGACCATAAAGAGCAACGAAGGTCCATCTGTGTGGAACTGCTTGTGCATTTCATGGTTGATCATGACCTTTCTTTAGCGATCATCGTCACAGACTACAAAACATGGATTCGTGACTTCGAACCTGAAGCAAAACGGCAGACCTTGGAGCAGCGCCACACCACCTCTTCTCCGAAGAATAAGTTCAAAGCCGCACACTCATTATTAAAGTCATGTCGACTGTCTCCTGGGAGACTTAAGGGGTTATCCTGTTTGATTTCTTCCCTCAGTGCGCAAAGGTCAGCTCAGAAGTGTATTTTGCTGCCGTGAGAAAATTGAAAAAATGACTTCAGCGAGTTAGTCGCCACAAAAATGCAAACGAACTTCTGCTCCTGCATGACAACACAAGGCATCACATAAGACTGGTTACAAAACTTCATTGGACTGTTCTTCTTCATCCCCCCTACAGACCGGATCTCGCACCTTTCGATTTCCATCTGTTTGTCCCAATGAATGATGCACTCCATGGGAAGCAGTACATGGATTATAGAGAAGTTATTGATGCAGTAAGACGTTGGCTCTTGATGTCGACTAGTAGAGTGGTACCATGCGGGCATAAGGACCCCAGTAGGATGGCGCAAGCCCGTCGCATTAAGCAGAAACTTCGTTGAAAAATAGGGCTTCGTAGCTAAAAGAGTCGGGAATAATGTGGTGTATTCGAATCCTGAATAAAACCGAGCTGATTTCTGAGACAATTGTGTTGCATTACTTATTGAACACCCCTCATAGCAAGCTTCCACTGCTGTCTATAATGACTTTCAGTGTGTGCTGCTAGGAAACAAAGCTTCCTACTTTCAACTGGAAAGTGAATGTTTGGTTCGTTTTTGGGGAAGGAGACCAGACAGCGCGGTCATCGGTCTCATCGGATTAGGGAAGGATGGGGAAGGAAGTCGGCCGTTCCCTTTGAAAGGAACCATCCCGGCATTTGCCTGGAGCGATTTAGGGAAATCACAAAGTGGGTGTATCTAGTTGTGTGACCAAATTGGTTCCCATTTTGTCAAGGGCTACAGTTCAGTTAGTCGCCTGACAGTCAGGGGGTGTAGGAGGAATGGGGACTCCTGGCAGCAGGCTTAAGCCGTCGGCACACGGACCGTGCTGTCGAGCTTTAACGTTGAGCGTGCCAAGTTCAACGTCCTGCTGAACGCTCACGAACGATGCGACTTGTGCATACGGTACGTGGGCCCCAACATGGTATACACGATCGCAACGCACTCCAGCGGTAGTTGAGGGATGTTTCTAGTTCGTAAATCACACTGTTTACTCAACGGGCGCGCGCAAAATACCCACATTAGCGCTGTTAAAACGCACATTTCCTCCATCGTCCACGAAACGGAAAGTACCATGTCCATTCAATAAGGACACAGATTTATAAAAGTTCCATTACAAACAGTGCGGTACAAATTTGGAATAATTCTGCGCATAAGATAAACATTATTTCATCATTCCGACATTTTAGTAAAACCCCAAGGTCAGTCTTACTTGATCACTGTTCCTACCCAGTAGCAGAATCTTTGCAACATGTGAATTATGAAGCGAAAAAGAAAAAGGAGCGAAATTTCTTTATACAAGTAGTGCAAGCTGTCCCGTAAATTAAGCCAATCGAACAAAGTTACCCCTCAAAAAAAGGTGAACTTATATTTACATAACATCAAATATTATAGTATATACTTATATCAAACTAATAATAAAGTATCAGAACCCAATAAAAACGCGAATGTTAGGAAAAAAATTTGGAAGTGGCAAGACATGAACCACTGCCCCATCAAAATAACCTACAGGGGCAGTGGCGCTAGTCACTACGCTACAGCAATAACATATTCCATACGTCTAATCATAGTATCTTCGCTCGTGCAGAAAACCTTAATCGTAGATATGTTACTAATTGAAGTTTAATTATAACAAATTGTACCAATAACAATGCGTTTTGGGTAGATCTTCAGTGTGTAGCCTACTCTCATAATACGCAAGTTACAATAATTCTTTAGCCACGAATATGATGTTTCTCATTATTTTATTGGAATGAATCACACAGTTAACAACGGTTTTTTTTTAGTGATTCTCAATTTGCTGATGCTCAGAAACGGCATATATACATATAGGCTTGAAATGAATGCCAATATGGCGCCTCACAACTCTGTACTGAAGGGAGACGGCGTGTGTGTTACGTAGGTAGCATTGTGCAATCTCATTGGTCAACGCTCAGACGCACGCTCAGAATATCTGACATGCCAGATATTGCTGTGCACGCTCGGAAAGACTCCCGAACGTGCTATTCCACGCTGTGACGTCAGAAACTCGGCACGCTCAACGCTCAACGTTCGGATGCACGGTCCGTGTGCCGACGGCCTTAGGGATGCTCGTGACAGTAGGTGCGGGTGTTAGACTAGTAGGAGGTGGAGCTCTTACTGGACTCTATGTTGAGCTTGGTCGGCGCGAGTGGTCTCAGCATGTCGTCGTATTCCTCTCGGGGCCTCCCTAGCAGCCCCATCAGGCCCTCCAGCTCTTCTTCCGGACACATCAGATACTTCTCCAGCGTACTTAGTCGCTCGTCTTTCCTGAAACACGAAGCGCGCACATCCCCAATCTCGCAGTAAAGCCTGTTACCGTTACCTGAACTGATCAGTTGTCACAAGTCATATTCCATTACTTACTTGTTCTGAACTTAAGAAAATCACAACGTTTCAAAAATAAAACCTTGTGCAGCACTATTGGTATTCGACAAAGAAATTCTCAGGTGTCCTCACAAGGAGGAGTTACGGAAATGACAATCTACAAAAGTTTAGATCAGATATTGTGATGGGACTGAATGATTTCGCACGATTTAGCAATGTAATTTTTTTAGGGTTCGTTTCATTCTGTTGAAACAGCACGAGACAAAATACGGGAAAAGGAACATGTAAAAATGTGCAACTTTGTCTATGTAATTTATGTGTTGTGTATTTGTGGAGATAATCGAGTACCTTGTACAGCACGATCGGGAGGTGGCAGCAAAGATCATCCGTCAGCCCAAGGACAACAGCAGAGCGCTGGAGCCAGAGACCATAGTGCACCAGCTGGACACTAGAAGAACGACCGACGGCTGTATGTTGCTCATTTATAATCGTTAAGGAATAATGGAGGCGCCGTATTTTTGTCAACGAAATGGTTCACTTATGCTTTTATGCCTGAGGAAAGGCAGTTAGAACAGAGGAGCAGCGAGGGACACTTAGAGCAACGAAGTTTGTGTTCAGACGATCGAAAGGACCGATAATTAGTTGTTTTTTGTTCGATAACTTGCGTTGATGCGGTTAGCTATCGAAATTAATTAATCGGACGGCTGTATCGATTTATTGTACAGGTGGGAAGTTTCCGCAATTTTACTAGTGTGACTGAAAGTGTCTGTATTTCGGTGAAAGGTTGCATCTACTGAAGCAAACCAAGCGCTGTATCATGTGTGAGATACAGAGGCGAGCGAGTGCGGCGGGACTTACCCCAGTTCACTGCTAGGACAACCACGTCACCTTAACACGACTGCTCGTAGCGCACAAGTATTGCACCACAATTTAGTATGAAATTAAAAATCAAAATTTATGTTTAAAACTTTGTTAAATTATAGTTTAGTGTAAGAATGTTCCAAATACCAAGTCTTGCCGTTTTAAGAGAAAAATCAGAGGCGCTAAATAATGACGCTAGGAAGCCAGAATTTGGTCAGAAGGTGCAGTTAGAAGTTATAAATAAGTGATGCTGGTTTCCAAAACCATAAAACAAAAATTAACGCCAGAACCCACGTTTTTCAGAAAAATCAGAGGCGCTAAATAATAGACTTAGAAACTTGAAAAGTTGTTTTATGCATCAGTATACCCCAAAAATAATAACAGAGTCAACATTAATCTACCTCTTATAGTTTTTGAGTAATTAAATAAAAACTAATTTTGTAACTAAAATGTACCCAAGTGTTGTAGATTAAGTACTTGAAATTTTAATGATAGAGGATTTTGGTTAAACCAGATGACCAAATATATCAAAGAATAGAGCTACACCAAGTTTAAGACTTGTAACATAAATAGCAACTGATATAAGTCTTAGCAAAGGTATGGTTGTGAGGTAACAATCTACCGTTTTTTCCACTAAATAAATTCTATTAAGCAAAGTTTTCATTCTAGCGAGCTGGAACTTTCTACGTGCTTTCAAACTGCTTATCTGCATACCAGCAAAAATTAAGAAGTTTCTAAAGTAATTGGTAACTGTGCTATTAAAGATGATTGTGCCCGAGATAGCGGTCGTTTGTCGACTGCCACCGTATGCAAATAGACAGACAGCAGATGTTTCCTCAGCAGTCCGCACCGGCACCTTATAAATACAGCCCCTGAAGCAGTCGGAAGGTTCACTTCGCTCTCAGCCACCGTGAGGTCCACGCCAGTTAAACATCTGGTCGCGCTCTGCCTCGGATGACGTCAGGGCCGAGCTGTGACAAGTGCGTATTTGACAGTCAAAACGGATAATGAACTCGCGAGGACTGTACACCGTCCTGGATCGTTTAGAATTCGGTAAAATAACTGTTAGTGTGCCGTCCGTGTGAAATTCAAATCCGCTTGGCAAGTGGTGAATTTATTTCCACTTTTATGGCGAGCATTAATTTTTGAACATTTATTGTGAACTTTCAATTGAGTGATGTTAGTCAGGGCGAAAAACAATCTGGTAGGAAGTTACCGTAGAGGTCGCCTCTGAACTGTTAAAGGTGCTGTTAGAATAGAAAGACTTGTTTTCAATTGAACATAACGCAATTTTAAGTGTTGTTTGTGAGAAACTTTAATTAAATTAAATCTTGATTGGAACTTTAAACTTTTATTGAAGTCATAGTCCTGATCCCGCAAAGAAATGGGAAATAGTTTTCTTTCAGTGGGCTGGACCGGAATGTGGCCGTGCAAACTGGAAACTAAGGTCAGTATGTTTCCTTCGCTTTCTGGCTGACCACCAAATTATTTGCCAGGCTCACGTGATTAAAGACGGCATCAAAACTTTAAACTAGTGAAGTAACTTACTCGCCGCCCCACACTACGCCTGTAGGGCTGGGTGTAAAAGACTGGAAATAATTTAATTTTATTGCTCTCCTCGATTTATTTTGAAGAATTATCGCAGTGACGCATTCTTCTGTTAGCTGAGCGTGGGTTTAAGCTTTTTACTAGCAACGCAGCTACGAATGTTCTGAGAACTGTGAGTAATCAAAGAGGTATTGTTTGACTTCAGCAGTCAGACTGAAGCTAATTGAGTCGGGGTTCCAGTTATGGCGTATTTGTAGCACGGCTCTAAAGTGATTGCTGTGATTAATTGTAAAAGTTGATGAAGGCGTACTCTGACGCACAGAACAATGGCCGCGATTTTATTGGATAGATTTGGTACTTGAGGTGATAAGTGAGTAGGATTTTGCGCATATTGTATTATTTTGCTGTCAAGAGGAGTTCTCGATCTTTGTAGAGATTTGAAGATTGTTACCAGAACACCCAGACCGGTATTTTTTGTTGCTTTTTTAATAAAGTTTATCCCTCTCAGAGTTGCGATAGTAACGTTCATGTCGATACAGACCCTAGCTTAACGATATTTAAGCGGAATTCCACTGCAACCACTATTGCTGTAGTTAATAGCGATGAGTCACGTTTTCATTTAGGTATTATTGGTGATATCACGGATAGCTAACACCTGAAATGGCTGAGAATTCTGCAATTTGTGTTTTAAATTGAATTAAAAAGAAGTGGTACCATTTAGGCTTTTTTAAAAAATTACTTCGTTTCCTTTAGAATTAGAATGATAATTTAGCTTTGCTTCTCACTTGATCATTCGTAGACGTTTTGTCTCTGTACATAGTAAAGAGAAGGAAATAAAGTGTTATTTTGTTCAAAAATCTAAAGCTACACCCCTTGTTCTCATTTAGCTCAAAGTTACTAAATAACTGCTATTTGAGAGTAATCATTCATTAAGATAGAATCAAGCGAGATCTTAAACTGTGGAACATTAACAAGTACAAAAGAGCTGTCAAAGTCAGAGATTCTTGAGTGACGAATGAAAGTGTGGCTATTAAGTGTCGTAGAGCGGTAATAACACACTTTAGACGTCGATTATACATTTATTTAGCACATGCACATAAGTAAGTGAATGGTAGTACAAACGTAGCACGCATAGAGATCTTAGAACAAAACGTAAATCAAAGATGATCGAGTCGAAAGATACAGCGCTTTACACCAGAGGCGCCACAAATGCAAGATAGGTAATCCAAACTACTTCCGAGTTAAAGACTTTTGGCTTCAAGATCATATAATTGATAAA
This sequence comes from Schistocerca nitens, assembly GCF_023898315.1. Classification (NCBI taxonomy): domain Eukaryota; kingdom Metazoa; phylum Arthropoda; class Insecta; order Orthoptera; family Acrididae; genus Schistocerca; species Schistocerca nitens. The sequence continues at coordinate 133,468,677 of NC_064614.1, read as the reverse complement.
ATCATGATAAAATAATTAGGGCTCTGGTTTGTGTTTAAAAGGATGAAAGAGTGAGTTATCTGTTTAAAAGTACAGAAAATACATAGAACTGGTTTAGTTTTGTTTTGAAGTTGAAAGTTTACAAACGTCGTTTTGTAACATAAAGTCAGAGACGTTGTTCACAGTACTGATGACCATTGCCTTAGAAACAAAATAGATCACTGACTTTATCTGTGAAAATTCATATATTTGAAACGTATTTTGGGTTTTTTGTAAAGGTAGTATGTGTAAGTAACAAGGTAGCAAAAATATACCAACTTTCAGTGTGATTTTACCAAAGGCTCAATCAGGAAGTAAGTGCATTTAAGGTCTGTGATTTATGTTAAAAAACAGTGTGACTTATATATTGGTAGTGGTGATTCTTGGCTACTCTAAAATGTTACGAGTAAGTAAATTAAATTATTTCTGTTATAGGAACATTTCTAGAGGTCCACCTCTCACATATGTGTTTAGACAAAATAATTTCAGATTAAAATCGATTATTCATGGTGTTTAATCTTTGGTATTACTGGATTGTATGCGATATGCAATGGCACATTCCCTTTAGTGTGTTGACATAATTATAGAAGGAACTACCTAGTAAAAGACAATACTATTGACTTTAACATAATAATAATAAATAACGAAAAGGTATTTCAAAACTACAACAATAACAATCTATGTAAAAAGCTGCCATTTGTGGGCTCACTTGCAATTCCCCAGAACCTGAACTTCTGTGCAGCGAGAATGTTACCGCTGCATTTCTTCGCATTAAAAGTCATAATTCTGAAGACTATTTAAAATTTTTCTTTCTCAACTTCTTATCTTACTGGGGTGGGGTTGTGTCTGATACAAACAGCGCTAGTTATATGAAGTTATAGGCGATTCTGGCACAGTCCAATATAGAGGGCAGAGAGAAATATGGAAACACCAAACACACGACACATTACCATATCTAAAACGGTGTAGGAAAACCGCTGGCATTCAAAACAGTCTTCAGTCGTCTCGGAGTGCGTAAATACAGATACTGCATGGCTTTTAAGAGACTCTTATACCATTGTTCCAAAAACAGGGGCAAGTCCAGGGAATGATGATGGAGGTAGATAGTGATCACGCACCCTTCTCTCCAAAGTAGAATACAAAGACGCCATAATGCTGAGTTCTGGCGATTGTAGTGGCCAGGGGATGTGTGACAATCCATTCTCGTTCTCGCAAAACCAGTCCTGGATGATGCGAGCTGCGTGAACAGATGCCATGTCACCTTGGAATACACTATCACCACTGGGGAACAAATATTTTGCCATGGGATGAACCTGACCAGCCAAAATGGTCTCATGAAAAATGAAATGATCGTATGGCATTGTTGGCCAGGAGGTTCCATCTGGGAAAGATCAGCCACCGAGTGCAAGTCTTATTTCAGTTGACGCAACATTGGGCGATGAGGATGTAATGATGATGAGGACACCACAACACCCAGTCCATGAATGGAGAAAATTTCCAATCTGGCCAGGAATCGAACCCAAGCCCAGTGCATGGGAGGAAAGCAGGTTACCCCTTTTTTTTAAAAAAAATCTCATTTTGTTAATTGAATTTGTTGAAGGACGACGTCCGATGACACCCACTCAGGTAGTTTGTTGATCCATTCATTCAGTTTTTTTATTATCAAGAGTAGCTAACCCTCTGGTTGAACACACTGAGCTACCGTGCTGGCATACTCAACTCAGCAGGCAAACATGGACACATAGTCCTTGGCAGTAATGCGAACTTTCAGAGCACCCATGGGGCCCACGGAATACACGATCTGGCTGCCCCAATAATCATCAAACCCCCACCATATAAACTCGGCCAGAAATTGGCAACAGAGTGCTATAAGACTCATCCAACCAATTGACTCTCTTCCATGGCGCCATAGTCGAGATTGTATGGTCTCCGCACCACGTTTTCCAGTTACTAGCATTTGCATCACTGACGAGTAGTTGTGGAATTCCAGCACACCCTGCGATTACTTGCTTATGGATCTTCTTTGGGTTGTTTTGGTGCTGACAGGGTTCGCGAGTGCAACATTCAGTGCTGCAGTGACTTTTGCAGGTGTCGTCCTCTTATTTTTCCTCAGAATCCACTTCAATGACCGACTGTCACTACGACCCAGCACACATTTTCGTTTGCGTTATGACTTAGTGGATGACGTTTTTCCACTTTCCCTGTGTGCGGTATGAAACTTCAACAAGGTGTGTCTTCAAACACGCAACACTTTGGCTACCTTAAGGCATCACTTTCTTTGGGATCCAATTGTTAGAGGACGTTCCAAGCTCTCTGTTCATTTGGCACTCCAATTTCTTCCCATTATGTTTTACTTTTAGTAGGCCACCACATTTATCTTCGCAATATTTTATGCACTTCTGCTATAATCAGTTTCGATTAGTCGATGTAAGCACTGCAGCAACCTCTTTGGATGGTCACTGAAGCAATTTTATGTCTTTGGGGAGTCATTTGTTTTCGACCAATGGAAGTCATTCGCGGTTTGCAAGCTGTGAAGGCCTTCTTGTTTGAAGGAGTATTGCAGATTTTACTGTATGTTCTATTGCAGGTTTAATATATTCGGCTGGTGAAGCCTTGTTTGGAGAGAAGACTGCCCTTATCTGGTGGAGGTCCACACTGTTGTGGAGATCCTATGACGAATAGGGAATTGAGTGAGACCATTTCAGTTTACTTGCCATGGTGAAGCTTAATTACAGTGGTGGGGCTACACTAGCATTGATTGATCACTATTACTCCACGAGCAGGAATGCAGCCATGTGGCTGTACACAGTGAAATGGAAACTCACCTGTCGCTCTTGCTTAGTTGAATGGAAACTGACTATAGCGTTGCACATTATTTTTTCACTTCATCATGCTGTAAATTTAAAGTTGTAACTCTCTCCTGAAGTATAAAATAATTTGCATGGTAGCCATCTTGTGACATGTTATGGGTTTGCCTGACGACCCATGTATTTTCTTGATGCTTCGAAAATCACATATCATGTGACTGACATGAGACACTAGTACTAATTAATTCTTCTTCACATGCTGTTAGGCTCCAGGTAGAGCCAAGGAAGGTCGATTGGAGCTGTTTCACCGACTGCTGTTTGCTGCATATCGTGTACAACAATTAAATTGGTCCTTATTTCTGGCCGGCGTAGCGTCCACGTTCGCCTCAATGGTGTTAATTTTGACTGACATAATCTTATGATTATGCGTCGTTAATGTTAATTTTTAATCTGTGACATGGCCAGAGTTTGGCTCACAAAATAATTTAATTTTTGTAAGTATCCCAATTTCTTTAATATTCAACATTAGACTGATAATGCATTGTAGTAGTAACATATGTCTGTATGTGGTTTAATTTATAGGTTCTGAAGAAGATTCCATTACTGGAATCGAAACCTAGGTAAACGAATAAAATTACCTTGCAACTGAAGGCTGAAAAAATTGTTTAATTGTTGTACATTTCACAGTTGCTGACACGCTGCAATATGTTAAAGATTTGCATATCGTGTAGATCGATTTCGCACATTACTATGATGTTATGTAAAGACGGTATTCAGAATTCATATGTCCTTTCAGACGGCTTACAGATTCTTTATATTCAAGACCAGTGCTTACAAAACTAAGGACACATCCTCGTAGAACAACTGAATGTTATAAGCAGAAAGCTAACACATGTTCAGTTTGGGTTAGTGCCTTTACCAATCAGTAATATTCCAGTATTAGCTATGTGAAGCCATTTCTTTCAGCTGCATTGAACCACGAAAGTATGTGTGTGTGCATGACTACTCCTACTAAATTTGCTGTTAACACACCGTTTCTAAATTGTGTTCTGGGGCTTAGGAATTATACTTTTTGCATAACATGAAGGTTTCAGATCTTAATTTTCACAATTTATAGGATTACTCTTTGCTTATTACGACAAGACGTCTTTGAAAGTGGGGATCAGGAGAGGTGTACCACCATAGGTCGGTCATCGTAATGGGAGCAACTCCTGGAGACAGCAGTAAGACTGTGGAATTGGATTTTAGATTGAGGATCGGAATATAATATCTTAATAATAAATATTAAACAAAGTAGACAGTAGCCAACGGCATGGACAAAGGGATAAATCTACTTGAAGTTTCCTGTGTTAATTATATTTTATTTGTTGTAAAATTAAATATTTTACAACGCCATTGTTGTTGCCGCGTTGTCGAGCCTCAAGCGACCGAAGTTAACACGAATGTTTTCGAAAATAAGGCACTGAAATTCAGCAAGCCAAGAAGCGGGTGTTGACTCAGGTTTGGTATGAGACAAGTTACGTGTCACTTATGGTAAACTTCTGATAACATTTTCAAGTGTTGTTGGGTTGGTTGGTTCTTGATATGGGACTCTGAAATTATTGTCCATGACGAGTGATTTTTATGTAATACACGAAGTTAGAGTTCTGTTCTGATTAAAGAAAGAAATGATAGTTTCGTCCAAGTTTTTCAGTACGTTAGAACAGTACAATCGGCAACCGCGAATAAATATTAGTTAATGGCTTCTAAAATGGTTCAAATGGCTCTGAGCACTTAACATCTAAGGTCATCAGTCCCCTAGAACTTAGAACTACTTAAACCTAACTAACCTAAGGACATCACACAACACCCAGCCATCACGAGGCAGAGAAAATCCCTGACCCCGCCGGGAATCGAACCCGGGAACCCGGGCGTGGGAAGCGAGAACGCTACCGCACGACCACGAGATGCGGGCTAATGGCTTCTCTTTTAACTATACAAGTGGACTGTAGCATAACACACCAGTCAGCTACATAAAAAGAACGTTATTTTCAGCGAATAAGCACTTCATTTGCAAGGTATAGGGAGTAATATACTGAGTCGCACATATTAGCAGCAGTAGATGAACAACACCTTGGTGATAGGTACAGGTAAGTACTTTATCCGAACAGCAACCCCCTGAGTGACCTACGCCTCAGAGCAGTTCTAAGGTGACCTCAGTACAGCCTACAGGGAAAGTGGCGGGGCAGATTTATGACCGAGTACTGGGTTGCTCGTCAGCTGCTAGCTTTACCATATTACACTCCTGGAAATGGAAAAAAGAACACATTGACACCGGTGTGTCAGACCAACCATACTTGCTCCGGACACTGCGAGAGGGCTGTACAAGCAATGATCACACGCACGGCACAGCGGACACACCAGGAACCGCGGTGTTGGCCGTCGAATGGCGCTAGCTGCGCAGCATTTGTGCACCGCCGCCGTCAGTGTCAGCCAGTTTGCCGTGGCATACGGAGCTCCATCGCAGTCTTTAACACTGGTAGCATGCCGCGACAGCGTGGACGTGAACCGTATGTGCAGTTGACGGACTTTGAGCGAGGGTGTATAGTGGGCATGCGGGAGGCCGGGTGGACGTACCGCCGAATTGCTCAACACGTGGGGCGTGAGGTCTCCACAGTACATCGATGTTGTCGCCAGTGGTCGGCGGAAGATGCACGTGCCCGTCGACCTGGGACCGGACCGCAGCGACGCACGGATGCACGCCAAGACCGTAGGATCCTACGCAGTGCCGTAGGGGACCGCACCGCCACTTCCCAGCAAATTAGGAACACTGTTTCTCCTGGGGTATCGGCGAGGACCATTCGCAACCGTCTCCATGAAGCTGGGCTACGGTCCCTCACACCGTTAGGCCGTCTTCCGCTCACGCCCCAACATCGTGCAGCCCGCCTCCAGTGGTGTCGCGACAGGCGTGAATGGAGGGACGAATGGAGACGTGTCGTCTTCAGCGATGAGAGTCGCTTCTGCCTTGGTGCCAATGATGGTCGTATGCGTGTTTGGCGCCGTGCAGGTGAGCGCCACAATCAGGACTGCATACGACCGAGGCACACAGGGCCAACACCCGGCATCATGGTGTGGGGAGCGATCTCCTACACTGGCCGTACACCACTGGTGATCGTCGAGGGGACACTGAATAGTGCACGGTACATCCAAACCGTCATCGAACCCATCGTTCTACCATTCCTAGACCGGCAAGGGAACTTGCTGTTCCAACAGGACAATGCACGTCCGCATGTATCCCGTGCCACCCAACGTGCTCTAGAAGGTGTAAGTCAACTAGCCTGGCCAGCAAGATCTCCGGATCTGTCCCCCATTGAGCATGTTTGGGACTGGATGAAGCATCGTCTCACGCGGTCTGCACGTCCAGCACGAACGCTGGTCCAACTGAGGCGCCAGGTGGAAATGGCATGGCAAGCCGTTCCACAGGACTACATCCAGCATCTCTACGATCGTCTCCATGGGAGAATAGCAGCCTGCATTGCTGCGAAAGGTGGATATACACTGTACTAGTGCCGACATTGTGCATGCTCTGTTGGCTGTGTCTATGTGCCTGTGGTTCTGTCAGTGTGATCATGTGATGTATCTGACCACAGGAATGTATCAATAAAGTTTCCCCTTCCTGGGACAATGAATTCACGGTGTTCTTATTTCAATTTCCAGGAGTGTATATCTCGCTCTTCCAAGGATCAATCAGCGTCTCTAGATTCGATTCATTCTATGCTGATGGACTGAATTTTCTACTAACTCACATTCAGCTTGAACATAATGCGGGAATTAGGTGACAGACTGTTAATAAGACTCACATTACTGAAATACAATATAATGATTCCTTTATCCATTATTGTTATTATTATTATTCACAGCTCATTACTACGAACATTGCAGTGTTAATTCACGAAAGATGTTGGTTGGATGTCAGATAGGACCTCTGACCTTGCCAGCTGAAGTACACTGAGTGGGAGGCACTCGACATGACTCAGTATTTCGGTGCTATGTGGTGAATTTGTCTCTGTGCAGCTCTGAAGTGAATGTGTCCCAGAACTCCCACGTTAAAGTCGCTGTCGATCTGTCTCCCAGCAGACTGTCGATCGTCTCGTGACATCTGTTCAGCAAGCACTTGCGGTTGTTCTGTGCAGCTGTTTACGCTTGTCGAACACTGTCTCTGCACTGCTGAAACTGCACCTGTATTTTGTTCACAACGTCATGAATGAGGGAGGGCTCCATATTTCTGTCTCGGCTAAAATCGGTCGACTTCCAGCCAGGAGTCCTTTGTGTCTGGTCGCTGTCCATCTGACAGTACAGTACGTGTATCACGGCCGTTAGGAAGTAACTGTCGTTGCGACCTGAACAAGCGAAGTGCGGCTTGTTGCACCGCATCTCCAGTTCCCCGTGTTGTTGGAATGTTGGGTTTTGGTGGGCGGAGCATAATTCCTCTGGTCACCGTAAACACCCCCCCCCCCTCCATCCCACCCCCAAGCCCCCCTCATACCGCCCCTAGAAAACTCGTTCCAGTTCCTGTAATAAAAAAAAAAAGGCCGGTTGAATTTAAAAGTGATATGCCAATGACTTTGTAGGAAAAGTGAGACTGCCATGATTATAAAAGCTGTACAATCCCATGCGCTTGTCCATTGTAACTAATTTAGAATTTTATTAAATCTAGAAAAATTATATACTTTTAGCTTTTCTTTGGTGAAGCGTACAGTCTGAAATTTCTAAGTGTCGGGGTGAAAACCCTTTTAAATCTAAAGCATGACAATACTTTTAATACTTTCAGTTGTATAGTTTTTAGAAACAGTGATTGTTGGTACGTCATTCTTCCTGTTTCACTTTAACATTCATCTAACTTTTAGTTTCTTAATGATTTCACTTGCTTCAGAATAGAATGAAATGAGATATATTTTTTCTGTGCTGATATATGTATAAACTTATGTTTTACGTGTCTTACTATCTAAAACATTTATACAGAGTGAGTCAGGAGGAAAGGTACATGCTTTGAAGCGTGATAGTAGTAGTGATTCTGAACAAAAAATTTCATTTTGATATATTCACTATTGCGAACGGTTTCCGAAATAGAACACGTTTGATATAATTTTTGTATGTTTCTCTGGAATAACTCGAAAATCGCATCCTCCAACGAAAACGAGTCTCAGTACACAATTAAACTAAATTAAATTTGCTACAAAAAGGGTCCTATTTATCTTTTGTCTAGGACTAACAGTCTGCGCGAAGGGATCGCGAGAATATTGGAAATCTCGCACGACACATGTCCGCTGTAGCCTAGGTACTTTTTATAGTCCAGTTTGAGGTAGTTTTCCGACTAGATAGACCACAAGCGTACTGCATCAAAATGTTAGTCTCAGCTTCCTCTATACTACTGTGGTACATTGTAAACAATGACAGTAAATAATACAGAAAATAAATAAAAATGTACGTTAAAAGTGTTCTATCTCGGAAACCATTCGGGATAGGGCATATACGCACATCAAGTTTTTTGTTCAGAATCACTAATGCTTTCACCCGTCAAAATACGTACCGTTCCTCCTGAGTCACCCTGTATATCCATCTTATGTAGGGCTAATATACGTCTGGAGGCGCCCTTCTTTTTGTGGCTACAGAAATACGATTTGTTGGAAATAAGCTGAAGCAGCCGGTGATCGATATGAGATGTGCACACACTGGCGCTGTCAGCACTGAAAGACAAACTGGGAAAAATTTCCTCCTCACAACGTCCCCACTCTGCACGAGACATTGTGCCCATCGTCGATAGACTTTATTCGTTCGGGAAAAAATTGGATTTGACACAAATATCCGGGATTTTCGTAGCCTTTGTCTCGGGTCCACAATGGCAGGCCTAATACTATGTTAGTCCGTTTCAGATTAAATTCAAAATGACAAGGATGCTAAGGCTGAAACGGGTCGTGGTCTTAAATTAAGAATGTATCAGTAACAAGGTGTTTAACGGATTAAAAATACATATGGTATGTTGGAAGCTGCGACTATATAGAAAAATTCGAATGGGGATAACCAGACATCTTTACAAGACACTGACAAGCAGCCCTTTCTCAATCACTGAGCCAGCAGGTGGAGACTGTTAGGATTTAGCCTCGCAGTTTATCCAACACAGCCCTCCATAGGTGCCGTCATACAATATGTAACTTACGGAGTTGGCATATTTCGACGCAGTGCTTTGTATTTGCTGAACGTAGGAAAATGTGAGTTAACGCAGATGAAAAGGAAAAACAGTCCTGTAATGATCGAATACAGCATCAGTAGTGGTCTGCTGACACAGTCACGTCGGCCGGTGTGGCCGAGAGGTTCTAGGCGCTACAGTCTGGAACCGCGCGACCGCTACGGTCGCAGGTTCGAATCCTGCCTCGGGCATGGATGTGTGTGATGTCTTTAGGTTAGTTAGGTTTAAGTAGTTCTAAGTTCTAGGGGACTGATGACCTCAGAAGCTAAGTCCCATTGTGCTGAGAGCCATTTGAACCATTTGGCACAGTCACGTTTGTTAAATATCTGGAAGTAACGTTGCAAATCAAATGGAACGAGCATGTGCGGATTGTAGTAGGGGGAGGGGGGAGAGGGGCAAAAAGCTCGAGTTCGGTTTATTGAGAGCATTTTTGGAAGGTCTGGTTCATCTGTACAGGAGACAAGTACAACAGTATTGCGAACCATTCTTGAGTACTGCTAGAGTGTTTGGAAATTCCGTTAGATAGGATTAAAGTAAGACATCGAAGCAACTAGGAGGAAGGCTGCTAGGTTTGTTACCGGTAGTTTCGAACAGCACGGTAATACAGTGTGTCCCTCTCAAACCTCCCTGATTTCAAGGACCCAGGAGAGAAAATCCACAGCAGATACGACAACGAAAAATGCACCACATTGTAGAGCATCTCCAAGAATTTATATTCCCGCGTCAGGAGTGCCAAGTATCGTCGCCAGAGTACAGCATGGTCGCATGAAGTGAAAATGGCGACTCCACAGCATCGCGTGCAAGCAGTAGTGTGGTTTGCAGAAGCAAAATCGCCGATTACTGTGCAAAGAAACTATCGTCGTGTGTATGAATGTGATCCATCTGATGTGAAAACAATTAAGGAATGGTAGGAAGTTTCTGGCTACAGGAAGTGTTCTGAAACATTCTGGCGGTGCATGTTACGGAGTTTCAGAAGAGACAGTGGTGGACATCAGACAAACGTTTCTCAGAAGCCCACGTAAGTCAATTCGTCAAGCACCTAGGCAACGTGATGTACCTCGACCAACATTGCATCGTGTAGTTCACCAGCGTCTTCATATGTGTGCTTACAAAGTGCTTCTGCAACAGCTGACGCCGAACGACAAACCACGTGGACAACAATTTGCTGCGAATATGCTGCAAAGTATTGATATGGATGCCAGCTTCCTGGAAAGATGTTTATTCTCTCTGTCGGATGAGGCAACCTTTCATCTATCAGGACGGGTTAATAGGCTTAATGTTCAGATTTGGGGTTCGCAAAATCCGCATGTTGTTATTGAACAAGTTCGTGATAGCCCTAAATTAAACGTGGGCTAATGCACGACAGGACTGTTGGGCTATTCTTCTTTGCGGAACAAACAGTGAATGGGTCAGTGTACCTGGACATGTTGGAGCTGTTTGTGTACCCTCAGATACAAGAAAGCATCCTTTTTCAACAAGATGGAGCTCCGCCACAGTGGTCAACGGCTGTTCGCAAGTTCCTGGACAGGAAATTTCCCAATCGTTGGATTGGACGCGGAGGACCTATTGCCTGGACACCATGTTCACCTGACAATACGCCGCTTGGTTTCTTCATGTGGGGATTCGTGAAGGACCGCGTGTATGCGAACAAAGTGGACGATATTCCTACGTTGCGACATCCTATCACTAATGCGATTGCAACAATAACGGAGGAAATGTTACAAATAACTTGGCAAGAAATTGAATATAGACTCGATATTCTTCGTGCTGTAGATGGTTCACATGTAGAGGCGTATTGATGATAAATAAACAAATTTTTTGAGTTGCTCTACAATGTGGTGCATTTTTCATTGTCGTATCTACTGTGTTTTTTTTTCTGGGTTTTTGAAATCAGGGAGGTCTGAGTGGGGAATCCTGTATTACCGTTATGTTTTGGGAACTCAAATGGAAATCTCTGGAGAGGAGGAGACGTTCTTTTAGAGGAACACTCTTGAGAAGATTTAGAGGAGCGACTTTTGAAGCTGACGACAGTACGATTGTCCTGCCGCCAACAAATATTTCGTGTAAGGACCGTGAAGATAAGAAGAGAGATATTAGGGCTTATACGGATCATAAAGTCACTTTTCGCTCATTAAGTTTGTGAGTGGACCAGGAAAGGGACTGTCTGGTAGTGGTATTAGGTACCATCTGTCATGCATCATGCAGTGGCTTGCCGAGTAAGTGTGTAGATGTATCCTACTGGCCAATAAAATTGCTACACCAAGAAGAAATGCTGATGATAAACGGGTATTCATTGGACAAATATATTGTACTAGAACTGACATACGATTACATTTTCACACAATTTGGGTGCATAGATCCTGAGAAAACAGTACCCAGAACAACCACCTCTGGCCGTAATAACGGCCGTGATTCGCCTGGGCATTGAGTCAAACAGAGCTTGGATGACGTGTACCGGTACAGCTGCCCACGCAGCTTCAACATGATACCACAGTTCATCAAGAGTAGTGACTGGTGAATTGTGACGAGCCAGTTGCTGGGCCACCATTGACCAGACGTTTTCAGTCGGTGAGAGATCTGGAGAATGTGCTGGCCAGGGCAGCAGTCAAACATTTTCTGTATCCAGAACTGCCCGTACCAGACCTGCAACATGCGGTCGTGCATTATCCTGCTGAAATGTAGGGTTTCACATGGATCGAATGAAGGGTAGAGCTAAGGGTCGTAACAAATCTGAAATGTAACGTCCACTGTTCAAAGTGCCGTCAATGCGAACAAGAGGTGACCGAGACGTGTAACCAATGGCACCCCATACCATCACGCGAGGTGATACGCCAGTATGGCGATGATGAATACACGCTTCCAATGTGCATTCATCGCGATGTCGCTGAACATGGATGCGACCATCATAATGCTGTAAACAGAAACTGGATTCATCCGAAAAAAAAATGACGTTTTGCCATTCGTGCACCCAGGTCCGTCGTCGAGTACACGCTGTCTGTGATGCAGCGTCAAGGGAACCGCTGGTACGGTCTCCGAGCTAATAGTCCATGCTGCTGCAAACGTCGTCGAACTGTTCGTGCAGATGGTTGTTGTCTTGCAAACGTCCCCATCTGTTGACTCAAGGATCGAGACGTAGCTGCACGATCCGTTACAGCCATGCAGATAAGATGCATGTCATCTCGACTGCTAGTGATACGAGGCCGTTGGGATCCAGCACGGCGTTCCGTATTACCCTCCTGAACCCACCGATTCCATATTCTGCTAACCGTCATTGGATCTCGACCAACGCGAGCAGCAGTGTCGCGATACGATAAACCGAAATCGCGATAGGCTACAATCCGACCTTTATCGAAGTCGGAAACGTGATGGTACGCATTTCTCCTCCTTACACGAGGCATCACGACAACGTTACACCAGGAAACGCCGGTCAACTGCTGTTTGTGCATGAGAAATCGATTGGAAAGTTTCCTCATGTCAGCACGTTGTAGGTGTCGCCAGCGGCGCCAAACTTGTGTGAATGCTCTCAAAGCTAATCATTTGCATATCACAGCATCTTCTTCCTGGCGGTTAAATTTCGCGTTTGTAGCACGTAATCTTCGTGGTGTAGCAATTTTAATGGCCAGTAGTGTAGATGTGGAATGTACCACGGCAGGTAGATTCCATATTTCGAGGTTTTTCAGGAGAAGGGACACGGAAGGGAGTGAGAACAGCGTTTCAAAAACGAATAGGTTGTCTAAAATTATAATGAATTATCAAGCAATAGAAGAAAGAAGTAGACAGATCGGATAGAAAGTAATCGGCAGCAACAAGAGCCACTCCACGCAGCAGGCAGACGCCTGGAGAGGGCGGAGCGGTATTGCAGCTTGCGGCTACTCACGGCTGCCAGTCGACGACGGCGATGGCGAGCGTGCGGTAGTCGTCCCGGGGCCGCAGCAGCTCCAGCGTGGCGGGCGAGCAGGCGTGCAGCTTGCACGTGTCGGGCGGCGGGTCGTCCACGGGCGTGGGCTCGAAGCGCCGCCGCTGCCGCCGCTCGGCGATGTTGAACGGGTCCGAGCGGAACAGTCGGTTCGTCTCGCGCTCTATCAGCCCCAGGCTGCGCCGCCCCAGGCACACCCAAACCACGCGCGCAGAAACCTGCCCGCCGTCACCCAGACAACAGCTAACAGCTACCCCAACAAAAGGCCGGTAGGTTAAGCGGTGTACGCGGATACTGTCTGCAATACTGTTGCGAATGCAGTTAGCGGTAAATGATAAGTAAATTGAAAAATATCTCTTTTACCTTCTCAGCTTTTTTACTAAACTCTTTTTCTAGAAAGAGATTTTCACTCTGCAGTGGAGTGTGCGCTGATATGAAGCTTCCTGGCAGATTAAAACTGTGTCTCGGACCGAGACTCGAAATCGGGACCTTTGCCTTTCGCGGGCAAGTGCTCTACCCACTGAGCTACCCAAGCACGACTCACGCCCCATCCTCACAGCTTCACGTCTGCCAGTATCTCGTCTCCTACCTTCCAAACTTCACAGAAGCTCTCCTGCGAACCTTGGTAGAGCACTTGCCCGCGAAAGGCAAAGGTCCCGAGTTCGAGTCTCGGTCCGGCACACAGTTTTATTCTGCCAGGAAGTTTCAAGTTTCAAACTCTTTTTCTGTCAAAACAGTACAGTTTTGTGTTTGTTGACCAAATTCTTGAATGTTATTATCATTTGTTTCAAGTTTAAATTCACAAAATAAATTAAAATTTATCTTTAAACCACGATGTACCTGCAAATTGTTTTTCACAATTGTCCAAAATTTCGTTTTTACTGCAGTTAAGAAATGATCAGATCAAGTGTATCTACATTATTTCCAAATTCTATAGTTTGTAATCTGCATGCAAATTCTTTTTCAACTAACCAGGAAAGTACTTGGGCTCGAACAAACAGATCTGTATGACAGTTTGGTTACAAGACCATTATGTACCTCTGAATGTGTTGGTGGGTGTCGTTTTTCTGCAAAACTCTGCAGTCATGCTCTAGATATCACTGTAGATGTAATTGTAGACGCCATACGCAATGCAGCAATCTTAACTATAAGTGTAAATGTGGAATGTCAATAAAATGCTCCGAGCAATACGAATGACTCCAAAACGCACAGTGAAGAAATGCAAGTTGATCGCATGGCGTATTTGCATATTCTATAATATAAGTGTTGAACGCCGCGTCAGTGACACTTTTGAAGTTGTTCACTGGTTCACCAATATCGTAGCCAGCATTCTGCCACGCGTAACGAAGCATTGGTCTGTATACTCCCGCAGATATCTGATTGTAAATGACAGAATGCATATTCGTGATAAAGAATCTCTCGTGCAATTTCGGCTGCATATTACTGGGACGTAGTTTAATGAAGTCAGTTATTCTCTTGGCATATATTTTATATTGCCTGAAGAAATACATATCCAGAGTTTGTGCATATTTTGTAGTTTTAGGCGGAATGATTTTTAAATCTACATGTTTTCCGCCGGATGCTTCCATTAGTACTCGTTCATCCTTATGTCCAGACCAGGAGTAACAATGTACTAATGACTTTATCGACAAATGTGAATTCAAAACTGACAGAAAAACGTCTTCAGATGAAGTTTCGTCATCTTCCCACTCACACTTGCATCGACGACGACATTTGGAGGGCACCGCGTTTCTATTTCCCTTGACACGCGGGGTCCAAACTTTCCACTGGATTCTTGGAAGCAAATATACAGTGTGTCTGCCAATCGTCCGTCCATTGATATAGCAACATCGATCGTGTAACTATGTGTTGCACAGATAACTGATTGCAACATCGCGACAGTGTTTCTCTCCCCTTTCATGGATAGTGTTCTGTCACAAGAAAGTTCATAGTTGAACTGACTCTGATCACAGTTCCATACAGAACTAATATCGATGTTTCCTCTCGTGATATGCTCATTGACGTCAGCAACAAACGTTTGAGCTCTTTCAATCAGCTCTTCTTCGTCATCCTTATCTTTTCGTGCTTGGAGAATAGTGATACGGCGTGATGTTATCCTAAACTTCTTTTTCAAATTAGTAATAAATCCTAGCGAAGCTGTAAAGTTTGTACACCCGAGATTTCTGGCTACGTCCAATGCCCAATGTTGTAAATGCCAATAATGAACGGCGGAACCGCATTCTCCCGCTTCATCGAATTTCGCCGTTACACGCTCCTTGCTGGTCTTGAACACCAGTGTACGATTTCCTTTGGAAACTGTATTTCATTCTCTTTTCTTTGCCACGTAATCCAGTATGTTTTTAATATTGCTTTTAGACTTCAGTTTAGGGTATCTTTTCAGAAACTTGTCGTATGTGTCGAAACCTCTTACGTAATAATCATCGTACATGTTCTCCAGTGTGTTGTCATCAAACGCCGTGATGATACTTGCAACTTGAACCTTCTTCTTGGGAGACGGTTGGTATTCACTGTCACTGCTTCCATCGCCTCTTCCCGCACTTGCCGTAGCACTACCGTTTGCAGTGAGTTGTTCGTCATTATCATCCCTATCATCATCATTATGTGTTAGTGTTACAACAGTATCTGTTTCTAACTTATACTCATATTTCTGCACTATAATAGATACCAGAAAACATGCGAATGATTCGTCTTCTACACCAATACCATCTTCACGAAGATGGGTTCTTCGTTAACTTCATCTCAACCAGTCGCAATACATTAGCGGGACTGATTACCAATCTGACGCTTCAATACACAAATAATGTCACAAAACGCAACTTCAGAGGCACACTTCACCGTCCCTACTGGTCTCGACTGGCGTACCGGCAGGTCAGTGTGCAATGCGGCATGGCATACGCAGAGGCCTCTAACGGACGACTGCAGAGTTTTGCATATGCGGGAGTATCACTAGTGCAATAAGAGACCTTTACATTATTTCTCACACGATTTTGGTGTATTTGTGTTTGTTCGAGCCCAAGTACTTTCCTGGTAAATAATCTTTAATTGTATTTCTATCTCTTGGTTTCTGAAATAAATCATTATAAAAAGGAAATAATACTTCTTTAATGGTTCTAGTTTTTGGTTTTGTAAATATATCTGTAGATAATGGAAACATTCTTTTTAATGGTTTATCTTCTTTAGTTAGGAAAACATCATCAATATTATAATATACTAACTGTTCCCAAAGATTGTCACTTACTTCAGCGACAGCTGTATCGGTCTTAGAACTGCGTTCAGGTGTATTATTTCTAACTATATTTGTATTATTTCTAGTAATAAATTTAATTAAATTAAACTGTATACCAATTAGGTTCTTTTCGGAGTATGCTGATGCATTAGCTCCATTCTTAACAATCATATACAACAGTTCGCTCGACGAAAGATCCGTACCCAAAGACTGGAAAGTTGCACAGTTCACACCAATATTCGAGAAAGGTAGCAGGATTAATCCACTACATTACAGGGCCATATCGTTAACGTCGATATGCAGCAGGATTTTAGAACATATATTGTGTTCGAACATTATGAATTACCTCGAAGGAAACGGTCTATTGACACACAGTCAACATGGGTCTAGAAAACATCGTTCTAGTGAAACACAACTAGCTCTTTATTCACATGAAGTGCTGAGTGCTATTGACAAGGGATTTCAGATCGATTCCGTATTTCTGGATTTCCGGAAGGCTTTTGACACTGTACCACTCAAGCGACTTCTAGTGAAATTGCGTGCTTATGGAATATCGTCTCAGTTCTGTGACTGGATTTATGATTTCCTGTCAGACAGGTCACAGTTCGTAGTAATTGACGGAAAGTCATCGAGTAAAGTAGAAGTGATTTCTGGCGTTCCCCAAGGTAGTGTTATAGACACTTTGCTGGTCCTTATCTAAATAAACGATTTGGGAGACAATCTGAGCAGCCGTCTTCGGTTGTTTGCAGATAACGCTGTCGTTTATCGACTAATAAAGTCATCGGAAGATCAAAACAAAATGCAAAACGATTTAGAAAAAATATCGGAATGGTGCGAAAAGTGACAGTTGGCCTTAAATAACGAAATGTGTGAGGTCATCCACATGAGTGCTAAAAGGAACTCGTTAAACTTCCGTTACACGATAAATCAGTCTAATCTAAAAGCCGTAAATTCAACTAAATACCTAGGTATTACAATTACGAACAACTTAAATTGGAAATAACACATAGAAAATGTTGTGGGGAATGCTAACCATAGGCTGCGTTTTATTGGCAGAGCACTTAAGAAAATGTAACAGATCTACTAAGGAGACTGCCTACACTACGCTTGTCCGTCCTCTTTTAGAATACTGTTGCGCGGTGTGGAATCCTTACCAGTTAGGACTGACGGAGTACATCGAAAAAGTTCAAGGAAAGGCAGCACGTTTTGTACTATCGCGAAATAGAGGAGAGAGTGTCACAGAAATGATACCTGATTTGGGCTGGAAATTATTAAAAGAAAGGCGTTTTTCGTTGCGACGGAATCTTCTCACGAAATTCCAATCACCAACTTTCTCCTCCGAATGCGAAAATATTTTGTTGACACCGACCTATATAGGGCGGAACGATCACGGAACTCAGAGCTCGTACGGAAAGATATAGGTGTTCATTCTTCCTGCGCGCTATATGAGATTGGAATAATAGAGAATTGTGAAGGTGGTTCGATGAACCCTCTGCCAGGCACTTAAATGTGATTTGCAGAAGATCCATGTAGATGTAGATGTAGATGTAGATGAAACATCATGCCTCATGCAGCAGTTTCATCATTATGTGGGGGACGTCAGCCGGAAAAAGTTTTGTAAAAGTCTGGAATTATTTCTGAAGTTTGTAGCAAGTCACAAAGTGTTCTCGTTCTCCAATACTGGATGAATAATAGATGGGTATTCGTGAATCGTGGCCTACACTTCTTTTTCATCTCAACCTTTACACCTTTGGTAGGTAGTTGGTTCTTACGCCCACACAGATTCTTTCCAGATGGTAAATGATACGTGTACCAAGTTCGGTTCACATCGCTCCAGTGGTATTGGAGGAGATTTGAAACATACATACATACATACATACATACATTGTTATATTATGTGTGACTATATTTTTTTCATGATCTAATTCTATTGAAATGTAGCCTCTACAACGCTCATAGCTACGATAAGTTACCAGTGAAAACCGAATTAGTATCCACTAAGTAGTTTTGGGGATTAGCATCTTCAAAGGCAAACAGACAAACACGACAGTTTAACAGATTTATTATTGGTATAGATTATTTTAGTTTAATGCAATGTGTCACGTGAAAGGCAAGCACTAGTTCAGAAGGGATTCAGACACCACCACCATATGGTATCCCCAATATTATTCAATCCTATACTGCTACAGTAAACAAAACCAAAGAAAAATTTGGGAAGGGGATTAAAGTTGAGAGGAAAAAATAAAAATTTCAGTGTTTGCTGGTAAGACTGCATCTCTGTCTGCAACATCATAGTATACGTGGGTTACAGAACTTGCACCTAATTTACAGTTTCGGAAAAGAAAATCGTGTGCTTCCCAGCCTGGTGTAAGACTTTTAATTTGACACCTATTTCACTGATTGTGTGTCAATTTCTCTGCTTCTTTATTTGAGCAACTAATTTTGTCTCTTGTGACTGAATTGAATCCACTCGCAGTTTGTCACCACAGAATATATGAGAGTTCAGGTAAAATTGGTGATATCTGAGAGTAATATCTAATAATTAGCCATGGTAAATAACAAACAAGAAAATAATTTCGTGAGACCAGATATGTGACACCACCTCAAGCCAGTGATGTAATTAAGTTATGGCAGCGGCCACGAACAATATGAACCCCGCTACATACTTCTGATGTCACACTAGTTGGCTTGTCCACCACACTTTGGAAATGCTCAGTTCCATGCATAACCCACAGGAAATCGATATGTGATTGAAAATGTGCCCACTAAAGTTATTAACTCTGCCATGTGCAATCAAGAGCTTGCATGTAATTAAACGTGTATTCACAAACTACTAAACTCGTCGAAATTAGTTACTTGCTCCCCAGCACATATGGCTGCTGGCACTTGTACGACCTATAGTGTCTGGAGCCTGTCTTTCTCACTTACGGCAGCTGGGACACGTGCGCTGAGCACTGTTTACATGGGAGCAAAGAATTGTGACAGGTGACAAAAATGAAGAATGCCAATAGAAAAGGGGAGTAGGGAGCCTCTCATACACTACTGACACAGAGTAACCTACTCACGAACCCATTACTCACAGATCACGATTCCCATAACTGATCAGGTATGGTGTGCATTGGCACTGAAAGACAGGATCCTTGATCGTTTACACACCACACACACACACACACACACACACACACACACACACACACACACACACACAATATCTGTGGCTCAAGGTGAATGCTACTCTACTTTCCCAAATTGGATAAGTGTTCAAACATAGTACCACCAACATCAATACACTTAGTGATCTGCTTTGCAAATGACTGTGCAAAGGATAGAAGCATATCTGTGGCAATGTCAGCACAGGCTTTTCCCATGCAATCGACCTTGTCTTCAAGGCCTGTTGACTCTTGATGGTACACCTCATCATTCAAATATCTCCACAGAAACAAATCCAGAGATATCAAATCCGGCATACTAGTAGGTCAATTAATAGGGCCACCTCTGCTGATCCACCAACCAGCGTGAACTCGGTCTACTACCTCCCTTGTTTTAATTGTGTAATGCACTGGGCAATCGTCATGCAGAAACCACAGATGTTGTCGAACGTCCAGGCAACTTCCTTCACTAGTACAAGTGGTTCCTGTCCCAAAAATTTCGATATTTGCGTCCATTCAATTTGCCAACCATAAAATAGAAACCTTTTAGTTTACAAAATGAAATTTTTACTCTACAGCCTAGTGTGCACTGTTATGAAACTTCCTGGCAAATTAAAACTGTACGCCGGACCGAGACTCGAACTCGGGACCTTTGCCTTTTACGGGCAAGTGATCTACCAACTGAGCTACCCTAGCACGACTCACGACAAGTCCTCACAGCTTCAATTCTGCCAGTACCTCGTCTTTTCCCTTCCAAACTTCACAGAAGCTCTTCTGCGAACCTTGCAGAACTAGCACCCCTTGAAGAAAGGATATTGCGGAGACATGGAATAGACACAGCCTGGGGATGTTTCTCATTCTGATGGCGACAGTGGGTGACGGGAGGTGAGCCCTCGGCGACAGTTACCCTAGATTCGCCACAACAAAGTCAGGCACGGCAGGCCGGATGCTTACCCTGATGAGTGACTCGGCGATGCGCAGGTCCCTGGTGTCGGTCTCCCGCGATGTGAGGCCCTTGTGCAGCCAGCACTTGACCCTGTCCAGCATCAAGCAGGCGTAGTCGCGGCCCACAAGCGCGCGCGCGTCCGACAAGTCCTGGCGCATGCGCTCCACCATACCCACCACCGGCAGCGCCAGTTTCTTGGCCAGGGCCTCGCGCATGCTGCGCAGCTCGGTGCTCGACTGTGGACGAACATAGACAGATGTCAGCCTTTGTCCAGACAGAGCATCCCTTTATCTGCCTCGAGGCAGATGTCCAACAGGTGTGGCATGTGCACTCCACCAACCCCACCACTAGCATGTCACCTTTTTGGCCAGTGCCCCAGACTTACTGTGAAGCTTGCTCTACTCCTGTGGAGAAATGAAGGCAAATGTCAGCCCTTTGTCCAGACAGAGTCTCCCTTTACTCAGCATTGGTCAAGCTTCTGACAAGTCCTGGTATATGTGTTCCACCATCCCCACCACCGGCAGTACCAGCTCCCTGGCCAGCACCTCATGCTTACTGCAAAGCTCACTGTATGCCTGTCGAGAAACGAAGGCAAATGTCAGTCCTTTGTCCAGACAGAGTCTCCCTTTATCCAGTAATGGTCAAGCTTCTGACAGGTCCTGGCATATGTGCTCCACCATACCCACCACCGGCAGTACCAGCTCCCTTGCCAGCACCTCACACTTTCTGCACAGCTCACTGTATGCCTGTCGAGAAACGAAAGCAAATGTCAGTCCTCTGACCAGACAGAGTCTGCCTTAATCCAGCAATGGTCAAGCTTCTCACAGGTCCTGGCATATGTGCTCCACCATCCCCACCACCGGCAGTACCAGCTTCCTGGCCAGCACCTCGTGCTTCCTGCACAGCTCACTATTTACCTGTTAGAAAAGAAGGCAAATGTCAGTCCTTTGTCCAGACAGAGTCTGCCTTTATCCATCATTGGTCAAGCTTCTGATAGGTCTTGGTATATGTGCTCCACCATCCCCACCAATGGCAGTACCAGCTCCCTGGCCAACACCTCACGTTTACTGAACAGCTCACTGTATGCCTGTCGAGAAACGAAGACAAATGTCAGTCCTTTGTCCAGACAGAGTCTCCCTTTGTCCAGACAGAGTCTGCCTTTATCCAGCATTGGTCAAGTATCTTACAGGTCCTGGCATATGTGCTCCACCATCCCCACCACCGGCTGTACCAGCACCATGGCCAGCACCTCATGCTTACTGCACAGCTCATTGTATGCCTGTCGGGAAACGAAGGCAAATGTCAGTCCATTGTCCAGACAGAGCCTCCCTATATCCAGCATTGGTCAACCTTCTGACAGGTCTTGGCATATGTGCTCCACCATCCACACCACCGGCAGTACCACCTCCCTGGCCAGCACCTGGTGTTTAGTGCACAGATCACTGTATGCCTGTCGAGATACAAAGGCAAATGTCAGTCCTTTGCCCAGACAGAGTCAGCCTTTATCCAGCATTGGTCAAGCTTTTGACAGATCCTGGCATATATGATCCCCCACCCCACCACTGGCAGTACCAGCTCCCTGGCCAGCACCTCGTCCTTACTGCAGAGCTTACTGTATGCCTGTCGAGAAACGAAGGGAAATGTCAGTCCATTGTCCAGACAGCGTCGCCCTTTATCCAGCATTGGCCTGGCTTCTGACAGGTCCTGACATATGTGCTCCACCATCCCCACCAATGGCAGCACCAGCTCCCTGGCCAGCACCTCGTGTTTAGTGCACAGCTCACAGTATGCCTGTCGAGAAAAAAAGGCAAATGTCAGTCCTTTGTCCAGACAGAGTCTCCCATTGTCCAGACAGAGTCTGCCTTTATCCAGCATTGGTCGAGAATCTGACAGGGCCTGGCACATGTGCTCCACATTCCCACCACCGGCACTACCAGATCCCTGGCCAGCCCTCATGCTTACTGCATAGCTCACTGTATGCCTCTCGAGAATCGAAGGCAAATATCAGTCCTTTGTCCAGACAGAGTCTGGCTTAATCCACCATTGTTCAAGTTATGACAGGTCCTGGCATATGTGCTCCACCATCCCCACCACCGGCAGTACCAGCTCCCTGGCCAGCATCTCGTGTTTAGTGCACAGCTCACTGTATGCCTGTCGAGAAACGAAGGCAATTGTCAGTCCTTTGTTCAGACAGAGTCTCAATTTATCCAGCATTGGTCAAGCTTCTGACAGGTCCTGGCATATGTGCTATACCATCCCTATCACCGGCAGTACCAGCTCCCTGGCCAGTACCTCATGCTTACTGCACAGCTCACTGTATGCCTGTCGAGAAACGAAGACAAATGTCAGTCCTTTATCTAGACAGAGTCTCCCTTTGTCCAGACAGAGTCTGCCTTTATCCAGCATTGGTCAAGCTTCTGACTGTTCCTGGCATATGTGCTCCACCATCCCCATGACCGGCAGTACCAACACCCTGGCCAGGACCTCGTGTTTACTGAACAGCTCACTGTATGCCTGTCGAGGAAAGAAGGCAAATACCAGGCCTTAGTCCAGACAGTCACCCTTTGTCCAGACAGAGTCTACTTTATCCGGCGTTGGTCAAGCTTCTGACAGGTCCTGGCATATGAGCTCCACCACCTCCACCACCGGCCGTACAAGCTCCCTGGCCAGCACCTCGTGTTTACTGAAGAGGTCACTGTATGCCTGTCTAGAAGCGATGGCAAATGTCAGTCCTTTGTGCAGACAGAGTCTCCCTTTATCCAGACAGAGTCTGCCTTTATCCAGCATTGGTCAAATTTCTGACAGGTCCTGGCATATATGCTCCACCATCCCACCCACCAGCAGTACCAACTCCCTGGAAAGCACGTCCTGCTTACTGAACAGCTCACTGTATGCCTGTCGAGAAACGAAAGCAAATGTAAGTCCTTTGTCCAGACAGTCTCCCTTTGTCCAGACAGAGTCTCCTTTTTCCGGCATTGATCAAGCTTCTGACAGATCCAGGCATATGTGCTCCACAGTCTCCACCACCGGCAGTACCAGCTGCCTGGCCAGCACCTCGTGTTAAGTGAACAGCTCACTGTATGCCTGTCTAGAAACGAAGGCATATGTCAGTCCTTTGTCAAGACAGAGTCTGCCTTTATCCGCCATTGGTCAAGCTTCTAATTGGTCCTGGCATATGTGCTCCACTATCCCCACCACCGGCTGTACCAGCTCCCTGGGCAGTACCTCATGCTTACTGCACAGCTCACTGTATGCCTGTCGAGAAATGGAGGCAAATGTGAGTCCTTTGTCCAGACAGAATCTGCCTTGATCCAGCATTGGTCAAGCTTCTGAAAAGTCCTGGCATATGTGTCCACCATCCCCAACACCGGCAGTACCGCCTCCCTGGCTAGCACTGCATGCTTACTGCACAGCTCAGTGTATGCCTGTCGAGAAACGAAGGCAAATGTCGGATCTTGTCCAGACAGAGTCTGCCATAATCCTGCATTGCTCAAGCATCCGACTGTTTCTGGCATATGTGCTCCACCATCACCACCACCGGCAGTACCAGCTCCCTGGCCAGCGCTCTCCGTGTTTACTGAACAGCTCACTGTATGCCTCTCGAGAAACGAAGGCAAATGTCAGTGATTTGTCCAGAGAGACTCTCCCTTTATCCAGCATTGGTGAAGCTTCTGACAGGTCCAGGCATATGTGCTCCACCATCCCCACCACCGTCTGTACCAGCTCCCTGGCCAACACCTCGTGATTACTGAACAGCTCATTGTATACCTGTCGAGAAACGAA
Organism: Schistocerca nitens; assembly: GCF_023898315.1. Taxonomy (NCBI): domain Eukaryota; kingdom Metazoa; phylum Arthropoda; class Insecta; order Orthoptera; family Acrididae; genus Schistocerca; species Schistocerca nitens. The sequence goes on along the minus strand of NC_064614.1, from coordinate 133,444,585 downwards.
GGCAAATGTCAGTCCTTTGTCCAGTCAGTGCCTCCCTTTATCCAGCAATGGTCAAGCATCTGACAGGTCCAGGCATATGTGCACCACCATCCCCACGACCGGCAGTACCACCTCCCTGGCCAGTACCTCGTGATTAATGAACAGCTCACTGTATGCCTGTCGTGAAGCAAAGGCAAATGTCAGTACATTGTCCAGACAGAGTCTCACTTTATCCAGCATTGGTCAAGCTTCTGACTGTTCTTGGCATATGTGCTCCATCATCACCACCACCGGCAGAACCAGCTCCCTGGCCAGTACCTCGTGTTTACTGAGCAGCGCACTGTATGCCTGTCGAGAAAAGGAGGCAAATGTCAGTGCTTTGTCCAGACAGAGTCTCCCATTAACCAGCATTGGACAAGCTTCTGACAGGTCCAGGCATATGTGCACCACCATCCACACCACCGGCAGTACTAGCTCCCTGGCCTGCACCTCGTGTTTACTGAACACCTCATTGTATGCCTGTCGAGGAACGAAGGCAAATGTCAGTCTTTGTCAAGAGAGAGTCTGCCTTAATCCATCATTGGTCAAGCTTCTGACAGGTAGAGAAATATATGCTCCACCATCCCCACCACCGGCTGTTCCAGCTCCCTGTCCAGCACTGCATGCTTACTACATAGCTCAGAGTATGCCTGTCGAGAAACGAAGGCAAATATCAGTCTTTTGTCTGGACAGAAACTGCCATAATCCTGCATTGGTCAAGCTTCTGACTGTTTCTGGCATTTTTGCTCCACCATCACCACCACCGGCAGTACCAGCTCCCTGGCCAGCACCTCGTGTTTACTGAACACCTCACTGTATGCGTGTCTAGAAACGAATTCTAATGTCAGTCCTTTGTCCAGAGACTCTCTCTTAATCCAGCATTGGTCAAACTTCTGACAGGTCCAGGCATATATGCTCCACCATCCATACCACCGGCAGTACCAGCTCCCTTGCCAGCACCTCGTGTTTACTGACCAGTTCACTGTATGCCTGTCGAGGAACTAATGAAAATGTCAGTCGTTTTTCCTGAAAGAGTCTGCCATTATCCAGCATTGGTCAAGCTTCTGACTGTTCCGGTCATATGTGCTCCACCATCCCCACGACCGGCAGTATCAACTCCCTGGCCAGCACCTCATGTTTACTGAACAGCTTACTGTATGCCTGTCAAGAAACGAAGGCAAATGTCAGTCTTTTGTCCAGACAGAGTCTCCCATTAACCAGCATTAGTCAAGCATCTGACAGGTCCAGGCATATGTGCTCCAACATACCCACCACAGGCAGAACTAGCTCCCTGGCCAGCACCTCGATATTACTGAACAGATCACTGTATGCGTGTCGAGGAACGAAGGCAACGGTCAGTCTTTGTCAAGACGGAGTCTCCCTTTACACAGCGGTGGTCAAGCTTCTGACAGGTCCAGGCATATGTGCTCCACCACTCCACCAGCGGCAGCACCAGCTTCCTGGCCAGCACCTCGTGTGTACTGAACAGCTCACATTATGCCTGTCGAGAAACGAAGGCAAATGTCAGTCCTTTGTCCAGAGAGGGTCTGCCTTAATTCAGCATTGGTCATGCTTCTGAAAGGACTTGGCATACGTGCTCCACCATCGCAACCACCGGCAGTACCAGCTCCCTGGCCAGCACCTCGTGTTTACTGAACAGCTCACTGTATGCCAGTCAAGGAACGAAGGCAAATGTCAGGCCTTTGTCCAGACAGTCACCCTTTGTCCAGACAGAGTCTACTTTATCCGGCATTGGTCAAGCTTCTGACGGGTCCTGGCATATGAGCTCCACCATCTCCACCACCGGCCGTACTTGCAACCTGGCCAGCACATCGTGTTTACTGAACAGATCACTGTAAGCCTGTCTAGAAGCGAAGGCAAATGTCAGTCCTTTGTCCAGAGAGAGTCTCCCTTTATCCAGACAGAGCCTGCCTTAATCCAGCAATGGTCAAGGTTCTGACAGGTCCTGGTATATGTGCTCCACCATCCCACCCACCGGCAGTACCAACTCCTTGGTAAGCACCTCCTGCTTACTGAAAAGCTCACTGTATGCCTGTCGATAAACAAATGCAAATGTAAGTCCTTTGTCCATACACAGCATCCCATTATCAAGCATTAGTCAAGCTTCTGACAGAAACTGGCATTTGTGCTCAACCATCCCCACCACCGCCTGACCAGCTCCCTGGCCAGCACCTCATGCTTCCTGCAAGGCTCAGTGTATGCATCTCGAGAATCGTAGGCAAATGAAAGTCTTTTGTACATAAGACAGAATCTGCATTCATCCAGCATTGGTCAAGCTTCTGAAAAGTCCTGGCATATGTGCTACACCATCCCCACCACCGGCTGTACCAGATCCCTGGCCAGCACCTCTTGTTTACTAAACAGCTCACATTATCCCTGTCGTGAAAGGATGGCAAATGCCAGTCCTTTGTCCAGACTGAGTCTTCCTTTATTCAGCATTGGTCAAGCTTCTGACAGGTCCAGGCATATGTGTCCACCATCCCCAATACCGGCAGTACCAGCTCCCTGGCTAGCACTGCATGCTTACTGCACAGCTCAGTGTACGCCTGTCGATAAACGAAGGTTAATGTCGGTTCTTTGTCCAGACAGAGTCTGCCATAATCCTGCATTGGTCAAGCTTCTGACAGATCCTGGCATTTGTGCTCCACCATCCCCACCACCGGCAGTACCAGCTCCCTAGCCGGCGCGCTCCGTGTTTACTAAACAGCTCACCATATGCCTGTTGAGAAACGAAGGCAACTGACAGTCGCTTGTCCAGACAGTGTCTCCCTTTATCCAGCATTGGACAAGTTCTAGCAGGTCCTGGCATATGTGCTCCACCATCTCCACCACCGGCCGTAGCAGCTCCCTGGCCAGTACTTCGTGGTTACTGAACAGCACATTGTATGCCTGTCGAGAAACGAAGTCAAATGTCAGTCCTTTGTTCAGTCAGAGTCTCCCTTTATCCAGCAAAGGTCAAGCTTCTGACAAGTCCAGGCATATGTGCTCCACTATCTCCACCACAGGCAGTACTAGCCCCCTGGCCATCACCTCGTTATTACTGAACAGCTCACTGTATGCCTGTCGAGGAACGAAGGCAAATGTCAGTCTTTGTCGAGACAGAGTCTCCCTTTACCCAGCATTGGTCAAGCTCCTGACAGGTCTAGGCATATGTGCTCCACCACCCCACCACCGGCAGTACCAGCTTCCTGGCCAGCACCTCGTGTTTACTGAACAGCTCACATTATGCCTGTTGAGAAAGGAAGGCAAGTGTCAGTGCTTTGTCCAGACACAGATTCTTCTAACCAGCAATGGTCAAGCTTCTGACAGATCCGGGCATGTGTGCTCCACCATCCCCACCACTGGCAGTACCAACTCCCAGGCCAGCAACTCGTCATTAATGAACAGCTCACTGTATGACAGTCGAGAAACGAAGACAAATGTCAGTACATTGTCCAGACAGAGTCTCGCTTTATCCAGCATTGGTCAAGCTTCTGACTGTTCCTGGCATATGCCTGTTGAGAAACGAAGGCAAGTGTCAGTGCTTTGTCCAGACACAGATTCTTCTAACCAGCAATGGTCAAGCTTCTGACAGATCCGGGCATCTCCACCACCGTCAGATCCAGCTCCCTGGCCAGAACCTGGTGTTTACTGAGCAGCTCAGTGTATGCCTGTCGAGAAACGGAGGCAAATGTCAGTCCTTTGTCCAGACAGAGTCTCCGATTAACCAGCATTGGTCAAGCTTCTGATAGGTCCAGGCATATGTGATCCACCATCCCAACCACCGGCGGTACCAGCTCCCTGACCAGCACTGGATGCTTACTGCATATCTCAGTGTATGCCTGTAGAGAAACGAAGGCAAATGTCAGTCTCTTGTCTGGACAGATACTGCCATAATCCTGCATTGGTCAAGCTTCTGACTTTTTCTGGCATTTGTGCTCCACCATCACCACCACAGGCAGTACCAGCTTCCTGGCCAGCACCTCGTGTTTACTGAACACCTCACTGTATGCCTGCCTAGAAACGAATGCAAATGTCCGTCCTTTGTGCAGAGAGACTCTCCCTTAATCCAGTATTGGCCAAACTTCTGACAGGTCCAAAGCAATGTGCTCCACCATCCCCACCACCGGCTGTACCAGCTCCCTGGCCAGCACCTCGTGTTTATTGAACAGCTCACTGTACGCTTGTCGAGAAACGAAGGCAAATGTCAGCCCTTTGTCCAGACAGAGTCTCCCTTTGTCCAGACAGAGTCTGCCTTCATACGGCATTGGTCAAGCTTTTGGCAGGTCCTGGCATATGTACTCCACTATCCCCACCACCGGCTGTACCAGCACCCTTGCCAGCACCTCATGCTTACTGCACAGCTCTCTGTATGCCTGCCGAGGAACGTAGGCAAATGCCAGACATTTGTCCAGACAGAGTCTGCCTTAATCCAGCAATGGTCATGCTTCTGACAGGTCTTGGCATATGTGGTCCACCATCCGCACCACCGGCTGTACCAGCTCCCTCGCCACCATCTCGTGTTTACTAAACAGCTCACTGTATGCCTGTCGAGAAACGAAGTCCATTTTCCAGACAGAGTCTGCCTTAATCCAGCATCGGTCAAGATTCTGACTATTCCTGGTATATGTGCTCCACCATCCCCACCACCAGCAATATCAGCTACCTGGCCAGCTTCTCGTCTTTACTTAACAGCTCACTGTATGCCTGTCGATAAACGAAGGCAAATGTCACTCCTTTTTTCAGACAGAGCCTCCCTTTATCCTGCATTGGTCAAGCTTCTGATAGGTCCAAGCATATATGTGCCACCATCCCCACCACCTGCAGTACCGGTCCCTGGCCAGCAACCTCATGTTTACTGAACAGCTCACTGTATGCCTGTCAAGAAACGAAGGCAAATATCATTCCTTTTGTCCAGACAGGGTCACCCTTTATCCAGCATTCGTCAAGCTTCTGACTGTTCCTGGCATGTGTGCTGTACCATCTCCACCACCGGCAGTACCACCACCCTGGCCAGCACCTCGTGTTTGCTCCACAGCTCACCGTAAGGCTGTCGAGAAACGAAGGCAAATGTCAGTCCTTTTTCTAGACAGAGTCTGCCTTAAACCAGCATTGGCCAAGCCTCTGACTGTTCCTGGCATATGTGCTCCACCATCCCCACCACCGGCGGTACTAGCTTCCTGTCCAGCGCCTCATGTTTACTGAACAGCTCCCTGTATGCCTGTTGAGAAACGAAGGCAACTGACAATCGCTTGTCCAGACAGTGTCTCCCTTTATCCAGCATTGGACAAGTTCTAGAAGGTCCTGGCATATGTGCTCCACCATCTCCACCACCGGCCGTAGCAGCTCCCTGGCCAGTACTTCGTGGTTACTGAACAGCACATTGTATGCCTGTCGAGAAACGAAGCCAAATGTCAGTCCTTTGTTCAGTCAGAGTCTCCCTTTATCCAGCAAAGGTCAAGCTTCTGACAAGTCCAGGCATATGTGCTCCACTATCTCCACCACAGGCAGTACTAGCCCCCTGGCCATCACCTCGTTATTACTGAACAGCTCACTGTATGCCTGTCGAGGAACGAAGGCAAAAGTCAGTCTTTGTCGAGACAGAGTCTCCCTTTACCCAGCATTGGACAAGTTCCTGACAGGTCTAGGCATATGTGCTCCACCACCCCACCACCGGCAGTACCAGCTTCCTGGCCAGCACCTCGTGTTTACTGAACAGCTCACATTATGCCTGTCGAGAAACGAAGGCAAGGGTCAGTGCTTTGTCCAGACACAGATTCTTTTTGTCCAGCAATGGTCAAGCTTCTGACAAGTCCGGGCATATGTGCTCCACCATCCCCACCACCGGCAGTACCACCTCCCAGGCCAGCAACTCGTCATTAATGAACAGCTCACTGTATGACAGTCGAGAAACAAAGGCAGATGTCAGTACATTGTCCAGACAGAGTCTCGCTTTATCCAGCATTGGACAAACTTCTGACTGTTCCTGGCATATGTGCTACATCATCTCCACCACCGTCAGAACTAGCTCCCTGGCCAGTACCTCGCCTTTACTGAGCAGCTCACTGTATGCCTGTCGAGAAACGAAGGCAAATGTCAATCCTTTGTCCAGACAGAGTCTCCCATTAACCAGCATTGGTCAAGCTTCTGACAGCTCCAGGCATGTGTGCTCCACCAATCCCACCACCAGCAGTACCAGCTCCCTGGCCAGCACCTCGTTATTATTGAACAGCTCACTGTATGCCTGTGGAGAAACGAAGGCAAATGTCAGTTCATTGTCCTGACAGAGTCTCGCTTAATCCAGCATTGGCAAGCTTCAGACTGTTTCTGGCATATGTGCCCCACCAACCGCAATCACTGGTAGTACCAGCTCCCTGGCCAGCACCTCGTGTTTCCTGAACAGCTCACTGTATTGCTGTCGAGAAACGAAGTAAAATGTTAGTCCTTTGTCCAGAAAGGCGCTCCCTGTATCCAGCATTGGTGAAGCTTCTGATGGTTCCAGGCATATGTGCTCCACCATCCCCGCCACCGGCTGTACCAGTTCCCTGACCAGCACATCGTGATTACTGAGCAGCTCAATGTATGCCTGTCTAGAAACGGAGGCAAATGTCAGCCCTTTGTCCAGACAGAGTCCCCCATTGTCCAGACAGAGTCTGCCTTCGTACGGCATTGGTCAAGCTTTTGGCAGGTCCTGGCATATGTACTCCACTATCCCCACCACCGGCTGTACCAGCACCCTGGCCAGTACCTCATGCTTACTGCACAGCTCACTGTATGCCTGTCGAGGAACGAAGGCAAATGCCAGACATTTGTCCAGACAGAGTCTGCCTTAATCCAGCAATGGTCAAGCTTCTGACAGGTCTTGGCATATGTGGTCCACCATCCGCAGCACCGGCTATACCAGCTCCCTCGCCACCATCTCGTGTTTACTAAACAGCGCACTGTATGCCTGTCGAGAAACGAAGGCAAACGTCAGTCCATTTTCCAGACAGAGTCTGCCTTAATCCAGCATTGGTCAAGATTCTGACTATTCCTGGTATATGTGCTCCACCATCCCCACCACCAGCATTACCAGCTCCCTGGCCAGCTTCTCGTGTTTACTTAACAGCTCACTGTATGCCTGTCGAGAAACGAAGGCAAATATCATTCCTTTGTCCAGACAGGGTCACCCTTTATCCAGCATTCGTCAAGCTTCTGACTGTTCCTGGCATGTGTGCTGTACCATCTCCACCACCGGCAGTACCAGCACCCTGGCCAGCACCTCGTGTTTGCTCCACAGCTCACTGTAAGGCTGTCGAGAAACGAAGGCAAATGTCAGTCCTTCTTCCAGACAGAGGCTCAGTTTATCCAGCATTGCTCAAGCTTCATATAGGTCCAGGCATATATGCTCCACCATCCGCACCACCAGTAGTACTAGCTCCCTGGAAAGTACCTCATGTTTACTGAACAGATCACTGTATGCCTGTCGAGAAACGAAGGCAAATGACAGTCCCTTGTCCAGACAGTGTCTCCCTTTATCCAGCATTGGACAAGTTCTGGCAGGTCCTGGCATATGTGCTCCACCATCTCCACCATCGGCAGTACCAGCTCCCTCGCCAGCACCACGTGTATACTGAAGAGCTCACTGTATGCCTTTCGAGAAACAAAGGCAAATGTCGGAACTTTGTCCAGACAGTCTCCATTTGTCCAGACAGAGTTTGCTTTATCCGGCATTGGTCAAGCTTCTGACAGGTCCTGGCATATGTACTCCACCATCACCACCACCGGCAGCACCAGCTCCCTGGCCAGCAGCTCGTGTTTACTAAACATCTCACGGTATACCTGTTGAGAAACGAACGCAAATGTCAATCATTTGTCCAGACATACTCCCTTTATCAAGCATTAGTCAAGCTTCTGACAGGTCCAGGCATGTAGGCTTCACCATCGCCACCACTGGCTGTACCTGCTCCCTGGCCAGCACCTCGTATTTAATGAAGAGCTCACTGTATACCTGTTGAGAAACGAAGGCAAATGTCAGTCCGTTGTCCAGATAGAGTCTGCCTTAATCCGCCATTGGTCAAGCTTCTAACTGTTCCTGGCATATGTGCTCCACCATCCCCACCACCAGATGTACCAGCTCCCTGGCCAGCACAGCATTCTACCGCACAGCTCACTGTATTCCTGTCGAGAAACGATGGCAAATGTCAGTCCTTGGTCAATACAGAGTCTGCCTTAATCCAGCAATGGTCAAGCTTCTGACAGGTTCTGGCATATGTGCTCCACCATCTCCACCTCCAGATGTACCACCTCCCTGGCCAGCACCTCGTGTTTAATGAACAGCTCACTGTATCCCTGTCGAGAAACGAAGGCAATTGTCTGTCCTTTGTGCGGACAGAGCCTCCCTCTATCCAGCATTGGGCAAGCATCTGACAGGTCCAGGCATATGTGATTCACCAAACCCCACCACCGGGAGTACCAGCTCCCTGGGCAGCACCCAATCCTTACTGCACAGCTCAGTGTATGCCTGTGGAGAAACGAAGGCAAATGTCAGTCTTTTGTCCAGATAGAGTCTGTCTTAATCCTGCATTGGTCAAGCTTCTGACTGTTTCTAGCATATGTGCTCCACCATCCCCACCACCGGCAGTACTAGCTCCCTGGCCAGCACCTCATGTTTCCTGAACAGCTCACTGTATGCCTGTGGAGAAACGAAGGAAAATGTCAGTCCATTGTCCAGACAGACATTCCCTTTATCCAGCATTGGTGAAGCTTCTGACAGGTCCAGGCATATGTGCTCCACCATCCCCACCATCGGCTGTACCAGCTCCCTGACCAGCACCTCGTGTTTACTGAACAGCTCACTGTATTCCTGTCGAGAATCGAAGGCTAATGTCAGTCCTTTTTCCAGACAGAGTCTATCTTAATCCAGCATTGGTCAAGTTTCAGACTGTTCATGGCATATGTGCTCCACCATCCCCACAACCGGCGGTACCAGCTCCATGGCCAGCACCTCATGTTTACTGAACAGCTCACAGTATGCCTGTCGAAAAAGGAAGGCAAATGTCAGGCCTTTGTCCTGACAGTCTCCGTTTGTCCAGACAGAGTATGCTTTATGTGGCATTGGTCAAGCTTCTGACAGGTTCTGGCATATGTGCTCCACCATCTCCACCACCGGGAGTACCAGCTCCCAGGCCAGCACCTCGTGTTTACTGTACAGCTCACTGTATGCCTTTCTAGAAACGAAGGCAAATGTCAGTCCTTTGTCCAGAAAGAGTCCCCCTTTGTCCTGACAGAGTCTGCCTTTATCCGCCATTGGTCAAGCTTCTTACAGGTCCTGGCATATGTACTCCACTATGCCCACCACCGTCTGTACCAGCTCCCTGGCCAGCACTGCATTCTTACCGCACATCTCACTGTATGCCAGTCGAGAAACGGAGGCAAATGTCAGTCCTTTGTCCATACAAAGTCTGCCTTAATCCAGCAATGGTCAAGCTTCTGACAGGTCCTGGCATATGTGCTCCACCATCGCCACCACAGGCAGTACCAGCTCTTTGGCCAGCAACTCGTGTTTACTAAACAGCTCACTGTATAACTGTTGAGAAACGAACGCAAATGTCAGTCATTTTCCCAGACAGATTCTGCCATAATCCAATATTAGTCAAGGTTCTGACAGGTCCAGGCATATGTGCTCCACCAACCCCACCACCAGCAGTACTAGCTCCCTGGCCAGCACTTTGTGTATACTGAACAGCTCACTGTAAGCCTATCGAGAAACGAAGGCAAATGTCAGTCCCTTGTCCAGACAGAGTCTTCCTTTATCCAGCATTGGTCGAGCATCTGACAGGTCCAGGCATATGTGCTGCACCATCCTTACGACCGGCAGTACCAGCTCCCTGTCCAGCACCTCGTGTTTACTGAAGAGCTCACTGTATGCCTGTCGAGAAACGAAGGCATATGTCAGTCCTCTGGCCAGACAGAATCTCCCTTTATCCAGCAATGGTCAAGCATCTGACAGTTCATGGCATATGATTTCCACCATCCCCACCACCGGCAGTACGAGCTCCCTGACCAGCACATCATGCTTACTGCTCAGCTCAGTGTATGCCTGTCGAGAAACGAAGGCAAATGTCAGTCCTTTGTCCAGACAGAGGCCGCCTTAATCCAGGATTGGTCAAGCTTCTGACTGTTCCTGGAATATGTGCTCCACCATCCACACTACTGGCAGTACCAGCTCCCTGGGCAGCAACTCGTGTTTACTGAACAGCTCACTAGACGCCTGTCGAGAAACGAAGGCAGATGTCAGTCTTTTGTCCTGACAGAGTCTCCCTTTATCCAGCATTGGTCAAGCTTCTGACAGATCCTGGCATTTGTGCTCCACCATCCCCACCACCGCCTGACCAGCTCCCTGGCCAGCACCTCGTGTTTACTGAACAACTCACTGTAAGCCTGTCGAGAAACGAAGGGAAATATCAGTCCTCTGTCCAGACAGAGTCTGCATTTATCCATGACTGGTCAAGCATGTGAGAGGTCCTGGCATATGTGCTCCACCATCCCCACAACCGGCTGTACCTGCTCCCTGGCCAGCACCTCGTGTTTAATGAAGAGCTCACTGTATCACTGTCGAGAAACGAAGGCAAATGTCAGTCCGTTGTCCAGATAGATTATGCCTTAATCCTCCATTGGTCAAGCTTCTGGCTGTTTCTGGCATATGTGCTGCACCATCCCCATCACCGGCAGTACCAGCTCCCTGGCCAGCACCTCGTGTTTCCTGAACAGTCCACTGTATGGCTGTCGAGAAACGAAGGCAAATGTCAGTCCTTTGTCCAGAAAGAGTCTGCCGTAATCCCGCATTGGTCAAGCTTCTGACAGGTCCTGAGACATGTGCTCCACCATCTCCACCACCAGCAGTACCAGCTCCCTGGCCAGCACCTCGCGTTTACTGGACAGCTCACTGTACGCTTGTCTAGAACAAAGCAAGTGTCAGTCCTTTGTCCAGACAGAGTCTCCCTTCGTCGAGACCGACTCTGCTTTGTCCGGCATTGGTCAAGCTTCTGATAGGTCCTGGCATATGTGCTCCACTATCCCCACCACGGGGAGTACAGCTCCCTGGCTAGCGCCTCATGCTTACTGCACAGCTCACTGTTGCCTGTCGACAAACCAAGACAAATGTCAGTCCTTAATCCAGACAGAGTCTCCCTTCATCGAGCATTGCACAAGCTTCTGACTGGTCCAGGCATACGTGCTCCACCATCCCCACCACCGGCAGTACCAGCTCCCTGGCCAGCACCTCATGCTTACACCACAGCTCAGTGTATGCCTGTCGAGAAATGAAGGCAAATGTCATTCCTTTGTCCAGACAGAGTCTGCCTTAATCCAGCATTGGTCAAGCTTCTGACTGTTCCTGGCATATGTGCTCAACCATGCCCACCACCGGCAGTACCAGCTTCCTGGCCAGCACCTCATGTTTACTGAACAGATCACTGTATGCCTCGCATTCGGGAGGACGACGGTTCAATCCCGCGTCCGGCCATCCTGATTTAGGTTTTCCGTGATTTCCCTAAATCTCTCCAGGCAAATACCGGGATGGTTCCTTTGAAAGGGCACGGCCGACTTCCTGCCGCATCCTTCCCTAATCCGATGAGACCGATGACCTCGCTGTTTGGTCTCTTCCCCAAAAACAACCAACCAACCAACCAACTGTATGCCTGTCGAGAAATGAAGGCAAATGTCCGTCATTTGTCCAGACAGAGTCTCCCTTTATTCAGCATTGGTCAAGCTTCTGACTGTTCCTGGCATATGTGCTCCATCATCTCCACCACTGTCAGAACTAGCTCCCTGGGCAGTACCTCGCCTTTACTGAGCAGCTCACTGTATGCCTGTCGAGAAACGGAGGCAAATGTCAGTCCTTTGTCCAGACAGAGTCTCCCATTAACCAGCATTGGTCAAGCTTCTGACAGCTCCAGGCATATGTGCTCCACCAATCCCACCACCCGCAGTACCAGCTCCCTGGCCAGCACCTCGTTATTATTGAACAGCTCACTGTATGCCTGTGGAGAAACGAAGGCAAATGTCAGTTCATTGTCCAGACAGAGTCTCGCTTAATCCAGCATTGGCAAGCTTCAGACTGTTTCTGGCATATGTGCCCCACCAACCCCAATCACTGGTAGTACCAGCTCCCTGGCCAGCACCTCGTGTTTCCTGAACAGCTCACTGTATTGCTGTCGAGAAACGAAGTAAAATGTTAGTCCTTTGTCCAGAAAGGCGCTCCCTGTATCCAGCATTGGTGAAGCTTCTGATGGTTCCAGGCATATGTGCTCCACCATCCCCGCCACCGGCTATACCAGTTCCCTGACCAGCACATCGTGATTACTGAGCAGCTCAATGTATGCCTGTCTAGAAACGGAGGCAAATGTCTGCCCTTTGTCCAGACAGAGTCTCCCATTGTCCAGACAGAGTCTGCCTTCGTACGGCATTGTTCAAGCTTTTGGCAGGTCCTGGCATATGTACTCCACTATCCCCACCACCGGCTGTACCAGCACCCTGGCCAGTACCTCATGCTTACTGCACAGCTCACTGTATGCCTGTCGAGGAACGAAGGCAAATGCCAGACATTTGTCCAGACAGAGTCTGCCTTAATCCAGCAATGGTCAAGCTTCTGACAGGTCTTGGCATATGTGGTCCACCATCCGCAGCACCGGCTATACCAGCTCCCTCGCCACCATCTCGTGTTTACTAAACAGCGCACTGTATGCCTGTCGAGAAACGAAGGCAAATGTCAGTCCATTTTCCAGACAGAGTCTGCCTTAATCCAGCATGTTCAAGATTCTGACTATTCCTGGTATATGTGCTCCACCATCCCCACCACCAGCATTACCAGCTCCCTGGCCAGCTTCTCGTGTTTACTTAACAGCTCACTGTATGCCTGTCGAGAAACGAAGGCAAATATCATTCCTTTGTCCAGACAGGGTCACCCTTTATCCAGCATTCGTTCCTGGCATGTGTGCTGTACCATCTCCACCACCGGCAGTACCAGCACCCTGGCCAGCACCTCGTGTTTGCTCCACAGCTCACTGTAAGGCTGTCGAGAAACGAAGGCAAATGTCAGTCCTTCTTCCAGACAGAGGCTCAGTTTATCCAGCATTGCTCAAGCTTCTTATAGGTCCAGGCATATATGCTCCACCATCCGCACCACCAGTAGTACTAGCTCCCTGGAAAGTACCTCATGTTTACTGAACAGATCACTGTATGCCTGTCGAGAAACGAAGGCAAATGACAGTCCCTTGTCCAGACAGTGTCTCCCTTTATCCAGCATTGGACAAGTTCTGGCAGGTCCTGGCATATGTGCTCCACCATCTCCACCACCGGCAGTACCAGCTCCCTCGCCAGCACCTCGTGTTTACTGAACAGCTCACTGTATGCCTTTCGAGAAACGAAGGCAAATGTCGGGCCTTTGTCCAGACAGTCTCCGTTTGTCCAGACAGAGTTTGCTTTATCCGGCATTGTTCAAGCTTCTGACAGGTCCTGGCATATGTACTCCACCATCACCACCACCGGCAGCACCAGCTCCCTGGCCAGCAGCTCGTGTTTACTAAACATCGCACGGTATATCTGTTGACAAACGAACGCAAATGTCAATCATTTGTCCAGACAGACTCCCTTTATCAAGCATTGGTCAAGCTTCTGACAGGTCCAGGCATGTAGGCTTCACCATCGCCACCACTGGCTGTACCTGTTCCCTGGCCAACACCTCGTATTTAATGAAGAGCTCACTGTATACCTGTCGAGAAACGAAGGCAAATGTCAGTCCGTTGTCCAGATAGAGTCTGCCTTAATCCGCCACTGGTCAAGCTCCTGGCTGTTTCTGGCATATGTGCTGCACCATTCCCACCACCGGCAGTACCAGCTCCCTGGCCAGCACCTCGTGTTTCCTGAACAGCTCTCTGTATGCCTGTCGAGAAACGAAGGCAAATGTCAGTCCTTTGTCCGGACAGAATCTCCCTTTATCCAGCAATGGCCAAGCTTCTGACAGGTCCAGGCATATGTGCTCCACCATCCACACCACCGGCAGTACCAGCTCCCTGGCCAGCACCTCGTGTTTACTGAACAGCTCACTGTATGCCTGTCGAGAAATGAAGGCAAATGTTTGTCCATTGTCCAGACAGAGTCCCGCTTTATCCGGCATCGTTCAAGCTTCTAACTGTTCCTGGCATATGTGCTCCATCATCCCCACCACCGGATGTACCAGCTCCCTGGCCAGCACAGCATTCTTACCGCACAGCTCACTGTATTCCTGTCGAGAAACGAAGGCAAATGTCAGTCCTTGGTCAATACAGAGTCTGCCTTAATCCAGCAATGGTCAAGCTTCTGACAGGTTCTGGCATATGTGCTCCACCATCCCCACCACCAGATGTACCAGCTCCCTGGCCAGCACCTCGTGTTTAATGAACAGCTCACTGTATCCCTGTCGAGAAACGAAGGCAATTGTCTGTCCTTTGTGCAGACAGAGCCTCCCTCTATCCAGCATTGGTCAAGCATCTGACAGGTCCAGGCATATGTGATTCACCAATCCCCACCACCGGGAGTACCAGCTCCCTGGGCAGCACCCAATCCTTACTGCACAGCTCAGTGTATGCCTGTGGAGAAACGAAGGCAAATGTCAGTCTTTTGTCCAGATAGAGTCTGTCATAATCCTGCATTGGTTAAGCTTCTGACTGTTTCTAGCATATGTGCTCCACCATCCCCACCACCGGCAGTACTAGCTCCCTGGCCAGCACATCGTGTTTCCTGAACAGCTCACTGTATGCCTGTGGAGAAACGAAGGAAAATGTCAGTCCATTGTCCAGACAGACTCTCCCTTTATCCAGCATTGGTGAAGCTTCTGACAGGTCCAGGCATATGTGCTCCACCATCCCCACCATCGGCTGTAGCAGCTCCCTGACCAGCACCTCGTGTTTACTGAACAGCTCACTGTATGCCTGTCGAGAAATGAAGGTAAATGTCTGTCCATTGTCCAGACAGAGTCTCCCTTTATCCAGTATTGGCCAAACTTCTGACTATTCCTGGAATATGTGCTCCACAATCTGCACCACCGGCAGTACCAGCCCCCTGGTCAGCTTTTCGTGTTTACTGATTAGCTCACTGTACGACTGTCGAGAAATTAAGGCAAATGTTAGTCCTTTGTCCAGACAAAGTCTCCCTTTATCCTGCATTGGTCAAGCATCTGACAGGACCAGGCATATGTGTGCCACCATCCCCACCACTTGCAGTACCGGTCCCTGGCCAGCACCTCGTGTTTACTCAACAGCTCCCTGTATGCCTCTCTAGAAACGAAGGCAAATGTCAATTCTCTGTCCAGACAGAGTCACCCTTTATCCAGCATTCGCCAAGCCTTGGACTGTTCCTGTCATATGTGCAGCACCGTCTCCACCACCAGCAGTACCAGCTCCCTGGCCAGCACCTCGTGTTTGCTGCACATCTCACTATATGGCTGTCGAGAAACGAAGGCAATGTCAGTCCTTTTTCCAGACAGAGTCTATCTTAATCCAGCATTGGTCAAGTTTCAGACTGTTCATGGCATATGTGCTCCACCATCCCCACAAACGGCGGTACCAGCTCCTTGGCCAGCACCTCATGTTTACTGAACAGCTCACAGTATGTCTGTCGAGAAACGAAGGCAAATGTCAGGCCTTTGTCCAGACAGTCTCCGTTTGTCCAGACAGAGTATGCTTTATGTGGCATTGGTCAAGCTTCTGACAGGTTCTGGCATATGTGCTCCACCATCTCCACCACCGGGAGTACCAGCTCCCAGGCCAGCACCTCGTGTTTACTGTACAGCTCACTGTATGCCTTTCTAGAAACGAAGGCAAATGTCAGTCCTTTGTCCAGAAAGAGTCCCCCTTTGTCCCGACAGAGTCTGCCTTTATCCGCCATTGGTCAAGCTTCTTACAGGTCCTGGCATATGTACTCCACTATGCCCACCACCGTCTGTACCAGCTCCCTGGCAAGCACTGCATTCTTACCGCACATCTCACTGTATGCCAGTCGAGAAACGGAGGCAAATGTCAGTCCTTTGTCCATACAAAGTCTGCCTTAATCCAGCAATGGTCAAGCTTCTGACAGGTCCTGGCATATGTGCTCCACCATCGCCACCACAGGCAGTACCAGCTCTTTGGCCAGCAACTCGTGTTTACTAAACAGCTCACTGTATAACTGTTGAGAAACGAACGCAAATGTCAGTCATTTTCCCAGACAGATTCTGCCATAATCCAATATTAGTCAAGGTTCTGACAGGTCCAGGCATATGTGCTCCACCATCCCCACCACCGTCTATACCAGCTCCCTGGCCTGCACCTCGTGTTTAATGAACAGCTCACTGTATCCCTGTAGAGAAACGAAGGCAAATCTCAGTCCCTTGTCCAGACAGTCTCCCATTGACCAGAATTGGTCAAGTTTCTGACCAGCCCAGGCACATGTTCTCCACCAACCCCACCACCAGCAGTACTAGCTCCCTGGCCAGCACTTTGTGTATACTGAACAGCTCACTGTAAGCCTATCGAGAAACGAAGGCAAATGTCAGTCCCTTGTCCAGACAGAGTCTTCCTTTATCCAGCATTGGTCGAGCATCTGACAGGTCCAGGCATATGTGCTGCACCATCCTTACGACCGGCAGTACCAGCTCCCTGTCCAGCACCTCGTGTTTACTGAAGAGCTCACTGTATGCCTGTCGAGAAACGAAGGCATATGTCAGTCCTCTGGCCAGACAGAATCTCCCTTTATCCAGCAATGGTCAAGCATCTGACAGTTCATGGCATATGATTTCCACCATCCCCACCACCGGCAGTACGAGCTCCCTGACCAGCACATCATGCTTACTGCTCAGCTCAGTGTATGCCTGTCGAGAAACGAAGGCAAATGTCAGTCCTTTGTCCAGACAGAGGCCGCCTTAATCCAGGATTGGTCAAGCTTCTGACTGTTCCTGGCATATGTGCTCCACCATCCACACTACTGGCAGTACCAGCTCCCTGGGCAGCAACTCGTGTTTACTGAACAGCTCACTAGACGCCTGTCGAGAAACGAAGGCAGATGTCAGTCTTTTGTCCTGACAGAGTCTCCCTTTATCCAGCATTGGTCAAGCTTCTGACAGATCCTGGCATTTGTGCTCCACCATCCCCACCACCGCCTGACCAGCTCCCTGGCCAGCACCTCGTGTTTACTGAACAACTCACTGTAAGCCTGTCGAGAAACGAAGGGAAATATCAGTCCTCTGTCCAGACAGAGACTGCATTTATCCATGACTGGTCAAGCATGTGAGAGGTCCTGGCATATGTGCTCCACCATCCCCACCACCGGCTGTACCTGCTCCCTGGCCAGCACCTCGTGTTTAATGAACAGTCCACTGTATGGCTGTCGAGAAACGAAGGCAAATGTCAGTCCTTTGTCCAGAAAGAGTCTGCCGTAATCCCGCATTGGTCAAGCTTCTGACAGGTCCTGAGACATGTGCTCCACCATCTCCACCACCAGCAGTACCAGCTCCCTGGCCAGCACCTCGCGTTTACTGGACAGCTCACTGTACGCCTGTCTAGAACAAAGCAAGTGTCAGTCCTTTGTCCAGACAGAGTCTTCCTTCGTCCAGACCGACTCTGCTTTGTCCGGCATTGGTCAAGCTTCTGATAGGTCCTGGCATATGTGCTCCACTATCCCCACCACGGGGAGTACAGCTCCCTGGCTAGCGCCTCATGCTTACTGCACCGCTCACTGTTGCCTGTCGACAAACCAAGACAAATGTCAGTCCTTAATCCAGACAGAGTCTCCCTTCATCGAGCATTGCACAAGCTTCTGACTGGTCCAGGCATACATGCTCCACCATCCCCACCACCGGCAGTACCAGCTCCCTGGCCAGCACCTCATGCTTACACCACAGCTCAGTGTATGCCTGTCGAGAAATGAAGGCAAATGTCATTCCTTTGTCCAGACAGAGTCTGCCTTAATCCAGCATTGGTCAAGCTTCTGACTGTTCCTGGCATATGTGCTCCACCATGCCCACCACCGGCAGTACCAGCTTCCTGGCCAGCACCTCGTGTTTACTGAACAGATCACTGTATGCCTGTCGAGAAACGAAGGCAAATGTCCGTCATTTGTCCAGACAGAGTCTCCCTTTATTCAGCATTGGTCAAGCTTCTGACAGGTCCTGGCATATGTGGTCCACCATCCCCACCACCGGCAGTACCAGCTCCCTGTCCAGCACCTCGCGTATACTGAACATCTCACTGTATGCCTGTCGAGAAACGAAGGCAAATGTCACTCCTGTGACCAGACAGAGTCTGCATTTATCCATCATTGGTCAAGCTTCTGACAGGTCCTGGCATATGTGCTCCACCATCCCCACCACCGGCTGTACCTGCTCCCTGGCCAGCACCTCGTGTTTAATGAACAGTCCACTGTATGGCTGTCGAGAAACGAAGGCAAATGTCAGTCCTTTGTCCAGAAAGGGTCTGCCGTAATCCCGCATTGGTCAAGCTTCTGACAGGTCCTGAGACATGTGCTCCACCATCTCCACCACCAGCAGTACCAGCTCCCTGGCCAGCACCTCGCGTTTACTGGACAGCTCACTGTACGCCTGTCTAGAACAAAGCAAGTGTCAGTCCTTTGTCCAGACAGAGTCTTCCTTCATCCAGACCGACTCTGCTTTGTCCGGCATTGGTCAAGCTTCTGATAGGTCCTGGCATATGTGCTCCACTATCCCCACCACGGGGAGCACAGCTCCCTGGCTAGCGCCTCATGCTTACTGCACCGCTCACTGTTGCCTGTCGACAAACCAAGACAAATGTCAGTCCTTAATCCAGACAGAGTCTCCCTTCATCGAGCATTGCACAAGCTTCTGACTGGTCCAGGCATACATGCTCCACCATCCCCACCACCGGCAGTACCAGCTCCCTGGCCAGCACCTCATGCTTACACCACAGCTCAGTGTATGCCTGTCGAGAAATGAAGGCAAATGTCATTCCTTTGTCCAGACAGAGTCTGCCTTAGTCCAGCATTGGTCAAGCTTCTGACTGTTCCTGGCATATGTGCTCCACCATGCCCACCACCGGCAGTACCAGCTTCCTGGCCAGCACCTCGTGTTTACTGAACAGATCACTGTAAGCCTGTCGAGAAACGAAGGCAAATGTCCGTCATTTGTCCAGACAGAGTCTCCCTTTATTCAGCATTGGTCAAGCTTCTGACAGGTCCTGGCATATGTGGTCCACCATCCCCACCACCGGCAGTACCAGCTCCCTGTCCAGCACCTCGCGTATACTGAACATCTCACTGTATGCCTGTCGAGAAACGAAGGCAAATGTCACTCCCGTGACCAGACAGAGTCTGCATTTATCCATCATTGGTCAAGCTTCTGACAGGTCCTGGCATATGTGCTCCACCATCCCCACCACCGGCAGTACCAGCTCCCTGCCCAGCACCTCGTGTTTACTGAACAGCTCACTGTATGCCTGTTGAGAAACGAAGGCAAATGTCAGTCCTTTGTCCAGACAGAGTCTGCCTTAATTCATGATTTGTCAAGCTTCTGACAGATTCAGGCATATGTGCTCCACCATCCCCACCACTGGCAGTACCAGCTCCCTGGCCAGCACCTCGCGTTTACTGAATAGCTCATTGTATGCCTGTCTAGAACGAAGACGAATGTCAGTCCTTTCTTAAGAAAGAGTCTCCCTTTGTCCAGAGAGTCTGCTTTATCCTGCATTGGTCAAGCTTCTTACAGGTCCTGGCAATAGTGCTCCACTATCCTGACCATGGGCAGTACCAGCTCCCTGGCCAGCGCCTTATGCTTACTGCACAGCTCACTGTTGCCTGTCGACAGACGAAGACACATGTCAGTCCTTTGTCCGGACAGAGTCTCCCTTCATCGAGCATTGCTCAAGCTTCCGACAGGTCCAGGCATATGTGCTCCACCATCCCCACCACCGGCAGTACAAACTCCCTGGCCAGCACCTCGTGTTTACTGAACAGCTCACTGTATACCTGTCGAGAAACGAAGGCAAATGTCAGTCCTTTGTCCAGACAGAGTTTGCCTTTATCCACCATTGGTCAAGCTTCTGACAGGTCCTGGCATATGTGCCCCACCATCCCCACCACTGGCAGTACCAGCTCCTGGTCAGCACCTCGTGCTTACTGCACAGCTCACTATATGCCTGTCGAGAAAAGAAGGCAAATGTCAGTCCTTTGTCCAGACATAGTCTGCCTTGACCTAGCATCGGTCAAGCTTCCGACAGGTCCTGGCATGTGTGGTCCACCATCCCCACCAACGGCAATGCCTGCTCCCTGGCGAGCACCTTATGCTTACTGCACAGCCCACTGTATGCCTGTCGAGGAACAAAGGCAAATGTCAGCTTTTTGTCCACACAGCGTTGGGCCGCTTTAGTCACAATTCAGTACCACACACACATTCTGTAGGTTCTAGAATGTATGCTCTGAAATCCCTAGCACTGGCTGCCACTGCTTTCTGTCCAGCGTCTCACACTGGCGACGAATCTCGCTTTACTTCTTTGAGAAAACGGACATAACTTGAGCATTTTGTCCAGACGCAGCCTGGCTTTGTTCAGTGTCAAGCAGACCTTGTCACATCCCATATGTACATTCCACAGGTTCTAGTGCGCTTCGTCTACTGTTTCCCCCACCATCTGCGGCAGATCTGACCAGCGCCTCACTTTCGCTTTGGAGAAACAGATGTCTACCTTACAAACTAAACAATCCTTTCACTCGATGTTCATTTACATATCTAGGTATGCTGAAGAAATCTTCAAGGAAGAATGTCATAAACTTCCAACGGTAGTAGGAGGTTCCACACCGTTTCAACAAATCACTGCCAAACAGCTTGCCTCCACAGCCAGGATTACTAACTCAGCCTCGGGTGGTGCCACTCGAATCGCAGGTTGCTATCCGGCTAACGGATTGTCGTCGACAGTATCACAGATCCTCACTCTGCGAGACACTCTGCAGACGACTGGAATTTAATCCAGGATGTTGATGGAAAGCCTGGTGATCGAGATATTGACTCCGCGACGTTTCTGTTCCTTGTCGACCAGGTAGTGACACTAAAATATTTCACACACAATTTGTATTCCAACAGCTACCTCCCAGTCGAGCAACACTTCCACAAGCCTGTGTCAGCGAGCTCAGCTACGGAGGCAGGCTGGTCTGATATTCTGGTTTAAATTCCAAGCCTATCCACAGAGGGTCATCTGTTTCCGTGACCCTGCTGTCGTCCTTTTTAGAGAGCAAGAATGTCAGTTCTTGAGTGTGCCTGTCTTGAGATCCTGACAAAACAATTAGTGTAACACAAGATGCATCCTCCTATGGTTCCAAAACTCGTTTTGAAATGCAGAAAACTAAACGTTGCCTCGTTCTCTTGTCTTTACTTTTCGTTGCGATGTCGAAGGAGAAGCGCTGCTGAGCAGATTCGTAACTGGTGGTGAGACAGGGGGTTCCTGTTTTAATGTGGCTCGCGCAACAACCCAGGAGAACGCTCCAAACTCTGTCGCAATGGAAGGTTACAGTTCCGATTTTTTTGAACACGAAATAAATCTTCTTTGTGGGTTTTTCGGTACTTGGGAGGAAACCACGTCAGACACCTACCGTGGGTCGTCAATAAAAATGAGACGCGGCTTACTGAGTACCGGCATCGAGCCTTAACACGACAATGCTTGGCCACAATCAACGGTTGTGAATATCGGTCTCACAGCCTATTTCTTCATGCTTATTGAAAAAGTGGCTTGGCTCTCGAAGCTCTGACTCGAACGAAGAACTTAACGATGCTGTCATGAGCTAGCTATAATCACAGGCGATATAATTTTATGCAGAGGGAATTTCTAAAATTATTAATAGTTGTGATAAATGCTTAAATGTCAGTGGTGGCTATGGAGAACATAATACAAAGGTGTAGTTTTATGATTCTTCCAATAAATTTTCATTAACTGCTCCAGCATTTTACTTATGGGCTTTGGAGGTTATTCTCCGGATTTCATTCTGTCTCCGTCAGGTTGTCTTCTGTTAATTATTTCTGGCTAAGATTTCTCAAATACACTGCTCGCCATTGAAATTGCAGTACCACGAAGGCGGCATTCAATAAACATCAAACTGGTATGCGAAGGTTAATATTCGGCGCTACTGCAAGCAGGAGGAGCACTCTGTATATAAGGAAAGATAACGCAGCGGGTTTCCCCTTCAGATAGTGTGACTGTTGTTATGTACAATCCTGTCATCGGGTATTATGTTCCACATACACACTTTTCCATTCAGGGTTCTCCTGAATTGATCAATCATCGTTCGATTTTAAGGCCCTCACTGTCACTTTTGAATTTTTCTGCACATGCCTCCACACGATTGATTAACACCCCCGTCGCATAGCAAGGTGAATGTAATTATTTCTGCAGAATCGCTGAATGTAGATTCGAGTGTGATCCCTGGAGACAATATTTTTCGTTTCGTTTCTCCAGTGACTTGCGACCAACTCACAAGTGTCTGAAATCTGATAAATAAATCTTAATACTTTCCAATGGATATTGATGGTTTTTTATGTAAATTTCCTTTGCACTCCGTTTCTCATGCGTTTGCTATTAGCTTAAATAAACCGTGCAATGACTGGACTTTTTCTGTTAATTCTGTAGCCACATAATCCCTGCCTCTTTTATTTAATGTTTTTCCAACGCCTACATCCACTGTTTGTTTACGACGGTCTTTTCCATTTAATCCATTGCATGAATTGTAAATTACGTATCTCAAGACTTGGAGAGCGGATTGACTGCTACAAAGTCCAGCCAACATCAGACATTAAACTGTCAGCTGATTTCGAGACTCACGACCGGCATTTTCCACTGTGAGAGTGGGCTCTCAGCAAGCAGACACTTAACCGAGTAAACCAATTCAGAATAAAAATATTTTAATAAATTATCCCAATTGTCTCCCAAATGGTGACCTCCTGCATATCTCTTTGAATTGCCTGCGTGATGTTGAGATACTCCCGTAACCAGCACAATCCCCAGATGTGTCCTGAATAGATGGTTCTCACAAAATGGACTCTTCTTCAATTTTGAAAAACACACTATATTCAGCAGTTCTGTACAACAAATGGAGTCATAGTAATAAGTGATGTAGCATTTGAGCAGGAGTCAGTAAATAGGGTAGAATACTCTAAATTTTTTGGTGTACATATTGATGATAACTATAATTGGAAGAAGCATATTACTGAGCTGCTCAAACTATGAAGTTCAGCTACTTTTACGCTTCATATAATAGCTAATTGTGGAAACAACTAAATTAATCTGCTGGCATATTTTGCATATTTCCACTCAGTAATGTCTTATGGAATAATTTTCTGGGGTAACACTTGGAAAGAAAGTAAAGACTGCACAAAAGCGAGTAGCAAGACTAATTTGTGGGCTTCACCGCAGATGTCTGGTAGGTACCTCTTCAAGGTGTTGGACATTTTAACTGTGCCATCCCAATACATATAGTAGCTAATGAAATTCATATGTACAATCTATCACAATTTAGGAAGAACGGCGAGGTCCATACTTACAACACTAGAGAGAATAATTACCTTTGTTGCCCAGTATTCAAAATGTCAGGGGTTCAGAAAGCAGTTCAATATGGAGCAACAAAAATGTTTGCTCATTTGCCCAATAACAGAAGTAACGTGGTAAGATTTTGCCACCATACATTGAATATTCTTGTACATTTATATTTGTATTAGATTATATCCACTGTGTGCAGTCAGATTAGCAATCATTTCACGGGTTGCTACTGGATATCACCACACGCTAACAATTCCTGTGGTCTTGCCTGTCTGGGAGTTAATTTGGGCTGAGCACTGACAGAAAGGACCAAATGGCCTCATGTTGCTCAGAAGCTGGTACCAGCTAAAGAGGGGCTGGGAAGCATGTTGTAATGTTATGCAGTGGTAAATACGAGGTGCGACAATAAAGTAATGAGACTGATTTTCTTTGCAAGATGTGGCAACCCTGCACACTTGCATAGGCACAATATCTTTGACCTTGGTCTATAAACTGATTCTAGTCCAAGTGGCACATCGATGCAACTGCTCAGTCGTGAGTTGTGCTGTAATAAGTTAACAAGTGTTTGTGTCTCTCGTCACGGAAATGGAACAGGACAATATTGCGCAATGTTATGCCATTTCTTTTTGCGTTAAATTGGGTGAAAACGCGACGACAACTTACAGTAAGCTTCAGAAGGCTTTTCGAGAAGAGGTTATGTCAAGAGCTAAAGTTTTTCGTTGGCATAAAATGTTTAGTGAAGGCAGAACGAATGTTGAAGATGAAGACCGCAGTGGACGACCATCAACCTCACGGACGGATGTCAGCTTGGCCAGGGTGTGTGAACTCGTATGATCTGATTGAAGATTATCCGTGAAAATGATTGCAAAAGAACTGAACATCAATCGAGAAACGGTTCGTCTAATAATAACTGAAGATCTTGGTATGAGAAAGATTTGTGCACGATTGGTCCCCAAAAATCTCACACCACAACAGCGAGAAACACGGAAAACTGTGGCAGCCGATCTGTTAGAGCAAACGGAAATCACTCCAGAATTGTTGAGCCATGTTATCACTGGTGATGAAAGTTGGTTTTTTCAGTACGATCCAGAGACAAAACGCCAAAGTTCGCAATGGTGTTCAAAGGGAACACCCAGGCCAAAAAAAGCTCGCATGTCAAAGTCAAAAGTGAAATGCATGCTTGTGTGCTTCTTTGATTCCAAGGGATTTGTTCATAAAGAGTGGGTGCCTGCTGGACAAACAGTTAACCAATATCACTACAAATAAAGTTTAGAAAGACTTCGTGTCCATGCCCACATTGCTGATAATTGGATTCTGCATCACGATAATGCGCCATCCCATACTGCTCTGTCAGTACAGTAATTTTTAACCTCAAAACAAATTTCGGTGCTACCACAGCCACCCTATTCACCAGATATCGCTCCGTGCGGCTTTTTTTATTTACAAGAGTCAAAACGGCGGTCAAGGGACACCATTTTCAAACAACACAAGATGTCCAAAAAGCTGTGACGAGGGTCTTGGAGGATACTACAGAAGATGAGTTCCAGAAATGTGACCATCAATGGCAGAAGCACTGGAAAAAGTGTGTGCAATCAGAAGACAACACTAAATTTGACTAAAACGGTAAGCAACATTTTTTTTTCACATCAGTCTCATTACTTTATTGTCGCACCTCTTATTTACTGCCTTGAAAGACATCAGAGCGTGGTGGCAGTGGTTTACAACGCTGCCAGCTGCAGAACCTCTGCAGTGGGGACAGAGCTGGCAGGAGAATGCTCTCTGGTGGGACGATAAAAAAATTTCAGTATACCTAGAGAAAGAGCATCAGGGGCGGAAGAAGCGGAAAGGACATCGTTTTAGTGCGAAGGAATGCATGGCTAGCTGACCTCCGAGGCATCTTCTCATCTTGCCGATAAGCTGAGCTGCGTTTTTTTTTTTGTGTGTGTGTGTGGGGGGGGGGGGGGTGGTATGCTAAGGATGAAAAAGGGGAAACGGGACCTTCCAGAGATCTTCTGAAAAGAGTACGAGCTTCAGGTGACCGGCTGGCAGACTCATGACCCATGACGCCCTTCCTAGTCGAAACAGCGGTTGCATCAAGACAAGTGAAGATGCAACGTCATAGAGATATCTGGCCTCAAGCTGTCGAGCTCTTCATAAATTCGACTCAGTTTTGTAATTACTCCAGTAACATAAGAAATCTTCTCTACCCGTGAAGTTTCATTTCGTTTGCTCGTCACTTCCTTCATGCATTGTAATTACTGAAGACAGGTGCACTATTTCCGAGGGACACTGCGTACATTTTTTTTTGTGGTGGGGGGGGGGGGTATGCTAAGGACGAAAAAGGGGAAACGGGACCTTCCAGAGATCTTCTGAAAAGAGTACGAGCTTCAGGTGACCGGCTGGCAGACTCATGACCCATGACGCCCTTCCTAGTTGAAACAGCGGTTGCATCAAGACAAGTGAGGATGCAACGTCATAGCGATATCTGGCCTCAAGCTGTCGAGCTCTTCATAAATTCGACTCAGTTTTGTAATTACTCCAGTAACATAAGATATCTTCTCTACCCGTGAAGTTTCATTTCGTTTGCTCGTCACTTCCTTCATGTAGTGTAATTACTGAAGATAGGTGCACTATTTCCGAGGGACACTGCGTACATTTCACCGTACCTTCTTTCTATGACTGTAACAATGAAATTTGTTGTATCAATAAGTTTTTTGTGTAAAATTTACTAAGATTTTGGAATAAATAGAAAATCACCTAAACTTAGGCGGCACAGGTGTACAAAGACACGCAAGCAGTGAGCTCAGTGGCGGCGGCGCACCTGCAGGTATATCCGGAAGTAGAGTATGAGCGCCCTGAGGAAGCGGTCGGCGATCTTGGTGTGGAACAGGTCCATGAACTCCGGGGGCGGCCGCGGCGTCGCCAGGAACAGCACCACGTCCTTCACGTCCCTGCCGAACACGACACGAACAGTACTCTGGCTTCTTACACATCGAGTTCTAGATGCATGTGTTCCACAAAGAGCATAAATGTGCTAAAAGTGGTGCGAATTCAGTCAAAAATCTCCAAGACGTTTTAATCATACAGCACAAGTACGGAGATTATGAGAACCTCCTGAACATAGTCTTTACAAACTTAAAAAGGTGCGCAGCGGAGATTGTTCTGCCTTGGAACACTTTTCACACTTCCGCCTCTAGCCATCCCTGTAATAAGAGGGAGTTAAGGACCGAACGGTCGCGAAATGAAAACCATAGTGAAAATCAAAAATGTTTTATTTAGAACTGTTTGCCACATCTTCCATCTACTTCTCTACACAGTAGCCGCTGCGACTTAAGACATCTGCCATAGCCCTGTACCAAACGTCCTATACCCTCATCGTAGAAGGCAGTCAACCGCGCTTTCCGTCACTTCTCTACAGTGGTCTGGCCGGCTGGAGTGGCCGTGTGGTTCTAGGCGCTACAGTCTGGAACCGCGTGACCGCTACGGTCGCAGGTTCGAATCCTGCCTCGGGCATGGATGTGTGTGTTGTCCTTAGGTTAGTTAGGTTTAAGTAGTTCTAAGTTCTAGGGGACTGATGACCTCAGTAGTTAAGTCCCATAGTGCTCAGAGCCATTTTCTACAGTGGTCTACAGTTCGTTGTCAGTGGCAAAATATTCTCTTCATGCCAGCGGTTCATGTCAGCAGAAATGAACATCAGAGGATTCAGTTACGGGCTGTGGGTGATCAAACACATGCCATCGAAAACGCTCCAGGGGTGACCTCAATGCCCCTACAGAGTGCGGCCGAATACTGTTACGAAGAAGGAAATGCATGAGAGTTATGTTATGTGGGGTTGCATGAAATCAGGCGAAACCTCTCTGCGGGCACCCATAACTGGCGGGAGACATAATTGTTCCAGGCATCTTCACGTGTTCGCTCTATACTCAGAACTAAAAAAGAGTGACATGATGCGGTCGACCGGCATAGTACACTGAAGCGCCAAAGAAACTGGTATAGGCATGTGCGTTCAAATACAGAGATATGTAAACACGCAGTATACGGCGCTGCGGTCGGCAACGCCTGTATAAGATAACAAATGACTGGCGCAGTCGTTAGATCGGTTACTGCTGCTACAATGGCAGCTTATCAAGATTTAAGTGAGTTCGAACGTGGTATTATACTCGGCGCACGGGCGATGGGACACAGCATCTCCGACATAGCGATGAAGTGTGGATTTACCGTACGACCATTACACAAGTCTACCGTGAATGTCAGGAATCCGGTAAAACATCAAATCTTCTACATTGCTGCGACCGGAAAAAGATACTGCAAGAATGGGACCAACGACGACTGTATAGAATTGTTCAACGTGACAGAAGTGCAACCCTTCCGCAAATTGCTACAGATTTCAATGCTGGGCCATCATCAACAAGTGTCAGCGGACTAACCATTCAACGAAACATCACCAATATGGGCTTTCGGAACCGAAGGCCCACTCGTGCACCCTTGATGACTGCACGACATGAACCCTGAGCCCGTCAACACCGACATTGGACTGTTGATGACTGGAAACATGTTGCCTGGTCGGACGAGTCTTGTTTCAAATTGCATCGAGCGGATGGAATTGTACAGGTATGGACACAACCACAATCCTTGGACCCTGCATGTCAACAGGGGACTGTTCGAGCTGGTGGAGGCTCTGTAATGGTGTGGGGCGTGTGCAGTCGGAGTGATACGGAACCCCTGATACGTCTAGATACGACCCTGACATGTTGCATGTACGTAAGCATCTCGTCTGATCACCTGTATCCAATCACGTCCACGGTGCATTCAAATGGACTTCAGAAATTCCAGCAGGACAATGCGACACCCCACACGTCCAGAATTGCTACAGAGTGGCTCTAGGAACATTCTTCTGAGATTAAACACTTCCACTTGCTATCAAATTCCCCAGGCATGAACATTATTGAGCATATCAGGGATGCCTTGCAACGTGCTGTCAGAAGAGATCTCCACCCTCTCGTACCCTTACGGATTTATGGACAGGCCTGCAGGGTTCATGGTGTCAAGTTCCCTCCAGCATTACTTCAGTCATTTAGGCGAGTCCATGCCACGTCGTGCTGTGGTACGGGGGCCTCCACGATATTAGGCACGTGTACCAGTTTCTTTTGCTCTTCAGTGTACAGACACTCCCCGACACATCTACACAAGGCTTCGTCACATTTTCACTGTAGTTGCCATTTTGCGACTTATCAGAACAAACTTTCCGAATAACCCTCGTACAATCTTAATATCGTTATAGCGCTGTATGTATGAAAAGGCCGTGCGCAGAATAGTGATTTGACGGTCTTGCTCGTTTCCTATTTGAGGTAGGAACATGGGGTAGAAACCTTTTGGTTTAGGCCTGACTACACGCCATTTGTATGGTTATTCGAACATCTGTCTCACTGCAGCTACGTTACATTATACACTCCTGGAAATTGAAATAAGAACACCGTGGATTCATTGTCCCAGGAAGGGGAAACTTTATTGACACATTCCTGGGGTCAGATACATCACATGATCACACTGACAGAACCACAGGCACATAGACACAGGCAACAGAGCATGCACAATGTCGGCACTAGTACAGTGTATATCCACCTTTCGCAGCAATGCAGGCTGCTATTCTCCCATGGAGACGATCGTAGAGATGCTGGATGTAGTCCTGTGGAACGGCTTGCCATGCCATTTCCACCTGGCGCCTCAGTTGGACCAGCGTTCGTGCTGGACGTGCAGACCGCGTGAGACGATGCTTCATCCAGTCCCAAACATGCTCAATGGGGGACAGATCCGGAGATCTTGCTGGCCAGGGTAGTTGACTTACACCTTCTAGAGCACGTTGGGTGGCACGGGATACATGCGGACGTGCATTGTCCTGTTGGAACAGCAAGTTCCCTTGCCGGTCTAGGAATGGTAGAACGATGGGTTCGATGACGGTTTGGATGTACCGTGCACTATTCAGTGTCCCCTCGACGATCACCAGTGGTGTACGGCCAGTGTAGGAGATCGCTCCCCACACCATGATGCCGGGTGTTGGCCCGGTGTGCCTCGGTCGTATGCAGTCCTGATTGTGGCGCTCACCTGCACGGCGCCAAACACGCATACGACCATCATTGGCACCAAGGCAGAAGCGACTCTCATCGCTGAAGACGACACGTCTCCATTCGTCCCTCCATTCACGCCTGTCGCGACACCACTGGAGGCGGGCTGCACGATCTTGGGGCGTGAGCGGAAGACGGCCTAACGGTGTGCTGGACCGTAGCCCAGCTTCATGGAGACGGTTGCGAATGGTCCTCGCCGATACCCCAGGAGCAACAGTGTCCCTAATTTGCTGGGAAGTGGCGGTGCGGTCCCCTACGGCACTGCGTAGGATCCTACGGTCTTGGCGTGCATCCGTGCGTCGCTGCGGTCCGGTCCCAGGTCGACGGGCACGTGCACCTTCCGCCGACCACTGGCGACAACATCGATGTACTGTGGAGACCTCACGTCCCACGTGTTGAGCAATTCGGCGGTACGTCCACCCGGCCTCCCGCATGCCCACTATACGCCCTCGCTCAAAGTCCGTCAACTGCACATTCGGTTCACGTCCACGCTGTCGCGGCATGCTACCAGTGTTAAAGACTGCGATGGAGCTCCGTATGCCACGGCAAACTGGCTGACACTGACGGCGGCGGTGCACAAATGCTGCGCAGCTAGCGCCATTCGACGGCCAACAAAGCGGTTCCTGGTGTGTCCGCTGTGCCGTGCGTGTGATCATTGCTTGTACAGCCCTCTCGCAGTGTCCGGAGCAAGTATGGTGGGTCTGACACACCGGTGTCAATGTGTTCTTTTTTCCATTTCCAGGAGTGTATTAAGCAAGGTTTGAGCGACGAATACGAGCTGGCACACAGGCAAATTGTGCGAATCGATTAATTTATTTTGCAAAAATTTTAATTAGGTTGAAATTAATGCTCAGTTAATGGTACCACTTTTATGTCCACCGTTCGGATTTTACGTGCAAAAGAAGTCGCTCTCGTTCGGCTTTTACGTGCAAAAATCAGTGATCGTTATATACCCCCGAACTGGAGCCAGATTGATGGTTCAAATGTGGTCCATTGGCGTATCAGACCTTGGTCTAAGTTAACTTTCAACCCTTTGAAAAAATCTTGCTTCGTTTACATATTACGTACAAAAACCATGTTTTTCTGGGAGATTTTGAAACACGCTATTTTTATTGTTTAAACTTGTACGAATCGGTTCAAGCTTTGCACGAAGTTAGATAAAATGTTAATGCCAGAATCAATCGTTTTTTCAATGTAATCTTTATCCCCTGTCGAGATACGATGGTTTAAATCGAGCTAAATATAACACGTAAAATTCGTTCTTACGTGAAATGAATACGTGGAAACGCTTTAAAGTGAATAAATAAGATTCAGATTTTGTAAGAAAGGAGAGAAATTTATGTACTATCCGTGGTCGTGGTATAAGTAAGATGGTTCGAAAGATAATTTAAAAAAAACTATTCCGTATCAGTCGTCGCCTGAGTCAATAAAAATCTACAGCGGTTGCCCTTCTATGCCTAATGTCAAAATAATGGTAGAGTAAAAGTTGGGAACCAGAATGAAAAATGCTACTATCACAGCACAAAAAAGACGAAAGTGTCCTGTGCAAAGTTAGGAATGTAAAAGAAGGGAACTACCTGTTCGACTTGTCTAGCAGCTTCAAAGATATTGAAATCAAAACATCTCGACATATTCGTGCTTTTTTACGAGCTAACACAACTTCCCCGGCGCAACGTGCTCTCACAGCTGCGAGGTGTTGGCACATCTGCATCTTGCAATTTATAGGCTAAAGTCCGTGATCCTATGCCTAAAATGCAGAAGATTTGCGAGCCGCAGTAATCAATATATAACATCGTGTGACTGAAGAGCAAACATTAACAGTTAAAAAAGTTTTTCTGGGGGAATAAAATTTCTGGGGATGGATTGGTTCGAGGAGGGGGGTGACGATGCTACAACAATTTTTTGATCTCTGTCTGTAACAACAAGTAGGCACAAATTTATGTGCTTCTAGAGAGTGGGATGCATCTACAACAGGAAGTATCCGAGAGTGGGAGTGCATTTATAATAGGAAGTATCCGAAAGTGGAGACGCATGCATCCTAAACTTAAATGACACGTTGCATCATATTACACGACATAACCAGTGCCATATTGGAAGACGTGGTGTATGTGTCATGTTATGTAACATGACATGACATCACTTATCATGTTAGTTTACTTCACATGACGCATTATACTGCATTCATGGGTACTAACATTAACAAGTAAAAAAGCACGAATATGTCAAGCTGTTTTGATTTTAAAAGTCTTTGAAGCTGCAAGATAAGTCGAAAAGCCGGTTCCATTCTTTTACATTCCTATCTCTGCCCAGGACATAATCACCTTTCTTTGTTCTATGATAGGTGGATTTTTCATTCTGGTATTTTTTTATTCCATTTTTATATGATGGTATTCACTTTCTATGCTGCAGTCTTTTCGGAAGTTACTAAAATTACTCTGAAGAAGTAAGGTATTTCAGAATGTGAAAAACTGTTCCAAGGTACATCGCCATGCACTGAGAAACAAATATTCTATTTAAATTTAAAAGTATTGTAATCGAGAAAATCTTGTCATTGTTGTACTTAACAGTCCATGTCTTACATTATTGCCCTAGTACATACCAATAATCAGCAAGTGAAAACAAATTAAGAAGAATTGTTACCAAACTCTGTTACAGGTTGAAGACCTTTTGAAATAAAAGCTATTTGCAAAGAAACAGGTTACCGTCTTCGAGATAGGAAAAACTGTCGAGACATTAAAGAAACTCAGCTAATTTGCAAGTATCACGTGTGCCATGGTAAACAGGTCTTCCGTTTCGATGTACAAGACTGCGCATCACTACGAAGTATAGCTTAACCGTCCATTCGTTATGTAAATAGTTTTAATAATATACAGAATTTTATTCAGCATAAGTCTTTGTAACTGAAGAACTTACAGAATCTTCCAAATAGCAGTAATATATTATAGAGCACTTAAATATGTAGAACTCTTAACATTTACAAACGTTGCGCAAAGCACAACCTCATGTCTGACAACAACCAAAACGGTAGAAAATACCCTGAATTGCTTATGGCGGTCTGTACTGCGTGGTCGCTAATGTGATTCTAAAGTCGGTCACTAGACTGCAACACCGACCAAGAAACATTGTGTGTCCCTAGGTACAGTATGCTCCAGGGGCAACACTCTGCCCGACTAAGAATACCTTGAAAGAAGACCTACACATTTCGAGCAATCTTGACCTGCAGATAAGTTCGCGTCATAAGAATGTCCAAAACAATGTGCTTATTGTAAAACATTAACGTTAGTGTACTACTAGTACCTATGAGGTGCAGAATGAGAGTGAGCGATCTAAATTTTACTTGCCCTAAGGAAGAAGGAATGTATGGCACCAGAAAGTGAAAATGGAAGACATTTGTTCCTAAAAAGATTTCCTTATGTGACAAGTCGCTAATTTGTTGTACGGCATAACTCAAAATTCGACGCTTTTGGAAAACTGTCACTTTGGAGTTCTAGGAAGCCATTTTGAAATTGGATGGCAGGATACTTTATTAAAACACAGATTCAGAAATATGCTCAATACCTAAAACAAAAAATAGCGTTGTCTATCTCTTCTCATACCATAGCAAAAAAGTTGAAGATCTTGGCTGTAAACACTGGTAACCTACATGTTCTTTATTTTAAGAAATTGCACAATAATTAATAAAATCTCATAAATAAGGTGTTTCAAGTACATCAGTGTGGTTTTTAAATTCCATGAAGTCATTGTTTTCAAATATTTATAGGGTAACGATGTATTTTTAATATAGTAAATTCCTTAAAAATTCTTTTCTTAAAAATACATCAGTGGGTACTTAACATTGTTTACTTGCAAACTGAATGCATTTAACAAGCATTAGCACTGATTTACTAATGTTTATCCGCTGGACAAGGTAACAGAACGTTACTTTGAAACCCCTCAGAAATAAAAATTTAAAAGATACGAACTGTTTCCGTTTACGGTACTAAGATTTGCATTATAAATTTTTTGCAATAATAAATTATAACAAGCTCAAAAATTAATCTATGATTCAGCACAATATAAAATTATTTTGTCACCTTACTACAGCATGTAAACAATGTTAATAATGGCCTTTAACATTTCTGCCATCACACTGTCACGTAAACTACCGTAAGGGATACAACATTGTTTACTTGATTAAATAATTTTCACATGCACCTGATTAGCAACAACGTTTGAAGCACCCTTGAGTTCAGGAACATATAATGCTCTTTATTTGAGCCGTAGCTATCCACGTCATCCTCATATTTGCACAACTCGTCGCTGAAAAGCATTTTCCTGGCATGGAGACCGCACACATTACTACTACTGGCAGTTTTTCTGTTTACATTCACAAATCCTGACCAATTTGAGACCAGAGAAAGAGCTGCCAGTTCTCGGTTTATCGTGGAATTATCAACTAACATGAATAAAAGACATCACGTAGGGTGTTTTAGTGTTTTACATGCAGTAACTCTTTCTCATCCATGTCCCTAACCACTGTTTTACTGCAGACGTCTTCTCTTGTACTACGACGTTCAGCATAGACTTATTTAGAAACGAGGTCTTCAATCAGCCTCATCTGACGAGGAGAACACGGCAAGTGCCATAACCCGATTTCCCAGGAACTTCGCTCAGTGGAAGAGGGGTCAAAATAAGCTAACATGTGTCTTTGCATGTCCATAGATACTCGACCATTCCTGAGAAAACGACGGTCAAAGTTTTCGAGACACTTTATGCGCATTTTAGTAAGGAAACAGTTCAACCGAAGCTTTGGGACAGGGGCTAGCGTCTCGACTTCACACTGCTGTTCAAAATCCTTTTACTATTTTTCTTTTTTTTTCTTTCATTTATCTACCCATGTCCGTAGACGATTACTACATGAACGTCTTTCAATGTATATTGAAATAACGTTGTCCTTATTCGTCTAATAATTGCATGGTGACTGAATTAAAAAGAAAAAAAGGCAATAAATTGATGGACAAAGTATTTGAAACTGATTTCGATAAAACTCCTGTGGTCTGTCTTGATTCATAATCAATCGCAAGCGCCAATTGTCGGAAAAGTAATCCCTTATGAAAGGTTTGGTGCGAAATTGTTGGCATCGCGTGAACTCATCAGCGGTGTTAACGACGTTTCTTTCCCGAGTGAGATTCATACGAAGAAAGGTCACTGTAGCAGACCTGCCTCCGCACGATGTTCGTAATGTTCGGAATTTTTATGTTTCGATTTTTTCTGCGACCTGTATTATCAAAGGAAACGTACCTAATCTTCCTGAAGAACAAACATAACAATAAGACATAAGAATTAAGAACTGATGTAACAGTGAAATATAAGAATATGAGAATTTAAAAAAAAAATTGTAAACACTGAAAGTACCATGTACAATAATAAATGTATGCCACTTATCGTGAAAACCAGTTGTAATTTTACAATTGACAACGCTGTTGTATCCCCTAACTTGGTAAGGAACATTGATGTAGTAACATTCTACGGACATGGGCACATAAATGAAGAAAGTAAAATAAATAAAAACAATAGTAGGGATTCCAACACGGGACGCAAGTAAAAAGGCCATGACGCTAACCACTATGTCACTACTTATGCTAATTGGGCAGTAAAAGGCACCTAAGTAACAACGAAAACTTATACGGTCGTTTTCTCAGAAACGGTCGAGTATCTGCGGACAAGCAAGACACGTGCATGTTTTTTTTTTACTCCTTCCCCGTTCAGCGTAGAGTGTGGGAAATCAGGTTATGGCGCTCGCCATACTCTGCTCGTGAGTTGTGACACAAGCAGAATGCTATTGTAATTACATCTCCAAAGTTGTTAGTCAGTTTCATTCCAGATGTCGAACGAAACTTATTAGGATATCTATAAAAGGCGCGCACAAAATCTTCAGTACTTCCGAACAGGATCTGTCGCTACTAGTGATGTAATAACATTCAAAATCTGTAAGGCGCTTACGGGCAAATTTTAACGCCGCATGCTAGTCACTGTACTCGTTTGTTGGCGATAAATACTGCTCTACGCATCTGCACCTTCACTGACCGCCTAGTGTCTGCTGCACAGGAAGGTCGCTGTTAACCAGCCTGGCACGCACTGATTTGAACACTCAAACTAATTGGTAGTAATTTGGCTTTCCTTAGTGGTATATCACGGGAATACTCGTAGTGTCTGCAGATATTTCAAGGAAGAAAGACAGCGTCACATATTGATTGATATTCACATGCCTTGTTGATTACGTACCTCTAGCGGGACTTCAGTCAATTTTTCTTTCACTTTCCGGGATTAGTCTTTGTTAACTATGATCGAGCTTACACGTCATGTATTGTTGTTGTTGAGGTCTTCAGCCCAAAAACTGGTATGACGCAGATCTCCATACTACTCTTCCCTGTGCAAACCTCTTCATCTCTGAATAACCACTGCAATCTACGAGGGCAGTTCAATAAGTAATGCAACACATTTTTTTCTCGGCCAATTTTGGTTGAAATAACCGGAAATTTCTTGTGGAATATTTTCGAACATTCCCGCTTCGTCTCGTATAGTTTCATTGACTTCCGACAGGTGGCAGCGCTGTACGGAGCTGTTAAAATGGCGTCTGTAACGGATATGCGTTGCAAACAACGGGCAGTGATCGAGTTTCTTTTGGCGGAAAACCAGGGCATCTCAGATATTCATAGGCGCTTGCAGAATGTCTACGGTGATCTGGCAGTGGACAAAAGCACGGTGAGTCGTTGGGCAAAGCGTGTGTCCTCATCGCCGCAGGGTCAAGCAAGACTGTCTGATCTCCCGCGTGCGGGCCGGCCGTGCACAGCTGTGACTCCTGCAATGGCGGAGCGTGCGAACACACTCGTTCGAGATGATCGACGGATCACCATCAAACAACTCAGTGCTCAACTTGACATCTCTGTTGGTAGTGCTGTCACAATTGTTCACCAGTTGGGATATTCAAAGGTTTGTTCCGGCTGGGTCCCTCGTTGTCTAACCGAACACCATAAAGAGCAAAGGAGAACCATCTGTGCGGAATTGCTTGCTCGTCATGTGGCTGAGGGTGACAATTTCTTGTCAAAGATTGTTACAGGCGATGAAACATGGGTTCATCACTTCGAACCTGAAACAAAACGGCAATCAATGGAGTGGCGCCACACCCACTCCCCTACCAAGAAAAAGTTTAAAGCCATACCCTCAGCCGGTAAAATCATGGTTACAGTCTTCTGGGACGCTGAAGGGGTTATTCTGTTCGATGTCCTTCCCCATGGTCAAACGATCAACTCTGAAGTGTATTGTGCTACTCTTCAGAAATTGAAGAAACGACTTCAGCGTGTTCGTAGGCACAAAAATCAGAACGAACTGCTCCTTCATGACGACGCAAGACCTCACACAAGTCTTCGCACCCGAGAGGAGCTCACAAAACTTCAGTGGACTGTTCTTCCTCATGCACCCTACAGCCCCGATCTCGCACCGTCGGATTTCCATATGTTTGGCCCAATGAAGGACGCAATCCATGGGACGCACTACGCAGATGATGAAGGAGTTATTGATGCAGTACGACGTTGGCTCCGACATCGACCAGTGGAATGGTACCGTGCAGGCATACAGGCCCTCATTTCAAGGTGGCGTAAGGCCGTAGCATTGAATGGAGATTACGTTGAAAAACAGTGTTGTGTAGCTAAAGGATTGGGGAATAACCTGGTGTATTTCAATGCTGAATAAAACAACCCCTGTTTCAGAAAAAAAATGTGTTGCATTACCTATTGAACTGCCCTCGTACAACCATTTGAAAGTGCTTCCTAGCAGGGGCGGTGGCAATAGGGGGGGGCCTTTGAGGGCTATAGCCCCCCCCCCCCCTCATGGAGTATCATACTACACTGAATAAAATGACTTCAGAAATCAGCGAATATATTACCCCAACAGATTCAATCATTTTTTTATGATTATGTGGCAATATAGGTTACAATGTATTCCAAACACATTTTAACAAAAGAATAAGAGCGGCAAATAGCTTAATACCTAAACCAATAAATATCATTTAACTTAAAATAGGAGTCTTATTATTTATTAATACACGTTTCTTACCCTGAACTCCAAAACAGTTACCAAAAACTGCTTTAATCAACACCAACTTGTACCAGTTTGTCGGTAGAGGACCTTAACTCGTTAAGCGATATTCCATATCCCCAAACCTCCCCTCTCCCCCCCCCCCTCCCCGCCACCATTAGCCCCCACCTTGACCGGACTCTAGAGTCGCCCCAGCTTCCTAGTGGCCCTCACTGAAAATGTGTATAGTGCTATGAAACAATGTGTATAGTGTGTGCATTGATTGGGAGTGAGAAATGAATGAACAGTCTAGCACTATCCTCTTTCCAGAATGATAGAAACTGTGTGCCGGACCGAGACTCGAACTCGGGACCTTTGCCTTCGCGGGCAAGCGCTCTATCAACTGAGCAATCCAAGCACGACTCACGCCCCGTCCTCACAGTTTCAACTCTGCCAGTACCTCGTGTCCTACCTTCCAAATTTCACAGGAGCTCTTCTGCGAACCTTGGAGAACTAGCACTCCTGGAAGAAAGGATACTGCGGAGACATGGCTTAGCCACAGCCTGGGGGATGTTTCCAGAATGAGATTTTCTCTCGGCAGCGGAGTGTGCGCTGATTTGAAACTTTCTGGCAGATTAAAACTGTGTGCCGGACCGAGACTCGAACTCGGGACCTTGCCTTTCGTGGGCAAGTGCTCTACCAACTGAGCTACCCAAGCACGACTCACGTCCTGTCCTCACAGCTTCAATTCTGCCAGTACCACGTCTCCTACCTTCCAAGGCAGTGCTAGTTCTGCAAGGTTCGCAGAAGAGTTTCTGTGAAGTTTGGAAGGTAGGAGACGAGCGAGGTACTGGCAGAATTGAAGCTCTGAGAACGGGGCGTGATTCGTGCTTGAGTAGCTCAGTTGGTAGAGCGCCTGCCTGCAAAAGGAAAAGGTCTCGATTTCGAGTCTCGGTCCGGCACACAGTTCTAATCTGCCAGGAAGTTTCTCTATCCTCTTTCATTATAAAATAACTTGTTTGTAAAACAGTGCTGTACAGTAGGGATGAACCGAATGAGGCAGCATTATTTTAAACACAGGGGTCTTGTATTCGGGAGAGTGGATGCTGCAGTCTCCATCCAACCATCCTGATTTAGGTTTTCTGTGGCTTCCCTACATTACTTCAGGCAAATGCCAGGATAGCTGCTACTATAATGCCACGATCGACTACCTGTCCCATTCTTGACACACTACACCCGCATGGAAACGTCTGTCTACGTGGATTACTTCATTTTTGTTGTTCTTTAACTGTAATACCAAGACATGACTAATATCCTTGCAAAAGAGGTCTTCAGATGAAAAAAAAAACAACTTACTGCCATTTTTAGCCTCTCCACTTACTACCATTACAAAGTTGACGATTCCTTGATGCCCGACGGTGTGTCATATCAACCGAGCCCTTCTTTTAGTCAAATTACGCCAAAAATTTCTCCGAATTCGATTCAATAACACCTCATTAGTTACCTCCTATGTCCTTTCCTGTCTGAACTCTTTATTCATCCAAGTTTCATGGCCATACAAGACCACGATACATAAAAAAATCCTAACATTTAAATTTATATTCGATCTTAACAAATGACTCCTTTTCAGAAATGATTTTGTTGCTGTTGCCAGTCTCCATTTCATCTCCTACTCATTCGTCCATCGTGATACATTTTGTTGCACAAATAACAAATCTCATTTACTACTTACAGTGTCGCATTTCCTAATCAGAAAAGGCTATCTCGTCCTGTATTGCAGAGGTATTTATTTGCCACACTGATTATTTATAAAGTTCAATTTTCAGGGACTGTCTCTCTCTATTTGGCGGAAAAAACTCACATTCAGCAACTGCATGTCCTTATTAAGTAATTACGCTACCGTAGACGGGAGGTGTTGTCTTGTTGGGAAATGTTCGTGTAGGGGTCGACTGAGCAACTGCACAGTGCCACCACCAGAGGAGAAAGGCAGTTCCTGAGAAACCACCTGGCCGATTCATACCAATTCCACCAGCCAAAACGCCTTTCCAGCGTGTTGGGATAGACCTCCTCGGACGATTTCCAACGTCTGCTAGTGGCAATAGAAGGCTTATTGTTTGCACTGATTATCTGACACGCTGTGCCATTACAAAAGCCGTGAAAACAGCCGAAGCATTCGAGGTAGCCAAATTCATCGGGGAAGACACTGTATTGAAACACGGTGCCCCAATTTCGTTAATTACGGATCGAGGGAAAGTTTTTCAATCGAATCTGGTGACAGAGATAAACCGTCGATGCTACATTACTCATCACATGACGACTGCCTACCATCCGCTAACTAATGGGCTTACTGAACACCTTAATAATACTTTGGCCTACATGCTATCAATGTTCGTCAATGTTGAGCAGAGCAACTGGGATGAGGTGCTAACTTTCGTGACGTTTGCCTACAACACCGCCAAACAAGACGCCGCAGGATGTACGCCATTTTTCCTGGTGCATGGGCGTGAGGCGACTACGACGATGGACACTGTGTTTCCGTTACATCCTGACGACGACTACATCGGCCAGGTGTTAACCAAAGCTGAGGAAGCTCGGCAGTTAGCTCGACTCCGCACGCTGCAGGCTCAAGAAAACGATCGCCGAAGGTATGACACGAGCCACCGCCCTGTTGTCTACCAGCCCGGTGACCTCGTCTGGATCTTCACTCCTTTTCGGAAGGTTGGTCTCTCTGAGAAGCTCTTCAGGTGCTACTTTGGACCTTATAAGGTTGTAAGACAGTTGTCTGATGTTACTTGTGAAGTTGATGATTTCGACCCCGACACAAGACGACGAAAGATAAGAGATACGGTCCACGTCCTTCGAATGAAGCCCTATAAGTACCCTGCAACCCAGGGTAAATTCTAAGCTCCAGCGACAGGCAACAAGCGGAAAGGTGACGAAGACCGTAGCGGCAAAGGGAGGTCTAAGATCACCGCCAAGGCGAACATCAGTCATCGGGAGTCGGAGTATGCAGGACCGATTACTCGTTCCCGGACTAGGAGGACGTTAACACAGAGACGCTGTTCCCTTAAGGAGGGAGCAATGGCCCAGAAGAAGCTGAGTAGCACGGTCACCGTGGTGTAGTGGTTATGGCTCAAATGGTTCAAATGGCTCTGAGCACTATGGGACTTAACATCTATGGTCAGCAGTCCCCTAGAACTTAGAACTACTTAAACCTAACTAACCTAAGGACAGCACACAACACCCAGCCATCACGAGGCAGAGAAAATCCCTGACCCCGCCGGGAATCGAACCCGGGAACCCGGGCGTGGGAAGCGAGAACGCTACCGCACGACCACGAGATGCGGGCTGTAATGGTTATGATACTAGACTATTGCATAGAGGGTCGTGAGTTCAAAACTCAACTGAACTGTAAAATTTAAATTTCTGTATGCAGTTCGAGTTCATTCTAGAAGTATCCACAAATGTCAAGAATCACTGTACTGGAATGTTCTGTATGTTCAGGCCGCAGGCAGTTCGCTCCGCGCCCTTGTATGTTATAGTGCTGGATAAACCTTCGTTAAGTCAAGTTAGTGTTCGTCATTCATCTAATTGCACTTTCTTCTACGTGACAATATTACTGTTACCCTGTTACCCTGCATAAAAAGCGGCCTTGGTTCTACAAACTCACGCAAGGGTCGCTAACAATATCCATGTTAAAAACTAAACGTGCTTTATAAATCGAGGTATGGTATTGCTTCCAAATGAAATGATGTTCCACACTAATACTGCGGCATTGAATATAGACCGAAAAATGCCACACGTCAGTACTGGTTGAGATATCGCGCTGTACCGAGTACTTCCGGGAAGGAACGAGCGAAGCCGATGCAGGTCGAGCCATGGCACGACCATGGCCCTCACGCACGACAGTGTGAAATTTGACGCCGTGCCGGTCCTGATTTAATGGTTATAGTGTTGCCAAATGTCGCTGTGTGTTTTTTGGTCACCTTAGGTTTTCGTTTCCATGTATGTGTGCGGTTTAATGAATTAAATAAAGAAATTTGTGATCAAAAACTGTTTTAGTTTCTACGCATTGTTTGTCTGTTATATAGGTGCATGTGTTATTGTGCATGGTGAGGCATACCGTGGGCAGTGGGGGCAATTTGAGTGGAGAGATTTGTAAATATTAGTTTTTTTACAGAAGTGTCAGTGAAGGCGAGGAACGTAATAAAAGTTTAACATATCGACTCCAATATAAAGTGATAGCATTCACTTTTTGTGTGCTGAAGCCTTACAAAAATTACTCCAGAAAACTAAAGTTTTTGAAATATAAAAAAATGTTCAGACTTACAACACGGTCACGTATCTAGGAACAAATATTCTATTGAAATTTAAAAATGTTGTAATAGGTAATATCTTGTCAGAACTGTATTTAAAAATATATCTGTTACATTATTACTCGACTAGCCACGAGAAATCAGTGAGTGAAATCAAATTAAGTAGAAGGATTACCAAAAATCTGTTACAAGTTAAATACGTTTTAATATGAAATCTACACAACGAGCACAAATTACCAGTTTCAAATTTTTTAAGCCAAATATCAAATATTCCATGGTAGAAAACGTTCGTCTGTTTCTTGGAACAAGATAGTGCACAACAGACAAAGTACGTCTTAGCTGTCCATTCGTTAGATAATTAGTTCTAAAAATACGAGTATATGGAATTTTACTCGCCATAAAATTCTGCAAAATGAAGACTATCTTTCAAATAACTATAACACATTATGTAGCACTCAAATATGTAGAACATAAAATATTTACGTTTGTTATCTAAAACAATACCTCATGTTTCGCGACAGCAAAAAAGGTAGAAAACACTGGAAAATCTGAAGACGATCTCTAGACTACATTCGTTTATGTAATTCTAAAATTGGCCACTAGATAGAAACATTGGTCAGGAAACATCAGATGTTTCTCAGTAAACTATCTCCCCTACCATTCTGGAGCATGCTCCATTTAGTTCAGTCAATGAAAGAAAATTAGGGAAAAGAATATGTATAGTAGCAAATTTTTGTTCAGTCGTAGGAGAGTGTACCGTGAAAACATACTAAAAATTCTGACCTGTGCGGTGTGAGGATGGGGGTGGGGTGACGTTTAAAGGACGCTTTTTATGTTTTTCATGTTTTGACAACCGTAGCTTCTACCGAAAATTTTTCCCAGTACAAACTTATACAACATTAAATTTCCTACAAAAAAGATTCTTTTCGTTTTCTCACTAGTACTAATAGTTTCTGCATTGCAGAGGATAGAAAAATGGTAGATTATTAAAAATAGTTGAGATACAAAGGAAATGATGACATTGGCTGCAAGTGGGCATTAACTGAAATCAATGGGGAAAGATGAAAATTTGCGCCGGACTGGGATTTGAACCCGAGGCTCCCGTTTACTAGCCAGATGCTGTGATCACTAAGCCATACAGACACAGTGCTGAGACAACTGCACGGACTACCTTAGCACATCTGCCCATCAGACCCAAATTCTCAATTTACCCACACACTACTACTATAGTGTCCCTTGCCCATTATCCTCATTACTCGTGCCACTTCGCCGCTCCTATAAGAGTTCGGGCCTGGTGTGCTTTTTTTTTTGTTATGGTTTTAGGGCGCAAAACTGCTATGGTCATAAGCGCTCAATCAGTGGCTTATGGAAAGGTAAAGAACCGAATGTTAAATCAGCAGCAATGGGAGTGAAACTCAAGAAGTAGGGAAAACTAAAAACGGAAGGATATCGTAGGAAATTACTATTGAAGGGGGGGGGGTTCCCCAAAAAGGAGATTCAAATGACCGATATCATCTCACTGACACTGATAAACTCAAGGACGCGATCGGCTGAGCACGTGTTATCTGCTAAAAGGAAAGATAATCAGGTAACAGCTGTAAATGGGCGCGTAGCGAATTAAAATAGGGGCACTGAAGTAAAAGGTGTCTCACCGTCCACGGTTGAGA
This sequence comes from Schistocerca nitens, assembly GCF_023898315.1. NCBI lineage: Eukaryota > Metazoa > Arthropoda > Insecta > Orthoptera > Acrididae > Schistocerca > Schistocerca nitens. The sequence continues at coordinate 133,400,864 of NC_064614.1, read as the reverse complement.
GCAGTGGGGACAAAGCGGGGGAGGATCACCACTTAAAAGATGTTGATGGCTAAAAAGACAGTGCCCGATCCGAGGCCGGGAGGAAGAGGTCCAAGCACAGGGAAGAGATTTTGCGTCCCGTCGAAACAAGGCCCAGGGAGTAGACAACATTCCATTAGAACTACTGACAGCCTTGGGAGAGCCAGTCCTGACAAAACTCTACCATCTGGTGAGCAAGATGTATGAGACAGGCGAAATACTCTCAGACTTCAAGAAGAATATAATAATTCCAATCCAAAAGAAAACAGGTGTTAACAGATGTGAAAATTACCGAACTATCAGTTTAATAAGTCACGGCTGCAAAATACTAACGCGAATTCTTTACAAACGAATGGAAAAACTAGTAGAAGCCAACCTCGGGGAAGATCAGTTTGGATTCCGTAGAAATATCGGAACACGTGAGGCAATACTGACCCTACGACTTATCTTAGAAGCTAGATTAAGGAAAGGCAAACCTACATTTCTAGCATTTGTAGACTTAGAGAACGCTTTTGACAATGTTGACTGGAATTCTGTCTTTCAAATTCTGAAGGTGGCAGGGGTAAAATACAGGGAGCGAAAAGCTATTTACAATTTGTACAGAAAGCAGATGGCAGTTATAAGATTCAAAGGGCACGAAAGGGAAGCAGTGGTTGGGAAGGGAGTGAGACAGTATTGTAGCCTGTCCCCGATGTTATTTAATCTTTATATTGAGCAAGCAGTGAAGGAAACAAAAGAAAAATTTGGAGTAGGTATTAAATTCCATGGAGAAGAAATAAAAACTTTGAGGTTCGCCGATGACATTGTAATTCTGTCAGAGACAGCAAAGGACTTGGAAGAGCAGTTGAACGGAATAGATAGTGTCTTGAAAGAAGGATATAAGATGAACATCAACAAAAGCAAAACGACGATAATGGAATGTAGTCGAATTAAGTCGGGTGATGCTGAGTGTATAGTTTAGGAAATGAGACACTTAAAGTAGTAAAGGAGTTTTGCTATTTGGGGAGCAAAATAACTGATGATGGTCGAAGTAGAGAGGATATAAAATGTAGACTGACAATGGCAACGAAAGCGTTTCTGAAGAAGAGAAATTTCTTAACATCGAGTATAGATTTAAGTGTCAGGAACTTGTTTCTGTAAGTATTTGTATGGAGTGTAGCCATGTATGGAAGTGAAACATGGACGATACATAGTTTGGACAAGAAGAGAATAGAAGCTTTCGAAATGTGGTGCTACAGAAGAATGATGAAGATTAGATGGGTAGATCACATAACTAATGAGGAAGTATTGAATAGGATTGGGGAGAAGAGAAGTTTGTGGCACAATTTGACTAGAAGAAGGGCTCGGTTGGTAGGACATGTTCTGAGGCATCAAGGGATCACCAATTTAGTATTGGATGGCAGCGTGGAGGGTAAAAATCGTAGAGGGAGACCAAGAGATGAATACACCAAACAGATTCAGAAGGATGTAGGTTGCAGTAGGTACTGGGAGATGAAGAAGCTTTCACAGGATAGAGTAGCATGGAGAGCTGCATCAAACCAGTCTCAGGACTGAAGACCACAACAACAACAACAATTTATTATGGGGAAGTGTAGATCAATGTGTGCGCCATAGAAGAGCAACAAGACTTGGTGTGCATCTGCACTGAAGAGACCAGTGGCTGTCACGCCTTAGGGTGATTATAATTAAAGTTAAACTTTCATAACGCTCTAGAAATAGCACCACTGGTCAGAATAACGTCAAATAGCAACAGAATATTATCAGAGAAGGGGAAAAACGTATGGCAGAATAAAAAAAGGTGAAACTTGATCAATAGATGGCGTTGTATGTGTCAGAATACGTAATGAAACACTTGCCATGCGCAGTACCCATTGAAGTTCGTATACACACGCTGGGTACACAGCTTTTCTTTGCACTTCGGCAGTGGCATCAGTTCCTCTCCATGATCCAAGTGACATTGTTCCCCTTCCCCAGCACACCTGTTCCAAAAGCGACACCACCCCCCCCATGTTGTCATTGCCTCCGCCAACCTCTTTGGGCGTATCACCATCAACATCCTTGATCCCACAGGTAGCGACCACCTCCCCATCCTTCTCACCATCATGTCTGCTCACCACTCCCCTCCGGCTCCCCACCCTGCACCCCATCCCACGGTCGTCCATGGCTACCGTAGTGCCAACTGGGATGCCTACCGGGAATCCATCGCCACCCAGGTCGAAAGCTACCCTCTTACCTATCACCATCCTGACATGTCATCCACGCCTCGTCCTTCCTTCAGAAGGTAATTACTGAAACGTGGAGGCCCATGTTTCTACTAAAACCATCCATCCCCACTGTCCCACTCTCCCTCTGCAGGCTGTCCTCCTCCGCGAATCCCGCCACGTATATCGCTTCTTCCTGCATATTCATGAAAGGGATACACTCCGACGCCACTGGCAAATACAGCGACACGTACAGAACTTTATTATAGCAAAGAAACGCCGGGACTGGCGCCAGATCTGCACACGACTCAACGCCACCCTCCATATCAACTCCTCCAAGTACTGGTCTGCCTTCCATCACCTTACTGGTTTTCCCATTCCGCACCCCACTACCCGCTTCTCCATAACGACCGCCCCCTTCCTGACAACCTAAGTACGGACAATCAGTTCGCTTCCCACCTTCCCAAGGTCTTCTCCATCCCTGATGATCCACACTTCCCTCATTTCCCAACTGTCATGGAACGCGCCGATACCTCGGTCGCTCCACTGGCTCCTAGTCTCCAGTACTTGGGGCAATTGCCCCCCTCTGATCTCAACACTCCCATCACAGCCCAAGACATTAAACTTATCCTCCAGTCCAAATGCAACACGGCCCCTGGTCACGACTGTCACCTACCGCCACCTTAGAGAAAGCCCCTTCTCCTTCCTGCCTGTCCTTGCCCACCACTATAACATCATCCTCTCTACCGGCGTCTACTCTGACCTGTGGAAGACGTCCCACATCCTCTTATTCCTCAAACCCAACAAACCCCGTTCTGTCACCTCTTCCTATCGTCCCATCTGCCTCACCTCCGTCTTAAGTAAGGTCTTCAAATCCGTCCTCTCCCGTCATATCCATCAGCACCTTAATCAACACCCCCTCCTCCCCCTTACCCAGTGTAGCTTCCTACCCTCGTTCTCCACCAAGGACCAGCTCCTTAACCTTGTTCACCTTCTCTTCCTCCTGCTTAACTCCTGTCGCTCCAACATTTTTGTTTCCCCCGACCTCCAAAATGCCTATGACCGTGTATGGCATCCTGGTCTTCTCTTTAAAGTCCAAACCTATGCCCTGCCAATCAATTCTGTCCATCTGGTCGCTTCCTTCTTCTCGCGCCGTCCTTCCTATGTCACCCTCCACTACACCAACTCCCGTATCTTTCATCCCACTGCTTGTATCCCTCAGGGCTCTGTCCTCTCCCCTCTCCTTTATCTCTTGTACACGGATGATATGCCCAAGCCATCCCCACCTGTTCACCTTCTCCAATAAGCTGATGACACCACCTTCCTGGCTCTCTATCCAACCATCAACGGTCCCAATGCACCCTCCAAACCCACCTTGACCAGTTCACTACTTGGTGTAACCAGTGGTTCCTTCGTCTCAACCCCTCCAAAACCCAGGCAATCATCATAGGCCGCACCACCTGCTCCTTCCGTCTCCATCATTTCTACCTCAGCCTTTATGGTCATCTTATCCAGCTCACCCCCACCCTGAGATATTTCGGTCTCACCCTCGACCGTCACCTCACTTGGACCTCTCACCTCCTGACCATCCAGAAGAAAGCCCATTCCCGCCTCCACCTCCTGAAACTCCTGTCTGGCTGGACATGATGATTGCATCCTTCCACCATCCTCCACACCTACAAATCCCTCATCTGTCCTATCATCTGTTATGCTAGCGTTGCCTGGACCTCCGCACCTATCCGCTTTTACAAGGCCCTCCAAATCCTCGAACGCCATGCACTCCGCCTTGTCTTCTGTATCTGTCTTCCTTCTCCCACACAGCTCCTGTATGACCTCATTCCCTTCCCCCACCTCCTACTTTACCTCCAACATCTCCACATCCTTTACACTGTCCACAGGCTTGATCTCCCCCACACCCTGGCTTCCTTCCTCCTCTGCACCCCCCGCCTGTTGCCACACCTCTATCGCTGTATCCCTCCCTCTCTCCACCTCCACACCCTACATCTCCTTCATCAGGGCAATTTCCAGCACCTCCCCCTCCCAGATGATGAACTTCCCCATGACATATACTCTTCCTTCCAACTGTAACCTGGCCTTGTTCCCTCCCCCCCCCCCCCAAGGGCCACCCTTTTCCTTTTCCCTCCTTCTCTGACAGTGGATTTTCCTCTCTCCCCCCCCCCCCAAGTCACTGCACCCCATCCTCAACTCTTTCCCTCCCTGGCCCTCTTCCGTGCGCCCTCCACTCGTCTCCCCCTCTCCTCCCCTCCCTCCCTTCTTCCATTCCCCTCATCTCCATGTGCCTGGCAGATCCTCTGTTTGCTCATCATCATCAGTGTGCTACATCAGTGTTGTGTTTGGTGCTGTTCTCCTGTGTGTTGAGAGCAGTGATTTTAATTGTTTGCTGGACTTGTATGTAGTGTTACAGTCAGTAATCGTTATGTGCTACGCCGTCCACCGATACTTTTATTCTGACGCCTTACTTCGCCTTGTGTTCTTTTAATTGTCCCAGTGTGTGTGTTTTTTTGTGTTCAATACTTTTTAAGGTTTTTGTCTCCATTTTACAGTCGCCCCATTTTCGTCTGTTTTCGTCCATTACATTCCCCCTTTTTTATATTTTTGTCCGCCATATTTTCTCCTTTGTAATTTTAAATGCCTTCTGTTGTATCATTATTGCCTTTTGGCTGAAGAGCAGCGCATATGCTGCTGCCAGCCCGCCCCGATGCGAAATTAAAATTCAATAAAGAAGAAGAAGGCTTTTCCTCTTTCGCGTCTGTGATGTTTGCCATGACTGTCTCAATGCAGGATCGCGCTCTGCTTGTAAAGCTGTATTACAAGAATGATGACTGTGCACACGCCGCTCTGTAGAAGTTCCTGACACTGAAGGGTTTGAAAAAAGGCGTAGATCCTATGACTGCCGTGGGTCTGGAGAAAATGATTCGGAAATTGGAAAAGACGGGTTCTTTTGGTGGGCAACCTGGTAGAGGGAGGAAACGAATAGACCTGACAGCAAGAGAGACCTTTCTTTAGAATTTCTTGCTAGTGTGAAAGTGGACAATGAGTGGGTGTGGATGATTTTGTGGACAGACGAAGCCCACTTCCATCTGTTAAAATATGTCGATACACAGAATTGTTGAATATGGGCAACGGAAAATCCACACGCAAATCAACCAGTACCACTTTATCCTGAAAAGGTCACTGTATGGTGTGGGTTTACGGCATCATTTATCAAAGGGCCATATTTTTTCGAATAGACAGGTGCTTCCGTGTGTGTGTGTGTGTGTGTGTGTGTGTGTGTGTGTGTGTGTGGTTTGAGGTTTTCGGGCGCTAAACAGCGTGGTCATCAGCGCCCAAACGCATAGAAACAGTAACACATGCGGTGAAGGGACGAAGACAGGCAGCGAACAAGGAGAATGGCTAAAAGACACAGACCTGACGCAGTTCCAAATCCTCACATACAGAGGCAAAACAAGAGGAGAAGAAATGCATTAAAAAGGAAAGGAAACACAAGGAAAAGAGAACAGAAATCGAAGTGAAACAAGTAGGTAATCGTGACTGGCGGACCTCTTACCTAAAACCTGGGGGAGCCAGTCACCCAGCAGTACATTAAAATACTCTCCCTAAAATCCGAGGCAACAAACTGGACAGGACACAATACCGTATGACCTTAACCACAGTCGTTGCGTCGTCTTGCAAAATAGAGGGCAAATCCGGTGGCAAGGAAACCGCCGCCCTCTGGTCAGAGAATAAAGGACAGTCAAGTAAAATGTGGCGGACGGTAATCTGAACGCCACAAGCACTGCAGATTGGGGGGTCCTCCTGCCCGAGTAAAAAACCTTGCCTTAAGGGAGTGTGCCCGATGCGGAGGCGAGTGAGGAGAACCTCATCCCACCTGCGTGACTGGTAGGACGTACGCCATGGCCGCGTGGTGGCCTTGACCAGACGCAGCTTATTTTCACCGACTGCCTGCCACTCCTCTTCCCATTGACGCATAACACGAAAACGCAAAAGGGAGGTAACAGCATGGAGGGGGACGGCACACACAACAACGTGAGGGAGGGAACATGCATCTTTGGCAGCCACATTCGCCAGTTCGTTTCCCCTAATACCCCTGTGCCCCGGCACCCAGCAGGAAGAAACCTCCTTCCCCTGCCGTTGCAGGTGGAGTAGAGCATCATGGATGTTCTGGCCGACAGTATCCGCTGGGCACAAGTGTTGCATGGTCTGAAGGGCGCTCAGGGAGTCAGAACAGATGAGAAACTTAAGACTGGGAACACATCTCATCTGCTCCAATGCCCGCAAGATCGCAAACAATTCGGCATCAAAGATGGTAAACGCCGCAGGAAGCCGTAACTTGGCGACTCGATCACGACTCGATCAGGTGCTTCCGGTCCTGTTACCTGTACCGTCACTGGTAAGTGCTATGAGTGTCTTGATCTACATCTATGTGATTACTCTGCTATTCACAATAAAGCGCCTGGCAGAGGGTTCAATGAACCACCTTCAAGTTTTCTCTCTACCGTTCCACTCTCCAACGACGAGCGCTTAAATTTTTCTGTGCGAGCCCTGATTTCTCTTATTTTATCGTGATGATCGTTTCTCCCTATGTAGGTGGGTGCTAACAGAATGTTTTCGCAATCGGAGGAGAAAACTGGTGATTGAAATTTCATGAGAAGATACCGTCGCAACGAAAAACGCCTTTGTTTTAATGATTGCCACTCCAATTCACGTATCATGTCTGTGACACTATCTCCCCTATTTCGCGATAATACAAAACGAGCTGCCCTTCTTTGCACTTTTTCGATGACATCCATCAGTCCCACCTGATGCGGAACCCACACTGCACAGCAATACTCCAGAATAGGGCGGACAAGCGTGGTGTAAGGAGTCTCTCTAGTAGACCTGTTGCGCCTTCTAAGTGTTCTGCCGATGAATCGCAGTCTTTGATTTGCTCTAGCCACAATATTATCTATGTGATCGTTCCAATTTAGGTTATTTGCAGTTGTAATCCGTAAGTATTTAGCTGAATTTACCACTTTCAGATTTGTCTGACTTATCGCGTAATCGAAATTTAGCTGATTTCTTTTAGTACTCATGTGAATAACTTCACACTTTTCTTTATTCAGAGTCAATTGCCACTTTTCGCACCATACAGATATCTTACCTAAATCATTTTGCAAGTCGTTTTGATCATCTGATGACTTTACAAGACGGTAAATGACAGCATCATCTGCAAACAATCTAAGACGGCTTCTCATTTTGGCACCTATATCGTTAATATAGATCAGGAACAATAGAGGGCCTATAACACTTCCTTGGGGAACGCCGGATATTACTTCTGTTTTACTCGATGACTTTCCGTCTGTTACTACGAACTGTGACCTTTCTGACAGGAAATCACAAATCTAGTAGCACAACTGAGGCGATACTCCATAGTCACGCAGTTTGGTTAGATGACGCTTGTGAGGAACGGTGTCGAAAGCCTTCTTGAAATCTAAAAATATGGAATCAATTTGACATCCCCTGTCGATGGCACTCATTACTTCATGAGTATAAAGAGCTAGTTGTGTTTCACAAGAACGATATTTTCTGAATCCGTACTGACTATGTGTCAATAAATAGTTTTCTTCGAGGTACTTCATAATGTTCGAAAACAGTATATGTTCCAAAACCCTGTTGCAAATAGACGTTAGTGATATAGGCCTATAATTCAGCGGATTCCTCCTACTTCCCTTTTTGGGTATTGGTGTGACTTGAGCAATTTTCCAGTCTTTAGGTACGGATCTTTCTGTGAGTTAGTGGTTGTACATAATTTCTAAATATGAAGCTATTTTATCAGCATACTCTGAGAGAAATCTGACTGGTATACAATCTGGATCGGAGGCCTTGCCTTTATTAACTGATTTAAGCTGCTTTGCTACACCGAGGATATCTACTTCTATGTTTCTCATCTTGGCAGTCGTTCTTGATTGGGATTCAGGAATATTTATTTCGTCTTCTTTGGTGAAGGAGTTTCGGAAAACCGTGTTTAATAGCTCTGCTTTAGTGGCACTGCCATCAGTGACTTCACCGTTGTTATCGCGCAGTGAAGATATTGACTGTGTCTTGCCACTGGTGTGCTTTACGTATGACCAGAATCTCTTTGGGTTTTCTGCCAGATTTCGAGACAGTGGAAATTATTAAAAGCATCTCGCATTGAAGTATGCGCTATATTTCGAACTTCTGTAAAACTTTGCCAATCTTGGGGATTTTGCGTTCTTTTAAATTAGGAATGTTTTTTTCATTGCTTAAGCAACAACGATCTGACCCGTTTTGCGTACCATGGCGGATCAGTACCATCACTTATTAGTTTATGTGGTATATACCTCTCAATTGCTGTCGATACTATCTCTTTGAAAACATTCCACAACTTTTCTACACTTATATCATCAGATTGGAAGGAGTGAAGACTATCTATTAAAAAGGCGTTAAGAGCGTTTTTATCAGCCTTTTTAAATAGATATACTTTGCGTTTCTTTTTGATGGTTGTAGGTGTTACGGCACTAAGCCTAGCAGCAACTGCCTTGTGGCCGCTAATGCCTGTATTCGTCATGATACTCACTATTTGTCCAGGATTATTTGTTGCGAAAAGGTAAAGTATGTTTTTGCAACCATTTACGCTTGGAGTGGGCTCATGAACTAATTGTTCAAAATAATTTTCTGAGAAAGCATTCAGTACAATTTCGGATGACGTTTTATGCCTGCCGCCAGCTTTAAACGTATAATCGAGAGTAGATTGAAGTCACCACCGACTATAATTGTATGAGCGGGGTACTTATTTGAAATGAGACTGAAGTTTTCTTTGAACTGTTCAGCAACTATATCTTCTTAGTTGGGGGGTCGGTAAAATGATCCAATTCATAGTTTAGTCCGATTCTCAGGTATAACCTCTACCCATACTATTTCACACGAACTATCTACTTCAATTTCGCCACAAGGCAAACTACCTTTGACAGCAATAAATACTCCACTACCAACTGTATTTAATCTATCCTTTCAGAACACTGTGAGGTTGTTTGAAAAATATTTGGTTGAACTTATTTCCGGCTTTAGCCAGCTCTCTGTAACTACAACTATTTTAGCGTCAGTGCTTTCTATTAGGGCTTGGAGCTCTGGTTCTTTCCCAACACAGCTACGACAATTTACAACTACAATACCAATCGTTTCTACAACTACCTTACTGTGTTTTACCTGCCCACTTTCTGACGGACGTCCCTTCTGTGGTTCCCTGAGACCCTCTAACCTAAAAAACCGCCCAGTGCCTTCCACACAGCCCCCGCTACCCGTGTAGCCGCCCTCTGTGTGTAGTGGACTCCTGACCTATTAAGCGGAACCCGGAAACCCACCACCCGATCCCGCAAGTCAAGGAATCTGCAGCCTACACGGTCACGGAACCGCCTGAGCCTCTGATTCAGACCCTCCACTCGGCTCTGCACCAAACGACCACAGTCGGTTCTATCGACAATGCTGCAGATGATGAGCTCCGCCTTAATCTCGGAAGCAAGACTGGCAGTCTTTACCATTTCCGCTAGCCGCCCAAAACCAGACAGAATCTGCTCCGATCCAAAGCGACACTTGTCATTAGTACCGACATGAACCACCAGCTGCAGCTGGCTGCACCCTGTATTGTTCATGGCATCCGGAAGCACCCTTTCCACATCCAGAATGACTCCCCCGTAATGCACACGGAGTGCACACTGGCTTCCTTCCCCTCCTTGGCAGCCATGTTCCTAAGGGGCCTCATTACGCCCCTAACGTTGGAGCTCCCAACTACCAGCAAATCCACCCTCTATGAATGCCCAGACCTTGTGGACCGAGAAGCTTCCTCTGGAACAGAGTGGACGAATTGCATCCGGCTCAGAGACATGGTCAGCCACAGATAACGCCCGAAACCTGTTCGTCAAACGAACAGGGGAGGCCCTACGATCGGCCCCTCGGAAAGTTTTTCGCTGCCTGCCAGACTTTGGAATGATCTCCCACTCGCCCACGGGTGAGGGGTCAACCTCAGTGCAGGCAGTACCCGGGGCGGTCACAATAGTGGACCAATCGGAGGAAACGTGGGACGTGCTTGACGTCCCTCGAATCCCCATGTCTGACCAACCACAGTGACGCCTCTTGGCAGCAGCCTCAAGCTGTGTGACAGAAGCCAAAGGAGCCTGGAGCTGTGAGCGAAGGGTCGCCAACTCAGCTCGCATCTGTACACAACAATCACAGTTCCTATCCATTACTGCAGTCGCTCCTGTTTGAAGCTCGTAAAACTATGTAACAAGCGAACGGTTTACTGGCCTTATTGGTAGCAGTAACTAGCGGTGCGCTCTCGCTGACTGTCTAACCGACACTCTTTTGCGCAACCACGTCATTCCAGCTCTCCAACAGCGTGAATGTGTGGATAGGATCATTTTTCTACAAGATGGCGCACCTCAACACATTGCAAATCCAGTTAAGCAGCTGCTGAGGTGCCATTTCGGAAATGCTAGAATTATCAGCCGCCATTTCCCTACAGCCCGGCCATCCCGGTCACCTGATCTTAATCCGTATGACTTCTGGCTGTGGGTCTATCTGAAAGATGTTGTGTTCAGTGTTCCGACTGCAAACATAGCTGCATCGAAGGCACGCATTGTGCAACACATTCTGAACGTGACCCCCGGAAATACTTCGATCAGTTTTGGAACATGCTGTTTCTCGATTTCAACTTGTTGCAGAAAATGGTGAACAGCATACTGTACATGTTTTGCGCCAGTCACACGGAAATTAATAATCCAATTTGATTTTGATTGCTGCTTTTTATGCTGTTTTGGCCTCAGGACAACTAAAAACCGATGTGATTGACGCTTTTTATGCGGTTTTTTGCCTCAGGACAATTAAAAACCGATGTGAGTGATGATTTTTATGCGTTTTTTGGCCTCTGGACAATTAAAAACCGATTTTTCCCATCCGATGTGATATGACCTTGCCGTGGTGGATGGGCTTACGTAACTAACAGTATCACACCTGTACACCCTTGCACACTGATTAGTACAGTTTGTTTAACGTCAAATGTACACCTTAGGCATTGTTGTATGATTCATTTGTCACTTGTGGTCGATCACTATTAAATTATGATGCATACAGCGCCACCTATTGCTACATTTTGTAATTATTTATGTTTCCTCTGCCATACGTTTTCCCCCTTCTCCGACAATATTCCGTTGCAATTTGACGTCATTCTGACCATAATTCTATAGTGGTTTGAAAGTTTAGCTTTAATTATAATCACCCTGTAGCGTTTACCATATCCACGTGTAGTAGGGGCTCATTAAAAGATAAACTACGTTCTGGGGGCGTGACAGACAGGAAGAGTGGAGTAGACCTGTGAGTGAAGGCAGGTCGCCAGATGGTGGTCATGGACTTCCCTCCTTCATAGGTCTGCATACTGAAGAGTATGCAGGTGATTCCGCACTCTACCTACTCCAATATGTCACAAGAAGTGACTATGGGGTGTTTCACAAAGTTATACCGATGCTCCGCAGCACGCCGTATGAATCACTGGCGATAAACTGAGTAGACACATCCAGAGATGTTTATTCTCCACTAACTGTATTAACACTACAAGGATGCAGGTATGAGTTCCTGATAATAGTAAAGCAAGAAACGCATATGGAGAGATTCTACTTAAATATCTGCATACTGTTCTACTCTGCTAGAGGGGGGATTGCATCTTGGCCATTCTGTACAACAGTTGTAGCCGCGCGGGATTAGCCAAGCGGTCCGAGGCGCTGCAGTCATGGACTATGCGGCTCGTCCCGGCGGAGGTTCGAGTCCTCCCTCGGGAATGGGTGTGTGTGTTTGTCCTTAGGATAATTTGGGTTAAGTAGTGTGTAAGCTTAGGGACTGATGACCTTAGCCGTTACGTCCCATAAGATTTCACACACATTTGAACATATTTGAACGACAGTTGTAACTAACTCTCTTACGGGAAAGGAACTTCCCCCACCATGAACACTCCTCGCTCTTCAGTTTACAGACTATATCACTCCAGTTTTTCCTGTACATTTCTCCTATGGGATCAGACAAAATAATCTCGTTGAGCTCGTGTTTGTATTGTGGAGTTATTTACAGTTTATTAAGTGAATACTTATTTGCAGTCGTTAAATGAGCTACTATGTAAGAAAGCTCAACAGCTGCAGATGTCCACTGTCTACCACACTGAAGAACCTGCCCCAAATGTAAAATGCTGTCAATTTGTATTCGAGAACATCTACTTCATTGTCTCCACTACCACTGGGTGGAATACTTTCCACAGCATCAGTGGTATGAAATGCATCACCACAGCCTCATCTCTCCCAACATCTCAAGATTCCCAGTGGCTTAAACTGGCTCCCTCTGCAACAGCTTTGCATCACCTAGGTGTAACAGAACTTCCGATATTTCCGCACAAGGGAGATTACTGTTCTAGATTTCAATATGATTAACCCCATTCCGTCACACATATTCACATGGACCTTCGTTTATATCCTGTGGATGTCTGCTAAGTGGCTCCAATGAGTGCAGCCAACTCCAGAAGTGCCAGCAGTTCCTGGCAGTCTACCAGTAACACAGTTAATAGTGACAGAAGCGCACTAACTCCCTGGTCATTCATTATTTCACCAGCAAGTAACTACAGCACATTCACACGGTTTTACAATATGCTGACAACGACAGAGGACAGCAAGTCGTCACATTCATCAAACCAACCCCTTTCGCACTGAAGCTACACAGGTTGCTGACAACGTCTCACTTACACATGAAACAGTTCTCATTCACTGTTTATAAGAGTTGTAATAGGATGACCGGAGCGGGTGACGTGGTCGCGGTTGTAGGGCATGGCTGAGTAGAAGAATGTGGCTGTTTCTAGCAATCTTCGTCTTTATTGTTGGTTCTCCCAATACATTTTCCGGTAGCTCAGCCCCACCACTCGTGTTGTGGTGGAGATGAGCTGATGCACGCAGTCCGGGGAACGCAACGCCGCGCTCGGTCAGCCACTGCGCAGGCGGTAGGAGGTTAGCAGCATGAGGCCCGGCCCAGCTTGCAGACATGGCGGCTCGTGACGACGCAGGGAGTCGCCAGTGCAGCAGCGGGCAACGCCCTCTGTCGGCCAGTCCTCGGGCACGGCGTCACTGATGATGACGACGTGAAAGCGACCAAATGCCCAATCGGTCGAACCGACTGCTGACGCCCACCTCTGATGCCCTTAAATAGTGCAGGCAGCTGCTGAATCCGCCGGTTACGCGGCGGCGTGTTTATTAGAAGGTTCTCGATGAATTGGCTAAAGCAACCGCACCACACGTGGCCCGCGCCTGCGTAATTCTTTCTGCTAATGCTGCATTCTGAGGGCTGCCGCGCACGTACACACATACCGACGCTCGTTGCAAAACTGTGTCACCTGCATAACACGCTGGCCGGCCTTCGTCCGCCGTTTGCCGTGAGGCTGGCGCATCGTGCACTGAAACACACTAAATCACAATTTCACACCGTATTTCCTAAAAGTAACCCCTTGTCCTCTACAATTCCTCCCTCGTACGAAAAGAATTCGTCCCCGAATTCAACCAAAAAGTCAAAAAAATTACAGTTCACTTCACAAACACCACAAAATGCAATTGATTCACTATTTACACTGTGTTCATTCACTTCTATCCTCAGTCTAATCTTTGCTCATGAACATTACTCAGTGTTCTTCTGCCGTACCTCACAACTGTTCAGTGATTTTGTCTGGACCCTTAGGTTAAAGGTTGGAAGGGGTGGGATTTGGGCTATCTTCCTCTTGAGCCGATAGTACACTAATCCTATGACAAAGGTAAAAATACAGGTGGCGGTGGTTGATGATCCAATAACTAGTAAGCGTTGCTTATGCTCATTACGGTAGTCATGCACTCGTTGAAAAAGATGTTCCATAGTTATACGTCCATCCTGAGCTGCTAGCATCCAGTCCAAAGAGGCGAGTAAAGTCGGGTCTAATGTGCTAGTCAAAAGAGTGAGGTTTTCTTTAGTGGCGAATGGCACCGGTTGGTCGGGTACATAGGTCAATCTGCGTGTTATGTTCATGATTGTAGCTCCTGTAATCACGGCTGGTAAACGGAAAGTTGGCCCTGAAATGTCACACTGTGTGCCGTTAATTAAATGTCCCTGCCCCTGAAATTCTATTCTTTGCGTACTCCCTTGCTTACCCTGCTCGTAACAAACGCAAATAACGACTGTTTTCCATTACTGAAAATACCCAATGTGGACCCAATTGCTGAAAGAACTGCACCGTGTCTGCTATAATTTCCTTACGGCACTCCGCGACTGGTTCTTGAGAGCGGAATAGAGAATACTCACACGATTTGGGAACAGTGTCTATCAATTTCGCGGGGCAGATGGTAACTGGACCTGTTCGACAACGCAGCAAATTTTGTGCAGTGAGGAACGCATGAGCTTGTCTGTTACGTGCCACTAACAGTATTTCCCGTACGGTTAATTGTACGAATTTCTGCGAAATTTCCCACTTCACTGGGTGTGTATTCAAGGTGTAACATTCAAATTTACAATCCTTACATGTTAATGGTATTATGATATGAATTCTCAGCAGGGTACCCGTCCGCGTACTGGTAACAGTGGCCATTTTGTAGTACAGAGATAAGTGTTCGTCTGTTAATGTCATCCATAGCTCCAGGGATGCGGGCAGTTCCGATTGAACTTTCCGTAATCCTCCCCGAAGTTTTTCCGAAGGTAACAGTACCGGGGTTAGGAGTCCGCGCATTGCGTGCAAAAGCTGGTCGTAGTAGCTGATATTCCCCCTGTGTGTCATCAAACCTTGACTGATTAGCCACCATGGGATGAAGGTCATAAATGTATCCTCTAATTTACAGATTTCGTCTTCAACCGCCCAAATATTACAGTCCACCCTTAAGGTCTATCGATGTCCGGACATAATTACGTCCCCTTGTCGCGAGAACAAAACACCACATGCTATAGGACGCACCCTCAAGACTTCAGCTAAGTTGCAACAGCAAAACAGAATAACTATGCTGAGGGATAGTGCACACCTTCCCTCTTCCCTCTTCAGCACAACCCATGACAGTGGAACTGTTGATCTTACCAGAACGTCACGCCTCCTGAGAAACAAAATAAAAACAACTCACGTTAGCTCTCCCTTTTTACGCGTGGCCTAAGAGCATAATAGCATGTCTGATCGCTTCCACAATTAACTTGGTTCTCTTGTTTATCTACTCCTTTCTTATTCTTTTTCTTAGATTCATGATGTCATGTAGACTGGCAATGGCAAGGAAATCGTTTCTGAAGAAGAGAAATTTGTTAACATCGAGTATAGATTTAAGTGTCAGGAAGTCGTTTCTGAAAGTATTTGTATAGAGTGTAGCCATGTATGGAAGTGAAACATGGACGATAACCAGTTTGGACAAGAAGAGAATAGAAGCTTTCGAAATGTGGTGCTACAGAAGAATGCTGAAGATAAGGTGGGTAGATCACGTAACTAATGAGGAGGTATTGAATAGGATTGGGGAGAAGAGAAGTTTGTGGCACAACTTGAGTAGAAGGAGGGATCGGTTGGTAGGACATGTTTTGAGGCATCAAGGGATCACAAATTTAGCATTGGAGGGCATCGTGGAGGGTAAAAATCGTAGAGGGAGACCAAGAGATCAATACACTAAGCAGATTCAGAAGGATGTAGGCTGCAGTAGGTACTGGGAGATGAAGAAGCTTGCACAGGATAGAGTAGCATGGAGAGCTGCATCAAACCAGTCTCAGGACTGTAGACCACAACAACAACAACAGATTCATCTTTCTCTCCACTAGACAACTCCACTGCAGACAATGAAGGAAGTTCCTCGAAATTCCCCTTGAAAGGCCTAATTCGGCTCACATGCACAATAGTAGGGTGAGTTGGAAGCTGTAATTTTACATTCACCGGCGATGACATCTCAATCACCTGGAAAGGACCTTGATAATGGGATACAAATTTTTTCGTTTTGCCTTTTGGCACATACGGATTAGTCATCATCACCCATTGTCCTACATGATATTTGGGTAAAGCCGCCTTTCTATTGTGAACTTTGTCTCTCTAACGCTTTAGTGTTCATTTTTTCACCTGCCGCCAGATTGTTTTCAACTTTGTGGATAAATCCTTAACAGCCGAAATATCGGTTCCTGGTGGGGTCTTGAGCAATTCAAACGGAGATGGCATCTTCCGACTGAACAGTACTTCATACAGAGACAATCCTGTACTTTTGAGTTATACGCCACGGTTACAACCGCCAATAGGGTTTCCCAGTTGTTGTGTTGCGAATTTACATAATAACTTAACATCTTAGCTATTGTACGATGAACTATCTCGGTCCGACCGTTCTCAATTTCTTTACATGCAACAACTTGCATAGCTGTTTCATCAGATCGGACATAAAGTTTGATCCTTGATCTGTAATTATACTTTCAGGTGTTCCGAATTTCAATATCCATTGATGTACCATGGCGTGAGCCACTGTTTCGGCTCGCTGGTCCGGAATAGCTGTCACAGACACATAGCGCGAAAAATGATGGTTCAAATGGCTCTGAGCACTATGGGACTTAACATCTGAGATCTTCAGTCACCTAGATCTTCGAACTACGTAAACCTAACTAACCTAAGAACATCACACACACCCATGCCCGAGGCAGGATTCGAACCTGCGACCATGGCGGTAGCGCGGTTCAAGACTGAAGCGCCTAGAACCGCTCGGCCACCCCGGCCGGCGCGAAAAATGATCTATTATTGTTAAAACATAGCGATTACCCGCTGGTGTTTGCACAAACGGTCCAAAGACGTCTATGTCAAGTAATTGGAGAGGTCTATCCGCTTCCAGTAGTCGCAACACAATTTTCTGATGACTCAATTCCGCCCGTTGAGCACACGGAATGCAATTATTTACGTACTGATCGACATCTTGCCTATGTGTTGACCACCAATAATTCTGTGTGCTACCCTCCTTTCCATTGCTCTTCGACCCGAATGACCAGAAAACATTGAATCATATGCTTCCCTTAAAATTTCGCTTCGCAGTTTTTCTTGGTACAACTATGCGTGGTCCGTTCATACTTTTACGATACAATATCCCGTCTTCCACGACGAACTGTCACTGCGAGGTAAATCGTTGACAATCTCTGTCGGCGGTTTGTGTCTCCACCCATTCGTTCTCATTTATTCCTGTATATTCCATGGCGCATACTTCACGACACAGACCATCCGTGTATCCGTGCAATTTACCCAGTCGATGAAACACTTCAAAATCATACTCACTAAGATGCAAAGCCCTAATCTACTCGTTGGACCTTTAAGCCCTAACAACCACTTAAGTGCTGCATGGTCAGTAAGCACCTTGAAACGTCGTCCTACAAATAACACCGGAAATAGGTTATTCCGAAAATTAATGCCAGTAACTCCTTCTCGGTTGTTGAGTAATTTTTTTCTGGATTGTTTAGCTGTCTGGAAGCATATGCTATCGGGTGTTCCTGCCCATCTATTTCCTGAGATAATACAATACCCACAGGAAAGTTGCTAGAGTCACACGATAATATAAACTGTTTACTAAAATCTGGAAAAGCCAATACCGGACTAGATGTTAACAAACTTTTTAACTTTTGAAAAGCCTCTTTGCATTCTGCTGACCAGTGAAATTTTGCTCCCTTCTTCAACAACTGCGTGAGGGGCCTTCCAATTTCCGCAAATTTTGGAATATACCTCCTGTAAAAATTGGCGTGATCTAAATAAGACTGCAACTCTTTTACTTTTGTAGGTGTCGGAAAATTCGTTACCGCCTCTACAAGTTTTGGATCCGTGCGGACACCCTCCTGTCCCATAATATGACCTAAATAACGGACTTCTTGCATAAAAAAATTACATTTTTCCATATGAAGAGTTAACCGCGCTGCTTTCAGACGATCGAAAACTTCGCGCAAACGGCGCACATGTTCTTGCACGTCCTTCAATTATGTCGCCCAAATATACCATACACTGATTAGGTTTCAGCCCTCGTAACACACTATCTAGTAACCGTTGGAAGGTTGCCGGAGTATCTTTGAGTGCGAAAGGCATTCGCCGATACTGAAAATGACCTGTAGGTGTTGAAAAAGCTGTCTTCGGTCGGTCTTCCGGGGCGACCTCCAACTGGTGGTACCCGCTTCGAAGATCCAAGGTCGTGAAGTACCGACTCTGACCCAAATTATCCAGAGTTTCCGTGATATTAGGCATTGGGTATGCATTCGATACAGTTTTTTGATTCAGGAAACGATAATCACAACAAAAACGATATGCCTTGCCCGCACCAGGTGATTTTTTACCCACTATTACGACAGGAGCAGACCAGGGACTACTACTGGTTTCTATTATCCCATCCCTAAGCTGTTGATTAATAAATTCTTCCATGACAGGCTGTAAACTTTTTGGAACACGATATGGACGTTTATATACCGGTGCTTCATTCCCAGTAATGCTGAACTAACGGTGTGACGGGCAGTGGACCATGAGAATTTGTTGTTGTTGTTGGCGGGCAGTGGACCATGAGAATTAAATGTCGTTGTTGTTGTTGTGGTCTTCAGTCCTGACACTGGTTTGATGCAGCTCTCCATGCTACTTTAACCTGTGCAAGCTTCATCTCCCAGTACCAACTGCAATCTACATCCTTCTGAATCTGTTCAGTGTATTCATCTCTTGGTCTCCCTCTGCGATTTTTACCCTCCACGCTGCCTTCCAATACTAAATTGGTGATCCTTGATGCCTCAGAATATGCCCTACCAACCGAACCCTTCTTCTAGTCAAGTTGTGCCACAAATTTCTCTTCTCTCCAATTCTATTTAATACCTCATTAGTTATGTGATCTACCCATCTAATCTTCAGCATTCTTCTGTACCACCACATTTCGAAAGCTTCTATTCTCTTCTCGTCTAAACTATTTATCATCCACATTTCACTTCCACACATGGCTAGACTCCATACAAATACTTTCAGAAACGGCTTCCTGACACTTAAATCTATACTCGATGTTAACAAATTTCTCTTCTTCAGAAACGCTTTCCTTGCCATTGCCAGTCTACATTTTATATCCTCTCTGCTTCGACCATCATCAGTTATTTTGCTCCTCAAATAGCAAAACTCCTTTACTACTTTAAGCGTCCTAATCTAATACCCTCAGCATCACCCGACTTAAATCGACTACATTCCATTATCCTCGTTTTGCTGTTGTTGATGTTCATCTTATATCCTCCTTTCAAGACCATGTCCATTCAGTTCAGCTGCTCTTCCAGGTCCTTTGCTGTCTCTGACAGAATTACAATGTCATCGGCGTACCTCAAAGTTTTTATTTCTTCTCCGTGGATTTTAATTCCTACTCCAAATTTTTCTTTTGTTTCCTTACTGCTTGTTCAATATATAGATTGAATAACATCGGGGAGAGGCTACAACCCTGTCTCACTCCCTTCCCAACCACTGCTTCCCTTTCATGTCCCTCGACTCTTATAACTGCCATCTGATTTCTGTAAAAATTGTAAACAGCCTTTCGCTCCCTGTATTTTACTCCTACCACCTTCAGAATTTGAAAGAGAGTATTCCAGTCAACACTGTCAAAAGCTTTCTCTTAGTCAACAAATGCTAGAAACGTAGGTTTGCCTTTCCTTAATCTAGCTTGTAAGATAAGTCGTAGGGTCAGTATTGCCTCAAGTGTTCCAACATTTCTGCGGAATCCAAACTGATCTTCGCCGAGACCGGATTCTACCAGTTTTTCCATTCGTCTGTAAAGAATTCGTGTTAGTAGTTTGCAGCAGTGGCTTATGAAACTATTGCTTCGGTAATTTTCACATCTGTCAACACCTGCTTTCTTTGGGATTGGAATTATTATACTCTTCTTGAAGTCTGTGGGTAATTCGCCTGTCTCATACATCTTGCTCACCAGATGGTAGAGTTTTGTCATGAATGGCTCTCACAAGGCCATCAGTAGTTCTAATGGAATGTTGTCTACTCCCGGGGCCTTGTTTCGACTCAGGTCTTTCAGTGCTCTGTGAAACTCTTCACGCAGTATCATAACTCCCATTTCATCCTCATCTACAGTCTCTTCCATTTCTACAATATTGTCCTCAAGAACATCGTCCTTGTATAGACCCACTATATACTCCTTCCACCTTTCTGCTTTCCCTTCTTTGCTAAGATCTAGGTTTCCATCTGAGCTCTTGATATTCATGCAAGT
This sequence comes from Schistocerca nitens, assembly GCF_023898315.1. Lineage (NCBI taxonomy): Eukaryota > Metazoa > Arthropoda > Insecta > Orthoptera > Acrididae > Schistocerca > Schistocerca nitens. Next base: position 133,380,385 of record NC_064614.1, on the reverse strand, counting down.
GGTTCTCTTTTCTCCAAAGGTCTCTTTAATTTTCCTGTAGACAGTATCTACCTTACCTTTCGTGAGATAAGCCTCTACATTCTTACATTTGTACTCTAGCCATACCTGCTTAGCCATTTTGCACTACCTGTCGATCTCATTTTTGAGAAGTTTGTATTCCTTTTTGCCTGCTTCATTTACTGCATTTTTATATTTTCTTCTTTCATCAATTAAATTCAGTATCTCTTCTGTTACCCAAGGATTTTTACTAGCCCTCGTCTTTTTACCTACTTGATCCTCTGCTACCTTCACTATTTCGTCTCTCAAAGCTACCCATTCTTCTTCTACTGTATTTCTTTCCCCCATTCTTGTCAATCGTTCCCTAATGCTCTCCCTGAAGCTCTCTACAACCTCTGGATCTTTCAGTTTATCCAGATCCCATCTCCTCAAATTCCCACCTTTTTGCAGTTTCTTCAGTTTTAATCTACAGTTGATAACCAGTAGATTGTGGTCAGAGTCCACATCTGCCCCTGGAAAAGTCTTACAATTTAAACCTGATTCCTAAATCTCTGTCTTACCATTATATACTCTGTCTGAAACCTGTCAGTATCTCCAGACTTTCATGTATACAACTTTCTTTTATGATTCTTGAACCAAGTGTTAGCTATGATTAAGTTATGCTCTATGCAAAATTCTACCATTCGGCTTCCTCTTCCATTTCTTCCCCCCATCCATATTCACCTACTACGTTTCCTTCCCTCCCCTTTCCTACTATCATAAAATGGTTCACACGGCTCTGAGCACTATGGGATTTAACTTCTGAGGTCATCAGTCCCCTAGAACGTAGAACTACTTAAACCTAACTAACCTAAGGACATCACACACACCCATGCTCGAGGCAGGATTCGAACCTGCGACCGTAGCGGTCGCGCGGATCCAGACTGTAGCGCCTAAAACCGCTCGGCCACCCTGGCCGGCTCCTACTATCCAGTCAACCACGAATATTAAAATTTCGTCTCCCTTCACTATCTGAATAATTTCTTTTATCTCATCATAAATTTCAACAATCTCTTCGTCATCTGCAGAGCTATGTGGCATATAAACTTTCACTAGTGGGCTAGGTGTGTGCTTTGTATCTATCTTGGTCACAATAATGCGTTCACTGTGCTGTTTGTAGTAGCTTACACGCATTCCTATTTTCCTTTTCATTATTAACCTACTCCTGCATTACCCCTATTTGATTTTGTATTTATAACACTGTATCCACCTGACCAGTAGTCTTGTTCCTCCTGCCACCGAACTTCACTGAGTCCCACTATATCTAACTTTATCCTATCAATTTCCCTTTTTAAATTTTCTAACCTGCCTACCTGATTAAGGGATCTGGCACTCCACGCTCCGATCCGTAGAACGCCAGTTTTCTTTCTCCTGATAACAACGTCCTCCTGAGTAGTCCCCGCCCGGAGATCCGAATGGGGGACTATTTTACCTCCGGAATGTTTTACCCAAAGGGACGCCATCATCATTGAACCATACAGTGATGCTGCATGCCCTCGGGAAAAATTACGGCTGTAGTTTCCCCTTGCTTTCAGCCGTTCGCAGTACTAGAACAGCAAGGCTGTTTTGGTTAGTGTTACAAGACCAGATCAGTCAATAATCCAGACTGTTGCCCCTGCAACTACTGAAAATCTGCTGCCCCTCTTCAGGAACCACACGTTTGTCTGGCCTCTCAACAGATACCCCTCCGTTGTGGTTGCACCTACGGTACGGCTACCTGTATCGCTGAGGCACGCAAGCCTCCCCACCAACGGCATGGCTCATGGGGGGGGGGGGGGGGGGCGGGGGGGAGAATTACATAACTCTTTATATTCCGTCAAAAGGTTCTCCATGACTTCTCTGTCTTGCCCTTCTAAATGTGCTACTTTACCCCTCAGTGCGGACCAATTGAGAGACTCTCCCGGCATTGTGTAATCTGCTGCGAAATCCTTATCCAGTTCATCTCCCCTATTATCTCCAGATTCGCTATTACGGCAACCCGTGCTACCTGCACCTTTTCAAGGCCAAAATTGTCAAAACTGACAGGCACAACCTTTTTTCCTTCTGTCTCCCGCCCGTAGGACACGCTACGGCGCGTAAAACACTTCATTTTATCCAGCGGCTCATTCTCAGATAAAGGTTCAACGACACACAACGACTTTACCGGCACGCTAGCTCCAACATCTGCCCAGATTATTTTCCGTGTACCCTTCGGTATAGTATGCCGCGAGTTAACCCTAAGGGACCGTGTACGCAGTTTAGGTGGCCCACCCGACGTCTGGGCGGTTCCTTGCGACAATAATGGTTTTTCGGCTGCAGAACCTAGGCGAAATTGTATTCCGTCCAGTTCTACTCTGTGCCGTTCCAGGTTAACTTTTGCGTGATGCGCAACCAGGAAATCCAATCTGAGAATATCATAGCTACAGCCAACAACTGGAAGAACTTCTACCTTCACCTGGAAGTTCCTCATTTCCACTCGGAAGTTTAACACCGCTGATACGAGTGACTTCACCTGTCCCCCACCCACGGCACTTAACGCCCAGTATGGTGGTTTTAATTCTACTTTACCGAGTACATTTCTGCTCCCCATGGATACCTGAGACCCGGTATCCAATAAAAATTTGCATGGTCTGCCCCTCACCAAACCGGTCAGAAACATGTCTGCCACTGATTCTGCACTAGCATTAATCCTTACCGGGGGTGTTGCACAGTGGACACACCACCCCCTGCCCCGTTTAATTGAGGGGGTCGAGGCCCACCTTGCGGTTTCCTATCATGTTTCTGCCAGGACCCATTGCAATTACGTTCCATATGACCCAACGTCTGCATTTCCTGCACTGCACTTCCTTCCATCGCTTCTAATGTGTTCCATCCGACCACATCTGAAACATTTTATTTTTGCATTAAACATTGCTTTCCTGTTCTGCGTCTTTGTTACTGCTTCAACTTCCTCTAACGCCACAGAGATTCCGACTGCCTAATTGAGAGTCTTATGGAATTCCAGGTTGTATTCCCTGCAAAAATGCGTCTAGTGCCGTCTGCTCAGTTTCCTGAAGAATGGCTTCATTAACCCTATCGGAATCCATTAGCTCATAGGTATTAACATTAATTTTTCGAATTCGATCTACAAAAGCTTCTATTGATTCCCCATTCCTTTGATACATTCTATTCAATTGTTCCCGATAATATCTAGACGTATTTTTCCTCCGATACCTTTCCAGCAAGTCTTTTTTGAATACTTCAAATGTCCGAGCATCCCTCAATTCTTCATGGCATGTAACGTACGCTCTGGCATCCCCAGTTACTTTCAACTTAGCCACATGCAAAAGTGTTTCTGCACCCCAATTTCCCAATTTAGCTGCCATGCTAAGTTTCTCAAAAAAAAAAAAAAAAAAAAAAAAATCATAACATGATCCCCAGCTTTTCCTGAGAAAGGGATGACCAAAGACGCAGCGTTAGTGTCAAGAATTACTGCATTAACAGGAAACTGTTCCTTGCTCGCTTCTTTAGACCGAGCAAGCTCTATTTCTAATTCCGACACTCGCTCAAGTAGCTGCTGAATAGCCACCTCGGCTGACACAGACTGCTCCATCTCTACCAGCTATCGAATCGACTACAGTAAGCCCAGAAAGAAGAACGAGAAGGGAAGACGGACTATGCTATAGGTTCAGACAAACCACCAAACGAAAAATTGGCACTTACTCGTCATGTAGCAGGAGTTGCTGATCCATTGTTGCCCTTCTGAGGTGCCACATATCCTCGTCGATTACCAGCCACAATTTCCTCCAAATCCTGGGAGAAGACCACCACTGTCAGCAATTGTAACAGGAGTGTGTGATGCGCAGGTTGCCCGACTGACACCACTTGTAATAGGATGACGGGAGCGGGTGACGTGGTTGGGGTTGTATGGTGTGGCTGGGTAGAAGAACGTGGCTGTTTTTAGCAATCTTCCTCTTTTTTGTTGGTTCTACCAGTACTTTTTCCGGTAGCTCAGCCCCACCGCTCGTGACGTGATGGAGACGAGCTGATGCACGCAGTCCGGGGAACGCGACGCTCCGCTCGGTCAGTGGCTGCGCAGGCGGTAGGGGGTAGCAGCACGAGGTCCGGCCCAGCGCACACCCTGCAGATGCGGCGGCACGTGACGACGCAGGGAGTCGCCGGTGCAGTAGCGGGCAACGCCCTCCGCCGGCCAGTCCTCGGGGACAGCGTCACTGATGACGACGACGTGACAGCGACCGAACGCCAAATCGATCGAACCGAATGCTGACGCCCACCTCTGATGCCCTTAAATAGTGCAGGCCGCTGCTGAATCCGCCGGTTACGCGGCGGCGTGTTTATTAGAAGGTTCTCGATGAGTTGGCTAACGTAACCGCACCACACGCGACCCGCACCTGCGTAATTCTGCTAATGCTGCGTTCTGCGTTCTGATGGCTGCCGTGCACGTACACACATACTGAAATGCACTAATTCGCAGTTTCACACCGTATTTCCTAAAAATAACCCCTTGTCCTCTACAGAGCGTATTTTCAACAAAATGTCATGTAACAATTACAAATAAGTGCTCCCATAATAAACTGAAAATAACTCCACTTTATAAACATGAGTCCAATGAAATCATTTGTACTGAGCGATGTGATCCATTGGTTAGCACTCTGGACTCACATTTGGGAGGACGGCGGTTGAAACCCGAGTCCAGCCACCCTGATTTATATCTTCCAGGATTTCCCCAAATCGCTACTGGCAAATGCCGGGATGGTTAATGAGAAAGGATACAATCGACTTCCTTCCCCCATCTTTCCGCGATCCGATTGGATCAATGACCTCACTATTTGGTCCCTTCCTCCAAATCAACCAACCAACCCAAAACACAAAGTACCACTTAAAGAAGATAAACTGCACCTTGATGTGGTAAACACGTTTAATATTTGTTCTTAACCCACTTCACATAATGATAAACATTAATTTTATACCTTTAAAACACTATTTTTAATACGTGATTATTTCGTTACACTGCAGAAACTTTTAAGTCCTAGGAGGGGAAAGTGACTAGGACCTTTCTTGTAGGAAATTTAATACAGTATAATTTTTTTTACTGAGAAACAGTTTCGCTAGATGCCGCTACTTTCGACATGTTGTAGAAAACGTAAAAAGCAGACTCAACAATACTCCATCCCCACCCCCCACGACCAGGCTTTCAGCACATTAGTCGGGATCTTTAGTACAGTTCACAGCTCTCCCTACTACCACTGTAGTTCCTTCTCTAGATTGTGGCACAGATGACAAAATGGTAGATATCGAAACAGGCGACAGATGGATAGAGAAACAATTAAAATCGCTCAAAAGAGGAAAGGCCGCTGGACCTGATGGGATACCAGTCCGATTTTACACAGAGTACGCGAAGGAACTTGCCCCCCTTCTTGCAGCGGTGTACCGTAGGTCTCTAGAAGAGCGTAGCGTTCCAAAGGATTGGAAAAGGGCACAGGCCATCCCCGTTTTCAAGAAGGGACGTCGAACAGATGTGCAGAACTATAGCCCGATATCTGTAACGTCTATCAGTTGTAGAATTTTGGAACACGTGTTACGTTCGAGCATAATGACTTTTCTGGAGACTAGAAATCTACACTGTAGGAATCAGCATGGGTTTCGAAAAAAACGATCGTGTGAAACCCAGCTCGCACTATTCGTCCACGAGACTCAGAGGGCCATAGACATGGGTTCCCAGGTAGATGCCGTGTTTCTTGACTTCCGCAAGGCGTTCGATACAGTTCCCCACAGTCGTTTAATGAACAAAGTAAGAGCATATGGACTATCAGACCAATTGTGTGATTGGATTGAAGAGTTCCTAGATAACAGAACGCAGCATGTCATTCTCAATGGAGAGAAGTCTTGCGAAGTAAGAGTGATTTCAGGTGTGCCGCAGGGGAGTGTCGTGGGACCGTTGCTATTCACAATATTAATAAATGACCTTGTGGATGACATCGGAAGTTCACTGAGGCTTTTTGCGGATGATGCTGTGGTATATCGAGAGGTTGTAACAATGGAAAATTGTACTGAAATGCAGGAGGATCTGCAGCGAATTGACGCACGGTACAGGGAATGGCAATTGAATCTCAATGTAGACCAGTGTAATGTGCTGAGAATACATAGAAAGAAGGATCCCTTATCATTTAGCTACAATATAGCAGGCCAGGAACTGGAAGCAGTTAATTCCATAAATTATCTGGGAGTACGCATTAGGAGTGATTTAAAATGGAATGATCATATAAAGTTGATCGTCGGTAAAGCAGATGCCAGAGTGAGATTCATTGGAAGAATCCTAAGGAAATGCAATCCGAAAACAAAGGAAGCAGGTTACAGTATGCTTGTTCGCCCACTGCTTGAATTCTGCTCAGCAGTGTGGGATCCGTACCAAATATGGTTGATAGAAGAGATAGAGAAGATCCAACGGAGAGCAGCGCGCTTCGTTACATCTACATCTACATGACTACTCTGCAATTCACATTTAAGTGCTTGGCAGAGGTTTCATCGAACCACAATCATACTATCTCTCTACCATTCCACTCCCGAACAGCGCGTGGGAAAAACGAACACCTAAACCTTTCTGTTCGAGCTCTGATTTCTCTTATCTTATTTTGATGATCATTCCTACCTATGTAGGTTGGGCTCAACAAAATATTTTCGCATTCGGAAGAGAAAGTTGGTGACTGAAATTTCGTAAATAGATCTCACCCCGACGAAAAACGTCTTTGCTTTAATGACTTTCATCCCAACTCGCCTATCATATCTGCCACACTCTCTCCCCTATTACGTGATAATACAAAACGTGCTGCCCTTTTTTGCACCCTTTCGATGTCCTCCGTCAGTCCCACCTGGTAAGGATCCCACACCGCGCAGCAATATTCTAGCAGAGGACGAACGAGTGTAGTGTAAGCTGTCTCTTTAGTGGACTTGTTGCATCTTCTAAGTGTCCTACCAATGAAACCTTTGGCTCGCCTTCCCCACAATATTATCTATGTGGTCTTTCCAACTGAAGTTGTTCGTAATTTTAACACCCAGGTACTTAGTTGAATTGACAGCCTTGAGAATTGTACTATTTATCGAGTAATCGAATTCCAACGGATTTCTTTTGGATCTCATGTGGATCACCTCACACTTTTCGTTATTTAGCGTCAACTGCCACCTGCCACACCATAAGCAATCTTTTCTAAATCGCTTTTCAACTGATACTGGTCTTCGGATGACCTTACTAGACGGTAAATTACAGCATCATCTGCGAACAACCTAAGAGAACTGCTCAGATTGTCACCCAAGTCATTTATATAGATCAGGAACAGCAGAGGTCCCAGGACGCTTCCCTGGGGAATACCTGATATCACTTCAGTTTTACTCGATGATTTGCCGTCTATTACTACGAACTGCGACCTTCCTGACAGGAAATCACGAATCTAGTCGCACAACTGAGACGATACGCCATAGGCCCGCAGCTTGATTAGAAGTCGCTTGTGAGGAACGGTGTCAAAAGCTTTTCGGAAATCTAGAAATACGGAATTAACTTGAGATCCCCTATCGATAGAGGCCATTACTTCGTGCGAATAAAGAGCTAGCTGCGTTGCACAAGAACGATGTTTTCTGAAACCATGCTGATTACGTATCAATAGATCGTTCCCTTCGAGGTGATTCATAATTTTGAATACAGTATATGCTCCAAAACCCTACTGCAAACCGACGTCAATGATATAGGTCTCTAGTTCGATGGATTACTCCTACTACCCTTCTTAAACACTGTAGCGACCTGCGCAATTTTCCAATCTGTAGGTACAGATCTATCGGTGAGCGAGCGGTTGTATATGATTGCTAAGTAGGGAGCTATTGTATCAGCGTAATCTGAAAGGAACCTAATCGGTATACAATCTGGACCTGAAGACTTGCCCGTATCAAGAGATTTGAGTTGCTTCGCAAACCCTAAGGTATCTACTTTTAAGAAAATCATGCTAGCCCACTGCTTGAATACTGCTCAGCAGTGTGGGATCCGTACCAGGTAGGGTCGATAGAAGAGATAGAGAAGATCCAACGGATTGCAGCGCGCTTCGTCACAGGATCATTTAGTAATCGCGAAAGCGTTACGGAGATGATAGATAAACTCCAGTGGAAGATTCTGCAGGAGAGATGCTCACTAGCTCGGTACGGGCTTTTGTTGAAGTTTCGAGAACATATCTTCACCGAGGAGTCAAGCAGTATATTGCTCCCTCCTACATATATCTCAGGAATGTCAAATGAATCTCAATGTAGATAAGTGACAGGGAGGGAAAGGCTATTTACAATTTGTATAGAAACCAAATGGCAGTTATAAGAGTTGAGGGGCATGAAAGGGAAGCAGTGGTTGGGAATGGAGTGAGACAGGGTTGTAGCCTGTCCCCGATGTTATTCAATCTGTATATTGAGCAAGCAGTGAAGGAAACAAAAGAAAAATTCGGAGTAGGTATTAGAAACCACGGAGAAGAAATAAAAACTTTGAGGTTCGCCGATGACACTGTGATTCTGTCAGACACAGCAAAGGACTTGGAAGAGCAGTTGAACGGAATGGATAGTGTCTTGAAGGGATGATATAAGATGAACTTCAGCAAAAGCAAAACGAGGATAATGGAATGTAGTCGAATTAAGTCGGGTGATGCTGAGGGTATTAGCTTAGGAAATGGGACACTTAGAGTAGTAAAGGAGTTTTGCTATTTGGGGAGCAAAGTAACTGATGATGGTCGAAGTAGAGAGGATATAAAATGTAGACTGGCAATGGGAAGGAAAGCGTTTCTGAAGAAGAGAAATTTGTTAACATCGAGTATAGATTTAAGTGTCAGGAAGTTGTTTCTGAAAGTATTTGTATGGAGTGTAGTCATGTATGGAAATGAAACATGGACGATAAATAGTTTAGACAAGAAGAGAATAGAAGCTTTCGAAATGTGGTGCTACAGAAGAATGCTGAAGATTAGATGGGTAGATCACATAACTAATGAGGAGGTGTTGAATAGGATTGGGGAGAAGAGAAGTTTGTGGCACAACTTGATCTGAAGAAGGGATCGGTTGGTAGGACATATTCTGAGACATCAAGGGATCACCAATTTAGTATTGGAGGGCAGCGTGGAGGGTAAAAATCGTAGAGGGAGACCAAGAGATGAATACACTAAACAGATTCAGAAGGATGTAGATTGCAGTAGGTACTGGGAGATGAAGAAGCTTGCACAGGATAGAGTAGCATGGAGTGTTGCATCAAACCAGTCTCAGGACTGAAGACCACAACAACAATATATGTATAATAGCCCCCCATGAACCATGGACCTTGCCATTGGTGGGGAGGCTTGCGTGCCTCAGCGATACATATAGCCGTTCGTGGGTGCAACCATAATGGAGAGGTATCTGTTGAGAGGCCAGACAAACGTGTGGTTCCTGAAGAGGGGCAGCAGCCTTTTCGGTAGTTGCAAAGGCAACAGTCTGGATGATTGACTGATCTGGCCTTGTAACAATAACCAAAACGGCCTTGCTGTGCTGGTACTGCGAACGGCTGAAAGCAAGGGGAAACTACGGCCGTAATTTTTCCCGAGGGCATGCAGCTTTACTGTATGGATAAATGATGATGGCGTCCTCTTGGGTAAAATATTCCGGAGGTAAAATAGTCCCCCATTCGGATCTCCGGGCGGGGACTACTCAAGAGGACGTCGTTTTCTGGAGAAAGGAAACTGGCGTTCTACGGATCGGAGCGTGGAATGTCAGATCCCTTAATTGGGCAGGTAGGTTAGAAAATTTAAAAAGAAAATGGATAGGTTCAAGTTAGATATAGTGGGAATTAGTGAAGTTCGGTGGCAGGAGGAACAAGAGTTTTGGTCAGGTGAATACAGGGCTATAAATATAAAATCAAATAGGGGTGATGCAGGAGTAGGTTTAATAATGAATAAAAAAATAGGAGTGCGTGCAAGGTACAACAAACAGCATAGACGCGAAGCCCACGCCTACATCAGTAGTACGTTTATATGCCAACTAGCTCTGGGCTACTGTTCTGACCGCAAAGACCGCAGCGGCCCACCTGAGGGTGATGATGTCTGGCTCGCCGGGTGCGAGGCGGCGCTGGTAGGTGCGGCGGAACTGCATGTGGTCGACGACGTCGACCTCGCTCTTGAAGCAGATCTGCAGCGCCTGCGGCAGGCGCAGCGCGGGCCCCGCCCGCCGCCGGCCGCCCTTGGCCGCCTTCCCCACCGCCGCCTCCGCCGCCTCCGCGGGCGGCCCTAGCGCGGCCAGCGCCTCCACCACCCCCTGGGCCCGCGCGTCCGCTGCGCGTCCGCTGTCCGCCAGGAAGCTGTGGGCCGCCACACACCGACACGCCGCTCAGCTCTCTCTTCGTGTCTCGGGTCATTTTTGACCCCGAGGCTTACGCAACTCCAAAAAAAACTTCACAGTTCTAAACATGGCTGTTACTCAGCATTCGTATACTACACAACGATACTGGTATAGGCATCCGTATTCAAATACGGATATGTAAACAGCCAGAGTACGGCGCTGTGGTCGGCAACGCCTATATACACTGCTGGCCATTAAAATTGCTACACCAAGCAGAAATGCAGATGACAAACTGGTATTCATTGGACAAATATATTATACTAGAACAGACACGTGATTGCATTTTCAGGCAATTTGGGTGCATAGATCCTGATAAATCAGTACCCAGTACAACCACCTCTGGCCGTAATAACGGCCTTGATACGCCTGGGCATTGAGTCAAACAGAGCTCGGATGGCGTGTACAGGTACAGCTGCCCATGCAGCTTCAACACGATACCACAGTACATCCAGACTAATGAGTGGCGTATTGTGACGAGCCAGTTGCTCGGCCACCATTGACCAGACGTTTTCAATTTGTGAGAGATCTGGACAATGTGCTGGCCAGGGCAGCAGTCGTACATTTTCTGTATCCAGAAAGGCCCGTACAACATGCAGTCCTGCATTATCCTGCTGAAATGTAGGGTTTCGCAGGGATCGAATGAAGGGTAGAGCCACGGGTCGTAACACATCTGAAATTTAACGTCCACTGTTCAATGTGCCGTCAATGCGAACAAGAGGTGACCGAGACGTGTAACCAATGGCAACCCATACCATCACGCAGGGTGATACGCCAGTATGACGATGACGAATACACGCTTCCAATGTGCGTTCACCGCGATGTCGCCAAACACGGACGCGACCATCATGATGCTGTAAACAGAACCTGTATTCATCCGAAGAAATGACGTTTTGCCTTTCGTGCACCCAGGTTCGACGTTGAGTACACTGTAGCAGGCGCTCCTGTCTGTGATGCAGCGTCAAGGGTAACCGCTGCCATGGTCTCCGAGCTGATAGTCCATGCTGCTGCAAACGTCGTCGAACTGTTCGTGCAGATGGTTGTTGTCTTGCTGACGTCCCTATCTGTTGACTCAGTGATCGAGACGTGTCTGTACGATCCGTTACAGCCATGTGGATAAGATACCTGTCATCTCGACTGCTAGAGATACGAGACCGTTGGGAACCAGCACGGCGTTCCGTATTACGCTCCTGAACCCACCGATTCCATATTCTGCTAACAGTCATTTTATGTCGACCAACGCGAGCAGCAATGTCGCGATAAGATAAACCGCAATCGCGATAGGCTACAATCCGACCTTTACCAAAGTCGGAAACGTGATGGTACGCATTTCTCCTCCTTACACGAGGCATCACAGCAACGTTTTACCAGACAACACCGGTCAACTGCTGTTTGTGTATGAGAAATCGGTTGGAAACTCCTCAGGTCAGCACGTTGTAGGTGTCGCCACCGGCGCCAACCTTGTGTGAATTCTCTGAAAAGCTAATCATTTGCATATAACAGCATCTTTTTCCTGTCGTTTAAATTTCGCGTCTGTAGCAAGTCTTCTTCGTGCTGTAGCAATTTTAATGGCCAGTAGTGGTAAGACAACAAGTGTCTGGCGCAGTTGTTAGATCGGTTACTGCTGCTACAATGGCAGGTTATTGAGATTTAAACGAGTTTGAATGTCGTGTTATAGTCGGCGCACGAGCGATGCGACACAGCATCTCCGAGGTAGCTATGATTTTCCCGTACGACCATTTCACAAGTGTACTGTGAATATCAGGAATCCGGTAAAACATCAAATCTCCGAAACCGCTGCGGCCGGAAAAAGATCCCGCAAGAAGGGACCAACGACGACTGAAGAGAATCGTTCAACGTAACAGAAGTGCAACCCTTATGTAAATTGCTGAAGATTTCAATGCTGGGCCATCAACAAGTGTCAGCGTGTGAACCATTTAACGAAACATCATCGATATGCGCTTTCGGAACCGAAGGTCCTCTCGTGTAACCTTGAAGCCTGCACGACACGAAGCTTTACGCCTTGGCCACGCGAAGTGGCAGCGCGGTTTGAGGCGCCATATCACGGATTGCTCGGCGGTTCCCGCCGGAGGTTTGAGTCCTCCCTCGGGCATGGGTGTGTGTGTTGTTCTTAGCATAAGTTAGTTTCAGTAGCGTGTAAGTCTAGGGACCGATGACCTCAGCAATTTGGTCCCAAAGGAATACGCACACATTTGAACGTTTTACACTTCTCCTGGGCCCGTCAACACCGACATTGGACTGTTGATGACTGGAAATATGTTGCCTGGTCGGACGAGTCTCGTTTCAAATTGTATCGAGTGGATGCACGTATACGAGTATGGATACATCGTCATGAATCCATGGACCCTGCATGTCAGCAGGGGACTGTTCGAGCTGGTGGAGGCTATGTGATGGCGTGGGGCGTGTGCAGTTGGAGTGATATGGGACCTCTGATACGTCTAGATACGAGTCTGACACCTGCATCCATTCAAGTCCATTGAGCATTCCGACGGACTTGGACAATTCCAGCAGGACAACGCGACACCCCACACGTCCAGAATAGCTATAGAGTGTCTCCACGAACACTCTTCTGAGTTTAAACACTTCCGATGGCCAACAAACTGCCAGGACATGAACATTATTGAGCATATCTTGGATACCTTGCAACATGCTGTTCAGAAGAGACCTCCACCCCTTCGTACTCCTGCGGATCTATTGACAGCCCTGCAGAATTCATTGTGTCAGTTCCCTTCAGCACTACTTCAGACATTAGTCGAGTCCACGGTACGGCGTGTTGCAGGAACTTCTGCGTGGTCGCTGAGGCCCTACTCGATACTAGGCAGTTGTACCAGTTTCTTTGGATCTTCAGTGTATTATGCGTACTTATTTGTTGTTTATATGTGTCAGAGTATGCAAATGATTCGAAGTGCATAAATAAGGTGTCGAAACTTTACTGCCCTACAGAATTCGTTTTATATAAGCAGCATACCCTGCTCTAACAAAGAAATGAAGGGAACCAGCTGAAAAATACTCCTGTCGGTGCACAAAAAAGGCGGATATGTACCACGTGGGGAACCAGCTGCCTCAGTCCACATTCCGCACCCTCATCATAAATTTTGCCATGCGAACATATTCGCGCCTTTTGGTGCTGAAAGAGAGTAGCAGACAGAGAGCAATGGTGGAAGAGGGAGGATACAGTGCCAGTGGGAGAGAAAGAAAGTGGAGACAGTGATGGAGGGAGAGAGAAAGTGGCACTGAAGGATAAAAGAGAGATGGTTTAAGGTAACAGTAATGGGAGCTAATGAGACAGCGGATAATGATGGTCAGTGAGAGGCAGAGATAGTAAAAGAGAATACCCATTTATTAAAATTTCCTAGTCTAGGGGTCGAAACCCCAAGTAAACCCTCCACAAGGACAATGGTGGTTGAAGAGGAAGACAGCTATGAGGTAGAGAGAAAGAGGCAGAAGCAATGGGAGAGAAAAAGAATGGGATGAGAACAATGGCAGAGAATGAGAGAGATAGTAAAAGTGGCACAGCAGGAGGCAGTGGTAAGGAAGAGCGAGAGAAAGGGGTGAAGACAGCGGGAGAGACGGACAAGAGGAAGTTCCTGTGGGAGAAAAAAGAGACAGTGTGAAAGAGACATGCACAGGACGATTCTTAGGACGAGGAATTCCGCCTTATGCAAGACACCTTTTTTCTGTTATGTTTCACCCAGACATGTTTCAGCACTTTTTATGCTATCTTCAGTGGGTTATTTTTTATTTTCTAGCTATATAGTTGTTGTTACATATTAACTTTCGCATTGTTGTTACATATTAACATTTCGCTAAATGTTAATATGTAACAACAACTTTACAGATAGGAAATAAAAAATAACCCACTGAAGATAGCACAAAAAGCGCTGAAACATGTCTGGGTGAAACAAAACAGGAAAAAAAGTTCTTGCTTAAGGCGGACTTTCTCGCCCTGTTTCCGTAGCAAGCACAGACATAACAAGAAGAATTGCAACACCGCAAGATAATAAGGACGATTCTCATTAACGTTTAAAAATACCGAAGCGATGTAGATGACGCTTAGAAAAGTAATTTAATATCATCATCATCTGATGAGACACATGTTCAACATTTATCATCCACTTCTGGAGTATTTTCCATTTGCGGCCCCATGTGTCTTATATTAAATTACTTGCCTCAGCGTCATCTAATTCGCTTCGGAGATTTTTAAACGTTAATAGGATAACACTTTATGGACAGTGGCAGTGAGAGGGAGGTACTGAGTATGAAGACTTACCTATAAAGAGCGAATGTGCATAAGAATTTAAAATGTTCTGTGTTAAAAGAGCGCGAATATGTACGCATGCCAAAATTTTTGATGAATAAAGTGGTACGAGAATTGCGAAAGCTCATTTCCCACTTTTCTGTAAGTCTTTTAAAGAGAAGCATATTCGCCTTTTTTGTGCTCGGGAATCATTTTACAGCAGCTATATAAAATAATAGAATAGATGACATAATGTTTTAGATGATTTTCACAGAGATCGAAATTTCGGGAAAAGATCTCGTCGCAACGAAAAAAGGCTTTGTTGTAATGATTTCCATTCCAACTCATTTGTGTGGTTTATTGTGTAATCTAAATTTAATGGATTCCTTGTAGTACTCATATGAACGATCTCACATATCTCATTATTCAGGGTCAATTGCCAATTTTCGCACCACACAGATATCTTGTCTAAAGCATTGTTTTGATCTTCTGATGACTTTACTAGGAGGCAAACATCCGCAATATAAGAGTGCTGCTCAGATTGTCTCCTAAATCGTTTACACAGATTAGAAATAGCAGATAGCCTTCAACACTTCTTTGGGGAACGCAAAATATCGCTTTTGTTTGACTGATGATTTTCTATTAGTTAGTACGAACTATGACCTTTCCGACAGGGAATCGCAAATCCAGTCGAATAAATGAGACGAAACTCCATTGCTATGCAATGAACGGTATCAAGAGCCATTTAGATGTCTACGAATATGGAATTCGTTTGAGCCCTTCTGTCGACAGTAAACATGACTTCGTGACAATAAGGAGCCAGTTATAATTCAAAAGAGTGATATGTTCTGAATCCGTGCTGACTATTTATCAATAAATCGTTTTCTTCGAGGTAATTCATGATGTTCGAACACAACACACGTTAAAAAATCCTACTACATATCGACGTCAGTGATACGGGTCTGTAACTCATCAGATAACTCCTACTTCCTATCACTAGAAGTCTGCGCGGATAAGAAAAGTGCAATCCGCCCCGCATCCGCAAGGTCCTAATCCGCAACCGCATCCGCATCCGCAGCAATTAATCCGCATCCGCAAGTTCCTTATCTGCATCCGCATATATTTAAGTTTTGAATGAGTAATTAATAGTAATAGACAGTAGTACTTAGAATTATGGCATGTAAAGACATAGCCGGCCGCGGTGGTCTAGCGGTTCTAGGCGCGCAGTCCGGAACCGCGCGACTGCTACGGTCGCAGGTTCGAATCCTGCCCCGGGCATGGATGTGTGTGATGTCCTTAGGTTAGTTAGGTTTAAGTAGTTCTAAGTTCTAGGGGACTGATGACCTAAGCAGTTAAGTCCCATAGTGCTCAGAGCCATTTTTTTTGTAAAGACATAGTTATTGTTAGGGTGCCATTTCTGCGACAACTTAACTACTTTTGACTTCTTAACTCACAGGAAATGCTCTATACCTACTCTAAAGCAGACCACTCCAAACAGGAAAGCATTGGCGCTCCGGAGCACACACAGTAGCGGCTCGGATCTCTTGAGATTGGAAACGCTATTTAAAAAAATAAAATTCACTGTAATAGTATTAAATGATGAAAATTCGTGTGTAGAAGCAATTATATTTCGCTGCACTTGTGCCAAGGTAGCTGAAAATGACGATGGTAACTGTTAGTAGCACATTGCATCATTTACCGACAGTTTTTTGTACTCACTGCTTGGATATGTCAACTTTTGAAGCCATTCATGTCAGCTGATGATTATATTATAGCTTACGCGTTCAGTCCTCGTCATTTCCAGGTGAAAATATTTACAGTATTAGGCCTACACTGCAAAACGCTGGCGCACCTGTGAAAAAGTTCAACTGCCAGCAATAACTGACGTTATCTGGAAGAAATAACTCGTCTTCCGAAGAGTGACAAAAAAATCAGGGGTTATAGAAATTAGGAGTCCATTTAGCTTTAGCTGAATCTCGAACTTCACCTTTTGGCTGATTTACCGAATGAAGACCTAGCGATAAATGAAATGTCTGTTTCATTCTCAACCAAACAAAGTTTTTCACACTTTAAAACATCCTCAACATTGGTCTAAATTACTAAGACAAAATTTGCAGTAGATTTCGCAGTTAATACTTTCATTGTTAAAAAATAATTTTTTTTCAGAGTTTAATGGAACTGCAAACGATTTTAAGATGTCTATATAAAAACCACTGTCCCATAACTTCATATGTTAGGCACTGTTCCCTGTTAAGCAGTACCGAGTTACAGTTAAAATGTTGAATTTTGTTACGAATTTCAGCCCTTATCTTTACTAATTGGCTGATAAATTAAAAGACACATTAGTATTTTGGATGATATGAATTTTTTGTAAGTTTTCAATGTGATCGGAATAATCTTTCACGGGCTATCGCAGTCACAGATTGTTGGTGGTCGTGATCCGTAGTTTGAAGTCCCACTTGTAATAATTACAAGGCCCGCCGTGCCACCGCTCAGACTGGGCTGTTTCACTGTTCACAAAGAGCGACAATGCTCGGCGGCTGCAAACGTTACTGTAGTGCACGCTAAAATTTAGGTAGGCACTTATGAGATCGTCATTACCTAGTTTAATAATATTGACGTGTTAGCTGTTGAATGTTCTTGTTGCGAAGAGTAAAAACTTAAAATTGAGCTCTTTAATATGAAAATTACAACAAAACAAATTGCTTGTTAAATATTTCCTTCTTTTACCTAATGCTACTTAAATGTTCTTGTTGGGAATAGTAAAAATACTAACAATATGTCGAGGAAATTCTTTACTATAAATATTGATTCAGTTTAAATATTTTCATCTTCTGCTTGCTTCTGATTCAAATTCTGTAAAAGAAAGAATCAGATGAATAACAATTGTAACTAATTCAGATAAGCCCAAAAAATACACTGAAGTAAGAGAAGCTGTAAAAGTACCTTTTTACTTTGGAAAGTTACTATGCAGGAACATGATGTCATCAGTCGTCTGTGGCTTCAAGACGTGCGTCGGTCCTGCATTACTTGTCCCGCAGTAGAGAAGCTTCTCTCAGATGGCGCGCTGGACGCTGGAATGCAGTGCACGAAGTATGCGAGTTTGAAAAGACGCGGATAGACGTTTTCACGTCCATGCCACCAAGCTATCAGGTCGATGCCTTCCGAAAATTGGACTTATCATTCGTATATCTGAGAATTTCATCTGACGCAAAGTCAAGATCTCTCGTCGATTCATCTTCTGAAGGAATCTTAAAATTCATTAAAAAGTACGTCAGACTTCTGTGTTTTTTTTTCAGGGTTTCCAAATGTTTTTTCCTCCTTATCTTTTAGCTGTGGACAATTTCTCGCAACATAAATTCCTTTACAACTTCATCTTTTTCGGCACTGCTAAGAAATTTTAGGTTTTTATATTTTGGATTCAAAAACGTTGCAAGTTTATGGGTTACTGTTATGTCCCATTCGCTGATTAAAATAGATTTGGCTGTACTCTTTAAATCTATCAGAAATGGGCTGTCGACATCATTTTTTTCAAGGAAGGAGAGAAGTTTTAACTTCCACAACACACATAAATAAAGCGTAGGGGTTTTGGAGGCTTCGAGATCACAAGCAGCTATTGTAAATGGTGTCAGAAAGGTTATATCTTCCAACGTCCTCTAGTCTATAGAATCAATCAAATTATATTGATTTTTCTCTGACAAAATTGACAGAACTTCAAACCATTGTGCATTAATAGACTCAAACATATCCAATTTGCTGTTACATCGTGTATCTATATCTCCTCTCAATGACTTACTTCTGAAGGCGATTCTGAAGACCAGATCTTTTAAAGAAAGTTGTGATAGCTCGACAGGAATTTATTAGTCGCTGCACGTCACTCTTCTCATCTTTCGCGTCTCCTCGAGTCGTGTGCTCCAGCACAGTATTAAGAGTGTGTGCTGAGCACGAGAGCCTCTTGTATTGGCGAAGTGCTGCCACAATATTTGGACCTCTATCCGTAACGAACACGATGTTATTCACAGCACTGAATAAATCGAACGACCGTAGTATCTTAATTAATTCAAGTTTAATGTTTTCTCCTGTTTTTTTAATCTCACTCTCAAAATTTGTGGTGCACAAAACTCGATCCTCAAGTTTCACTTCTTCATAATCAACGTAATGTACAGTCACTCCCATACAGTTTATTTCACGGTACGAATCAGTCCATAAATCGACAGTTAGTGCTCCACCTATAGCTCTGAATATATTCTTCACTTCTGCGGAGACAGTTTCACGCAGACGATCGGTCGTTTCCTTCAAATTTCTGGATATGGTGGTTGGATGAGGTAGCAGTTCCTTGGCACTCACTGCACCGTACTTGGCCCCCACATCAATAAGAAACTGTGCCGTCTCGAGAAACCGAGATCCACACGCAACTTCGAATGGTAAAATGTCTTTGCTGACAAGATTGATAAGTTTTTCTGTCGCGGCTGTCTTCAAATTTGGCGGAACTTCAGGAACTTTCACATCTCTCTTGGTACTTAAATAAGTAATTATGCTACTTTGTCCAGCCTCACACGAATGTTTTAGCAAATTTGAAGTTCCACTTTTGTGTCCAGTGTAGGAATATACTTTTTTACATGCAAAACAAGCCACTATATCTTTTATCTTTTCGTTGCCATCAAATACGTATCCGAATTTGTTCCAGATTGGAGATTTCAATTTGTTTTCCTTCACTAATGTGAAATCACCTTTTTTCACCTTACACGAAATTGTATCCATCGATATGGTGTTCATTTGAAGAAAGAACTCTCACTGATATTTGCTACGATGCAAGTTGTCACTCGGTCACTACAAAGCGCTAACTGAAGGCAGCGGAAAATTGCAATTGCCACCCAGAGAGCACTTCACAGGCCACACAAAAGACACGGTCGCGGAAACGGATTAGGCGCAGGTCTCTTGGGTACAGCTACGTCGGTCGTAGCCAGGGGCTGAGGACAACAGACATCCGCTCTACCCGGGCCCCGCAAGATTCCACGAATGTCAACAGACTTGAAGTTTTCGACTAACATTGCAACATACGTACTGGGCAGATACCTTGCTCATTATCCGCAGAAGACCCGCGGTTATCCGCGCCGGTCGCGATTTTATCCGCCAAGTAACAAATACCGCGGATATCCGCGGATATATCCGCGGATATCCGCATCCGCGCAGACCTCTACCTATCACGAGTACTGCAGTGACCAGTGTAACAATCCAGGCTTAGGTCGAATCTTTCGTCGAGTGAGCGATTGTATGCGATTGTTAAGTACTCTGAAAGCAATGAAAATAGTGTACAATCTGGACTGGATGCACTATGGGAATTAACATCTGAGTTCATCAGTACCTTAGACTTAAAACTACATAAACCTAACTAACCTAAGGACATTACACACATCCATGCCCAAGGCAGGATTCGAAACTGCGACCGTACCAGCAGCGCGGCTCCGGACTGAAGCGCCTAGAACCGCTCGGCCACGGCTATTAAGTGATTTAAGCTGCTTCGCTACATCAAGGACATCTACTTCGAAGTTACTCATGTTGGCGGCAGTCCTTGACTGGAATTCTGGAATATTTACTTCGTCTTCTTTGGTGAAGGAATTTCGGAAAACCGTATTTAGTATCTCCTCTTTAGTGCCACTGTCATCGGTAACATTACCTTTGCTATCGTGCAGCAAAGGTTACTGATTTTGTCTTTCCACTCTACAGCCAGAAACTCTTTGGATTTTCCGCGAGATTTCGAGACAGACTTTTGTTGTGGAAACTATTAAAAGCATCTCGCATTGAGATTCGCGCTAAATTTCGAGCTTATGTAAAACATTGCCAGTCTTATGGATTTTGCTTTATTTTAAATTTGCCATGGCTTTTCTGTCGTTCTGAATCATTGTCCTGACCTGCTTTGTGCACCATGATGAATCAGTATCATCTCTTATTAGTTTATCTGGTACAAATCTGTGAATCGCTATCGATAGTATTTCTTTGAATTTAAGCCACATCTGGTCTGCACTTTCATGGTTAGCTCGGAACGAATGGAGGCTGCCTCTTAGGCAGATGTCAAGTGAATTTTTATTTGCTTTCTTAAATAGATATATTTTGCGTTTATTTTTGGTGGGTTTTGTGTTACGGTATTCAGTCTCGCTACAACCACCTTGTGGTCACTAATCCCCGTACTCATCATAATGCTTGTTATTTGCTCGGGATTATTTGTTGCTAAGAGGTCGAGTATATTTTCGCACCCGTTTACACTTCGAGTGAGCTCCTGAGCTAAATCTTCAAAATAATTTTCGGAGAAACCATTAGTACGATTTCGGACGATTTTTTATGCCTACCATCGACTTCAAACATATCTGAAGTGTGTGGATGAGGTACCTATTTGCAATGAAACTAAAATCTTCTTTGAACTGTTCAGCAACTGTTTCATCTGAGTCGGAAGGTTGGTAAAAGGAACCAATTGTTAATTTATTCCGGTTTTCAGGTATAACTCTACTCATACGAACTCAACAGTAACAATCTACTACAATTTCGTTACAAGCAAGTCGTAAACAATTCCATTGGGAGACTGACCTCATTTCCCTAGCATTCTGCCAATCAACCGTAGTCTGCTACCTGTTTTACATTCGAGTGAGCATCTGTAACCAATCCGTTTCATATCCCCACAAAGACTGTGTCCCTTTTATTTTGCACAACATTTTATTTGTTGATTTGAACGTTATATATAGAAGCTGCAGATAACAGAAATAATTTACTTTCTTGAGCAGCAGTGAAGGACACTAACTCGGAACGCAGGCTTCGAAACTGGCCACGCCATATGGTACTGCAGTACACCAGTAACATGGTCACCTATGGGCAAGTGGTGAGAGTCCTATCTTCACTACTTGGTTCTCTAATTAGCTGCTCTAATTTATTTTCGGTCAAGACTTTCAGAATAATGCCACACGGATCCCTGTCTCTGGCACCAGTTTCGATACATGATTCTCCCAAATTATACCTGAATAGGTGAAGTCGCTCCCTGTAACCAAGGCATGATCGGAATACTAACGATATTCTGAAAGTTCACTCTGGAGCACTCTACCACTACAGATCCTAACCCAGGAGCTCTTCAAGCATCCGATTACCACTGCTGCCGTTCTTCGATGCTTAACTTCACCCAGATTAATTGATGTTCGGAATCCGTGATAACGTCGCTAGACATTATCGAGTTCTTTAACGCAATAAATACGTCGCTACCATTGGCGACTAACCTATCTTTACGATAAGTATTCCAATCTGAACTAAGGAGTTCATTGCTATTCACTTCCAGTTCCAACAAACTTTCTGTTCCTAATACTTTCTGGACATTATAAACTTCAATAAGCGGTAGTGACTTTGGGGCCTTCCCTTGGATCTTCTGCATTTTATTAATATCATATTAGTTTTTACTCTGAGACCACTGTGGCTGATGTTAATCCGATTTTTGCAGGCAATTCGTCTCTCATCCCAAGAGGATGGAGTTATCTAACCTAAAAGGAAACCATGTACACGCCACATATCTGTTAACATATTACCTCGGGAGTTTAAATGATTAAAAAACTTCAGCTGAAAACTCGTAGAAATTGGAAATTTGATGAAGAATCAAAGATTTTTCTGCACCACGAGGATTTGCTTTTGACAACGACTGAGTTTCTGCAAAGGGTTTGTTGCACTCCGCTCACGAAAACAGAACATTATGTGCAAAGAAGTTTAAGGTAAGTTAGTGCATAACGAAAAATTTCGCAGATTTCAAATACTGTTGCTCCTGGCTTAAAATTGTTCGAAGATGTTAATTCAACTTGTTCTGATGCCTCATTATTTAAGTTTCCGTAAGCGAGCACGCCGGCCGGTGTGACCGAGCGGTTCTAGGCGCTTCAGTCTGGAGCCGCGCTACCGCAACGGTCGCAGGTTCGAATCCTGCCTCGGGCATGGATGTATGTGATGTCCTTAGGTTAGTTAGGTTTAAGTAGTTTTAAGTTCTAAGGGACTGATGACCTCAGATGTTAAGTCCCATAGTGCTCAGAGCCATTTGAACCATTTGAAGTGAGCCCACAAGACGTAAACATTGCCAGGTGAGCAGGCAGACTATAGTTGGTGGCTTAAATTCTCTTGAACAGCACAGGTGCCAAAACTGTTATGATTTCACTGCTTTGTGGGACTGATAAAAGCAAAAGATGTGCATTTCAAACCATGCTCAAAAACGGCGACTTCGCACTTTTATTCCACCTTAATGGCCTGTGAAATAGAAAGCATTTGAGTTTGTGGTCTCACATTGGTTGAAACTGCATGAACGTTAAAAAACGAAAAGGGCATATGGGCAATGTCAGAGAGTTGGAAAGACACCGTTCTTCCCTGAGGAAAAAAATGAACGAATCAATAGTATTTTTTAGGATGATAAATTCTGTTCACTTTGTCTTTGTATGAAGAATTGTGTATCTGTTAGAATTTGTGATTAAAAATTTAAAGGCAGAAGAAATTTCTCTTGGACAATTCAAAAGAAGTGATTCTTTTGTACCGTAACAAGCTTGCTGCAGAAAACGGATTTCCAAAATTTTGTGGCACTGTTTGCTCTGCTGGAATGCATCCATCTGTGAGTGCATTGCCCATCAACATGTATAACTTTCTCTTTGTTAGCGCTGCTCAAGAAGACTATAGGTAGAATTGCAGATCTTTCAATCTACAATGTCGTATCAAAGCAACAAACTCAATACCTAAGAGTGGTGCAAGAAAAACCCGAAACATGGAGAGATAGTGAGACTAGAGGATTTTGCAGAAATTATTTGTTTGCTGCAGTTCAGGTTTTCACTTGGAGAACAACTAGGTAACTGTTCATCCGGATATGTGAAAATCGCACCCAGTGAAAATCGCACCTATCCAGAAATCTGTGAAATTCGCACACAGTTTTGCTGGAAGCTACACAATGTGATCAAAAGTATCCGGACACCTGGCCGAAAATGACTTACAAGTTCGTGGCGTCCTCCATCGGTAACGCTTGAATTCAATATAATGTTGGCCCACCCTTAGCATTGGCTACAGCTTCCACTCTCGCAGGCATATGTTCAATCAGATGCTGGAAGGTTTCTTGGGAAATGGCAGGCCATTCTTCACAGAGTGCTGCACTGGGGAGAGATATCGATGTCGGTGGGTGAGGCCTGGCACGAAGTCGTCGCTCCAAAACATCCCAAAGCTGTTCTATAGGATTAAGGTCAGAACTCTGTGCAGGCCAGTCCACAGGGATGTTATTGTCGTGTAACAACTCCGCCAGAGGCCTGCATTATGAACATGTGCTCGGTCGTATTGAAAGATGCAATCGCCACTCCGAATTGCTCTTCAGCAGTGGGAAGCAAGAAGGTTCTTAAAACATCGATGTAGGCCTGTGCTGTGGTTGTGCCACGCAAAACAACACCATTGCCTCTGAATTTTACTGTTGGCACTACACCCACTGGCAGATGACGTTCACCGAGCATTCGTCATACCCACCCCTGCCATCGGATCGCCACATTGTGTACCGTGATTCGTCACTCCACACAAAGTTTTTCCACTGTTCAATCGTCCAATGTTTACGCTCCTTACACCAAGCGAGGCGTGATGTGTGGCTTATGAGCAGCGGCTCGACCATGAAATCCGTTTTCTCACCTCCCGCCTACTTGCAGTGCATCCTGATGCAGTTTGGAATTCCTGTGTGATGGTCTGTATACATGTCTGCCTAATACACATTACGACCCACTTCAACTGTCGGCGGTCTCTGTCAGTCAACAGACGAGGTCGGCATGTACGTTTTTGTGCTGTACGGGTCCCTTCACATTTCCACTTCACTATCACATCGGAAACAGTGAACCTAGGGATGTTTAGGAGTTTGAAAATCTCGTGCACAGACGTATGACACAAGTGACACCCAATCACCTGACCACGTTCGAAGTCCGTGAGTTCCGCGGAGCGTCCCATTCTGCTCTCGTACGATGTCTAATGACTACTGAGGACGCTTATTTGGAGTACCTGGCAGTAGGTGGCAGCACAATGCTTCGGAATATGTAAAACCTATGTTTTAGGGGATGTCCGGACACTTTTGATCACATAGTGTACCTGCTCAAGGGCAGAGCCTACCTACGCCCCCGGGAGTTGTCATTCACCGGAAACGATCCCTGTGCGGCACGGCCTACCTGCACTCGGGGGAAAAAAAAGTTCAAATGTGTGTGAAATCTTATGGGACTCAACTGCTAAGGTCATCAGTCCCTAAGCTTACACACTACTTAACTTAAATTATCCTAAGGACAAACACACACAACCATGCCCGAGGGAGGACTCGAACCTCCGCCGGGACCAGCCGCACAGTCCATGACTTGCAGCGTACATGCCGGGAAGTCCTCGTCCACTCAAGTGACTGACCGCTTGGCTAGCCACTGTCAGTGTGGGTCTACAGAGTATTCAGCTCGTTGGCCTTGTGTCTCTGTGTGCTTTTACGTTCGGTAGAAGAATGATGAAGATTAGATGGGTAGATCACATAACTAATGAGGAGGTATTGAATAGAATTGGGAAGAAGAGGAGTTTGTGGCACAACTTGACTAGAAGAAGTGATCGGTTGGTAGGACATGTTCTGAGGCATCAAGGGATCACCAATTTAGTACTGGAGGGCAGCGTGGAGGGTAAAAATCGTAGAGGGAGAACAAGAGATGAATACACTAAGCAGATTCAGAAGGATGTAGGCTGCAGTAGGTACTGGGAGATGAAGAAGCTTGCACAGGATAGAGTAGCATGAAGAGCTGCATCAAACCAGTCTCAGGACTGAAGACCACAACAACAACAACAACAACATGGAACTTTCAACCACCACCCATGGTAAACCACGTGCTCACTATGATGGCAGAGTTACTAACCACGTATGACGGCAACAGTTTTTCTCTTTGGTGATGACAGCTTTCGAGATAAGATCATAGTTTTGGCGGAAAAGCAGGAAGAGAGGTTCTAAGGACTAAACAAGATTTTTTATGGATGGGACATTCAAATGCTTTAGCAAGCAATTTTCACAAATATAGCCCATACATGCAGACTTCTGAAATTCAAAGCACGGAACAAGCATCTATAAGTGGCTTTTGCATTTTTACCAAACAAAAGAAAACAAACATATATATCCGTCTTTTCCGCAATGTTATGGATCCTAATAATGTCACCGTTGATTTCGAATCAGCTGCGATTTCTGCGCTAATAGTTGTGATCCCGTCGGTTCAGGTGCATGGCTGCCATTTCCATATGAAGAAATCTCTCTGGAGGAAAGTGCAAGAGTTGGGACTTACTTGCGAATACAGAGGAAGAAGTAAGGCTGCAAATTCGCATGTGTGCTGCTCTGGCGATCCTTCGACCTGAAGATTTCTGCGATGGCTGGCTCGTGATACATTCACAAGCACCGGATATCGCCAAGTTTTCTCATTTTTCGACTATTTTGTAGATAGATGGTTGGAAAATGACGAAAACCTGATCAGCCTTTGGAACTGCTACAGACGGCGCCATCGTACCACCAACGCTGTAGAAGGTTGGCACAACAAAATTAATAATCTTATCGGAAAACCGAATCCTAAAATCAAAGACATGATCGAATGTATGTAGACAGAAACAGAGAACTCGGTATGTTCATTACTGAGGTCAGAATTAAGTATGGAAGGCAAACGAAAGAAAACAACTTATACGAAACTTGATGAAAAGCTGAAAAAAATAGTAGAAAAGTGTGAAGAGGATGGTGACATCAGGGCTTGTTTGAAAGTAGAAGTGGTTATATCTTTAAATTCTGTGTTTGTAAATTGGTTTATCTGTTTTCAATTGTAGTTCAAATGGCTCTTAGCACTATGGGACTTAACAGCTGAGGTCATCAGTCCCCTAGAACTTAGAACTACTGAAACCTAACTAACCTAAGGACATCACACACATCCATGGCCGAGGCAGGATTCGAACCTGCGACCGTTGCGGTCGTGCGATTCCAGGCTGTAGCTCCTAGAACCGCTCGGCCACCTCGGCCGGCTTCAATTGTAGTCTCAGAAGATATAGTACTAAATAAAAATCATCTAATAGAAAAAAATGATCACTTTTCATAATAAGAAATGTGGCATTACGAATCTTATTCGATCATCACTAGTCCTCTTCACCTGTACACCACGTAAAAGTACTGTGACAATTAGCTACTGCTGACAATTTAGGCCGGCAGTGTTGTATGGAAATATCACGGCCACATGAATTACATCCAAATGTATAGCAACATTGTCTGTCACTGTTGCCCGGCAATGTTTGCGGCAGAACGTTTCCGGGCCAAATGTGTTTACAAGAGCCACGTTATGGTCGCATAATTAACAAAAGCAAGATAGTGGATATGAGTGGAGCTCTGCTACATTTACATACCACAAGGAAAAAAATTAACAAGAACAAAAGAAATAGGGCATCATGGATGCCTTCTTTTTTTTAAAGCAGACGAACTGCTTCCAAAACTTTAGCCTGTTAACTGATACTGGCAACATACCTTTTCCGGAATGCTGAAATCTGATTTCGAATACATCGTTTAAAAGTAATTCGTCCGAGAATTGGTAAAACCAATACCACTATTATCTACTACATACGGGTTGCGACCGTTCAGTTTTCGGCTAGTGGAAGTTGATACAGAGGTCTGATACTCCTCTTTCTAGAGCTGAAAAAAATACATTTTTTAAAAGTTTACACCAGAGCTGCTAGTTACTTAGTGTTGGCTGACAAGTTTCAGGCTTTGCCTATTTTCAGATGCCACCTGTTACAGAGATTAAAATTTGTAATGAGTCGATGCGTCGAATGTGGATAATACATGCAGCTTATCAGTAATAATGTGTTTCATATGGTAACTACTTGCGTATATTATATTTCGGATGTGTTTGGGTGGACAGTTCTATTTATGTCATAACACATGTATCTAATATCTGTGTCAAAATATGTCACAATCGTAGTTACACATTACTATCTTATGTTAATATATCTGCATAATATATATTTTCCTTAACAGTTATGTCTTCGTTACCCAGCATGATGTGATTCACGAGACAACGATATTTCATATACAACAGAGAAGTTCGTCACTGAACTATACTGTGCGTACGTTGGCTTATTTATCGTAAATACTATCGCAATTTTGACAGACGTTGGTGCAACGAATTTTATTATGTCTTACATAATCTTTGATGTATTCAATTTACTTCGCTATTGTATTAAGATCAATGGCTATACCCAGTGTAAGACAGTGTCCCATCACATCACAGGTGTACAATAAATGTTTCATTTCCTTTCAACAAACATGTTGTTTAATTTGTATTTCAATGAAATCTACATACAATAGTATTCAGCTGTGATAATTCTCGCTGTATAGATTGCGATTCATATGCTGATTAAGGTATTCTTGAAGGTTTCTATGAATCGTCTGTAGTCGCGTATTTGATGATTAATGCATGGTGGAGTGCCTTTCATGTGCTGATTGAGGTGCTATGGAAATTTTCTATAAATTTTCTGCTGCGTGATTCTGATTGTTGATTTAACATTTGTTCTGGGAGCTTAGTGGTGTGAATGTAGATTTGTACAGGTATTTCTCCTAGCATGTCCATCAATTGGCCTTCGAAGACATATGTAAAGTAGTGAAATTTCTCTCGATATTTTCAGTGGAGTATGTATTATTCTCTGAGGCGCGTGCTGAAAATTGAAAAGTTATTTTCGCTTCTGTTAATCTACCCTTTATGTCTCTTTTTAAGGGCGCCTGGAGTTCAACGGGGTACATATCTACGCCTCTCTTTCATCGCGTGTTACTCTTGATCTAGATCCTGATCTAGAATGCGAAGGAAGCTGCGGTTTTGTACCAACTCTGAATGACATTCACTAAAGCTGTACAAGGAAAGCTATTTAATTATCTCTTATAAAGCAATAAGACATTCTGTATAACGGACGGTTCACGCTGTAGGAATTTGGTGAACATAGTCAAATCATTGTGAAGATTATGTACCTAATGTCCTGAAAATGTAGTTTCGAGGAAACGAGAAAAGATTTTTCTCAGTGTTTTCGACTCACTGTATGCAGCATTATTCTTGCTGGCCAGCTGCTTCTTCATCCTCTGTAGACTTTTTCAGGAATCTTTTCCTTACTCTGGACCGTTAGAGCCGGCGGGAGTGGCCGTTCGGTTCTAGGCGCTACAGTCTGGAGCCGAGAGACCGCTACGGTCGCAGGTTCGAATCCTGCCACGGGCATCTATGTGTGTGATGTCCTTAGGTTAGTTAGGTTTAATTAGTTCTAAGTTCTAGGCGACTGATGACCTCAGACGTTAAGTCGCATAGTGCTCAGAGCCATTTGAATCATTTGGACCGTTAGAGCTGACTTTCGCAATCCTTTCAGCTTCAACTGCTTCCTGACAATCTGTGGCATTCAACACAGCTATCATCATATTATTTCCTGGCTGGATGCCTAATTTGTCCATTAGTTTTGTCTTGCTAATTACACCGTCACTGAAACAGATGACAGCATCCATTACACCTGAGTATTGTCAATCGAACAAACTGTGTTTTTGGTACTCTTTGCACACGCAGCTGTTGAAACTTTCATCAGGGTTTCGTGTATGGCCATGTAGACATCTGCTAAGTAATCTCGTATCTGCAAGGTCCCTGTATATTGTCTTTGTTTCCATGACTGTGGCAGGCAAGAAATGTTTATGGTGATATTCCTTGCCTGTCGCATGAGCGTAGCTGGTTCGCAGACATTTGCTCAAAGAGCGTTTAAGACGAAATCAACAATTGAAAAGTAGATAAAAATATATTTTTTGAAACGAGAGAAAGTTGTCTTTCAGGTGGTGACAAAAATCTTTCCGAAACTTTCAGTCATTTTACGTCCAGGTCTCCTTAAACGTCCGTCTGCCCAGCGTAGGCTTTATTATATTCGTTGAATTCCTTCTTTTAACTGCCACAATAGTTATATCGTCATGTTTTGGCTACTTTATAAATGATGTTGGTGTCGAGTGTGATACCGTCAAAACTGTGATAATACGTGCAATAAATAAGCCAGCGTAATCCAATGAGAACAAATTCTCCACTGTATATATATATATATATATATATATATATATATATATATATATATATATTGCACATACATTAACATAATACGGTACAGTAAGGTGTAGATGCAATTGTGACATCTTCGAACACAGGTCTGAGATACATTCAAGTTTGGTGGCATAAATACGAGGGTTGGAACTTTAATAGTGGCAACTATTTATTTACAGCTCCTACAAAATAGATACGTGTTTCAAAGTTTTACTGACCTTCAAAGTGGTCACCAGCATTGTGTATAACCCGTTGCCAGCGACGTGGAAGTCGTAGGATACTGTTAGCAGTGCCAGTTGTGTTGACAGTTCGAGTGCCGCGGTCTGTTTGCCCGACAAACTTGTAGCAGTTCTGAAGCGAATGCCGTGAAGTGTTGCCCTCTGTTTAGAAATCGAGGTGAACTTAACGAGGGCTTACGTCAGGGGAGTGGAGTACGTGGTATAGCACTTAGCAGCCCTATCAGTCAAACAAATTAGTAACAGCTTGCACTGTATGTGCTTGAGCATTGTCCTGCAAAATGATGGTCAAGTCCTGCAGAAGGTGTCATCACTTCTGTCTCGACGCTGTTCATTTTTTGAACACTACCTACGACCAGCTTAGAGACAGACGTGATGACACTTTCTGCAGGAGCTGACCATCATTTTCCAGGACAATGCTCAGGCATGTACAGTGCAGGCTTTTATTGATTTGTTTGACTGATGGGGCTGCTAAGTGCTACACCACCTACTACACTCCCGTGACTTAAGCCCTCGTGAGTTCAACTCGATCTCTAAACTGAAGGAAACACTTCACGGCATTCGCTTCACAACTGCTATAAATTCGTCGGGTAATAGACCGCGCTGCTCGAACTCTCAACACAACTGGCACTGCCAAGAGTATCCTACGACTTCCACATCGCAGGCAACGGGTTATACACAATGCTGGTGACTACTTTGAAGGTCAGTAAAACTTTGAAAAACGTATCTATTTCGAACGAGCTGTAAATAAGTAGTTGCCACTATTAAAGTTCCAATCGTCGTAGAACTGTCCACACCAAACACATCCTCAATACAAAATACGTAAATAGTAACCACATAACCATATTATTTATGATACCTTTATTATCTACAATCAACGCATCCACTCGTAACAGATTTTGTTCTGTGAAAGGAGCGGATGGCGAAAAGGGGTGAAGTCCGAAACTAGTCAATCAGCACTAAATAATGAATTAGCAACTTTGTAGCAAATGTTTAAAAAGTCTTTTCTTCCACATTTTTGAGCTGCCTGACGCGACGCACTGAAAAATTTTATATCTTTAAAGTTCATTTCTTATCCGTATGCTTCTTGGTACAAGGCATTTGCAATGCTTTTGTGGAAGCGCTCAAAGAATTTCTTAAAGTAGTAGACCAGAGTCATACGGCGTGCAAAGTAATGTATACAACTATCGCAATAAATTAATAACAGTTGGCAAATTGATGCCCATTTAAGACGAGTGGTGAAGCTTCAGAAACGTTCAGGCGTCTTAGTAACCGATGTAGAATAAAATTTCTGTTCAGTACTGCAGATATTGTAAAACGATAGCAGCGAGAACGAGCTCTTTCAGAATTCGCTGTTTGTATACATTACTTCCTGTTTCTTTCTCTCTAGTTGTAGATGTATTTACACTACTGGCCATTAAAATTGCTACACCAAGAAGAAATGCAGATGATAAACGGGTATTCATTGGACAAATATATTATACTAGAACTGACATATGATTACATTTTCACGCAATTTGGGTGCATAGATCCTGAGAAATCAGTATCCAGAACGCCTGGACATTGAGTCAAACACAGCTTGTATGGCGTGTATAGATACAGCTGTCCATGAAGCTTCAATACGATACCACAGTTCATCAAGAGTAGTGACTGGCGTATTGTGACGAGCCAGTTGCTCGGCCACCATTGCCCAGACGTTTTCAGTTGGGTAAGGACCTGAAGAATGTGCTGGCCAGGGCAGCAGTCAAACATTTTCTGTATCCAGAAAGGCCCGTACAGGACCTGCAACATGCGGTCTTGCATTATCCTGCTGAAATGTAGGGTTTCTCAGGGATCGAATGAAGGCTAGAGCCACGGGTCGTAACACATCTGAAATGTAAAGGACCTGCAACATGCGGTCTTGCATTATCCTGCTGAAATGTAGGGTTTCGCAGGGAGCGAATGTAGGGTAGAGCCACGGGTCGTAACACATCTGAAATGTAAAGTCCACGGTTCAAAGCGCCATCAATGCGAACAAGAGCTGACCGAGATGTGTAACCAATGGCACCCCATACCATCACGCCGGGTGAAGCGCCAGTATGGCGATGACGAATACATGCTTCCAATGTGCGTTCACCGCGATGTCGCCAAACAAGGACGAGACCATCATGATGCTGTAAACAGAAACTGGATTCATCCGAAAAAATGACGTTTTGCCATTCGTGCACCCAGGTTTGTCGTTGAGTACACCATCTCAGGCCCTCCTGTCTGTGATGCAGCGTCAAGGGTAAATACAGCCATGGCCTCCGAGCTGATTGTCCACGCTGCTGCAAACGTCGTCGAATTGTTCGTGCAGATGGTTGTTGTTTTGCAAACGTCCCCATCTGTTGACTCAGGGATCGAGACGTGGCTGCACAATCCGTTACAGCCATGCTGATAAGATGACTGTCATCTTGACTGCTAGTGATACGAGGCTGCTGGGATCCAGCACGGCGTTCCGTATTACCGTCCTGAACCCACGGAGTCCATATTCTGCTAACAGTCATTGGATCTCGACCACCGCGAGCAGCAATGTCGCGATACGATAAACCGCAATCGCGTTAGGCTACAATCCGACCTTTATAAAAGTAAAAAACGTTATGGTACGCATTTTTCCTCCTTACACGAGGCATCACAACAACGTTTCACCAGGCAACGCCGGTCAACTGCTGTTTGTGTATGAGAAATCGGTTGGAAACTTTCCTCATGTCAGCATGTTGTAGGTGTCGGCACCGGCGCCAACCTTGTGTGAATGCTATGAAAAGCTAATCATTTGCATATCACAGCATCTTCTTCCTGTCGGTTAAATTTCTCGTCTGTAGCACGTAATCTTCGTGGTGTAGCAATTTTAATAGTCAGTAGTGTATCACGTACATGGATTTGTCGTTGGTTGTCTCGTTTTCCCAATTTTGCATACTTCTAGCTGCTTCTGTATTCTTGGAACAGAGGTTCGTGTAATTCATTAGACGAACCTAATCTCCATGAACGAAATTATGCTGTTTCACGTGACTTGACACACCAGCACTGTCGGCTGAGGGAGAAGAATCGAGGCTAAGAGTGAAAGGCAAACACATACAGACAAGAACTAAGACGGATATGGCCTGGGCATTGACGCGTTGCAGCAATGTTACTGGAAACGCTATTGCGGCCACGCACTGCCGTAAATTAAGGCCTTCGGCTATCCTAGTTGGCGTGCGGCGATTCTACCTGCCGGGCGGAGATTGAACGGAGAGATTAGAGGACCTTTCCTCGACATTTTATGGGTGCGAATTTCACTGGTTGCGAATTTCAGGACACCGTTCATCCTGATACCTTGTCAGAAATGAACAGTTGCAGCGGAAAAACCTGTGCGTGGGTCTGCAGGCGAGTACAGGAATTTGAAGATTTTTTTAAAATTTGTGCCATCATTTTGAAGATTTTTAGAATTCGAGCTGAGTGGGTTTATTTTAAAACCGGGTACGGAAAATCATTTTTAGTAGTTGTGGTGGCATAACAGAGTGATTGGTTACTTGAGCAAGTTTGTAGCGACAAAAAGAGAATTGAATTATCACACCATTTGACCTGCACAAATTTTATGACGATATTTTGAGAGATATTAAATTCGTATTTGTTGATAATTCTAAAATTGAACGTCATTGACCTGCAAAAGAAGAACGGTTTGCATTCGCTTCCTCCGCTAATGGAACAAGGAAAAACCATCAGCTTATTCTTGTCGATTTACTCAGGAGTCATGTGTGTAGAGTTCCAGACGTCTCGTGTACATTTATAGCGGAGCTTTGTATTTCCAACTGTTGCGCTAACACAACACGTAGCTGTGGACTTACAGCTGTGTCAGCATGTTGCTTGCATTCACGATGAAGGGTTGGTAATGTGTGAGAAAATTCAGTTGCGCAGCACTGTATACTAATAAATTTTATGCATCCTTGTGGATCATCACGTTCTTTCCAATGTCCTTTGAGAATAGATTTATCCCGCATTCCTGACCAGGATCTGTTGGTAACTCTTACTGCAGCGGCTAGTACCCCTATGGGCCGTGAGAAATTTTGGTCAAAATTTGGGTAGCAATTTAAATTTGTTGCAATGATAAGTTTATTTTTGCGATATAGTCAGGTAGGCAGGGAAGTAGTAAGAGACGCATCAGAGACTTGGAGGCCTCGGTTTCAAAACCAACTGCAAGCTTCAGAGCCTCAGAAAAGTGCGCCACTCGTGACTATACTTACTTAGCTAACAAGCTTGGTGATGGGGAAGACAAGTTTCAAAACCTGATACTGACCATCGCAAGCTTATTTTTCATCCACAGACAGAGTCCAATATCGAGCTCTCGATAGCATTTTGGTAGTCATTAAGTTTTGTCATTTAAAGGCTATTCCCCAAGCGTCCTCAAAAAGCCAATTACACATTCTTGTAGAAATAAATTAGCCGATATAAATTATAATTTAAATTAAAAATAGTGAAGATGTCTCTTTTGAGATATGGAACTTCGAAAATAAATAGAATTTGGTGGGAAAGATTTTGGAATGCATGTTACTTTAAAGTTTCTCTGAAACTAAGTGACTTTAATATCTAGGGCATGTTTACTTTCCTAACCGATAATTACTTTAGATTATTACAAAAGGAGCAATTTGTAAGTTGGTTACTGCACATAGCAGTGAGATCGGTAGCAAATTTCACATAACTCTCATAAATGACAAAAAGTTTAGCATGTCATGCACGATATCTTACCACCATCACGTGGATGAGTGCAACATCTCAGGTATTTAAGAGGTAAAAATATGTGAAATTACGTATGGGAAATGTTGGAATCTAAATACCTATTTTCAACAAAATCTGAGATTCTAAGGTGAGGAGGCATTATTCTATCCATCTTTGCTTCAAATAAACATCAGTACAATGTTTCTCCAAAACCGAAATTTGAGAATAGATTAGATTAGATTCAGCCTTCGTTCCATAAAAAGCACTCCGTCTTCAGGCCACGAGTGGCCTACCGGGACCATCCGACCGCCGTGTCATCCTCAAGGGAGGAAGCGGGTAGGAGGGGCGTGGGGTCAGCACACCGCTCTCCCGGTCGTTATGATGGTATTCATGACCGAAGCCGCTACTATTCGGTCGAGTAACTCCTCAATTGGCATCTCGAGGCGGAGTGCACCCCGAAAAATGGCAACAGCGCATGGCGGCTGCATGGTCACGCATCCAAGTGCCGGCCACGCCCAACAGCGCTTAACTTCGGTGATCTTACGGGAACCGATGTATCCACTGCGGCAAGGCCATTGCGTCAGCTTTTGTTCCGTAGATTCAATAAATGAGGTGATTCTCGTGGGTGTGGAACATGTCAGAAAGTACAACATTAAAAAAAATAAAACATTTGAATATAATACTATCCTGATCATTTTTCAGGAGATTGTCGAAATAGGTGAATAAATCGCGGTAAAATGGAACAACTAATATTTACAGAATTTAAAATGCTCTCAGAATGAAGCAATGTTAGGCAGTGTTAATAAATTCATCATACATAAAATGCCTAATCTTGACTGTTGTGACCAAGTGTCAAAACTGAAATCTAACAGACATGTTTAGTTAAGCTGGCTTAAAAGTTTCTGTTTAAATATTCATCTATAGAGTAGAAGAAGTTGCCTATCAAAAAGTCTTTCAGACTCTGATTAAACTGTGCTTTACCTGAAACCAAGCTTTTAATGATTGCTGGCAATTTATTGAAAATGTGTGTTCCTGAATATTGGACCGCTTTTTGGACCAAGGTAAGCGATTTTAGGTCTTCGTGTGGATTGTTCTTATTCCTAGTATCGATACTATGTATTGAGCTATTGGTTGGAAAAAGAGATGAATTACTTGCAACAAATTTCATTAAGGAATAAATATACTAAGAAGCAGTGGTTAGAATACAAAGTTCTTTGAACACTTTTCTACATGACGTTCTTGAATTTACACCACAAATGATTCTTACTACACGCTTCTGCACCCTAAAAACTGTTTCTCAGTTTGATGGGTTGCCCCAGAATACGAACCCACGTGACATAATAGAATGAATGTAAGCAAAGTATGCAAGTTTTTTTTTTTTATATATTTACATGTCCTACATCTGACATCATTCTCACTTCAAATACAGACTTGTTTAGGCTCAAAAGTAATTTTGTGGAAAGCCCTCCCAAACTGAATTTACTCGTATATTAAGTTCTAACCCCAGAAATTTTCACTGTCAACCTCTTAGATCTGCAGGTCTTCATATGTTACACACATGCTGGAAGGAAATCTCTTACATGTTCTTAACGGTATATTGTGGGTCTTCCCGAAATTTAATGACAGTGAATTAGCTTCAAAACACTTATTAATGTCAGTGAATATTGATTAGCAGCTATTTATAAATCTGTACTTGACTAGCTACTTATTATAATGTTTGTGTCATCTGCAAACAAAACAAACTTAGCAGCTGGCAACGTAACAAATCAGAGATGATTAATGTACACAAGATGGATCCAAGATGGAACCTTGAGGAACACCACACGTCATTAATTCCCAGTCAGATGAAGAATGACTGCTTACTGCACAGATATTTCGCAACGACACCCTTTATTTCCTGTTAGATAGATAAGACAAACCATTTTGCAGCATTTTCAGTGACACCATAATATTCTAATTTACTTAAGAGAATGCCGTGGTTCACACAGTCAAAGGCTTTTAACAGGTCACAGAAAATGCCAGTAGCCTCTAACTATTATTATTATCTGTAATTATTATTATCTATTATCTAATGAGTTAAGTACATTCTCACTGTAGGCCTAAGTGTAAATTTCTTTCTATATATCAGAACCCTTAAGAAATCCAAACTGTGACTTGGACAGTATATTATTTGCAGTCAGATGCTTAAGGAGACGCCTGAACACAACATTTTCAAATATTTTTGTGAAAGCCAGCAAAGTGAAGTGAAGCGTAAAAAAAACTACTTTGGATATCGATATATCAAACCTGAACTTACGTTTTTAAAAAAAAACGGTAATTTCCAAGAATGTTTGCCTATCGAAGCCGCGGGTTGCAAACGTGCGATTCTAAATCGATCACGCGACTGTGGTGGCGGGCGTTATGATAAATTATTCGTGAGATGCTAGGAAAATCCAAACGATTTATGACGGTAGTGAGTGAGATGTCTGGTATTGGAGACGTTTCTTACGCCGATTGCCTCACGTGGAAGAATATAATTTCATGCTTATACAATGTAGAAAACTGTTTGAATTTTTGTCGGAAATGTGACACTCCACCCATATTTTTGCGTGACATCGGCAGAGTCTACCCAGGTTAGTGCAAAAAGGGAATGCTTCCCGTAGCATACACATCAAACGGACTTTCGCATGACGACAACGACGACGAGTAAGGTACGTCGTTTCCTTCGTAATTACAACTATTTTAGTTACGCTTTTCTTTGGTCGTTCCTGTAGTGACCACTATAAACATGATCATAACGCGCGCCACCACAGTCGCGTAATCGATTTCGAATCGCACGTTCGATATCTATTTTTTGGAGCCCGCGTCTTCGATAGGCAAACATTCTTGGGAAGAATTAGATATTAGTTTGAAAAATTGTAACATTAAGACAACAGATAACTGAATTAGGAGCCAATAAATGTCAGCTGAAACTTAGAGAACTGAATGTAATTCGCAGGATGACAACTTTGGAAGTATCTTCAGAGTATCATTTTATCAGTGATTATCTCGAAAGGCGATGCAGTGATGTAATTATGTATGAAGTGGTAAAGAAAAGTTTCCAAAGCGTAAGACACTGTTCACTTACGAAAACTGAGTACTGAGAAAAGTGCTACTT
Organism: Schistocerca nitens; assembly: GCF_023898315.1. Taxonomy (NCBI): domain Eukaryota; kingdom Metazoa; phylum Arthropoda; class Insecta; order Orthoptera; family Acrididae; genus Schistocerca; species Schistocerca nitens. The sequence goes on along the minus strand of NC_064614.1, from coordinate 133,342,537 downwards.
GGGATATGTCTTAAAAACACCTTGGCATCGAACAGAAAGTGATCGAACTATGAATGAACTATTATGTTACAGGTAGGGGGTATGAGCTTACACAGGTTCACCGTCTGTATTGTATCAGGTACATTTAATTCTTCGCTACTCAGTTACTAAATGTAAACTTCTGTAACAATACTGAGCCAAGGGTCCTCTTACTGCCGATACTTACTTGCGGTATATGAGGCCACAAGAGTTGTCGTCCCAGGCCCACACACCCGCCGGGTTGATCGACACCTTTTTGGAGCTTCTGGTGGACATCGTTGTAAGCAGAACTACGTTAAAAGTGTAAATAAATACATAAAAAAACTAAGCCCACTACATATGGGGCTCAATAAACGGCAAACAACAAAATACTGTCGCCCACAAAAATATGATCTTTGACGCAGCGCATGTTTTCTGATTTATACCCAGAGACATAAATTAATGTGAAACGAATGTAAAAAAAAGCCAAATATTATTGATTTAGCGACATAAACTACAACTTATTCATGAATAAATACTTTCGAATATCTGTATGTTTGTAGCTTACTCTACTGAAAGCAAGAGAATATAAACAAATATTTCATACCTGAGCATCATATATTTCTGTTGTTACCCGTTCTTTCACTGCAACGTAAAAATATTTTATGGTGTCTAACAATTTGCCCATTCTTCGGGTTGACCTAACTTTCTAATACATGAATATTTTTGTAAATGAAACTGCTTTTGCTTCAGAAGCGAATACGTTGGAGATTCTTGCCGTTTGTGGTTCAGATTTAACAATTATCGTGGAATTGGTTTCTTCTGTGTTGGGAAACAGTTTTATTTCCTTCGATATTTCATTGCCGCGTCTGTGAGGTTTCTGATTCGGCTACAACTGTAGTGGCTTATATTGTACGTTAGTTGGTGGAGGTATTACATTCCGTACACGTTTCCTATGTTCCACATTCACTAATTTGATGAAAGCGTAGCGAACAAAACTTCGCGTTGTTGGGTACATATACGCCATCTTTTTGCAGAAGGTCAGGTCTTCTGGTGCTTACTAGCAAATTTTTGTTATGAAAGGAGAGTGACATGCTTCAGTAAATATCTGTACGTTACAAGAGAATCAGAATGTGCCGTTACGTACCTCCCAGGGTCCTTAGGAAACTTACGTGCTGTCATTTTTAGTTATTGTCGATTTTTATTGCTCTACGTATTCTGCCTATTAAACTATGTCACAAATGAATATAAACCATACTATTCTCACTAACGCGATATTGCACGCAGAAGTGTCGCTCGCTGGCCGCTTAGCGCGCTGCTGTCACAGCGCGTAACAAAAATTAGTGTCGCGACTCTTACGTCACCTCACGGTGGCTTGCAGAGTGTAGATGTAGATGTGGATCTAGCTGTAGACTGTTATCTCAGACTGTGGTACAAGTACGTACTGTAAACAAGTGGTGGCTCCTCTTACGGACAATTCCTGAACTAGTCACAGATGATGTGTCTCTTGCGCAAAATAAATGAACTAAATGAGATTTAGAATGAACTTTTCTCTCTGTAGCCGAGTGTGTACTGACAGGTAGGCTGACCATAAGTTCCGGTTTTGCCGATACAGTCCCAGTTTTCACATAAATGTCCTGCTGTCCCGAGTAAATCATTTGGGACACTTAGCTGTCCCGGTCTTTAATCGAGAAATAAAATGCGTGCAATAATATTTTTAACTTAAAACTAAATGTTTGTGAAAAACAAGTTTTCTTGAAGTAGATCGCTATAAAATTATATATTTTCACAGTATATAGGCCTACCGCATTTGGTTAACTCGTCTTATGCGTAAAGAAAGAGTAAGAGATATGCTGAAAAGCAAAGCAGGTGTACCTATCCCCACCTCTAACTTGCAGACCTTCCACTTTATTGCGCTCCAGACAAGTGAAACCAAAACCAAAGGAGGTATAAAGGAGCGCCACTTAAATTATTTCTCCTAACGGGACTGCAGCCATGTGGAAGTTAATTTGCTGACAAATGTGAGCGACGTGCTTGCGTAAGCAGTGCTTATTGAATATCGTTTGTTACGTATCCACGCTTGCCCGAACAGTCTGAAATCTTACATTTTAAAACGAAATGTTTAATTTGTATCTGATTGCCCGATTAGTACTATTACATAGCTTTTGGGATTAACAAATTGTACCTAAGTACTTAGTGAGTGATGAAACATTGCATATAATAAATGCAGACTGTTCCAATAAAAATTATGTAGATCAGTCTTTTTTATTTCTGATGAAAAGAATTTTATTTGTGTAAAGTACTTACATTTTCCTTTCCAATACACAAAATGAAGATACATTCTTCCTGCGGGGTTTTTTCAGCTGCTGCCTATTATCGATTTCAAAATACCACGATAAGTGACAAGAAAGGAAAGAGTAAGTGTAGTAATAAAGTTTTGGGTATAAAGACAAGAGTTCCGGTTTTTTCTCTCTGTAATGTGAGCAGCCTACTGATAGGAAACTTCCTGGAATATTAAAACTGTGCGCCGGACCGAGACTCGAACTTTAAAAGGGATTTTTTCGTGGACTTATTGGATATTATTTCGTAAAATATGCAATATTTTGAGTTGCAATGATACGTTACTACGTAGCATATAGGATGAGTTTTTTTTTTTTTCTTCTTCTGTGGGTTGGTGCCAAATAGCACATCTTAAATTGCCACGTGTGATACGAGCATCTCTGATACTTACAGCCCTGAGCGTCACAAACTTTTCGCGGTTTTTTGAAAATGTGTCACAATTACCGAGGTAATGGCTAGGTTGGCATCTAAGTTTGCCGCTTCTTTCAGAATAAGTGTGCGATATGCGGTGTGGTGGTCAGGTTGAAATCTAAGAGCACATCTTAAATTTATTTGCACATTCGGCGCTATCACGCCATACATATTTATATTTCACTGTGCCGCCATGCGTCTTGCTAGTGGTGACGTCACAATAACGTATATGGAATACACAATTATTTTATTATTTGCGTAGATCGCAAATTCATAGAGCGATATGACCGGTTTCGATTGTAGTAACAATCAACTTCAAACTAAAGACTGATGACCTCAGATGTTAAGCCCCACATTTTAAAACTTGAAATAAACAGAAAAATGTGTTCGTAAAAATAAGTATAATACATAAATAATAAAGAAAGTGACAGAGAACGTACCATAAGACTATCGTTATCGTAACTTGTCACAAGCTGTACAATCAAGTACTGGGACATTAAAACTACTGTGTGATCTGTAACGCCGCTGTTTGAGATGGAGGCAAACGTACATCTGCTAGAGAGCACCAATGTGAGCACAAAAAAGAATAAAATTTATCGTCTTAAAATAAAATTAATCAAAATACGGTAGAGAAAAAAATGTTGGCAGTAGGGTTGATGATAAACTATCAATAAATTGGTATATCGGTCTTTCCCAGAAACATATCGATAGATATCGACAACATCTCTTTCACTGACATATTGATATCGAAGTAGCAATATCGATTGACCATACCTTTATTTTATATTGTATTTTTTTCGCCATTTTCGATAAATATTTGAAGTTGTTCTTTTGAAATTGTAGTAAAACAAATTTAACTTCACTGTGTGAAGGAGTCTTATTACTTTTTGAGTTTTCATCACGTCCAGTCTTTCTCTTTGACTGTGTGGAGCAAGTATAGATAGCACAAAGAAGACGTCCGATAAGTCCGATCGCACTGGGAGGGTGAATGGAATAACAAGATTTCCTATGTGAAGAAATAGCACACCAGTTGCGTTAAAAAAAACAGTTTTTAACGAAACGTATGTGCTACTTCTTCACATGAGCATTCTTCAAAAACAGTTGCTGAAACTGGTGGAAAAAAATCTACATGAGAAGACTGGTCTTTGCTGCGGGCGGAGATTTGGGAGGAAAAATGCTGACGGAATCGGCGCTCGTCGCTACCAAAATAAACTGCAATGTTTAACTTCACCATGCAACTTTGACACTACAGCTGCTAGGTCGCTGGCGTTTGCAGAAATGAAAAACCGGGAAATCGACATGAAGTGTTTCTGACAAATCCGATATGTGACGAAACCGAAGTACGGACCCGTCTGACAACTTTTAATGTGCGACTTACCCTCCAGTTACCATTGTTAGCTAAGTGGTTATCGGCAAGCGTGTACGTGTATCGTTTTTCTGTCAATTCTTGCTCTAAGGGGATAAACAGGCTGCCAGCTTGTTGATGTACAAAATAACTAATAATAAATCAATACTTAAATATACAACTCTGAATATGACAGTATATTTACAATGTGCAGCAAATTTTGTTTTGGCCCGTATGTCGATATTTTTCCGACTGCCAATCGATAATTTTTTCGATGCGTCGAGTGCCGATAGTGACACAGTTTCAAATATCGATGTATCGGGTTCCCGATATTTTAAAATTTATCAATAGTCCTAACTGGCAGTATTCTCTCATTCATTCATGTTCCTTTTAAGGATTAGTCTATTGCCTATTACGAACTCCTAAACAAAATCCCAGGCTGTTTGTGAGTCAGCCTATGGCTCCGTTACGATCGCTGGGCAGGTTAAATCGCTTGGTGCGGTGTCTACGCCCTCTAGGCTCGCGATGTGCTTGATTATCTGTCGGGGCTGTCTCCCGTTTAGTGCCCCCCCTGCCCTACGTTGTTGGGCGCACAGCGTCTGGCTCCTCTGTCGAGACAGAGCGAAGTGGCACAGCGGTTAGCACACTGTGAAACGTCCCCTTAGAAAAATTATAAATTACTGTGCTGGTAAACCTCTTAAGTTATTTGATTTTCAAACAGCTGGGCAAAACTGAACATGCTCAGACATTTCTCTCTTTACTTACTCTGATCATCAATAAACTGACATATTTTTTTCTTTTCTTTTTTAGCGCAACGCAGTCTGATTTTCAATAATCCCTACAAAACAATGGCCCTGACTAACAATATCCTATACCTTTCATGAATCGTTACCTCACAATAATCTTCGTTACTCGCACTACTGCAATACAGCGAGCGCCAATACTGGCAGCTAAATAAAAGATTCTAACTACTGAAGGCACTAACTGCTGATAGGCATACTTAGCAAATTAAAGATTTTGATAGAGAACAAACAATGTATTTAGCTTAATAATGTTCCAAAGTCATCATATATATATATATATATATATATATATATATATATATATATATATATATATATATACTCTTTCTGATGAACACACGTCCAGATCGTTTGCCCTCAAAATTCTGCCACCTCTCTCCCCACATCCACAACTGCTGGCGGCTCACCTTCAACTGCGCAACGCTACAATATCAAATATTCCAACAATGCAAACCAGCCACAGACTGCACACAGCACAGTCAGTGATTTTCATACAAAGTGCAATGTGGCGTTAACAACATAAAAACCTGAGAAGGCTACTTACATAGCCGCCATGCTCCCCACAAAAAAATTTACAAATTGTTTTGGCCATTGGCCAATACATATTTGTTCAAAAAATTTTATATTAACGCTAACAAATATATCAAATGCACACACTTATCGATACAATGGTGGTCAAAAGCAAAAATTTTCTGACAGACCATAAAGACGGTCCTAGTTTTACTACTGATTTATTTTTCTTGTTACTGCACATTGGCTCATATTAGTTGTAATGTTGCATTTGCTTTGCTAATTTAGATATACTGCTGCTTGCTTTGCCAATTTCCATTTTTTTGTCATTGCTGTTTGTGTTAACTGTTGTGTGCTGCTGCATTGCCTCGTCCCTTAGTATATATATCTGAGCTCAGTAGATTTAAGTTAGCTTAAGAGGGGGTAGGCTATATAACAGAATGAGTTGTGATGAATTGGAAGAAATGCATTGAAGGTCCGCATCTCGTGGTCGTGCGGTAGCGTTCTCGCTTCCCACGCCCGGGTTCCCGGGTTCGATTCCCGGCGGGGTAAGGGATTTTCTCTGCCTCGAGATGACTGGGTGTTGTGTGCTGTCCTTAGGTTAGTTAGGTTTAAGTGGTTCTAAGTTCTAGGGGACTGATGACCATAGATGTTAAGTCCCATAGTGCTCAGAGCCAAATGCATTGAGGTGTTATATGAAAAAGATTTGGGCCTAAATGAGTATTGTACAATGAGAAATAATTATTTTGGAAGAGGAGGATATGAACCAAAGAGTAGGGTTTAGGGACAACAGGTATAGATAGGACATTTTGGGAATAATGTTGAACGAAGGGAGATCTCCAAGAAGGAACGAGAGAAATGTCTGAGTACGTTCAGTTTTGTTCATCTGCTTAAAAATCAAATAACGTAAGAGGTTTATCAGCACAGTCATTTATAATTTTTCCAAGGGGACGTTTCAACTGCACTCGTATTCGGGAGCACGACGGTTCAAATCCGAATCCCGCCATCGATATTTATGTTTCCCGTGATTTGCTGAAATCGCTCCAGGCCAATGCCGAGATGGTTCCTTTGACGTGGCACAGCCGATTGCCTTCCCAATCCTTGAAACAATCCGAGCTGCTGCTCTGCCGCTAATGACTTCGACGTCGTCGGAACGTTAAACCCTAAGCTTTCTTCCTTCTTTCTTCTGTCGAGAGCACTCCAGGCAGGGTGACCCTTTCGATAGCTATGGCGCTGGTCTCGACTTCGCCGAAATGCTGAAACCCTCCCGTCCGACACCGAAGGTGCCTTCGATAAGGCGGTGACCCTTGCGAGGGTTTTCTGCTTATACACTCCAAGAAGAAGAAAAAATAATAATAATAAAATAAATACAATCGACGAAAACCGAAGGAGTTATCCGAATGGGACGGCCGGCCGTTGTGGCCGAGAGGTTCTAGGCGCTTCAGTCCGGAACCGCGCTGCTGCTACGGTCGCAGGTTCGAATCCTGCCTCGGGCATGGGTGTGTGTGATGTCCTTAGGTTAGTTATGTTTAAGTAGTTCTAAGCCTAGGGGACTGTTGACCTCAGATATTAAGTCCCATAGTGCTCAGAGCCATTTGAACCATTTTTCGAATGGGACGGAAATCGGTAGATGTGATGTAAGCGAACAGACAAACAAATAATTACGTTTCAGAAAAATTGAATGATTTATTCAGTAGAAAGAGCTTTACAAATTGAGCAAGTCAGTAACATGCTGGTCCACCTCTGCTTCTCATGCAAGCACTTATTCGGCTCGGCGTTTATTGATAGAGTTGTTGGATTCCCTCTTGATGGATATCGTACGAAATTCCAATTCCAATTGGCGGAAGATAGTGAAAGTTCCAAGCTGGTTGAAGGGTCCTGCCAATAATGCTCCAAACGTTCTCAATTGAGAAGAGACCCACCGCCCTTGCTGGCCAAGGTGGGGTTTGGCAGGCACGGAGACAAACAGTAGAAACTCTCTCCATGTGTGGGCGGGGATTATCTCGCTGAACTGCAACCCAGGATGGCTTGCCATGAAGGGCAACAAAACGGGTCGTACAATTTCTTCGATGTACCGTTGTGCTGTAAGGGTACCACGGATGTAAACAAATAGGCTCCTGCTATGAAAAGACCATCACTCCTAATTCTAGGTTTATGTAGCTTGGTACCTCACCGCTGTCCAGGGCGTCTCCAGACGATTCACCGCCGGTCATCGGAGTTTAGTTAGAAGTGAGACTCATCACTGAAAGCGATATTGCTCCCGTCAATGAGATTCCAGGCCGAAGGCGTGTCTGGAAACTCCAGACAGCGGTGGGATACCAAGCTGACCGTTGCCTGCCATATGGCCCGACGGCCAGTAGTGATGGTCTAGAGTGTCATTTCTTTTCATAGCTGGAGCGTTTTGGTTGTCATCGGCGGCACCCTTACAGCACAGTGGTACGTCGAAGATGTTCTGAGCCCCGTTTCGTTCTCCTTCATGGCAAGCCATTCTGGGCTTACATTTCAGCAAGATAATGCCCGCCCGCCCATGGCGAGAGTTTCTACTGTTTGTCCTCGTCCTTGGCCAGCAAGGTCGCCTCATCTCTCCTCAATTGAGAACGTTTGAAGCACTATGGGTAGCGCCTTCCAACCATCTCGGAATTTTGCCGATCTAACGCACCAATTGGACAGAATTTCGTATGATATGCCTCGGGAAGATATCCAAACGATATCAATCAAGGCCAAGCGGAGTAACTGCTTGCATTAGTGCCAGAGGTGCGCGAAAGTTTTACTGACTTGCTCGATTTTTGAAGTTTTTCTACAGATTTCCGTCACATTCGAATAATTCTTTCATGGTGCGTCTTCTATATGTATTAGTGTGTATTATACTAATTGCAAATAGGTACAACTTGTTAAAAATAACATTTTTTTCTGTCTGTTTTAGATCTGAAGATATTTGCTAGCATAATTGAAATCGGACATATCACTGCATAGATTTGCGACCAAGCCAATTAATAAAATAATTTTGTATTGAATATTAAGCACGATTTTCTACACGCTTGACTGTGTCAAGTGTGTATAAAAAGCGATTTATAGAACAGATTTCTCTCATTGGTTCCGCCATCTCATGTAATCTTACATCTCTCGTTGCCAACTGCTATTCCGTAGTTCGCATATTTTCCTTAAAATATATTTTTCAATGCGCAATGAGACATACGCTTTATGGTGTAGGCATACTGCTTGGTTGGAACTTTAATAGTGGCAACTATTCATTTACAGTTCGTACAAAATAGATACGTGTTTCAAAGTTTTACTGGCCTTCAGAGTAGTCACCAGCATTGTGCATAGCCCGTTGCCAGCGATGTGGAAGCCGTAGGATACTATTAGCAGAGCTAGTTGTGTTGACAGTTCGAGCGGCGCGGTCTATTGCCCGACGAATTTATAGCAGTTCTGAAGGGAATGTCGTGAAGTGTTTCCACTCGCGCCAACTAAGGTGCCGTAAGAGTTCGGGCAACCTGTGCGCATTCGCACAGACAAAGGTCAATGGCATATATGAAGATAGTAACTGTTCTCGAAAGAACACATACCATTGTTGACCGTGCAGCTTCTCTAGAATAAATGATAATTAATTGAAACCCTCAGCTGCCGACAGGTGTTATTGATATACCTTGATGGGGATGACTGAGGAGAGCGGTTCTTAGATACCCAATGCGATATTGGCCCTGACCTGCGGGGTTTTCTGCAGACAGCGCTACTCCATTGCGTGTAGCTGCTACTATCCGATGCTTAGCAGTCGATTTTTCAAGTGATCTGCGACGCACCATTGCCGCCGGCTGCCAACTACAAGCTGAGCTCCTAGAGCATCGTTTACGAGCCCTCGATCTTCTACAACGGACACAGTGAGTAAAAGCGTATTTGGCACCACGCATACGCCACAGGGCACATACACTTCCTGCTGCATCATCCGTCGCCCGCTGCAGGCTAATGACATTGCCTTCATAATTTGCCACAGTTTGTTGTTGAAGATAAGGTACGAAACCCTCACCCTCCCGCATGCAGAGGGAGGTTTAGAAATGTACTCGTATCATGTCCCTGACAGTGCGATAGTCCTTTTCGTCAGCTGTCAAATGGTGCTGTGGCGCCGTTGTCCTAGGTGCCTTACCAACCTGTTGCTGGAGGACCTTGCACCACACTCTCGGTCCCTATCCAGCTTTCGGACGTCCTGCAGCCCCTATTTACTTGCGCCATTTTTCCCTCGAACTGACCTATATCCTTGCTGCGATATTGCCAACACAGCTTGTAACCTCCCCCTCACTTATCGACCTTAATGACAGTGAAAAATTATGCCGTGTGTACCTAATGGAAATTTGGGAAAAGCAATCGTCACCGAAGTTAATCGGTCGGTAAAGAGGGAGGAAAGGGTTACATCTTAATGAAAGGAAAAATGCAAATGAAACTGGTGGAAATTAATTTTGAAAAGGGGTAAAGTTAATAAAGAAAGTAAATGTGCGGCAGTTACGTTAACAATTAACTAGCGGTAATTAGATATTTGCGATTTGGGGAAAATTACGGTCGCCAGTCCTATGGACAATTACTATAGTAACTGAAAAAGAAAGGTTATTGCACATGTGATTAGCGTGGCAACTGAAGGTTGACACGTGTAGTGTGAAAACTGAATGTTTGTCAGAAGTAATAAAGTTCGCTACACTCTGACTGAATTTAGCAAAAGAATTAATAAAACCGGAAAATTGAAAGTTAATTTAGTGACTGAAATTAATAGTGAACTTTGTTTCTGAAGCGCTACGAAATTCAATAAAATAAGGTTAGTCTTGGGCTACCTCAACAATCATTTCAAAAGCTACTTGAATCTACGCAATTTAGAAGTAAGAGATTTAACTTTGAACTTGAATTAAATGATTCTGAACAATTAACAATAGTAAAATTTAGTACATACCAAGCTGAGCTGCAGTCACAGGTAAGCTAAAATATGGTACAAAACTCGCACTCTTAATTTGTGCTTGTGTAATCTAAATATTGTAGCCAGCTATGAATACTTTAACTGAACTTTGAAATTAAAGCAGTGAAATGGAATGATATTACTTTAATGCTGGCGTTTGAATTTCAACGACACTCGGGTTCATTCCGGAAAAGGAAGGGACCCTGCTTGGTAATGCAATTGGGACAATGAGCAACAGAGGTTCATGCTACGTTGCTGTAATTTTGTGATTTGAACAGTTTGAAAAGCTGAGGTCTGCCATACAGTTCTAAAACTTTATACGTGCTTTTAGTCTTCCTTGTTGGTTGATTGAAGGTTTGCAGTCGTCGATCGGGGAGGTGGCGACAGTCACTCATTGTCGGTCGTCGCTGTTGCAGAAGCTGGATGCTGGCGCGCCTTCTTCTCGACACGGTCACCAGGCGAAATGGGCTCTTGATGTGTGCCAGCTAACGCTTCCCGTCCGCGGCACCGTGTCAGAAACTGTCATAGCAAGTCGAGCGCAATTACATGCTGCCAAACCCCGAAAGCGCGGCAAACTCGCGGGAGCGTCACACAATACGCCTGCTCCACTGCCCTCCTCCAGCCCGACTCTCCCTGCCCGCGCTCCATGAGGCAGAGTTAACCAAAGATCCTAAACACTTTGGTTCTCCACACGACCTATCGATGTAATCGTTCGATAGCATAGTTTTCCCTAGGCAAGGCTCAGCGTAAAAATACAAATAATATTTACATAACAAACCAATTATACATCGACATAAACGCATAAATATATACAAATTGTAGAACAATTACAATGTATAAAGACACAGAAATATCATATATTCAGGTAACAAAATAAGGAAAAAAATTTATAGTACAATAGATGGAAATAGGAGGATATGCATTTCCGGCGTTACACGTGCCCCACATTGTCTGAGGATGTTCGTGTAACCTAAGCAGACTCAGAAAATGTCCCAAAAAAGAAAAAAAGCAGCGGAAATGCATATGCTCAAAATATCAAGAAAATTTAGCATTAGGCTAATTAACCATAAACCAATTTTTAGACCCTAATAATTGAGTGGAGACACTCCTAACCTTATTCCAGTCTGTCATCTTACACAAAAGAAAACAGGTCGACAATATATTAAAATTCATAAAAAACATAGAAAATGGTTTAGCTTTTCCAAAATCATCAACATTCCTAACAGTATCAAGAAATGGAATACTATTTACAAAATTAATCAGAGTACATGGTCATAAAAAACAGGTATATCAAAATACCCAAATTAATAATTAATTACATAGAATACACATTTTATATAACCTTTTCAAAATTAATACTCTCATCATGAGAGTCCACTTAACGCTAAACAAGAAAATAATATACAGCAGATCGACAAAAACATAAATATTGACAGCAGAATTCTTTCACATCAGCTGTCCGGGAAGAAAAACAACTCCGCCTTCCGTACCCACAAGTACAAAGAATGCCGACAGCGGCGCAAGAGCCGACAGCGGCACAAGAGCCGACAACGACTCCGTCTCGACAGTATTGTTGCGCCCGCCTGTGCGGCACGCTTGATCTCACTCGCCCTTGTAAGGGCACTTCCAGAACGTCCGTTTCACTGAATTCTTTCGGAAAAACTCACTCCCGAGTAATCTCAAGGAGTCCATTAACACTATCACAGTGGATAACTCAACACTGTCCATCATCACACGCATCTAGTAGCCTGAAACTTAAAACAGCGTCTAAGTACATCGGCAATGACTAGTAAATCACATATTTATGAAATCTTACAGCTAGTTACAAAATCATATTTACATTCCTTAATCTACTGTGACTCAGCTGAAAACTTAAAATAGCAGTTTGGATTTTTCAATTGATTAAGAATCAGTTACTCTTAAATCATTTAATCAAAATTAATTACATATTAATTATAACTTCTTTAATGTCCTCTTGGTCAGGCAAAAGCATGGCAATCTAGCAAATCGTTAAATATTACACTCTATATTTACATACTGTACAAATTACCCATTCTGTGGTATTAATCAATCCTTGGTTGGTACAATTTCAAGTCTACAATGTTCCGTACACCTAATAGTTTTCCAGAGCTTGGATACTCTAAGCAATAAGCATTTGTGTGAGGTATACCAATGACTTTATATGGTCCATTATAAACAAACTTAAACTTAGAGATTTCATTGTCTATCCCGCTCGATTTCTCATGAGCTTTTACAAGTACTAAGTCTCCGATTGCAAACTTAGCAAAACGCGCTTCAGCGTCATGACGACGTATGCGAGCATCGGCTTTTAGATCATTATTTCTCGCAAACGATCTTTTTTCACACCAATACTAATGTCAATGGCATCCTGCCAGTTAACAATGCGTATATGCTGGTATTGCCTATGCACACCGTCTCCTGCCTCGTCAAAACTAACTACTATTGTTTTATCTTGAGATGTACATGTCAAAGTTTTGCTTTCGCAATTAATCACTGCACGGTACTTTAATAGCCAATCCAACCCGATAATTACTTCCGTAGTTAAGTCTGGCACGACGACAAACTCTTGTTCAAATCGTGCCTCACATATCTCGAAGTGGACAAAAATCTGTTTTGTGACCGGTTTACTGGCCTTCCCAGTAGCACCGATAATTTTCACTCCTATTACTGGCATAACTACGATGCCAGGTCTGTCTTTCAGTAACCGAAATATTTTTCCAGATACAGCACTCAATTCTGCACCGGTGTGAACCAACACGTTTAGTTGTAGGCCGCGCATGTTAACAGACACTGCTATCTGTCTACACTTGTCCTCGACTGTTTCTTTATTTTCCCACAATAAATCCTCGTCTATATCCAGGTCATTCCAGAAAAAACCATCCGGCTTTGATCGTAAATCCGGCTGATCTGGCGGCTTTTTCAGCCTCTCTTCACACACAGTTTTAATTTCAACACGTTTGTCCTGAGGCTTAGTCTGTAGCTTCGCCTCTAATACCGAAACCTTTTCCTGTAACTCGTCAACTAGTGAGTGTTGCTTTGCTATCAACTCTCTAATCGTCACCTTTGTTGATTCCTCTTTGGTCAGATGGATCTCATCTGCCAATCTACCTGGAGGAATGTGCCCAGTAGTATCTGCAATTACTTCGTCTGGATCTGCGCAACCCACACTGCTATCGTCCGATCGTATAACGTCAGCTCTAACCTCATACACACTGTAATTTACGTGCTTTTCTACCAATCGTGTCCGGCTATCACTAAAATTCCCGTAATCTTTCTCCTTAATACTTTCGCAATGTTTAAACTGGAGTTTTGCGTCGGATGGGTCGGCCACTTCTACCACTATAACTTTCGGTAAAGTCTGCCGGTCAGGGCCAGAACTTTCCGTTACTACTTCAACATCCAGCTCCTGCGGGACGAAACACGACGAATCTTGCTCGTGCTCCCCACTAACATCAACTATTTCTGGTAAAGTATGCCGGTTTGGGCCAGAACTTTCTATCACTTCACAAACACTACCTTCCTGCGGGACGAGACGCGGCAAATCCTGCCCGCACTCCCCATAAACACTTCTCCCGTACAGGCCCCTATAATCTCTTAGTTCGTCGTATAAGCGACCGAACTGCCTTAACCAGACCTCATCCCTCTCTGCATCCCCTCGCTCGATGACGGACGTGTTATCCGACATCTGATCTTCTCTCAACAATTGCGAATCATTCTTAAACTCAATCTCCAGTTCCGCTGTGGGTGTTACACACACTTTACAATCGATTTCCGGAACACTACTCAAATTGTTCTCACTGACAGTGAATGTATTTTCTACTGCCGTGTCTACAACTGATCTACTACTTGTGGGTGCACTCCTTTCTCCCAACACTGGCACACTCTTCCGCCGTTGATTATTCCATACGGAATTTTCATAACGACGACACCTCGGTTTTCTACTGTTATTGGGCCGCCAAAATTTCTCCACGCCGGGCCGGCCCCTCACCGGCGCGGCTAATGGTTTCCCTGTCTCGTCCCAGCAGATACTCTTCCCGGATGCTGCTGAGGCGGCTGATCACACCCTCTGGCGTTATTACTATTTTGCGTGGTTTCCCTGTCTCGTCCTAGCAGATACGCTCCCCGGATGCTGCTGAAGCGGCTGATCACACCCTCTGGCGTTATTACTATTCTGCGAAGCCCGTATCACGCTAGTATGATACTGGTTTCCACCATTCCTGTTATTATTTGCATTGTATCGATTGTTATTACGGTCCGAACCACTATTGTTATTGCTGCCAAGATTGCGGTATGCATTATTCCCATGGTTATCGTTGTTGTGGTTGTTGCGGTACCCGTTGTTGTTACCACGGCCTCTACCACTATCGCGATTATTGCGCCAATTGTCCTCGTCCTTAACTCTTTCCAGGAAATCATTGATTGTTCTCTACTTGCTTCCTATGTAGCGTTTTGTATCATCTGGAAGCTTCCTGTAGAGCTCCCAGACTATTTCGGATTCCGTGCGGCGATCACGCAAATATTCCAACTTGCGGATCCAGCCCTCACAAAACTCCTTCATCGAGCCACGCGAATTCGTATCGAAAGGCCTCGATACGACAAATTCGCGCCAGACACTTTGTTGTTTTTGCTCTGACCAGTATTCAGCCAGAAACAAATTTTTAAACTCGTCAAAAGTCAGGTTCGTAATGTTGAGGTTTAAGCCCCAACGCTTGGCAGCACCAGCCAACACATCAATAACCGCATTAATTTTTCTCTAATTAGTCCATGATCTGGGTAAAACTCTTTCACAATTTTTAATGAAATCCGTCGCGTGTATACCGCCTTTTTTCAAGGGCACGAACCGCCCCTCTTTCGTCAACAATTCCGAACTATGTGCACAGATTGGCACATAGCTCTGTTTTTCGTCAAGTTTCTTTTCTAATTCCGACACTCTCGTAATTACTTGGCAAGTGGTTGTCGCAAGCATATCCACTTCCCTCTTTTTCTCTTCGCAGGTATTAGCCTGCTTCGTCACTTTGGTATCTACTTCGGATACTAAAGCCTTTAAAGCTTCCACCTTCTTTTGATCCTCTTTTTTCACTAATTGAGTTTGTTCTGTCACCTAATTCCCGATGATCTGAGCAACTGCTTCTCCTACAATTTTCTCGATTCTGCTAATTTCGGAATAAAAACGACTATTTATGCTCGTAATTTCCGCCTGAACGCCTATCATTTCCTGTTTAAGATTACCGATTTCGGAATTTATCACAACAATATCTTCTTTGATTTTATCAACTTTTGTGTTAACAACTCCAACATTGTTGTTAACAACATTAATAGCTTTGTTCTTATTGTCTAGCTTCCGTTGAATTTTTTTAGACTGAGCTTCTTGCTTGGCAGACTGAGCTTCTTGCTTGGCAGCCTGAGCTTTAATTTCTGCCGATTGACTCTTGATTTCGTTAATCAAAACATTCAATAAATCAGTTAAATTCCCGGAAACTACCGGTTTTACTTCTGTAGCGGCTTCCTCTTTAATTGTCCCCCTGTATTCGTTATCAAGGGGTTCAGATTTGATTTTCACTTCCGATTCCGAAACATTTTCTAAAGTTTGGAATTCCATTTCTGCTCTTTGTTGCGTTTCGGCGGTCGCGTCTTTCATGCTAGCCGCCTGCCCCTGAACAATCGGTACCGCGGTGCACGTTTCCCACTGTTCGACCGATTGTTTCGTATCCAAGTCTACCAAATTTTGGTAATTGTTCCCTTCACTCATTTTAATAATTTTCAATATAAATGACAAATCTCAAATCTAGTTAGGATTCCTCCCACTACTTAATCTCGCTGATGTAACGTCCTGTTCGTAACCAATACTTTGTTACGAGATTTGCACCATACAAAATTCGTGTCCAGAACAACCTCAAATCTGAAGATTGTCCTGTCACCAGATCACCACGTGTAACCTCCCCCTCACTTATCGACCTTAATGACAGTGAAAAATTATGCCGTGTGTACCTAATGGAAATTTGGGAAAAGCAATCGTCACCGAAGTTAATCGGTCGGTAAAGAGGGAGGAAAGGGTTACATCTTAATGAAAGGAAAAATGCAAATGAAACTGGTGGAAATTAATTTTGAAAAGGGGTAAAGTTAATAAAGAAAGTAAATGTGCGGCAGTTACGTTAACAATTAACTAGCGGTAATTAGATATTTGCGATTTGGGGAAAATTACGGTCGCCAGTCCTATGGACAATTACTATAGTAACTGAAAAAGAAAGGTTATTGCACATGTGATTAGCGTGGCAACTGAAGGTTGACACGTGTAGTGTGAAAACTGAATGTTTGTCAGAAGTAATAAAGTTCGCTACACTCTGACTGAATTTAGCAAAAGAATTAATAAAACCGGAAAATTGAAAGTTAATTTAGTGACTGAAATTAATAGTGAACTTTGTTTCTGAAGCGCTACGAAATTCAATAAAATAAGGTTAGTCTTGGGCTACCTCAACAATCATTTCAAAAGCTACTTGAATCTACGCAATTTAGAAGTAAGAGATTTAACTTTGAACTTGAATTAAATGATTCTGAACAATTAACAATAGTAAAATTTAGTACATACCAAGCTGAGCTGCAGTCACAGGTAAGCTAAAATATGGTACAAAACTCGCACTCTTAATTTGTGCTTGTGTAATCTAAATATTGTAGCCAGCTATGAATACTTTAACTGAACTTTGAAATTAAAGCAGTGAAATGGAATGATATTACTTTAATGCTGGCGTTTGAATTTCAACGACACTCGGGTTCATTCCGGAAAAGGAAGGGACCCTGCTTGGTAATGCAATTGGGACAATGAGCAACAGAGGTTCATGCTACGTTGCTGTAATTTTGTGATTTGAACAGTTTGAAAAGCTGAGGTCTGCCATACAGTTCTAAAACTTTATACGTGCTTTTAGTCTTCCTTGTTGGTTGATTGAAGGTTTGCAGTCGTCGATCGGGGAGGTGGCGACAGTCACTCATTGTCGGTCGTCGCTGTTGCAGAAGCTGGATGTTGGCGCGCCTTCTTCTCGACACGGTCACCAGGCGAAATGGGCTCTTGATGTGTGCCAGCTAACGCTTCCCGTCCGCGGCACCGTGTCAGAAACTGTCATAGCAAGTCGAGCGCAATTACATGCTGCCAAACCCCGAAAGCGCGGCAAACTCGCGGGAGCGTCACACAACACGCCTGCTCCACTGCCCTCCTCCAGCCCGACTCTCCCTGCCCGCGCTCCATGAGGCAGAGTTAACACTACCAAAGATCCTAAACACTTTGGTTCTCCACACGACCTATCGATGAAATCGTTCGATAGCATAGTTTTCCCTAGGCAAGACCCAGCGTAAAAATGCAAATATTATTTACAAAACAAACCAATTATACATCGACATAAACGCATAAATATATACAAATTGTAGAACAATTACAATATATAAAGACACAGAGATGTCATATATTCAGGTAACAAAATAAGGAAAAATATTTTAGTACAATAGATGGAAATAGGAGGATATGCATTTCCGGCGTTACAAGCTGACATCCACGAAGCAGTTTGCACTTGTCTCGTGATTGAGAATGTTGATGAGATACAATGTATCTAATAAAGATTTTCTTTTAGTGACGTTGCACTGGTAAGCTAGAAAGCCATATTCTACTCGTTATACTATGTCTCTAAACAATGGTGAAGTGCAAAATGTTTTCATATCTTTTGATAAAAGATTTATGTCGTATTTTATAGCCTTTGAAAGTGATGGAATGTCGAAACGCATGAGCCGATGTTGGACATAATAAAAAAATGTGTCCAGGACATCCGAAAGTTATTAATACGGATACTTTCGTGTGCGCTGGTAAAATGCTGTACATTTTATGATTAATATGTTACAGGCCTCGAGCGAACCTCGTCATCAGGTTTGTGAATGGACTACAGTCACAATTAGGCATAATAACCATTGACATTGATCAATATTTTGGTAAATAAATAAATAAACGTAAATGACGTGTGACTAGGGCCTCCCGTCGGGTAGACCGTTCGCCGGTGCAAGTCATTTGAATTGACGCCACTTCGGCGACTTGCACGTCGATGGGGATGAAATTATGATGAATAGGACAACACAGCACCCAGTCCCTGAGCGGAGAAAATCTCTGACCCAGCCGGGAATCGAACCCGGGCCCTAGTAATGACATCCAGTCGCGCTGACCACTCAGCTACCGGGGGCGGACAGTTTGGTAAATAAACTTTTTATTTATTCTTTACTTAGCACTACAAGGTTCTGTAGATAAGGAGGCTTACCAGTAATCATTATTTCCACCAACAATTCGCGACTGAACCAGGAGGTGATACTGGAGGGAAGTGATACTGGAAGGAAGTGATACCATCCCCACACATTGTAAGCTGCTGGCTTGCGGAGTATAGAAGTAGTAGACATTTGAAACATACAAAATTAGACCATACTGTGTCATACGAACTTAAATTAATGCGAATTAAGTATTGTTACGAGTGTCCAGTTCCGTCAGTTATTTGTGATAATTTCTTGAACGTGACAAGCATTTTGCAGACTAACATTCAGTGAATAAATGCGATGCATTGTTCGAAGTGGAAAAAGTTTTCAGCAGCTGCGATGTGGAATACTGCTATGATTTAATTCGAGAAGCTACAACTGTGTCTTAAATTTTAAAATGAAACCAATGTACGAGAGAAACACGACACTACATACGAACTCCATGAGGTGGATTTGTGGACTAGCACTTTACTACTTGTTTGCTGGCGGCGGAAACATGTCATTGGTTTTTGGCGCTTCCTTAATGAACGCCATTGTGCGGTTGTCCGCAGTCCCAAATGAAGACAATTTTTAACCAGGTTCCTTTGTGGAGTCTTTCTTAATCCATCCCAGAATCGGGGTGTTACTACCACGACGTGTTGATCCACGTCTTTTCCACGCCCAGAACCGATTATTTTCTGGTCATCGGAATATTCTTCTCCGAAAAACTGTGCATCGATATTCCCACCTAGTCCACCGACTTTCTCTGCTCCCTTCTCCTCATGACGCCAGTTTCCTGGTATTCTAGGCGGTATTAATAATGATTAAAAAATAAATATAATAAAATAAGAAAAACTAATAAATAAATAAATCATTGGATGTTCTTCGTACCTCACTCCGTATTCTCTACACTTTCCTTGTTTCCTGGGGAAAAAAGGAGGGGGGGGGGGGGGGGAGTAGCGGTGGCCATGTTGACCAGGTCTCGGATTGCTATGCTGAGCTCGAAACGTAGCACAGATTTTCAACCTTCCCCATTGATTTAAATCAATAGCCGCTCGCCGCCAATTTCCGTAATTCCTTTGTGTCCAGATACTGCTTCCGTTTTACTCGATGACCTTCCGTCAGTTACTACGAACTGTCACCTCTTTGACAAGAAATCACGAATCCAGTCGCACAATTGACGCGCAATTTGGTTAGAAGTCACTTGTGAGGAACGGTGTTTTGCCTTCTGGAAATCTAAAAACGTGGAATCAATTTCACATCTCCTGTCAGTGAAGAGCTGATTGTGTTTCACAAGAACATTATTTTCTGAATCCGTTTTCCCTATTTGTCTTCGAGGTAATGTGATAATTGCGTATGAAGAAAAAGCGACGGTTTCACTTCCTCGTATAACTAAATAAGGCAGTACGGTGCGACGCCAAAATTGCTACCTTTCGTAAAGGAAAGTAGGCTTATCGTTCCCTTGGGAAGAACTAACTTCTTCTGGAACACGCAAAATGTAAGGCACTTGGACTTTTTTGGCGTATAAGTTAACAGTTTGTTCTCTTTGTTCTCGCACATGCTGCTTCAGTGTTTTTCATGCCACTCGGAAGGAAAGGACTAAGAACAGCCATTAATGGAGACCGTCCTCACGCAGCAAGTGAGAGTCAACCAACACGGAGTGCTTTGCCTTGGGTGCCATTGAGGCTGTACACGGTGGCAGCCAGTCAAGGAATATTTAGGAAATTTATTTAAAAATTTTATTTCAAAGGCCCAGTGAAATCTTTACATGTTTTCTCCCAGAGAAACTTCCATTGTGCCTACGTGACACAAGTTGCCTGCCTTTCAGAACCGAGGCAGTTCTGTCCAGTTAAAGCTGCTGACAAGAGACGCCTTGAGCCCTCCGGTGAAATTGCTAGCAAACTCACGCCGTTGGCTTCTGACACTTCACTCCTTTTCTCTTTTGTCAGAGTTCAGCAGAAACACTCTCTGAGTGCGTTAACGTCTATAAAATAAGTGACTGGGGTACGACGTGGACCCTTATTCTATGACAGAGCACAATGGTGTTTAAGCTGTAAACAATTGGTTTTCAATGCTAATTTTTTCACAGAAATACACGAATTTACACAGTTTGCAACGTGACAATGTTAGGACAGTAGTCAAGATAACGAATCTCGTCCTGAATAAATGAAATAACTCTAAACACTACAATATCAAATTTTAACTATAAGTTTCTTTACAACATTATTCTTACTACTACGTCAAGAAGTTGGCCAATATTAAGATAAACCATCCGATTCCGGTTCTAAGTTCAATACTATTTACGATGACAATCAAGTCTACGGAGGACGGTTAGTTTCGTGAGAAGCTGAGCAAAAGATTACCCAAGGTTGCTCGAGTTTACAGTGATCGCAAGCTGGTGAGCTAACAAGTTACGCCTATGCTCGCGGTTTTTACCTTGGCTGCGGTGAGCTGTCATCTGCATGGCTGCTCTGGTCCTCTGAAATTCCTATAAAAGCTAATCAAAACCTTTGCTGATTTTATCAGCAGAAACTGTCCTATGTTTCTCGTGAGGCGATAAAACATGCACTCATCCCTAGTCTTGGAATATGGCGATATGCACACGCATGGCTGGAGTAGCGTGCATATTGAAATGCCCTCTCAGTTCCCGCAATAACAAGTGGCTGGTACGTTTCTCCGCAGTTGGACCTCAACGACGCTACAGCTAATATCTAGCTGAATGTCAGCCGCAGTGTAAGAGTGTTTACACAAATTTCTCCTCTGCATCATACAGAGCGTTATGCGCCCCATTCTGCACTTGAAGCCAGTTTAGAGGAGAGTGCCCTCGAAAATTTCGGTCTTGTCTTTCTCGTAGCTAAACTGTTCCCCATTTGCTTCCTTTCATGCTCCATGTCACGGCTTTTTCAGACCAACAGGAGCGTTCCTCTTATTTTGTGGAAACTCTGCCAGTCGCAAAGGCCCTACCATTAAACTGCGTCGAAATCTCAGCACTTGACTCCTTCCTAGTTCGTTTCCGCCGATTGGACATTTTGTGCCCGCTCCAGACGCCTAAAAGTTACATGCGTCCAGCGTAAGGGTGCCACACGCTGTTCATGTGATCAACTCCGTCACTGGTTTAGTCATATCCATTTGGAAATACCGAAACGCAGTTTTCTAAAGCGTCTTTCCGTCCCACTCCAGTGGCTCACTACTTCAGCCGGCACCCATTCATTGACTCGCACTGAGGGACGCCCCCTAAGAGCTTTCCGTTGTACTGCTCGTGGTGCGCCCTTTGCACCTTCTCGTGCCTGCTTCCAAACAAAACGTTTCCTCTAGCTTCTTGTTTCACCTCTTGCTCGTTGACATGCGGTATATAGGATCAGCGTGTTAATACCGTCGATTGAGTGTCATCCCTTTGCATTACATACTTATAGGCAAATCTGCTCATTTTCGCCGAAGTGAGTTAGGTGTCATATTCACCTTCCTGTTACAATGTAAAAAAACTCTCATGTAAGGTGCGAAATTGACCTTCATTTAATCTGCCACCCTACAGGCTTTAGCCAATAGTGAGTGTGTGAACTCTGGAGGATTCTGCAGTGCAGAACGCAATTGCTTCTCTCTCTTGTGTCCGCAGCTCGAAGTCGTGTGGTAGCGTTCTCGCTTCCCACGCCCGGGTTCGATTCCCGGCGGGGTCAGGGATTTTCTCTGCCTCGTGATGACTGGGTGTTGTGTGCTGTCCTTAGGTTAGTTAGGTTTAAGTAGTTCTAAGTTCTAGGGGACTGATGACCATAGATGTTAAGTCCCATACTGCTGAGAGCCATTTGAACCATTTTTTTCTCTCTCTTGTGATAGACCTCGAACAGAACACACGTCTTTTTTGGAGACAGAGCCTCTGGCTCTGCGTTCCATGATCGGCCACCAACATCAATTAACATGAACCGCCTCCCCATTCGTTGTCCAATTATTTAGGTGCTAGACCTCCTAGACTGGCCTAAGTGTGGTGACTTCCGACCCTAGGCGCGCCCTTTGTATACCGTACACTGAACAATATTCTCTTTATTTTACCTAATTTCCCGTCCTGTCATTTAACGGCAGCCCTGGGCGCCCACTCACAAGTCCTGACCGCTCGACCTCCTTTACATTGTGGTCGTAAGCAGAATCCAACAACCTCCCCCCCCCCCCCCTTTCCCTGCCCATGTACAACAGCCACCAGACCATTTCTACTACAAGTCCTTCTGTGTCAGTCACTTGCGATCGACTCTTTTATTCGCGCTACACGCTTACTTTAAAATTTGTGTTGGCGTTTCCTGTCACTTGGTCTACTCGCCTAGATGAAAAAGCAAACACCCTTACAAATCGTTCTCTCCGCAGTACTATGTGCACCAACAGAGTGTGTGTCCGGAGACGCCTGCGTAACTCAACGACTACCAGTGAGTGGCTTATCTGCAGTTCAGACCACAGCATGTTTGCTGATGCCGCACGAGAGATACAGCTCTACCAACAGAACTCCAATAAATGTCATACGTTGCCAAATTTAATGAGCAAACAGTAATTCACCTTGCAGAAGCGAAGAACTCCTGCTGCATGTGAGAGGTGCAAAGATATTGCGGAGACTGATGTCCTAAGTATAATATTATGTCCTAAATTCAAGAAAATACTATGAACATGCGTCGTAAGACTGTTAAAATGTAAGTTTCGATTAGTAAAAAATTCTTAACTCCAGTTTCTGATAATATTCCTACATAATCGACAGTAAAATTTTTTCAGATTAACCAGTGACAAGTTGAACAAATTAGTAGGTGTTTTAGTCTTGATAAGGTCATTCAATAAGGAGAACGTTGTTCGTGTTAGCTAACTGTCGTGGTTCGACTCTCAGGCCGGTGCACACTTTGAGCTTGACACAGGCGAATAATTCAGTGCCCATTCGCAAGAAGAGAATTACCAGATAGGACTGACGGAGGACATCTAAACAGTCCAAACTAGGTTGGTTGATATGGGAGGAGGGGATCAAACAGCGACGTCATCCGTCCTCGGTCTCGTCGGATTAGGGAAGGGAGCCGGCCCTGCCCTTTCAAAGGAACAATCTCTGCATCTGCCTGAAGCGATTTAGGGAAATCACGGAAAACCTAAACCAGGATGGCCAGATGCGGGTTTGAACCGTCGTCCTCTCGAATGTGAATCCAGAATTCTAACCACAGCGGCACCTCGCACCGTCGTCCAAACAAGGGCAGTTCGTTTTGTAGTATAGCGAAACAGGGGAGAGAGTGTCTCGGATATGAAACGCAAGCTGAGGTGCCAGTAATTCAAACAAAGACATTTTTCGTTGCGGCGAAGTCTATTCACGAAATTTCATTCACCAAATTTCTCCTATGAATGAGAAGACACTTCATTGTCTCCAACCTACATCGGGAGAAATTATCTTCGTAATAATATAACAGAAACCACAGATCGTACAGAAAGATTTAAGTGTTGATTTTTCCCTCGGGCTGTTAGAGAGCGGAGCGATAGAAAAATAGTCTGAAGGTGACTTGAAGAAGCCTGTGCGAGACACTCGAGTGTGAACAGCAGGTTAGTCATATAGATGTAAATGCACTAATGATGACTAACAATTTTTACAAATTATTTAAAATAAAAACTCTTATAACTCAAGAAAGAGTAAAGTAATAAACGTGAATTTAAATTTGTTCTTACCATCGTTATAACGCACAAAACCACCAAATGCAAAACCGAAGCAGTATAATCTGATTGTGAGTGTGTTATCTGTAGAGATTCCCGCGACCAATTTAATTTGAGGTCTCTGGTGTATTGGACAGAGAAAGAGCGTATGTTTGAGTGTGTGTGTGTGTGTGTGTGTGTGTGTGTGTGTTGTGTTTGTGTTTGTGTGTGTGTGTGTGTGTGTGTGTCAGAGAGAGAAAGAGAGATACAGGGTGTTTCACTAAATGTGCTTGCCTCTGTAAGTTACGAAGTAATAGGCGACGGAAATATTTATTGCGGTAGGTCACCATTAGAAACGTTACACTGCCTGCGGAGCTATGAACATAGTTTGCTGTGTTATTATCTAAAGAGTTACAGCAAAAAGATACAATTTTTTAAATGGAACAATAGTTGTTTCTATCATGCACTGGAATCAGTAACACCACAGATGTGTACATCAATTTAAATCACATTCCTATCACTTTTAGTTTGGGAGCTACAACCATTCAAAGTTTCAGGGGCAGATACCAAACACGCTGCGCGTAATGCAATGCGCCTTCTGAATGTGGTGCGGCCGAACTGTAACGACGCCGGTGTCATGGAGAAAGAAGCTTCCTCGATGCGCTGTTAGACTGCCGACTGTCGCAGCACACGGCCGTATAGCCGACAGTTCGAGCCACACAAACAAAAGGGTCTCAATATACCACAGTTAATGACATCGGATGAAGATGGCATACACGAACAACGAGTACTTTGACATGTTTCTGATGCTCGGCGAGTGCCGACACGATGCCACTACAAACGGGGCTCAGTATTCCACATTTACTGACATCGGATGAAGATGGCAATGTTTTCAACAATGTTCTAGAAAAGATCATCAGCGAATGGGACTCTCATGTAAGGGGCATCCAGTTTTGATTTCGAAGGGTTCTGATATATCGCCCATGAATTTCACTTTGTATGTTGTTCCTGTAAGTGTCTGTTCTGTGATTTTTCGTGTCTTTCGGTCGATCCCAAATTCTTCCGTGATTTTAAATAGGGTTTCACGGTCCACTGAATCGTATGTTTTCCTGAAGTCGATAAATGTAATTACTGTGTTTCTGCATTTCCTCATTTGTAATATCCTGTTTAACCACCACATCTGTACCGCACATCATCGTCCCTTTCTGAATTCGGCCTGGTATTTACCAATTAGTGGATCTGCTTGGGATTCTTACCTGTTTAAAGGTGCTTTGGAAAGGATTTTGTAAGCGACTGAGAGCAGGGAAATTCCTCTGTAATTGTTGATGTCTGTCTTGTCGCCCTTTTGTGTATTATTATTATATTAATCCCTTTTGGGATCGTTATTCCCTTATTTTATCTATTAGTGAAAACAATTAATTGTTTGGCATATGTACTTTATCGTTCAACAGGGTTTTCCTTTCTGCTTTGGTTTTCTATATTTGGTAATTTTCTTGCGGGGTTAGGAGGTGTTTTTTATTGTTGCATCTAATTATTTTTATGTCTTCTTCTCTAGTGGTTGGTTTGTGGGTATGTTTTCTTAGGTGTTCTGGAAACGTGGCGTGGTTTGTCTCATTAATGTGGATACGTCCGCGTGCACTGATCAAGTGTGCACATTTTACGATTAATATGTTACAGGTTTGGAGCGAACCTTGTGATGAGGTTTGTGAATGGGCCCGTCACAATCGGGCATGGTTACCATTGACAATATGTTGGTAAATAAACTTTTTATTTCAAAAAATGGTTCAAATGGCTCTGAGCACTATGGGACTCAACTGCTGTGGTCATAAGTCCCCTAGAACTTAGAACTACTTAAACCTAACTAACCTAAGGACAGCACACAACACCCAGCCATCACGAGGCAGAGAAAATCCCTGACCCCGCCGGGAATCGAACCCGGGCGTGGGAAGCGAGAACGCTACCGCACGACCACGAGATGCGGGCTAAAACTTTTTATTTATTCTTTACTTAACACCACAAGCTTCCCACAGATAAAATTAAGGAGATTCCAGCGCATACGGAGGCTTACCGGCAATCATTGTTCCCGCCAACCATTCACGACTGGAAAAGGAAGTGCTACTGGTACACAGTGTCATCCGTGGCTTGCGGAGTATAGATGTAGGTATAAGTACTTGAAACAATTAGACCATACCGTGTCATACGAAATTACAATTAACGCGAACTAAGTGTTGCTGCGAGTGTCCAGTTCCGACAATCATTCGTGATAATTTCGTGAAACTGACAAACGTTTTGCAGACTGAGACTCAGTGTATATACACGATGTACTGTTCGAAGTGGAAGCAGTTTTCAGCAGCTGCGACGTGGAATACTACTGTGATTTAATTCGAGAAGTTACAGCTGTGTCTTAAATCTTAAAATGAAACCAACGTACGAGAGAAACACAATATTACAGAGCCTGTGTTGGTAAAAAGAACTATGTAATGTTCCTTCGGACACGCATATCCGAAGGAATAGCCACTGCGACGACTACAACCGTTATGGAGTACGTGAAATGTATTCGCTGTTGTGAATACGAATAACCATCAGCTGTATAAGGAAATGACGACAATGAAAATTTGTGCGGGACCGGGACTCAAACCCGGATTTTCCGCTACACACGAGAGGTACGAGGGCCGTTCAGAAAGTAACCTCCGGTTGATTTAAAAAAATACACCAAGTTAAATAAAAATATTTTAATATATACATCTTACAACTACATCTTTGCACTATTTTTCTACATAGTCTCCATAGCGATTGAGGTACTTATCGTATCTCTTCACAAGCTTTGAAATTCCTTCTGCATAAAAATCACCCGCTTGTGCCTGAAGCCAGCCTGTGACCGCATCTTTGAGCTCTTCGTCGTCATCAAACCGCTGTGACCCGAGCCATTTCTTCAAATGCATGAAGAGGTGATAATCACTTGGCGCCAGGTCTGGGCTGTAAGGTGGATGGTTGATAACGTCCCAC
Organism: Schistocerca nitens; assembly: GCF_023898315.1. Lineage (NCBI taxonomy): Eukaryota > Metazoa > Arthropoda > Insecta > Orthoptera > Acrididae > Schistocerca > Schistocerca nitens. The sequence goes on along the minus strand of NC_064614.1, from coordinate 133,315,278 downwards.
TTGAAGGACTCAAAAAGGGCCGTTGTTCTGCGAGCAGAGTGAGGACGGGCGTTATCGTGCAAAAAAACGATACCGGAAGTCAGCATACCACGGCGTTTGTTCTGTATAGCCCGTCGTAACTTTTTTATTGTTTCACAGTACACGTCTTGATTAATGGTCGTACCACGTTCCATGAATTCAATCAACAACACCCCTTTGGCATCCCAAAACACCGTTGCCATCAGTTTTCTGGCAGAAAAATCTTGCGAGGCTTTTCTTGGTTTGGTAGGCGAATTTGAATGTGCCCACATCTTTGATTGTTCTTTTGTCTCAGGGTTCACGTACTTAATCCAGGTTTCGTCACCGGTCACGATTCTGTTTAACAATGGTTCTCCTTCGTCCTCATAACGTGACAGAAAGTCTAATGCAGAGGCCATTCTTTGAGTTTTGTGGTGGTCAGTAAGAATTTTGGGCACCCATCGTGCACAGAACTTACGGTAACCCAATCTTGCTGTCACTATCTCGTACAAGAGAGTCTTAGAAATCTGTGGAAAACCAGTAGACAACTCCGACATTGAGAAACGTCGATTTTCACGAACTTTTGCATCAACTGTCTGAACGAGTTCGTCAGTCACCAATGATGGTCTACCACTCCTCTCTTCATCATGAACGTTTTCTCGTCCACTTTTAAATAAACGTACCCATTCACGGACAACTCCTTCACTCATAACTCTTGGTCCGTACACGGCGCAAAGCTCACGATGAATAGCTGCTGCAGAATATCCTTTGGCTGTAAAAAACCTTATGACAGCACGCACTTCACGTTTGGCGGGGTTTTCTATTGCAGCACACATTTCAAACTGCCACAAAAACTAAACTAGCGCAGGTACGACGTTCACTCGATCACGGCTTGATGCCGACTGACCTGTTGAGTGCGTGAACGCACAGATGGCGTCGCTACTCCCCCCACAACCCGCACTGTGACCAATCGGAGGTTACTTTCTGAACCGCCCTCATACTTAATAGCTTTGACTCCATGGACGACTCAGGGCCACGGCCAAACGTCCATACCTCGTCGTTCTTGCGTCATAACCCGTACTCGTAAACAGATTATATATTTCCCGTACATGTGAGGTCATTTTAATTGAAAGTCGCTTCCTCGTATCGGCGGATAAATACGATATTGCAGTGCATGTGTTGTCCAGAATTACGTTACAATGTTCCTTCGGACATTCCTGCATTCGGGTTCTAGTCCTGGTTCGGCACAAATTTTCACTGTCGCCATCCCTTCATACAGCTGATGGTTGTCCACATTCGCATCTGCGAATACATTTCATGCATTTCATAATGGCTGTACTCGCTGCAGTGCCTGTTCTTTCGTAAGTGCAGTCTGAAGGAACACTGAGTCGTAATTCTGAACAACACCGGCACTCCGTATTATGTGCGGAGTTCTCCCTCATGGTCAAACAATCATCTCCGAAAACTATTGTGAGACTCTTGGGAAACTGAAGAAACGATTACATCGTGTTCGTGGCCTCAAAAACGGGTACGCACTTCTTGTCCACGATAACACAAGGGCACACACAAGTCAGTGTACAGGAGAGGAGATTACGAAATTTCGGTGGACTCTTCTTCCTCATCCGCCGGACAAACCAGATCATGCAGCTTCCTAGTTCCATGTCTTAGGCCCACTGAAGGATGGACTCGGCGGGAAGCACCACAGCTGTCTACATCTGCATCCACATAGATAATCCTCAAGCTAATGTATGGTATACGACGGAGGCTACCATGTACAACTACTAGTCTTTCCTTTTCCATTCACAAACTGGAGGGAAAAACGACGGTCTATATGCCTCTGTAAGAGCTATAATTTCTCTTCACTTGCCTTCGCGTTCCTTACGAGAAATGTACGTTGTCGATAGTAGGATCTTTCTGGAGTCAACTGCAAATGCCCGTTCTCTAAACTTTTGCTACAGTGTTTTCTGAAAGGACGTGGTCTTCCCTCCAGGAATTCCCAGCTGAGAACACGAAGCATCTTTGTAACACTCGCTTGTCGATCGAACCTGCCGGTGACAAATGTAGCAGCACACTTCTGGATTGCCTCCATGTCTTCCTTTAATCTGACCTGGTGAGGATCCCAAAAACTCGAGCAGTAGTCGTGAATGGGTTGCACGAGTGTTACATGTGTGGTCTCCTTTGTAGAATTTCCTAAAACGCTTTGAATAAACCGAAGTGACCATTCACCTACCGTACTACCGTTCTTACTACTCGATCCATTTCATATCGTTTTGCTGCCTTACGTATAGATACTTAAATGATATGACTCTGTCAAGAGGTACTCTGCTAGTGCTGCATTCAAACATTACGGGATTGTTTTCGCTATTCATCTACATTAATACAGATTTTTTTTCTACATTTAGAGCAAGTTTTCATTCATTATACCAAATAGAAACTCTGTCTAAATCATCCTGTTGTAACCTCCCCACAAAAATAAAATAAATAATATGAATAATGATTCTGATTTAGTGTAACCTCAAGACAAAATTCTTTCACAGTGTAACCTCGCTACAAAATTCATTTACATTTAATCTCCACACAAAATTCTTTCTGATTTAATCCAAGCTCAAAATTCATTCACATTTAGCGTAACCTCAAAACAGAAAAATTCATAAACCTCTCAACAGTAAAAATTATAATTATGTCGTTCACATTCAGTGTAACGTCCCAATAAAAAAATAAATTCAGTAACCTGGTAATAAAACAATGTAACTAACATCTCAATTAAATTGTCACTCACTTATAACTTTTCAATAATTCACTGTGAATTTAACCTGGTAAATTTTGGACGACAGCAGTGCTGCGTCATGGCCCTGAAAGATCATTCTGAATAAAAAGAGGAAAAATTCTTACCTCAATGAAGTCGCCGGATATATCTGCTCTTGCAATAATTTTTTCCGGCACAGCTCTGTGCAATGCTGGCCGACCTATCTGTCACTTATGAAAGGAAGCAACTGATTTTTCTATTGCAATAATCGGAATGATCATGGATGGGAGAAATTAGTAAATTCTTTAAATTGAAATGAATGGTTGTTAAAAGTTACTTTTTATGAGGAAGATTATCATTACGAGAGTTTTAAAACATTTACATGCGACTTGAGATAACATTACTGCATATGCGCGAGGCTGCTTTTTACCTTATACAATAATACTCAGGCTCCGGCATCGCTGCACCGCGACCGGGCCAGCCAACACGATACACCATACCAGACCAGAGCAGACTCCAGACTATCAACAACTTACTGCTACAGCTACACAGTTCCTACTGCAGTCAACACTGCTCTCTGGTCAGAGACCTTGCATATCGCAGGCAGCACATGAGCAATACATCGAAATTACATCTGCTCGGACCTCTTACACTGTGTCCTTCTACGATCACTCAACGACGATGTTCTCCCGTACACTATAAAGTGTCATCAGCAAACAGTTGTAGACTGCTGCTCACCCTACCAATCAGATCATTTACACAAATAATAATAATAACAATAATAATAATGATGCGCGGCGATGAACTGCTCATAAATTGCTCTTCATACAGGTGGTGAAAGAAAATGCAAAATTGTAAATTTCTGCCGATGGATGAATGTATGCTGCTGCATCCCGATTTCACCGCGCATTCAACAGGGGACATGTCGGTACCAGGGTATTAAGTCTTTGCGAATTTCATTCCGGGTACTCAGATAATAACTATGCCTCGCAGACAGGCCCGTGAACAATGCACGCAGATGTCAGCATTTGAGAGAGGACGTGTAGCTGGGCTCAAAGAACCCAGTTGGAGTAATCGGAGAATCGCTCGACATTTGGATAGGAGCGATGCCACTCTTCGACGATGTTGGCAGGACTGGGTGAACCGTGGTCGAACACTGCGTCAAGAAGGAAGAAGAGTACCGAGCAATAGTCCGATAGCCATTCAGATGCCCGGATTCATCATCACCGTCTGTCCGACGTGGAACTGGTGCTCCAGTAACCACAAGGACCATTAATAGGCTGCTCACAGAAAGGGGGTTGAGCTCACAGTGCCCATTACGCCGACTACCATTGACCTCTCAACACCAACAAGCCCGTTTCCAGTGGTGTCGGGCACATTAGGTGTGAAATCTCATTGATTGGGGTAGAACTGTTTTCAGTAATGAGTCCCGCTTCGAGAGCCCGGATGACCAGTGAAGGCGTGTCTGGGGACGCCCTAGACAGCGGTGGGATACCAACCTGTTTGTCTTTTGCCAAATGGCCCGACAGCCATGAATGATGGTCTGGGGTGCCATTTCCTTTCATAGCAGGACCCGTTTGATTGTCATACGTGGCATCCTTACAGCACAGCGGTACATTGATGATATTCTACACCCTGTTTTGGTGCCCTTCATGTAAAACCTTCCTTGGCTGACATTTCGACAAGATAGTTCCCGTCCTCACACAGCGAGAGTTTCTACTGCTTGCCTCCGTGGTTGCAGAACCTTACCTTGACCAGGAAGGTAGCTAGACCACTCCGCAATTGACAACGTTTGGCGCATTATGGGCAGGGACCGCTAACCAGATCGGCATTTTGACGATGTACCTACATGCCAGCTGGACAGAACTGGACGCGACACCTCTCAGGAGGACATCCAATAACTCTATCCATCAATGCCAAGCCAAATAACTCCTTGCATAAGAGCCAGAGGTGGTCCAACAAGTTATTGACTTGCTCAATAACTTGTAAGATGGCTATTTCTTGATGCTTTAAATATTTGAAGCATTGTGGTCAGAGAGCAGTTGTTAGGTAACAGTATCTGCGTCTCGGTGGCAGCACTGCGGATTCGTAGAAACTTTCACAGTCAGCAGTCGGTGGCTGCGGTTTGCAGCAGGCGGATTTTTTGTTGAGTGTACAGTATAATGCATGGGTACATTTCTGGAACTATGTGAATTGCGGATTCATTACTTGGAGGTATGATGACTCAGAACAATGACTGGAGAGCTCGCTACATTAAAAAGGTTTTGAAATGAAGGACAAGGTAATATTTGATGAGGTAAAAGATTTATTTTTATTTTTGTAGACTTGTGTCGTTGGTCCGCTTCACCCTCGCCACAGTCGAATTTTTGATAATTATTCCATTGGTTGATCTTCTGACTTAATTTACTGTACAATGAAAGTTTTTAGATTAAACATCCGCCAGGTTAGCCGAGAGCGCTAATGCGCTGCTTCGTGGACTGGGGTAGGTGCGCCGGCCCCGGATCGAATCCGCCCAGCGGATTACCGACGTGGGCCGGAGTGTTGGCCAGCCTGGATGTGGTTTTTAGGCGGTTTTCCACATCCTGCTAGTTGAATACCGGGCTGGTCCCCACATCCCGCCTCAGTTACACGACACACAGACACTTCCGCACCCTTTCATGGTTTACACTAGACGCAGACAGCTGGGGTACACTAATTCCTTCCTGGGGGGTATAGGGTGGCGGCAGGAAGGGCATCCGGCCACCCCTTTAAATTAACCTTGCCAAATCCACTGTAACCACACTGACCCTGCGACCATTGCGGGACAAAGGCGCAAGTGAAAGAAAGAAAGAAAGAAAGGAAGGAAGTTATTAGATTAAACGCATTTTCGTATTAGAGTCTATAATTGTCTCCTTTCATAAGTTTCTTCCTAACTGAAATTTATGAACTTAAAGGTCGAGTCATGTGTTTCATTGGCATTCTGTATCAAGATTATGAACCCAGTTTCCCTTGACCAACAATAGTTAGTTTTTACCAGTGTTTTTTTAGTTGTTGCCGAGTCTTGCTGTTTCTGCCATTATTTAATTATGTGGGTGAGATTCATAACACGTGATTGTTTCGTTTCCTTTGCTCAATGTTGGTTCTCTCAGTGCCGTAAGTCAGTGCAGAAAATTTCGTGTGTTTCTGGTTACGTTCTCATACAGGTCGACATTACAGCCCTTTTTCAGTTTATTTTTTTATTTTTATTTATTTATTTATTTATTTATTTATTTTTTTTGATACGGTTACTTTTGTTTCAAATAGTTCGCACAGACCAAGTCTACTGAGCGTGAAATTATTGGTTTGCTTATTTGTTTACTTATGAATGAGATCGTTTTTCACACACACTCAGCATTCTTTTGATTTCGGCTTTGAGCTCAGTAACACGTTTCGGTCGTCAGTTCACATTTCCAGGTTTGTATTTACTATAACGCACACAAAATTAAAGGTTTCTCACTTACAACTCTTTCTCTTCAACAAATCATCCGATTTTTCTGAAACAGTAATCATTTGCTTGTTTGTACTTGTGCATAACACCTGGCGATTTCCGTCTCATTCGGATAATTCTTTCGTGGTGCGTCGTTTTTTCTCCTTTTTTTTCTTAGGGTGTATGTATACAGGGTGAGTCACCTAACGTTACCGCTGGATATATTTCGTAAACCACATCAAATACTGACGAATCGATTCCACAGACCGAACGTGAGGAGAGGGGCTAGTATAATTGGTTAATACAAACCATAAAAAAATGCACGGAAGTATGTTTTTTAACACAAACCTACGTTTTTTTAAAATGGAACCACGTTAGTTTTGTTAGCACATCTGAACATATAAACAAATACGTAATCAGTGCCGTTTGTTGCATTGTAAAATGTTAATTACATCCGGAGATATTGTAACCTAAAGTTGACGCTTGAAACCTCCGACGTTCAGTTGCGTGTTGCAACAACCACGGGCGACGGTCGACGAGCAGCATCTGCAGGGACATGTTTACGATGACGACCGTGTTTACGAGTGTGGCTGTAGTGCACTGTTGTGGTTTGGTCTAGCTGTCGCAGTGTCCGATGGAGCGCTTGCTGCTACTGTTATTCTGCATTCGTCTCCGCACGCAGACCAACTGTAGTACACCGTGTTACCAGACGTCTGTGATAGTGTAGTGTTGTAGGAACTCTGACCATGGTGTATTAGAACTCTGAAAAGGCGGAGATGATACTCATCTATGGCGAGTGTCGACGAAATGCAGCTGAAGCCTGCAGGGTGTATGCAGAACGGTACCCGGACAGAGAGCATCCAACGTGCCGCACATTGCAAAACATCTACCGCCAACTGTATGCAACAGGTATGGTCGTAGCACGCAAACGGGTCCGTAACAGGCCCGTCACAGCAGAAGCGGGTGCAGTTGGTGTGTAGCTGCTGTTGCCATGAACCCACACATGAGTACACGGGACATTGCGAGAGCCGGTGGACTGGGTCAAAGTAGTGTCATGCGCATACTGCATCGTCACCGATTTCACCCGTTTCATGTGTCGCTACATTAGCAATTACATGGTGATGACTTTAATCAACGAGTGAAATTCTGTCAATGGGCATTAACAGAGAATGCGTTGCAGTTCTACCTGTTTACCGATGAAGCGGGTTTCACAAACCACGGGGCAGTGAATCTACGGAACAAGCATTACTGGTCCGTGGACAATCCTCGCTGGCTCAGACAGGTACAGCGACAGCGACCGTGGACTGTAAATGTATGGTGCGGAATCATTGGCGACCACCTCATTGGTCCTCACTTCATTGCAGGGGCCCAAACAGCTGCAACATACATCGCGTTTCTACAGAATGATCTGCCAACGTCGCTCGAAAATGTCCCACTGGAAACGCGTCGACGTATGTGGTATCAGCATGATGGTGCACCTGCACATTCCGCAATTAACACTAGGCTGACCCTTGACAGGATGTTCGACGGGCGTTTCATAGGACGTGGAGGACGCATAAATTGGCCAGCCCGTTCTCCTGATCTTACACCTCTGGACTTCTTTCTGTGGGGTACGTTAAAGGAGAATGTGTACCGTGATGTGCCTACAACCCCAGAGGATATGAAACAACGTATTGTGGCAGCCTGCGGCGACATTACACCAGATGTACTGCGGCGTGTACGACATTCATTACGCCAGAGATTGCAATTGCGTGCAGCAAATGATGGCCACCACATTGAACATCTATTGGCCTCTCATGTCGGGACACACTCTATTCCACTCCGTAATTGAAAACGGAAACCACGTGTGTACGTGTACCTCACCCCTCATGGTAATGTACATGTGCATCAGTGAAAAAGACCAATAAAAAGGTGTTAGCATGTGGACGTAATGTGTTGTTCCAGTCTCTTCTGTACCTAAGGTCCAACACCGTTCCCTTTGGATCCCTACGTAATTCGGTGCTCTCCGATACACACGATCGAACAGCGGAGGAGTGGTACTCAAGCGTCAACTTTAGGTTTCAATATCTCCGGATGTAATTAACATTTTACAATGCAACGAACGGCACAGATTACGTATTTGTTTATGTGTTCAGATGTGCTAACAAAACTAACGGGGTTCCATTTTAAAAAACGTAGGTTTGTGTTAAAAAACATACTTCCGTGCATTTTTTTATGGTTTGTATTAACCAATTACACTAGCCCCTCTCTCACGTTCGGTCTGTGGAATCGATTCGTCAGTATTTGATGTGGTTTACGAAATATATCCAGCGGTAATGTTAGGTGACTCACCCTGTATACGGAACCAGAGGCGCCTTTCACACTTTCCTAGGGCAATCCTGGCGATGCCCTTGTCTCTGATTAGCACTCACCGTCGCGGACAGGGTTCAGGGTTCTTTTACTTTGAATCTCTGGGAGCCACTAATAGATCTGGGAACCTATTCCGTAGGCCCGGCGCTTCGTTAACAGTATGCAGTGGAGCAGCGATGGGTTAGTTACTGATGCAGAAAGAAATTAATTGGGATGCAGACTAGTAGAGAGGTACCGTGACACCATACGGGCTCTCACATTAAGGTGGCGTAAGGCCATAGCACTGAACGGAGATTACGATCAAAAATAGGATTTTATAGCCAAAGAATTGGGAAACAATACGACGTATTTAAATCACGAATAAAACCATTCTGTTTTGACAGAAAAAATGTGTTGAATTACTCATTGAATGGTCCTTGAAGTAATCCTCTGACGCTCAGGATTTTATTCGCCGTGTAAGAAGCGTTATGCCTAGAATCTCCGGCTCCTCTAAAGACGGGGATTCCTGGAGATAATGCGCCTTAGTGGGGGTGGGGGGGGGCGGTAAGATGGGGTGACGACGCGGGTTAGGGCAGGCCGCAAATCTTGCGTTGGTGTCTGATTTACGATTGTTTTTGTTTTCCCCACAGTGCTCCGCGGCAACCGCTGCTCTCTGCAGGATCAGAAGCGTCCCACTCGCCATACACATAGCTGGTTGGTCGTAGCTGCCACGGCGAATCGTACGACGAGGTGTCCACCACAGATACGCTTGGTCGGAGCCATGTAGTTTATGCGCGCGTCATACAGCACTGTACTGAAGACCGTTTCATCTGTCTTTCTCTACTACGCAAACTATTGAGAAGGGAAGGTATGTAGACTGAGTAATCATTTCGCTTTGTTCCTTGCTTCACATCAGCGACTGTTTCTAGAGTGAATAATGGTTTCAATTCGGATGGAATATCATGAAATAAATTAGCCGTTGATTCATTAATTTAACCAACGCATCATTTTCACAGAATATGGAGGTACAACAAGAGTAATACAATCATACAAATGTTAATCTTTTGTGGCTGAAATTGAATTTGTACAGGTTTTTGAGATGTTAAGACAGTAATAGTTTCTGATTTTACTGTTGTATGGAGCCACAGTCATATAAAACTTTCTGAAAGATGTAACCGCCATTTAACTGTTTCATTTAACAATCTAGATTTCGGCCTTAGGCCATTATCAAGTATTACAACTGCAACAGATCAAAGCACAATAAAAGTACAAGTATCAGAAAAATAGCAGGGCGAAGTTCAATCAAGGTATGGGCTGCATGATTTGTTCTCCTACTTACATATTATAAATCATTAGACTTACGTAGAATGCAAGTCATCGGCAAAAGATGTATCTTCGATTATATAAACCAATTTTGTCGAAAGTAAATTCGAGAAGACTTGTGTAATATGCTAATTTACTGGCAATGAGCACGACTCAGTTGATATTACACAAATGTTCTCGCATTTACTTTTGATAAAATTGGTTAATATAATCGAAGATACATGTTTTGACGATGACGCGAGTTCTAGTCAAGTCTAATGATTTATAATACGTAAGTAAGAGAACATATCATGCACCCCATACATTGATTTAACTTTTTTCCCCTGCTATTTTTCTGATACTTTGTCTGATACTTGTACTTTTATTGTGCTTTAATCTGTTGCAGTTGTAACACTAGATAATGGCCAAGTTCGAAATCTATGTTATGAAATAAAACAGTCAAACGATGGTTATATCTTTCAGAAATATAATAGTTTCCTTTAAATACAGTTATTAGATTTTCATACCGAGATATTTCTTTTTAATTTCTCTATTTTTCTACACAGTTGGAAGTGAGACACATACCATTACTGAGAAGAAAGGTGAAGCATTCAAAGGGAAGGAGGATACAAAGTGAGACTCCATGGGTTGAAGGGTGTGTAATGTTATTTCAATGACTACAAAATCGAGTTAATGATGAAAAGAACTTGGTGGTGTGAGCCCACTTGTCAGTATGAAGTTGCACCCTCTGGGGCTTGAATCCATGCACTGATTCGTTTGTGCACTGCTTCATAAAGCCATTGTATCTTCTCCTGAGGCAAGCTGGCCCACGAGTGTTGTCATTCGTCGTTTATGTCCTGGACACTGGTGCTGGGACAGAGTTGACATCCGAGCTGATTCCACATATTTTATACCGGGAATACATCTTGCTGGCCAAGGGAGTACCACAACATATGTAGACAGGTCACAGAGACACGTGCCCAATGTCCTGTGGGAAAATGCCACCACTGCCGCATGAGACATAGCGTACAAGGACATCCGTCCGTGTCGTACATTTGTGCCATCGTCCGCCTCTGGTGGCTGAGTGGTCATACTTAATGGCCCAGGTTCGATTCCCGGCTGGGTCGGAGATTTTCTCCGCTCAGGGATTGGGTGTTGTGTTGTCCTTGTCATCGTCATTTAATCTCCATCGACACCAAAGTCGCCGAATTGGAGTCAACTCGAAACACCGAAAGACTTGCACCAGGCGACCGGTCTACCCTACCGGAGGCCCTAGCCACACAACATTTCCATTTGTGCCATCCGAGTTCCCTCAATCATTACCAGCTGAAGACACATTCAGTACTTCCCCACAACATGATGCCTGGAGTAACACCACTGCGCGTCTCCAAACCATTGGAAGAACGGGGCCTTTCTCCAGGACTCCACCATACTCGCCGACGACAGTCACCCGGTGCAGAGCAGAACCGCGATTCCTGGCTAAAACACATTGCGACGCCAATCGTCAGCAGTCCGTGTTTCACAGCATGAATTAAAACATGGCCGTTTGTGCCGCGGTGGTATCGACAGCCTACTCATCGATGGTAATCCCCTACTAGTCCTTTCGTATTCTGATGGCAGCCTAAGCATTAGACTATAGCTCACTATTCCAGCGCTGCTAGTCTCTGGCCAATGGTGCGCGGTGACGCAGAGTGCTGCAGGGGTGTGGAAACTTTTTCTCAGATGGCAGGCGCAGATGTGCTTGATGCACGCACACTACGGTGATCCTTCCTGTCACTCGGTCCACTGCGAAAACCGAACGCCCCACAAATCTGGATGTTGCGCTATTCGACCAGTCGGCCAAATGGAGACTCACACTGAGGCCCCCTTCAGACTCTGTTACATGCTGCTAACGATGTCTCACACGAGTATGCGGGAACTCCGTGTCCTTCACAGTGGTCAGTTAACATCTGAAATCGCTCACTCTCCCTTGTATACCCTAGTAACAGGCCTGGCAACTACAATAAACACGAACAACGCTAACGCATTTAGTGGCTGTTCTACCTGTCACAGAGAATTGCAACTCTAATCAAATACTTACATGTTGATGGTGTGTATGTGTATGAAGTTACAGCTGTTGGACAAAATATGTGAAAGCACAGAGAGAAATTCGTGCTCAAACATAGCATAGAGCTAAGTGAATTCGAAAGAGGACAAATTGCTGGTGCTCGTACAGTGGGTGCTTCCATATCCAAAGTAGCTGAAATGTTTGTTGTTTCAAGAGTCAGAGTATCGAGAATCTATATCGCATTCAAGGAAAGCGGAAAAACATCATTCGATAAGTCGCAACGTGGACAAAAGTGTGTTCGGAGTTATCGTGACAGACAGTTATTGAAGTGTATCGTGAGAAAAATACGAGGGCTATTCAGAAAGAAGGGAATGTTTTGATAGAAAAAAACTAAAAATACATTTTATTACATACACCTGAAAGAGCGAGCGACTGACATACTACTTTTCCACATAGTCACCAAACACACTGAGGCACTTATGATAGCGGTGGACAAGCTTTTGAAAGACCTTCGGCGTAAAATTCTGTCCCCTGAGACTTCAGCCAATGAGTCACGCCCGCCTGGAGTTCCGCGTCGTCATCAAAGTGCTGCGTTGCAAGCCAGTTCTTCCATCTTAGGAAACAAGTGGAAGTCGCTTGGTGCAAGATCGGGGCTGTAGGGCCGATGAGGGAAAATTTCCCATTTGAATGAATTAAGGAGTTCTTTAGAGCGGTTTGCCGTGTGAGGTCGGGCATTGTCGTGCAAACACAAAATTTTGACGTCAGGTTTCCTCGGCGTTTGTTTTGAACTGCTCTTCTAAGGCTGTGCAAAGTTTGACAGTACTGGGCAGAATTTATGGTTGCTCCACGTTCGAGAAAATCAATAAGAAGCACACCTTGCCTATCCCAAAACACTGTCGCCATCAACTTCCTTGCTGACAATGTTTGCAAACATTTTCTTGGTTTTTGGGGGAACCTTGTGTGCCCCCACTCCATGGACTGTAATTTTGTCTCGCAATTGACGTGTTTCACCCAAGTCTCGTCACCGGTTACGATTCGATCCAGTAATGAATCACCATGTTTGTGGCAGGCCTCCAGAAATGTCAACGTTGCCCCAATTCGCTGTTCTTTATGATGGTCTGTAAGCATTTTGGGCGACCATCGTGCACAAAATTTGTGGTAGCCTAGATTTTGAGTGACAATTTCAAACGACAAAGTCCGTGAAACTTGTGGAAAAGAAAACGGAAGCTCCGTTATTTTGAAGCGACGGTTTTCACGAATCGTTTCATCAACTTTAGCGACAAGATCGTCAGTCACAATGCTCAGGCGTCCACTCTTCTCTTCATCATGAACTTTGGTTCGGCCATTTTTAAACCGAATGCACCATTTCCGGACAGAACATTCACTCATTACATTGTTTCGTACACTTCGCACAGTTCCCGATAAATTTCTATAGGTTTTAGGTTTTTTTGCCAACAAAAACCTTATCACAGACCGCACCTCACAACTAGAGGGATTTTCGATTGCAGCGCACATTTCAAATTCGAATATCGAAAAAACCAGACGTGCAGAGACGTCCCTGCTCTCATCGACGGATGCCGACTGAGCTGTCGAGCACGCACATACAAAAATATACGCTATCGACGCGTGCCTAGCGGCGTCAGACGGAAACGTTCCCTACTTGCTGAATAGCTCTCGTAAAATGAAGACAGCTGCAAAAGTCACTTCAGAACTGAATGTCGCACTCGAGAACTCTTTCAGCACGAAAACAACACGTATGGAACTCCTTAATCAGGGAATTGCAGGTTGATCTGGAATTCTGAAACCATTCATAAGTGACACAAATCCCCGTAACAGCAAAACGTGGAGCCAAAGCCATAAAACCTGGACTGTGGAGCAAACGGGAAAAGTCGTCTGGTCCGATGAATCTTGTATCACACTATTTGCAGGATCTGGCCAAACTTACGTCCGGCATACTCAGTCCCAAGCTTACTATGCAGACTACTTACTGCCAAGAATGAACTATTTGAGGGGTGGGGGGGAAGTGACGATTTGGACAGCCGTACCATGGTATTCCATGTGCCACATGGTTACTCTGAGAGGTCGTATTGCAGCGCGGGATTAGCCGAGCGGTCTGAGGCACTGCAGTCATGGACTGTGCGGCTGGTCCTGGCGGAGGTTCGAGTCCTCCCTCGGGCATGGGTGTGTGTGTTCGTCCTTAGGATAATTTGGGTTAAGTAGTGTGTAAGCTTAGGGACTGATGACCTTAGCAGTTAAGTCCCATAAGATTTCACATACATTTGAACATCTGAAGAGGTCGTATTACTGCCAAGGATTATGTGACAATTTTGGCTCACCAGGTTCGTTACATGGTACAATATATGTTCATTAGTGGGTATGCTGTTTTCCAAGACGACAGGGCGCCTGATTTCACAGCTTGTATTATCAAATGGCTCTGAGCACTATGGGACTGAACTGCTGAGGTCATTAGTCCCCTAGAACTTAGAACCAGTTAAACCTAACTAACCTAAGGACATCACAAACATCCATGCCCGAGGCAGGATTCGAACCTGCGACCGTAGCGGTCTTGCGGTTCCAGACTGCAGCGCCTTTAACCGCACGGCCACTCCGGCCGGCGCTTGTATTATCCAGACTGCTTTTATCAGCACATAGATCAACTGTAGCATCTCCCCTGGCCACAACAGTCACCGGATCTGAATATTATTGAGCCTTTGTGGTCTACTTTGGAGAGGAGGGTACGTGACAGCTATCTGCTTCCATCATCGTTACCTGAACTTGCCACCAGTTTGCAGGAAGAATGGTATAAGATTCACTTCAAAGCATATGGGTCCTGTATTTATCCATTCAAGTTGATTTGAATGCCAACTGTTTTCCAGCACCATATTAGGCGTAGTAATGTATTGTGTTTTTGTGTTTCCATTATTTTGTTCACACTGTGTACATGACATGCGACCATGACTTCTGCGTGCTTCACATCTTTTTGTGATGCAGTGTATGTCCGATACATCAATAAGGGGTACCATTTTCTGTTGAGTGAGCGATTTTAGACATAAACAAGCTTTGGTGGGAAATAACATAACTAAGGCATTACATTTGCCTGTAATAGTTTATTTGAATATTGACAGTGTACGAAAACATACTTTTTATATTTTAAGTTTCAACAAATGTTATAAGTTTATAAGTAACAGAGCCGTACTTGCCATGAGAAAGCATGGTATGGCACCATGTAAATTACAAGCACAGCAAACCAATTTTGCAGTCTTACATTGTATGCTGCAATATCGGAATCACTCCCAGAATTTCTGTGTTTTGAGGTATGTTTGCCTGCATTCGCCAACGTCCTTGCCGCAGTGGTAACACCAGTTCCCGTCAGATCATCGAAGTTAAGCGCTGTGGGGCTTGGCTATCACTTGAATGGGTGCCCCTCCGGGTCTGCCGAGTGGTCTTGGCAAAAGGGGTGCACTCAGCCTTCGTGAGGCAAACTGAGGAACTACTCGATTGAGAAGTACCGGCAACGGTCACGAAAACTGACAACGGCTGGGAGAGCGGTATGCTGACCACGTACCCTTCCGTATCTGCATTCGATGACGCCGAAGGTCTGAGGATGACTAGACGGTCGGTCGGTGCCGTTGGGCCTGTTCGGACAGTGTTTTTTTCTTCTTTTTTCTGCATTCGGTAGCATAGAGTCGCTTACGTTTGGCTGTTTATTTCTACTGAAAATGATTGTTAAGTTATTAATAAAAATTCACTTACTTCGCACATGTTTTGGAAAGTACGGAACGATGTAAATCAGTGTATTACACGAAACAGTAAGGTTAAGTGGTCATATAGTACATGGCAGTCAACTTGAGCGATCAGCGACCTATTGTCTGAGTAGTGCAGTCTAGATTTTTTCTCGGTTCGGTACAGTCATCCCCTGACTGTAACACCATCCACACGTGGGTAACGTAACGTCCCGACGCTCCAATCGGTCTCAAAGTTAATGGTACATATGTGACTCATCAAGCACGAAGGGTTAAATCTAGGGGACCTCACAGGGACAATCGTGTGTTAAGTGACCTTTTATATGGTACCAGTAACCCCATCCCAGATTCTGTAAGGAACTGTATTTCCATGTATAACACACTTTGAAACGATTGATTACTTTACAAATCGGTTAATGTCTTAAGCTAATTTTTCAGGCAGCTCAGTGTTTATGACGTCATATCTCCTGGACTCTGAGTCGTACAATGATATAATTGTGCACTTACGTTCAGCGGTATTCTCGATAGTCTTCAAAATGAGTTATGAAGGGAGTCAGTAGTTAGTAAGCAATAAATTAAAACGTCATGCTTGGTACTGAAGTTTTACTGCATGAATAGCAAAAACGCAGTAAAGCAATGAACTTGTTTCCTTTCATTATCTTGAGGGGGTGTCAGCGAGAAAAAAATTTCGAAAAAGCTTAAAATTATCTGTAAAGTCGTCTAAGTGCTCTCTCTCAAATACTGGATGAATATTGCCTGGATAAATTTGCGCGCCGTGAATTACACTGCCTGAAGATGTCTAACAGTTTCTAACTTCAATACTTGTCTTCTTGTGTTCAACTTCTAACATAAGATTATACCTTTTAATGAGTAGACGACGACACCATTTTAACTTTTTAAATTCTGTCAATAACTATACGAAATACTGAAAAACAAATATTTCTTGCCTCTAGAAACCATCAGATAGGCAACCTGCAACTGTGATTGGGTGTACGTTTTAGCCGATAACTTCAACGCACAGCGCATTTAAGGATCACTTTCTCTGACACCCGATAATTGTCTCCCATTGCGAGGCAGAAGTTTGAAATTTGGCTCACAGGTACCTACAACCTTTGCCGTGGCGCGCACAGCCACGCAAATACGAGTACAACGGGCGGCTACCGCTGCAGAATAAGGCTAAATTTACACTGCCCGCGATGCGATGCGATGCCGAGCCGAGCGGAGCGATGAAGCGCTGAAATCGCGTGACAAGGGGCAGGATTGGATTAACAGTGGCGCCAAACAGAGCGGTGACCGTTTAGACTGCAAGTTGGGCTGAGCGATGTGATGCGGTGCGATGCGATGACTCCGCTGTAGTCGCAACCGAGTTTGCGTTTCGCGCGAGTGTTTGGAGCGATTGCTTGTTTGCGCTTGCGTCTGGAGTATTGCTTGCTTGCGATGGACGTCGAAAGACTAATTAACAATGTGCTTGAACGCCCCGTGTTGTGGGACCAGAAAAATAAATATTACCATAATAGGGATTTTGTTCGTCAAGTATGGAATGAAATAGCTAAAGATTGTGGAACAGACAGTGAGAACAAAAAAGTAAAATAAAAGACTCCAAGAAATAAGTAACACCAACAACTTCGTTTATTTTCTAATTTTAATTGTGTATAGATACTATTACAGTATTTTGATAATGAAATGACGTTCACAATAGTTGTAGTATTTGATAATTTCGACATGAAATGTATTTGCATTAATGACTGTTGGCATAGTTTTTGAAGGCCTCTCTGACATTCCTCGCTTTTCTTGAATCACTACTGTTTGCTCTGTCATTTTGGAAGCATGCTGCTAAAGCACTGTGTTCTGTTATGTCCTGGTCAATAGACAATTGAAGGGAAATGTCAGGCCCATCTTTATCGATTATTATATTGTGCAAGACGCTGATGCACTGAATAATAATGTCTGCATGTTCTAAAGAAGTTTCAATTTCTTTTGGAGAAGACGCCACTTGCTGGCCATAATTCCGAAAGTGCGTTCCACCACCGTTCTAGCCCTCGACAGCCTCCTGTTAAATAACCTCTCTTCCTCAGTCAGTGACAGTCCAGGGAAAGGGCGCATTAAGTTTTCCAGTAGTGGAAAGGCTTCATCTCCAACCAACACTAATGGGGCTTTTACTGAAGTACCTGGTAGTTCTTTCAGCGGAGGCCAGTTTTCAGTTTCGTTCAAAATATTATTGTACAAGTTACTTGCTCTAAATGTGCCACCATCTGATTGCTTGCCATAGCCCCAGTGTCAACTGCTATTAATCTGCAGTTAGCATCGGCTACAGCTAGTAAAGCAAGCGAAAGATATTTTTTGTAATTGTAATACATTGTCCCAGAATGAGGGGGACATTTAACCCGAACATGCTTACCATCACTGGCCCCCACACAATTCGGAAAATTCCAGTTGGCATACATGTGTTTTGCAACGGTTTGAAGCAGTGGTATAGTAGGAGAAGGCAGGGCTCAGAATTTCACATATTGTGGCGCACGTTTCATGCACACATTGTGCGAGTGTAGTTAGACCCATCCGAAACGACTGTGCCAGTGCATGGAAAGACATCCCAACCGACAAATATCTGAAAAAGAATGAAATGAGCGTAATTGATGGATGTGTAGGATCTCCATTTGCAGTTAATGTGCTGAAGACAAAAAATCTATTAAGTAAATTATTTACGCATATTTTCACGTCTATATTTTCAGGCGAGGTACTGAAGAATAAATGGAAGAACCTACGTGACACTTTCCGCTCTGAACTCAAAAAAACTCGTGCTGAACTTTCAGGAGACGAAGGTGGCATGCCGCCTTTCCAATCCAATTGGCCGTGGTACGAGCTAATGACCTTCCTGACTGACATAATGACGCCACGGAAGACGAAGACTGATGTTCAACACAGTAAAAGAACAGCATCGCAACACGACGGCGCACACGACGACGTACCATTCTCACCAGCTCTTACAGAGAGAGAGAGAGTGTTTCACCTGATGAAACCAACCAAGCCAGCTTTTCAAGACTGTCTGTAAGTTCAGAGGGTAGCGTTTTGATGCCTCCTCCCTCACCCACCCTACACACAAACCAAATCAAGAGATCCAAGAAATCGACAAACTCTGAGTTGCTAAATATAGAGAAGCAAAAGTTGAAGCTAATTGAGCAACACATGTCGAAATCAGAAATGCAAGATGACAGCTATCATTTTGTAGTGAGTTTGCTGCCAGCAATGCGAAAACTGTCACCAGCACCTCAGTTGAGAGCCAGGATAAAAATTCAGCAGGTTCGTTGATGTCACCCTATGCACCTGAAAATCCAGTTGAAATCGTAATTGCTGGAAATCCGAAGAATGAAATAGTCATTTCTGAAATTCAACCTGATGACATTGTTATTTCAAGCCACCAAGATTCTGAAAAATTTGATACTTAAGTGAGTGAACTGTGATATATTTTATTTCTCATTGTCATTTACGTCAAAATTTATTAAAAGAAAGTTTGAATCTATCACAATTTGTAAATTTTTCATAATAAAATGATTGCTGTAAACTTAATATTGTGTACTTACCTGATGGTGATCATAACTTTCTCTTCAGGGGTAATAGCCATTCTGAAATTTGTGTTTTGCTTCTGTAATCTATTTGAAACAGACGACACAATATAATCAAATGTCTCTGTACTCATTCTGAAATAATTCCAAAATTTATCCTCATCTTTTCTCAAGTCACTGTACAAATGATGAAATTCTCCTAAAGCCCTCCTCTTCTTGTTGATTTCATACACCCATTCACGACTGCGTTGAATTCTCAGAGCACTGTTTTCTAATAAAAAAGAATTTACTGGGTCGAGGAAACACGACGTCGTGCCGAGACAGCTCAATTGCTGGCCAGATCGCGCGCGCGCTGTATCGTGTGCAATGTGAACGCTCCATCGCATTGCATCGCTTTGGCCAATATGCCTCGCATCGCGTCGCGTCGCGTCACATCGCATCGCAGTGTAAACGTACACTTACGCCGCACCTGCAACGTAGTTCCGGAGCGTTCCGCCAGCCAGCACTAGAGGCGTTTCCCGCCAAACATGAAAGCAGCTGCGGAATACGCACGCGCGCGACCCCTTTTTCCGAAGCGTATGGTAATACGATGACATCACCATCCGCCAATCGGGTATCGCCAACGGCCGCCAACCTCACTACAGAATCCGCGGAGGAAGACCAGAGCCGCCGGGTTAAATAGCTGGCAGGAAAGGAAACGTGTCTTTCGATCCGCCGCGGACCGCCGGCAGGAGGAAACATCGTCGCAGCCGGGTCGGCCAGGTGCTCATCTTCAATACGCCAGTCTTCGTCCCGCCGTCTAACTCCTCGGCATGCGTTGGAGAGCATCGAGAGAGCACTACCCAAGAACGTAAAATCAGTTCAGATATAAAAGACAATTTTATTGAGGTTGTATATTCGTGTTTTGATACTAAATTTTTGGACAGGAGAAAAGCCTTTTTATTTTCCAAAGAAGGTTATCTGTTGTAAAATTAAGTGGCGTCCTGGCTACACCTAATAAAGCAAATTTTATTATCACGTGAGTGTCGATCAGTGTATATAACAACCTTCAACTGTAATGGCGCAAAGGCGTGGTGCATTGCGATGTCACCCTCGGGTTTGGCGATGCTTCAAACAGCAAAGAGTTGACACGTGCGGAGAAAAGGCCAAAGCTCAGAAGTTTATGTGAGGTGTAAGATGGGTTAATGACGTTACATTAACACCAAATTTTACCACAATTCTGCCTAACGCCACCGTAGACGTCTCACTCCTTTCTTACACACATTCAAGCCCTTCTTCCGACGCCTCTGCGATGGAAGTCTGAACCGCGACGCTCAGCTTTCAAATCACGCGGTTTTCTTATTGGGTGGCCGAGATAAACATTTCAGTCGCAACGCCTCTCAGGATCGACACGAAAAGCCCTCACGAGGTGGCATAAAGGGCGTCAATGAAATCCATTGACATTTCGCGGTCGAGAATGACAGTCTGTAGTGCGATGTACAATAGAAGAAGTTCTTGACTACCTTTGGCACTACCGACACCCCCTGTCCTATTCAATACTTCTCTGACGACATCGTGAGCCTGCTATGCCATTGAAGTGATCCCACCCCTTTGGAATGTAGCGTGGCCACAGGTTTTTGCTCCGGTCTACAGCTTGGGACCATTTGGGACTGTTTAAAATTATTCTTCAACCCCGTCTTCCGCACTGTCCTGTATCCTGCGTCTGACCACGGGAGGGGGGTTTGTAACTTTGGCACTTGCGTTACTGTAAAACGACACAGGCTTCCTCTAAGATTTTTTGAAACTTGTATAGGCGTTCACCAGCATCGTCATAGCTTTTGAAGATAGAATAGCAATCATTCACAGCGTCGCATGTGGTTGGCTGCATGTGCTTTCTTGCTGGTCAGGGGTAATGCTACTATGTACTGACTTGAAGTTGTGTAACAGCTCACCGACAGAATCATTCAGTGTAAATCAAATTGTTCTAAATTTGAATACGCTCTCACTCTGAAACAATTTTTTTCTGTGCCATTTTGTAAATACCTATCGTATTCTGTCACAGCAGGCATATAAGTATATACTTTCTCGTACTTTCGTTACTTTTATGATTTTTTGAAACTTGTGTAGGTATTCATTATAATCACCTGGATAGCAGTGCGCGTTAAAGTGTCACTTTCCGGTGCGTCGACTCCAAGTCAAATCTGGTCAGTATGCCAGCCAGCCTGGATGCGGATTTTAAGCGGTTTCCGAAATCCCACCAGGTGAATACGGGGCTGGTACCCAAGTCCTGCCTCACTTACACGATCCACAAACATGTAGAAAACTTTCGCTCTCTTTCACACGAGTAACACGACCCGCAGCCAGTTCGGGTATACATTTCCAACCACCACTTAAATTAACGATACCAAATCCGTTTAACCCAGGGCAGATAAGGGACAAAGGGACAAGAAAAAGAAGTATAGGTATTCATCATGTCTTCGTCGTGATGTTAACCATGACCTCTGGGATATACTTGTTGTGGCTTATATTGAGAGGCACCCACATGCGTTGCTCATACTGTGGCATCAAGCAGTCAGGCCTGCAAGATGAGTGGTCTGCCAAGCGAGTGGATTCATTCATATTTATCGAGTAACATGAACTCTCATACTCACAATTAAGTTACAAGTTATCCTCCTATATGAATAATACGCAACGGAAACACGCATCTGACTATCAGTAATTTACAGAACTCTGACTGTTCACTACGCACTGGCAATACCACATTTTCTTTCTTTTTTATTTAACGGCTTTTGTCAACACGTGGCCATCGCACTGAATATGAGTGGCGCACACATTATAAATTCTGGATATCATGACAACATACAATTCGAAGGAAAAGGCCACCAATCTTTTTCTTTCCACTATCTTATTTATTCCGATAAATTCTATAACCTAAACACACAAATTCTATAACCTACAACAATAACACATGAGAAATTCCGCCCAGTGGGCATGGCTTTACATTGGTGAATCTCTATCTTATGGTCTCGTAATTATTTAACGCTACAGTGCACTTTCTGGATAGGATGATGGATCTTTTATTATTTCTCACACTTCGACTCTCACAATCATCACGAAACTTTCCTCCAGACCGAGCAGTACAAAAGGAACATGCATAACCCACTACCTCTGCAACTACCTAGCTACTCTTCCATGCAAACCACACATACCCAAATTACATGACATACACCACACTACAACAAGGAATACAACACAATAAATAGTCACAACACTATCACTTTCAGCTTTCCCACTTCAATTAGTATTTATCCCATTTTCACACGACACTGCCCCACTTTGTAGTTCTTCTTTCCTACTATGAACTCTGTAGATATATGCACGTCTTCCTGTGCAATGCAAGCCAAGTGGCGTTGCTGGATAAAAGGCTGACTCACCTTGCTTCTCTCTCAGAGTATTATAGTTTGAATCAAGCGTCACACGGAAACATAAGATGCAAAGTAATATTAAGAGCATATTCATCACACACGCGAGTCCTCAACTGATACCATGGACGAGTACTTCTCTTTATCCTTTGTCTCATACACAGATTGAGACTCACACGGTACTCACCACGTGGAAGTACTCGTCTCTAATTTCAAGTCCTGCACACGCCATTTCTTAAATATTTCAACTTATGGTACACACGCTATTTCTTAAATATTTCAACTTATTGTACACACGCTAGTAATTCAGCTTAACTTAAGCACACGGAAGTATTTCAACTTATTGCTACATGTGGTTTCATTGTGACCGTTGGTCACTTCCGAAGATTACTACGATCCCATTAATATTACCTGCCTGACATTTAATTCTCCCCACAAAAGTTCCTGAAATAGAGAAATTATTATTTCAAACTACTCTTAAATATTCCATATGCATACCACGTCTCCACTCTTTTGTCTTTACGGAGCACACCTAAGACAGGTCTTAACAACACAAGATCCAGCGGCAGAGTGTTGAAACATGACTGTTCTTCAGGTCATCTCGCACCTCTGTCGAGGTGGGGGAAGACCATGCTACCGTATTGGTCAGCCACATTTCAGGCACTCAAAGCTCCGGTAAGTTTCATCTCTTTGGTTCCACCAAAGGTGGCCAAAGGATCGTCTCAAAGATGATCATATATTCACATTCACTACCTGCGGTTAGCAGACGACCATACATTCATTCATTTCACAGATCTCACCAAACTGGATGTAGGGATTTATTTTGTGGGAGTGCACATGTGATCAATTAAATAAATAAATTGTCATTCTTTCCCACACTGGTATCCGGCTTCACTGTATTAATTGAAATTGAGTTATTATTAGAAAAAAATATGTTGTTCTGACAAAAATAATGAAGTATGTTGTACCTATTTTCAATGTCGGGCGGTATTGTACCCTTTCAATATGTCCGACCGTTTTCGATAGGCTTACCACGATGACGGTGGAAAATCTGCGAAGGAAGGTTGCAGAAGCAGAGAGAGGCAAGGACGACAATGACGCTGACGTCGACGACGACGACATGAGCGGCATAGCTGGCACGCTCCGACGCTGGAACATCAACCCTAACCTGGTGATGCTCAAGATCACGCTGTTCGTCATGTATGGAGGTGAGTGCGTTCTACAGAAATGCCTGGTCTCTTGCTTAGTAATGGCAGTAATCTACTCAGAATCTAAGATCGCCTGATTGTCTTGTTTAAAACATTACGAAGTTGAATTGTACATATGACACATTAACTTTCAATATCTACGTTTGCTGCTCAGGTTCATGTGGACCATAACTTTTGTTGGAGCAATTCTTGACAATAATTTTGGTTGCTGCAGATCATGTCCTTCTGTTGGATTTCATGCCAAGGATTCCAAGTCAAAGACAGTCGGAATGTTCTCCAATGAATTTTTGCTATAGTAACTCGTAAAAATGTGTTGGATACTTCGATGCAATTTCTGTACGATACTGATGATATTAGCAGGTAAACAAATGACTTTCACTCTCAGTTACAGAACGGAAGGTTAGGCGGTCTTACTTATAGCTGCCTCTCATTTCTTTTACAATCCATCAAGTCGATTCCGACTCCTGGTGACATGACGAACGAAGTCCATCTACACTCCTGGAAATTGAAATAAGAACACCGTGAATTCATTGTCCCAGGAAGGGGAAACTTTATTGACACATTCCTGGGGTCAGATACATCACATGATCACACTGACAGAACCACAGGCACATAGACACAGGCAACAAAGCATGCACAATGTCGGCACTAGTACAGTGTATATCCACCTTTCGCAGCAATGCAGGCTGCTATTCTCCCATGGAGACGATCGTAGAGATGCTGGATGTAGTCCTGTGGAACGGCTTGCCATGCCATTTCCACCTGGCGCCTCAGTTGGACCAGCGTTCGTGCTGGACGTGCAGACCGCGTGAGACGACGCTTCATCCAGTCCCAAACATGCTCAATGGAGGACAGATCCGGAGATCTTGCTGGCCAGGGTAGTTGACTTACACCTTCTAGAGCACGTTGGGTGGCACGGGATACATGCGGACGTGCATTGTCCTGTTGGAACAGCAAGTTCCCTTGCCGGTCTAGGAATGGTAGAACGATGGGTTCAATGACGGTTTGGATGTACCATGCACTATTCAGTGTCCCCTCGACGATCACCAGTGGTGTACGGCCAGTGTAGGAGATCGCTCCCCACACCATGATGCCGGGTGTTGACCCTGTGTGCCTCGGTCGTATGCAGTCCTGATTGTGGCGCTCACCTGTACGGCGCCAAACACGCATACGACCATCATTGGCACCGAGGCAGAAGCGACTCTCATCGCTGAAGACGACACGTCTCCATTCGTCCCTCCATTCACGGCTGTCGCGACACCACTGGAGGCGGGCTGCACGATGTTGGGGCGTGAGCGGAAGACGGCCTAACGGTGTGCGGGACCGTAGCCCAGCTTCATGGAGACGGTTGCGAATGGTCCTCGCCGATACCCCAGGAGCAACAGTGTCCCTAATTTGCTGGGAAGTGGCGGTGCGTTCCCCTACGGCACTGCATAGGATCCTACGGTCTTGGCGTGCATCCGTGCGTCGCTGCGGTCCGGTCCCAGGTCGACGGGCACGTGCACCTTCCACCGACCACTGGCGACAACATCGATGTACTGTGGAGACCTCACGCCCCACGTGTTGAGCAATTCGGCGGTACGTCCACCCGGCCTCCCGCATGCCCACTATACGCCCTCGCTCAAAATCCGTCAACTGCACATACGGTTCACGTCCACGCTGTCGCGGCATGCTACCAGTGTTAAAGACTGCGATGGAGCTCCGTATGCCACGGCAAACTGGCTGACACTGACGGCGGCGGTGCACAAATGCTGCGCAGCTAGCGCCATTCGACGGCCAACACCGCGGTTCCTGGTGTGTCCGCTGTGCCGTGCGTGTGATCATTGCTTGTACAGCCCTCTCGCAGTGTCCGGAGCAAGTATGGTGGGTCTGACACACCGGTGTCAATGTGTTCTTTTTTCCATTTCCAGGAGTGTATATAGGGTGTCCCAGAAACGTTGCGACAAACTTCGAGTGTTTGTAGAGTGTGTCTTCAGGAACAAAATCGAGCATGGGAACCTGTGTTCAGAAACGTCAGCCAATGACGCTACAGAGCGTCGAAATTACAGGTTCGGCCCCTCCCACTAGGCCATCCCTTCGGCAGCGAACGTGACTTTGTTCGCTGATGGACGGTAGGCGGAAGGTCTCGTAATGTTGTTTGTTATTCGGTAATCGCGACTGTTTGCCACGATCACCAGTGGGGAAGATGGAGCCAACTGCTGCGTAGACAGGCGTTATCTCTGTGAATGCTGTGCTCTGTTTCCTTGCTGAACGACAGTTTCGGACACATGTTTCCATCTGCAATTTATGCTTTTCCTATACACCGAAAGAAATTGGAGATTTTAGAGGATACCAGGAGACAAATAAACTGTGGATGGAAACCCGTGTCCGAAAAAAGCGTATATATATCTTCTGACATGCAGGGTCCTTGGATTCATGATGTTGTCTCCATACTCATACACGTCCATATATATATATATATATATATATATATATATATATATATATATATATATATATATATATATATATATATATATATATCGTCTTCAGTCCAGAGACTGGTTTGATGCAGCTCTCCATGCTACTCTATCCTGTGCAAGCTTATTCATTTCCCAGTACCCCAGTACCTACTGCAACCTACATCCTTCTGAAGCTGTTTAGTGTATTCATCTCTTGGTTTCCCTCTACGATTTTTACCCTCCACGCTGCCCTACAATACTGACTTGGTGGTCCCTTGATGCCTCAGAATATATCCTACCAACCGATCCCTTCTTCTAGTCAAGTTGTTCCACAAATTTCTCTTTTCCCCAATTGTATTCAATACATCCTCATTAGTTATGTTATCTACCCATCTAATCTTCAGCGTTCTTCTGTAGCACCACATTTCGAAAGCTTCTATTCTCTTTCAAGACAGCTGCTCTTACACACACACACACACACACACACACACATATATATATATATATATATATATATATATATATAGTGTTTTTGAGAATAAAGAATCATAAATTAGTGAATTCTAAATTGCTTAAATTTGTTAAAGATATGTCTTCAGCCATACCTTTTTTTTCTTTTTTCATCAGTTATTGTTAATGTAAAACATACATTGAAGAGCCAAAGACACGGGTAAACCGGCCCAGTATCGTGTAGGGCCCCCGCGAGCACACAGAAGTGCCGCAACACGACGTGGCATGAACTCGACTAATGTCGGAAGTAGCTCAAAATGGCTCTGAGCACTATGGGACTTAACTTCTGAGGTCATCAGTCCCCTAGTACTTAGAACTACTTAAACCTAACTAACCTAAGGACATCACACACATCCATGCCCGAGGCAGGATTCGAACCTGCGACCGTAGCGGTCGCGCGGTTCCAGACTGTAGCGCCTACAACCGCTCGGCCACTCCGGCCGGCTCTAAAGTAGTGATGGAGGGAATTACACCATGAATCCTGCAGGGCTGACCATAAATCCGTAACAGTACGAGGAGCTGGAGTTCTCATCTGAATAGCACGTTGAGAGGCATCCCTGATATGCTCAATAACGTAAATCTTCAGGCTTTCCCGGCGATCTAATGACATCTTGGCTTGTCGGGTGTTCTGCCGGATATCAGCGTCGTAATTGCACGATATTTCGGTAGCGTAACTCGTTACCTTCATCAGGTGCGATCTGAGACTACTCCTAGAGTGGACCTGATCCAGTATTTATGCCTGTGGCCTCCCCTTCACCAGGCTCTCCCTCTGCTGCCCGCGCCCGCTCGCTGCATAAATACTGGACCAGGTCCATTCGAGGAGTAGTCTCAGGTCGCACCTGATGAAGGTAACGAGTTACGCTACCGAAATATCGTGCAATTACGACGCTGATATCCCGCAGAACACCCGACAACCTAAGATGTCATGCTCATTAATGTTAATGTCTGGGGAGTTTGGTAGCCAGCGGAAGTGTTTGAACTCAGGAGAGTGTTCCTGGAGCCACTTTGTAGCAAGTCGGGGTGTGTGGGCTGTCGCGTTGTCCTACTGGAATTGCCCAAGTCCGTCGGAATGCACACTGGACATGAACGGATGCAGGTGATCAGACAGGGTGCTTACGTACTTGTCACCTGTCACAGTCGTATCTAGGCGTATCAGGGATCCCTTATCATTCCACCTGCACACGTCCCACACCATTACGGAGCCTCCACCAGCTTGAACAGTCCCCTTCTGACATGCAGGTGAAACTTCTCCTTTGAATGTAAAGAATGACAGTGCTGGTAAAACTTCTACGTCACTTGATACTGAAAACGCTGAATAAAACTGAACGTACTGAGACTGTTTTCTCTTTGCTTATTCTGATCATTTCTAAACTGACACACAATATTTTGGCGCAATGCAGTCTGAATTTTAATAATCCCTACAAAAGAATAGCTCCGACTAACAATAACTTATACCGTTCATGAATCACTTACCTCACAAAAATCTTCGTTACTCGAGTTACTGCAATACAGTGAGCGCCAATACTGCCACTAAATAAAAGTTTCTAACTACTGAAGGCTCTAACTACTGATAGGCATATAGTTAGCAAATGAAAGATTTTGCTAGAGAACAAACAATGTATTTACCTTAATACTGTTCAAAAGTCATTATATATCAGTTCATGACATCCAGACTTACAAATCTCGTTTTCCTGACGGACACACGTCCAGATCGTCCACTCTCAAAACTCTGGCACCTCTTTCCCCACATCCACCACTGCTGGCGGCTCACCTCCAACTGCACAACGCTAGGCGCTGTTCACATCCGACAGCCCAACACTACACTACCGAATATTCCAACAATGAGTCTAACCAGCCACAGACTGCACACAACGCACTCAGCGATTTTCATACAGAGCACTACATGGCGTTATCAACATAAAAACCTAAACAACCTACTTACACAGGGTCCATGGATTCATGAGGTTGTCTCCATACTCATACACGTCCATACGCTCGATACAATTTGAAACGAGACTCGTCCGACCAGGCAACACGTTTCCAGTCATCAACAGTCCAATGTCGATGTTTACGACGCCATGCGAGGCGCAAAGCTTTGTGTCGTGCAGTCGTCAAGGGTACACGAATGGGCTTTCGGCTCCGAAAGCCCATATCGATGATGTTTCATTGAATGGTTCGCACGTTGACACTTGTCGACGGCCCAGCATTGAAATCTGCAGCAATTTGCGGAAGGGTTGCACTTCTGTCACGTCGAACGATTTTCTTGAGTCGACGTTGAATCTTTTTCCGGCCGGAGCGATGTCGGAGATTTGATGTTTTACCGGATGCCTGATATTCACGGTACACTCGTGAAATGGTCGTATGGGAGAATCCCCACTTCATCGCTACCTTGGAAATGCTATGTCCCATCGCTCGTGCGCCGACTATAACACCACGTGCAAACTCACTTAAATCTTGATAACCTCCATTTTTAGTAGCAGTAACTAATCTAACAACTGCGTCAGACACTTGTCTTATGCAGGCGTTGCCGACCGCAGAGCCGTATTCTACCTTTTTACATATCTCTGTATTTGATTAGCCATGCCTATACCAGTTTTTTTGGCGTTTCGGTGTATCATGTGCAGCAAAGAATACACGTTCTCTTCCATGTCATCAGGTAAGCCAAAAGATTGGACAGCACTGCTCTTCTGGGTCGAATGAATGGTTGACAAAAGAGCATAAGGGAGCAGACCATCTGCAGGAAGGAAGTAGTACAGACAGTTCGACATCTGTTGCAGCGACGGCGGCGCTGTTGCCATACCTGACGATCCACATG
Organism: Schistocerca nitens; assembly: GCF_023898315.1. NCBI lineage: Eukaryota > Metazoa > Arthropoda > Insecta > Orthoptera > Acrididae > Schistocerca > Schistocerca nitens. The sequence continues at coordinate 133,285,735 of NC_064614.1, read as the reverse complement.
CAGAGCATCGGGCTGACCGTGGAGGAGATCGCCTTCGTATACCTCGCGCTGCCATTCACCACGTTCCTCAGCCCGCCCGTCACTGGTGAGTCAAGTCTCCGGAGGCTGCCAGCTCCACGTCTGTAAAGCTGCCACATGCAATAAAAGTCGCGCCAGTTGGTTGCCACTCAAGTAACGTCACTGAAGTTGCCCTTGAAAACACTCAAATTCCTCTGGCGCCACTAGAGTGACGTCACTTTTAGCCATGACCCAAAACTGACGCCACCTCCTTTCCCCCACCCCCAGTTAGCGTCAGAAGCAAATCAAGCAGGGAGCATCAAGATTCCAGTGCTTCTAAAACTAATATCTGTATTTAGTGGTTTTCCTCTCTATACTTCCATATTACGAAAGTATGTAGTTTCAGTGTCATGCCACAGTAAAGATCTCTCGAAAATACGCCGTTTTTAGTGCAGTCTGTTGTGCTACATTGGCAAGAAGTGCGACTTTGGTATATAAAACCTTTGTGAGCACATAATGGTTAATTTATGTGGTAAAAAGTACTATTATGTTTGTGTTTACAAGGTGTATGAAAAAGAATCATTCGATTTCTGAAACTAATAAACGTATACAATGGATTTTGTTTTTTCATGAACGGGAAAGTCAAAGAGTTTTTTCATGCCTTTTCATAGGTCTTCAATATGCCCCGCCCCCTTGAGATGCATTGCATATTGAATGTGGTATTTAGATTGTTCCCACACTGCAGCAAGCATATCTTGAGTTACAGCTTCCACAGCTGCCGTTATGCGATGTCGCAGTTCATCAGTTCATTCGTTGTTGGTAACAGTGGCCCATAAACAGAGTCTTTTATAAACCCCCACAAGAAATAATCACATACAGTCACTTTGGAGGCCAGTAATGTGAGGCTGAATCATTTGGTCCAGTGCGACCGATCCATCGTTCAATAATCCTTTGATTTAAAAATTCCCACATTTCCAGATGCTAGTGTCGCGGTGTCCCATGTAAAACTCGAGAGTTTGCTCTTTCCAACAGTACGTTGTTCACGCATGTATCTCAAATAACATAATAGTTATGATTGTTTAAATTCGGATGATTCTGTCTGATACACCGTGTGTAAGGCATGGATAAGATTTGTGTGTGAATAAGCAAATATTATTGAGTAATTAGTGGAACCTGATTTTTAGTTTGACAGCAACTCATTTAAATCTGCAAATAGGAAAATTAATGCAATGCTGCCAGTACATTCAGATTCAAGTACTGGCAACGTCAATTTTCTTAAACTTTTTCTCAGTGGATTTGGGAGAGGAAACAACAATGTTTCTGGCGGTAGCATAATTTCGAAATGAATATAGGTTTTAATACAGGAAATCACAACTATATAGTATCTTTTAGTGTAACTGCAGGAAGCATAGTTACAATATTCAGTACAGAATAACATTCAAATTGTAGTGGTGAGGGAGGACATGGATAAATGACAGGTAATCGCCAGATATCAAATATGAAAGTGCCTCATGCAGTTTCACTCAGGCAAGTACGGCAGCTTTAATGTGAGTTTTTTTTTCCCTATGGCGTCACTTTAGTTGCTTTTGGGAACCTTGCTTAAAGATGAGCGTTTGTTGGACCCAGCGACACATGTCGCTTTGTAAAAGTCCCTTTTACACGACTTTCTTGTTTCAACTGACTGCTCATGACAAACAAGTCTGCTGCCCTGTACTGAGTCTCGCTTGCCACGAGTGATCATTTTCGTTCACACGTCAGCGACAAAAAATGTGAGTGCTGTGTGAGCAGTTTGCCATTCAGTTTGGTACCTGAACGGTGAAAGTGACGTTTGAGGGACTATTCTGTACGAACAAGCAACGATACCAGACTTAATAATCAAAGCAAAATCCATATTAGATGTTCTTAACAAAGCTCGTTTGGTAAGTTGGTAAATTCGTCACACTCCTGAAAACTGAAAGAACAGGAAACGTGTCAGCCAAACATTTCAAAACATCTATACTGATCGAGAAAATCTGTAATTACAATCACGTCAAGGAAAATTTATAAAGCAATAAACAATGCCTTTTTACTTTATCCTTTGTGTCTTACATTCTTCGTAAATGCCAAATAACAGAACTTCTTCGCTGTTGTTCTAACTTCTTCACTGTTGAAACTATTTTCATTAAAAAACCAACGTTAATCCGTACACGTTTTTATTTATGCTTTTTTTCCTCCAGCTACCGGTATCGTAAAACGGACATTCTGGTAGCTATTTTGCTTTAAAATAATTCATTGCTCTAGTGGAACACACTAATAGGCAAAATACCAGACCTCGGTGCAGCCTTTGCAGCATGTCACGAAAACAAAACGATTAACAAAATAAGATTAAGAAGACACAAAACGCAAAATCTGTTACTATAACAAGTGTGCGTTCGGCGAGGTTAGCTTAACTTCCGATGTTGGGCTGCGGTTACAGTGGCAGTGAGATCGGTGGGTTCCACCAACGACCGACGTCCCACGAAGATGGCCGATCTTTTCAAATAAGTATGCAAGTATGCGCGCAGTCATAATGCAGCCGCTCTAATCGCTGAAATTACAGACTTAGGACGACAATCGGTGATATTCAAGTCAGTTTGTTTTCGCATACACGAAATGTGGACTATGAGAAACTCAAAGAAAAAGAATTTTCTCATCCTGAGGATGAAAGATATAATCGCGATATTGTTGTTGTTGTAGTCTTCAGTCCGAAGACTGGTTTGATGCAGCTCTCTATGCTACCGTTATGTCCTGTGTAAGCTTCTTCATCTCTGAATAACTGCTGCTAGCTATATTCTTTTGAATTTGCTTACTGTATTCATCTCTTGGTCTCCCTCTACGATTTTTATCCTCCATGCTTCCCTCCAATACTAAATTGGCGATCCCTTGCTGTCTCAAAATGTATCCTATACACCGACCTCTTCCTTTAGTCATATTATACAAAATTTCTTTTTTGGCTCAAATGGCTCTGAGCACTATGGGACTTAACTTCTGAGGTCACCAGTCCTCTAGAACTTAGAACTACTTAAACCTAACTAACCTAAGGACATCACACACATCCATGCCCGAGGCAGTATTCGAACCTGCGACCGTAGCAGTCGCGCGGTTCCAGACTGTAGCGCCTAGAACTGCTCGGCCACCCCGGCCGGCTATTTCTTTTTTTTTCCCAGTCCTGTTCAGAGCCTCCTCACTAGTTACACAATCTACCCACTTAATCATCATCATTCTTCTGTAGCACCACATTTGAAAAGCCTCTATTCTGTTCATGTCTAAACTGTTAATCATCCATATTTCACTTCCATGTATGGCTACACTCCATACAAACATTTTCAGAAAAGACTTCCTAACACTTAAATCTATATTTGACGTTAACAAATTTTTCTTCTTCACAAACGCTTTTTTCCCTTTGCCAGTCTGCATTTTCTGTCTCTTTACATCGATCAACAACAATTATTTTGCTGCCCAAATAGCAATACTTATCTACTACTTTAAGTCTAGTTTCCTAATCTAATTCCCTCAGCATCACCTTATTTACTTCTACTACATTTCATTATCCTTACTTTGCTTTTGTTGGTGTTCGTCTCATATCCTCCTTTCAATACACTGTCCATTCTGTTCAGCTGCTTTTCCAAGTCCTTTGCTATCTCTGACGGAATTACAGAGTCACTGGCAAACCTCAAAGTTTTTATTTCTTGCCCCTGGACTTTGATTCCTGTTCCAAATTTTTCTTAGATTTCCTTTATTGCTTGCTCAGCATAAAGACCATGTCTCAGTCCCTTCTCAACCACTGCTTTCCTTTCTTGCTCCTCGACTCTTATAGCTGCCGTCTGATTTCTGTACAACTTACCTCCATAGATTCCCAGTTGAGTTGCTGAAGCATATCCATAACATGTGCATGCTGATCGAAGACCGGTAACAAATCTAGCATCTCGTCTTTCCTTTCAATCCTACCTGGTGCGGATCCCTCACCTTCCCTACCACAGTCCTCACATGCTCATTCCATTTCATATCGCTTCGCAATGGTACACTCTCGCTCCAAGAGCTCCTCCACTGGCACTGAGCGATGCGGTCGTACATCTTCAGCCATAAAAATGAAGCCAGGACCCAATGTACCCCTCAAAAGACGCACATGGGGAATGAGTATAGTGTCACACTAATGTTGACCAGTGAGGGTACCATGTTGAAAGATCTGAAGGTCAGTAGGTCCATGGAACGTTATACCTCCTCAAACCGTAACACCTGGGCCAGCAAAGCGATCGTGTTCGACAGTGTTCTGAGGTGCATTATGTACAGGATGACAATAATTGAACTGTATGAAAAAAAAACGTAAATTACGAGGGTCACTCCAAAAGAAATGCACACAATTTTTTTTTTAAATCCATCTTTTATTCTACAAGTTTGAAAGTTTTACAGTGCGTTGATACATCCTTTAGGAACTATATTTTCATTTCTCCAAATAATTTCCATCCTTCTCAACTGCCTTACGGCATCTTGGAACCAGCGCCTGTATACCCGCACGGTAGAGTTCTGGACCAACCTGCTGGAGCCACTGTTTGGCAGTGTGCACAAGGGTGTCATCATCTTCAAACCCTGTTTAACGAAGAGAGTCTTTCAGTTTCCCAAAGAGATGATAGTCACATGGAGCCAGGTCAGGACTGTAAGGCGGGTGTTTCAGTGTTGTCCATCCGAGTTTTGTGATCGCTTCCATTGTTTTTTGACTGACATGTGGCCATGCATTGTCGTACAACAGCAAAACATCCTGCTTTTGCCGATGTGTTTCTTCAGTGTCGCCACATATGCATCATAATTTATGGTGGTTCCACTTGGCATGATGTCCACAAGCAAGAGTCCTTCAGAATCGAAAAACACCGAAGCCATAACTTTTCCAGCAGAAGGTGTGGTTTTGAATTTTTTTGCTTGGGTGAATTTGCATGATGCCACTCCATTGATTGCCTCTTCGTTTCTGGTGAAAAATGATGGAGCCATGTTTCATCACCTGTCACAATTCTTCCAAGAAATTCATCTCCACCATTCTCGTACTGTTCCAAAATTTCTCTGCATGCCGTTTTTCTTGTTTCTTTATGAACCACTGTCAACATCCTGGGAACCCACCTGGCACAAACCTTTTTTAACGCCAACACTTTCAGTATTCTGCAAACACTTCCTTCCCCTATCCCAACGTAGCGTGACAATTCGTTCACTGTGATGCGTCTGCCAGCAGTCACCAATTCGTTAACACTTTGCACATTGTTTGGAGCGTGTGCAGTACAAGGCCTGCTGCTGCGAGGACAATCCTCAATATTGCCGTGCCCGCTGTCATCACGTAACCTGCTTGCCCACCGACTAACTGCACTGCGATCGACAGCAGCATCTCCATACACCTTTGTCAACCTCTTTTAGATGTTTACCACTGTCTCGTTTTTACAGCACAGGAATTCTGTGATAGCACTTTGCTTCTGGCGAACGTCAAGTGTAGTATCCATCTTGAAGACATGCTGTGACGGCGCCACTCACGGGAACAGGTTAAACTAAGTTTGAAAACAAACGGGAAGGATGTGTCTACACACTGTAAAACTTTCACACATGCAAAATGAAAACTCTATTTTTACAAAAATAGTGTGTATTTCTTTTGGAGTGACCCTCGTAGTAACAAACTATGGCGTTCACACACTTTATTCAACATGTGAACGTCACTACAGATATTCGGATTTCGGTTATGACATGTTCGATGTGCCTGCTATCATTGGCGATGATGTGGCGCAGACGAATAGCGCAATTCTGCATGATCCGCTGAAGTGTCGGAACACCGATGCTATCGATGACCTCCTGGATGGATGTTTACAGCTCAGCAATGGTTTTGGAGTTATTGCTGTACGCGTTGTCTTTAATATAGCCCCACAAAAAGGAGTCGCATGTGTTCAGATCCGGAGAATATGGCGGCCAATCGAGACGTATGCCAGTGGTCTCTTGGTAACCCAGAGCCGGAATGCGGTCCCCAAAGGGCTCCTCCAGGACATCAGACACTCTCCTGCTTCGATGGGATCGAACTTCGCCTTGCATGGAGCACATCTTATCGAAATCAGTGTGACTTTGGATAATAGGGATGAAATCGTCTTCCAAAACCTTCACGTACCGTTCGGTAGTCGCTGTGCCATCTAGGAATATCGCACCGATAATTCCGTGACTGGGCGCTGCACACCGCACTGTCACAAGTTGAGGATGAAGAGACTTCTCGATCGCGGGATGCAATTCTCAGTCCCCCAAAGCAATAAACATTATTGATGAACCCATCCAAATGAAAGTGGGCTTCTTCGCTAAACCAAATCATAGAGCGCGTACTAATTTCCACCATGCCACGCAGCCAACCGTGCAGTTTGAACGTACTAACGCTAACCGTTCAGAAGTTATGACGATTTTATTTCGTTTAGTTCAATAATTGTCACTCTAAAACATCGCGTGGTGAGAGGTGGGACAGAATCGAACAGGCAAATACATCAACTAGTGGCAATAGAGACTTCAACAATTCTGTAAAACTCAGCATTCAACACTGGCCTATACCGTACTGGAGCATTGCTCAGTAGCAAGAGCTGGTCGCAACAGGAGAAAATAAAATTTTACCTTCCTAAACTTAAATTGACGGGACAGTAAAGAGAGGTGAGCGATCAAGAGGTGCACAAGGCAGCTCGTGCATTAATGGGAGACAGAAGAATGTCTAGTCTACAGTTCAGTGGAGCTAGATGATTATCTGTGGGCCGAGCGATTCTAGGCGCTTCAGTCTGGAACCGCGCGACCGCTACGGTCGCAGGTTCGAATCCTGCCTCGGGCGTGGATGTGTGTGATGTCCTTAGGTTAGGTAGGTTTAAGTAGTCTAAGTTCTAGGGGGCTGATGACTTGAGATGTTAAGTCCCATAGTGCTCAGAGCCATTTGAACCATTTGATTATCTGTGGACAGTAGGTTTTCGGAGTCGGCGCGCACGCATGTGACGGCTTGGCCGGCGGCTGTTGCAGGCTACCTGGTGGACAAGTTCGGCAGGTACAAGCCGGTGGTGATCATCGCTCTGGTGCTCAACGCCGCCTTCCACCACTCGCTGATGCTCATCCCGCACATGGAGACGCCGGGGGACACGCCCTCCGCCTACGTCATGAGGCACCCGGATACGGGGAAGGTGGAGGTAAGTAGTAGGCAGGCGATCTGCCGGGATGCGATGGCACGAAACCTGCGTATTAGTACACAATAGTTATTTCGTTTACAGGTAATCATTATCAAGTGTAAGGTGCTGCGAATACATAGAAAGATAGATCCCTTATCATTTAGCTACAAAATCGCAGGTCAGCAACTGGAAGCAGTTAATTCCATAAATTATCTGGGAGTACGCATTAGGAGTGATTTAAAATGGAATGATCACATAAAGTTGATCGTCGGTAAAGCAGATGCCAGACTGAGATTCATTGGAAGAATCCTAAGGAAATGCAATCCGAAAACAAAGGAAGTAGGTTACAGTACGCTTGTTCGCCCACTGCTTGAATACTTCTCAGCGGTGTGGGATCCGTACCAGATAGGGTTGATAGAAGAGATAGAGAAGATCCAACGGAGAGCAGCGCGCTTTGTTACAGGGTCATTTAGTAATCACGAAAGCATTACGGAGATGATAGATAAACCCCAGTGGAAGACTCTGCAGGAGAGACGCTCAGTAGTTCGGTACGGGCTTTTGTTAAAGTTTCGAGAACATACCTTCACCGAAGAGTCCAGCAGTATATTTCTCCCTCCTACGTATATCTCGCGAAGAGACCATGAGGATAAAATCAGAGAGATTAGAGCCCACACAGAGGCATAGCGACAATCCTTCTTGCCACGAAAAATACGAGACTGGAATAGAAGGGAGAACCGATAGAGGTACTCAGGTTACCCTCCGCCACACACCGTCAGGTGGCTTGCGGAGTATGGATGTAGATGTAGATGTAGATCATCATTGGGTTGTCTGCCTTGCGGCAGGTTCTGACTGCATAGCCCTCCATGCTTCTCTGTCTTCTGCGTTCCTCTTCATTCTTTGGCACCCTCCCTGTGGCCTGCTGACAACATCCAGCATCTGGAACACTCTTCTGCCCTTCCCTCTCTTTCCCGGAACGAAACCTTCAATTGCCTCTACTAGAAGGCAATCTCTTTTTAGGATGTGTCCCATCCTGTTTAGTTTCCTGTTCTTCGCCGTCAGCAGCATCCTCCGTTGTTCTCCAAGTCTCCTCAGTACTTCTTCATTCCGGACTTTGTCAGCCCGGCTGATCTCCATTCTGCGCCATATCCACATTTCATATGCTTCAATTCTCTTCTCATCCTGCTTTCTCAAAGTCCACGTTTCTGCACTATACAAGGCCACGCTACATATTAAGCACTTAACCAGTCGCTTTCTTAGCTTCTTGTTTAAACAACTATTTAGCAGTTCATGCTGAAATTAATCTCCTTGACAGGTTAAAAAAAGACTGTCAAACAGTAGAAATCCAGGATGGAATGTAATAGTATTATAAAAAGGATAGTCATAGGTTTGTTTATAAATAATTGCCGCGCGGGATTAGCCGAGCGGTCTGGGGCGCTACAGTCATGGACTGTGCAGCTGGTCCCGGAGGTTCGAGTCCTCCCTCGGGCATGGGTGTGTGTATTTTTCCTTAGGATGATTTAGGTTAAGTAGTGTGTAAGCTTAGGGACTGATGACCTTAGCAGTTCAGTCCCATAAGATTTCACACACATTTGAACATTTTTTTTATAAATAATTCTTCTGCTGCCAGTCATGATTTTCTTTATTTACTTTTCACATCATGCGTTTCGGGAAATGATTCGCATTTTCAAGTGCGTTTTTTGTGTATATTATGCCATTTCTATGTGATGTTGTCGATGTGTGAGAGTCTGCTTCATTTCATTGACTTTACTGCAATGTATAAGAAACACGCGATGCTTTTTAGTTGGTTATGGATCTTTTTGTAAAGTAAGTGGCGAAATTTAAAAGAAGGGAACCAAACAGCGAGATCATCAGTCCCATCGGATTAGGGAAGGATGCGGGAAGGAACTCGGCCAAACCCTTTCAATGGAATAATTCAGGCATTTTCCTGAAGCGACTTAGGGAAATGACGGAAAAGGTAGATGAGGATGGCCGGAGGCAGGTTTGAACCGTCGTTCTCCTGTATGCATTTCCGTAAGGATTAACTACTTTTGGTGCGGTACTGGCGACTGGTCTGTTTTCTCCACCGTTCCTCCCGTTTGCGCAGGTGTGGTGGAGCCCCTGCCCGAGCCGCGAGTGCCCCGAGGAGGAGGAGCTGGACATGATCCTGGCGTCGTGCACGGACCACTGCCTGCTCAAGGAGGCGCAGCCGGACCTGGCGACGGCCGCGCCGCCCCCGCAGTTGCGCCGGCCCCCGCAGCTGCGGCCCAACCCGCCGCCCCCCGCGTCGCCACAGCTGTCGGTGCCCAAGGGCTGCCCCACGCTTGACGAGCTGATGGCAGCCGCCGGCATGGCCGTCACGCCCAAGCCGCTGCACTTCCTCATGGGCTGGGACAAGCGCAAGAACCGGCGGTAAGCTCTTTTCTACATCTCATACGTAATCAGCATGGTTTCAGAAAACATCGTTCTTGTGCAACGCAGCTAGCTTTTTATTCGCACGAGGTAATGGCCGCTATCGACACGGGATCTCAAGTTGATTCCGTATGTCTAGATTTCCGGAAAGCTTTCGACACCGTTCCTCACAAGTGACTTCTGATCAAGCTGCGGGCCTATGGGGTATCGTCTCAGTTGTGCGACTGGATTCGTGATTTCCTGTCAGGAAAGTCGCAGTTCGTAGTAATAGACGGCAAATCATCGAGTAAAACTGAAGTGATATCAGGTGTTCCCCAGGGAAGCGTCCTGGGACCTTTGCTGTTCCTGATCTATATAAATGATCTGGGTGACAATCTGAGCAGTTCTCTTAGGTTGTTCGCAGATGATGCTATAATTTACCGTCTAGTAAGGTCTTCCGAAGACCAGTATCAGTTGCAAAGCGATTTAGAAAAGATTGCTGTATGGTGTGGCAGGTGACAGTTGACGCTAAATAACGAAAAGTGTGAGGTGATCCACATGAGTTCCAAAAGAAATCCATTGGAATTCGATTAGTCGATAAATAGTACAATTTTCAAGGCTGTCAATTCAACTAAGTACCTGGGTGTTAAAATTACGAACAACTTCAGTTGGAAAGACCACATAGATAATATTGTGGGGAAAGCGAGCCAAAGGCTGCGTTTCATTGGCAGGACACTTAGAAGATGCAACAATTCCACTAAAGAGACAGCTTACACTACACTCGTTCGTCCTCTGTTAGAATATTGCTGTGCGGTGTGGGATGCTTACCAGGTGGGATTGACGGAGGACATCGAAAGGGTGCAAAAAAGGGCAGCTCGTTTTGTATTATCACATAATAGGGCAGAGAGTGTGACAGATATGATACGCGAGTTGGGATGGAATTCATTGAAGCAAAGACGGTTTTCGTCGCGGCGAGATCTATTTACGAAATTTCAGTCACCAACTTTCTCTTCCGAATGCGAAAATATTTTGTTGAGCCCAACCTACATAGGTATGAATGACCATCAAAATAAAATAAGAGAAATCAGAGCTCGAACAGAAAGGTTTAGGTGTTCGTTTTTCCCACGCGCAGTTCGGGAGTGGAATGGTAGGGAGATAGTATGATTGTGGTTCGATGAATCCTCTGCCCAGCACTTATGAATTGCGGAGTAATCATGTAGATGTAGATGTAGATGTAGATCTGCATCTACATCTACGTGATTACTCTGCTATTCATAATAAAGTGCCTCGCAGAGGGTTCAGTTGATGTCGACAACTACCGCCCAGTCTCTCTTCTGACTGCCCTATCCAAAATTCTCGAAAAAGTAATGTATTGTAGAGTAGCTTCACACTATAATGGATTATACTGTAAATGATGAAAGTATGTGAATGCAGCTTGCCGCTAACTTGGTGTAATGTCTCTCACACATAAACCTGTACAGTAAAGTAAGGGCCTCCTGTTTTATCTTTGGGCTGATCCGTGATAAGACAGACAAACAATTATACTAATGGAGGATTCTGCGTATTTTCCTTAATTTCATTCGCTCTCTCTCTCTCTCCCTCTCTCTCTCTCTCTCTCTCTCTGTCATTTATATTATATACAGTTTTAAATATATTATTTAATTACGTGAACTCAGCCCAATAGAATCTCTGGTGGAGCCCTTCGTCTTAATATTCAGCGGCTGGCTTGCTGTAAAAGATCTTTATATCTATTATTATTGTTAAGCGCTGCATTCAGTTGGGAAAATCGATCGTTTGAACCATTCGTTCATTTTACGACAGATTTAGAATTTCAGATGTGTCCGAAGCCTTTTTGGACGATTTTATAAAATCTCGGTGATTGCAGGCTCTCTTCGTCACAACTTAAACTTCCCCACTAATTACAGGGCCAAGACAATCATCAATGATTCAGACAGAGAACTCATTCGTCATTCACTCTGGAATAAAAGGGTCACAAACCTTATTTCTGAGGAAAATTGTATATTCAATCCATCTCCATTACATGTTCCGTTTTCTGTTGATTCCAAGTCTTACTTAATTTGCGTTTACAGTTTTTCTCTCTCTTCAAATAACCCGCTAGTGGCACAAACGTTAATAGCTCGCTTTAGCGAGAAGAAGAAGGAATATGTCTCTTTTAGCAACCCGACAATCTTCCAACCGATACTTCCGAAGCTGTCCTCCTTATCCGTCCCTGACAACCATGGAGAATACATATATGTATCTCTGTTCTTCCAAAGAATAAACTTACTAGAAAAATACCTTGGCGTCGACGAGCTGTCGGCGCATATATTACTAGAAAATCCGATCAGATACTTTCCAAAAGTGAATAAATGTGGATGATTTGATTGATAATTATTAATTATTGCGTGGTAGAGGGTAATTTTCCGTGGGGAGATTACAACGCCCCTCGCAGCGAGCGAAGTTTGTGAGCTCAATTTTTATTTGCCGAACACACTTCGCGAGCTATCTATTAGTGTGGATAACCCGGAAGTGATAATTGTCAGTCCTCCGACTGAAAAAGAATATTATGTTTAAGACAGACGAAGAAAAGAAATATTGAAAACAGAAGAAATGACGAGACAGGTACCGCGGCTGTATTGCTTTTACGTGCATCAATGTGTTATGTCTGCTGTGCACAACCAAGGAAGATGATCTTTCATGAACCTGTTATCAGGGTCTACCCATTCGGGAACTTTCTTAAGCAGGGAAACCTTGGAAAACCTCTTAAGCCTAGACCCCCAGCTTACGGCACATAGAAGATAGGAAAGCCTATAGAAGGAGAAAAAAATAATTGTGGAAATAGATCTCTAAATAAAAGATAGGGATCGATTTATATAACGCTTTGGAGAAGAGTGATTTGTGCCTCTAGCAAAAAAAAAACATTTTACAATAAATAATGTAAGTTTTCGTTTTACAATCTTGTTCCTAGGACAATCTCTTGCGGTGCTAAAACTCCCCCGGGTCTTGCATGTCCCCGACGTCCACATTTGTAGTCGATCTTCTACGCGGCCCACTTTGTAGTCGGTCTTCTACGCGGCCCCCAATGGGAAGAGTAGAAGGAACAGGGATACCCGATTTCACATGCAACATTCATTCCGAAAGAATTAGCAATGAGAACTGGTTAGGTTGCACCGTCCAAGATTCTCCTTTTTGAAAGCAAAATCCTTATGGCTTCATGCATCCTTTTTCTTACGACGTACTTCAAGGAATTTCATCATTAACTAATGCTGTTGCCAAAACATCCTCATATTTATTCTAGTTTGAATACTCTTTCGGACTTTGCATCCCCACTTGTGCTTATAAGTCCGAAAATTCTGACACATTTCTGTCAATGATTTGTTCTTCGTAATTTAAAGGATTCATGCAACTTACAGTAGATTTTGGATTCAAATCATCGAATAATGGAAAGTGTGGTTCATTTTATACAAAGACATAATCCCTCATTTCCTTGAAAGTCATGTAATTTATCAATACTCAAAAACTTTTTATCCTAAATACACATATTTCTCCAATTGATTGTTGAAATGTAAAAGTTATTAGCATTGAGGAATGCGGATTCACTTCTTTCATTTATTCTCTGATTCATACGGCGTTCACACATGCACATATATGGAAATGGATTTTTCTCTTTCAAACAAAAATTCCAAACGAACACGATCCATTAAATAACTACTAATTCTATGAATATTACTTTCTTTAAACATTCAATAATAAATTAAAAACTCTTAACTTCTAATTATAACACCTTTTCCTTTCAAAGTTCAACATGAATCAGTTTATCCTCGCGTTTGGTGCGAGTCTCTTACAAAGCGTATCTGTGTCGTCTATATCGATTCTAACTCTCGCGCCGACGTCAACTGTTTTGCGCGGGAAATTATCTTTGCGGCGTTAACCGTCACTCATGATTCACTGCCTCAACACATCCCTTCACACGTTTACACATCTAAGTGTGCACTTGAAATTATATATGAACCTTCACTCGGAACCTCTTTTGATTATTCAGCGTCATTTACGGGAAACATTTCATTGTTCTTGAAGGTCAGTTAGATCCTTTATAAATCTTGATGACATTAGCAATGCTAAAGTTCCATGTTCACCCAAACACAGGTGAAGCCTATCTCCACTATCTTCTTTGCAACACTCGATAGTAATAGTTAGTCACTATTTCTATATTCTGTGTCACTGATTAATTATTTCAATTTAAAGTTTTCTAACACTACACACACAGTTTATTGTTATGTTTTTTTCGAGCGTTCATCTCTGTCACTCGCAACACCATTTCTCCCTATCTTCTAATCTTCATTAAATTTTTTCAAGTCGTTATGGGAAAATAACCCTTTTATTTTGTTCGACCCCGGGTATGCTAATAGATAAGCCCCAGGATTCGGAATTTGTATGATAATGTATGGGCCAGTATATAGTAACTCCCATTTCTTTATACTTTTCTTTATTAAGGATGATTTGGTATGTCTTTTGACTAGTACCTTTTCTCCGACCCGGTATGTCTGTACCCTCTTGATTAATTTGTCAAATTGTTGTTTTCTCTGATCAGCTTTTTTCGTCATATTTATGATGGCTTGTCTTATTTTTTCTTCCCAAGGCATCTCAGTTTCCTGAGTTTTGGGCATATGTTCAGTCCAGAAGTTTTCCTCTTTTGCTTCGAACATCAATTCATGAGGTGTATATCCAGTTGAGGAGTGGGGCATGTTATTGTATATCTGCTCAAACTCTTCCACAGAATTTGCCCACGCAGTCTGCTTATTATGGCAATACGTCCTCATAAATCGATTGAACTCTCTAAAAATTCTCTCAACTAAATTGCCTTGTGGGTGGTAAAATGATGTTAGTATGGGTTTCACACCGACTTGAGACAAAGTTTGTTTCCATCGGAGTCCCGTGAATATCTTGGCATTGTCTGTTATGATCGCTTTAGGGGTACCAACATGTGGAAGATAATCCCTTATCAATCTTAATACAATTACTTTCGCTGTAGCCGCCTTTATCGGGTATAGCTTTACGTATTTCGTACACACATCGCGAAATGCCAACACATATCTAACACCACCTCTTGAAGTAGGTAACGGTCCACACAGATCGCACGAAATTAATTCTTTTGGTTCTTGGACTAATATAGAGTATAATGGGTGCTTACTCCCTTTTGAATTCGGCTTTGTTTTTGGCAGATTATGCATTTCTTTAAATCCTCATGCACTCTGCGCTTTATGCTGGGAAAATAACAGTACCCACTTATCTTGTCTGCACATTTTGTCGCACCGAAATGTCCCCAGGTTAAATGAGTGAACCATACAAGTTTCTCTATTTGCGCCTCAGGTATACAAACACACCAACGGACTTTGTTTGGCCTTCCACAGCGGAAAAATAATACGCCATTTACCAGTTTGTAATAATTTGCCATCTGATCCGAAGGTTGGTGTTGTAACCTTTGAATGACACTTCCCCATTGAGCATCTCTTTTCTGCAACTGGGCCATATGCGCACACAAATTGACGTAGTACGTCTTAAATGGATTTTCGTGCAGCAGCAATACAGGGAATTCTGAGTTATTATTTACTTCAATCTCTTTGGTTAAACCCTGCGGTGACCTTGATAGAGCGTCAGCAATAATGTTTTGTTGTCCTGAGACATGCACGATCTTAAATTGGTATTGTTGCAGAGCGAGAGTCCATCTAGCCAGTCTGGGGTGTAACAGTCTACACGTTTGTAAAAACGTTAATGATTGATGATCGCAATATACGATAGTCTTTCACCCATATAGATAATAATGAAATTTTTTAAAACCCCAGACGACCGCAAGAGCCTCTAATTCTGTCGTCGTGTAAGTTCGTTCACCGTTGGACAAAACACGACTGGCAAACGCAATAGGACAGAAGGTGAGTTGTCCATTTATCTTGCGTACTTGGAAAAGGCACGCTCCAAGACCCACATTCGACGAATCTGTTGACAAGTAAAATTCTTCTTGCATGTCCGGATGGTACAAAAGCGGTGCATTTACTAATTGTTTCTTTATCTCCTCGAATGCTTCGTGACACTCTAATGTCCAGAGCCAGGGCACATCCTTCTTCAGTAAACTATTTAGAGCTGCTGCATTCATGGCCTGATTTGTTATAAATCTTCTAAAAAATGAGGCAAGACCCATAAACCCTTTTAATTGCCTCCTATTTCTGGGTGTTGGAAATTTACTAATCGCAATTAGCTTCTCCTTGGTTGGTAAAATTCCCTTTGCGTCAATTATATGCCCCAGGAACTTGATTCTGTTTACTGCAAAATGGGATTTCTGTAGGTTAGCAGTTATTCCCATGGTTTTAAACACGTCCAACACCCGGCTCAGTAAGATAATATGCTCCTCCCAAGTCTTCGATGCAATAAGCAAATCATCAACAAACACTGTTATCCTGGTTCTTAGTTCAGGGCCTAGTGCATAATCTAGAGCTGCTATAAAGATTCCAGCACTAATGTTGAGTCCGCAAGGAACTACAGTAAATTGGTAACTTCTTCCGGAATAAATGAAAGCCGTATATTTCCTTGATCACTCATTCAGCTTGACTTGCCAATAAGAACTCCGCAAATCAATGCTTGTCAAATATTGGACATCCTGGAACCGTTGTATAAGTTCGTCTATGTTTTCCGGATGTGTTCTCACTGGAATTATAATTTTATTTATTTCTCTGGCGTCGAGTACCAGTCTCACAGTCCCATTTGCTTTTGGCACGACCAACAATGGGGAGCAGTATGGGCTTGTAGAGGGTTCGATCAAACCCCATTTCAACATGCGATCTATTTCTTTCTGAACTTGAGCCTTTAACCTCCAGGGAACAGGATAGAAAGTTCTACAATACGTTTCGTGCGGCTTAACGTAGAGATGGCATATGTATCCCTTAATAACTCCTGGCCTTTCATCAAACACGTTTTTATACGCTAATAATAATTCTTTTAGCTGCTTCTTCTGATCTTCAGTAATGCAGTCGGATTCATTTAACTTCTCGTATACTAATTGACCGAAATCTCCTTTGACTTGGAACTCACTAATTACATGCTGTTTAGAATTTTGTGCCGTCCTGATTACTTGCACACTGATCCCACAATTATATTTTCTCGTAAGGCTTTCTTTTTTCAACAACTCCAACTCAACTTCTTGTTTATTAACATTCAACCAAATGTTTCCTGTTTTAAAATCTATTCTGCATCCGTATTGACGTAGGCTGTCGACCCCGATAATGCAATCTACCACCAAATTTTTCACAACAAGGAATGTGCTTAATATTGCTACATTTCCGACTTCTACACTAAGTAGTGGCTGCACTTTTACATTAGCCGATCTAGCCCCAACGGCGCCTATTATTCTGCAATTTTGAACTGGAAAAATTGGTACTCGTCTTATATTTCTGATCTTGTTGAATAGTGCCTCCGAAATAACATTTGTGGTTGCAGCTGTATCTAAAACCGCCACTATAGGTACGGTCTCCAAAATGACTTGCACTTCGGCTACTGCCACCTGTTCCTTATCCTCATCCTGTGGTTCTAAGTCCTCGGTCAGTTCATCTGCCAGTAATCGTTCATCATTATACATTAGCATGGGTACATATATCCTGTTGCCCCTCAACCAATTGTTGACCGCTCCTCCGGGGCACGAGTGGGTCCTTACAAGTTTGTTGGATTTTGATTTGCCTGCTGGTTGACATCATCCGTCACTTCGGTAATTACCGGTTGATTCGTAGATGTCCGTCCCCACTGATGTTGGTTATTTGAGTTCATTCCCCCCGGTTGATTCCACTTTCTATTACTGTTATTATTCCAGGCTTGAGGTCTGAAATTCCTTTCGTTCCCCCACACGGGATTGTATCTTTTCCCATTCCTGTTGTTCCTTGGATAGCCCCTCGCAAGACTATTGCCGATATTATTATTGAGATTTTGAGGGGTTTCTCCACTATTTAACGATCTCTGTCCATTCCCTTGCCTACCGTTTGGCGGAGGTTCTATCTCCCTATATTGGAATCTGTTATTACGGGCTTTCTGGTTGTTCTCTTCAATAATTTCTATATGGTCTAACGTCGTGAGGAACGACTCCAAGTCTTTATCATTGCCGTAAATCAATTGATTCCGGATGCTAATTGGTAGTCTTGCCTTAAGTATGTTTATTATGTCTGGCAATGGCATAGGTCTGTCCCAGTATCTAGTTTTATTTATATATTTTTCCAAATACTTCCTAAGGCTTCCTTTTGAAAAGGAGAAAGGCTCTGCGTAGAGCACCTCCTGCCTTAGGCGTTCCTGTACCCCTTCTGACCAGAACTTTGCTAAAAACGCCTTCTCAAAATCGTCATATGTCGAGCAAACAGAAGTCATGTCCGAGGCCCAAATCGCCCCCGAACCTTGTATATATCCTGTAACGAAACTGATCTTCTGCCACTCCGACCAAGTTCTGGGTAGCACTCCTCTGAAACTTCGAATAAAAACAATTGGATGGACCCCCCTTTTGTCAGTGTTAAAAATCTGGAATTGCCGATGCTTTATCATTTTTTCTTCGGCATGGCAAAGGCTTTCGTAATCTCCGTTAGATAAGACTTCACGCGAACAACTAGCTCGAGGCAATTTCATGTTTGAGTTACTTGCACAAGTCGGTATCGTGTGCGAATGTGCAGTAACTGGCTCTATAGTCGCTGCCAACTTCTGCTGCTGGCCTGTATTCATTTGTTCTGAGCCTTGTTGTGAAACGCGTATCGACTCTTCTATCGTTTGTTTCCAATGCTCGAAATCAGCACCTAACTGCTGTCGCACTTCCTCAAGTCCTTTCGCAAACATATTCTCTTCCTGTTTGCCGGATAGACTCTGGAATGCTGCCTTAACATTTTGCTCAACGTTTTCACACATTAGCCTTTTGTTTTCTAATGTGATTTCGGATAATTTACCCGTTAATACATTAATTTGGTGGTCTATAACATCTTGACGCTCTGTCAGATGTTCAACACTTTCCTTTAGGTTAGTCTGCGTACGTGCCAATTCAGGAAGTTGCGCAATTGCACATGACATGGCATCTTGCTTTTGTACTAATTGCGGAACCATTTCCACCTGTTCCCGTACGGTATCTATCTTAATAGCCACATACTCCTTCATTTCTACACGTACGCGGTGAGTAGATTCCTCACATTGAGCTTTCACCAATTCTATTTGTGCAGTTAATTTTCGTTCCGTCTCTTCGGCCTGATCTTTAAGTTCCTTTGTCTTCGCCTCTATCCGCTGCTCTAATTCGGAAAAACTGTCTTGTAACTGCTGCTTAATCTCAGTTTTCAAATTTTCCTGCCCTTCCGTAACTGAGGCTAATTTTGTATTCAAATCATTTTGCCCTTCAGTAACTGAGGCTAATTTTGTATTCAAATCATTTTGCCCTTCAGTAACCGAGGCTAATTTCGCATTAATATCGGTTTTCATATTATTCATGCTCTCGGTTATCATCTGCATCTGTCTCATGATAATTACCAATGGATCTAATCCATGTTGCGTACTTGCTGTTACATCTCCAGCCGTGTCTACCGGGCGTTCTATTGCGCTATCTGCAGCGATCGGTTCTACAACACTTCTTACTACATCATTATTATCAGTGCTAACAGCTGAAGGCTGTTGCGTGCTGTTCTGCTTGACTCATCTTAAACATTGCCCTAGTTAAAACCATATAAATGTTCTACCGTCAATATATATATCTCTCCCTTCTACTGTCACTATATGTAACTCCGTTCACACAAGAGTACTTCTGTGGCTAGTTTCTTACTGTACTTATACAGATAAATGCAACTGGGGCAGGTCAATCAAACTACATCTAGCATGAACACAATTAATCAGTGTTCAAGTATCCAATAACACTAAATAGAAAAGCGTATACTACTTCTATACTAGCAAGCTTTAATAATAAAATTATAGATCTGGCCTTTTCTCTGCGCCCAGCGTGTTGTTTTATGTTCTTATTTGTAGATCCACTTAATGTGACTGCGAGTATTTCTTCTTTTTTCCAAGTGTCAGTTAAGTTGGCTCGTCGTAGTTCACATGAAACAGAGAACAAAATTATTTTAACAACGTCCAAAAACGTGTCCTGTCACGGATTGGCCATTATAATGGATTATACTGTAAATGATGAAAGTATGTGAATGCAGCTTGCCGCTAACTTGGTGTAGTGTCTCTCACACATAAACCTGTACAGTAAAGTAAGGGCCTCCTGTTTTATCTTTGGGCTGATCCGTGATAAGACAGACAAACAATTATACTAATGGAGGATTCTGCGTATTTTCCTTAATTTCATTCGCTCTCTCTCTCTCTCTCTCTCTCTGTCCTTTATCTATATACAGTTTTAAATATATTATTTAATTACGTGAACTCAGCCCAATAGAAT
Source organism: Schistocerca nitens (assembly GCF_023898315.1). NCBI lineage: Eukaryota > Metazoa > Arthropoda > Insecta > Orthoptera > Acrididae > Schistocerca > Schistocerca nitens. Next base: position 133,265,749 of record NC_064614.1, on the reverse strand, counting down.
CTCTGGTGGAGCCCTTCGTCTTAATATTCAGCGGCTGGCTTGCTGTAAAAGATCTTTATATCTATTATTATTGTTAAGCGCTGCATTCAGTTGGGAAAATCGATCGTTTGAACCATTCGTTCATTTTACGACAGATTTAGAATTTCAGATGTGTCCGAAGCCTTTTTGGACGATTTTATAAAATCTCGGTGATTGCAGGCTCTCTTCGTCACAACTTAAACTTCCCCACTAATTACAGGGCCAAGACAATCATCAATGATTCAGACAGAGAACTCATTCGTCATTCACTCTGGAATAAAAGGGTCACAAACCTTATTTCTGAGGAAAATTGTATATTCAATCCATCTCCATTACATGTTCCGTTTTCTGTTGATTCCAAGTCTTACTTAATTTGCGTTTACAGTTTTTCTCTCTCTTCAAATAACCCGCTAGTGGCACAAACGTTAATAGCTCGCTTTAGCGAGAAGAAGAAGGAATATGTCTCTTTTAGCAACCCGACAATCTTCCAACCGATACTTCCGAAGCTGTCCTCCTTATCCGTCCCTGACAACCATGGAGAGTACATATATGTATCTCTGTTCTTCCAAAGAATAAACTTACTAGAAAAATACCTTGGCGTCGACGAGCTGTCGGCGCATATATTACTAGAAAATCCGATCAGATACTTTCCAAAAGTGAATAAATGTGGATGATTTGATTGATAATTATTAATTATTGCGTGGTAGAGGGTAATTTTCCGTGGGGAGATTACAACACCTTTGTAAAAATAAAGTTTTAACAAAATTTAGTTTGGTTTCCAGAGGGGTTCCTCAACGGAAAATGCTATATGTACTTTCACTAATGAAATATTAAATGCTCTGAGTAACCGGAAGTCACCCGTTGGGATTTTTTGTGATCTATCAAAGGCTTTTCATTGTGTAATTATGGAATACTTCTAGATAAGCTCAAGTATTGTGGTATGAATGGGACAGTGCTCAAATGGTTTAAATCTTATCTAACTGGAAGAGTGCCGGAAGTTGAAATAAGCAGTTCCCATAATACAGGGTGTTACAAAAAGGTACGACCCAACTTTCAGGAAGCATTTCTCACACACAAATAAAGAAAAGATGTTATGTGGGCATGTGTCCGGAAACGCTTAATTTCCATGTTAGAGCTCATTTTAGTTTCGTCAGTATGTACTGTACTTCCTCGATTCACCGCCAGTTGGCCCAATTGAAGGAAGGTAATGTTGACTTCGGTGCTTGTGTTGACATGCGACTCATTGCTCTACAGTACTAGCATCAAGCACATCAGTACGTAGCATCAACAGGTTAGTGCTCATCACGAACGTGGTTTTGCAGTCAGTGCAATGTTTACAAATGCGGAGTTGGCAGATGCCCATTTGATGTATGGATTAGCACGGGGCAATAGCCGTGGCGCGGTACGTTTGTATCGAGACAGATTTCCAGAACGAAGGTGTCCCGACAGGAAGACGTTCGAAGCAATTGATCGGCGTCTTAGGGAGCACGGAACATTCCAGCCTATGACTCGCGACTGGGGAAGACCTAGAACGACGAAGACACCTGCAATGGACGAGGCAATTCTTCGTGCAGTTGACGATAACCCTAATGTCAGCGTCAGAGAAGTTGCTGCCGTACACGTTGACCACGTCACTGTGTGGAGAGTGCTACGGGAGAACCAGTTGTTTCCGTACCATGTACAGCGTGTGCAGGCACTATCAGCAGCTCATTGGCCTCCACGGGTACACTTCTGCGAATGGTTTATCCAGCATTGTGTCAATCCTCATTACAGTGCAAATGTTGTCTTTACGGATGAGGCTTCATTCCAACGTGATCAAATTGTAAATTTTCACAATCAACATGTGTGGGCTGACGAGAATCCGCACGCAATAGTGCAATCACGTCATCAACACAGATTTTCTGTGAACGTTTGGGCAGGCATTGTTGATGATGTCTTGATTGGGCCCCATGTTCTTCCACCTACGCTCAATGGAGCACGTTATCGTGATTTCATACGGGATACTCTACCTGTGCTGCTAGAACATGTGCCTTTACAAGTACGACACAACATGTGGTTCATGCACGATGGAGCTCCTGCACATTTCAGTCGAAGTGTTCGTACGCTTCTCAACAACAGATTCGGTGACTGATCGATTGGTAGAGGCGGACCAACTCCATGGCCTCCACGCTCTCCTGACGTCAACCCTCTTGACTTTCATTTATGGGGGCATTTGAAAGCTCTTGTCTACGCAACCCCGGTACCAACTGTAGAGACTCTTCGTGCTCGTATTGTGGACGGCTGTGATACATTACCCCATTCTCCAGGGCTGCATCAGCGCATCAGGGATTCCATGCGACGGAGGGTGGATGCATGTATCCTCGCTAACGGATGACATTTTGAACATTTCCTGTAACAAAGTGTTTGAAGTCACGCTGATACGTTCTGTTGCCGTGTGTTTCCATTCCATGATTAATGTGATTTGAAGAGAAGTAATAAAATGAGCTCTAACATGGAAAGTAAGCGTTTCCGGGCACATGTCCACATAACATATTTTCTTTCTTTGTGTGTGAGGAATGTTTGCTGAAAGTTTGGCCGTACCTTTTTGTAACACCCTGTATACGAAAAACCGGTGATTTCTCAAACTGGGGAACAATCAAGAATGGCGTGCCGCAAGGTTCGGTCTTGGGTCCTTTGCTGTTCTTAATATATATTAATGACTTGCCATTCTATATTCACCAAGATGCAAAGCCGGTACTTTTTGCCGATGATACAAGTATAGCTATCACACCCGACAGACAAAAGAATTAACTGGTGAAATTGAAAACGATGTTTTTGAGAGAATCATTAAGTGGTTCTCTACAAATGGGCTCTCATTAAACTTTGACAAAACACAGTATATACAGTTCCACACAGTAAATGGAATGACCCCATTAATAAATATAGACTTCGATCAGAAATCGGTAGCTAAGGTAGAATATTCAAAATTTCTTGGTGTATGCATTGATGAGGGGTTAAAGTGGAAAAAAATACACTGAGGATCTGCTTAAACGTTTGAGTTCAGCTACTTATGCTATTAGAGTCATTGCAAATTTTGGCGATATACATCTCAGTAAATTAGCTTACCACGCCTATTTTCATTCTCTGCTTTCGTATGGCATCATATTCTGGGGTAACTCATCAATGAGTAAAAGAGTGTTCATTGCACAAAAGCGTGTAATCGGAATAATTGCTGGAGCTCATCCAAGATCATCCTGCAGACACTTATTTAAAGAGCTAGAAATCTTCACTGTAGCCTCACAATATATATATTCACTTATGAAATTTGTTATTAACAATCCGAACGAATTCAAAAGTAATTGCAGTGTACATGGCTACAACACTAGGAGAAAGGATGATCTTCACTACTCCAGGTTAAATCTAACTTTGGCTCGGAAGGGGGTAAATTATGCTGCTACAAAAGTCTGTGGTCACTTACCTAATAGCATCAAAAGTCTGACAGATAGACATATAGCATTTAAAAGGAAATTAAAAGAATTTCTTAATGGCAACTCCTTCTACTCATTAGATGAATTTTTGGATATAGTCAGTGGGTAAGTTCCCAACCCCCACAAAAAAAAAAAAAATAAAAAATAAAATAAAATAAAAAAAATTAAAAATTTTGAGTGTCATGTAATATTTTGTCTAATGTAATATCTTGTACAGACACCTTTTATTAACCTGACACGTTCCACAACATTACGAAGTGTCGTATTCATGATTTATGGAACAAGTAATAATCTAATCTAATCTAATCTAACCTTCATGCTGTCTCTCTACTGTTCCACTCTCGAACGACACGCGGGAAAAACGAGCACTTTAATTTTTCCGTGCGATCCTTGATTTCTCTTATTTTATCGTGCTGATCGTTTCTCCCTATGTAGGTGGGTGCCAACAGAATGTTTTCGCAATCGGAGGAGAAAACTAGTGATTGAAATTTCATGAGAAGATCCCGTCGCAACGAAAAACGCCTTTGTTTTAATGATTGCCACTCCAATTCACGTGTCTTGTCTGTGACACTATCTCTCCTATTTCGCGATGATACAAAAGGAGCTGCCCTTCTTTGTACTTTTTCGATGTCATCCGTCAGTCCCATCTGATGCGGATCCCACACCGCACAGTAGTACTCCAGAACAGGGCGGAAAGGCGTAGTGTAAGCAGTGTCTTTGGTAGACCTTTTGCACCTTCTAAGTGTTCCGCCAATGAATCGCAGTCTTTGGTTTTCTCTACCCACAATATTATCTATGAGATCGTTCCAATTTAGTTTATTTGTAATTGTAATCCCTAAGTATTTAGTTGAATTTACAGCCCTCAGATTTCTGTGACTTATCGCGTAATCGAAATTTAGCTGATTTCTGTTAGTGCTCATGTGAATAACTTCGCTCTTTTCTTTATTCAGGGTCAATTGCCACTTTTCGCACCATACAGATATCTTATCTAAATCATTTTGCAAGTCGTTTTGATCATCTGATGACTACTCAGATTGTCTGGACCGGAGGCCTTGCCTTTATTAAGTGATTTAAGCTGCTTTGTTACACCGGGGATATCTACTTCTATGTTTCTCATCTTGGCAGTTGTTCTTGATTGGAATTCAGGAATATTTACTTCGTCTTCTTTGGTGAAGGAGTTTCGGAAAACCATGTTTAATAACTCTGCTTTAGTGGCACTGTCATCAGTGACTCCACCGTTGTTATCGCGCAGTGAAGGTATTGATTGTGTCTTGCCGCTGGTGTGCCTTATGTATGACCAGAATCTCTTTGGGTTTTCTGCCAGATTTCGAGACAGAATTTCGTTGTGGAAATTATTAAAAGTATCTCGCATTTAAGTACGCGCCTTATTTCGAACATCTGTAAAACTTTGCCAATCTTGGGGATTTTGCGTTCTTTCAAATTTGGAATGCTTTTTTCGTTGCTTAAGCAACAACGATCTGACACGTTTTGTGTACCATGGGGGATTATGTGGTATATGTCTCTCAATTGCTGTTGATACTATCTCTTTGAAAACATTCCACAACTTTTCTACACTTACATGTTCAGATCGGAAGGAGTAGACGCGCTGTCTAGGGCGTCTTGTCACGTTCCTTGCGGCTCCCCCCATCGGAGGTTCGAGTCTTCCCTCGGGCATGGGTGTGTTGTCCTTAGCATAAGTTAGTCTAAGTTAGATTAAGTAGTGAGTAAGCTTAGGGACCGATGACTTCAGCAGTTTGGTCCGGTAACACCTTACTAAAAAAAAAAAAAAAAAAAAAAAAAAAAAAAACTCTATTCAACAACCGTGCTTTAGCTTGAGTAGTAGGTAAACTTTTCACAGAACCACTGTCAGACAACACTATCTGATCAAAAGTAACCAGAGAGCTATTTGTTCGCATCAAACTCAGTGTGTCCACCATTGCTTCAACTCTACTGGGGATAGTTCCAATGAGTGTCTGAATATCTAGGCAGGGTGGGTAGGGGTGGCAGCCCATTCTTTCTCCAGAGCCAAAATCAGAGCAGGTAGTTCAAGTGCGAAAATTCGGGCTCTTAATTTGTTCACGAAGGAAAACGACGAAGGTCTAGACAATGGGGATTTGGTACAGTTCATTCACTGGTACAGTATACAAATTTATTTAACACAAACAGAATTACATTAATCCAAGAAAATATTTAATTACACAACAATAAATTTTAATAGTGAACAATAATCAGTGATGGCAGGAAATGCCAATTATAACTCGCATGCAGTCACTGTTTGTCAGACCATAAGATAAAAGACTAATGATACGAAGTTCAAGCCAAATACACTGAAGCGCCAAACAAACTGGTATAGGCATGCTTATTCAAATATAGAGATATGTAAACAGGTAGACTGCACAGTATTCAGTAAACAGGCAGAATACGACGCTGCAATCAGCAACGCCTATACAAGACAACAAGTGTCTGCTGCAGTTCTTAGATCGGTTACTGCTGTTACAATGGCGGGTTATCCAAGATTTAACTGAGTTTGAATGTGGTATTATAGTCGGCGCACGAGCGATGGGATGCAGCAGCTCCGAGATAGCTATGAAGTGGGGATTTTCCCGTACGACCATTTCAAGATTGTACCGAGAGTGTACCGTGAATATCAGGAATCCGGGAAAACATCAAATCTACGACATTGCTGCGGCTGGGAAAAAATTCTGCAAGAAAGGGACCAACTACGACTGAAGAGAATCGTTTAACGTGACAGAAGTGTAACCCTTCCGCAAATTGCTGCAGATTTAAACGATGGGCCATCAATAAGTATCAATGTGCGAACCATTCAACGAAACATCATCGATGTGGGCTTTAGGAACCGAAGGTCCACTCATGTACCCTCGATTTCACGACACAAAACTTTACGCCTCGCCTGGGCCCGTCAACACCGACATTGGACTGTTGATGAGTGGTAACATGTTGCGCCGGCCGAAGTGGCCGTGCGGTTAAAGGCGCTGCAGTCTGGAACCGCAAGACCGCTACGATCGCAGGTTCGAATCCTGCCTCGGGCATGGATGTTTGTGATGTCCTTAGGTTAGTTAGGTTTAACTAGTTCTAAGTTCTAGGGGACTAATGACCTCAGCAGTTGAGTCCCATAGTGCTCAGAGCCATTTTTTTGGTAACATGTTGCCAGGTCGGACGAGTCTCGTTTCAAATTGTATCGAGCGGATGGACGTGTATTGGACAACCTCATGAATCCATGGACCCCGCATGTCAGCAGCGGACTGTTCAAGCTGGCGGAGGTCTCTAATGGTGTGCATCGTGTGCAGTTGGAATGATATGGTACCCTTGATACGTCTAAATACGACTCTGACACGTGACACGTACTTAAGCGTCCTGTCTGATTACCTGCATCCATTCATGTCCATTGCGCATTCCGACAGACTACGGAAATTCCAGCATGACAATGCGACACACCACACGTCCCGAATTGCTACTGAGTGGCTCCAGGAACACTCTTATGAGTTTAAACACTTCGGATCGGCCACCAAACTCTCCTGACATGAACATCATTGAGCATATCTGGGATGCCTCTCAGCGTGCTGTTCAGAAGAGATCTCCACCCCCTAGTACTCTTACCGATTTATGGACAGCCCTGCCGGTTTCATGGTATCAATTCCCTCCAGCTGTAAGGTGGTGGTATAATTTTGGCCCTTAACATACTAGTTACCAGAAGATTTTAGACACCACTTAGAGTTCGCTTAAGGACATTTCAAAATTCAATATTTATACTAAATTCTGCTGGAACAAATGATTAAACCAATCTCTTGGCAACTGTCTGAAATTCTACCGTTCCTGGTCACGTACATATTCGAGGCCAAGCTCAGAACGGGCAATGTGTTCTAAAACAAACTAAAATTTTTATACAAGCCACTTAAACTAAATAAACACACGATATACATGACCTGAAGCAGAATAAGCAGTATATTAGCCTCAATGAATAAGACACTATGGGGCGAAGTCCAGAAAGACGATTAATGTTCCTCCAAATGACGACTACAAATTTAGCTCAAAATTTATGCAAAATGTTCAAATTAAACGGAAGTCACACGGTTCTTAACGCTAACCCTGATAACATTCGCGCATCACGGAAGTCCACTTTCACACCAGGAACAGATAATCTGTGATAATATTAAACATCGACCAATACCGTGCATCAGAACTAATATCAGCTGATAGTTATTTGCCTCAAGGAAGCTAGAAGCATTTAAAGACGCAAATACTAAACTGACAATGAAGTTCACAACAACATTCCTTGTAGGTGCGGACACTAACATTAACCCAATTTAAAGGCGCCACGGACACTTAAAAATCACAGATCAAACTTTCAATAAGATGCAATATACAAAGATCTCATTAAAATATTCAACAGACCTTTTTAACACATAAATTTTTTCCCATACAATTCAGCCTCAAATTCTATGGAGGCGCAGACTTCAGTACCAATAGACAAAACCGGAACATCCAGAAATTCCGGTAAACACGTCTCTGACAGCTCGGAGGGTTCTTAATAATCCACTACTGAGGTTCTTCGCCACTGCAAGCCAAACGCAGACCAGCATGACCCATGCTTATCCTTCCCAGCTGACACCAACTGAGAGACAGGTGGGTGACGGCAACAGGCCTCCATTCCGCCTGCTCCATTGATACTCCCCCCATCCTATTAACTATACCTCCCTTGCAGGCCCCAGGAAGCCGGACCTCCAGGAGATGCCAGAGGGAGCTGGACAACTTTTCTTTTATCTAGATTCTCTGACTCATCTCAAAAGTGTTCCATTGAGTTCTTGTGAGGACTCTGGGCAGACCAGTGCGTGTCAGGAATGTTATTGTCCACAAACCATTGCCTCACGGGTACCGCTTTATGACAGGGTGCAACGTCATTGTGATACAGTCATAGCCTCGATCTGTTCCTCTACTGTGTGCTGTACACACTGCTTTAAAATGTGTTAATAACCTTCCTCATTAGCGTTTACTTAACTGCAGTACACTGAGTTGACAAAAGTCACGGGATAGCTATATGCATACAGGTAGTGGTAGTATCGCGTACACGAGGTAATAAAGGCAGTGTGTTGGTTCACCTGTCATTTGTACTCAGATGATTCATGCGAAAAGGTTTCTGACGTGATTAAGGCCGTACCACGCGAATTAACAGAGTTTGAACGTGGAATGGTAGTTGGAGCTAGACGCATGATACACTGCATTTCAGAAAACGGTAGGGAATTGAATATTTCGCAATCCACTGTGTCAAGAATGTCCCGAGAATACCATATTTCAGGCGGATAACGCAGTGGCCAACGACCTTTATTTAACCTCCGAAGGCAGTAGCATTCTCGTAGAGTTGTCGGTGCTAACAGACAAGCAACACTGAGCGAAATACCGTTCTTCACAAGCGACTATTAATAAAATTGCGTGCATATGGAGTATCGTCTCCGTTGTGTGACTGTATTCGTGGTTTCCTCTCAGAGAGGTCACAGTTCGTAGTGACAGACGGTAAATCATCGAGTAGAACAGAAGTGATATCTGGCATTCCGCAAGGTAGTGTCATAGGCCCTTTGCTGTTTCTGATTTATATAAATGATCTAGGTGATAATCTGAGCAGCCCCCTTAGATTGTTTGCAGATGACGCTGTAATTTACCGTCTAGTAAAATCAGATGATCAATTCCAATTACAAAATGATCTAGAGAGAATTTCTGCATTGGGCGAAAAGCGGCAATTAGCACTAAACAAAGAAAAGTGCGAGGTCATCCACATGGGTACTAAAAGAAATCCGATAAATTTTGGGTATACGATAAATCGCACTAATCTAAGGGCTGTCAATTCCACTAAATACCTACGAATTACAATTGCGAGCAACTTAAATTGGAAAGACCACATATATAATATTGTGGGGAAGGCGAAACAAAGACTGCGCTTTGCTGACAGAACACTTAGAAGATGCGACAAACTCACTAAAAAGACAGCCTGCATTACACTTGTCCGTCCTCTGCTGGAATATGCTGCGCGGTATGGGATCCTTACCAGGTGAGACTGATAGAAGAGATAGAGAATATCCAACGAAGAGCTGTGCTTTTCGTCACGGGACCGTTTAGCCGGCGGGAGAGCGTTAAAGAGACGCTCAACAAACTCCATTGGCAGACGTTACAAGAGAGGCGTTGGGCATCGCGGAGTAGTTTACCGTTGAAATTTCGAGAGAGCACTTTCCGGGGAGAGTAGGAGAACATATTACTTGCCCCCACATACTAAGACGACACTCGACAGTCATACAATTTAATTAGAAGCCGCTTGTGGAGAGCAGTGTCAAAAGCCTTATGGTGATGATTTGGGAGATAATCTGAGCAGCCGTCTTAGGTTGTTTGCGGATGATGCTGTCGTTTATCGTCTAGTAATGCCGTAAGAAGATCAAAACAAATTGCAAAACGATTTAGAAACGAGATTTATATGGTGCGCAAATTGGCAACTGACCCTAAAGAATGAAAAGTGTGAGTCATCCACACGAGTGCCAGAAGGAATCCGTTAAACTTCGGTTGTACGATAAATCAGTCAAATCTAAAGGCCGTTAATTCAACTAAATACCTAGGAACTCCAATTACGAACAACTTAAGTTGGAAAGAACATACTGAAAATGTGGGGAAGAAGAACCAAAGACTGCGTTTTATTGACAGCACACTCAGAAGATGCAACAGATCTACTAAAGACGCTGCCTACACTGCCCTTATCCACCCTGTTTTGGAGTACTGCTGCGCGGCGTGGGGTCGTTATCATATAGGGTTAACTAACTACATTGAGAAAGTTCAAAGAAGAGCAGAACGTTTAGTATTATCGACACTGACATAATAAATGATTTGAGGTGGACATCACCCGACGACGTTTTTCGTTACGGCAAAATCTTTTCACGAAATTTCAATCACCAACTTTCTCCTCCGAATGCGAAAATATTTTGTTAACACTGACCTACATATGGGGAAACGATCTTCATAATAAAATGAAGGAAATCAGGGCTCGCGCGGAGGCATAGCGAAGTTCGTTTTCTCCGCGCGCTAATCGAGATTGGAATAATAGTTATCGTGAAGGCGGGTCGATGAGCCCTCTGCCAGACACTTAAGGGTAATTTGAAGTGTATCCATGTAGATGTAGATCTAGAAGTATACATTCTTCAGCATATACGACCTGACGGCATGTTGAGTTCCCTGAAGAAGGTACTCATGTTCTAAAACCTCCCTTATCTAGTGATTGCTATTCAGTTCTCTCTCAACACAATGGAGTGAAGATTGCATGTTGCACCCAATGGCACACCAGACCAATACATCTGGCGTTTGTCTGCTATGTTGCATGTCATTAACCGCTGACCAGATTGCGAATGAAATAATCACTGTAGGAAGTATGAAGTGGGAACCATCGGAAAACAATATACTTTGCCACTCACCGCGCCGGCAATCCCACTGGTCCAGCACCTGACCATCATCGTGGACGGCTCTTCTATCCTTTGAGTCTAATCAGGCATCACTATCGTGGAAGCCGTCCCTTTACGAGTGGAAACCTTACAATACAAAGTGATTTAAAAAGAAAGAACAGATTTCAGTTGCTTATCACAGACAAACTATAAAAGATAGAAGCACAAAGCGCGTGTCACTGGATAGAGGAAGGTTCTAAGTTTTGACACAGCTGCACTGTTGTTGGACTACAGCACAAGAGAAATCTTTTTGTTGTTGGAGTTTGCGCGAAGTTAACTCGTTGTTGAATTGCTAAGTGCGTTCCGCCGTCGATTCAGCAAGAACCTGTCTCTACACAAGCAGATTTGTGACAGGAATACAAAAGTTCTTGGGAGCTGGTTGTATATGAAAAGGGAAGACACTGGTCGTCCACGCATGTCAGATGAAAATGTCGAGCGTATCCGGGATGCTATCTCATGGAACCCTCGGAAGTCCTCAAGATGGGCACTTCCTCAAACAACAGTGTGGTGTGTGCTTGAACTATGTGAGGGAGGGCACTGTTATACATGCGCATAAGTCGCCTTAGAAGCAGCCGTAGTCCCTTAATGCTGGTACACTGCTGTAAACGGTATGCGTTTATTGATGCCGTTACTTCCACGTGTTACAATTTTCGAAAATTCAGCGCCTTTTACTACCGATAATTACGGCTCTTCTGAACAAATTAAATACTTAATTATAGTCTGCCCAAGTGGAGTATGTAGGGTGGCACCATGCTGTCCATGGGAGTAAGTCAAATTTTGCAGCATGTGTACTCAGGAGAAATAAAAAAAAAAGCTCTGTATTGGGTTTTTCACTATAAGCCACCACAAACAGATTTCTTGGTGCACATAAATCTGGAAAAGTCTTCTGAAATATAATGTTTAAAGTTACTCTGAAAGATCTACATTTTGTTCGAAAGTACTTTAAAACTGACATTTCGATAGGTGCAAGCGGGGGGTGGGGGGACAGCTGCTGCTGCCACATGTAACCTTGCGTCTCGTTCTGTCAAACTCTTGAACTATTCGATGTAAGTGCAAAGACGAAACTGGCAGCAATGTATTCTGGAAGAGTAGCACTTTCTTTTGATTCTGTTTTCATTTATACTACTGTTTATTTTTAAGATTTACGGACAGTTTAGGAAAATACATTTCCTGGTGATGTTAGAGAATTTACGACATGCGGCGAAACTTTTTTGCTATTGACACTGTATATTACGCGAGCGAAATCTTAAGAATAAATCAAACTTTCCTGTGCACCAAATCAGAACAGTGTCTGTGGTTCGTAACGATAATTACTGTGAGTTTAATGTGATCCATTATGCTTTGCTTACGCCTCAAGAGTTAAGTGGTGGCCCGTTGGGTTTAAACATAAACAAGGCACTGAGAGCGTCAGAGAAGATGAGAAAGTTTCTGCTGGCATGGATCCTGAGATTGCAGTTTGCCTCATCAGACGAACTCTGAAGACACTATCAGGGAAGACAGCTAAAAACTGTTTCTAAATATAACCTGACCGAGAAAATAACGTCCCCTGGTAGAAGTCAGAGGGCTAGTATAGCTACACAAGGAGAGTAACTACAGGTGAAGTCAAAGTGGTTCAAATGGCTCTGAGCACTATGGGACTTAACTTCTGAGGTCATCAGTCCCCTAGAACTTTTGAACTACTTAAACCTAACTAACTTAAGGACATCACACACATCCATGCCCGAGGCAGGATTCGAACCTGCGACTGTAGCAGTCGCGCGGTGCCAGACTGTAGCGCCTAGAACCGCTCGGCCACTAGGGCCGGCTGGTGAAGTCAGAAACGGACGATTGCTTATGATTTTATTTTGACTGGTGTAATGTGTTTCCGTTTTAACTTCTACTTTACATGGGAAACAAATGTTTCAACATCAAACATGTAGTCTAAAATCTTATTAGCACAATGATTTGTCCGGTGAACAGAAATATATAAGTGTCTAAATATACCAACGGAAAAAAGGATCGCAACACCAAGAAGGAGTTGTGCGACATAAAGGAAAATTGCTAATCGTGTTTCTACATCTGAAAGATGATGCCTAGTCAAATTTCACGCCAGTCGCATAAGAGTGGCGTTAGTAGCGCCACTATGAGGATGCAAATCGGGTTTGCTTTAAATACACGTTGTTATGGTCGTGAATGTTAGTAACCTTTAAGATGGACATGGTGAGTTGACGCTAGGCAGAAGTGCCTTTAAGGCGACAAAGATGCCATTATCAACAGCTCACTGATTGTGAACGAGGTCGTGTAATAGCGCTTCGAGAAGCTGGTTGTTCCTTCTGCGATAGTGCAGAAAGACTTTGGAAGAATGTAATCACTGTAAATGACTGCTAGCAGCGATGGTCACGATAATGTACGGCCGCAAGAAGACCGGGCTCCAGACGGTCACGTGGCACTGCCGAGAGGGAAGACCATCGTGCATCTGCAACAGCAATTTGAGCAGCAGTTGGCAGCACAGTGACAAAACGAACTGTTGCAAAGGACGGCTCCGAGCCAGACGCCACTTAGCGTGCATTCCACCGTCCCTAAACCATCACCATTTGCGACTTCAGTGGGGCCAAGCGAGAGCTCATTGGAGGGCAGGGTGGAGGTCTGTTATTATTTCCGATGAAAGTTGGTTCTGTTCTGCCCCGGGGCCAGTGATTGGTGTGTGTTGGTTAGAAGGTGGACAGCTGAGGGCCTGCTGCCAACCCCTCTGCGTGGTACGCACACTGCACCTACACCAGGAGTTGTGGGCTGCGATGCGATTTCGTATGACAGCAGGAGAACTCCCGCGCAAACTGACTGCAAATTTGTACGTCAGTCTGTTGTATTGCCATTCATGAACAGCATTCCATGGGGTGTTTTCCAACAAGATAACGATCGTCCACATCCCGCTCTACAGAGAGTCGACACGTTGCCTTGGCCTGCTTGATCACCAGATCTGTCTCCATTCGAACACTTACGAGATATTATCGGACAGCAGGTTCAGTGTTATCCACAACCAGCATTAACAATCCCTGTGCTGACCGACAAAGTACAATAGGCATGGAACTGCAGCCCACAAACTGACACCCAGCACCTGTGCAATACAGCGCATGCACGTCTGCATGCTTGCATTCGACATTTCAGCGGTTTTGCCGCTAATTAATGTACCAGCATTTCACATTTGCGATAGCTTATCTCGCCCCTGTGATCTTGCAATATTAATCACTTAACGTAATTCATCAGCAAACAACGTAAAAACTTTGAAGGACAATCGAAGAACAAGACTTTTCGATCTATTTATGGAACCACAAACAACACGATAATTTTTTCTCTTTCCTTCTGGACTATCACAGAAAATTTCAGTAAATAACAGTAATTGTTAAAATTCGGTAGTATTGGTCTCCAAAGTCGCCTGATCCAGTCGTTCATGATTATTATGTGTACATACCTTAACAACTAAAGTGAATGCAAGACGTGTTGTCAAAAGTATGGCCCGATTTTGAGTATCGCCGGGTTCTCTGTCGTACACATTTTTAATTTGTAAATGGCGAATGAAAATTTTGATCCTAAAAGTAATAAAGATTGGAAAAGATATATCGTTATAAAATCGGATTTTTAAAATAAAAACTCTATAATCCTATTTATAATGTAATATTAACAACAACTTTCTATCTTCATTCATATAGGAGATATACTCTAGTCGAATGGATGAGTCTTTTTGTAGCATCAATTCCATTGGAACTCCTGACGGCCTTGGGATAGCCAGTCCTGATAAAACTCTACCATCTCATGAGCAAGATGTATGAGACAGGCGAAATACCCTCAGACTTCAAGAAGAATATAATAATTCCAATCCCAAAGAAAGCAGGCGTTGACAGATGTGAAAATTACCGAACTATCAGTTTAATAAGTCACAGCTGCAAAATACTAACACGAATTCTTTACAGACAAATGGAAAAAACTGGTCCAAACCGACCTTGAGGAAGATCAGTTTGGATTCCGTAGAAATATTGGAACACGTGAGGCAATACTGACCCTACGACTTATCTTAGAAAATAGATTAAGGAAAGGCAAACCTACGTTTCTAGCATTTGTAGACTTAGAGAAAGCTTTTGACAATGTTGACTGGAATACTCTCTTTCAAATTCTAAAGGTGGCAGGGGTAAAATACAGGGAGCGAAAGGCTATTTACAATTTGTACAGAAACCAGATGGCAGTTATAAAGAGTCGAGGGGCACGAAGGGGAAGCAGTGGTTGGGAAGGGAGTGAGACAGGGTTGTAGCCTGTCCCCGATGTTATTCAATCTGTATATTGAGCAAGCAGTAAAGGAAACAAAAGAAAAATTCGGAGTAGGTATTAAAATCCATGGAGAAGAAATAAAAACTTTGAGGTTTGCCGATGACATTGTAATTCTGTCAGAGACAGCAAAGGACTTGGAAGAGCAGTTGAACGGAATGGACAGTGTCTTGAAAGGAGGATATAAGATGAACATCAACAAAAGCAAAACAACGATAATGGAATGTAGTCGAATTAAATTGGGTAATGCTGAGGGAATTAGACTAGGAAATGAGACACTGAAAGTAGTAAAGGAGTTTTGCTATTTGGGGAGTAAAATAACTGATGATGGTCGAAGTAGAGAGGATATAAAATGTAGACTAACAATGGCAAGGAAAGCGTTTCTGAAGAAGAGAAATTTGTTAACATCGAGTATAGATTTAAGTGTAGGAAGTCGTTTCTGAAAGTATTTGTATGGAGTGTAGCCATGTATGGAAGTGAAACATGGACGATAAATACTTCGGACAAGAAGAGAATAGAAGCTTTCGAAATGTGGTGCTACAGAAGAATGCTGAAGATTAGATGGGTAGATCACATAACTAATGAGGAGGTATTGAATAGAATTGTGGGGAAGAGAAATTCGTGGCACAACTTGACTAGAAGAAGTGATTGTTTGGTAGGACATATTCTGAGGCATCAAGGGATCACCAATTTAGTATCGGAGGGCAGCGTGGAGGGTAAAAATCGTAGAGGGAGACCAAGAGACGAATACACTAAGCAGATTCAGAAGGATGTAGGTTGCAGTAAGTACTGGGAGATGAAGAAGCTTGCACAGGATAGAGTAGCATGGAGAGCTGCGTCAAACCAGTCTCAGGACTGAAGACCACAACAACAACAACAACATGTATTTTAGGCGGAAAACGAATACATGGCAGCCTCTATGTTTGGCCCGGAAATATAACTGAACGTGCTTCACATTTTGATTCAGTACTACAAATGATTTCTTATTAATAGATAATAGTGTGAGGTTGAGAAAGAAACGAATAAGACTTCTAATACTCTCACTGTATCTACTTTATTTCTAACACAACAAGTTGTAGGCTCACTATTACTGCATCTCGATCGATAGGAGAAGTAGCACAGGCTCTGAGAGGTGCGATAAAGTGCTTTGAAATATCTCTGGGCCCAACAATGCGTTTTATGTTGGCTGTGCACGCCAGTGCAGCGGTAGTTGTGGAGCCTTCAGATGTGGTCGGTCGCGAGCCTCGGATACATGTTAGCAACATGTGCTCAAAGTGGCAGTCACCAATCAATGACACACATCTGATGCATTACAGTTCATTTCGCTTCGCCATAAATGAAATGTGTATCTGTCTGCTCTTCTCAGCTCCAGTCCACGATACACTTACTGAAGAACATTCACTGTGCCAAGATAAGCATCGACGCAACTTGAAGATTTTTGCTCCCCCAAACAACAGCCTGTTAACTTCTCACCAAAAAAATTGTCACTTCTGTGTTACCGGTGAGGATTAGCGCTTATTACAGAGACGACTATTTTTATTACTTTCAGCATGCTTCTTCCTAACACATGTATAATTTCGTATCCAGCCTCCCAAAGTTGCAATCACTGCCGGAGAGTTAATCCCCGACGGGGCACAGTCTTCGCAACACCGTTTAGTGTAGTAAAGCCTAGTTTACATTGGTGTTAACACTAGGGAACCAACATCAGTCACCAAGAGGCCCCTATGTTGTTAAAAGCGGGCAAGCGCGAGTGAATTCCATTCTGTCATGTTCTGTTTGCTTTCGCAAGTGTTTGCTCATGTTCTATTGGTTGTCCATCAGAGGAAGTTCGCGGCCTCTACACTTCGACACTAGCAGTACAGAAAGCCATCGTCTGCTATCTTGTCTACTTTTGTAGTTGACATTTATTTCTATTTGCTGATGACACTAGCTTGGTAATAAATGATGATGTTTATGACTTTGGCACTGTTTCAAATAATACTCTTCAAGACATAATTTTATGGCTTGTAGAACGCGAAATCACAGTATGTCTCAGTTCTTGAAGAGACAAAGTTACTTCTCTTTGCTGATGATACAAGTACAGTAATCACATCTGACAAACAAGAATTAACTGATGAAATTGTCAATAAAGTCTTTCAGAAAATTGCTAAGTGGTTCCTTGTAAACCGACTCTCACTGAATTTTGATAAGACACAGTACATACAGTTCCGTACAGTAAATGGTATGACGCCATTAATAAATACAAACCTTAATCAGAAGCATATAGCTAAGGTAGAATATTCAAAATTTTAAGGTGTGTCCATTGATGAGAGATTAAATTGGAAGAAACACATTGATGATCTGCTGAAACGTTTGAGTTCAGCTACTTATGCAATAAGGGTCATTGCAAATTTTGGTGATAAACATCTTAGTAAATTAGCTTACTATGCCTGTTTTCACTCATTGCTTGCATATGGCATCATATTTTGGGGTAATTCATCACTGAGGAATAAAGTATTTATTGCACAAAAGTGTGTAATCAGAATAATAGCTGGAGTCCACCCAAGATCATCCTGCAGACATTTATTTAAGGATCTAGGGATATTCACAGTAGCTTCTCAGTATATATATACTCTCTTATGAAATTTGTTATTAACAACCATACCCAATTCAAAAGTAATAGCAGTGTGCATAACTACAATACCAGGGGAAATGATGATCTTCACTATTCAAGATTAAATCTAACTTTGGCACAGAAAGGGGTGAATTATACTGCCACTAAAGTCTTTGGTCACTTACCAAATAGTATCAAAAGTCTGACAGATAACCAACAAGTATTTAAGAAGAAATTAAAAGAATTTCTGAATGACAACTCCTTCTACTCCATAGAGGAATTTTTAGATATAAATTAAGAGAAAAAGGAAAAAAACCAAACAAAAAAAATAAAAAATAAAAAGTTGTTATATTAACTTAATTATGTTGTTAAATTAACTTAATTATGTCATGTATTGGAAAATTTGACTCGTTCCACATCATTACGAAATATCGTATTCATGATCCATGGAACTAGTATTAATCTAATCTAATCTAATCTAATCTTACAGTTTGCAACACACAGTTCAACAAAACCTGACGTTCTAATTGCACAGATTGAGCATATGATTAGTGAGACTGAACATTTCAAATTTCTAGGTGTTCGAATAGACAGTAAAGTGTCTTGGAATGCCCATGTTCACGATCTTGTTCAAAGATTTAATGCTACCATTTTTATGATTAGAACAGTATCTCAAGTAAGTGCTTATTTTCACTCGCTTATGACATATGGTATTATATTTTGGGGTAACTCTTCTCATTCTCGAAGGATATTAGAAATGGGTGATTCAGGCAGTAAGTGGTGTAAGTTTGCGAAATTGTTGACAACCCCCATTCATTAGTCTGGTTATTCTGACATTGGCCTCTCAATATATATGTTCTTTAATGTCGTTTCTTGTTAACAGTATCAGTTTATTCCCAAGAAATAGCAGCTTTCACTCAGTTAGTATTAGGCAGAAATCCAATGTGCATTTGGATTGCACCTCCTTGACTTGTGTGCAGAAAGTCGTGCAGTATTCTGCTGCATGCATTTTCAACAAGCTACCACAAGAATTCAAAAATTGTAGCAGTAATCCACGCACTTTTAAATCTAAACTGAAGATAACCCTCGTGGGTCACTCCTTCAATTCAGTTGAGGAATTCCTTGAAAAAGAAAGCTAATTTCTTTGTTTTACTGTTGATTGTGTTTATATAACCTTAAAACTTGTCATCTTTTTAGGATTTATATACATTTTATTTTGTCTATTAGTAAGTCTGTTGTAATTTCATGTACTGACACATTCCCTGACCATGGAAATTTGTTCCTCCATTTTGTCCTACAGAACTAGATGTGTAAAATGTAATAAATAAAAATTTGAGTTACATAAGCAATGGAGTGTTCTGAGGAGAAGGAATAGAGTTTATTGTTATATTTACCAAGATGGTATCTGTTCTTTCGGACATGTCCGAAAGAACAGATACCATCGGTGACCAAGCAGCTGGTTCGAGTCCCAGTCGGGGCACACATTTTCATCTGTCCCCGTTGACTTATGTCAACGCATGTAAGCAGCTAAGGGCATTCATTTCATTGTAATTTCATGGAGTTTATCGACCTTCGAACATTTTATGTGTTATTGGTGTAAAATTTACACATGAGGTACATAAAATTTCATGATACTTACATCAGTGACACATTGTTACATATAATGTGAAAGTTATTTATGCAGGAACCTTTTAACCAGTGATTTATTAAAACTTTGTTTGACAGTAATTAGTCAGAACTTTATGTCACTTAAGACTGATTCTCCATACTCTCGTGTGGAGCAGTATGCTCTTAGGTCAAGACGAATGGTCAACACGAGTCTTCAGCATTAGCCAGTGATGTAATGTTACTGGCTGCTGTCAAATCACCTTTTTGTGGATATGTTCACAGTGTTGTTGTAATTTGGTGAAGCTAACAAATGTGATAGTGGAAAACCTGGTTGTAGTGACAGACTGATCTGTATTTTAGACCATTTGACAAAATTTCCAATATTTTCATTTCTTTTATTATCTTCCTGTAAGTCATTTACGTGATGTAGGAATTGTTACAAGTGTAATTAACATGCAAAGTACATGTAATACAAAAATGGTTCAAATGGCTCTGAGCACTATGGGACTTAACTTCTGAGGTCATCAGTCCTGTAGAACTTAGAACTACTTAAACCTAACTAACCTAAGGACATCACACACATCCTTGCCCGAGGCAGGATTCGAACCTGCAACTGTAGCGACATGTAATACAAACATAATAACAGAATATAACTTTTAAATAGCTATTTTCAATGCATTTTTGAGAGTACAACATTTGCCATGAACATGTACATAAAAGTTAAGACAATAATTTTACACACATTCAAAGTACTCATCTAAAACTTTTGCTTAAAAGGTAATTTTTAAGCTCAATCTTAAATTTTACTTCATCTGTTATTTCCCTCATGTATACTGGCAGATCGTTGTTAAGTTTTATTCTGAAATAGCTTACATTCTTTTGGGTTTGTGTTATCCTTACTCTTTCTACATGTCAATTTTTACAGTTGCGAGCATTATAATTGTGGCAGTGTTCTTGGTACATAAATGCTTCAGGTGTGCTCTTGTATATAGAATGCATTTAAATATATACAGTGATGGTATTGTGAGTATTTGTAATTGTTTGGAGAGGGGTCTACTGTGAGTTCTTGGAGAACTGTGTGCTGTAATTTGAATAGTTCTTTTCTGTAGTTTGAAGGTATTTATTAAGCATGATTTAGTTTTACCCCAGAATACTCTACCATAAGACACAGTACTCTGAAAGTAAGCAAAATACACTAATCTAGGACACTCTATGCTGCATACTCTAGATATTATCCTCAATGGGAAACATGCCAAATTGAGCCTGTGGGTTAAATACTTGATATGGGCTTTCCAGCTTAAGTTTTGATCAATGTGCATGCCAGAAACTTTGTAGATTGCACATTCTCTGTCTCTCTGTCACTCAGTTTTAACTGGAGGTCATTTCCTTGGGTTGCTTTGCCGTGCTGTATATAGTTTGTTTTACTTAAGTTAACTCTTTCATGCACAGGGGTATGAAACAAATTTCAACCCTTATTGCATGAGATTGTTATTTGTTGAACAAATTTATAAAAATTTGGTTAAAAGTTATGTAATTACATTGGAATAAAAACATTAATAGGCATTATGAGGTATTTCAAAAGAGTCTTTCGAAATCAATGGTGGTACATTGTGTGTACCACCACTCTTCAAGTTACATCGCAGTATTGGATGTAGGTTCTGTTCTTGCAGGAATAGAGAAACCTGCCACTCATAACACTTCAAGCAGCATGGTAATCTTGGAAGCAAGTCTTGTTTTTTCCTAAGCAGAGAGGTACCTGGCACATGCAACACATCCATTCGTTTCTTATCTGCCTTCCCTCGGTGCTGCAATTTGCACATCTTTATTGTGTAGTTATTTGTGGCTGGTGAGCTGAACTTTCTGTTCTCACTCTTTTGGGCAAATGAGGTTTCTTTTTGCTAATCTCTGCTGGATTGCTCAGGCACCTGCCTCCCTTCCTTGAAGCAACCAGCTCACAAGGCTTCTGGGCATTTTCCTCTGAAAGTTCTTCATCATCATTATTTCAAGCTTCAGTTCCTTGTGAAGCACAAAGGCATTCGTGGCACTTGCATCAATAAATCTCCAGAAGATACGAGGTCACCATTTCATACTCTTCCTGTCAGTTTCAAATGTTGATTTCCTTTGGTCAAATTTATTCACACAGTTCATATTTTCATTGTAATAAACTACCAGTAGAGGGCATTTCTCTGTGTGTTTACAAGGCTTTCCATTTTTCTGGTACTCCTGTTCAGCATAAAGATCAGTCTGCATACCAATGTACTGAATTACATCATCAGATATGAACAATTTGAACAAATTATAAGGAGTGGAATCCTCTAAGTCTCTCACATGCTCAGCAGGACCAGTTACTGAGGAAAATGGTGGAGGTTGTTGGTGTTTTTCTGTTTTCACCCACTGGGGAGGCTGTTTGCGTGATGTTACATCTGTTGGGAGTTGCATTTTCGTCACCTGCATTATGCACTGGTACTTGCTCTGGATCAGCAGTTGAACTCGATACAGTTACACCATAACAGTAACATGACAAGTCCATTGTTTGTGTGTATTTTCTCACATGAATCACTTTCGACTGAAGAGCCTGTTTCAGAAATAACAATTCCTGAATGTGGTGAACAGTAATCTGGGTCATCATCACTAAAATCTGCATCTTCAGCTGACAGACACTGACCTGAAGGTATTTCAACACGGAATGGAAGATAATGCCTCAAATTACATATATGAACTTCATTTACATTTCCATGCAACTTTATTGCACAAACAATGCACAAAATGTGCAACACTACTTCATATGCAAAGCAGTATCTCACTGTGTATGAACGTTGATGCATGGTGGCATATATTCACGAAATACTCATCTTCTGTAGAATATATCTAAGAACCATGAATTCTTGAGTGATTCTGCATGTATAACAATTATCTTACCTGTAATAAACAGCTGAATCAACAGTGTATCACGTAAAGGCGGAAACAACTGCTCCCCCGATCGCACTGGGCAAAAACCAGCAACACTGCGCACACCGCAGGAAACAACAATCACCACAGATGGGCTGCATGTAGCAACGCTACTTCTAACCTCTCTCTGTCATAGTGAGATCTACCAAATTACATACAGTGTGTGATTCTGAAAACATGCCTTCATACTGGACGAATCAGGACTTCACAATTAAGTAGTACATTTTTTGTAGCACCATGCATTGAAGCAAGGATGAATGCTGGTACACACATTATACCATCTACCCTGAAAGAGTTAAGTGTTAACTCATTGGCGTTAAACCACTGTTGTATATATTTCAGGAGTATGTCAGTTGTAGTGGATAGTGATTTTTTATCATTACTTCAAAAAATGGCTCTGAGCACATGGGACTTAACTTCTGAGGTCATCAGTCCCCTATAACTTAGAACTACTTAAACCTAACTAATCTAAGGACATCACACACATCCATGCCCGAGGCAGGATTCGAACCTGCGACCGTAGCGGTCGCGCGGCTCCACAGTGTAGCGCCTAGAACCGCTCGGCCACCCCAGCCGGCTATCATTACTTATTATTATACACTTGATAATCGCCATATTCTTTACAATATTTGTTGCATGTTCCCTATGTCTCTGGTCAAAGCTGACAACTCGTATTAGACATTCCTCTGTATCCATGTCTTCTTCTAAAAACATTCTGTTAAAAAATTTTTAAATGTTTTAGATCTGACCTGAATTCTGGTAGAGGTGTGCGACCATAATAAAAGTAACTATGAAAGTCACTTTAAAAATGCTGGTAAGTCGCATAAATATCACAGATCCAGATACTATTGAATCCTTTATTGTGCTTGTGACGCATTTTGGGCGTAGGCCACCATCAGTTGATCTGGTGACAAATAATAAAGACAAGTGCAAGTGATGGTGTCATACAATACAGAGTAATCAAAGAAACTGAGATGAAATTAATTGTATATATTTTGAATAACATAAATACATACTTTTTCAGATCATTTCAAGCATTGACAAGGACGTTGAATAATGTCAGTACACAGGTCAAGCAAGACATGTTATTGTGTAGAAAGAGTAGACCTAGGCAGTAGCTGACTACAGTTAGAGCCATATCGTCAATATCGCTAGAGGGCAGCACTTTTGACGACGTGTAAAATAGAAATATTAATATGAAATAATAAAAGTTCAATCAGCAAGAATGTGTACGAAGTTCGTTGTAAAATACAGTATAATAGCAGAAGACATTCCATTTACAATGTAATATAGAACCACATGATCTGATTTGATATAATTTCAGTAGAGGGCATCAACAGTTAAATTCAGTCACCGTTGATCTTTATTTTACAGTTGCCATTACCGACTTTGGCCCATATAAACAGGTACTCATCAGCATTTAATTTCTTCTTCCTTCTCATAGTCAAAACAAATGGCATGCTTGGAACAAGCATACCATAAGGCTGTTTAGCCAACAGTCCTGTGGTCTCTGCTATACTCCATGTTTTCCAAGCCAATATGTTAGCATCTGGAAGAGCTTCAAGGCCACCATAATCTGCTTGGTTGCCCCATACAACAGCCAGTGTGAGCCATGTACTACCTCCAAACATAGCTTGAACATCACAAGTGAAGTTCAGATGCAGTCCACGAAAAACATTTGGACCTCCAAACAATTGCTGTTTATTAAACTGCCCAGCCAAGTCAATATCAATCGCCTTCAAACCGCGATACACAGGTACGCTGCGCCGCCAGCGACGACGCCATGCACGTCGCAGAGGCATTGCTGTGGCACGTTAACACAAGTTTTCTTAGAAAAAATGTACTGCTGCATGCCATCTTTACATTTGGAGTAAAATTTATGAAATGCAGTTTACTAATAAATTACTTGTAATCATTAAAAATTCCATAAAACATAGTGAAAGTTACACAAAAGATGTCGCATGGGGACTCATCCACAGGTAAATCACTAAAAAAACCAAAGAACCACCTACAACTGATTGAAATCTAATCATTTATTTCTATCTTAAATCTGTGAAAACTCTTCACAGTTTACTTTGATGTTTTGACACAATGTTCCGTTTGAGTGTGTGTGTTTTTATATACTGGTACCCACTAGAGTGTCACGTATAATATATAAATATATGCCTAAGAGTAAAATGTTGCTACTAAACACGAAAGTTGTATTTGTGGTGTGTGGGCTTATGATTGGAACACTACTGGTACTACAGAATCCGAATTTGTAATTACAATAAACAAGACTCAATATTAGAGAGAGGGGTGGGAGAGGAGATGGGTAGAGGAGTGAGAGGAAATTGAGATCAAAAGTGGAAAGATGAGATGGACAGAGAGAGGGGGTAGGAGATAGGGTGAGAGGGGGACGAGATGATGGACAGAGGAAGGGGGAGGAGGTGATGGGCAGAGAGAAGAGGAACAGAAGGAGATGCAGAGAGAGTGGGGAGGAGAAGATGGAAGAGATAAGGGAAAGGAGGGGGAGGTAGACAAAGAGAGGGGAAGAAGGAAATGGGCAGAGAGAGGGAGAAGAAGGAGATTAGGATGTATATCCAATTCCCACTCATATTAGAAATGGGTGATTTCTCTCTTTTTTACTTATCCATGTAACCAAACTGGGCCACTACGGTGCATTGCTGGGAAACTAAATGCTGAGCACCATGAGCAATATCGTGCTGGAACATATCTCAGATGAGGTGAAAGAAGCCCAGGATTTTGCACTACTGGTTGACAAGTCAAAAGTTTGTTCAAAAACAGAGCAGCTAACAGTTGTTAGTTGATACCACTTAGATGAAACTGCAAAAAAACTTATGCTTATTCTTTGTTAGTCTACCTTAAAAATTATAGCAAACTAGAGTTTAATTTACTATGTTGGACATATGTATGATGGAACTGTGGTTATAAGTTGTTTTTGTGGAGTTATTCAAGCTCTTTTAAGCAGGGAAGTACCACAAGCCATCTACACTCTGTATCAACCATAAGTTGGATCTCGTTACAGAAGCAACATGAAGAGGACTTGTGTTGGCTACAGATTTTTTTCATGACACTGCAGGGACTCTTTTTTTTTGTGAGTGAGTTGGCAGCACATCAAAAGTTTATTGATGTTGTTGTTGTGGTCTTCAGTCCAGAGACTGGTTTGATGCTGCTCTCCATGCTACTCTATCCTGTGCAAGCTTCTTCATCTCCCAGTACCTACTGCAACCTACACCCTTCTGAATCTGTTTAGTGTATTCATCTCATGGTCTCCCTCTATGATTTTTACCATCCACGTTGCCCTGCAATACTAAATTGGTGATCCCTTGATGCCTCAGAATATGTCCTACCAAACAATCACTTCTTCTAGTCAAGTTGTGCCACGAATTTCTCTTCTCCCCAATTCTATTCAATACCTCCTCATTAGTTATGTGATCTACCCATCTAATCTTCAGCATTCTTCTGTAGCACCACATTTCGAAAGCTTCTATTCTCTTCTTGTCCAAACTATTTATCGTTCACGTTTCACTTCCATACATGGCTACACTCCATACAAATACTTTCAGAAACGACTTCCTGACACTTAAATCTATACTCGATGTTAACAAATTTCTCTTCTTCAGAAACACTTTCCTTGCCATTGCCAGTCTACATTTTATATCTTTTCTACTTCGACCATCATGAGTTATTTTGCTCCCCAAATAGCAAAACTCATTTACTACTTTAAGCGTCTCATTTCCTAACCTAATTCCTGCAGCACCACCCGATTTAATTCGACTACATTCCATTATCCTCATTTTGCTTTTCTTTCTGTTCATCTTATATCCTCCTTTCAAGAAACTGTCCATTCCATTCAGCTGCTCTTCCAGGTCCTTTGCTGTCTCTGACAGAATTACAATGTCATCAGTGAACCTCAAAGTTTTTATTTCTTCTCCATGGATTTTAATTCCTACTCCAAATTTTGCTTTTGTTTCCTTTACTGCTTGCTCAATATACAAATTGAATAACACCGGGGATAGGCTACAACCCTGTCTCACTCCCTTCCCAACCACTGCTTCCCTTTTATGCCTCTCAACTCTTGTAACTGCCATCTGGTTTCTGTACAAATTGTAAATAGTCTTTCGCTCCCTGTTTTACCCCTCCCACCTTCAGAATTTGAAAGAGAATATTCCAAACAACATTGTCAAAAGCTTTCTCTAAGTCTACAGATGCTAGAAACGTAGGCTTGCCTTTCCTTAATCTATTCTCTAAGATAAGTCATAGGGTCAGTATTGCCTCATGTGTTCCAACATTTCTACAGAATCCAAACTGATCTTCCCTGAGGTTGGCTTCTACCAGTTTTTCCATTCGTCTGTAAAGAATTCGTGTTAGTATTTTGCAGCCTTGGCTTATTAAATTGATAGTACGCTAATTTTCACATCTGTCAGCACCTGCTTTCTTTGGGATTGGAATTATTATATTCTTCTCGAAGTCTGAGGGTATTTCGCCTGTCTCATACATCTTGCTCACCAGATGGTAGAGTTTTGTTAGGACTGGCTCTCCCAAGGCTATCAGTAGTTCTAATGGAATGTTGTCTACTCCGGGGACCTTGGTTCGACTTACGTCTTTCAGTGCTCTGGTAAACTCTTCACGCAGTATCATATCTCCCATTTCATCTTCTTCTACCTCCTCTTCCATTTCCATAACATTATCCTCAAGAACATCACCCTCGTATAAGGCAGGCTCTCTATATACTCCTTCCACCTTTCTGCTTTCCCTTCTTTGCTTAGAACTGGGTTTCCATCTGAGCTCTTGATATCCATGCAAGTGGTTCTTTTTTCTCCAGTCTCTTTAATTTTTCTGTAGATAGTATCTATCTTACCCATAGTGATACATGCTTCTACATCCTTACATGTGTCCTCTAGCCATCCCTGCTTAGCCATTTTGCACTTCTTGTTGATCTCATTTTTGAGACGTTTGTATTCCTTTTTGCCTGCTTCATTTACTGCATTTTTGTGTTTTCTCCTTTAATCAATTAAATTCAATATATCTTCTGTTACCCAAGGATTTCTATTAGCCCTCGTCTTTTTACCTACTTGATCCTCTGCTGGTTTCATTATTTTATCTCTCGAAGCTACCCATTCTTCTTCTACTGTATTTCATTCCCCCATTCTTGTCAATTATTCCCTAATGATCTCCCTGAAACTCTCTACAACCTCTGGCTCTTTCAATTTATCCAGGTCCCATCTCCTTAAATTCCCACCTTTTTGCAGTTTCTTCAGTTTTAATCTACAGTTCATAACTAATAGATTGTGGTCAGAGTCCACATCTGCCCCTGGAAATGTCTTACAATTTAAAACCTGGTTCCTAAATCTCTATCTTACCATTATATAATCTATCTGACACCTTCCAGTATCTCCAGGCTTCTTCCATGTATACAACCTTTATTTATGATTCTTGAACCAAGTGTTAGTTACGATTAAGTTATGCTCTGTGCAAAATTCTACCAGGTGGCTTCCTCTTTCATTCCTTAACCCCATTCCATATTCACCTAGTATGTTCCCGTCTCTTCCTTTTCCTACTATCAAATTCCAGTCACCCATAACTATTAAATTTTCGTCTCCCTTCACTATCTGAATAATTTCTTTTATCTCAGCATACATTTCATCAATCTCTTAGTCATCTGCAGAGCTAGTTGGCATATGAACTTGTACTACTGTGGTAGGCATGGGCATCATATCTATCTTGACCATAATAATGCGTTCACTATGCTGTTTCTAATAGCTTACCCACACTCCTATTTTTTTTTACTCATTATTAAACCTACTTCTGCATTACCCCTATTTGATTTTGTATTTATAACCCTGTATTCACCTGACCAGAAGTCTTGTTCCTCCTGCCACCGAACTTCAATAATTCCCTTTACCGGTATATCTAACTTTAACCTATCCATTTCCCTTTTAAATTTTCTAACCTACCTGCCTGATTAAGGGATCTGACATTCCACGCTCCGATCTGTAGAACACCAGTTTTGTTTCTCGTGATAACAACGTCCTCCTGAGTAGTCCCCGCCTGGAGTTCCGAATGAGGGACCATTTCACCTGTGGAATATTTTACCCAAGAGGACGCCATCATCATTTAACCATACAATAAACTTGCATGTCCTCAGGAAAAATTACGGCTGTAGTATTCCCTTGCTTTCAGCCGTTTGCAGTACTAGCACAGCAAGACCGTTTTGGTTAGTGTTACAAGGCCAGATCAGTCAATCATCCAGACTGTTGCCCCTGAAACTACTGAAAAGGCTGCTGCCCCTCTTCAGGACCCACACGTTTTTCTGGCCTCTCAACAGATTCCCCTCCCCCCCCCCCCCCCCCCCCCCCCCTGTTGTGGTTGCACCTACGGTACGGCTATCTGTATCGCTGAGGTACGCAAGCCTCCCCACCAATGGCAAGGTCCATGACTCATTGATATATGTGTAAAAATAAAGATTGGAGAAGTGGAATTTAAAAATTTAAGTGACACCAGTTGAGCCTGTTAGTACGCTTCATTTTGGGTGTGAAGAGGATAATTGCAGTTATCACAAACATTGATGCAGAAAATTTAGAACAAGCTGCAGAAGCATCAGGATTTAGTTCAAAGTTAAACTTTCCTTTTATTTTTTGTTTATGCCTGTTCACATGTTTGCTAGAAAAGTGCAAGTTGGTATCTGATGTCCTTCAAGGCAAACATTTTGATTTCGTTGCTGCAATCAACTTTGTTGAAGGTACAAGGAATCATTTCAGTCAGATGTGTGGATCAAATTCAGGTTTCACCTATATATGGAAAGGAAGTGTAGATCTGGCAACAGAAATAAGGCGCTGATATTCCCACAGATTCCTCTTATTTCAGTAGAATTCAAAGGTTGCCAAAACATCTTGGGGAATGTGTTTGCGATTTGCCAGAAAAAGACAGCTGCACAGCCAATTGTTTTCAAATGTTTAGTATCTGTTATTGTTTTAAATACACTGCTGGAAGAAAAAATTAGTACACCTGGGAAGATGATATCAATTTTGATCTGATGACAGCATATGCCACCTGAGGGATAGTAGATATACAGAAAATGCTCTCCTTGTCATCTGCCAACAGAGAGCATAGTGGCATAGCTACTAGAGCGCCATCTGCTTCTACCCTTTAACAGGGAATGCTCACAGCCAGAAGGCTCAGTGTGATGTAAACATGTGAAGCAAGCAGGCAACCATACCACAGAGACACACTCGTGCTTCCTATAGCCAGCTGAGCAAATTTGGAAGGGGTCAAATTGTGCCCTCTGTGTGGCGTGATGGTCCTTTCATAGAATTGCCACACGTTTGACATGCTGCATCAATTGTGCAATGATGCTTGTATCAGTGGTCACATGAACATCCTCACACCCATAGACAAAGTTCTGGACATCCACACAGCACAGATGTCTACCAGGATTGTCATGGCAGATCGTATAGCTACTACAACACAGATGAGAGGGCTTGTGAGTCCAGACATGTCAACATGAACTGCTGCAAGCCGGTTACTAGCAATGGGACATGGGCGTGCACTCCCCTAGCCCATCTTACACTCACACCAGTAGTGATGTGCGAGGCTTGACTGGTGTTGTCAGAGGATCACTTGATAAATGGAATGGCGCGCCGTAGTCTTCAGCGATGAAAGCAGATTCTAACTGCACAGAAGTGATAGTTGTTTGCCCATACGCCAGAGACCTGGTGAGTGCTGTCACACAGAGTCAATTCATCCAAGACACACTGATCCCACCTCAGGCCTTATGGTCTGGGGTGCAATAAGCTACAACTCTCGTTCAACTTTGGTATTTCTGAAGGAGATGCTAACCAGTGCCTGGTATGTGCAGTATGTTGTTAGCATTATTTTACCTTCCTTGCATCAAGAAGGTGATTTGTTCCAACAGGATAATGCTCCCCCGCAAACTGTCTGTGAAACTCAATGTGCTCTGCAAGACATGCAGCAACTTCCCTGGCCAGCAAAATCTCTGGACTTGTCTCCAGTTGTGAAATATGATGGAACGAGAAGTGATTTGTGTGACACATCAACCAACAACTCTTGCAGAACTGCATGAAAAGGTCAAGCAGGTGTGAAATAACGTATCCCAGGACAGTGTTTGCCATCTGTATGATTGACTGGATCCCAGAGTCAGCATCTGCTGCCCATGGAGGCTACACCATGTACTAATAAGAGAGACTCGGCCAGGGTCGTTACCTGGTATCTCACTACTGCTTGTGCTAATGATTCATAAATGTAATCATTTCATGTATGCTATATACACTGTTGCAGCTATAAATCTTTAGTGGATTTGAAACCTTTAAAAGGGTGCACAACTTTTTTATTTTTATTTATTTTTGGCAGTGAACTTGAGACACATTTTATTTCAAACCCTGGAATAATTCAAAGAGTTACTCGACTAAACCCAAATAGTGAAACTTTAAAGAATAAACAAATGTTACTATCACTGACACAAAATTGTTCATGCAATAGGCATACTGAATCATTGGAGGCAGAAATTAGGGTATTAAAACAATTTATCATATGACATGATCAAGAAGAGTGAGTACTGACAGTTTACTTGCATTGCTCAAGTTGTCAGAACAGTATAAGCTTCTGTTATATGACTTGTGCAAATTAAGTCAAGCAGCAGTGCCTATGCCAGCTTCCTGCAATGAGTGAAAGAACATTGCAAAAAGTTATTTAAGGAATTCAATGTCTGATGAATGTTTATGTTATAAGTATTTGTCTGTTCTTATAAGAGAAAAGACTGTGATAAAACCACTGACTTGAAAAGAGTACTTGATGATTTTGCCATCAGTCACAACAACAAAAGATTTAATCTATTTTAAAAGTAAGTAAATGCCTGTTTGTTATTTTGCATTTCACAGTTTTTCGCTTTCTGCTCAGTGGTATCAATTTTGCTGTTTTCCAGGTGAACTTAAAATAAGTGTACTCTTAGAAATGCATATTTTGCAGCATAATTTGTTTTTGTTGCATGCTACTCATGTTGGTATGTTATCTTTCAAGATTTTGTTCTTAATAGTGTACATGTGGACCAGAAAAGATAGCTTATGTATATAGGTGTAATTTAGTTTCCAATACAAGAATGGGCATTTTTTCAATTTTTTGCAGTTACTAGGGAGTGCATATAATGGAAAATATAGTTAATGGATATATGGTATAAATAAAAATCTACTCATGGCAGCAGAACACACACATAAAAGAAGGTTATAATTAGGCACACTTTCGAAGCCAGTGGCTCCTTCTTCCGGCAACAGGGTTGAATGAGAAGGAAGAGGAGCAAAGGAAAAGGACTGGAGAGGTCTGGGGAAAGCAACTGATTTTGGAAAAGTCACCCAGAACCGTGAGTCAGGGGAGACTTATCAGACGGGATGGGCTTCTCATCCCGTCCATTAAGTCTCCCCTGACCTACGGTTCTGGGTGACTTTTCCTAGATCTCTCCAGTCCTTTTCCTTCACGCTTCTTCCTTCCCCTTCAATCCTTCGGCCTGTAGGAGGAGCCACTGGCTCCGAAAGCTTGCCTAATTGTTAGGCTACCTTCTTTTAAGTGTATTTTTTGCCACCACTTGGTGAGTAAATTGTTATCAGTCCCATTACTTTATGTTATCAAAAATTGATTGCTTTCAAGTTTATGTATACAGATATACTGGAGTTTCCGATACATGAATGAAAATGTTTCAGTATTTCACTATCAATAGGGAATGCATGTATCAAAAATATAGATGTGTATGCAGGTGTGTTGTGGATTCAGATACAGAATTTGTTTCTTGTTCATTATTTTTTATTGTTTATGTTGTCCTCTTCAAAAGTCCCCGTAACTGTACTGCTCTCCTGATGGTTTATTTGGAATGGAAAGAAAAATGAGACTGTAGATTTAGGGGAGGGTGGCATAGGAACTATGCTAATGAGGTAGCAAAAGAGTCCCTTGTATTTATGACCACAGCAATAAATGGAAATTGGAAATGTTGTAGAAATGATACGTTAATCAATTATTTTATTGTCTCTTGAATCACAATTATTGTTATTATGAAATCAATTATTTATGATTATTATTATTAAGTTACTTGTGTGATTTAATTGTCGCACATAATTTTTTAAAGATATTCTCCTCCAAGGTGTAATGGTTTTTGAGTCTGTTACTGTATACTCAAAATACCAACAAACTATATTTATATAATTACAATGCATTTCGATGGTTACTCCATAATCTTGAGGTGATATGTGCTCAAATTACATTGATTTACATTCTGTTTGTTAGCAACATGAGAAACCATTGTGATGTTTTGAATCTTCTTCCAAATTTGTCAGCATTGAAAAGGTTATACATATTTTTACTAAAACTTCACCTGCTGCTGCTACTGTACATGTAAATCAACACTGTTCACTTTTTCTTGAGAAAAATGCAAGTGGGCATGACAATCCACATGATGTCCTAGACTAAAAAAAGAAAAGAGACATAAGTTTAGTCAACATTACAAACCAAATTTGGAACTTTATGATGAATTTATTGTCATAATTGTGTAAGGCCAATAAATTAATATTTTTTCCATCATATTTATCCATGCGAACTTGAGTTTAGGCCCACCCACTTTATAATCTGGCCCACCCATAAGTAACACATGCTAGAGCTGCCAATGGATTTATTAAACAAACGGAATGAATGAATGAATGAAAGAAATCACCTAAAACTTCATATTACTCCGAACAATAGAATGTTTCACTGAGATAGAAGGTACTTGATTAAACGACATGTTTTTACTCTGAAGATTTGAATCAATTAGTGTGCCATCTCAGTCTTTGTTGTCAGATATATTGGAAGATATAACCTGCTGAAGTGGATTTAATATATGCTACTAGTAAAATATACAGGGTCTAATAGTTTTAATTTGAAATTAATTAGCAGTCATTACACCTACATATAGCGAATGTAAGACAGAGATTTAGGAACCAGGTTTTAAATTGTAAGACATTTCCAGAGGCAGATGTGGATTCTGACCACAATCGATTGGTTATGAACTGCAGATTGAAACTGAAGAAACTGCAAAAAGGTGGTAATTTAAGGAGATGGGACCTGGATAAACTGAAAGAACCAGAGGTTGTAGAGAGTTTCAGGGAGAGCATAAGGGAACAATTGACAGGAATGGGGGAAAGAAATACAGTAGAAGAAGAATGGGTAGCTCTGAGGGATGAAGTAGTGAAGGCAGCAGAGGATCAAGTAGGTAAAAAGACGAGGGCTAATAGAAATCCTTGGGTAACAGAAGAAATATTGAATTTAATTGATGAAAGGAAAAAATATAAAAATACAGTAAATGAAGCAGGCAAAAGGGAATACAAACGTCTCAAAAATGAGATCGACAGAAAGTGCAAAATGGCTAAGCAGGGATGGCTAGAGGACAAATGTAAGGATGTAGAGGCTTGTCTCACTAGGGGTAAGATAGATACTGCCTACAGGAAAATTAAAGAGACCTTTGGAGAGAAGAGAACCACTTGTATGAATATCAAGAGCTCAGATGGCAACCCAGTTCTAAGCAAAGAAGGGAAGGCAGAAAGGTGGAAGGAGTATATAGAGGGTTTATACAAGGGCGATGTACTTGAGGACAGTATTATGGAAATGGAAGAGGATGTAGATGAAGATGAAATGGGAGATAAGATACTGCGTGAAGAGTTTGACAGAGCACTGAAAGACCTGAGTCAAAACAAGGCCCCGGGAGTAGACAACATTCCATTAGAACTACTGATGGCCTTGGTAGAGCCAGTCATGACAAAACTCTACAATCTGGTGAGCAAGATGTATGAGACAGGCGAAATACCCACAGACTTCAAGAAGAATATAATAATTCCAATCCCAAAGAAAGCAGGTGTTGACAGATGTGAAAATTACCGAACTATCAGTTTAATAAGTCACAGCTGCAAAATACTAACGCGAATTCTTTACAGACGAATGGAAAAACTGGTAGAAGCGGACCTCGGGGAAGATCAGTTTGGATTCCGTAGAAATGTTGGAACACGTGAGGCAATACTAACCTTACGACTTATCTTAGAAGAAAGATTAAGAAAAGGCAAACCTACGTTTCTACCATTTGTAGACTTAGTGAAAGCTTTTGACAACGTTAACTGGAATACTCTCTTTCAAATTCTGAAGGTGGCAGGGGTAAAATACAGGGAGCGAAAGGGTATTTACAATTTGTACAGAAACCAGATGGCAGTTATAAGAGTCGAGGGGCATGAAAGGGAAGCAGTGGTTGGGAAAGGAGTGAGACAGGGTTGTAGCCTCTCCCCGATGTTATTCAATCTGTATATTGAGCAAGCAGTAAAGGAAACAAAAGAAAAATTCGAAGTAGGTATTAAAATTCATGGAGAAGAAGTAAAAACTTTGAGGTTCGCCGATGACATTGTAATTCTGTCAGAGACAGCAAAGGACTTGGAAGAGCAGTTGAACGGAATGGACAGTGTCTTGAAAGGAGGATATAAGATGAACATCAACAAAAGCAAAACGAGGATAATGGAATGTAGTCAAATTAAATTGGGTGATGCTGAGGGGATTAGATTAGGAAATGAGACACTTAAAGTAGTAAAGGAGTTTTGCTATTTAGGGAGTAAAATAACTGATGATGGTCGAAGTAGAGAGGATATAAACTGTAGACTGGCAATGGCAAGGAAATTGTTTCTGAAGAAGAGAAATTTGTTAACATCGAGTATAGATTTAAGTGTCAGGAAGTCGTTTCTGAAAGTATTTGTATGGAGTGTAGCCATGTATGGAAGTGAAACATGGACGATAACCAGTTTGGACAAGAAGAGAATAGAAGCTTTCGAAATGTGGTGCTACAGAAGAATGCTGAAGATAAGGTGGGTAGATCACGTAACTAATGAGGAGGTATTGAATAGGATTGGGGAGAAGAGAAGTTTGTGGCACAACTTGACTAGAAGAGGGGATCGGTTGGTAGGACACGTTTTGAGGCATCAAGGGATCACAAATTTAGCATTGGAGGGCAGCGTGGAGGGTAAAAATCGTAGAGTGAGACCAAGAGATGAATACACTAAGCAGATTCAGAAGGATGTAGGTTGCAGTAGGTACTGGGAGATGAAGAAGCTTGCACAGGATAGAGTCCACAACAACATCAACATAGCGAATGTCACTAAATGCAAACCAGGTATGGAATTTGATTGCAATAATTACACATCTGTTGTTTGAAACTGATAAACAATATTTTATTCAAAATAATCTCCATTGCTATTTATACATTTCTCCCACCTCATGGCTATGAATTCCATGCCAAAAAACAGTTCTTCTTTTGAAGCAAACCAGTCAGTGATCCATTTTCGTACATTTTCATACTAATTGAAGCATTGTTCAGCGCGAGCATGACCCAGTGATGCAAATAGGACAGAGCCAAGACCGGAGATTAAGCCACATGCTGTAGTATTTCCCAACTGAATGCCTTGATAATTTCCTTGACCGATTGTGCTGCTGTGATGGGGCATTATCATGGAGCAATATGACTTTGTGTTGTTTTTTCAAGATTCCAGCCATTTTTCACGTAATGCTCGATTTAATTCGATCATTTGCTGTTGGTAGTGATCATTGTTAGTCGTTTCACCATGTTTTAGCAACTCATAATAGATCACACCCTTCTGATCCCACCAAACACAGAGCAGTGTCTTCTTTCCAAAGCGATTTGGTCTTGCAGTGGATGTTAATGGTATGCCTGGATTCGGCCATGATCTACAATTCTTAAGATTCTCAAAATATATCCATTTTTCATGATCTGTCACTGTTCGATGGAGAAACAACTTTCTTTTGTATCTGGTGTGCAGCATTTCACAAATGGTCTTTTGTGTTGCTTGCTGTCTTTCATTCAGTTCATGCGGAACCCATTTTCCCAGTTTCTGCACCTTTCCCATAGATTTCAACCAAAGACAAACTGCTTTTTGCATCACACTCAATTGTTCTACGAGTTCCTGTTGAGTTTGAGTATCATCTTCATCCAATAAGGCCTGCAATTCATTGTCTTCAAACTTTTTCAGTGGTTTCTCGTGCTCGTCGTTTCTCTCATCAAAATCACCACTTTTTAATTTTCTGAGCCACTTGAAACGCTATGTTTTCCAAAGAGCATGTTCACTGAAAGCTTCAACAAGCATTCAATGCAATTCTGCAGCAGTTTTCTTCAAATGGTAACAGAAAACCAACACTGTCCGCAAATCATAGTTTGTAGACACAAAACTCGACATGTTTGCAGGTTGGAAACAGATACCGATGTATGGAACCTGGGTTACTGTGTGTTGACATTTGTCATCAACCACCACAGGAAGCAGATGGCACTGCATACATGGTCTCCCAGGCCCTACACTGACGACCAGCACCATCTATAGGAAAATTCCGGTTTCATACTTCTATACCTGGTAGATCAGTAGAACTCACTGAGAATACCTTTCAGGAACCAAAATATTGCACAGTTAAATAAAGTCACGAAAATATGCTAATCATTATTTCATGAATTCATTGAGACTATTTGTCAAGTGAAAATGAATTATGAATATCTTAAGTATGAAAAGGAAATGGATCTAAAGTGGAAGAGATAACAAAGCCTGTATATACTGTTTGAAGAAACAGTGCTGTCTGAAACCCCGAAGGCTGTCTGTCTGAAGTTCCCTCGCTCTCTATTCATCTGGAGGACATGGAGACTGATCAAAATGGTGCAGAATCTCCACGTCTCTAAGAACCGATTCATTACCACCTATACTTGTCTGTGCAATTATTGGCCTCCAGCTAGTTTTCTGTGCTCATCCAGCATTTGCTATCAGTGCCTTATGGTTTCTTATACGAAACTGTGTGGAGGAACATAACGTTGAGCTCTGATCTTGCTACGTGTTTACAATGTCAACAAGAAATTAACTGCTGACCTTACTTTTTGGAAAATTGTAAGCAACACAGAGTTCTCTACCTGTTCTGGTAGTGTTACCACATCTTACAGGCATATTAATGCTTAACAACTGCATTTGTGTTTCCATATTGATTTCTTAAAGCTGGTAGATTCGCCACCAGATAGTTCATAAATGGTTCTAGTGTCCAATACAGAGCTTTTGGCAAACAACAGCATTGAAATAGATGAGTAATTTGCTGGTAACACATGTATCAGTTTTATATTCTGGGGCCTAGACTCAAACTTCATATAGACAACTATTAAAAGCTAGGTATATTAAGAAAAGTCTCTCATTTTATTTACTCTCATATAAAGTATGTTGTGGAGAACAGATCAAAAATTTGAAAACAATCACAGCAGTCATAATTATAATTCTAGGAACAAAAATAACTATCTGCAGTGAACACTATTCTTGCATGGAAAGTATCAAAGTGTGCACTCATGAAATTTTTTAACACCTCTCCTGCCTATTTTATAAATTTAACCTGTTGTAAATGATATGATGATGGACATAAATCAATAAATGACAATCAATAAATGACAGTGAACCATGTCTGTGTTACAAATAAACAGCTTACAAACATTTCTCAAGCTCTCATTTGAGAAACAAACCTAACTATTGAAAGGCATATCAGAGTATTATTTTCAAACTTTACTTTATTTCAGGAAAAATAAAAAGGCCCCATCATTTGCCACTGGACTGGAAGAGCCTGACAAACCTACCAACAGCACTGCATTCATTCTTCTTGGAATGCATCCTGACCTGGGTAAACCGATGGAGCAGCTTGGCTTGCAGTTGGAGCCGTATGATGATGAATCAACTACACAATTTCTACAGAAGTAAGAATATTTAATAGTTGCATTGCTATGTTTGGAATCATAAATAAAAAAGAAGTATTTACATTCTGGTGGTTCACATCTTCAAAAGTGAACTACACACAGAATCTCAGTATGTTTGTAATTTCTTATAGCATTTCTTCATAATGTAATATCATTTGAGGGGCCACTGAAAGAGAAACATTTAAGATAGTACTTTTGTGTCCCTAAACTATCCAGCTGAGTTCATGTGAAATCAGATATCTTGAACTATCATTGTTTGATTCAGTTCAAATGATGTCCTTCAAAAATAAGACTAAGGTGTTCTTCATTATGGTGTATCAGTGTGGACTAGTTTCTCTCTTGAGCCATGACTTCCTGTTATGAAATGATGTTGAAACTTCACCAGTAGTCCTTTCCCCAATAACAGATTCCTATCATGCACACAGCGTTCTGAAAAACTTGCTAGGCCACATGACCCCACGACTATTCTTCCTTACTATATAGCCTCTACCCACATTAATGAATTGTTGAGATATTCTATGTTTTGTACCCATCTGGCACCAGTAACAGACCAAAATCTTACAAATCATACATAATCAAGGAGAGTTTGAACTGTTCTTTCAACTGACCTGCAAGTTTTGTCCAGAATTTTATGTTGGTAATGATCACAACGTAGATATGAGCAAAAAACTGGCCACAGACAAATTGTCTATGCCAGTAACGGACAGTATCCTTTTGCTGAACACATCTTGGTACCTAATAACTGGGACCTGAATGATTCTGTTTGTATTTTGTGGTCATCTTATTGGGAATATTACTGTAAGGAATTATCTAATGTTGGAAATTAAAAATTCTAAAGCAGGCAACATAAAAATTGCCACTTACAATGATTCTCTTGTTAGTTATACAACATCAGGTTATTACTCCTCTCAAGCAGCTTAACACATGTTCTGCTAGTGTTCGCTAGACAGGTGGAGCTTGCAGCTTATGTGTTGTCACATCTAAAATAACAATAATAATAATAATACTTTATTCGACATTGAATTTTTCATTGCACATGTATAAAAACAGGTTACAATTCTTGATACATAGCACAATAATACATTCGTCTGAATACATCATTGATTAACAAAATGATTAAATAACAAATAAAATGGTGCTTAACTCTATTTACATATCTTGTGAAGCACTTCTTATTCTGGATGTAAGTATGCTATTCTTCTGATGTGTAAAATGGATTTTGTAATAGGAATTTCTTTAGCTGAAATTTAAGCTTCATTGTGGGTAGGGGCAGTGCATTGGCTAACTTTAAACCTGCATATTGTGGACCCTTTTCATAGAGTGCTGTTCTGTGGCTGTGGATGTAAAATTTTTCTTTATTTCTGGTATTGGACTGATACAAATGGGAACAAATGTTAGGTTGCAGTCTTTTAACAAGTAATATGGTTTTCAGATGTACATGTTTACTACAGCTAGTACACAAGTTTTTGGAAACAAGCCATAGCATGATTCCTTATATCTTGCTCCACAGATAATTCTTATAACCCTTTTTTGAAGTGGCAATAGCATATTTAGATTTTCTCCCCAATTTTCTATTCCACAGTTCAGTTGAGAGGAGAATAGAGCATGGTATGCAATCTTTAGGACAACAGGGTCTTTGCAGAACTTGCTAATTATATTAATTGCAAATATATTCTTAGACAACTTACATGCTAGAGTGTCAACATGTGTGTCCCATTTTAGATTGATTTGAATTGTTAAATCAAGGAATTTTACACCAAACCCTGTTTTTATTAATTCATTGCCAGTGTATAGTTTAATTTCATCATTAAGACTACTGTTGGTAAACTCCATGAGACACGTTGTATTACTGCTTACATTTAAGTGTCTCTCATTACAGTATTGTACAATTTTGTATGTCACGTTATTACAGTGGGTCTCTAGTTCATTAAATGATCCCTTTTTTACACATAGTGGATGTATCACCTGCATAAAGAACTATTTAGGAACTCTGAGTGTAGTATATTATGTCATTTATATAAATCAAAAGCAGAAGAGGACCCAGTACTGAGCCCTGGGGCACTCCATATTGTATATTAGTGATTTTGGATTTGTGAACACCACTTTCAGTTTTAAGCAGTACAAACTGTTTTCAGTTACTCATGTAAGGTTTTATTAGATCATGAGTAGTGCCTCTGATGCCATGTTCCATAGCTTTTCTAATAGGATTGTGGCGTTCACACAATAAAAAGCTTTCTCAAGGTCATGGCATATACCAGCAATATGTTGCATGTTCTCGATGCCAGTTATTATCTCTTCAATTAACTGAGCAGCTGCTGTGCTTGTTGATTTGCATTTTAAGAAACCATTTTGATTTTCAAACAATAGGTTGTTCATCTGGAGAAAGTTTATAATTCTGCTGTATATGACTTCTTTAACTGTTTTGGAAAAGACTGGATGTATTGAGATGGGTCTGTAGTTTTGAATTGTGAGTTTGTCTCCTTTCTTAAGATTGGTGTCACCTGTGCTATTTTTGGTCTGTCTGGGAAGGTGCCTGATTCTATTATATTATTTACTGCTACAGTCAGAAGTACAGAAACATTTTGTCTACACATTTTAATGCACTAATACTGAGGCCATCATGCCCTGCAGAACTGGAAGATTTTAGGGAGCTAATGATGTTAAATATTTCTTTGCAATTTGCGGGGGCTAGATATATAGTATGCTCAGATGGATTGCCTTTAAAACGATACTGCAGGTTATTATGTTTGTCACTAATAGCTTCCACTACTGAAGAAAAATATTCATTGAATATGTTAGCAATTTCAAGTTGATCTTTTACTACCATCCCATTGTGATCAATAATAAAGTCCATACAGCATTTGTTTCTGCCTCTTCTAAAACTGTTTTTCACTCCCCAGACACCGGTAGTAACACTGTGTGAAGCCTGAAGGTTGTTTACAATGTAGTTGCTCATGGTCTGTATTAATAAATCATTATAGTATTCTTGATAAGTTTTGGAGGCCTCCTTCAGCTTAAGATTTTGTGTATTATTCAACATTGCACTATGGAATAATTTTAATTTTTCCCTTGCTTCAGTGACATCATTATTTATCCAGGTACTTTTGTTTATATTTTTAGTTTGTTTAACTTTTGTAGCTACAACTGGGCATGTGGCATCAAAACAATAGTAGAAGTCAGCAGCAAAGCTATCACAGGGAAAGCTATCATTCTCAACCCGTGGTATGTGTGCTAACTTGCAGTTCAGTCTATTGATGTCATCATTATACACAATTCCTTTGCTCACATATAGTTTCTTTTTAGTGACAAAGGGCATCTCATTTGCCCCTAATTGAAGCTGTACTGCATGGTGATCAGAGATGGCTAGTTTTAGAACAGATGTATTGTAGGAAAGATGGATCATGTTTGTCATTATATTATCCAGATAAGGCACAGAATTCAAGAATCGTTTGAGTTACCACCTAGACCTGGCACATGACTATGCTTTTTTCTCTACAGTAATATGATACCGTCTTCAAGATGTACCTAGAAAGTACATATAGGACTATACTCAAAAGGGTTTAGTTCTCATGAAGCTGCTTAATACACACAGTGGCTTATTATTTCACTGCAAATGACCTGACACACACTTATTTGATTATGAGTCTTCCACAATTTTCTGAATTTTTTGCTGTTTATGAGTGTATTTCATCGATGTCTATTGTATTTTTGTATTCATTATTTTCTCTTCCAGTCACAGTGAAGTTTCCTGTGTTAAGTTAACATGTTTCTTCCAACATAGTACGAGGTGTGGCTAGAAAAAAACCGGACTAGTACTGGTGAAACAATAAAACGAATGCAATAAGGCTGAAAGTCGCGTGGCCTGTCACTTGACTCTCGCTCCGCCTACTGCTCGAGTTTCATCTGCCTCCTGCACTCAGTCTGCCTGTGGCGTCTGTTTTAAGTAGTTGACGTTTTGTCTGTGCGTCGGAAAATGTTGAGTGTACAGAAAGAACAGCGTGTTAACATCAAATTTTGTTTCAAACTAGGAAAATCTGCAAGTGAAACGTTTGTAATGTTACAACAAGTGTACGGCGATGATTGTTTATCGCGAACACAAGTGTTTGAGTGGTTTAAATGATTTAAAGATGGCCGCGAAGACACCAGTGATGACACTCGCACTGGCAGACCATTGTCAGCAAAAACTGATGCAAACATTGAAAAAATCGGTAAACTTGTTCGACAAGATCGCCGTTTAACAATCAGAGAAGTGTCTGAGTTAACAGGAGTTGACAAGGAAAGTGTTAGGCAGATTCTTCATGAAAGTTTCAACATGAACAAAGTGTGTTCAAAAATGGTTCCAAAGTGTCTCACAATTGAACAGAAGGAACGCCGAAGAATGATTTGTTCTGACATCCTGGAAAACATTGAAAGTGATCCCACCTTCTTACAAAATGTTATTACTTGCGATGAATCGTGGTTTTTTACTTACGATCCCGAAACTAAACACCATACGATGCATTGGAAAACTCCTGGTTGTAAGGTAACAGGGAATAATATGGAACTCTTTCAAGTAATTTAAAATTTAAAGCACGGCAGCAGAGATAATATGCTGGGCAAAATAGACCGGAAAATACTTGTTTGTGTTTTGATGGACGTTGTAGTTCCGTTGGATAGTGTTTTGGTTTTCTTTTAATTGCAACGAATTATATAAGTGTGGTGATAATTTGTAAAATTATATAATGTATTTAGATTTAAGTATTTAAATATTATAAAATATTGTAAACGAATTGTGGCCATGTTTAGCAATTATTTTGACTACTGTGGTGTCATGTGACCCGACTCAGGACTGCGGATGTGAGCGGGAAAATCGGGGTCTTTTGTCGTTGGCCGTTGTGGTGGTGAGTTGGGAGTGGAAAAGTGCCGCGAGTGCAAGCATGGACGCCAGGGTATGCGAAGGAACAAAGTGAAAGTGTGTAGGTGTGAGACAAACAGTGTACGAATTGCACCGATTATTATTTGTGAACTTAAAAATGCATGGCCACAACGTTAAAGTGTTTCTTTATAAATAAGTTACAATCTGAACGTGTATAGTTCAATTCACTGCTCTTCAAAAGCCAGCAAATATCAGGCTCAATAATAGGGGCGCAAATGCAACCATTTACTACCAACCCCCTTTACAGATGAGCCACGTGAAAAATAGGTAGTAAACGAGCCCGAGTACAGTTGCAATTGGGGGCTCGTCTGGGATAGGACTTTTCTTCCATATTCCATAGTATTTTGGAATCGAATGTCCGTCTGATGTTAGGCTTTTGAACAGTCAGTGTGGGGGCTCTGAGCTAAATTGGTGCATTAGGAGTACCGGAATGTTTGTGCTGGACAAGATACGCGCTGCCCCGTGGTTACGCCGATATAAGGCCACCACGATTGTGAAGCAGTCAGTTACACAGTCTAATGAGTCGACCACGTGTTGCCACGGTTAAAACCGCCGTGCTTGCCGTATCCACGTGTTGCCGCGGGTAAAACAGTCGTCCGTGCCGCGATACGTGCTGCCGCGAGAAGAAACCGTCGTCCGTGCCACGTCCATGTGTTGCTACGGGTAAAGCAGTCGAAACTGTATCTGCTTGCTGCCGTCGATCAACGCCGTCGTCCGTGCCACCGACCAACACTACTACATGCTGCCAGGGGCCTACGCAACGTGTTCTCGCTCCTGATTGAGTTTGCTGTGTGTCCACGCCGCCGATTAAGATTCATTGCGTAGCTGTGCCACTGAGCTCACTGCAGATGTCGCGTCACACGAGGATTTAAAAGATAAGTACAGCCAGCAGCTACATTGCAAAATTGTGTCCTTTCATTAGCCATGGCCGATGAGACGCGTGAATCTCAAAGTGAAGGCGAGTCAGTGGATGTTAGGAGTACCTGTAGTAGCCCTAGCATGCCAAAAGAAATAGGCTGGATACCAGGAAGTGACCTCAGCAC
Source organism: Schistocerca nitens (assembly GCF_023898315.1). Lineage (NCBI taxonomy): Eukaryota > Metazoa > Arthropoda > Insecta > Orthoptera > Acrididae > Schistocerca > Schistocerca nitens. The sequence goes on along the minus strand of NC_064614.1, from coordinate 133,221,577 downwards.
ATTTTTTGTAAAACTTACTAGTAAATTAGGAGAAATAGACTCGAAAATAGGGAATATAAAAACTGCAATAGTTGGAGAAATGGATTCGAAAATAGGGGATATGGAATTAAGGCTTAGTGATAAAATAAAGACAGTGAGTGAAAAATTTGATCAGCTAGATCTCAAATTCACTCAAATTACAGATAAAGTTGAAAACACAGTTAAAATTGTTGAGGGAATTATTGAGAGAGTTGATGAGGTTGAAAGAGGCCTAGTAGCCAAGGTGGACACTGTGCAAAGTAATCTTGTGGGGCAGATTCAGGTACAGGAACAGAAATGCACATTATTTCAAAGACAAACAGAGGCAGACATTGAATCCATTAAGATAGGAGTGCTGGATTGCCATAAGGGAATTACTGACAATAAGAAGGAATTAGAAGGGGAAATAAATGTCTTGAGGGAAACAGTTAATACTGTGGCAGCAGGGAATGGAAATTTATTGTTGGGATATCCTCTGGGGCATGGATTTCAGTCAAAACCTTTCAATGGGGAGAATAAATACCATGCAGTTGACTTCTTAGCTGCATGTAAGGATAACTTTGTGACAGGGATGAGTGAGCAGGCAAAAATTAAATATGTTAAGAGGCAGTTGGAAGGGGGAGCTCAAACATGGGCAAACCAAAATGATGATAAATTTTGTGATTTTAAAACTTTCAAAAACCTGTTCTTGAACAAATACTGGGGCCAAGCAAAACAATTAAGATTTCAAAACGATTTTTTGAATGGATCCAGTTACAAGAGTGGAAAGGAAAGTATGAGAGAGTTCTGTGTTAGAGAACTGAATAAATTAAATCATCTGGATAGGCCACTGGGCGTATTAACAGAAATATCTACACTAAAGAGAAGATTACCAGAGCATTTGCAATGGGATTTGATTCACAGTGCAACAGATTCAGTGGAAGAATTTCTTAATTTTGTGGATAATATGGACAGGGCATTGTGCTACAGACCTAAATACATGGAACATAGGGAGAGTGGAAGGTATCATGAAAGGGGAAACAGTATTAATTATGAATACAGTAATAACCATAACAGGTGGAGAGAAGATAGAAGTAATCAGAATAATCAGGATAGAGATTGGAGAAGCACGCCACAAAGGTATAACAGAAATTTTGGAGGGAGAAGAGACAATTGTGATCAGATGAGGAGCGATAGAGAAGGTATGAGAGTAGGAATGCCAGATGCAAATGGACAGGGTAGGCAATCAAAAAACTAATTGATGCCTCACTTAAGGTCCGCAGGGGGGCTGGTAATTATGTGAACAGGGCCAGACAAGGACATGATGGGATGAGTAATAAAGTCAGCAAGGAAAATAGGGAAATCGGGATATGTCATATGGATGCTGTCTTAGGAAATGAAAATCTATGGGGGGGGGTTAACAATTATAGAAATACAGATAAAAGGTATAAGAGGAAAAAAGGGAACAAGGCTAATATCAGCAATGAACAGTGTGAGTTTTACATTGATGACATGCTTAAAAGGGAAGAGAAATTACAAGCAGAGGAGGACAATATTGGTTTGTGTGCAGCAAAATTCATTGAAAGATCAGAGACAGAGGTAGTTTCATCAAAAGGGGGAACAGAAGTGGATATGGAATTAAGGGGCAATGTTCACAGTAATAATGGGTGTGATGAATGGGTAGAGATGTCTATTGGAAATAGTATGGAGAATTGTGGAAAAGGTGAGGAGAGGGTTATTCAGTGTGATGTAAAGGCTAATATGAGTGGTGTATTTGACAATGTGGAAAATGCTGGTAAATTACCTACTGATAATGTTACTGTGCTTGTGGGTGCAGGTGTTAACTGTGGTAGTGATAATGACTTCAGTGTGGATATGGAAATGCGTAATGATATGGAGAATGTTGCTGTAGGTTGCCCAGAAGATAAAATTGAAACCTATGTTTTCTTAACTGATGATGCAAGCCTCAAAGATGTTAATTGTGGATGGTTAGGAAAGGAGGAGGCTGATTATGATTTGAGTGATTGGGTGTCCTATGCAAAATTACATAAAGCTTTGATGCCTGAAGAATGGGGTAAAATAAAATTTAAAATTGCCAGAAAATTGAAAGAATTAAGTGAAGAGAATGTTGAGTTTGCTGTTAAGGATCTGTTTGAAGGGGATACTGATGTATGTTTTGGAGAAAGACCTAAAGATATTTGCATTATGCAAGAGGAAAGCAGGAGTGAAGTAGAAAGAGATTTATTACAGGAATCAGGGCTGAACAGAGTAGAAATAGAGGTGATACAGCCAATAATTGATATCAGTGTGGGAGGAGTTGCAGATGTAGCATTATTAGACTCTGGCTCAAGTTTATCTGCAATCTCTGAATCTTTCTGGCAGCAAATTAAAGGTTTAGGATTAATAGAATTACCAGTTACAGGAGTCAAAATTAAGACAGCAACTGGGACATGTAGCAAGCCCATCAGCAGGGAAGTATTACTTGAATTTAATAGTAATGAGTATTGTTTTGATATTAGTTGCTTTGTGGTGAAGGGTTTGGCGTTGAATGTAATTTTGGGTATGGACTTCTTGTACAAGTATGACTGTAGCATTTTTGTAAAGGACAGAGTGGTAGAATTTGATGCTGGTGGAAATAGACGAAGAATAAAATTTAAAGGGGAATTAAAAGGAGGCGAGACAATTACTCATTTACAAAGGCTAGAAGAGGTAGGTGATGAGATCTGCACTGAACAGCAGATACATGACAAAGTAAATGAAATGGGACATTTAAATGAGGAACAAAAGGTGCAGCTTACAGGTTTATTGTGTAAGCATAAGCATGTGTTCTCTGACAAACCTGGAAAAGTCGTGGATTTCAGTTATGTTTTGAGGGTATTGCCACATGAAGTGATAAGGGCCAAACCTTATCCTATAGCAATAGCTAATAGAGAGGCTGTAAGGGCAAGGATACAGATGATGTTGAAGTGGGGCATACTGGAAATGGGGAGGAGTGAGTATTGTAATCCAATAATAGTGGTGAAAAAGAGGGATGGTTCTATAAGAATAGTACTGGATGCAAGAAAGCTAAATAAAATAATAGTCAAAGAAAATGATCAGCCAGAGAACATGGATGAGCTGTTGCAAAAATTTTATAATGTTAAAATTCTGTCAAGTGTTGATTTGACTTCAGGGTTCTGGCAGGTGCAATTGGCTGAAGAGAGCAGAAAGTACACTGCTTTCTTATTTGAGGGCAGGACTTATATGTTTACAGTTGTGCCATTTGGTTTATCAATATCTGTAGCAGTCTTTGTAAGGGCTTTAAGTCATGTGTTGGGTGATGAACTAATGAGAAAATTGACAGTGTACGTAGATGACATTTTGATTACGAGTAGCAATTGGCAAGGGCACTGTCAGCTGTTGGAGGATGTATTCAAGGCTATATCTAAAGGGGGGATGACCCTAAAGTTAAGTAAGTGTGAATTTTTTCAAGCAACATTACTATTTCTCGGTCATCAGTTAACTCCTGATGGCATTCTGCCCAATAAAGAGAAAATCAAGGCTATTGTTGACTGCAAGGTGCCAACGAACAGGAAACAATTGAAATCATTTATAGGACTATGTTCATTCTATAGGAAGTACATAAGTGATTATAGCCTGAATTCACCTAACTTATGTAGACTATTAAAGAAAAGTGTAACCTGGTGCTGGACATCTGACTGTGACCGAGAATTTAAAGCCATCAAGAATAGATTAAAAAACAGCAAAATTTTGTTCTATCCAGATTTGTCTTTGCCTTTCTGTATTGGGACAGACAGCTCAGATTATGGGATAGGGGCAGTGCTATTTCAGGAGAGGGTAGTAGATGGGAAGACTGAGCACAGGGCAATTGCTTTTGCAAGCAGAATGCTGTCTAAACATGAATTGATGTATGGTATCTCAGAGAAGGAACTGTTAGCCATAGTTTTTGGATTTAAGAAGTTCAGGATATATGTGGAAGGTAGGAAAGTGATTGTTTACACAGACCATAAGGCTCTGAGCTATTTGCAAGAATGTAAGCTGTTAAATAATAGACTCATGAGATGGGCCATGTTTTTGCAGCAGTTTAACTATGAGATAAGCTATATTAAGGGCACAGACAACAATGTGGCTGATGCCTTATCAAGATTACCTTTCATTGGAGAAGAACATGAAGCGAATGGAGATGAGAAAGAACTACAGATATTGTATATGAAAGGAGTGGGTGGAGAGAAGGAAATCAGATCCATCTGTAAGGACATGAGGAGACTTCAGAATGGGGACCAAACCTTGAAGTTTATCAAAACAAACTTTGGAAGTAAAGAACATGAAAAAATAGCTAAATATTATAGAATTTATAAAGGTATTTTATTTAGACGAAGAAATTTGGACAAAGAGGAGTGGAAGGTATGTTTTCCAGATGAGCATGTGGAAAAATTAATAAATTACATCCACCTTAGCCATGGGCATTATGGGGCTCAAAAATGTTTGGAAATACTGCAGGACTATGTTAGTTTTAACAACATGGCCAGGAGAGTAAAGAGACAGTTGGCTTCTTGTGACAAATGTCAAAAAGTGAAGTATAATACTATTGCAGTACAAGGAGAGATGCAGAATATTGTTCGTAAAAGAAATGGTGAACTGCTGGCTATTGATTTATTTGGGAGGCTGCCAACAGGTCGAGGGGGTGTAAAGTATGTTCTTTTAGCTGTTGATGTATTCTCAAAGTTTGTAAGGCTGTATCCACTGAAAAAGGCCACTAGCCAGAATATAATTAACAAGCTAGAGAAAGATTACTTTGTGAATGTTATAAAACCAGAGAATGTTCTGTCTGATAATGGAGCACAATTTGTATCTAGTGTGTGGGGGAGGTTTATGCAAAGATCTGGGATGAAGCATATAAGGATTTCAGTGTATCACCCTGCGGGAAACCCTGCTGAGAGGTATATGAGGGAGCTGGCTATGTAGGACATATTGCAGTAAAAAGCATAGTACTTGGGCAGAATATATAACTGTGTTTGAGGATCTTATGAACACAGTGAAGAGTTGTGCAACAGGATTCTCACCCTATGAGCTCATGAAAGATATCAAGCCTGACAATCTAATAGCAGAAAACATAGATTTTCCTCCATCTCAAGACTTGACAAGTCAAGAGAAGATGCAGGTGGCCAGACAGCAAATGTTAAAGAAAGGACATGAGAGACAGAGGAGGCATGGAAAAAGGTATAAGACAACAAAGTTCAAGGAGGGAGATAAGGTGCTGGTGAGGAACAAGAAAAAATCCAGTGACATTGATGGCGAAATCAAAAAGTTATTTGAATTATACCATGGACCCTTTGAGATAATGGGTTGTCCACACCCTAATGCATATAGGTTGGTATATCCAGTGTCCAAAAAGCCATTTGGACTGAGAAATGTAACGGAGTTGAAAAAATATGTGGTAAAAGAATAAAGATTAAGGAAGTGAGATTCCCATGTACACTATTGTCGAGTTAAAAAAAAATATTATTGGGGGCTATGTATACGTGTATTTATAATTGGAGTATTATTTGTGTTATTGTGTATGTTGCGATGCCATTGTTGGTGGTCAACAAACTTCATTATACTGTATATATTTGCAATAAGGGAATCTGTTGTCCAATGGATTTGCACAACTGGTGTGGGTGTGATAAAAGCCTTGTTGAAAGTCATACGGGAACTGAAACCTACTGTACATATAGTCTATTTCTGTATAAATATGTGGAGAATATAGGAGGGAGGAAATCTGCAAATAGTTTGTTAAAAAGAAATAGTTGAGATTTTTATTAAAATTTCTAATGTATCTGTGGCACCTGGAGTTGATACTGGTGCGTGGGGGTAAAAGTGTCGGAGGTCCTGATCTGGGAACATTTGAAGGGTGAAATAGAATATATTTAACTATGCCATGTTTGTGTTTGATTTGTGTGCATGTTTGTCATTTGTACAAACCTCAATAAGAACTGATCAGTGAAAACAGGATGTTCCAGGGAGGATTTGGATAGCCTGATTCCTGGGAAATGTGGGTCTGCATGTCTAGGCAAGATTTATGAGGATTTGATTAAATTTTGATAGGATGACTTGGCTAATGAGAGGAAGCACAGTGCTGTTGGCTGACAAGTTTGGAAAGACTGTATTCCAATGCATAAACCTGTGAACACAAGGATCTGGTTACAACAACTTCGTGCAACTTACAGAAACAACTGTGTAAAAAGTGGAAGTGTTAATGTGCAGTGAGTGGGTAACCTACATATAGACTAACATGGGCATTTATTTTGCCTGCCCAGTCACTCAATAGGATACTATCTAATTGTATATTTGAGTTGGATACATTGTTGGATTATGTATGTATGTTTCCTAATGACAGTACATACACTGATTAACTCACCACTATAACACTGTTCTACGTGTTTTGGTGCCATTATAGTTATAATTAAAATGTTTAATATATAAAGTAATATGGGTTCACTCCATTTGGTGCTACTTCATGTTGCCGTTACTAAGGTAATGTCTCCATGAAGTGGGGGTATGTAAGGTAACAGGGAATAATATGGAACTCTTTCAAGTAATTTAAAATTTAAAGCACGGCAGCAGAGATAATATGCTGGGCAAAATAGACCGGAAAATACTTGTTTGTGTTTTGATGGACGTTGTCGTTCCGTTGGATAGTGTTTTGGTTTTCTTTTAATTGCAACGAATTATATAAGTGCGGTGATAATTTGTAAAATTATATAATGTATTTAGATTTAAGTATTTAAATATTATAAAATATTGTAAACGAATTGTGGCCATGTTTAGCAATTATTTTGACTACTGTGGTGTCATGTGACCCGACTCAGGACTGCGGATGTGAGTGGGAAAATCGGGGTCTTTTGTCGTTGGCCATTGTGGTGGTGAGTTGGGAGCGGAAAAGTGCCGCGAGTGCAAGCATGGACGCCAGGGTATGCGAAGGAACAAAGTGAAAGTGTGTGGGTGTGAGACAAACAGTGTACGAATTGCACCGATTATTATTTGTGAACTTAAAAATGCATGGCCACAACGTTAAAGTGTTTCTTTTGAATAAATAAGTTACAATCTGAACGTGTATAGTTCAATTCACTGCTCTTCAAAAGCCAGCCAATATCAGGCTCAATAATAGGGGCGCAAATGCAACCGTTTACTACCAACCCCCTTTACAGATGAGCCACGTGAAAAATAGGTAGTAAACGAGCCCGAGTACAGTTGCATGGTTCTCCACGACAAAAAAAAAGCACGAATGTCAAAATCGAAATTCAAGGCAATGATGATTGTTTTTTTTTTGACATCAAAGGGATTGTGCACATTGATTGGGTACCAGAGGGACAAACAGTGAATCAGCATTACTACATTAGCGTCCTGGCTACCTTACGTGAGCGAGTACGGAGAAAACGGAACGATTTGTGGAGAAAAAAGTCATGGATCCTTCACCAAGACAATGCCCCAGCTCACAGTGCCTTGCCAGTGAAGACGTTTTTGGCAAAACACAACATTCCCATCTTAGGTCATCCACCCTACTCACCTGATTTGGCCCCCTGTGACTTTTTTCTTTTCCCTAAAGTCAAGTCAGCTTTGAAAGGAACTAGATTTGAGACTGTTGAAGCAGTAAATGAAAAAGCGACGGAAGTAATGTATGGACTTACCGAAAATGATCTGCAGCATCGCTATGAACAGTGGAAAATTCGTATGGAGCGGTGTAGAGACCGAGGAGGAGAGTACATTGAAGGAGATAACATGAAATTGTAAATAATTGTAAATAAATGTTTTTTCCAGCATCAGTCCGGTTTTTTTCTAGCCGCACCTCGTATTTTACTTGTTTGTAATTTTTTTTTTTTTTTTTTTTTTTTTTTTTTTTTTTTTTTTTTTTAAATACTAAGACAGTACCTGCCCAGAAGAGGGTGTTAAAGTGCCCACTTCCAAGACATGGGAAGATGTGCCAGCTGCAGATTAACAATGGGCGACAATGTGCTGGCCAGCCAGGATCAGGCTTTTAGGAGTTTTTCTCATCCATTTAGGTAAATACTGGGCTGGGTCTCAGTTGTACAATGCGCAAACACTTTGAAAATTATGCCACACTGAACGTGCTATACATGCTAGAAGCAAATAGAAGGAGCGCACAGATTCCTCCCTGCGGTTGGGGAGGGAGGTGGGGGTAGAGGGACCTGGCAGTAGCTCTAAAATGCCTATACACCTGTGGAAGAGGCAGCCCCATTGTAATAACAGCCTATATACAGGTACGGTTCTCTGCAAAATTGAAGTATCATACCAGTCTCACTAGGGCATTGCCCTATGAACTGTGGACCTTGCCATTGATGGGGAGGCTTGTGTGCCTCAGCGATACAGATAGCCACACCTTAGGTGCAACCACAATGGAGAGGTATCTGTTGAGAGGCCAGAGAAATGTGTGGTTCCTGAAGAGGGGCAGTAGCCATTTCAGTAGTTTCAGGGACAACAGTCTGAATGATTTGACTGATATGGCCTTGTAACATAAACCAAAACGGCCTTGCTGTGCTGGTACTGTGAAAGGCTGAAAGCAAGGGGAAACTACAGCCACAATTTTTCCCGAGGACATGCAGCCTTACTGTATGGCTAAATGATGATGGCAGTGTCTTGGGTAAAATATTCCAAAGGTAAAATAGTCCCCCATTCTGATCTCCGGGCAGGGACTACTCGGGGAAGTCGTTATCAGGAGAAACAAAACTGGCATTCTATGGATCAGAGCAAGGAATGTCAGATCCCTTAGTCAGGTAGGTAGGTTAGAAAATTTAAAGAGGGAAATGCATAGGTTAAAGGTAGATATAGTGGGAATTAACGAAGTTTGGTGGCAAGAGGAACAAGACTTCTGATCGGGTGAATACAAGGTTATGAATACAAAGTCAAATAATGGTAATGCAGGAGTAGGTTCAATAATGAATAAAAAAATAAAAAAAGAAATAGGAACACGGATAAGCTACTGTGAATAGCACAATGGACACATTATTTTAGCCAAGATAGGCACAGAGCCCACACCCACCACAATAGTACAAGTTTATATGCCAACTAGTTCTGCCGATGACAAAGATATTGAAGAAATGTATGATGATATAAAAGAAATTATTTAGATAGTTAAAGGAGACAAAAATGTAATGGTCATGGGGGACTGGAATTCGACAGCAGGAAGAGGAGAGAGGTGAAGAAGGAGAAATAGTAGGTCAATATGGACTGGGGGAAAGAGGAAGCCCCAGGTAGAATTTTGCACAGAACACAATTTAAGTATTGCGAAGACTTGGTTTAAGAATCATGAAAGAAGGTTTTGTATGTGGAAAAGACCTTGAGACGTTGGAAGGTTTCAGATTGATTATATGATGATAAGACAAAGATTTTGGAAACATTTTAAATTTTAAGACACTTCCAGTGGCAGGTGTGGACTCTGACCACAATTTATTGGTTGTGAACTGTAGATTAAAACTGAAGAAATTGCAAAATGGTAGGAATTTAAGGAGATGGGACCTGGATAATCTGAAAGAACCAAACATTGTCGAGAGTTTCAGAGAGCATTAGGGAATGATTGACCAGAACAGTGAGAAGGAATACAGTAGAAGTATGGGTAGCTTTGCGAGATGAAATAGTGAAAGCAGCAGAGGATCAAGTATGTAAAAAGGCGACACCTAGTAGAAATCCTTGGGTAGCACAAGAGATATTGGATTTAATTGATGAAAAGAGGAAATATAAAAATGCAGTAAATGAAGCAGGAGAAAGGGAAAACAAACATGTAAAAAGTGAGATTGACAGAAAATGGGAAGTTGCTAAGCAGGAATGGCCAGAGGACAAATTTTAGGATTTAGAAGCATATATCACTAGGGAAAAGATGGATACTGCTTACGGGAAAATTATAGAGACCTTTGGAGAAAAGAGAAGAGCTCAGACGGAAAACCATCCTAAGCAAAGAAGGGAAAGCTGAAATGTGGAAGTAGTATATAGAGGGTCTGTGCAAAAAAAGATGTACTTGAGAGCAATATTGCACTGAAGAATGAAAGAAACTGGTACACCTGCCTAATATTGTGTAGGGCCCCTGCAAGCACACAGAAGTGCTGCAACATGATGTGGCATGGACTCAACTAATGTCTGAAGCAGTGCTGGATGGAATTGACACCACGAATCCTGCAGGGCTGTCCATAAATCCATAAGAGTGCAAGGGGGTGGAGATCTCTTCTTACCAGCACATTTCAAGGCATCCTAGATGCTTATATTCATATCTGGGGAGTTTGGCGGCCAGTGGAAGTGTTTAAATTCAGAAGAGTCTTCCTGGAGCCACTCTGTAGCAATTCTGGACATGTGGGGTCTTGCATTGTCCTGCTGGAATTGCCCAAATCTGTTTGAATGCATAATGGACATAAAGGGATGCAAATGATCAGACTGGATGCTTAAGTTCATGTCTTCTTCAGGTAGCACTGAGAAATCTACATTGAGAACAAAGAAACTGTAATTTTGCCAGCTGACAAGAGCAACGTTATGGGCCTAATGTTATGTGTGGACTGCAATGTACATCTGTACTCTGTGAACCACTGGTATGTGCATGGCAGAGCGTACATCCCATTGTAACAGTTATTAGGGCTTTTCCCCATTCCATTCGCATAAAGAACTGGGGAAAAATGATTTGTTTAAATGCATATGTGAGTGGTGTAATTAATCTAATCTTATCCTCACGATCTCTATGGTAGGGATATATATGGGATTGTAGTATATTCTTAGTCATAATTTATAGCTGGTTTTTGAAACTTTGTCAGTAGACTTCCTCAGGATAATTTCTGTCTATCTTTGAGAGTCTGCCAGCTCAGTTCTTCCAACATCATGGTGACATTCTCCTGTGGGTCAAACAGACCTGAGACCATACATGCTACCCTTCTCTGTGTAGTTCAGTATCTCATGCTAGTCCCATTTGGTATGGGTCCAAAAAACTTGAGCAATATTCTAGGATGGGTCGCATGAGTTATTTGTAAGCAATCTCGTTTGTAGACTGATTGCATTCTGAAGTTTGCTACCTGCTTTACCCACAACTGAGCCTATGTGATTATTCCACTTCATGCCCATACTAAGTGTTACATCCAATTATTTGTATGAGTTTACAGATTCCAACTATGACTCACTAATATTATAGTAGGCTACCATATCTTTGGTTCTGTGAATTACACAATTTTACATTTTTGGGCATTTAAAGCAAGCTGCCAATCGTTGCACCACTTTGAAATCCTATCAAGAGCTGACTAAATATCTGTACAGCTTGATTCAGATTGTACTTCATTGCAGATAACTGAATCATCTGCAAGAAGTCTGGGTTTACTATTAATTTTGTATGTAAAATCATTAATATACAACATGAACAGCAAGGAACCCAAGACACTTCCCTATGGTAAACCCAAAGTTACTTCTACATCTGTCATTGATTCTCCATCCAAGATAACATGCTGTGTCCTCCCTACCAAGAAATCTTCTATCCAATCAATTATTTCACCTGATACCCCATATGAGCATACTTTTGGTAATAAGCAGAGGTGTGGTACTGAGTCAAATGCTTTTCAGAAATCAAGAAATACTGCATCTATCAGACTGCCTTGTTCCATGGCTTTAAGTATGTTGTGTGAGGAAGTTAGGTTTCACATGCTCGTGTTATGTTTTTGAAATCCATGCTCATTGACATGGATGAAGTGGATCTGTTTGAGATACCTCATTACGTTTTAGCTCAGAATATGTTCTAAGATTCTGCATCAAATGAGTGTCAAAGATATTGGATCATAGTTTTGTAGGTCACATCTGGTACCCTTCTCATAATCAGGTATGACCTCTTTCGTTCCTCCAACTACTGGGTACAGTTTTTTGTTCAAGGAATCTACTGTAGATTGTAGTTAACAGAGGGGATAACTCAGCTGTGAACAGAGTGTAGAATTGATAGGAATTCTATTGGTCCCTGGGTCTTTGTTCAGTTTTAAAAATTTCAGATGTTTCTCAATGCCACTGCAACTAATATCTATTTCACTCACTTTTCAGTGGTAGGAGAATTAAGTTGGGGCAATGCTCCTGACTGCTCCTTTGTAAGGTGCCACTAACTACCTTTACATATGACCAGAATAACAATAAGAAGATTTTCAATGTTTTGAATGATTTTGTCTGAAGACGGATGTTGATCCTTTGAATAAAACTGAGAGGAAGATGATGACTTCAGTGAGTCAGGTTTGCAACACTTCCAAGTAAAGATCCTAGAATCTGCCAAATTCAAACAAACATGTTTCTATTGGTATGTGGATGACACATTTGAGTCAAGCTACATGGAACCAAAAAATTTCAAGAGTTCCTGAAATTCTGTCCATTGTAATACGAAATTCATGATGAAACTTGCAAAAGAAGACCAACTATCTTTCTCAAATTTATTAGTCACGAGAGGGATATACAGATCATTGACTCCCAGTGTATGTAAAAAATGTATGCACAGTGACCTCAGTCTCCATACCTCAAGCCATCACCTTTTGTCACAAAGAAATTTGGTTCTAAAGACTCTGATCCATAGAGTTCACACAACCTTAGACAATGAGAGCTTCACCAAAGAATTGGTACATCTACATATAGAAGAATGGGTACTCAGCTGAGTGGGCATTGCAGTCAAAAATCAAGAAAGAGGTTGAGACTGAGACAGAAAAAAGAAGCCCTACACAAGGAAAGTTCAGTAGCAACCTACAGATATATGGAATCTTCTGAATTTCAATTGTCAACAAAGATGAAAAGTTGCTTTCATAATTGAAAGATGATCTAGGTCTCTGAAAGTTGAGTGTGTATGGGGGGCAGATTATCAGAACATTCAAGGAGAGGTGCAAGTAACATCAGTGACACATGTGATTAAAACAACCAAGCATATCAGCCATCACCAAATGTTCCCTTGAATATTATCATAATGAAGACCTCATGAGTCATCTCATCCAACAGAGTAGGTAAATGCTGAGAGAAAGTGTCTGGCATGGAATGTTAGCATGGCACCTGGAAAACAAGAAAGTATTAAAAGGCATAGTGCAGAAAATCATAACTCTGAGCGCATGAAGAGGACAACTGGATCCAATTGGATCGTTCATCAAAGTTTTGTGTGAAACTGAACACTCAGGAGTACATCATTAATGGTGTAGAGTGGGGTGGCAAGAGCATGCTTACATGTTCCTGGCTACCCCCCCCCCCTTCAACTCCCTCCTACACACCCACAAAAATTGAGATCTTAACTCAGGTATGAAAAGTCCTTTCTTTTTCAAGGAGGCCAAATTTCATTAAATTCTTTTTCTTGCTCCTCTTTGCTCCTCCTCCCTGTCCCCGTCCTTGTGCTGCCTCACCTGCTTTCCCTCTTTTAATTTCCTACCTCATCACAGCTGTTTTCATGATATTGGACTCACTCCATAAACTTCCACTTTTTAATCAATAACCGTGTATCTGTCAACACTTCTACCTTGAAATTGTGTTTCAAAGTGCAAAGCTCCAGTTATCTCCATCTACTGACAGTGTCTGGAAGCTACAGTAATATCTGTTTGATATTAATTATATTAGCTACCAAACACAAATCTTTCAAAACAACTGGAGAAATCTTATGTTGTAGGCATTTTAAGCAAATACAACCATAAATGGAGGTTACAACCTAACTCAGATAAAACAGAAGTTGCTTGTTTTCATCAGTCCAATAGATTGGCACACAAAGCCCTTGATGTCTGTTTCGAAGGAGAGAAACTTCATCTTAACATGCATCCAAAATACCTTGGGATTACTTTCTTTTAAGGTGCATATGACGTGAATATCTGCCAAGCTCAAAAGCACAAACAATAATCTCCATAAGCTCTGCTTGGGACTGTCAGCAGACACTGTTTGAGTATCAGCTTTCAGATTGGTGTACTCAATAGGAGAGTACTGTTTGTCAGTCTTGTTTAACGGTCCATATGTGAATATGAATATGAATACATCCATATTGTTGGTGGGTCAGTAAGATCTGCTCCCACATCTGGTTACCTATCTTGAGGCACATTCCCCCTCCTGATATGAGACAGAAGAAGATGCTACTACATCAATACCATAAGATACTAGATAACCCTTCCAATATTGAACAATGTATTCCCTGTGAAAAAGATTTAAGATCAAGACATCCCATTCTTATCACAGTCGGAATTCTTACTGAAAATAAATTCAGTTCCATCGATGAATGGAAATGCTGTTGGCAACTAAACTGTCCTCCACAGTGCCTGAAATTGCTCTGCATCCAGAAGTAACACTCTGGGTTTGACTAGCTTCAGACAATTTGGACTACACTGAATCACATCCGAACAAGCCTTGGAAAATGTGCAGACAATCTCCACAAGTGGAGCAAATTGTCATCATCACCTTGTGACTGTGGTGTGGAATGACACACAGTTGCTCATGTTGCATCTACATGTCCCACATGTACATTCAAGGCCTCTTTCAAATATTTCCTGATAGTGACGAGTGGTGAGATAAACTGTATAGAAGACTTCAATATTCACCTGTAGCTATTGTCATTTGTGTTATATTATACTGGATTGCTGTGTTGAAATGTTGATAAGTAGTATTTAGTAATCTTTGTACATGTCTAGATAAAAAATCTACTCACCAAGTGGTGGCAGAACACACACATAAAAGACTGTTGTGATTGGCAAGCTTTTGGAGCCAGTGGCTCCTTCTTCAGGTAGAAGGATTGAAGGGGAAGGAAGAAGGGTGAAGGCAAAGGACTGGAGAGGTCTAGGAAAAGGGGTAGATTTCAGGAAAGTCACCCAGAACCGCGGATCAGGGGAAACTCACCATGCGAGATGAGAAGGAAAGACTGACTGTTGGGGACTGCATCAGACGAGATTTGAAAACCTGAGAGATTAAAGGTGGAAGACAGGGTAACATGCAAGACAGAGATTACTGCTAAAACATCTTGCATGAGTTAATAAGAGTGAAAAGCTAAGTGCATTGTATGTAAGAGAGGGGAGTGGTGAAAAATAGACAGGAAAGGCAATGAAAGATGTAGCAAACTAAAATGGAGTGAAGCAGAGAGGAGTTACAGTGAAGAAAAGCTGAGGCGGAAGAAATCAACGTAAATTAAGGCCAGCTGGGTGGCGACAACCAAGGACATGTTGTAGTGCTAGTTGCCACATGCAGAGTTCAGAGAGACTGGTGTCTGGGGGAAGAATCCAGATGGCACATGTGGTAAAAAAGATGGGAGCTAGCAATACAGTATGTCCTTGGTTCTTGCCATCCACTTGGTCTGAATTTATATTAATTTCTTCTGTCTCAGCTTTTCTTCACTGTAAATACTCTCTGTTTCAATCCATTTTAGTTTTCTATATCTTTCATTGTCTTCACAATCTGTTTTTCACCATCCACCTCTGTTGCATACAATGCACTTAGCTTTTCACTCTTATTAACTCATGCACAATGTTTTAGTAGTAATCTCTGTCTTGCATATTACCATGTCTTCCACCTTTAGGCTCTCAGGTTTTCAGATCAAATCCGATGTAGTCCCCAACAATCAGTCTTTCCTTTTCATCCCGTTTGGTAAGTCTCCCAGACCTGCGGTTCTGGGAGACTTTCTCGAAATCTACACCTTTTCCTAGACCTCTCTAGTCCTTTTCCTTCACCCTTCTTTCTTCCCCTTCAACCCTTCTGCCTGAAGTAGGAGCCACTGGCTCTGAAAGCTTGCCAATCACAACTAGTCCTTTTCCTTCACCCTTCTTTCTTCCCCTTCAACCCTTCTGCCTGAAGAAGGAGCCACTGGCTCTGAAAGCTTGCCAATCACAACTGTCTTTCAAGAGTGTGTTCTGATGCTGCATGGTGAGTTGATTTTTTTATCTGGCCAATTAAATAATTTTATCAATAATTGCCTGTTTTCATTGTATATGTATAACTATTCTTGTAATTCAGAAACTCTTATTTATGTTATAGAATAAATAAATAAACAGTTGATAATACAGGAATAAATGAACTTGTTTCTCCAGATCTTTGTATTGCCATGTATTTGTCAGTCTCCTGAACTTAAATTTGTTCTTAGTGTCCATGAGAATCCTGCTTCACAATAAGTGAAAGTAAAGGATGTTTATAAAAATAATCAAAATCTTGCAATAATAAAGATCTGAAAGGAACTTTCCTTGTTGTTTTAGCTTTGGGGAAAAGGTGTTTCATGATGCAAAAGTTAACCTGACTGCTCTGCTGCAAGAAGATTTACGCTGTGGTGGACTGGTGCTTGCAACAAACCTCACCTTGAACACCCTTATTGAATTAACTGCTGACTGCATGTTACAGAAATGTAGTTTTCGGTAAGCTATATCTCATTAAAATACTTTCTTCTTCTGAACGCTATTTAAATGTACATAATGATTTGTACCTTTCTAAGCAATATCCTTGTTCATCCCTGCTCCACCCTTGATCCCAAGGCACCCAACCCCTTGCCTCATGGCTCATATCCCTGTTACACACCTAGGTGCAAGACCTGTCCCACACATCCTCCCACCACCACCTACTCCAGTCCAGTCCAGTCCCTGTGAAAGCAGTCATGTGATCTACAAACTGAGCTACAACCACTATGCTGTGTTCTACAGCTGCATGACAACCATTAAGCCGAAGGGCTTGACTTCTGTGATTGCTTCACAGCCTGTGCCATCCGGATCCTTCCTGCCAATATCCACTTTTCTGAAATGCACAGATGGGAACTCTCCCTGTAACATATCTTATGTTCCCATAACCCCCTGGACTCAACCTTCTCTAGTCCCTGTTCTTCACCTACCTATCCCCTTCCCTGTTCCAACTGTAGCAATACACAGCCTTCTATTCCACCAACACTCCCACTACTCTCTCTTTTTTCCCCTCCTCTACTTTGCTTCTTTTCTGCTCTCCTCCCTGCCCCCCTCCCCCCACCTCTCCTCAAACCTCCTGACTGCACCTAGCAGCCCTACCCTGTCCCAGTCATGTTCCTGTATGCACTACACCCTCCCACTCCCCGCCCCAATCTGCTCCTTAGCCCTACCTCCCAGAGACAGTGTGTGTGATATATAAGCGCTGGCAGGTCGATAGACACACAAACAAACACAAATATACACACAAAATTCTAGCTTTCGCAACCAACGGTTGCTTCGTCAGGAAAGAGGGAAGGAGAGGGAAAGATGAAAGGATGTGGGTTTTAAGGGAGAGGGTAAGGAGTCATTCCAATCCCGGGAGCGGAAAGACTTACCTTAGGGGGAAAAAAGGACAGGTATACACTCGCACGCACACACATATCCATCCACACATACAGACACAAGCAGACATATTTAAAGACAAAGAGTTTGGGCAGAGATGTCAGTCGAGGTGGAAGAGTAGAGGCAAAGAAGTTGTTGAGAGACAGGTGAGGTATGAGTGGCGGCAACTTGAAATTAGCGGAGATTGAGGCCTGGCGGATAACGAGAAGAGAGGATATACTGAAGGGCAAGTTCCCATCTCCGGAGTTCGGATAGGTTGGTGTTGGTGGGAAGTATCCAGATAACCCGGACGGTGTAACACTGTGCCAAGATATGCTGGCTGTGCACCAAGGCATGTTTAGCCACAGGGTGATCCTCATTACCAACAAACACTGTCTGCCTGTGTCCATTCATGCGAATGGACAGTTTGTTGCTGGTCATTCCCACATAGAATGCATCACAGTGTAGGCAGGTCAGTTGGTAAATCACGTGGGTGCTTTCACACGTGGCTCTGCCTTTGATCGTGTACACCTTCCGGGTTACAGGACTGGAGTAGGTGGTGGTGGGAGGGTGCATGGGACAGGTTTTGCACCGGGGGCGGTTACAAGGATAGGAGCCAGAGGGTAGGGTCAGCCTTCAGATCACGGATAGCCTGGGCTTCCCGATCCATCGTCATTCTTCCGGCGGACAAGGGTTCCACGACCGTGGTACTTGATCGTCGGGAGTATGTGGCTGAGGGACTGCGTCAGCTTTCAGACAACACCACATACAAAGTTTGCCAAGGTAACCCCATTCCCGATGTCCAGGCGGAGCTTCAAGGAATCCTCAGAACCTTAGGCCCCCTGCAAAACCTTTCACCTGACTCCATCAACCTCCTGACCCCACCGACACCTCGCACCCCAACCTTCTACCTTCTTCCTAAAATCCACAAACCCAATCATCCCGGCCGCCCCATTGTAGCTGGTTACCAAGCCCCCACAGAACGTATCTCTGCCTACGTAGATCAACACCTTCAACCCATTACATGCAGTCTCCCATCCTTCATCAAAGACACCAACCACTTCCTTGAACGCCTGGAATCCTTACCCAATCTGTTACCCCCGGAAACCATCCTTGTAACCATTGATGCCACTTCCTTATACACAATATTCCGCACGTCCAGGGCCTCGCTGCGATGGAGCATTTCCTTTCACGCCGATCACCTGCCACCCTACCTAAAACCTCTTTCCTCATTACCTTAGCCAGCTTCATCCTGACCCACAACTTCTTCACTTTTGAAGGCCAGACATACCAACAATTAAAGGGAACAGCCATGGGTACCAGGATGGCCCCCTCGTACGCCAACCTATTCATGGGTCACTTAGAGGAAGCCTTCTTGGTTACCCAGGTCTGCCAACCCAAAGTTTGGTACAGATTTATTGATGACATCTTCATGATCTGGACTCACAGTGAAGAAGAACTCCAGAATTTCCTCTCCAACCTCAACTCCTTTGGTTCCATCAGATTCACCTGGTCCTACTCCAAATCCCATGCCACTTTCCTTGACGTTGACCTCCACCTGTCCAATGGCCAACTTCACACGTCCGTCCACATCAAACCCACCAACAAGCAACAGTACCTCCATTATGACAGCTGCCACCCATTCCACATCAAACGGTCCCTTCCCTACAGCCTAGGTCTTCGTGGCAAACGAATCTGCTCCAGTCCGGAATCCCTGAAACATTACACCAACAACCTGACAACAGCTTTCGCATCCCGCAACTACCCTCCCGGCCTGGTACAGAAGCAAATAACCAGAGCCACTTCCTCATCCCCTCAAACCCAGAATCCCCCACAGAAGAACCACAAAAGTGCCCCACTTGTGACAGAATACTTTCCGGGATTGGACCAGACTCTGAATGTGGCTCTCCAGCAGGGATACGACTTCCTCAAATCCTGCCCTGAAATGAGATCCATCCTTCATGAAATCCTCCCCACTCCGCCAAGAGTGTCTTTCCGCCGTCCACCTAACCTTCGTAACCTGTTAGTTCATCCCTATGAAATCCCCAAACCACCTTCCCTACCCTCTGGCTCCTATCCTTGTAACCGCCCCCGGTGCAAAACCTGTCCCATGCACCCTCCCACCACCACCTACTCCAGTCCTGTAACCCGGAAGGTGTACACGATCAAAGGCAGAGCCACGTGTGAAAGCACCCACGTGATTTACCAACTGACCTGCCTACACTGTGATGCATTCTATGTGGGAATGACCAGCAACAAACTGTCCATTCGCATGAATGGACACAGGCAGACAGTGTTTGTTGGTAATGAGGATCACCCTGTGGCTAAACATGCCTTGGTGCACAGCCAGCACATCTTGGCACAGTGTTACACCGTCCGGGTTATCTGGATACTTCCCACCAACACCAACCTATCCGAACTCCGGAGATGGGAACTTGCCCTTCAGTATATCCTCTCTTCTCGTTATCCGCCAGGCCTCAATCTCCGCTAATTTCAAGTTGCCGCCACTCATACCTCACCTGTCTCTCAACAACTTCTTTGCCTCTACTCTTCCACCTCGACTGACATCTCTGCCCAAACTCTTTGTCTTTAAATATGTCTGCTTGTGTCTGTATGTGTGGATGGATATGTGTGTGTGTGCGAGTGTATACCTGTCCTTTTTTCCCCCTAAGGTAAGTCTTTCCGCTCCCGGGATTGGAATGACTCCTTACCCTCTCCCTTAAAACCCACATCCTTTCATCTTTCCCTCTCCTTCCCTCTTTCCTGACAAAGCAAACGTTGGTTGCGAAAGCTAGAATTTTGTGTGTATATTTGTGTTTGTTTGTGTGTCTATCGACCTGCCAGCGCTTTTGTTTGGTAAGTCTCATCATTTTTTCCACGTGGAATGTTTCCCTCTGTTATATATATATATATATATATATATATATATATATATATATATATATATATATATATATATATATATATATATATATATATATATATAAAGAAAGATGATGAGACTTACCAAACAAAAGCGCTGGCAGGTCGATAGACACACAAAAAAAACACAAATATACACACAAAATTCTAGCTTTCGCAACCAACGGTTGCTTCGTCAGGAAAGAGGGAAGGAGAGGGAACGATGAAAGGATGTGGGTTTTAAGGGAGAGGGTAAGGAGTCATTCCAATCCCGGGAGCGGAAAGACTTACCTTAGGGGGAAAAAAGGACAGGTATACACTCGCACACACACACATATCCATCCACACATACAGACACAAGCAGACCTTTACAAAGGGAAACTACTGGCAAAAACAGAAGGAGGAAATAAGACGACAGAAAAGACTTCGAAATGTAACAGTGACAATAACAAACGTCATTGTTGGGTTCAAATTAATGATATGAATATAACAGAGGGAAACATTCCACGTGGAAAAAATATATCTAAAAAGAAAGATGATGAGACTTACCAAACAAAAGCGCTGGCAGGTCGATAGACACACAAAAAAAAAACACAAATATACACACAAAATTCTAGCTTTCGCAACCAACGGTTGCTTCGTCAGGAAAGAGGGAAGGAGCGGGAAAGATGAAAGGATGTGGGTTTTAAGGGAGAGGGTAAGGAGTCATTCCAATCCCGGGAGCGGAAAGACTTACCTTAGGGGGAAAAAAGGACAGGTATACACTCGCACACACACACATATCCATCCACACATACAGACACAAGCAGCTTGTGTCTGTATGTGTGGATGGATATGTGTGTGTGTGCGAGTGTATACCTGTCCTTTTTTCCCCCTAAGGTAAGTCTTTCCGCTCCCGGGATTGGAATAACTCCTTACCCTCTCCCTTAAAACCCACATCCTTTCATCTTTCCCTCTCCTTCCCTCTTTCCTGACGAAGCAACCGTTGGTTGCGAAAGCTAGAATTTTGTGTGTATATTTGTGTTTTTTTTTGTGTGTCTATCGACCTGCCAGCGCTTTTGTTTGGTAAGTCTCATCATCTTTCTTTTTAGATATATTTTTTCCACGTGGAATGTTTCCCTCTGTTATATATATATATATAGGTGTGATTGCATACATTAGAAGAAGGCCTGTCGGCCAAAAGATCACTTGCATAGCACTCTTGTTGTTATGTCTGTCTTCGATTCCACATCTGCTCTGTATGATGAGTAGAACTCTATCCTTTTCATTATACTATTATTATTCTATCCTGGATTTTCCATTGTTTGAGTGATTATTTGAGTTTTTGAATGGCATTTGCAATTCGTGTCACCTGGTCACTTGGTGGAGGTCGCACTATAACTTCGGTTACAAAACATTAGCACATTTTCAGGTTATGAACTTTTCTTTTCTTCAAAATTTTTACATTCTTTGCACTAATTGCTGTGGAGCACTCCCTCACTAGCTGTAGACATTTTACCAAGAACTATGATTCGAAGTCGTAACTAACTGTCAGAGAGAGAGGTCACAAGTTTTTGGTACTAGGCTACAGTGCACAGCTTGTCAAGGAAGTGCAACTCTTTAGGTATGTACAGGATCAAAAAATAGTTATTTTGCAGAAATCATTGAATTTTATTAGGTGGTTAAGGTCAGATATCAATCCTGTTGTGGTGCGGTCAACCTTGTAGTGGCCTACGATGGACATGTCTTGTGTGTCCATTCCCAAAGATGACACTGCTGCCTATACAGATGTTGGTATTTAATGTGTTTCAAGATGTATGAGGATTCTTCTCTGCAAAAAAGGGTTGACATAATGTCTATGCAACCTTTTTATTGTAACCTTCCCTGAGAAACTAAACTCTGTTCACACTGACAGTGCAGACAGGACTGAGATATTATTGGTTGTGTATAAAGTGTTGATTCTTACTTTCTTCGAATCATAAGTCTAGTTACAGGAGGGAGGACTTCTCTTCTATACAGATATCACAATTCAGGTGTGTGAGAGAATATTGATTCAATCACTCTTTGACTCCACTCAGATTGCAAATAGTGTGTTCAATAGGATCCCTGCTACTAAAAATCAATTTTTTCCTTGTGGAAGATCCTCTCCTATTCAAGGTCAAAGAACAGTATCATCCTCTTCTATATCAAAGCTGAAGGATTCTTAAAACTATTACACAATAATTTGTAAGTTGTCAAATCATCATTATCTTTTACAATTTCCAGCTCCTATCCAGGTCTGTTTGAAATATAAGTCTCTCCATTGTCTTCTGTCTTTTTACCATCTCTCCTTCTCCTCTCTTCCACATGCAATTCTTCACTTCTTTCAGCTGCCTGTCTCTTGTTCTTCCTCTCTGTGTTTTTCACTTCCTGCTCACCTCATCTATCTTCCTGGGTATCCCCTCCTCCTCCAGCCACTTAACATATCTCTACCATATTAGTCACAATTCTTCAGTCCTGTCCTGTAATGATTCCTCCTTCACTAATTCCTGATCCTCTCATTCCTGCCCAGCATTGCCACTTCAGTATTATTTCTCAAGAATTTCACCTCACTAGCTTATATTTTGCTTCTCTCTCTTCCTTTCATTGCCTAGGCCTCCAAAGCTCATTTCAGGATACAACCTTTTCGTTGTTTATAGGGACACCCTTTTTCCATATCAGGCTTCTAATACTTTTCCTGAATGCTTCTCTTGGTTTCGCTCACCCATTTATTTATCTGCTATTAAGCTTCTCCGATACTTGAAGCTCTCTACCTTCTTTCTCAGTTGTTCCGTACCAATTGTTATTCCAGTTTAAAAGATTACAACCTGATTTCTGCAATTTCTTCTCTGTCTGCCTTCTCTGTAGCATGATAGTTGGTAATGTGAAACTGATAATCCTAATGGATACTGGATGGTGTTGATACTGGATGTGTGGTGATGTACAACACCACAGTTTTGGTTTCACTTTTTCACACATTTATTATCCATGATGTTATGTTGCTGGAACAAAGACCGGTTTCTTAACTTTGTAAGATGAATAGTACAGGCTGGATCTCACAAACAAGCAAAGAATGCTGTGGCAGAAACCATCAAATAAATTATAGCATTATTGAAGCACAGTTTTTTAGAGATGCTGTCAAAGAATCAACAATAGCCTTAACAAATGACTAAGTGTGGCACAGAACAATTGCTCATTTCAGTAATAATGATGATCATACCCTCCTCCCAACCACTATACAATATTCACAAACTTGAATTAAAGAACTTACTTTTACATTCTTAGACACTGAGATTACTGAGTTTCTGCAGATGTTGGTACAAGTATTTTGGTGGACAGGTTTCACATAGGTGTTGCTTGTTAACTCAGTCAGTCAGGGGCTCACTATTTTCACTGACATCCAACTATTTAAGGACTGTCATAAGCACAATTTGTTATTTTGGAAACTACATAATCATTTGTAAAACAGATAGGTTAAATTTTGCTGCTCCAAATGGACTTTTTTTAAGTATTAACTATATATTTGTTTATGAAATATGCGGTAATGTAGCTGTTTTGACTGGAAGTAGTGGTCATGTGTACATGAGGTGTGATTGCTTGCATGAATGTTTGTATGTTTCTCATTTCCTTTCTGAAGAAGGCTTTGACTTAAATCTCAGTGTGTAACAGCCTATTTGTTGTGCTTTTCTGCAATTCAAAGAGTCACCTTTATAGGGAATAGCACACCATCCTTTACACACTAGTGTTGAGTATCATTAATCCTATTTTTTCTGTTTGCATAGTCAGTATTTTATAATATTAAAAAATCTTCAACACCTTTTCTTGTAGGGAAGGTGGACCAGAGGTGTGCCCACCAGACTATAAGGAAAGTGATGACCGAATCTTTTGGATATACTTCTTTCTCCGCTTTTTGGGAACTACAGCACTAACTGCAGGGGTCACTATGCTTGATCCTATTGCACTTACAATGATTCGAAAATATGGTGGACATTTTGGTAGAGAGCGGCTGTTTTCTACTCTTGGAATGGCCTTTTTTGCTCCTCTTGTTGGTCTCTTCATAGATCAGAACAGCCAGTACCTGAGTAAGTAAGTCTGCGTTTTCGTCTTTTTAAATTTGTTGCTCTATTGGCTTTTCTTTGCTAGAAGTTTTAATGTGAAACAAGGGAATAAAAATACTTGTTTCCACAGTATAGAAAGATTTTGGTGTATCTTGTCCAACATATAAATGTGAACACTTGAAATGATCACTAGACTAATTTTAATCTAGACATAATCGTAAGTAGTATTAAGGGAGCAACCAATTCTCTTTTTCATAATTCTCTAATCTGTGAAATATACATTGTCCGACAAAAAAGTGAAGCATCCAGAAGGTTGGATGTGAATGTTACTTTGTACACACACACACACACACACACACACACACACACAGCATGGAAGGGGGGGGGGGGGCGGTTGTATGTAAACGTTGCAATTCTCTGTGAAGGTAAAATAGCCAGTAAAGCTCAGTAGTGGTGTTCATGTTGGTGTTGTTACCAGGACTCAAAGAGCATATAAGGAACATGAAAGTATCTGATGTTGAGTGATTACTATGAATATAGAGATGCCATGTACTTTTATGATAACAGTATTATCAGCAGTTGAGAGAGTTTGAAAGGGACCTCGTCTATGCCTTTGTAAATAAACTTCTAGAGTCTCTAGATGATAAAATGCTGACAACATGATTACTTTGTGATTTATCACAAGCTTTTGATACTGTAAACCAATAAATAGTGTTACAGAAAGCTACCGTAACCTTATAGGAATAAATGATGTGTCAGATAATGGTTACAGTCATACCTCACAGATAGGATTATACTGTATAGATGATTTTAGTAGTGGTGTGACTTCATCAGAATAGAGAAGCATCAAATGTGGAGTGCCACAAGGACCCATTATTGGTTCTTTATTGTTCCTGATATTTATAAATGGATTACCACAGTGTATAAAATTACAGTGCAATTTTACCATTTTTGTAGATGAAACCAACATTATGACTCATGGTTGTACATGTGGAAATGTTTTGCAGAGTAAACAGGTCTCATCACATAATAACCATTCACAAGAGCCACAGCACATAAATTTTTGCCGTACGTATTGTCTCCTGGAGTGGGAACTTAAACAATATGAAAGCAGCATACTATATGTATTTCTCTACTGACATGTTGAAGTATTTTATGGGGAAACCAATCCCTAGCATAGAAAATTTTCTTGGCCCAAAAATGTGTTGCAAGAATAATGAGTTGTGTAGACTGTAGATACAGTTGTAGAAACCTTCTCAATTTATACTTTCACTTATGTGTTTCATCAGCAAAAATACTGAGTTGTATAAAAGAAATGGTGGGTATCATGTTTGCAATGCAAGTAGAAGGCATGATTCACACAGTGATTTTAAAAATTTGACAACTGTTCAGAAAGATGTGTGGTAAACTGGCATAAAAGCTTATATGCTCTCTCACCTGTATGTAAGTTTGAGAACAAGCCCCTGTTTAGGGAGCCTCTGAGGCAATTTCTTCTCAAAACGTTATTTTGCAGCTGATTTCTTAGTCCCAATGAAAAACCCTCATGGAACTATAAAATATATGTGTGATGTAATATAATGTAAGATTGAGCAGTTATATAGATACTCACTTCTCTCTCTCTCTCTCTCTTTTTTTTTTTTTTTTTAAAAAAACTCGCTGTATCTAATTTTTGTATGATGCAAATGTGATCTAGTATTGCTCTTGAGTTTCCTGTAACATTACTACCCATGTATTAAGTTGTTCAGAAAGATCACATCTAAAATAATGGGTGCACTCTATATCCATGTGAGCTTATCTCAGATGTATTGATGGAGTGAGAATCAAATAAATAAATGAAATTATTGTTCTCTATATGGGCAGCTGGTCAAATTGTGCAGTATGCAGATTTGTGGGGTTTTTGGATGTGACAGCATAGAAATGTTAGGGCAGGCAAACTCCTAATCAAGGATGAAATTTTCACTCTGCAGTGGAGCTTGCACTGATATGAAACATCCTGGCAGGTTAAAACTGTGTGCCGGACTGAGACTCGAACTCGGGACCTTTGCCTTTCGCTCTGCTGTCTGAGCTACCCAAGCACAACTCGCAACTCGTCCTCACAGCCACAAATTCCACCAGTAACTCGTCTCCTACCTTCCAAACTTCACAGAAGCTCTTCTGCGAACCTTGCACACAGTTTTAATCTGCCAGTATCAGCGAACGCTCACTGGAGAGTGAAAATTTCATTCTGGAAACATCCATCTATGGCTAAGACATGTCTCTGCAATAACCTTTCTTCCAGGTGTGCTAGTTCTGCAAGGTTCACAGAAGAGCTTCTGTGAAGTTTGGAACGTAGGAGACGAGGTACTGGCAGAATTTGGAGCTGTGAGGACGGATCGTGAGTCATACTTGGTTAGCTCAGACAGTAGAGCACTTGCCCGTGATAGGCAAGGGTCCAGAGTTAGAGTCTCAGTCTGGCACACAGCTTGAATCTGTCAGGAAGTTTCATAATCGAGGTTTTGCTCGACCCTATCTAATCACAAGAGGTTGATTAACCAAGCACATTGTAACTCCTGTATGTTCTCTTGCCAACTGAGAACAATTAATGGACTACCTGTAGCCTTCAGTGTCATCTTACACCGTTCTTCAAAGGTTTGCAGGTCTAGGACATTACCACTCAATCCCTGAGGCTGCTGTTAACACCATGACATGAATGGGTGTATTTATAATGGTATCATGACGGGGAAGCGTTGACCACTGATGAATGGTGTCACATTGTGTTGAGCAACTAATTGCAGTTCTGCACTTCTCTGAATGACCAATGTTGCCAATTATGGCGGTGTCCTGGGGAGACATCCTATTCCCCAGTGTTTTGGAGAGGCACAGTGGTGTTACTCCTGGTGTCATGGTGTGTGGGGCCCATTGGGTATAACACTGGGAACTTTGATGGCACAACAGAAGATCAAGGACATCCCAGATCCTCGTGTGTTACCTCTCAGGTGACTTTATCGTGGTTCCATTGCCATTTATCACAGTGCTCATCCACACATGATACATGTCTACATCTACATCTACATTTATACCCCACAAGCCATCCAGTGGTGTGTGGCGGAGGGCACTTTACATGCCACTGTCATTACCTCCCTTTCCTGTTCCAGGCGCGTATGGTTCGCAGGAAGAACGACTGTCTGAAAGCCTCCGTGCGCGCTCTAATCTCTCTAATTTTACATTCGTGATCTCCTCGGGAGGTATAAGTAGGGGGAAGCAATATATTCGATACCTCATCCAGAAACGCACCCTCTCGAAACCTGGCGAGCAAGCTATTCCGCGATGCAGAGCGCCTCTCTTGCAGAGTCTGCCACTTGAGTTTATTAAACATCTCCGTAACGCTATCACGGTTACCAAATAACCCTGTGACGAAACGCGCCGCTCTTCTTTGGATCTTCTCTATCTCCTCCGTCAACCCGATCTGGTATGGATCCCACACTGATGAGCAATACTCAAGTATAGGTTGAACGAGTGTTTTGTAAGCCACCTCCTTTGTTGATGGACTACATTTTCTAAGCACTCTCCCAATGAATCTCAACCTGGTACCCGCCTTACCAACAATTAATTTTATATGATCATTACACTTCAAATCGTTCCGCATTCATACTCCCAGATATTTTACAGAAGTAACTGCTACCAGTGTTTGTTCCGCTATCATATAATCATACAATAAAGGATCCTTCTTTCTGTGAGACGTCTATGTGGTATCTCACCTGCTCTCACTATTCATCACAGTTACTTGCAACAGTAACATATTCTTACCACACAACTCATATACTATAATAAGTGTACAGTACGATAATTGCCAAGACTACAGAAAGAGAACAAACATTTCAATGACCAGATGGACAGTTCATAATGTTGTGAAAATAAATAAAATAAATAGCAGAAGGGAGTTTTGAACATAGCTCACCCATGTGGCAGTCCAACACCATGACCACTTATCCATGACACTGCTGCTGCTTATGGTTGCTCTTTATTGGACTTCTTTTCTTGAACTGTTCACTGTTTGTATTCTCTCTCTCTCCCTTTTTATTTTTTTCAGGATTCAGTGTACCTTTTTCCTGTTTTCAGCCTTGATCTGTGTTCAGTTTTTGATGGGCTATCCATTGGGTAATCTTACCATTAAATCTGAGGGGTGGGGTGGGTAGTGTGATTGGGAATTTCCCTTGTGAGATACTCCCATGGCCAGCAAGATCCCCAGATGTGTCCCAATGGACAGTGTGTGGCAACAGCTATAGCATCAACTCCATCCCACAACTAGTATCCAGGATATTGAGTTGGGAAAAGAAACAGATTTTGGAAGGTGGGAAGTACTGGATGATTACTGTTTGTCAAAGAAATACTTTTAAACACTTTATTAGCAACTAGCAGACCAAGATAAATACAACATTGCTGAACTGTTACACTGTGATCTCCTACTTCACTGTTAGTGCTCATAAGTCATAATGAAATTTAATTTGATGTATTTCAAAATGCTATACCTGACCACGAAGACTGCATGAGAAACTACTAAAGCTCACTTAAAAAAAAAAAAAAAAAAAAAAAACTTTTCAATAAGAACTTTTGTTATTAAGAGACTTATACTCAATGACAGTTTTCATATACATATACATTCTGCCTGTGGTGTTAACCTATACAATAAAAAAATTAAGCTTACTTGTTAATATCTATGCTCTCGTTTTGACTGATCAGGTTTCCAACTGTCCTTTTATCATCTCTCTGTTGTCTTAACATTCACGAGATGTTTTAGTTAACAAGATCCAAAGCTCAGGGCATTCGTTTCACTACCAGTTTTAATTATAATAATTATTATTGGAACAAGTGCACTAATTCTGAGGCAGATAGGTCACACTTAAACAGAAACATGACCAAAATACAATTCAGTTATGTTCTTGAATATAAGCACTTTCTATTTATATAATAGAGGGAAACATTCCACGTGGGAAAAATATATCTAAAAACAAAGATGATGTGACTTACCGAACGAAAGCGCTGGCAGGACGATAGACACACAAACAAACACAAACACACACACAAAATTCAAGCTTTCGCAACAAACTGTTGCCTCATCAGGAAAGAGGGGAAGGAGAGGGAAAGACGAAAGGATGTGGGTTTTAAGGGAGAGGGTAAGGAGTCATTCCAATCCCAGGAGCGGAAAGACTTACCTTAGGGGGAAAAAAGGACAGGTATACCCTCGCACACACACACATATCCATCCACACATATACAGACACAAGCAGACATATTTAAAGACAAAGAGTTTGGGCAGAGATGTCAGTCAAGGCGGAAGTTCGTTTGTGTTTGTTTGTGTGTCTATCGTCCTGCCAGCGCTTTCGTTCGGTAAGTACTTTCTATTTCTGTGACATAACATTAATACCCTAGCTTTAAATTTTCACACCACCTTGTGAAGATTCCGAAGGTTAAAGTACTGTATGCTTATGCAACGTAGTCAGTCACCAGCTCCAATGTTCATCATTTATGGTGGATGAAATACTGGCTGTCTTGATTCCAGTCACAGAATTCACACTGCCCTGTGCACCAAGGGATGGCTAATCTTGTAGCGGCATGCTCTCTGTTGGTTACTGCAATTACTACCAGCAGAACTTCACTTCTTACTGACTACCCATCTCTCTGTCTCACTCTGTAACTTCTCCACCCTACCTTTCATCTCTTTTTGATAACAGCTGAATGATAGCTTGGTCATAACGTAGCGTAATCAACAGTGTGACATGGCTCAGTTATAAACAACCAGTTACAACAGCTGTGGGTCAGTTTTCCTCAGGAGAGGGTACAACTGCTTTGTGATACCCTTCCCAATCAAATCAGATCATGTATCTAGGCCAGAAGAGGTGCAACTTCAGACTGATAAGTGGGCACATACTGCCAAGCTTTTTCTAGCCCAGTAAGTCAACCATAGCCAAGCATTGTATCTCCACAAGACATTTTGTGGATTACTCTGCCATGAAAATCTTGGCCTCAGTGAGATCTTTCTGGGATTCAATTACGAGGGTAAGTCAATTATTATCTGAAGTTTAGTTATAGTTTTGTTTATTTTGGTAGTACTGTTGTTTTATGTTGATGACACATGTTTTGTTTATTTGTTGTTATATCTTTGCAATTTTCAAGCTGCTACGTTAGTTTCATTATTGCTGCTGTGCTGTTAATCAAGGGTGCTCCACTGTATTTGCACCGAAGAAAAGCAACGTTCAGTGATCTGTTTTTTGTGGTCAGAAGGCATATCAGGGGCCAAATTTCATCAAAGACTTTCGGTACAACGTGGGAACAGTATTGTGCCACTACAGAGTGTCTACAAATGGATTGAAAAATTCCAAAATGGTCACACAAGTGTTACGCACAATGAAGGAGCCGGACAACTGTTTACTGCCAAAAATGAAGAAACCATTGAGTGTTCGCGTTATGTGATTCTCTTAGACAGACGATTAACTATTGATGAAGTGGCACATCGTCTCCAAATTAGTCACAGTTCTGCCTGTGAAATCATCCACAACAGACTTGGGTTTCACAAAGTTTGTGCAAGATGGGTCTCAAAATAACTCACACAGTTGCATAAAGAAACGCACTTGGACATCTGCAAAAAACATTTGGAATCATTACTGGTGACAAAACATGGATCCATCATTATGAGCCGGAGAGTAAACGGCAGAGGATGGAATGGAAACATCCAAATTCGCCGTGCAAAAAAAAGTTTAAGACCCAACCATCTACTGGAAAACTGATGCTCACAGTGTTTTGGGATGCACAAAGTCCAGTACTGAAACGTTATGGGGAAAGGGGCACAACTATAAACAATGTATGTTACAGTGAGATGCTTACTGCTGGGCTAAAGCCTGCAATTCAAAACAAACACCGACGATTGTTGTCAAAAGGTGTTGTGTTGTTGCATGACAATGCCCGTCCGCATACTGCCGCCCACACTGCTGAAGTGCTCCAGAAACTCAAATTTGAAGTACTGGATCATCCTCCATATAGTCCAGATCTTGCCCCTTCCGATTATCACTTGTTTGGTCTGCTCAAACAGGCATTAAGGGGCCATCAGTTTGCCTCAATGAATGAATGAATGAATGAATGAATGAAATTTTATTGTCGTTTAGCTATTACAGCAATTGACAAAGTCAAGTTACACATATACAAGTTATACAGCATATATACATGGGTTAAAGATCAATATGTGACATAAGTTTTACATAAAATACAGTATTTAAAATGAAATAATATGAAAACATTGCATCATAACTGATTCAGTTAAAGAAATTATGCTACACTCTCCAAATCGGTACCACTATGATATTTTACAGTCGTAAAATTCCTGAAGTGAGTAGTATGGGTTTGCAGCTAACCAACTGAACAATTTGTCTTTAAATACATCAAATGGAGCTTCTACCCAGTCTAGTGGCAAATTATTAAACATCTTCATACCCACCACTTTGTAGCTGAGACGATGCAGTGAAAGAAGCGGTGCATTACTGGCTCGTAGCTGAACTGAGGACCTTGTTTTATGAGGGCATCAGGAAGCTTGTACAACAATGGACCAAGTGTGTTGAAATGCAAGGAGACTGTGTTGAAAAGTGGTGTTCATGTAAGTTTCCTATTTGATTACAATAAAATTTTATAACTACTTTGCAGATAATAATTGACTTACCATTGTATTAATGAGTGGAAATACATTTAGAGCAAGACCTTATTAATCATGATGGTGCCTTTCAACAGGATAAGGCAAGGGATCCGGTGTTACCTTTAATGTCTTCAGAAAGGAAACATTTTATGATCAATGACACGTGTAGTGACATGTAATTTTATTCATTTTGACATCTGAATTTTAACTCCATGAGTGCTCATTCTCTAAAGAGAGCATGCATGTGGTATCTCGTTATGCATGTGCTTGCGCGCCATAGCTGGAGCAATATTCAAAGAGGGTGCACAACTCGACAGAGATCGCTAATGTAGCTGTTGTCTTTACACATGCATCTTCGTGACATATTTTTGTACAAAGGTAGCAATGTGAATTAGCAATCTCCAATGCAAAACAATCATCTGAAGATGGTTGAATGGTTGTCAGCTGAAATATTGTGGCAATAAGTCAGCATTATCCCGGCTCCAATCCTGACACTTGATGGAAGTTCTTTCTAGTCTGTTAGGGTCCAGTAAAGTGATTAATTTAGTGGCTGTACTGAGAGATTTTCATGGAGAACTAGAAAGAAGAAGAAAGATTACTGTTTAACATTCAGTTGGTGATGAGAACATTAGAGGTGAAACACAAACTTGGACTTGATAAAGATAGAAAATGAAATCAACCAAATCCTTTTCACAGGGGCCATCTCAGCATCTTCCTTAAGTGATTTATTGAAGTCACCTTACCACTACACCACCTTGCTTGGTAGGAGAGCTAGAGTTTCCAGTTAAGTATTTTCTAAAAGTATCATTTATTTGTAAATAAACAGTTAAAGGACACCCATAAGTATTAACAAAATAAGTTCTTTTATTTGTAAAGAAAACAGAAGTAAGTTCAAGAATAAGAACCCATCAGATCACAATACAAAAGGGTGAAGTTATGCTCATGAGAGCTGAGTGATATACACTACTTGCTTTGGGTGCCTAAGATCCTACAGCCACCTCTGAGAACAAGACACAGATATGGTCAAGCATACAGTAATAACATTAAATACCTTCCTGTGCCACTTCATAGCTGATTTTTTAATCTAACAAATATTTTAATAAAAGGGTAAATTGCTAATCATCACATGGGGGGGGGGATGTTGGGTGGCACACAGAAACAGTGAAAAAATGACTGCTAGATGTTATTAGCTATGGGGATGAGTCCTTCATCAGACAAAGACAAAACAAAATACACACATGCGCACACACATACACTTGTCCACTGTTGTTTCTGGGCACTAATGCCAGATTGTGACTGCATCGGAGGTCAGCAGCAGCAGTTGGTGGGGTGGGTAGTCTGAATACAAATCAGAGGTATGGTAAAGGTCTATTTGGGGGGGGGGGAGGGGGGATGGATAGCAGGATAAAGGTGGAGGAAGGTGCTTGTGCTATGTGTAGGAATGTGCAAGGATGTGGTGGGAATAGGATAGCTGGCTGCTAGGTGCAGTAATGGGAAGCTGCACTGAGGGAAAGAGGGGTGAGTGAGAGGGGGGTGGGATGATGGAGAGAGGAGAGAAGTAGAGAAGGAAAAAGAAACTGCAGGTGTGGAAGAGGGGGAAAAGGAGAGATGAGAGAAGCAGATAAGAGAAAGGACAATGCAGATGTGCTGCTGAGATACAAGGGATATGTGAGGCTGGAATAGTAAGA
The DNA here is from genome assembly GCF_023898315.1 of Schistocerca nitens. Classification (NCBI taxonomy): domain Eukaryota; kingdom Metazoa; phylum Arthropoda; class Insecta; order Orthoptera; family Acrididae; genus Schistocerca; species Schistocerca nitens. The sequence continues at coordinate 133,188,039 of NC_064614.1, read as the reverse complement.
AGGAAGGGAACAGGAAATTGGAGGACAGGGACTAGTGAAGGTTGAGGCAGTTGTTTGAGGTACTTTATTATTAAATTCTTTTGATCTATATTCTTTCCCCTTTCACAAAATGGGATACCTATAGGTTAACAAAATTCCTTCACCTTTTTTGTCTATCTATTGATCTGACAGTAATATTTATTTGTATTTTTAGTTTCTTTATGCTACCAATTCACTTGAAAACTTATCTAGTTATTTTGTGTGTGTGTGTGTGTGTGTGTGTGTGTGTGTGTGTGAGAGAGAGAGAGAGAGAGAGAGAGAGAGAGAGAGAGAGGAAAGGTTACAAAAATTAAAAGCTTATCTCCACTCATTAGAAAATGTGTTTTATTTTCAGTTTTTATTAGGTGCACTATTATCTTTTTTAAATTGAAATGTGTTCTTTTTCTTGTGGGCGTTGTAAAATAAGTATTAGTAGCCACACAGCTGAATGCATTGCCAAATGCTGTGTGTGAAACTATGCACAGCATCTAGATTTTTGTTCTTTCATGCCACACAGGTTACACAGACTACTCTGCTGCATTCTACACATATGATATACTACTTGCCATATCTGCAGTGGCCATTGCTCTGTTGCCACTTGGTGTGCAGCTGCCAGCAGACAACATCATGCGGGATTTAATGCACATTGTGCGGTTACCCCATGTTATAATATTCATATTTTTCCTTTTTTTCCTTGGGAACTTTTGGGGTTTCATTGAGTCATTTCTTTTCCTCTACCTCAAGGAACTTGGTGCATCAAATTATCTTCTCGGTAAGTAGTTTCTGTCATCATCATTACTACTTTTATCAATATTATAGTTATTATTCTTCTTGTTGTTGGTATAATAATTAATTACTGTTGCATTTGTTTTATTATTTATTGCTTTTGAGTATCATCTAACAGACTGCTGTGCCTTATGGTGTGAAGAGAGTCAACACAATTATAGAAGATGTGATGACTATTTACGTGTTTCATTGTGACCAACAGAATAAAGTACATAAAGTTTTATTTTGCAAAAACAAGCACTATTATTATGATGATCTTCCAGTCTTTCGTGGCAGGTTGAACCATTATAAGATTCTCATGTTTCAAGTTGGCTTAATTTGTCGAAATGAAGCAATGATTGTCACTCCCACCATCTTATGATGAAGTATCAAAACAGTGTCTCATTAACCTTTGTATGTGTTATAATGTGGGTTAGTCTGCCTCCTCCCAGTGCAGGATGGTGGGTTGGAGTGGAAATGGGGTCTGCTCAAGTTCCAATGCAGTCAGGCTGCACCTCGCATGCTATTTGAATGTCTCTCAGCTGGGAGCACACACAGTGTATTGTGACCAGTGATGCATTCCATACAGAGCTCATTTCATGGCTACTACATCTGTTTATGAAGCCAGTGTTTGTCCTAGTTTTGATGACTTATTTTGTTGTGCTGTCCCAAGTACCTGTGAAAAATTCATTAGAATTGGTGGAGCAAGAATTAGGTTATAGACAAAGAGACTTTTCCAACAGCCACTCACTACCAATTACTTCCAGTGCAAAGAGCATTATACAAGCAGTTGGGCTTTCCCTTACCACCAAGAGCAGCTGGTATGTACATGGAGCATTTTTGAGAAAATTGCTGTTAAGACTATATTCCTCAAAATCAAAGCATTTCTATAAGTATGTAGGTAACATCTATGTTGTATTGCCAAACAGCAACAGGTTCCTGGATGAATTTCCTGGATCCATCAATCATCAGGAGAGTCCCAGGAAAGTGTGATAGGACTGCTCTTATTCTCGATATAAATAAATGATCTGACAGACAGGGTGGGCAGCAGTTTAAAGCTGTTTGTTGATGATACTGTGGCATACAGGAAGGTGTTGCCACTAAGTGACAATAGGAGTATGCAAGACGACTTTAGACAGATTTTCTAATTGGTGTGATGACTAGCAGCTTGCTCTAAATGCAGAAAAAATTAAGTTATAATGTAGATGAGTAGGAAAAACAATCCTGTAACATTTGCATACAGCATTAATATGGTACTGTTTGACACAATTAAATATCTAGGTGTAATGTTGCAAAGCAATATGAAATGGAATGAGGACGTCAAGTTAGTAGTAGGGAAGGCAAATGCTCGACTTTTTTTATTGGGAGAATTTTGGGTAAGTGTAGCTCATTCATAAAGGAGAAGGCATTCGAAACACTATTGTAACTCATTCTTGAGTACTCTTTGAGTGTTTGGGATCCCCACCAGGTTGGATTAAAGGAAGATGTCAAAGGAGGCGGCTAAATTTCATACCGGTAGGTTCCATCAGTAATCAAGCATTATGGAGATGCTAAGTGAACTAAAATGGGAATCCCTCGAGGGACATGACACGCTTTTTGCAAGGGACTATTGCAAAAATTTCAGGAACTGGCATTTGAGGCTGACTGCAGAATTATTCTACTGCCACCAGCATATATTTCGAGTAAAGACTATGAAGACAAGATGCTAGAAATTAGGGCCCTCACATAGGCTTTTAGACAGTTGTTTTTCCTTCACTCTATTTTTGGATGGAACAAGAAAAAGAAATGACTAGTGATAGCATGTAGTATCCCCTGCCATGCACTGTACTGTGGCTTGTGGAGTATATGTGTAATGTAAATGTATAGATAAAAACTCTATTCACCAAGTGGCAACAAGAGAACACACACACAAAGTTTTAATTTTTACAAGCTTTTGGAGTCATTGACTCTTTCCTCTGGCAGTAGTGTAGAAGGGAAAGGTTGCAGGGTGAAGGAAAAGGGCTGGAGATAAGGGGTACAGTTCAGAACAGTCACCGAGAACCACGGGTCAGGGGAGATTTACTGGACACGTAAGTCTCCCCTGACCCAGGGTTCTGGGTGACTTTTCTGAGCCGTACCCATTTCCCTAAACCTGTCAAGACCATTTCCTTCACCCCTCTTCCTTCCTCTTCAACTCTTCTGCCAGGAGAAGAAGCCACTTGCTGCGAAAGATTGTAAAAGGTAAACTTTTTTGTGTGTGTTCTCTTGCCACCGCCTGGTGAGTAGATTTTGTTTCTATCCATTTACATTAAATTGTCAATAACTGATTAGTTTCAGAGTATATATATAGATGTAGATGGATAGTTATATCCAAGTAGAGGAAGATGGCATTTCTTGATATTTTGGTATGGAGATATTTTGGTATGGAGATTACTGTGGTTGTAATAAACCCATGTTCTTGTTTACCTGTGTTGTATTTTTTATCAAACATCTCCTCATGAGAGATACAGCAGTGGCAACACCCTTTAGTGACCTGCATGATCAAATTTTAAACAATGGAATATCCAGGATGGAATGTAACAATATAATGAAAAGGACAGTTGCTACTCACCATATAGCGGAGATGCTGAGTCACAGAAAGGCACAACAAAAAGACTGTTGGAAAGTTAGCGTTTGGTCAACAAGGCCTTTGTCAAAAATAGACAACATACACACAAACACACACAAACTCACAAATGCAACTCTCACACACGACTGCAATCTTTGGCCAAAACAAATTTTAAAATTTTCAGCTCATTTTATGTATACTGTCGAAATCAGTCACATACAGTGCAAAAAAGCCCCTAATTTCCTAATTTCTTATTCGAAATATTAACTGCAGAAATTTACTAAAAAAGTAGCTGTAGGTGGCTGATATGAGTTGCTAAGTAATGTGAGAGTTTATGTCTTCAACTGAAATATTTATTAGAAATACGCATGTAAATATTTGTGTGAAGTTGTTGATATGAGTCAGTAATCTAACTGCAGCCAACAAATGAGAGCCTTACTGTTAACCCACTACGCATAAAGTTAACAGATTTTGGTTGAGTCATCAGTTTCTATCATTGCACAAGCTGACATATTTAAGTCCCAGCTTAACAGCAAATGCAAAATATTATAAAATACCATGACCTTGAGAATAAGTGACTATATGCTACCCAAAAGTAAAAGTTAAACAGGCAATCTAACACTTCTAAACCTATCAATTTTTGACATCTTTTATGTGTGTGTTCTGATGCCACTTGGTCAGTACATTTTTTACTATCCAATTACATTATACTGTTAATCTTACACTTCTGCCATTTATCACAAGCCTGCTCTATCCTCTGCAGCTACCTCACTTCTCATTGATTGCAGCTATAGTTACTCCTCTCTCAGCCATGCAGTCGTTAATGACACAAGTCACTATGCAATGCTAAACCTACAATTCTTAAGTCAACTGGCCAATTTAAGGAAACAGAATGTTATTGGATGTACACTAGGATGTAAAGATTCATTCCATATTAAACAAGATATAGTGTGTCCTGTGTTGTTATTGTTGTTTGGAGCACTACTGTTGCCAGGCCTCTCTGTTGCCATTTCAAGGGAAGATGCAAACATGGTTGCTGTGCTATATCTGTGGTGTTCTAGACATCATCACACTGTCCATGTGGACAATGCTGCAGACAAGCCTATTTCCTCACTGAAGGGTTGTGACATGGCTGTATGATCCTACATGACTGAGCAAACAATGTGTCTGTACTAACAGACACTTGTCATGTGGAGACGTTAAGAACATGCGGAGTTTTTGCCGCCCGAAACCCATTAAATTCATGTCTGCATGAAAGTCATAGGATCCTGCCCTGAGGAAGCAGTAATATAATGGAATGATAAATTTCAGTCTCAATTGGCCACAATCCCACAATTACCAAATTTTGACACATGGTACACCCACGACACATAGATAGAGCTCGTGGTTTGGTGGGAGGCAGCAGGTATGCAGGTTAGGAATGTGGGAGGAAGAGGCAGCAGGTGCATGATGTAGGAATGCAACACACAGGCATCTGAGCTGGTGTGTTGGCTCAGTGCACGATGACAATGACACAAAGACATGGAGTGGGAGGGGGTAACAGGACAGAGGAAGGAGAGACCATTGGTCTGAATCTGTGGATGCAGTGAGTTCATAGAGACAGAGATCAGGAGGGTTATAGGAGCAAAGAATGTTTTGCAAGGATAACTCCCATCTACGTAGATCAGAAAAGCTGGTCCTGAAGGGAAGGATCCGGATGGCACAGGTTGTGAAGTAGCCATTGAACTCAAGTTATTGTGTTCAGCAGCATGTTCCACCACTAGGCGGTCAACTCTGTTCTCGACCACAGTTAGGTGGTGGCCATTCATTCTACTGGGCAGCAAGTTGGTGGTCATAAACACATAAACTACAATGCAGAAACTGCACCAGAGCTTTTTTGTGGGTGACCTTGCCTCTGATGGGATAAGATAAGCCTGTGTTGGCAGTAGAGTAGGATGTGCTGGGTGGATGAATCAGGCATCTCTTGCACCTGCATCTTCCATAGGGATCAGACCCCCACTGGTGATGGGTTGGATGTGGAAGTGTCAGGGAAACAGACCATGATGTTGTGTAGTTTAGGTGGTATTTGGAATATCACTTTAGCGGGGGTGGGAAGGAATGTGGATAGGTTGTTTCTTTTTTACAGGCTTAATGATAGATTGTCAAAAATCTCACCAAGGACAAGATTCAGCTGGCGTTTGCAGACTAGGTTTGGAGGGAAGGGGATAGTGAGACTTTCGGCATACTGGACAAGGGAACTGTCTTTACTGCAGACACACCAATCATAGGTGGCCAAGCTAAATGGGAGTAATTTTTTGGTGTCAAAGAGGTGACAAATGTCGAAATGCAGATACAGTTGAAGGTTAGTGTGCTTGATATGTACAGAGGTACAGATGAGATGAAAGTCAGTGTTCAGGAAGTTAGCATGTAAGGCTGAAGGGGACCAGATGAAGCAGATGTGAGAGAAGGTGTTGAGGTTGTGGATTAATGAAGAATGTGGTATGTTGCACTGATGAAGACCAGGTGAAGTGGAAGGGAAAGAAGGTGTTGTGGTTGTGGAGGAATGGAGATAGGGTGTCTTGACCTAGGGTCCATATCATGAAGATATTGGTAACAAATCTGAACCTACAAGGGGGTTTGCGGTTTTGGGAGGCAAGGAAAGTTTCCTCTATATGGCCTACAAACAGATTGGAATAGGAGGAATCCATGTGGATGCCCATGGCTGTGCTGTAGATTTGTTTATGTATCTTCCTCTCACAGGAGAATTAGGTGTGTGTGAGCATGTAATTGAGAAGGTGTATAAGGAAAGAGGGAAGTGGTTTTGATTGTAATGATGTTCTCATAGGTAGTGTTTGATAGTAAGGCCATGGGCATGAGGGATATTGGTATGAGGGGAGGTGGTACCAACTGTGATGAGTAGGGATTCTGGGATGTGGATGGCTAGTCTATGGAAAATTATTTAGAGGTGTTGGTTGAACAAAACTGGAGATTCTTTCACTTGGAGCACAGTAACTAGCTATAGTGGGGCATCAAGGATTGTTGGATTTATGGATTGTGAGAAACATGTAGAATATGGGTGTGCAGGGAAGTGTTGGAGTAGGAAGAGAGATGGATTCAGGGGAGAGATTCTGGGATGGGCCTAAGGATTTGAGTAGGGTTTTGCGGTTATGTTGGACGTATGGGATGAGGTCACTATAGCAGAGTTTCGTAGATGAAGGCAGAAAGACTAATTGAAGATCTGTCTTGAGGTTACAAATGACCGTTCTTTCTTCTGATGAGAGATTTGTGCTCTTGGGAAGGGACTTGGGGAAGGAGAGTGACAATAAACTAAGTTCAATATTGGGATTAAGTTGGTTTTGATTAGAGGGATTGGTAGCAAAGAAGGTTTCCACTGTAGGGCTCATGAGAAGCAGAGTAGGCCTTTGAAATATCCAGCATGGTTGAACTTTGGCATGGGACTTAAGGTGAGGTCTTTGGATAGGCCAGAAACTTCTGTAGAATTCAAGATTTTTGGTGGATAAGTTGACAACACTGTTTTAAAGTTTTTTAGGTTCTGGATTTCACAGAATGTTGGGATAGAGTTTTGGAGGCTGTGGTAAATGGAAAAGATCAGCAAGGGGTTGAAAAGGGTGTTCAGAGGGGTGTAGGATAGGTGTCAATGTTAATAGTGCCCTGAGGCAGGAGTAAAATGCCAATAATAATATAATTTATGGACTTAGTGTCTGGAGTGCTCTTCCAGGTGTTGGAGTGCAAGGGTTTCAATTTGGAAGTTGTGATGTAGGTAACTGGAATTGCACAGTAGTAGTAACTTATGGAGAAGCAGATGTGGTCTTGGGATACCTGTGACATGGAGATTTGTTTCTGTAACACCAAGTTTGTGAATGATAGAGATGGTGTAAACTACCCCTACTCAAATCCTTACGTCCATCCCAGAATCTCTCCCTTGAATACATCTAGATCTACATACATACACCAAAAGCTGCCACATGGTGCATGGCATACTGTACTCTGTAACACTACTAGTCATTTCCTTTCCTGTTTCACTTACGGATAGAGCAAGGGAAAAGCAACTGTCTATATGCCTCTGTATGAGCCCTAATTTCATGTATCTCATACTCATGGTACTTATGCAAAATTTGTGTTGGTGGCAGTAGGATCATTCTCCAGTCAGCTTCAAATCCCGGTTCTCTAAATTTTCTCAATAGCATTTATCGAAAAGAATGATGCCTTCCCTCCAGGGATTCCCATTTGAGTTCCTGAAGCATTTCTGTAATATTTGCATATTGTTCAAACCTACTGGTAACAAATCTAGCAAAAAAATGTTCAAATGTGTGTGAAATCTTATGGGACTTAACTGCTAAGGTCATCAGTCCCTAAGCTTAGACACTACTTAACGTAAATTATCCTAAGGACAAACACACACACACCCATGCCCGAGGGAGGACTCAAACCTCCGCCGGGACCAGCCGCACAGTCCATGACTGCAGCACCTTAGACCGCTCGGCTAATCCCGAGCGGACAAATCTAGCAGCCCACCTCTGAATTGTTTCAGTGTCTTCCTTTAATTCAACCTTGTGCAGATTCCAAACACCCAAGCAGTACTCAAGAATTAGCATCCGATATGCAGTCTCCCTTACTGCTGAACAACATTTTCCTAAAATTCTCCCAATATACCAAAGTTTACCATTTGCCTTCCCTACCACAATCCTCACATGCTTGTTCCATTTCATATCACTTTGCAGTGTTGCAGCCAGATATTTAAACAATGTGACTGAGTCAAACAGGACATGATTAATGCTTTATTCAAACATTACATGTTTGTTTTTCCCACTCATCCACATTAACTTACATTTTTCTACATTTAGAGTCAGCTGCCATTCATCACACTGACTAGAAATTTTGTCTAAGTCATCTTGTGTCATACTACAGTCACTCATCTTCGACACCAGGAGGACCGCACACTTGGTTCAGTTACTTAAAAAGTCTTCAAGCCACTCACATATCTGGGAACCTATTCCATATGCTCATTGTTAACAGACTGTAGTGAGGTAATCGTTTTCTGAAATCTAGGAGTATGGAATCTGCCTATTGCCCTTTGCCCATTGTTTGCAGTGTATCATGTGAGAAAAATGAAAGCTGGGTTTCACATGAGCTGTGCTTTCTAAAGCTGTGGTGGTTTGGGGACGCAATCTTTTTGGGCTGTAGGAAATTTATCATATTCGAACTCTGCATATATTCAAGAATTTTGCAGCAAACCAATGTGAAGGATACTGGTCTGTAATTTTGCAGGCTGTGATGAAGCAAGCTGGGATAATTTTAGTTCCCCTCTTGCTTTGCCATCTGCCTCCTTAAAATTCATTTTTTCATTTTATGTGAGTATAATCTACATTTTCATATAAGAGAAAGGTTGGCCATCAGTTTTAAAGAATATAACACCAGATCTAATTTTGTGCTTAGTTTTATGTATGTAATTGATTTTCTAATTTATTTTGACTATTCCTTGTCAGTATCTTTAATTATAGTGCAAAATTAGTAATTGTTTTGTAACTTAAATTCTATTGTTGCCATATAAACAAACATAAATTCTGTAATAATTGTAAACATTTAGAAGAAGAAATACTAGTAATCTTAAAGTATCTATTTGGCGCTATTCGAAAACATGTTAGCAAAGCCAGCCCTTAATTTATTCGAAAGTAATTAACAGTTTTGTCAAAAGTATTGTTTGCATAATGATATTTGATAATTTCATGATTTAAACAAATAATTCAGCCTAACTCTTGTAGCAGAAGAAACTGTTAAAAAGACAGACTTTTTTGATGTATTTAGTTAATTTAATGAGTTAAGTTTTAACTGTTATTTCTATATATTAAACTTTGAACAATGTGTAGTTTCAGCACCTATTATTGTGAGGATATATAAGGGCCTAGTTTTTGGTCACCACACCGTCAGCCCATGGCCGAGTTTCAGATGAGGAACCTGTGTTGGTTAGAATGACAACAACGCATCAACTTAACAGTGTAATAAGTGTCACACAGTTAGGCCGTGTGTTAAGACAGTGACAATGTCTGCTCCATATGTACTTTTCTATTCTTCAAGAACTCTGAAATTTATGGTTAGGCTTTCACTGCTTTTAGATGTTCAACAGGAAACTATTGTAGCAGTATGTGGATGTTCGCCTGCAACCTATTAAGGGGGCTTACCGTGCAGGATTAGCCGAGCGGTCTAAGGCACTGCAGTCATGGACAGTGTGGCTGATCCCAGTGGAAGTTTGAGTCCTCCCTCGGCATGGGTGTGTGTGTTTGTTCTTAGGCTAATTTAGGTTAAGTAGTGTGTAAGCTTAGGGACTGATGACCTTAGCAGTTAAGTCCCATAAGATTTCACACACACACAATAGGGCTTAACGAAGGTTAAACAATAGTAAAATACTGTGAAACGTAACTGTGCATCTGTAGGCTACATTATTTAGCATGGTCAGTGTCCAAAATACAAACCCCATTTTTAAGCCAGTGTGGCAACGCAGTATGTCGACATAGAGGACAACAAACAAAGAAACAAAGTAGGTGAACTGCTACAAGCTGCATCTTTTATCCTTTTTATATACAGTAGTCACCTGCATTGTTTTCCAGTTGCTTGGGACTTTGCGCTAGGTGAGAGAATAATGATAAATGCAAGCTAATTAATGATAAATGCAAGCTAAGTAAGGGGCCAATGCATAGCATAATCTTTGTAAACCCAAATTGGGATTCCAACCAGACATGGAAACTTATTTTTTTTCCAACTCTTTCTGTTGTTTCTTTATTGCTGAGATGCTTATTACTATGTTATCCACACGAGATTCTATGCAATGGTCAAATAATGGCATGTTTGTATAATTCTCATGTGTAAACAATGTTTTAAATGTGTAATTTGCCGCTTGGGCTTTCATTTTGGCATCTTAAACTGCCACACCAGCTGGTCAATGAGTGACCAGATGGAAGCCTTTGACCTGCTTAATGTTTTTACATGGGACCAGAAGTTTTTCAGGTTCTCGGGCAGATCTTTTGCTAAGGTACGACGGTGCTAGTTGTTGTATGCTTTGTGCATAGATCTTATCACAGACACATGAATCTCTACTAACCTTTTCCTGCCATCATTTCCATGTTCCCTTTTGAACCAAGAGTGCAATGGCCTTTGCTTTCTCAACATTTTCCGAATTTTATTGATACACCACAGTGTGCCTTTCCCATCTTACTGGGCACATATTTACTGAGAGCATGATTTACAATCTGATTAAACTTTTCCCATAATTCCTAAATGTACATCATACTGCAACTAAATGACTGCACTTCATTGTCTGTGTGAGATGCTAACAAGTGCTTATCTGCTCTTTCTAGCAGAAACACTCTCCTAGCGGCCTTCACTGTTTCATTAACCTTTGAAACATCAGTCACTATGATGACATCATGATCACTAATCCCCATCTCTATACTGATTCCAGCAATAAGGTCCAGCCTGTTTGTAGCTACAAGGTCTAAGATATTTCCATTGTATGTGGGCTGTTGCTCAAGACAGTTTTTGGAAAATGTGTTCAGAAGACTGTCTTCACCCCCTGTAATGAATCCATAGGCACCCCAGTGTATACTCTGTATCATGCTCAATTTCAGCACATCTTCCTCCTCACCCCAGTGACCTCCTGCACATCCAGCTGGTTACTGTGCTCCAAGTGAAAGAATCTCCAGTTTTGTTTAGCAACACCACCAACCAATTGCCCATAGCCTAGCCTCTCATATCAAAGATACAAATCACAGCTTCCTTCAGGGGCTCTAGACCATCCCCACCCCATTACCACTTGGATTCCTTCTAATCACTGTTGAGTCCACTTGCATATACATCAAAATCCTTCAATCCCAATACCTTACCTCTTTCAACTTCATTTCAACTTCAGAATTGCTATCTGATTTCTTATACACCTTGCCAATTGTACCAAACAATGGAAAATCCAGGATGGAATGTAACAATATTATGAAAAGGAAAGTTGCCACTCACCATATAGCATAGATGCTGAGTCACAGATAGGGACAACAAAAAGACTACCACAAATAAAGTTTTCAGCCCATGAGGCCTTTGTCAAAAATAGGGGACAGACAGACAGAATGACACACACACACACACACACACACACACACACACACACACACACATTACTGCAGTCTCAAGCAACTGTAGCCACACTGCAGGCAGCAGCACCAGTGCAAGATGGGAGTGGTGACTTGGGTGGGGGTAAGGAGGAGGCTGGAGCAGGGAGGGGGAGGAACCTACCCTCCTGTATTAAAGATACCAACAATTTCCTTCACTGACTCTCCACAGTTCCTGTCCCTCTTTAGCACACGGTGCCCTGCTCGTCACTATTGATGCCACCTCACTTTACACTAACATCACTAATGCCCATGGCTTTACCACTATTGAACACTAACTTTCCCAGCACCCGATGGATTCCAAACCAACAACCTCCTCCAAAGCGTCATCACCAACTATATCCTCACATACAATTACTTCTCCATTGAAGGCTTTACCTACAAACAAATCCAGGGTATGGCTATGGGCACCCACTTGACACCATCCTATGCCAGCCTATTCATGGGCCATCTAGAGAAATCCTTCCTGTAGACCCAGAATCCTAAACCCCTCACTTGGTTCAGATCCATTGATAACATCTTTGTGTTCTGGATCAAGGGTGGGGACAAACTATCCACATTCCTCCAAACCTTCAACAATGTCTCCCCCATTTGCTTCACCTGGTCCTACTCAATCCAACAAACCACCTTCTGAGATGTTGACCTCCACCTCAAAGATGGGTACATCAGTACCTCTGTCCATATCAAACCTACTAGTCACCAGGAACACCTCCAGCTGCTACCAGTTCCATACCAAGAAGTCCCTTCCATACAGCCTGACCACTCGGGGTCGTCGCATCTGCAGTAATGAGCAGTCCCTCTCAAAATATACCGAGGGTCTCACTGAAGCCTTCACAGACCATAATTACCTCGCAACCTAGTACAACAACAAATCTCTCGTGCCTTATCTTTTCAGTCTCCCACTACCTCCCAAAGTCCCACCATCTTGCCACAGAGGAACAACTCAGTACCTCAGTAACTCAATGCCACCCAGAACTGGAGAAACTGAATTGCATTCTCTGCCAGGGTTTCGACTACCTCTCATCATTCCCTGAAATGAGAAATTTCCTGCCGACTATCCTTCTCACCCCTCACACAGAGGTATTCCGCCAGCCACCGAACCTACACAATATACATATAGACAGCCCTGCTCCCAAACGCTTACCTCATGGCTGATACCCCTGTAATAGACCTAGGTGCAAGACCTGTCCCATACATCCTCCCACCTCCACCTCCTACTCCAGTCCTGTCACGAACATCTCCTATCCCATCAAAGGCAGGGCTACCTGTGAAACTAGTCACATGATCTACAAGCTAAGCTGCAACCACTGTGCTGCATTCTAAGTGGTCATGACAACTAATAAGCTGTCTGTCCACATGAATGGCCACCAACAAACTGAGGCCAAGAAACAAACGGACCACCTAGTTGCTGCCAAACATGACATCCTTCATTTCAATTACACTACTTCACAGCCTATGCCACATGGATCCTTCCCACTAACACCAGATGTTCTGAATTCTGCAGGTGGGTACTTTCCCTGCAATATATCGTATGTTCCCGTAACCCGCGTGGCCTCAATCCTCTCTAGTCTCTGTCCTTCACCTACCTATCCCCCCCCCCCCACCTTTTCCCTGCACTCTGTCTAACCTCCTGACTGCACATAACTGTCTTACTCTCTTTCCACCTTGTCCCTGCACACTCCCCAGCAGCACTGCACTGTCTGCTACCCCTATCTTACTATCCCTCCCCCTCAGTGCCCCAGCCTCCTCCTTACCCCCACCCACTCACCATTCCCATTGTGCACTGGTGCTGCTACTTACAGTGTGGCTACAGGTGCCTGAGACTGCAGTCATGTGTGTGTGGGTTGTCTTTTCGCACGTGAACGCAGGCACTAAGAAGACGAACACTAATTACCTTATCTCTCTGCTATTGTGCTCCTTCAGTCATTTAGTCATACTGTTCTCAGACTTAACACAATTTCTTATCACTTGCAAGAAAATTTTAATCAGTTTTGTATATAATCCACAGGTATCAAATGCCATCCAGTATGATCTTCATGTTATTTGTAACTCCTAAACCAAATATTGGTATTGCAACCCTAATGACAAATGTAGCACTACAATTAGTCTCAGATATGGTGTTCCTTTTCTCTGCAACCTTACTGAAATGCCCATAGACCAACACATTTCACTGCAGAATACAGTCCCTTAATTTTTGAACTTGCATTTGCACACATTTTATAGGAGCAATGGCAATGATGTGTTTTATTATTATTATTATTATTATTATTAATAATATTTTAAAGCCACTTTCATGAAACAGATTCTCGTTCATTCCAAGTGTCCTTAAGCACTGTTCTCTGGCTGGTCTCCAAACAGTGTTGAAACTCAGAAATAGAAATGAAAATATCTAAGACTAGAGTACAGTTCATTATACATAATGTGAACTTTTCAAAATGTGCTCCTTCATACAATAAAAGGCAGTAAATTTGTTTTCAGAATAATAAAGCCTTTAGACTAAATTTGATCAATAGATTTTGTATTGCACATACTCAGTTCACATTTTTTATGTCTTTATGTAGGTTTCACAGTATCCATTGGAACCATAAGCAGTGTGCCATTTCTTTATGGAGCAGGTGATATCATTAAGAAACTGGGCAATGTGAACATTATTATTCTTGCATTTTTCTCCCATGCAGCAAGGCTTATGGGCTATTCAATGATAGAGTAAGTAAATAGTTATATTTCAATTACATTTTGAAACAGAATTTGGCAATACCCACATTAATTGTATAGATATACCAGATAAATGAATCTTCCACATTTTAACTTGTGGTAACAGAAATGTTTATTCTGAAAGTAATACAATCTCATCGGCATTTGCTGTGTATCCTACTTAGTAACAAAGTACATATAAAAATATATGAACCATCAGAACATATCAGTGAACTTGAAGAATTCACTTAAACATCTTGGTCCATAGATATCAGTATGAAGGAGAACTTTCTGGAATGTGGTATCAGTCAAGAAACTAGCATCCATAAACAGATTTTGTACACATGTACCATTAAAATAATAATAAACAGTCCCATAATCAGTGACTGTTATTGAAGACTCTTAATCACAGCTTTGTTGGAGGTGCCTCTATGTTCAGTTAGTAGCTTTCACAATGAGCAAGAAAAAAATGTTGTGTATGTGTTGTTGCACAATGTGCAGTAAAATAACTTCTTGCAATTGAAACTGTTGGACCACAGAAAAAAATTCAATTTCCTGGTAAAAATTCTTTAAAAGTATAGAACCTATGCTGAAAAAGTAAGAAGTTATTTGTTTTGTAGTTGTGTAGTAAACACAAATAATGTTTTTGTTTGAACTGACTTTTTTTTCTACAAACAATAAATGATTAAATAAAAAGCCAAAGAAATTTACTTATTTATCTATTTAGTCCTTCTAATCCTACATGTATAGAATATATACAAGGATATTGGACATGGTTAAGCCTTTACAACATAAAATAAAATTTGCATTGCATTCCTAAGGACTAGATATTTAATTAATTTAGCAAAGAATCGTATATACAACAAACATTAGAGACAACATGCAAAGTAGAATATTCATAATGCATATTTATTTTTGTCATTTGGTTTCTAGGTACTCTGTCAGACTGTAAAAGCAATGATCAATTAAGTATGCCTTTAGTTCAGCCTTAAAACTTCTGAGTTTACTTACTGATTTAATATGGTTAGGCAGATTACTGTAACTTTTTATCCCAACATGTAGAGTGCCTTTTTTGCACAAAGTTGTTCTCAGCTGTTTCATATGAAGATCAGATTTTTGTCTTGTATTGTATGCATGTATATCTTCAATTTTTATAAAATATCTGGGTGTCTATCAATATATCGTTTTATGAAAACTGACATTTCATAGATAAAACTGCAAGGAAGAGGAAGAAATGCCTTTTTTTTAGTATGGGTCTGCATCATTTCCTATTGTTTACCCCTTCAGTGATTCTTAATATTCTCTTTTGTATCTTGAAAAGTTTAATATTTGCCGTTGCATTGCCCCAGAAGATTGTGCCATTTTTAATTACAGAATGCACATAGGTGTTGTATACATTTAACAGGCTGGCTTTGCTGCAACAATGTTTTTTAAATCCTTATCATGTAGCAGGTTTAGCTTAGTTTCCTTTGCAGATATTCAGTGTGAACCTCCTATTTTCATTTTGTGTTGTTCTGGAGCCTGAGTCCCAGAAATTTTGTGCTGTCAACACTTTCAAGAACTCTGTCTCTTAGTTCTATTTGTATGTTTGGATGGTGCCTTACTTTTAGATTGTAGAAGTTCATTGATACTGTCTTTTCTTTGTTTATAATTAGCTTGTTATAGCTGAACCACTTTCTACACTGTTCATTGTGTGGATAGCAGAGTCTTTTAGTTCTTCTTCTGTTTTCCCACTTGTAAGGAAGCTTGTACCATCTGCAAATTGGAGAGTAGTTTGGCAATACTTGTTGTATATAAGATCATTGACATAGAGGAGAAACAGAATGGGTCATCATACTGATCCTTGAGGGACACCATATTTCACATTTTCATATCCTGAATAGTAGTAGCTGATTTTGTTATGGTCAGTATATTGCACTTCAACCATCTGTTTGCAGCCACATAGGTGTGTCCTGAGCCACTCATTGGATATACCTCTAATTCCTAATTGGTCAAGCTTCTGCAGTATGGCGTTATGGTCATTGATGTCGAAAGCCTTGGATAAATCAAGACATATGCCTGTCACAAATTCACCTGCATCTAGTTTAGCTTAGATTTCATTAAGAAATTCAGATATTGCACTCTCAGTTGAATAGCCTTTCCTGAAACCATGCTGTGAGAGAGGGAGAATTTTATGTTTCTTTAGGAAATCAGACAATCTCTTATTTAAAAAAAAATTCTAAAATTTTTGAAAATACAGGCAGTGGGGCTATTGGCCTATAATTTGAAATGTCTTCTGTGGATTTCCTTTTTTGAGCAGTGGTTTCAGTTTTGCAGTTTTTAAGTATGAAGGGAAGGTTCCTGTTGCCAGTGAGTTGTTGCACAAGTGTGTCAAGGGTTGAGCTAAGGCAAGAGAGAATTTTTTAACAATCACATCTAGTATTCCATCAGTTCCACATGAGTACCATTTTTTCAAGGTTTTTATAACTGATAAAATTTCTTCTGTATTTGTGGGTGAAAGGTTCAATAATGAGATACATTTCTTATGCTATTGGATGATGGAGGTGATATTTTGTTATGTTCTTCCAGTCCACTCACCAACTGTTCACTTATGTTTGCAAACTATTTATTGAAAGTTTCTGCAATTTTTGTTGGGTAGGAAATCATTTGTCCTTCCCCGGCAATAAATTGTTAATGAGTTTCCGAGCAGAAGCCACAAGTGAATCCAAGAATGGAAAGTCCAGAATTGAATTAAAACAAGGAAAGGATAGATTGCTGCTCACCACACAGAGGAGGCATTGAATCACAGACAGGCACAATAAAAAAGACTGCTAAAATATTAAGTTCTCAGACGAAGTCCTTCATCTGCAGCCAGTCCAGTAATACCCATGCCTTCTATCCCACCAACGCACCTCCTACTCTTTCCCCCTTGTTTACTTCTCTCCCCTCTACCTTTCTTGTCCTCCTTCCCCCTCCCCCCCTTTCCCAACAGCCTCCTGACACTGCACCTAACAGCCTTATCTCATCCCCACCACATCCCTACAGACACCCACAGGCAGTACAGCATCTTCCCCGACCCCTACTCTACTTTTGCTCCCCATCCCCGTCCCCACCCCATGCCTTATCTTTCCTCCACAACCAAGTCCTGCAGATCGCTGCTCATGTCAGATGCAGTCACTTTTGAGCCCCAGCACCCAGAGACAATGGCCATGGGTATGTGAGTTATGCCTGTGAGAGTGTGCGTATTTTCTATTTTGGAAGAAGAACTTTGTCTGAAACATTCATATTAGTAGTCTTTTTTCATTGTGCCTATCTGTGATTCAAAGCCTCTCCTATGTTGTGAGTATCTGAACCCATGACACTCACGAAGAGAACGATATCTTTATTTTATATATGAGAAGAGTAATTTTAACAACTTTTTTTTTTTTAAAGTAATGTTCTTCTATTCTATTGATTTTTTTTTCAGGAGTCCATGGTGGGCTTTTCCTTTTGAAATAATTGAAGCAACAGCAGTGCATCTTATGTGGACAGCAGCTGCGACGTACTGCACAATTCTGGCTCCCAGGTGGTTGCTAGCAACACTTATTGGTGTTCTTGGAATGTCACATTTCAGTTTAGGCAAGTTTTGTAAAATTCGTAACAATCTCTCTCTCCCTCTCTTCTTTAATTTTATGTTTCCCATTATTCTTCTCATCAGCTATTTTTAATTTAGTATTTATTTAATTCTTATTCAGTTGTATCTGTGCATGAATGAGATTAAGTTCATAAAATACAACATTAGATATTCAATCTACTCACCAAGTGGTGGCAGAATATACACATAAAAGGAGGTTATAATTAGGCAAGCATTTGGAGCCAGTTGCTCCTTCTTCAGGCAGAAGGGTTGAAGGTGAAGGAAGATGGGTGAAGGAAAAGGACTGGAGAGGTCTAGGAAAAGGGGTAGATTTTGAGAAAGTTGTCCAGAACCATGGTCATGGGAGACTTAGCAGACAAGGAAAGACTGGTTGATGGTAAGTCGTCCCTGACCTGTGGTTCTGGATGACTTTCCCAAAATCTACCCCTTTTACTAGACTTCTCCAATCTTTTTGCTTTACCCATCTTCCTTCCCCTTCCACCCTTCTACCTGAAGAAGGAGCCACTGTCTCTGAAAGCTTGCCTAATTATAACCTCCTTTTATGTGTTTGTTCTGCTGCCACTTGGTGAGTAGATTTTTTTATTTGCCCAATTACATTATTTTGTCAAAATTTGATTGTTTTAATTGTTAAATCATCACATATTCAAAACCTATTATCAAAAGGAAAATCACAACAAAACATTGAACTATGAACTCCAGGAATGAAAGACACCAATTAAAACAACAGCTTAAGCAACAACAAACGCTATGGCAACAACAGTAATAAAGCGTTTTCTACATTTTATAAATCCCAGTTATGACAAGAATTGGAAAACGGACGGCCATGGCCAGAAATTTGCTTGGAACCATGAAAAACTCAACTCAGGCTGCCTGTAACAGGTAGATAACCTGTGTCTCCCTTACATAAACATTTTTCTGGCAGATGTGAAGTACTCTTGTAGAAACCATATAATCTATTATTCCATTAATTTCATTGAATTACATTTCCATAATACAAGTAAACCTTAAATATTCCTACAGTGAATATGAGTTCGGCAGGACAAATGCCTTCAGATTGCAACTAAAAACCTGTCTGTCAGTTAGTCTCCAACTCTTGCGGAGGTTTGTTGTTTCATTAGAATCATATTTGTCAATAATATATGTCAGAAAGACTACATTCACACATGCAGTTTTATGCAGTTCTCTGCACTAGTCTATCCTATTCAAGATTTTTCATTTCTGTGTAATTACCTGTAGCTTACACCCACTTGAAGTTGTTCACTGCAGTGAAGCCTTGGTTTCACTCTACCATTTTTGGTCCCTCCCACATTCCACATTTCACTCCCTTAGCAACTCAAGTAGTCCTTGATACCTTAGGATATTTCCTGTTAATCTGTTCCTTCTCTTAGAGGAACTGTATAGCTGTATTAATAAGCTCTTTTCTCCACTTCTTAATTAATTGTTCAGTCCATGCAGGAGAATTCGGCCTCATGCAAGACACTATTTTATAGTTTTACCCACACAAGTTTCAGCACTTTAAGTGCTATATTCATTGGGCTTTTTTGTTTATTTTCTTTCTCGTATGACATTATTTGAGTATGATGGTAGTTCTATACCATTCATTCTGCAGCTTGTCATGATTTTTTGATGTTGGGGTGTTGTATGACTTTCTTGTGTTGTGTTAAAATATTTATTTCTTTTGCTTTTGCCATTTTTGCTTTTACACACACACAAACACACACACACACACACACACACACACACACACACACACACACACACACACACACACACACAAACATTTTGTATGATTTGTCAGTCAAGCACAAAGTTTCGGATGCCATTTCACTGCTAATCTTGAGCATTCATCTGTAGCAGCTCATTTCAGTAGCTTTGTTCTCTTCTTGCCTGTACTGTTTATCACCCATGTTTCGCTTCCACATAAAGCCACATCCCAGACAAGTGATTTCCAAAAACGTTTCGTAACACTTCATTTTATACTTGAAGTCAACATATTTCTCGTTTTCAGAAAAGCTTTTTATGCTATTACCAGTCTCCATTTTATTTTCTCCTAGTCATTTTGCTGCCCAAGTAGCAAAATAGCTCTTCTCCTTTTAGTGCCTTGTTTCCTAATCTAGTTACTTCAGCACCACCAAGGTTAATTCAACTGCTATTTTTCTCTGCACTGTATGAGTCTTAATTACACTTTTGAATTGGTTAAGAACCATTATATAATGTGCAGTTTCTTTACTGTTTGACATGATTCAGTTTCAGTTTGGTTCTGTTTGTCCTTTGACAAATCCATTTTCAATATTTTTCTTAAAGAATGCATCAATGACAAACATGTTTCCACTTGCAAATTTAACTACTGTAGGACCTCTTGTAATTTCTAGTACCATACCCAAAGTGTCCCACTCAAGAATATTGCTTAAGTGCATGGGACCCATAATAACCAAGACTAACATGGGATATTGAATATATACAAATATGGGGAATAAAAATGATCATAGTTTTGTCTGAGTCACGGGTATCACAGAAATTCTGAAGAACCTAAAGTGGCAAATATTTTAAGATAGACCCCAGCTATCCAATGAAAGCCTACTTACAAAGTTTTAAGGCAGTGTATTAAGTTATTAATATAGGAATACTGACCTACATACTGCTTCCACAGGCACCACTAACACAAGATTAGATTAATTACAGAACACACACATGCATTTAAGTAGTCACTCTTACAAAGTTATGAAAGGAATGAAGCAGAAGAACAATAAAGATATTAAAGATTTGTATTTGTAGATGAAATAATTTGGGGATAATATATAAAAGACATGGATGCATTTTAAGTAATAACAGGATACAGCACAAGGTCAATAACCAGACTAAAAAAATCAGCTCACTTCTACCTTCAAGTCTGGAATCTACTGTGGAATGAAATGTCCCATAATAACATATGGCCTAAAAATCTGGACAACAACCAAACAGATAAACAACAAACAGCAAGCCGCAGTAATGAAGTTTGTACACTCTACAGTCCAGCAAACTAGAAAAGATAGGGTAAGAAATAAAAAAATAAGGAAAGAACCTGGAGAGTACACATTCTCACTGGGTGGGGGGAGAGAAGAAGTGCCAGAGGCCTGTTTCAAATGGTATGGGCTTGTCCAACTAATTGATATTGTATAGCAAAACAATGGCTACACGCAAATGTAATTGGGAAGAAACCATTAGGATGACCAAGGAAGAGATCGTTGGACCAAGTGAAAGAGGATAAAGAAGAAGAGGAGTCATCTGGGATACAGCCCTGAGAGAAGAATGATTCACAGGCAGACACAATTAGAGAGCTCTCACAGACCACATTTGGGCAACTGGAGTGGGAAACCAATGTTTATTTTTGCTCTCCATGCATGAATGTAATGGGAGAAACCCTAATATGTGACACAATGGGAAATAACTTTTGCTATTCACTTCAATGCTGTTTGAAGAGTATGGATTTAGAAGTAGATAGACGAAAGCCGAATATGACATTACCCTAAACAACCACTTTGTTCTCTCCAGGGCAAGAGCACCACAGATGCACTAAACAGTTTTGTTAAGAAAATAAGACCATCATTAGACAAGAACAATAAGTCTGCAAAAATGTGTGATCTCACAAAGGTTTTTGAGTCTGTAAATCATATCTTGCCTATTTACAAAATAACAGTTAAGTATGGCATTAGAGGCAATGCTCTACAGTGGCTTAAACCGTACTTACTGTAAATAGGGCAAATTATTACTTAGCCAGGAAAACCAGATCTCAGGGCTTTCCACAAAGCTCCTTATCAAGCCAGATTTATTTCTTTTCCATGTGATTGATTTACCATTAAATATCAGTCCCCACCA
The DNA here is from genome assembly GCF_023898315.1 of Schistocerca nitens. Lineage (NCBI taxonomy): Eukaryota > Metazoa > Arthropoda > Insecta > Orthoptera > Acrididae > Schistocerca > Schistocerca nitens. The sequence continues at coordinate 133,166,354 of NC_064614.1, read as the reverse complement.
GTTTCATTTGAGTTGTTGTGTGTTGGTTGAAAATCAGGACTCTTAGTAGTTTAGAAACTTAGTTTCAGCTAAACAGATTGAATCTGAAAATGTTTTACACTCACATTATGCAGTTAAAGATCACACAGTCACAAGTGACCAGATTAAGATTATTTACAACAATCAAGATATATTTAGGCAAAAATTTGAGCTCACAAAGACACATACACACACACACACACACACACACACACACACACACAGTACCAAACAAATTAAGTATCTTTGCATTTGTGAAGTGAATATTATTACCTGCAACTGATACGTATATGCAAAAAGTTGTACACAGAAATTATTTTAAATCTATAATTAGATAGATATTAAGTTTTGAGGACATTTGGCTAACAGAGCAGGCATACATATAGATACACAAAAAATCATTCATAATATTTCACCATACATGAGAAAGAACCAAGTCACTCATTATTTAAAAGAACTACAACTTAACTCTCCTATTCCTACATATTTATAAAATTGTTGTAAGATATGTAACAGGCAGCAATAAGTTGGGAAAAATTATTTTGTTCATACATAACCACAAAAGAGAGAGAAAATTTTCTACTTCCCACCATCCAACTCAAGTGGTATGCCTGGGCTCCTCAACATATGAGAATGAAGATTTATATTAAATTAAAAGGGGAAAAGTTATTGCAGAAGAAGTTAAGTCCATTAAAAAAGAAAGCTGTGCAAGCCAATGAAATAGAAATACTATTACCTACTGGATGAATTCATGAAGGATGAACTGACAATTTGTAGACAAGCACAACAGGGTGAGTCCAGTCATAGCAGTCAGAGAAATTGGTCATGCGTGTGTGAGTTGTGCTTGCGGCTGTGTGTGTGTTTTGTCTACTTTACAAGGAGGTCTTTCGGCTGAAAGCTCGCTTGTTTAGCAGTCTTTCTGTTGTGCCTATCTGCAACTGAGCATCTCCACTATGTGGTGAGTAATAATCTAACCTTTTCATAATATCGTCATTATTCCGTCCTGGATTTTCCATTGCTTGAATTGGTAATTTGAGTTGAATAAAATTTGTTGCTTATCCCACTAAATATACATAGCTGTTGATTCATAAAATATCATTTCATAGTTATATCATTTCTTATTAATGTAAAAAATACTCTAACAACAGTGTGAATTTGTGCCATATATGTTATTTAGGGATGGATGTCATGAGACAAATAAACCACAATTCAGAAATATAACTACTTTTGAAAAAGAACAAAGTTAAAAATGACAGGTAATAGGCCACGTATAAATGACAAATAGTGCTTCAACAAGTTGCCAAATTGTTTAAAAATTTTTAAGAGAAATGTCTTCATAAATTGAAAAAAGTGATTGTATTCATTCAAGGAACTTTTATGTGACAGATTTTGCAATTTATTGTTATTATATGACACTACTTATATTATGAAGCAGATTATGTAAACTAGCATTCTAAGTGTACCTTAATCCTTGATGTAGCATGCAGTAACTTTTAGAAATATATTTAAGAAATATAATTATTGTAATATTCTTATTTGAGACTTCTACAACAGAAATCTGCAGCTTTCTTTATGCATCATCAAAATTTTACTCTAATTTTATCAATTTCAGGACGTGGCAGTGGAAGTTTCTTTGGGGGCATATTAATTGGTAAAATTGGAACTCGTGAGTCCTTTAGAGCCATGGGAATCATAGCTATAGCAGGAGGAGTTGCTTACTGGTTACTACATCGATACTGGTTACGAGAAGTTGAAATACGTAACAGACAGAGGGCAGTTGAAGTGGAAGGTTAGTTTATATTTAAAAGAACAATGATGTCAATGTTATTGTTAGAAATGTTATGTCTAAGGTTTTTTTACTATTACAGTATCCACAAGTTAAAAAATATTAATACGGTTCTATCCCCAAACAACTGAATTCATACAAGTGGATTGTGAGAAAACAAAGGACCAGCTTGATTTCAGGATTGACCAGGGTGCGTGCCCTAAACAAGAGAAAAGAAATATGTTACTAAAAGACTTTAAAATGTTTTGCAATAGATACAGTTGCATAAGCATCTCTCATAAATGAAAGTAAGATTCCCACTGAACACAGATTGGAAAATCCCCTAACTAACGGAAAGTGTGTGTGCTGGTGCAAGAAGTATGAGAAAGTCCTCAAAACTAACCCATGTCACTGGAAGAGACAGTCTAATGTACCTACAATAAGTGAAAACTATTAAGGGAAGAAAAGAGCAAGGTTCATAAGAGTACAGAAAAAAGGCACTTGTAAACAGTTTTGAAATTTACAAAAGTGAGAAATTTACAGAACCCTCAAAGCTGAATAGTAATGGTGTCAGCCACTGAATTCGAGTGCAGTAAAAGAAGTAGAAAACACTTGCTACAACAGAAAATCACTGTCAACATATTTGAGCTATGAATAAACCACTTGTCAGCAACAGATGACACATTGGGAACTGATGGTGTAGCAGGTAGACCAGACCTTGAGACTGATAGCAGGAGAGAAATAATCTATAAAATGATCACTGCAACAATGATGCTCAGTGGATTTTGTAAAACTGTATGTGGAAAATCTCTGGAAAAAATGGCATAGGTTACAAATTAAATTTGGCACTGTTTTAATGTCTTTTGACAGCTTGAGCTCCTGCCACTCACACACACATCTAGCTCCATAAAGCCTATTATGAAGGACAGCCTACAGGAATGTGGAACAAGTCAAATTATTCATTAACAGGAAGAGGCATCCACTGTAGGCAATGTATGCAAAGTAAGACTCTTCAAGCTTTCCTGGCGGATTTGTTGTAAATAGTCTTCATGGGTTTGCTGCCGGATTATGTTGTGCAAATTCCACAATATTTCCTCAGAGCAACCGTCTGACATCTTCAGGTGGTTCAACCTTGCTAGTGGCTAGGTACGACAAATTAAAAATCTGTTTAGTATGATTGTTAGTGAACTAAAGTTCTGTTTTACTTTGCATTTGAGTATCTGGAAGTTTCCAATCTCCTGTCCGATGTCTATCAGAGACATGTGATAGACTTTTGCACTCAGAATATAAAACTACATTTTGAATTCTAGAAAGGGATGTGGTAGTCTATATGGCAATTAGTCTTATTTCTAGTGTTGTGTTTGTCAGTTTCACATTTCATCCTAATTCATTTGTTAACCACAAATACCACAAGAAAGTAGATGTACTGAAATGTGAGTATAAGAATTCCAAGATCTCTGTAGTGGATTTTGCAAGCTGTTTGACTTTTGCAAGATGTTTGGTTATCTACTTTACATAATATTCTTACTGCATATTTATGTAGAATAAATACTTTCAGATCTTTGTTGTACAGTGCCACACATTTGTGGTATAGGACAGTATCGAGTTAAGTATGCTAGCAATCATTTCTTTAGGGCAGTGCAATGAGAGAGATTTCTAAGAGCACAGCATCAAAAGTCAGCTGGTTTGGTTAATTTACCAACAGCATCAGTTTATTATCTGTCTGGATACTTAGCAACACCACATATGCAGTCTCATCCAGTGGTTGCCCTTTAATCTCTGCTTCTGGTACCTGTAAATCATTTTTATTTCTTTGAAACTGCATAATATTGTAGGACTTAGTAAGATTAAGAGTTAAGCTGTTTGCTGTGAGCCATTTGTAATCCTGTTACATTATTTCTCAGACTGTGTGTGATATGGATGTCCTTTGGCTCTTTATCCATATACTTGTGCCAATAGAAAAGATCACAGTTTTGAAGAAACCTCCAATGTCCAATCATTTAAGCAGGTCATAAACAGAAGTGGATGAAGTACCAAACATTGTGCACATCACTGTATCTTATCCTCACTCTGAATTTAGTTATTCCTGTCATATTATTTGTTAATGTGAGCCTCTATATTCTGTTGTAAAGATATGACTTCATTGATGCAATGATTATGCATTTAATATTGTAAAAGTTTTTGTAATTCATGTGATAGCTGTACAAATGACACAGATGTGGTTGTTTTTGTGGTCTTCAAAGATAGGACATAGTTCTCCACGCTAGTCTATGCTGTGCAGTTCTCTTCATTTCAGCATAACTGTTGCAACCTACATCTGCTCGAGCCTGCTTACAGTAGTCGAAATTTGGTCTCGCTCTACAATTTTTAACTCCTCTCCCTTCACATTTCCTTCCATTAGCAATAAATTTGTCTGTTCCTTAATGCTTCACTTTGTGTCCCATTAACAACTCCCTTCCTTTAGTCAAGTTAAGAACACTAATATGATGATGATGATGAAATCCCATACTCCATAACAGAGCATAGGGGACAATGCGGGAGACCCACACTGCCGTACTAGGCAAGGTCCTAGTGGAGGTTGTTTGCCTTTGCCTTCCTCCAACCATAATGGGGTTGAATGATGATGATGATGATGATGATGATCATGATGATGAAAATGACACAACAACACTCAGTTATCTTGAGGCAGGTGAAAATCCCTGACCCCGCCGGGAATCGAACCCTGAACCCCGTACTCGGCAAGCGAGAATGCTACCGCGAGACCACAAGCTGCGGACAACACTAATCTAATATAAAACACACTAATATAAGACATTGAAACAAATTTAAAGCTATGCCCATACTTTTCTTTCATCAGAGGCTGATGAAGCTGCTGCAGCTACACTACAAGACAAAGAAGGCAACACAGCAGACCGTGACCCTCAGAAGGAGGTGTCTATTAGCATGGAACGACTCAGCCTGGTTATAGAGCTTAACCACAGGGGCAGCCTTACTTCACTTGATCTTGGCTCGCAGCTCCCTGGCTATCGCAGTCGACGTGGCTCTTGTGCCAACACAAAGGTGAGACTCTTACTTTGTTTAGTGAAATTTTCAGTTTCTGTACTGTTCAGTTTCTGTAGATTGTAGCTCATGGTCTGGAGAACTGTGTGTTTGGTCAATGGATTAAGGATGAAAAAGATCCACCATGGTTTAACAATGAATGAGCAACTGATGAAAGACAAAGGTTAGTACAGATTTGTGCGTCTGTGATAAGATGTATGCAGGAAGCATACAACAACCACCACTGTCCTTATTTAGTAAAAGATATGGCTGAGACCCTGAGAAAATTCTGGTCCAATGTAAAACTGCTAAGCGGGTCTAAGGGTTCCATGCAGGTACTCATTGACCACTCTAGTGTGGCAGTTGAAGACAGCAAAATGAAAGTCTAAATTTTAAGTTTTGGATTTAAGAAATCATTCACACAATTGTACAAACATACCATCATTTGACCATCAAACAGACTTTCATACGGACAACGTAGTAATAAGCATCCCTGGTGTAGAGAAACAACTGAAGGAGTAGAAAACAAATAAGTCACCAGGTCCGGATGGAATTCCAATTCAGTTTTATGAAGAGTATTTCATAGCATTGGCCCCTTACTTAGCTTGTATTTATCATGAATCTCAAAATCTCAGTTTGTTTTTACAAAGAGGGCTCTATGGCATTGGCTCTTTACTTAGCTTGCATTTATCAAGAATCTCCCAACCAACAAAAAGTGCCAAGAGACTGTAAAAGGTGCAGTTGATTCCTGTACATAAGAAGGGTAAAAGAATGGATCCACAAAATGACAGACTAATACACTAATATCGGTTTGCTGCAGAATCCTTGAACATATTCTCAGTTTGAATATAATAAATTTTGTTGACACCGAGGAGCTTATGTCCGTGAATCAGCACAGTTTTAGAAAGTGTCACTCATGTGAAACTCAGCTTGCCCTTTTCTCACAGGATATACTGCAAATTACAGACAAAGGGCAAGAGGCAGAATCCAAACTTTTAGATTTCCAGAAAGCATTTGACATAGTGGCCCACTGCAGACTGTTAATGGATATGTCAGTGGCTCCAAGGCTTCTTAAGTAATTGCACCCAGTATGTTGTCCTCGACAGTGAGTGCTCTTCAGAGACAAGGTATCGTCAGGAGAGCCCCAGGTAAGTGTGATAGGACCGCTATTATTTTATGTATACGTGAATGATCTGACAAACAAGGTGAGCAGCAATCTGTGACTGTTTACTAATGATGCTGTGGCGTATGGGAAGGTGTCATCATTTAGTGATTGTAGGAGGGTACAAGGTGACTTAGACAAAATTTCTACTTTGTGGATGAGTGGCAGCTGGCTCTAAATGAAGAAAAATGTAGGTTAACGAGGATGAGTAGGAAAAGCAAAACCATAATGTTTGGACACAGCATTAGTGCTGTCCCCCTTAAGTTAACAAGGATGAGTAGGAAAAGCAAACCCATAATGTTTGGACACAGCATTAGTGCTGCCCCCCTTGACTAGATCATGTCATTTAAATGTCTGGGTGTGACACTGCAAAACTGTGTGAAATGGAACAAGCATGTGAAGATTGTGGTAGGGAAGGTGCATGCTTAATTTCATCATTTTATTGGGAGAATTTCAGAAAGTGTGGTTCATATGTAAAGAAGACCACACATAGGATGCTGGTGTGACCAATTCTTGAGTACTGCTTGAGTGTTTGGGATCTGCACCAGGTCGGATTAAAGGAAGACAGTGAAGCAGATAAGAGGTGGGTGCTAGATTTGTTACTGGTATGTTCGAAGAGCACCTAAGCATTACGGAAATGCTTTGGCAACTCAAACGGGAATCCCTGGAGGGAAGGCAGCTTTCTTTTTGAGGAACACTATTGAGAAAATTTAGAGAACCAGCACTTGAGGCTATCACTGATTGATTAACTTGAATAAAACAAACCAGACATCTGGTTTCCATGATGAGCTATTTAAATAGAACTAAACCTCGTTTCGACATAAAATATATACTTGCATACAGCACTTTTCTTACCTTTTCACTTGATATAAAATGTTACAAATGATAGTAATGTGATGGCCAATCAAGATACTTGCAAATTTTAATTTTCTGTGGCCAAGCCAGACTTACTGCACCAACAAACCTGATCCCTCAAAAATAAACAAGGACAGCAGGAGCACAACTGAAAGAAAAGTTTTTCCTGATACAGATACTAAATCCAGATGGGGAACACCTTATAAATAAGTCTTAAGGACAAAGGGTACTTTTCCAGCTCAATATGATGTAAAAATCAACACCTATTTCTTTCAGGCACTGTTTATAATGTATGTGTTTTACAGATTTTTTGTTGATATCAGGTAATGCAGCACACTTTCTAAACATTAGAAGTATTTTGAATATTTTTGAATGTGCTTAGGGTTATTAAAAAATTACAGAGAAATTGCAGTTTTCTTTCCAAAATGCTTTTTAAAATTGAGGTACCATTTAATCCAATGTTATACATTTTAAGGAGGCCAAATTTTTACCAGATATGCATGACATGATGGATGAGGTACTAGATCTATTTAATTCCACCTATCATGTATAGTACAAGGATAAAAAAATATCACATCTTACATTGAATATAATAGAGGAAAAAATTCCACGTGGGAAAAATATATATAAAAACAAAGATGCTGTGACTAACCAAACAGGTTTTAAGGGAGAGGCTAAGGAGTCATTCCAATCCCTGGAGCGGAAAGGACAGGTATACACTCGCACACATGCACATATCCATCCGCACACATACAGACACAGGCATGTCTTAAAACCCACATCCTTTCGTCTTTCCCTCTCCTTTCCTCTTTCCTGATGAAGCAACCTTGGGTTGTGAAAGCTTGAAATTTGTGTGTGTGTTTTTTATTGTGTCTATCTAACAGCGCTTTCCCGTTTGGTAAGTCACAGCATCCTTGTTTTTTATATATAATTTTCTCACGTCTTACATTTTAATTTTTATGATTTTTTCCTAATAAAGTTTAGTTGATTCTGTAATAAAGCTTAGGTCTACTATGTAAGTATGGACTATTGTAAGTTACAGAAAAAAATTAGAGCACTACTTTATAAACTTTAGGAGATATTTGTACCTGAATTCTGAAAAATACAACTTGCAGGAAATTGCGAATGAAGATATGAGACCAATTAAACTGTGCCTCAAAACACTCCTGAAGCATAGTCTTCATCCTGCATCATTTCTTCATCTTCAAGCTTCCTCTTTCCATTCCTTTTAGCACTTCTTGGTTCTTTGGTAACTTTAAGAGCGAATCTTTCATCTTCATGCATCCATTGTCTGTCACACGCAAGCAATTGATCTTCCATATTAGAGCCACATTTATTGAAACATATCACTGCATCTAGTACACCAACTTTTAATGTATTTAGTCCTACAAAAACTTTCTTGGGTAATATTTTCCATATGCAATGGCTGAGACTTTCATTTGTATTCTGAGTGTCGCCATGAAGACATCACTCAGGTCTCCAAAAATTGGTTTTATTTCATTCATAGCAGGCTGAGGAAGAGAATGCTTATGATGGTATATTTGACCACGTTCTTTTGCTTTTTGGTAGCCACACCAAGAATCTGCTCCTTTAGGGTAAAGTCTGTGAACAGGGTGGTCATCTGTGGAAAGTAGGTGGCCCATACAGCTTTTCTCATTACTGTAACATCATTCAGAGGTGCAGTTCATCTAATGGCCAGTCCATAATTGAAGGTCTATTTCAGTTTCTGTCAATCTGCCTCTTCCAGACAGAGATTTTCCATCAGATAGCAACTTTCCTTTCATTTATCTTCGTAGCTTCCTCAATCTAGCACTCATCCTCTTTTGCACATGTCCACAACACTCCAGTTTTGTTACCAAGGTATCACCATAAACATTGAACTCATTAATTTTATTGAAATCTTTAAGAGTCCCCATTGCCCAGGTACTTCTTATATCTAACGTTATAAATGGGCACTGACCTCTGAAATATTTGTAGAGATCCATCCACTCCATATGTCCATTATAACCGTCACAATTCTTAGAACACTGATGTTCAATATGTCCTTCAGAGTTACAATGGCAGGTGTGGCAGTATTTGGATAAGCACTCAACATCAACAACTTTTCCATTCTCCAGAGAAGAAGCGCTTACAACACCGTACAAGGAATGATGTGCTCGACATTGCCATGTCCCATCAAGTGCAACAGCAATGTCTGTGGTTCCACTAATATTTACAGTTTCTTCTACTGCACATTTCATAGATGCTTTAGACACAACCATCAAGGCACCTAAAAGTATTTTCATGTACTTGCTGAACCTACTGGGAAGAGGAGGAAGGTCCATCAAACCACAAAACTTTTGAGCAGCCTTTTTTCCTTTTCCTATTGCATGCATTGCATATGCTAACTTCAAATTCACATCACATGAATTATGCATAATGTTCAAAGTCATTTACAAGGTAGATTTATTACAGGACTACACAGAACAATTAATTTTGACACTAAACCCTTCCTGCTACTTTGTTGTTCAGACAGCTTACACCATCACATTGTTTACATTTTGCCACTTCATCAAAGAAGATAAAATGCCCACATCAGCAACAACAAATCCACTACAAAGAGCGTCATTTTTAACAAAAAAAATTTGAATCACCAGGAGGGGTGCTATGTGGGAGTTTCTTTCCTGAAGAACTGATACATAGTTTACTTTCAACAGTGTGGATTGCTTTGTTTGTGAACTGGTTACCACAGAATTTCCTTTTTATTGAATTTCTTGATGTGTGGCATAGTTTGTATTTATTGCACACTAAAGGATATGTACTTCCACAAATATATGTAGCATTTGGGCAACAAACCTTCAGTAACACATGAACAAACTGCTTCAGTGAAACAAAAGTAAATACTAGCAAAGATAATCATTTACAGTCACTAGAAACCTGCACTGTTACCAATATATACAATGTATCATAAGTATAATGTTCACAGTTCTTTTCGGAATAATACTGGTTTCTGTAACAGAAATAAAGGGGGCATTACTGCATACACGACCATAACTTTAAAATTTGGTACATATAGGTCATTTTTCATTTGAAACCCTATAATGTATACATCAATGTAATCAGGAAAGACTATAGAATTTAATAAAGTCTTTTAAAAAATTTCAATTTTTCCATCATTTATAAGTACCCTGTATCCTTAAGGATGTTCTGCCTGAAATATAAATTACACTGGGGTGACAAAAGCAGTGGGATAGCGATATGCACATATACAGGTAATGGTAGTATTGCATACACCAGGTATAAAAGGGCAGTGCATTAGCGGAGCTGTAATTTGTACTCAGGTGATTCATATGAAAAGGGTTCCACCATGATTACGCCACATGACAGGAATTAACAGACTTTGAATGCAGAATCAAAGTTGGGGCTACATGCATGTTACATTCCATTTTGGAAACTGTTAGGGAATTCAATATTTCATACTCCACAGTGTCAAGAGTGTGCTGAGAATACCAAATTTCAGACTTTACCTGTCACCACAGAGAAAACAATGGCTGAAGTCCTTCACTTAATGACCAAGAGCAGTGGCATTTGCATAGAATTGTCATTGCTAACAGACAAGCAATGCTGTGTGGAATAACTACAGAAATCAATGTGGGGCATATGACGAACATATTGGTTAAGACAGTGGAGCAAAATTTGGCATTAATGGTAGCAGACAACCAATGCAAGTGCCTTTGCTAACAGGAGAAAATTGCCTGCAGAGCCTCTCCTGGACCCTAGAAAACCATGTCCTGGTCAGACGAGTCCCAATTTCAGTTGGTAACAGCTTACGGTAGAGTTTGAGTGTGGCACAGACCCCATGAATCCATAGACCCAAGTTGCCAACAAGGCACTGGCAAGCTGGTAGTGGTTCTGTAATGGTGTAGGCCGTGTTTGCATGGAATGGGATGAGTCCTCTGGTCCAACAGAACTGATCAGTGACTGAAAATGGTTATGTTTGACTACTTAGAGACCATTTGCAGCCATTCATGGAATTCATGTTCCCCAACATATCAGCGGGCCACAGTTGTTTGCGACTGGTCTGAAGAACATTCTGAACAGTTTGAGCAAATTATTTGGCCACCCACATCACCTTACATAAATCTCATTAAACATGGGACATAATTGAGAGGTCAGTTTGTGCACACGAGGCCTATACGAGTAACACTTTCACAGCTATATGGACAACTATAGAGGCAGCATGGCTCAGTATTTGTGCAGGGGAATTACGATGACTTGTTGAGTCCATGCCTCATCCAGTTGCTGCATTATGCTGGACCAAAAGAGGTCTGACATGATATTAGGAGGAATCTCATGATTTTTGTCACTTCAATGTATATGCGAACAGATTTTCTTGCACTTTTTCATACTTTCTCTTTTGTTTGTTTACAAGCTGTAACTGTAAACCTTTATTTACACTAATGAATTATACATTAGGACTATGTCCGCTATAAGACTGAATGCCACCTGATGGCACTGTGGGCATGTGACACAGTAAGATAAGTGTATAAGTGAACAGGGATGAGAGGGGGAATCATTCTAACAATTATCTTCCTCCCCATGATGATCTTTCCTTTTCATCCCGTGCTGTAAGTCTTCCCTGATGCATGGTTCTGGGTGACTTTACCAAAATATACCACTTTTTGTTGACCTCTCCAGTCCATTTCCATCACCCCTATTCCTGCCCCTTCAAACCTTCTGCTTGAAGAAGGAGCCACTGGCTCCAAAAGCTTGCCTAATTATATCCTTCTTTCATGTGTGTGTTCTGCTGCTGCTTGGTGTGTAGCTTTTTGTCTATACAATTAAATTACTTTAACACTGATATGGACCACAAAATGGGAAGAGACTTTGGCAAATGGCAGGTTGTTATGACCTGATATCTGGGAACAAGCATTTCAGAAACAGTGAAGTTAGTTGGCTGTTCACATGCTACTGTTGTGCAAGTCTCACAGTAGAGCTTCTGTGAAGTGTGGAAAGGAGGAGATGAGATACTGACAGAAGTAAAGCTGTGAGGACAGGTTGTGAATCACGCTTGGGTAGCTCAGATCGTGGAGCACTTACCCACAAAAGGCGAAGATCACAAGTTTGAATCTTGGTCTGACACACAATTTTAATCTACCAGGAAGTTACGTGAGAAGGTTGTCTGCTGTGGAGCCCTTTTTCAACAATATGCACTGACTGGTGTGCTCTGAAACAATTGTACCTGTAGCATCATCATATTCTATTTAATATATGCTACAGATCTACACCTGTCCAGCTTTGCACAGTGGGCAAGCCTCTGATCTCCAAGTACTGTGACGAAGTATGGGTGTCAAACAGCTTATGTCTACTCACATTTTATCTGTGCTCCAGTCACTTAGCACTTTTGGAAGAAAGGATATTGCAAATACATGGCTTAGTCATAGCCTGGGGGATGTTTCCAGAGTGAAATTTTCATTCTGCAGTGGAGTGTATGCTGATGTGAAACTTCCTGGCAGATTAAAACTGTGTGAGACCGAGACTTGAATTGGGGACTTTTGCTATTTGTGGGTAGGTGCTCTATGACTGAGTTACTCAAGCATAACTCGCAGCCTGTCCTCACAGCTTTACTTCTGCTAGTTCATCTCCACCTTCCAAACATCACAGAAGCTCTCCTGCAAAACTTGCCAGACTGATCCTCCTGGAAGAAAGGATATTGCGGAGACATGACTTTGCCACAACCTTCGGGATGGTTACAGAATTAAATTTCCACTCTACAGTGGAGTGCAGCAATTTCCTTCCTTCCATAAATGCTAGTCCTTTCACAAGAGACCTTCTGTGAAGTTTTGGAGGTAGAAAATGAGTTGCATGTGGAAGCAAAGCTATGAGGACAGGTCATGAGACAAGCTTGGGTAGCTCAGTCCGTAGAGCACTTGCCCAAGAAAGGCAAAGTCCCCAAGTTAGAGTCCCGATCCAGCACACTGTTTTAATCCGCCAGGAAGTTTCATATCAGTGCGCTCACCACTGCAGAATGAAAATTTCATTCTGGACCTCTTCGTGTTCTTATGTTGACTCAGTGACATCATCAGTTACAATTGCAGTGGGCTTGGGATCATCAAGATTAGACCGTGGATCAATAGAAATGTGTCGCTTGGTCAGATGAATCGTGTTTCTTGTTATGTCAGATCAGTGGTCGTGTCCAGATATATCATCATCAAGACGAACAGCTGCTCAAAGCTTACACTACACCAAGGGTTCAAGCTAGTGCAGATAGTATTATGCTACAGGTGGGCATTCGCCTGTGCTTCCAAGGGACTTGTGGTAGTAATCAAAGGCACCACATCAGCCATGGGGCTACATGAAGATTATCTGCATCCCTTCATGCTTGATGTTATCCCTTACGGCAATGGCATCTTCCAGTGGGACAACTGGCCATATCACAAGACTAAAATGATGCTACAGATGTTTGAGGGGTATGACAGCGAACTCACAGTGACATCTCGATCAACAAATTCACCTGATCTTAACCTAGTGGAATACGTCACAGATACTAGCATGCACCATCTCTGCACTCACAAACTACCTGCTTATAATTTATGGGAATTGATTGACCTATTTGTAGACATCTGGTGCCACATACCCCAGGAAACCTAGCAAGGTCTTGTCAAATCCATACCACAGGATAACAGCTGAAATTGAGTTCCAACACACTACTTAGCAGGTGGCCATAACTCGTATAGTTTTCTCACTTTAATGCAGTTTTGCTGCCAACATTAAAACTGTGATTCTGTTTGTGTTTAACAGGCAGAAGCACTGAACCAGCTCCAGGCATCACCAGCAGCAGTAAGACCTCTTTACCGCAAGAATTCTCTTGGGGCTCCAGTAACATCAAAGCTTTTGGCCAGGAAAAACCCACCCAGTGCAACGGTTGCTGCCCTTCTGGTTGATGGATTATGCACAAGAAGGTACTCAATCCCAGAAGAAGATGAAGTTGATGATCTGTCTTCACGTACTATTGCAGTTCCACAGTCAAGAACAATACGGGATGAAAATAACTCAATTCTGAAGGAAGTGCTTGTGAAGAAAGCTTTGAAGGCTACAGAGAACAACATTTAATTGAACAGCTAGCACCTCAAGCTATTGTGCAGAATTTTTACCAGAAATACTGCTTAGAAAATATGTATAAATTTATTAATTTGAGATTATTGTTAGTGGACAGTGATATACAAAATTTTCATATCAAAAAGGTGCTTTCGTAGGATTTTTAACATCAGCAGTCCACTGTAAATAGCTACTCACAGAGTAGCATGAGAAAATATTTAAATGTGGAGACTTTGCTATAACACATTCCACATATGTAGGAGGCACTTATAGACAGCAAAGAAGAAGTGGTCCCATCTGAACTTTTTGGCAACCCAAAATGTTGATGAACTCTCTGCAAAGCTTGGAGATCCATAATCTCTCCCAGGTCAATGCTTTATAATACGCAGTGCAGACTGAACACTTTATCTAAGCAGTTCCTGATAAGCACACAACCTCTCACTCTTATTGGTCTGATATAAGTGAGTTTAATGTACTTTGTACATTCCACTTATGCATAAAGGAAGCTAAATCAGTAGGAGAAGACTTCTTGGTCATTACTTAAGTGGAAGATTTCATACCAAATTAGGTTACAAAACCATATTCAAATTACAAAAACTGGCAAGAAATGCAAAGATGTTATACTCACTATAAGCTCCACTTAAAAATCGACAGCAGTTACATAAAGCTTACGCAGGATATAAGGGGTTGGGAAATGGGGTATGCAGTGGAAAATGACAGAAGGCATTAAAATAATTGGCAAGGAAAGCAAGGATGCTATGCTCCAACTTAGTGAGCACTTGAAACTCAGGGATACTAACCGAAACCTGACAGAGGACATAGGCAATAATGAGATAAAATATTCAGTGTTAAGAGATAGAAAATGATTAGCGTGCACAGTTTTTCTATTCTTATATTTATAACTTCATAATAAATGTAGCTTCACAGTATTATGAAAAGGCTGGACTGTGATCAACTGTGCATGGTGGGAAAAGGTTGGGGATGGTGAAGTGCTGCTTGTGGGAGCATGCAGGGGCATAGTGTGGACGGGGTAGGGAAGCTAGGTGCAATCAGGATGTAGCCGAGGGAAAAGGGCAGTGGAAAAGATTTGGCCAAGCTATCCACCTGATTTCCTTTTGACCAACACATCTAGGAAAACTAAATCCCGTCCTTCTCCTCCTCCACTGTAAATCTTACGTTAGGATGTAGACCATTCAAATGATCAACAAACTGTTTTAGTGCTTTGCTGCCAATTGACATATCCAAAGAGGCAGAGTGGGCAGAAATGGGCACTGTTCAATGCTCGTTTTTCAAAATCCTCTACAAGAAAGTTAGCTATGGCTGGTGACTGTGGCGAACCCATGGCTGTTCTGTCAGTCATTTCATAATAATTTCCACCATACAAAAGTAAGTGGTTAACAAAGTGTGCTGAAATAATTCCAGAATTTTGGAGGAGAAATGACTGGCCAGCAATTTTAATGTGTCTTCCACTGGTACCTCAGTATAAAGGGAGACCACATCATAGCTGACCATGACTTTACTCAGGCACATCCTCATCTGCTTTATGATATCAACAAACATTTTTGATTTCTTAATATGATGTCTACAGTGACTGACTATAGGTGCCAATAATGTAGTTAAGAACTGTTTTTTCCATTGGAAATTATTATGGAATGACTGATCAAACGGCCATGAGTTCACTACTGTCACACACCATAGCTGAGTTTTTCATGGAGGATTTTGAAGAACGAGCACTGAACAGTGCTCGCTTCTGTTCATCCTGCTTCTCCAGGTATGTGTTGATGATACATTTTTAATCTGGCCGCATGGCAGTGAGGTGACTTAGCAGTTTGATATCTGAATGGTATACACCCTCACATTTTTATAGCGGGGGTGTAGAAAGATGGGGAGTTCCTTTCCTAGATGTGTTGCTCAAACAGAAATGAGATGGATGGCTTGGCCAATGATCTCAATGGGCATAGCTTTCACAATCGAGCTCAAAGACAGTGATGCCGAACACCTCAGTACACAGAGCCAGGGTTATTTTAGAGAAGCGTGAACCATCTGTTCAGAAGGAACAGGTGTTCTGTCCATGATATTAGATCAATGCTGTCAAGGAAATGAAGACACAACACCTTTTAAACAAGCCAAGATGAAAAACAGATGTTGTGGCTCCCATTCTGTGGTGCAACAACTAGTAAGATAAGTCGAATCTGAAACAGGCAGAGAATCAGACCAGTCTTCTGGCCACCCAGGAAAAAAGAAATGTTGCAACCTATCAGAGATAATCTTGGCCTTAGAGGGCCAGGAATTTACAGTATTTCTTGCGAGTGTGACAAAAGTTATGTGGGCCAGCCTGTATTGACTTTTGCTGATCATGTGTCGAGAATCAGTGTCACCTTAATTACAGGTATTTGGTAAAATCATTGGCAGCTGAGCACAGCATGTTCTTAATTACAGGTATTTGGTAAAATCAGTGGCAGCTGAGCACAGCATGTTAAACAAACAACAGATTTTGTTTGAACAAATGAGAATTGTTGCTCATGCATCAAACTCCTGGGACTCTGTGACCAGGACAGCAGTTGAAATTACGCTATGTGAAAACAACTTCAACAGAGATACCATTTATGCACGTAGCAATGCTTGGAAGCATCAGCTTTATAAAGAAAGAGAACACAGAAGAAGAACTATTACAGTTTACCACCTGATGTAAGGGATGGCACGACAAGCAATGCTGGACAGTGGGCGCAAACAAAACCTTTGGATTTAGAGGGTGCCACCTCAGTATGCACCATTTCCGTGTTGTCATAATGACTTAATCCAGCCAATCTGGGTATAGAAATGGGAGCTGTGCAAGTTTCACAAAAGTCAAATTTAGCTCCTGACAGTATTGATAGAGGCAATCATCAAAAGCTTGGGATTTTAACTGGATTTGACATGACAAGTAAACCAAGAAGTTTTTGGTACAGTTATTTGTCACTATTATTATTATATTTACTTCCATTATGATGTAAATAAGAGTTATTTTGTATAATCTTATTGCAGATAAGTTTTTTAAATATATCATTTTTAACTATGGCCCTTTAATGTAATTTTTTCAACTGTTGCTTACAGTACTGTGTTAATGAACTTCATATTTTTATGCCAAACTGCCTTTTTCAACATGGTTAGAATCAATGCTTGCCTGTTTTAAACATGAAATAAAATTTATCATGAACTGACAATGAATAACATTAAAGAGTGCAAGTTGTCTTTCACATGACTGATGTTTTTGAAATTCTTACTCATTAGCATGGAGGAGCTCCTTCTATCTGAAATACTTCATTATCTTTGAGCTCAGAACTTGTCAAGATTCTACAACAGAAAAATGAGAAAGATTTTGCTCAGTAGTTTTGTGGATCAGTTCTGCTATCCTTTTTGTGAATGGGTGTGACCTGATCTTTCTTCCAACTACTGGACACAGTTTTTTGTTTAAGTGATATATGGTGCATTATGTAGAGAACCTGATGGGGTTCCTCTGAACTCTGGGAGCCTTGTTTATTCTCAGTGATTTTAGCTGTTTTACGATGCTACTAACACTGTTACACGTAATCACTCATAATGACAGTGGAGCGAGAATTACACTGTGGCAGTACCTGTGGTTCCTCCACTGTAAAGGAGCATTTGAATATGGAATTTAACAATGCAGGAAAAGATAGGTTGCCACTTACCATAAAGAAGATACATCAAGCTGCAGACAGGCACAATTAAAAGACACTTACATAAAGCTTCTGCCACAGCCTTCAGCAGTAAAAGACACACACACACACACACACACACACACACACACACACACACACACACACACAAGCAAGCTCACCTCACGCACAAATGACTGCCAACTCTGGCAGCTCGAACTGGAATGCTGGAGTTGGTGGTCGTGGATGCATGAGGTGTGCATGTTTGTGTATGTGAATGGTGTGTGTGTGTCTCTCTTTTACTGATGAAGGCTGTGGCCGAAAGCTTTATGTAAGTGTCTTTTAATTGTGCCTGTCTGCAGCTTGACGTATCTTCTTTGTGGTAAATAGCGATCTGTCTTTTCCTACATTGTTGATATTCCTACTTGGAGTTTCCATTGTTTGAATGTGGAATTCAGAATTTCTATGTTTGCCTCCTACAACTGTTTTCAGCAGTCTCTGTTTCTTAAATAGTGGCAAATTTCAGCTGCAACTTGCACTTGGTATGTTTCACCATGTCAGATCTGCCACTCACCTTTTTATTATTTTTAGTTATGTACAGTCACCTTTATGAATTGTTCTGGTGGTCCAGCTACTCTGTCCCACCAATGTGTATGAACTCTCTCTTTTTCTGGACTTCAGTCCTTTCAAGATGATGCTGAAATATGAGATTATGATGACTACTTAAGAGTTACAAAATAAATTTCGAACTCTTGAGTTTCACTTCTCTATATTTTAAATTCTTCCTGTCTCATGGTGACAGAGCCCCTTAATTACAACTCAAAATAGTCTAAACCTTCAACACAGTATTATACTTGTGACCTGTAGGCCATACATCACAGTTCCATCTTTTTACATCAAAAAGTGGTTCATTTGTTTCAGATCCTCATTGACATTGTTAGCGGCCCTCTTACTTCAAGTCATCCATGACACTGCCAACTCGGAGTGCCGAAGCATATCTGTATCCTTGTGCAGCGAGTCAGAGGTGCTCATCCCCTGACAACTCGCTGCTGCTTTAATTGTTACTGCTCATCCACCCTCTGTACAAACACAGACCAGGCTGCACAGTATCTGCAGAGTATTTGATAAAATACCCTGTTACACTACATAGTATATACAGGTGAATCAGGAGGAAAAGTACATGCTTTGAGGGGTGATAGTGTTAGTGGTTTTGAACAAAAAACTTCATATGGACGTCTGCCCTATTCCGAATGGTTTCCAAGATGAACACATTTAATATCACTTTTGTATGTTTCTGTTGAATAACTTGAAAACTGCACCCTCCAGCAAAAATGTGTCACAGTACAAAATTAAACTATTTTAAATTTCCTGCAAGAAAGGTCCTATTCATTTTTTTCTCTAGAACTAATGGTTTGTGCGAAGAGAGTATGAGAATGTTGAAAAACTCACTTGATGTGCATGCGTTGAAGCTTACGTAGTTTTTGTAGGCTAATTTGAGATTTACAATGTACCACAGTAGTGTAGAGCAAGTTGAAATGAACAGTTTGATACAGGACACTTGTGGTCTATCAAGTCGGGAAACTACCTCAAACTTGAGTTTTTCAACATTCTCGTGCTCTCTTCGCACAAACCATTAGTTCTAAAGAAAAAAAATGAATAGGACCTTTTTTGTAGGAAATTTAATATGGTCTACTTTTGTACTGTCACACGTTTTCGAGAAAAACATACAAAAGTGATATCAAATGTGTTCTATCTCAGAAACCATTCAGAATAGGGCATACATCCATAAGAAGTTTTTTTGTTCAAAATCACTAATACTATCACCCCTCAAAGCATGTACCTTTCCTCCTGACTCATTCTGTATATAACTTGGTCAATTAGTCTTCTAAACTTGGACCACAGTTCCTCTTCATGCTCCTGTCCCGAGCTAAATGTTTCAAACTCATCGCTGAAGTATGGCACTACAGCCTCTTTATCTAGTGTATTGAACATCTAAATCTTCTTACTTGTTTAATTTGCCCTTTGTACTCTAGATTTTCATGGTTTGAGATAAACTATTCTTCAGGTTCTCGAAATAATTGTTCTTTGGGTGAACTTTATTTTTCTTTTCAAAACAAATGGCATTTTGAAATGCTCAGATCTAGAGTCCAATTGTTTCATTGTTGGAGTGTGATATTAGTCTGTAACAAAAAGGAAGTTTCAAAATAATAATTTTGAATCTAAAATACTTTTTTGTGGCAACGGCCTTGCCACAGTGGCTACACCGGTTCCCGTGAGATCACCGAAGTTAAGCGCTGTCGGGCGTGGCCGGCGCTTGGATGGGTCACCATCCCGCCGCCACGTGCTGTTGCCATTTTTCGGGGTGCACTCAGCCTCGTGATGCCAATTGAGGAGCTACTCGACCAAATAGTAGCGGCTCCGGTCAACGAAAACCGTCATAACGACCGGGAGAGCGGTGTGCTGACCCCATGCCCCTCCTATCCGCATCCTCCCCTGAGGATGATACGGCGGTCGGATGGTCCCGATGGGTCGCTTGCGGCCTGTAGACGGAGTTCAAAAAAATACTTTTTTGTGGTTAGTTGTACAAGAAGACAAACAAATATGATAGAAGATAGAGGGAACAGTAATATCCCAGACAGTGATATGAACATTGAAGTGGACAAAGTTAGAGTGAAACTTCCTGCATTCTGGATTGGTATATGGTTTTCTCAGGCTGAAACACAATTTACAATTGCAGGAACACAGACTGAAGCAACCAAATTCAATTATTTGTTAGGACAGTCAGAGGCCCAATTTGTCGAAAATATATGGGATCTCTTGAACAGTGGCAAAAGCAACAGATAATTCTTTAGCTAAAGAAAGACTGTTAATGACTTTTGAAGAAAGTAAAGAATGCCAGATTAAGAATTTAGTTAGTGAATTAGAAATTTGTGATATTAAACCCTGTCAGTTGCTTCAGAAAGTGAAAATCTATGGAGGAACGAACGTTTCAGATAAAATTTTAGAGGTTCTCTGACTAGACAAACTTCCTGGTAGCATCCAAAATATTTTAATAATCTCTGAAGAAAATATGGGCAAAGTAGTGCAAATGGCTGATCGGATGATGGAAATGCGAAGCACTCATGGACTTCAACCATCCTCAATGGAAGTGCCCCTGTGATGTATAACTCTTCTGTATGAGCTACAGATCTTACGGTAAGTATCAAAGAGCTGGAAAGTGAAGTCCAAAAATACAGATCAAGGGAGCGACAGTATCAATCGTGATGACGCTCTCATAGCAGAGGCCACAGCAACCTGAGGTACAATACTTCAGGCAAGTACTGTTATTTTCATTTTCATTAAGGCTCAAAATGCAGACCTGAGAAGTTTGTCCAATCTTGCCAATGGAATAGTGAGGGAAACACCAGTCATCAGACACAGTAGTAGCTCAGTGTTCTGTCGCAACATTTATACTAAGCTGCCTACATCAGTTATTTGTGAGAGATAAAATTTCAGGGTTGTATTTTCTGGTTGACAGTGGTGCAGATCTTTCCATTACACCAGTGTGTCCCAAGGGTAAGGTTAAAGAAGAAGACTACAAATTTTATGCTGCAAATGAATCTGAGATTAAAACTTATGGCTCAAAGTTATTGGATCTTGTTTTACGTTTAAAACATAGTTGTGAGTGGCCTACACAACACAAGGTACAATCGGTGCAGACATTCTTCATCTGTTTGGCCTATTGATAGACCTGAAAAGAAAATCATTAGTTGACAGCAATATTTGATTACATATGGCTTCACTACAGTGTGCAGTTCATTTGTCTAATTCCATCAGTTCCCTCCATGACAGTTGAAAATACTGTGAACTACTTAAAAAATTTCCTGACCTGACAGAACACAACCTTACACCAGGAGAAATTAAGCATGATGTTAAACATTATCCTGCAACCAGCAGTGGACCACCACTGTCTCAAAAGCCCGCAGGCTAGAGCCACATAATCTAAAGTTGGCTAAACAAGAATGCCAGTTCCTAATGAGTCATAACATAATATGCCCATCTAAATCCCAGTACGGTAGTCTGCTGTATATAGTAGAAAAGCCGGATGGTCAGCGTTGTGTCTGTGGAGACTGCCGATGTCTTAGTGAATAGATCATTCCTGACTGCTATCCAATTCCTCACATAAATTATGTAAATTCCATCCTGTGGGCAAGGAAATATTTTCTAAAGCTGATCTCCTAAAAGCATATTACCAAGTCCCACTAGCTGAAAGTGATAAGGATAAAGAGTGCTGTGATCACACCTTTTGGATTTTATGGATTCAATTTCATGCCATTTGGCCTTAGGAATGGATCCAGTACCTTTCAGAGATTTATTAATGATATTTTGTGAGATTTAGATTTATGTTTTGCATATTTAGATGATGTACTGATAGCTCCTAGCTCTCCAGAATAACGTACTCAACATTTAACCATCCTGTTTGAATGGTTGAACAAATTTGGTTTAAGGATTAATGTTGGAAAATCTGCGTGTGGAGTTAAGAAACTAATATTTTGGGCCACGTGATTACTCTGAAAGGTACCAAACCAGACCCAAAACGAGGACAAGTGATAACTAATTTCAAACTCCCAGGAACTGTGTCAGAGTTACATAGTTTTGTTGGGATACTGAATTTTTACTGAAGGCATTTGGAACATGCTATTTTAAATGATTACTTGAAGAATATCAAGAAAACAACAAAAGAAACATACAGTGGACAGAAAAAACAATAAAACAGTTTGAGAAGTGCAAAATGGACCTTGCAAACACAGCTATTTCGACTTTCCCGAATGTTAAATGAGCTTGCATTATTTGCAGATGCTTCAGATTTTGCATCTGGTGCAGTACTGCAACAGAAAGAAGAAGGAATGTGGAAACCAACTGGTTTCTACTCCAAAAAGTTGTCGCCATCCCAGAAGAAATATTCAGCATACAATAGGGAACTCCTCAGCATGTACATGACAATAAGGTATTTTAAGTACCTCCTTGAAGGATGTTCATTTGCAATGTATACTGACCATGCTCCTTTGACACATTGTAGCAGTTTGCCTACTTTTTGTTCTTCATTTGTTGTCCTTGGTTCGACATATTGCATTGCTACACTGGCTGAAAAATGGGGTTTGTAATTTGGACACTGACTACAGTAAATAATGTAGCCGACAGATGCACAGTTACGTTTCACAGTCCTTTACTTTCACTTTTCACAACCCTCATATACACATTTAATATATGGCCAGTGCACTATTGTTCAACTTTCGATAAGCCTCATTACTAGTTTGCAGGTAAATGTCCACATACTGCTACAATAGTTTCCTGTTGAACATCAATGAGCAATAAAGACATAACCACATAATTCACCGTTCTTGAAGAATAATCAGGTATGTAAGAAACAGACACTGTCATTGCTTTAAACACTTGGCTTATTGGTGTAACACTTGTTCCCCTGTTAAGTTGAGGCATTGTTGTCATTCTAACCAACACAGGTTCTTCATCTGAAACTCAGCCATGTACTGACTGTCTCGGGACCAAAAATCAGGCCCGTATATATGTCATCTCAATAATAGGTACTGAAACAACACATTGTTCAAAGTTAACTTTACAGAAATTACAATTAAAACTTAACTTAGTACATTAACTGAATACATCGAAAAATTCGCTCTTTTTAACAGTTTCTTCTGCTACAAGTGTTAGTTCAAATTATTTGCTTATATCAAGAAATTAACTTATATAGTTACGCAATCAATACTTTTGACAAAACTGTTAATTACTTTGGAATTAATTAAGGACTGGCTTTGCTTACATATTTTCAAATAGATCCAAGTAGATATTTTTAGATTACTAGTATTTTATCTACCAAATGTTTATAATTATTGTAGAGTTTATATTTGTTTATAAATCAACAATAGAATTTAAGTTACAAAACAATTACTGATTTCACACTATAACAAAAGATACTAACTAGAAATAGTCAAAATAAATTAGAAAATCACTTACATACAGAAAAATAAGCACAAAATTAGTTCTGGTGTTAAATTTTTTAAAACTGATGGCCAATCTCTCTCTTTTATGAAAATGCAGATTATATTCATGTATGTTAATGGTAATTAGTTATACATGAAAAAATGAACTTAAGGAGATGGATGGCAAAACAAGAGGGGAATTAAAATTATCACTGCTTGCTTCGTCACAACATGTTTCTGGAAAAGAAAATAGAGTGGCTGACAATCTATCCAGACTGAAAGTAACAGTACCAATTGATCACAAGAAGATAGCAGATGCCCATGAGAGTGGTGACAATGAACTCAAGAAACTTCGCTCTAGTCTTCATACCTCACTGAAATTTAAACAGCATGAAACACCTGATTGAAGATTATTATGGTGTGATGTATCAAAAGGTGACATTCATCCTTATATTCCTTGATAATTTAGATATTCCATTTTTCAGTATTACCACAGTATGGCACTTCCTAGTATTAAGTCTTGTGTGAAATTACTCACATGCAGATTTATTTGGTCAAACATTAAACAAGATATCTGAAATTGGGAAAAATTGCATGCCAAAAGAGCAAAGTGACTAGATACCACTAAATCTGTTATTGGCCATTTTCCAAGCACTGATGGACGATTTAAGGTGGAACCCATCTATCTAATTGGTGCCCTGGTCCTCCTCAGATGAATTCATATACTGTTTAATGTGCATCAGTTGGTTCAGTAACTGGACAGAAGTCATTCCACTCCATGATGTTTGAGCAGAAACCAACATCAAACATTGAAGGCACTCATCAGAGCACGTTGCAAAAATAAATGGAGAGATATAGTTCCAACAGTTCTCCTAGGACTGTGCAGCTGTGTGAGAGAAGAAAATAACTCAACAGCTACAGAAATGCTGTTGGCACAACTCTAACATTGCCTGGTGATTTCACTGTAAGGTCAGAAAACAAACTAGAAGTTGATCTACCAGCATTCACTTGTCAGTAATGCCAACATTTGGATAAACTACACCCTTCAGAATGTTACCACAAGGTAAAGGAAACCCCATTTGTTAGTAATGATCTGCTTAACACAACTTGTGTATTTGTGAGGGATGACAAAGCGAAAGCCAAACTCGTGCCTCCCTATGAAGGCCCCTATGAAGTCCTGGAGTGTAAAACAAAATATTTCACTCCAAAAATTAAGAATGTACCAATGAACATCTCATGTGACAAATTGGAATCTGCCTACATCCTTGTGACAACAAAAACCACTGGTTTACAGGATAGCCTACAGAGCATTTCACCAGTGAATGAGTTCCCCACACCTCCAACAGTCTCACCAAAAAAAGTTATCTAATTAGGTCGAGTTGTGAAGTTCCCTGAAATGATCAAATAATTGACTTACAAACCGGAAGGATGATGTACGGTTATGTTTACATTCATAACCTACAGTTCTGAAAATAATTGGTCTTTGTTTTTCTTTATTTGTTGTTCATTATTTTTCTTTTCAAAACAAATGACATTTTGAAAAGCATAGATTAAGAGATCAAGAGTCCAGTTGTTTCATTGCTGAGGTGTGACATTGGTCCAATAACAAAATGGAAGTTTCCAAATAATAATTGTACAAGATAATACTGCACAATCAGTGAATTTTGTGCACGAGCACTCTGCCGGTTTACTCAAGGGGTGCTATGTGGAGATGAGTATCACTTGAACCCCTGAAGTTTCATTTACTTTCTTCCTCTCCATTACTTTTTTTGTCAGACAGTGCATTTCATGTGTCTATTCTTCCATGCAATGGTGATATCGAGCATGCTAGAGAATTAGAGACCAAGGAAACAGAAATTATTGAAAAAATTCTTAATGTTTCTGAGAATGAGGGAACTGATTAGAGCATTATGCATAGCCCCTGGCTCTTTTTATATTGACGTTGACATACCTGTAGTACCAAATATTGTTCAAGCTTGAAATGCATTCTTAAACTGAGAAAATTAGAGACAAGCTGTCACAGATGCATGTCATCTTCAACAGCTGGAGGGATGTGGCACAGCCACTTGGAGCTGCCAGGATGGAGATGGGGCATCCATCGCTGTCCCGTTAGTGTGGAGTAGGCAGCCGTGCATTGATGTCATTCTCTGGTGCTATTGGATATTGACTCCAGTCAGTGGCTTTGAGAGATTATAAAGTTGAACTTGATGAATGAAATTCTTGTACACCCTATTACCAGGATCACAGATTACTGAACACCATTTATTCAGTATATATTTACAGAACAAATCAAAAATGGAAAAAAAA
Source organism: Schistocerca nitens (assembly GCF_023898315.1). Taxonomy (NCBI): domain Eukaryota; kingdom Metazoa; phylum Arthropoda; class Insecta; order Orthoptera; family Acrididae; genus Schistocerca; species Schistocerca nitens. The sequence goes on along the minus strand of NC_064614.1, from coordinate 133,140,497 downwards.
AACAAAAACTGCTATAAAAGGCATCAGTAAATTAAAAAAATAAACATAATTATTCCCAATGCTCCCACAAGTCCTCAAAATATTAATTTGTGTTCTCTGACAGACCCATGACTTGGCAGGACAACTGATGCTTAACCTTGGGCAGTGCCTTTGTCAGAAAATCACCTAGTTGCTTGTCAGTGGTGACAGACTTGACAGTGAACTTCCCTGCCCTGATTGACTCACAGATATAGTGCTGCCTCGTGTCAGTGTGTTTTGTTCAAGTGTGATCCACACCAATGTTACTCAGTGAAACCGTACCTCTACTACTACAGAATACACTTATTGGTTTCTCACTGTGTTTAATGCACAATGCAAGAAGGAGTTTATGAAGGTATATTGTTTCTTGTGCTGCTGCTGAGAGGGCCACATATTCAGTTCTTTATTTGAGAGGGCTACCGTTTGTTGCTGTCTTGAATTTCATGAAACTGCTGCCCCAGCTAATTTGAAAATACAGCCAGTTGTTGATCATGATTTGATGCTTAATCAGCTTCGAAGAAACCTTCAATTTTGGTTGTTCCATGTTTTGGAAAGTTAGTCCTATACTGCTGATACCTTTACATATCTTACATATCAGTATTAGTATCTCATATTCGTTTGACTGCTTCCTGGTGGATTTTTCAATAGTTAGATCTGAATCAACTAACAGCTCCCATAGCACATGCAATGTCAGGTCTTGCACCTTGAGCCAAATAGAGGAGTGACCCAATGGGATGCCGATAAGGTATGCAATGTTCTTCTTCATCTGTCAATTTTTCTTCACATTTGTGCAGTTTCAAACCAAGTTCGAGTGAATGTGCAACCACTCTGCAATCTTCCATACCACATTTTTTAGTATGTTTGCTGCATTTTTGCTTTGTTTGATGCTAATTGCCTCTTGTTTTCTCTTTTCTTTTGTTCTAATGCCAACTTAAATTGATTCATTAATTCTTTCTTCCATCTATTATTTCTGTTCCATAAGATGATCAAGTTATCTACATAAATGGCTAGAATGAGCATATTTTGCATCTCATTTATGTAGTAAATGCATGGATCATCTTCTGGTTCATTTTACATAATGTTAAATTCAGTGTTTGATACCAAACACAAGACATTTCAGACTGTAAATTGCCTTCTTCAGTTTGCATACCTTCTTAATCCCCCCCCAATTGTGTGGGCTTCAAGTTGATGAATGTAAGCTTCTTTGTTGAGATCACCATATAGGAATGCAGTTCGAACATCTATGTATTTAGTCTCAAGATAAAACTCACCTGTCAAAGCTGGCAGTGTGCAACTCACAGTTACAATAATTTAGGCCAGTGCGTGGCTCACTGTCGATACAATATTCACCAAGTAGTGTAACATTTAACAACTTGTTCACTTGATAAGGTACCATTGCACAGCCTCTTCATAGATTTAAACTGTTCAGCGGTTCCTATGGAGCTTTATGGATGTATAGAGGCAAAAATTTTGCAAAGGAACCTTCCAAACATTTAACAGTTATTAATACATTATCTACCACAAGGAGGTGGCATGTTACTATTACTGCTTTCTCTTACATTCATACATGTCTCATCTGGACTAACCATATAATGTCTCTTTGGAGTTTGGGTTTTGATACTGCCCAGTGGACAACCCCAACCACTGGGAGTAAAAGAAAGGGATTTAGGCTTCATGAACATCCCATGAGCAGCTGGAGAAGTAAGCAACTACCCAGACAGAGCATCGCTTGCATGGGTAAGCCTTACACAAAAAAGGTGTGGCAGGTTCCCGAAAAGACTGCCCACTAACAACTGTTCTGCCTCAACAGCCATGCATCTCAGCATCTCATTGGCATGCAGCATGCCTCGAGATGGAGTTCTTTTTACTGTCCTCATAATCTGTGTGGTTAAGCCAAGATCCCTGTTCGCGTGACACACAACATCCCAGTGTCATGCCACACAGTGGCCACTCATACATGCCCAGATCTTAGGGCTACAGACAAATGACAGCACTCATCAGTTTCCAACTCAGGAACTTCAGGTTTGCTGAGCTTGTACACAGCTGACAAATGCAGAGCTCCAATATCACATATACCATGAGCATTGTGCATCATCAGAAGGTAACAGAAAATAATGGAAAAAAGTGCAAATCAACAGCCGATATGAACAGAAGATCAGTACCCACAAACCAAGAGAAAACAAAAGAGGAAGGTTAAGAAACTGTTTTTTCAAGAGTAAAAATGATTGCTTAAACATTTTGGGAATGGAGCACAATGGGAAAAATCAATAGAAGGAAAGAAAAATGATAGGAAAAAATCTGGTGATCACAAAATAAAGTGTTGTGACAGTGCCACGACATTTACAGTGCCACCACGACAGTACGCGCAAATGGCGATAGAGGCGCTCCGCAACTCGGCTGAGCGCGGGAGCGCCACCTAGCTACGAACAGCACCGGCCGCATGTCATGGCACGGCAGTCGAATAAGAGATACTGAGTTGTTATCATGTAACCAGCTATTGTTTCTAAGTGAGTGTGTTTGAATATTCACGCAATTATTGGTGATTAAAGGTTATAATACTTTTTGGCGACGAGGATGGGATATTTTCACTGTGTTGTGGATTTGTGTGTTCGTGACGGGGCAGACATGGAACGGCTTATGCAAGCGCTCATTGAGCAACAAACACAGCTGACGGCTGCTATTCAGGCACAACAAACACAGCTGACGGCTGCTATTCAGGTGTTGTCGACGTCGCTTACTCATCGTCTGTCTTCCTCTTCTCTGCCTCCATTCCCTCCTTACGACGAGGCCGCTGAAGACTGGGAGGATTATGAGAAGCGTTTGCGGCAACACTTCTTGGCTTTCGGTGTTGTCGACGCTCCTATGTGTAAGTCGTTATTTCTATCTTGGATTTCCCCACGGATCTATCAGCTGCTATCTCAGTTAGCCCCTCTGCGGGAACCTGCCCCTCTGTCCTTCCAAGAAATGCGTGACTTATTGTCTAACTATTACCGAAAAAACACCCACGTCATTGCTGCCCGCGTGGTGTTCTACTGGTGTCGTAAACAGCCCCATCAATCTTACCGGGCTTGGGCGGCGGAACTACACGGTCTGAGTAGGAAATATCAGTTTGTCAGGGACACTCATCATGAGTCTTATGCTGATTCAATGGTTAGGGATGCTATTCTACGGCTTGCTCCTGATAAAGAAGTTCGGCAACGTGCCCTACAACTGCCAAACCCGTTGTTGTCAGAAGTTCTAAGCATCGCTCAATCCTTTGAAGTGTCTCACGCTGCTGGCGCGCAAATAGACGCGTGGTGTGATGTAGGCGCTGTACAGTCAACTTTCAACACGGACAATTTGCCTCTTTCACAGGAGAACGAAGATGTGGTGGCGGTTCACTCGCGTAAACATTATCGCGTTGGGCCGCAACCCTCACAGCGAAACCAGCAACCACAGAAGCAGGTTTGTTCCGCACTTCCTTCTTGTCCACGTTGTTTCATACAGCTTGACAGGGCCGCGTGTCCAAAACATTGGGCCACGTGTAATTCCTGTAGGAAAAAAGGCCACATTGTTTCTGTGTGTCAGTCCCCTAAAGTTCCTGTCGACGAGGACGAGGCATCGGACATGGATGTTAACTGTGTGCTTTCTCAAACAAATAAGTTGTTTGTTACTGTTCGTGTTCTGGATAAAGACATTCGCATGCAAGTGGACACTGGCTCTGCAGTAACTCTCATTAATTCTCGCACGTATTTGGAGTTGGGCTCCCCTCCCTTGTCTCCAGTTACGCGAAATCTGAAAACTTATAATAAACAGAAAATTCCTATCATTGGCCAGTTTGATGCTTCCAATGCCTACAAGTCTGTTGTTAGGCCCCACACGTTTTATGTGGTGGATCATGCGGGCACTGAAAACCTGTTCGGTTATGATGCTTTCCAGTTGTTCCGATTCTCCATTGATGATGATGTGCACCTCATATCTGAGGATATTCCATATCAACAGCTGGATGGATTGTGTTCTGAATTTTCGTCCGTGTTCTCTGCTGGTCTGGGTCGTGCCAAGGATTTTTAAGCCCACATTACTCTTAAACCTACAGCTCGCCCTAAGTTTTTCCGGTCACGCCCTATTCCGGTGGCGTTGCGTGCGCCTGTCAAGGCTGAGATAGACAGGTTAACAGCTTCAGGGATTCTCCTTCCTGTTACCTCCAGCGAATGAGCATCGCCCATCATGGTGGTTTCTAAACCAAACGGGAGTCTGCGATTGTGTGGTGATTTTAAAGCCACTGTCAACGCTCAGAGCCTCATTGACACTTATCCTCTTCCCCGTCCTGTGGAGTTATTTACCAAGCTCACTGGGGGCCAGTTCTTTTCCAAACTTGACTTATCGGAGGTGTACCATCAGTTGCCGTTGGATGCTTCTTCCAAGGAATTTCTCGTCATCAACACTCCTTGTCTGTTGTATCAGTACCAGTGGTTACCATTTGGCGTCGCTAGCGCGCCGGCCATTTTTCAGCGGTTTTTGGAACAGCTCACGGCTTCCGTTCCCGGCTGCATAAACTATCTGGATGACATTGTTGTCACGGGGGCCTCCACTGAGGAGCACCTTCGCAATTTGCATTCCCTGTTTCGGGTTTTGCATTTGGCTGGGTTGAGGTGCAATCTGGACAAGCCACAGTTCTTCCAACCCTCCATTGTGTATCTTGGTTTCCACTTGTCCTGTGAGGGTATACGTCCTCTACGTCAGCACGTTGCGGCCATTAACGCTCTACCCTGGCCGTCTACGGTCAAAGAACTTCAGGCGTTTCTAGGCAAGATTACTTATTATCACAAATTCATTCCATCCGCGGCGGCGGTAGCTCATCCTCTGCATCAGCTGTTACGCAAAAACGTCCCTTTCTGTTGGTCCGACTAGTGTGAGAAGGCTTTTGTCCACCTGAAGGCTCATTTGCAGTCGGCGCCTTGTCTTGCCACATTCTGTCCGGGTCAGCACTTGGTTCTGGCGACTGACGCGTCACAGTATGGCCTAGGGGCTGTTCTCGCCCATCGGTATGAGGATGGGTCGGAACAATCCATCGCCTATGCTTCCAAGACCCTCAATGATGCGCAACGGCATTACTCTCAAATCGAAAAGGAGGCGCTCACTATCATTTATGCTCTAAAAAAGTTCAGCGTTTTTTTGTATGGTTCTAAGTTTCACCTCATCACCGACCACAAGCTGCTGGTCTCTCTGTTCAGCCCATCGGCGTCGCTTCCGGATAAGGCCGCTCACCGCCTGCAACGTTGGGCCTTATACTTGTCTCGTTTTCACTATGAGATTCACTATCGCCCCACGGCCCACCACGCCAACGCTGACACATTGTCGCGATTGCCGATTGGCCCCGACCTGGTTTTCGATCATGATGAACTTCTCTGTTTCCACATTGATGAGGCAGAACGTCGTGCGGTCGAGGGTTTTCCACTTACAGGTTCGCAGGTCGCGTCGGCTACTGCGGGGGACCAGGTCCTGCGTCAGGTGATCGGTTTTGTTCAACGGGGTTGGCCGGACAGGACCAAGGGCCGGACATCGGATCCCCTTCGCAACTACCATGCCTTGCGCCTTCGTCTGTCTTTTCGTGATGGTGTTGTTCTTCTGGCCACGGATGGCGCATCTCCACGGGTTGTGGTGCAGCCTCACTTCGCAAAGATGTTCTCAAACTGTTGCATGAAGGCCATTGGGGTATTTCTCAGACTAAGTCCCTGGCCCACAGGCACGTTTGTTGGCCCGGTATTGATTTGGACATCGCCCACATGGTTGCTGCATGTGGTCAGTGTGCTCCACAACTGGCTGCACCTCGTACAATGCCCTCTCCGTGGCCTGATCCGGCGCAGCCATGGGAACGGATGCATGCTGACTTTGCCGGCCCCTTCCTCGGTACTTATTGGCTACTGTTGATTGACACCTTCTCGAAGTTTCCATTTGTTATTCGATGTCCGTTGCCCACCACTGTGGCGACGACGCTGGCTTTGTCCAAAATCTTTGCGCTAGAAGGCCTTCCATCCACGCTCGTCAGTGACAATGGCCCTCAGTTCTCTTCGCAGGCCTTCCGTGATTTTTGTACTGGGCAAGGGATTCATCATGTTACAGCACCGCCCTTCCATCCACAATCAAATGGGGAGGTTGAGCGCCTTGTCCACACTTTCAAAAGCCAGATGAAAAAATTCCTTAGTAATTTTTCCACAGATGACGCTCTGCTGCAATTTCTGAGTTCTTATCGCTTCACGCCTCTGGGTGATTGCAGCCCTGCTGAACTCTTGCATGGCCGCCAACCACGCACTCTACTGCACCTGCTTCACCCTGTCAGGCCTTGTGCTGTGTCCCCTATTGCGGGAAAATACTCAGTGGGCGCCGACGTGTGGGCACGAGGGTATGGATCTCGCCCTAAATGGATTCCAGGGGTGGTCAAGGCTCTTCGCGGCCGCCGGCTTTGTGAAATACGTACGGACGACGGCATGGTTGTTCACCATTACGACCAGATGCGCCCACGAGTGGTGGCCACGCCGGTGCCACCGCCCCTTCCTTCGCCTCCACCAGCCCGAGACGCCAGTCCTGTCGCTGCTGCCGATCTACCGTACGTGTTGCTGTAGCCGCCGTCGCTACCGCTTCCGAGTACGCCGGAACCGGCCCCAGTCGCGACGCCGCCTTCTCCGGGACCCATCTCGCTGGAGCACACCCCCAGGTCCACGACACCTATGGATGCTGCTCCGGAGTTTTCACCCATCATCTCGTCCAGGAGGCACGTTCCACGCACGAGCTTCCGTCCTGGACATTTTCGACCATACTGTCGTGTCTCTCCGCGGGATCTTCTCGGGGCCTCACAAGAGGCCATGGATGTCTCCGCACTGTCCATGTCTCCAAGAAAGTGAGTGTTTTTTTTTTTTTTCAAGGGGGGAAAAGTGTTGTGACAGTGCCACGACATTTACAGTGCCGCCACGACAGTACGTGCAAACGGCGATAGAGGTGCTCCGCAACTCGGCTGAGCGTGGGAGCGCCACCTAGCTACAAACGGCACCGGCCGCACCTCACGGCATGGCAGTCGAATAAGAGATACTGAGTTGTTATCATGTAACCAGCTATTGTTTCTAAGTGAGTATGTTTGAATATTCACGCAATTATTGGTGATTAAAGGTTATAGCATAAAGAATGATAAAACTGACCATTCATGCTGCCTTCTGTAATATACATTCAATGTCCCCCATTAATCCTGTTTGATATGGGTCCCACACACTTGGGCAAGATTTGAAGTGATTTGTGAGCAGTTTCCTTTGTAGACTCCCCTGTCCACCCAATGAGTTAAAGTTGGTGCTTACCTTGCCTGCAGCTGAGGCTATTTGATCATTCCATTTCATATCCCTACAAATTGTTAACCCAGACATTTGTGTGATTGACTAGTTTCAATCACAATTAATTGATGATATATTCACAGGATATGATTATTCTGCATTTTGCAAACTGGAAAACATTTAAAATAAGTTTCCAATCATTGCATCACTTTGAAATCTTATCAAGATCGGACTGGATATTTGTACAGCTTTATTCAGATAGTTCTTGATGAAAGATAAATAGCTGGTGCTGCCTGGGTATACACAATGTGATCAAAAGTATCCAGACACCCCCAAAAACATACGTCTTTCATATTAGGTGTATTGTGCTGCCACCTACTACCAGGTACTCCATATCAGCAACCTCAGTAGTCATTACACATCTTGAGAGAGCAGAATGTGGCGCTCCGCAGAACTCACGGGCTTCGAATGTGGTCTGGTGATTGGGTGTCACTTCTGTCATACATCTATACGCGAGATTTCCACACTCCTAATCACCCCTATGTCCACTGTTTCCAATGTGACAGTGAGGTGGAAACGTGAAGGGATATGTACAGCACAAAAGTCTACAGGTTTACCTTGTCTGTTGACTGACAGAGACAGCCGACAGTTGAAGAGAGTCATAATGTGTATATAGACAGACATCTATCCAGACCATCACACACGAATTCCAAACTGCATCAGAATCCACAGCAAGTACTATGACAGGTGGGTGGGAGGTGAGAAAACTTGGATTTCGTGGTCGAGTGGCTGCTCATAAGCCACACATCATGCCAGTAAATGCCAACGACACCTCGCTTGGTGTAAGGAGTGTAAACATTGGATGATTGAACAGTAGAGAACATTGTGTGGAGTGACGAATCATGGTACACAATGTGTTGATCCGAAGGCAGGGTGTGGGTATGGCGAATGCCTGGTGAACGTCATCTGCCAGCATGTGTAGTGCCAAAAGTAAAAGTCGGAGGCGGTGGTGTTATGGTGTGGTCATATTTTTCACGGAGTGGACTTGCACCCCTTGTTGTTTTGCGTGGCACTATCACAGCACAGGCCTACATTGATGTTTTAAGCACTTTCTTGCTTCCCACTGTTGGAAAGCAATTCGGGGATGGCGATTGCATCTTTCAACACGATTGAGCACCTTTTCATAATGAATGGCCTCTGTCGGAGTGGTTACACAACAATAACATTCCTGTAATGGACTGACCTGCACAGAATCCTGACCTGAATCCTATAGAACATCTTTAGGATATTTTGGAACACCGACTTCAATCCAGGCCTCACTGACCGACACTGATACCTCTCCTCTGTGCAGCACTCCGTGAAGAATGGGCAGCCATCCCCATAAAACCTTCCAGCACCTGACTGAACATATGCCTGTGAGAGTGGAAACTGTCAACAAGGCTTAAGGGTGGGCCAACACCATATTGAATTCCAGCATTACTGATGGAGGGCGCCACGAACATGTAAGTCATTTTCAGCCAGGTGTCTGGATACTTTTGATCACATAGTGTATATTTATTCCAGTCTTCTATTAGTCCACATCCTCCTTACCCCCCCCCCCCCTTCCCCCTCTCCATCTCCTCCTTCACACCCTCTCTGTTTATCTCCTCCACCTCTCCTCTCTGGCCATCTCTCGTACTTTCTGTCAATCTCATCTTGCCCCTTTTCCTATTTTCTGTCCATCTCCTCCTCCCCCACTTCCCTCTCCACGTCATCATGCTCACTCCAATAAGAGACTGGTGATTGCATCCCCACAGTATTTCTTTCCAGATTGTAACTAATATGTGTAGCAAATCTTATCAAAATGGTTCCATGGGCTTAGGATGAGTTTCTTACCCACAGCTTTGCCTTGCATCACACATGTATACTATATTTCACACATATTTAACATATTTCACATACACTGATCAGCCAGAACATGACCACAGACTTACTGTCGATGTAAACCTATCCAGGCAATAGCAGTGTCACCTTGCGATGAATGACTGCTAGTCAGACACATGCATGGTGCTTGTAGTATCAGTGAGCATGCTGTCTGCATGTAGAATGGAGAAGGCATGCAATCTATCTGAGTTTGACCGAGGGCAGATTGTGATGGGCCAGAGGCTCGACATGAGCATTTCAGAAACTGTAGGTGTTTGAGGAGTACTGTGGTGAGTGTCTTCAACATGTAGTGAAACCATGTCCAGACATTGTGGGGTTGGGCAGCCACCCCTCATTACAGATGTCAGACATCGTAGGTTGGACAGACTGGTGAAACAGAATGGGCGGAGAACTGTGGTGGAACTAATGTCAGACTTTAATACTGGGCAGAGTACAAGAGTGTCTGAACACACAGTGCACCAAACGACTCCTAGCAATGGACCTCAGCAGCCGATGACCCATGCATGTGCCAATGTTAACACTACAACATCTGCAACTATGAAATATGCACTTGACCTGTGGCACTAGACATTGGCACAGTGGCAGAGCATTGCACTGTCTGATGAATCCCAATACCTTCTTTATCATGCTGATGGGAGGTTGTGACTCTGTCTTCTTCCAGGGAAACAGCTCCTTGACACCTGTACTACAGGATAGAGATAAGCTGGCAGTGGCTCCAATATGCCCTGGGAAACATTTGTGTCGGCATCTACGGATCCAGTAGAACTTGTTCATGGCACTATGAAGGCCAAGGAGTATCATATATTGTTTGCAGACCACATATACCCCTTCATGATGCTCATGTTTCACACCACCAGTCGCATTTTTCAACAAGATAATGCACCATGTCACAAGGCCAGGAGTGTGATGGAATGGTTTGAGGAACACGGTGGTGAGTTCCAGTTGTTGTGCAGACCCCCAGCTGTTTTTCACGCACCTCAGTATTTAATGATATATCTCTTTGAAACACTCCCGTTTAATTCCTTTACTGGGTTTTGTGTAATTTATCGAAGCCGCCAAACAGTTAATTGTTATGATTATATGACCGTGTGCTTAATGGATGACAGGTTATCGGTTTTTCTGCTGTGGTTTTGGGGGCATTTCAACCGAGTGTGGCTGTTCTGAGACTGAATAGGGGAATGATAGAAAGTTTGCCTATTATTAAGGACCATAAAGGTTGCGATGTATAAACTGATATATATTTCATAATAACACACAAATTCTGAGGCAGTTGCTACCTTCATCCTACACATCTAATTATGGTTATATCTCTTATTGGTTGCTGATTTTAGGCATTTCGTCACACGCAATGATGATGGTTAACATCCACAACAATCCTCACTGCAATCCATGGTTGTTGCTGGCCGACGTGGTTGATGCGAAACACGAAATTCGGCACTTGTCACTTTTGGTGTCATATCACTCGCGAATCGGTATCGATGAGGGTCCACCCCACGGCGATTAGGGGGACGCGCTCATCTGTCATACTTCAGTGAATTTACTCGACCACCATTCTTGCCCGTCTCTCCAGTACCACTTCTCACTCGACACTCCTCCGTGCTACTTCTCACTCAACAATAGTCTCACTGCCTCCTGCAGCACTCAACAATTGACTTCTGTCTGCTATCGACTTTGGCGTCGGATACTAGCATCTATGTTTGTGGGATCACGGATCCCTTACGTCTTGAACTATATGTTGTTCAATGATATAATTTTGCTCGTGCCCTTCAGTGGTATATGTGAATACTGTCTGAGTGGTTTGAGAGAGGATGTGGAATATCCATGCATACATATATATGTATATCCATTTTTATAATACGTATGGATTGCATCATCTGTAAAAAGTCTGATGTTATCACTGATATTGTCTGCTCAACAACTAACATACAAGATGAACAGCAAGAGTCCCAACAAACTTTCCTGGGTCACACCTGAAGTTACTTTTAGTAGTACTGTTGATGACTCTCCATCACAGATAACAAGTTACATCCATCCTTCCATAAAAATACTCAATGCAGTCACAGATCTTGTTTGATACTCCACATAATGATACTTTTGTTAATAAATGAGTCAAATGCTTTTTGGAGTCAAGAAATACTGCATCGACTTGACAGCCTCAGTCCATGGCTTGTAGGGTGTAACACAACAGAAGGGTGAGTTTCGTTTCATGTGACTGATGTTATTGGAATCCATGCTGGTTGGTAAGGACGAGGTCATTCTGTTTGAGGCACTTCATTACGTTTGAGCTCAGAATATATTCTATGATCCTACAAAAGATGGATGTCAATGAGATTAGATGATTGTTTTGTGGATCACTACTGTCACCCTCTTCTAGATGGGTGTGACCTGTGCATTCTTACAATCTCTGGCCATAGCTTTTTTGTTAAAAAAATATCATGGTTAAAATGAGAGCTAATTCAGCTTCAAATTCTGCACAGAATCTGACAGGAATTTCATCGGGCCCTGGAGCCTTGTTTCATTTGAGAAATCAGTGCCACTGATATAATTACATCACTCACTTAAATAACGTCCTTAGTAAAGGAACCTTTGAAAATAGTGTTCAGCCATTCCGATTTTCCTTTGCTATCCTTGATTTCACTTCCTGTGTCAACCACAAGTGTCTGGAACCTTTGGCATTACTGTCGTTTATATGTGTTCAGAATTTCTTTGGGTTTTATGAGAGACCTAGACAATATTCTGGTACACTAGTCATTAAAGACTTTAACACATATAGCTGTAGGCATGGAGTGTGTGGTGTTAACATGTAGATTCTAGGGAATAACATGTTCCAGTACTAACAAGTTAGGCCAACGAAATATATTCATGGAAACCCAAAACAGTCTTCAGGTGTTTTTTTAATATGGAATAACCCACTACACATGTTTTGGTTTAATGTGTGCAGATGGGGTGTGAAAGCTGTCAGCTCACAATGTTGACATGGTGTAAAAGCGAGTGTGCATTTCCACCTGCTGCGGAGACCCACTTACGCTTTGGTGCTGCAGCTTGGCAGTGCCTTGCAAGTCAAAGAAAAAGATGTGAGCATGCCCGAACAATAGAAGAAGACTTGAGAAATATCATTCGGACTCTCACGTCAAAGCATTATACATACATGTTCGAATCTATTGTTAGCCAGATGTTATGAGCAATCTGCATTACCAGCAATTGTAAAAGTAAATGTACAATGGGAACATTGCTGTTATAATACAGAAGAATTATCGCAAACCTGATTATACCACATTAGTAGCTTAAATACATCAGAGCTCTCTCTGAGCTTGTGCCCCAACTGCAAAAGGAGAAGAAGTCACATGGCATGTATTAGTGGCACTGCATAGCATGTCCACTCAAGCAGTTAACTTCAAGAACAATGAGCACAAACTATTTGTAAGGTAAAGTTGGCACACACGCAGCCGGGTGATTGATCACACATGGAATGCAACCCAACAGCACCAGTTACACTACCTGCAACATGCAAGGCAGTTTATCAGAAATATTAAGAAAGTTAGAAGAGTTGTTAAATAGTATACAATCCAAGAAAAGGAATTAAAAACTTAAATACAAGTTTCTCAAATTTGAAAACGTTGGGGGAGGAGGTAGCTATGAAGATAGATAAAATTTCTGATGTGGAAACAATAATATTAAATTTGACTAAGAAGTTACAGACTGAAGTAAATGAACTGTGTAACTAAGTAAGAAACTAAGTGAATGAGTGGTTTAAGGAGGTACACGATGAACCTAAGACATTAGGTAATCAAATCTCAGATAGGCGAAAATAAGCAATCACTTTAGAACGAAATAAAGAACTTGCTGGAATAATTTGTGCCCCAAACACTTTGACTAGTTTGGAGGAATGTGTACAAGAACTAGAAGAACATGAAATATAAAAAAAGTTGAATCTATCAATGCAACACTAGTTTTGTGGGCAATATAGCAGAAAACCTGGTGAGTATACTAAAGTACACAAGATTTGTAACCGTGATTATGAAAAAAAAAATTAAGAATATGATGATGATTTGAGCTTTAAAAGCAGTGCATCTGGAGGCTGTGTCAGTGCATATAGTGACGCTAAGGTGTCTGTGTGTTTTAAGGCTCTTGGCAATAAGTATGTTTGCCTTACAGATTACCTGAGGGAAGTCTTACATTATAATTACTTAATATGTAAGCTATTATATCAAGTGATGTTTCTGGGATTAATGAAATCTGATGGTAGGAGACTGTGCATCATGTCACCCCCACTATGATTTGCAGGTGTGATGAACTCTTGGCTGGTTGAAAAGAATATTATTTTACAGAAATGGACTGGAGGCAGGGGGGGAGGGGGTGATTTACAATCCATATTCTCTCCCAACCTAGAAGGAGACTGTAAGGCTTAGTGTAAGGGACATCTGGGGGAGCAGTGGTAATGCAGTCTCTCTTATGGACTGGCACAAGACAGTACGGACTTTATTTGTTTACTTAATTTTATTTAGTTGTGTGTGATCTTAAAGCTTTGCTGGTAAATCAACTGTCTGGTATCCAGCTGGGTGCAATCATTTTCGTAACCAAAAGGAGCATCGTCCATCACATAAAACTGTGGCTGCCCACTGGATCACAAGAAAAGCTAACCAGGCCCTAGTAAGGGAAAGGATCTGGTACACATGTCGGTGACTGGACACATCATCTAAGGAATTATTCATACTCCACTTACTGGCTTCTCTACTCTCGACCAATTGTTGGGAGTGTGTTGACACTGTTTCTTGGGCTCGTGCGGACCAATCTCTGCACAGTGCTACCACCAAACAAGTCTCCCCGTTTAAATGTCTGGCAGCAAGAGAGTAACAACCGCAAGATGAAACAAATCAATTTCACATGGAAAGAGATTGACAACATGGCAAAATCAGCTCTGGATCAGGGACTCAGCTTCACACCAACACTTCAATTCAATTCAATTCAATTTATTAGCGTCCTTGTAGTACATTATCAAAATGACATAGGACTTGTCAATAAACATTACAATTTTAATAGAACTATAAGAACATTAACATAAAAATATACAAGTAGGATATCAACGTACAAAAAAAAAAAAGGAAAAAAGAAAGCTAGTGATGCTCACATCAAAGATTATTTCCATTCTTACATTAACACTGTTTCACACTTTCATAGAAACAGCAAGTATTTAAATGTGAGCAATTACACAAATTTATTATGTCAGCGAAATATTAACTGCACTTTTATTGTCAATGATTCATAAACTCTTTAATACTGTAAAAACTATTGCTCAATAACATGTTTTTTAATTCTCTTTTAAATATGTGCAGTTTTGGTATTATTTTTAGTTCTTTGGGGAGAGCACTGTAGAGGATTTTGAGTTGGTATAGTACACTTTTGTGATACACAGCAGTTTTATGAATTTCTCTGTGGAAATCATTCCTATTCCTTGTATCGTAATTGAGAAATTCTCTGTTTAATGTAGAAAATTCCTCGTGTTCTTTTAAGAAACATATGCTTTCATATATGTATAAGGATGGTAGTGTAATGATTTTTAATTCTTTGAAAGCATGCCTACAAGAGTCTCTATATCCTATACCTTTTACATTCTGACTGCCTTCTTTTGTAGTCTAAATGATGTTTTGTTAGACTGTTGTTCCCCCAAAACTGTGCACCGTATCTTAATAAACTGTGCATGAATGAGAAATAAACACATAACACTGTTTTAATATTACATGAGCTTTTAAGCATTCTAAGTATATAACATATATCTAAAAACACAGATGATGTGACTTACCAAACGAAAGTGCTGGCAGGTCGATAGACACACAAACAAACCCAAACATACACACGAAATTCAAGCTTTTGCAACAAACTGTTGCCTCATCAGGAAAGAGGGAAGGAGAGGGAAAGACGAAAGGATGTGGGTTTTAAGGGAGAGGGTAAGGAGTCATTCCAATCCCGGGAGCAGAAAGACTTACCTTAGGGGGAAAAAAGGACAGGTATACACTCGCGCACACACACACACATATCCATCCGCACATACACAGACACAAGCAGACATTTGTAAAGGCAAAGAGTTTGGGCAGAAATGTCAGTCGAGGCAAAGATGTTGTTGAAAGACAGGTTGAGGTATGAGGTATGAGCGGTGGCAAATTGAAATTAGCGGAGATTGAGGCCTGGTGGATAACGAGAAGAGAGGATATACTGAAGAGCAAGTTCCCATCTCCGGAGTTCTGACAGGTTGGTGTTAGTGGGAAGTATCCAGATAACCCGGACAGTGTAACACTGTGCCAAGATGTGCTGGCCGTGCACCAAGGCATGTTTAGCCACAGGGTGATCCTCATTACCAACAAACACTGTCTGCCTGTGTCCATTCATGTGAATGGACAGTTTGTTGCTGGTCATTCCCACATAGAAAGCTTCACAGTGTAGGCAGGTCAGTTGGTAAATCACATCCTCCCCACTCCACCAAGAGTGTCTTTCCGCCGTCCACCTAAACTTCGTAACCTCTTAGTTCATCCCTATGAAATCCCCAAACCACCTTCCCTACCCTCTGGCTCCTACCCTTGTAACCGCCCCCAGTGTAAAACCTGTCCCATGCAGCCTCCCGGCACCACCTACTCCACTCCTGTAACCCGGAAGGTGTACATGATCAAAGGCAGAGCCACGTGTGAAAGCACCCACGTGATTTACCAACTGACCTGCCTACACTGTGAATCTTTCTATGTGGGAATGACCAGCAACAAACTGTCCATTCGCATGAATGGACACAGGCAGACAGTGTTTGTTGGTAATGAGGATCACCCTGTGGCTAAACATGCCTTGGTGCACGGCCAGCACATCTTGGCACAGTGTTACACCGTCCGGGTTATCTGGATACTTCCCACTAACACCAACCTGTCAGAACTCCGGAGATGGAAACTTGCCCTTCAGTATATCCTCTCTTCTCGTTATCCGCCAGGCCTCAATCTCCGCTAATTTCAATTTGCCGCTGCTCATACCTCATACCTCAACCTGTCTTTCAACAACATCTTTGCCTCTGTACTTCCGCCTTGACTGACATCTCTGCCCAAACTCTTTGCCTTTACAAATGTCTGCTTGTGTCTGTGTATGTGCGGATGGATATGTGTGTGTGTGCGCGAATGTATACCTGTCCTTTTTTCCCCCTAAGGTAAGTCTTTCTGCTCCCGGGATTGGAATGACTCCTTACCCTCTCCCTTAAAACCCACATCCTTTCGTCTTTCCCTCTCCTTCCCTCATTCCTGATGAGGCAACAGTTTGTTGCGAAAGCTTGAATTTCGTGTGTATGTTTGTGTTTGTTTGTGTGTCTATCGACCTGCCAGCACTTTCGTTCGGTAAGTCACATCATCTGCGTTTTTAGATATATTTTTCCCATGTGGAATGTTTCCCTCTATTATATTCATAAGTATATAACATGTTTGACTTGATTTTTTGTTCAGTGATATTACATGCTTTTCCCATCTTAAGTCTTAAGTGTTCATCAAACCACACTCTCAAGAATTTAGTGTATGATGCTTGTTAAATCTTACATTTACCCAGTTCTACTGTAAGGTTAGTTTTTATTTTATTTGTAATATGTCTGAAGTTGATCCACGTTGTTTTTTTGGCATTCACAATGAGTCTGTTTTCATTAAACCATCTGTCTGCTTCGTCTGTTGCTAATGTGACTTTTTCCTGTAAGACAGCTTCACTATTTGCTTTAACTGACTACTATAGTTGGTGCAGATTTCACCAGTGGTTTAAAACAAGATATTTCCACCACCCCCAATGACAATGTGAAGAAAAACATAGGAAATGAGCCATACACTCGCCAGATCCAAGTATGAAAATCATGAAAGTGCAAAGAGCTGCCATTTGAGAACTATGGAATGATCCTGAAATAGTCATTGTACCAGCAGAAAAATAAAATGCCAAGGTACTACTTTCAATTGAAGCATGTACATCCTAATGAAACATCCAGCATACAGAAAACTGAAGAGGTCTGACCAATAGAGTGAAGATCAGGACCCTGAGCTTCTATGCCAGGCCCTCCAAAAGAAATTGTTAAGAAGCTTTGACCACGTGCTGCACCACCAAGGTCTATGGCTTACCAAAGGTTCACAAACTAGATCTGCCTTTATGTTCAATTGTGAGCAACAGTCACACCTATGTACCAGCTGGCTAAACATATAATGGCAATATTAAGCCCCTATGTCGGTAAATGTCAGCACCACATCAGGAACTCTGTACATTTCATTCAGTAGTCTCAAGGAATACACCTTTGTAACCAGGACCGTATGGTTAGCTTTGATGTGGTCTCCCTTTTCATCAGAATGCCTCTTACTGAATCCCTCAAACCGATCTGGGAAAAATTCTGTCAGACAATGACTGTTGTAACCAAATGGATAGCACCGAAATGGTGTCCTCTATTGGAAAGGTGGAAATTACTAGTTTTATACCACTGATGAAATCTGCACCAAGTATAGTAGTCAGTGTTGGTGTGAAGTTGAGTCCCTGATCCAGAGCTGATTTTTACCATGCTGTCAATCTCTTTCCATGTGAAATTGATTTGGTTCATCATCGATTTTCTTGTGGTTGTTACTCTCTTGCTGCCTGATATTCAAACTTGGAGACTTGTTTGGTGGTAGCACTGTGCAGAGCTAGGTCCGCATGAGCCCAAGAAACAGTGTCGACCCACTCCCAAGAATTGGTCGAGAATAGAGAAGCCAGTAAGTAAGTGGAGAATGAGTAATTCCTTAGATGTTGTGTTCAGTCACGACATGTGTACCAGACCCTTTCCCTTACTAGGGTCAGGTTAGCTTTTCTTGTGATGCACCAGTCGTGGCAAACCTATTTATGGAGGATTCCAAAGAGAAAGCTCTGGGAACAGCTGCATTGAAATCTACGTGCTTTTTCAGGTATGTTGTTGAAACATTTGTGATTTGGCCACATGGGAGTTAAAAACTTGAAGAGTTCCTCCAATATCTTAACTCTCAGCACCAAAATATCAGATTCACCGTAGAGGTGGAAGAGAATGGCGTACTCCTCTTTTTGGACATCTTAGTCAAGTGTAAAATGGATGGCACTATAGGACATGGTGTTTACAGGAAAGTCACCCACATTGATGTATATCTCCACACTGCCAGCAACCTTCACAGCCTGAGGTTGGGCTACATACACTGGTATTAGGGCCTGTGCAGTAGCAACCAAAGAAAGCCTACAAACTGAGCTCAACCACCTTAACCCTCGAGAAGGCATGCCGATATTCATAACACGAGTTGGCGCACAGCACACTTTGTACACATGTAGTCAAAAGCTGTCATTATGCTGCCAAGGGAAACATGTATGAACTAAATCACAGTTTACTTTTAGTTTATTTAAACAACAATACAAGAAACTTATATTACATCACTAATTTACTATTTGATTAAACAAATAAACTTTCATATCATTCTATTGCCGCAGCTGACATATCAATCTATTCCAACAGTTTTTTTAAGCACATACTGAGCAAAAACACTCTTTCATTGCAATGTAAAAGGACAAGAGCTCTCTATATATAGAAGAAGTATCAGTTATCACAAAGTTCCTTTCATCTACACAGTTAAATGTCTTATGCATTTTGGGAAATACACTTCTCACATGTATGCACTATTTTTACATGTCCTTAGCAATCAAAGCTGTGGCAAGAGTTACATCTTATGGTAGTAGGTGTATTTCTTGCTTGTCCACATGTCACACACTGACCTCTTTTCTTGGTGGTAGGCTCCTCAGTTCTTTCAACACACTGATCTATGTATTTCGTGAGGAAAGTTCTAATGTCGGTGTCGGCGGGAAGTGAAGGAATATTAGCTCTTTCCACTAGTTGAGACAGTTCATAAGAAACAGTGCTAAATCTTTCAAGAAAATTGGTCTCTTCTTTTTTTTGGATTTTCCTCATTTGTATGAAAAATAATTTGATCATTGATTTCTGCTATATCCATTAGAGCATAGAATACAGCCAATGGCCATCTTCTTGTCAATAATGCGATGGAATATGCATCTCCCAGTTGATTGACGGTGTCAGCTCCTCCCTTTGTTATATTGTAATCCAAAGCTATCTCTGGTTTACCTGTAACTTTGTCAATGGTTCCAAAATTGTGCATAGTTGAAAGTAATATAACTGCCCTGTTTTGTTTTGGCACATACAAAACTAGTGTCATATCATTGTGAAAACCAAATAGAGAGGAGTGGATAGCCCTACATTTCCCAGATAAAAATTCTTGTGGGATCTTGAGTTTGCTTTTTCTCAACATGCCAATGCATGTTAGTCGCTCTGAAAAAGGGAGTTGGATAAGGAATAGCTAGTGTACCAATTATCACAGGGAGAATTAGAAACATGGTATAGTCGTTTAGTTTGTTTTCCGCAATATACTTCAATATTACTAATGAAGAATGTTTTAGCATCTGCTAAAACAAAAATCTTTATCCCATACTTCGCAGGTTTCTTTGGGATATACTGAACAAAAGAACAGTGGCCCTGGAAAGCTTGCAACTTTTCATCTACTGTCACAAATTGTCCTACACTTTAAGAATTCTTGCAGTTCACCACAAAGGCATGCAATATTTGCCTTACTGCAGTAAGTTTATCAGTTACTCTTTTTTCATTCCTTGTACTCTTGTCGTCATAGTGGATAAATTGTAAAAGGAACAGAAATATTCTGTACCTCATCACAGCTCTTTTAATCTCCATACCAGTACCATCTGCTGTCCACAGTTCAGTGACATTTGTGTGGTTTGCTTTCTTAATCCCTATGAGGTACTGCAGTCCCAACAATGCCATTATTTCACACCTTGTAGTTTCCTTTGTGTCCATTTCTCTGGAATATTGTACACAGTCTTTCTTAGATTGAATGTATATGTTCATGTATTTTACAATTTCATCAATTACGAGAGTAAGCCAATTATTATCCACACTTTACTTATATTTTTCTTTATTTTGGTAGTACAGTCATTTTACACTGATCATGCATGCTTTGTTTATTTGTTGTTACGTCTTTTCAATTTTCAAGCTGCTAGGATAGTTTCATTATTGCTGCCATGCTGTTAATCATGGCTGCTCCACTGTCTATTTGCACCCAAGAAGAGCAACGTTCAGTGATCCATTTTTTGTGGTCAGAAGGTGTATCAGGTGCTGATACTCATCAAAGACTTTTGGTACGTTACGGGAACAGTGTTTTGCCACAACGGTGTATCTACAAATGGACTGAAAAATTCAAAATTGGTCACACAAGTTTTACGCACAATGAAGGAGCTGGACGACCGTTTACCACCACAAATGAAGAAACCATTGAGCGTTCACATGAAATGATTCTCTTAGACAGACAATTAACTATTGGCGAAGTGGCACATCATCTGCAAATTAGTCACGGTTCTGCCTACGAAATCATCCACAACAGACTTGGGTTTCATAAAGTTTGTGCAAGATGGGTCCCAAAACAAGTCACACAGTTGCATAAGCAAACACGCTTGGACATCTGCAAAAAAAATTTGGATCACTATGGTAACGAAGCAGACAACTTCTTAGACAGGATCATTACTGGTGACGAGACATGGATCCATCATTATGAGCTGGAGGGTAAACGGTGGAGTATGGAATGGAAACATCCAAATTCGCCGTGCAAGAAAAAGTTTAAGACCCAAATGTTCCTAGGAAAACTGACGCTTATGGTTTTTTGGGCTGCACAAGGTCCAGTACTGGAACATTATGGGGAAAGGGGCACAACAATAAACAGTGTACATTACAGTGAGATGCTTACTGCCAGGCTAAAGCCTGCAATTCAAAGCACTGAAGATTGCTGTAAAAGGTGTTGTGTTGTTATATGACAATGCCCATCCACATACTGCTGCCCACATTACTGAAACACTCCAGAAACTCAAATTTAAAGTACTGGATCATCTTCCATATAGTCCTGATCTTGCCCCTACTGTCTATCACTTGTTTGGTTCACTCAAACCGGCATTAAGGGGCTGACAATTTGCCTCAGATGAAGCAGTGAAAGAAGCGGTGCATTCCTGACTTGCAGCTGAACTGAGGACCTTGTTTTATGAGGGCATCAGGAAGCTTGTACAATGATGGACCAAGTGCGTTGAAACACAAGGAGACTATGTCAGAAAATGATGTTCTTGTAAGTTTCCTATTTGATTACAATAAAATTTTATAACTACATTGAGGATAATAATTGACTTACCCTCATATTTCCAGACAAAGTATTGTTTGTAAAGCCTCTGTCTCAGTTGTGAACCCTCTGGCAACACAGGGAGTATTTTCACAATATTCTTTCTTTCTCTTTTCAAACTCACATTAGGATGTACTTGATTCCATTTACACGTTTTGTCACTCCCATTAAATATAGCACCAGTGGAGATTGGCTCTTTACAGGTACCATCCGAATTGTGGACTTGAGCAAAATCTGAATCGTGGTCACTTTGTGTGATAAATTCCTCTTCTTCAGAGTTGTCATCGTTTTTGTTGTCTGGTACAGAGTTGAACTCTGGATCCTCATTGAGTAACCAATCAAGCTCACTGTCTGTCATCTTTGATCTCACCTTGCACAGTGATATACCCGCTTCTTATGTGTTATCTTTTGATTCATTAAAAGAATGAAATAAAAGTGAAGGAAAAATTACTTACATGACTGGGCGCATGGTGTACTTTGTACACTAAGATGACACACTCAAAGTTTATTTTAAATTACTGTAGCTCAAGTGAACCCATGACAACACAACTTCTCATTGTGCTAGCTGAAACAATAATGCAGGAAGAGGTAGGGGCTTGCTATTTAAAACAACAATGGAACTGTGCACGACAACTTTATTTGCGGTTGGCACACTTTATACACAGGTGCACCTGGTCGAGGGTTAAGGAAGTATTCAAGAAGAAAGAACATGGCAGGAGACATAACCAACATGCGATCAGGTAGAAGGCACAGGCCCAGCAAACAGAACATGACGAGGAGGAAAGACAGTGGCATATCTGCTGTATGCCAGCAAACTATCAAATAAAATCGGCAGAAGCCTGGCACAATACAACATTAAGTACATTTTCCGCCCACCTCCAAAAACGCACTATTAGGTATGGTGAAAGACAACTTGGGGATCAGTAAACTGCATGTTTACCATATTCCATGTAAATGCAGTAAGTCATAAATTGGGCAGACTGTGCAGTCAACTGAAGAAAGTTGCAAGGAACAAAGAAGACACACTGAACTTATGTAACCAACAAAATCTGCAATTGCAGAACACTGCATGGATACAGAGGACTCAATAAAGTATGAAGAAAAAGAAGTGTTATGATGGACCTCATCATTTTGGGAGTGTGTTTGAAGGAGGCTATTGAAATTCGAATGGCCAATAGGCTGTCAAGAGAGACAGTGGCTACACTCTAAGCAAAGCTTGGGACTCAGTGCTCAGCCAACTACAATCACAGTGTTGGTCGACAGCCATTTCCATACCTGATGGGAGCTGCAGAGGCACTGAGGAACCGTGGTTCGCACCCACTCTTCAGTGATGCCATCCCCCCACTACTCCACCAGATGCAGTGTACAACCTGGCAGTGGAGGAAGGGGTGAGAAGTGACCACAGTGTAAGGGAGGGGGGACTTAGTGAAAATGTTCATTCTGTAAGTATTATTTGAAGAAGATGGCAAAGTGCACTGTAGAAAGATCGTGTTACAAAGATGACTTCACCCGGCTGGACACCTGAGAACACTATATTTGGCTATGTTATTTCTTCATTACCTTAGTGCTTTATGTAATTATGTACCTGAGGCTCTACAATCCTATTACCTTTTATTTAAATAGTTGGTTAAACATAAAACAGGCATTCTCAACTGTGGGATGAAAAAGCGACTCATCCATTCAATTGTTATAGATCAGCTGTTAGAACAAGCCAGTGAAGCATTATCAGTGAAACAATGGCAGTAATTCCATAGTGTTACCTCATTGCTAGTAAAAAGAATACAGGAAGTCATACAGTTATTACTCGATATTATTCAATATTGACATGGTAAAGAATTTTAGATCCCCAGGAGAAACTTGCGATCTTAGCAGATTTGGCAGATTAACAGCTGTCGGGTGTCTGAGTTAACTGTTTGAGTATTTCACATTTTGTTTTCTCTGAAGCAGTTTCTTATACTCTTTCTACACTTTGATCTTTAACTTGAATATATCTTCCACTGTCCTATTCTAAAGTTAGTTGTAGAATGACATTGCCATTGTTCTATTACAAAGAGACTTACCATAGTTCTCTTGTAAATAAAATAAATGATTATGGTAATACAAACAAAACCCACTATAGCCATGATATATGATGTGGCAGAATAGAAATGATGTATTACGTATGTTACGTACAAAAAATGAAATGATGTACAATAAAAATATTATACTTTTTTCCTACTGTGATGCACCATGGTTGGATTTGTATGGCTTTTTTGTACAGAGGTTATAAAACATAAGAAAATAGCAGCTTTTGGAGACAGTGATAATAGACTGACATAACAGTAATGACAACTGCTCGACGAGTTACAATTGTGTAACTAACCCGTACTTTCATGCTTCCTGTAGGGGTATGTTATAATCAGTTTTTAGGGCCTGTACAGATGAAGCCAAGACCAGTCCATTTTGTTGAGTATGTTGATCATACGTCACATTACAGTGTCTTGGTGAAGAACTCATCAGGGAGGAAATCCAGAGGTGTAAGAAGGTATGGGGCACTATCATATTTCTTTCTCTGATCGTAGCAATCCCATTCTTAATTTTCACTTTTTTCGCTTCTCCAACAGGTGTACCCATTCTATTGTCCCTCTTTTCATATTCATATGTTTCTATCACTGAAACCCTTCTTTTCTGCAGGTCACATTTAGTTAATTACAACGCACTAATGTAGGATACCATGGGACAGTAAAATACATATCACGACAAAAGAAGTATGCAACTGATGTACATACATACATTACTCCTTGTTCCATAGATCATGAATACGACATTCTGTAATGATGTGGAATGTATCATCTTAAAGTTTTCTTTACACAAATTAATTAATTAATTAATTAATTAATTAATTTTTTACTACTTCATATTTAAGAATTCATCTACTAAGTAGAAGGAGTTGTCATTCATAAATTCTTTTAATTTGCTTTTAAATGTTGGTTGGCTGTCAGGCTTTTAATGCTAATTGGCAAATGACCAAAGATTTTTGTGGCACCATAATTCACCTCTTTCTGTGCCAAAGTGAGATTTAATCCAGAATAGTGAATATCATCCTTTCTCCTAGTGTTGTAGCTATGCACCTCACTGTTGTTTTTGAATTGGAATGAGTTATTAATGAAAAATTTCATGACTGAATATATGTATTGCGAAGGTACTGTGAATATCCTGAATTCCTTAAATAAATGTCTGGAAAGTGATATTGGGTGGGCCCCAGCTATTATTCTGATTACACGCTTTTGTGCAATGAATACTTTCTCTCTTAATGACGAATTGCCCAAGAATATGATGCCATATGAAAGTAGAGAATGAAAATATGCATAGTAGGCTAATTTACTGATACGTTTATCACAAAAATTTGTGTGTGTGCGAGTGTATACCTGTCCTTTTTTCCCCCTAAGGTAAGTCTTTCCGCTCCCAGGATTGGAATGACTCCTTACCCTCTCCCTTAAAACGCACATCCTTTCGTCTTTCCCTATCCTTCCCCCCTTTCCTGATGAGGCAACAGTTTGTTGCAAAAGCTTGAATTTTGTGTGTTTGTTTGTGTTAGTTTGTGTGTCTATCGACCTGCCAGTGCTTCGTTTGGTTAGTCACATCATCTTTGTTTTTAGATATATTTCTCCCACTTGGAATGTTTCCCTCTATTATATATATATGTAATAGAGGGAAACATTCCACATGGGAAAATATATATATACACTCCTGGAAATTGAAATAAGAACACGGTGAATTCATTGTCCCAGGAAGGGGAAACTTTATTGACACATTCCTGGGGTCAGATACATCACATGATCACACTGACAGAACCACAGGCACATAGACACAGGCAACAGAGCATGCACAATGTCGGCACTAGTACAGTGTATATCCACCTTTCGCAGCAATGCAGGCTGCTATTCTCCCATGGAGACGATCGTAGGGATGCTGGATGTAGTCCTGTGGAACGGCTCGCCATGCCATTTCCACCTGGCGCCTCAGTTGGACCAGCGTTCGTGCTGGACGTGCAGACCGCGTGAGACGACGCTTCATCCAGTCCCAAACATGCTCAATGGGGGACAGATCCGGAGATCTTGCTGGCCAGGGTAGTTGACTTACACCTTCTAGAGCACGTTGGGTGGCACGGGATACATGCGGACGTGCATTGTCCTGTTGGAACAGCAAGTTCCCTTGCCGGTCTAGGAATGGTAGAACGATGGGTTCGATGACGGTTTGGATGTACCGTGCACTATTCAGTGTCCCCTCGACGATCACCAGTGGTGTACGGCCAGTGTAGGAGATCGCTCCCCACACCATGATGCCGGGTGTTGGCCCTGTGTGCCTCAGTCGTATGCAGTCCTGATTGTGGCGCTCACCTGCACGGCGCCAAACACGCATACAACCATCATTGGCACCAAGGCAGAAGCGACTCTCATCGCTGAAGACGACACGTCTCCATTCGTCCCTCCATTGACACCTGTCGCGACACCACTGGAGGCGGGCTGCACGATGTTGGGGCGTTAGCGGAAGACGGCCTAACGGTGTGCGGGACCGTAGCCCAGCTTCATGGAGACGGTTGCGAATGGTCCTCGCCGATACCCCAGGAGCAACAGTGTCCCCAATTTGCTGGGAAGTGGCGATGCAGTCCCCTACGACACTGCGTAGGATCCTACGGTCTTGGCGTGCATCCGTGCGTCGCTGCGGTCCGGTCCCAGGTCGACGGGCACGTGCACCTTCCGCCGACCACTGGTGACAACATCGATGTACTGTGGAGACCTCACGCCCCACCTGTTGAGCAATTCAGCGGTACGTCCACCCGGCCTCCCGCATGCCCACTATACGCCCTCGCTCAAAGTCCGTCAACTGCACATACGGTTCACGTCCACACTGTCGCGGCATGCTACCAGTGTTAAAGACTGCGATGGAGCTCCGTATGCCACGGCAAACTGGCTGACACTGACGGCGGCGGTGCGCAATTGCTGCACAGCTAGCGCCATTCGACGGCCAACACCGCGGTTCCTGGTGTGTCCGCTGTGCCGTGCGTGTGATCATTGCTTGTACAGCCCTCTCGCAGTGTCCGGAGCAAGTATGGTGGGTCTGACACACCGGTGT
Organism: Schistocerca nitens; assembly: GCF_023898315.1. NCBI lineage: Eukaryota > Metazoa > Arthropoda > Insecta > Orthoptera > Acrididae > Schistocerca > Schistocerca nitens. The sequence continues at coordinate 133,113,919 of NC_064614.1, read as the reverse complement.
CAATGTGTTCTTTTTTCCATTTCCAGGAGTGTATATATATTAATAGAGGGAAACATTCCACGTGGGAAAAATATATCTAAAAACAAAGATGATGTGACTTACCAAACGAAAGCGCTGGCACGTCGATAGACACACAAACAAACACAAACATACACACGAAATTCAAGCTTTCGCAACAAACTGTTGCCTCATCAGGAAAGAGGGAAGGAGAGGGAAAGACGAAAGGATGTGGGTTTTACGGGAGAGGGTAAGGAGTCATTCCAATCCTGGGAGCGGAAAGACTTACCTTAGGGGGAAAAAAGGACGGGTATACACTCGCACACACATACATATCCATCCACACATATACAGACACAAGCAGACATATTTAAAGACAAAGAGTTTGGGCAGAGATGTCAGTCGAGGGAGAAGTGCAGAGGCAAAGATGTTGTTGAATGACAGGTGAGGTATGAGTGGCGGCAACTTGAAATTAGCGGAGATTGAGGCCTGGTGGATAACAGGAAGAGAGGATATATTGAGGAGCAAGTTCCCATCTCCGGAGTTCGGATAGGTTGGTGTTAGTGGGAAGTATCCAGATAACCCGGACGGTGTAACACTGCGTCAAGATGTGCTGGCCGTGCACCAAGGCATGTTTAGCCACAGGGTGATCCTCATTACCAACAAACACTGTCTGCCTGTGTCCATTCATGCGAATGGACAGTTTGTTGCTGGTCATTCCCACATAGAATGCGTCACAGTGTAGGCAGGTCAGTTGGTAGATCACGTGGGTGCTTTCACACGTGGCCTTGCCTTTGATCGTGTACACCCTCCGGGTTACAGGACTGGAGTAGGTGGTGGTGGGAGGGTGCATGGGACAGGTTTTACACTGGGGGCGGTTACAAGGGTAGGAGCCAGAGGGTAGGGAAGGTGGTTTGGGGATTTCATAGGGATGAACCAAGAGGTTACGAAGGTTAGGTGGACGGCGGAAAGACACTCTTGGTGGAGTGGAGAGGATTTCATGAAGGATTAATTGAAGTCGTATCCCTGCTGGAGAGCCACATTCAGAATCTGATCCAGTCCCGGAAAGTATCCTGTCACAAGTGGGGCACTTTTGTGGTTCTTCTGTGGGAGGTTCTGGGTTTGAGAGGATGAGGAAGTGGCTCTGGTTATTTGCTTCTGTACCAGGTCGGGAGGGTAGTTGTGGGATGCGAAAGCTGTTGTCAGGTTGTTGGTGTAATGCTTCAGGGATTCCGGACTGGAGCAGATTCGTTTGCCACGAAGACCTAGGCTGTAGGGAAGGGACCGTTTGATGTGGAATGGATGGCAGCTGTCGTAATGGAGGTACTGTTGCTTGTTGGTGGGTTTGATGTGGACGGACGTGTGAAGCTGGCCATTGGACAGGTGGAGGTCAACATCAAGGAAAGTGGCATGGGATTTCGAGTAGGACCAGGTGAATCTGATGGAACGAAAGGAGTTGAGGTTGGAGAGGAAATTCTGGAGTTCTTCTTCACTGTGAGTCCAGATCTTGAAGATGTCATCAATAAATCGGTCCAAACTTTGGGTTGGCAGGCTTGGGTAACCAAGAAGGCTTCCTCTAAGCGACCTATGAACAGGTTGGCGTATGAGGGGGCCATCCTGGTACCCATGGCTGTTCCCTTTAATTGTTGGTATGTCTGGCCTTCAAAAGTGAAGAAGTTGTGGGTCAGGATGAAGCTGGCTAGGGTAATGAGGAAAGAGGTTTTAGGTAGGGTGGCAGGTGATCGGCGTGAAAGGAAGTGCTCCATCGCAGCGAGGCCCTGCTGGAAGTATCACTTTGCCATGAAGAAAAATGATCCTAATCCTACTCCTAATGATCCAACTCCCCAAGACACTATCCAAATTGAACCCTGCCTGGAACAGTTCCGTCCTCCGTCACAGCGGGACCCACCTCCTCTTCCTCAAAATCACCCTCTCCAAACCTTCCAGGAATTTCTGACTTCCAGCCTTGCCTCTCAATCCTTCTTAAACAACCTTAATCCTACTCCCAACATCACCACTGCTGAAGCCCAGGCTATCCGTGATCTGAAGGCTGACTGGTCCATCGTCATCCTTCCGGCGGACAAGGGTTCCACGACAGTGGTACTTGATCGTCGGGAGTATGTGGCTGAGGGACTGCGTCAGCTTTCAGACAACACCACATACAAAGTTTGCCAAGGTAATCCCATTCCTGATGTCCAGGCAGAGCTTCAAGGAATCCTCCGAACCTTAGGCCCCCTACAAAACCTTTCACCTGACTCCATCAACCTCCTGACCCCACCGACACCCCGCACCCCTACCTTCTACCTTCTTCCTAAAATTCACAAACCCAATCATCCCGGCTGCCCCATTGTAGCTGGTAACCAAGCCCCCACCGAACGTATCTCCGCCTACGTAGATCAACACCTTCAACCCATTACATGCAGTCTCCCATCCTTCATCAAAGACACCAACCACTTCCTCGAACGCCTGGAATCCTTACCCAATCCGTTACCCCCGGAAACCATCCTTGTAACCATTGATGCCACTTCCTTATACACAAATGTCCCGCACGTCCAGGGCCTCGCTGCGATGGAGCACTTCCTTTCACGCCGATCACCTGCCACCCTACCTAAAACCTCTTTCCTCATTACCTTAGCCAGCTTCATCCTGACCCACAACTTCTTCACTTTTGAAGGCCAGACATACCAACAATTAAAGGGAACAGCCATGGGTACCAGGATGGCACCCTCATACGCCAACCTATTCACGGGTCGCTTAGAGGAAGCCTTCTTGGTTACCCAAGCCTGCCAACCCAAAGTTAGGTACCGATTTATTGATGACATCTTCATGATCTGGACTCACAGCGAAGAAGAACTCCAGAATTTCCTCTCCAACCTCAACTCCTTTCGTTCCATCAGATTCACCTGGTCCTACTCGAAATCCCATGCCACTTTCCTTGATGTTGACCTCCACCTGTGCAATGGCCAGCTTCACACGTCCGTCCACATCAAACCCACCAACAAGCAACAGTATCTCCATTACGACAGCTGCCATCCATTCCACATCAAACGGTCCCTTCCCTACAGCCTAGGTCTTCGTGGCAAACAAATCTGCTCCAGTCCGGAATCCCTGAAGCATTACACCAACAACCTGACAACAGCTTTCGCATCCCGCAACTACCCTCCCGACCTGGTACAGAAGCAAATAACCAGAGCCACTTCCTCATCCTCTCAAACCCAGAACCTCCCACAGAAGAACCACAAAAGTGCCCCACTTGTGACAGGATACTTTCCGGGACTGGATCAGATTCTGAATGTGGCTCTCCAGCAGGGATACGACTTCCTCAAATCCTGCCCTGAAATGAGATCCATCCTTCATGAAATCCTCCCCACTCCACCAAGAGTGTCTTTCTGCCATCCACCTAACCTTTGTAACCTCTTAGTTCATCCCTATGAAATCCCCAAACCACCTTCCCTACCCTCTGGCTCCTACCCTTGTAACCGCCCCCGGTGTAAAACCTGTCCCATGCACCCTCCCACCACCACCTACTCCAGTCCTGTAACCCGGAAGGTGTACACGATCAAAGGCAGAGCCACGTGTGAAAGCACCCACGTGATCTACCAACTGAACTGCCTACACTGTGATGCATTCTATGTGGGAATGACCAGCAACAAACTGTCCATTCGCATGAATGGACACAGGCAGACAGTGTTTGTTGGTAATGAGGATCACCCTGTGGCTAAACATGCCTCGGTGCACGGCCAGCACATCTTGGCGCAGTGTTACACCGTCCGGGTTATCTGGATACTTGCCACTAACACCAACCTATCCGAACTCCGGAGATGGGAACTTGCTCTTCAATATATCCTCTCTTCCCGTTATCCACCAGGCCTCAATCTCCGCTAATTTCAAGTTGCCGCCACTCATACCTCACCTGTCATTCAACAACATCTTTGCCTCTGCACTTCTGCCTCGATTGACATCTCTGCCCAAACTCTTTGTCTTTAAATATGTCTGCTTGTGTCTGTATATGTGTGGATGGATATGTGTGTGTGTGCGAGTGTATACCCGTCCTTTTTCCCCCTAAGGTAAGTCTTTCCGCTCCCGGGATTGGAATGACTCCTTACCCTCTCCCTTAAAACCCACATCCTTTCGTCTTTCCCTCTCCTTCCCTCTTTCCTGATGAGGCAACAGTTTGTTGCGAAAGCTTGAATTTTGTGTGTATGTTTGTGTTTGTTTGTGTGTCTATCGACGTGCCAGCGCTTTCGTTTGGTAAGTCACATCATCTTTGTTTTTAGATATATTTTTCCCACGTGGAATGTTTCCCTCTATATATAATAGAGGGAAACATTCGTCTTTCCCTCTCTCCCTCTTTCCTGATGAGGCAACAGTTTGTTGCGAAAGCTTGAATTTTGTGTGTATGTTTGTGTGTCTGTCGACCTGCCAGCGCTTTCGTTTGGTGGGTCACATCATCTTTGTTATAAGAGACCCAAGACTGAACCCTGTGGGACACCACTCCTGATACCCACCCAGTTAGAAGACTCTGCTGGTTTTTGCAGACTATCTGTACTGTTAATTTCTACCTTCTGCATTCTTCCAATTAACCATTTGTGCACTCTCCCACTTGTACCACAATACTTAAGCTTATCTAGAAGAATTCCATGATTCACACAATCAAAAGACTTTGAGAGATCACACAATTTCCCCATGGATGATGTTCGGTTATTCAGTGCATTTAGTATTTGATCAGTGAAACCATATATAGCACTTCCTGCTGAAAAGCCTTTCTGAAAACCAAATTGACATTTTGTTAGTACTTAATTTTTAAAAAAATATATGATGTTACTCTTGACCATTCTTAACAGGAAAAGTTTTTATTTGATTAAATTTATCTTGGTCTATGAAAACTTCTGTATCAGTGTGCTGCTTTCCTGTACCACCCAAGTAGGAAAATCAATAACTGATGTCAAATTGAAAGAACCAAGTAATACTTCAAGGTCAAGCTTTCTATTACACTCTTTCAGAAAATCTATGTTGAAATCCACACAAACAATAATTTGCTTTCCTTTATCTGACAGGTAGCACAACAAAGGATCCAAGTTTTTCAAAAATAGTTGAAAATTTCCCAATGGGGACTTATACACAGATACAATTATAAAAGTGCCATTAGTTTAAGTTCACATGCATATGCTTCTATATGTTGCTCTACACAAATTTTTTTAGTTTCTTAATTTTTAACACTGTGACAGATTTTAACATATATGCCTACTCCTTCTCTCACCATAGTATCTCTACTTACACGTACAGAAAGCTTATATCCACCTACATTTACCATTTCCGTACCTGCGACTATATGATGTTCTGACAGGCATAGTACATCTATTCCATCCTCAGTTTCTAAATCCTCTAAACAAACAAGAAGCTCATCTACTTTGTTTTTTAATCCCCTGATATTCTGATGCAATATATTAACATTATTTTTCACTGTGCTTTTACGTGAATCTTGTGACATCCTAACATTATTTTTCACTGTACTGTTATGAGAATCTTGTGATATTTTCACATGTCTGGTACCTGCATGTCTGAATTTCTGATTAACGTTCATTTCAATCAATGTAGGATGATTGGGCATTGATGTTAGCCTAAGAAAGTACTCCCATGAGTTTCAGTGTCCCCCCCCCCCCCCCCCCCCCCAATTAAAGATTTTGCTATCATCACAGCCAGTTTACATTTCCCTTTCCTATTGAGATGCAGGCCATGTCTTGTGAAGTCCCACCTACCAATCTACCAATACCATCAACTGGAACCAAACCTATGCCTGACAAAGTAGCCACCCGAAGCAGCTGATCTAGCTCCATATTGACCCTCCTGACAGAGCTGTTCAATTGGGTCCAGTCATACCACATGAAAGCAGGAACCAAGCCAACATTTGTATGAAAAAAAAAGAGAGAGAGAGAGATAGTTTTGTGAGCAAATTATCTGGCTCTTGTATCTGAGCATGTTTCTATCCCTGGAGAGAGAGAGAGAGAGAGAGAGAGAGAGAGAGAGAGAGAGAGAGAGAGAGAGAGAGCATTAATGAAGCGTTTAACAGATGAGGAACAGAATTAATATAGAAGACTCAAGTTATTTCTTAAAAGAGAGTGCTGGTGAATAAATGACTTGCAAATTCAATAAAAGGCTACAGTTATTAATATATTACACTTCTTAATCTCAAGAGATGTCTATTTCAGCAGTTGATCATTAGGATTTTATCATTTCATCTGTAGGAGCCATTAATTTCTTTGGATTTTAATTAATACTTCAGGGTCTCTTACAACTACAAATATTCTGGAATGGATGGAGAGTTGTCTAAGCTAAAAAATACTTGTGTCTACACCACACATGGGTAACAACAGCCTCTGATGTGCAGTGCACCCTAACCCATTTACGGGGACACTACAATTCACAACCCACTGGCTTAAGTCCAGGAAGTCACAGCCTGGCTTGTCACTGAGCTTTCCAAGTCTCTGGTTCAAACCCTCAGGCCTTCTACTCAGTTCTGAACTAGACAGCCCCAAACATTTACAGAGACAATGCCAGACTGTGAGCATCGCTGAAACTCCATGAGCAATGTCATTCTCAACCTTCCCTCCGGTCACTGGAATGATCCAAGCATGGCCTTAGACGCCAAACACCGTTTAGTCCAGTGGGCACCACAGTCTGGTGTTGGTTGCACATTTTTCCCTCAATGGCTGCCAGAACGGCCTCTTCAACAGGCTGAATGAGGCCTCCAAGCATGCACTAGGTGAGCCTTCCTGTCACTTGCTGCCATTTCCACTTAGGGGTACCATTATTAGCCGTATGTATTAACAACTGATGATACACAGAACCCTGCCCTGTGTGAGGTGGGTATCACTGTTTCAGTCCGAGTTGGAAGACAACATCTCAAATTGTCTATTCATTTTTTTCTTCTCATTCTTTCCATTCACTTGGTTTCTTGCCCCATGAATTGGATTTTGGAGGATGGCAGCGTGAAATTCACTATCAAAGTATTGGAATGGCAGTAAGCCAATCATTATGCCTGCATTTGACATTTGAGGCTTCAGTTTTAACTTTCTTGTAGCTGTTGTATAAAGAAAGTGGGTAACTTGCAGGAATATAACCCCCCCCCCCCCCACACACACACACACACACAGAGAGAGAGAGAGAGAGAGAGAGAGAGAGAGAGAGAGAGAGAGAGAGAATGCAATATAAAAGCATTTTATTCAAAAAATACATATGAATTGTTTCACAGAAACTGTTACAAAAAATGACTTTTAATGGTACACTGATCACACTTGTTGACTTTCAATAGACAGTTTAATCTTTATTGGGTGGCACAGTAGTAGTACTACAAACATAAAAAAAACCTCAAACTAAGGCAGTCTCCACAGTCACAAATTGACTTGATGATTCCTTGATGCCTCGTGATGTGTCCTATCAGTCAGTCCCATCTTTTAGTCAAGTTGTGCCATTAATTTATCTTCTTACCAACTTCATTAGTACCACCTATTTTATTATCCGGTATACCCATATAATCTTCAGCGTTCTTCACCAACACTATATTTCAGAAGCTGTTTTCTTACACAAATGAATTTTCAGATTGTGTAAACATCTACTTTATCTCCCTAAATGAACAATAACATAACGCGATTGAATAGGCATTTTGTTGTGATGACTGATCTGTAGTATAGCCCGAGATCTAGGTTAGGCTGGAAGGTAACAGTTTGGTTGTGTGTGGACAAGCTAAATGTGGCAGCAGAGAGTTAAGAGTGAAATCAATTGTCCCATATCAGTGCTGATAGTATTGTATTGTATTGGTGGGTATGGTGGAAGTGGTGGGTGTTTCGTTGTGTGTGAGCACTACCTGGTAGGGGGGATGCAGTTCAACAGATGAAGCCTACTCAAAAGCAGAACCTCTAAGCTACAGTTAGCAAGTCTGCAAAAGATCACAAGGGTAGCTCATCCCAGTATGACTAATAATACAACTGACTGGAGTACCTAATAAGAAAATCACTGCATTAACAACTAACACAACTGCTGATAGTGGACAAAGCATACTGCTGAATAGTGGACTGTGAATCTGTATGGGTGCCAAGTTATTTTGAGCTACATGTAACATATTGATCTGTAGAGCAGCATGATGTCTATGTTAGTGCCATATTTGGTGCAGTTTTTGTTACAAAAATGAACTGCAAGGTAAATTCAGAAAACATATACAGTATAATAGACAAGCACCTCATAAGTGCATAACATATGTTGTATGCAAACTACAAAAAATGCAATGGGGGAAGGGAATACTGTCTTTTAACCACATAAATATTTAATGATAAAATGTTGAAAACATGTAACTGGGATTATTACATGACTTCAGTATGTCACTGTTTGTTTACACTCTATGCAATGACTGAAATTTAAGTATCACATTATTTGGTCATCTTTTCATATTTACTGTTACTACTACAAATGCATAGATTAATTCATGAAAAATGAAACAATTATATTTCTTTCATGGGACAGTATTACAAATAGTTAATTGTATCATTAAGAAATTGCAATAAAGTTGGATGAAAACAAAGAAGTCATTGTGTGAAAGTATGCCAGAACAAGAAAGGAACAGAAAATTTTTCTATGGCTGGTTCTGAGTAACTCAATTTGCTGGGAGCAATGCAATCAAGAAGCTAGCAGCTGCTGTGTGTACACAATCTCCTTATAACAGAAGACTATACAAAGTGAGGACAGCGATGTACTGCTGCCTAAGAACCCACCTTTACCCTCCATGGTGATGACTCATGATTATTCTTATGTATAAATTTTTTTCAGGTCATTAAAAATAAAATTGGTAATCTTAGTATTCTGTTAGGTGTAAACAAGAAGACTACAGTATGAGTTAATAAACACTGGCTCAGTGAAGATGAGCTACAACTGTGTGTATCACCTGGATTTCAGCTATAGTATTTTGCATACCATAGCAAAACTGGGGGAAGGGGGCCTCTGATATATGCCAGTCCTGGCATGCTGTGACAGACCAAGCTGGCATTCTCCATTTGCCCTAATTACAACCCAACTACTGCCAATAATTTTTTTCTCTCTTTTTCAGTCTCTGGTTTGATTTGATTTGATTTGATTTATTTCGTGTTCCATAGGTCCAACTGTGTTGGATACACAAGGACGTGGAACGAGTCAGTTTTTTTCAAATACAATCTGATAATCTTATAGCATATACAGAAATTTGAGTACATAATTATATAAAAATTTATACAGTAAATTCTTTCGGCAGCAATACAGAAAAAGAAAACACATATTTTCTTAGAATCATTAAAACACTACAGAAAACAGATACAGAGCACACACAGATACAGAGCTCAGGTTAAATAAAATTCATAGTGGCATTATGTCAACTTGTATTATATAATATTAAAATATTACAATTTATTTAGTTAAAAATTCATCTAGACTGTAAAAAGCTTTTTCTGGCAGAAATATTTTTGGAGCTGTCTTAAACTCACTATTGTTATGAATCTTTGTCTTTATTTCGGGAGGAAGAGCATTGAAGAGTTTTGCTCCAGTGTAGTGGACACCCTTTTGTGCCAAGCTCAAATTTCTGAGTTCACTGTGTATGTCATTCTTCCTCCGTGTGTTATGCTCATGATAATTACTGTTTGGTTGAAATATATCTACATTTTTACAAACAAAACACATGAGAGAAAAAATATATTGGCATGTAGTTGTGTATACTTTAAGATTACGAAAACTATTTCTACAAGAGTCTCTTGGGTGCAATCCGCATATAATTCTTAAAGCTCGCTTCTGTGCAATGAACACTTTCCTTGCTAATGGCTGGTTGCCCCAAAAAATAATTCCGTACTCAATGAGACAATGAAAGTAGCCATAATATGCCACTTTTGCAGTGTTAGGTTCAACACATGTAGTGACAACCCGTAAAGCATAGGTAGCAGAGCTAAGCCTCTTACAGAGATCAATAACATGTGAAGACCAGTTCATTTTCTTGTCAATGTGCACTCCAAGAAATTTTGTTGTTTCCATTCTAACTATTGGTTGATTACCACATGTCACACTTATCTCTCTCTCTTTTTCTGTTTTTGTACAGAATTGAATAAAGCTGATCTTACTGGAATTTAATGAGAGACCATTCACCTTGAACCAATTAACCATATCTGAGAGTATGTGATTAATGAGTTCCTCAAGATTGTTGTCTGTTCTACTGCTCATAAAAATTGTGGTATCATCAGCAAATAATGTAAATTTACACGGCAGGCTTGTACATGATGGTAGATCATTTATAAAAATCAGGAATAATAGTGGCCCAAGAATTGAGCCCTGGGGCACTCCACATGTAATGGAACTCCATTCAGAATCTGATGAAGTGTCACATACTCCACCCGAGCTATTCAACACAACTTTTTGTTTTCTGTCTTGGTGGTATGACTGTAGCCAATTGCCTGCAACACCACTTATTCCTACTAATTTTGCTTTTTGCAAGAGAATCTGGTGATCACCACAGTCAAACGCTTTGGATAAATTACAGAAGACACCAAGTGCTAGCATTTTTTTTCATTAAGAGTTTCTAGGACTTCATTTGTAAGTGCGTAGACTGCGTCTTCTGTTGAATGGTCCTTTTGAAAGCCAAACTGGCTCTTGCTGAGAACTCCGTTCTTCATGGTGTCCTTGGTTCTGATTCCAAGTAAAATTCATATGTGATGTAGGCAAAAATCTGCCCATTTGTTATGGAGGTCAGATTTCTTTGTTGTAATTATAGTCTCCATATCTGACAGCAAAAATACTGTTAGTTTTGTTTAAAACCATGTTAATCAAAAGTTATGTCTGATTAAAAATTTACTATAGAAAATAATAGCACTAAAAGTATTTTGAGCTAATAGATAGATTTGGTAAGGATGATACCACTCACTGTAAAGCCTAGCATTCCAACTTTTCATTAACATAGTTAAAATTTTGTGGAAACTGTTAACTTACAAGATAATTATAATTAAAGTTCAGAAGTAGCCACATTTTACATTGCAAATTTTGACTCTGTGCTTCTTAGATTTCAACTTTGACTGGTATACTTCTCTTACGCCAATTTTTATGCACAAGATGGTGTACTTCATTAAGTGATTGAACCATTAGTTCTGAATTTTGTATAATCTACCGATATGTTCAATATCTGGAGAAAGAAAACTGGCATTCTACGGATCGGAGCGTGGAATGTCAGATCCCTTAATCGGGCAGGTAGGTTAGAAAATTTAAAAAGGGAAATGGATAGGTTAAAGTTAGATATAGTGGGAATTAGTGAAGTTCGGTGGCAGGAGGAACAAGACTTTTGGTCAGGTGATTACAGGGTTATAAATACAAAATCAAATAGGGGTAATGCAGGAGTAGGTTTAATAATGAACAAAAAAATAGGAGTGCGGGTTAGCTACTACAAACAGCATAGTGAACGCATTATTGTGGCCAAAATAGACACAAAGCCCTTGCCTACTACAGTAGTACAAGTTTATATGCCAACTAGCTCTGCAGATGATGAAGAAATTGATGAAATGTATGACGAGATAAAAGAAATTATTCAGGTAGTGAAGGGAGATGAAAATTTAATAGTCATGGGTGACTGGAATTCGGTAGTAGGAAAAGGGAGAGAAGGAAACGTAGTAGGTGAATATGGATTGGGGCTAAGAAATGAAAGAGGAAGCCGCCTGGTAGAATTTTGCACAGAGCACAACTTAATCATAGCTAACACTTGGTTTAAGAATCATGAAAGAAGGTTGTATACATGGAAGAACACTGGAGATACTAAAAGGTATCAGATAGATTATATAGTGGTAAGACAGAGATTTAGGAACCAGGTTTTAAATTGTAAGACATTTCCAGGGGCAGATGTGGACTCTGACCACAATCTATTGGTTATGACCTGTAGATTAAAACTGAAGAAACTGCAAAAAGGTGGGAACTTAAGGAGATGGGACCTGGATAAACTGAAAGAACCAGAGGTTGTACAGAGTTTCAGGGAGAGCATAAGGGAACAATTGACAGGAATGGGGGAAAGAAATACAGCAGAAGAAGAATGGGTAGCTTTGAGGGATGAAGTAGTGAAGGCAGCAGAGGATCAAGTAGGTAAAAAGACGAGGGCTAGTAGAAATCCTTGGGTAACAGAAGAAATATTGAATTTAATTGATGAGAGGAGAAAATATAAAAATGCAGTAAATGAAGCAGGCAAAAAGGAATACAAACATCTCAAAAATGAGATCGACAGGAAGTGCAAAATGGCTAAGCAGGGATGGCTAGAGGACAAATGTAAGGATGTAGAGGCTTGTCTCACTAGGGGTAAGATAGATACTGCCTACAGGAAAATTAAATAGACCTTTGGAGAGAAGAGAACCACTTGTATGAATACCAGGAGCTCAGATGGCAACCCAGTTCTAAGCAAAGAAGGGAAGGCAGAAAGGTGGAAGGAGTATATAGAGGGTTTATACAAGGGCGATGTACTTGAGGACAATATTATGGAAATGGAAGAGGATGTAGATGAAGATGAAATGGGAGATAAGATACTGCGTGAAGGGTTTGACAGAGCACTGAAAGACCTGAGTCGAAACAAGGCCCCGGGAGTAGACAACATTCCATTAGAACTACTGATGGCCTTGGTAGAGCCAGTCACGACAAAACTCTACCATCTGGTGAGCAAGATGTATGAGACAGGCGAAATACCCACAGACTTCCAGAAAAATATAATAATTCCAATCCCAAAGAAAGCAGGTGTTGACAGATGTGAAAATTACCGAACTATCAGTTTAATAAGTCACAGCTGCAAAATACTAATGTGAATTCTTTACAGACGAATGGAAAAACTGGTAGAAGCGGACCTCGGGGAAGATCAGTTTGGATTCCGTAGAAATGTTGGAACACGTGAGGCAATACTAACGTTACGACTTATCTTAGAAGAAAGATTAAGAAAAGGCAAACCTACGTTTCTAGCATTTGTAGACTTAGAGAAAGCTTTTGACAACGTTAACTGGAATACTCTCTTTCAAATTCTGAAGGTGGCAGGGGTAAAATACAAGGAGCGAAAGGCTATTTACAATTTGTACAGAAACCAGATGGCAGTTATAAGAGTCAAGGGGCATGAAAGGGAAGCAGTGGTTGGGAAAGGAGTGAGACAGGGTTGTAGCCTCTCCCCGATGTTATTCAATCTGTATATTGAGCAAGCAGTAAAGGAAACAAAAGAAAAATTCGGAGTAGGTATTAAAATTCATGGAGAAGAAGTAAAAACTTTGAGGTTCGCCGATGACATTGTAATTCTGTCAGGGACAGCAAAGGACTTGGAAGAGCAGTTGAACGGAATGGACAGTGTCTTGAAAGGAGGATATAAGATGAACATGAACAAAAGCAAAATGAGGATAATGGAATGTAGTCAAATTAAATCGGGTGATGCTGAGGGGATTAGATTAGGAAATGAGACACTTAAAGTAGTAAAGGAGTTTTGCTATTTAGGGAGTAAAATAACTGATGATGGTCGAAGTAGAGAGGATATAAAATGTAGACTGGGAATGGCAAGGAAATCGTTTCTGAAGAAGAGAAATTTGTTAACATCTAGTATAGATTTAAGTGTCAGGAAGTCGTTTCTGAAAGTATTTGTATGGAGTGTAGCCATGTATGGAAGTGAAACATGGACGATAACCAGTTTGGACAAGAAGAGAATAGAAGCTTTCGAAATGTGGTGCTACAGAAGAATGCTGAAGATAAGGTGGGTAGATCACGTAACTAATGAGGAGGTATTGAATAGGATTGGGGAGAAGAGAAGTTTGTGGCACAACTTGACTAGAAGAAGGGATCGGTTGGTAGGACATGTTTTGAGGCATCAAGGGATCACAAATTTAGCATTGGAGGGCAGCGTGGAGGGTAAAAATCGTAGAGGGAGACCAAGAGATCAATACACTAAGCAGATTCAGAAGGATGTAGGTTGCAGTAGGTACTGGGAGATGAAGAAGCTTTCACAGGATAGAGTAGCATGGAGAGCTGCATCAAACCAGTCTCAGGACTGAAGACCACAACAACAACATGTTCAATATTGTGCTTGTACCTGTAAACGGGTTAGTACCAATACAGATGCATAACATGATTCCATACACTTTTCCAAAGTCCTAGATCACTACACTTTTTACAAACCAAATTATTATTAATAATTATAGTCTTTCCTGAGTAGCAATTTTTTTAACTCTGAAGTTAATAAATTGGTCATCATCCAACAATAGGATCTTGAAGACAATATGTGAAAAAGTGAAACCAAAATTGTGGTGGCGTGTACTTTTTTGAGCAAATGCCATCCTGTACTCATTAAGATTCTCAGTTTTTTGGCTTCAGACTGATGTGCTACTGAACAGGCATCATAGAAGAGACTACATAAATCAGGTTAGTACTTGTGCAATACAGTGTCCTTAGTGTGGGTGATAGAAGCATAGAAAATACAATGGAAGCAGCTGCACTGTTACAGCCCACATTAAAAATGGTAACTATATTTTTGTACTGTATGCCTGACACCAATATTGAATTGTCCTTGCAGAAAATTGACTTATTTTTGGAAAATGGTCTAAGGACAGGATATATATTCTTGGAGACGTAAGTACTGATTTAAGACGAAGGCAAAAACACAATTTAGTTTTCCTAAAATGCTAAGACTGGATGACTTATATTGCATTAATGATAGTTCATAATGATTTTCGTGTCATCATCAATATTCATTAATGATATGTCAAGAGAACGGCAGTGTTTCGACTACCTCTCATCGTGTCCTGAAATGAAAAATATCCCCCCCCCCCCTCTCCCAACAGCAATTCTGCTGCCTACCCAACTTAAGCAATATCATTTTTTGCCCCTATTTTGTAATTTATTTACGTGAAACATGTAATTACATGCATAGCAATTGGTAGTACAATACAACAGTATACAATCTAATTTTACTTTATAATAGGAACTTAAGAATGTAGTCCAAATTATGTGACATAATAATACTTTAGATTTTAGTTTCTACAGTAGGCTATAGAAGCACTCATCAATGAGACACGATTTTAGATGTTTTTTTTAATGTCTCTCCAGTTATTACCTTCAGTTCATTTGGCAGTGCATTGAAGTATTTTGCTCCATTAATATATGGACTGTTTAAAGTTTCTTTCAGTCTTCTGTCTATCATAAGGTAATTTTGTACTTGTCTAGTATGTGATCATGAATTTCTGCATTACGACATGTATATTTCTTTATCTTCTACAGTTAATACTCTTGTTTCAAACATATACATTGAATAGATAGTCAGAATTTTAAATTCTATAGACAATCCCTTACATGATGTTCTAGCATCTTTTTTGCCTAATATTCTCAAGGCTCTTTTCTGGAGTTTAAATACTCAGTCTACATGAATTTTGGAAGTCCCGCCCCACAATGCAAGACCATATGCTAGAAATGGATGTATTAAACCAAAATACATCATCCTCATTGTTTGGGTATTGACATACTGAGCTATTCTTCTTAAAACATATAGGCTAGATGATAGCCTTGCACATACATTGTCAATTTTTTGTGTCCATAGTAGTTTGCTATCTATGCATATACCTAGGAATTTACACTCACTTTAGATTTTCCCTAAAATATTACTGTCTTGAGAATCAGTACAAGTTTGCAAATCACCATCATTGAAGGGGATTATATTTATTTTTTGTAAGTTGACTTTTAGATTGTCATTTTCAAACATTTCCTTTGCAATATGTATAAATTTTTTTACCTCTATGCTGAGATTAAGAATACCATTTCCCCAACAAAGGCCTGAAGTGTCATCTGCATACATTGTAATGAAGGTATCATTTTTTACTATCTTTGGTAAGTCATTGACGTCACATATAAAAGGAAGGGACTAATTATCGATCCCTGAGGCACATCAAATTTAATATTCCTGACCCATGATGTATAACTTTTTAATGTTTCTCCTTTATTGTGTGAGATTGAGGTACACTGTCTTCTGTTTTTTAAATATGATGTGATGAGGTGCAATAATTTTCCACTTATGCCATCTCTGGCTAGTTTTGACAGAAGTACCTGATGATCAACCCTATCAAAAGCCTTTAATAGGTCTAGGAAAACTCCAGCTACTTACATGCCTTCATCAATTTTGTCAAGAGCTTTAAGCATAAATTGAAGTGTTGCAGTCATGGTGTACGACCACTTCTGAAACCATGCTTAAAATCTCCCAGGACGTTGTGCTTATTATAATGCTCTAACATATATTTCAGAATTATTTTTTCAATTAACTTGCTAAAAATGGAGGTTAAAGCGAGTGGTCTGTAATTTTCTACTAGTTGTTTATCACCTTTTTTGTAGAGAGGTTTAACAATGGCTAATTTTAGTATGTCAGGGAACACTCCTTCCTTTAAGACACTATTTATTAGATGCACCAAATGATATGCTAGATTGTTTTTACACTAAGTAAAAATGGAGAAATTTCATACCAGCCATGGGATTTTTTGTTTTTACATTCTCTGATAAGCTGCAAAATATCCTTGATTTCGAGCTCATGGAGTTGATTAGTTTCAGAAAAGTCCTCAGCAAGACTTCCAACAGTACTTTATCTGTGGTACAAAAGTCAGATTCTATGATATCTATGAAATAGTCATTAAAAATGTTACTGATCTCTTGAGGATTGGTGACATCAATATTTCATTTACTATCGGCCAGCAGGTCTTGGAGATACAATCTGAATTTTGTATTTTCGAGTTAATCTTTTCAGCCTTCAATCTTTTGACTTGCTTGCAAAACAGGTACTTGTATTGTTTGTGCTCTTTGTTTTTGGTCTCTCTTTGTATCATATACATTTTTTCCATTTTTTCTTTCAGTTCTTTGGTAGAATTATCAACTTCCACGGGTCTTGACTGTCTTGCCTTATTCTTGTTAATATTTATCTTTCTGATGGGAATAGTATTATTTAGATGATAAGATAATGTATTTAGAAAGGCATCCCTGCTCCAAACCAATTGCCCCATGGGGCTTATCCTGCAATAGATGTAAAACCTAATCCATACTACAACGTGCTCTGGTCCTTTCCCAGGGATCTCCCAGTCCATCAAAGGCAGGGAAAAATGAGAAAGCAGTTATGTGATCTACCAAGTTATCTGCAATCAGTTTGTGGCATTCTACATGGTCGTGACCTCCAACAAGTTGTGTGTCCGCATGAATGTCCATGGCCAAACTAGCCAAGAGACAGCTGGAGCACCCAGTTGTTGAGCATGCCATCCAACATGATATGCTTGAATTCAATGACTGCTTCACTGACTGGATTCCTACCACCCACACGACCCCCGACCTCAACCTTCCCTGCTGCCACACCAGCCCTATGCGAAGGTGTACTGGCAGAATCCTTTTCCCTTCTCTACTTTTCTCCACTTTTCTCCACTCCTCCACAGCCCCAGGAGAGCCTCCCAATGCTGCAGCTCACTGTCCTGTCTCCTATGTCCTAACATGCTCCCACAGGCAGTACTAGCAACTACTGCCAACCCTACAATGCTATCCTTCTCGCTTCCACATCATACCTCTGTTCTGTGCCCTCACTAACTACTCCCCCCCCCCCCCCCCCCCTCTCTCTCTCTCTCTCTCACCTGCTCAGTTTTCTTCTTCCATTTTTTATATTTACCAATGGCCCTAAAATATTGTTGACATTTCACAAGTGTAATTTCAAAATGTTTACACAAATAATTTTTGTCAGTTCTACGTGAGTACCTAAAATGCACATAATTTGTTTTTCATTGCAAGTGTCAATCACTCAGAGTGATATTTGAAACTGAAATCTTAATTTAATGTATAGTTTACTGCAACAGGTGTGCAACTGTTGGCATTTGTAGGACTGTAAGATTCAGTTTTTGGGTTCTGCTCTCTCTCAATTGTAAAACCACAGTTCTTTTATTTTGGACTGTCCCATACAGTACTGAGAAGTTCGTAATTCCATGTTCCTTATTCACCACCTGTATGTTGTAACTTTACTTAAAACAAATTTCCATTACTGCTCTTAAAATATTTTGGCAGGCTGTTGTTCCACTTATACCTATTCATAAATTTTCGTTTGTTTAAGTAGTGGTATTGTGATCACATATCTTATTAAACATATTTGATTAATCTTGGTATACAGAAAATAAAAAGTAACTATCAAAGTAAACATATTTTTTTATTTTCTCTCGTATCATGTCCAGGTCCTTCCTATGTAAGATTATACCTACTTAACCCATAGTTCTTTTTTGTAGCTGTTTGTCTAAGGTACATATTGTGAAATATTTACGCTGGATAGTATCTGCGTGGATGTAGATCTGGCGAAAGTGTTACTGCTCTCTTTTACAACAGTGTCTATTACTGTTTCTGGATGTAATCCTAATGTACACCCTGCTCTTTTACAGTTTCAAATACAGCAATCTCTTGCTCTTTCCCAGCCAATCTATGACCGATATGCTTCATCAGCCAATTTCCAATCTACCAGACTTCTCTCCTACTACAAAATCCTGCAATTATCTTACCCTCAAGTTTCCTTGAATAGTATTATCTGCCAAGCCAACTTCAAACTGCAACAACATGCCAGACTTCGCCTCAAAAAGCTATCCCAGCTTCTCCTAAACTACCTGAACAGTGGTGTTTCCCTTCCTGTCCTTGTGCAATTCCCTAAACGGCCACACCATCACCCACAACTCCTCTCCTACAAACCGAGTTTGGCCAACCTCCTTAACATCCCACAGCCTTCGCCACTGTCTTCCAGATCAAGAATAACCCATAATCCCAAGAACCAGTCACTACAGTACACTGTCCTTAACCTCTCATCCAAACCACTCTCGCCTCCTGAAATATCTGTATTATCTAAGGGCCTCAATTCCAGCCCTAAACCTGCATTTGATCATGCTGCTTTGGTGAAGGACCTCCTTTCCTTCACATGTAATATCCATTGGAAATGTTACTCTGCAACCCAACCCCAAAACCTTTCCAACAGCAAACCTGACATTGAACCCTGCCTTGAACAGTTCAGACCATGATCCCAACTCGATCCACCACCACTACGTCAAAATCATCCCTTAAAGACTTCCAAGAATTCCTTCACAACCCTTCCTTAGGTCCCTACATTACCCTAATCTGTGCTCTGCAGAACTTCAGACCCTACGTCCCCTAAAAGCTGATGACTCCATCATTGTCTTCCCAGCAAACAAAGGATCTACCACTGTAGTAACTGACCAAAAGGAATATGTTAGTGAAGGTCTACACCAGCTGTCTGACACCTCTAAATACAGCGTCTGCCGCAAGATCCCATCCCTGTCATTCAAACTGACCTGCAGTCCCTCACAAGGACTAATACCTCAATCTATTGAACTTCTCACCCCATCCAAACCACGCACCCCCACCTTTTACATTCTTCATAAGATCGACAAATCCAGTCATCCTAGCTGTCCTATAGTTGCTGGTTTCAAAGCACCAACCGAACATACACTACCCTCCATCAGTAATGCTGGAATTCAATATGGTGTTGGCCCACCATTAGCCTTGATGACAGCTTCCACTCTCACAGGGATATGTACAATCAGGTGCTGGAAGGTTTCATGGGGAATGGCAGCCCATTCTTCATGGAGTGCTGCACTGAGGAGAGGTATCCATGTCGGTCGGTGAGGCTTGGCATGAAGTCGGTGTACCAAAACATCCCGAAGGTGTTTTATAGGATTCAGGCCAGGCCTCTGTGGAGGCCAGTCCATTACAGGCATGTTATTGTCATGTAACCACTCCACCACTGCCCGTGCATTATGAACAGGTGCTTGATTGTGTTGAAAGATGCAAATCGCCATCCCCACATTGCTCTTCAACAGTGGGAAGCAAGAAGGTGCTTAAAACATCAGTGTAGGCCTGTGCTCTGTGATAGTGCCATGCAAAACAACGAGAGGTCCCAGTCCCCTACATAAAAATGTGATCACACCATAACACCACTGCCTCCGAATTTTTCTGTTGGCACTACACATACTGGCAGGCGACTTTCACCGGGCATTCGCCATACCCATACCCTACCATCGGATAACTACTTTGTGTACCATGATTCGTCACTCCACACAATGTTTTACCACTGTTCAGTTGTCCAATGTTTATGCTCCTTACACCAAGCAAGGTGTTGTTTGGCATTTACTGGTGTGAAGTGTGGCTTATGAGCAGCTGCTTGACCATGAAATCCAGGTTTTCTCACCTCTGGCCTAACTGTCACAGTACTTGCAGTGGATCCTGATGCAATTTGGAATTACTGTGTGATAGTCTGGATAGATGTCTGCCTATTACACATTGTTGTTGTTGTGGTGTTCAGTCCTGAGACTGGTTTGATGCAGCTCTCCATGCTACTCTATCCTGTGCAAGCTTCTTCATCTCCCAGTACCTACTGCAACCTACATCCTTCTGAATCTGCTTAGTGTATTGATCTCTTGGTCTCCCTCTACGATTTTTACCCTCCACGCTGCCCTCCAATACTAAATTGGTGATCCCTTGATGCCTCAGAACATGTCCTACCGACCGATCCCTTCTTCTGGTCAAGCTGTGCCACAAAGTTCTCTTCTCCACAATCCTATTCAATACTTCCTCATTAGTTATGTGATCTACCCATCTAATCTTCAGCATTCTTCTGTAGCACCACATTTCGAAAGCTTCTATTCTCTTCTTGTCCAAACTATTTATTGTCCATGTTTGAATTCCTAACACTTAAATCTATACTCGATATTAACAAATTTCTCTTCTTCAGAAACGCTTTCCTTGCTATTGCCAGTCTACATTTTATATCCTCTCTACTTCGACCATCATCAGTTATTTTGCTCCCCAAATAGCAAAACTCCTTTACTACTTTAAGTGTCTCATATCCTAATCTAATCCCCTCAGCATCACCCGACTTAATTCGACTACATTCCAGTATCCTCGTTTTGCTTTTGTTGATGTTCATCTTATATCCTCCTTTCAAGACGCTATCCATTCCATTCAACTGCTCTTCCAAGTCCTTTGCTGTCTCTGACAGAATTACAATGTCATCGGCGAACCTCAAAGTTTTTATTTCTTCTCCATGGATTTTAATACCTACTCCGAATTTTTCTTTTGTTTCCTTTACTGCTTGCTCAATATACAGATTGAATAACATCGGGGAGAGGCTACAACCCTGTCTTACTCCCTTCCCAACAACTGCTTCCCTTTCATGCCCCTCGACTCTTATAACTGCCATCTGGTTTCTGTACAAATTGCAAATAGCCTTTCGCTCCCTGTATTTTACCCCTGCCACCTTTAGAATTTGAAAGAGAGTATTCCAGTCAACATTGTCAAAAGCTTTCTCTAAGTCTACAAATGCTAGAAACGTAGGTTTGCCTTTTCTTAATCTTTCTTCTAAGATAAGTCGTAAGGTCAGTATTGCCTCACATGTTCCAGTATTTCTACGGAATCCAAACTGATCATCCCCGAGGTTGGCTTCTACTAGTTTTTCCATTCGTCTGTAAAGAATTCGTGTTAGTATTTTGCAGCTGTGGCTTATTAAACTGATTGTTCGGTAATTTTCACATCTGCTTTCTTTGGGATTGGGATTATTATATTCTTCTTGAAGTCTGAGGCTATTTCGCTTGTCTCATACATCTTGCTCACCAGATGGTAGAGTTTTGTTAGGAGTGGTTCTCCCAAGGCCGTCAGTAGTTCCAATGGAATGTTGTCTACTCCGGGGGGCCTTGTTTTGACTCAGGTCTTTCAGTGCTCTGTCAAACTCTTCACGCAGTATCGTATCTCCCATTTCATCTTCATCTACATCCTCTCTTCCATTTCCATAATATTGTCCTCAAGTACATCGCCGTTGTATAGACCCTCTATATACTCCTTCCACCTTTCCGCCTTCCCTTCTTTGCTTAGAACTGGGTTTCCATCTGAGCTCTTGATATTCATACAAGTGGTTCTCTTTTTTCCAAAGGTCTCTTTAATTTTCCTGTAGGCAGTATCTATCTTACCCCTAGTGAGATAAGCCTCTACATCTTTACATTTGTCCTCTAGCCATCCCTGCTTAGCCATTTTGCACTTCCTATCGATCTCATTTTTGAGACGTTTGTATTCCTTTTTGCCTGCTTCATTTTCTGCATTTTTATATTTTCTCCTTTCATCAATTAAATTCAATATTTCTTCTGTTACCCAAGGATTTCTACTAGCCCTCGTCTTTTTACCTACTTGATCCTCTGCTGCCTTCACTACTTCATCCCTCAAAGCTACCCATTCTTCTTCTACTGTATTTCTTTCCCCCATTCCTGTCAATTGTTCCCTTATGCTCTCCCTGAAACTCTGTACAACCTCTGGTTCTTTCAGTTTATCCAGGTCCCATCTCCTTAAGTTCCCACCTTTTTGCAGTTTCTTCAGTTTTAATCTACAGGTCATAACCAATAGATTGTGGTCAGAGTCCACATCTGCCCCTGGAAATGTCTTACAATTTAAAACCTGGTTCCTAAATCTCTGTCTTACCACTATATAATCTATCTGATACCTTTTAGTATCTCCAGTGTTCTTCCATGTATACAACCTTCTTTCATGATTCTTAAACCAAGTGTTAGCTATGATTAAGTTGTGCTCTGTGCAAAATTCTACCAGGCGGCTTCCTCTTTCATTTCTTAGCCCCAATCCATATTCACCTACTACGTTTCCTTCTCTCCCTTTTCCTACTACCGAATTCCAGTCACCCATGACTATTAAATCTTCGTCACCCTTTACTATCTGAATAATTTCTTTTATTTCATCATACATTTCTTCAATTTCTTCGTCATCTGCAGAGCTAGTTGGCATATAAACTTGTACTACTGTAGTAGGTGTGGGCTTCGTATCTATCTTGGCCACAATAATGCGTTCACTATGCTGTTTGTAGTAGCTTACCCGCATGCCTATTCTTTATTAAACCTACTCCTGCATTACCCCTATTTGATTTTGTGTTTATAACCCTGTAGTCACCTGACCAGAAGTCTTGTTCCTCCTACCACTGAACTTCACTAATTCCGACTATATCTAACTTTAACCTATCCATATCCCTTTTTAAATTTTCTAACCTACCTGCCCGATTAAGTGATCTGACATTCCTCGCTCCGATCCGTAGAACGTCAGTTTTCTTTCTCCTGATAACGACATCCTCTTGAGTAGTCCCCGCCCGGAGATCTGAATGGGGGACTATTTTACCTCCGGAATATTTTACCCAAGAGGACGCCATCATCATTTATCCATACAGTAAAGCTGCATGCCCTTGGGAAAAATTACGGCCGTAGTTTCCCCTTGCTTTCAGCCATTCGCAGTACCAGCACAGCAAGGCTGTTTTGGTTATTGTTACAAGGTCAGATCAGTCAATCATCCAGACTGTTGCCCTTGCAACTACTGAAAAGGCTGCTGCCCCTCTTCAGGAACCACACGTTTGTCTGGCCTCTCAACAGATACCCCTCCGTTGTGGTTGCACCTACGGTACGGCTATCTGTATCGCTGAGGCACGCAATCCTCCCCACCAACGGCAAGGTCCATGGTCCATGACCCTCTTCAACTGTCAGTGGTCTCCGTCAGTCAACAGATGTGGTCGGCCTGTATGCTTTTGTGCTGTATGTGTCGCTTCATGTTTCCACTTCACTGTCAAGTTGGAAACAGTGGAGCTAGGGATGTTTAGAACTGTGGAAATCTTGTGTACATGTGTACGACACAAGTGTCACCCAATCACCTGACCACATTCAAAGTCCTTGATTTCCGTGGAGTGCCCCATTGTGCTCTCTCACGATGTCTAATGACTACTGAGATTGCAATATGGAGTACCTGGCAGTAGGTGGCAGCACATTGCACCTAATATGAAAAAGTATATTTTTTGGGGGTGTCCAGATACTTTTATCACATACTGTATATTTGCCTTAGTTGACCAACACCTGCAACCCATAATACAAAGACTCCCCTCCTACATGAAAGATACCAACCATTTCCTACACCGTCTGCAAGCCGTACCTGTCCTACTCCCACTACATACCTTGCTTGTCACCACTGATGCCACCTTGCTGTTTGCCAACATCCCCCATGTTCATGGTTTGTCTGCTGCTGAACATTTCCTCAGTCAGTGCCCACCTGATTCAAACCTATGACATCCTTCTTACTCACCTTAATCAATTTGATACTTACTAAAAACTACTTCACCTTTGAGGGGCAGATATACAAACAGGTCAGGGGTATGGCCATGGGAACCAGGATGGCTCCTTCCTGTGCCAACCTTTTCATGGGTTGCTTGGAGGGCACTTTCTTGGGATCTACATGTCTTCAGCCCTTAGTTTGGTTTCAATACATTGATTTACCATATGGACTCTGGTGAAGCCAACATGCTAAAATTCCTGGAATCTCTGAATACCTTCTCCCAATTACATCTCACTGTCCTATTTTGAATCCCATGCCACTTTCCTTGATGTTGATCTCGTCCTCACCAAAGGCCAGCTACACACTTTCGTCCACATTAAACCTACCAACAAGTGGATAGTTCCTGTGAAATATTATGGGTGGAGGTTACACTCAACAACCGAGCTAGGTTAATAATTGGCTCCTTTTACAGACCTCCCGACTCAGCAGCATTAGTGGCAGAACAACTGAGATAAAATTTGGAATACATTTCACATAAATTTTCTCAGCATGTTATAGACTTAGGTGGAGATTTCAATTTACCAGATATAGACTGGGAAACTCAGATGTTTAGGACGGGTGGTAGGGACAGAGCATCGAGTGACATTATACTGAGTCCACTATCCGAAAATTACCTCAAGCAATTAAACAGAGAACCAACTCGTGGAGATAACATCTTGGACCTACTGATAACAAACAGACCCGAACTTTTCACAGGGAATCAGTGATCATAGGGCCGTTGCAGCATCCCTGAATATGGAAGTTAATAGGAATATAAAAAAAGGGAGGAAGGTTTATCTGTTTAGCAAGAGTAATAGAAGTCAGATTTCAGACTACCTAACAGATCAAAATGAAAATTTCTGTTCCGACACTGACAATGTTGAGTGTTTATGGAAAAAGTTCAAGGCAATTGTAAAATGCGTTTTAGACAGGTACGTGCCGAGTAAAACTGTGAGGGACGGGAAAAACCCACCATGGTACAACAACAAAGTTCGGAAACTACTGCGAAAGCAAAGGGAGCTTCACTCCAAGTTTAAACGCAGCCAAAACCTCTCAGACAAACAGAAGCTAAACGATGTCAAAGTTAGCGTAAGGAGGGCTATGCGTGAAGCGTTCAGTGAATTCGAAAGTAAAATTCTATGTACCTACTTGACAGAAAATCCTAGGAAGTTCTGGTCTTACGTTAAATCAGTAAGTGGCTCGAAACAGCATATCCAGACACTCCGGGATGATGATGGCATTGAAACAGAGGATGACACGCGTAAAGCTGAAATACTAAACACCTTTTTCCAAAGCTGTTTCACAGAGGAAGACCGCACTGCAGTTCCTTCTCTAAATCCTTGCACAAACGAAAAAATGGCTGACATCGAAATAAGTGTCCAAGGAATAGAAAAGCAACTGGAATCACTCAACAGAGGAAAGTCCACTGGACCTGACGGGATACCAATTCGATTCGACACAGAGTGCGCGAAAGAACTTGCCCCCCTTCTAACAGCCGTGTACCGCAAGTCTCTAGAGGAACGGAGGGTTCCAAATAATTGGAAAACAGCACAGGTAGTCCCAGTCTTCAAGAAGGGTCGTCGAGCAGATGCGCAAAACTATAGACCTATATCTCTGACGTCGATCTGTTGTAGAATTTTAGAACATGTTTTTTGCTTGAGTATCATGTCGTTTTTGGAAACCCAGAATCTACTCTGTAGGAATCAACATGGATTCCGTAAACAGCGATCGTGTGAGACCCAACTCGCTTTATTTGTTCACGAGACCCAGAAAATATTAGATACTGGCTCCCAGGTAGATGCTATTTTTCTTGACTTCCGGAAGGCGTTCGATACAGTTCCGCACTGTCGCCTGATAAACAAAGTAAGAGCCTACGGAATATCAGACCAGCTGTGTGGCTGGATTGAAGAGTTTTTAGCAAACAGAACACAGCATGTTGTTATCAATGGAGAGACGTCTACAGACGTTAAAGTAACCTCTGGCGTGCCACAGGGGAGTGTTATGGGACCATTGCTTTTCACAATATATATAAATGACCTAGTAGATAGTGTCGGAAGTTCCATGCGGCTTTTTGCGGATGATGCTGTAGTATACAGAGAAGTTGCAGCATTAGAAAATCGTAGCGAAATGCAGGAAGATCTGCAGCGGATAGGCACTTGGTACAGGGAGTGGCAACTGTCCATTAACATAGACAAATGTAATGTATTGCGAATACACAGAAAGAAGGATCCTTTATTGTATGATTATATGATAGCGGAACAAACACTGGTAGCAGTTACTTCTGTAAAATATCTGGGAGTATGCGTGCAGAACGATTTGAAGTGGAATGATCATATAAAATTAATTGTTGGTAAGGCGGGTACCAGGTTGAGATTCATTGGGAGAGTGCTTAGAAAATGTAGTCCAGCAACAAAGGAGGTGGCTTACAAAACACTCGTTCGACCTATACTTGAGTATTGCTCATCAGTGTGGGATCCGTACCTGATCGGGTTGACGGAGGAGATAGAGAAGATCCAAAGAAGAGCGGCGCGTTTCGTCGCAGGGTTATTTGGTAACCGTGATAGCGTTACGGAGATGTTTAATAAACTCAAGTGGCAGACTCTGCAAGAGAGGCGCTCTGCATCGCGGTGTAGCTTGCTCGCCAGGTTTCGAGAGGGTGCGTTTCTGGATGAGGTATCGAATATTTTGCTTCCCCCTACTTATACCTCCCGAGGAGATCACGAATGTAAAATTTGAGAGATTAGAGCGCGCACGAAGGCTTTCAGACAGTCGTTCTTCCCGCGAACCATACGCGACTGGAACAGGAAAGGGAGGTAATGACAGTGGCATGTAGGGTGCCCTCTGCCACACACCGTTGGGTGGCTTGCGGAGTATAAATGTAGATGTAGATGTAGACGTTGACCTCGATCTGTCCAATGGCCAGCTTCACACGTCCGTCCACATCTAACCCACCAACAAGCAACAGTACCTCCATTATGACAGCTGCCACCCATTCCACATCAAATGGTCCCTTCCCTACAGCCTAGGTCTTCGTGGCAAATGAATCTGCTCCAGTCCGGAATCCATTACACCAACAACCTGAAAACAGCTTTCGCATCCCGCAACTACCCTCCTGACCTGGTACAGAAGCAAATAACCAGAGTGACTTCCTCATCCCCTCAAACCCAGAACCTCCCACAGAACCACAAAAGTGCCCCACTTGTGACAGGATACTTTCCGGGACGGGATCAGACTCTGAATGTGGCTCTCCAGCAGGGATACGACTTCTTCAAATCCTGCCCTGAAATGAGATCCATCCTTCATGAAATCCTCCCCACTTTACCAAGAGTGTCTTTCCGCCGTCCACCTAAACTTCGTAACCTCTTAGTTCATCCCTATGAAATCCCCAAACCACCTTCCCTACCCTCTGGCTCCTACCCTTGTAACAGCCCCCGGTGTAAAATCTGTCCCATGCACCCTCCCACCACCACCTACTCCAGTCCTGTAACCCGGAAGGTGTACACGATCAAAGGCAGAGCCATGTGTGAAAGCACCCACGTGATTTACCAACTGACCTGCCTACACTGTGAAGCTTTCTATGTGGGAATGACCAGCAACAAACTGTCCACTCGCATGAATGGACACAGGCAGACAGTGTTTGTTGGTAATGAGGATCACCATGTGGCTTAACATGCCTTGGTGCACGGCCAGCACATCTTGGCACAGTGTTACACCGTCCGGGTTATCTGGATACTTCCCACTAACACCAACCAGTCAGAACTCCGGAGATGGGAACTTGCCCTTCAGTATATCCTCTCTTCTCGTTATCCGCCAGGCCTCAACCTCCGCTAATTTCAAGTTGCCGCCGCTCATACCTCACCTGAAAATGTCTGCTTGTGTCTGTGTGTGTGTGATTGGATATGGGTGTGTGTGCAAGTGTATACCTGTCCTTTTTTCCCCCTAAGGTAAGTCTTTCCGCTCCCGGGATTGGAATGACTCCTTACCCTCTCCCCTCTTTGTGGAAACATTCCACGTAGGAAAAATATATCTAAAAACAAAGATGATGTGACTTATCAAATGAAAGTGCTGGCAGGTCGACAGACACACAAACAAACACAAACATACACACAAAATTGAAGCTTTCGCAACAAACTGTTGCCTCATCAGGAAAGAGGGAAGGAGAGGGAAAGACGAAAGGATGTGGGTTTTAAGGGAGAGGGTAAGAAGTCATTCCAATCCCGGGAGTGGGAAGACTTACCTTGGGGGAAAAAAAAAGACAGGTATACACTCACTCACTCACACACACACACACGGTATGTGTGTGTGTGTGTGTGTGTGTGTGTGTGTGCGCGCGCGCGCGCGCATGTATACCTGTCCTTTTTTCCCCCAAGGTAAGTCTTCCCACTCTCGGGTTTGGAATGACTCCTTACCCTCTTCCTTAGAACCCACATCCTTTCGTCTTTCCCTCTCCTTCCCTCTTTCCTGATGAAGCAACAGTTTGTTGCGAAAGCTTGAATTTCGTGTGTACGTTTGTGTGTCTATTGACCTGCCAGCACTTTCGTTCGGTAAGTCACATCATCTATATACACGTAGGAAAAATATATCATCTTTGTATGTATATATATATACACTCCTGGAAATGGAAAAAAGAACACATTGACACCGGTGTGTCAGACCCACCATACTTGCTCCGGACACTGCGAGAGGGCTGTACAAGCAATGATCATACGCACGGCACAGCGGACACACCAGGAACCGCGGTGTTGGCCGTCGAATGGCGCTAGCTGCGCAGCATTTGTGCACCGCCGCCGTCAGTGTCAGCCAGTTTGGCGTGGCATACGGAGCTCCATCGCAGTCTTTAACACTGGTAGCATGCCGCGACAACGTGGACGTGAACCGTATGTGCAGTTGACGGACTTTGAGCGAGGGCGTATAGTGGGCATGCGGGAGGCCGGGTGGACGTACCGCCGAATTGCTCAACACGTGGGGCGTGAGGTCTCCACAGTACATCGAAGTTGTCGCCAGTGGTCGGCGGAAGGTGCACATGCCCGTCGACCTGGGACCGGACCGCAGCGACGCACGGATGCACGCCAAGACCGTAGGATCCTACGCAGTGCCGTAGGGGACCGCACCGCCACTTCCCAGCAAATTAGGGACACTGTTGCTCCTGGGGTATCGGCGAGGACCATTCGCAACCGTCTCCATGAAGCTGGGCTACGGTCCCGCACACCGTTAGGCCGTCTTCCGCTCACGCCCCAACATCGTGCAGCCCGCCTCCAGTGGTGTCGCGACAGGCGTGAATGGAGGGACGAATGGAGACGTGTCGTCTTCAGCGATGAGAGTCGCTTCTGCCTTGGTGCCAATGATGGTCGTATGCGTGTTTGGCGCCGTGCAGGTGAGCGCCACAATCAGGACTGCATACGACCGAGGCACACAGGGCCAACACCCGGCATCATGGTGTGGGGAGCGATCTCCTACACTGGCCGTACACCACTGGTGATCGTCGAGGGGACACTGAATAGTGCACGGTACATCCAAACCGTCATCGACCCCATCGTTCTACCATTCCTAGACCGGCAAGGGAACTTGCTGTTCCAACAGGACAATGCACGTCCGCATGTATCCCGTGCCACCCAACGTGCTCTAGAAGGTGTAAGTCAACTACCCTGGCCAGCAAGATCTCCGGATCTGTCCCCCATTGAGCATGTTTGGGACTGGATGAAGCGTCGTCTCACGCGGTCTGCACGTCCAGCACGAACGCTGGTCCAACTGAGGCGCCAGGTGGAAATGGCATGGCAAGCCGTTCCACAGGACTACATCCAGCATCCCTACGATCGTCTCCATGGGAGAATAGCAGCCTGCATTGCTGCGAAAGGTGGATATACACTGTACTAGTGCCGACATTGTGCATGCTCTGTTGCCTGTGTCTATGTGCCTGTGGTTCTGTCAGTGTGATCATGTGATGTATCTGACCCCAGGAATGTGTCAATAAAGTTTCCCCTTCCTGGGACAATGAATTCACGGTGTTCTTATTTCAATTTCCAGGAGTGTATATATATAGAGGGAAACATTCCACGTAGGAAAAATATATCTAAAAACAAAGATGATGTGACTTACCAAATGAAAGTGCTGGCAGGTCGACAGACACACAAACAAACACAAACATACACACAAAATTCAAGCTTTCGCAACAAACTGTTGCCTCATCAGGAAAGAGGGAAGGAGAGGGAAAGACGAAAGGATGTGGGTTTTAAGGGAGAGGGTAAGGAGTCATTCCAATCACGGGAGCGGAAAGACTTACCTTAGGGGGAAAAAAGGACAGGTATACACTCGCACACACACACATATCCATCCACACATATACAGACACAAGCACAGTCACATCATCTTTGTTTTTAGATATATTTTTCCCATGTGGAATGTTTCCCTATATATGTCTCTTGCAGTCGTTGTGCTACATGTAGCACAACGACTGCAAGAGACAGATTATCTCCGACTCGTGATATAAACACACTGTGGATAGAATGTGGAATGTTACATGTATGATGGACTTACTTTGGATTAAGAGTTGCGGCAAGTAGGATCGCAGTGGAATTGTGATTAGTGGCATTGTTGTAACCTGCCATTTTGAATAGTAACTGTAATTTGATGAATAATGATATTATTTCATCTCATACAAGAGAAACTGGAATGGAGCTAGGAAAATCATTTATGGAAAATTACAAATTCATGAATGGAAAAGGTACGATCAGTTCTCTGGTTATTTTAACTTCTCCCTTATCTGTGGCTCGGAACATTATTAGGTATGTTGTAGCTCTTAGGGAACTTTGTATCCTGGAAAATCAGAAGAGCCTGCACCATGATTGTTTATGCTCTACTTTAAGAGATTAAATTCTGGACTTTATTAAACTGATACACAACTTGGACAGTGATTCTCAAGCTGCAGAATAAGTACGTCATAGTACCCAAGATGGCTTCCCCATGGTGTACGACTGTGCCTGTGATTATTTTAAGAATTTTCAGAGTTGACAATCACCAGAATTCTGAAGAGCCACAAGATTTTATTCTAGGTGGAGTAATTAATTTTATACCTGGAAGAGTGGGAGATAATAGTGTGAAAATATTGGCGAAGCAATGTCTCTTGCCCAAAAGTTTCCATTCAAGTAAGTAGATATTATTCAGTCATATTAATTTAATTTTAATTTTCACAGGTGAAGGGAAGTTAAAACTGAACTTACGCAACCAACAAAATCTGCAGTTGCAGAACACTGCATGGCTACAGGAGACTCAATAGAGTATGAAGAAACACGTGTATTAAGAAAGATGTCGTCATTTTGGGACTGTGTTCTGAAAGAGGCTATTGCAATTCGAGTGGCCGACAGGCTGATAGACAGTGGCTACATCATAATCAAAGATTTGGACCCAGTGCTCACCCAACAAAAATTGCAGTGTCAGCCGAGAGCCATTTCCATACCCAACAGGAGCTGCAGTGGCACTGATGAACTGTGGTTCGCACCCAGCCTTCAGTGATTCTGTCTTTGGGGCTCTATCATCTTTCTTTCATTGATCCTAGCAAATTCATTCTTAACTTTCACTTTTCTAACTTCTCCAACAGGAGTATTTATTCTATTGTCTCTCCTTCCATATTCATATGTTTCTATCACTGTAACACTTCTTTTCTGCAGACAACATATAGGTAATTATATCGCACTAATGTAGGATAGCATGGGATAGTAATACATGTAACATGACAAAAGAAATATGCAGCCGATATGTTTGGTGGAAATTCACATCGTAGTCACATCACAAGAACAGGGTAAGTGAACAGGAATGGAAACCATTCCATAAGTGAAGGCAAGTATGATGTGCTAACGTGTAAGCAAAAAAACAGAGATCGTTTTGTGAGCAAATTATCTGGCTGTTGTTTTTTATCCCTGGAGAGAGAGCAGTCATGAAGTGTTTAACAAATGAGAAGAAAAGTAATATAGAAGGCTCAAGTTATCACTTAAGAGAGAGCACAAGAGAAAAAATTATTTGAAAAAGGCTACAGTTGTTAATACATTAAACCTCTTAATGTCAAGAGATGTGTAGTCCAGCAGTTGATCATTAGGATTTTATCATTTCATCTGTGGAGTCATAAATTTCTTTGGATTTTAATTAATACTTCAGGGTCTCTTACAGCATAAATACCTGGATTAGATGGAGAGTTGTCTGAGTTAAAAAATACTTGTCCCCTACCACACATGGGTAACAACAGCCTCTGGCTTAAGCCCAGGAAGTCACAGCTGGTATTGGTTGCACCTTGTTCCCTTAACGGCTGCCAGAACAGCCCTTTAACACTGGTTCGGTCTGAGTTGGAAGACCACACCTCACACATTGTCTAGTCTTTTTTTTTCTTATTCTTTCCATTCACTTGGCTTCTTGCCACTTGAATTGGAATTTCGGCGATGGCAGCGTGAAATTCAATATTAAAATATTGGAATGGCAGTAAGCTAATAATTATGACTGCATTCAACATTTGAGCCTTCATTTTTAACTTTCTTGTGGCTGTTGTATAAATAAAGTGGGTAATCCAGAATAAGATATTCACTATGCAGCGGAATGTGAACTGATGAAACTTCCTGGCAGATTAAAACTGTGTGCCGGAGCGAGACTCGAACTCGGGACCTTTGCCTTTCGCAGGCAAGTGCTCTACCATCTCAGCTACCCAAGCAGGAGTGATAGTTCTGCAAGGTTCGCAGGAGAGTTTCTGTGAAGTTTGGAAAGCAGGAGACAAGGTAATGGCAGAAGTAAAGCTATGAGGATGGGGTGAGAGTCGTGCTTGGGTAGCTCGAATGGTAGAGCGCTTGCCCGCAAAACACAAAGGTCCCGAGTTCGAGTCTCGGTCTGGCACACAGTTTTAATCTGCCAAGAAGTTTCAAAATGGGTAATGTTTGCAAAAATATCAAACATACACACAAAGAAAGACAGACAGAAAGAAAGTTGTGTAGTGTAGAAACATTTTATTCAAAAAATACATCTGAATTGTTTCAAAGAAACTGTTACACTGACTTTTAATGGAACACTGATCACACTTGTTGATTTTCAATAGACAGTTTACTCTTTCTTGGGTAGCACAGTAGTAGTATAACAAACATAAAAACTAGCAATTTATTCTGTACTGAGGATATTGAGAGACAGTACAGTGTATCTTACAGCACAGAAACTAATATAGAAATAAATTCAATATACAAGACGATAAATTAGCTGTCGAGTGTAGATTCTCCTTGTCCTCTTTTACCTTAACAGATGAAGTACGAAAATGCAGTCTACTTGCAGTAGCAGAGTACTATCACATGAGAAATGCATAGACTAGATACAACAACACAGAAATAACCACAGACTGTATTGAAAAACTGAATGCCAATCCAAAATGAACTTAAGAGAATGAAAGGAAAGCACAAAGCAATTATAGCTGGAGCCACGAACGATGGCGGTAGAGTTTTGGCTTGTTCTGCGCACCTGCATCATGGATGCATCAACATCTAATGAGCACATTCAGTAGTGTTCTCAAGCGTGGTACTTAATGCCATAGCCAATGCGTGCATTAAATGTGATCGCAGTGAGTTGTTTAGCGCATTTATATTTCATTTGTTGCGAATTGTCATTGCTGATGGTGGTGGTAAGTGATAAATTCTGCATAAGCAAGCGAGAGACCCAGACGTATGCTTCCTTCAAGTGGAAAGAACATACATGCGCGTACCACAACTGTCACTTGGAATCAACCACACCAGTCTGTGCTTAGACATGCGCAAACCATCGTCGTTTGAGGATCAGACTATATAATTAATTTGTTATTGTAAATCAATCAAAAACTGGAAGTGTAATTCCTTTAAAAATGTACGTTGTATATTTCACAATCAGATCATGCAGATCATTTATTTTATGTGCTATTTTACACACACACAAAAAAGCTATGTTAACAAGTAGTATAACAGTAAATTTCATTCTGTATTTTGAATAACTGATACAGTGCAAATTTAAAAAAATTAGATTTTAATGTTCTGTCAATGACAATGGAGCACATACTTGGGCTGGACAAGGATGGTCAGGGATTTTAACTGGCTTTCGTCACACGCACTACAGTACTACAGTAACCTAAATCTGGATGGCCAAGTGGGGTGTGAATGCTGCTCCTCCTGAATGCGAGTTCATTCCATTAACTGCTGTGTCACCATGCTCGATAACAATACTAAAGATCCAATAAAAAGTAACTTGAGGGAAGAAATCTGGATTGTACACTGCTTCCTCATTACAAAGTTGTTAGGATTATGTCACAAAAACTAATTAACACAGAAAATTTCAGGTTTCATATAAAAAGAAATATAAAGAATAGCATGCAAGGAAATGTGGGGGGCGGGGATTGGAAAATAAATTTTATAAAGCTACTACGGAATTGACATAAGCTAAAAGTGTGAAAAAAGTTGCACAGAAAGATTCACTATAATCTTATAATGAAAGTACTGTATAAAAATGAAAATTTGAATTCAGAAATGTATTAAATTCACAAGGAAAAAAATGGGCTGCTCAGTACTTACCAGGAGGAGCTACTTCCAGTTGAGCTCACACACACACACACACACACACACACACACACACACACACAGATAAAGATAGTGGCGCGTCTTTGGGAGCCAGGAGTTCGTTCTTCAGGGCAAAAAGGAGTATATGACATCTTTGTCTTTTGCCTGTGTGAGAGATGTTGGGTCCACCTTAACATGTACAGGGAAGGAAATCAGCTGTGCCCTATCAAAGGAACCATCCTGGCATTTTCCTGAAGCGATTTAGGGAAATCATTGAAAACCTCAATCAGGATGGGTGGACAGGGGTTTGAATCGTTCTCCTTCTCTAATCTTCCCAATTATTTCCTCTCTTCTGTCCTAAAGAAGAAACCTATGGTTCTGGAAGCTACGAGTGTTGTCTTTATTTACTTTTGTTTGTATTTACTCACTGTACTAGGAGGTGTGCTTCCTGAAAGCAAGTACTGACCAGTGCACCTATCACAAAGAATTTACTCCCCAAATGGAGGCAGAACACACAGTATAATTAGGCAAGCTTTTGGAGCCAATGGCCCCTTCTTCAGGCAGAAGAGTTGAAGTGAAAGGAAGGGGGTGAAGGAAAGGACTGGAGAGGTCTAGGAAAAGGGGGAGACAACCAACAATCAGTCTTTGCTTCTCATCCTGTCCGGTAAGTCTCCCCTGACCCTTGGTTCTGGGTGACTGTCCTGAAATCTACCTCTTTTCCTAGACCTCTTCAGTCTTTTTCCTTCACCCCTCTTCCTTCCACTTCAGCCCTTTTGCCTGAAGGAGGAGCCATTGGCTCTGAAATCTTGCCTAATTATAACTTTGTTCCATGTGTGTGCTCTGCCGCTGCTTGATGAGTAGGTTTTTTTATCCATCCAACTGAATTATTTTGTAATAATTGATTGTTTTATTTGTTATACAAAGAATTTACTGTGACTTAATTTTTGAAGTGTAAATTAGATGGAAAAAGATGATAGGCTAAAGCAGGTTGCATGATAAGCTCTAGCTTTATCGATTGACATTCCTCACTGCCACTGTTATAATTTTATACAAAAAACAATCCCACTGCTTGCAGAATAATTTCATGTAAATCTGTCGTCATTCACATAACTAGTGTGCTTTTCATGTACTGCAAGTGTATTTATTGCTTCCTATGATTGTAACTTTTATACACATTATAATAATAGTATTTCCCTTAAAATAATAATGATAATCTCACAAGGAGGAAATAAAGAGCAACAACATATCTGTAGCTGCAACTTTATAGCACAAGTTAATATTGACAGTGTTATGTGTAGGAGCACAGGTGTGTGTGTGTGTGTGTGTGTGTGTGTGTGTGTGTGTGTGTGTGTGTGTGCCTGTTTGACAATTTCACCTTTTGAGAATATTTTATAACACTATATTCTGAGAAACCATAGGTCTGTAAATACTATATTTGCTTTCCTGTCAACTGAAATAAGCATAGAAAAATATCACAATGTATTGAATACAAGTGAATGATTCATTAATGTCTTTCGCTTGATTACACAATAACATCTTACTCAGTGAAACTTCCTGGCAGATTAAAACTGTGTGCCCGACTGAGACTCGAACTCGGGACCTTTGCCTTTGCCGAGTTCGAGTCTCGGTCGGGCACACAGTTTTAATCTGCCAGGAAGTTTCATATCAGCGCACACTCCGCTGCAGAGTGAAAATCTCATTCTGGATCTTACTCAGTGTTATCCATACATATTATACACTGATTTACTTTCTCATTTAAGATATTATCTTTCAGTTGTATTTTACTGCAGTAATTAGGCAGGGAGAAAAATTGAACCCCTTTTTAGTGTAGCAACATGAATCAAATCAGATGTGTTGAGAAAAATTATAATATATTCTTACATACATGTGACACCACATCTAAACTACTTTTTTTACATACTACTTAAAATAAACAAGTAAGTTACAATTACTGGTCTTCCATGTCTGGATGTGTCTCAAATTTGAACAATGGCTTTATTATTTTATAAATTTTGTTCATTGATTGACACTATAGCAAGACTATTGAAGCACAAGTTTACTCAACAGCAAATTTGATCAAGTTTACTCAACAGCAAATTTGTTCTCATGACAATTATTTCACAATAAAGTGAAAACTCGTAAAATAAAGACAAAGTATTCTGTACACCAGTTTGTTAGGTTTTGAGATTCATGAACTTACAGACTAGTGTTGTATGATCTGACTCAGAAAAAAATCTAGTTCTCCTACATAACAAGGCAGACAAAAATACTGCTTCTTCTCAAAAGACACACCTTAAGAAACAATATTACTGTAAAATATGTTGTTTGGCACTATGTAACTATCTGTAATAGGAACTTCTAATATGAGGAAATGTGGAGCAAGCAGGGACAAGGAGAATGTGAATAACAATGCAACTGCTATTCACTGATATGACAGGTTGTCACATGGCAAATATGTGTATCAGTGAACATGCGTATCACGTTATTGCAAAATAGCTGTTCACAGATAAAACTTAGATTGCATATTTAAAGTAATGTAAACAGACACTAGCCCATTTCAAGTTCACAGCCTGGGGCAGGAAGAGAGAACAGGAAAGAAGGGTAGTGGAGTAGAAACCATCTACTTATTGATCTTTAACAACCAAAGATCACTAATGAAGTTGACAGAGAAAGTGGAAATATCACCATAGTTTCTGTGGTGAAATCTCTGTGATAAGCTGCTGAGGTATGTTACTGATGAGTTATCTGGCCAAATTTGTCGCCAGTGCATTTATAATGTCTTCACAATGTTTTTATGGGGTGATGTTAAGAAGAATTCAGCCGACAGCTGATGAAATTGTTGTTTTATTGATACACAACTGGTTTCACATCTTAAAGCAGTATCATCAGGGGCGACCTACGCATTAAAGATTACTATACAGTGTCTCAATTTTGTGGATATGAATGTTAATAAAGGTAATCTCTAAAATATACTCACAATATTAAAAGTTCATAGGTGTACCCATTGCCCCTAGTCAAGCTATATTATACAGTGAATGCTGTCTACATTAAACTGGTGAATGATGAGTGACACAAGATGTAATCAATCAATTTTATAAAAATTGCTAGTGGGTGGATTATGTAGTTATATACTACAGCTTTATTTTAAAATTTGCCTAAAGAAGAAAAAATATGTAAGTGGCGCCCCTTACTAGCAAAGGTCAAATGGCTGAGTATGAGGTCATGCAGTATACAGTGTGTCAAAACAGTTATGATCTACAATTTGTTAATGCAATCAACAGAAGTATATCAAAAAAGAAAAATGTTCTTTCCAACTGCGGATCAGAGACAGATCTTATAACTGTTAGACCAGCTGATGAGACAAAGGAATACTCAAGTTTTAGATGAATACTCCATATGGGTGCAGTACCCAAACTAAACGGGCAGATGTAAGAAACCTAAAAGCATCAATCCAACATATTTTACTTCTTCAGATATAGGCAGTAAACTCAGGCATAAGGACATATGTCTGCTTGTGAGATGTCTGCTTGAGTGTGTATATGTGTGGATGGATATGTGTGTGTGTGTGTGTGTGTGTGTGTGTGTGTGTGTGTGTGTGAGTGCGCGCGCGCGCAAGTGTATACCCGTCCTTTTTTCCCCCTAAGGTAAGTCTTTCCGCTCCCGGGATTGGAATGACTCCTTACCCTCTCCCTTAAAACCCACATCCTTTCATATAGACACTGTGTAGTAGTCTGCACCATGTAGGTTGCACCTGATGATGCGGCTTTAGGCAGTCAAACTGGTTGTGTATCAATAAAACAACAATTTTACCAGCTCTCATCGAAATTCTTGTTAACATCATGCCTTTCAATGGCTGTGGGTGCTCAAAATATCAATTTTCTTTTGTTTATACCTTTTCCCTCCTCAGAACAAATCTGTTGTTCTTCAGATATCATATGGGCTTTGTCCAAGAGCTTTTTTATTTCTGTCACCACAGAAACAAATATTTATCACCATCAGCTCTAAGTGAGGATAGCCAGTCTTACACATAAGTACTTTTCATGACTTACAATCAGATGTAGCTAAAAGTTTATGGCCATTCTCTAAAGTTGGGCCACTTAATGTTAAGTCATTGTTCCAAAACACACCTGCATCACACATTTGTTTACAACAGTGAAGTGCAAAATATTCTGCTTTATCACACAGAGAAATTTTCAGGGGCCAATTTGTTCTACAATTTTCTAGTAGACTTTAAGATATAGCAATGCATTTCCCTTATCTTAAAACTAATTTTTTGTAATAACCTCAGTAATCAAAGTTATACTGCGCATGTTCCCGTACTGCATTGTAACAGAGCTAAGTCACGCAATTCAGGAACATTTTCATTTGTCACTCTTCTTACATATAAGACCATTCAAATTCTACAAATGTTCGCACTAACTGTGGATTTATTAACTGTGTATACCTTGAAGCTCAGTATCAATGGAGAGTTATTTATTCTGGATCAGTATTTCTGACCTGCTAAACACCTAATTTTCCTAACATGTTTTAGTACAGTGCAGTGACACTGAAATGCAACTCACTGATGCAGTGCCAGACCAAAAGACATGTTGAATGAGCACCGAATGACATATATTATTTAATCTAGCACAAAGAACTCCATGAAATGACTCTCCACAAGATAAACCTATAACTAAAGAAGTAACATTTAACATCATATATGAGGTTTTTATCATGGCAATACGAGTTTACCTAATACGAGTTTACCTAATACGAGTCTTCCAGTCTGACATTTCAGATGGAGTAATATTTTCAGAGAATGAACTACAAGTACTATAAATTTGTACTTCAATTCAGAAATTCACACTAGTGGTAGTAATAACTGCGTGTGGTTCAATGGCCAGGTGCCAGTCTTTTAATTGGACGCCACTTCGGTGTTTTTCATGTTCCTAACGTACCCCAGTTATCCAACCGGGGAAAGGGGACCTACAGTTTAATGTGGAATCAGAGCCAGGTGTAGTTCTTGGCGTCTCCTCGCATTGTTGGGAGATGAAGCCTAGGTTACAGGCAGACTGCAAATTTCCATGGTCCAGCTGGGATTCAATCCCCTGACTTCTGTTACCAGGCAGGTTTTTAACCACCAGATCACAATGCAATCAGCAATCAATAGTTGAAAATTTGCACTAGGAATTACATAATTAGATATATATCTACCAAAGCAGTGAACTGCACACACTAATTAAATGAGACCAGAAACACTTTCTATGAGAGAGCAGGTACAGAATACAGACTGAGCACAGTATCATATACTTGGATGTTGACTTATAAAAAATTCAATGAAGAGGAAAAAAAGTATTTTGATCTACAAAATTAATATTGATATATATCAGAAGAAATGTGAATTCTTAAGACGGCATCTGACTGCAGTTAATAAATAAATAAGGATGAGAGCAGAAGAGAGCAGAGCAATAATAAATTAGGAAGTCTTCAGACCTCTCAGAAAACTTTAAATCCATATAACAAACACATACTTCGGAATTACAAGAAACAGTACCAACAAAGGAAAGGGAGCATCATAAAATGTCAAACACACCAAATACAGGACTGTGATAAGCAAGCAAATCTGATTCAGTAAATCTACATTACAAAGCACGCCATATTGATCAGTCAATTGCATCTTGAAAGATGATAATAAGAATGAAAATAATATTTCTACCAAAGGAAAATTAAATTGAGAAAACTAGTAAATTATGAGACAGACTTGCTGGCCAGTACTTACATCTGGAGAACAAAATGTGTAGCACTGGTGATAAATGCATACAACAGTAAAAGTGACACACTACCTACGTTTCAGGACAAATAGTTTCTTCCTTGCAGAAGAAGGAACAATTAGTTTCAAAAGCTACATAGTGCATAACTTTCACAATTACATCGGCAGTGCCACACATTTCGCTTACTACATGTAAGTACTGGACAGCAATTCTGTCTCACAATTGAAAAGAATATTTGAATGATTAGCTGAGATCGTGAAGAGATAAAATAAAAGCATGTAACAGCAAGAACTGTTAAATAAGACTATGCAAAAAACATAGTGTTGCTCATAAAGGTTACTGCCATAGCTCATTCAAGAAAAAAAAGGCTGTATAAAAATCATAAATGAAAATAAAATATAATATAATAGGACAAATAAAAAAAATCTACTCACCAAGTGGTGATAGGGAACACACACACACACACACACACACACACACACGAGGATTTAACTTTCACAAGCTTTTGGAACCAACGGCTCCCTCTTCTGGCAGAAGAGTTGAAGGGGAAGGAAGAGAGGTGATGGAAAAGGACTTACCATCTGGCAAGTCTCCTTGACCCAGGGTTCTGGGTGACTTTCCTAAACTCTACCCATTTCCCTAAACCTCTCCAATCCTTTTCCTTCACCCCTCTTCCTTCCCCTATTTCTTAGTTCAGCTTCTGGTAAACATATGCACATAACTTTTAAAATGTTGTGCACTTTTGTATTTTGGATATATATTATTTACTGACTGCATGGCAAGAGTCTTCAGGATTGATGCGTTTTATGAACATGTTACTAATTCAAACTGTGAACACTATCATAATCACTGAATGTGATCGCAATAAATGGAAAGTTTTCTTTTGAATCCCTTACACTGTGAAGGTGGAATATAGCAACAGGAAGACACCTATAATTATAGTTATAAATTTCAGTCAACTATTTTCGGCAAGATTTTTGCAAATAACTTCAAATCAGGAATGTAATTCTGTAACATCATCCAGATCAACCAATGTAATATCCCCTTTTTTAAGAAATCTATCGTTATGGTTATCTTTCAGGGACACCAGAAAAATATTCCAATGTCTATCAATTTATGATCACTTATTTCTTCCATGAGGTTTTTAAACAACCCGTGAAACAGTTTAGATAATAAAAATTCAATCCCTATAACATAGTAGTTTAAGTAGCTGTCCTGTCTAACCTATTCACAGCACAATATTTTCCTTATTAGGTGAATGTTGCTGCATACTTTCCACACACACACACACACACACACACACACACAGCGGCGTGCAGCTGCGTACACTATGATAGTTAAAAGCAGTCTTATACTGACAACAGAACATGATTACATTTGATAATATTGAAGTACGGGGCAATGATTAATTTAAAAGATTTTGGAAAGGATGAGGCAACGAATATTACCAGCAAAACTATAGGATCTGTAAAAGGTAGTATCTGCAAGACAAAAAAAGACAGGCTTATCCAATATGTAGAATTCAGAAAAAAAGTTATACATTTCATCCCAGGCTCAGACCATTGCGCAAAAAGAATGGTGTATTGTCAGAGGAGAGCACATGTTTCATGTTTCCTGCAGACACAGTTCTGCTGTGGTATGGATAACTGGTGATCACTGTATGTGACTGAAATACCGTATTTACTCGAATCTAAGCCCCGCACTTTTTTTTCCGGTTTTTGTAATCCAAAAAACTGCCTGCTGCTTAGAATCGAGTGCAAAGTAATCAGAAATTCTGAAAAATGTTGGTAGGTGCCGCCACAACTAACTTCAGCCGTTGAACATATGTAGGGCTACACAGGCATGCTTTGCAGGAACAAAGATAAATACTGGCACCAAAATCTCTGCGTCAGTAAAAAAAAAAAAAAAAAAAAAAAAAAAAAAAAAAAAAAAAAAAAAAAAAAAGGTGGAAGACGAGCTTTTTTCTCCGCCCCGAGCTTCAACCACTGCATTTTCATACATTATCCAATGAAGTACATACAAATTCCGTATTGTTCATCTTCGAATGTAGCAGCATTTCAATGTACTAAGAAAATCCGACTGGCAACACTGTTTGGGATGTTTGTCTATATGGCCAACTCTACATTCTAAATTTTTTCCTGCCTGTGAGATGAGATGGTTGCTAATAGAAACTTTTATGAATTGTGAATCACATGCAGTATTCTCTTCACTATAAGAATAATACGAATATAAACATTTTGCCATGTATTCTTTCGTGTTTGCTGCTATCTCATTTACATCCTGTCAGCCTAATAAACTACAAAATTAGTGTGAGACAACAGCAAATGCGGAAGAATATACATATCATGTCATGTTTATATTCGTATTATTCTTATGCCTAATAGTGATACAGTCAGAAATGAAGCATGGAAATTGACTAGATTTTTAAATCTAAGATGAATCTAATTTCTGTGCAGAATGTAATGTACAAAAGAGGCGTCTGCAAAGATTTTCAAACGGAAAAAAAGTTTAGCTAAACTCTGATTCAGAACATCTTCTATCATGCGCAGTCTATTATTTGGTTCTTGTTGATCATTATCAAAGAAAGCAGCAGTGTAAGTAACAACAAATAGCAGTCTCTTGCCATTGTTTCGCTAATGAGACAATTCCACTCTTTTTTTATTGTAAGCAGCGGTAGCGCACAACAAAGCAAGCCATGCCGCGAGCGGCGACAGGTCGTAAACACACATTATCAGAATGCGACAAACAATGCATAACACAGTACAATAATGCATTTTCAGCTTAGAGTAACGTAAACACCTATAACAAAGAGAACGGCACTTATCAGATCAAAGAAAAATAAGCAATTGATTCAAACCAGATGAAGCTTGTGAAAAAGGAAGGGTACCCATATAAAT
The DNA here is from genome assembly GCF_023898315.1 of Schistocerca nitens. Lineage (NCBI taxonomy): Eukaryota > Metazoa > Arthropoda > Insecta > Orthoptera > Acrididae > Schistocerca > Schistocerca nitens. Next base: position 133,070,554 of record NC_064614.1, on the reverse strand, counting down.
ACGGACGGAGCGTCTGACGCATAGCAATGGCTACCTGGTAAAGCTTAACTGCTAAGCTTACAACTCGAACCAAACTACTGTAACTGTATCGTCATTCATTCGACCTAAATTGTGTCTCATATTACAATGGACCACCTTTGTTTCGATTTGGAGGTGCGGCTTAAAACTTTTCTCTCCCCTTGTATTTCGAGTCTCAAATTTCAGGTGCGGCTTAGGTTCGGGAAATTTTTTTTTCCTTGATTTTGAGTCTATTTTTCAGGTGCGCCTTAGATTCTAGTGCGGCTTAGATTTGAGTAAATACGGTAGCGTCGCAACTGGAAATGCACTCCAAAATTGAAGGATGAGGTGTGATCAAAAAGTAACGGGAATTTTTTAATTTTGCGGGCTTTACATGTATGCCGTTTGACTGTTTTTTTTGTTTAATTAAGTACAACACAGATTTCAGCCTTTATGCCATTTTCAAGTGTTTGTCTTTATGTCATTAGCATATATTGTAAGACAATTAACATGTTGTCAAACCTCAAAGTTGATCACAAATTAAGAAAAATATGGGCTCCCCACAAAATGCCAGATGTAAACTCACCATCTTGTCACAGATCAGTAAATATCATGGGAGCACATCATATTTAGTAAAAACAAGCTCATGTTGGTAAATAAAAGATGAGCTCGTCTTTTTTTTTAAAAGAACATGTGCTAATCTTTTGTTTACCAATATAAGCCTGTGTTCCCGCAATTATTTACTCATCTGTTAGAAGATGGTGGTTTTACATCTGGCATTTCCTGGGGAGCCAATATTTTTCTTAAGTTATGGCCAACTTTCAGCTTGATCACACACTAAGTGTCCTGCAATACATGTTAAAGGCATAAAATCAAATACTTGAAAATGGAATAAAACTGTCATATGGTGGTGTGTTCCTTTAAAAAATATTGTATGACTGTTGCTCAGCAATGTCAAAAACTGTTTATACATTCAATTTTCAATTTTTTTTTAAAATCTTGTTGGACAACATATTTCTTATGTTTGTTTGCATTTTCGGTTGTTTTGAATATTTATTTAATTGCTGGCAGTTGAAAAGTGCTCAGTGCACTTTTACTTTTGAAAAAGATGGATAAAAGAATTTGCATTAAATTTTGCTTGCAAAATGGAATAAAGTGCAGCGCTGCATTCGAAATATTGACTGTGGCTTTTAGTGAACCTACTATGACAGGAGTTTACGAGCGATATAAACGTTTCGAAGTGGGTTGAGAAGATGTCGAAGACAACAACCACTCTGTATGCCCTAACACATCAATTACTGATGACAATGTGGAAGAAGTAAAGAAAATGTTTCTGGAAAGTTGTCAAACCACTATCACAGAGGTTGCTGATGATGTCAGCATATTCTCTGGCTCTTGCTAAGCAATTTTTCGGACATTTTGGGCATGAAATTCCGAAATTGCTGAATTTCAACCAAAAACGACGTCACGTAGACATGGCTCAGGCATTGCTGAATGAAGTTGACAACGATTCGGAACTTCTAAAGAAGGCTATAACAGGTGATGAAACATGGGTGTGATGTCAAAATCAAGGCCCAATCGTCCCAATGGAAACTGTCTGAAGAGCTGAGGCCGAAACGAATCTGACAAGTTCAATCCCATGTGAAGAGTCTTTTCAGTGTTTTCTTCATTTAAAATGGAATAGTGCATCACGAGTTCCTGTCTTATGTTTGTACACACAATAAGGAGTACAACCTTGAAGTTATGCACCATTTGAGTGAAGCAATCCAAAGAAAACAACCAGAACCTTGGCGAAATCACTCATGAAAATTACATCATGATAATGCTCCCACTCATACCTCAATGCTTGTTTATGAGTTTTTGGCAAAAAACAAAACTATTATGTTGCCTCAGCCATCGTATCTGCCACACTTGGCCCCCTGCTGCCTTCTTTCTATTCAGAGGCTGAAGAGAAACATGAAATGATGGTGTTTTGCTACCACTGATAAGATAAAAAACAGAATTCTTGAAGGAGCTTAACATCGTAAGAAAACTGAGTCCCAGAAGTGCTTCCAAGATTGGAAAAAATGCTGGCACAAGTGCATTACATCTGAGAGGGATTACTTTGAAGGGGACAAAATTGATGTTGTTGACGGTGATGAACAAATAAAGACTCTTTAAGAAACCAATCATTCCCATTACTTTTTTATCACGTCTCATAGATGGCATAGTATGATTTTTGGGTCACAAAAGGCCTAAACTGCACATAGATACACTGGATAATTTTGTCGGTATAAGGATCATATGCAGTGTCATGTCCAGATGTTATGCAATGGTGGCAACAATCTGACCAAGGTAGTATAGATGTAAATGACGCTGAATGGGAACTCTAACAATGGAAAATCCAGGATGGAATGTAACTATATTATGAGAAGGAAAGTTGCTACTCGCACACACAGATGTTACTCACACACACGACTGCAGTCTCAGGCAACTGAAACCACACTTGGTGTTTCAGTTGCCTGAGACTGCAGTTGTGTGTGTGAGGTGCGAGCTGCGTTTGCGTGAGTGAGTGAGAGAGAGAGAGAGTGTGTGTGTGTGTGTGTGTGTGTGTGTGTGTGTGTGTGTGTGTGTGTGTGGGTGGGTGTTGCTGACAAAGGCCTTAACGGCCAAAAGCTATAATTGTGAGAGTCTCTTTGTTGTGCCTATCTGTGACTCAGTATCTCCACAATACGGTGAGTAGCAGCTTTCCTTCTCATAATACTGAATGGGAACTCTATCTCATGCACCATGCAATTTTCATCTTTTCAGTAAACTGAAAGAAGAACTGGGGTAGAGAGATTCTCCAATGATGACAACATTCAAACAACTGTTCTTGAATGGCTCTGTGGTATGCCACTGGCAAACACTATTCCATTTTCATCAGTAAACACTTTCGGGCTAAGTTGCCGTGGTCGATCTGTAGAACTTCTTCTCCCTGAGAAGACCACGGCAACTTAGCCCGGAAGTGTTTACTGATGAAGACGCCGGCCGTGAAAGCCTACATGGAACTATTCCATTTTTTTTATTTATTTTTTATTCGGGGGAGGGGGGGGGGGTGAGGGAGAGGGGAAAAAAGAAAACAAATGGATGCAAGACAGAAAAGTTTTTAAAATAAGAAAATGGACATTAATGTAAGCATTTTATCTCATAGTAAAATGATGAAAAAGTAAGAGAGACTGCGATAATGAGTCTTCAAGATACATAAGAAAATATGAGTGGCAAAATATGCAAACCTTCTCCGGAAAATAAGATAGCAAGGGGATTGCCTTAAGAGGGGGTATGGGATACCGTTGAGCAAATTCACTCTCAGTAATGAGTAAATAACTGTTAAGCAGAAAACAGGTACAATTATTACAGAAACAGCACTTTCCTGTTTATCATTTGTCTATTCATTTTATAAAAGTAATAAGATTCAGTAGTAAGAATGAAGAACTGACAGATGTGTATGTGCGTATGGAAGAAATGTCTCAACTTATCAATACTAAATACTAATCTCACAGCTTTAAGGGTGGGACAAGACACATTTTAGGTTGCAATTAATTACTGTAGCAGGACTTGTACACGTGTTTTACAAGATGTGATAATCTTATATGAATAAAACACTGTAATAATTTGTCAAATATAACTTGAAAGGCCAGAGAAGTTCTTTTTACTCTCTCTTCTGATTTTTAAGGAAGTGGTACACAATGCAGTCGCTGGAAGTCCACATGAAACTAACGTATTTAATGCAGATTAGTATGCTAAAAAAAGAAAAGGTTAAAAATATTTGTATTAATATCAGACTTTTGGTGGTGTTAATATCATTAAATATTTGTACCATTACATTACTGCAGGTAAATGTAGCCCTACAATGTAATATATTGACTGGGTAACATTCAGTACACGGTATCATTAACACTTATCTAAAACCATGTCTAAAAGCATTTTCATCTTTTTCAGCAGCTTTAGGAGGACAATTATGATGATGATGATAATGATGATGATGATATGGATGGAGATGAAAATGCTTAATAACAAAGAGATTACATATATAGGTGAAACATGACTGAGCTGATTTTACAATGCACAAATCTCCACCAAAAGGTGGTTATTAAAAATGTTTGGGCAAAAAATACATCTCTATTACAACATAAGCCCACATGAAGGAACACACAACTCACAGGAAACCACACTGTCTTTGTTAAGCTAATTTTCTACACTAGAATCACACAGGCATAGTGTTTATGATTTACATATTTCCACTCCTTGCATACCCTATGTTATGATGGACATAAGGATTCCCTGGGAAAGCTGGCACGGCAACAGTGCCGCTGTGTGCAATTGCAGCGGCTACAGCTGAAGGCATTGCATCACCATGATGATACAAATGATTGAGTGTTGAATATCCTTGTACCTGCAAAGGGGCCACAGAGTCCATGGAAACAGCACCAGAGTGTTGAGTATGTTGCATTCTGCTCAGTGCTGCAGGTTCAGGAAGAGCGCGACCAACATGTCCCAGGCCGTGATGTTGTTCCTGATGATGGATCTGAATATTTGGATTCAAATTTTGCAGATGGTGCCGGGAATTTGCAAAAGAATCCGTCCTCCTTGTTCCTGTAAGGTAACTCGCTTCTTCATCAGTCACTGACGGAGATTCTGGAATATGCTGTGAACGATTGGCATGCACTTCAGACACATTTAGATTCAGAGGAGTTATGGTAGTAAGGCCATGCGAATTCAGTATGTCTACTGCAGTCATGCCACGTCTTGTGAGGTTGGGGTTCACAGTTGACATGTTTCTGTCTGCAGAGCCATCTTCGACAGCTGACATATGTTCGTTTCTTGGAATTTGATTAGGGTTTCTGCAAGAATCATTGACCCTTACCATAGATGCTGCTGAAAGAGCCATCATGGGTGTTATTGTGTTTACACTATGGTCAGTATGTGAAATTACAGGTCCCACTGCTACATGGCTCGCATTGCTCATGCCAGTAGAAGAGATACCATAATCTGAATTTGAGGTAGGAATCACACTCTGATGAGGCAACAAATGGGGAACACTGTTAACAGTTGACGGTTTGACACAGGAACTAACGATAGCATTTGTTTCAAAGACAGCTGGCCTCCCATACTCTGAAGAGGGCACTGAAACAATGATGTTACCAGCCTGCGGCCTTCCGGATGAAGAATTCTGTAACACAGGATTTGCATTCAGCCCTGACAGTGTTTCTGAATTCACCATGGCACTCTCTGATGAGATTAATGTAGGAGGAGCAGGTGTTGTTGCACCTGGAGTCTGTGTGGTGGCTTCACTGGTTCCAGAACCATCATCCTCAGCAGCAGCTGCTGCCGCAGCCAGTGATTCTTCGTATACTCTCAGTTCTTCCGGATGCATTTTTCTTTTGTGTGCACGACAGTTGGAACCATTTGCAAATGTTCTGGGGCAAAACATACACGTATACGGCCTTAGTCCAGTGTGAAGATTATGGTGGTTCTGAAATACAAGAAAACCAATATTTCACAATGGACTGATAACGTATGAATATCTCATCCATTAAACTGAAAGTAAATCTAAAATCAATAAAATCTTGTCACTGCTGTTATCTTCAATATTCATCAACAAATCACAATTTTTATGACACTCAACTGAATCAAATTAAAAAGAACAATGACATACAAAAATAAATGTCCTTCAAGTGAAATACATGTCTATCAATTGAAGTGACAAACCTGAAGAAATATGATCAGAATTGTGAAGATTTATTCTTTAACAATAATGAAGAGAGAAAGACTGGAAAATTTGTTACAGTCTCATGCCTATGAATATCCAGTTTTCTTTATACTGTCCAGGATCACACACTTATAATTGTAACATGATACTAGAACATATTCTGGTTTCAAAAATAACTTACCTAAACAAATGAACTTTATCATAGCAATTAGCAAGGTTTCCCAATACAGTGATAATGCAAAATGCTTTCAGACATGATATACCACAAGCCACAGACAGATTTAGTGTTCCTTGATCTTTTACCAACATGCAAACTTTTTGACAGACAAAACAACCATCTTATGGATGGCACATCAATCACAGACAAAGAAGTAAATTCAAGTTTTTGACAGAAACTGTGTGTTGAAATTCTAAACTTTTTACAAATGGCACCATTATCTGTGAAAATCAAACAATGGAAAATTAAGAATGGAATATAACAATATTATCTGTTACTTGTGAGAAATATCTCATTAAAATGTCAAGGGTGTAAAGCCTGGCAAGTAATTATTAATACTGAAAACTGTGAAATTCACAAAGCATAAAAATGTAGTGCCTCTGACTACATATATTTATTTAATCACAATTCGCTGGTGTCACATCGTACAAACGACAGAGACTAAAACCAACTATTGGATTTGGGGTCCACCTATTATGCAAACAATGGTTATTTATAAATGATCAAATATATGAGGGTTGTTCAATAAGTAATGCCCAACATTTTTTAAAAAGCCATTAATACACATGGAAAAAGTCCATGTTGGTGTTTCACATTTGATGTTTGTTCTGTACACAGGTGAAGTTTCGAACCGTTTTGGCAGATGTCAGAGCCATAGTACAGCTTCAAAATGGCATCTACATACAACTCACGTTACAAGCAGCATGCTGATATTGAGGACTTTTGTGCAGAAAAAGAAACCGTGGTGATCATCCATAAACATTTGTGTGCAGTGTATAGCGATACTGCAGTTGGTAGGAGTATAGTTAGGCGATGGCTAAAGAAATTTACAGCTTCAGGAATTGTGGAAACAGAGCTCCATGGTCAGCTACGTACAGGACTTCCTGTCACAGCCACTGCTCCAGACATGCTTTCGTTTGCAGGTCTGTGAACACGGATGCTGACACCTTAGAAGACTGAAGTGACCACAGCATACTCATCACGTAGATGTAGAGGAACAGGCAACACTTGGCCACTGAGTATGTTGAAATACACATCCAAATCAATGTCGAAAGTAACCTGAACAAACGGATCCCAAGCGAGGTACAGAAGGTACTGTTGAAACATCACAGCACCACCTCTAACCTGAATTACACCCTCCACAAACTGCAGGTTCAACACTTGTGTAGGCTCTAGGTCTTGTTTCTGTGTTATTTGGTCAATTTGAGATATCCAGCTTGTATGCCACAGAGAGTAATGGCCTTTTGTGAGGTACAGGATGCTGAATGTCCACTGCATGCAATCCACTCACAATATTCACTCAGTAATTGGTTGAGATGCACCTGCATTCACTGACAGCAATGATTCCTGCTGTGTTTGAAACAGTGTGTGATTGAGAAGGTGTGATACTCATCTCTGCTCCCTGTTGGTTACGATCTTTCTACAACCATTGTTACTATGTCATGTTACATAGCTGTACGCGGTACACCATTCCTTGTAGACATGTTGGACAATTCACTTTGATACACCAGCAAATTTAGCAACTTCAATCATAGTTGGGTCAATGGCAGGTCGTGTCTCCAGATCAACCCATCTTACTGCACTGATTCAATACAACTAACTGTCACACAATTTCACTGCCACTACTTATGCCGACAGCGAAGCATCACATGACCATCTAGTACCAGTTCTAGGCCAACTACAACATTATGAAGTATCCAGTGCGCTCTTTTGAGAGTGTGACAAATTTTTTTCCTGTGAACTTATTAAATTTGTTGTAGACATATGGTAATAGTGCTTCACGCTGCACATGCGTGGATGGCGGGGTGGTGCACCAAGCCAATCCAGTGGAGTATGAGTGCTTGAGTGTGTGTGTGTGTTTAGACTTTATTGGCACTCAACGGTGAGCTTGTCAATGGCCTAAAATATTTCAAAGACAACAAATGTGGATAAAATCACTAAAATTGTTGCACACAGCAAGAACGAAATCTACAAAATGACACTCATGCACTGACTCTCACCTCACCTCATGAACATTCACTCACACGATAACGCCACCTCACACACCTGAAGACAAAAGAGAATGCTTGTAAGGAGCTACATCATGGCTTAAACAGAAGTAAAACAATAGAGGAGCTAAAACAATGGCACAGGGATATCTCACCAGCTGGCTGCTTACAAAAATGTGGGTAAGCCAGTCACCCTGTTAACACATTAAGAACATCTCCCTAAAATTTTGGAAACACAATGGATAAAAGACAAAACCTTAAAAGTCATCACATTCATTTGAACATCACTAGATCTGCTGGCAGATCTGCCGCTGCCCTCAGTCCGAAAATAAAACAGTCTAGTAAAATGTGGCACACAGTGATCTGTATGCCACAAGCACTGCATATTGGAGGGACGTCACATCGGAGCAAGAAGCTGTGCGTCAGGGGACTGTGGCCTATGTGAAGACGAATAAGGAGGACCTCATCCCGTCTTTGTGGCTGAAAGGAGGTACGCCATGGCTGCGTAGTGAGCTTTACTATATGCAGCTTATTATCTGTCACTTCTAGCCACTCACCTTTGCACCGATGCATGATTCTGTACCTTATTTTCTTATTTATTATTCAGATATAAACCTAAGTACAGATACATTAACATAATTTTGTGCTAATGACACTGGGCAGAGACACGCAGTCTTTGTGTCAGCACTCTCTGTCAGAGCGCATATGTCAACACAACTGCTATACACAGCAACTCACAACAGTATAGGAGTGGGCAGCCTCACCACACTGTGCACCACTGTCAACTCTGCTACCCTACGCCCCCTACTCAGTCACTCTGAACGGAATAGCAGAAAGTGTAGCAACAGATAATGTACGCTTTTATGGCAAACCCATGCATTTCCTATTGGATAAAGATTACTCTTTCTAACTTCTGTAAGCTAATAGCTTATGGCTGTGATGACTCCTCCAAGAGTCTTTCATTGGGCATTATCGACACAGGAGCAAGTCCCTGGGTAAATCTTGGAGGATGCTGAAACTTTTTGTAACAAAAGTGAATCAAGTTATTATTAACAGTTAAACAAGTCGACAAGAGCTCGTTTATTTATTCCATTTTTTAATCTGTGTGGACTATCTTTGACATTGTTTAAAATGTCAATCAAAGTTTACAATATTAAGAAAAGGAAAGTTGCTACTCACCATATAGCGGAGATGCTGAGTCGCGATAGGCACAACCCCAGATCACGTAAGAAACAGATTGCCCGATCGCTTGGTCTAGCTGGCAACCCTTGTCAGGGAAAGGCCACCAGGCGGCAACAGCGTCACACCCTTATTTCTGGAATCAACCACTAGATGGCACTCCGTTCTGTGAAATATATGGCAACATCGGCCAAACGTGTGCAGCTTTCCACTATTTGGCGTCTGTGAAGTACAGCTGTTTCTGACATATCGGCGGTAGTGGATCGAGTCGTCATACCGAGGACCTACGAGTATATCAACTGTGGAAGGAGTAGACGAACAAATCCTCAACTAAAAATGTTCAAATTTCCCATCAAAGATAAAGAAAGGTTACGCGAGTGGATTTTAAATTAAGGTAAATCAATAAATCAGTTACGAGTAAGAATTAATAAAGAGCCATAAGCATTCGATCCTATTTAAATTTTGTCAATGTTATATTCGATATAACGTGGCAGCCCTTCCTGTACAAGAATCATATCATATAATTTTTAAATGAAATCTTTGCTGCGATTTGGACTTTTTAAAACTGTTTGTTCACTTCACTATCGTAATTTTGGGTGTAGAGGCATTTTTGTGTGCAATGTGAAAACTGAAACCAATATAACATATGGATAACAAAATGCAAAGCATAGTCTGGTAACATTTGGTAAACAAGTTAAGAAGCATTACCTTAAAAGACCTTTCCCTTGGTACTTGAAAATGGCTCTAGAGCTGAAATCGCAACAGTGAAATAAATAATAGCCGTCATCTAACTGCTAGATCATCGGTCCCTCTAAATCCTGGTATATACTAGAGCAAACGAGTGTAAAACATCGTTTACACTGCTGCAAACGAGTATTCATAGATAATTCGCCAATGTTCACTGCCATTCGTTTATACTTGTGAACAAGCGTTTATACTGGAATGAAGGGAGGAGAATAGAAGAGAACGAGCATAACATGCAAACTATAGACGGTGCCTATTTTAATTTTTTTTAATCTCTGCGCTAATAATCCTCTCACAGCTTTCACTTGAAAACAACACTACTTGTAGTAACAGGTCTGCGCGAGTTCGGATATCCCCAGTAATAACTGTGTCTGTTGCGAATATTTGCGGGTTATCTTTAAACTGTACAAAGTAAATTTTTAACATAATTATGGTTTGCCGTCTGTGGCTCTTCAAAGTTGACACCGCCAAAATATGCTCGAAAAACACGCTTTCACTTGTACATTACCGCGTTTGCAGCCCCCTTTCAACAACAATCCAAAATTCATCGTTTTGTGCCACTCTTATATCATTTACAATAAGTTACATGCAAAGTAAAAGAATTTAAATTTGAAATGACTGTCACTGAAATATGTCCAGCCTTAATTCGCATCATAACCGAGTGCGGATTTTGAAAACTTCCTAGTGTTAACCTGCACGTGGAGATCTTTTTTACCACCATAATCCGTATCAGAAGAGCTGTACAGCAAAGAGGAAATCGACGGCATGGAAGGCGAGTGTAAAACCCTTGCGACTGCAATACAGTCTGCATTTAAACAGTAACCCGCGAGAAATGTTTGTGTGTTACTTTTCATTTATTTCATTTCGCATATGATTGTGAGAAATAAACTTGGTTTGTAGAATTACAGGAGCTAATCTACAATCTTACATTGAAAACTCGGGAAAAACCACAGCCGATAATGAGCTACAGTCAGCAGTGTGACGAATGCATTTCGCGCGCAGCGCTCTAGCCGAACGCAAATGAGCATCATTCACGTCACCGAAGATACAGCGTTGCCAATTCCGCGACATGGACAGGTCAGTTAGCATTGTAGCGTCGCCTGTGACATCTGTTGACTGACGGGAAAACTATTTTTACGGTTGCCTGTTCTGCCCTAAGGACGGTCAATCTGTTTCTTACGCGATCTGGGGGCACAACAAAACCACTGTTACAAATAAACCTTTCGGCCATTAAGGCCTACCTCAACAATAGAACACACACACACACACACACACACACACACACACACACACACACACACACACACAAACACACACACGCACACGCACACAACTCTCACAAAAAAAAAAAAAAAAAAAAAAAAACTGCAGTCTCAGGCAACTGAAACCACACTACGAGCAGTGTTCCACTCCCATCATGCACTGGTGCTGCTGCTCGCAGTGTGGTTTCAGTTACCTGAGACTGCAGTTTTTTTTTTTTTTTTTTTGTGTGAATTGTGTGTGTGTGTGTGTCTCGTCTATTGTTGACAAAGGCCTTAATAGCCAAAAGCTTTATTTGTGACAGTCTTTTTGCTGTGCCTATCTGCAACTCACCATCTCCGTTATAAGGGGAGAAGCAATTTTCTCTTTCATAATACTGTTACATTCCATCCTGGATTTTCCATTGTTTGACTTTTGCTATCAAAGTTCATTCAGTTAAAAATGATGTTTAGATGCTTTATGGTGTACACAGTTTTTTTTTTTTCTCTTAACAAATATTAATGTGTGTGATGACGATTTTATTCTGCTGCAACAATGGATATTGGCCCAGGAGTACTAACAAAAAAATAAAAAAAACTGCATTAGTGCTCAACAATGCCAACTGAGTAATTTTGTGTGATGCATTTGGAAAATGTTAACTGATGCTGAGCTGTGTTCATGAAACTCATGGAAAAGAAAACATATCCTCTTAACAACAGTAGTTGTGATTAGTTCATGCATGGAGATGACAGAACAAGGCACATCCTGGGGAAATTAAATGGAGTGAATTACACTTCCTGATCATACCAAATGGAAATGATTCTAATAGATTCTGATTTGTGGAGTATAACTGAGCCAGGTGAGATGGAATCTGGTGAAGGTGCATCAGCTGCTGATAAAAAGACATACATATTACACCAAGGTAAGATGCTAGATTGTACTTTACATATGTGACAGGCAGCAAATGCAATTACAAAATCTGATACACTGTATGATAAACAGTACAGAGAGAACTTCAAAAATTATACACCCCAAAGGACAGCACCATTTCCCACTTGTGATGAAGCAAGCTGGGATATTTTTACTTCCCCTTTTTTTTCCATCTGCCTCCTTAAATTCGTTTTTTAACTTTTAACTAATTGCCATTAACATACGTGAATACAATCTGCATTTTCATAAAAAAAGAGAGGTTGGCCCTCAGTTTTAAAGAATATAACAACAGATCTAATTTTGTGCTTAGTTTTATGTATGTAATTGATTTTCCAATTTATTTTGACTATTCCTAGTTAGTATCTTTCATTATAGGGTGAAATCAGTAATTGTTTCATAACTTAAATTCTGCTGTTGACTTATAAACAAATATAAATTCTGCAATAATCATAAGCGTTTGGAAGACTAAACACTAACATTCTTTAAGTATTTATTTGGCTCTATTAGAAAACATGTTAGCAAAGCTAGCCCTTCATTAATTCCAAAGTAATTAACAGTTTTGTCAAAAGTATTGTTTGCGTACTTATAATTGTTAATTCCATGGTTTAAACAAATAATTCGAACTAACTCTTGTAGCACAAGAAAGGGTTAAAAGGAATGAATTTTTCATTGTATTCAGTTAATTTAATAAGTTAAGTTCTAATTGCAATTTTGTAAATTAAACATCGAACAATGTGAAGTTTCAGTACCTATTATTGTGAGGCTGTATAAGGGCCCAATTTTTGGCCCCAAGAGAGTCAGTCCATGGCCTAGTTTCGGACGAGAAACCCGAGTTGGTTAGAACAACAACAATGCATCAACATAACTGTGAACTAAGTGTAAAACAATTCGGCCATATGTTAAAACAATGACAGTGTATGCTCCATACACACATTGCTATTCTGTAAGAACTGTGAACTGTGTGGTTAGGTTTTTACTGCTCGTAGATGTTCAACAGGAAACCACTCTAGCAGTATTTGGATGTTCCCCTGCAACCTATTAATGAGACTTATCGAAGGTTAAACAATAGTGCACTGGCCATATGAATATGTATTATTGGGGGTGTGTGAAAAGTGAAAGTAAATAACTGAAACGCAAATGTGCTCCTGTTGGCTACATTATTTACAGTGGACAGTACTGCAGTTCCACCCCCTACTTTTTGAGCCAGTACGATGACACAGAGGACAACAAGTGAAGAAATAAAAGCAGGGTGAACCGTCACAAGTGGTGTCCCAACATGAGGAATTTTGTACGTAGCCACATTAAACAAGGACTTGCAAAACTTGTACAGGGAACTCAAGAGTGGTTTACAGTCAGTGATGCAACAGCCAATCCGCACTTGGGTTTCATGGCCACAGTACGACAGCAGCCCATCAGTGAACAGGTTCTATGAAAGCAGCCATTGAGTACAGGAGCAGCCAATCAGCACGCAGGTGGACACAGCTGACCAGGATAAACAAGATGCCTCGCTGAGAGAATTACAACTTGCCACAGCTATGCAGACGATGGACCGAGATGACAACCGCAGCAGCAGCAGCAGCAATAACAGAGCAGCAGAAGAAGAGTGAATAAGAATAATGTAATTTCATAGCAAAAGCTGTTTTGTATTAAGTGATACATTATGAGTGACCTTAATGAACAAGGCAGTGCTTATGAATTAACTTACAGTTTATATACAAAATTTTACTACACCAAAAACGTGTTCATATCAGCACTGAACTTTTTTAAAAAAAAAGTACCAAATTGTGTATAAATATTACCTTTTGATTTGGCATTCAGAAAGACAAAGTTACTTTCTTACACAGGACAGTGAAAGAATATCTTCACAGTAATTTGTTGTGAAAATGTTACTGCTTATGAATCACACTGAATCAATGAAGAACTGAAAAAGGCATAACGATAACACACTACTGTGCTCTCTTGCACCCTTTTATTACAGTTGCTAAAATTTAAAACACTGTTCACAGCAAATGTAAATATTTAATTGTGATTTTGGTATGATTAAATAAATAACTTTGTGAGTTATAATTCCTTTCAGTGCTGCCTGTGTAGATTGGGCAAGGTTAAAATGAAAGTTAGGTCCCAGGATGAGAGGGAACCACATGGTGAAAGGTGGGCCCCACTCATCCTGGGGTCTGAGTGACCTGAACTTCCCTTGAAAATTCTCCAACCAATCCCTCTCTCTTCCTCAAGATAGGAACAAATAGCTACGATAGTGTTGTGCACTTTTACACATTAGTATCAATAATACTAAATATTTCACATCCAGAAGTTAACTACTGCACAGCAACTCTGTCTCACAAATTTCTAAACCACTAATTTAATGATCTGATAAATATTTTATCTCAAAGCTGCCAAATACAAACAAGCTGCATTAATAATAGACAAATTTAACACAAACCTTGAGATCCTTTGGGCGTCTGAAGGCTTTGCCACATGTAGCACACTGATAAGCTCTGATATCCTTATGAATAAGCAGATGTGTACGTAATGTGCGACGTGTCGATAACTGGTGAGGACACATGGGACATTGGTACGGTGTTTCACGATGTGTATCCATGTGAATTTTTAGTCGGTATTTTGTTTTGAAGCTGAAGCAAATAGTAAGTCTTCATAAGAAACACTACATTATATATTTCCCAGACATACTACAATCATTCCATAAAGCAAAAACTCTTTGTGTACTTTTCCTCTTTCTGAAACAATCATTTTCCTTCTTCAAATACCAAAACACTGAAACAGATTTATGATGAAATAAAAATGGACTGGTTCTGAAAATTGTCTCTGGATGGGAGTCTGAGTAGGAATTTCTGAACACAGTAGGGAGATGCAGGGAGGGAGAGAGAGGGCGGGTAAATATTATATATATATATACCACATACAAGTCTCTCATCATAACAGATATTGTCATGTTTACAATGTTTTCTGTCTACTAAGTTCTGTGAGACATCATAGGGGCAGGGGGTTGGGAGGGAGGGAGGGGGGGGGGGAGGGGAGGGGAGGGGGAGGTGTTACAGAAGCTACAGGTTGAATAATTCAATAATTAATGATCTTCTCACTGTAAAGTTGCAAGGAAACAAGTGGTGGTAAATTTAATCAGAACATCAATAACTTTAAGCAAAAAAGTGTAAGTTAATTGACTTTTATCTCAGTGTAAAAGAGTCACATATATTTAGATTTGATTTTGGCTAACTGTCCCTATTACTCTAAAAGTATCTGTAGAGCAAACATATTGATATAATGATTCTCTTTGAGAATGCACTTCACAATAAAGAATTCTACTGACACTGATATGAAATGCCAAATTTCCTTTATTTATTAGAGCAACACCTTCACAAAAAAGATACACTGATAAGACCAATTTCACAACCCCCTTCCCCAACCAGCAAGTGTGTGTGTGTGTGTGTGTGTGTGTGTGTGTGTGTGTGTGTCCGTCCTGCACTAAGAAACAGTGAGTGTGTTACTCTACATCAAATACATACATCTGCTCAACAGCCATTTGTCTTGTCATGACAGAAACTGTCATGCTGTTGATGCTGCACAGAATTTAGTTAAAGGGAAACATTTATATACCATATTTAAGTCTCTCACCATAACAGATATTGCCTTGTTTATAGTGTTTCCCATTAACTAAGTTCTGTGAGGCATCATCAGCATGACAGTGTCTGTCGTGATAAGACAAATGGCCTTTAAGCTGAACCCCATTTTTGCATTACTGGATTTTACATTGTTCCACTTTTTACATTCATCTTTGTCGGTCTCAATAGGTGTCCTAGTCTCTCAATACAATGCTTTCCCATCATTAATGATTCTGTGTTACAACATTTCCCACAATTTAAGTTTTATTTGATGTTATCACGACCTTCAACATTGATTTTTAGACAGATTTCCTCAAAAAGTGCATTGTGTTCCTGCTCAAAGTCAGCCTTGGAACAAAGCAGAAAATGCAGATTATATGCAAAGTTACAGATTCTGTAACATAACACTAGTGCGATAAGCAACATTTTTATTGTCAGCGTGTTGGATCATGGCCACCTGCATTATAGGTCCACAGTGTTTGGAAAAATGGTCATGTCCTGACATAACCACAATCACCAGAACGAAGATGAAGAATGCAAGAGAAGAGAAGGTGGTGAAACGATGAGCACTGATTAGGAACACACCACGACAGGAGTGGCCTCTACGAGAGGAGAATATAAATGCCGCTCCTGCCAGCCTTGGCCGCTCAGTATCGGCTCAGTATTCGGAGAATATATGGAAGTATACGGATAGGTCTAGCAGAGAATGCTACAATAGCAGTTATTAGTGATCCACAAACTGTGTAGGGACCAATGACCGTTGCAGTCTGGTCCCTTTAATCCCACAAACCAACCAACCACAAACTGTGTGTCAAACTTGCATAAACATTATTCATAGCAAAGGACTCGGATTTACGTTGCATGTTGCCCATCGCTTGTGACACCATTGTTATATCGTAGTTAAGTACTGTCAATCTGCTTCATTGAATTAAAACTACTTATGTTATTTGCCTGAGTTGTTGTATAGCATTCTGAGAACACAGCATCCCTTAGGCACCCTACACGAGATGAGTGGGCAAGACCCATAGGGCAGTATGCTAAATCACGATCTTATGACAGAGATTCTAGTAGCAACCTTCCTTCTGCTTATTGTGTTAAATTACAACAGCTTTAATTTAATTTTACAGTCATTTACACAAATAAACACCACTTTTGAAGACAGCTGTCTCTATAATGGGCTTTCACGAATTGTCACTATTTACACATGAACTACGCCAATTAGTTCTAGGCGCGTTGTCTTAGTTTGGTAAGACCTGAGGTCACAGGTAAACATTCCTCCTCGAGATGCTCTGTAACATGATGATAATTTCCAACCTCTTTCTCACCCAGGATGTCCCTGAGCTGAGTGACTTTGTTGGCAGCAAGCTGTAGGTTACATGCCTATTTTTCTCTGTTTACAAAGACTGCTAACTTTAGTGTCTTAACCAGTATCGTGTTTCAAGTTTTGTTTACCATAATTATATAATGATTATGGATAAAACACCCCCACCCCCCCATGGACCTTGCTGTTGGTGGGGAGGCTTGCGTGCCTCAACGACACAGATAGCCGTACCGTAGGTGCAACCACAACGGAGGGGTATCTGTTGAGAGGCCAGACAAACGTGTGGTTCCTGAAGAGGGGCAGCAGCCTTTTCAGTAGTTGCAGGGGCAACAGTCTGGATGATTGAATGATCTGGCCCTGTATCACTAACCAAAACGGCCTTGCTGTTGTGGTACTGCGAACAGCTGAAAGCAAGGGGAAACTACAGCCGTAATTTTTCCCGAGGGCATACAGCTTTACTGTATAATTAAATGATGATGGCGTCCTCTTGGGTAAAATGTTCCAGAGGTAAAATTGTCCCCCATTCGGATCTCCGGGCGGGGACTACTCAGGAGGACGTCGTTATCAGGAGAAAGAAAACTGGCGTTCTACGGATCGAAGCGTGGAATGTCAAATCCCTTAATCGGGCAGGTAGATTAGAAAATTTAAAAAGGGAAATGGATAGGTTAAAGTTAGATATAGTGGGAATTAGTGAAGTTCGGTGGCAGGAGGAACAAGACTTTTGGTCAGGTGAATACAGGGTCATAAATACAGAATCAAATAGGGGTAATGCAGGAGTAGGTTTAATAATGAATAAAAAAATAGGAGTTGGGGTAAGCTACTACAAACAACATAGTGAACGCATTATTGTGGCCAAGATAGACACGAAGCCCACGCCTACAATAGTAGTACAAGTTTATATGCCAACTAGCTCTGCAGATGACGAAGAAATTGCTGAAATGTATGACGATATAAAAGAAATTATTCAGGTAGTGAAGGGAGACGAAAATTTAAGTCATGGGTGACTGGAATTCGAGAGTAGGAAAAGGGAGAGAAGGAAACATAGTAGGTGAATATGGATTGGGGCTAAGAAATGAAAGAGGAAGCCGCCTGGTAGAATTTTGCGCAGAGCATAACTTAATCATAGCAAACACTTGGTTCAAGAATCATGAAAGAAGGTTGCATACATGGAAGAACCCTGGAGATACTAGAATATATCAGGTAGATTATATAATGGTAAGACAGAGATTTAGGAACCAGGTTTTAAATTGTAAGACATTTCCAGGGGAAGATGTGGACTCTGACCACAATCTATTGGTTATGAACTGTAGATTAAAACTGAAGAAACTGCAAAAAGGTGGGAATTTAAGGAGATGGGACCTGGATAAAATGAAAGAACCAGAGGTTGTAGAGAGTTTCAGGAAGAGCATAAAGGAACAATTGACAAGAATGGGGGAAAGAAATACAGTAGAAGAAGAATGGACAGCTTTGAGGGATGAAGTGGTGATCGCAGCAGAGGATCAAGTAGGTAAAAAGACGAGGGCTAGTAGAAATTCTTGGGTGACAGAAGAAATACTGAATTTAATTGATGAAAGGAGAAAATATAAAAATGAAGTAAATGAAGCAGGCAAAAAGGAATACAAACGTCTCAAAAATGAGATTGACAGGAAGTGCAAAATGGCTAAGCAGGCATGGCTAGAGGGCAAATGTAAGGATGTAGAGGCTTACCTCACTAGGGGTAAGATAGATACTGCCTACAGGAAAATTAAAGAGAACTTTGGAGAAAAGAGAACCACTTGTATGAATATCAAGGGCTCAGATGGAAACCCAGTTCTAAGCAAAGAAGGGAAAGCAGAAAGGTGGAAGGAGTATATAGAGGGACTATACATGGGCGATGTTCTTGAGGACAATATTATGGAAATGGAAGATGATGTAGATGAAGATGAAATAGGAGATATGATACTGCGTGAAGAATTTGATAGAGCACTGAAAGACCTAAGTTGAAACAAGGCCCCGGGAGTAGACAACATTCCATTAGAACTACTGACAGCCTTGGGAGAGCCAGTCTTGACAAAACTCTACCATCTGGTGAGCAAAATGTACGAGACAGGCAAAATACCCTCAGACTTCAAGAAGAATATAATAATTCCAATCCCAAAGAAAGCAGACGTTGACAGATGTGAAAATTACCGAACTGTCAGTTTAATAAGTCACGGCTGCAAAATACTAACGCGTATTCTGTACAGACGAATGGAAACACTGGTAGAAGTCAACCTCGGGGAAGTTCAGTTTGGATTTCGTAGAAATATGTGAACACGTGAGGCAATACTGACCCTACGACTTATCTTAGAAGCTAGATGAAGAAAAGGCTCACCTACATTTCTAGCATTTGTAGACTTGGAGAAAGATTTTGACAATGTTGACTGGAATAATCTCTTTCAAATTCTGAAGGTGGCAGGGGTAAAATACAGGGAGCGAAAGGCCATTTACAATTTGTACAGAAACCAGATGGCAGTTATAAGTGTCGAGGGACATGAAAGGGAAGCAGTGGTTGGGAAGGGAGTGAGACAGGGTTGTAGCCTCTCCCCGATGTTATTCAATCTGTATATTGAGCAAGCAGTAAAGGAAACAAAAGAAAAGTTTGGAGTAGGTATTAAAATCCATGGAGAAGAAATAAGAACTTTAAGGTTCGCCGATGACATTGTAATTCTATCAGAGACAGCAAAGGACATGGAAGAGCAGTTGAACGGAATGGACAGTGTCTTGAAGGGAGGATATAAGATGAACATCAACAAAAGCAAAACGAGGATAATGGAATGTAGTCAAATTAAGTCGGGCGATGCTGAGGGAATTAGATTAGGAAATGAGACACTTAAAGTAGTAAAGGAGTTTTGCTATTTGGGGAGCAAAATAACTGATGATGGTCGAAGTAGAGAGGATATAAAATGTAGACTGGCAATGGCAAGGAAAGCGTTTCTGAAGAAGAGAAATTTGTTAACATCGAGTATAGATTTAAATGTCAGGAAGTTGTTTGTGAAAGTATTAGTATGGAGTGTAGCCATGTATGGAAGTGAAACATGGACGATAAATAGTTTGGCCAAGACGAGAATAGAAGCCTTTGAAATGTGGTGCTACAGAAGAATGCTGAAGATTAGATGGGTAGACCACGTAACTAATGAGGAAGTATTGAATAGGATTGGGGAGGAGTTTGTGGCACAACTTGACAAGAAGAAGGCATCGGTTGGTAGGATATGTTCTGAGGCATCAAGGGATCACCAATTTAGTATTGGAGGGCAGCGTGGAGGGTAAAAATCGTAGAGGGAGACCAAGAGATGAATACACTAAACAGATTCAGGCTGCAGTACGTATTGGGAGATGAAGAAGCTTGCACAGGATAGAGTACCATGGAGAGCTGCATCAAACCAGTCTCAGGACTGAAGACAACAACAACAACAACAACAACAACATGGATAATAAGTCTCACATTAGAACAAAAATATCTTTTTAATGTGGTTGCATGAAACACTTTTGGTTCCGTGTTTTATTTACACCACCGGACGTGACTGAAACCAAGAGGGAAACCATTGTGTGTTTGTGTCAGCACTTGGCCACTGCCTTTGTGAGTGATGATTTTTATAATGTGGAGAGACACTTAGAGCTAACTGCTGTTAGAAAGGAACGAGAACAATTAATTATCTCAGATTTTTTAAATAGGCAAAATTTAAACTGTTTTAATTTCATATTTTGAACAATATAAAGGATTAATGGAAAATCTCATATAAAGATGTGAAACAAATACTAACAAAGAGATAGAGGGGCTGGCCAGTACTTAGCTCAGTACAGCCGATAGATACACATAAAACAGAACTGAAAATTTAAGTTCCTAGCTTTCGGAACAAATGTTCCTTCATCGGGGAGGAGAGAGGGGAAAGAAAGGGAAGAAGGGAAAGGAGATTCAGTTACTCACAACCCAGGTTATGAAGCAACAGGGATAGGAAAATAGGGAGGGTAGCAAGGATGGAGGCATGGTTGTCAGAGGGAAGCCAAAGATATTCTACTGTAAGTACTGTGCCAGCTTCAAACCAAAGAGGATGCATACAGAAGTAAAGAGATATATAGTATAAAGATAAACACAACTATGTAGGATGAAAAGATGCGTGAATGGCTAAAGAGGAAAGGGAAAGAGGAGAAGACTGAAGAGTGAATGGGAGTGAGGTTGTTTAACGTAGATTCAGTCCAGGGGGATGGCGGGATGAAAGGATGTGTTGGAGTGCAAGTTCCCATCTCCGCAGTTCAGAGGGACTGGTGTTCACTAGGAGATGCCCAATACCCAGTAGCGGAGCATGCCCTC
Source organism: Schistocerca nitens (assembly GCF_023898315.1). Classification (NCBI taxonomy): domain Eukaryota; kingdom Metazoa; phylum Arthropoda; class Insecta; order Orthoptera; family Acrididae; genus Schistocerca; species Schistocerca nitens. The sequence continues at coordinate 133,049,261 of NC_064614.1, read as the reverse complement.
CAGCATAATTCTAGGGACCTAGGAACCTGCTACACCGTACGTGCCATTTGGCTTCTCCCAGCCAACACCAGTCCCTCTGAACTGCGGAGATGGGAACTTGCACTCCAACACATCTTTCATCCCGCCATCCCCCTGGACTGAACCTACGTTAAACAACCTCAGTCCCATTCACTCTTCAGTCTTCTCCTTTTTCCCTTTCCTCTTTAGCCATTCACGCATCTTTTCATCCTACATAGTTGTGTTTATCTTTATACTATATATCTCTTTACTTCTGTTTGCATCCTCTTTGGTTTGAAGCTGGCACAGTACTTACAGTAGAATATCTTTGGCTTCCCTCTGACAACCATGCCTCCATCCTTGCTACCCTCCCTATTTTCCTTTCCCTGTTGCTTCATAACCTGGGTTGTGAGTAACTGAATCTCCTTTCCCTTCTTCCCTTTCTTTCCCCTCTCTCCTCCCCAATGAAGGAACATTTGTTCCGAAAGCTAGGAACTTAAATTTTCAGTTCTGTTTTATGTATATCTATCGGCTGTACTGAGCTGAGGTAAGTACTGGCCAGCCCCTCTATCTCTTTGAACAATATAAAGGGAATGATAAATAAGAGTAATTTATTCATTTATGCTTGTTGTGGTTCCTGTTCCTTCCTGTATTTTATACTTTCCTGTATTGTACACGTTTTTGGGTTAGTCTGCTGAAAAGTGTAACAATGGGTTTTTTCTGTATTTCACGTAGTGGTGCACTCACTGTTTCTTACAAGGGAACCTCCCCATCGCACCCCCCTCAGATTTAGTTATAAGTTGGCACAGTGGATAGGCCTTGATAAACTGAACACAGATCAATTGAGAAAACAGGAAGAAGTTGCGTGGAACTGTGAAAAAATAAGCAAAATATACACACTGAGTAGTCCATGGGCCATATAGGCAACATCATGGACAATGTGAGCTCAGGAGCGCCGTGGTCTCGTGGTAGCATGAGCAGCTGGAGAACGAAAGGTCCTTGGTTCAAGTCTTCCCTCCAGTGAGAATTTTACTTTCTTTATTTTTACATCGTTATTATCTGTCCGTTCGTTCATTGACGTCTCTGTTCACTGTAATAAGTTTAGTGTCTGTGTCTTGCGACCGCATCGCAAAACCGTGCGATTAGTAGACGAAAGGACGTGCCTCTCCAATGTGAACCGAAAACATTTGATCGCAAGGTCATAGGTCAACTGATTCCTCCACTGGAAAACACATCTGATATATTCTATACGACACTGGTAACGGCATGTGCGTCACATGACAGGAATATGTTGTCGACCCACCTAACTTGTACACTTGGCGAATGGGTAAAAAGATTCTTCCACCTTGCCCGATGTAGGTTTTCTTGTGGATGTGATAATCACTCCCAAAAAAGTGATGAAAACACAATAGTTTGTCACATAAACTGAAAATAAAAAAAATTAAACTTTTCACTCGATGGAGGATTTGAACCAAGGACCTCTCGTTCCGCAGCTGCCCACGTTACCACGAGACCACGGCGCTCCTGTGTTCTTAGAGTCCTTGATGTCACCTATCTTCCCATGAACTACTCAGTTTGTATATTTTGCTTATTTTTTCACAGTTCCACACAACTTCTTCCTGTTTTCTCAATTGATCTGTGTTCAGTTTTTCAAGGCCTATCCACTGTGCCAACTTGTAACTAAATCTGAGGGGGGTGCGATGGGGAGGTTCCCTTGTTAGAACAGTAATTACAAAACTCTATATTGTGAGTGCCACAACCTAATACGCATGCAGGTACAGGTGCAGGTGTACATTCACCAGATTTCAGTGCTTGTCTGGGGGGGATGCTGAAATTGGTCATATCAGTGTATCTTTATTGTGGAAGCGTTGCTGAAGCAAGTAATAGCACAGAGAACATCTACATCTACATCTACATCTACATCCATACTCCGCAAGCCACCTGACGGTGTGTGGCGGAGAGTACCTTGAGTACCTCTATCGGTTCTCCCTTCTATTCCAGTCTCGTATTGTTTGTGGAAAGTAGGATTGTCGGTATGCCTCTGTGTGGGCTCTAATCTCTCTTTGATTTTATCCTCATGGTCTCTTTGCGAGATATACGTAGGAGGGAGCAATATACTGCTTGACTACTCGGTGAAGGTAGGTACTTGAAACTTCTACAAAAGCCCGTACCGAGCTACTGAGCGTCTCTCCTGCAGAGTCTTCCACTGGAGTTTATCTATCATCTCCATAACGCTTTCGCGATTACTAAATGATCCTGTAATGAAACGTGCTGCTCTCCATTGTATCTTCTCTATCTCTTCTATCAACCCTATCTGGTACGGATCCCACACTGCTGAGCAGTATTCAAGCAGTGGGCGAACAAGCGTACTGTAACCTACTTCCTTTGTTTTCGGATTGCATTTCCTTAGGATTCTTTCAATGAATCTCAGTCTGGCATCTGCTTTACCGATGATCAACTTTATATGATCATTCCATTTTAAATCACTCCTAATGCGTACTCCCAGATAATTTATGGAATTAACTGCTTCCAGTTGCTGACCTGCTATATTGTAGCTAAATGATAAGGGATCCTTCTTTCTATGTTTTCGCAGCACATTACACTTGTCTACATTGAGATTCAATTGCCATTCCCTGCACCATGCTTCAATTCGCTGCAGATCCTCCTGCATTTCAGTACAATTTTCCATTGTTACAACCTCTCGATATACCACAGCATCATCCGCAAAAAGCCTCAGTGAACTTCCGATGTCATCCACAAGGTCATTTATGTATATTGTGAATAGCAACGGTCCTACGACACTCCCCTGCGGCACACCTGAAATCACTCTTACTTCAGAAGACTTCTCTCCATTGAGAATGAATGCTGCGTTCTGTTATCTAGGAACTCTTCAATCCAATCACACAATTGGTCTGATAGTCCATATGCTCTTACATTGTTCATTAAACGACTGTGGGGAACTGTATCGAACGCCTTGCGGAAGTCAAGAAACACGGCATCGACCTGGGAACCTGCGTCTATGGCCCTCTGAGTCTCATGGACGAATAGCGCGAGGTGGGTTTCACACGATCGTCTTTTTCGAAACCCATGCTGACTCCTACAGAGTAGATTTCTAGTTTCCAGAAAAGTCATTATACTCGAACATAATATGTGTTCCAAAATTCTACAACTGATCGACGTTAGAGATATAGGGCTATAGTTTTGCACATCTGTTCGACGTCCCTTCTTGAAAACGGGGATGACTTGTGCCCTTTTCAAATCCTTTGGAACGGTACGCTCTTCTAGAGACCTACGGTACACCGCTGCAAGAAGGGGGGCAAGTTCCTTCGCGTACTCTGTGTAAAATCGAACTGGTATCCCATCAGGTCCAGCGGCCTTTCCTCTTTTGAGCGATTTTAATTGTTTCTCTATCCCTCTGTCATCTATTTCGATATCTACCATTTTGGCATCTCTGCGACAATCTAGAGAAGGAACTACAGTGCAGTCTTCCTCTGTGAAACAGCTTTGGAAAAAGACATTTAGTATTTCGGCCTTTAGTCTGTCATCATCTGTTTCAGTACCATTTTGGTCACAGAGTGTCTTGACATTTTGTTTTGATCCACCTACCGCTTTGACATAAGACCAAGTCAGTACATAGAACTTTACTTTCGAATTCATTGAACGCCTCTCGCATGGCCCTCCTCACATTATATTTCACTTCGTGTAATTTTTGTTTGTCTGCAAGGCATTGGCTATGTTTATGTTTGCTGTGAAGTTCCCTTTGCTTCCGCAGCAGTTTTCTAACTCTGTTGTTGTACCACAGTGGCTCTTTTCCATCTCTTACAATCTTGCTTGGCACATACTCATCTAACTCATATTGTACGATGGTTTTGAACTTTGTCCACTGATCCTCAACACTATCTGTACTTGAAACAAAACTTTTGTGTTGAGCCGTCAGGTACTCTGAGATCTGCTTTTTGTCACTTTTGCTAAACAGAAAACTCTTCCTACCTTTTTTAATATTTCTATTTACAGCTGAAATCATCGATGCAGTAACCGCTTTATGATCGCTGATTCCCTGTTCTGCGTTAACTGTTTCAAATAGTTCGGGTCTGTTTGTCACCAGAAGGTCTAATATGTTATCGCCACGAGTCGGTTCTCTGTTTAACAGCTCCAGGTAGTTTTCAGATAAAGCACTTAAAAATTTTTTACTGGATTCTTTGTCCCTGCCACCCGTTATGAATGTTTGAGTCTCCCAGTCTATATCTGGCAAATTAAAATCTCCACCCAGAACTATAACATGGTGGGGAAATCTACTCGAAATATTTTCCAAATTATCCTTCAGGTGCTCAGCCACAACAGCTGCTGAGCCAGGGGGCCTATAGAGACATCCAATTCCCATGTCTGAGCCTGCTTTAACCGTGACCTTCACCCAAATTATTTCACATTTCGGATCTCCGTCAATTTCCTTCGATACTATTGCACTTCTTATTGCTATAAACACGCCTCCCCCTTCACTGTCCAGCCTGTCTCTGCGGTATACATTCCAATCTGAGTTTAGGATTTCATTACTGTTTTCGTCTGGTTTCAGCCAACTTTCTCTCCCTAGTACTATATGGGCATTGTGACCGTTTATTAATGAGAGCAGTTCTGGGAACTTTCTATAGACGCTCCTGCAGTTTACTATTAGCACATTAATATTGTTATTCCCTGTTGCATTTTGCCTACTCCTACCTTGCCGCGTCTCAGGAGGCGTCTTGTCGGGCCTAGGGAGGGAATTCTCTAACCTAAAAAACCCACATGTGCACTCCACACGTACTCCGCTACCCTTGTAGCCGCTTCCTGTGTGTAGTGCATGCCTGACCTATTCAGAGAGACCCTACATTTCTCCACCGATAGCGGAGGTCGAGAAATTTGCACCCCAGATCTCCGCAGAATCGTCTGAGCCTCTGGTTTAAGCCTTCTACTTGGCTCCAAACAAGAGGACCGCAATCGGTTCTGGGAACGATACTACAAATAGTTAGCTCAGATTCCACCCCGCGAGCGAGGCAATCCGCCTTCACCAACTCCGAAAGGAGGAAATACTTAATTTTAGTCTTCTGAAATTGTTTCACTGGCAAAAGCCCCAAAATGATTTCTCCCTTCAATGTGGCTAACAAGAATAGTTATCAAATAATATCACAATGTCCCGATAGTCAAACAGTAAGTTTTCCTTTACTTTCTTATTTTCTCCTTACATCCTGCAGCGTATCCACACCATTCATCTAATGATCTCTGTGTTTAAGTTGTATGTGCATAAAAGTTGCTCAACAATACATAAATATGCTTACTACTTTCAGAAATGTGATGAACTTGTTGCTACAGCAAAATGATAAGTTTACGAATTACACTGTTGAGTTACTCCAGATGTGGATGAAATTAATCACATAATAAATATTAATCGTCATAATGCCTGATGAGGAACTCATAAACTACTGACAGCTTGTTACCTCTTTTTGCACTTCGTACACCGAAATGGTGTTTCATCACTGTGGATTGTTAAATGTTCCTGCAGAATCCCTTTTGATGTGAAACTGTGACCACACTGTTCACACACAAATGGCCTCTCGCCAAAGTGAACAGCTTTTAAATGGGAAGATACATTAGACCTGCTGCTGAACCTGCAATATATTAAAATCGTCAACCAAATCAAATAAGCACTTAATTAGAACAATTTTAATACTAAATGTAAAGGAATATGCAGAAGTATACACTGAGTTGCAAATAGGCACAGCAAAAAGACTGTCACAAATTAGCTTTCGGCCAGTATATCCTTCGTAAAAAATAGATGACACACACACACACACACACACACACACACACACACACACACACACACACTCTGCAGTCTTGTGTATGCGAGTTGCATTTGCGTGAGAGAGAGAGAGAGAGAGAGAGAGAGAGAGAGAGAGAGAGAGAGTGGAGTATGAGTGTGTGTGGTCTATTTTTGAGGAAGGCCGTACTGGCCGAAAGCTAAGTTGTGACAGTCATTTTGTTGTGCCCATCAGTGACTCACTATATGGTGGGTAGCAACTTTCCTTTTCATAATACTGTTACATTCCATCATGGATTTTCCATTGTTTGATTTTTACCAGAAGTACACACTCTTATTTGTAATAAAATCTGCAGAGTGAGTCACTGACCTGTGAACCATGAAAGGGAAAATATTTGAAGTAGATGATGAGTGCAGTATACAGTGTTGCTCAAATCTAAGGACTTCTTTTTGTGCATTTCGCAGAAGAAATCACTTGTTTATTGAGACATAAGATCCAAGAGAGGAGAGCAGAAACAGCAGAGGGCAGGAGAAGCAATACAGTATAAAGGGTCGGAAAGAACAAAATCTGAGCAATGTGGAAGGGGTGGGGGGGGGGGGGGGGGGGAGTTGGAGGACAGGTGATCATATTTTGCTGCAATCTCAACCGACTTTTCACCATACGAAGCACATTCATGAAACAGTTTCATGAGCAAAAAGGATCCAATTGATAGTAGCAAATACTCTTTATCAACATGAAGACACTAACAACTATCATATTACATAAGCTACCTGGATCATCCCTCTCCCGATACGAACCAGCTCGACTGAATGCTGTGTACAAGACCTTTTTTGAATTTTTGAATACATTGTATCTGTTCCTGTCATGACAAATTTAGCCAGCTGTGTACTACAATCCACTGTTGTCACCTCTTCTTCACCCACTTCTAATAATTAAATTCATAAACGCAAGCTTTTACTTCCCTACTGGTCCTTTTACATAGCTCAAGCCTCAAACTAGAAATCTCCTTCCCAACCCCCCCCCCCCCCCCCCCAACTCCACCCTTAATTATTCAGTTCATCCAATCCTCTTACACCCACCCATTAAGATGGTGAAGAAGCCCTTAACAAACTGGTAGAGTGGTCTCAGGAAAACAGCCTCATCAAAAATAGGGGTAAGACAAAAGCAATGAAATTAAGGACAGACAGAAACCTGGCAAACAATGACAGCTCTATCAAAATTTTTTGAGAAAGTAATATATTCAAGAGTAGCCTCCCATATTTGTAAAAATAAAGTACTAACAAAATGTCAGTTTGGTTTTCAGAAAGGCTTTTCAACAGAAAATGCCATATATGCTTTCACTGATAAAATATTAAATGCTCTGAATAACCGGACATCACCCATTGGTATTTTTTGTGATCTCTCAAAGGCCTTTGATTGTGTAAATCATGGAATTCTTTTAGATAAGCTAAATCATTATGGTTTGAGGGGGGCAGTGCACAAATGGTTTAATTCATACTTAACTGGAAGAATGCAGAAATTGGGGGGCTATCAAGTACGGGGTCCCACAGGGTTCGGTCTTAGGTCCTTTACTGTTCTTGATATACATTAATGACTTACCATTCCACATTGATGAAGATGCAAAGTTTGTTCTTTTTGCTGATGATACAAGTATAGTAATAACATCCAAAAACCAAGAACTAAGTGATGTAATTGTAAATGATGTTTTTCACAAAATTATTAAGTGGTTCTCAGCAAACGGACTGTCTTTAAATTTTAATAAAACACAGTATATACAGTTCCGTACAGTAAATGGCACAACTCCAGTAATAAATATAGACTTTGAACAGAGGTCTGTAGCTAAGGTAGAATTTTCAAAATTTTTAGGTGTGTCCATTGATGAGAGGTTAAGCTGGAAGCAACACATTGATGGTCTGCTGAAACGTCTGAGCTCAGCTACGTATGCTATTAGGGTTATTGCAAATTTTGGTGATAAGAATCTCAGTAAATTAGCTTACTATGCCTACTTTCATTCATTGCTTTCGTATGGCATCATATTCTGGGGTAATTCATCGTTGAGTAGAAAAGTATTCATTGCTCAAAAACGTGTAATCAGAATAATTGCTGGAGCCCACCCACGGTCATCCTGCAGATATCTATTTAAGGATCTAGGGATCCTCACAGTAACCTCACAATATATATATTCACTTATGAAATTTGTTGTTAATAATCCAACCCAGTTCAAAAGTAATAGCAGTGTCCATAGCTATAACACCAGGAGAAATGATGATCTTCACTATGCAGGGTTAAATCTGACTTTGGCACAGAAAGCGGTAAATTATGCTGCCACAAAAGTCTTTGGTCACCTACCAAACAGCATCAAAAGCCTGACATATAGTCAACCAACATTTAAAAATAAATTAAAAGAATTTCTAGATGACAACTCCTACTCATTGGCTGAATTTTTAGATATAAATTAAGGGAGGGGGGGGGGGGGGAGAAAAACCTAACTTAAACATTAGTGTCATGCAATATTTTGTGTAATGTAATATTTTGTACAGACATCTTTTATTAACCTGACACGTCCCACATCATTATGAAGTGTCATATTCATGATCTATGGAACAAGTATTAATCTAATCTAATCAGAAATTGTCAAAGGCTACAAATAAATAGGGCTTACATGGCAGGTGATTGGCGAAGTGTTTTCCAAGCACACTGAAGATGGTAGTATGAGCAATGAAGGCAACATTTGACATAATGAAGCTGGATCTGCTACCCATAAGAACAATCCTGAGGCTGCTCAACATCTGGCCCACCACATCAAACGATATCCATTGAAGTCCTGAAGGCTGCTCATAACCTAATATCTACCCCACAAAGCACCAGCCTCCTTAACGACAGGCAGGAAAAAATACACAGTACACGGACTTATCAGCAACCTTGCGATGACAAATAACGAATGGATGGAAACCAGCTTCCAGCTGTGCTACCTGTAAACAAGGGTAGCAGCCCACAGACTACATGTCTGAGTATGCTCAAAAGAGATAGAATGAATCGACCGGGGAGGATCTCACAATACAAGTCACATCACTGAGTGTAAAAAAAAAGAACACTATGACTGTCTCACTATGCAAATGATGAAAACTTCAATTAACTAATTAATACCTTTTGCACTTGACTGCACAGTCTACTCCCTCTTTACTTCTCTCCTGAAGAAGACTCAAAACGACCTACAGATGAGAAAAACAATCAACAAAATTTTAAGGTATAGGAAAACGATAATGCTATCAGAAGGTAGTAACAATAATTGATGTAACACAGCAAAAACAAAAGAAAAGAGGGTACACGGTTAGCCTATGTGGCGAGAACGCCAGTAGCCAGAACACTTGCTAAAGCACAATGGCAAGAATGAAAAGAAGAAAAGAACAATCATTAGAAAAATAGGCACACACACAATCACACCTATGCCCCTATATCTACATGCCACCAGCTGCTTGTGTGGATAGAGGGAAGGAGAGACAGGATACAGGACGATGGACTGGGGTGGATAGCTAATGGCTTGGAGGGAGGAGGCCGGTTTGCCAGCTAGGAATGGCTGGAATATAAGCTAGGCACGTGATGCATGGGTTTTGGGACCAGTGGGGAGTGGTGCACATTGAAGGTGACATGAAATCGGAGGGGGTGATAGAATGGAGCAAGGATAAACTGTTTGGTGGAGTGTATGGGGACTGTGAGTTACTGGATACTGAGGCCTGGATGGTTACGAGAGTGAAGGATGTGGTCCAAGGATAACAGAGTGTGACTCTGGAGAGTTACTTGATGGAAAAAATTGTGCTGAGGACAACAGGACAGTTTTGTGACAAGAGGATATTTGATTGTGTATAAGTTATTGCCACACATGGAACACAAAGGGGAATGACCCAAAATTCTAACAACAGCATTGTATGAGGGCGGGTGGGTAGAACTGGATGTGACATGTACTAGTCAGTTGCTAGGAGAGTATTATAATTGTACTACAGTGGATGAGGAGTACACAGAACAACGTGCAACCCATTTGTAACAGCCGTGAATGATGCTACAGGATATCTCTCAAGGCGCACACAACCACGTTGGTTGAAGGTGAGAGGGGAAAACGTGAAATAAGATGTGGGTGAACAATGCATGAGAGAGATACAGATTACTAAACAGTAACAAAGGAAGGACAACATGGGGTTTGAGATGGAAGGGAGCCATAATGTGGTATAGTTTTATAGGGAAGTTCTGTTAGAATATACTCTAACTACTACATTTCACTTTTGATTACACCCACCCCTCTTCACACATTGCTTCCATTAGAATTTTATGTCTTTCCTTTTGCTTCGCATGTGTGACATAACTTATGCGCTATAAAAGATCCTCATCACAAAACTATCCTATTGCCCTCAGCACCATTTTACCTCCTTTTCACTTCTCAAATTCACACCCTGTTATCCTTGCAACACTTCTTTAGCTCCCAAAACCATCCTGGCCCCAACAACAGGTAACCTACTGTCCCTCCACCTTCTACCCAAAAGTTTCCCCTTCTTCCATCCTATCACCCACTCCCAATTCATGACCTCACTTCACCTTCAGTGTATGCCACTTCCCAACACCTGTGCATCACATGCCTAGCCAGTGCACCTGCCACCCTTCCCTCCCACATTCCTAGCAGGCAAACCAGTTGCTTCTCTTTGAGCTGCTAGCCACCCACCTCAATCCCTCTCTCTGCCTCCAACCTTACTCTCCCTGTACCCAGCCCACTGAACACAACCCCCTCCCAAACCCAGTCCACCTGCTAAAATGTATGTTCAGGTATGGCCATAGGCATAAGGGTGTGTGTGGGCGGGTGGTCTATCTGTACTTGAGGAAGTACAAATAGCTTGAGAGAAGATTACTCTGAAAGTTAGTAATTTTCTTCCTTTTTTGTGTGTGTCTGTCAATGGCTCAATGCTTCTGCTTTTCAGGGCATGGTCTCCCTAACTCCTACAGTATTTACATTCTACCAGAATTTTCCTACAAAATCAGAAAAATAGTGTGGTTATAAAATAATAAAGAATTACAGAAAATGAATCAAATGATATGTGAATCAATAAACCATGGGGGTGCAAGTAATAACTTCCTTACACTGTGTTTATGAGCTCATGGAGATGCAAATGGATCGGATTTACAAACAGTGCAGGCAAGAGGCCTGAAGTTTCAGCTGACTACATACGAAGTAATTTTGAAATATTGGTCTGATTGCAGATATTCTGAAGTCTACATGTATGTTAATGGGAGATTTTCCCCAAGTGAACCTTAGCTATGATGCACTTAATCATGTAGAACAGGGTTATCAGAGAACTTTAAAGTGTGAGATGATGTTGAAAGGTTATGGAGAGAGTACATTTCTCACTACCGCAAGCATGACTTGCAATACATTTGGAGGTGAGCAAAATAAACAAGACAGAGATGTGGAGTGAAAGACTGGAATTAGATTGGTGTAGGATAGTTATAAGAGGACTTTAGGGAACGATGTCAGTGGTGACAAAGGAAGCCAGGGAATCTTTCTATAATAGAGTAGTGATGAATGACAAATTTGAATGACAATATTTGCAATTTGCTTTCCATGATAATGATTAGGGAAGAAAACTGGGTAAGTCAGAGAGTTTAGACTGTACTGGGCATGGGTAATCATTTAAAAGTGAAAAACTGTCAGAAATAATCAATATGGGATTATTAAGGGATAACAGACACAACAAAATAATTTGATGCACTTAAATGTTGGTGGGATGTTCCTCTAGGACCACCGTGCTCAACCCGTTGATCGCGATCGACCTGTCAGACTGCCACAGCTTTACGAGTCGATCTTTTTAAAACATTGGCTGAAATCTGTTTAAATGAGCTGTTTTTGTAGTATACCAATTTGTTCACACTGAGTGTTTCACATGATACTTGTAGGCAGTAAAGCCGATGACAGTCTCCATCTGCATTTCACCACCTCTAGTGTTTGCACCAAGCAGCAAACACTACATGAGGAGGAGATTCTTACAATGCATTCAAGTTCTTCATTTTTGAAAATGATTTGTCAATCCAAAAACCTGCCCACCTTTCTTTAAGCATCATTAAATCATGCATCAACAAGTGCTTTGTGGACATATTTTGAGACTGTAATATGTTATGAGTATTGCCACAAAAATTATCAATTCAATTCACTCACAACTGCTACAGAGAAGAAAATTTAAGAGTGCTACTAGAAGATTTCATTGACCAGTATGGAGACCTGCTATTGCGCACTGAGGTTCGATGACATGAGTACAGGTGTGACGCTTAATAGTTTTGAGAACTTCTGCCAGCGATAAAATCTTCTGTGTCTGAAACAGAGGAAGATTACTGCCAACTGTATGATTTAAGCTGTTTGTTGGCTCTGGCATTTGCAATAGTTAAACTAAAAGAGTTAAACAAGAAACTGCACAGAAAAAACCAAACCTTGTGACTCTTTGTCTTCTATAAAGCGTTTCATCCAAACACTTTGCCTTTGGATTGCACAGTTACAGAAATGAAATGTGAGATACTTTTCTCAAAGACATTTAAAACTACAAGATCGACAAACATCATTGGATCAAAAAGCTCCAAAGAGTACATGGCCAACCTGACAGCACTGAAGACAAGAGTTTGAAAACCAATTTTCAGATTTCAAGGCAATGGAATCTGTCCTATCTTTCATAGGTCAACTTTTCCAAAAAATTGGATTTGGAAAATATTTCAAGTAAAATGTGTACTCTTTTCTCTTGTAGTGAGACTGGACTTGAAGAGGAAAGAATTTGATTTCAAAGACACGCCTGTATATTCAGACTGGAATAAAGATAACATTTGGAAATGAGAGAGTGTAAGAACTTTCCAGGAGAATGAAAAGTGGCATCAGATGTTTCATCGATTTTGGATCAACTTATCTATGTGAGGCAGTGTTTTCAATGATGAACATAGTGAAATTTTAAGTGTAGAAGTAAACTGACTGATCTTCATCTTTCAGACTGCGTAAGGTTCGCTCTGACAAATTATTCAGTAGATTATAATAAACCTGTCAAAGATATATAAAGCCAAGCATCTCACTAAATGTTTGTGATGATGCATATTTTGATTTTTTTCACATGTGTAATGTCTTGAAAATTGAGAGGCCTACAACTTTTGATGGAGAGAAATTACCTCTTATGTACTTTGTGTAATTAAAATGGTTAACTTTGGCTTTGATTTTGTTTTGTGCTTAGACCTTTATGAATTTTTAAGTCAGTAGATCTCTAAATGGAATAGATTGTATGTAGTAGATCTCAAGTGTAAATAGGTTGAGCAACCCTGCTCTAGAAAGGAAAAAACTGCCTGCCATTTCCTTTTGGTGGCGGTGAGGCTTGAATAATTAGCGATGCTACCTCACAGCATTTAAGTGAGCATGGAGGATGGGAAGTTATCAGGTAACAGCTGGCAGTAGACAGTATCAAGAGGTGGCAAGCAATTCGTACATAATTTACATGCACATGATTATACAAATTAGCCTACATGAAGTAGCATCTGGCATTCTTTGCTCTGTAAGTGACTGCTTCCCAATTCCAAAAGTTCATTTAATGCATGGTAGAAAAAGTTTCAGTTTTACACTCAAAAAGTATTTTAATAAATTATCAAATGTGTCTTCTTTTTTTGAATTCTATGTCAGCCATTGCCTTGTTAATCGTATTTGTACTGAATGCTGCTCCTCCAGCAGTTAGCTTCAAAGATGTGCAAAAAAATACATTTATGGTAATATTTGAAATAAAGACATACATTTAATAACGACAGGATATGACTTTTGTCATAGACACATGAGACTTGTGTGGCCATGGGAGTGTGGGTTTAGGTACCTGTGCGAGTGCATGCACTACTGCGGGAAAAAAAGCAGCGCTCAAAAGGTAGTGTGAATGGTGTTTTCTGTTACGTGTTTCACTGTGCACCACACATCGACCTGTTGTGAGTGGTTGTCTTTCCCTTATTTTACATACATAGTCTTTCCATTTAGAAAACACAACATGCAATCTAATAAAATACCAAGTACAAACAGTAACATACAGAAGTGAAGTATAACATTAAAACTTACAGCCAATTTTCTTTTTACAGCATACACAGCTTGTCTACTCGATGTCAGTTGCCTAATCTCCAGGCAACAAGCTTTACAGTATGTCATATAGTAACAGCATTGTTATATGACACACATATTTAATGGCAATATTGTGAAAAGGACAGACTGCTACTCACCGTATAGTGGAGATGTTGAGTCACAGAGAGGCACAACAAAAATGTCTGTCTGGCCTCAGCGGCCAGAGGCAATGATCATAAGTGTATGAGTTGTGCTTGTGTGAATGTTTGTGTGTTGTCTACTTTAGAAGAAGGCCTTTTGACTGAAAGCTCACTTGTTAAGCAATCTTTCTGTTGTGCATGTCTGTGACTCAACGTCTCCATTATATGGTGAGAAGCAACCTATCCTTTTCATAATATTGCCATTATTCCATCCTGGATTTTCCACAGTTTGATTTTGTTTAAATACATATTTAACATTTACTAAGCAAAACAGAAAAAGTAAGTATTCTCCCACATTAGTCGCTCATTTCTTATCACACTTAAACTTAGCCACAAAAATTGCATTTGGTAAGATGTAAATTTAGATTGTGCTGCAACCTTCCAAAAAACACACACACACACACACACACACACTCACTTACTCTCAACAATGCAGTGTGACTTAAACAGTACAGAAAACATAGTTCATACTTTTCCTTACTTTTTGTTGCAGACACTACATGGGTAGATGAGCCTCTCTTCCCGAGGTAGGTGAACTCGCTCATGGTGCCTCAGTAGTGCCTCACAGTGGAAACGACGGGCACACTTACAACATACAAATGGTTGTTGCTCCTTTGGCACGTGTGATAAGACATGTAGGTCATACAGTGACTTGCGGGAGAATGCTTTGTCACACTTATCACATCTGCAACAATAAACATTCCAAAAATTTTCATTGCTGAAGAGTGGCATTAAATGTTTCTTAAACCATTTGGAAACAGGCAGAGAGGAGGGGGGCGGGGGGGGGGGGGGGGGGGAGTTATGAGCTACCCTTATCTGCACATTAACATAAAACTGATTTCCATAGACTTCTTAAAAATAAAAGAAATGGAGATGGGCTAAGACTTTAATTTAGGTAAGGCAAATTTATTCATTCTTTAAATGAAAATGTGACAGGTTGCAATCCTTTTCTTTCTCCTGATTACAGAGGAAAGATTATGATGCAGATAACAACACCAAAACAGCTCTAAATACTAACATGATCTTCGCAACTAATAATTAAAATTTTTGGTCTGCATCATGTAGTTGCTTCTATGAGTAACAAATTAAGGACACATTTCAGTATGCTCAGAGGTGAAATATGTGTTCCTTTAATTAACTGCTATGACATCAGTCTTTGATCAATACTAAAACAACCGATTTAACTGTAAATGTCATAAACAGGATTTAGTTACTCCCAAATACATGCATAGCACTATACAACTTTAGAACATACACTTTGTGATCAAAAGTATCCAGACATCTGGCTGAAAATGGCTTACAAGTTCGTGGCCCTCTCCATCGGTAATGCTGGAAGTCAATATAGTGTTGGCCCACACTTAGCCTTGATGACAGCTTCCACTCTCGCAGGCATACATTCAGTTAGGTGCTGGAAGATTTCTTGGGGAAAGTCAGTCCATTCTTCACAGAGTGCTGCACTGAGGAGAGGTATCAATGTCGGTCGGTGAGGCCTGGCACGACGTCGGCATTCCAAAACATCCCAAATGAGTTCTATAGGATTCAGGTCAGAACTCTGCGGAGGCCAGTCCATTACAGGCATGTTATTGTCATGTACCCACTCCGCCACAAGTTGTGCATTATGAACAGGTGCTCGATTGTGTTGAAAGATGCAATCAACATCCTCGAATTGCTCTTCAACAGTGGGAAGCAAGAAGGTGCTTAAAACATCAATGTAGGCCTGTGCTGTGATAGTGCCACACAAAACAAGAAGGGGTGCAAGACCCCTCCATGAAAAACATGACCACACCATAACACCACTGACTCCGAATTTTACTGTTGGCACTACACACGCTGGCAGATGACAGTCACTGAGCATTCGCCATACCCACACCCTGCCATCGGATTGCCACATTATGTACTGTGATTTGTCACTCCACGAAACATTTTTCCACTGTTCAATCGTGCAATGTTTACACTCCTTACACCAAGCGAGACGTCATGTGGCAATTATCGGTGTGATGTATGGCTTACGAGCAGCTGCTCGACCATGAAATCCAAGTTTTCTCACCTCCCGCCTAACTGTCATAGTACTTGCAGTGGATCCTAATGCAATTTGGAATTCCTGTGTGATGGTCTGGATAGATGTCTGCCTATTACACATTACGGCTCTCTTCAACTGTCGGCGGACTCTGTCGGTCAACAGATGAGGTCAGCCTGTAAGCTTTTGAACTGTACGTGTCCCTTCATGTTTCCACTTCATTATCACATTGGAAACAGTGGCCCTAGGGATGTTTAGGAGTGTGGAAATCTTACTTACACAAAAATGATACAAGTAACACCACACCCCCTGACCACGTTCGAAGTCCACGAGTTTCGCGGAGCAACCCATTCTGCTCTCTAATGATGTCTAATGACTATTGAGGTTACTGATATGGAGTATCTGACAGTAGGTGGCAGCACAATGCACTTAATATGAAAAATGTATGTTTTTGGAGGTGTCCAGATACTTTTGATCACATAGTGTATGTAGCAGTGAAAATATAAACAACATAAATGTGCATGAATTAATTCGGAATATAACTGTATTGAGAAATTCTCAGTTGATTTCCAATTTTGAAACAACGAGGAACTGTTCTTTTCTCAAATTAAGAAAATTAATTTCACAAATTCTGTTGTATTAGCGCACTGTAAAAAAGCACAATTTTTTATCATGGTGCAAAAATTTTACTTTTTAAATGCGTCACTAGTACTGCTTTTTTTAATGAAACATTTGCTGAACTATGTGATAAGGATCAGCCCATTAATCTGAGGCCATCTAAAAAGTAATTACTATTATTTTATAAAAGTGAATAAACCCAAAGTGTCTTGAAATTTCGGATATTTGATTATTTGGTGTTATTTACAGGGTGTTCTCATATTCCTCTTAGAGTAAAAGACAGTGTGTGTAAATTAACAAGTGAATACTGAACATTTCTTGTCTTTCTTAACAAAGGGTATTGTACCACACTAGTCAGTTGCCTACACATGTAATAACTGCTACTCTTTCACTCAGCTAGTGCAACAGAGTGGAATTCATTGGCTTACAAGTTTGCTCCCGTAGCATACAATTCGTATGTCTTAGTTTCTGCGTCAAATCATTATCTACGCACTGCTCATGTCTTACTACTATGTGCAATTTTATACTTTATTTATCCATTCTTTTCAGAGAATTATTCTGAAAGTCTCTTTTCGTTTGAGAATCTTCATCATCACCATCATAATTATCCTTTCAACTTGTTTAATGTGTTATATAAAGCCTCTTGCTAAAACATATTTATATTGTATACTTCCCAAATGATGCAGGCTTCAAAAGTTTTTATCCTGAATTAAATGTTTTGTCAAGCATATTCCTTTTTCCATAAATATGCATTCAGAAATAATATATCAGTGATTCATATCCAGCTTTATATGTAACCTAATCAATAGCTCTACCATAGTTACTCATACATTTTGATGCAGTTATATCATTACTACTGGGTGATTTATTTCTTTAGAAACTGCCAAAGTGTACATTCAGAAAGGTTTACAGTTTTATCAACTAAGAAAAAAATTATCTATTTTAATCTTGATTTGCACATATCTAGGAGTGCAGAACAGTATTAAAAAGATTTGCCACCAAATAAATGCACCAGCTGCATTTTTCTTTTTCTTTTAAATGCCATGAGCAGTTTTAGCCCCAAAGGCCATTTTCCAGTTGTAATGGGGACATCCTTCTCTAGAATTACTTTTCCTCAACAGTAGTTGTCAATACCAGTACTTATTATCATTCAAATTTTGGACAGGTCAGTATCATCTCAGTTGCTTTTCAGAAAACTTTCATATAATTTTATACACAGTATAACGGAGATGCTGAGTCGCGATGTTCCTGTGTGTGGTTTCAGCTGCCCGAGACTGCAGACGTGTGTGCAAGTTGCGTTTGCGTTAGTGTGTGTGTCCATGTGTGTATGTGTGTCTACTGCTGAAAAAGGCCTTAATGGCCGATAGCTATAATTGTGTGAATCTGTCAGTTGTACCTATCGCGACTCAGCATCTCGCCTGGGGTCTGAAACCAGTTGTGCCATTTAGAAGAAAATGGAAATTGCGACTGGTGCATTTAACTGATTTCAAATCAATACTACAGTTGCAGAACCTACCCCACAATGGTCCAGAGGTTGGACAACTACAGGCATCTAATCAAAACATTGGCAGTTAAGACAGTTCATTAGCAATGTAACAGGGACTTGATATCATTCTAGAAGTACTTGAAAATGGCGATAGATACCAAAGCAGTCTGTCAATAATAAAGGTTACTTATTGTAAGCAGTTATTCTGGTGCGTCTTTCTAATAGATAAAAATTGAAATGTTCAACTGACATACTACAACATACCAGTTAAAAGAAAACAAAACAGAGAAAAAATTGTTAACACTATGATAGTGACTAAGAGTTCTTGGGTTCAGAGTCAGCTGCGTGTACTGTTATTTAATGATAATTTTTGTGCATACACAATACTCACTGTGTCCTGTTGAACTTGAAACTTTTGAAATCATCATAGTGCATCTACATAAAATTGCTGGAAATTAAGGAATTCTTTTTCTGTCCTATATGGATGGAAATATTACATAAACACTCAACTTGCCACTCGGATTTTCCTAATTGGACTTCTGGTTTCAATGAATTAATAATTGAGAAAGTATTCTGAATTGTGGATAAAAAATAACAGAAAAGATGGTTATGGTAATAGAAGTGATTACCACAAATGTCTCTAACATTGAGGGTAGCAAAATGGAAAAAAATCTTGAGATTTTTATGTGCCACAGTACCTGTACTGAAAAGAATCAGTGTGAAGCTGCCTGTGCTTTATGATTGAACCTCGATTTGATAACACTTGGGAACAAATACAGACGACTTGTGCCTGCACATCATGCACCTGACGGCAGTGGACAGCAAGTGAATTCCAGTTGGCAAGCACTTCGTGGCACACGTGGCACTCCCACCTAAAACAATGAAAATTGCAAGTCAATATGTACATGAAGTGTAACTCTGATTAACATACAATAGGAAAGGCTATTTTAAGCATTCAGAAAACACTTCTACTTTCTTCACAGATTCCCTACATGAAGGTTGGGATGGAAGCATGAAGACATATAAACATAAATGCAGGCAATCATAAGTGTTGGCTAAGAAAGAACAGCCATACACAACCTGAAAACAAATCCTGACCTAATCATCCTGCCTGCAGATAAAGGTTCCACAACTATGGTTATGGAACACAATGTCTACCTGGCAGAACGCCTCCACCAATTATCTGACTTCCCCACCTATAAACTCTGCCGGATGGATTCTATCCCAGAAGTCCAACACAAACTCCAGTCCCTCCTTAAAGCATTAGGTTCTTCACTGAACATCTCTTCACCCTGTCACATTCCACACATCCACCTTCTAGATGCTCCCCAAAATCCACAAACCCAACAATCCTGGACACCCTGTTGTGGCTGGTTATTGTGCCCCCACTGAAAGAATTTTGGCCCTCATTGATCAACACCTCCAACAAATTGCCCATATTCTAGCCTCCTATGTCAAAGACACCAACCACTTCCTTCACTATCTCTCCACCATCCCCACCCCTTTAATTCCTGTGTCCCACTTGTCACTGTCGACCGACCTCCCTATAAACCAACATTCATCATGCGTATGGTCTTACCACTATTGAATGCTACCTTTCCCAATGTCCTTCACACTCCAAACTCACACCTCATTCCTCATACACCTTGCTAACTTTATCCTAACCCACAACTACTTCTCATTCGAAAGGAGGGTGTATAAATAAATCCATGGCACACCCATCGGCACCCGCATGGCACCCTCTTACGCCAGCCTTTTTATGCGTCATTTAGAGAAGACCTTCCTAGCCTCCCAAAACACCAAAAACCCTAGTCTGGTTCAGGTTCATTGATGATATCTTCCTAGTCTGGAGCCAGATGTTGATTTCCTCCTCTCTGATGGCTCCATTCACACCTCTGTTCACCTTAAACCCACCAACCAGCAACAGTACCGGCATTTTGCAGCTGTCATCCCTTTCACACCAAAAAATCCTTCCCATATAGCCTGGCCACCCTGGGACGGTATATCTGCAGTGACAGAAACTCCCTTGCTCAGTATGATGAGGGTCTCAATGGCTGTTCACCATCTGAGCTATCTGGATCCTTCCCTCCACCACCAGCTTTTTTGAACTGCACAGATGGAAGTTATCCTTACGACACATTTTCGGCTTCCATAATTATACCGGCCTCAACCTATGTAACATTCTGTCCCCACACCCTCAAATTAATAGTTTCCACCCCCTCTGTCCTATTATCTCCTCGCCATTCTCATCACCCACCCTGTTTATTTGCAGCCCACTCTTCTCCTTTTTTTCTGCATGTCCCTGCCTCAAGACCTCCTGACGCTGCATCTGTTGGCAGTCCAGTCCCTCCACACTCCACCAGACAGCGCTGATCTCTCTCTATCCACCTGTACACTACAATCCCGTCCACTACCCCCCCATCCAGATTTCAGCTTTTCAGCTTGCATCCCACTTGCGCAATCTGACCTGAGATGCTGGAGTTGGCAGTCATTTGTGTGTGAGGTGAGCTTGCCTGTGTGTGTGGGAATGGTTTGTGTGATGTTCTAACCAACCCTTGGGTACATGGCATTTAAAATTCTAACCATTTCATTTATGAAAAAATATATATCCACAAACATAAGCTATATGTATTCCACCAGATATTTGTAAAGGAGGTAAGAACACAAGACACAATATTGTCATCTCTACACACAAGTAAGACGTTCTCAATCTGTTACTAACATTGGCCGTACAGCATGTATTTTAAGTAAAAGACTACCAGCCACACATCAATGAGCCACTCTTCAAGATGACAACTTAAAAATCCACCTTAGCTAATGATAAATTCTGTAAACTCCCTGATCTGTACTGATGAAATTTATTCTCTCTTAACATCTGGAGATATCTGGTACTCTATCACATACCAGCATTTTTCATGTACAATATTCCGACAATGTGGATTGTTATCTTCATCAGCTGCTACCTCAAGTGGAATAGGCAGTCTGTTCGACGAGCAGGCAATGAAGTCATTTGAGACAGATCACAAATCAGATTATGGAAAGATGGGGAACGAATTTGGCAATGCCCTTTAAAAAGGAATCGTCCTGGTGTTTGTCTTAAATGACTTAACGCTGCATGGGGATCTGAACTGTCACTGTCCCAAATGAGAGCACAATGTGCTAACCACTGCATCATGTCGCTTGTTTTTCTTTTCTTCTTTTCTTTCTTTTAGTCCCTTCCCATCCACCCTGCCTCTGGCATTAAGGCAACAATGGAATGAGGGACTGTAATATGATTTTTAGACAAATAATACTAGATGAAAGAATTCAGTTTATCAGTCTTCTCTCTGTCAGACTCCATTTTGGCATCAGTACGACCACTGTGCTACTGCACTGAATACTTCCAATTATGTACTGGCTTTGTATAAGTCGAAAATTTCCTAGGATTTTGTTTTACTTTCTACAGTTTTGTTTATTGGATCAGGAGGAAGAATTTTGCCCTTGAATTCATTAAATGTATCTCACATGAACCATGGACCTTGCCGTTAGTGGCGAGGCTTGCGTGCCTCAGTGATACAGATGGCCGTACCATAGGTGCAACTACAACAGAGGGGTATCTGATGAGAGGCCAGACAAACGTGTGGTTCCTGAAGAGGGGCAGCAGACTTTTCAGTAGTTGCAGGGGGCAAGAGTCTGGATGATCGATTGATCTGGCCTTGTAACACTAACCAAAACGGCCTTTCTGTGCTGGTACTGCGAACAGCTGAAAGCAAGGGGAAACTACAGCCGTAATTTATGCCCGAGGGCATGCAGCTTTACTGTATGGTTAAATGATGATGGCGTCCTCTTGGGTAACATATTCCAGAGGTAAAATAGTCCCCCATTTGAATCTCCGGGCGGGGACTACTCAAGAGAATGTCATTATCAGGAAAAAGAAAACTGGCATTCTACGGATCGGAGGGTGGAATGTCAGATCCCTTTATCGGGCAGGTAGGTTAGAAAATTTGAAAAGGGAAATGGATAGGTTAAAGTTAGATATAGTGGGAATTAGTGAAGTTCGGTGGCAGGAGGAACAAGACTTTTGGTCAGGTGAATACAGGGTTATAAATACAAAATCAAATAGGGGTAATGCAGGAGTAGGTTTAATAATGAATAAAAAAATTGGAATGCAGGTAAGCTACTATAAACAGCATAGTGAACGCATTCTTGTGGCCAAGATACACACGAAGCCCACGCCTACTACAGTAGTACAAGTTTATATGCCAACTAGCTCTGCAGATGATGAAGAAATTGATGAAATGTATGATGAGATAAAAGAAATTATTCAGGTAGTGAAGGGAGATGAAAATTTAATAGTCATGGGTGACTGGATTCGAAGGTAGGAAAAGGGAGAGAAGGAAACGTAGTAGGTGAATATGGATTGGGGCTAAGAAATGAAAGAGGAAGCCGCCTGGTAGAATTTTGCACAGAGCATAACTTAATCATAGCAAACACTTGGTTCAAGAATCATGAAAGAAGGTTGTATACATGGAAGAAACATGGAGATACTAGAAGGTATCAGATAGATTATATAATGGTAAGACAGAGATTTAGGAACCAGGTAAGACATTTCCAGGGGCCGATGTGGACTCTGACCACAATCTATTGGTTATGAACTGTAGATTAAAACTGAAGAAACTGCAAAAAGGTGGGAATTTAAGGAGATGGGACCTGGATAAACTGACTGAACCAGAGGTTGTAGAGAGTTTCAGGGAGAGCATAAGGGAACAATTGACAGGAATGGGGGAAAGAAGTACAGTAGAAAAAGAATGGGTCGTTCTGAGGGATGAAGTAGTGAAGGCAGCAGAGGATCAAGTGGGTAAAAAGACAAGGGCTAGTAGAAATCCTTGGGTAACAGAAGAAATATTGAATTTAATTGATGAAAGGAGAAAATATAAAAATGCAGTAAATGAAGCAGGCAAAAAGGAATACAAACGTCTCAAAAATGAGATCGGCAGGAAGTGCAAAATGGCTAAGCAGGTATGGCTAGAGAACAAATTTAAGGATGTAGAGGCTTATGTCACTAGGGGTAAGACAGATACTGACTACAGGAAAATTAAAGAGACCTTTGGAAAAAAGAGAACCACTTGTATGAATATCAAGAGCTCAGATGGAAACCCAGTTCCAAGCAAAGAAGGGAAAGCAGAAAAGTGGAAGGAGTATATAGAGGGTCTATACAAGGGCAATGTACTTGAGGACAATATTAAGGAAATGGAAGAGGATGTAGATGAAGATGAAATGGGAGATACGATACTGCGTGAAGAGTTTGACAGAGCACTGAAAGAGCCAAGTCAAAACAAGGGCCCGGGAGTAGACAACATTCCATCAGAACTGCTGACGGCCTTGAGAGAGCCAGTCCTGACAAAACTCTGCCATCTGGTGAGCAAGATGTATGAGACAGGCGAAATACCCTCAGACTTTAAGAAGAATATAATAATTCCAATCCCAAAGAAAGCAGGTGTTGACAGATGTGAAAATTACCGAACTGTCAGTTTAATAAGTCACAGCTGCAAAATACTAACACGAATTCTTTACAGACGAATGGAAAAACTGGTAGAAACCGACCTTGGGGAAGATCAGTTGGATTCCCCAAAAATATTGGAACACGTGAGGCAATACTGACCTTACGACTTATCTTAGAAGATAGATTAAGGAAAGGCAAACCTACATTTCTAGCATTTGTAGACTTAGAGAAAGCTTTTGATAATGTTGACTGGAATACTCTCTTTCAAATTCTAAAGGTGACAGTGGTAAAATACAGGGAGTGAAAGGCTATTTACAATTTGTACAGAAACCAGATGGCAGTTATAAGAGTCGAGGGGCATGAAAGGGAAGCAGTGGTTGGGAAGGGAGTGAGACAGGGTTGTAGCCTATCCCCGATCTGTATATTGGGCAAGCAATAAAGGAAACAAAAGAAAAATTCAGAGTAGGTATTAAAATCCATGGAGAAGAAATAAAAACTTTGAGGTTCGCTGATGACATTGTAATTTTATCAGAGTCAGCAAAGGACTTGGAAGAGCAGTTGAATGGAATAGACAGTGTCTTGAAAGGAGGATATAAGATAAGATGAACATCAACAAAGGCAAAACGAGGATAATGGAATGTAGTCGAATTAAGTCGGGTGATGCTGAGGGAATTAGATTAGGAAATGAGACACTTAAAGTAGTAAATGAGTTTTGCTATTTGGGGAGCAAAGTAACTGATGATGGTCGAAGTAGAGAGGATATAAAATGTAGACTGGCAATGGCAAAGAAAGCGTTTCTGAAGAAGAGAAATTTGTTAACATTGAGTATAGATTTAAGTGTCAGGAAGTCGTTTTTGAAAGTATTTGTATGCAGTGTAGCCATGTATGGAAGTGAAACATGGACGATAAATAGTTTGGACAAGAAGAGAAGAGAAGCTTTCGAAATGTGGTGCTACAGAAGAATGCTGAAGATTAGATGGGTAGATCACATAACTAATGATGAAGTATTGAATAGAATTGGGGAGAAGAGGAGTTTGTGGCACAACTTGACAAAAATAAGGGACCAGTTAGTAGGACATGTTCTGAGGCATCAAGGGATCACAAATTTAGCATTGGAGGGCAGCGTGGAGGGTAAAAATCGTAGGGGGAGACCAAGAGATGAATACACTAAGCAGATTCAGAAGGATGTAGGTTGCAGTAAGTACTGGGAGATGAAGATGCTTGCACAGGATAGGGTAGTACGGAGAACTGCATCACACCAGTCTCAGGACTGAAGACCACAACAACAACATCTCACATTGCTTACACTAATTTTGACTTCATTGCTTTTAATTGTTCACTCCATTTACATCTGTAATCACACTCTTTTGGGTTTCATAATGCTGTAGCAACATGGCTACTGAACTAAAGCTTGGGCATCCATCCTTCACAACCTTGTTGAGAACATTTCTGTCTAAAGCATAACATACAACACTTCTGCATTTTATTCAATGATACTCTGCATTTTCAGTCACAGAGTTTGTTGTTGACTGCTCAAGTACACTACCGGCCATTAAAATTGCTACACCAAGAAGAAATGCAGATGATAAATGGGTATTCATTGGACAAATATATTATACTAGAACTGACATGTGATTACATTTTCATGCAATTTGGGTGCATAGATCCTGAGAAATCGGTACCTGGAACAACCACCTCTGGCCGTAATAACAGCCTTGATACGCCTGGGCATTGAGTCAAACAGAGCTTGGATGGTGTGTATAGGTACAGCTACCCATGCAGCTTCAATACGATACCACAGTTCATCAAGAGTAGTGACTGGTGTATTGTGATGAGCCAGTTGCTCGGCCACCATTGACCAGACATTTTCAATTGGTGAGAGATCTGGAGAATGTGCTGGCCAGGGCAGCAGTCGAACATTTTCTGTATCCAGATAGGCCCGTACAGGACCTGCAACAAGCGGTCGTGCATTATCCTACTGAAATGTAGGGTTTTGCAGGGATTGAATGAAGGGTAGAGCCACGGGTCGTAACACATCTGAAATGTAACGTCCACTGTTCAAAGTGCCGTCAATGCGAACAAGAGGTGACCGAGACGTGTAACCAATGGCACCACATACCATCACGCCGGGTGATACGCCAGTATGGCGATGACGAATACACGCTTCCAATGTGCGTTCACTGCGATGTTGCCAAACACGGATGCGATGATCATGTTGCTGTAAACAGAACCTGGATTCATCCAAAAAATGACATTTTGCCATTCGTGCACCAGGTTCGTCGTTGAGTACACCATCACAGGTCCTCCTCTCTGTGATGCAGCCTCAAGGGTAACCACAGCCATGGTCTCGGAGCTGATAGTCCATGCTGCTGCAAATGTCGTCGAACTGTTCGTGTAGATGGTTGTTGTCTTGCAAACGTCCCCATCTGTTGACTCACGGATCAAGATGTGGCTGCACGGTACGTTACAGCCATGTGGATAAGATGCCTGTCACTCGACTGCTAGTGATACGAGGCCGCTGGGATCCAGCACGGCATTCCGTATTACCCTCCTGAACCCACTGATTCCATATTCTGCTAACAGTCATTGGATCTCGACCAACGCGAGCAGCAATGTCGCGATACAATAAACCGCAATCGCGATAGGCTACAATCAGACCTTTATCAAAGTCGGAAATGTGATGTTATGCATTTCTCCTCCTTACACGAGGCATCACAACAACGTTTCACCAGGCTACACCAGTCAACTGCTGTTTGTGTATGAGAAATCGGTTGGAAATTTTTCTCATGTCAGCACTTTGTAGGTGTCGCCACTGGCGCCAATCTTGTATGAATGCTCTGAAAAGCTAATCATTTGCATATCACAGCATCTTCTTCCTGTCGGTTAAATTTCGCGTCTGTAGCACATCAATTTTGTGGTGTAGCAATTTTAATGGCCAGTAGTGTAGTTCATAATCCATTTCTTTTCTCAGCTTGTCACCAGGAGATCTGAGATGTTACTCTCATGAGCCTTTTCTGCCACTTTTGAATGTAAGTTTTGGGTAATGCATTTTGTTTGTAATCATACAGTTCCCTATCCCCACCACATATTTCAGTCGCATTACTATAGAATTCTATAACTGGCAAGTTGAAATCTCCTCCTATTATGTAGCATGGCCATGAGTATTACACACAAAATTTGTCAGATTTTCTTTTAAGCATTCTGCCACTATAGCTCTTGAGACATGTGGGCTATACAAGCATCCAGTTACCATGATTGATTAGCCTTTAGTAAGTGCCTCTATCCAACTTCGTCTGTATTCTGGATCTGAAATAACCTGAGTAAGTATAACTGAGGTTTATTAAGGCAATACACATCATTGGTGTGCAGCCAATCCTTGGGGCATCTCTCACCAGATGGATTTTAAGACTTTACTGCCGAGTTCAAAAAATCAGGGTGATATAGTTCAAGAAATAAGTATCCAAAATTGCTGCAGAATAGTCGAGTGCCTGATTTAAACCCTCCACTTGGATCCAGACTCAAGTATCATGATTGGTTCCCGGAACAAAGCTGAAAATCACCTCTCATGCTCCTAGTCATTTAAAAAAGTGTTAACTGCCATATTTCTGCCAATGATTTCTGTGAACGTCCAGTTGGTATTTATGAAAATAAGTATAGTGCCCTCAGGATATAAATAAACTGGCAGAATCTAATGCTTGACCATGCTCTAAAATGCTATCATCAAAAAAAGTTGGTAACTAGCAATGTCATGCTACTTCCATCATTTCCTCATATCAATACATTATAGCTTAAGTCTAATTAGAGGTTTGGCTTGTAGTGTACATATCACAATAACGTGGACAACACCAACTACCATAATATATAATTTCCCTTTACTGTCTAGTCTCAATATTCCACGCCTTTTTGAAATACGCAACTCAGATTGAGACCTCTTTATTGACAAATATTTTCTTATTATTGAAGGTTTCCTATCCACCTTCCGCTGACTGTCTTCACTGGATTTGTTTTTACGTATTATCTGCTGGTGATGGGATGTCAAGTTGTGGAAGGACTGATCAGAGGGATGTAAGCTGATACTTGCCACAGTAAAGTTGTGCCCTCAGTAGGCAAGGCGACACTCACCCTCTTCTTCTACGCTCAAGGTCTGACACTCACCAAATTCCTCGAGCATGGATACACCATTAACAGTGATGTATACCGTAAGACACTCTGCAACTTATCAAGAGTTGCTTCCACTTCTGGAAGCAGTCTTGGCACACTTCTTGATGGCTTGTGCAAAGCACTGTCTGGGAATTTTCTTTTATCTCATCTATCATTGCAAATCTTCGTCCTTCCAATGGGGTTTCCAGCTTTGGAAATAAAAAAAGTCTGCAGGGGCTAGGTCCAGAGAGTACGGAGGATGAGGCAGCACAGAGATTTCATTTCTTGTGCAACAGTCACACACCAACAGGGATGAATGTGAGGGTGCGTTATTGTGATGCAAGAGCCATGAACTGCCTTGCCACATTTCAGGCCTTTTCCTTCTCACATTTTCTCAAAGATGTCACAACACATCCCAATAGTACCATCGATTAACAGTTTGTCCCTGCAGCATGAATTCATGATGAACTAATCCTTCATAGTCAAAGAAAATTATCAGCATGGTTTTCACATTTTCCCTAACCTGACGAGCTTTTTTTGGTCTTGGAGAACCTTTCCCGAGCCATTGTGAAGATCATAACTGTAGACCCATGCCTCATCACCAGTTTTGATTCTCTTAAGGAACATCTCGTTCTCGTTTGCACACTCCATAAGCCCTTTGCAGACTGTTAGGCAAAGGTCTTTTTAGTCTTGACTCATGAGCCATGGGATGGATGTGGCAGCAACACAATGCATTCCTAGATTCGAAGATGCTGTGTCAGGATTTCATGAGATGATCCAACTGAAATGCTACATTCTTCTGCAATCTCTCGGACAGTCAGTGTTCAATTGGCATGCATAATTTTGTTGACATTCCTGACATGAGTGTCATCAGTAGACATCGAAGGGCACCCTGAATGAGGGTCATCTTTAACTTCCATCTGACCATTTATAAACCGTGTGAACCATTTATAACACTGTGTACAGCTCAAGCACTCATCAGTAAGCTTCAGCATCATTTAGTGTGTCTCTGTAAAGGTTTTCTTGAGTTTCACCAAAAATTAAAATCCAGACAGGTTGCTCCTCTGACTCTAACATCTCGAAATTCACAAACTGTATGACACAACATTCTATTCACTACAGCACTGAACTAAAATTCACAGACATACAACAATGAAACCTCCGGCAGTTACATATTAAACATAGACGTGTGCAGGGATGCCAGCGGCATTTTGCTCCACCACACCATTAGCAAAAAAATTACTAATGTCCCATAATTTTTTGTACACACCTCGTACATGATTCTGACAATACATGTAGTAGTAATATATATAAGTGCAGTTGCCTGGGCACCCTAATGTGAGGGGGAAAGAGAGCAATGGGGTGGGGGTGGGTGGCATAAGGGACAAGAAAGGTGCAGGGATGTAAAACTTTTACTAAAAAGAGAAATGGAATGGAAAATCTAATACAGTACAGCAGATAAATGTGGCTGGCTGATCACTGGAATAGAAACGGATGAGCCAATCACTCAACTACACACTAAAAACTCAAGCCTAAAAGCAATTTATCACTTAAAATTGCTTCTGCTCTTCTGGTAAAATATGAAATGTATTCAGTTAAAATATGCATACAGTGATTTGTACATGATGGGCACCACTTACTGGAGGATCACTGGAGTGCCAAGACATGTATTAATGGACTCTGCACTAGATATACGCTTCAGCTTCCTGGAGACTACCACAAGCAATTTAAACTGATCTTGAGTGTAGTATAGGGTTGAACAATTCAACACGGCAAATCACCCGAGACTAATTTTTAGAGCATAGACTTGCTTGGAGGCAGGCTGGAATAATTTGTTTTCATCAGAGTAAGCATTTGAGGTACACTGTGACCATATAGTTTCCACCAGGAGGACAGTACCCAAAGCAGTTCTATGGTACATGTAACTACACAAATAAAATAACTACAAACAAATCCTGGGTATGGCTATTGGCACCTGCATGGCACCATCCTATACCAACCTATTCATGGGGCATCTAGAGGAATCCCTTCTAACCACCGAGATTCCTAAACCTCTCACCTAGTTGAGATTCACTGATGACATCTTCGTGAAATGGATCGAGAGTGAGGACACCCAATCCACTTTTCTCCAGAATCTCAACACCTATTCCCTCATTCATTCACATGGTCCCCCTCAATGCAACAAGCCATCTTCCTCAATGCTGACCTCCACCTCAAAGATGACTACATCAGCACATCTATCCACATCAAACCTACAAAAAAAAAAAAAAAAAGTAATACCTCCACTTTGACAGCTAGCACCAACACCATACCAAGAAGTCCATTCCATACATCTAACCACCTGTGGCCGTCACATCTGTATTGATGAGCAGACCCTCTTGAAATATACCAAGGTTTTCACTGTGGCTTTTACAGACCAGAATTACCATCCTAACCTTGTACAAAAACAGATATCCTCTGCCTTACATCTCCAGTCACCCACCACCTCCCAAAGTCCCACCATCTGGTCACAAAGGAGCATTCCCCTCATCACTCAGTACCATAGAGGACTGGAGCAACTATCACATACTCCGGCATAGTTTCAACTACCTCTCGTTGTGCCCTGAAATGAGGAATGTCCAACCCACTATCCTTCCCACCCATCCCACTGTGGGGTATTTTGTCACCCACTGAACCTACGCAATATCCTTGTGCATCCCTACACAACCACTGCTTCCAACCCCTTACCTAATGGCTCATACCCCTGCAATAAGACACAGATGCAAGACCTGTCCCATACATCCTCCCACCACCACCTACTCAGTCCGGTCACAAACGTCACCTATCCCATCAAAGGCAGGACTGCTTGTGAAACCAGTCACGTGATCTGTAAGTTAAGTTGCAACTACTGTGCTGCACTTTACATGGGGCATGACAACCAATAAGCTGTCTGTCCACATGAATGGCTGCTGACAAACTGTGGCCAAGAAACTTCTGGTCCACCCAGTTGGTGAGCAGGCTGCCCAACATGGTGTTCTTCATTTCAATGAAGCCTGTGCCATCTGGATCCTTCCCACAAACATCAGCTTTTCTGAACTGTACAGGTGGGAACTCTCCCTACAATATATCCCACTTCCCGTAACCCTCCTGGCCTTAAGTTTTGTAGGTCATTGTTCTTTACCCACCTATCCCCTTTCCTGTTCCCATTCCAGTGCTACAGCCTTCTGTTCTACCAACATACCCACAGTATTTTTACTTCTCTCATTTTCCACTGCCAGCTCCCGGCTCTTGCCCTCCCTCTGTTTAACCTCCCAACTGCATCTGCATGCCCTACCCTCTCCCTACCTCATCCCTGAATACTCCTACTCCTACAAGCAACACTTTACCATCCCCCATCCTGCTGTCCCTCCACCTCTCCACCCCAGCCTCCTCCTTTACCTTACCATCCAGTTTGATTCTCTGATCAAGTGCTGCTGCTCACAGTCTGGGATGGCAGCCAGAGACTGTGGTCATGTTTGTGTGAGTTTTGTGTGTGTGTGTGTGTTTTCTAATTCTGATGAAGGCCTGTTTGGCTGAAAGCTTTTTTTGACGGTCTTTTTGTCATGTCTACCTGTGACTCAGCACCTCTGCTATACTGTGAGTGGCAACTATCCTTTTCATTATACCATCCTGAATTTTGCATTGTTTGATTTTGCCTGATGGCTTTTCTTCCATCCCATAATCCATTGCTTTCTTCCTTAGTCACTATTTTCTAACACATTACTATCTCTGTGTCCATCCTCCTTTCTCTTCTTTTCTGTGCTTCATTTGTCTCCTTCCAAACAGCAGTGTACACATTACTTATGAGCCATACTGTATTAGCTGCGCACAACAGATGGATACAGCACCATGCTGACTGCTGGCGCATCATCTCGTGTCCTGTATTATTCCCATTAATATAATTAATCCTAGGCCTTCAAATTGATCACTCTTCCTGCATAACTCTTATGTATTTTCATGTGTTACTTTCAATATCTTCCTGTGCCACATCAACTTATATCTCACCCTACCAACCCCTCCCCACCCCACTCCTCCTTTCCATTCCAGTTTGTACGTACTAACTTTATCTAATCTACTCACATCTGCCATCCTCCTCCTTCACACTTATCCACCCACAGACATGCAAACCATATTACAATCCTTTCATTTATTTTTTCTTTGATCTCATAATGTTTTCATGTTGATTACACTATAGGCTAGTCCCCCAGATTTCATTTTGTTTTACCATACATCATCTGTCTCATCCTTTTCACATATGTTTGGTGTATCTTTGAGAATTTTTTCAGATGTATTTCTATGTTATTTATGCATTTTTACGTGTTTTTATCCTTCACCATGAATCCTTGCTCCTTCCATCTGCACCAATACAGGAAAGGTTTCTTACCGCTATCCAGAACCCAGTCCCCCATACTATTCCTGTACTGTTGCTTTGCTCATAAAGTCTCCCCAAATGCACAGTACCCATTCTCTGGCTGCAACCTTTCCTTCCACAATGACATCCATCAGTTCAGATTCTGCCAGTCCTTCACCCTCACCAACACAGTTCTGTAAAACCATGTCAATCAGGCCTAAACCTCCTTGCAGTACCTACTCTCCATCCATAAAATTCTTCTGTTGTGCAATCCAAAATTCTTGGATCCCATATCAGGCACTGAAACTCTTGCCCTTCAGGAACTAAAGCAGCATGCACAACACAACCTCAAATATCTCTCCAACCTGTTCACTTCCTACTCCCACCTTGGAATACCACTATTCACTACCCCAACAACAACCTCCAAACCTCCACCGCATCCCCTCACAGCTTACAAATCCAGCCTTGCAGACCTACTACATTTACCCCACCTTCAAAAACTCTGTCCCACCACCACACAGAATCCAGAACCTAAACAGACCTGAAACAGAGTCATGAAGCTTTCCTCCAAATCTCTTAGCCCCCCCAAGTATCAGTCCTTTCCAAAACCTCATATTTTGCCCTGTTCCCAAACTCAATATGCAACACTTGTTAGAGACCATTTCCCTGTCCCTACAATGGAAACACTTTTTTGCCACCAACCCTACCATTTAGACACAACCAAACAACCTGTTAACTTTCCAGAATTTCTTAACCTCGAACCTTGCCTAACCATCATTGCCCAAATCCCTCAATATGCAAGCTAACCTTACATCCACAGAAAGAACTTCAATCCACCACCTAAAAACTAATCCCATCCTTATAATCCTACCTGCTGATGAAGGCTCCACCACTGTTGTATTGAACCACAAGGATTACCTGGCAGAAGGACTCTGTCAGCTGTTAAGATTCATCTACCTACAAACCCTACCACATTGACCCCTTT
The DNA here is from genome assembly GCF_023898315.1 of Schistocerca nitens. NCBI lineage: Eukaryota > Metazoa > Arthropoda > Insecta > Orthoptera > Acrididae > Schistocerca > Schistocerca nitens. Next base: position 133,016,074 of record NC_064614.1, on the reverse strand, counting down.
CCAGAAATCCAGCAGGATCTCCAGTCTCTCCTCAAATCCCAAGTACTTAATTGTTGTTGTTGTTGTAGTCTTCAGTCCTGAGACTGGTTTGATGCAGCTCTCCATGCTACCCTATCCTGTGCAAGCTTCTTCATCTCCCTGTACCTACTGCAACCTACATCCTTCTGAATCTGCTTAGTGTATTGATCTCTTGGTCTCCCTCTACGATTTTTACCCTCCACGCTGCCCTCCGATGCTAAATTGGTGATCCCTTGATGCCTCAGAACATGTCCTACCAACCGGTCCCTTCTTCTTGTCAAGTTGTGCCACAAACTCCTCTTCTCCCTGTTCTATTCCGTACCTCCACATTAGTTATGTGATCTACTCATCGAATCTTCAGCATTCTTCTGTAGCACCACATTTCGAAAGCTTCTATACTCTTCTTGTCCAAACTATTGATCGTCCATGTTTCACTTCCATACATGGCTACACTCCATACAAATACTTTCATAAATGACTTCCTGACACTTAAATCTATACTCGATGTTAACAAATTTCTCTTCTTCAGAAACGCTTTCCTTGCCATTGCCAGTCTACATTTTATATCTTCTCTACTTTGACCATCATCAGTTATTTTGCTCCCCAAATGGCAAAACTCATTTACTGCTTTAAGTGTCTCATTTCCTAATCGAATTCCCTCAGCATCACCCGACTTAATTCGACTACATTCCATTATTCTCGTTTTGCCTTTGTTGATGTTCATCTTATCTTATATCCTCCTTTCAAGACACTGTCTATTCCATTCAACTGCTCTTCCAAGTCCTTTGCTGACACTGATAAAATTACAATGTCATCGACGAACCTCAAAATTTTTTTTTCTTCACCATGGATTTTAATACCTACTCCGAATTTTTCTTTTGTTTCCTTTACTGCTTGCTCAATATACAGATCGGGGATAGGCTACAACCCTGTCTCACTCCCTTCCCAACCACTGCTTCCCTTTCATGCCCCTCGACTCTTATAACTGCCATCTGGTTTCTGTACAAATTGTAAATAGTCTTTCGCTCCCTGTGTTTTACCACTGCTACCTTCAGAATTTGAAAGAGAGTATTCCAGTCAACATTGTCAAAAGCTGTCTCTAAGTCTACAAATGCTAGAAACATAGGTTTGCCTTTCCTTAATCTTTCTTCTAAGATAAGTCGTAAGATCAGTATTGCCTCACGTGTTCCAATATTTCTACGGAATCCAAACTGCTGTTCCCCAAGGTCGGCTTCTACCAGTTTTTCCATTTGTCTGTAAAGAATTCGCGTTAGTATTTTGCAGCCATGACTTATTAAACTGATAGTTTGGTTATTTTCACATCTGACAACACCTGCTTTCTTTGGGATTGGAATTATTATATTCTTCTTAAAGTCTGAGGGTATTTCGCCTGTCCCATACATTTTGCTCACCACATGGTAGAGTTCTGTCAGGATTGGCTCTCCCAAGGCTGCCAGTAGTTCTAATGGAATGTTGTCTACTCCCAGAGCTTTGTTTCGACTTAGATCTTTCAGTGCTCTGTCAAACTCTTCACACTGTATCATATCTCCCATTTCATCTTCATCTTCATCTACATCCTCTTTCATTTCCATAATATTGTCCTCAAGTACATTGCCCTTGTATAGACCCTCTATATACTCCTTTTTATGGAAATGGAAGAGGATGTAGATGAAGATGAAATGGGAGATAAGATACTGCGTGAAGAGTTTGACAGAGCACTGAAAGACCTGAGTCGAAACAAGGCCCCGGGAGTAGACAACATTCCATTAGAACTACTGATGGCCTTGGGAGAGCCAGTCATGACAAAACTCTACCATCTGGTGACCAAGAATTATGAGACAGGCGAAATACCCACAGACTTCCAGAAGAATATAATAATTCCAATCCCAAAGAAAGCAGGTGTTGACAGATGTGAAAATTACCGAACTATCAGTTTAATACGTCACAGCTGCAAAACACTAACGCGAATTCTTTACGGACGAATGGAAAAACTGGTAGAAATGGACCTCGGGGAAGATCAGTTTGGATTCCGTAGAAATGTTGGAACACGTGAGGCAATACTAACCTTACGACTTATCTTAGAAGAAAGATCAAGAAAAGGCAAACCTACGTTTCTAGCAATTGTAGACTTAGAGAAAGCTTTTGACAATGTTAACTGGAATACTCTCTTTCAAATTCTGAAGGTGGCAGGGGTAAAATACAGGGAGCGAAAGGCTATTTACAATTTGTACAGAAACCAGATGGCAGTTATAAGAGTCGAGGGGCATGAAAGGGAAGCAGTGGTTGGGAAGGGAGTAAGACAGGGTTGTAGCCTCTCCCCGATGTTATTCAATCTGTGTATTGAGCAAGCAGTAAAGGAAATAAAAGAAAAATTCGGAGTCGGTATTAAAATCCATGGAGAAGAAATAAAAACTTTGAGGTTCGCCGATGACATTGTAATTCTGTCAGAGACAGCAAAGGACTTGGAAGAGCAGTTGAACGGAATGGACAGTGTCTTGATAGGAGGATATAAGATGAACATCAACAAAAGCAAAACGAGGATAATGGAATGTAGTCAAATTAAATCGGGTGATGCTGAGGGGATTAGATTAGGAAATGAGACACTTAAAGTAGTAAAGGAGTTTTGCTATTTAGGGAGCAAAATAACTGATGATGGTCGAAGTAGAGAGGATATAAAATGTAGACTGGCAATGGCAAGGAAATCGTTTCTGAAGAAGAGAAATTTGTTAACATCGAGTACAGATTTAAGTGCCAGGAAGTCGTTTCTGAAAGTATTTGTATGGAGTGTAGCCACGTATGGAAGTGAAACATGGACGATAACCAGTTTGGACAAGAAGAGAATAGAAGCTTTCGAAATGTGGTGCTACAGAAGAATGCTGAAGATAAGGTGGGTAGATCACGTAACTAATGAGGAGGTATTGAATAGGGTTGGGGAGAAGAGAAGTTTGTGGCACAACTTGACTAGAAGAAGGGATCGGTTGGTAGGACATGTTTTGAGGCATCAAGGGATCAAAAATTTAGCATTGGAGGGCTGCGTGGAGGGTAAAAATCATAGAGGGAGACCAAGAGATCAATACACTAAGCAGATTCAGAAGGATGTAGGTTGCAGTAGGTACTGGGAGATGAAGAAGCTTGCACAGGATAGAGTAGCATGGCGAGCTGCATCAAAGCAGTATCAGGATTGAAGACCACAACAACAACAACATATACTCCTTCCACCTTTCTGCTTTCCCTTCTTTGCTTAGAACTGGGTTTCCATCTGAGCTCTTGATATTCATACAAGTGGTTCTCTTTTCTCCAAAGGTCTCTTTAATTTTCCTGTAGTCAGTATCTGTCTTACCCCTAGTGACATAAGCCTCTACATCCTTACATTTGTCCTCTAGCCATCCCTGTTTAGCCATTTTGCACTTCCTGCCGATCTCATTTTTGAGACGTTTGTATTCCTTTTTGCCTGCTTCATTTACTGCATTTTTATATTTTCTCCTTTCATCAATTAAATTCAACATTTCTTCTGTTACCCAAGGATTTCTACTAGCCCTCATCTTTTTACCTACTTGATCCTCTGCTGCCTTCACTACTTTATCCCTCAGAGCTACCCATTCTTCTTCTATTGTATTTCTTTCCCCCATTCCTGTCAATTGTCAATTGTTCCCTTATGGTCTCCCTGAAACTCTGTACAACCCCTGGTTTAGTCAGTTTATCCAGGTCCCATCTTCTCAAATTCCCACCTTTTTGCAGTTTCTTCAGTTTTAATCTACAGTACATAAACAATAGATTGTGGTCAGAGTCTACATCTGCTCCTGGAAATGTCTTACAATTTAAAACCTGGTTCCTAAATCTCTGTCTTACCATTATATAATCTATCTGATACCTTTTAGTATCTCCAGGATTCTACCATGTATACAACCTTCTTTTATGATTATTGAACCAAGTGTTAGCTATGTATTTAGGCCCACCCTAAAACCTCTCCACGGGGACCATCTCTCCTCACCGCTACCACTCCCCGCACTCCTACTTTCCACATTTTTCCTAAATCTCATAAACCCAACCACCCAGGACATCTCATTGTGCACGGTTATTGTGCCTCACTGAGGTAATCTCTGCTATCATTGGCCAACACCTTCGGCCTATTATCCACAACCTACCGTCCTATGTAAAAGATACCAACCATTTCCTCCACCAGCTCTCCAGAGTTTCTGTTCTTTTAACAAATAGAGCCCTGTTCATCACTCTAAATACCCCCATCCTTTACACTAACATCCCTAATGCCCAGGGTCTTGTCAATATTGAATACTACCTTTCCCAAAGCCCAACAGATTCCACACCTACAATCTCTTTCCTAGTTGCAATGAACAACTGTAGGCTCACCCACAATTACTTCTCCTATGAAGGCATCACCTACGAACAAATCTGGGGTACAGCTATGGGCACCTGCATGGCACCATCCCATACCAACCTATTCATGGGCCATCTAGAGGAATCCCTTCTAACCACCCAGAATCCCAAACACCTCACCTCGTTCAGATTCACTGATGACATCTTTGTGATCTGCTAATAGTAAACTGCAAGAGCGTCTATAGAAAGGTCCCAGAACTGCTCTCATTAATAAATGGTCACAATGCCCACATAGTACTAGGGACAGAAAGCTGGCTGAAACCAGGTTTTAACAGTAATGAAATTCTAAACTCAGATTGGAATGTATACCGCAGAGAGAGGCTGGACAGTGAAGGGGGAGGCGTGTTTATAGTGATAAGAAGTGCAATAGTATCGAAGGAAATTGACGGAGATCCGAAATGTGAAATAATTTGGGTGAAGTTCACGGTTAAAGCAGACCCAGAAATGGTAATTTGATGTCTCTATAGGCCCCCTGGCTCAGCAGCTGTTGTGGCTGAGCACCTGAAGGATAATTTGGAAAATATTTCGAGTAGATTTCCCCACCATGTTATAGTTCTGGGTGGAGATTTTAATTTGCCAGATATAGACTGGGAGACTCAAACATTCATAACGGGTGGCAGGGACAAAGAATCCAGTAAAAAATTTTTAAGTGCTTTATCTGAAAACTATCTTGAGCAGTTAAACAGAGAAACGACTTGTGAGGATAACATATTAGACCTTCTGGTGACAAACAGACCCGAACTATTTGAAACAGTGAACGCAGAACAGGGAATCAGCGTCATAAAGCGGTTACTGCATCGATGATTTCAGCCATAAATAGAAATACGAGGGCCGTTCAGAAAGTAACCTCCGGTTGATTTAAAAAAATACACGAAGTTAAATAAAAATATTTTAATATATACATCTTACAACTACATTTTTGCACTATTTTTCTACATAGTCTCCATAACGATTGAGGCACTTATCGTATCTCTTCACAAGCTTTGAAATTCCTTCTGCATAAAAATCACCCACTTGTGCCTGGAGCCAGCCTGTGACCGCATCTTTGAGCTCTTCGTCATCATCAAACCGCTGTGACCCGAGCCATTTCTTCAAATGCATGAAGAGGTGATAATCACTTGGCGCCAGGTCTGGGCTGTAAGGTGGATGGTTGATAACGTCCCACTTGAAGGACTCAAGAAGGGCCGTTGTTCTGCGAGCAGAGTGAGGACGGGCGTTATCGTGCAAAAAAACGATACCGGAAGTCAGCATACCACGGCGTTTGTTCTGTATAGCCCGTCGTAACTTTTTTATTGTTTCACAGTACACGTCTTGATTAATGGTCGTACCACGTTCCATGAATTCAACCAACAACACCCCTTTGGCATCCCAAAACACCATTGCCATCAGTTTTCTGGCAGAAAAATCTTGCGAGGCTTTTCTTGGTTTGGTAGGCGAATTTGAATGAGCCCACATCTTTGAGTGTTCTTTTGTCTCAGGGTTCACGTACTTAATCCAGGTTTCGTCACCGGTCACGATTCTGTTTAACAATGGTTCTCCTTCGTCCTCATAACGTGACAGAAAGTCTAATGCAGAGGCCATTCTTTGAGTTTTGTGGTGGTCGGTAAGAATTTTGGGCACCCATCGTGCACAGAACTTACGGTAACCCAATCTTGCTGTCACTATCTCGTACAAGAGAGTCTTAGAAATCTGTGGAAAACCAGTAGACAACTCCGACATTGAGAAACGTCGATTTTCACGAACTTTTGCATCAACTGTCTGAACGAGTTCGTCAGTCACCAATGATGGTCTACCACTCCTCTCTTCATCATGAACGTTTTCTCGTTCACTTTTAAATAAACGTACCCATTCACGGACAACTCCTTCACTCATAACTCTTGGTCCGTACACGGCACAAAGCTCACGATGAATAGCTGCTGCAGAATATCCTTTGGCTGTAAAAAACCTTATGACAGCACGCACTTCACATTTGGCGGGGTTTTCTATTGCAGCACACATTTCAAACTGCCACAAAAACTAAACTAGCGCAGGTACGACGTTCACTCGACCACGGCTTGATGCCGACTGACCTGTTGAGTGCGTGAACGCACAGATGGCGTCGCTACTCCCCCCACAACCCGCACTGTGACCAATCGGAGGTTACTTTCTGAACCGCCCTCATATTAAAAAAGGTAGGAAGATTTTTCTCTTTAGCAAAAGTGACAAGAAGCAGATTTCACAGTACCTGATGGCTCAACACAAAAGTTTTGTCTCAAGTACAGATAGTGTTGAGGATCAGTGGACAAAGTTCAAAACCATTGTACAATATGAGTTAGGTGAGTATGTGCCAAGCAAGATTGTAAGAGATGGAAAAGAGCCACCGTGGTACAACAACCGAGTTAGAAAACTGCTGCAGAAGCAAAGGGAACTTCAGAGCAAACATAAACATAGCCAATGCCTTGCAGACAAACAAAAATTACGCGAAGCGAAAGGTAGTGTGAGGAGGGCTATCGGAGAGGCGTTCAATGAATTCGAAAGTAAAGTTCTATGTACTGACTTGGCAGAAAATCCTAAGAAAGTTTGGTCTTACGTCAAAGCGGTAGGTGGATCAAAACAAAATGTCCAGACACTCTGTGACCAAAATGGTACTGAAACAGAGGATGACAGACTAAAGGCCGAAATACTAAATGCCTTTTTCCAAAGCTGTTTCACAGCAGAAGACTGCACTGTAGTTCCTTCTCTAGATTGTCGCACAGACGACAAAATGGTAGATATAGAAATAGACGACAGAGGGATAGAAAAATAATTAAAATTGCTCAAAACAGGAAAGGCCTCTGGACCTGATGGGATACCAGTTCAATTTCACACAGAGTACGCGAAGGAACTTGCCCCCTTCTTGCAGCGGTATACTGTAGGTCTCTAGAAGAGCGTACCGTTCCAAAGGATTGGAAAAGGGCACAGGTCATCCCCGTTTTCAAGAAGGGACGTCGAACAGATGTGCAGAACTATAGACATATATCTCTAACGTCTATCAGTTGTAGAATTTTGGAGCACGTATTATGTTCGAGTATAATGACTATTCTGGAGACTAGAAATCTACTCTGTAGGAATCAGCATGGGTTTTGAAAAAGACGATCGTGTGAAACCCAGCTCGCGCTATTCGTTCACGAGACTCAAGAGGACCACAGACATGGATTCTCAGGTAGATGCCGTGTTTCTTGACTTCCGCAAGGCGTTCGATACAGTTCCCCACAGTCGTTTAATGAACAATGTAAGAGCATATGGACTACCAGACCAATTGTGTGATTGGATTGAAGAGTTCCTAGATAACAGAACACAGCATGTCATTCTCAATGGAGAGAAGTCTTCCGAAGTAAGAGTGATTTCAGGTGTGCCGCAGGGGAGTGTCGTAGGACCGTTGCTATTCACAATATACATAAATGACCTTGTGGATGACATCGGAAGTTCACTGAGGCTTTTTGCGGATGATGCTGTGGTATATCGAGAGGTTGTAACAATGGAAAATTGTACTGAAATGCAGGAGGATCTGCAGCAAATTGAAGCATGGTTCAGGGAACGGCAATTGTATCTCAATGTAGACAAGTGTAATGTGCTGCGAATACATAGAAAGAAAGATCCTTTATCATTTAGCTACAATATAGCAGGTCAGCAACTGGAAGCAGTTAATTCCATAAATTATCTGGGAGTACGCATTAGGAGTGATGTAAAATGGAATGATCATATAAAGTTGATCATCGGTAAAGCAGATGCCAGACTGAGATTCATTGAAAGAATCCTAAGGAAATGCAATCCGAAAATAAAGGAAGTAGGTTACGGTACGCTCGTTCACCCACTGCTTGAATACTGCTCAGCAGTGTGGGATCCGTACCAGATAGGGTTGATAGAAGATATAGAGAAGATTCAACAGAGAGCAGCGCGCTTCGTTACAGGATCATTTAGTAATCGCAAAAGTGTTACAGAGATGATAGATAAACTCCAGTGGAAGACTCTGCAGGAGAGACGCTCAGTAGCTCGGTACGGGCTTTTGTTGAAGTTTCGAGAACATACCTTCACCGAGGAGTCAAGCAGTATATTGCTCCCTCCTACATATATCTCGCGAAGAGACAATGAGGATAAAATCAGAGAGATTAGAGCCCACACAGAGGCATACCGACAATCCTTCTTTCCATGAACAATACGAGACTGGAATAGAAGGGAGAACCGATAGAGGTACTCAAGGTACCCTCCACCACACACCGTCAGGTGGCTTGCGGAGTATGGATGTAGATGTAGATGTAGATCTGGATTGGGGATGAGGCCACAATATCCACATTCCTCCAGGACCTTAACACCTTTTCTCCTCATTCGCTTTCCCCCTCAACCCAACAAGCCACCTTCCTCATTTTGACCTCCCAACTCAAAGACGGCTACATTGGTGCCTCCACCCGTATCAAACCTATCAGCCACCAGCAATACCTCCATTTCGACAGATGGCACAAACACCATACCACAAAGTACATTCCATACAGCCCAACCACCTGCTGCCATCACATATGTAGTGATGAGCAGGCCGTCTCTAAATATACCAAGCTTCTCACTGGAGCCTTTACAGACCATAATTACACTCCTAACCTTGTACAAAAACAGATCTCCTCTGACTTATCTCTCCAATCACCCACCACCTCCCAAAGTCCCACTGTCTAGCCACAAAGGGACATTCCACTCAACACTCAGTACTGTACAGGACAGGAGCAACTGAATCACATTCTCTGACAGGGTTTCAACTACCTCTCATTGTGCCCTAAAATGAGGAACACCCAAACCACTATCCTTCTTACCCATCCTACTGTGGTACTTCGTCACCCACTGAACCTACACAATATCCTTATGGATCCCTACACAACCCCTGCCCCCAACCCATTGCCTCATGGCTCATATCCTTGTAATAGACCTAGATGCAAGACCTGTATCATAAATCCTCCCACCACCATCTAATCCAGTCCGGTCACAAGCATAACTTATCCCATCAAAGGTGGGGCTACCTGTGAAATCAGTCATGTGATCTGTAAGTTAAGTTGTAGACTTGGCCACTGTTTCTATGTTTCGATACAGTGTATCGATAAGTGGAACTGTTCCAGTGTTTCGGAACGGCTGTGGTTCACTGTTTCGAAACAGTGGTGTTTCATTCCGCCCCCGTCTCAGATAACCGGACCAGATTCGACCTCGAGCCAGACACAGAAAGTGTATCATTGTTTCAAAATAAGGCTGTTTCAGTCCACCTGTGCTTGGAACGGATTAATTGTATCGAAACAGTGATGTTTCATTCCGCTCTGTGTTGGACGAGATTCGGGCTCGGAACAGGTACTGAAACACAACATACCACTTCATGAAACACTTTCAAGAGTGTCGAAATCTTTTTGACAGGCAATAGCATGAAGCTTAAGATATCCGAAAATAAAGCTTCATTTCTAGCTGACTGTCCTATTCCGAAATGGCGTAACATCTGCTTTATAAACACTAACCAAAGAATAAAACAACGCATACTATTCACATTCAAAAAATAAATAAGTGACAATCATTCAGTTCAATTACACTTTTTTTATAACATACGCTTCTCTGTTCATGTACAGTAACCATATTAAGAAACACAAGTAAGCCTACAACATTTTGAATAAAAAAGGGCGTAGAGTGACAGTTATTAGACATGTACATAAATTTGATGTAGGTATAATTGCAAGCAATCTGTTTGACATATCACTTATAGTGTAATGGTGAACGGGAAGGGCTGGGGAGCATGGTGAATTTATAGTAACGGTTCGAAACACCTTGAAAGCCAAATTTTTTTTTCTATTTTGTTATTTATTCGAATTATTTGGCGTTATTTGTGAGTCTATAGTCAATGTGCCTATTATCCACAATGATTCCCTTTGAGTGCATGGAAAGTAGCATGATGGGTATATTACCCATATTAACGGAGTGTGGGAATCTCAGTAGCATATCCGTAGTTTCTGCAGTTGGCTCCCACCTCCAGTTCCGTTTGTGGTGGTTCTTCTGTCTTCAGCTATGGCTGTCCTCAGCCAATTGAAAAGTATGAGAGTCACACGACATGAAAGCAGTGCATTTGCTGCAGGAAATGGTTTCATACTTTCTGCAATATGATTAGTGCTCTCGCACCTCGTTTGTGTTTATATGGACATACTTATACAGTAGAGTGAGTAGACATTCAAGATGATAAAATGTGTAGGTTTATTAGATTACAAAATACAAACTGTTTCAAAACAGTGTATCGAAACGTTACATTGTACTGTTTCATTTGTTTCGAAACAGTTACGTGATTCAGTTTGCCCATCTCTATTAAGTTGCAACCACTGTGTTGCACTCTACAGGGACATGACAACCAACAAGCTGTCTGCCCACATGAATGGCAGTGGTCCACCCAGTTACTTAGCAGGCTGCCCAACATGGCATTCTTCATTTCAATGTGTTAAGTCCCATAGTGCTCAGAGCCATTCTTCATTTCAATGAGTGCTTTACAGCTAGTGCCATCTGGATCCTTCCCACAAAAACCAGCTTTTCTCAATTGTGCAGGTGGGAACTCTTCCTATAATATATTCTATGTTCCTGTAATCCTCCCTACTGGACCAACCTTTGTTAGTCCTTGTCCTTTACCCAACAATCACCTTCCCTGTTCTCATTCAAGCACTACATAGCCCTCTCTGTTTCCACTGCTCCCCCCCCCCCCTCCCACCCTCTATGTAACCTCACAACTGCACCTAGCTTCCCTACCCTTTGGTCATCTTGTCCCTATTACTCTAACAAGCAGCACTTTACTGCTCCCATCCCTATCCTGCTATCCCTTCCCCTCCCCACCCCAGCCTCCCTCTTACCCTCACCACCCAGTTTTGTTTCTCCCATCATGCGCTGCTGCTTGCAGTCCTGTCTGGCATGGCAGCCAGAGATTGTGGGCATTTTCGTGTGTGTTGCATTTGTGTGTATAAGTATGTTGTCTAATTCTGATGAAGGCCTGTTTGGCCAAAAGTTCTGTTTGACAGTCTTCTCATTGTGCCTATCTGCGACTCAGAATATCCGCTATGTGGTGAGTAGCAACTATCCTTTTGATAATATTGTCAAATAACATAACTTTATGATTGAAATTCCAGTGACTCAAATGATAGGACCATCCACCAGCCAATTGCATATCTTTCTAGAGCACCACATGCTCATTGTGTTGTAGGCACATGCAGAGCCTTGTACAGTGTGGCTGACTGCAAACATCGGCAACAATGGCTCTCCAACCCCCCACCCCCGTACAGTGTGGCTGACTGCACATTGGCAACACTGGCTCCCCCCCCCCCCATACTGCAATCCGTCAAACATAATTTTATTATAATCAGAATGTGACTTAACTACATTCAATGTGTGTTACCTCTTTCGAATTATGGCAGTGAGAAATGAACTTTTAATGTGAAAATCATTCAAAAAGTGAGGGCTGGTGAGCAAGCAACAAAGAGCTGATACTTACTGACAGGTTAAAACACTGTGCTGGACTGGAACTCAAGTCTGGAATGTTTCCTTTCAGTAGCAAGTGCTTCTACAACTGAGCTACCCTCACAGTTTTACTTCCAGCAGTATCTCTTCTCTTACCTACCATACCTCACACCAGTCTCCTACATAGCTCGTGAGACTAGTACTCCTGAAAGATAGGACACTGTGGAGAAATGGCTTATCCACAGACTGCAGGATTGTCTCCAGAATGAATTTTCACCCTGCAGCTGTTCTCTGCTGTGAGGGGTATTTGTGAACTGGGTTTGGCTAGGTCAGCTGGTAAAGGTTCCAGGTTAGAATCTTGGTCCAGTACACAGATTTTAATCTGCCAGGAAGTTTAGAATCAGGGCACACTCCGTTGCAGAGAGAAAATTCATTCTGGAATGACAGATGTATGTAGGGCTTACTAGAAGAGGCAGGAAAACAAATAAATGTGTGTACAGACTGAAGTAAAGGCATAATTATGACTGTAATGAAAAAGAAATGGAAAGGGATTGAACTTATAGCCAGGGGAATGGATGGTAGAGGGACCAGTGAAGTTTTTTTTTGGTTGGATTCCAGAATATAAGGAAAGAATAAGATGATGACCTAATGAAACGTAGGTGACATTAAAAAACATTGAGGCCCAACATGGATGTGAGTAGCTGAAGGCTATAATATAGAAAAGTCTAGAGGAGGATTTCATTCAGCAATGGATGTAATGTAGCTTTGGTGATGGTGTTGGTGCTGGTGGTGGCAGTGGCAGTAGGCAATACAATTTACAAACTGACTACAGAGGAGCAATTTATTCAGTTGTACTAACCTGAATGTAGGTGTTTTCTCTTGATCAGTTTTTTCTTTATCAGTCTTATCATCTCTGTCATCATCACTACTATCATCATCTGGTCTATCACCAAAGGCATCAAAGCTTGTATCTGGCTTGTCAACTTCAGATCTGTCTTCTTGTTCTGCAGATGGTGTCCCTGGACAGCTGTTTTCCTCTGGGGCATCTGTTTCTTCTACCTTCACAGGTTCAGTGATCATTTCGTTACTGGATGGATTGGATGGTATGGTGTTTTTTGTGCCTGGAGCTTTCTCTTCCAACAGCTTCGCGCACTCTGGTTTAACCACACGAGGTACTTTTGCCTTCCTCTTAGCTGCACCTACAAGGGTCTTTCCAGATCGACTTCCTATAATTATTATTCAATTAATTTAATAAAACCAGTTTGGTAAAGTATTAACATAAAAGTAATCAAATTTCAGTGGTCTGATCCACTTGCTATGCCTGACAAGTACAAAAAAGTACTCACTGTATCGCAATAAAAATAACTGTTAAAATGTCAATACTAAGATATATGCCAGGCATTATCTTTACATTGAATGTGTGTGTGTCAGTAGCACAATAATATGCTGAAATATTATAACGATAAACTATGGATGACAAGTAACTTCAAGGAAAGAGAATAGTACATACTCTTTTTAGGGACAGTAATTACATCCTTTTTTGCTTCATCAGCAGGCCTATCTTCTTCTTTCACTTCAATATCACTTACTGTAGAGAATTCATTTTGAGCTTGAGTAACATTCTTCAGTCTTATACTCACTCTCCTCTGAAAATCGTTTTCTCCTTTTCTCTTTGTGTGCTTTGTATTTTTTTTTGAATGTGCAGTGGTTAGGAGGGGAGCCTTATTAGCATTTTTCTTGCGCAAAGGCTTAGATTTTGGTTTCTTTGGTAATACTTCAGTACTGCTCTCCACTGGGAGCTGCTGATTATTTTCAACAGCTATATTTTCCTTGCTGTCACTTTCCTGCAACTGAGAAAATTATTTGTTTAAGCATCATTAGGCTAATATGCATGAGATGTTTGAACCTCTATTGCTCAACATTCATAATTCAGAATGAATACAGACTGTAAAACCAATTTACAGCGGATATTAGAGCAAAATCTGTTAGAAGTAATTTCAAGCATAACATGTTACATTCTTATAATTGAAGGAGGACAGAGGAAGCAGTGGATAAACATTTTTTTCCACCAACCATTCTGACCAACAGTGATCAAAAGCCAGCATTCAGCACTGACTTTGACAGTTCATACCTCTGCCCCACTGCGACCCTCCCCCACTTCCAAACACCACCTGCTAACGTAACAGGAACTCCCTACCTCTAACCTGACCTCAAACTCTTTTCTTAGGACCTTCACAACACAACTCTCTCAGCTGAGGGAAGAGCAGCCATCTACAATCTTCAAACAGACCATAATGTAACTGTCAATTCTGCAAATAAGGGCTCAGCCACTGTCATGATTAACTGCAGTGATTACCTGACAAAATGTCTCATCCAACTGTCTGACCCTAACCTACAGGCCCTTCTTGTCTAAATCTGTCACCATACTTACTTCAACCCAAGCTTCCCAAAGTGTACAAATCCAACTACCCCTGACATTCCATTGTAACTGGTTACAATGTTCTAACACAAAAAGCTTCACTCTTGTTGACTAACTTCGCCAACCCATTGCTCATACTCTACCTTTCTATATCAGGGATGAAACTACTTTCTTAATTGCCTCTCAGTCATACCCACAACTTTACTACCTGGATCTCTGCTCGTCACAGTTCATGCCGCATCCTGTACAACAACAATTCTTATGGCTTTCCTGCCGTCAAACATTACTTTTCCCCACATTCTGTCAACTCCAAAAGGAGGTTCACTTGTGAAAGCACTAATGCCCTATACCAGCTGTGCTGCAGCTTTTGCACAGCTGTTAAGCTGTGAATAGCCAATGGCCATCAGTCCATAGAATAAATGTCACCATCAAACTGTGGCCAAGAACAGAGTTGACCACCCAGTGGCAAACCATTCTGCTAAAGATAACACACTTGAATTCAATGGCTTTTTCACAACCATCACATAGATATCCTCTCCCCCCCCCCTCCTCCCCACCCTAAATACTAGCTTCTCTGAATGAAGTAGCTACAAACTGTCCTTACAACACACCCTCAGATCCTGCAATCTTGCAGGTCTCAATTTCCACTTGCACCCTTGTCCTCGACTTCAGTCTAATATCATCTATGCTCTCCTCTATGCAATCTCCTTTTTTCCTCTGTTCTACTTCCCTCTGCTAGTCCAATCTTCCACTTCATCATGTACCACAAACAATTCCACATACCTGTGCCAGTGTGAGCTGACCGGTGCCACATTATTATCCCACTCCCATGCTGTCTTTCACATTCAGCCTTTATGTCCTCCCTTCCCTTATCCCTCTCTTCAACTCCACCTAACACAACACCCCATCTCAATTAAGGTGCAGGGCAAACCAATGTAGTTAATCATGAGAATGTAACTCTGTACGTACACTGTACATATGTATTCCAATAGTTAGTTCTGAAGACGAACGTTGTCTTAAAGCTTGGCAACATTTTTAATTTTGTTTATAAGGCTGTCAAAGTTAGTAATTGGCTGTTTAGCATAATACTGAACAACTCGTGTGAATAATATTTGTGTTCCACCTTTTCGTATTCCTTGTCACAATAACACTAAAAATACTCAAGTTCAGATATTAATCAAAAGCACTGACCCATTTTATTTTATTTATTTATTTATTTTTTTTTTTTTTTTTTTAAAGTCACCAATCATGTGACTGGTTTGATGCAACCCATCGCAAACTTCTCTCTTCATCTCAGAGTAGAACTTGCACCAATTATTGTATTTTGTTGAAAAAATAATAATAACTTATTTATTCTCAATAAAGATTAGGTGCTGACAAAAAGCAATGAGTTTGGTTTTCAAATACTTAGATTCATTTCTGAATCTGGAGGCACTGTTTACACAAGAAGTCACTTGACCAAGGAGCTTCTAAAAACATCTGAGAGTAAAAGTACGAGTGTTGTGACTCAAAACAAAAAACAGAGATAAACAAAACACTGTGCTCATATATGAGGTTGATTAATAATTTAACACAAAACTTCTTTTTAAATATGTTAATGGAAAGAATTTACCTTAACACTTTCCCTTGTTAAATAGAAATCAACAAACAGGCAAACCCATAAGATTACACAAATCTTCATGTGTGTCTTCGGTAGAGCTTTGGTCACGATGTCCGCTACCTGCTCTTCAGATGGGATTTGATGAACTCTATTTCTTCCTTCATAAAGTTTTAATGAATAAAGAAATGCTTGATGGCTATATGCTTGGTTTGGTGATGAAATTCTGGATTTTCTGCCAACTTTACTACTGCTGAATTGTCAATTCGGAGAACTGGAATTTGAGATAGTCTTTTTGTTTATCCGAATAGAAGAATTAACAAAATAATCTCCTTGGCGGCTTCATTTGCAGCAACTAGTTCAGCTTCAAGTGATGTTCCTACCATGGTTTGTCACTGACTTAGCCATGATATCGCCCCTCCTGCGCAGTTGATGACTGCTCCAGATGTTGATCTGCCTGTTTTTGAGCAGCCTCCAAAATCTGCATCACTGTAGCATTCCAGAGTTGTGCTCTTTCCTCTTGATTTGTATGAGATTCCATATTCAGCTGTTACTCATACATAATGAAAAACCCTCTTTACTATGTCTTCTTGGTGGGATTCTCAAAAGATCTTGACAGAACACTTACACTGAAGGCTAGGTCTGGTCTTGTGCCAAGTGTCAGGTACATTAATGCTCCAACTGCTTCTCTATATGGAAAAGACTGTTTCACTGTGTCATCTTTCCCTGACTGTGAACCATCTGTAACTTTCAACATTGGGTTGGAAATTGCTTTACACTCTGAAAAGTTGAAACGTTTTAAAATTCATTGTGCATAAGCCTTCTGGTGAATCTTAATACAGCCATCGTTGCCATGTTCAATCTGCAGACCTAAATAATAGTTTTCAGGTGCCATTGTGATCTTGAACTCCTTTTGCAACTGTTGAAAGAAAATGCTTAGATCATTTGAATCAGTGGCAGCTACCAATCCATCATCAACATATTAAATTACTAGAACTTCTTTGCCATTTTTATTTTGAATGTACAAGCATGGATCTGCCTGAGCTACTCTGAAATCTAGACCAAGCAATAATTCTCTAAATCGCTTGTTCCAGCATCTTTGTGCTTGTTTTAAACCATACAGGCTTTTCTTCAACCTTCAAACTCTGTTGGTACCATCTTCATAACCCATTGGTTGTGCCATCTAAATGGTTTCCTCAAGTTTTCTATACATGAAGGGTGTTGACACATCAAACTGCCCGAGATACATTCTTTTAGTTGCAGCAACACTCAGAATAGACCAAATCGTTGTCATTTGTGCAACTGGACTAAAAGTTTGACTGTAATCCACAACTTCTCGTTTACTGAAACCCTTGGCAACCAGTCAAGCTTTAAATTTTTTGATCTGATCCCTTCATTTGTTTTCAAAACAATCACATGGTATTGCCTTGGCTCTCTTCGGTAAGTCTTCAAGCTCCCAGGTTTCATTTTTGATCACGGATTCCATTTCTCTGTCCATTGCTTCTTTTCATTTGAAGCTGTCTTCATGTCTAAGTGCATCCTCATAGGTTTCAAGAACCTCAGTTGTGAAAAAGAAATCTTCTGTTATCATTGCATAATCACTGAGGTATTTTGGTCACTTTAATGATGAACGATCTCTTAACTTCACTCCTATTTCCTCATGCAAGTTTCCAGAATGTTACCATCAAATTCTGTGTCTGAACTAGTTTCATGCGCCAACCTATCTTCTGAGTGTGTATTTTCCTCATTCTCTGATTGATTTTTAATATAATCTGGACCTGCAATGGGCTTTTCTACATCATGAAATGGTAGTGTAACTTGTTCAGTACAGCATCCCGGTTTTTCTTCAAACTGCACATCTCTGGACTGCACAACTGAATTACTTTCTTGTATTCAAATCCTGAAGCGTTCATCACCATCATTGTAGTGTTGGCAGGAGAGCCAACACTGTTTTTCTAGAGGAGGCCGAAATGCACGCGTTTAATTACACGCTGACTGGCGTTAGGTCTGGAACACGTCAGAGAAATAAGACTAGCAAAACAGGAGGTAACTGGTAGAATACTTAACTTTAATCCACAATTGTAGAACATCTCTCGTTACGGTACATGCTTCATAATATTAATTATCAATTGAATACGGCGCCTTGCTAGGTCGTAGCAAATGTAGCTGAAGGATACGCTAACTATCGTCTCGGCAAATGAGAGCGTATTTGTCAGTGAACCATTGCTATGAACGTCAGCTGTACAACTGGGGCGAGTGCCAGAACGTCTCTCTAGACCTACCGTGTGGTGGCGCTCGGTCTGCTATCACTGACAGTGGCGACACGCGGGTCCGACGTATACTACCGGACCGCGGCCGATTTAAAAGCTACCACCTAGCAAGTGTGGTGTCTGGCGGTGACACCACAATCATAACCAATGAGATGTCCTTTCACAGCTTTCTTGTACATTTTCCTTCATTTTTCATTTGGAATGTGGGCATAACATGTTGTGCCAATAATCCTAAGATGTTTAGGTAGACGCTTTTTCCATTCCCATAACTCGTGAGGACTGACACCTTCTACAGATAACTTCCATGTCCTATTCAAGATGTAAATTGCTGTGTTAACCAGTTCAGCCCATATCTGTTCTGGATAAGTGACATCTGGATTTGAATACTTAAAGTGTCCTGGCCATCTCAACAACTGTCCTATTATCCCGCTCACAAATACCGGTTTGCTCAGGAGTATAGGGAGCAGTCAAACGCTGTGTTATACCATTTGAACTTAAGATGGATCTAACCTCTTGGTTATCAAAGTCCTTGACATTGTCACTCAGCATCTCTTTAACAGAGTACTCCAATGCCTTTGTACGTGAGAGAAAATCTTTGAGAATTTTACTCGGCTCTGATTTTTCTGCAGCAAAGTAACCATAGCGAAACTTGGTGTAATTGTCTTTGAACAAGACGAGGAAACATTTCTTCTGGAATGACTCATGAAAAGATCCACACAGATCAGCTGATATCAACTCAGCAGGCCTTGTTTACTTTTCTCTAGTTCCAAATGGTAGATGATGCGCCTTCCCAAATTTGAATGGTTCACAAATTTCTGCCCCTTCCTTAACATCAATGTTAAATTCCTTTTTGAGTTTTGTTTTAACAAGACACTTGTCTTGATTACCCCATCTCTCATGATACAGTTGAAGTACATCAAATCTGTCTTCCACTGAAAGATTCACAGTTGCACCCTTCTCTGGAACCAAGGGCTTAATTTCTGCTTTGTATAAAGTGCCACCAACTTTACAATTTCCACCACCAATTGTCAAAGAGCAATATGTAGTACTTGACTGAAATATATTATTTTTGTTACGATCTTGGGCAGCTAAAACAGAAATACGGTTTTTGGAAATTTTTGGTACATACCAGACATCAGTCAGGGTCAGCTCTTCACATCTGCTGCCAACTGTTGACAGAATCTGAACTGATTGTCTTACTGTTGCTTCTACAGACTCCTGTCCAGTGGCCATTATGCAGCAAGGATTGTTGAATGCTTCAAAGCTGACAAAGTAATCAGGACTATTTGTCATATGTTTCATTGCACCATTGTCGCTCCACCAATTGTATACATCCACTTCTAATGAACAAGCCTCCCCACAAATACTAAACAATGCTACATTCGTTACTACAGTTTTGTCCATGTTTTTCTGCACAGTTGTATTTTGAGCTGGTCTTCCATCAGCAATCCACTTCTTACAATATTTGATCCAGTGACCCGGTTCTTTGCAATAGTTACATTTTCCTTTAACTTTGAATTTGTTAGTTTTTATTTTGTTTTGTACACCTGATTTGACTACCGTATTTACTCGAATCTAAGCCACACTCAAATCTAAGCCGCACCTGAAAAATGAGACTTGAAATCAAGGGAAAAAAAATTTCCCGAATCTAAGCCGCACCTGAAATCTGAGACTCGAAATTAAACGAGAGAGAAAAGTTTTAGGCCGCACCTCCAAATCGAAACAAAGTTGGTCCATTGTAATATGAGACACAATTTAGATCAAATGAATGACGATACAGCTACAGTAGTTTGGTTTGAGACGTAAGCTTAACAGTTAAGCTTTACCAGGTAGCCATTGCTATGTGTCAAGCGCTCCGTCCGTATTTATACGGGTACCCTTCCTTTTTCACGTGCTTCGTCTGGTTTGAATTGATTGCTTATTTTTCTTTGATCTGATCAGTGCCGTTCTCTTTGTTATAGGTGTCTACGTCATTCTAAGCTGAAGATGCATTACTGTACTGTGTCATGCATTGTCTGTCGCATTCTGATAAGTGTTTACGGCCTGTCGCTGCTCTCAGCATGGCTTGCTTTCGTGCGTGCTACCGCCGCTTTAAAAAAAAATTACTTACACTGCTGCTTTCTTTGATAATGATCAACAAGAACCAAATAATTGTCTGCTTACAATAGAACATGTTCTGAGCGAGAGTTTAGCAAAAATTTCTCTCCGTTTGAAAATCTTTGCTGACGCCTCTTTAGTACATTACATTCTGCACAGAAATTAGAGTCGTCTTAGATTTATAAATCTAGTCAATTGCCGTGCTTCATTTCTGACTGTATCACTATTACGCATAAGAATAATACGAGTATAAACATGACATGATATGTATATTCTTCCGCGTTTGCTGTTGTCTCACTCTAGTTTCGTAGTTTATTAGGCAGACAGGATTTAAATAAGATAGCTGCAAACACGAAAGAATGCATGACAAAATGTTTATATTCGTATTATTCTTATGGTGAAGAATACTGCATGTGATTCACAAGTCATTAAAGTTTCTATTAGCAACCATCTCTTCCCACAGTTAGGAAAAAATTCAGAACGTAGAGTTCGCCATATTGACAAACATCCCTAACAGTCTTACCAGTCGAATTTTCGTAGTACAATGAATCGCTGCAACATTCGAAGATGAACAATACGGAATTTGTATTTACTTCGATGGATAATGTATGAAAATGCAGTGGTCGAAACTCGGGGCGGAGGAAAAAAAGCTCGTCTTTCACCTTTTTTTTTTTTAAATTTATTTACTGACGCAAAGGTTTTGGCGCCAGTATATATCTTTGTGCCTGCAAAGCATGCCTGTGTAGCGCTACATATATTCAACGGCAGAAATTAGTTGTGACGGCACCTACCAACATTTTTCAGAACTGCCGCTTACTTTGCACTAGATTCTAAGCCGCAGGTGGTTTTCTGGATTACAAAAACGGGAAAAAAGTGCAGCTTAGATTCGAGAAAATACGGTACTAATGCCTCTTGTTCAATTTTGTCACTACTCTTTGTGAAATTTCTCTCAAACATGCACAATTGTTCCTTTAATTCATCAAACATTTTCTTATTATCTTTCGTTAATAAAATCCAACTCAATTTAAAGGAATCAAAACTTGCAGGTAGAATATGTAAAACTTTACATACCAATATCAGATCAGGTAGCACTGTTTCTCCCTTTGCGTTTCTCCCCATTGTTCAGTTCATTCCACTGACTTGTTAACTTCGCTATGTGTGTGGAGATGTCTTCTCCCTGAGTCCATTAAATGCGAAGAAATCTGAACAAATCTTGAACAGCTGGTCCTTTGATGATGCTTCAAAATTCTGCTTCAGTGCCTCCCATGCTTCATGAGCCATTTCTTTGTCCACGATCTTCTGATACACAGTGTATGTAACTGCACTTGTAATCATCGACTTGGTATAACTGTTTGCTTTACGATAAAAATCTGACTTGGCTTTATGATTCTTTATTGCTGCATCATTAGCACCTACAGAGAGTGGCTCAGGTTTTACTGACTTGCCATCAATTACGTCTAAAGCTCTCTTCCCCTACAGTTTTCACCCTCTACAGCTCCTTTCAGTACTGTGGAAGTTTTTCCTTTTATGTCTTAATAAGTGTCGTATCATCCTGACCCTTCTACTTGTCAGTGTTACAAACACAGTCCTTTCTTTGCCAATTCTACAGAAAACCACCTCATTCCTTATCATGTCAGTCAATCTAATTTTCAACGCCCTACTTGTAGCACCACATCCCAAACACTTTGATTCTCTTCTTTTCTGGTTTCCTCAAAGTCCATGTTTCACTAGCATACAGTGCTGTACTCCAACCATACATTCTCGGAGATTTCTTCCTCACATTAAGGCCTATGTTTAATATCAGCAGACTCCTCTTGACCAGGAATGCTCTCTTTGCCTGTGCTAGTTTGTTTTCTATGTCCTCCTTGCTTCTTTCATATGTTAATTTGCTTCCAAGGTTACAGAACTCTCTTAACTTCATCTACTTCTTCGTCACCAATTTTGATGTTAAGTTTATTACTAGATTCATTTCTCTTACTGCTCATTACTCTCACTAAAGATTTATTTATTTGATTCTTGAGTTTCTCCCGGCGTATTTGATAATCAAAATATCCATGGGTGTACTGCCGGTCTACAGTGTCCAACGGGCACAATATTTCGGCGATCATACATTTCGCCATCATCAGGTGAGCTGACGGACTGAGCTCCTGTGAACGTGCCGGCACAGAGATCCGTACACTATGGCTGCTCAGGGGGAACTGGGTTCGGTCGCGGCGGCGGCGGATTTAAATACCCTCCGCCCGCGGCGCGCTCACTCCGCCGTCCGCGCCCCGCGCCACGGTCGCGCGGTGGAACAGATTGCGACGGCGTCTGAGATGACGTCGGTGTGATGGCTCCGTCCGCCGTGGTCGTCACAACTATACATTTCCTCGATTTACTCTTGATTAACCCAATCGCTGGTTCCCAAGCCTTGCTAAGATTATAGCCACAGTTCACGATTTATGAGGCCATCGAAATTCGCACCAATGACGACCTCATAAATCGTGACTGTGGCTATAATCTTAGCAAGGCTTGGGAACCAGCGATTGGGTTAATCAAGAGTAAATCGAGCAAATGTATAGTTGTGACGACCACGGCGGACGGAGCCATCACACCGACGTCATCTCAGACGCCGTCGCAATCTGTTCCACCGCGCGACCGTGGCGCGGGGCGCGGACGGCGGAGTGAGCGCGCCGCGGGCGGAGGGTATTTAAATCCGCCACCGCTGCGACCGAACCCAGTTCCACCTGAGCAGCCATAGTGTACGGATCTCCGTGCCGGCACGTTCAGAGGAGCTCAGTCCGTCAGCTCACCTGATGATGGCGACATGTATGATCGCCGAAATATTGTGCCCGTTGGACACTGTAGACCGGCAGTACACCCGTGGATATTTTGATTATTTATTTATTTATTTTACACAGTTAATTGCATAGGACCAAACTGAGAAGTAACTCTCCAAGGCCATGGAACGTGTCAGTACATGAAATTACAACATAAAAGTAAAAACAGATAAAATAAAATGCTTATGAACCCAAAAAAAGACAAACCATAAGCTCATGTAAATGCAATCAACAATATAACACAAGAATCAGCTTAATTTTTTGAGGAAATCCTTAACAGAACAGGAGGAGTGATACATGAGGAAACTTCAGTTTCGATTTGAAATCATGTGGATTATTGCTAAGATTTTTGATTTCTTATAGTAGCTTATTGAAAATGGATGCAGCAGTGTACTGCACACCTTTCTGCACAAGTGTCAAGGAAGTGTGATCCAAATGCGGACTGGATTTCTGCCTAGTATTAAGTGAGTGAAAGCTACTAATTCTTGGGAATAAGCTGATGTTGTTAACAAGAAATGACATATACATGTCTTGAGAGGCCAATGTCTACGTACCCAAACTAGTGAACAGTGGTCGACAAGAAGTTCGCGAACTTACACCACTTATTGCCCGAACTGTACCCATTTCTGAGCCAAAAATATCCATTTACAATGGGAGAAATACTCCAAAATATAATACCATAAATCACAAGTGAATGAAAATAAGCAAAGTAGACTACTTTTCGTGTCGAATTATCACTTTCTTCAGATACTGTTCAAATAGTAAAAATGTCAGCATTGAGTCTTTGAACAAGATCCTGAACATGGTCTTTCCACAACAGTTTACTATCTATCTGAACAGCAAGAAATTTGAACTGTTCAGTTTCACTAATCATATGCCCACACTGTGAAATTAAAAGATTGGGTTTCGTTGACCTCTATGTTAGAAACTGTAAAAACAGAGGTTTATTATAATTTAGCATTAGTTTATTTTCTACAAGCCACGACCTTATGTTGGATGGTTGGTTTAAAGGAGGTGAAAGGGACCAAACTACAAGGTCATTGGTCCCTTGTTCCTAATAAAACAATGCCACAAGTGTGGGAATAAAACGGTCGAGACACATAACACAAAACGAAAAGAAAGGAAAAACCACAAGAACAAAGGAAAGGCAACAAACACTAAAAGGAACAAAAGAGGACAAGAAAACAATGGAGAGACCCTAGAAACAGAAGAGAGTAAAACAAGAAAGCAGATTACAGTGGCTGGCCGACCACGAGAATAAAAAGGAAGAGCCAGCCACTTTGCAACACATTAAAACTTCCATCCTAAAAGCACTAGGGTGGAGGACACAGAGGGACAAGGTAAATGCGCTAAAACCTACATAGAAGTATAAAACCCACTCTCACGGATAAAACGTAAATCTAAAGCTGCTGCTGATGCATCGTTGCCCAACACCGAATGTAGGGAGCCGGGAAAGTTAAAAGTCTGCCGAAGAGCGGCTAAAAGTGGGCAGTCCAGCAAGAAGTGGACGATTGTCATTTGGGAGCCACAGCGACACAGATGTGGGTCCTTGCGATGGAGTAGGTAACCATGCATTAGCCACGTATGGCCAATGCGGAGCTGGCAAAGGACAACTGATTCCCTGCGAGAGGACCGCATGGAAGACTTCCACACACTCGTCTCCTTAATGACACACAGCTTGTTGTGCGTACTGTTATGCCATTCCGTCTCCCAAAGCCTGAAAACCCTGCAGCATAAGACAGAATACAGGTCAACTTTGGAGATGCCCATCTCCAGAATCGGTTTCTGCATCGCCTGCTTGGCCAGCCTGTCGGAAAGTTCATTGCCAGGGATTCTGACATGTCCTGGGGTCCACACAAACATCACTGAATAACAGAACCGTTCCAGGGGTGGACTCCTGGATGGACGCTGCCAGAGGATGGCGAGGGTAGCACTGGTCGATAGCTTGTAGGCTGCTCAATGAGTCGGCACAGGAGAAATGACGCGCCAGGGCATGAGAGGATGTGCTCAAGAGCACGAGATATGGCCACCAGCTCTGCAGCGAAAACACTGCAGCCATCTGGCAAGGAGTGCTGCTCAACATGTCCTCCATGAAAATATGCAAAGCCTACATGACCATGAGCCACCGAGCCATCAGTGTAAACCACGCCAGAGCTCCGGAACACGTCAAGAATCGAGAGGAAGTGACAGCGGAGAGCGCCGGGGTTAACAGAGTCCTTAGAGCCAAGCAAAAGGTCCAGATGAAGCTGCGGTCAAGGCTTACACCGTGGACGCGTACATGAATGAACCGCAAGTAGAGGTGGTAAAGGGAAAGACTCCAGTTCAAAGAGAAGTTGTGCATATCTGATCTGCAATGGAAGGACTCCAGCCTCCACCAGTACACTAGTCATCAGACTTGTCCTAAAAGCTTCAGTCACTAGCTGAACCCTGCAATGGTTGCACAGGGTCGACTAAATGCAATGCTGAGTGAATCATAAAGCACACTCTCATAGTCAATTCAGCACTGGACAAAGGCTCTGTAGAGCTACAGCAGTGCAGAGTGATCTGCACCCCAATTGGTGTTGCTCAGGCAACAGAGGGCATTGAGGTGCTGCCAGCATTTCCGCTTAAGCTGATGAGGAAGCCAAGTCAATCTTGAAAACCAGTCCTAAGAATCAATATGCCTCCACTACAGTGAGTGGATCATCATGAAGGTAAAGTTCTGCATTCGGATGAACGGTATGATGCCGACAGAAGTGTGTGACACACGACTTTGCGGCTGAAAACTGGAAGCCGTGGGCTAGAGCCCATGACTGGATCTTATGGACGGCTCCCTGTAGGCACCACTCAGCAACACCAGTACTGGAGCAGCAGTACGAAATGCAGAAGTCGTCTGCATACAGAGAAGATGAGACGGAGGGCCCGACAGCTGCTGCTAGACCGTTAATGGTCACTAAAAATAGAGAGACACTCAATACAGAGCCCTATGGGACTCCATTCTCCTGGATATGGATGCAACTATGGGCGGCATCAACTTGGACATGGAAAGTATGGAGCGACAAGAAGCTTTGGATAAAAAATCGGGAGCGGGCCTCGGAGACCACACTCTTACAGTGTGGCAAGGACATGATGTCACCAGGTCGTGCTTTATGTAAGTAAAAAAAGACGGCAACCAGGTGTTGGCAACTGGAAAAGGCTGTTCGGATGGCAGACTCGAGGGACACAAGATTATCGGTGGTAGAGCGACCCTGGCGAAAGCCGCCCTGACATGCGAGCCAGTAGGGGACATGACTCCAGGACCCAACCCAACTGCCGACACCCCATACGTTCCAGCAGCTTACAAAGAATGTTGGTGAGGCTAATGGGCCGATAGCAATCCACATCAAGTGGGTTTTTACTGGGTTCGAGCACCGGAATGGTGGTGCTCTCCTGACGTTGTGATGGAAAGACGCCATCACACCAGATCTGGTTGAAGACGATATGTCACTTGTAGTCAGATGAGAAATGTTTAATCATCTGACTGTGGATCCGATCTGGCCCAGGAGCAGTGTCAGGGCAATTTGCGAGGGCACTGAGGAGCTCCCACTCTGTAAATGGGGCGTTATAGGATTCACTGTGGCGTGTAGTGAATGAGAGGACTTTCCCTTCCAGCCGCCGTTTGAGAGTGTGACAGGCTGGGGGGTAATTCTCCAATGCAGAGGCTCAAGCAAACTGCTCAGCAATCGCGTTTGCGTCGGTAGATAACACGCCATTTATGGTAACACCTGGAACACCTGTTGGGGTCTGGTACCTGAAAAGACGTTTGACCTTTGCCCAGACTTGGGAAGGTGACGTATGGCACCTAATGGTCGAGACGTGCCTCTTTCAACACTCCTGCTTCCATCGTTTGATAAGTTGGTGAATGTGGGTACGGAGCTGTTTAAAGGCTATGAAGTGCTCCAGGGAAGAGTGCCGCTTATGCTTCTGTAGAGCTCACCGACGCTCCTTAGTTCCTTCAGTGACTTCTGATGACCACCAAAGGACTGCCTTACGCCGGGGCACCCTAAAGAGCGAGGGATCGCGTTTTCTGATGCAGAAACAATTGTTGTAGTCACCTGCTCAACCACGACATTGATGTTACAGCAGAGGTGAAAGTTTCCAAGTCTGGCACGTTTAAATCCCATCGGGGTAGGCGTCCGTGGGGCTGACACTGGGGCAGTGATAGGAAGATGGGGAAATAGTTACTACCACACAGGTCATCATGTGCTCTCCAGTGAATAGATGGGAGACGTTCTGAGCTGCAAATTGACAAATCAATGGCCAAGTAACTACCATGAGCCACACTAAAATGTGTGGCGGTCCCAGTATTGAAGAGGCAGAGGTCGAGCACAGTGCCACCCGACATGGGGTTATGGGCTTTAAAATCTCCCAAAAATAGGAAAGGTTTAGCGAGTTGATCAATCAGTGCAGCTAATACATTCAGGGGTACTGCACCATCTGGAGGAAGATATACACTGCAGACAGTTATTTCCTGTGTCATCCTTATTCTGACAGCCACAGCTTCAAGCGGGGGTTTGAAGGGGCACAGTGTCACTACAGACTGAGTTTAGGACATAAACGCAAACTCCACCTGATACTCAATTACAGTCTCTATGGTTGCTGTAATATCCCTTAAAGCCGCGGAGGGCAGGGGTCCACATTGCTGGGAACCAGGTTTCCTAGAGGGCAATGCAGATGGCAGGTGAAAAGTTTAACAGTTGCCGTAGCTCAGGCAGGCAGTGGAAACAACTGTCACAATTCCACTGGAGCATGACGACATCGTGAGACTGTGAAGGCATGGAACATTCAATGAGGTAGTTTATGCCTCAGAGTCACCTGCTGCTACCGACTTTTTGCCTGGGCGGTCTATATCCATTGTGTCTGAGGGTCTGGTGAGAACTAGTTCCTCAGCAGATGCCAGAATCTCCACCCCATCCTCAGACGCAGAGCTTGTAGGTAGCGGTGGTTCGGTCTCCTAACCGCAACTTCCTTGGTCTTAGGGGTCTTCTTTTTGGATTTCTCTTGCTGCTCCTTGGGTTTCCGTGGCTGCTGGGAGGACTTCACTGACTCAGTCTCCAGAACTGAGGATGAGCGTGAAGCTCTACAACCAGCTGCTTTTGAGCTCTTCAGCCACTGGTGGATGTCATCTTTCCCACAAGCAGAAACCTGGAAAGGGAGTGAACCATGGGACCCCTTGGTAGCAAGAGAAGCCAAAGAAGACTTACGCTTCTCCAGCTTAGAAGTGGGGACGGACGTCCCCGATGGTTGTGTGGGCGAGGGGGGGGGGGGGGGGTTGCTCCCAACCT
This sequence comes from Schistocerca nitens, assembly GCF_023898315.1. Lineage (NCBI taxonomy): Eukaryota > Metazoa > Arthropoda > Insecta > Orthoptera > Acrididae > Schistocerca > Schistocerca nitens. The sequence goes on along the minus strand of NC_064614.1, from coordinate 132,987,689 downwards.
ACCAATAAGGGGGCAGGTGTAGTCTTCCGGCTTTGATAGGTGACTGGGGTTGGCGGAGCTGATGGTGCCAGAACTGTTGTAGCGGCAGCGTAAGATGATGTCAGACGTACAGGATGCAGGCGTTCAAATTTTCTCTTAGCCTCAATGTAGGTCAGTCGGTCCAGGGTCCCATACTATATGATTTTCCTTTCTTTGTGGAGAATCCTGCAGTCTGGTGAGCAAGGCGAATGGTGCTCTCCGCAATTGACACAGATGGAAGGTGGGGCACATGCAGTATTGGGATGTGATGGGCGTCCACAACCTTGACATGTGATGCTCGAAGTATAGCAGAAAGACACATGGCCGAACTTCCAGCACTTAAAACACCACAACAGGGGAGGGATATAGGGCTTTACATCACAGTGGTTGACACAAATGGGAGGTGGGGCACATGCAGTATTGGGATGTGATGGGTGTCCACAACCTTGACATGTGATGCTCGAAGTACAGCAGAAAGACACATGGCCAAACTTCCAGCACTTAAAACACCACAACAGGGGGAGGGATATAGGGCTTTACATCACAGTGGTAGACCATCACGTTGGTCTCCTCGGGAAATGTACCGCCCTCGAAGGCCAAGATGATGGCACCAGTGGCAACCTGATTATCCCTCAGATCCCGGTGGACCCGCCTGACAAAATGTACACCTGGCTGCTCTAAATTGGCACTCAACTCCATCGCCAGACTGAAATATGATACCCTGGACCATATTTAAGCTCTTATGGGGCATGATGGTTACAGAAACATCCTCCAGCTTGTCATAAGCGAGTAAAGTCTGTGATTGGGCAGAGGATGCTGTTTTGATCAAGACTGACCCAAATCTTAGTTTGGACAAGCCCTCCAAACTCCCCAAACTTGTGCTCTAAATGCTCAACAAAAAACTAAGGCTTTATCGTCATGAAAGATTCCCCATCAGCTCTTGAACATACAAGGTACTGGGGCAAATAAGATCCGCTGCCATCCTTAGCCTAACATCATTCCTCCCATGATGTAGCCATGGAGAGGAATGATTTCGGGTCATACTTCTGTGCGTTGAATTGAGCGCGTGAACACTTAAGAGACTACTTGTGTTTCACCACCAGCAATAGATGATGGACTACGCTTCATCGCGTGTCATCCACCCTGATGCCACCCACTACAACCAGGGGCCCTCCCCACAGGTGCCACCCAGCAGCAGTGAATGCCATCTGGCAGGATGGCCATTACCGGGAGTCCCGATGCCTCAGGGGCATGGGCATCTACCCCTTGGCATATGTGGGGAGTTGCGCAGGCATCAGCAGAGCGATCCCTGTGTGATAAGGGGGCCCCACCACAATGGACTGGCTACCATACTGGATATCAGGTGCAAAGAAGTCCATGGTCATTGGCAACACAGAAAGTGACACTGCATACTGCATGGAGGAAAATGCACCCAGGAAGGTGTCCTTCCCAAGAGATGGAGAATGAGCGGGACTGGAATGCGAAGACGAGAAAGTGGGCTAAAGATCTCAATTCACAATGGCCATGATGCACCATGTAAGGCGTCCTTCCCCAATTGGCTCGCTCTTCCGGAAAATTTTGAAAAATGGAGGTCAAACCTTACGCCTTTTAGTCATCTCTTACAACAGGCAGGAATACCTCGGGACTATTGTAACCCCTGGACTCGCAGGACTTATGTCATGAACTGCATTGTTTGAAGGAGTACCAATATTGCACACAAAAGCCTTTATACCAACTAGTGTCATCAGCAAACAGACATATTTTAGAATCACCTGTAATACTGGAGGACATATCATTTATATAAATAAGGAACAGGAGTGGCCCTGGGACAGCCTCCCCCCCCCCCCCCAATATAATCAGCAAATTTTATCATCTACATCATATCACAGCCACAATGAACAAAAGTTATTCTTTCACATACAAGCGAACAACAGTTGAGGACATAGACACAAAAATAGAAACAGTACAGGTACTGAGATAAGTAGTTGCTGATAATACGTAAAAACACAATATGAGAGCAAGTGCTGGCTGCACTGCACTTATAAAGAGGATGACTACGGTACACAGTGTGACGGATGCCATGCTGTGTCCACAAATCATGTGGCCCACTGCAGGTGGCCTCTACTGGCTGGCCCGCACAAATGTCATCAACAGAGTATTCGAAGTGTTGAGCATTGGCGGCCTGGAGCTTATCCATGTAATATGCACATAGTTGCAGCAGAGACATCACAACCCTTGTGCTTGCACAATCCACGATTCTCTCACAGTGAGACAAATATAATATTGTCATTTTAGCCCATGAAGGGGTGGGTAAAGCACTGATGGGAACAGTATCTGTATTTATACAGTGTTTGTATCTTCACAATACAATGTCCTTCAGACATACGTTCATTGTGAAGATACATGCAAGATGTCTGAAGGACATCGTATTGTGAAAAAAAAAAAAAAAAAAAATGTTGTCCTGTGTGTGAATCACGAACTGTGTGAGTGCTTGTGATAAGCAGGAAATCCTAGTTTGTGCCCCACTTCAGTACACATTTTAATGTCACAAACAGCTGATGTTGATGCATAGTTGCAGAATGCTCATCTTTTTGCAATGTTTACCACTGTTTTCACAGTGACTATTTCTTCAGGCATACAAGTGTATCTAAAGTCCATTGTACTGTGAAGATACAAACAACATATAAACACAGACATTGTAATCATCTAATCTCTATTTGTATTCAATTTCAGATTATATTATAAAGAAAGATGTAACAAGAATGTGAAACCTTGAGGGGCACCACATTTTATATTCTATCATTCTGTGTTTAGTATTATTCCTGTGGTGAGATTAGTCAATGTCATCCTCCGATTTCTGTCAGACGGTTGTCATTACTAACATAACATTTTACTTTCGCAGATAGAATATTTACAAAGTCTAAGACTTTGGTCATGTCACAGAATATATCAACAGAATAGTTTTAGTTGTCAAGTTCAATCAGGACGTCATTTGTGAGATCATACAGGGCTTTCGCTGTAGATCAGACTTTCAAGCAGTCAAACTGAAAGGCAGTTAAAGTTATGCTGTGACAAAATGATTCATTACTGTACTGTAGAGTATTTATTTAACTCTCTTTAATCAAATGGTGAGTGAGCTGGGCTTGAAACTAGAGGTTAGAGGCAATATATTTTTGATTACTTTTTCATTCAGTTTCACAAACAGATTGTGGTAAAACATCTAAATTCTCAGCCTGAAAATAAATAATGGTTGAACAATAAGGAACCAACTCTTCTTACAGTGGATGAGTTGGTCTGATTTTCTCTCTCAATAATTAATACCATGAACAAGAAGAGCAAAGCACCCTTTCAGATGGAGTAAAACCAGTAACAACTGTCATTACAGGTATATCACTACATTTACATCTAGCAACAATTACCTTGTGTGTATTAATTCAATGACTGATCAAAAAGTGAAATATGATCTCTTCGCAAATCTGCATTACAGCTACAGCTCCTAGTAGATGTTCTGTTTTATTCTAATTCACAGAGATATATGGGACTGTCAAAGCAAGATTAATGCAATCCATGAAAAATACACTTCTCCCGCATGATTGCCACTGCATTCCATATTTTATATGAATTCTAATTCATATTGTTTCGATGTGTATTTGTATTAAGTAGTACACCAAAATGACTTTTCTGAAAATTCTCTAGTAGGTAATTTCATGATGCATTTCAGTATACAGAAAACATGCCAACAATTTAATTTTTATTATTACAATTTTAATCATGGGATGGTGTCAACAGCAGTCACATAGATTTTCATAATCGAATAACAAAATTGCCAAAAAAAGTTGGTTTCAGTCTGTTGTAAAGTAAAATTAAGAATAAATAGTTACTTAAAGTACTCCTTAGCATGAAACAGAATAAAATTAAACAGCAGGAATAATTATTTGCGACAATTGCTCACAAATTCCTCTACACTGTAATAATATTTACTTGCTAAGTACTTTTTTTAAATGAAGTCAAAATTCCTCTGGTTAATAATTTTTAAATTTTTCACAGATTTTATTTCTCAGCCTTATACCCATTTAGCCTATGAGTTGGTAACATATACTGATATCTGTTTCTCGTTTCATAATCATGCTTAAACAGGTTATTCTCATAAAGTTGTGGGTTTTGTTTAGAAAACTGCGATATAGAGGCCAGGAGCAGTTGTATGAGCAAAGACCTTGAAGTAAAGTCCGCATGATTGTTTTTTTTCTGCACCTGCCATGGCTCTAAGGTTTTTTTTCTGTAGCCTAAAGACTGCAGTAAAATTGTTGTTTATTATATGCTGAACGTGGTGCCAAAGAAGAGGATGCATAATACTTATATACCGGCACACGAAGATCATGATATGAGTCCTTATTTATACTCACCTCGTGGGACGGCAAAACAGCTTGACTTTCATTCGGGGATTCTTGACTAACGAAGCCGGCTTTGGCATCAGCGCCGTCCGCTTCCTCAATCATAGTTTTAAACATACTTTGTACACGAAGACACTGATCTGCGTACCGATCAAATGAACCAATCTTTTTCACACAGCTTTCACATACTGACTGCGGTAACACATCTTGATTCTCAATCTGAAAATAAAGGGTTGCCGAACAATAACATTTTGACCATTTGTTTCGCGATTGTATAACCTCACATTAATACGGTAAATATATTCTGACTAATTATCAGCTCACAGTTTCAAAATCATTCAATGAAAACAAGACATTACGAATTACAGTTCACAATTTACATCGAATATTCCGCTGCCGTAAAGTTTATGGTACATACTATAGGCGCCTTTACTTACCAATATAGACAAATACTTAAAAATTTTGTCTGGCAGAAGACGATCCTTATTCTTGAACACAACTGTTGCATTCCCATCAGCACTAGCACACAGACGACACCAATATTTCCATTCTACATGCATCGTAACAAAAACCGCTAAATCACAATAAACAAAATTGACATTTTGTAGAGAACAAAAATTATTCGTCTGTTGTTTGTGTTTCTACAGTGCCACCAACATACGCGATTGTTTTGTTTTTTTGGAAAGAATTTCCACTTTACTGAAATCAATGAGTTATGTGCTAATTTTCTCGTAGTAACACAAACGACGTCCCGATTTCTGGAAAAGAAGCAAATGAGGTTCGACTCTGAGCCAATTTATATAGCTGTTCAGCAATAATAGTGAACTGAGACGTTGTCGCAACTGTAAGCGTTATCTAAAAGCACTCGCTGTTTCAAAAGTGCAAGACGCCTCATGCTGTCAATGTAGCTTGTGTTTTAATATCGCTCGCAGTTTGTATACAGGACAGCAGTAACTAATGAGAGACATAAGTGATGTTTTCAATGGATATTCTGCTTCCAGAAAGTTCCAAATATCGATAATCATAGAGTGTTTTAGCAATGTCGCGGTTTTGTGTTGAGAAGTTATTGGCAACATTGTGTCAGAGTCAGACTGTATTATGCATAATTGCATTATTATGGAAGAAACGGAAGAAACACACGCAAGAAGTCTGCTTAACAAACTATTATTATTGTTTCTAGGTGTTGCGTCGACCATTTAAGTAACTAGGATTAGTGTAGAAGTTGATTAACTTCGCAGTGGGCTAATGTGAGACGTTTTGTAGGAAAACAAAATTAATGTTGTGTACATCCACAACCGGTAACGATATATATTATTTCTCGTTCTAAGTGTAATACACTTTTATTTATTTTTAATTCATCTGTAGATATTTTCCATGGTATAGAAGTTGCCAGGGCATACATGATTTCAGTTATATTTATAGATATAACAGAGACTATCTTAATTTAGTCAAATCTTTTATCATCCTTAGACGAATACCCAACATCGACCCGAGATTTACTCAAAGGAAGCTGGATAAGGCGATAACATGGCTAATTACACTTTGATGCCCACGCTAATTCACCCAAATTTCACACAAATACCCTTTCATATCTACAGTTTACACCATGTGCACTAATCTTGTACTCTGGCAGCCTTACGTTGTAGCATCACCTCTGTTTAAGGCACTGGGAGCAAACCAAATAGAGCAACAAGCAGAAGGATCATTCTTGTATAACGAGCAAGTACATACATTGTATATTTATGCTTCCTGTTTATGGAGTAATCTTGTGGCATCGTGTTGTATTCATCTCATAACATAACATGGATATACAAATGTCTTAATTTCTATTTTGAAGGAGATCCTTACTACTGTTAAGATTCTTGGTTTTATTTAAGGCTATGTAGAGGTGATTTATTTATGAAAACAGGTGTAGTTTTAGTGCCTTTTATTTTTGAGTGGTAATTTACACAGGAATTATGGATTGTTTTCCTGTTAATTTGAGCTGCATCCTGTGTAGAGAATAATCGTCCCTATTTCACTTATTCCATTTGTGTATGTGTCTGTTTAACTGCACAGACTATTTGCTTTCAATTGGATAATTTATTTATTTATATAATTGTTTATCCATCAAAATTTCTTATCGCAATGATATAGGAATTGTCAAGGTAATACAATGCAAATAACTAGCTCAAAATATACAACAGACAGAATACATAACATATTTTAAGAAGCTGGAATTGGTGGTTCATGACGACAGGACATGTGGCTGGCTATGGCCTTGATTAAGGAACCATTCTGGCATTCCTCTAAGTCATTTAGGGCAATGCAAATCAAGATGTCCGGGCAGAGCAATTCCATCTTCCCAAATATTGGGTCAGAGCCTTAAAGAGGAGGAGGAGGAGGAGATTAGTGTTTAACGTCCCGTCGACAACGAGGTCATTAGAGACGGAGCGCAAGCTCGGGTGAGGGAAGGATGGGGAAGGAAATCGGCCGTGCCCTTTCAAAGGAACCATCCCGGCATTTGCCTGAAGCGATTTAGGGAAATCACGGAAAACCTAAATCAGGATGGCCGGAGACGGGATTGAACTGTCGTCCTCCCGAATGCGAGTCCAGTGTGCTAACCACTGCGCCACCTCGCTCGGTGGAGCCTTAAAGGCTGCACTGCCTCATTGGTCCTTACTGTACACTGTACTTACGGTTTGTTTCAGGTAACTGGTAATATAAAACAGTTTTGTTCCTTGTTACTACATACCCCCACCCCCCACACACACACACACCAAAGACACCCACTGGTGGCTTGTGGACTGTAAAGATACTGCTGTACCCCCTGCACCAACTTAGGTCTGTTCACAAAGCTGTTTCATACCTGCAAATATTCAACCTTGCCCTGCAGCCCATGTGATAAACTTGAGTCAGCGTCCTCCCATTATGAATATGATTTTGCAGTCAAGAGAAAGTCAAGACGTTACCATCATATGTTTTATGTCTTGATACACAACTTCCTTGTAAAAGCAACAAACTATAATCATGTTTTTGAAATGTAACAGGGTGTGGTAGTTAACTCTTTTCATTACTACGCACTACTCTGAGTAATCTTTAACTGTGTACTATGCAGTACTTATGAAGAATGTTTCAGCTGCCTTTTCAAACATGCATCTTTAGGAGTCTTTTTCATTTTCTTTGGCAGTTAATTATACAATTTTACTCCCTGGTAAAGAAATGCTGATTTGGGTTTTCAGTTTGTTTTTCGTGAGTGAATGTAAGTTGAAACTGACTCTTGTTCTATGATTATGTATAGAAGTATTAGTGAAATACTTAGTAATATTTTCCATGATACACACCACACTCGCTTGGTGCAGCTAGGAAGCCCAATTTTTTAAATAACTCAGATTTACAATGACTACTCCTAGTTGTTATCCTGATGGCTTTTTTTTCTTGTGTGTGTGTGTGTGTGTGTGTGTGTGTGTGTGTGTGTGTGTGTGTGTGTGTGTGCGTGCGCGTGCGTGGGTGGGTGCGTATCTTTTTTTTTTTTTAAGAGAGAGACGACTTACCGAAAAGCAGCAGCATATAGCTGTCAATAGCCACACACAAAAGAAAGAAAAGTCGCTAGCTTTCAGAGTTATCCTGAAATGAACTAGAGTAAAAACACACACTTACCTACCTATGCCCCTACCAGGTGGTGGCTGGATTAACAGTGCCAATGCTGTTTTTTGGGCAGGGAGACTGGTTGTGGTGGGGATTGTGATGGGTGCAGTGGATACAGGGAGAGGGACTGGGGGTGGGTGACTAGTGGCTTGGAGGGAGGTAGCGGGTTTGCTGGCTAGAAATGCGGGGAGAAGGGGTGGCAGATATATGGGCTAGACATGTGGTGCACAGATGTTGGACTGTTGGGGACTGGCACACACTGAAGATGACAGGGGGAGGGGGGATGTGAATTGGGAGGGGCTGATGGAATGGAGGGAGGAGAAACTGTTCAGTGGAGGATGTAGGGATGTGGGTTAGCTGATGTTGGGGCTAGTACACACATGGGAACAGAGGATGTGTTTGAAGGATAATCCTCATCTATGTAGTTCAGAGAAGTTGGTAGTGGAGGGAGGGATTCAGATAGCTCAGGCTCTGGACAGCCATTGAAACGAAGAATGTTGGCTTCAGCTACATGTTCCACTATGTGCTCAATTTTGCTCTTGCAACAGTTTGCCAGTGGTCATTCATCCTAGTGGGCAGCTGCTTATTAGTCACTCCTACATAGAAAGCTGTGCAGTGTTCACAGCAGAGTTGGTATATGATGTGGCTACTTTCACAGGTGGCCAGGCCTGTGATGGGATAGGATAACCTGTGGCAGAAGTGGAATAGGGGTATCACTGCCAAGGCATTGCTATTGGGAGTGGCATATGGATGGACTAAGGTGACGATTGGTTGGCTGGGTGATGGAACACCACTTTAGAAGCAGTGGATGGGATGTCTGGCATTTCAGGGCAGGATGAGAGATAAATCTACCCAAATCCTTTCCACCCATCACAAAGTGATCATCCTTACCATGATGCTTCCCACCTATACTATGGTGGTATTCCCTTGCCCACCCAACATGCACAACATCCATCCCCGTGCCACACCATCCCTGAACCCCTTGCCACAGGGATCGTATCCTGCCACCCCACCCAAGTCTAACACCATCACAACCAGTCCACCTGCTGGAAAACAACGCCATTACTTGGACTTGCTGTCTGGTTGGAGTCGGGGCAGCAAGTACACACAATAGCAAGACTTAAAGCACCTGAGGAAGATGACTGGATTGGTCAATGATAATTGTGCATAAAATGTAAACTATAATTTGACAGAACACCCTGAAAGAGATCATTAATGCTAGTGCTTACTTTTGAGCATACTTTACTGATATGATCCTGCCATGTCAAGTGTTTATCAACAATGGTATCCAAGAATTTGTGATTCCCTACTTTTTTGAGAAACGACTTAACCTAGTGGCTGATATTGTCAGTATTTGTAATTTTAGATGTTTGTAATTATATCTGTACTCTCATATTTGTGTTTACAAACAAGATGGTTTCACTGAAGTAGTTATAAGCCTTTCTCAGTTTGCAGAGGTAATTAATTCCAGTGTTATTACTGAACCAATTTTTATTACATCTGAAACATACATTCCTACATTGTCACCTGCAGCTGATGTCATATTATTTACATACAGAATGAAAAAGGGGTTCTAGGTCAAGAAAAGTGCACAGACTTATCTTAGCTCGTCTACTGCCCTAAAACATAAGCTACAAAGCTGGCTGTACCTGTGGTGGTAGACCTACATTATCTAAAACCATACTGTGCCTAATTGTGTATGTCATTCTTCTCTATAAAATGTAAAATTCTATCTTTTGAAACAGTTTCCACAATTTTGATAATACAGATTTGGTAGTTGAAAGTATAACAATCCAGACTGTACAAGGAATTGTTAAACTAGGATCTGCAGTCGAGGAATAGGGCACAGTGAACCAGATATATTTCAGTACATAACACTATACAGAAATATGAATGGCAATCATGAGCCGTAGACAGTCCAGGTTGCATAACACTTGAAAATAGACAGACCCATCAATGAGCCAGAGAGAGAACCAAATAATATTAGCAGTTTTCATCTTAGCATCTGATGAGGCATAGAGCACTTGAACTGATTGCTTGATGTTGACACACACAATGTTTTGAAGAGCTCCCACTTCAAATGTCAGTTAGCCCATGCGATGGCGTATGGTTGGCTGTTATCTGGGGGCATGGTTCATCCACATGCCACTGCTGGCAGGAACTGGTGTGCGCTATGGAGGCATGCTGTTCTGCATCACGGCTGTTGCCCACACTACATCCATGCAACATCTGTGCTCACTTTATGAGTGTGCAGAAAGAATTGCGGCAGGAAATTAGACATCAGGACCACGTACCTCCCCACCGCCAAGTGGGGGTGAGATATCAGCCATGCGGATCACTTGCTGGCATACCATTGATGCTCAGCTGATGAGGCTGACCCAGAAGATAATGGATACTCATTCAGCACTGATTGAGCCCCCCCGGAGGCATCCGCCTGCGGTAGCCAGGAAAGCTGTCAAAACTGGGATATCCTGGGATATCCAGGGGTGCCAGCAGCAGCAGCATGAGATGCAGCAGCATGAGATGCAGCAGCACTATCAGGATCCAGTGACTCAGAGAGGGTCATCTCATGTTGATCTGGTGTGGTGGCCTCGAGCAGGGAGCCCATGATGACATCGGGTGGGTGCAACACTCACGACATGGGTGACAGTGGTTCCAATGACAAGGACTGCACCACTGGCAAATATGCAGATGGTGATGCCAAGGGGACATCAGGTGCAGTGATGCCCCCAAAACATGGCTGTGATGGAAGTTGTGATGCTGGTGTGGACTCTGGCAGCAATGCAGTCATGACATCGTGTGCAACTGCAGTCCCAAGCCGCAACTCTAAGCCGCCAGATGTGGCAGCTGCAGTGATGGCAGTGACTGCGACTGCGATGGGAGGGAAGTGGACAGCTGTGTAGGAAGTGGCGGCAGCGGTGATGGCGAAGTAATCGTCCTATCCCGAGCAGGTACAGACCTGAAACCTGACAGCACTGCGACAGCTGGGCCTTGGTGAGGTGACTCTGTAGGCAAAAGCAACTTGGCATCAGTATCGGAGTGAGAGGAAGACCTACGAATTTGATTCTGGTGCCATACCATCCAGTCGAAGGACCTAATACAACATACATTGAACGCCCTCTTGTCTCCACTATCATCCCTCTTCTTCATAGAGGTATTACGAAAATAAGCCTGTTGGCATTTGTAAACATCAAATTGATTACCAGGAACTCTTTACCACACAAATGGTGCAAAGGATGAAGCAATGCTGTATGCTGTATGCTGTATGCTCTCTGGTGGGCATGGAATGGTAGGAACTTAGAAAAATCAACAAGGTATATTCTTCAGTGTGGCATCATTTAAGCCTGAGCATTTGCTACTAGAATGTGTGAACAAATTGCTCTGCCTTGCTGTTTGACTGAGGATGGAAGGGGGTGGTACGCACATGGGAAATACTGTTGCGGTTGCAAAAATTCCTGTGATGTAAATTGCGGACCATTTTATGATACAGTGGTGGTGGGCAGTCCTTTGATTGCAAAGATCAGAGTCACAATTCTGACAGTGGTGGTGGACGTCATCAAATATGTAGGTACAACAAATGGAAACTGTGAATATGCATCGATAAGTACCAGTCAGTATGTATATGGAAAGAGCCCTGTGTAACCAGTGTGTACCCTCTGCCATGCTCCATTTGGCATAACCTGAGTCTGTTGACAAAAAGAGGCAGCTCCTTGTTATTGCTTCAGTCTGACAGTCAATGCTCACCCATGAACAGGTGCCTTCTTGCTAGCCATTTCCAATCTTCATGCAGCAGAGGCTGTGGTGTAATAGGCATAAAAGAAAGCTTAGGGCTATAGATAGAGAAATGCTGAATAAAATACATGTAGCTGTCAAGAGAGTAATGCATGAAGCCATCAATGACTGCTGTTGCGGAGTATTGTCAAATGACCTTTCCTAAAACACAAGGAAATTGTGATCATATATAAAGACTGATAGTGGCACCAAAGTTGGTGTTCAGTCACTCATGGATGTGACAGGAACTGAAAGTAGCAAAGCAAAAGCAGAAATGCTTAACCCTGTATTCAAATGTTCCTTTAAAAAGGATAACCCAGGAGTATTGCTGCTATTTAATTCGTGTGGAAAGGTGAGTGAAATAGATATTAGTGGCAGTAGTGTTGACAAACAGCTGAAATCTGGGTCTGATGCAATCCCTGTCAGATTCTATACGTAATTCATGGCTGAGTTAGCCCCTCTTCTAACTATAATCTCCCATAGATTGCTCGAACAAAAAGCTGCAAGAAAGTACAGGTCACAACTGTCGACAAGAAGGGTGCAGAAATGATCCACATATGTCCTGTCCAATATCCTTAACACTGATTTTTTGTTGAATCTTAGAACATATTCTGAGCTCAAACATAGTGAGGCATCTGGAACAGAACAACCTCCTCCATGCCAACCAGCATGCATTTCAAACACATAGATCATATAAAACCCAAGCCATGGAACTAGGTGATTTCTGAAAAGCATTTGCCTCAGTACCACAGCTATGATTAATATCAAAAGTACAATCGCAAGGGGTATCAGGCCAAATTTATGACTAGCTTGAAGATTTCTTGTTAGGAAAGACGCTACATGCTACCTTCTTGGATGGAGAGTCATCTACAGATGTAGAGGTACCTTTGGTGTACCCCAAGAAAGTGTGTTGGGTCTGTTGCTGTTCATGTTGTATGTTAATGACCTTGCAGGCAATATTAATAGTAACTGCAGACTTTTCACAGATGATGCAATTATCTTCAGTGAAATGGAGTCTGAAAAAATCTGTACAAATATTAACGCTTTTGTAGTCACTTGTTGACAAACTGCCTGTTGGCTTCTGTCTCTGGTTCTTTGGCTGACTTTTGTTTTATGATTTTTCTGACTGTTACCCCGCACGAGTGGCTAGCATTGTCAGAGCTGTATCCTCCTGTCCACCAACAACAATAAAGAGTGAAGCTTTGACAATGCGAGTCACTCATGCTGGTAAAAAGGCAGAAAAATCGCCAACCAAATCTCAGCTGAAGTACCCGAGACAGAAGCCACAGGCAGTTTGTCATTATAATGTCACTGAGTCACAGTTAGAATTGGTAAACTGATACAAATACCTGAGTGTAGCACTTAGTAGGGACATGAAGTGAAACGATCACATAGGCCCTGTCATGAGTAAAGTGGTAGCAGACTTCAGTCTATTGGTAGAACACTTGGGGGATGCAATCAGTCTGCAAAGGAGCTTGCTTACAAATCACTCATGCAATCACTCCTAGAATATTGCTCAAGTGTGTTTCCAAATGGGACTAGCAGGGGATATTGAATGTATATAGAGAAGTGCAGCATGAATGGTCATAGGTTTGTTTCACCCACAACAGTGATGTCACAGAGATGCTGAAGAAACTGAACTAGCAGACTGTTGAAGATATAAGTAAATTATACCGGGAAAGCCTGCTAGTAAAGTTTCAAGAACTTGTCTTAAATGATGACCCTAGGAACATACTACAATCATAGATAACCCATCATATCCATGAGTGTCCGTAGTCTTCGGCGATTTAATTATTGACTTGATCTCTCATTTGTCACTACCATAGAGGTGTGTTTCAGATAGCAGTCTTGGAAGGCAGTTTTGTAACCGAGTTATAGAATTCTCTATAGAAATAAGACTTTTTTTTTTATTCACTTGCTATAGTCAGGAAATGATTGCTAAATACTGTCCAATATTATGAAAAGAATTTGGCCAAAGGGCTTTCTTCTGAAACAGACTAAACACACACACACACACACACACACACACACACACACACACACACACACACACAGTGACCACTGTCTGTGGCTGTCGAGTCCAGACTGTGTGCAGCAGCACATGGTGGGAGAAACAATTCGGGTGGTGAGGGTAAGGAGAAGGTTGGGACAGGTAGGGGGAGGGTTAGCAGGGTCACACACCCCCCCCCCCTTTTCCACTCTATCCCTACCCTGTTGCAGACGTCTGCACCAGAAAATAAAAATCCATTATGAACTCTTAGATAGGGATGCATAGTTTATATTGATATTATTTTCTTCTTGAAATATTGCGATTCTCAGATTTACAGTTTATTCTGTATGCACTGTTACTAACCACAAATGTTAGGAAGGGCTCCTCCATGAGACTAGCAATGCAAAAGCAGAAATGATGAACTCCTTTGCAAATTTTCTTCATAGCAGGCACTACAGCAGTGAGTTTATTAAAAGAAGATGGCATTTTCTACTTTTACTGTAGGCTAATAATTTTATTTGTTCACAACAAAAATAAAAATTGTGTTCCATCCTGAAAACAATATTAGTAATATTATCAGACATATCACCATCACCAGAGGCCCATTTAAAAAATCAGGGATGTGCAGATTTTGATGTGATAAAGCATACATCAGGCAAATTGGTAGAAAATTTTGGATACATTTTAAAGAACACATTAAATGTAACAATAATGATAGAAGTGCCTTTGTGCTAAATCTGCTTGGAAAAAATCAAAGTTTTCTATCACTTAAAAAGTCAAACAGATGAGCAGACAGATCTACAGAGCAAAACAATTTCTTGATAACTTAAGTCGCATTCTGCTAACGGTCAATCAAAAATCATGTGTACAATAAAATTACATTTAAAATTTAATCTTATGTCACCATATACTCTGGTAATTTTTCTGTTCTTTTCCCTACTACTGTATTTCTTTCTATTTTTTATAACCTCCCACAAATAAACAACAAAATATTCTGTAATTGTATTGATGAAACATCTGCTCACCAAGCGGTGGCAGGAGAACACACATATAAAAGGTAGTACATATGCAAGCATTCAGAGCCATGGTTCCTTTTGGTAGAAAGGTTGAAGGGGAAGGTGGGTAGGTGAAGGAAAAGGACTGGTGAGGTTTAGGTAAAGGGGTACAGTTCGGAAAAGTCACCCAGAACCCCAGGTCAGGGGAGACTTATCAGACGGATGAGAAGGAAAGACTGATTGTTGGAGACTGAATGAGATGAGATTTGAAAATGTGACAATTTGAAGGCATAAGATAGGGTAGTATGCAAGACAGAGATCATTGCTAAAACATTATGCATGAGTTAATAAGAGTGAAAAGCTAAGTTCATTGTATGCGAGAGTTGGGAGGAGATGACGAAAAATAATTTAGAAAGTGAAAGATGTATAAAACTCAAATGGAGTAAAGGAAGGAACAGTTACTGTCAACACATGCTGAGGTTGAAAAAATTAATGCCACGTGGATGGCGTGAACCAAGGATGTGTTGTAGCATCAGCTCTCTCCTGCAGACTTCTCAGAATGTGATGTGTGGGGGAAGAATCCTCATGGCTGTTTCACCACACATACTGTCTGTTGTAACTCCATGAACATCAAGTGCAGATTAATGTTCATAGAGGTAAAATACTCACTGTATTCACTACCACTGCTTATCACAATGGTATGAGGGTCTGAGGATGGTCAAATACTGACCGAAATTGGTTGTCATCGAACTAAATGTCTTTGCTGTTGAGACTTTGTAATCCAGTTTTAAAGTAATTATTTTTAATGTTATAAAGTGATATATAGATAATACTGCTGTGGGTCCACACAATCAGTATTGCAAGTGAGAGTGAATAAGACTTTTGGCAGTAGGTTTGGTACACTTGTGGTGAGTATCTTCCAGTTCACTATGAAAAGTTGTCTGTTGTACACACATCAAGTTGTATTTCTGTTTGTTTAATACTGTGTATTATAACAGCACCCATCACCCTCTGCAATTCACTACAAGTACACTACTGGCCATTAAAATTGTTACACAACGAAGATGACGTGCTACAGACGTGAAATTTAACCCACAGGAAGAAGATGCTGTGATATGGAAATGATTAGCTTTTCAGAGCATTCACACTAGGTTGGCGCCGATGGTGACACCTACAAAGTGCTGACATGAGGAAAGTTTCCAACCGATTTCTCATACACAAACAGAAGTTGATAGGTGTTGCCTGGTGAAACGTTGCTGTGATGCCTCGTGTAAGGAGGAACAATACGTACCATCACATTTCCGACTTTGATAAAGGTTGGATTGTAGGCTATTCGCGATTGCGGTTTATCGTATCGCGACATTGCTGCTCGCGTTGGTGGAGATCCGATGACTGTTAGCAGAATACGGAATCGGTGGGTTCAGGAGGGTAATACGGAACGCCGTGCTGGATCCCAACGGCCTCGTATCACTAGCAGTCGAGATGACAGGCATCTTATCCGCATGGCTGTAACGGATCGTGCAGCCACATCTCGATCCCCGAGTCAACAGAAGGGGATGTTTGCAAGACAACAACCATCTGCCCAAACAGTTCGACGATGTTTGCAGCAGCATGGGTTATCAGCTCAGAGACCGTGGCATTAAAATTGACACACCAAGAAGAAGTGCAGATGATAAACGGGTATTCATTGGACAAATATATTATACTAGAACTGACATGTGATTAAATTTTCACGTAATTTGGGTGCATAGATCCTGAGAAATCAGTATCCAGAACAACCAACTCTGGCCCTACTAACGGCCTTGATACGCCTGGGCATTGAGTCAAACAGAGCTTGGATGGCGTGTACAGGTACAGCTGCCCATGCAGCTTCAACACGATACCACACTTCATCAAGAGTAGTGACTGGAGTATTGTGACTAGCCAGTTGATCGCCCACCATTGACCAGACGTTTTCAATTGGTGAGAGATCTGGGGAATGTGCTGGCCAGGGCAGCAGTTGAACATTTTCTGTATCCAGAAAGGCTCGTACAGCACCTGCAACATGCGGTCGTGCATTATCATATTGAAATTTAGGGTTTTGCAGGGATCAAATGAAGCGTAGAGCCACGGGTCGTAACACATCTGAAATGTAACGTCCACTGTTCAAAGTGCCGTCAATGCGAATAAGAGGTGACCAAGACGTGTAACCAATGTCACCCCATACCACCACGCCGGGTGATACGCAAGTATGGCGATGACGAATACAAGCTTCCAATGTGCGTTCACCACGATGTCACCAAACACGGATGCGACCATCATGATGCTCTGAACAGAACCTGGATTCATCCGAAAAAATTACGTTTTGCCATTCGTGCACCCAGGTTTGTCGTTGAGTACACCATCGCAGGCGCTCCTGTCCGTGATGCAGCGTCAAGGGTAACCGCAGACATGGTCTCTGAGCTGATAGTCCATGCTGCTGCAAACGTCGTCGAACTGTTCGTGCAGATGGTTGTTGTCTTGCAAACGTCCCCATCTATTGACTCAGGGATCGAGACATGGCTGCATGCGGATAAGATGCCTGTCATCCCGACTGCTAGTGATACGACGCCGTTGGGATCCAGCACGGCTTTCCGTATTACCCTCCTAAACCCACCGATTCCATATTCTGCTAACAGTCATTGGATGTCGACCACTGCGAGCAGTAATGTTGCGATACGATGAACCGCAATCGCAGTAGGCTACAATCCGACCTTTATGAAAGTCGGAAACGTGATGGTACTCATTTCTCCTCCTTACATGAGGCATCACAACAATGTTTCACCAGGTAACATCGGTCAACTGCTGTTTGTGTATGAGAAATCGGTTGGAAACTTTCCTCATGTCAGCACGTTGTAGGTGTCGCCACCGGCGCCAACCTTGTGTGAATGCTCTGAAAAGCTAATCATTTGCATATCACAGCATCTTCTTCCTATCGGCTAAATTTCGCGTTTGTAGCACGTCATCTTCGTGGTGTAGTAATTTTAATGGCCAGTAGTGTTGTTTAATGTGTCTTCCCAACAACAAGAAAGTGTTCGTCAGACTGTTTCATTTTAACAGTCCATCTGTATCAGGCACAGTCCAGTCGAATCTAACTCATAATGCTGTGTGGGTTCCAGACAGCTCGATCACACAAGGAGTGTCTGATTTTACCCTCCATGTCATGAACAATACAAGGGTCCTAGTCTGCTGTCGCCCTCTGACCACATGTACCAACGCCTCTATGACAAAATTTCTTCAGAACATAGGCATAGCGCGCGCAGTATAAGGTGGCTGATGCGCAGTGACTGGGCGAGTTCATTCGTTTATTTGGAAGGGGAGGCCGGCAAGTGTTTGCCACCTTTTTGGTGGTCGGCAATGACAGAATCGAAGTGCACGTCCTGCAGTCTTTCTCAAATGATTTTATAGAAACTATTCGGTAAAACATCTCATTTTTGCTTTGCTTGTAGGTTTATATGTCAGGTTCATTATGATGTGTTCATCATTTTATTAATCGTTGTAATTACTGTGATACACGTAAGTCAGTCACTGCGCGAATTTATAAAAGTTTGCAATGAAAAGTAGGAGTCGCTATGATTTTGCGTTTGGTGCATATTACATAATACGTTGCTGCATTGAAATTTAGCTATCAATTGAATTATTCTGTAGACTTGGATGGAGGTCCCTATCTGCCTCCAATCTCGAGAAAATTGGTCTGACATAGCGCACTCATTTGAGATCGCATTGCGCCAGTGATAAAACCGGATAGAAATATCCGCAATATTTCATATTTCATTTACGGTTTAAAATATCGAAATGAGATTTTGGGAAATGATAGCACACAAGGAGGAGAGTATTTTGCCGTATAGGTATTATGCAAAACTTAATTATCTACCATGTAATTCCAATAACTGCAGACTTTTTCGGTGAAAGAATGAAATTTTTAAATGCCATCGATAGCTGGCGAAACGAGAAATGTTATGGGTTTAGGAGCAACATAAGTGAAGTCACCAAGGATGTGCTTCTTCATAACATGATGACTTTACTTTTCCCCAGTTCCTCACGTAAGAAACCACTTTTTCAGAATTATTTCGTAATTGCTCCTGTACAATGTGTTAATAAAGTGAAATTGAGTAAACTATGCTGAGTCTTGGCAAAAGAAGCAAATGTTAACGTGGCAACAAGAGAAGTGTGTAGCTTTTACTCAAAATTCGCCATTGGTGACACTTCTCTGAAAGTTACAAACGGTTAACACGCCATGCGAAAATACACTATGTGATCAAAAGTATCCAGACACTCACAGAAACATACGTTTTTCATATTAGGTGCATTGTGCTGCCACCGACTGCCAGGTACTCCATATCAGCGATCTCAGCAGTCTACAGTCAGCAGCAGTCATGATGTGTACATCATGAGAGAGCAGAATGGGGTACTCTGCAGAACTCATGGACTTGGAACATGGTCATGTGATTGGGTGTCACGTGTGTCACACGTCTGTAAGCGAGATTTCCACACTCCTAAACATCCCTAGGTCAACTGCTTCTGATGTGATAGTGAAGTGGAAACCTGAAGGGACACTTACAACACAAAAGCGTACAGGCTGACCTCGTCTGTTGACTGACAGAGGCCACCAACAGTTGAAGGGGGTCGTAATGTGTAATAGTCAAACATCTACCCAGACCATTACACAGGAATTCAAAACGGCATCAAGATCCACTGCAAGTACTATGACTGTTAGGCGGGAGGTGAGAAAACTTGGATTTCATGGTCGAGTGGCTGCTCATAAGCCACACATCACATCGATAAATACCAAACGACACCTCGCTTGGTGTAAGGAGCGTAAACATTGGATGACTGGACAGTGGAAAACCGTTGTATGGAGTGACAAATCACGGTACACAATGCGGCGATCCGATGGCACGGTGTGGGTATGGCGAATGCCCGGTGAACGTCATCTGCCAGTGTGTGTAGTGCCAAGAGTAAAATTCGGAGGTGGTGATGTTATGGTGTGGTCGTGTTTTTCATGGAGGGGGCTTGCACCCCTTGTTGCTTTGCATGACATTATCACAGCACAGGTCTACATTGATGTTTTAATCGTCTTATTGCTTCCCACTGCTGAAGACCGATTTGGGGATGGTGATTGCATCTTTCAAAATGATCGAGCACCTATTCATAATGCACGGCCTGTGGCGGAGTGGTTACACAACAATAACACCCCTGTAATGGACTGGCCTGCGTAGAGTCCTGACCTGAATCGTATAGAACACCTTTGTGATATTTTGGAATGCCGACTTCGTGCCAGGCCTCACCGACTGACGTGGATACCTCTCCTCAGTGCAGCACTCCGTGAATAATAGGCTGCCATTCCCCAAGATACCTTCCGGCACCTGATTGAACTTATGCCTGCGAGAGTGGAAGCTGTCATCAAGGCTAAGTGTGCGCCAACACCATATTGAATTCCAGTATTACTGATGGAGGTCGCCACAAAATTGTATGTCATTTTCAGCCAGGTGTCTGGATACTTCTGATCACATACTGTAAATCGCTGTATTTTTGGTGGAATTCGTTTTAGATACTAACCAAAGCAGCAGTGACAGATCTTTTTGAATGGTCACCATGCAAGTGTGGACGTGAAGGGGCCCTATTACTATTTACAAAAAATGTGAGTGTAGGCTTCATTTGAGAAAGGCACTTCCCCTCCAGCACTCGACCTTTCCCCTACAGCGCCTGTCTGCAGGCCCCACCACAACTGCTATCTGCACACGTGCCCTGCCGTCTGCGCATCTACCGGCCACAGTATTCTGTGCACACTAAACAGTCGAATTTTCACCTTAAGCTACCACACTTCCAATCAGAACAGCTGGCAATGTGGTTCATGATCATCAAATACATTCTACCGAGAAATAGCATCTTCGACATCACTTCCAATAACGATCAGTTAGCTAACAGTACACCATCTCCAATGTGGCAATGCGTCCATACATTAATCAGTTCAAATCTCACGTCAGACAACATGGTATGGACGCTATGGCTCATAAAACTGCCGCCACAGATCCAATCTCACAGGAGAGCGACCCAATGCAAATTAGTTCTGGCTGTTAGACTTACAACTGTTTGCCAACACTGCAATGCCCAAATATATCAGACAACAATGGTCGCCACTAGCACAGTCCTTAAGCAGGATGCTGGCTGGGGCCATGGGCAGCTGACATGACCTGAGTGTTTGTGGACACTTACAGGAGTGGCATCGCTAATCCCCACCATGAGGATGGTGACTTTCGACCAGCCACAACAAACATGCTCTGGCTGGTGACAACATTCCACTGGCAACCACTCCAACACAACACTGGCTGTGCTGCTTCCACACCCACTTCAGTGACAAAGTGTGCAACTGCACTATGCCATGCAATCACCCAACCAGAAAATGCATTCTGCAATAGACATTCCAGATCGTTGCACTTGCTTGAGTGACCTACAGTTAAAACACATGGGCCAAAGCGGTTTTGCCAAAGTTCTAAGTGACTGTGGTAGACACTATATGCTAGTTCATTTAACAAATCAGTACTTTATGATCGAGATTGGCTCAGAAGCGAACACCATCCCAAGGGCAAATCCAGCAACAGAGATTCCTATACCAGTCGTCCAACTGTGTGCTGCAAACGACTCTAAAACACACTGTAGACCTTGGCCTCCAATAAAAAAATTTAATGGCAGGTCTTTGTTGTGCATGTTTGTGAACAAATCTTAGGCTTGGATCTCCTCTGTCACTTCATTCTCTCCACAGATTTGACATGAGGAACCCTTCACCAAACCAATAGTGTAGAATCAGCACAATGTGTCACTGATAGTCTGCCTGTAAATGAACAGCTACCTTTAGAGGACACTATTCCAAAAGAACCTTCCTCATGCTGCGTACATGACAACCATCTAAAACTGCTCAGTGACTATCAGATAGAATCAGAGATATGGGAGGTCACAACATGCTATGACTAAGTAATAAAGGAGAAACTCGAACTACACAACAAAAATCGTGAATTGCACCCCACAATTCTTTCCTTAGGAAGTGGGTTTGACGCTAGGCATTCATATCTTTTACAGGTTGAAAAAATCAGCCAACCAGTTGCAAAAGCTCTTTGTTTTGCAGCTGGTTGGCTGATTTTTTTAACCTCTTCAGATTTTCACAGTTGCTGTTTCACAGCCATGTTTAAGATTTTGATATCTGCAACACTTTAGACAGGAGCAGCACCTCTGTTCAAACATAACCAACAGCAACAAACATGACGTCGGCAGTGGACACACGCATACAGTCCACACAGAAAGCAGTGTGTAATCCATCGCACACACACAGATCAGCACAATGATTTTTTCTTGCGGTGTGCATGCATGCACAGTGTGGTGTGTGGTACCCCTGACCCCCCCTACCCCTCCAGACTCACGTGACATTTCAACAGAGAGGGGTCTGAGATGAAAAGCCTCCAAAGAATGAGTACTACACCTGGCCCTCCAGTCCACCGCAAAGCACGCAGACTGGTACCTGATAGACTAAGAATAGCCGAAATTGCTATTGAGGAACTACTGCAGTCTGGAATTGCTTGCCAGTCTGATAGGGAACATACACAAAATGATTCAGAAGTAACTGTGCCCACCATGTGGGTGTAATGTATGCATCAAAACAAGAGTAACATGTTGAATAAAGTTTTGCCTGAAATTGGTTTATTTCAAAGTTATACGGCAGATTAAGGATCTTAAGTGCAACACAAAATTAATTACTCTCAGAAAACTATGGCACCAAGGGACCTGAGATTCAGTTCAACTGTGCACTTTACATTTACCCTGGATGTTCAAAATGATGTCCATGTAGACAAAGACAGTGATGTGCTCAACTTCTTATCACTCACTGAATGTCGCAGGCTTCATTCATCTCATTCTGCTCAGTTGCACAGCTGTTTTTAATTCACTGCTGTAATTGTGCTACATTCTCAATTGCAGCACCAAACATGAGCTCCTTGAGATGGACTCAAAGGTAGAAGTCTGGGGGTTGAGATCTGGAGATATGGCGGGTCAAGCGATTGGTCAAGCGGGATAAGCAACTTCGAGATATGGTACTCGCTTGCCTCTCAACTGAAATGTGCAGGGGCACCGTAGACAGAGCAACATCAACATGCAGGTGAACACAAGACACCAAAAGTCTGCACTGGCCCATGAAGTAATGCCTACCACGAATGACAATGTGCATCATAACATGGAAAATAAAGGAGTTTCAGACAAAACTTTATTTAAAATTTTACCTTTATTTTGATCCATACATTACACCCACGAAGTGTGTTCAGTTACTTTTGAATCACCCTGTAGATTATGTGGTGATTATCAGACTTCCATCTCCAGCACTGTTCTCGACAGTTACCCAATACCTAGCTTTCAAATCTTTACTCATATCTTAGCAGACGCTGCAGTGTTCAGCGTTCTAGATTGTAGAAAAACGTACCTGCAAATTCCTGTGGCGACTGAGGACACATCCAAGATAGCAATCATCACATCGCTTTGGCTTTGTGAATCTTTGTTCACGCCTTACAATTTGAAATATGCTGCCCAAACATGGCAACACTTCATTGATAGCAATCTCTTCAAGTTTCCTTTCTGTTATGCATACATGGACGATGTTCGATTTTTTTTTTTTTTTCCGCGTCATCCCACAGATCACAAGATATATCTCACCCTCATTTTAGTGTACCCCAGGAACATTTCGGTGTGGAGACAAATGATGACATGCCAACACAAGAAATCCGAAGTATCAATTCTGAGTCGCTTTGTTAGTCATAATGGGTTCTGCCCCATGACACACCATACAGAGCTTACCTATCACCTTCCAAGGCCTAAGAATTATCATGAATTACGCCGACTTCGCGGCATGATTAACTTTTACTAACCCCGTGCGGCAGCTGTACAGTCACTGCTGAGAAATGAACTGTCTGGCAAACATACATGCAGTAAGCGTGACCTCGCATGGACTCCTCAAATGCAACAAATGTTTGACTGAATTAAACTCAACCACTCATTTTGTCAATTATTTCTGATGTGAGTGCACTGTGACTGGAGCAGTGCTTCAACAGATAGTAGCAGGCGAAAAACAACCATTACGTTTCTTCTTTCAGAAGCTAAATTGGTCTCAACGTAAGTGGTCAGCTTATTATATATAACTGGCATAAAAAGCGACGTGGCAGTTCAGAGACGATGATGTGGGCAGACAAGTTACTATTTATGCTAACTGTCGGATTCCATATGTAATCCAGCAAAAGCCCGGCCTTGTCCCTCTGATACCTTGATTACATTGCACAGCTTATGACTGATGCCCAACACCTCAAGGGCGTTGACAACTTCTTTGTTGACTGCTTCTCTCGAGTGCACACACTTCCAGTTGATGTTGATTACGACAAGTCTGCGAAGGTACAATAACATGGTACGCAAATATGCAACAACCTGCAGGATATCACGACTGGTTTGAAGCTTGAAGGGTGCTCCATTCTAGGTTCCTCCACACAAGTCTGGTATGATGTGTCACAAACCACTTTGAGTCACTGGTTCCAATCATAGAAGAAAAATAAGAAAAGTGTTCACAAAATTGTGAATACGATTAGACTTCAGCTGTACAATTAAGCCACTGGTTCCAGTCATAGAAGAAAAAGAAGAAACATCTTCACAATATTGTGGATACAATTAGACTTCAATTACACAATTTATTGGTGACGTGTGAAAATTTGTGCCAGACCAGGACCTGGGTTTGGGTCCCAGTCTGGCACAAATTTTCACATGTCACCAATAAATTGTGCAGCTGAAGTGTAATCGTATTCACAATATTGTGAGCACGTTTCTTCTTTTTCTTCTATGATTGGAAAATTTGAACTGTACCAGGACCCGAACCCTGGTTCTGGTCCTGCACACATGTTCATATGTCACCGATAAATTGTGCAGCCGAAGTCTAATCGTATTCACAATTGTGAATACATTTCTTCCATTTCACACTGCTGTAGATCGTAGCAGTGTATGTTCCGTCAGACATGCATACATGTCTGAAGTATGTGGCACTGTATCCCATGAAACACAGACATTGCAAAACAGTAGTTCCAGTCAATGTGCATCAACATATTTTTTACAGCTGGCATGAACTGTCGCACTCGGAAGTCCACCACACAGCTAAAGTAGTCACTGACCGTCTGGCCGAATATGGTAGGAGACTAAATTGTGGATCCAAGCTTGCACAGTCTGTTAACGCTGCAAGGTCAGACAGTACGCACACCCGCTATGTGGTCGATACAAAATACTTAAAGGTCAGTTACAAATTGATATGGTTGGCCTCTTCCCAGAGTCGGAAGACTTCCAATATATTCTTTATGCCATTGATCTCGCCACCCACTGGGTTGAAGTCACACCCTCGCCAGACTAACGGCGGAAATGATGGCGAGAGCTCTCGTTCACTTGTGGATATCACGTTTCGTTTGCCCCACCTCTATTACACTACCCAACGTTGCCAATTTGAATCTGCGCTATTCTCCAAACTTTGACACCTTGGTGGGGTCCAGCACTAATTCACAAGAGCATATAATCCTCAAAGCAATGTTTTGGTGGAAACACTCGTATGAGACGCTCATGTCAGCTCTTATGTGTCACAGTCGCCAGTGGACAGAATCTTTACCCTGGGTGCTTTTAGGTGCACACTCCACGTACAAAGGCGACCTCCATACCTTTTCAACAGAAATTATGCACAGTGAACTGTTCACTCTGCCAACAGACTTCGTTTCACCACCAGTGACTAGAGAGCTATCTGCTCTCGTCAACAGAGTGAAACAAGACATTGCTTGACTCAGAACTATAAATACCCAGCTCGACACAACTTTTTGTAAATAAAGCCTTAGCAGTTTGCGAATACGTCATATTGCAAGATGATACCATCTGACTTGCACTGCGGCAACCGTATACAGGTCCTCACAGGGTACCAAAACGAGGAAATAATACCTTCGATATTTTGCTATGTGGCAAGCCAACCACTGTTTCAGTGACCCGTTTTAAACTCACATGGATTTTCCAGGATAGCATCAGTACAGCAGATGCAGAGGCTGCATACACTGATGCCCCTGCTCATTATGCAAATCACTTCACTCCACAGCGCGATAGAGCACCGGGCAGAACATTCTCAGTGATACTGGACATGCAGAAATTCCACGTGTATGATATAAAAGAGAAGCTGTTGACGACTTTGTCGCTGTCAAAGGACAGCAAGAGGAACGCCAATTTGATAATGGTTTTTATTTCCTGAGAGTTTACTTGCAGCTAAAAACTTCCCAGAAACGTTGAACTGGCCTTAATTACATCAAGATTATTGGTTGACGGGTCTCTAACCATCACCACTCAAAGGACACAATACTTGCCTCCAAGCATTCAGGCAGAGTCGGGTGTCACAGCTTCAGCCCACAGGTCCTCCACTGAAACTCTATTAACTCCACGCAGATCAATATTCCCACCATGGCCGCCCTGCCGGCTTCCACCATATCTCAGCCAATAACACCTGTGCTGAGACAGGTCGAGGATCAAAGCTTCGCGTTCTTTTCCAAGACGATGTTGCAGCTACACTCTCTAGAGACCCCTACTGCAGTGCTCCACAATCCGGGGGAGAGTGGGGGAGGACCTCTGTGGGACTTAAATATCGATAACACAAGTCGAAGTGCGTAAGACTCTCTGTGAAGTGGGTTGTACTCCCATATAGCGAATGTCTTTGAAGCTTTCAGTTTGCTGTGAACAATTGTCAAGTGCGCATGCGTTCGGGTTGTAACTCCATGTGTTTAATAAAATCTATTATAACATCATGAATCTGCTCTTTGCATTTCAGTACAAGCATTTCCTCTACGAAATCCCACGCCTTAATTCAATCTTTGCTGAATTTTCGTAAAATGATGCGTATAATTGTTTGTGACATAAAAAGAGCTCATATTTTTAATCTTCAGTACAAACTGGAGTGAAGTAATTTGTATAAAGTAATAAGAATTACAGTGTTGAGCTACCACAGTTACTGTTGGCAAGTGGAAGACCAATTTATTCCTGTCCAAAATCAATATTTTGCAATATTAATTGTTGAAAATACTCATGATGTAATATTTTGTATTGAAAGCGTCTGCATTTGATGAAATTAAATGTAAATAACAAGAATGAAAAATGTTTCTATTATAACACAAAAAAGACGACCATGACCTGGGTAGAGCTAGGAATGTGAAAGAAGGGAACTACCTTTTCGACTTATCTGGCAGCTTCAAAGACATTTGAATCAAAATATCTTGGCATATTCGTGCTTTTTTACATGTTAGTATTAGTACCCGTTTCATGTAATATAATGCACCGAGTCAAGTAAAGTAACATGTTACATGCATCATGTCATCCAATATGGCATTGGTCACATCATGCAAAGCGGGACCACGTTTTGTTAAACATTAGGATGCGTGGATCCCCACTCTTGGATACTTCTTATTATAGATACACTCCAACCCCAAATAATTCGTATTGTATATGCGTCCCACTCTCTAGAAGCAAATGCATTTCTGTCTATTTATTATTAAACCCCTCGCCATATATATGCAACAGGCGGTTGGTTTGTGGGAGAAATAGTCCCTCCGAATAATAAAAAATAAGAAAAATTGTTTTAGCGTCCCTCCAGGAACAACTCGACCCACAGGAATTGTATCCTTCCCATAAGACCATTTTTAGCTGTTACGTCTATGATCTTCAGGCATACGATGTTATATGTTGTTTACTGTGGCTGGTGAATCTTCTGGTTTTTGGGCACAGATCAGGGACTTTAGCCTATAAACTTCAAGATGCAAGTGTGCCATTATCTTGGCAGGTAAGAGAGTTCACTGCGCTGGTGAAGAAGGGTTAAGCTGCAGAAGAGTGCGATTATGTCAAGAAATGTTGATTTACTTGTCTTTGAAGCTGCCAGACAAGCCGAAAAGTTAGTTCTCTTCCTTTTACCTCTGTTATTCTGCCCAGAACATATTCTTCTTTTTTGTTCTGTGATAGGAGCATCTTTATTCTGCTTCCGAAGTTTTACTCTATTGTAATTTTGACCTTAGATCGCCACAGCTTGGCAACCGATGTAGATTGTTGTTGACTCAGGCGACGAAAGATCCGATATAGGTTTTTTATTGTCTTTCGAAGCTTGTTGCTTATGTCGTGGCTACTGACAAAGCTTCCACAAAACAACAGGACGGCCATTAATTACATATATTTGTCTACTTTCCTACAAAAGTCGAACCGATTCTCACAAGTATGAAACACAGAAGTGGTTTGTGTAAAAACTCACAAAACCGTTTTTTTTTGCACCTAAAATCCGAATGAAGCTAGACGTTTGGAAGTGAGTTTACAATTTTACCGTAAGAATGTATTTTTTATTTCTTTGATTCGCTTCAACAGTTCCCGCACGTTTCATTCACGTAAAGCTCCACTTTAAACCATCATATCTCGACAATGGATAAAGATTATTGGATGAAAAGTTTTGTTTTGACTATTCATTTATCTACCTTCGTGCAGTGTTTGATCCGATTCATCCAAGTTTAAGATATAGAAGCGGGGCGCGTCAAAAACCTCCCAATAAAACGTTTATTTTCATGTTTTTCCACGTGATATCCAAATGGTGCACATACAAATGGCGCCATTAGCTGAGCATAAACTTCAGCGTAATTAAAATGTTTTGCAGAAGGAATTAATCTATTCGCACAATCTGCCTGGACGATAGCTCCGTTTAATTACTTAGATATTGGCTGAAATCCAGACCATTAGCTGCTTACTGGCGTTGATAAATATCAATTGGGGCAGTTGACAATGTGTGCCCCAACTAGGACTTGAACCGAAAATCTCCTGCTTATATGATAAGATGCTCTGACTGAGCCATAGAGGACACAGAGGAAGTGCGACTGCAGGGACGTATTTCTTGCACGCTTCCCGTGAGACCCACATTTCCAGCTTGCTGTCCACACACTACATTTGTGGTGGCCCTGCCCACTATATTCATTACTCGAGGCAGTCACTCTACCGATTCCCGTAAGAGTTTGAGCAATGTGAGTGCATTCGCACTGAAAAAGATCATTGGCCAGTAAGCCTTATCTATATGAAGATGGTACCTGTTCTTATGTCCAAAAGAATGCACTCATATTGCTCAAACTCTTACGGGAATCGGTAGATTGACTGCTACGAGTAATTATAGTGGGCAGGGGCTCTACAAATGTAGTTGTGTGGACAGTAAGTTGGAAACGTGGGTCTCACGGGAAGCGTGCCAGAGATACATCTCTTCAGTCGCACTATTCTCTCTGTACTAGATGACTCAGTCGGATAGAGCATCTGTCATGTAAGCAGGAGATCCCGGGTTCGAGTCCTGGTCGGGGAACACATTTTCGACTGTTCCCATTGATGTTTATCAACGACTGTAAGCAGCTAATGGTTTGTATTTCATCGTAATTTCTTAACTACAGTAAGGCCGGTATTACACTATCACATTTCTTCGTCAAAGTTGATACGTCAAAAATTAATATCAAATAAATTTGATGGTGTAATAGGGAACTTCGTCAAATCTAGGGCCTCGCTGTAGATTAGATCATAAAAGCTACAGTGTGAAATGTATACGCTTGGAGCGCTGGTGTTGCTACAGCTAATTGATGTCTCTTGTTTGTAAACATGGCTTCAAAGTTGGTGTGTTTTTTCGACTCTTTTTTTCTTTTTTCTTTAATGAACTTACTTCGACTATGGTGGTGGGCGGGGGGTGGGAGTGAGCAAAGGACACAGTGCATGCTATTAACTGTGTGTTGATGGGGAGGTGGAATATGCTGCAGGTGATGTCCGCAATCACAGCTACAGCCATCCACTTCTGCATCTGGAAATATCCAGATAGCCTTTCAGCAAGCCGGAAGCCGGAATAGAGGATACTGTTACACTCTAAAATAAAAAATTCTTTTTTAGCTTTCCATTCTAGTTCGTCTATTTTTTAAATCTGGGTGCCTGAAGTTAAAAAGCGCTTTATCTGTTTCGAACTTTTTATTAATTTTGTATTGCAGCTCTCGAAACAAATTTTGCTAAATGCTTTTATTCTCTCGATGTAATAGCTATATCTTCACCCAAGTATATTTCCTTTTTTCACCCCGCTTTTCTTCCATATCCACATACAATGCAATTGTGATACTAGCAACTGCAGCTCATAATAATAAGCTGTTATTCGCCATATTGAAATCTGACAAAAATATACACCCTTTTTTAGCGCCACGTCAAAGATCTTAGTCAAAGAAATTTGACGAATATTTGATCATATTTCTTTGTCAAAGAAATGTAATAGTGCAATGCCGGCCTTAGACAGGTGTTCGAATGGCTATACAAATGGCCGCTGGTCCGGACTAAACCAGAAACATTTCATCCCATGTTCCTAACTCATACAGGAATAGAGAACCAAGACCCCCCTCCCCGCAAACCACGATTCTGCGCGCGACGTTTCAGACATATTTATTACAACGCTTGACACTGTTACAATTATATGTATGTTATGGCTGCTGCGACTGCATAACAGTGACATTACGGAAGTTAGCAGTTGTAGTGTCATTTTTACTTTTTGACAGTAATTTTGCTGCTGCTGTAGTAGTACTGCTGCAGTGTGTGATCATCACTTGTCTTATTGTAGTAGAAATTGTATTTTGAGTGTTTGGAAGTCATGGAGACAGCTGAGTTAGTCGTAATAGTTGTTTCATGAAAAAATGTGCAGGTGATCTATACACGGGACTGAACTTCTTATTTCGAAGAAATTGCCTTCTGAGAATTCAAAGTTAGGTAAGGGAAAATTCTTACAGCAAGAACTCTGCGACCAGATCGGACATCAGTTTTCGACACTTAATTACACCAGTTAAGTGTATACATCATGAGTGTAGCATTACCAG
Organism: Schistocerca nitens; assembly: GCF_023898315.1. Classification (NCBI taxonomy): domain Eukaryota; kingdom Metazoa; phylum Arthropoda; class Insecta; order Orthoptera; family Acrididae; genus Schistocerca; species Schistocerca nitens. Next base: position 132,956,944 of record NC_064614.1, on the reverse strand, counting down.
TACTAATAATTAGTACTATATATTGCAAATTTACTTCGTTCTCTATTTGAAGCATGCAGATAAATAAGCTAAACATTTGGGATTTTATTAATTTATTCACACGACATGTTTAAGAGCAGAATATGTTACAACCCTTTGACCCTTGTCTCATTTGATTTGCGCCAAACAATAAATTTTAAAAAAGGAATATTTTAGGTTCTCTGGGTTGCTTAGTAAGTTCTTCGTTCTGTTAGCAGTGCGGAGTAACACTAACCTACATCTACGTCTACGTGACTGCTCTGCAATTCAAATTAAGTACCTGTCAGAGGGCTCATCGAACCACCTTCTAGTTATTTCTCTACCGTTCTACTCTCGAATAGCGTGCGGGGAGAACAAACACTTAAACCTTTCTGTGCGAGCTCTGGTTTCTCTTATTTTGTTACGATCATCATTTCTCCCTGTGTAGCTGGGAGCCCACAAAATATTTTCGCATTCGGAGGAGAAAGTTTGTGATCGAAATTTCGTGAAAAAATCTTGCCATAAAGAAAAATGCCTTTGTTTTAATAATTGCCACCCCAACTCGCATATCATATCCGTTACACTCCCTCCCCAGTTTCGCGATAGTACAAAACGAACTGTCCTTCTTTTAACTTTTTCGATTTTCTCCGTCACTCCCATCTGGTAAGGATCCCATACGGCACAGCAGTACTTTAACAAAGGACGGACAAACGTAATGCAAGCAGTCGCTTTAGCATATCTGTCGCATCTTCTAAGTGTTATGCTAATACAACGCAGCCTTTGGTTTGCCTTCCCCTCAACATTATCCATGTGATGGTTTAAATTTAAGTTGTTCCTAATTGTAGTCCTAGGTATTTAGTTGAGTTGACAGCCTTTAGATTCATATGATTTGTCACGTAATCGAAATTTAATGGATTCCTTTTACTACTCATGTGGATGAACTCAGACTTTATTTAAGGTCAGCTGCCAATTTTCATACCATACAGTTATCTTGTCTAAATCATTTTGCATTGTTTTCGATTTTCTGGTGACTTTACTAGATGGTAAATGACAGCATCATGTGCAAACAACCTACATGGCTACTCACATTGTCTCCTAAATCGTTTATATAGATTAGAAACAGCAGAGGGCGGCCTGTAACACTTCCTTGGGGAACGCCAGATATCACTTTTATTTTACTCGATGACTTAAAGTTAGTAACTACGAGGGTGGTAACTTAAATAGTGGCAACTATTTATTCACAACCGATACAACAGAGTTACATATTTGCACCTGTTACTGTCCTCCAAAGTAGTCACCAGCGTTGTGCAGAACCCATTGCCAGCGATGTGGAAGGCGTAGTATACCGTTAGCAGTGCCTGTTCTGTTGATGGTGCGAATGGGGCGGCCTACTGCCTGTCGAATCTCTGGCACAGTTCTGAAGCGAATGCCACGAAGTGATTCTTTCATCTTCGAATTCAAATCAAAGTCACAAGGACTTAAGTCCGGGGAGTATGGTATATGGTACAGTTCTTCCCAGTTCCATCGACCGAACAGAGCAGCCACAGCTAGAGTTGTATGCGTCCGCGCATTGTCGTGCAAAATAATGGATGGGTTGCGCAGGAAGGGTCGCCGCTTCATTCGCAAAACTTGTCGCAGGTGATGCTCCAAACACGAACATTGACGGTCTGCCGTGGAGGAACGTAATGCATTGGATAACACAATCTCAGTCGTATTCGAGAATCACCATAACTTTCACCATACTGGGGCTCTGACACACTTTCGACTTTCGCGGCGACCCATGATGACGCCATTCGTTGGACTGGCGTTTCAGTTTTGGCTTCGTGGCATTCACTTCAGATCTATTACAGAGATTAGACAGGCAATAGACCGCTCCATTCGCACCATCAACAGAATTGTATACTAACCTTCCACATCGCTGGCAACGGGTTCTACACGACGCTGGTGACTTCTTTGAAGGTAAGTAACAGGTGAAAACATGTAACTCTTTTGTATTGGTTGTGAATAAATAGTTGCCACTATTTAAGTTCCAACCCTCGTATGAAGTGTGAGTTTTCTGACAGGAAACCACGAATTCAATCGCACAGCAGAGACAATAATCCGCAGGCACATAATTTGATTAGAAGTCACTTCTGAGGGACTGAAATCTAGAAATATGCAATTAATTTCAGATTCCCTATCGATAGGATTCATTACTTTGTATGAATAAAGAGCTAATTCTGATTCACAAGAATCATGTTTTCTGAATTCGTGCTGGCTATTTGTCAGTAGATTGTTTTCTTCGAGGTAATTCATAATGTTCGAAAAATGTTCCAAAATCCTACTGCAAATCGGTGTTGGTGATATGGGTCTGTAATTGAGCAGATTACTCATATTTCCTTTCTTGAATACTGGTGTGACCGGTGCAACTTTCCTATCTTTAGGTACCCATCTTTTGGCGAGCGAGCGGTTGTATATGGTTGCTAAATATTGAGCTGTTATGTCAGCATACTCTGAAAGGAACGTAACTGGCAATCGGGACTCCAAGACTTGGATGAAAACTATACCTATCTTAAAACATCTGGACGTAAGCATCCGCATGGTGGTGAATTTCTTTCTTTACGTTAGTGTGTGATTTATTCTCACTGTGATAGTTCTCTCCTTAGCCAGTGATGGGTAGAGGGCTAGAAAGCCTTCTGACTAATGTAACAGTTCTGTCGCAATGTGATGGGAGTTCTGTGGCTCTATTGGATACATATAGAGCTAAGACTTACTCCTCAAAATCAGGTAGATACAGATTCCACATATCGAAGACTGGAAAATTCATGACAATCTGGGGGGTAAGCGATACTCCGACAAAAAGGGGCTAAGAAGCGATCTCTTTACTGCTGCTTCTAAGTATTGTGAGCAAACATATTACTCCCTCCACATACGTCTTTCGAAGTGACCATTCTGAGAAAATTTGGACTACTACGAAAGGTTTTTCACCGAGAGACATTCAGTAGCCGAAGTTCCGTCTTTTGTTTTATCGATGAATATGTTAGCATGAATAGGTAAGGAGGAAAGGCGATATTACTGATACGCTGTACATCTGTATATCGATGGTTGAAGTTTTTTAATGGAAAACTGTTAAAGGCGGTAATCTGGGCAAAGCCGTGTCATCTGTGAAAGAGTAGCCCTTGTGTATCAAGGGTGGCTGGTGACCTATCTCCAATGAAACTGCGCTGTGAAGGTATCAAATAAAAAGTAAATGGTTTCTTTAAGGGAGGTAGGACGTCAAACAGGCCGACTTGTTGCAGGAGAGGCACCACAGGACATTTTAATTTCCACTGTCTATACTTTTACAAGTAAATTCATAAAACTTTGTCAGCATGACCAGGAAGGATTCAGGATTCACACTCGTAGCAGCGAAAGTTCAAAAACATAAAATAATTTTTTTTACATGTGAAATTTCATCATTTTTTCACTTACTATTGGCTGCATTTGTTGCTGTAGGTACACTTTTCTTCGTAAGTAAGTGAGACTGTTCGATGAATTTTACACAGCATACAAACCATACTTACAGATGTCTGAAACTCTAGAATCTATTTAATTTATGAAAAAATGAATGAGCTGTTACGTTTTAAACTTTATGTTTAGAAAAAAATCAAATTTTGTAGTTAATTATCTCAATTTTTACCACAGTTTTTAATAGATTTGGAAAATTCTAGAGTTTCATACACCTGTAAGTATTGTTTGTATGCTGTGCAAAATTAATCAAAGAATCTCTCTTAGTTGTGAAGAAAAATGTACCTATAGCAACAAATGCAGCAGACAGTAAGTGAAAAAATGATGAAATTTCATATGTAAAAAAAATTAGTTTGGTTATGTTTTTGCACTTCCACTGCTGTGAGTGTGAATCCTGAATCCTTCCTGGTCATACTGACAAAGGTTTATGAATTTATTTGTAAAAGTATAGACAGTAGAAAATAAAATGTCCTGTGGTGCCTCTCCTGCTACAAGTCGGCCTGTTTGACGTCCTACCTCCCTTAAAGAAACCATTTACTTTTTATTTGATACCTTCACAGCGCAGTTAATACATTAATTTGTGCTAAACCTGCAACATGTCTTTAGACACTTTAAATTAGATGCAAAGGTGCAAATCTTACCGCGAGAGACAACTTTTTTCCATGAGCTATCTGCACCTATAAATGGAAGGATCGACATTTTAATAGGTAGATTAAATTTTGCACTGTTGTCTCTTAGATAAAGTCCTGCGAACGAAGTTGGCATTGCTCTGCAGTATAAAAATTTCGGTAGATTGACAGACATTCTTTCCACCCACCAAAAAAGAGCAAATGAATGTACGAGCAACGAGAGGAAGTTCTAACGTATTTTTATTATATTATAAGTCCGTTAAATGATGATTATGTAATAAATGGCCTTGGACAAATAGCTTGAAGCAGCTTGTAACGTCAGGCTAAACAGGCGAAGTTTTCCAAGGTTTTTTTTTTTTTTCAGTGACTTGTGAAACATAATATTAAACATCGCCAACGCAGAGTTGATTTGTAATTTAGCATTTTATTTCAACTGCTTTGTTATGGAATATAATTATGTTACTTCTACAATTACTATCGGTCTTCTGCTAAGTTGTAGTAGAGAGTTCGTGGGTGACTGAGAAGACTGGGTGGATAGGGCACATTCTTTCGTGAGTTTTGTCTGTAAATGGATGGATTAACATCTTAATAGGCAGACTAAATTTACGTTGTTGATTTATAGATAAAATCCAATGACGAAGGTTACGGACTTACTCTGCAGCAAAAAAATTCTGACCAACAGACAGACAGCCCTTCATTGTGCGCTTCAAAAATGGAATTAGCTGCAAACGAAAAAACAATTATGCTTCGCGACGCCTAGGAGTGACAGATGTGTATCTGATTGCTACAATAGTGAAACTTAAAACGACGGGAGAGCTATCTACCGCAACTGGAACATAACTGGAACTCATTCTGTCGGTATGAGGGAAAGTAAATACTGGAATCCTCTTGTAGAAATAGTAACCAGCCAATCAGTTGGAAAATGAAAAGTTTATTAAAACCCCTTTACCATGGTCTCAGTGTTTATAAGAATGTCTTCCTAAGAAGGAAATATTGATAACCTGTTTTGAGAATTTTCAGCTAAATGTCTCTATACGTATTAACAACCTTTGAGACGTGGACAGGTAAGATTTCAAAATTTTGTACATGGGTGGAGCAGCAAACGTAGGAAGAAATCTTCTTGTAGAGATGGTGGAAAAAGTACAAAATTTTAAAACTTTTATCTGCCCAGCCCTCAGAGGCTCTTTCTACATATACGGACATTTCGTTGAAAATTCTCAAAATCAGATGTCAGTATTTCCTGCTGAAGAAGATGTTTTTATATAAGTTGAAACCATGGTAAATGATTTTTGATAAACTTTCGATTTCGAAGCTGATAGGCTGTTTTCTATTTCCACAAGAAGATTTCATCCTACACTTGCTGCTCCAGCCATGTACAAAAATTTAAAATATTAACACAGGCATTGTCAAAACCGTAATTGAACGGAATTTTATGAAATGCATGGAGTTGTATATCTCTGGAAACATGTAACTGATGATGTATTCTGCATATGCTGTGCACTACCGCAATGACATCATTATTCGTTTACAAAATATGATGTAGACGATGTAACAAAGCTTATCGTACATGTATTTCTGGATTTCCGGAAGGGTTTTGACACTGTACCACTCAAGCGGCTTGTAGTGAAATTGTGTGCTTGTGGAATATCGTCTCAGTTATGTGACTGGATTTGTTATTTCCTGTCAGAGAGGTTACAGTTCGTAGTAACTGACGGAAAGTCATCGAATAAAACAAAAGTGATTTCTGGGGTTCCCCAAGGTAGAGTTATAGGCCCTTTGGTGTTCCTTATCCATATAAACGATTTGGGAGACCAGTCTGAGCAGCCATCTTAGGTTGTTTGCAGATGACTCTGTCGTTTACCGTCTAATAAAGTCATTAGAAGATTAAAACAAATTGCAAAACGATTTAGAATAGACATCTGAATGCTGCGAAAATTGGCAGTTGACCCTAAATAACGAAAAGTGTGAGGTCATCCACATGAGTGCTAAAAGGAATTCGTTAAACTTCGGTTATATGATAAATCAGTCTAATCTAAAAGCCGTAAATTCAACTGAATACCTAGGTATTACGATTACGAACAACTTAAATTGGAAGGAACACAGAGAAAATGTTGTGGGGACGACTAACCAAAGACTGCGTTTTATTGGCAGGACACTTAGAAAATCTAACAGATCTACTAACGAGACTGTCTCCACTACGCTTGTCCGTCCTCTTTTAGAATACTGCTGCGCGGTGTGGGATCCTTACCAGATAGAACTGACGGAGTACATCGGAAAAGTTCAAAGAAGGGCAGCACGTTTAGTATTATCGCGAAATATGTGAGAGAGTGTCACAGAAATGATACAGGATTTGGGCTGGACATCATTAAAAGAATGGCGTTTTTTGTTGCGACGGAATCTTCTCACGAAATTCCAATCACTAACTTTCTCCTTCGAATGCGAAAATATTTTGTTAACACCGACCTACATAGGAAATAAGGGAAATCTGTGTTCATACGAGAAGAGCGCGGTACACGAGACTGGAATACTAGAGAATTGTGAAGATGGGTCGATGAACCCTCTGTCAGGCACTTAAATGTGATTTGCAGAGTATCCATGTAGATGTAGATTGTAAAAAAGCTGGTGAAACTATTTTCACGTTGAAAACAGCTTACCAAGATTAAGCTATGGGAAAATCTCAAGTGTACGAGTGGTTCGGTTGATTTAAAAATGGCGACATGTCGATTGATGACAAACCATTTTCTGAACGTCCATCAACAGCCGGAATGATCCAGAGTTCGTTCCCCCGTCTATCAGACATTTTATTTGGAAGTTTTAAGAAGATTGCGCAACAGTGTTCGCCTAAAAAAGACCAAATTTGTGGCAGACAGGATACTGGTTCTTCCACCACAACGCACCTGCACACACGGCCATCTCTGTTAGAGAATTTTTGGCTAGAAATGTCATGGTTCCGCTGCCCCATGCACCTTATTCACCTGACGTGGCTCCGTGCGACTTTTTCTTGTTTCCACGCCTGGAAAGGGGTGTTCAAAAATGGCTCTGAGCGCTATGCGACTTAACTTCTGAGGTCACCAGTCCCCTAGAACTCAGAACTAATTAAACCTAACTAACCTAAGGACATCACACACATCCATGCCCGAGGCAGGATTCGAACCGGCGACCGTAGCGGTCGCTCGGTTCCAGACTGTAGCGCCTAGAACTGCACGGCCACTCCGGCCGGCGAAAGGGGTGTGAAAGGACACCGATTTGACAACACTGAAGAAGTCAGAAAGAAAAGACGAGGAGGAGCTGTCAGTCATTTCTAAAGACGACTACAAAAAATGTTTCCAACAGTGGAAGCGCCGGTGGGACAAATGTATTAGTTGTAATAGAGAGTATTCTGAAGGGGATAAAGTTGAAACTTCCTGGCAGATTAAAACTGTGTGCCGGACCGAGACTCGAACTCTGGACCTTGCCTTTGCGGGAAAGTGCTCTACCAACTGAGCTACCCAAGCACGACTCACGACCCGTCCTCACAATTTTACTTCCGCCAGTACCTCGTCTCCTACCTTCCAAACTTCACAGAAGTTCTCCTGCGAATCTTGCAGGACTAGCACTACTGGAAGAAAGGATACTGCGGAAACATGACTTAGTCACAGCCTGGGGGATGTTTCCAGAATGAGATTTTCACTCTGTAGCGGAGTGTGCACTAGTATGAAACTTCTGCAAGGTTCACAGGAGAGCTTCTGTGAAGTTTGGAAGGTGGGAACGAGGTACTGGCGGAAGTAAAATTGTGAGGACGGGTCCGGAGTCGTGCTTGGGTAGCTCAGTTGGTAGAGCACTTGCCCGCGAAAGACAAAGGTCCCGAGTTCGAGTCTCGGTCCGGCACACAGTTTTAATCTGCCAGGAAGTTTCAAAATCAGCGCAACTCCACTGCAGAGTGAAAATTTCATTCTGGGGGAATGGCAGGGTTCGAACCTGCGACCGTAGCGATCGCGCGGTTCCAGACTGTAGCGCTTAGAACCGCTCGGCCACTCCGGCCGGCTGTCTGGCGCAGTTGTTAGATAGGATACTGCTGCTACCATGGCATGTTATCAATATTTCAGAGAGTTTAAACGTGTTGTTATAGTCGGCGCACGAGCGATGGAACGCAGCATCTCAAAGATTGCGATGAAGTGGGGATTTTCCCGTACTACCATTTGACGAGTGCACCGTGAATATCAGGAATCCGGTAAAGCGTCAAATCTCTGAGCTCGCTGCGGCCTTAAAAACATCCAGCAAGAACGGGACCAGCAACGACTGAATAGAGTCATTCAACTTGACAGAAGTGCAGCTCTTCCGCAACTTGCTGCAGGTTTCAATGCTGAGTAATCAGTAAGTGTCAGTGGGCTAACCATTCAACGAAACACCATCGATATGCGCTTTCGGAGCCGAAGGCCCACTCGTGTACCCTTGATGACTGCACGACACAAAGCTTTACGCCGCGCCTGGGCACGGAAATATCGACATTGTTGATAACTGGAAACATGTTGTCTGGTCGGACGAGTCTCCTTTCAAATTGTATCGACCGGATGCACGTGTACGGGTACGGAGACAACCTCATGAATCAATGGACCCTGGATGTCAGCAGGGGACTGTTCAAGCTGGTGGAGGCTGTGTAATGGAGAGGGGCGTGTACAGTTGGAGTGATATGAGACCCCTGATATTTCTAGATACAACTCTGACAGGTACACGCACGTATGCATCCTGTCTGATCACCTGTATCCATTCATGTCCGTTGTGCATTCCGACGGACTTTGACAATTCAGCAGGACAATGCGACACCCTACACGTCCAGAATTGCTACAGAGTGGCTCCAGGAACACTCCTCTGAGTTTAAACACTTACACTGGCCACCAAACTCCCCAGACATCAACATTATCGAGCATGTCTTGGATGCCTTGCAACGTGCTGTTCAGAAGAGATCTACACACCCTTGTACTCTTACTCATTTATAGACACCCCTGCAGGATTCATGGTGTCAATTCCATTCAGCACTACTTAAGACATTAGCTAAGTCCACGCCACGTCGTGTTGCGGCGCTTCTGCATGCTTTGCCGGGGCCCTACATGATAATAGACAAGTGTACCGGTTTCTTTGGCTCTTCAGTGAAAACTGAAACGTAGACCTGCTGCTGCGAGGGTTATCCGAAAACTAAGGTTACAAGGCATGTAGCTTTTGCATAGAATACAATGGTGGAAGTTGGTTCCACTACCGTGTAGCGGGAAGCCAGCAGAAGGAACGAGAATTCCCAACAATCAGTAGCTCGTCGATTAGTGCTGTAGTGACTGTTAGAAATGAACGTTCTCATTCTGACCCCCGCCAAGTATGAAGTGCACTGTGTAATTCGCTACTTAAATGCTGAGGGCATTAACGCCGCTGCGATTCATCGCGAACTTGTTTCAGTGTGTGGAGAGGACGTAACGTCGAGGCAGCATGTGATGAAATGGGTACGGAATTTCAATTTTTGCAGGACAGAAATTCACGATGAAACCCGAAAAAGAAGGCCATCTGTTGTGACTGATGCTGTGGCGCAGAAAATTGAAGAACATGAACTGTCGTTCATGAAATCGTAGCTGATCGACTAAATTATCGCAAGTTGTTACCAAAGCACACGAAATGAACAGAGTCAGTGCCGCTCGCGAATTTCTTGACTGTTTTGAGACTGCAGGCGAGGCTTTTCTCAACTCTATAGTGACAGGAGATGAAACTTGGGCTTATCACCACACCCCAGAAAGCAAACTGCAATCAGTACAGTGGCCCCATATTCATTCTCCTTCTGCCAATAAATTCAAAACTCAGCAGACAGCGAGGAAAATTACGGTGTTAGTGTTTTGGGACAGAAAAGCGGTTCTGATCGTTGATATTTTTGGAAAGAGGTGAAACAGTAAATATATGCTCCAAGATATTGTGAGAGCCATACAAAACAAACGTCGCAGGATGCTGAAAAGGGGATTCTGCCTCCATGACAATGCGCGTCCGCACACCGCTCATGCAACACAGGAGTTGTTGACTTCGTTTGGTTTAAGCCTCCCCCCCCCCCCCCCGTCCCCGTCCCTCACTACCCCGATCCGATATCGTACCTAGTGACTATCATCTGTTCACTAAATTGAAGGAACACGTGGAAAACACTTTTCCGCCGACGATGAGGTGAAAATCGAAGTGAAGAACTGACTGAAAAAAAGGCTGTGGGAGACGTCTATAACACAGGAATTAAAAAAACTCGTCGCACGGATGATAAAACGTATTGAGGTAAATGTTATTTTTGTGGAAAAATAATTGAAGACCTATACTACAATGCATGTAAATTTTATTGAAATAAATTGTTTTTTGGTTCTTCAATAAATTCATGTAACCTTACTTTCCGAATTAACCTCGTACTTCTCCTTTTTTTCCTGAAAAAAGGGCTATTTGCGGAGAAAATCGCCAAAATTTTTAAGAACTGTAAGTACTGTCACATGTCTGTGTGCTCGTAGGGTATGCTCTATGGTGTTAGTTGCTACACATTTAAGTGCGTCCTCTTGAAAAAATTAGGGGTATTGAGGAATACTGAGCGAAAATATGCAGAATTCTAACCAATTGTCTAAAAACGTAAATAGCGTAATTTATTGATAGTGTTACTAAACATTTAAAGCTACTTTTAGATTTGTTTCCAAAAAATCTATAAAATAGCAGCGAAACGCATATCTATATGCGTAGTTTTAAAAATTCGACAAAATAATCACAAAACACATGTTTACGCGTATTTTTTTAAAAAGTGGGAGAAAATGGGAACGGAAGCGGTATTTACTTGTATCTTCCTAGAAAGTGGGGGGAGATCAGTAAAACAGCAATGAAATGTGTATCTCCTTTAAAAAAAATCGGCAGAAATTAGCCACGAAACCATAAAGAGCGTCGCATGTTTCAGAAAATAGTGTGGTTGCCGAACATTCGTAAAAACTAGTCCAATACTGCTGCGTGCTATACTGTGCTGGAAATTTGCAGGATTACCTGAATTTACTGATACTGCTGCTTACTGCTGCTCCTGTGAGGTCCACGTCAAGAATTCCAGTCTTGGGTTGCTGGGAGGACACTAAGGAGGGGTGGGGCGATGGTGGGGGTATGGTCAATAGGAAGCAGAACAATGGGGGCAGCGGAGGCGGGAAGATATCATGTTTTGGATCATAAATTACCATCATTAATATCACAGTTCAAAAAATGGTTCAAATGGCTCTGAGCACTATGGGACTTAACATCTGTGGTCATCAGTCCCCTAGAACTTAGAACTACTTAAACCTAACTAACCTAAGGACATCACACACATCCATGCCCGAAGCAGGATTCGAACCTGCGACCGTAGCGGTCGCGCGGTTCCGGACTGAGCGCCTAGAACCGAATATCACAGTTAATAATTCGTTTACATCTATACTTATAGGATTACTCTGAAATTCACAATTGTCTGCCATTTACCGAGCGAGGTGGCGTAGTCGTTAGACACTGGACTTGCATTCGGGAGGACGACGGTTCAATCCCGCGTCCGGCCATCCTGATTTAGGTTTTCCGTGATTTCCCTAAATCGCTCCAGGCAAATGCCGGGATGGTTCCTTTCAAAGGGCACGGCCGACTTCCTTCCCCCTCCTTCCCTAATCCGATGAGGCCGATGACCTCGATGTCTGGTCTCCTTCCCCAAACCAACCAACCAATCTGCCATTACGCTAAAAGCATTTCCACACCCGCGTAAACATAAACAAAGGCTGTCATCTTGCCTATAAATTATGGTAATCAAGATGACAGTTATTTCTCATTAATGACGCCCTAAGTAACCGGAACGTGCACCTGAGTGAACAGTTTGTTTACATAAGGATTATTAAATTGGGCTAGTGGAACTGGGCAATTTGTTTACATAGGAGAACAATGAGTCTTTGTTACAGAACCGGGATTGGCCAACGTTATTCAAGCAAGGCAAGATAAAATTCCTCAAGACCCTCTCCAAAAATTCAGATCTCGAATCATACATTACTAAACTGACTGATTCTTCCGCCCATCGAAAGGAAATAACAGTGAGAAATTTCTGATAGCTCTTTATGAAGGTAACCACAAAAGAACAGCACTCAGCAAGCTGAGGTATAAGCTATACGTGACATCGGCATACTTATACACCCGTATTCTAGGGGTAGCGTCTTTGATTCATAATCAAAAAGTCTTCGGTCCCGGGTTCGAATCCCAAATAATCAGCATTGGCGGCCGAAGACTTCCAGTATAAGAAGTCACCCCCTTTCTGCCAACGGCCTTGTCAAAGAAGGCGGAGGGATGGACGGAGGTTCAGGGCACTCTCTTGTCCTAGGGGTGGGAAACTGTCCCTAAAGGCGGAAGAATCAGCAATGATCAACGGCATGCGGATGCGGAAGGCGTAACACTACGCTACTGCGTACGATACTTATTAAAGTCTGTACTATGGTAAGTTGACGGGCTTCACCTTATAAGAAAGGATTTTGGGGTAGATATTGACCGCGTGTACCTGAATGGAGGCAAAATCAGACTTTCACCCACTCAGTAACAACAATGATGCGTCAAGCAAGTCTGAAGTGCAACTACACATTAGGACAGACAAGAAACGACACAGCAGATGCTACCAAATTGTTAATAATACGGTCGCCAGCCTAATTAGGCATTAACTGAGTTTCTTCCCAGTACGAGTTGAAGTACGTTCATACAAAACCTCACGTAATAATACTGAATAATATGGTAAATTTTAGAACCAGAAAATCTACTGAACTAATAATTTAACTTTCTGTACTAATATGAACAAGCCATAAATACACAACAACACACTATAATGTTTACTAAAAACTTCGTACAGTCTATGGATCTGATTAAAATCGGGCATAGGTTACCCTAGAAATAGCACTTTCGAAACACACATACAATGTCAATTTTGAGAAAGATAAAACACTAATAAATTTTGGTTTTATCTTGACTTTAACTTTGCTGATCAAATCAGTTCAATACATTTCAGAATTTACATGAATAGAAAAGAAAAAAAGGGGGGGGGGACCCTGAAACTGTTATGATCACTGTATTGAAAATATTGATTAAAGGATTCATTAAGCACTCAAGATTTCCAATAGGTGAGTTACTACTCTTTTTAGCCTATTTCCTGCTCATTTAATTACCATTTTATCTGCCTCAAATAATTAAACTTCATTACTAAACCAATGTCAACATTATCTTCCAACTTTGCCACACCTATATATTCATTAACAACAAAGTTCTTTAAACATCATTCTAACATAGATAGGTCTGCAGGTAAGTATTATTAACATAAACTTTAAATCTTCATTTCGGGACACTCGGATTGCACAACATGTGGAAAGGACCCTGTCTAGGTTAGTGATGAGGATGATTAAATGATAGGACAGTTCTGGTAAAAGTTAAGTCCTTATTGAACAGTCAGGAACAAAAGTAACACTGGTCCACACGAATACAGTACTAAAAGATTCAACCTGTTCGTATCGATGCGGCGGTTGGCGGACGGCGAGATGGCGAGGCGCACAGCACACATACAATCACTGCTATGGCTCTTGATGTTTCGGCACTTTGCTTCTTCTTAGCGTCGCAATACTTTTCCATTTAGTGCCTATGGAATATAGCCATGCTGTATAGTCGTCGGAAACGGCACATCCGAGGCTCAATGAAATCACGTTTTCCAGGAGAGCCTCCTCGATCCAGAGCGTGTTTCTCAGACCGATGCCCAACTCCGACTACTACTGCTGAACCCGTTATGCCGTGCCGCGCCCGTGTGCATTTTCCCGCGCTCGCCTGCCATCCACCTTTTACCGCTCCCCTACAGACAGGGTATTCACCAAAGGTTTTTCATTCCACATATCCTAATACATGGCCTACGTATGGACCAGGCGCATAAATACAACTTTAACATCTTACAACAGTTTCAACATTTCTTACATTTCCATTTTGTTATGATATTGCTTGCAATTTGACATAAACATTAATATTCACATCGAAAATTGGTTACAGTTCCTTTAACATCATGGCATGAAAAGAAAAAGAAATGAAATCAGAACATCGATTACACTAATTTAACGAAAATCAGAAGAAAAAAATTATTATATGTACAGTTGTTGTTGTTACAAAGGCAATGGAAACCACTGCATTAAAGACACGTAACGTGTTTCCACAGGACATGATGATCTCTCTATTTGCAAAAGAGTCCGGAATAGTCCCCCATTCGGATCTCCGGGAGGGGCCTGCCAAGGGGGAGGTTACCATGAGAAAAAGATTAACTAATCAACGGAAGGATAATGTTCTACGAGTCGGGGCGTGGAATGTCAGAAGCTTGAACGTGGTAGGGAAACTAGAAAATTTGAAAAGGGAAATGCAAAGTCTCAGTCTAGATATAGTAGGGGTCAGTGAAGTGAAGTGGAAAGAAGACAAGGATTTCTGATCAGATGAGTATAGGGTAAAAATGGTTCAAATGGCTCTGAGCACTATGGGACTCAACTGCTGTGGTCATTAGTCCCCTAGAACTTAGAACTACTTAAACCTAACTAACCTAAGGACATCACACACATCCATGCCCGAGGCAGGATTCGAACCTGCGACCGTAGCAGTCGCACGGTTCCGGACTGCGCGCCTAGAACCGCGAGACCACCGCGGCCGGCTATAGGGTAATATCAGTAGCAGCAGAAAAGGGTATAACAGGAGTAGGATTCATTATGAGTAGGAAGGTAGGACAGAGAGAGTATTTCTGTGAACAGTTCAGTGACAATGTTGTTCTTATTAGAATCGACAGCAAACCAACACCGACAGCGATAGTTCAGATATACATGCCGACGTCGCAAGCTGAAGATGAAGACATAGAGAAAGTGAATGAGGATATTGAAAGGGTAATACAGTATGTAAAGGGGGATGAAAATCTAATAGTCATGGGGGACTGGAATGCAATTCTAGGGAAAAGAGTAGAATAAAATTCTACAGGAGAATATGGGCTTGGGACAAGCTAGTGATAGCGAATACCCTGTTGAAGAGTCACAAGAGGAGGAGGTATTCTCCGAAGAGGCATGGTCAGACAGAGATTCCGAAATCAGATACTGGATTGCAAGGCATACCCAGGCGCAGATATAGACTCAGATCACAATAGTGATGATGAGTAGGCTGAAGTTTAAGAAATTAGTCAGAAAGAATCAATACACAAAGAAGTGGATTACGGAAGCACTAAGGAATGACGAGATACGCTTGAAGTTCTCTGACGCTATAGATACTGTGACAAGGAATAGCTCAGTAGGCAGTACAGTTGAAGAGGAATGGATATCTCTAAAAAGGACCATCACAGTAGTTGGGAAGGAAAACATAGGTACAAAGAAGGTAGCTGCGAAGAAACCATGAGTAACGGAAGAAATACTTCAGCTGATTGATGAAAGGAGGGAGTACAAAAATGTTCCGGGAATCTCAGGAAGCCGGCCGGAGTGGCCGAGCGGTTCTAGGCGCTTCAGTCTGGAACCGCGCGATCGCTTCGGTCGCAGGTTCGAATCCTGCCTCGGGCATGGGTGTGTGTGATGTCCCTAGGTTAGTTAGGTTTAAGTAGTTCTAAGTTCTAGGGGACTGATGACCTCAGATGTTAAGTCCCATAGTGCTCAGAGCCATTTGAACCAAACTCAGGAATACAGAAATACAAGTCGCTGAGGAATGAAATATATAGGAAGTGCAGGGAAGCGAAGACGAAATGGCTGCAAGAAAAATGTGAATACATCGAAAAAGAAATGATTGTGGGAAGGACAGACTCAGCATACAGGAAAGTCAAGACAACCTTCGGTGACAGTGATAGAAGAAGAAATAGGAGTCGGTTTAGAAGATATTGGGGTGATCCAGTATTAGAATCAAAATTTAAAAGAGCTTTGGAGGACTTAAGGTCCAATAAGGCAGAAGGGATAGATAACATTCCATCAGAATTTCTAAAATCATTGGGGGAAGTTGCAAGAAAACGACTATTCACGTTGGTGTGTAGATTGTATGAGGCTGGCGACATACCATCTGACTTTCGGGAAAATATCATCCACAAAATTCCGAAGACGGCAAGAGCTGACAAGTGCGAGAATTAACGCACAGTCAGCTTAACAGCTCATGCATCCAAGTTACTTACAAAAATAATATACAGAAGAATGGAAAAGAAAATTGAGGATGCGCTAGATGACGATCAGTTTGGCTTTAGGAAAGGTAAAGGAACGAGAGAGGCAATTCTGACGTTGCGGTTGATAACAGAACAAGACTAAAGAAAAATCAAGACACGTTCATAGGTTTGTCGACCTGCAAAAAGCATTCGACGATGTGAAATGGTGCAAGATGTTCGAAATTCTGAAAAAAGTAGGGGTAAGCTACAGGAAGAGATGTGTCATATAGAATATGTACAACAGCCAAGAGGGAGTAATAAGAATGGACGACCAAGAACTAAGTGCTCGTATTAAAAAGGGATGTAGCCTTTCGCCCCTGCTGTTCAATCTGTACATCGAGGAAGCAATGATGGTAATAAAATAAAGGTTCAGGCATGGAATTAAAATTCAAGGTGAAAGGATATGAATGATACGATTCGCTGATGACTTGCTATCTTGAGTCAAAGTGAAGAAGAATTACATGATCTGCTGAACAGAATGAACAGTCTAATGAGTACAGAGTATGGACTGAGAGTAAATCGAAGAAAGACGAAAGTAATGAGAAGTAGTAGAAATGAGGACAGCGAGAAACTTAACATCAGGATTGATGGTCACGAAGTAGATGAAGTTAATGAATTCTGGTACCAAGGCAGTAAAATAACCAATGACGGACGGGTCAGGGAAGACATCAAAAGCAGACTAGCAATGGCAAAAAGGGCATTCCTGTCCAAGAGAAGTCTACTAATATCAAATATCGACCTTAATTTGAGGAAAAAATTTCTGTGAATGTACGTCTGGAGTACAGCATTGTATGGTAGTGAAAAATGGACTGTGAGAAAATAGGAACAGGAGAGAATCAAATCATTTGAGACTTTGTGCTACAGACGAATGTTGAAAATTAGGTGGACTGATAAGGTAAGGAATGACGAGGTTCTACGCAGAATCGGAGAGGAAAGGAATATGTGGAAGGCACTGATAAGGAGAAGGGACAGGATGATAGGAAATCTGTTAAGACATGAGGGAATGACTTTCATGGTACTACAGGGAGCTGTAGAGGACAAAAACTGTAGAGGAAGACAGAGATTGGAATACATCCAGCAAATAACTGAGGACGTAGGTTGCAAGTGCTACTCTGAGATAAAGAGGTTAGCACAGGAGAGGAATTCGTGGCGGGCCGCATCCAACCAGTCAGAAGACTGACGATCGAAAAACTAAAAAAAAAGACATCAGCCTACAAGGCATCAGGAAAAACGGCTCCCATATGTCCCACTGAAGTTGGAGCTTACCACCACTCCTTCAGAGTTTCCCATCAGGTGCAGCAGTGGATCGGAAACTACTTGGATCCAGAGGAGTGGGGATAAAAGTTGACAAAACCAGTACCACACTGGGATCCCCAAGTACCGTGAAACTCCTTCAGCTTATATTTTGCAGATGCAAGGCAGATTACAAACTTTGCTGAGGGTGTAGGCGAGCAGGAGTGTTCTACATGAAACTGTGCCAGCAATGTGAAGGGTCGTAATTCAACATCAACGATAATTTTGATATAGGAGACGAAGACGACCTGGACGAGCCCCTTGTAGTAGCAATGCCCGAAGCAGTTGTGGCGACGAAATGTATTAATTCCTGTTGTGTTTTGTAGCACTATGCATCTTTACTAGCCCGATTTTCTCTATCATAACATTAATCATTCAGCTGTAGTTTTTTCAGTTGAAGAACATCAACAATTCATTGTGAAGCTTGGGTCTTCCACAGCCCCTGACTCTTTCCCTGAAACTTCCATTGCCCTAGACGCTTCACCTAGATCTTCTAGTGGCCAATAAACATTGCAAACATCGCCTGGGCCACCGACAGGCAAACGGAGACGAGTAATAAACCTGCGCCCATGACATCGGTACAGGTAATTCTTCATACTTATCTGTCCTTTGCAACCATATTCTGCCACTAAATACCTTATTTTTTCCAGATGGAGAACCTAATTTGATGCTCGACATTCACTTATTTCGTGACTCATGTACATTAGTTCGTAAGAATTTCATATTTATCTTATCTTTCTATTCAGTGGCATGTACCCAATGTGTTGTACATAGACTCTAGGAAAAAAGGGGGCGACGCATAAGGAAGGAATTATCCGAACGGGACGTTAACCGGTGGATGTGATGTGCATGTACAGAGAAACAAATGATTACTATTTCAGAAAAATGGATGATTTCTTCAAGAGAAAGAGCTTCATAAACGGAGCAAGTCAATAACAAGTTTGTCCACATCTGGTTCTGATGGAAGGAATTATTCGGCTTGGCATTGAATGATAGAGTTGTTGGATGTCCTTCAGAGGGATATCGTGTCAAATTCCCTCCAATTGACGTGCTAGATCATCAGGATCCCGAGTTTGTTGGAGGGCCCTGCTCATAATGCTTCGAATGTTCTCCATTGGAGAGAGATCTGGCAACCCAGCTGGCCGAGGTAGGTTTGTCAAGCACGAAGACAAGCAGTAGAAACTCTCGCTGTAAGAACGGGCGTTATCTTGCTGAAATGTATGCTCAGGATGACTTGCCACGAAGGGCAACAAAACAAGGCGTAGATTATCGTCGAGGTACCGTTGTGCTGTAAAGCTGCCGCGGGTGACAACCAAAGGTGTCCTGCTTTGAAAAGAAATCTCACCACAAACTATCGCTCTTGGTTGTCGGGGTGTATGGCGGACGACAGTAAGGTTGGTATTCCATCGCCGTCCAGGGTGTCTCCAGAGACGTCTTCGCTGGTCATCGGGACTCAGTTCGAAGCGGGACTCATCACTGGAGACAGGCATAATACGAGTAGTTTATATCTATCGTCAACAAATTGATTATGAGTTCAGATTTGTGTTTGTGATGCACTTTATGGTGCTACAGGCACAATGTACATGCTGGTTTGATATCTTCCTCTAGTCAACAACGAGAGAAAACATCAGCGTGACAAATGAAGCAAAAGTGGGAGCAATTTTTACGTATACTACAGCTAGAAGGAAAATTGAAGAAGAAGCTAAAATAATGTCTATTATATAAGAGAAGCAGAGATGGGAGTATAAATTTTATAAAGCACATAGTAAAGGAAACCTCGAACCCAGGATTTCTTGCTTTTATGGTAGATGCTCTATCTGACTGAGCCATCGAGGACACAGTGGATAGTGCGACTGCAGGGACGTATTTCTGGCACGCTCCCTGTGAGATCCACACTTCCAACTTTCTGTACACACACTACATTTGTAGTGCCCCTTCCCACTATACTGATCACTCGCGGCAGTCAATCTACCGATTCCCGTAAGAGTTTGAGCAATGTGAGCGCATCCGCACTGAAGAAGATTATTGGACGGTAAGCCTTATGTATATGAAGATGGTATCTGTTCTTATATCCAAAAGAAATCACTTTCCCATCAATTCATTCAGAACGACATGTTTTAAGCGTAATACACCAAAAGTATAGCGTCGACGAGAGCGACGCAGGTGGCAGAGGCTCGTTTCGCTGTAGGGCGCAGAACGGATTTTTCGTAATTTTCGCTTTGCTCCCGCCCCCCTAATTGGAAAATCGAATGTTGTGGACATATCTTTTAGGAAATGTGATGTACTTTCACGTCGTCTAGGGGTTTTACTGATAACATGTAGCTTCTTCGAGTTGAAGGGGGTGGAAATGGGCGTTTTTGACGTTTTCGTACAAGGGTAAAAATCGATGCTTTTCAGTGCGCTCTGTCGCCGACGCCGCTCGTCAGAAAATGAAAACTGACCAGTGTGTTTTGTCTGCTTTAATTTTGTACATAGTGATCACCTTCGAAAAACAAATAGTTTTCGAGAGATAAGATAAAAACTGAAGAAATGTGACAATTTTGAGATTTCCTGTATTTTTAGGGTTTCATATCTCGATCGGTGAAAACGGAACACTTATAGGATCACCTTCTTGTCTGTCCGTCTGTCTGTTCGACTGTTAAGAACCATTTTCTCTGAAACGGTTAGACGTATCACATGTGAAATTTATGTCACGTACTAAGGTCAATATTCCCTTGGCGTGTAACAGACGTAAGCTTCTAAGTCAATGCAACCAAAAGATACAGCCATTTATCTCACCTATTTTGATACTCGTAAGCTCAGTCACGAAAACCTATAGACCTCCGTAGACGGAGAATAATGAAATCTGGCAAGAAGCAAGGTTTCACAGTACAGGTAAACAAAAAAATCAGAAAATTGTTAATATGTAATTACATCACACGAAAAAAATATTTATTTTGTCGGTTGTCATTCTTCAAAATTTTGGAATCCCTGGAACCGATATCTTGCCAGAGTCAATGTCGACAACACGTAAAAATAGATGCGATTCTTATTTCCCAGAATGGATGAACTGCCTATACACATAATTAAGTTTATACAGAAGCCTCAGAGTGCGAGTCCTATTAGCACCTGGCCAATTTTTTGTTGTGAAGCTAACCTCCTATAAGGCAGCAAACCTGACATTCGGATTTTGCTATTGGAAAACTGCCATTCGACTGGGCTACTGTTGGAAACTGTGCAATAACCACGTCCAGATCGGTCGGCACATAGACCCCAGCTGGATTGGGTCCGGTGCTGGCGCATCTCCCCGTCACACAGAAGCGGTCGCTTTAAAATGCACGGCTATGTAGACGGGATTCCTCGACCGTTCCTGTGTTCATCAAATTCAGTGAATGGACTCATGTGGCGTTTTGGATATTCTAGAAGTTTTAGTTTGACAAAATGGTTCTTTTATTATGTCGGAACTATGCGCTGTGAGAGCACTCCACAGCGGAAGTTGCGAGAAGCAAAGGTGCAAGAGGGCGGTAACCCGCACGGCAGGACTGTGCGGCTGGTTGCGTCAGCAGCGCGAACTGCAGAAAAGCCGAGAAAGGCGAAATTGAGTTCAGGAAACAAGGGCGTAGATAAAAACCCCTAATGGATTCCAGCACCGCTTGTTTGTGCCGGGCGACACAGGGAACTCATTTTTACAGATCCGAGCCGCTGCGCCGGAGAGATTACTTCCGTGTCCCTGTGAAGCACGGTCTGTGCTCTGAACGGTTGTGAGAGCGCCTTTCTCGTTCATGTGTGCAGTACACGGCAGTTCTGCTGGGTGAATTTTATATTTACAGCGTTTTGCACTTTGGTGGTGTTTTTCGCTTGCTGTATCTCTGTATTTTCATACAGGGATACAAAAAAATCCAGAAATCGATAGAACGGTTGCTGTTGGCGTGTGCAGCTAGCGCTTTCTCTTGCTGAATAAACTTGGAAGTAAATTGAAATTTGAACTGATGGAATTCACGCAAGGAAGAATTTTGATGTTCGTGTCGTCGTTGCCTGCAGTCCGAAGAGTGGTTTGACACTCCTCTCCAGGCTAACCTATTCTGTGCGAGTTTCTTCATCTCTGCGTAACTACCGCACCATACATCCGTGTGAATCTGCTTCCTGTAGTCAGGTATTAGGGTGACTCTACAGTCTTTATTCATTGCGCTTATCTCCATTAACAAATTAAAGATTCCTTGATGCCTCAGAATGTGTCCAGTCAATCGCTCCCTTCTTTCAGTCAATTTGCGCCAGAAATTTTTTTCTCCCCAATTCGATTCAGTATCACCTCATCAGTAATCTGATTTATCCATCAAACCACCCACATTCTTCTACATCTACATCGCAATTCAGTAATCCACCATACGGCTATAGCGGAGGCTACTCCGCACCACTACTAGTCATTACCTTTCCTTTTCCACTCGATAACAGAACGAGGGAAAAATGACTGTCTATATCCATCCCTCTGTATGAGCCCTAATACCTCGTAGCTTGTCTTCGTGGTCCTTACGCGCAGTGGATGTTGGCTGCAGCAGAATATTTTGGCAGTCAGCTTCAAATGCCGGTTCTCTATATTTTCTCAGTAGAGTTTCTCGAAAAGAAAGTCGTCTTTCCTCAGGGATTCCCGTTCAAGTTCCCGAAGAATAACCGTTTCACTTACGGGTCGTTAGAATCTACCGGTAACAAATCTAGTAGCACACCTCTGAATTGCTTCGCTGTCTTCGTTTAATTCAACATGGTACAGATCCCAAACATTCGAGCAGTACTCGAGAATTGGTTGCACTAGCGTCCTACATGCGGTTCCCTTTACAAATGAACTACACTTTTTTAGAATTCTCCCAACAAATCCAAGTCGACCATTCGTCTTCCCTACCACAGTTCTCACATGTTCGTTCCATCCCATATCTCTTCGCAACGTTACGCCCAGATATTTAAACGACTTGATTGTGTCAAGCAGGACGCTAGTAATACTGTATCCGAACGTTACAGGTGTGTTCTTCCTACTCATCCGCATTAACTTACATCTTTCCACATTTTTGGCTAGCTGCTATTCATTACACCATCTAGAAATTTTGTCTACATCTACATGGATATTCTTCAAATCACATTTAAGTGCCTGGCAGAGGGTTCTTCGAACCACCTTCACAATTCTCTATTATTCCAATCTCGTATAGCGCGCGGAAAGAATGAACACCTATATCTTTCCGTACGAGCTCTGATTAACCCTTATTTCATCGTGGTGATTGTTTCTCCCTATATATGGCGGTGTCAACAAAATATTTTCGCATGCGGAGGAGAAAGTTGGTGATTGGAATTTTGTGAGAAGATTCCGTCGCAACGAAAAAAGCCTTTCTTTTAACGATTTCCAGCCCAAACCCTGTATCATTTCTGTCACATTCTCTCCCATATTTCGCGATAATAGAAAACCTGCTGCCTTTCTTTGGACTTTTTCGATGTACTCCGTCAGTCCTATCTGGTAAGGATCCCACACCGCGCAGCAGTATTCTAAAAGAGGACGGACAGGCGTAGTGTAGGCAGTTCAAATGGTCAGATGGCTCTGAGCGCTATGCGACTTCTGAGGTCATCAATCGCCTAGAACTTAGAACTAATTAAACCTAACTATCAAAGGACATCACACACATCCATGCCCGAGGCAGGATTCGAACCTGCGACCGTAGTGGTCACGCGGTTCCAGACTGAAGCGCCTAGAACCGTAGTAGGTCTGTTACATTTTCTGAGTGTCATGCCAATAAAACGCAGTTTTTGGATAGTCGTCCCCACAACAATTTCTATATGTTCCTTCCAATTTAAGTTGTTCGTAATTGTAATACTTAGGTATTTAGTTTAATTTGCGGCTTTTAGATTACACTGATTTAGCGTGTCACCGAAGTTTAACGAGTTCCTTTTAGCACTCATGTGGATGACCTCACACTTTTCGTAATTTAGGGTCAACGGCAACTTTTCGCACCATTCAGATATTTTTTCTAAATAGTTTTGCAGTTTGTTTTGATCTTCTGATGACTTTATTAGTCGATAAACGACAGCGTCATCTGCAAACAACCGAAGACGGCTGCTCAGATAGTCTCCCAAATCGTTTATATAGATGAGGAACAGCAAAGGGCCTATAGTACTACCTTGGGGAACGCCAGAAATCACTCCTGTTTTACTCGATGACTCTCCGTCAATTACTACGAACTGTTACATCTCTGATTGGAAATCACAAATCCAGTCACATAACTGAGATGATATTCCATAAGCACGCAATTTGACTACGAGCCTCTTGTTTGCTACAGTGTCAAAAGTCTTGTAATCTCCTACAGTCACCCAACTTCTACGTCTTTCCATATACCATAACATCATCAGCAAACAACCACAGACTGCTGCCTACCCATCATTTACGTATATAGAGAACAACAGCTGACTTATCACACTTCCCTGTGACACTACTGATGATACTCTTGCCTCTGATGAACACTAACCGTAGAGGATAACATACTGTGCTCTATAACGTAAGAAGTCTTCGAGCCACTCACGTATCTGTGACCTATTCCATGTGCGCGTACCTTATATAACAGCCTGCACTGGGCCACAGTATCAAACGGTTTCCGGAAATCTAGAAATATGAAATGTGTCCCTTGCCCTTCATCCATAGATTGCAGTGAATCATGTGGGAAAGGGCAATCCGAGGTTTTCATGAGCGATTCTTTCTAAAACCATGCTGATTCGTGGACATAAGCTTCTTAGTCTCAAGAAAATTTAGGACATTCGAACTGACAATATGGTCAAGGACTCTGCAGGAAACCAAAGATAGGAATATTGGTCTTTTTTTTGTGAATCCGTTCTTTTACGGTTCTTGTACATTGGAGTCACCAGCGCTTTTTTGTTCCCGTTGCTTGGGTCTTTCTGCTGGGCATGAGGTTCACGATAAATGCAGTCTAGGTAAGGGACCAATGCCGTAGAGTACTCTTTGTAAAACGGAATTGGGATTCCTTCCGGATCTGGTGACTTATTTGTTTTCAACTCTGTCAGTTGTTTCTCTACGCCGGGAATGCTTATTACTGTGTCGTCCGTAATAGAATTCGTTCGTTGGTCAAACGACGATATGTTTATATGTTCTTTTTTGTAGTACCACATTTCAAAACATTCAGTACTCTTCTTCTCTGAACTGTCTATTATCCATGTTTCACATCCGTGCAGAGCTATAGTGCCGACCAATACCTTCGGAAAATACTTCCTAGCATGTAAATTCATACCCAGTGTTAACAAATGTCTCGTCTTCAGAACCGCTTTTCGTTTTTGTTGCTTGTCTACCAAATCATTTGATGTCTGGGACAGAATTAGAGGGCTATAGATAAACTTCAAAATTTTATTTTGTTGTCCTTGTAATTTAATTTCCTTTCCAAATTTCTCAATGGTTTCCTTTACTTCTTACGCAATGTGCAGACAGAGTAACAGCGAGGATAGGCTACAACTCTGACTACCGTCTGACCTAAAGATTCTCTTTCACGCCCTTCGACTCCGTACTGCAGTCTGGTTTCTGTACAAGTTGTAGTTTTCATCCCCTGTATTTTATACCTGTTACCTTCCGAATCTCATAGACTGTATTCGTCAGTTTTGTTAAAAGCCGCCGGCCGCGGTGGCCTTGCGGTTGTAGGCGCTTCAGTCCGGAACCGCGTGACTGCTACGGTCGCAGGTTCGAATCCTGCCTCGGGCATGGATGTGTGTGATGTGCTTAGGTTAGTTAGGTTTAGGTAGTTCTAAGTTCTAGGGGACTGATGACCTAAGATGTTAAGTCCCATAGTGCTCAAAGCCATTTTTTGTTAAAAGCCGTCTATAAATCGACAAATACTATAAATGTGGACTTTCCTTTCTTCAGTCTACCTTCTAATATCAGTCGTAGGGCCAGTCCCGCCTCGCGTGTATCTGCATTTCTCAGGAACCCAGTCCGCTCCCGGCAGCTGACAGCTGTCTCGGCTGGGTCGGAGATTTTCTCCGTTCAGGGACTGGGTGTTGTGTTGTCCTAATCATCATCGTTTCATTTCCATCGACGCGCAAGCGCAAGTTGCCGAAGTGGCGTCAAATCGAAAAGCTTGCACACGACATTTTTTTTTACCGGAACCCAAACTCATCTTCCCCCAGGTCTGCTTCCATCAGATTTTCCTTTCTTTTGTAAATAATTCTCATTATTGTTTTACAAGGACGAATGTCGGTGGGAAAAAAACGGCCTTAATGTTCGGATGGAAAATGTCTCCCAGCACACTGTCTGCTGAATAATGAGCGCAGCATTCGTGTTGAATTTATCTGTTTTTCTGGAAAGTTCAGGAACTTCATCGGGCTCACAACATATGCTTGAATTGTTTTGAATATTTCTCCTTTTGCACAGACAGCATTTTCCTCATGTCAGGTCATTAATGCTCGCCATGGAGCACTATTTTCCGACTCTGTACTTTCTCACCATTTCATTCGCGAGTATCCGACAGTACCCGCTTGAACAGAAAACTAGGGAACAAGTGGAATGAGCTATGTTCTATTCCCGTTAGCAGTGTTTTTGGACACTTAAACACATATCCCTTCAGAAAATTAAGTGTTTATGTGTCTCTCAGAGAATGGGACACAGTTTTCAGTCCAGCGGGCTTTTGGTAGCACGAGAATAGAACTTGCAGTTTCATAACGGTGGACTCTGTATACAAATTCTCTTGTATTTGTTGGAGCACAAGCGGATTTTGTTTCCTAAGAAAAAGGCCACCCAAAATACACTTTCTGACAAAAACAGGTGAAGCACCGGGAAGGCAAAGTCAAATGACAGTATGATGAGTACACATACACAACATCGGTGGGTATTAGGAGTGACGTTCAAAGAATAACGTAAGACATTTTTTTTCTGAAAGCACGTTGGTTTTATTCAGGATTACAATACACCATATTATTCCCCACTCTTTTGGCTGCATAATCGTATTTTTGAAGATAGTTCTGTTCAATGGGACGGACTTACGCAATCTTACTGGCAGGTCTTATATGCCCACATGGTACCCTTCTACTGGTCGACGTCAGAGTCAACGTCTTGCTGCATCAATAACCTGCCCATTATCCAAGTACTGCTTCCTGCTCAGTGCATCTTCCATTGGACCAAAGAGATGGAAGACGGAAAGCTCGAGATTAGGGTCGTAGGGTGTATGAGGAAGAACAGTCGAATCAAGTTTTGTGAGCTCCTCTCAGGTGCGCGGACTTGTGTGAGGCCTTGCGTTGTCATGGAGAAGCAGTTAGTTTGCGTTGTTGTGGCGACGAACTCACTGAAGTCGTTTCTTCAATTCCCTGAGGGTAGCACAATACACCTCAGACATATCGTTTCACCCTGAGGGAGGACACCAAACCGAATAACCCATTCAGGCTCCCAGAAGACCCCCACCATGACTCTACCGACTGAGGGTGCGGCTTTGAACTTTTCATTCGGCGGCGAGGCGGTGTGGCGTCCCTCCATGGATTGCTGTTTTGTTTCCGGTTCGAAGTGATGAACTCATGTTTCGTCGCCTGCCACAATGTTCGACAAAAAATTGTCACGATCTGGCTCGCAATGCGCAAGCAATTCCGCACTGATGGTCCTTCGTTGCTCTTTATTGTCTTTTGTTAGGCGGTAAGGAACCCATCAGGCACTCATCTTTGAGTACCACAACTGGTGGACGAGTGCGTCAGCACTGCCAACAGATGCGCCCAGTTGTGCAGAGGTGTCCGATTGCGATTAGTAGATCACTTCGAATGAGAGTGTCCGCGCGTTCCAACATTGCAGGAGTCACAAGTATGTGCGGACGGCCGGCATGCGGGAGATGAGACAGGTTTGTGCGACCTTGTTGCGATGATGACATCCATATCCATCCAACGACTCATCGTGCTTTTCTTCCCTGGTGGACCTCCGTCGACATTCTGCAAGCGCCTCTGAATATCTGCGATGCTCTGGTTTTCCGCCGAAAGAAAGTCAATGACAGCTCTCTGCTTGGAACGCACCTCCATTACAGGCCCCATTTTGACTGCCAGCTATTGGAACTTCAAGACGCTATAGCGGATGAATCGGGATTATTTCACGATTTCCCACATCAAATTCCATAACTGGCTGAGAAAAACAAAAAGTGTCGCATTATTTATTGAACGCCCATAGTGAATGATTAGAGCTACAGTTCTCTGTGACAAGTAGAACGTCCGATAGTGTGCTTTAGTGTTATTCGTGTTTATAACCCCTTCACAGGTGCGCCTGTGTACCTATTGTCTGCGCTTTTCTATGTCCCTCAGACATTAGGTAGTTGCTAGTTCAGTGTAAAAGACAAACAACCAGCCATCACAAAAAGTGGGGTTTATAAGATCGTATGCCGGGAGTTTCAATCTTGCTACATTAGACAGACGGAGACGTCAACCTGCACCAGGCTTAAAGAACATCATAGAAGCTGGAGATTGAAGAATCCTGAATCAGCATTTGCGGAACACTGAATTAACGGAAACCACAAATGCATAACAGTTGTACAAGTCTTATATACAGAGGAAAAGGGACCAAAACTCAGCCAGTTGGAAATTCTAGAAATTAAAAAAAAAGAAAAAAAAGAAAAACAAATTGGTATATCACCACACGTGTTACTAAACAAGGAAACGTAATTCAGATATTCACCTCCGGGACAGAAATAAAAGGCTCTGAGCAGTATGGAACTTAGCTTCTGAGGTCATCAATCCCCTAGAACTTAGAACTACTTAAACCTAACTAACCTAAGGACGTCACACACATCCATGCCCGAGGCAGGATTCGGATCTGCGAACGTAGCGGTCGCGCGGTTCCAGACTGTAGCGCCTAGAACCGCTCAGCCACTCCGGCTGGCACAGAAATAAAACTTTGTGTTTCAGTCCATCTGTAGATTAAAAGTTCTCGGCTGATACATAACTTTATTCCAAGGTATGGTTAGTCAGGCTAGTGTAATTGCTGAATTGAGTAATTCCATATGAAATTTGTCAAAAAATTGGTCACTGAAATAATTTTACATTAAGCCAAGGATCGGTACATTAAGAAGTTGAGATGACTATATCTTAGCCTTATCGTCATATTTATCTTTGCATTATCATCTTTGGCATCAGTAATGTACCTGAAAATGGGCTTATAACCCGAAACCTACGTTGTGCAGTAAACGTAATAAAATTTGTGAATCAAGGCAAAAACAATGTTTGTTTAGTTAATTCACAAAATTCTGCCCAATACAGATTTCGATGAATTTTTGATGCACAGCGAAATATTTGAAACTTCCTGGCAGATTAAAACTGTGTGCCGGACAGGCAAAGGTCCCGAGTTCGAGTCTCGGTCCGGCACACAGTTTTAATCTGCCAGGAAGTTTCATATCAGCGCACACTCCGCTGCAGAGTGAAAATCTCATTCTGGAAGCGAAGCATTTGTTTGGAAATTCAGTGTTTTTTTTCTTTCCTTGCTGGAGTGGACTGGCTGGATCGGAAGACAGCGTGGTGTTCCAAGTCTTGTGTCACGTGTCCCATTTTAAGCTCCCACTCACACCTTACTTTCTCACCCTATCCTCACAATCGCAGTAGATAAGGAAATTTAATCTAGCTAATGTGTTCCATTCTCGCAAAGAAATCCGGTAGTCAGGTTAGAGTTTGGGCACCAGTCACAATCGAGTATAGTTATCACTGACAACGATCAACATGTTAAGCCATAAAGTTGCTGATGTATTAACACGATGAACTTAATAACATAAACTTTCACATTCCAGCATTTGCCGAAACGTACCATTAATACTGTGGGCTCTGCCAGATGATTTTAAAGGCAACTCGAACACGCAAAGAGTGTACAGGCGCGCATACGCCTTACGCGAAAGTGAACTTGTCAGCCATTAGTGTGCGTGGTTAAACAATACTACTTACAGCCTCTATCGCGCTGTGTAATTTACACCGTAATATAACAAACATTACATCGATGAAAGAAAAGTTGTTACGTGAATAATAAGAGGTAAGAAATTCACATGGTTCTTTTATTTTATTTTTCTAAAAAAGTTTTCTCTGTAAGTTTCATGTATAGTGGATACGCTTTTAGCATTACGAATAGTTTGACTGTGAGAAGTTCATAATATAAAATGTGTTATTATGTGTCACTGCTGAAACTATGCTACCTGAAAAAAATAGTACACCAGGAAGGACGACATCGATTTTGATCTGATGACAGCATATGTCACCTGGAGGACGATAGATGTGCTAATAACAGTTTCAATGTCGTCCGCCAATAGAGTGCGTAATGACATAGCTACCAAAGAGCCACCTGCGTGTACCTTTTAGTTGGGAATGCTCCTAATCAGAAGGCTCAGTGTGGTGCAAACGTGTGAAGCAAGCAGCGACAATGCCAAGGAGATGCACTCGTGCTTCCCACGGGCAACTGAATTACTTTTGAAAGGGGTTAAACTGTGGCCTTACGACTGGCAGGATGGTACTGTCGAAGAACTGCTATACAAGGTGGATATGCTACGTCAGTCGTGCAACCATGTTGATACCAGTGGTAACATGAACATTCTGACACCCACAGACGAGGGCCTGGACGTCCATGCAGCACAGACGACCGCCAGGATCGTCATACTGTAAGGACAGCAGTGGCGAATCGTGCAGCTATCACAGCACAGATAAGAGGGCTTTTGAGTCCAGACATGTCAACACGAAATCTTGCGAACCGATTATTAGCGTGAGACTACTGGCACGCTCACCTCTAGCCCATCTTCCACCCACGATACAACACCAATGTGCACAGATCGACTCATGCTGACAGAGGACTACATGGAAGACGAAATGGTGCGCTGTGGTTTTCATCGAAGAAAGCACATTCTGTCTGCATGCAAGTAAGGGTTTTTAGCCCGCCCGGTTAGCCGTGTGGCCTAATGCACGGCTTTCTGAATTGAAAAGGAGCGCCTGGTCCCCAGCACGGATCCACCCGGTGGACTTGTGACGAGGTCCGGTGAGCCGACCAGTCTGTGGATGGTTTATAGGCGGATTTCCATCTGCCTCAACGAATGCTGGCTGGTTCCCTTATTCCGCCTCAGCTACACTATGACAGCGATTGCTGCGCAAACAAGTTCACCACGTAAGCGTACACCACCATTGCTCTACCATGCAAACATAGGGACTACACTCGTCTGGTGTGAAACGTTCCCTGGGGAGGTCCATCGGGGGCTGAACTGCACAATAACCCTGACAGAGTCGTTTGGTGGGGGCAGCGGAGGGGTGAAGTGGACTGCGGTAGTCGTCGTGGGGTGGTGAACCACTTTGGCTGCGGCAGGGCCAGAGCCTCTCCGTCGTTTCTAGGCCACAGTTAACATACAATACAATACATACAAGGATCTTGTAGAATGTTGTTAGACCTGTTCTTTTGACTTTTTTCACCAGGATAGCGATGCGTCGCTCCAGCAGGATAATGCTCGCCCATACACTGCCTGTGCAACTCAACGTTCTCTGCCAGACGTGCAGCAACATCCCCAGCCAGTACGATCTTTGGATTTGTCTCCAATCGAGTATATGTGGGACACGATGGGATGAGGAGTGACTTGTGTGACTCGTCAACCAACATCTCTTACATAACCACGTGAACAGGTCGAGCGGCCGCGGGATAACGTATCCCAGGACAGTATTTGTCAGTTTGATATAGTGGATGCCAGAGTAGCGCTTGTGTTGTCGCCTGTGGGGGCTACACCATGCGCTAATATGGGCGTTTCAGCATGGGTCTGTATCTGGTACCTCTGAACCGCTAGTACTATTGATCTGTAAAAGTAATCATTTTATGTAGTCCATATGCATTGTTGCAACAATAAATCTAAAGTGAATTGGAAACCTCTAAAAAGGTTCAGCAGTGCATTTTTAGGACTTTACTGATTATGACGGTCATAGACTTTTACAGTCCAAGACCAAAACGACGCACTACGAAGGACTTATCCAAATGGGACGGGAATCGGTAGATATGATGCACATGTACAGACAAACAAATGATTACAATTTCAGAAAATTTGGATGATTTATTCAAGACAAAGAGCGTCACAAACTGAGCAAGTCAATAACGCGTCGGTCCACTTGTGGCTCTTATGCAAGCATGTAGAGTATCCTCGACGTACCGCTGTGATGTAAGAGTGCTGCGATGTACAACCAAACGTGTCCTGCTGTGAAGTGAAATGGCAGTCTAGATCATCATTCCTGGTTATCGAGCCGTACGGCAGGCGGCAGTCAGGGTGGTATCCTCACGC
Source organism: Schistocerca nitens (assembly GCF_023898315.1). Lineage (NCBI taxonomy): Eukaryota > Metazoa > Arthropoda > Insecta > Orthoptera > Acrididae > Schistocerca > Schistocerca nitens. The sequence continues at coordinate 132,925,103 of NC_064614.1, read as the reverse complement.
TCTCCAGGGCTTCTCCACACTGGTCTTCGGACTGGAATCTCAGTGACTGGAGTAGAAATGTCTTCAGTGATGAGTCCCTCCTCGAACTGAGCCTCGATGGCCAGCGAAGACGTTCTGGAGATGCCTCAAACAGCAATGGGATACCAACCTGACTGTCGCCACCAGCCGGCCGCTGTGACGGAGCGGTTCTAGGCACTTCAGTCCGGAACCGCGCTGCTGCTGCCATCGCAGGTTCGAATCCTGCCTCGGGCATGGATGTGTGTATTGTCCTTAGATTAGTTAGGTTTAGGTAGTTCTAAGTCTAGGGGATTGATGACCTCAGATGTTAAATCCCATACTGCTTAGAGCCATTACTTTTGTCGCCCCCATACACCCCGATAACGAGGAGTGGTCTGGGGTGGCATTTATTTTCATAGCACGACCCCTTTGGTTGTCATCCGTGGTACCCTTACAGCACAGCGGTTCGTCGAAGATATTCTACGCTCCGTTTTGTCCGTCATGGCAAGTCATGCTGCTCTTCGATTTCAGCAAGACAATGCTCTTCCGCACACGGTGGGAGTTTCTACTGTTGGCTTTGTGGTTGCCAAACCCTACCTTGGCCAGTTAGGTCGCCAGAACTCTCTCCAATTGAGAATGTTTGGAGCATTATGGGCAGGGGCCTCCAAACAGTTGAGGATTTTGACGAACTAACGGGCCAATTGGACATAATTCGGCACGATATCCATCAGGAGGACATCCAACAATCTATCATTCAGTGCGACGCCGAATAACTGTTTGTATAAGGGCTAGAAGTGAACCAACGCGCTATTGACGTGCTAAGTTTGTGAATCTCTTTCTCCTGAACCTATCATCTAATAACTGTTTCTATAAGGGCTAGAAGCGAACCAACGCGCTATTGACGTTCGAAGTTTGTGAATCTCTTTCTCCTGAACCTATCATCCAATTTTTATCAAACCTTAATGATTTGTTTGTCTGTACATTATATCTACCGATTTCCGTCCCAGTCGGGTAATTCATTCGTGATGCGTCGCTGTTTTTGTCTTAGGGTGTATTATGGCATAAGTAAAATGTCGAAAAAAATTATGTATATTTTTTTACCTCCTACTACGGAGATAATTTTTTACTTCATTGTTCTACGTGTATAATGGAAATATAAGTTATAGAGGCGGGTCTGCAAACAAAGTTCCAAGAAAAATAGTAGCTATCCCATACAAAATACTAGACAGCTGTGAACCCAGTCAAGAATCAACATCGCAGTAATGAATCAAAATATTCTTGATGTTTTGCAGTGCTGCAAATACTCGTCATTAGAGTCACCAGCAGGATGTCTTAGAATAGAGACATCTGCAACTCCCTGCTTTTTACAGTTAGACAAGATAAACTTCCTTGGTCATCACCTTAAAAAAAGACCGATTCGTTGTTTAAAATTCAAGATGGTGGTGTTTTAATTGTTAAGTGTAAAAGTAATTATGATACTGATCCTTTTTTCCCCTCGACGTTTCTGAAGCTAGTGTTATAACGCCAAATAAACACGAGTAGTTTTCTCTTATAAGAGGGATGGAGGGAGGGATTGGGAAGTGTGAAACTATAGCGAGACGAAAGAAAGCTTTACATTTTTGTTTTACATCCGCTGGAAAAATGATCCAGTCAAGTTGAATTACAGCTCTTTTGCAGGTCTTTATAAGCATTTCACAGTTCCCATATACACCACTTCGAAATACACTGCAGATGAATTACTGGCTATACGTGAGGGCAATATCGAAAATAATGGGTTGTTGAAAGAGTTGTACATAATGACACACTTGCCTTGTCAGAGTAATGGCAGTCGATCGAACCGCAATATATTTTGGACCTGTGAAAAATTGGCTCCTGCGCGAATGGAAAAAGTGTTGGCTACAAACTGGCACATAACTTTTTCCATTTGTAGCTCGTGCCCTGCGTCATTGGTTTTTCTACAGTTACTTTCTCTGATCATGAAATTATCTGGAAGAGAACTGCGCAATAAACTCTTCAACGCTATGCGATACATAAGACACACGGCAGTGTCGAAAATTGAATAGAGCATCGGTTTTCCTAGAAATACCGTCTCGTGCCGTATAAGATTCAGAAAAAGAACAACGAAATAAAATTTTCAACCCTCTCCGACACGTAAGGCACATACTAACTGCCGAAAAGCGAATAACATGGGTTAAAAAGAGAGTCGAATTCTGGCATTTCATTGCCAGCTCCCCCTTCAGGTTGAACGAGTGTCTTTATTAAGTTCCGGAACATCAAAATGCACCTTCGTTTAGCAGGCAGCCCATCTTTAATAGCTGCTGTTTGGGAAGTTGATGAATAGGCTGTCGTTTCATAGTAAAAAGAAAAGCTTATGTTTCTGCTTCTGGCTGTCAAAAACAAACAACAGATTATGTGAATCGCATGTTAGGCCACCGCCAACAGTAAACAAAACTCTACACGAAGTAAATGAAATTTGCTACTCGAGTAGCAGAGAAACTGGCAACAATACCCATGTGCTGAATGTCGAAAGAAGAATCACAATGGCCAAATATACTTTACAGCAGTATGAGTAATGGACAAATAAGCACTAAATTAGTGAAATAAATAAGAAATTTGAACGTCTATTTACAGTATTTTAAACTGTGAATTTCAGTATGAAACAAGTAGAGGTACTATAAATTTGGACATGGAAAAGAGTCTAAAAGACATCTTGAGTCGAAACACACTCAAGTCGAAGAAGTGTTAAAAGAAACAAAGAAAACCGTGGTTGAGGAACACCACAAAAAGAAAGTCAAGTAGACACCCAATTCATTAACAACCTCTATACTAATACCCCGTAAGAAAAAATGTTGAGAAAAAAAAGTTAAGTCAGCACAGGACATTCATACGCGAACTCTGATGAGTTTAATGAACTGCGAGGGTTACAACATAATGATACAGATAGGAAGAGAGAACAAAATTTCTGCATCAGCAATATGTTGTCTTCAGTGACAAATGAGCTGTCCACTGACGTATGATCAATACATCCTACTGCATATCGACGTTAATGACATGGGCCTGTAATTTAGTGGATTACTCCTACTACTTTAATTGAACTCTGATTGACGTGTGCAATTTTCCAGTTTCTGGGTATGGATCTTTTGTCGAGCGAGCGGTTGATATGATTGTTAAGTATGGAGCTACTGTATTAGCATAGTCTGAAAGAGATCTAATTGCTATGCAGTCATGATCGAAACACTTGCTTTTATTAAATGATTCAAGTTGCTTCACTCCTCCGAGGATACCTAAGTGTAAGTTACTCGTGTTGTCAGCTGTTCTTGATTCGAACCCTGGGATATTTACTTCGTCTTCTCTGGTGAAGGAATTTCGGAAGGCTATGTTTATTAACTCTGGTTTAGCAGCACTGTTGTCGAGAGTATTTCCATTAGTATCGCGCAGAGAAGGCATTGATTGCGTCTTGCCGCTAGAACACTTTACATACGACCAGAATCTCTTTGGATTTTCTGCCAGGTTTCGAGACAAAGTTTCGTTGCGGAAACTATTATAGGCATCTCGGATTGAAGTCCGTGCTAAATTTCGAGCTTCTGTAAAAGATCGCCAATCTTGGAGATTTTGCGACCGTTTAAGTTTGGCATGCTTTTTTCGTTGTCTTTGCAACAACACTTCATAACAAACTGGCGTTTGATGCATTCTGCCTTCATGATGTTACAAACGGTCAACGCCCAGCAGCGTAATGTTAAGTCACTGAAATCATCGGAAGTAATGAACTAACCTAACATCAAGTAATCTACCCCCGACTAACCGATAACGAAAGCTACAATGATGTACCACACCTAACAAGTTTAGTCGTCTGCGACAAATGAAGAAATTGATGCGTCCAACCGAATTCTCTGGCAGACATCTCACACGACAAACGATTTTTACTGGAGATCGCCACTCAGCCCCCTCTCTTACACCTAGTCCGACACCGTTAGCGAGTCAGTATTACAATGAGCACAGTGCTCCAGTCTGCAAAAATTAAGGACGAAAATAAATTTCTCTTGATGTGTCACTGCTACATGATGTATCCCGATGAAACTTTGACAATATGGGGTTAGCTGGTTGGATGAATTTGGGGAAGGGGACCAAACAGCGAGGTCATCAGTCCCATCGGATTAGGGAAAGGTGGGGAAGGAAGTCGGCTGTGCCCTTTCGAAGGAACCATCTCGCTATTTGCCTGAAGCGATTTAGGGAAATCACAGAAAACCTAAATCAGGAAGGCCGGAAGCGGGTTCGAGCCGTCGACCTTCCGAATGCGAGCTCATTGTGCTAAACACTGTGCTATCTCGCTCAGTGGACCATACATGAAAAGAACTGTTACAGTATAGTACAGATGGTAACTGAAAGGAATACGCAATGAGACTAACAGGAATGAAACTTTTGTCGAAGGCAATAATTAGACTGAACACACTGCGATTTGTAATGGTGCCTTGAACATTAGAAAAGGCGGGATACGGTTCTTAATAAGTGTTGATCATCACGGACGCAATGCAAGCTCTCCAACGTGTTCCCGTGATGGCAACAAGGTTGGTAAGGAGTTATTGTGCTAGGACGTTCACAAATTCCATCGGCGCGGTTGACAAGTGTTAGATTGCCTTTGTTACATGTGGCCACGCTGAAAGACGTCTCCCCACCGCATCCTGCACGCGCTCGCTAAGTTGGGGGAACGGGAAGGTCACTTAATTTTCCGAACATCTTCTCGTTCCGAGAGCTCCCCCACCTGCGCTGTTCGATGCGGTCACGCATTGTCATCCAAAAAAACGAAGTCGTGGCCGAACGTACCTCTCAAAAGATGCATATAGCGAAGGAGCGCAGTGTCACAAGAACTTTCACCGGTGAGATTTGGAAAACGATCATATTCGACAATGTCTGTTATGTGGTCCGACCTTCCGCCATATGAGAGTACGGCCAGCATCGCCGAACTTCTTTTTTTTTACATCGAAACGACTATATAAAAAATGAATGCACAAAAAGTGCCTATAGAAATTGTCGGCAAATGAGGCAAAATCTGTGCATTAACTACCCCCGAGTTACTGGGGGGGGGGGGGGGGATTCCATCTTTGCGTCACCCAACATTGTAACAACGCATGATACACACAACAAAAACAAGTACAACGAAATAAAAACACATAAATAAACAAATCACTATACTTACACTCATACGTCAATAGATTGTTAAAATACTAGGTAATATCAACAACAGATTCATAATGAAGCTTGGCTGCTGTACGCTATACTGCTTCCTAAGTCTGTGTCTCTACATGTTTTCATGTTCGTGTGTTCATCATTGTATAAATGGTATGTGCACAAAAATTTTTTATATTTACTTTACTTCTTCCACAAAATATATTCAATTCAGATTGGATAAAATATTATAAACATAAGAGAAAATCAGTGTATGTATTATTCTAAAGTCAACATGGATTCCTATACTTTCATGCCGAAGAAAAGACAAATAAATAAAAATCTCTGGTGTTACCGACAGTCAAGTAGTGTACTTCTCAGTGACTCGGTAATGCACTACAGGCCATTAAAATTGCTGCACCACGAAGATGACGTGCTACAGACCCGAAACTTAACCGACAAGAAGAAGATGCTGTGATACGCAAATGATTAGCTTTTCAGAGCATTCACACAAGGTTGGCGCCGGTGGCGACACCTACAACGTGCTGACATGAGGAAACTATCCAACCGATTTCTCATACACAAACAGCAGTTGACCGGCGTTGCCTGGTGAAACGTTGTTGTGATGCCTCGTGTAAGGAGGAGAAATACGTGCCATCACGTTCCCGACTTTGATAACGGTCGGATTGTAGCCTATCGCGATTTAGGTTTATCGTATCCCGACATTTCTGCTCGCGTTAGTCGAGATCCAATGAGTGTTAGCAGAATATGGAATCGGTGGGTTCAGGAGGGTAATGCGGAACTCCCTGCTGGATCCCAACGGCCTCGTGTCACTAGCAGTCGAGATGACAGGCATCTTATCTGCATGGCTGATCCCTGAGTCAACAGATGGAGACGTTTGCAAGACAACAACCATCTGCACGAACAGTTCGACGACGTTTGCAGCAGCATGGACCATCAGCTCGGAGACCGTGACTGCGGTTACCCTTGAGGCTGCATGACAGACAGGAGCGCCTGCGATGGTGTACTCAACGACGAACCTGTGTGCACGAATGACAAAACGTCATTTTTTCGGATGAATCCAGGTTCTGTTTACAGCATCATGATGGTCGCATCGGTGTTTGGCGACATCGCGGTGAACGCATATTGGAAGCGTGCATCCGTCATCGCCATACTGGCGTATCACCCGGCGTGATGGTATGGGGTGCCATTGGTTACACGTCTCGGTCACCTCTTGTTCCCATTGACGGCACTTTGAACAGTGGACGTTACATTTCAGATGTGTTACGACCCGTAGCTCTACCCTTCATTCGATCCTTGCGAAACCCTACATTTCAGCAGGATAATGCTCGACCGCATGTTGCAGGTCATGTACGGGCCTTTCTGGATACAGAAAATGTTCGACTGCTACCCTGCCAGTACATTCTCCAGATCTCTCACGAATTGAAAACGTCTGATCAATGGTGGTCGAGCAACTGGCTTGTCACAATACACCAGTCACTACTCTTGATGAGCTGTGGTATCGTGTTGAAGCTGCATGGGCAGCTGTACATGTACACGCCATCCCAGCTCTGTTTGACTCAATGCCCAAGCGTATCAAGGCCGTTATTACGGCCAGAAGTGATTGTTCTGGGTAGTGATTTCTCAGGATCTATGCACCTAAATTGCGTGAAAATGTAATCACATGTCAGTTCTAGCATAATATATTTGTCCAATGAATACCCGTTTATCATCTGCATTTCTTCTTGGTGTAGCAATTTTAATGGCCAGTAGCATAAATTTTGTAAATGAAAGATGGCAATTAAATAAAATCTGTAAGTACTTTCTTAACGACTTTAAATGATGAGTACGACAGTAGAAGTACTTATGAGAAAACTGTACATTTCTGCGAAACACTTATTGGTGTCGATGGTCTAGCAATTAAATAAAATTTAAGTTGAATAACAGGGAAGCAATAGATTCCTACTGCACGTAATTATTTATGAATAACAACATAGCTGGCAAGATATTCACTTCTAGACGCACACTACGTCTTCACTGTAGAGACCACGGAAATCTCACAAGTGCACCAGTCGGTACTCCGAAGTATTTCTATCTGCCGCGGCCCGCATCTCGTGGTCGTGCGGTAGCGTTCTCGCTTCCCACGCCCGGGTTCCCGGGTTCGATTCCCGGCGGGGTCAGGGACTTTCTCTGCCTCGTGGTGGCTGGGTGTTGTGTGATGTCCTTAGGTTAGTTAGGTTTAAGTAGTTCTAAGTTCTAGGGGACTGATGACCATAGATGTTAAGTCCCATAGTGCTCAGAGCCATTTGAACCATTTTTTATCTGCCGCGACCACACGCAAATTGCTCCATTGTCCAAGTCTTTTCGCCGACTCTGCGTCTGTCGCACCGTCGCGTCCAGCACTATCCGTGTCCAGTGCCGTACTGTCCAGAACTACCACACTGCCAGAACTGCCTCGTGTCCTCTCCGGAAACGATGTTCCCATCCAGTCTCCCAATTCACGAGCGCTGTGGGTCTAGAGCGCTCGCGCCATGTCTTCAAGCGAATGCACCCACACACATGTTTAAGCACATACGAAATACTGGATTTACATTTTAATACCTGAAATTAAATTAATATTCCTACGGCTGGACCATAAACACGCTATAACACACATTATTAAATACATAAACAATTAAATAAACATACATCAAAAGAAAAGAAGCGAAAGGTAGGCCAGGAGCCTAATGTCTCTGTGCTTTCCAACACACAGTAAATATTTAACCAACTTCTTCATGAATGGTATATATCGGATATAAACAAAGACACAGATGAATCAATATACGAGGGCTATCCACAAAGTACATTACGTTTTCGTTTGTGTCCGTTAGGGGCGGGGCTAGCGCGGCCATCTTGGTGTCATGGCAGTCCGCCGATCAGTCGGCATCCTGCCGTGCTAGTGAGAGGTTCGTGCTGTACTCCGTCGAGTTACTGTGACAGTTTGAAATGTCAGCGTTAATTGAAAATGCCGCGAAGTGTGAAGTGCGTGCTGTAATAAGGTTTCTGACTGGAAAAAACTGTACACCGATAGAAATCTATCGGCAGCTTTGTGAAGTGTATGGGGACAACATAATCACTGAAGGAGGAGTGCATCAATGGGTCATAAAATTTAGAAATGGCCGAACTAACGTTCACGACGAGGAGCGAAGTGGAAGACCCAGCATACTGACTGCCGAACTTGTCGAAAAAGTCGATGCCGCGGTCCGTGAAAACCGTAATTTCACAATAACGGAACTCTCTATGAGTTTTCCACAAATTTCACGAAGTTTGTTGCACGAAGTCATTACTGAAAAGCTTGGTTACCACAAGTTTTGTGCAAGATGGATACCAAAAATCTTGACAGAGATTCACAAAAATCAGCGAATGGCTGCAGCCTTAACGTTTTTGGACGCTTACGAGAAAGATGGCGACTCATTACTCGATCGCATCGTTACTGGTGACGAAACATGGGTTAAGCATGTGAACTGCGAGACAAACTTGCAGTCAATGCAGTGGGGGCACACAAATTCCCCCCCCAAAACCCAAGAAATGCATGCAGACAATGTCGGCAAGGAAGGTGATGGCGACTGTCTTTTGGGACAGAAAAGGTGTGATTTTTGTGGATTTCCTGGAAAGAGGCACTACAATAAACTCTCAAAGGTATTGCCAAACTCTGCACAACCTCAGAAGAGCAATACAAATCAAGCGCAGGGGAAAGATGGGCTCAAAGATCTTGCCGATTCACGACAACGCCCGGGCCCACACGGCAAATGCCACTCGTGAAGTTCTCGAATCTTTTAAGTGGTAGTTGTTTCCTCATCCGCCGTACAGTCCCGACCTGGCACCGAGCGACTTCCACTTATTCCCAGCAATGAAGAAGTGGTTGGCTATGCAGCGTTTTGATGACGACGCACAGCTTCAAGAAGAGGTAACCACGTGGTTGAAGGCGCAGGCGGCCGAATTTTACGACGAAGTAATTTCCAAGCTCGTCCATCGCTACGATAAGTGCCTTAATTTAAATGGCAACTATGTAGAAAAGTAGTATTTAAGTGTGGCTTTCATCTGTATATAATAAAAAAAATTTCCAATACTTTATTTATTTTTAATTCCAAAACGTAATGTACTTTGTGGATAGCCCTCGTATTTATAAGCATGCTGCTACCATTTCTTCGTGTAACTGCGGAGTACTTATGGACTGACGCGATCGATAGTAATCGACAACTTTGACGTCCAATAACGCATGTACTTTTTAAGTTACATGCCTGTAATTCATACCAGTTTAAGTTTACACTAATAGCTTTCTAAAGTCACGGCGATCGAAAAAATCGGATGAAGCGTTTATATTTTGGAAATTCATTGCTGGGTGTTACTTGTATAACTTACTGTCAGATACTAAACTTTAAACTAATAAAGATGTTGAAAATCTGATTGCATCATCAGAATCTTCGTGCAAATAATAGTAATGTACATGTTTCTTTTTGAGGTATCACGATTCATCTGGCTACTATTAATTTCTATACAGACTGTGAAATGTCTGCCATTAAGGTTTCACAAAGACCTCCATCTTTGGCACTCTTGGCGTGTCTCCTTCATCGACACAAAGCACCGCCCTCATCACAGCGGAATTCCCCACCATGCGCTGGGGCTACCCCCCTCGTCCGGCTAACGTCGCGCACCACGTGGTTGCTGCAGGGCCGCGGCTTTGGCGAGCGTCCTGTGCGGCCACCCAACTTAGAATATTTTCAGGGCGCCTCAATTTGCCCATTACCTCACACATTCATACATAAATAGAAAGTTAAAATGCTAGGTAATATGAACAACAGATTCACAATGAAGCTTGGCTGCTGTACGCTATACTGCTTCCTAAGTCTGTGTCTGTACATGTTTCCATGTTCGTGTGTTCATCATTGTATCACTGGTATGTGCACAAAATTTTTTTTATATTTACTTTACTTCTTCCACAAAATATCTTCAACTCAGATTGGATAAAACATTATAAACATAAGAGAAAATCAGTGTATGTATCCTTCTAAAGTCAACATAGATTTCTAGTACTTTCATGCCGAAGAAAAGACAAATTATTAAAAATCTCTGATGTTGCTGAGAGTCAAGTAGTGTACTTCTCAGTGATCTCGGTAATGTTTTACAACGTCGATCGTAAATCGTAGTGACATTAGTGTAACTTAATTGCTTCTCATCGCCAGTTGAAGTCTCGTAGCATATAGATGAACGCCACCTATAAAGACTTATGTTTGTCTCGGCATTACCTAATCTCTTTGCCGGTCAGTTTCCGATAACTTACCTCGTGCATATTCCTTCTTTTTTTTATTATAAGAGACGGATTTTAAGTTTGCCTCAGATAACGATTACAAAACGTACCTCAACAGTGTATTTGCACTCTAACGTGTGTATAAAGTTGAAATATTATTTGTGTTTCATTAAGATCACACAAGTTTTTACTCATAGATTATATCTTTAGATGCATTTTACTTAGATTAGGTTGTCATGTGTAGGGTTTATTCTGCACTGAACTTTCATTAGCAACCAGAAATCTTTTTATCATCACAGCATACAAAAAATTAGTAACCGCCTTGTTAAATTGTTAGAAACTTAGTCAGCCGGTGTCGTAATTTTGAAATGAGAGTTAATATGATTGTCACGTAAAAAATACTTTGCCTGAAACGCCATTGCCTCATGAAGTAATGAGTGCTATCGACAGGGGATGTCAAAATGATTCTAAATTTTTAGATTTCCAGAAGGCTTTCGACACCGTTCCTAACAAGCATCTTCTAACCAAACTGCGTCCCTATGGAATATCACCTCAGTTGTGTGACTGAATTCGTGGTTTCCTGTCAGAGAGGTCACTGTTCATAGTAATAAAAAGTCATTGAGTAAAACAGAAGTAATATCCGGCGTTCCCCAAGGAAGTATTATAGGCTCTCCGTTGCTCCTGATCTACGAGTATATTAACGACGTAGGAGACAATCTGAGTGGCCCACTTAGATTGTCTGCAGATGATGCTGCCGTTTACCGTCTTCTAAAGTCATCAAATGACCAAAATATATTGCAAAATGATTTAAATAAGATATATGTATGGTGCGAAAAGTTGTAATTGACCCTGGATAAAGAAAAGAATGAAGTTATTCACATGAGTACTAAAAGAAATCTGCTAAATTTCGATTACGTGATAAGTCATACAAATCCGAAGGCTGTAAAGTCAACTAAATACTTAGGGATTACAATTACAAATAACCTAAAATGGAACGATCACATAGATAATGTTGTGGGTAGAACAATCCAAAGACTGTGATTCATTGGCAGAACACTTAGAAGGAGCAACAAATCTACTAAAGAGACTGCTTCACCATACTTGTCCGCTCTATTCTGGAGTATTGCCTTGCGGTGTGGGATACGCATCAGGTGGGACTGACAATTGACACCGAAAAAGTTCAAAGAAGGGCAGCTCGTTTTGTATTATCGCGAAACAAGGGAGATAGTGCCACAGATATGATACGTGAATTGGAGTGGCAATCATTAAAACAAAGGCGTTTTTCACTGCGACTGGATCTTCTCATGAAATTTCAGTGACCAGTTTTCTCCTCTGATTGCGAAAACATTCTGTTGGCACCCACCTACGTAGGGAGAAATGATCATCACGATAAAATAAGAGAAATCAGGGCTCGCATGGAAAAATTTTAGTGCTCGGTTTTTACGCGCCGTTCGCGAGTGGAACGGTAGAGAGACAGCTTGAAGGTGGTTCATTGAACCCTCTGGCAGGCAGTTTATTGTGAATAGCAGAGTAATCACGTAGATGTAGACGATTTACATCTTCTTGATTGTATCGCCTTTTCGCACTCTTTACAATAGTGGTGTCACCTAACACATGCGACTGACCGCTTCTTAGATTACCATGACTTTGTATTAGCAATCACAATCATTTTTAAATGAACACACCAACATTTGACTGTATTGTTATTTATTTAATTACGACCCAGGTTTCAGCGTTTTATGCCATTTTCAAGTGATTGAGTTTATGTCATTAACTTATGTTGCAGGACATCTAGCTCAAAATTGGCCATAAATTAAGAAAAATACTGGCTCCCCACGAAATGACAGTTGTAAAATCACCATCTTGTAAAAGGATCATTAAATAATAGTGGGAGCACGTCATATTTAGTAAAAACAGGTTTACTCTGGTACATAAAAGATGAACAAGTCTTTTTACATCTGGCATTTCGTGGGGAGCTAATACTTTTCTTAATTTGTAGCCAATTTTGAGCTTGATGTCCTGCAATATATGTTAATTACATAAACTCAATCTCTTGAAAAGAGCATAGAAGGCCGAAACCTGGATCGTAATTGAATAAACAACAATACAGTAAAACGGTGATGTGTTTATTTAAAAATTATTGCATGACTGTTGCTCAGTAACATGAAAAATTGTTCAAGTGTAATCAGTTATTACATAAATATCTGGCATGAGAGTAACATATTCATTAAGTAAATAGACAAAAAAAGAGTATGTCAAGGTATGAAGTATTCATGCTGAATTCATTTACTGTGTTATTTTGGAGAATACGAAGTTCTGACAAATATTTTCACAATAAAAATGATGTAAAAACCGTTGTAAGTCGATTAATGAGGTAGATACAGATGAGTGGTTTTCAGAGATGATAGCTATAGTGCAATGCTATCACCTGAGGTATCGTTTGTTGAGATCGTAAGAAGCTTTTAAAATTTGTTAATTCTAATGTTCACTGCGTAGTATTTAACACTGTAAAATATTAACATATGTAGTTTTAAAGATATTGAAAATATTGTTGTGTCACTGGATGCGTCTCGTTTTTCTAAGGTCGCAGATGTAATCAGATTTGCTGTGTTTTATTACAGAATTTCTAAGAGCTGTAAGTAGCCATATTTCAAATTGTATAACACTCCCCCACTGTTGGCGCATCGCAACTCGTCTTAAACGTCCTGCTGTCGTCCAAATTCCCAGCTTTGGGATTTACCCGCATCCGCTCGGATATAATGTTCTATACGAGTCGTCGGCTTTGACCAGTGATGTAGGAAACATGCGATAAACACTGTAAACAGTACGGCGACTACAACGTGATGTTACTGGCGATTTTTTCAAACGTGGTAAAGGTACAGATCAGCCCGTAACCACAACCAGGTTTATTTTTTTTTTAGTGTCGCAGTCGTTGGCTTCGCAACCAAACTGTCACCTTCCAGTCTAACCTATACATCGGGCATAACTGCAGATCAGTCTGCCACCACAACCGGTTTTTTTCATTATCACATTCGTTGGCTACGCCAACTCCCAACCAGATGATACCTTCCAACCTAACCTATACCTCGGGCTAGGTCACAGGTGAGTGTGTCCCCATAATCAGTTTAATTTTTCTGCTTTCAAATCGGTTAGCATTGCCAGCTAACAGCAAAGCTGTGAATATATGCTGTCCCCATGAACCATAGGCCTTCCCGTTGGTGGGGAGGCTTGTGTGCCTCAGCGATACAGATAGCCGTACTGTAGGAGCAACCACAACGGACGGGTATCTGTTGAGAGACCAGACAAACTTGTGGTTACTGAAGAGGGACAGCAGCCTTTTCAGTAGTTGCAGGGGCAACGGTCTGGATGATTGACTGATCTGGCCTTGTAACACTAACCAAAACGGCCTTGCTGTGCTGGTACTGTGTATGGCTGAAAGCAAGGGGAAACTACAGCCATAATTTTTCCCGAGGGCATGCAGCTTTACTGTTTGCTTAAGTGATGACGGCGTCCTCTTGGGTAAAATATTCCGGAGGTAAAATAGTCCCCCATTTGGATCTCCGGGGTGGGGGGGGGGGGGGGCTACTCAAGAGGACGTCGTTATCAGGAGAAAGAAAGCTGGTGTTCTACGGATTGGACCGTGGAATGTGCGAGGCCACTACCCGAATTTACTGTATTATTATTAGACCATGTGGCATCGGACTTCCGGAAAGCGGCTCTCACGTGTAATAGATTTGAATAGACATACTATGGTGACCCAACTACTACACGGAATTTTTGGAATAAATAATGATAATGGCGCTTAACAAACTTATTTTTACGTCTGTATTTGATTATTATTAGCACTGATAATCTCTTTGAAGTGACTCAAATGGTTCAAATGGCTCTGAGCACTATGGGACTCAACATCTTAGGTCATAAGTCCCCTAGAACTTAGAACTACTTAAACCTAACTAACCTAAGGACATCACACACACCCATGCCCGAGGCAGGATTCGAACCTGCGACCGTAGCAGTCCGGCGGTTCTGGACTGCAGCGCCAGAACCGCTAGACCACCGCGGCCGGTGAAGTGACTCAACAGGGAGCTTAATTCTGCATGTTTGATATTACCTAGCAGGAGGCCATTATTCATTTAAAACACTACCACAGCCTGAAATCGTTTGGCAATACATAAACACACATGATAAACACTTGAACTTGTTTTAGGTTAATGTAAACTACACAAATTGTAATTACTGAATATAATGTTATTGAGCTGGCATTGTGCAGAAAGCACAATGTGTACTGTGATGACAGCAATTTCCTTGAACGCTTAATTAAAGAAAAATATAGATCTGCTTGTCAATATAGCTACTGAAAACAATAATTGAAAATTACGTTGCTCGTACGGAACCGAGTAATTTTTGACTATAGCAGTGTACTGAAGAGCCACCACATCGAGCTGGGTAGTAATTATGGTGGCACAGTACCTGGCATCTTCCATCTGGTGCATGAAGCGGCGTGTGCTGGCAATTTTGGCGTTAATTTCGACTATTTTCTCTTGCAATATAGCTACGCCGATACACACGCACCATAACGTTTCACTGATGTTGCAGCACATAGAAATCACTGGATATGGGCTAATAATGAGCTGTTTCCTTTAAATAATTGACTACACTCGGGGAATGCAATTTAAACCACAAAATTATTATTGCCTCCAAACTTTACACACTGTAGAGTACTTGGTTTGACTATTACACAAACTGATTCACCAATTATAAATGTACTGGTAATGGCGTCGGTATAATCACCACTGTTCGTAATAATACTCTTGTAAGCTAAGTTCTAGTTCTTTGCGACCGAAGCGAGCTCACTAATGGACCTCATCAGTTATTGAGATCACAATACGCCGTTGGATGCGACTACTGCTCCCTTCACACCTTGCCGTTGGCACAAGCAACTCGTCGCAGTTAACGCAGCATTGCACTATGCAATGCCATGTACCCCAGAGCGGGAAACTGTACTATTTTTCCGCTCACAGCCCTTCTCCGTCGAAATACCGAGCCTTACAAGCCTTAGTGTCAAAAAATGGCTCTGAGCACTATGCGCCTTAACTTCTAAGGTCATCAGTCGCCTAGAACTTAGAACTAATTAAACCTAACTAACTTAAGGACATCACACACATCCATGCCCGAGGCAGGATTCGAACCTGCGACCGTAGCGGTCGCTCGGCTCCAGACTGTAGCGCCTAGAACCGCACTGACACTCCGGCTGGCCCTTATTGTCCATTTAGCTTGTAGCCATACGATAAACGAAGTCCATATCTGTTTTCAGCTCACTTCTAAATGGTCTGTTAGTTACGTTACCATAGCACACACCGGCAGTCACTTTTACGCCACTTAACACTTGTTCTGCCTCAGAGCTACGCCAACTTACTTCTACCGCCAATATCACGCGCCAACCTGTACACTGTTCTCATTCTCGGGGATTCCCCCACACCTAAACATTATTTTATTTTACACCAAGTTCTCTATTTACAATTAAACACACCATAGCATTACAATATTCAATTACAGTCATTTTCATATATTAAAGTAACATTACATTTATATTTTTACTACACTGTCTCCCGCATAGCGTTCTTTAATTTAGCTGCCACCAGGCGGAAGCACTACCGCTTTGCCTTCGATTCTGGCCCACAGATGGCATAAGCGGCCACTTTCTCTACTGTTACGCCTTGACTATGCCTGGCCTTCACTAAATAGCACGTTGTCACATTACAAATGTCAGATCCCTTAATCGGTAAGGTAGGTTAGAAAATTTAAAAAGGGAAATGGATAGGTTAAAGTTAGATATAGTGGGAATTTGTGAAGTTCTGTGGCAGGAGGAACTACACTTTTGGTCAGGTGAATACAGGGTTATAAATACAAAATTAGATAGGGGTAATGGAGGAGTAGGTTTAATAATGAATAAAAAATAGGAGTGCGGATAAGCTACTACAAACAGCATAGTGAACGCCTTAATGTGGCCAAGATAGACACGAAGCCAACGCCTACTACAGTAGTACAAGTTTATATGCCAACTAGCTCTGCAGATGACGAAGAAACTGAAGAAATGTATGATGAGATAAAAGAAATTATTCAGATAGTGAAGGGAGACTAAAATTTAATAGTCATGGGTGACTGGAATTCGATAGTAGGAAACGGAAGAGAAGGAAATGTAGTAGGTGAATATGGATTGGGAGTAAGAAATGAAAGAGAAAGCCAACTGGTAGAATTTTGCACAGAGCATAACTTAATCATAGCAAACACTTGGTTCAAGAATCATGAAAGAAGGTTGTATACATGGAAGAAACATGGAGATACTGACAGGTTTCAGATAGATTATATAATGGTAAGACAAAGATTTAGGAACCAGGTTTTAAATTGTAAGACGTTTCCAGGGGCAGATGTGGACCAAGACCACAATCTATTGGTTATGAACTGTAGATTAAAACTGGAGAAACTGCAAAAAGATGGGAATTTAAGGAGATGGGACGTGGATAAACTGACTAAACCAGAGGTTGTACAGAGATTCAGGGAGAGAATAAAGGAACAATTGACAGGTATGGGGGAAATAAATACAGTAGAAGAAGAATGGGTAGCTCTGAGGGATAAAGTAGTGAAGGCAGCAGAGGATCAAGTAGGTAAAAAGACGAGGGCTAGTAGAAATCCTTGGGTAACAGAAGAGATAATTAATTTAATTAATGAAAGGAGAAAATATAAAAATGCAGTAAAGAAAGCAGGCAAAAAGGAATACAAACATCTCGAAAATGAGATCGACAGGAAGTGCAAAATGGCTAAGCAGGGATGGCTAAAGGACAAATGTAAGGATGTAGAGGCTTATCTCACTTGGGGTAAGGTAGACACTGCCTACAGGAAAATTAAAGAGACCTTTGGAGAAAAGAGAACCACTTGTATGAATATCGAGAGCTCAGATGGAAACCCAGTTCTAAGCAAAGAAGGGAAAGCAGAAAGGTGGAAGAAGTATATAGAGGGTCTATACAAGAGCGATGTACTTGAGGACAATATTATGGAAATGGAAGAGGACGTAGATGAAGATGAAATGGTAGATATGATACAGTGTGAAGAGTTTGACAGAGCACTGAAAGAGCTAAGTCGAAACAAAGCTCCGGGAATAGACAACATTCCATTAGAACTACTGACAGCCTTGGGAGAGCCAATCCTGACAAAACTCTACCATCTGGTGAGCAAAATGTATGGGACAGGCGAAATACCCTCAGACTTCAAGAAGAATATAATAATTACAATCCTAAAGAAAGCAGGTGTTGACAGATGTGAAAATTACCAAACTATCAGTTTAATAAGTCACGGCTGCAAAATACTAACGCGAATTCTTTACAGACAAATGGAACAACTGGTAGAAGCCGACCTTGGGGAACATCAGTTTGGATTCCGTAGAAATATTGGAACACGTAGGCAATACTGACTCTACAACTTATCTTAGAAGCTAGATTAAGGAAAGGCAAACCTACGTTTCTAGCATTTGTAGACTTAGAGAAAACTTTTGACAATGTTGACTGGAATACTCTCTTTCAAATTATGAAGGTGGCAGGGGTAAAATACAGAGAGCGAAAAGCTTACTACAATTTGTACAGAAAGCAGATGGCAGTTATAAGAGTCGAGGGACATGAAAGGGAAGCAGTGGTTGGGAAGGGAGTGAGACAGGGTTGTAGCCTATCTCCGATGTTATTCTATCTATATATTGAGGAAGTAGTAAAGGAAACAAAAGAACAATTCGGAGTAGGTATTAAAATCCATGGAGAAGAAATAAAAACTTTAAGGTTCGCCGATGACATTGTAATTCTGTCAGAGGCAGCAAAGGACTTGTAGGAGCAGTTGAACGCAATGGACATTGTCTTGAAAGGAGGATATAAGATGAAAATCAACAAAAATAAAACGAGGATAATGGAATGTAGTCGAGTTAACTCGGGTGATGCTGAGGGAATTAGATTAGGAAATGAGACACTTAAAGTAGTAAAGGAGTTTTGCTATTTGAGGAGCAAAATAACTGATGATGGTCGAAGTAGAGAGGATATAAAATGTAGACTGACAATGGCAAGGAAAGCGTTTCTGAAGAAGAGAAATTTGTTAACATCGAGTGTGTATTTAAGTGTCAGGAAGTCATTTCTGAAAGTATTTGTATGGAGTGTAGCCATGTATGGAAGTGATACATGGACGATAATTAGTTTGGACAAGAAGAGAATAGAAGCTTTCGAAATATGGTGTGTAAAGAAACTCGTTCTCCATCTCTAAAAGAAAAAAAACCTTTTAAATAATAAAACATGACCTATACAAGGAATCTGAATGAACGACAAAAAAATTAAATTAGGTAATTCAGTACGATTATTATATAGATGCGATAAATCACTGTAACGGGGGCAAAATGAACAATTAAAGTCGATATAAGTCCAGTAAACCTGCAAAAGTAAAACAAAATTATTGTAGGGGCCTACATAGACATTGCGCACCTTCTAGATGCCCACGTAATACGTAATTTTATTTTGAAGCTGACAGCCAATGAGAAAATAGGTGCAGTTTTCAAGCAATAATGGCGGACAGCTTCAGCTGGTAATATACGTAATTTTATGGTACCTAATTTTACTACACAAAGAAAAAAATATGTACTCCCTCCAAAAAGGTTACAAACAAACATTAAAATATAATTATAATGAGCAGAAAAATGTCTGAGAAGAATTTTGAAAGATAATTATTAATTGAACTTTAATTTGGCGGGTTTTCAACACTATCAACAAGACGAAATAATGGAAAGAATATTTACTGGGACTAAAAAAACTTGAGATATTGTGACAGTATTTTTAAAATAGTTAATTTAACTGCAATTGTCTTTAATTTTGAAATGAGAGAGAGCGTAATAATTTTCTTTTAATGACTTAACTGTTGCTGCAGGCAGTGCGATGACGTCAGCGGTGGTCCGCGCGGACGATGTGTGAAGTGAATCCTGCTTCGTGGCGTGAAGATAATGATGGATCCTCCTGTTTCATTAATATTCCAGTTACGGCGGTGTTCCACGTAGCCGTTGTAGTCGAATCAGCTGACAGCACTGGCGCGGTAATAATAGTTCCAGTATGTGCGTTGTCGTTACGCGCGCGACGTTTTATTATTAAAAGTTTATTAATCACGAGGTGCGGGTAGGTCGGAATTATGCAGTGTCTTTAGTATTTACGATATATATCCGGTTAATGCCAATACTACGCACAGTTCTTTCACCGTGTTGTCACAGGAAAACAGTCACATGTGTTCATCACTGTAAGAGTCCCTTAAACATCAGTTCAATTTACGTCATCGTCTTTAAGACAGTTTGGATGATATAATAAATGTTTCTCGATCAAATCACAACACTGTTCTTTTACTTAACATTTTGGTTTGTTCCACTTTCACAGTTAGTGTCTCCACACGACAATGTTGTCTGATTCATGGCTAATTGTCACAAGTTCACACATTTTGTAAAATCGTCACCGCAAACACTCGATATACTTTTCAGGTTTTACTGTTCAATTAATAATGCACGATCTCCTATTAACACAGCGGACGCACTGTAATTAATTGTTCCTCCGCGTATCACCGTCTTTCACGCCGAGATCCGAAGTGGGAAATAATTTGGGTGCACGTCACGGTTAAAGCAGGCTCAGACATGGTAATTGTATGTCTCTATAGGCCCGCTGGCTCAGCAACTGATGTGGCTGAGCACCTGAAGAATAATTTGGAAAGTATTTCGAGTAGATTTCCCCACCATGTTATAGTTCTGGGTGGAGATTTTAATTTGCCGGATTTAGAATGGGAGATTCAAACGTTCAAGCGGGTGGCAGGGACAAAGAATCCAGTGAAATGTTTTTAAGTGCTTTATCTGAAAACTACCTTGAGCAGTTAAACAGAGAACCGACACGTGGCGATAACATATTAGACCTTCTGGTAACAAACAGACCCGAACTATTTGAAACAGTTAACGCAGAACAGGTAATCAGCGATCATAAATCGGTTACTGCATCGATGATTTCAGTCGTAAATAAAAATATTAAAAAAGGTAGGAAGATTTTTCTGTTTAGCAAAAGTGACAAAAAGCAGATTTCAGAGTACCTGACGGCTCAACACAAAAGTTTTGTCTCAAGTACAGATAGTGTTGAGGATCAGTGGACAAAGTTCAAAACCATCGTACAATATGCGTTAGATGAGTATGTGCCAAGCAAGAGAGCTTCTGTAAAGTTTGGAAGGTAGGAGACGAGATACTGGCAGAAGTAAAGCTGTGAGGCCGGGCCTGAGTCGTGCTTCGGTAGCTCAGATGGTAGAGCACTTGCCCGCGAAGAGCAAAGGTCCCGAGTTCGAGTCTCGGTCGGGCACACAGTTTTAATCTGCCAGGAAGTTTCATATCAGCGCACACTCCGCTGCAGAGTGAAAATCTCATTCTGCTTCAATTATGCTGGAGACAGTTTCAATGCAGTTTCAATGCGGTAAGCCACAACCAGAGAAGGCGTATAAAGCGGGACGCTGCTGTCTGGAGCGAAGTCGTCGTTCCAGCTCACCCCAAAGGCGTAACATAGGGTTTAGGAGCGGAATCTGGCAAGATTTGTCCATTACAGGAATGTTACTGTCGATAAACCATCGCCTCCCGGATGCTATTTTTTGATACGGTGTTGAAATGCCTGGGCTAGCAGGACAGAGCGGATTAAGTTGTGGAAAGGGGCCAAAATAAGTTGCTGTCAGTTGCACTCATTATACAAACTTTATTTATCAACACACAATACTACAACAAGAATGCAAAACACTCAAAACCTTAATCGACCTCCTTTGATTAACTTTTGATCGGCTGAGGCCAACACTCAAAATCCAAGACACAAGGCCTAGGCAAGAAATTGAAATACTAGGTTCTTCTGGAGGTTTCACCCAAGAATATTTTCTAAATCTTCAATCTGAACCGGCTGAAGGCCTTAGCAATTTAATTTTAATGGAACTTGGCTGGAGGCCGCATATCAAGCAATAAGAAGAGTTTCAATTTAAAAGGCAGAACGCATTATCTTAAAACATCTCATGTAAAATTCGGCTGAAGGCCCCATATAAAAGAATAACAATCTCATGCCTTAAGGGCAAGACAAGAACATTACTTTAAGGGATGCTGATACTCACCTGAAGGCCACACATCAACCAAATAACTAAAACCCAAATAGTGAAATTACTGTAACACACAAGTAACGGCGCTCAGAAGTTTCCAAGGGTCGGCCTGAGATTGTAACACTAACGCCCGTTTAGGTGAGACAGGCAGCCTGTCCAACGACTTCTTAATCTGAAGGCAACTCAACCGACAGACAGCCGATCGATCAATCAGTTCTGCTCCACGCAACTAGTGAAACGATCACAAGATTTCAGTACAACGACACACAGAATATTGGCGCCCACAACGACCAACAACAACTCAGCTGTCGAACTACACGCCGCGCTGGACAGCAACAATACGACGAGGAAAATACACCGCCGAAAATTACAACGACCAGGGCAAGTAACCGGAACGTCAACGGCCACAAGGTAGAAGATATCGCTGGTCAACTTCAATAACAGGGAATAAATTAACTCCACAGAAAGACGGCTGGAATCTTAGCCGACTTGGATATACACGCATTGTTGCTCGTGGGAATGTCCCAAGTGACAACCAGGAACAAACAAAGAAATCTAAACAGTTGAGGCTCGATAGTAGGTTAAGTGAGGACTCAACTTTCATGTCCAAAATCGGTGGGCGACGAACTTCATAGCACTCATAAGCAGCACCTCACACTCCAATCGCGCGTGCACACCGCCAGCGGCCCCAGTCAGAGTACGCGCGACGGAGACTTCCTCGCTGCTCCACGCCAACCGACCGACTGCGCAGGCCTGGAAACGGTGAAAGGGCGAAATATGCGTCGGCCGATGAGACGACCAACCGAACGACCAACCAAAGGTCGTCCCGCTCCAATCTCCCTCCGTCGCACAGTTCATGTGTGTCGCCCGCCGTCAGCGAGTACTGGCTGTCCGCGCCTCGCCGGCGCTCCGTCCCCCGACTTCACTGCTGCTGCGTCCCGACTGCACTGCTGGTCCGTCTCCAACCAACTGCCAGGCACACGACGACCCATAAATACTATCTGTCGCTCCAGAGATGGTACGACAGTGCACTTAACGATATACGCTGCTGTTGCTGCTCACGAACAAGTAAGGCAGGAAGATAGTGACGCTAGTAAATAGAATAAGAAAACGAGGCGACAATACCGTAATAGAAGAGGACAAACAATAAATGGCACGAGCACTAGCCGCGCACGGCTCGGGTGTATTTTTATGTTGATATAACAAGTTATCGTCTCCGAACTGTCCCTCTGCTGCACCTACTACAGCCCGCCGTATGGCGCGTTCATGCTCTTCCGCACTGACCCCTATAACGTAGTATCACGGCCTCCATATTTTAGTGCTCGACAAATGACGTCAGATAACTCTCTCCAGTCATTCGCCTGACCTAAACCTTTCCATTGGTTTGTTACAGGGAACAGCGTGGTTCATCACTCCAAATCACATGTTTCCAGTCATGCACAGTCCAGCGACATCGCTGTTTACATCATCGAGTAAAACGGAAGTGATTTATGGAGTTCCCCAATGTAATGTTACAGGACCTCTGCTGCTCCTTGTCTATATAAACGATTGAGGAGACAACCTGAGCAGCCGTTTTAGGTTCCTTGCAGATGATGCTGTCGTTTATCGCAGTAAAGTCATCAGAAGATCAAAAATAATTGCAAAACGATTTAGAAAAGATATCTGTATGATGCGAAAATTGGCAATTGATCCTAAATAATGAAAGGTGCGAGGTCATCCACGTGAGTGCTAAAAGGAATTTGTTAAACTTCAGTTACACGATAAATCAGTCAAATCTAAAGGCCGTAAATTGAACTAATTACCTAGGAATTACAATTGGAAAGAATACATATAAAATGTTGTGGGGAAGGTGAACCAAAGACCGCAATTCATTGACCGAACACGTTCAAGATGCAACTGGTCTAACAAAGACATAGCTTGTATTACGCTTTTCCTGCACGATGCGGAATCCGCATCAGATGAGACTGGAGGAGGACATCGAAAAATTTCAAAAAACATTTAACACTAGCTTTGTTATACATCATTCTTCCGTTAACAGCCTAACCTCAAGTCCTATCACGGGAAAAGCTACTTACAACACGAGCATGCCGTGACACAAGCTAATGTTAGCTTCTGAGAGGATTTGGCAGGTTTTGACCGCGTGTTTGCCTAATGAATGAAAGTATCAAACCTTTCAAATGGTTCTAAGCGTTATGGGACTTAACATCTGAGGTCATCAGTGCCCTAGACATAGAATTCCTTAAACCTAACTAACCTAAGGACATCACAAACATCCATGCCCGAGGCAGGATTCGAACCTGCGACCGTAGCAGCAGCGCGGTTCAGGACTGAAGCGCCTAGAAATGCTCGGCCGGCTTGAAAGTAAAGGACTGTAATTTTGAATATAGTGCAATTAATAGAAAAACTAAACAGGCTTTAACTTGGGGATTATGAAAGTAGTGAAATTCATATACGAATGAAAAATAGAAACGGTCGCCAGCCCAATTACGCACATTAATTTGAAAATATATGTTTAATAAATTTGAATATTAGTTGTTGAAGTGACTTTCATTAAGATTCCCTTTGAATAGCACACAGGATACAAACGGACACAGGGCAATCTAAGTTGTTGGTAACAGTAGTTACTAATAACGCACAAAACAGTAATCATAGAAAGCAAAATTGTACCCATCTCATAATAATAAAAGCTACATTCACGATCATTACGTGCCTCGGTACTGAGATGTTACTGCAGGAAGCACCGAACTAAAGTTGGACATGGAGAGGCTTCTAACTTAACTGACATGTAACAACACCGAATAAAATTAAATAATACCACAATTACAGTATTTATGCTCCCATTTATAGAAATGTATCAGATTTCCTTAGCAGTAGTAATATTCCAATTACCTTTCTAATATGAGAAAAATATGGTGAGGGACCCATAAACTGATATTATATCACTAGTCAACCTCTATGATTATTTCAGTAGCAAAATTCAATTCAACTAAATTTAATTCTTAGCTTCACTTGGGATAGGTTATGATTTTACTCTTTTCAGGGCAAATTGTTCAACACTGATGCTCAGTTAACTTAAAAAATTCGTTCATGAGAGTAATCAAAGCTAAATTAAGATTTAAATGAGTATAACTTATTTGCCTTTTTTCATCACCTGTGGATTAGGTGTTTTGGACAGTAACATTTTTACACAGTTTGGCACTGAATCTTTGAAAAACGAGACTTTGCAATAAACTGAGATCACTTTAACAACATTCAAACTACTTCAACTCTTGCTAATTCTTGCGCATTTAACAAACATAAACATGTCACTACTTTATTTGAAACAGGATACTCGATTTTCTGAACACTTGGGACGGGATCCTGCATAGATTCATGATCAGGATAAAAGTTAGGATTCCAAACACAGGTTTATAGCACTATTATTATTAAAATCACTCATACAAATCAACTGGTCAATGCTCTGATACATAACTGTATGCATGAAGTTCGTGGAGCAGTGGCGAAGTAGTGGTAGCAAGCGACGTGGCAGCTATCTGTACTCACGGCTCATGATGTTTGAATGGCCTATACCATTTCTTCTTGGCGGCGGATTTTTAATGTGTTAGAGCCATTCCTTATTGCTGAGAGTACCAAGAGTACCATGCATCAGCCAAACCACATCTGAGGCAAAATTCCTTGCAAAGCGGCTTCCAGTTGCCTCCCTTGGCACCCTCGATGTGTACCGTGCAACGGATAGCCACTGACTGCGTACGGTTCACACTAAGTAGCCGTCCAGTTCGACCGCCAAAACCACCTTTTACATCGCGTCAAGCCACTTGCGTTGCGGAGGGACTTCCCTACATCTTTTACATTTTACAATACAATCGCCCTAAGCATGAACCAATTCCCAATATACAATGTTTTTCTTTATAAACATACATATATTATAAAATTTCATTATTTTAACAAATTGTTTTTCTTTGTCCACACACACAAACACACACACACACACACACACACACACACACACACACACACATACACACATAGCATTGACTTAGAATCGTAAATATTTTACACCGCCAAGAAACCGTAGACCTTAGCATGTCGCATATACAGGATGGTCCATTGATAGTGACCTTTCCAAATATCTCACGAAATAAGCATCAAACGAGAAAACTACAAAGAACGAAACTCGTCTAGCTTGAAGGGGGAAACCAGATGGCGCTATGGTTGGCCCGCGAGACGGCGCTGCCAAAGGTCAAACGGATATCAACCGCGTTTTTTTAAATAGGAACCCCCATTTTTATTACATATTCGTGTAGGACGTAAAGAAATATAAATGTTTTAGTTGGATCACTTTTTTCGCTTTGTGATAGATGGCGCTGTAATAGTCACAAACGTAAAGTACGTGGTATCACGTAACATTCCGCCAGTGCGGACGGTATTTGCTTCGTGATAGATTACCCGTGTTATAATGTACCGTTTACCAATTGCGGAAAAGGTCGATATCGTGTTGGTGTATGGCTATTGTGATCAACATGCCCAACGGGCGTGTGCTATGTATGCTGCTCGGTATCGTGGACGACATCATCCAAGTGTCCGGACCGTTCGCCGGATAGGTGTTTTAGCTGCTGTCGCGGCTAATTCGCTCATCAGTAGCAGACAAATTGCGCGAGAATCGGGAATCTCAAAAACGTCGGTGTTGAGAATGCTACAACATCGATTGCACCCGTACCATATTTCTATGCACCAGGAATTGCATGCCGACGACTTTGAACGCCTGTACAGTTCTACCACTGGGCACAAGAGAAATTACGGGACGATGTCAGATTTTTTCCACGCGTTCTATTTAGCGACGAAGCGTCATTCGCCAACTGCGGTAACGTAAACCGGCATAATATGCACTACTGGGCAACGGAAAATCCACGATGGCTGCGACAAGTGGAACATCAGCGACCTTGGCGGGTTATTGTATGGTGCGGAATTATGGGAGGAAGGATAATTGGCCCCCATTTTATCGATGGCAATATATATATATATATATATATATATATATATATATATATATATATATAAACACTAATTTCCAATCACAAATCGATGCCTTAATCAACAAAGAATGCACACTTCGTAATTATAGATACACAGTTACATAATATAAACCTGCCACTAATCGAAATAAGTGTTACAAACAGTAGCACGTTTTGTATAATCGAGAAAGAGGGGAGAGAGTGTCACGGACATGATACAGAATTTGGGGTGGACATTATTAAAAAGCCGGCCGGAGTGGCCATGCGGTTCTAGGCGCTACAATCTGGAGCCGAGCGACCGCTACGGTCGCAGGTTCGAATCCTGCCTCGGGCATGGATGTGTGTGATGTCCTTAGGTTAGTTAGGTTTAATTAGTTCTATGTTCTAGGCGACTGATGACCTCAGAAGTTGAGTCGCATAGCGCTCAGAGCCATTTGAACCATTATTAAAACAAAGGTGTTTTTCTTTCAGGCGGAATCTTCTCACGAAATTTCAGTCACCAACTTTCTCCTCCGAATGCGAAAATATTTTGTTGAAGGCGACCTACGTAGGGAAGGGATCATCACATTAAAATAAGGAACGTCAGAGCTCGCACGGAAGGATACAGGTGTTCGTTTTCTCCGCGCGCTGCCCGTAGTTGGAATTATAGAGAATTTTTCTGAAGATGGTTCGATGAATCCTCTGCCGGGCACTTAAATGTGAAAATATTTTGTTGAAGGGGACGTACATAGGGAGAAAGGATCATCACAATAAAATAAGGAACGTCAGAGCTCGCACGGTTTTTTCGGCACGTTGCTCGAGGATGGAATAATAGAGAATTATTCTGAAGATGGTTCGATGAATCCTCCGCCGAGCACTTAAATGTGATTTGCAGCGTGACCACGCAGACGTAAATGTAGATGTAGATGCAGATGTAGACTTCTAGCGTCGCTTAACACCGACTTCAGAAGTGTGTGCCTTATGAGACCTGCTCGACCATGATACGTCATTCTCTTTAACTCCTTTACACCCATTCATTGTGCTAAGTGGATCACTGGCAGCACTTTGGAACTTAAGAGCGATTCCCTCAGCTGATTTCACGCGATTTGATACAAGCGTCATCCGCAAATTTCGACGGTCCCTATCCGACAGTACTTGAGGTCTTGCTTCAGCTGCGTTTGTTCTGCGGTGTCGCAGCGTCATTTGTAGAGTTCCACTCACCTGATGGTGAATTTCTTCTTATACACACGCGACTCCTTGAAGATACTGGCGTGCATTTCTTAGCCGGAGAAAGCTGTAGAAAAAACAGCTGTACACACCATAATCTCAAGTAGTACTAAAACTGTTTTCGCGGTGGAAGGAACTAGTTAAATGAAAGTACTTGTGTGCGTAATATTTCACTCTATTACGATAAGGTTGCACACACCAGTTACTACCAAGCCTTACTCTAAGGGCACTGATGACCTCAGCTGTTTAGTCCCCCTTAAACATCCCAACAACCACCACCACCTTACTCTAAACTGTACGTAGTCTAAACTGAAAAGTTCTCCCGCCCAACCCATTCGTAACCGTAGACACTTTATAGTAATTCTTCACCGAAAGTTTACAAACGGAGTGTCGCTCAAATGCTGCCAGTATCAGTTTGACGGAAAAAACTGTTCAAGTTCGCAACACGCTGCGCGGTAATTAATTATTTAAAAGACATTAAAAGCTCTGAATTTCACCCCTTACACTAACTCGAATTCTCTCCCACACTTTACGGCACTTCTCAAACATTTCAGTACCGAAATATCACAAAATTGATAATTTTCACGCAGCACATATCAATACGTCTGATCATTATGAAATCCAAGCACCAACTCTCTCTTCTCTCTACACAAAAGAAATTTCTAGTTCGCAAAAAACGCCGTAATATGCCAATTTCTGCCGGCCGCGGTGGCCGAGTGGTTCTAGGCGCTTCAGTCCGGAACCGTGCAACTGCTACGATCGCAGGTTCGAATCCTGCCTCGGGCATGGATGTGTGTGATGTCCTTAGGTTAGTTAGGTTTACGTGGTTCTAAGTTCTAAGGGACTGATGACCTCAGATGTTAAGTCCCATAGTGCTCAGAGCCATTTGAACCATTTGCTAATTTCTGATTGACAGAGAAACATCACAGCCAATCGGAAAGCAGCATCAACCCTGCTCAACCACGCGCATATATGCGGAACCACTGAATCAGAACAGTAAAATAACATAAATAAGTATGGAAAACCTACAAATATAAAATTAATTCCCTCTTAACAAAACAAGTTTTCCTAAACCATAATCTCATTTCCCCAGATCCATAAACTGTCGAAATAGCTTATAAAGATTCACCGGTACGCATGACTAACACACATGTCATTGTCGAACACTGCTCACGTGACCTATTACGTCAATGTGTAGTATAAAAACGTTACATAAAACAGTATTTCGCATTCACACCTTCTTTCACTCTCATAACAAAAAACAATAACAGCAGTAATTAATAAACAATTCAAAAATGAAACAAACAAAATCGGAAATAAAATTAACAGTATTTTGGTTGCATCTGCAACAGTGTCTGTCAGCCATTGACCTCTATCATACTGCGTAGAAACTACACACACTAGAGCAATCTGACGCCACGTGTCCTGCGCGTGACTCACACTGCACGCCTGTTCACGGATCTCTCATCTCAATAGGGACGACGCAGAGGCGAAACGTCTCAGTTCCTTCGCCTTTCCGCATCTCAATCACCTCACCAATAGTCAACTTGGGCAGCTTTACAATGGTGTAAATGTCTCTAATGGTTTTGTTTCTCAGGTGTCATCCAGTGACTAGTCTCCGTTCGAAGTCACTGAACACTCTTCGCTCTTGACCCACCCAATCTGCTGTTTCTGCTCCTCTGCCGACAACACAATACTCGCAGCTTCCTTCCTCACTAGTGGATCCGCCTCTCGTGACGTCTAGCGGTCAGTTCATAGGGTTGTCCGGATACTTTTGCTCAGATAGTGTACAATTACCTAGCACCCAGTACAGGTACCTAGTGTACACCTAGGATGGCTCTTCTGAGCATAGAGTCGGATCGGAAAGGAAGCGCGAGGGGAGGGGGAGACGAGAGCTGCGCATGCGCGGCAGCAGAGAGCGGGCAAACAAAGTCCACGTTGCCGAACTGCATTGCTGCAGATGACAGTCAGACTCGTTTGACTACGGTACATCGTATTACACGTTCAAATATATGAGGAGAGTAATAAATATTAAAACCAATTTCGATCAATCGTCATGAGAAAACTATTAATTCACGTCCACTGCTCTACAGATGTACTCTGCGTGACGTCGGGAGACGAGAACAGCTGACACAGCTTTGTGAAGACGTGAAGTACAATTTTTCTCAAAACGACATTGAAACTGCTTGCAATAATTATCATTTGTTGCGATTTGAACTGCATTATAAGTAACAATTCGATACACAACAAAATTAACTTCAAGCACAAACCAAAATCATTATATTTGCTCCCAAACTGCTTCTGCTCAATAGAATTTTTCAAAATGTCTAAGGTATGTGCGTGTGTGGGTGTGTGTGTGTGGGTGGGTGGGTGTGGGTGGATGGGTGGATGTGTTTGACGATAGTTAAGTGTAATCACTGCGTGTAAAAAAGAATTAGTGGTAGAAAAGACTAATGGAAATGGTTCAAATGGCTCTGAGCACTATGGGACTCCACTGCTGAGGTCATTAGTCCCCTAGAACTTAGAACTAGTTAAACCTAACTAACCTAAGGACATCACAAACATCCATGCCCGAGGCAGGATTCGAACCTGCGACCGTAGCGGTCTTGCGGTTCCAGACTGCAGCGCCTTTAACCGCACGGCCACTTCGACCGGCTGACTAATGGAAAAACTGTCGTAAAAATGGTGAGTAAGTTGTCATATTTTTCGTTGTTAACGGGAATTGTGAGTGTAAACTAACACATTTGATATTACAGCGAGGGACTGCATTTATAATCCATTGAAGAAACAAACAATTAACCATCATCTGCGAATAATTCCAGGGAATCTGACCAATAACATCGAAAACCCCCGATATCTCGACAAGCAACAGTTACCTTCATTTTAGGACTTTATCAGTTCGTGCCTTGAAAATTACAGACGTTTACAACATGATGTGAGAAGCTTACTTCTCCTTGGGCGATATGTTGAACGTGATAGTCTGCATAATTAAAAGGATACAAAGTCCTAATCGAAAAGGATAGGAAGTTCTCATTATTATGTATGCAACTGATATGTTGACAAACACATTTTTTAAACCACGAGTCTTTAAAACTAAGAAATGTTATTCCTTGGTCCAAAGTCTACATCGTAATACCATCGCCACTTCTATTTGAGTCTGTTTCTGAACAATCTGATTGTAAATTTACGATGATAGGTTCAAGGCTTATATACAGCATCACTTCCCTGTCAAATTCTTCTGTTTGAAGCTTTTTAGCATGTCGCACATTGTGACCGCGCTACAGATGGGATGTTGTCTAATGCTTCACTGTCTATTGCCTCATGCACAAGTGATTCACTGTATGTTTTCTTGAATGTTTCTTTTTTCCTCCGACATAGCCTTAAAACCCTTTGACCAAATTAATTCCATGGGGCTACACTGACAGTGACACGTGGTAAACGCAAAACTGTGTGACCTATTCACGTTTCAAGGAAGTCAAGTTCGTACGTTTGTCACGTGACTTGTATAAATTAACGAACTGCTGGAGATCGGCTCGAGTCTGGTTTATACGGTGCTTAAAATTTTTATTTTTAAGCCGGGGAAAATGTCCGCTTTTCTCGTGTTGTACTTGATGTTTTCACTACAACAGTTGAATTATAACTGGCAATGACCGACTTCGAAGCAAGGTATGACAAGAATTGTGAATCACGTCACGAAACTGACAGCGCTCATTTTCGAATGGTAATCACTGCTGCTTTTCTTATACGTAAATACAAATATACTCTCAGAAACAAAACCAGAAGAAGAGTCAGCATGCAGAATAATTATCCGAGAATCTATTCCCATGAGAACTTTAACACTGCCTGTACCATCACTTATTTTCAGGCAGATTTTCTTGGAATGTTTCTAATTGACCCAAGTTTCACCAAGGTAATACACTGTTGAACTACCTCCTTCTCTTGTATCGTACTGCACCTATGTCACTTCTTTGAACTAACAACTCTCTTCTTAATGTATCTGGAATCAACGTCTTTTAAAATTCTTTACATTGACGAAATGCTTAACCACTGAACTCTGCATAACTGTAACACGTTTTTGTGATTTCGGACATTCATCATTCACATGGAGCATTTTAAAAGATCTTTGTTAAAAGTATCCATCTGTGTTAGCCGCCGCGGTGGCCGAGCGGTTCTAGGCGCCCAGTCCGGAACCGCGCGACTGCTACGGTCGCAGGTTCGAATCCTGTCTCTATCTTAGAAGAAAGATTAAGGAAAGGCAAACCTACGTTTCTAGCATTTGTAGACTTAGAGAAAGCTTTTGACAATGTTGACTGGAATACTCTCTTTCAAATTCTAAAGGTGGCAGGGGTAAAATACAGGGAGCGAAAGGCTATTTACAATTTGTACAGAAACCAGATGGCAGTTATAAGAGTCGAGGGGCATGAAAGGGAAGCAGTGGTTGGGAAGGGAGTAAGACAGGGTTGTAGCCTCTCCCCGATGTTATTCAATCTGTATATTGAGCAAGCAGTAAAGGAAACAAAAGAAAAATTCGGAGTAGGTATTAAAATCCATGGAGAAGAAATAAAAACTTTGAGGTTCGCCGATGACATTGTAATTCTGTCAGAGACAGCAAAGGACTTGGAAGAGCAGTTGAACGGAATGGACAGTGTCTTGAAAGGAGGGTATAAGATGAACATCAACAAAAGCAAAACGAGGATAATGGAATGTAGTCGAATTAAGTCGGGTGATGTTGAAGGTATTAGATTAGGAAATGAGACACTTAAAGTAGTAAAGGAGTTTTGCTATTTGGGGAGCAAAATAACTGATGATGGTCGAAGTAGAGAGGATATAAAATGTAGACTGGCAATGGCAAGGAAAGCGTTTCTGAAGAAGAGAAATTTGTTAACATCGAGTATAGATTTAAGTGTCAGGAAGTCTTTTCTGAAAGTATTTATATGGAGTGTAGCCATGTATGGAAGTGAAACATGGACGATAAATAGTTTGGACAAGAAGAGAATAGAAGCTTTCGAAATGTGGTGCTACAGAAGAATGCTGAAGATTAGATGGGTAGATCACATAACTAATGAGGAGGTACTGAATAGGATTGGGGAGAAGAGGAGTTTGTGGCACAACTTGACCAGAAGAAGGGATCGGTTGGTAGGACATGTTCTGAGGCATCAAGGGATCACCAGTTTAGTATTGGAGGGCAGCGTGGAGGGTAAAAATCGTAGGGGGAGACCAAGAGATGCATACACTAAGCAGATTCAGAAGGATGTAGGTTGCAGTAGGTACTGGGAGATGAAGAAGTTTGCACAAGATAGAGTAGCATGGAGAGCTGCATCAAACCAGTCTCAGGACTGAAGACAACAACAACAACAACTCGGGCATGGATGTGTGTGATGTCCTTAGGTTAGTTAGGTTTAAGTAGTTCTAAGTTCTAGGGGACTGATGACCACAGATGTTAAGTCCTATAGTGCTCTGAGCCATTTGAACCATCTTGATACAGATTCCTTGCGATTTCGATGCTTTCCAGGTGACACGAAACCAAGTGTTTCCACGATTCCTACAGCTCTGACACTTTCCTTTACAATTCTCTTTACAGTTCTCTTGCCGGCACCACATGCTCCTGGAGCCCATTCGTGTGTTTTTCAATGTCAACAACAGGAGATCTGCTTTTAAATTCACGTTTGAAAAGTTCTAACTGCGGTAAATAATCAGGCCTCGCCTGCTTGTGAAGTACTTCATGTTTATTGCCGTCACCTGACTTTTTTAAATCGCACTTAAACATTTATAAGATGCACATTCACAGATATACTGCTCCAAGAAAAAAGAGGAAACGAAAAAATGGATAGTTGAATGAATAATTCGGTTGTCGCGAAGTGCGGCAACAGTGCAGCATGTAGGAGCGAGATTCTCGCTCTCTACCTGTAACTCTCTGCTAGCCGCTCGGAAAGTGAATGAGTATTATTGGCTGCCAGTGGCTAGTGGAGGGGGATGCACAGAACGGTTGAAAACTGGGCCGCCTTCTTGCATGACGCAAACAATAGTGCCATTTTTTGATTCGTTAGCCTTCTGACTGGTTTGATGCACCCCACCACGAAATTCTTTCTTGTGTCAACCTCTTCATCTCAGAGTAACTCTTACCCCTTACATCCTCAATTATTCACTGGATGTATTCCAATCTCTGTCTTCCTCTACAAGTTTTACCCTCCACAACTCCCTCTAGTACCATGGAAGTCATTCCCTGATGTCTGAACAGATGTGCTATCATCCAGTCCCTTATCTTTGTCAGGGTTTTCCACGTATTCACTTTATCACCAATACTGCGCAGAATCTCCTCATTCCTTATCTTATTAGTCCACCTAATTTTCAACATTCTTCTGTAGCATCACATCTCAAAGTCTTAGATTCTCTTCCGTTTCGGTTTTCCCTCGGTCCAGGTCTCACTACTGTACAATTCTGTGCTGCAAACGTACATTCTCAGAAATTTCTTCCTCAGATTAAAACCTTTGTTTGATACTAGTAGAGTTCTCTTGGCCGGGAATGCCTTTTTTGCTAGTGCTAGTCTACATTGTATGTCATCCTTGCTCTGTTCGTTGTGGTTTATTTTGCTGCCTAACTAATGGAATTCCTTAGCTTAGACTACTTCGTGTCCCACAATTCTGTTGTTAAGTTTCTCGCTGTTTTGTTTTCTGCTACTTCTCATTACTTTCGTCTTCTTCGATTTACTGTGAGTCCATATGCTGTACTCATTAGACTGTTCATTGCATTCAACACAAGCTATAATTGTTTTTCAGTTCCAATGATGATTGCAGTGTCATAAACGAATTTTATCATTGACATCCTTTTGTGACGTTCACCTGCTTTATTTCTTCGTTGACGGTCCTCGGCGTCGACGTACTGTATTCTTATACTGGCTGAAAAAGGGGGGGGGGGGAAGTTCAACACTGATTATGGTAAATGATGTAGCTGACAGTTGCACAGTTGCGTTTCACAGTTCTTTACTTTCACTGTTGACAACGCCCCAATATTACATAGTTATATGGCCAGTTAACTATTGGCAAATTTTGATAAGCCTCATTAATAGGTTGGAGGGAAACATCAGTATACTGCTACAATAGTTTACTGTTGAATATCTATGAGCAGTAAAAACCTAACCACACAGTTCAGAGTTCTTGCAGAATAATACAGTACGTACTGAACAGACACTGTCATTGTTTTAACTTACGGCCTAACTGAGTTACACTTATTTCATGGATGCATTGTTATTGATCTAACCAATACGGGATCCTCTTTTGAAAATCGGCTGTGGATTGACTGTCTCGGGACCAAAAATCGGGCCTTTATATATCATCACAATAATAGATACTGAAACTATACGTTGTTTGATGTTTAGTTTACAGAAATTACAATTAAAACATAACTCATTAAATCAACAGAATACATCCAAAAATTGATTCTTTTTAACAGTTTTTTCTACCACGAGGGTTAAGCCGAATTATTTGTTTAAATGATGAAATCAACAGATATAGTTATACAAACAATATTTTTGAGAAACTGGTAATTTCTTGAAATTAATTAAGGGCTGTCTTTGCTAACATGTCTTCGAATAGAGCCAAATAAATACGTAAAGAATGCCAGTGTTTTGTCTTCCAAATGTTTATAATTAGTACAGAATTTATATTTCTTTATAAGTCAACAACAGAATTTAAGTTACGAAACAGTTACTGATTTCACCCTATAATGAAAGACATTAATTATGAAAAGTCAAAATAATTTAGGAAATTGATGACCTACACAAAACTAAGCACAAAATTAGATCTGGTACTAATTCTCTAAAACTGAGGCCAATCTTTCTCTTTTATGAAAATGCAGTTTATACTCACGTATGTTAATGGTGATTAGTCAAAAATGAAAAAAATGAATTTTAAGGAGCCAGATGTCAAAACAAGAGAGGAAGTAGAAAGATCCCAGCTTGCTTCGTCACAGTTTAGCCTTGAATTTTAATCCGAGCACTTCATTCTTGGGCTTCCACTCTAGGTTCTTGTACATATTGTATATTACCCGTCTTTCCCTAGAGTTTACCGGTGGTTTTCTCAGAAGTTCGAACATCTTGCACCATTTACATTGCCGAACGCTTTTTCCAGATCGACATATCCAAAAAAATGTGTCTAGATTTTTCTTCATTCTAGCTTCAACTATCAACTGCAACGTCAGAACTGCCTCTCGGGTGCCTTTACCTTTCCTAAAGCCAAACTGATCGTCATCTAACGGATATTCAGTTTTCCATTCCTCTGTATATTATTCTTGTCAGCAACTTGGATGAATGAACTGTTAAGCTGTTCTGTGATGATTATCGCACTTGTGGCCTTTTGCTATCTTCGGAATTGTTTGAATGATGATTTCCGAAAGACTGATAGTACATCGCAGGTCTCATACATCCTACACACAAACGTTAGTAGTATTTTTGTTGACACTTCCCCAAATGATTTTAGAAATTTTAGTAGAATGTTATCTATCCCCTCTGCCTGATTTGATCTTAAGTCTTCCAAGGCTCTTTTAAATTACCATTCTAATACTGGATCCCCTATCTCTTCCCAGTCGACTTCTGTTTCTTCTATCACGTCATCTAGCAAGTCTTCCCCCTCACAGAGGTCTTCATTGTTCTCTTTTCACCGATCTGCTCTCTCCACTACTGTAATATTACCATTGCACTGTTAATGCTACAGTCTTTGCTTTCAATTTCCTCGAAGGTTATTTTAAGTTTTCTATATGCTGGGTCCATCCTTCCGACGATCATTTGTGTATCGATTTCTTCACTTTTTTCGTGCAGCCATTTTGACTTAGCTGGTCTGCACTTTCTATTTATTTCGTTCCTAAGCGGCACGTATTTCTGTAGTATTGAATTTCCCTGAACATTTTTGTACTTCCTTCTTTCGTCGATCAAATTAAGTTTTCCTTCTGTTACACATGGTTTCTTCGCAATTATCTTCCTAGTTCCTTTCAATTCAACTTCTGCGACAGCTCTTTTTAGAAATGTGTTTTCTTCTTCGACCGAACTGCCCTCTGAACTATTCATTATCATATTACCTATGCCCTCAGAGAACTTCAAGCGTGTCTCTTCATTCCTTAGTATTTCCGTATCAACTGTTCTAATAGGCACATCATTTAAACCCCCAAATCTAGTCCTCCGCGAGGTCGTAATAATACGACGCGACATCGTACTCACAGCCCATGAAATAGGTTATTTACTGCTATGAGAGTTGATCAATAAGTAATGCAACACATTTTTTTTGAAAGCAGGTTGGCTTAATACAGGATTCCAGTACATAATATTATTCTCCACTCTTTTGGCTACAAAATCCTATTTTTCAACGCAATCTGTGTTCAACGCCACAACCGTAAGCGTGTATGCCCGTATGGTAACACTCTACTGCTTGATGTCCGAGCCAGCATCTTGCTGCATCAGTAACCTCCCCATCACCCATGAGCTGCTTCCCGGAGAGTGCACCCGTCATTGGACCAACCAGATGGAAGTCGAAAGGTGCGAGGTCCAGGCTGTAGGGTGGATGAGGAGGAACAGTCCAATGGACTTTCCTGAGCTCGTCTCGGTTGCACAGACTTGTGTGGGACCTTGCACTGTAATGGAGAAGGATGAGTTGACTTGCAATTTTATGGCGACGTTTCTTAATTTTCCTGAGGGTGGTTCAATATACTTCAGAGCTGATCGTTGCACCCTTCATATTTCCCTGAAGACTTTCGCCAAAACTTTACCAGCTGAGTTTGCGGCTCTGAACTTTTTCTTCAGAGGAGACTTGGTATGGCACTACTCCATGGATAATCCGCCCAGCTAGCCGCACTGTCTAACACGCTTCTTCCCGAGTGAGAAGGCGTGCTGGTCCCTGGCACGAATCCTCCCCGCAGATTAGTATCTAGGTCCGGTGTGGTGGCCAGCCTGTGGATGTTTTTTAAGGAGGTTTCCCATCTACCTCGGTGAATGTGGGCTGGTTCCCCTGATTCCACCTCAGTTACACTATGTCGGCGATTGCTGCCCAAACACTGTCTCCATGTATGCGTACACCATAATTACCACACGAACATCTGGAGTACACTCGTCTGGTATGAGACATTCTCGGCGAGTCCACTGGGGGCCGAACCACACAATAGCCCTGGGTTCGGTGTGGGACGGCGGTGGGGTGGGTGGACTGCTGTGGCCTGTTGTGGGTTTGTGAACCACTGAGGGCTACGGCAGACAAACCTCTCTGTCGTTTCTAGGCCCCCAGTTTGAATACACAATACACTCCATGGATCGCAATTTTGTTTACCTGTTTCATCGCCTAAGATGATGTTCAAGACAAAAAATTGCCACAAGCAGCCTTGTAAAGGGCATGAAGCTTTGAACAGTCCTTCGTTGCTCTTTACAGTCTTCTATTAGGTGGTGAGGATCACAGTGACCATACACCTATGAGTACCCCTACTTGTAGACATGTGTTTCAACACTACCAACAGAGGCGTATAGTTGAGCAGCGAGATGTTTGATTGTGATTTGTCGATCACCTTGAATGAGAGTGTCCACATGTTCCTACATTGCGAGAGTTATGACTGTGCAATTGGGCAGTACATGGGAGATGTTTGGGAGATCGTTCAGGAGGAGGAGGAGGAGGAGATTAGGGTTTAATGTCCCGCCAACAAAGTGGTTACTAGAGATGGAGCACAAGCTCAGATGGTGTCAAGGATGGGGAAGGAAGTTGGCCGTGCCCTTCCAAAGGAACCATCCCGGCATTTGTCTTAAGCGATTTAGGAAAATCACAGAAAACTTAAATCAGGATGGCCAGAAGCGGGTTTGATCCGTCGTCCTCCCGAATGCGAGTTAAGTGTGCTAACCACTGCGCTACCCTGCTCAGTGATCGGGCGGGTTTGTGCGAGCTTGTTGCGATGATGACAGACGCCTCGCCCAGCGATTCACTGTGCTTTTGTTCTCTGCCAAATTCTGCAACCGCCTATGAATATCTGCGGTGCTCTGGTTTTCCGCCAAAAGGAAACTCAGTGACAGCTCTCTGCTTGGAACGCACGTCCGTTTCAGACGCCATTTCGAGGACTACATATAGCACTGCCACCAATCGGATCTTCATGAAACTGTAGGGGCTTAAGCGAGAATATTCCACGATGCCCCACAACAAATTCCGCATTTTTTTTTCAGCCGAAACTGGCTGAAAAAAAATGCGTGCAGTACTTGCTGAACTCCCCTCGCATTTCTTTCTGGTCCGCTTGTCCGCACTCATCCAAACAGAGCGCCCTGAGGGACCGCTGTGAGCTTCGATCGCAGAAGAGGACGTCCTCTCTCGTGGCTCGTTCTCGGCCGCGACCCGGCAACGGTAATAGGCTGCTAATCCCGCGCCCCGAACAATACGCGCCGCCTCCGCCCGGTGCCGGGCGCGCGCGTGTAAACACCGCACAGCAGTGCCGGCGGGCGGCGCCACCGCGCATGCGCGGACCCGCGGTCTTCGGGGGCGCTGGCGACGCTGCGCGGAGCTCAGTCGTGTGCAGCCCGGCGCCCCGTGCGAACCTGCCGCAGCGCGTAGGCAACCCACCAGGCAGCTCGCAGCGGACGCGCGATCCTCCGACTCCGGAACGAGAGGCACGCCCCTGCCGGACCGCGCGGCCTGCCAGGTGAGCGAGCAGACGTCGCTGGCGGTGCAGCCGGGTGAAATCTCTGTCAGCACGACAGGCGGGAACGGCCACCGCCGCATTTATTGCTGTTTGTAGCGACGGATAATTATAATAACGTCCCTTAAACACGTACTTCATTCCATCAAAGAGCAGTCGTATATCATCACCACTTGCCCTTTATTTCTTTTTGTTCTGTAAAGCAACATCGTTAGCCTCAGTTCAGCGTCCGACACTTTCTTACACTGCTGCTGCAGCTTTTT
Organism: Schistocerca nitens; assembly: GCF_023898315.1. Taxonomy (NCBI): domain Eukaryota; kingdom Metazoa; phylum Arthropoda; class Insecta; order Orthoptera; family Acrididae; genus Schistocerca; species Schistocerca nitens. The sequence continues at coordinate 132,885,363 of NC_064614.1, read as the reverse complement.
CTCGACTCTAAATCAATGTTTCCCCGAATACTTTGTTGGGAAAACTCACAGCTTGTGCATCTAAAGCGTGTTTTGCACCAATCTTTTTAACACTTACGATTACATCTCTAATATTTTAGGTTTCAAAACTGAATCAGTTTTAATGTAATACTCATGTGTTCGAGGATGACTACCTACCTTTTATTTTATCGAGAGTAAACCGGACTCGGTATTAGATTTTACGAATTTCATTGAATGAATTTCACCAGAAATTTTTCAGTACTTTTATTTTAATTGCGTAGAAGGACGCGTTTAATTTCTATTCTCCTTATGATGGCTACTTATAATTCACTCTCTTGATGAGTAGCAACGAAACATGTAGCATAGTGCTTGATATTATAGTTACAATGTCAAGTTTGTTAGCTGGCAATATAGAAATATTTTTTAGCGGCGGTTATTTCCGTGACTGTTGGCCGCAGAACGGCGAAAGAAGTCGAACTGCTGGCTGCTTTGATGGGAGGTTAAGTCTTATCACCGGTAGGCACTAGAGCTAAGCAAAACTCAAATAGGTAATTCACGCTGTATGGGTACCGTGGGTACATCTCTTCACATAACACAGAATAATTAATTTATTTATCAGCATTGTAGACTCTTATACAGAAAATATAATACGTGTTTAGAGCACATCATCTCACAGGTATAATATCCGGAACAGGACTTTGATAGAATAATCCTGCTTACATTAAAAAAAAATTATGTCCCCACGGTAATCTGCTTCTGAGCTTTTTTTTTGCAGCAACTCCTGCGACACGGCAAACTGTTTTGACGTTCCATTCGCTTTAAGCGAAGTTTTCGAGTAGTTGTAATTGAATTTTAGGATTTGGTTTGCAAAATGTCATTTTTCTATACAGCCCTCTCTTGCGGCAAAATATCATGCGTTTTGGCCCCTTTCACGAAGTGTAATGTGCGCAATTTCTTGAGTTTTAGCGTTTTACGTATGAGAAATCTCTCAAGCACTGCCCTCAGGTAATAGTGCGTCGAAAGAAGCGCTTCCTCGTCTGACGCTGCTAACTGGTTATTGTCATTCTGCAGACAACGCCTCCATTAAATATGGGAATTGTTAACGTCGTCGTACTTTTGTCGAACTGTAATAAGAAGTAGCACACAAACTTTATTTAGAAAGAACTGTTCGAGAATTAAGTCAGAATAATAGACGGCGTGTCGAATACCTAGAATCTTTAATTTATAATTTTTTTTGATAGGCGTGAGAAGTAACTTTCGGCGCGCTTTGAATAATTTTGTTTTTATTGTCGCAACGGAACGAGCAGGCAGAGCCATGAAATGACGATGGGATGCGACGAAGCTAAAGAAATGTTACGACAAACAAGTAGTAATCCACGTATGCGTATTTTTCGAAGCGATAGCAATGGTAAAGAGTTCCACACACATGCAACTAGTAACTCGTAATGCAATCCCTGGTTTTTTAGAGTTGTACCTTAACAAAGGTTCATTCTTATAATGTAGTGCTAAAATTATACACTTCCCGTTCACTGCATCTTTCGAGCAAAATGACGCAACCTGGGAAGATAGTAAAGGCTAATAACTGTGTAGGACATGCATTATCTACGGAGATCCTTCGATCTTCTTTATTTCCTATACATACGAGAACAATATGACCGCTTTTTAAGTAAGCAGTATATGTCGCTAGAGTACGTCTGCAGCATTTCTGCAACACTTGGAAGCAAGAGGGAGATGAGAGAAAAACTCGATAACAGCACCTACTACCCACCGATCAAGGCGCACCAAACAGAGTCGTCTGCTACAAGTGAATGTGTGTTGCGTTTTGCGCAACGGTAACGCATTGAACGTTTGTCAGAAACCGCCAGCCACTCATTTTTCTCGCCTTGCAGATTACGTATGTGGAGCCTAAATGTTTCCCACGAAGAAGCTAAGAATTAATCGTGGCTATCAGCAACGTGCTAATGTGTCATATAATTTGATCACCGTCGGCCACGCAGTGTTAGCCTCAAGGCATACATCCGATGCAACATTCACGAATAATTGAATTAGACATTGTTAAATGTCGTGGATTAACAAACAAGACACCATATGTATTTTATTACAGCCTTATTATTAGTTCTACTTTCAAGGATAAGTAAAAAAAACAGTGTATTTATTTGCAATCCTTAACATCCTCTGTATGCTGGTTAGTCTCAAATCGGACGACCAGCTACATTAAGGTAAGCACTATACCGTATATTACTGTCCTTTCAGTTATGCAGGCTCTCTTCCACTGGTGCCTCGGCAGTGTACGTTCCTGTAACAGAACAATATCTCCCACTCGGCATTTGATAGGTTTCCTCTTAGCACACTGAACTTGACGATAGTTTGTGAGCTCGAGACGATGTTCTTCCTTCCACCTCCCCATGAAGTCATTTTGCTGCTTCTCTCTTTGCCATGCCTCTCTTCTAACACCCTGCTGTATACTCATTCCAGGGTCCTAGGTAATTCAGTCAGCCTTCCACCAGCTAAGAAACGGCTCAGTGTGAGTGTTTCTGAGTCACACTGTGCTATTTGACGCGAGTTCTTGTCGGCTTCTATTTCCACCAGTTCCGAGGTAATAAAGTTTTGAAAACATTATAGGAACAAGCAGAAATCTGATTAGATAATTTGGAATAACAATCAGTCTTGATCGCAGATTTTTGTTAAAAATTTAAAATTACATGCCAATGGTAACCGGTTTAGATCACACCTAGGTCATCATCAGACCGTGCCTCGTTAGGTGGCGAGCAAAGACGACGAGCGGAAAGCTGACATGTCGGAAGACACCTCTGGCAACTGCGCACCTAATGAGACGTGGTCTGATGATGACTTAGGTGTGGTCGAAACTGGTGCTTTTTAATAAAAATTTGCGATCAAGACTGATTATTATTTCAAAGTCCTAAATGGTTCTTAATTTATTACCGATCTTTTTAAAACCTTTGTGAGGCAGTCTTTCCTTGTACCTACTATGCACTCCTGCCAAGGTCTCGACCAAACTGCTTGTGGAACAATGAACTTCCATTGCTGGCTGGTTTTTCTCTTCTCAAGGAAATGAAAGAGTTTTTTTAGTTCCGTGTTCGTTGCTTGAAATTTTTTTGCGTTGTCAGGGTAAAGGGTGTTTCGCAATACTCTCCTCGCAATAAATCTTCTGAATGCCATCAGAAATTTGTCTGTACTCATATTTGATACATGTTCGAGGTGAAGCGCTCTTGTTGTTGAACATTAGAAGAATAAGATGTAACAGGCCTGTAGCACATTTCCGAGTATCGCGACTCGGGGAAGGTAATTAATTAAAGGGGAAGTATTTGCTTCAAAAAGGAAAATGGCAGTTTGGCTTTCAACAACCAGGAAAATTGTAAGGTACTTGCTAATTATTTTGAAAAACTATCAAACTGTCCAGAACCAGCGAATAAATTCCAACCACAGCAAACTAATAACACCAATCCTGACTCTCAAGAACCTGACGAAATCGAAATAATTAATCAAATTAAGATAGTTAAAAACAATAAAGCATTCGGAGAAGACGGAATAATTGCAGAACTACTAAAATCAGCTGGCCCTAACACTATAAAAGAGATCACTCAAGTAACAGGACATATCTGGAAAACTGAGAAAATACCTGAGGACTGGAAAATTGCCGTAATTCATCCATTGCATAAAAAAGGGGCAGAACCTACGTTAATAATTACCGAGGAACCTGTCTTCTCCCGGTCACATACAAAATTCTCTCGGAATGTTTACTTGATTGTGCCAAAGAAAAGTTAGAACCTAAAATTGGCGAATACCAAGCAGGCATTAGACCAAACAGATCCCGTCCAGAAAAAAATTCTTAATTTCAAACTAATTCTTAGGCACCATAAGATTTCTGGTAACAATATTGCATGCACATTTGTGGATTTTAAAAAGGCCTACGACTCAGTTGATTGTGAATCTCTTTTTCCAAATTTTAAAGGATCAAGGGATACACAATGTAACTCTAACACTGATTAAGGAAACGTTAACTAACACTAGCTCTAAAGTTAAATTCATAGGAGAAATTTCTTAACCAGTTGATATAAAGACGTGTTAGATAGGGAGATGAAGCCTCCCCATTCCTGTTTAACTGTGTTTTGGAAAAGATAATTACAGAATGGCGAGAGTAAAAATTGAGTCAAAATATAGATCTATCAATCAAGTTAGGTAGAAGTAGATTGCCTCGTCTTTGCAGATGATGTGGCAACTATAACTAGGGATATTACCACTGCTCAAAAATAAATTGAAATTCTTAAAAAAGTTGCGGAAAAAGTAGGAATGCAAATATCATTCGAAAAACCGGAACATATGACTTGCAACAAACAAGCACCAAAGTTTTTGAAAACGAAATATGTAAAAATAAATAGGGTTTCCCAGTTTAAATACTTGGGGGAAATCATACAAGAAAACGATCTGAAAAAAGCAACAAATGAAGATCGCTGTCAAAAATTGGCAAACGCATTCAGATTAACACAAAATATTTATAATAAAATATCACTTTCTAAAGTCAGTAAACTTAGGCGTTACAGCACTGTGATCAAACCTGAATCATCAAGGAGCAGAAACTATAATTTTAAGTAGAAAGAGGGATATTGAATAAATTAAAAGAAAGAAAGAAAGATTATTAGGAAAATATTAGGCCCAAAAATTACTGGTGGAGAAACTTATAGGCTGAGAAGTAATAGGGAAATAGAAGAATACGCAGACATACATGGTGACATGAGAAAACGAAGACTTAAATTTTATGGGCACATTAAAAGAATGACACCCACGAGGTTGACAAAAAAATAGTAGAAATCTACGAAAACCGAGGTAAGGCCAAAACTGAGCCAATTAAATGGATCGCTGTTGTTAAGGGGGATCTTAACGTAGCCGGCATAACTCAGGCAGAGGTTACAGGTAGAAAAACATTCAGACAAAAGATGTTTGATTCGAATGTTGGTCAGAGGGAAGTTGGAAAACGGACTGGAACACTGCGGTCTGATGAAGGAAAGAGACTTAATTCTGAAATGATGAAACACATTTGGACACGATAGAAGGCCAACCATTAAAAGCGACATTGATGAATTGTATCTCGCGTTGTCTTATAGGGCCCATACGTGAATAATAATAATAATATTAACAAAGGGGATGCATGAATGCGTATTATATTTGCTCTTGACTCTGAATAAAATATTTTGTTCCGAGCTTGAGAATACTGGTAGTTTTTTACTTCCACTGCTGCTTAGCAGCGCCTTCTGTGATCATGTAGCCGAGGGAGATCGGCTGAAACAGATGAGTAAAAGAGACAAGATTCTCTTTATCTTGTGTTTTATTTTGAGCAGCGCATTTATCGTTTGGCAGCATTCAATGAATAAAATCCTAAAAATGTTTGTATTTTCTTTCGTGTCGCACTAGTTATAAGTTACATTCTTTAAATTGGCGGCTAAATAAGTGAGACGGAACGTCTAAGATTAATGACTCTGATGAATCAGAATTGATCTTTGGCAACGTTCACGTCTCCATAGAGAGGAAGACAACTGAAAGTCCAGAGAGCAAAAAAGTGTATGCCACCGTATTTCTACACATATTTAAACATATTTAAATTAAATTGTAAGGAAATGCGTTTTCTATACTAGAGGCGGAAAAAATGAAACTGAGATATTACACGAGCTTCACGGAAAGCGGACAGCCGAAATCTGTGCCTTGCCGTATCCCGGGGAGCTTTCTTGCTGGTCCATCCGTATCAAACTGCGTCTTGCTGATTATAATTCATGGGCAGTGACTTTGCAGTCAACTGTTTCCTACAGCTTTATTATTACTGCTGCGTCAAAGTTATTAAATAACTGAGATGAATAATAGAGTACTTATTTACAGTCCTTATCTGAGATAATTGCTGAGTTGGAGGGAGTGCACATTTGTCACCACCGCGAATAGCCCATTTTGGTGTCACACGTGCGTCTGTGGCCTCCAGATCGCGTACTGTTAAGTCCACGTACCAGTCAATAGCACGAGAGCCAAGACGATTGATACTAGGCAGTTGCTCGCGGCCAGACAGTGTGTGTCCGGAACAAGGCACGCCGTACCATCACGTCTCTTCCATCCGCTATAAATACGTAACATTTATTGCTGTTGCCAAGCGAGTCGGATGGTCATTCCAAAGGAAGAAGGATCATCTGAACTTGGTGATACATTTCAGAGATATACAAAACCCCATAAATAAAAGAATGAAGTCAATATTTTCTTTGAAATCACGTGCCACGTTTATACAGAGTGATTCAGGTGCCCTAGTGCTGTCGTTTTATGCAACCCGCAGTGATATACGTGCTTTCATAAACCACGTGCGGGATTTTCGTTTTCTCTCACTCGCTATGCGCCAGACCTACAGAAAAAATGGTCAGGATATTTTTGTAGTAAATGTAATGTGGCTAAATCTTGAACTGGGATAGGTTTTGGCTAGAGAAGATGGTTTTAGAGTTATTCACGAAAGACGTACAGAAGCGATCTTCAAATGCATTTCCACCCATACTCATCCCTCACCATTCATAATTTCTAGTATTATGTTCGCGGCCCCCCCTTCTACCATTGTACGAAAATCATCGACTACACGAACTATCCCAGATATCCACATAGTCGAATATTTCGTTAGTATTATTAGTTTAAACGTGCCGGTGAGGGTAATGAAAAAAAAACTACTTTCGTATATGTCCCACTAAAATAATTGCATTTGCAATCCGATTCAAACTTAACCCTTACAAGCACAGTAGTTTCGTGGCCAGAAGGCCTGATGAATACAACGGTGTAATTGTTTTTTTTATGTTGTTAAAATTCATAAAATTGTTAGGTAAAATAAATACAATCGCCAATTTTACAATTTGTACGTGTCTCGACTCAGCCGGTGGTGTAATCAGGTCAATCATTAAATACCAAAAGAGATCGAATGTGGGGAATAATTCGTGCAGTCGCAAAGGTTTGTACACTAGAAGGACAGAATGTCATGAGAAACATACTATAAATTCTGACCAGTGGGGGCTGAGTGTGGGACTGTGGGTGCGTTTGAAGGGCGCTTTAGTACGTTTTCCGTGAATAACTAGAAAACTACGGCATCTAGCGAAAAAGTATCCCAGTACAAAATTGAACTATATTAAATTTCCTGCAGAAACGTTCTGTTAATTTTTTCTGTAGGACTAATGGTTTGAGCGTAGCGAGCGAGAGAACATGAATATCTCGCGGTGGTTTATGAAGGCATATAAAAGTTTGCGGGTTGCATAAAACGACAATGGTAGGCGTTGCTGAATCGGCCTGTATTTTACGGCACTTTCTCAGATTCTCAGTATTGAAAAAGTTATTACAAAATGGTCTGTTTTCCTCCGTGGTAGTGATTGCAGTATCGCAATGGATTTAGTCAAACTGGTATCTGCATTACTAAACGGATAAAACTGTCATACAATTCCAGTTGCAGGTTGCCTATCTAGCAGCTTCCAGGGGAAACAAAAATTTTATTTTCAGTATTTCATACAACTTGTAACGGTACCACCGATCTCCTTAAAACGGCAATCGATGCTAACGCTATACCTCTGCAAGGAATGTTTGAGAAAATTGAACGTGAACCAAACTAATGGCAACAGAACAATCAAACTGGGATTAGTTTCCGAAACACTGTAACAGAGTATAAACAATAGTAAACGGTGAGTCTGGAACAGACGTTCTCCCAGCACAAAAGCAAGTTGTAACATTACATATTAAAACCGGTCGCAAGCCTAATTAGGCAGTCTAGTGTCAAGCCAAATAATAAGGCAGAAGGCAACGCTGAGGCTAACCTAACCTTTCTAGACACACACACTAAAGTCTTTCATTATAGCCGGCCGCGGTGGTCTCGCGGTTCTGGCGCTGCAGTCCGGAACCGCGGGACTGCTACGGTCGCAGGTTCGAATCCTGCCTCGGGCATGGGTGTGTGTGATGTCCTTAGGTTAGTTAGGTTTAAGTAGTTCTAAGTTCTAGGGGACTTATGACCTAAGATGTTGAGTCCCATAGTGCTCAGAGCCATTTGAACCATTTGAACCATCTTTCATTATATCTGTTCATACTACAACACAGTCACCTAACCTTGCAGATAAATGTGAGACTAACACACAAATGGCCAATGAGATAGTAAACAGTAACATATGCCTCTCAATAACACATACCTTAGATGAACTATGTGTAACAATTTATAAAACCAATTGCCGACACACATGAAACTAGTGGCAATATTGAACAGGGAAAAGCTTGAAATGATTGTGAATTTAAATCAGAGGGTCTGCTAATGATCATAATCTATAACTTCATTGCTTAGTACAGGGTATCTATGCCTGTTCATTAACCAACTTGCATTAGAATGGATAACACAGTAAATAGTTCTTTCTAAACTCGGTTTGAACAACTAAACAGAATGAAAATTTAACTACACTGGCTTGAAAGAGCATTGCATTGCTTCATTAACAAGCCTAGTACATGAGAGCCCTTACACTTTCATGGTTAGAAGAACATGCTCATTAACAAAACTACACCCGTATGTATGAGAAAAGGTAAGTATTCTTATCATTAATTATCAATTAAGTAAAGCACAGCAAACTATAACTCTTTAAATAACAAATGAGCTTTCCTAAGCAGTCTTTGGACCTGCTCAAAATTATAATTGGCTGTGCAAATGACAACACAACATTAAATTCAAGTTCAACCACTTTCTCATAATAAATTAGGACACTTGTAATAAAATTTACTAGAATAGAATTCCTGTCCAGGTTTGTGATTTGGGTTAATCACAGTTATAAGATAGAGCTTTTAACAATACCACGATTATTATTAAAATCAACCAAATTTCACAAATACCTGGTCGATTTACAGAGTGCCAAATATAAACGATTTAGTGGAAAGCTGGTGGCACTGGTGGCTCAATTTCCAGTGGCTGTTAACCTGGCGGCGATGCAGTCATAGCAATACTGTTGGCCTCGTCCTGTTATGTATTCTCTTAGCGTTGGAATTGTATTTTTATAGGGACAAAAACCATGCCATGATAATGGTATCACCAAATGCGGAATCCGAGGCCCATAAATACTGCCCTTAAGCTCTTCTGGCCTCAAAACTCCAGGAATATGAGCCACAATGATCCGCTACTGCTAGCGAGTTGTTACCCACAGCACGGCTCATCCCAGACTCCTTACCCGACACAAAGGACGAGTTGCCACTTGCGCGCCAACACCCCTTTTCCAATCCGCCAGGCTACTTCCGTAGCTGCGGGGCTTCTCTACATCTTTTACATTCAACCCTATGTTCCCTAACTATGGGCCAAGTTATTTACAGTACATTACATAAAAATAATTCCATTAGTTATTTAAATACACAAGCATAATTTAAACAACATCGTTCAAAAGCTTCACAGAGCTGAAACGTGTATACAAAGCCAAAAATTTTCCACGACAGATACAACATTATACTTGTACATAAGCAATACTACAAACTGACATCGGAATATCGATACCGATATAAAATCGGTCAAAAATAGGTATTACAAACTGGTGAACAAAGCTTGAAATATTTTCGTGTTTGGCTCAGTATGAGGTATAACATTAAAGGTTCAACACAATAAGTCAAGTATTACAGTTAGAAACAGTGTCTACTCCTTGAGGTAGCATATCTTACGGTGCGCACATTATCTGGACAATATTCATCTAGTACCTGAGAATGAGAGCACGTAGTGACTTCCAACAAATGTTACAGGTAATTTAAAACATTTCTGAAACTTTTTCTCGCTGACAACCCCCACAAAATAATGTAGGAGTAAGAGATTCTCACTTACCACGTTTTCGCTGTTCACGTCAGTATTACTTCTTTACTACATATCCTATTGGCAACACTTTGCCGACAGTATCCACATATACCACTGAATGTTCCTGCAAAAGTATATTAATGCATGACGTATAGTTCAGGAGATATGACCCCATATTTGTGAACACTTTCCTTTTATAAATTACTTGCTGTTGTCAAGCCAAAACTCAACAATATGACATTGTGCATCATTTGCCGTGAAAGGTCTTATATGAACGTATTAAGTGGTTATCACCTTCTTTTGTTTACCAGTTTTGTTTTTGACTTTTTTGATAGTCCAACATAATTAGGGTTTTGCATCTTCAAGCGCTTAACGTCAAATATTTAACACATTAACTGGCTGGTAAAGGAGTAAGACATTTGAAGGATTTTTTTATACATGTTCGACTCTTTAAAGGATCTGGAGTGTGTGTGTGTGTGTGTGTGTGTGTGTGTGTGTGTGTGTGTGTGAGAAAGAGAGAGAGAGAGAGAGAGAGAGAGAGAGAGGAGTGAAGTGAGAAGAAAAACAGATTTTTATATTTCGTGACGAGCTAATCGTCGTATATTCGGTTGCGTAAGCACAAAGAGATGAAAAGAATTGAAACTTTTTCCGCACAGCCAAACATATACTACGTCGACGTGATCCGGGAAAAAATTATAGAAAAAATAAATCTCGAATACTACCAGTTTTTTATACAACAAACATCTTTAGTTTGGTTTCTTTTTTCTTTAAATACCTTAACAAAATCTAAATGGTTTTCTCTAGTGATATAACTAAAGCACATTTTTTATCGAAACTCATAAAATGAAGCCAGTCAGTCAGTCTTCATCATACAAGACGTAACAGAGTGAATACAATTACACATATCTCAGATACATAAAATTATTACCTCAGATTCAGATTTACAGAATCTGTACCAATTTCACATTTCCCTTAAGCTTTCGGCACATGGACCGCGCATTCGGATACTGAGCGTTGATTGTGCGGAGTTTATGACGTCATAAAATGGAAAAAACACTTTGCGAAGTCTTTTCGAACTCGCAGAGCAATATGTAGCATGTCAGATGTTCTGCATGTGCGTTTGAACGTAGACCAATGAGATGGCAGAACGCCATATACGTCACATGAAACCATCTCTCTTCACTACAGAGCACAAAATAACGTATTGGCTTTCAGTTGAAGCAAAATCTATATATGCCGTTTCTGCTCCAACAAATTGAGGATCTCTTGAAAACCAGTCGTTAACCGTACGATTTTTTCTATGAAAATGAAGGGGAAACGTCATATTTCTGGTTAAAGAATTACTGTAATTTGCTTACCGGTAGTACGAACGTATGCCGTTTCAAGACAATCGCACAACGAGAATCCATCGAAAATTCATTGTTCTCCGTTCAATTTGTTGTAACTGAACGTCAGTTAAAAACATAACTACGATTAAAGCTCCAGGAGATGATAACATACAAAGTATGGTCGTAAGTAATTAATGGTCGGTGTAGCGCAATGCGTAAAGACGCGGAATTGTAAGGCAGTGGGTGATGTGTTGCTCTTTGACGTCTCACTGAATCTAAACTCTTTTTCTACTAATCTTCGCGTTTTCTAAAAGTTTCTGATACTTTCTTATTAGTTTAACAGAAGTATATTCTATAATATTCGATGTTAAGTAAATATAAGTGCGCTCTTTCTTGGAGTGAGTTTGTTAGGTTGACTTTATCAACAATAAAGCTTGCCCTAATTGCAATAAAATATTTTGCACTTTCTTGTTTCAAGTTTTGTATTTCACTTATTCTAAAGATTCTCCTGCTGAAAAGGAACGGTGATCAAGTAAGAATGACCTTATGGATTTACTTGCATGTGAAAATGTTTATCTCATGTGGGAAACTACTGTAAATCCGTGTCGCACTATTTGTAACGGAACTTTTATAATCCGATATCCTTATTGATGTCATGGTGCTTTCCATTTTGCCTTACGTTCATGGACACTGGAGTTTTTATTTACGTATACTGCAGATAGAACAACTTGAGTAGCACATGGACAAGAGAGGAAAAGTGTGTTTTAGTAGAGTTAACGTTGGAATTTTGCGCCCCTCCGTTTCGTAAACAAACTGTGATTTGGGAGCCAGATACAGCCAACTAACGGTCGAGCCCGCAGCAGTCACGTATACCACGTTGAGACACACACACACTGTATACACGAGTCATGTCGTTTCTGAGCGTTCAGCAGCACGTTGAACCCGGTACGTTCAACACTGACATCTATAACACACGGACCGTGTGCCGTCAGCTTTACCTTGTTCTTTGCACACATGATGTTTGGCAAATCTTTGCATTCCTATTGACGAACGAAAAGCTATTCTTTAAGAATTCCACCATCAAGATCGTAATAGATCTCTGACGTCGACTTGCTGCTTTCTGCAGCCGTGGGGATCATTACATCATTACAGCCACTCTCGTTGGTATATTGTCATACCAACAAACAAAGAGAAATGTCAACCTATTTTCTTAACAATTTTTCTATTTCCATTTGAAACAAGCATATTCTGTTCTCCATATATTATTTAATTTAAATCTAAGAACGTACATTTGAAATTTATTCCCAAATCACTTACGACAATTAACATTACTTAAAATAATTATTTAAATGAAGATAACGTTTTTCATATAATACGTTTTTAAATCAGACTAGAACGTATAAAGTATCTTCTTAGAGCCCCATACATTTTCCTAATCCCGTGCAGATAGACCTTAAGATTTGTTCTTGTGAATTTTTAGTAACTATGACACTACTTGTAAGGTTTATGATCAAATACGTGGGGTACATGGAACACATAATTGATAAATGAATAGTTCACCCCCTAAACATTATATATTGGATGCATCCCACGTATTTTGTTATAAATCTTACGAGTATTGTCATGGTTATTAAAACTACACAAGCTCAAATTTTAAGGATTCCCTGCATGAGGCTAGGCGTCTATACGGCTGTAGGAGAAAGTATCTGATATTTTTTAGTCTCATTTAAAAACAAATTATATTAAAAATTCATTTTTACTTATATAATGATTTTCTTCTCTTTAGTATATATATATATATATATATATATATATATATATATATATATATATATATATATATATATATATATCAACTTTTTACCTGCCTTTCTCTCTGTCCATCTCCTCTTCCCCCTCTCAGCCACGCCTGTCCACTCACATACTACCTGGAAAGGATCCCAGTACTACCCACACAACATGCCAGTACTGCAGGGCAGCCGAGATGCCAAGTGTTACTTATCATTATTACCGCCTCCCCCATCATTTTTACCCCCTCCCCCAACGTACCGACAAAAGCGAGTTAATATTGCACTGTCATCCAGTTCTGAGCCACATATAAAATTTAAAGTCTCTAACTCACCAGTAAGTTAGTTTAAATCAATTGCAAAATTCGTCCTGGCAGGCAGAAAAGGAAGCTATCTAATAAAAATATGTTAAAAATTTCCTGGTTTGAGTAGGACTCGCGATCCAAGTGTTCTGCACAGACTTAATTATGTAAATAGACAGCCTCATCGATCAAGAGAATCGAAATTCTCGACGATTTGTGCCTGTTATCGACATTGATACTGGTCCCGGAAATTTCAGGACTTCTGGGAATGTTTTTATTTTAAATTTGAAATCAGGTGATAAATGATGAAAGAAATATTTTTTGTGTGATATACTTGCACTTTGAATCCGTGGTACTTTCCACATTTCATGATTCTAGGTCAACGGGAAGTACCATACAGGTTTTGATGATTGACTATGTGAGTATCAAAATATGAGACATAAATGGCCGTAGCTTTTGATTGCATTCATTTAAATGCTTACATTCACTACATGGCCAATACAACTTAAACCTTAGCATGTGACATAAATTTCAACGTGATCCGTCCACCCAACGCTGAGAAAAAGGGGTCTCAACAGATGGATAGATAGACGGATAACAAATGAAAAAAATTCTGTTCGTGTGATGTAATTACAAATTAACACTTTTCGGACTTTTTCCTTTGATTTTACTGTGAAGCCTTTCTTCTTACCAAATATCATGATTCTAGACCAAAGGAAAGTACGCTATAGATTTTGATAAGTGAGTTTAGCATCAAAATATGTAACATAAATAGCTGTACCTTTTGATTTCAATGGCATAGAAAGCTTACGTTTATTACACTCCCAAGAGAAGTTAGACCTTAGTACGTGACATACATTTGAACTTCATACGTCTATCCGTTCCTAAGGAAAATGAGTCTTAACAGAATGGGGGGCAGACAGACAGTCTGACAACAAATACCAAGAAAATTTTTTTTCGTGTGATTTAATAACAAATTAAAAATTTTTGCATTTTTCGCTTTATTTTTACTGAGAAAACTTGCTTCTTGCCAAATTTCATGATTCTACGTCAACTGAAAGTATGCTTTAGGTTTTGATAAGTATGTTTACGAATATCAAAATATCTGACATACGTTGCCGTACCTTCTGATTGCGTTGATCTAGAAGCTTCAATTTTTTATACAAATAGTGATCCCGAAAGGGTTGTTTTTTTTTTTTTTTTTACGGATTGAAGTACGAACTCTAAAAATACCTATATGATATGACAACCAAGCTCTCACACGTAGTGATCACGCAGCGGCGTGGCTGTATGGCTCATGTCAAGCAAGTCAACAACTCAGTATCAAAAATACTAGTATTTCGGCAGCGCGGGATTAGCCTAGTGGTCTAAGGCGCTGCAGTCATGGACTGTGCGGCTGGTCCCGGCGGAGGTTCGAGTCCTCCTTCGGGCATGGGTGTGTGTGTTTGTCCTTAGGATAATTTAGGCTAAGTGGTGTGTAAGCTTAGGGACTGATGACCTTAGCAGTTAAGTCCCATAAGATTTCACACACATTTGAACATTTTTGAGTATTTCGTATTATTTCTCGGGGACTTGTTGCCCCAGAATTAAATTGAAAATAGTCTCGATACCCTTGTTCGGACCAAGGTTTTCTGCAGGTTTTTCCTTGATAGTAAGGCAAATGCTGGACCTGGAAATCTTCTCCCAAAATGTCCCATTGGGGACTCACTATAACCTACTACCAGCCGCGCTGTTGTTTCGATGAAAAGGTCGTGACTATTCGTTACTTGAACAGCACGCTTTATCTTAAGGGGTATTTAAAAAAAAAAAACATCAGCGTGAAAAATTCCCTGACACCTCCTCGAAGGTTGAGCAGTAAGTGGGTTTTACACGTGCCACAGCGTCCAAGGCCGAACTGTGAGTATCCAGATCCGTGGAAAACAAGACACCTCCAAAGACAACTACCATTGGCAACGTCGCTTAAATAACAACGGCCACTGTCTACTATCGTGGATTTAAACACCGTATCGCCGTATCGACTGTCTTCACGGTGCAGCAAATCAAAGCCCCACCTTAAGTTGTGGACAATAGCAGTTGGTAAAGCAACAGGACCACGCACGAAAAACCTCCTGATTATGGGACAAATAAGCCACCGCTCCACACATGTACCTTTGCTCTCTACACGTCACAGGGTACAAGGAACCGTCAGTGTGCAGGCGTACTCTCCCTCTCCCTCTCCCTCTCCCTCTCCCTCTCCCTTTCCCTCTTTCTCTCTATCTCTTTTCTCTATTTTTGGCAGTGTTCTGACTGGTTTGAAGCTGTTAGCCACGAATTCCTCTCGTCTCTTGTGCCAACTACTACATCTCAGTGTAGCATCTGGACCCTATGTCCTCAATTATATGTTTGGTGTATTCCAACCTCTGTATTCCCCTGCACTTTTTGCCTGCTACGGCTCACTCTAGTACCACGGAAGATACTTACTGCTTTCTTAGCACATGTTCTGTCAGCCTGTTCGTTCCTCTAGTCACATATTTACAACGTATTAGTTTCCTCATCAATTCTTCGGAGGATCCCATCGTTTCTTATCAGTCTACTTAAGTTCCAGTTTCCTTCTGTAACACCACGACTCAAACGCTTTGATTCTTTTCTTTTCCAGCATGCCCACAATCTGTGATTCATTTCGATACAACAAGGTGATCCACGCAAGCTTTCTGAGGCATTTCTTCCTAAGTTAGATACACTCCTGGAAATGGAAAAAAGAACACATTGACACCTGTGTGTCAAACCCACCATACTTGCTCCGGACACTGCGAGAGGGCTGTACAAGCAATGATCACACGCACGGCACAGCGGACACACCAGGAACTGCGGTGTTGGCCGTCGAATGGCGCTAGCTGCGCAGCATTTGTGCACCGCCGCCGTCAGTGTCAGCCAGTTTGCCGTGGCATACGGAGCTCCATCGCAGTCTTTAACACTGGTAGCATGCCGCGACAGCGTGGACGTGAACCGTATGTGCAGTTGACGGACTTTGAGCGAGGGCGTATAGTGGGCATGCGGGAGGCCGGGTGGACGTACCGCCGAATTGCTCAACACGTGGGGCGTGAGGTCTCCACAGTACATCGATGTTGTCGCCAGTGGTCGGCGGAAGGTGCACGTGCCCGTCGACCTGGGACCGGACCGCAGCGACGCACCGATGCACGCCAAGACCGTAGGATCCTACGCAGTGCCGTAGGGGACCGCACCGCCACTTCCCAGCAAATTAGGGACACTGTTGCTCCTGGGGTATCGGCGAGGACCATTCGCAACCGTCTCCATGAAGCTGGGCTACGGTCCCGCACACCGTTAGGCCGTCTTCCGCTCACGCCCCAACATCGTGCAGCCCGCCTCCAGTGGTGTCGCCGCAGGCGTGAATGGAGGGACGAATGGAGACGTGTCGTCTTCAGCGATGAGAGTCGCTTCTGCCTTGGTGCCAATGATGGTCGTATGCGTGTTTGGCGCCGTGCAGGTGAGCGCCACAATCAGGACTGCATACGACCGAGGCACACAGGGCCAACACCCGGCATCATGGTGTGGGGAGCGATCTCCTACACTGGCCGTACACCACTGGTGATCGTCGAGGGGACACTGAATAGTGCACGGTACATCCAAACCGTCATCGAACCCATCGTTCTACCATTCCTAGACCGGCAAGGGAACTTGCTGTTCCAACAGGACAATGCACGTCCGCATGTATCCCGTGCCACCCAACGTGCTCTAGAAGGTGTACGTCAACTACCCTGGCCAGCAAGATCTCCGGATCAGTCCCCCATTGAGCATGTTTGGGACTGGATGAAGCGTCGTCTCACGCGGTCTGCACGTCCAGCACGAACGCTGGTCCAACTGAGGCGCCAGGTGGAAATGGCATGGCAAGCCGTTCCACAGGACTACATCCAGCATCTCTACGATCGTCTCCATGGGAGAATAGCAGCCTACATTGCTGCGAAAGGTGGATATACACTGTACTAGTGCCGACATTGTGCATGCTCTGTTGCCTGTGTCTATGTGCCTGTGGTTCTGTCAGTGTGATCATGTGATGTATCTGACCCCAGGAATGTGTCAATAAAGTTTCCCCTTCCTGGGACAATGAATTCACGGTGTTCTTATTTCAATTTCCAGGAGTGTACTAATATGAGTTCTTTCAGAATGGAGTGCCCTATTTGCCCCGCGCTGGTCTGCTTTTTATGCCGTATTTATTTCATTATTCATCGCTTGTTTCATTTCAAGAGAGAAGAATTCGTTTATTTCGTGGTCTCCAATTTTGATATCGAGTTTATTCTCATTTCTGCTACTTCTCATTATTTTCGTCTTCCTCTGGTTTACTCTCTGTCCATATTCTGTACGAAATATGATGTCCTAATAACAATAATCTCAATAATAACAATAAAGACATTAACGATTTTTTCAATTATAGTGAATTTTAATGAGCTATCAGTGTACTCACTCAACAGAGGTGCAAATTGTTTAGTTAAGAAGCTAGTGAAAATTGCTTTCAGGCAGCTAATCTCAAAAAAAGATTTCCTCTAATGGTACCATCAGCTCGCTGAACACTGAAAAATTTAAATAAAAAGTGCCTTCGGCGTCCTGACTGGGCCAATGCAGTTGAACAGTTCAATAACAACACACATAAAATCGATGACATTTCAGATGTAACAAAAAAAAATATATATATAATTAATTTTTTATTCATTCGTAAATTTGAGTGTTACTCTCTCGGAAAAGCCTGACAGTATTGACTATAACTGTAGCGAAATGGGATATTCCGCTTCTCTACGGTGATAACACGTGTTATGTGCTTAGCACTCCATTCCTAATAACTTTCCATCCATTAAATATTTCTGCAGCCTCTTGTCACATAGACAAATGGTACAGATGGACGAAACTATCAGTTCCAGGTAATAGGCTACAATTTTCTAGTTATAGAATATGGACAGAGAGTAAACCAGAGGAAGACGAAAGTAATGTAAAGTAGCAGAAATGAGAATAAACTCGATATCAAAATTGGAGACCACGAAGTGAACGAATTCTACTCTCTTGAAATAAAACAAGAGATGACTAACGAAATAAATACGGCATACCGAGCGAGGTGGCGCAGTGGTTAACACACTGGACTCGCATTCGGGAGGACGACGATTCAATCCCGCGTCCGGCCATCCTGATTTAGGTTTTCCGTGATTTCCCTAAATCGCTCCAGGCAAATGCTGGGATGGTTCCTTTGAAAGGGCACGGCCGACTTGCTTCCCCATCCTCCCCTAATCCGATGAGACCGATGACCTCGCTGTTTGGTCTCTTCCCCCAAACAATCCAATCCAATCCAATCAGGAAACAGGTTCCAGAAATCAATAATTATTTGGTAGCATCCAAAAAGGCCGTGAAGCACGATGAAATTTGCAAAACACGAAAGCAGAGCAAGAAATGTGTATGAATACGGAAGCAGGACGCATTAGAGCTGAAAGCAAGCATCCATTCGATCACGGATACGCCTAAAATAACGGAAGTTACGCAACCATGACAGCACATTTCATAACAGCGCCTCACACTAGTTTTGTAATACAATGTTTGGCCACAAATAATCCACCGCGCAATTTTGTCACTTTCGTGTCTTAAAGAAAATCATCACCACAAATAACCAGGTTTCTATCTTGTATTAATTGTTGATGACCAAACGCTGCGATGAACGAGCTAACTGTCGCTATGTAAAAATGCAGTAACTATAGATAGGCGTAGCTCTCGTCGTTACAGTAATATTTCTGTCATCAACCTGATCAGTCAAATTTTGAAGTCAAATGAAGTTGGTGTACAATTTACGGGTTGGAAATTACACTGCATTTTTCTACTGCAGTCGAGCTTGGTTCTAGGCAGTTGTATCGAGCTTTTTTCTTGGTGGTTGTATATCTGCGTTCATATCTGTTGGAGACAGCGTAGAACGTCCATCTGCTATCCTCTTTTTTCGCAAACCGCGGTCTTTTGTTTCGCAGCGGACGGCGAGTTTGCGAGAACCGTACGAACAAAAGAAAGCGCTCTGCAGTATAGAGTGAGGTATAGAAGGATGCACGCATTCTTTGCCGATATACTCTTTGCTTTCCTTCCGCAGCTCACTCCGTGTGTTCTGAGCAGGTCTGGCATGTAAGAGTCTAGGTCACTGACGAATCGCCAAGTTTTCTAGTCATATATTTGAGCTGACTAACTGGCTACTGAATTCTCAGCTGGTGCTTACCACAACATGACAGTAATAAAAAAAGGGAAACACTGCCGCTATATTTTGCAACTATTATTTATTTAATCAAAAACGGATTTTCGGTTTCTTCGGATTGCCGCAACCACAAATAAAATGACGCGCAATTTAAACAGATATTAATGATCAGGACACACAGCTTTTACAATGTAAATCATTACATTTTATACACAAATAATAACATATTGTAAGAGAAATACAAAGATGGCACTACTGGAAATGGTGTAGAATGCTAGCTTAGCTTTAAGGAATAGACAATCTCCTTTTTCCCCTTCTCTTAAATTAATCTTTTAGTTGCGCGCAGCTGAGGAAGCTTAATAATTGTTGCCAAATAAAATTTGTTACTAGAGTTTAAATGTAATTGTTTCTTTGTAAAAAATCTGTATCACTAATATCTGTCTAATTCGCACGTCATTTTATTTATGGGTGCGACTCTCATTTATCACATGATCTCCTCCTTTCTGGCCTTTATCCCTATGTTAACGAGGTCGAAATGTTAATTTTTGGATCAAATATACTATTTATTAAGTCAACACTCCTTTTGCTCGACACGTACTAATCGTACAGGGACGAATGAGGCAGCGTTACAAAGGGTTTTTAACCGACTTCTGACATTGCATACCGATTTTGTGCTAAAACTTACTATTTGTGAAAAATTTTAACATAAAAGAGACTTTTAACCATAGTAGGCAAAAGGGCGTCAAAATGGTTCAAATGGCTCTGAGCACTATGGGACTTAACATCTGAGGTCATAAATCCCCTACTTAAACCTAACTAACCTACGGACATCACAAACATCCATGTCCGAGGCACGATTCGAACCTGCGACCGTAGCAGTCGCGCGGTTCCTGACTGAAGCTCCTAGAACCGCTCGGAAAAGAGCATCATGGATGCCCAGGTTCATACCTTAATTTTACGAAGCTAACTTATTAATCACGAATAAGGCATTCCATTTTGATATTGTCTTATTGATAATACAATTTCATTTGTTTTAAAGTACTTATTAACTCGATAATTTATATCATGGAGGTATGGAAAGTGGGGAGGTGGCATTACGTCACAGACTTGAAGCGGATGTTAGCCATCTTAACTACCCTAAAACATTAGGTTCATCGCATTCATATCCCCATAGCTCACGGCGTTGACACTTCCCGTGACGTCACTATGTGTCGTATTCATAGAGCAAATACGCATTGAAGAACAGAAAAACGTAGGAATTACCATACTGATACTATGTTATTAATGTAGGCTCTATGAGTTTTAGTATTTAAAACAGTTATTGCGAGCACACGACAGAAATAATTAATAAAAAGCGCTCTTAAACAGTGGTCTGCTAATGTTTTAGCTACTTATAATGGCACCCACTGTGGCTTCAGAACAACGTATAGTGTAAGTCTGTAGTAGCATCTCTCTTCTTTTTTTTACCTCTATGATTTATACACAGCATTGTCATAGGTAATAACCGTGACCATTGCACTGGTCTATTATCTCCACCCGCCATGCCAGTTGACTTGAAACGTCCCCTTAGAAAAATTATACATGACTGTGCTTAAACTGACACACAATATTTTTAGCGCTACGCAATCTGACTTTAAAATAAACCCTACAAAAAAATGGCCCTGACTAACATTAACCTATACGTTTCACAAATCGCTTACATCACAAAAATCTTGGTTACTCGAACTACTGCAATACAGCGAGTGCCACTACTGCCAGCTAAATAAAAGATTCAAACTACGGAAGGCACTAACTACTGATAGGCATAGTTAGCAAATGAAAGATTTTAATAGAGAACAACCAATGTATTTACCTTAATAGTGTTGAAAATCATAATATACATAGCAGTTCATGACATCCAGTCTTACAAATTTCAAAACTCCGCCATTTCTCTCCCCACATCCACCACTGCTGGCGGCTCACCTCCAACTGCGCAACGCTACGCGCTGTTCACATCCAGCTGCCGCTGCCCAACACTACAATGGCAGACAACAATGCAAACTAGCCACAGACTGCACACAGCACAGCCAGTGATTTTCATACAGAGCGCTACGTAACGTTGCCAATAAGAAAACATGAACAGCCTGCTTACAGACTTTTCTAAACCAATATACTTTCCGAAACGTCGAACATATTTGTCATTGTCGCCTTTAGAGTAGACCGGAGCGGAATGAACTACTGGGGCAGAACAGTCTCGGTCATCTAATTCCGTCTAGAGGCGCCAGAACGCTCTCAGGCTGACAAGGGTTTAGCAGACCAATGTCTCTTATGGTTTAGTAAGCTTGCAACAGCTACAGCGCGCATATTGCGTAGTCTGCCTATAAAAGTGGACGAATTCGCTGTTGTATCATAACTTTACGGATCATTTCCAACTAAGGTAAGTGTGCCATAGTTTTTTGTTTACAACCAACCTTTAGTCCACCTAAATCAGCATTTTATTAGCTGTCTTTGTATACATTGCAGTTGGAAAAAAAATGTTTACGGTGGTTACCGAATATTTTCTCCATTGATTTGCGTCTGGGGTGGAATGGTCTACTGCTATAGCCCGTTCCTCCCAGGTTGCTATTTATTTTTCATTTGACGGCTTCCGTCGTATGGTTTGCATTTCTAGTTTGCAGATGGTACGTCACTATGTGCGGGAAACGGAGAGACAAAACTGTTCCACGAAAAACATGCACAAGCTGTTGAATCGGTAATTAATAAAACGATCACCTACGAAGAAAAAATCCAAAAAATTTGTCGTATCTTTGACTACTTTAAAACGATACGTAAAAATGAAGGACAATCGCCTCTCAGCAATTGGCAAAATCTGCGGAAAATATCAGCTTGTTTTCAATAACGAGCAAGAGTTAGAACTTCTCAAATATCTTAAGGATCTACAAAAGCGACGTTTTGGCACGACTTTAAAAGAACTGCGGATATTAGCGTATCACCTCTCAGATGGAAACGGATGCCCGGACCCATTCCACAACGAAACGAAAATGGTTTGAGAAATTGGGTCCTCTGGACTCATATATCGTGAGCTGACATAGATGTTGAGGGCGTTGGTTCAAATGGTTCTGAGCACTATGCGACTTAACTTCTGAGGTCATCAGTCGCGTAGATCTTAGAACTAATTAAACCTAACTAACCTAAGGACATCACACACATCCATGCCCGAGGCAGGATTCGAACCTGCGACCGTAGTAATCGCTCGGTTCCGGACTGTAGCGCCTAGAACCGCACGGCCACTCCGGCCGGCTGAGGGCGATGAAGCCCACGCACTTGAAGACAATTAGTTTATTGATATAACAAACGAGACATTATCTTATGTTATCTTCATTTGCAAATTTTATTATAACAATGTTTGAATAAATGGTTCCTAATTTTCCTATTTTTTTCGTTATTGAGGTCTCCAAAATCTGCTCCAGGCATTAGGCGCGCCCTTCTGTCTCGATCTCCCTTACTTCTATATTCGTATTTCTTATTAAAGTTCTCTTCAATAAAAGCTAGACGTAAATATTGCGGTCGAGAGTTAGAAATTGTAAGCAAGAATGTATGTAAATGTTTATACAAATATGTATCATAAATTCAGGATTATTATTTCACCTCGTTCGGTTCATTTTCAAAGATATTTTCTCTTCATTCCCACAACTACCATTATCCTAACAACTACACTTATTCCAAATACTGTCATTCTTTAAAGCTATAAAAGTTCGAAGGTTTCGCCCGGGTTCCCCGGTGTGGCATTGTTAGACGTAGAGGGTGACCGGAAGCACTTTCTGGTATCGCAAATGGGTTATTTATTTTTACGGTATTGTAAACAGTTTTGGTCGCACGTGGACCATTATCAGACCAGTAAGCTCTCCACTGGTGGCGCGTGAAGTCGATTTACGGAGCCATCGTAAATGCAAGAAGCAGCCGTGGTCAACCGAAGTCTGCAGTATGTATGTAGAATGCCTCTGTTCGCAGCGTTAATGCTGACTGTTAAATGCACAGCATGAATGAGTGCACTGTCTGGCAGATTCCGTAATTGACGATGTAATTTATACTACTGTGTGGCAACAGTGGAGAATTCACGGATTTTGTTATCTGGAGCCATTGATTTTGTATCGCCTAGGATGACGTTGTAAATGCTTTTATGAACTTGATTATGGTCCTTGGACCGTAATTGGTTGTTCAGTAAATAAATTTACTGCCGTAAGTCATGAGTCTTGGCAAGTACATAAACTATAAGAAATTTAAAAAAGTCCTGTGATCGCGGGAAAACGGGTATTAGATGTCTTTTAGACTCGTTTATTTTAGTCCTCATTTCACGTTTCGGGCTCTGCACATCTTCAGATGAACTGATAGAACACTAACAAATACGAAGTTACGCGGTGTACATAAAAAACACGTGTCTTAAATAAGCAATGTAGTTGCAACGTATTTGCACAACAGTTGTTTTTGTAGACGAATAGATACCATTTTACATCAATGTTAAAAATGACTTTGACAAGTACGTCAAAAATCGCCAGAAAACAATAAAGTTAAACAAAATAGCAGCAGTAACTAGATACGATGACCTGACACGGACGAAACTTAACAGTGGAATGATAGGAACGGCCTTTTGATCCTATTAGGTAAACAGTCTGTCAACAGATGGCATTACTATAGCGGCGCTGCTTTACATCATTTCATGAAATGGTTCAAATGGCTCTGAGCATTATGGGACTTAACATCTGAGGTCATCAGTCCCATAGAACTTAGAACTACTTAAGGGGCTCCGGAAAGGCTCAAAATCATGAAAAGTTCAATTTTTACTTTTTTGCTTTTTCTGAATCTGCAGACTATTACCTTTTAATAGATATATAATTTATTCAATTCCGAAGACTACAACTATTTTTAAATTTTTTTTGAAATGTGTTCTACATGGGCGTGACCCACAGTGGCGCTGTTAAACTGCTGTCAAATGGTGTTATTATTAACGTCCGTGTACATCAGGTACATTTTAGTGATGTGAGATAAAGTATGTGTTGTGGCTAACCTGTGATGGTTCAATATATATCGCTGGTGTGATTGTCGATTGTTTCATGTTTATTTACTCTGTCGTTATCTCGAAAATATTCGTAATTAATTCTGTTTCTTGAGTCTCTGTTTTGTTGAAGTATAATAATGAGTAAAAGTAAAGTTATTAGAAATCCTCTGAAGGCTTTTAAGAAAAGGAGAAATGTTGGAAAGCCAAAGGTATGTGTTATTACTGTAAACAATAAAGACGATAACCAAGTGAGTGAACCTAACCTCTCAAGTACACCTGCCCATAGCAGTCAAAGTGGGAAAGAAAATACTTCACAGAAGAAGCTTGGTTCAATGAGTGAAAACTATGAAAGTTTTATGGGCGAATCGGATGTGAATGAAATATTTGATATGTCGGTTCTCAAAAAGTGTATTCACGGAAAAACTCAGAACCCCAATGGAAGTGTAAATAGTGTTATATGGTCGAGAATCCCCAAGACTGTATTTGTTGGAATAGAAACACTTCACTTTGGTGTGTATGATGCTGTTGCGACTTTCAATGATGGCAACATTGTAAGGTGCAAGGTATTTAGAAATATGGGAATGAAGATAGGTTCTAACATGGTACGAGCGATGCTTGCTTTAGATAAGGAACGCCTTCGGGCTGCAGACAGGGCTGTAAAGAGTCTAGAAATACAAGCAAGAGTAAACAGGAGGAGGAACAAGAGGAAGCTGGAGGAGGAGTTTGCAGAGGATGAAGATAATCCATCCTATGGACCTGGAATGCACTAAAAAGTTAATCCAATCTTTGTCGCTCGATTCCCAAAACTTTTATTTTCTCATACTAATTACATGTTTTCTAAGGATCTTCCAAACATATTTGTTTCAAACTTTCAGTAAATGTTACACAGTACCTTCTGCATAATTTAACACAGCCTTTTTCCAAAAAACTGTATATTTTTGATTATATAAATAAAAAAATTGCAAAAAAATGTTGTGAATTTTCATTACAATTGAAAAAAAATCATCTTTAATAACTGAACTAAAATTTTGTAAAATCCCTGTGTTAAGTTGTAGCCCATATTCCAATAAATAATCTGTAAAAAGTTCAACTTCCTACCTCAAATACTTTGTGAGGAAAGATGTAATTTATAAGCGTTATTTTAACATTGCAAGTATAGGGCGTTCCGGAGCCCCTTAAACCTAACTAACCTAAGGACATCACACACATCGATGCCCGAGGCAGGATTCGAACCTGCGACCGTAGCAGTCGCACGGTTCCGGACTGCGCGCCTAGAACCGCTCGGTCACAACGGCCGGCCATCATTTCATCCTTATTATTAGTGACATACTTGTCCATAATAAAAGTTAGTGTTAAAAATGATACATGAAATAAAATAAAAATGGTTCAAATGGCTCTGAGCACTATGGGACTCAACTGCTGTGGTCATCAGTCCCCTAGAACTTAGAACTACTTAAACCTAACTAACCTAAGGACATCACACACATCCATGCCTGAGGCAGGATTCGAACCTGCGACCGTAGCAGTCGCACGGTTCCGGACTGCGCGCCTAGAACCGCGAGACCACCGCGGCTGGCTGAAATAAAATACGTGTTTGTAAAGTTTAAGAGCTGTTCATACCAAACTGTCAGGCAAAATACGATATATAGAATGAATTTTTTATAAATATATTTTAAATTTCTATATAAAACGGATGGCAGAAGAAAATTACAAGTAATGGGACTAATGCACAATAATAGGACAAACATTTAGGTATATCATCTCACAATCCCATTAGAACGAAACAGTAAAATACGCAAGGCAAGCAGATTCTTTTTCTTTTTTTTTTTTTTTTTTTATAGAACAGAATTACATGGAAATTTAGAGCAGCAGACATTCAACAACGCATCTTATTTATTCATTTCTCTTTCGTGCACAAGAAATTCGTCAAATATGCTGAAGGACATTGAAAGACATTAATTAAGGTTGGTTGTCAGCCAACTTTTGGTACAGATTTCAAATTCCTCGAGAATATCTAAAATACTGCCTTTTTGTTCAAAATGTAATATGGAAAGGCTTTTTTGGGTTGTCGTGAGATGGTGGTTGTGCTTTTTCAAATGGCAACCCAACGGACTGTTGTTACTCGCGTAACTCTTTTCTCTGAATCTCATCTTAAACTCTCTCCCAGTTTCTCCACGCAGAAACTATCTCAAGATCCACATTTAATTTTGTAGACACCTTCGCTACAAAACTGATTCTGTGGCCCATTTATACTACGACGTAGAAGCTTCCCTTGTTTGTTATTTGTTCGAAAACGAACCTGAAACTTTAATTTTTTAAGACATTGGTAGTTTTTTCCGAAACAGGAGCAGTATACGGTAGTGAAATACATTTGGCTGCTATTTCATTTTCAGATGTCTTTCTTTCTGTTTTTTTGAATATCTTTTCTCCAATTTCCTGATTGCAGCTTCTGCAAAACCATTTGCTAACCTACTTGAATAATTGTATTAATTTCCATATCTCCTGCTTCTGTCTAAAAATCATCTAGTATCTGTTTTTAAGCGATCATTCAGCTTTTTTAAATTACTTACAATTTTTGTGACTATGATGGTTGCATGCCTCTACTAAGACTTTAAGTCAGATTTACGATGGTTTGCAAGTAACAATCGAACTAATGTAATGTCACTGAAATACGTTAGAAAGACGACAGTATAGGGAAGATTAGAAAGATGTCAAGTGGTTTGTGGGCTGTATGGATGGGTACTACGAGAGCTCTGTGCAACTGACGACGATACTGTGTCGGTCTTCGCGTAAAGTGTGTCTGTCTTTCTTAAGCTTATGCGCTTGTGTCTGTCTGCACTTAGTACTCGGGAAAAAAGGGAGAGCCGTTAAAACGTGAACGTAGGAGGAGGAGGAGGATAGTGTTTAACGTCCCGTCGACAACGAGGTCATTAGAGACGGAGCGCAAGCTCGGGTTGGGGAAGGATGGGGAAGGAATTCGGCCGTGCCCTTTCAAAGGAACCATCCCGGCATTTGCCTGAAACGATTTAGGGAAATCACGGAAAACCTAAATCAGGAGGGCTGGAGACGGCATTGAACCGTCGTCCTCCCGAATGCGAGTCCAGTGTGCTAACCACTGCGCCACCTCGCTCGGTAAACGTGAACGTACCTCATATTTTATTAACAGGAGTGTAACGAAGTTTGTATCATCTTGTGAAACACTTAGCTTCAAACAGTTTCTTACTATTACTTAAGCGCAGTAAACATTTGAAGTGGTACACTCAACAAGGAACTCTGGAAGCGATTCAGTCTTTCTTATTAACGTGCAGCTGACGATTAGACGGTCTATTGGTGAAGGGAAAGAGCTTTGCGTGGTTCTGAAAATCTACATAGCGCTGGCGTGCAAACACGGAAAGCATAATTAGTGGAACAGATCGATGTCTACACGCAAAGGGCAGGCAGCAGTTCGCGCTAACAATAAGTGCTTCACGCTGACCGACATGCAAGTAGCCCAGTGCAGTTTTGCCGTGTTGCTTAAACATTGTAATTTGCACGTGATACGATATATTCCTTACTACACACGATAGTTTCTAATAACGTACGTGACTTGCCTAATTTTTGAAAGATGAATCGTGCACTGTGGCAGACTGTGTAGCGTAACGAAGTTTCATATTATGTTGTGTTCCAGAGTAGTGAGTTCGATTCCCGATGTCTCCGCCCTATAGAGATTTTTGAACTTCCGAGACCTATATATAAGTTTCTTAAATGAAGTAACAAATATTTCAGAACTCCTAAGAACTGTAACTCGTACTTTTCTTGGAAGGATGAACACGTGTCTGTGTGTTCTCGCTGACGGCTCTTTCTCCGACTACGAAACACGTTTCGGACTGAAACTATTGTACGATACCGTCCACTGTTTCCAGGCATTTTCCTACGGCTCTTTTTATACCCCAAAGATCTTCGTTCCTCTTGTACGTGCCGAATAATCTTCCAGTCTTCTATTATCGTCTCCATTTTTCACCCTATCTGCTCTCTCACGCGGCCATCAAAGTTCCAGCGCGTGATTGATGCTTTGGAAATCGACAGGCTTTCTTCTACGGCGCCATTTTCTCTTTCGCGTCGTGCGCATGAAAACTTTTATTCGGGACGTGTATAGTAAGAGCGGGAGGAATAGAAAAATCAAGATGGATTTAGGAAAAACCACTTTTGAGAAACACAGCTTGCTTTATTCACACGAAAAGTACAAGCATGTGGACTGATAGGTTCCATCCTCCCAGATTTCCCTAAAGCATTAGACGTTATGATATCTTTGACTAACAAGCAACATA
The DNA here is from genome assembly GCF_023898315.1 of Schistocerca nitens. Lineage (NCBI taxonomy): Eukaryota > Metazoa > Arthropoda > Insecta > Orthoptera > Acrididae > Schistocerca > Schistocerca nitens. The sequence continues at coordinate 132,856,576 of NC_064614.1, read as the reverse complement.
GAGCGTCTGTACGTAGCTGTGATTGTCTGGAAAAAGTTTTATTACCACAGTCTAATAAAACCAGACACGACATTCACTGCAGTGGAAGTTGTTATCGTCTGACAGCCGTACATCTAGCAACGAAAAATCCAACCACAAGACTGTTTGTTTCTATTCAGTTAAATAAATAGTTGTTACATCTTTGCACTACATTTCATTCTCTGGCTTGAGGGGGCAGGGCGGGCTGTTTGAGGGCTTGCTATTTGCCCTTCTCAGCCATAGGGCTTAACAATTTTATTTTTGTTACATTTATTACATTTGTCTTGCTTTTCTGTGGTGCGTTAAAAATTTACAATTCATATTTTTAACTAATTTACAATGCAATTGGTTCTTTAACTATTCATGTTTTTAAGTTTACAACACAAATTATTTGTTAATTTTACAATACATATACTTTACAGTTTCAGTTAAGGCAAAGAAAACTAGGCAGAAACAAAACTCAGGGAAACTGAAGAAAACAATAGTAAGACGAAATTATACTTTAACTATAATGGTTGGAAGGATGGTATCCACGTATAAACGTATTTTTCCTTCTCGTTTGTTACATGTTGTTATACATAAATTTTGTATTTACAATCAGTTTTTTATGGTTTTTTTCTTTGTCTGGATTAGAATGGAGAACGAAGGAGGGTGTACTACCATACACACAAGAATATGGCACTGCCAACCACATACCAAACAAAATCCCCGTTCCTCTCCTCTCCCTCATCCTTCGCTCTTCACTCTAATCAATACAAAGAAAAAAGTATAAGAAAAAACTGATATATCTAAACATGAATAATTGTGAAATAAGTGTAAAAAGAAACGAATCTCACTGATTCAGTCACGTAAGCTACAACTCATTTAACCAATGGACCAATTTCAACCAAACTTGGTAAAAATATCCCTTAGTGTCAGTCAGCAATCGCTTTGGGGGTAAGAACCACCTATCTATCATAGTTCATAAACAAGAAGGTGCGTGAAAAACTGCCGCATCTTGCATGACGTTTAAATTTATCAATTCTGAGCTGATAACTGTATTCGCAATAAATTTCGCAGTCAGTTTCCACAAATACCGCAAAACGCACCTACGAAATTGTATAATGGTGCTTCGCATAGTTCAGGACATATGACGTCATAAACACAGAGATGCGTGAACAACTGCCGCACTGTGAATTACGTTTAAATTTATTACTTTTTTGCTACTAACTACATGTACAATGCATTTTGCAGACTGTATGCGCATATGACATTGAATATTACTTCACAAACACATCATTGTGCACATAGCACACATTGTACGCATAGTTCAGCAGATATTGTGACACAACAATACAGACGTGATACCCAAAATTTTGCCATTACGTTTATCGTAAATATGATACATATTTTTTGTTCTGTAAATCTTTAGCTACTATGTGTTAATTACACACGTGATACGTGTGCTATGATGTATTTATTCTGGGTTAACTCGTTAGGAGAAGTCATGGAGGTAAAAAAAGAAGGGAGGTGACATTACGTCACAAACTTGAAGCCGATGTCCGACATCTTAACCAGCCCAAGACATTAGGTTCACCGCATTCTTACCCCCATAGTTCACCGACGTGACACATCCTAGTGACGTCACTCTGTGTCGTATTACTAGAGCAAATGCTCATTCAAGAACAGAAAGACTTTCGATATTGCCTTCCTCACACTTTGTTATTCATGTAAGCTCTATAATTTTTAGTATTTAAAACAGTTGTTGAGCGCACACGACAGAGATAACGAACAAGAAGCACTCGTAAACAGTGGTCTGCTAATGTTTTGGGCGATTTAAAACGGCGCCCACTCTGGCTTCAAAACGACGTACAGCGTAAATCTGTAGTGCCACCCATAGAGTAAATATCTCTAGAGTGAGCATTCAGTTGCGCAGAACAGATTTTGTGTTGTCAACATACATTGCCGGCCCGGTCACGTTTTCTCGGGACGGCATGTGTTTGTCCGTATAGCGCTCTGTATATTTAGAATGTCACTACATCCCTAGTACAGACGGATTATTGTCGTACGCGTCGTGAATTATTTATACACTCCTGGAAATTGAAATAAGAACACCGTGAATTCATTGTCCCAGGAAGGGGAAACTTTATTGACACATTCCTGGGGTCAGATACATCACATGATCACACTGACAGAACCACAGGCACATAGACACAGGCAATAGAGCATGCACAATGTCGGCACTAGTACAGTGTATATCCACCTTTCGCAGCAATGCAGGCTGCTATTCTCCCATGGAGACGATCGTAGAGATGCTGGATGTAGTCCTGTGGAACGGCTTGCCATGCCATTTCCACCTGGCGCCTCAGTTGGACCAGCGTTCGTGCTGGACGTGCAGACTGCGTGTGACGACGCTTCATCCAGTCCCAAACATGCTCAATGGGGGACAGATCCGGAGATCTTGCTGGCCAGGGTAGTTGACTTACACCTTCTAGAGCACGTTGGGTGGCACGGGATACATGCGGACGTGCATTGTCCTGTTGGAACAGCAAGTTCCCTTGCCGGTCTAGGAATGGTAGAACGATGGGTTCGATGACGGTTTGGATGTACCGTGCACTATTCAGTGTCCCCTCGACGATCACCAGTGGTGTACGGCCAGTGTAGGAGATCGCTCCCCACACCATGATGCCGGGTGTTGGCCCTGTGTGCCTCGGTCGTATGCAGTCCTGATTGTGGCGCTCACCTGCACGGCGCCAAACACGCATACGACCATCATTGGCACCAAGGCAGAAGCGACTCTCATCGCTGAAGACGACACGTCTCCATTCGTCCCTCCATTCACGCCTGTCGCGACACCACTGGAGGCGGGCTGCACGATGTTGGGGCGTGAGCGGAAGACGGCCTAACGGTGTGCGGGACCGCAGCCCAGCTTCATGGAGACGGTTGCGAATGGTCCTCGCCGATACCCCAGGAGCAACAGTGTCCCTAATTTGCTGGGAAGTGGCGGTGCGGTCCCCTACGGCACTGCGTAGGATCCTACGGTCTTGGCGTGCATCCGTGCGTCGCTGCGGTCCGGTCCCAGGTCGACGGGCACGTGCACCTTCCGCCGACCACTGGCGACAACATCGATGTACTGTGGAGACCTCACGCCCCACGTGTTGAGCAATTCGGCGGTACGTCCACCCGGCCTCCCGCATGCCCACTATACGCCCTCGCTCAAAGTCCGTCAACTGCACATACGGTTAACGTCCACGCTGTCGCGGCATGCTACCAGTGTTAAAGACTGCGATGGAGCTCCGTATGCCACGGCAAACTGGCTGACACTGACGGCGGCGGTGCACAAATGCTGCGCAGCTAGCGCCATTCGACGGCCAACACCGCGGTTCCTGGTGTGTCCGCTGTGCCGTGCGTGTGATCATTGCTTGTACAGCCCTCTCGCAGTGTCCGGAGCAAGTATGGTGGGTCTGACACACCGGTGTCAATGTGTTCTTTTTTCCATTTCCAGGAGTGTATATTTTGCGCAGACATTTTAACAGTATCGATTTGATACCGGGAATAAACCAGCTACGTAACTTTTAAGGGCAAGTGATATTACATCCTGCTTCTTTGCGATAGGTGTCACAGTTCAGATGCACGCGATTTTTGGTAGTTTTCGGTATGATACAGCACTTTATAGTATTACAGAGCCTGACCTACATTTTTTCAGTGATAGTTTTCCAAAACAACTTGACAGTACGCTAGTACTTTTGCACGTGTCCGAAAAACACCGAATTTGCCACACATCAGCGATTATATCCCTGCTAATTCGTCCTTTTTTCTGCTATTTCTGCTTATTTATTTTCTCGTTTTTGCGACCTAAAGCACAATTTTTCTTACTGGAGACTCTTTGAAGTATTTATTTAAAGCATTTTACGTACTTGCACCCAGTTTATTAAATAAATAGTGGACTGAGTGATCTATATAGATAATCGACAAGTCACTGATAAATGCACGGAGGATAGTATTTGCTGAAACAACTAACCATTCCCTTTCCTGTTCCACTAGCAAATTTACGAGAGGAAACGATTGTTTGTAGGCTTTTGTACGAGCCGTAATATCTATTATAGTCATAAAATCGTAGAAAAATAGGTCTACAGAATCAAGCCTTAATTATAATGCGCCTCGAAATTTTTAAAGATACACAGTGTCTCTTACTAATACGATAACTATAATTAGAGCTACATGGTATGTACCCATGAAAAGTTACTATCCCTCTTTTCACATATTTTTCTTTGCATCCGTAGCAACAACAGTAATTCACCATCGCTATTTCACTATCAACAAACGGTGAAACACAACAAAAACTCTTGATATTATAAACTTCAAATCTGCAGAAAACACACACGCACAGCGAAGTCCCAAAAACACGTGACAACCTTGGTTTAATGTTGACAGCCCGCATCTCGTGGTCGTGCGGTAGCGTTCTCGCTTCCCACGCCCGGGTTCCCGGGTTCGATTCCCGGTGGGGTCAGGGATTTTCTCTGCCTCGTGATGGCTGGGTGTTGTGTGCTGTCCTTAGGTTAGTTAGGTTTAAGTAGTTCTAAGTTCTAGGGGACTGATGACCATAGCTGTTAAGTCCCATAGTGCTCAGAGCCATTTTTTTAATGTTGACAACATGCGCAGAACGCAGTGCTCATTCCAGAGATACGAGGGGCGTTCAGAAAGTAAGCTCCGATCGGTCGCGAAATGGAAACGACTATGAAAATCCGATAAAGCTTTGCACAGATGTGTTGGGTAGTGTCTCTAGTATAACCCCAGTTAGCATCACGTCGCTCTTCTCATTTCTGAGCTCGCAGTGAGTGCGTAAAGATGTCTAGAAAATAGTGTCTGCCGCCAAGTACGAGGGCCTGGTGAGAAATTTCGCCTGAAGCTATGCAGCTAACATTACATAACTGTCGTGCTGTTTCTTCTTCAAGACAATTCTCAGCCGCATTCTGCAGGGGCAATGAAGATGCTCCTGCATCGTTTTCAAATGGAAATGTGAGATTACCCACAATACAGTCCGCAATTGTCTCCCCCTGAGTTTCATCTCTGGTCACATGAACCGCTGTCTTTGAAGACAACATTTTGACACAGACAACGAGGTGTAGGCCAGCGTGGAGAATTGGCGGAAAGCACTGGCGGCTGCCTTCTATGATGAGGCTATTGAAAAGTTGGTACAACGCTATGACAAAAGTCTAAGTCAGAACGGCGACTACGTAGAGAAGTAGCTGAAAGGTGTAGCCAATTGTTACAAGTAAAACATTTCTGATGTTCACTGTGGTTTCAATTTGGCAATCAATCTGAGCTTACTTTCTGAACAGGCCTCGTATTTACTCTATGGTGCCACCTCCCTCCTTTTTTTCTCTCCATGGGTGAAGTTAGGAAAAGCAATATCGTTGGTAGAGAGTAAAGACTTGTGTAGGAGCTCTGTCTTTGGACGCCAGTGTGACGCCAGAGCAGAACGCACAGGAGGCTGACTCGGTTGTGAGACCTAAGAGTGAGAATACGCAAGTGGCGTCCGCTGTCGGGCCTACGTGAGGCGCAGGCGTTACTAGCGAGCCACCAAGCCACCAAGAACTTGACGAGTGTGGGCAGATGTAAGAGGCTTCAATAACGTCAAGATCCTGCCCCGTAATTGCCCATTGCGAATCAAGGTGTGTTCGCAATGTTACATGGAGCAATGGGAACAACGTAGACGACAACGAATATGACGGCTCAACATCTGCAACGAGCCGTAAGGTTGTTTTATTTTCGTTCACCTTAGAAACTTTGTGAGGTATTACCCAGTGAAATTGTTAGCCAATTTTATTTCAATAGTAAGTGCTGTATTTAAAAACTGTGGGTATCCGATCTTGTCGTTGTCAGCATTGTGTACTATCAAGTAAATGAATTCTGTTACCTTGGGAGCGAAGTAGCCTATGACGGACGAAGCAAAGACGAATAAAAATCAGACCAGCAAAAAAAAGGAACTGTTGTCCAAGAGAAGGATGCTAGCTTCAAACTAGACCATAATTTGAGAAAGAAATTTCTGGAGTATGCGTTTGGAGCGCAGTATGGTAGTGAATCATGGACAGCGGGGAATTCGGAACGGAAGAGAATCGAAGCGTTTGAAATATGATGCTATAGAAGAACGTTGAATGTCAGGTGGACTGATAAAATGAGGAATGAGGAGGTTCCTGCAGTAACGGTGAAGAAAGGAGCGTCTGGAAAACTCTGACAAAAAGAAGGAACAGGACGATAGGACTCGTGTTAAGATATTAGGACATAACTTCCAACGTACAAGAGGTGCTGTAGAGCGTAGAAACTGTACAGAGAAAAAAAAGAAAATAATTGGGCTTGTAGGTTGCAAGTGGTGCTCTGAGACGAAGAGAAATTTGCGGTGGTGTGTCTCAAACCAGTCAGAAGGCTGATGACAAAAAGAGAAACGTTGTTCTCGCGAAACCGTATAGCGTAAATTTATAGGAGGTAGAGTCTGCGCCAGACCTACTGCCAACATCGTATACCTCATACACAACTCATCAGAATACGTTTAGACATATGTGGCCTCGTACAGTGGGATATAAACAGTTATTTTTTTCTTTTTTCTAGACACGAACTGCCTAAGACGAAGATTGGCTAATATTGGTACCAATTATCTTTTAACACATAGTGGTTTATCGATTGTTTGTATAGATGCGGAAAGCCATTGCATTGCAGCCAATTATCTATAATCTTTGTATGAATATCAAGAGCTCAGATGGAAACCCAGTTCTAAGCAAAGAAGGGAAGGTAGAAAGGTGGAAGGAGTATATAGAGGGTTTATACAAGGGAGATGTACTTGAGGACAATATTATGGAAATGGAAGAGGATGTAGATGAAGACGAAATGGGAGATAAGATACTGCGTGAAGAGTTTGACAGAGCACTGAAAGACCTGAGTCGAAACAAGGCCCCGGGAGTAGACAACATTCCACTAGAACTACTGATGGCCTCGGGAGAGCCAGTCATGACAAAACTCTACCATCTGGTGAGCACGATGTATGAGACAGGCGAAATACCCTCAGACTTCAAGAAGAATATAATAATTCCAATCCCAAAGAAAGCAGGTGTTGACAGATGTGAAAATTACCGAACTATCAGTTTAATAAGTCACAGCTGCAAAATACTAACGCGAATTCTTTACAGACGAATGGAAAAACTGGTAGAAGCTGACCTCGGGGAAGATCAGTTTGGATTCCGTAGGAATGTTGGAACACGTGAGGCAATACTGACCTTACGACTTATCTTGGAAGAAAGATTAAGAAAAGGCAAACCTACGTTTCTAGCATTTGTAGACTTAGAGAAAGCTTTTGACAATGTTGACTGGAATACTCTCTTTCAAATTCTGAAGGTGGCAGGGGTAAAATACAGGGAGCGAAAGGCTATTTACAATTTGTACAGAAACCAGATGGCAGTTATAAGAGTCGAGGGGCATGAAAGGGAAGCAGTGGTTGGGAAAGGAGTGAGACAGGGTTGTAGCCTCTCCCCGATATTATTCAATCTGTATATTGAGCAAGCAGTAAAGGAAACAAAAGAAAAATTCGGAGTAGGTATTAAAATTCATGGAGAAGAAGTAAAAACTTTGAGGTTCGCCGATGACATTGTAATTCTGTCAGAGACAGCAAAGGACTTGGAAGAGCAGTTGAACGGAATGGACAGTGTCTTGAAAGGAGGATATAAGATGAACATCAACAAAAGCAAAACGAGGATAATGGAATGTAGTCAAATTAAGTCGGATGATGCTGAGGGAATTAGATTAGGAAATGAGACACTTAAAGTAGTAAAGGAGTTTTGCTATTTAGGGAGTAAAATAACCGATGATGGTCGAAGTAGAGAGGATATAAAATGTAGACTGGCAATGGCAAGGAAAGCGTTTCTCAAGAAGAGAAATTTGTTAACATCGAGTATAGATTTAGGTGTCAGGAAGGCGTTTCTGAAAGTATTTGTATGGAGTGTAGCCATGTATGGAAGTGAGACATGGACGATAACTAGTTTGGACAAGAAGAGAATAGAAGCTTTCGAAATGTGGTGCTACAGAAGAATGCTGAAGATAAGGTGGGTAGATCACGTAACTAATGAGGAGGTATTGAATAGGATTGGGGAGAAGAGAAGTTTGTGGCACAACTTGACTAGAAGAAGGGATCGGTTGGTAGGACATGTTTTGAGGCATCAAGGGATCACAAATTTAGCATTGGAGGGCAGCGTGGAGGGTAAAAATCGTAGAGGGAGACCAAGAGATCAATACACTAAGCAGATTCAGAAGGATGTAGGTTGCAGTAGGTACTGGGAGATGAAGAAGCTTGCACAGGATAGAGTAGCATGGAGAGCTGCATCAAACCAGTCTCAGGACTGAAGACCACAACAACATCTATAATCTTAATTGTTGAGTTCACTACGTAAAGTCTGTATCTGCAGATGTTCTACAAATCTAATAATTGCATTGTAGTGTTATTCACCGACATACAGTAAACTCCTTGCTGTTGTATACACACTTACAAGAGTTGTGGTCGTAACAAACATTATCTCACCGCTATTGAATACGTCGACAGTCCGTATTTCCCCGTATTTTTGGCTTCATTGATCCCGAAGGGTCCCTATAATATCTGTTACTAATACATTTCTCGCAAATAAACATTTTACGAGTGTGGTGTACAATATCGCAAAGAGAGTTAGTAGGAACATAAAGTTATGTGTGCTACAATGAAAATTACCTTTCGTAATAAAATTCAGTTAAATGAGGCGGTTAATGAGAGTGTAGTCTATAAACCGCAATTTGTAGTACATACACAGAGCAAAGTTGACATTTTTAGTTCAGTATATGCAAAATATCATATCAAACATAAACAAACACTTGTTTAATCGCTGAGGACCAACTAACTGTATATGATGGTGAAGATAAACTACAAAACGCTGTCCACAAACTGAACTTACTCTGCCGAGCATTGTATACGAAAAATTACTTTCATAAGGCAAAAGTATTGAAATTATAGGTATCGAACAGAAAGAAAAAAACCTAATTTTTTGAAAAGATGACACTTTGAGCAAAAGGTAGGTTTTATTGGTTGTGCTCGATATCTTTGATAAACTGTAGAAATGACATCATGTAACACCGTGTACCATTGTTAAAAATATCCTTTTTTTAACCACAGTGTTTTTAACAGCAGCTTACGCTGTTACACGCTGTCATTTTATCAAGTAAAAACTTTTGATTATGTTCGAAGTCAACTATGTTATCGAGACGATCAAGATTTAGATAGAAAACTCGAATAATTCTTATACTTTTTTTGCAGTGTCAACAAAATTTAAAAAAAGTAAGTAGAGGAAAGAAATTAAATTTTGCGGACTAAGGCAATTCCTGTATGGCAGTGTGATTTGGAACCCTACTAAACGACAGAGAATTAACTTCTGTAATGACGTCCCTAAGAGCTTTGAAAAGATGTACAAAATTATATTAAAAAAAAGAAGATATTAGAAAAAAGTTTCAAGATTTGTATGAATAAACGGTGTGCTAGATGAATGTGGAGGTAAATGGGAGGACTATGTGAAAAGGATGTCAGAACTGCGATTATCAGTTCAAGACGTGGAGAAAGAAGCCGCGAAAGAACCAGGGAGAGGTGGTGTGACTAGGGATGACCCACGACGTCGGAACTGCAGTTACGCTCCCTGAAATTTCTAATGACGATCCCATTTCTGGGGTTGCATGTGATTGACTCCTCAGTAAGGGCGAACAAGTGTGTCCTTTTAGCAATTGTGGCCAAAAGAAGAGTAAGGAGAATATCATCCACAGTGTTAAAACACCGCTCTAGTGAACGGCGATGGGAAACTGCGAAGACCCGTTTCAGTACGACTGTGAGTTGCGGGTTGCATGCTACAAGGAGATCCTGCTGCGAGCTATGAAGCAATTTGTTGTTAGGGGGTATACTGCTACAATAAGTGTTTTTAGCGCGCTGTTTGAGGCTAAATATTTCTCTGTCACAATTCTTTTTCAGGAATAAGTGACTGTAGCAAGAGGCTGTGGACACAAAATGTCTGAAAAACTCAATCGTGTCATCAAGCGCTTTCTCTATTACTTCGATTAAGACAGAACTCTATTGCTTCTTTCGTTGTTTGATCTTCTACACCCTAAAAAGAGGAATGAATTTGTCTCTGAAGTGAAGTTATCTTTTATTCAGAAATATCTTCTGAATATTTTCGTATGAGGGACACGCGCTGTCTGGTGACTAGTTACTGGGTGATAATGTAATAGTGATTCATTCGATCTGTTGAGCCAATTAATTTCCTTTGCCCGCCGTGCGGGAACAACTCAACATAACGTGGTTGTACCGCTTTTCATTGGATTCAGTGAAACCATACACGGGGTGCATATCAGCCAACTCTTCGTCAGTAAACATATTCACGCTTCTGTGTACCACTGGTAACGTATAACCAACACTGCTGGGAAAACAAACCCAAGGCAGAACCGAGCTGTTTTTAATTATAGGCTCCAGGGTGAAGAATTATTATCGTCAGCAGCAATTAAGGTGAGTGAATGAAAAAAGTGTGTTTCGAAACAACCATACTGTCGAACTTTGCACTACTGTGTAGCTACAGTACAGGTACGATGATACATGGTTGTAGAAAATCAAACGAAATGCAATTACGCTGTAACGGGCCACTGGTGCCCACGGGTTTCTTATGCCAAAGTACCAAGAAAATATCTGTCAGCGTCAGGAATTTGTCGGTGTAGTTCGGGTTTTCTAATATTTATTTTTATTACTTGAATTTGGCCCTTGTTATGCGTTATACATCATCAAAAACTTTCTCCATTGTTGGTTATTATTTTCATCGGTTAGCGGACACAGGAATGTAAGGGACACATGTTACTGTTAGTGGTATCAGAGTTTCTTTCTAAATTGTTATCGTGGAGACGGGATTTAATGTGTTGCAGAATGGGGGATCTGTTCTGCGTTTTTTTAGTGCATCAGACATTTAGATTTCTCATCTTATTTCTTGTCATGATTCGGCATAATTAACTGCAAAGTTTTTTTAGTTTGAGATCGGATATCTATCATATTTATTATCAAAAGATCAGTGAAGTCTGTGTTGTAGCAATCTTGAAAATATGCTGAGTACTTTGCCGTTTGGAGCATTAGAAATTCTGTCTCTCCTTCATCTGAAAACAACACTACAGATCGATATATTTTTTTGCTTTTTCCTGCAATTTCTTTTTCCTTTTTTACTGATTTATTTACGTGATTCAGTGAATGAGTTATTTTAGGATTAATGCTATTGATTTCTTTCGTTCTACGACGATGTTTCTGTTTACGTCATGCAGTGGTCACGAATGTCATTGTTGTTTTCACTTTGTTCTGATGCCGTGTGTTTTCTCGCTTACTAAAATGTTTCAATTCTTTTTACATGAACAGAATAATCTGAAGTTATAATTTAATATTAAAATGTAAATCGACGTACTTGGAATTTTTAAAGTGTAATCTAAGGCGAGATGGGTTGAGCGGTGTAGAAACATATCGATAGGTCAACAGAGAAAGCGTCGAAGAGCTGAGAAGGAGAACAGCACGGTGATTGTTGTGTTTCGGGAGTGTTGATGCGTACGGTGTCCGTGATTAGATGTTAGATGTGTACCGAGGACAAAGAATGAATTTCATGTCGCATTGTTTATAAGTCGGAACTGCAACTAGGCTCATTATACTAATTACAATAATTCCACAAATATCGCGCCTTACTGCTATACTTGCAACGGGCGGCTACAATCAAGAGAGTCATCAAGACGCCGATAGTTATTGGACAACACGCTCAAGGATTACGGACCAACAATACGGAGATCGCCGACTCACCGACAGCACCGGCTAAGTGAAGATTGAAGCTCAACCTACGCGAACTATAGCTGAGAAGAACTTTATATCGAACTTATTAATTGTGGGAAAATCAGGCTACCTTTTCACGGTAACTGTCTTCCGAATAATTAAAGAGTTGGACTTAACACTGAACTGCGTTTTTTTCAGTAGCTTTCAAAATTAACCATTAAAATCACTTCTGTTCACTAAATCAGTTGGTTTTACAGATGCCATTTCTTTGCAAGTATAGCTATCCTTTCTCCCGACGCTGTCCCCCTTATTGCAAATAACTGCTATCATAATCAGCGAGACTAAAATTATTCAGTCTTTATTTTTCATTTGCTTTTTATTGCTTTTGCATATTTATGTGTGTTATTTCCTGGTGCTAATTTTTATTCGCATGTTACTTTGTTTTTGCGCCAATTCCGTGAGTATTATTGCGTGTTGAGCAGTTGTGCATTGTCCGGCATTACGTTAGCAAACAGTAGCACACTACTACTTGCCCAATGTATTTAATAAATAAATATGTCTGGCGGAACCATTTTGGATTTTTACAGATGTGTGAATACTCATCACGTTATACTGTAGTTTTATGAGCCCTGTTTACGTATGTGAACTTAGTATACGTAGAATCAGTCTTTGGGAAAGTCAGATATTCTTGATTTCGGTTAACTTAAAACTTACGTACGTGAGAAATCAGGGTCGACGTATCAGGCTTACTCCACTTCTAATAGACGAACGCGGTTCATTTCTATCTAGATTAACATTCGAGGAGGTCCAATTTTGTCACAGGCAACGAACTATTTTGTGCGCGAAGCATAGTTTTCCCTACGTAAGGAAGGAGAAATCTGTGTTTACACTAATTTCTTTCAAGCTTGATGTTTATTCGAGGGGGAGAATAACCCAGTAGTGAAATTGATGTCGGTTATGCTCTTGGGGATTCTTGAAAGCTTTACAGAGATCAAATGCAATGCTATCACTAGGATTAACGTGCTGTCAATAAGTCGTTTTCAGAAAATAATGTGTATTAAATTTTATACTCTTGAAGGTAGTTCTAACAATTTGACTTATGTTGTATGGATCCCGGAACTTCTTAAGATTTTACAATATCAATGAACACAAGCACTTGGTTTCTTAAAATCTACGAAACACATTTCAAGAAGTTTCTTTTGTTGTCTGTAGCATAGCATGGATAATATTAAAGCCTCGCTGGTATTCACCCACGTCCTGCTCTAGTTGTAGTTTAATCTTTCCATATAAAATTCTGGAAAGAATCTAGTATGTGCAAGCCAAAAGAGATGACCTGCTCTTATCTCTTTTTTGTGATGTGGGTGTATACAGCTGTAGTCTAATTTTCAGGGAAGTTTATTGTTATCTACATTTCTGATAGATCCATATGTTACGACGTGCCGTGCCACTAGCATATTTCCAAATTTCTGCGATGGCTTCGTCTTCTCAGCATAGCTTGTAATTTTGCGGTCACTTAATGCCTCTCCCAACCCTTGGTTTGTATCAGGGTTTATGTTTTCAGGTATGGTCTTAATTGAAGTGCTTGTGTTAATTATTATGTTTCCTTCGTTCTTCACAATTCTGAAGTTTGTCGAACGCTCTCGCATCCTCACAAATCAGAATTAACTTAAGGGGGTTGTATTTTTGGAGTTGTTTTGAAAAGGTTTTGTGGTAATGAGTAGATCAGGTCGTCTGACATATACTCTTGATTCTCTCGATATTTTGGATGAAGTTTTTTTGGTGGTTTTGAGGATGACGAAATTTTCTTCTTCTGCGTGACGTAAATTTTAAGATGCCTGGCGTCTTCCTTCAAGAGTTTCATCACATTCTGAAGTCCACCAGAAATGACTTTTACCATAGTTTAAGAAAGCTACGTTTCCAGCTTGTTACTTGAGCGTTTGTATCAGTTCGTCTAAATTGTCTGTTAATTTTATGGTTCGTATAATTTCTAGGTGATTTTAACTTCTAATTAACGAGTGTGTGTCGTTATTCTCGTTTCTTTGGTAGGTTTCAGTTTCTTCATCTTGACAGATACAAATTAAATTTTGATTTAGAGTATATAGTGACCGTGCAACGTCCTTGTCGCAGTGGATACACTGGTTCCCGTGAGATCACCGAAATTAAGCGCTGTCGGGCGTGGTCGGCACTTGGCCGCCATGCGCTGTTGCCATGTTTCGGGGTGCACTCAGCCTCGTGATGCCAATTGAGGAGCTACTCGACCGAATAGTAGCGGCTTCGGTCTAGAATACCATCAAAACGACCGGGAGAGCAGTGTGCTGACCCCACGCCCCTCCTATCTGCATCCTCCATTGAGGACGACGCGGGGGCCGGATGGTCCCGGTAGGCCACTCGTGGCCTGAAGACGGAGTGCTTTTTACTATATAGTGGCCTGAACCTGTCTCTGTTACTTTTGAAAGGAGAGGTCTCCAGGGGTGAGACTGACTCCTTGAAACCACCAATACAGTGGTGTAGTGCGGGTCCCAAGCATCACCGTGGAGCCATTCACCCTTGTGGTCCCTCGGATGCGAGTAACTGAGAAAACATGACTTATTCAGTGGAGCCTTAAAATCGGCATTTACTTTCAGAATGGTGATGTAGCGTAGCTGTTAAGTTATTTCCTTGGTACGCATCTTTGTCGAAATGACTGTGATAGTTATTTTTATTCAATATATTGGTTAAATAAATTTATTTTCGTTTCTAATACTTGACCGTGTAATTTTAATAATCGTATTTGCTTTTTTTATTTGCTCTCCTTTTTTTACTTCTTTACCAACCCAAAAATGTACGTCTTGTAACTAAAACTAAGTTTTTGACACAATTAAAGACGACAGCGTGTAACTGTCTTATAGACCAGATGTGGTTATCTTGCACACTGCATGTGCACGTGTGTCATCCCGTAGGCCAGGCCACTTAGTAACAGGGACGTTATTGTCTCAGCAATACTGTACCTATTCTTCTGCCATGCGTTCGTTGCGTGTTTCTGTCGGCATTGTTATTAAAAGAGCACTGACCGCTTTTCCCATTTTCTATAGTAACGAAATATTTAAAAGCAATGGAAATTTTACGAACAAATATTTGCGTTTTTTTTAAAAGTTTTTTCGAACCAAAAATTTTAGCAGTGCTGCTACGGATAATTATATTTCGGTTTTTTATCTAGTTATTAGTAAAAAATAAAAAAAATTCTGTTATAACTGAGACAAAACAAATACCGAAAAATACAGTTATTCAGAGTTAAAACACCGGTATCGATTTTAACCGGTTGACTTTTCCCATCCCTACCCAGCATCCATCGGATGGATATGTTCAAGGGTGACCTCGTTGCAAGAGGAATGACAATCAATGATGTTCTCTGTGACAGATTATACATGGGCACAAGGACTTTGACGAGGCTCCATTAACAGTACCTGGGAAACTGGAACTGTAAAATGATGATGAGGATGATGATGGTGATGCCAATAATGATGACAGCGCAGAAGACGTTCCTCCCTTCAGTAAACTTGAAGCCTGTGGTGCCAGGGACGGCATCGGGTCACAAAAATAAATAACAAAATAAAATTTCCCAAATCCTGAAACAGCGGACCCTATGCCAGATGGGCTAAACACTAGGGAAAAGGGAGAAGAAAAACAAAGAAAAGAAAGATCCCATTAGAGAGTGACGCATTGTATTGTGGCTGACGAGAAACGATCAAGATGCATGTGACAAGAGGAGTGAATACTGTAGTTGGGTTACTACTGAAGTTCGCCCTGGATGTCAGCGTACTATGCTTGTAACTGGTAATGTATTTTCATTTGATTATTCTAATCACTATAAGTCTAATTACATAAGAATAAAATATATACCTGTAACAGTAAATATTGTAGGATTTCAGTAAAACCGGATTGAATAATTGTAACCAGGGCGACAATATTTAATGTATTCGTTTTCTCTTTTTTTTTGTAAATTGGCGCATTGCATGCGCGCACAGTAAATTCCAGCACTGCGGCTCGGACTCGCGAATGCAGCGTAATCAGATGAATAATGAAATTCCGAGCGACTGATTATGGCGTATTGCCCGGCCACTAAATTACACTAGTGAGATAACGATGCCTGAAATATTCGTCGTGGCTCGACATAATTCCGATCCACGATTATTCAACCATTACAATCGCTTCCATCTCAGAGTAAGGGTTTTATTCCGCTTTTGTAAATTATGTAGGCCGTTTTGGTGTGAATTAGGCAGGTGTGAAGTTCATCGTGTCACCAAAGAAACGATATTTGAAATTTCACACAGTACACAGTTGTTAGTTAAAATAGTTAATTTTTATAATGTTGTTTTTTTTATCAGTCGTTAAAATTTCATAGTAACACGAAATCACTCCCCTGCACAGTATCAGATCTCTCTGTCCAACTGGACGCCGTGACCCTGCTGTACGCCCGAGAATTATTCTCTCGTTATCAACGCCAGGAGAAACTGTTAGAAAAAAATTCAAAGATACCATTAAGTCACTAGGGGTGCGGGTGCTATAAATCCTGGTTTGCATTTTGAGAGTGTCTTACGTGAAAATTGCCATGTACTCCGTAACTGCACTGAGATTCTGTGTGTCTAATAAGAAACTTAAGTATCCGGCAGTCTTACGAAAACATTTGTTTGCAATGTTGCCTTATATCGTAGTGAAACATGGAAGATAAACAATAGATGAAAATGGAGATTTTAAAAACGTGATACTACAGAAGAGTGCTGAAGACTGGGTAAGTAGATCGAGTAACTGATGGGGAGGTAATCAACTGAATTGGAGAGAAAAAACATTGTTGGCACATTTCGACTAAAAGAGTGATAGATTGGTAGGTCACATGCTGATGTACCACGGTATAGATAATTTGGTAGTCGCGGGAAGTGTGAGGACTTAAAATTGTAGACGGCGTCCAAGACTTGTATACCGTAAGCAGGTTAAAATGGGAGTACAACGTCATTTGAAAAACGATAGCCTTTTCTGTTGTATAAAACAGGGATTTAATTACTTCTGTTGCTATGGATCGATGAAAACTATTTGTCTGTTACACTGTCTCACTGCCGAAATTAGAAACTGGTAATACGTCTTTATTGTAAATGTCCTTCTTCAGAAACATCGGAAGTTCAATTTTGAAAGCACTTATTACTTTACCAAAAGCAATCTTTGCTATTATTTAGCCGTTCGTTAATTTATTTTGGTGTTCATCGAGTCATTGTTTTCGATGGCCTTAAATATGGAAACTCATATCTTCGTATTGTGGCTTCATTGTTAAGTTGTACTACTTCCTGTTCACTGTTTTGTTTTTATTTTGCCGCCAAGACTCGACACAGCGAATATAGGGCTCCGTAGTGAAAGATTCATCTGCATCTACGTATTTGTCAATATCTTTATCACTGTCCTACAATTCACAAGTAAGTGCTCGGCAGACGGTTCATAGAACCACCTCCAATCTATTATTCTACCATTCCATTCACGGACAACGGGCGGTAAAAACGAACACTTAAATATTTCCTTACGAGCTCTGATTTTTCTTATTTTATTACAATAATCATTTCTGCCCATGTAGGTGGGCACCAAAAATTTATTTTCGCTTTCGGAGCAGAAATTTGGTGATTGGAATTTCGTGAAAAGATCTCGCTGCAACGAAATAGTGTTTGTTCTAATGATTGCCACCCCAATTCGCGTATCGTATCCGTGACACTCTCTCCCCTGTTTCGCGGCAAAACAGAACAGAAGCTACTCTTATTCGAACTTTTTTTGATGCCTCCGTCAACCTTACCTGGTACGAATCTCGTAGCGGGCAGCAGTAGTCCAGAAAAGGACTGACAAGCGCAGTGAAGGCAGTTTCTTTAGCGGATTTGTTGCAGCTTCTAAGTGTCCTGCCAGAAAATCACAGTTTTTGGTTAGTTTCCCCCGTAACATTACCTATGTGATTGTTTCAGTTCAAGTTACTCGTAATCCTTAAATAGATTTGTGTGAGATCAAATAACCGAAATTTATCGGATTCCTTCACTCTTTCCGCACCGTATGATATCTTGTATAAATCATTTTGCAGTTGTTTTTGATCTTCTGATAACATCACGAGACAGTAAACGACAGCGTCATCTGCAAACAATCTAAGAGGAGTGCTCAGATTGTCTCCTAAATCGTTTATATAGCTTAGGAACAGCAGAGAGTTCTAACACGTCGTTGGGATATGCGAGATATCACTTCTGTTTTAGTCGCTGACTTCCCGTCAATTAATGTGAATGTAAGCTCACTGACAAGCAATAACGAATACAGATGCACAACTGACACAGTACTTCGTATGGACACAATCTGATTAGAAGTCTGTCACTATTGGTTGTCTGTCTTGAGCTTACTGCAATTTACGTACAGAGAATTACTCCAGACGCGTTTCGCTTTTGCTTATTAAGCATCTTCCGTGGTTATTCTGCAAATTGGATACATACGTTTGTACATTTTTGGCTGTTTTAAGTTAAAAACAGCGTTTTGTTTATAGAGTTAGTGTGCAAGTTACTTATTGTGTTTCTTTACATATTCTTCTTCTTCCCTCCTTGCTAGCTGCGGTTGGCGTCGAAAGACTTTGATTCACACATGCACTTGGCAGTTTTTTGACATTCTCCAGTATTTCTTGCACTGTATTATTTATACTTCACTTTTGTAAACTGTTTCTCATTCCGCACACTAACAGTGTTTTCGGCTGTTGGTGTGTCTTCCTTCACGTTGTGAGTGCTGCCAAACTCAAACAGCCGGCCGGAGTGGCCGTACGGTTCTAGGCGCTACATTCTGGAACCGAGCGACCGCTACGGTCGCAGGTTCGAATCCGGCCTCGGGCATGGATGTGTGTGATGTCCTTAGGTTAGTTTGGTTTAATTAGTTTTAAGTTCTAGGCGACTGATGACCTCAGAAGTTAAGTCGGATAGTGCTCAGAGCCATTTGAACCTTTTGAGCCAAACTCAAACTGAGAAACTACTTTGTGTGTGTGTGTGTGTATGTGTGTGTGTGTGTGTGTGTGTGTGTGTGTAAGAGAGAGAGAGAGAGAGATTCATTGTAAGTTAGTGACATTGTCTTGTATGTTAGATAGAGATACGAGAGGAGATCTGGGTTTTGATTGTAATTTTCTTGGCGGGGGGGGGGGGGGGGGTGCGCGTGGGGGGGGGGACTGGATGGTGATTATAGAACAGATTCTGGGAGGAGATGGTTGTGGTAAATGGAGCTTGTGGTTATACGTGTACGTTTAATGTTGTATTAAGTGGGAAATCAGTTTAAAGAGTGCGTGGTTTGTCAAGTTGGTCTGATCATTTGTAAGTTGTTTCTTTTCTGTTACGGTTTTTTGAATGTAGCAGTTTTTTTGTCAGGTGAGGAGGTGGTTTTTGTTGTTTATCCTTAAGATCAAATAAGGCAGAGGAGATAGTTACCATACCATCAGAATTTCTAAAATAATTGGCAGAAGTGGCAACAAAACGACTATTCTCATTGGTGTGTAGACTGTATGAGTCTGGCAGCATACCATGTCACTTTTGGAAAATATCATCCACGCAATTCTGAAGACTGCAAGAGCTGACAAGTGCAAGAATTATCCTACAATCAGCTTAACAGCTCATGCATCCAAGTTGCTGACAAGAATAATATACAGAAGAATGGAAAACAAAACCAAGGATGTGCTACATGACGATCAGTTTGGCTTAAGAAAACTAAAGACACTAGAGAGGCAATCCTGACACTGTGGTTGAAATGGAAGCAAGATTAAAGAATGTCAAAACACGTTCATAGGATTTGTTGACCTGGAAAAAGCGTTTGACACTGTAAAATGATGCAAGGTGTTCAAAATTCTGAGAAATGTGGGTGTAAGCTATAGGGAGAGACGGGTAATATACAATATGTACAAGAGCCAAGACGGAATAATAAGAGTGGACAACCAAGAACGAAATGATGGGATTAAAAAGGGTGTGAGACAGGGATGTAGTCTTTCACCCCTACTGTTTAAGCTGTACTTCGAAGAAGCAATGATGGAAAGAAAAGAAAGGCTCAAGAGTGGAATTAAAAATCATGGTGGAAGGATCTCAATGATACGATTCGCTGATGGCATTGCTAACCTTAGATGGTTACATGATCTGTTGAATAGAATGAACAATCTAATGAGTACAGAATATGGATTGAGAGTAAATCGAAGAAAGACGAAAGTAAAGAGAAGTAACAGAAATGAGAACAGCGAGAAACTTAACATCAGGGTTGATGGACACGAAGCAGATGAAGTTAAGTAATTCGGCTACCTAGGGAGTAAAATAACCAATGACGGACGGAGCAAGGAGAACATCAAAAGCAGACTAGGAATGGCAAAAAGGTCATTCCTGACCAATGAAAGTCTACTAGAATAAAAAATAGGCCTTAATTTGAGGAAGAAATTTCTGAGAATGTACGTTTGGAGTACAACATTGTATGTTAATGAAACAAATAGCTCTGAGCTAGAACTTAGAACTACTTAAACCTAACTAACCTAAGGACATCTCACACACATCCATGCCCGAGGCAGGATTCGAACCTGCGACCGTAGCAGTCCCATTAATGAAAACCGGAACAGAAGAGAGTCGAAGCATTTGAGATGTGCTGCTACAGACGAATGTTGCAAATTAGGTAGACTGATTAGGTAAGAAATAAGGTCCTGCTCAGAATCGGAGAGCAAAAGAATATGTGGAAAATACTGATAAGGCGAAGGTACAAGAATATAGGACATCTGTTAAGAAATCACGTAATGACTGGTGCTAGAGGGACCTGTAGAAAGCAAAACCTGTAGAGAAAGACAGAGATTGGAAAACATCCAGCAAATAATTGAGGATGTAGGTTGCAAGTGATACTCTGAGATGAAGAGATTGGCACAGGAAAGAAATTCGTGGTAGGACGCATCAAACCATCAGAAGACTGATGACACGCCTCCCCCCTCCCCCAAAAAGAAAACCTCCATGTCTGTGCGTCTGGCAGTAATATTATGTTTGTGTACCACCATGTAAATCGCTTGGGGAGAGATCAGCACTTTATAGAGGGTGGGTAATGGCTTCCCAACGAAACGTCTACAGCCTAGTTGAATCAACAGGCAGAGCAACTCCGCGAAAGTCAGGATTATCTCTCTCTTTGACTGCAAGGTTCCGCTGCTCATTGACTTCCTGCAACACTACGCCACAATTAACACACAGCCGTATGTGGACACTTGGCAACAACTAAAGCCCACCAATCAAGTCCAAACGCTTAGTGATATTGACTGACGGTGTCACTCTTTTTCAGGTTAAAGTCCGCATGTTGTCAATTTTTTTTCCACTACGCTGCAAAGGTTCCGCTGGGATGCTGCTACACATTCTCCACACAGTCCCGATTCCTTCTCATGAGATTTCCATATTATTGAGCCCTGAAGAAAGTCATTCGTGGCCGTCGATTATCTTCGCACGAAGAGGCTCACATCTGGGTACAATCACGTTTCCATAGGCAATTGCTGTTTTTCGGTGAAGGCATTGAACATCTTGTCTCACAGTGGAATAAGTGTATTAACAGTTGTGACCCTTGATATTGAAATAATAAATCGATAAATTGTAGTTTTATGGGATTGATGGTACAGCCAACCAGTGGGTAATGTCGTATCGAAAGAAGGATGCAGAAAGTTGTCCTTTTTAATTCAACCAGCATAATCCAGTGACATTATTCTGACTGGGGGGGAGGGGAGGGGTGGAAATCACGTATGTGGTTCTCCAAGGCTCAGTCTTGGGTCCGCTATTATTAGTAATATATGTAAACTATTTTCCATCTAATATACAACAAATAGAATTAGTTCCTTTTGCAGATGACACTAGTATTCTAATCAATACAAACATACATACAGAAAAATGGTGAACAGTTTTCTTATAAGTATCGTTGACTGGTTTTCTGCGAATGGTTCCACTCTCAATTTTATAAACACACAACATATTCAGCTCTGCACGTCTAGGGGTGCCTCAGCAAAGGTAAGTGTAACACATGATCAGGAAATAATAAATATAGTTGAAAGTTAAAAATTCTTAGGTGTCCATACTCATGCAAATTTAAACTGAAAAAGGCATATTTTTGGAACTCCTGAAACAACTCAGTTCAGCCACATTTGCACTTAAAATCATAGCAAATCTTGCGGAGCGATAATCCAGAACGTTGACATATTTTGCATCTTTTCATTCCTTAATGTCATATGCAATAATGTTCTTCATCTTGGTTGTTCAAAAACGGGCTCTGAGAATAATATGTGGTCCTCATACATCTTGTAGACATCTGTTTGAGTTTGGCATTCTGACTACTGCTTCACAGTATGTTTATTTCCTCACAAAGATTGTTGTAAATAATCTACTACAGATGAAAAGGAACAACGACGTACATAATTACAATACCAGAAGGCAAAATTACATTCATTACTTCTACATTAGAGCTGCCTGCAGTACAAAAAGGAGTGCCCAATGCTGCGACTAAAAGTTTTGACCACTTATCCAGTGAGTTAAAATGCATGAGATACAGAACGTAAAATCTGAAAGCAGTTCGAAAAAGTTTCTGCTTGACAACTCCTTTTATTCCATAGAAGAATTTCTGTTATTGTAATGTGTAAGAGCCAATGGCTTATGATCACATGATGTAATGTGAAATACAGGGTGATTCACGAAAGAATCCGATCATTGTAATATGTTATTCTGCTAGTAACACTAAAGTAAAAATTCATACAAAAATAAGTCCGCAAATGTTTAATTATTGAGTTAAAGATAGTAAAATATCTCGCCTGAAATTTACCAACTTCGCTAATATGAAACAATCGCAAGATTCTACGAGATTAAAGTAAAGCGCGATTTCCATTTATTCTGTTGTTACTGATCTGGTGAACCTAATAGAACATGTCCCAGACGTGTATCTGCAGTAGTTTTCCAGAACACTCAGAGTAGCAAAGAAGTAATTTCGTAAAATTTTTAACTTATTAACTACTTCACTCAGTTTGTTTTTCAAATTCCAGACGACAGCACAAAGTTTTCAGCAGAAGTCGTAGAGTTGGAAAAGTGATGGTAATAAACACCATTTCGGCGTATTCCTCTGTCATAAATTTTAAAGGCATCCCTATTTCATAAATAATCTACAAACTACAACAGTTACTATGTGGTTTCACTTAAATACACTGCTGTTATGATGTTCTTTCGCTGAACAGTACAGAAAACTAACTCGTTTCAAGGTTAGGAAACGACTGAAACAACTCACTAACGGTTGCCAACAATGAAGTAAACGTTTCTACATTTTAAATGGAAAGTAAACAAATTTACCTGAATAATAATCTTTGTTCTCTGGATGTTCTGGAAGAATACTGCAGATACACGTCTGGGACATGTTTTATTAGATTCACCAGACCAATAATACCCAAATAAACTGAAATTGTGCTTTATTTTAACCTCATACAGATTTGCGATGGCGTCATTTTAGCGAAGTTGCTGAATTTCAGACAAAATCTTTTACTAGTCATAACATAAACAAAAGCAAAACGAGGATAATGGAATGTAGTCGAATTAAGTCGTGGGATGCTGAGGGAATTAGATTAGGAAATGAGACGCTTAAAGTAGAAACGGAGTTATGCTATTTAGGGAGCAAAATAACTGATGATGGTCGAAGTAGAGAGGATATAAAATGTAGACTGACAATGGCAAGGAAAGCGTTTCTGAAGAAGAGAAATTTGTTAACATCGAGTATAGATTTAAGTGTCAGGAAGTCGTTTCTGAAAGCATTTGTATGGAGTGTACCTCTGTATGGAAGCGAAACGTGGACAATAAATAGTTTAGACTAGAAGAGAATAGAAGCTTTCGAAATGTGGTGCTACAGAAGAATGCTGAAGATTAGATGGGTAGATCACATAACTAATGAGGAGGTATTGAATAGAATTGGGGAGAGAGGAGTTTGTGGCTCAACTTGACGAGAAGAAGGGATCGGTTGGTAGGACATGTTCTGAGGCATCAAGGGATCACAAATTTAGCATTGGAGGGCAGCGTGCAGGGTAAAAATCGTAGAGGGAGACCAAGAGATGAATACACTAAGCAGATTCAGAAGGATGTAGGTTGCAGTAGGTACTGGGAGATGAAGAAACTTGCACAGGATAGGGTAGCATGGAGAGCTGCATCAAACCAGTCTCAGGACTGAAGACCACAACAACAACAACAACATGATTATATGAACTTTTTCCTTTAGTTTTACTTGTGGAATAACATATTATTTGCATATCTTTGTGAATGCCCCATATATGGAACCTCTAGTTAAATTTAGGGGAAGATCTGTCAACCATGATATTGCCACAAAAAATCAACAAAATAAAATGTTAGTGTTCACTGATTCACACTAATGCTACTTTGGTTACTGAAGGGAATATACTTCTCTTTGTATCAGGGAGGCATCCCATAGCATCAAAACAGCAACAGGAGCCAAGGGTGTTTGCTGTCTGAGTAGAGCTCACAACAGAAGAGTGGTTGCTCTCTAGAGGAGGAACGGGAAGAGGGCAGAGCTGATGAAGGAAAGGAATCCTTATTATAAATGGAGGAGGAGCTGGGAAGTGGCTCCGCCATTACTTAGGGCGGCCGCGATAAAAGCTGCGGCCGGTTCTGCGGCTGCGGCTGCGGTCGCGGGCGATAGCATCGCGGCAGTCAGTATTTCTTGCTGTGGGGCGCGCATTACGGCTGGCGCGGACGAGATGGGCGGGGCGCGGGGCTGCCTGTCACTGGTGGGGGAGGGAAGGGGTGGGGGAGGCGCCCGACTGCTCGGCTCCGGCGTCGCGACGCGTCGGCGCCTGCCTGCCGGGGCCGTTGTCGGCTGCCACTGCGCCGCGCTCTGCTGGGAGCACTCTCTGCGGAGAGCGGCCAGCTTTTTTGGCAGCGCGAGCCAGTGAGTGGCATCCAGTGGGGCAGAGCCATTATCAGCGGCGCCATGAAACGTGCTTCCACACTGGCGAAAAAGGAAAAAATTGACCATGTGAATTAATCACGAGACACATTACTTTCGATTCTACATCAACTAAAGTGTCACCTATATACTGTTTGTTCTACAACAGTTTCAGTATGACATCGAAGTTTCTCTAGGCGATGATGTTATTGTGGTCTTCAGTCCAGCGACTGGTTTGATGCAGCTCTCCATGATACTCTATCCTGTGCAAGCCTCTTCATCTCCCAGTACCTACTACAACCTACATCCTTCTGAATCTGTTTAGTGTATTCATCTCCCTCTACGATTTTTACCCTCCACGCTGCCCTCCAATACTAAATTA
Source organism: Schistocerca nitens (assembly GCF_023898315.1). Classification (NCBI taxonomy): domain Eukaryota; kingdom Metazoa; phylum Arthropoda; class Insecta; order Orthoptera; family Acrididae; genus Schistocerca; species Schistocerca nitens. The sequence goes on along the minus strand of NC_064614.1, from coordinate 132,831,413 downwards.
GTTATTCCTTGATGCCTCAGAATATGTCCTACCAACCGATCCCTTATTCTAGTCAAGTTGTGCCACAAATTTCTCCCCAATTCTATTCAATACCTCTTGATTAGTTATGTGATCTACCCATCTGATCTTCAGCATTCTTCTTTAGCACCACATTTCGAAAGCTTCTATTCTCTTCAAGTCTAAACTATTTATCGTCCACGTTTCGCTTCCATATATGGCTACACTCCATACAAATACTTTCAGAAACGACTTCCTGACACTTAAAACTATACTCGATGTTAACAAATTTCTCTTCTTCAGAATCGCTTTCCTTGCCATTGCCAGTCTACATTTTATATCCTCTCTGCTTCGACCATCATCAGTTATTTTGCTCCCCAAATAGCAAAACTCCTTTACTACTTTAAGTGTCTCATTTCCTAATCTAATTCCCTCAGCATCACCCAATTTAATTCGACTACATTCCATTATCCTCGTTTTGCTTTTGTTGATGTTCATCTTATATCCTCCTTTCACGACACTGTCCATTCCGTTCAGCTGCTCTTCCAAGTCCTTTGCTGTCTCTGACAGAATTACAGTGTCATCGGCGAACCTCAAAGTTTTTATTTTTCTCCACGGATTTTAATTTCTACTCCGAATTTTTTTATAACCATACAGTAAAGCCGAGTGCCCGTAGGAAAAATTACAGCTGTAGTTTCCCCTTGCTCTCAGCCGTTTGCAGTACCAGCACAGCAAGGCCGTTTTGGTTAGTGTTACAAGGCCAGATCAGTCAATCATCCAGACTGTTGCTCCTGAAACTACTGAAAAGGCTGCTGCCCCTCTTCTGGCCTCTCAATAGATACTCCTCCGTTGTGGTTGCACCTACAGTACAGCTATCTGTATCGCTGAGGCACGCAAGCCTCCCCACCAACGGCAAGGACCATGATTATATCCTTATATAAAACATTCCCGGTTTGTGAAATGATATTTCAGAGAGCGCAACCAATCCAAAAATTTGTTGACTTACTCAAATCCAGACGACCATGCATATTACAAAAATGTGTGTGTGTGTTTGTGTGTTCCATATTTCCTCCTAAGCAACTGAACCGATTTGAACCAAACTTTGTACACTTATCCCTTACTGTATGGCAGTCAGAATGAGAATCCCCTGCCTATCATAGTTGCCCTTACTGTCTGGCAATAATGGCTGTCAGGGTGAGAATTCCCAACCTGTCATAGTTCACAGGCTATATCGTCATAAGCGATGAGGTGCTGGAAAAATGCCGCAATATGTATGGCATTTAAATTTATTACTTCTGTGCTACTAACTCTATTGGCAATAAATACCGCAGACAGTATGCACATACGCCGCTAAATGAACTTACAAAATTCTATCATGGTACTAAAAATAATTTAGGAGATATGACGTCATAAACATTGAGATGCGTGAAAAACTACAACATTGTGCATGACGAGTAGATTTATTACTTCTTTGTTACTAATGCAATTCGCAGCACATTTTGCAGTAACTACCCACAAATGCCGATGAATATACCTACACAGATACATTGTTGTAGGACACATAGTTCAAGAGATATGATGTTGGAAACACTGATATGCCTGAAAAAGTGGTACAACATGCTTGAAACTATAATTCATTTGTTATTTACTGTTAAGACATGTCGGGTCGGCGTAGGAAATGCCTGGTACCTGGCAGAGCTTTTGACAGCTTTCGTCTGCGAAGCCCAAATGACTGCAGGCGAAAAATATCGCCATCTGTAGAGCAATGAAGAGACGTTGCCATAGACACGTTTGCAAAACAACGCTGTAGACATGCAAAGCAGCTGCACCCAGCGTTCCGGATCTTGCTACTTACACATTTCTGCATTATGCACATTTCTTTGCACGACTGTTTTCATAATTTTAAAAGCTAGTTATTTAATAAAGCCACATGTTCCTACGTAGAAAACCTCATCTTTAGGCTAAGATGGTGGTACAAAAAATTATTAAGGAAAGACCACATTGATATCAAGGTTTTTCTTTGCTGTATTAGCATTCGAGTGTGTTCAATTACAATCATTGCTCCGGATTCTTGGGTCTTGTTAACCATTATTTATGAGGGTGGGGTACCAAGCAGAATTAGAGGCTGTGTTGAGGATTTCTTGGTTGACAGGATGCAGCATGTTGTCTAGAATGGAGAGTCATCGTCAGAAATAGAAGTAACTTCAAGCGTACACCAGGAAGTGTGTTGGGACCCTAGCTGTTCATGAAGTATAATAATGACGTTGCAAACAATGTTAGTAAATGCTTCAGATTTTTCGCGGACGATGCCGTTATCTATAATGAATTGCTACCTGTAAAAACTTGCGCAAATATCCAGTTAGATCTTGATAAGATTTAAAAATGTCGTAAATATTGGCAAATTGCTTTAAATATACAGAAATGTAAAATTATGGACTTCACCAGAAGAAAAAATGTAGTATCCTATGACTAAAATGTCAATAATACTGAATTCTTATCGATCGTCTTATACAAATACCTAGTTGAAACACATTCCTGGGATATGAAATGGAATAATCGGATAAACTCAATGTAGGAAAAGTTGCCGTCTGATTTCGGTTCATTTGCTGGATACGGGGAAAATGCAGCCGGTCTAAAAGAGAGACTGTTTATTAATCACCAGTGCGTCCTATAACAGAATACTGCTCAAGCCGTAATGTTCCTGCTAGGTCTTAAATTTGTATTACCTATGAAAGTGAGTCCGGATACGTCCCGAATTAGGAAACATGTCCGGTTAAATAGTGCTTAGACTCATGAATCAAACTAATAAGGGCATCTGACTACAAAGAGTTTGTAGAAAATTACCTGCACAGTGAACACTTACTTTCTTTTTTGCGCAACTATTTACAGTGTGCATAGAAAAAGGAAACTGAATTCAACTGAACATGAGCAGTCACACTAAAAATCTCACCCATCACAACAATGTGTAAAACAGAATGTCAAATCAAACACCTTTCAGCCGTCTTATCTCCAAACTTATTTTATTTGTCTACCAGGTTTGGCGATTTACTGCGCTATCTTCGGGCCTCTGAACGACGTGTAGGAAAATTCTACCTGCGTTTTGGTCAAAACAGGCATTCGAATACTGGCATCTGTAGATTTCTGCTTGCTATAGCGATGTGTAAAACAGGTGGTTTGAAACTCCCTGCAGTGCAGTGGGTATGTAGACCCAATGTGTAGCCGGCCGGAGTGGCCGTGCGGTTCTGGGCGCTACAGTGTGGAACCGAGCGACCACTACGGTCGCAGGTTCGAATCCTGCCTCGGGCATGGATGTGTGTGATGTCCTTAGGTTAGTTAGGTTTAATTAGTTCTAAGTTCTAGGCGACTGATGACCTCAGAAGTTAAGTCGCATAGTGCTCAGAGCCATTTGAACCATTTTTGAACCCAATGTGTAACAACAACCCACAGATCAGAAGCAGCTCATTGGAACATGTTCTGTGGAATAAAGCACTGCCTCTTTGGCAGCAGCAGCAGCATCAGCATCAGCATCTATATTTTTGTTGAAAAGCATGCAAAGAAATGCCAAATACAGTACTCATAGTAATTAGTACTCTTGTTGATACTAATTGCAGTAAGGAATCCCTAAGGATTCTCTCCATTGCTGCAGGCAGACAGTACGTTTCGCATCCAGTTCTTGTATTCCAGCTGCTGAGTATAAGCCTGCATAATTCGCCAGAATAGGAAATTAGTGGCGAGAAAAATTGATTTGAAACAATACTTGTAAATCCAGTTAATTGACTCCCAGAAAGTATCCAGTGGAACAAGAAGTTTATTGTTACCAGTAACTGTTTATTTATATCCACAACTCATTTAGAATGTTTAAACTTCCATCAGGTGGATTTACACGTGTCAGTACGACATTTTTGTGTTGTGTTAAGACTTTGGGGTAAGCTATGGCACTGCCCGGTAGAGAAACGAAAACACTATTTGAGAACATGGCTTTTGGGAGGTTTTTGGTTATAAGCTAAACGTATGTCTGAATGCAAAAATAAAACAACTAAAATAGAATACCTCCAGTGGTCACAGGCACCTTAATCTGTCGTAATACATCACATGTGAACTATCATAATTTGCAAACAAAGACGGTGTCTGGAAACTGCTAGGTGCAAAGAGCATGTAGCAAAACAGGAAAATTGTCTCGAAGTGCAAAGAATATAGAGCAAAATGATACTTTTATTTCAGAATAGGTTTCAATGGATGTGGAGATCTTTGGTTGAGTTGATGAAAATATGCATTGGAATATATATTTCACGTGGTATACAAACACTTTTCTCTCAAGTTTATATGGCTTAAATTTCATACTCGTTTATATGATCAGGTTGCAAACCTTAAGTACAATAATTATGTTGCCAACAGTGGTAAAATTATATCAAATAACATTATGGTAGGAATTCAGAGATAGAGGACGAAGGGATTACAAGGAAAATGGCTAATTGGATACGCTAGATCTGTGGGTTAGCTAAAATAACTTCTGTTACGTGTCAGAACTAAGTAAATACTGAAGTAAGACTTTTCAGGAAGTAATTCAGTCACATTAGTGGCTGTAATACAAGTTCCCAGAAAACACGCGGCACACAAATTCCAATACGAAAGAAATTCAAACAAAATATAATACCCGTCGGGTAGACCGTTCGCCTGGTGCAAGTTTTTCGATTTGACGCCACTTCGGCGACTTGCGCGTCGATGGGGATGAAAATGATGATGATTAGGACAACACAACACCCAGTCCCTGAGCGGAGAAAATCTCCGACCCAGCAGGGAATCGAACCCGGGCCCTTTGGATTGACATTCTGTCGCGCTGACCACTCAGCTACCGGGGACGGACATAATACTTACTAGTCACAAAGTATTGGAAGTATTGAAAGTAACGTAAAGGTTAAGGAGTGTGACAAACTTCAATGCACCTATTTTCCAGTGAATTAATAGCTATTTGGTTCAGTACCAAACCTTGGAACATACTTTCCTCACAAAAAAACACGAAGTCCAAATCTCCACACGTGAGCCACTAATCCAACCCAAGAACGTTACAGGATCTTTGTCATGCGAATCAAGAAAATAGTTACCCATGAACCATAGTTTACTGTGAATGATTAGCAAAGTCCTATTGCAAATGTGCTCGCATTGCACACAGCCAAGCTACATAAGACCATCTCGCCGCACAGCAAAACAACATACAGTGGCGTCAGATTCCGTAACACGACCCACCTCCAGTATGGCAGGACACAAAAGTACTTTCTTCAAACTCATGACTGCACGACTGTGTTCCCCGTTGGGGTAATAATTCCAGAATAGGCAGGTGAGTCAGAGCTCGGCCTGGAAAGCTTATGTATATGTCCCTTACTACCAGACTGGTAGAAAGTCTCTCGTGACAGGTTCAGTTCAAAATGTGTGTGAAATCTTACGGGACTTAACTGCTAAGGTCATCAGTCCCTAAGCTTACACACTACTTAACCTAAATTATCCTAAGGACAAACACACACACTCATGCCCGAGAGAGGATTCGAACCTCCGCCGGGATCAGCCGCACAATCCATGATTGGAGCGCCTCAGACCGCTCGGCTAATCCCGCGCGGCGTTCAGTTCAAGTTCAATTGCATTAAGAGGTGCTTTTTTCTTTGAATTCCTGCTAAAAACTTTTCTGAGTGCTGCCCTTATTTTTTTATTTATTTATCGTTTTAATTTTTACAAGCATGTTTTGTGTCTACTTCTTTGAGAGGTGAGACCAACATCAACAACTCAGGCAGCACACATGTCTGATTACGAATTTCTCAGGTCAATGTTTAGCCGACTATGAGGAGACTAAGAGCGAGCAAGACTCGCTCTTCAATGGTTCCGTACAAACATAATTAGGTTTTCCTTCCAGGGAATAGAGAATTTCGATGATTTTTGCTTGTGATCCGTATCTGTACTGGCAAGATATCAAAATATGTGACATTAATGGCCGTATCTTTCGACTGTAGTGGCGCAGAAGCTTAAATTGTTTACACCTCCATCGGACAGTAGACTTTAATATGTGAATTGAATTACGTCTACCCGTCCTGAGAAAAAGATGTCCTAACAGGCGGACAGTCTGTCGGTTAACATGGCACAAAGAATCTGCCAGGAAGTTTCATATCAGCGCACACTGCGCTGCAGTGTGAAAATCTCATTCTGGAAACATCCCCCAGGCTGTGGCTGTGGCAATATCCTTTCTTTCAGGAGTGCTAGTTCTGCAAGGTTCGCAGGAGAGCTTCTGTAAAGTCTGGAAGGTAGGAGACGAGGTACTGGCAGAAGTAAAGCTGTGAGGACGGGGCGTGAGTCGTGCTTGGGTAGCTCAGATTGTAGAGCACATGCCCGCGAAAGGCAAAGGTCCCGAGTTCGAGTCTCGGTCCGCACACGGTTTTAATCTGCCAGGAAGTTTCATGACATAAAGATATTTTTTGTGTGATATTATCACAAATTACCGGCTTTCGAATTTTTCAGGTCCCTTACCTGAGTAGGTGAAAACAGAACCCGTACGGGATCTCTTTGCTGTTCGTCCGCCTGTCTGTCTGACTGTCAGTCTATGTCTGACTGTTAAGAACCTTTTTTCTCAGGGCGTGTAGCCATATACAGCTGAAATTTATGTCACATACTAAAGTCTGTGGCCCCATGGCGGAGTAATACGTGTAAGCTCCTAAGTCAATGCAGTTAATAGATACGGCCATTTATGTCACATAGTTTGACTCTCGCAATCTCATTCATCAGAACTCGTAGGATACTTCCCACTGGCCTAGAATCATAACACTTGGCAATAAGAAAGACTTCACTGTAGAAGTAAACGGAGAAATCCGAAATTGTTAGTTTGTAACTATATCGCACGAAAAACTTTTTTTGTTGTTGTTATTTGTCATCCGTCTATCTATCTGTCCGTCCGTCTGTTAAGACCACTTTGTCTCGGAGGCACGCAGATGTATCAAGTTTTTATATATGCGACATGCTAAGGTCTACGGTTTCTTATAAAAGACTTACGCTTGTAAGTCAATCCAGTCAAAAGATACGGCCATTTACGCCACATATTTTGATACTCGCAAACTCACTCATCAAAACCTAAACGGTACTTTCGGTCGAGCTAGAATCATCAAATTTGGCAGAAAGCGAGGTTTTACACTACAATTTACTGGAAAAACCTGCCAGGTCCGCAGGATTCGCACTCTGAAGATTCCCTACAAACTTAACTAACCTAATTATGTATGTAGACAGTTCATCTGTCCCGGTAATAGAGAATCTCGATTTTTGCAAATTGGTTCAAATGGCTCTAAGCACTATGGGACTTGCGGATGTCGTGGTGTTAACAATGGTACATCTGAGGTCATCAGTCCCCTAGACGTTAGAACTACTTAAACCTAACTAACCTAAGGACATCACACACATCCATGCCCGAGGCAGAATTCGAACCTGCGACCGTAGCAGCAGCGCGGTTCCGGACTGAAGCGCCTAGAACCGCTCGGCCACTCCGGCCGACTGTAAAGGAGCCCCTTCCATTGTTAGTTAGCAACAAACTCACAACAATTATTGTTTTCTCTCCTCATATAATCTCCCTGCATTTTATTGTTTATGATCTTCAACTTTACTGTATGATTAAATGATGATGGCGTCCTCTTGGGTAAAATATTCCGGAGGTAAAATAGTCCCCCACTCGGATCTCTGGGCGGGGACTACTCAAGAGGACGTCGTTATCAGGAGAAAGAAAACTGGCATTCTACGGATCGGAGCGTGGAATGTCAGATCCCTTAATCGGGCAGGTAGGTTAGAAAATTTAAAAAGGGAAATGGATAGGTTAAAGTTAAATATAGTGGGAATTAGTGAAGTTCGGTGGCAGGAGGAACAAGACTTTTGGTCAGGTGATTAAAGGGTTATAAATACAAAATCAAATAGGGGTAATGCAGGAGTAGGTTTAATAATGAAGAAAAAAATAGGAGTGCGGGTTAGCTACTACAAACAGCATAGTGAACGCATTATTGTGGCCAAGATAGAAATGGTTCAAATGGCTCTGAGCACTATGGGACTCAACTGCTGAGGTCATAAGTCCCCTAGAACTTAGAACTATTTAAACCTAACTAACCTAAGGACAACACACACATCCATGCCCGAGGCAGGATTCGAACCTGCGACCGTAGCGGTCGCGCGGTTCCAGACTGTAGCGCCAGAACCGCTCGGCCACCAGCGGCCGGCGACAAGATAGACACAAAGCCCATGCCTACTGCAGCAGTACAAGTTTATATGCTAACTAGCTCTGCAGATGATGAAGAAATTGATGAAATGTAAGACGAGATAAAAGAAATTATTTAGGTAGTGAAGGGAGACGAAAATTTAATACTCATGGGTGACTGGAATTCGTCAGTAGGAAAAGGGAGAGAAGGAAACATAGTAGGTGAATATGGATTGGGGGGAAGAAATGAAAGAGGAAGCCGCCTTGTAGAATTTTGCACAGAGCATAACTTAATCATAGCTAACACTTGGTTCAAGAATCATAAAAGAATGTTGTATACCCGGAAGAATCCTGGAGATACTAAAAGGTATCGGATAGATTATATAATGGTAAGACAGAGATTTAGGAACCAGGTTTTAAATTGTAAGACATTTCCAGGGGCAGATGTGGATTCGGACCACACTGTATTGGTTATGAACTGCAGATTGAAACTGAAGAAACTGCAAAAAGGTGGGAATTTAAGGAGATGAGACCTGGATAAACTGAAAGAACCAGAGGTTGTAGAGAGTTTCAGGGAGAGCATAAGGGAACAATTGACAGGAATGGGGGAAAGAAATACAGTAGAAGAAGAATGGGTAGCTCTGAGGGATGAAGTAGTGAAGGCAGCAGAGGATCAAGTAGGTAAAAAGACGACGGCTAATAGAAATGCTTGGGTAACAGAAGAAATATTGAATTTAATTGATGAAAGGAGAAAATATAAAAATGCAGTAAATGAAGCAGGCAAAAAGGAATACAAACGTCTCAAAAATGATATCGACAGGAAGTGGAAAATGGCTAAGCAGGGATGGCTAATGTAAGGATGTAGAGGCTTGTGTCACTAGGGGTAAGATAGATACTGCCTACAGGAAAATTAAAGAGACCTTTGGAGAGAAGAGAACCACTTGTATGAATATCAAGAGCTCAGATGGCAACCCAGTTCTAAGCAAAGAAGGGAAGGCAGAAAGGTGGAAGGAGTATATCGAGGGTTTATACAAGGGCGATGTACTTGAGGACAATATTATGGAAATGGAAGAGGACGTAGATGAAGATGAAATGGGAGATAAGATACTGCGTGAAGAGTTTGACAGAGCACTGAGTCGAAACAAGGCCCCAGGAGTAGACAACATTCCATTAGAACTACTGATGGCCTTGGGAGAGCCAGTCATGACAAAACTCTACCATCTGGTGAGCAAGATGTATGAGACAGGCGAAATACCCACAGACTTCAAGAAGAATATAATAATTCCAATCCCAAAGAAAGCAGGTGTTGACAGATGTGAAAATTACCGAACTATCAGTTTAATAAGTTCAAAATGGTTCAAATGGCTCTGAGCACTATGGAACTCAACTGCTGAGGTCATAAGTCCCCTAGAACTTAGAACTAGTTAAACCTAACTAACCTAAGGACATCACAAACATCCATGCCCGAGGCAGGATTCGAACCTGCGACCGTAGCGGTCTGGCGGTTCCAGACTGCAGCGCCTTTAACCGCACGGCCACTTCGGCCGGCAGTTTAATAAGTCACGGCTGCAAAATACTAACGCGAATTCTTTACAGACGAATGGAAAAACTGGTAGAAGCGGACCTCGGGGTAGATCAGTTTGGATTCCGTAGAAATGTTGGAACACGTGAGGCAATACTGACCTTACGACTTAGAAGAAAGATTAAGAAAAGGCAAACCTACGTTTCTAGCATTTGTAGACTTAGAGAAAGCTTTTGACAACGTTAACTGGAATACTCTCTTTCAAACTCTGAGGGTGGCAGGGGTAAAATACAAGGAGCGAAAGGCTATTTACAATTTGTGCAGAAACCAGATGGCAGTTATAAAGAGTCGAGGGGCATGAAAGGGAAGCAGTGGTTGGGAAAGGAGTGAGACAGGGTTGTAGCCTCTCCCCGATGTTATTCAATCTGTATATTGAGCAAGCAGTAAAGGAAACAAAAGAAAAATTCGGGGTAGGTATTAAAATTCATGGAGAAGAAGTAAAAACTTTGAGGTTCGCCGATGACATTGTAATTCTGTCAGAGACAGCAAAGGACTTGGAAGAGCAGTTGAACGGAATGGACAGTGTCTTGAAACGAAGATATAAGATGAACATCAACAAAAGCAAAACGAGGATAATGGAATGTAGTCAAATTAAATCGCGTGATGCTGAGGGGATTAGATTAGGAAATGAGATACTTAAAGTAGTAAAGGAGTTTTGCTATTTAGGGAGTAAAATAACTGATGATGGTCGAAGTAGAGAGGATATAAAATGTAGACTGGCAATGGCAAGGAAATCGTTTCTGAAGAAGAGAAATTTGTTAACATCTAGTATAGATTTAAGTGTCAGGAAGTCGTTTCTGAAAGTATTTGTATGGTATGTAGCCACGTATGGAAGTGAAACATGGACGATAACCAGTTTGGACAAGAAGAGAATAGAAGCTTTCGAAATGTGGTGCTACAGAAGAATGCTGAAGATAAAGTGGGTAGATCACGAACTAATGAGGAGGTATTGAATAGGGTTGGGGAGAAGAGAAGTTTGTGGCACAACTTGACTAGAAGAAGGGATCGGTTGGTAGGACATGTTTTGAGGCATCAAGGGATCACAAATTTAGCATCGGAGGGCAGCGTGGAGGGTAAAAATCGTAGAGGGAGACCAAGAGATGAATACAGCAAGCAGATTTTGAAGGATGTAGGTTGGAGTAGGTACTGGGAGATGAAGAAGCTTGCACAGAATAGAGTAGTATGGAGAGCTGCATCAAACCAGTCTCAGGACTGAAGACCACAACAACAACAACATATTCAACTCTTTTACTATCATAAGTTAACCTTCCAACATTCTTTTGTATATTTTTTACTTTGTTTTAATATCTATATCTACATCTGCATGATTACTCTGCAGTTCACAATTAAGTGCCTAGCAGAAGGTTCATCGAGCCACCTTCAAGCTATTTCTCTACCGTTCCACTCTCGAACAGCGCGCGGTACAAACGAACATTTAAATCTTTCTATGCGAGTTCTCATTTCTCTATGCATTAAATATGAAACACGTGAAGCTTTTTTTATTCGCGAAAGTTTTTCCTTGCTGCAGTGTATGAAATCGAACGAGAGCGCTCACCTTTGTGTGTGTGTGTGTGTGTGTGTGTGAGAGAGAGAGAGAGAGAGAGAGAGAGAGAGAGAGAGAGGGGGGGGAGGAGAGGTAGGGAGGGAGCGAGGTAGGGAGTGAGCGAGGGAGGGAGGCATAGAGGGAGGGAGGGAGAGAGATCTTTGATCCTTTCGCGGAAGATGGGTAATGATATGATTCTTTTGTATGTCTAAATGGAACATATTCAACTCCTGAAGAAAAGACAACTTAACACCATAGCTGCTGTTAACTTATTGGCTTACTAATGTCGGGCTTTGCCCGTTTTCACAAGCCACCTATTGCAGAGAATAAAATTTGTTATGAGTGGAGGTGTAGAATACGGGTAATAAAGGCATCAATGATGAAATGTTTCGTATGGTAACTATTCACGTATTTGTGTTTTAAGACATGGTTGGTGTCGACAGTTCTGTTCATGTCATGTATCATATCTGAGTTAAAAGGAGTCACAGATGTAATTACACCTTACGGTATAATGTGAATGTATGTGCGTAATATACACTAATCAGCCAGAACATTTTAACAACCTACCTGATAGCCGATATGTCCACCTTTGGCACAGATAAAAGCAGCGAAACGTCGTAGAATGGAACCAATGAGGCCTTCATAGGTCACTGGAGGGAGTGGGCACCACACCTGCACACGAAAGTCACATAATTCCCGTAAATTCCGGGAGGGGGCCGATGAACTCTGACACCACGTTCCATCCCATCCCAGATGTGTACGATCGATTTCACATCTGGTGAGTTCGCGGCCAGCACATCAATTGGAATTGGCCGCTGTGTTCCTTGAACCACACCGTCGCTTTCCTGGCCTTCTGACATGACGCATTATCTTGCTGAAAAATGCCACTGCCTTCGGGAAACATGATTGTCATGAAGGGATGTACGCAATCTGTAACCGGGGTACCATACACCTTGGCCATCATGGTCCTTGCACGAGCTCCACTGGACACATGTATGCTCACTTAAATGTTCCACAGAGCATAAAGGAGCCGCCGCCAACTTGTCTCTGTCCCTCAGTACAGGTGTCAAGGAGCTATTCCCCTGGACGACGATGGATTCCCGCTTTCCCATCGGCATGATGAAGAAGGCATAGGGAATCAAAAATGTTCAAATGTATGTGAAATCTTATGGGACTTAACTGCTAAGGTCATCAGTCCCTAAGCTTACACACTACTTAACCTAAATTATCCTAAGGACGAACACACACACACACCCATGCCCGAGGGAGTACTCGAACCTCCGCTGGGACCAGCCACACAGTCCATGATTGCAGCACCCTAGACCGCTAGGCTAATCCCGCGCGGTGCATCGGGAATCATCAGACTATGGAACGACCTGCCACTGCGTCAACGCCCATTGCCTATGATCACGTGACCATTTCAGTTGTAGTTGCCGATGTCATGGTGTTAACATTGATACATGTGTGGATTATCGTTGCAGAGCCCCATAGTTAAGAGCGTTTGGTGCACTGTGTGTTTACACATACACTTGTATTCTGTCCAGCATTAAGGGGAATTAGAATTTCCCATTCAAACTCCCCTTAACGCTGGACAGAATATATATAAATATATAAAATTTTTACATGCAGTAGTTCAAGATCTAATAAAATCTGTAATTTTTTATATAGAAGGCTGTGGATTGCTGTGTTATAAAGGTCTTGTCCAGGAGCGCATGGGCACCAGGTTGAGGAAGTTGAAACAAAGGTTGAGAGACAAGAAAGTTTCTGATGGTAAAACAATAAGAGGCAGGCTGATAGGCAAAATGATCGATGAACTACAACAGTATTATGGGATGGCTATTAGAAATAATATTGAGGATTGTTGAAAATGGAGCAGGCAGTGTGGGCTACCTTCTTCCACAGATTGTCAACTGATGAAATACCAGTACACCACCTTTGTCTTCCTGGACCTGATTCGTGGTGCAATTACCGTAATGCCCAGTACTCAAACAGTTCATACAGCCGTAAATATTGCATCCCAGCAGCAGTCATGGGCATCATAAAACCTATTTACAGAGACCTGGCAAATCCTGAACTACTGAAGAAGTGTCTGCATGGTCAGACTCAAAATCTCGATGAGTCGTTCAATAATCTTATATGAAATCGCTTACAAAAAATGTTTTTTGTTGGAATGAAGGCACAACAGTGGGCGGTCAGTGATGCTGTTATTGCTTTTAATGATGGCAACATTGGTAGGGTGAAAGTTCTACAGCATATGGGAATTAATACGGGAGCAAACTGCATCAGAGAACTTGAACGGATGGACAAGGTTCGCATTGGTAAAGCAGAGTATACAGCATAGTTGGCCACTAAGGAGTCCAGAAAGAAGAAAAAACTTGGAAAACGATCAAGAGGATGAGTAAAGTATGGTGCAGTGTGCTTCTGAGTGACTAATAATAAAAAATTAAGCATATACTAAGTGAGTTACAGTATTCTGAAACTCCAGAAGCCGTTCCTGAAAATTTTAGTTTTTTGTTGCATTTTTCCCTAAATCTCAGAAACCACTTCGAGTAGAGTATCAAATTTTCGGGGAGTAATAACATGCATATCCTGAATCTCCCCCGCCCCCCCCCTCCCCCATGAACCATGGACCTTGCTGTTGGTGGGGAGGCTTACGTGCCTCAACGACACAGATAGCCGTACCGTAGGTGCAACCACAACGGAGGGGTATCTGTTGAGAGGCCAGACAAACGTTTGGTTACTGAAGAGAGGCAGCAGCCTTTTCAGTAGTTGCAGGGGCAACAGTCTGGATGATTGACTGATCTGGCCCTGTAACACTAACCAACACGGCCTTGCTGTTGTGGTATTGCGAACAGCTGAAAGCAAGGGGAAACTACAGCCGTAATTTTTTCCGAGGGCATACAGCCTTACTGTATAATTAAATGATGATGGCGTCCTCTTGGGTAAAATATTCCGGAGGTAAAATAGTCCCCAATTCGGATCTCCGGCGGGGACTACTCAAGAGGACGTCGTTATCAGGAGAAAGAAAACTGGCATTCTACGGATCGGAGCGTGGAATGTCAGATCCCTTAATCGGGCAGGTAGATTAGAAAATTTAAAAAGGGAAATGGATAGGTTAAAGTTAGACATAGTGGGAATTAGTGAAGTTCGGTGGCAGGAGGAACAAGACTTTTGGTCAGGTGAATACAGGGTTATAAATACAAAATCAAATAGGGGTAATGCAGGAGTAGGTTTAATAATGAATAAAAAAGTAGGAGTGCGGGTAAGCTACTACAAACAGCATAGTGAACGCATTATTGTGGCCAAGATAGACACGAAGCCCACGCCTACTACAGTAGTACAAGTTTATATGGCAACTAGCTCTGCAGATGATGAAAAAATTGATGAAATGTATGATGAGATAAAAGAAATTATTCAGGTAGTGAAGGGAGGCGAAAATTAATAGTCATGGGTGACTGGAATTCGAGAGTAGGAAAAGGGAGAGAAGGAAATGTAGTAGGTGAATATGGATTGGGGCTAAGAAATGAAAGAGCAAGCCGCCTGGTAGAATTTTGCACAGAGCATAACTTAATCATAGCTAACACTTGGTTCAAGAATCATGAAAGAAGGTTGTATACATAGAAGAACCTTGGAGATACTAGAAGGTATCAGATAGATTATATAATGGTAAGACAGAGATTTAGGAACCAGGTTTTAAATTGTAAGACATTTCCAGGGGCAGATGTGGACTAAGACCACAATGTATTGGTTATGAACTGTAGATTAAAACTGAAGAAATTGCAAAAAGGTGAGAATTTAAGGAGATGGGACCTGGATAAACTGACTAAACCAGAGGTTGTACAGAGTTTCAGGGAGAGCATAAGGGAACAACTGACAGGAATGGGGGAAAGAAATACAGTAGAAGAAGAATGGGTAGCTCTGAGGGATGAAGTAGTGAAGGCAGCAGAGTATCAAGTAGGTAAAAAGACGGGAGCTAGTAGAAATCCTTGAGTAACAGAAGATATATTGAAATTAATTGATGAAAGGAGAAAATATAAAAATGCAGTAACTGAAGCAGGCAAAAAGGAATACAAACGTCTCAAAAATGAGATCGACAGGAAGTGCAAAATGGCTAAGCAGGGATGGCTAGAGGACAAGTGTAAAGATGTAGAGGCTTATCTCACTAGGGGTAAGATAGATACTGCCTACAGGAAAATTAAAGAGACATTTGGAGAAAAGAGAGCCACTTGTATGAATATCAAGAGCTCAGATGGAAACCCAGTTCTAAGCAAAGAAGAGAAAGCAAAAAGGTGGAAGGAGTATATAGAGGGTCTATATAAGGGCGATGTGTTTGAGGACAATATTATGGAAATGGAAGAGGACGTAGATGAAGATGAAATGGGAGATACGATACTGCGTGAAGAGTTTGACAGAGCACTGAAAGACCTGAGTCGAAACAAGGCCCCGGGAGTAGACAACATTCCATTAGAAGTACTGACGGCCTTGGGAGAGCCAGTGCTGACAACCGGCCATTGTGGCCGAGCGGTTCTAGGCGCTTCAGTCTGGAACCGCGCGACCGCTACGGTAGCATGTTCGAATCCTGCCTCGGGCATGGATGTGTGTGATGTCCATTAGGTTGGTTAGGATTAAGTAGTTCTATGTTCAAGGGGACTGATGACCTCAGATGTTAAGTCCCATAGTGTTCAGAACCATTTAAACCAGTCCTGACAAAATACTACCATCTGGTGAGCAAAATGTATGCGACAGGCGAAATACCCTCAGACTTCAAGAAGAATATAATAATTCCAATCCCAAAGAAAGCAGGCGTTGACAGATGTGAAAATTACCGAACTATCAGTTTAATAAGTCACGGCTGCAAAATACTAACGCGAATTCTTTACAGACGAATGGAAAAACTGGTAGAAGCCGACCTCGGGGAAGATCAGTTTGGATTCCGTAGAAATGTTGGAACACGTGAGGCAATACTGACCTTACGACTTAGAAGAAACATTAAGGAAAGGCAAACCTACGTTTCTAGCATTTGTAGACTTAGAGAAGCTTTTGACAATGTTGACTGGAATTCTCTCTTTCAAATTCTAAAGGTGGCAGGGGTAAAATACAGGGAGCGAAAGGCTATTTACAATTTGTGCAGAAACCAGATGGCAGTTATAAGAGTCGAGGGGCATGAAAGGGAAGCAGCGGTTGGGAAGGGAGTGAGACAGGGTTGTAGCCACTCCCCGATGTTATTCAATCTGTATACTGAGCAAGCTGTAAAGGAAACAAAAGAAAAAATCGGAGTAGGTATTAGAACCCATGGAGAAGAAATGAAAACTTTGAGGTTCGCCGATGACATGGTAATTCTGTCAGAGACAGCAAAGGACTTGGAAGAGCAGTTGAACGGAATGGATGGTTTCTTGAAGGGAGGATATAAGATGAACATCAACAAAAGCAAAACGAGGATAATGGAATGTAGTCGAATTAAGTCAGCTGATGCTGAGGGAATTAGATTAGGAAATGAGACACTTAAAGTAGTGAAGGAGTCTTGCTATTTGGGGAGCAAAATAACTGATGATGGTCGAAGTAGAGAGGATATAAAATGTAGACTGGCAATGGCAAGGAAAGCGTTTCCCGAAGAAGAGAAATTTGTTAACATCGAGTATAGATTTAATTGTCAGGAAGTCGTTTCTGAAAGCGTTTGTATGGAGTGTACCTCTGTATGGAAGTTAAACGTGGACGATAAATAGTTTGGACAGGAAGAGAATAGAAGCTTTAGAAATGTGGTGCTACAGAAGAATGCTGAAGATTAGAGGGGTAGATCACATAGCTAATGAGGAGGTATTGAATAGAATTGGGGAGAATAGGAGTTTGTGGCACAACTTGACAAGAAGGGACTGGTTGGTAGGACATGTTATGAGGCATCAAGGGATCACAAATTTAGCGTTGGAGGGCAGCGTGGAAGAGTAAAAATCGTAGAGGGAGACCAAGAGATGAATACACTAAGCAGACTCAGAAGGGTGTAGGTTGCCGTAAGTACTGGGAGATGAAGAAGCTTGCACAGGATAGAGTAGCATGGAGAGCTGCATCAAACCAGTCTCAGGACTGAAGACCACAACAACAACCTCCTGAGTCTACTGAACTAAAAGAAGAACGTAATGTTATGTATAATTAAAATTATTTAGGGTAACATACAAAAAAGTTCACAGTTTTAACCGTGTAGTTAAAAAATTGTATTTCTGAAAGCAGTGGCTGAAATCCAATTATTGTAGTTCAGTGGTCTCAGGACATACAGTTTAATGCCCTGTAAGAGTTTCATGTCAATGGGTACAGTGGTTCCTGAAATACAGGGAAGCAAAGTGACTAAATTTAACACTGTCGGGATAGGGCTTTCCAACTCCCCTTTGAGTCTGATGTTAGTTCCACCCCAGCTCGCAGCTCGTCCTGTGTTACCAGTATTCCCAGCCTAAAACGTCCGAAATCTGTATGATGGGTGGCTACCCCACCCCACGACCTCTGAACGGGGTTTCACTTTGGTTCCACCACTTGTTGGAGACACTCAACACAGCAGTCCTCGAACACCTCACAAGTCGTGCAGTTTCCGAAATGCTCGTACCGAGCCTCCAGGCCATCACAATCTGCCCTCGGTCAAACTCAGATAGATCGCGTACCTTCCCCATTCTACACACAAACAGCACACTCACCGGTACTGCATGCACCGTGCGTGTGTCTGACTACCAGTCGTTCCTCTCCAGGTAACCCTGCTATCGCCTTGACGGGTTTAT
Organism: Schistocerca nitens; assembly: GCF_023898315.1. Classification (NCBI taxonomy): domain Eukaryota; kingdom Metazoa; phylum Arthropoda; class Insecta; order Orthoptera; family Acrididae; genus Schistocerca; species Schistocerca nitens. The sequence goes on along the minus strand of NC_064614.1, from coordinate 132,813,324 downwards.
ATCGGTAGTAGATCGGTGGTCTCAATGTTCTGGTTGACCAGTGTAGATTTTTCTTAGCTGTGGTACCTACGTTATCCAACATGATTTGATCGACGTGCCAACAATACTGTATACACAATGGGGAATTCGTTCTTATTGTATTAAACTGTCTGTCACGCTGGCTCATCTGTTGTAGGTGTTATCGTAATTTTGACAGATGTTGGTGCAAAGAATTTTATTATAAGGTCCTCACATAATCTCTGACACTTTCAGATTACTTCGCTATTGTATTAATGTTACTGAATGTTCAGTGTGGGACACAGTCTTCTATCACATCATAGTTGTACAGCCTGCATCTCGTGGTCGTGCGGTAGCGTTCTCGCTTCCCACGCCCGGGTTTCCGGGTTCGTTTCCCGGCGGGGTCAGGGATTTTCTCTGCCTCGTGATGGCTGGGTGTTGTGTGCTGTACTTAGGTTAGTTAGGTTTAAGTAGTTCTAAGTTCTAGGGGACTTATGACCACAGCAGTTGAGTCCCATAGTGCTCAGAGCCATTTGACCCATAGTTGTACAATTTCCTTTTGCAGCACTATTTAAGAGCAAACACTGTTTTATTCTTGTTTTAATGGAAACCATATATGGCAGTAGGCCATTATTACGGTGCTAAAATTTTCAGGGTATAGTCTGTCGTCTCCTATTTGGTGAGTTATTAAGGTAGGATGGAGTGCAATTCATATGCTGATTAAGGTGTTATTGATAATTTCTATGAATCATTTGTGGTGGAGTATTTGGAGATTAATGCCGGACGAAGTGTATTTCATTTGTTGATTAGCATGCTAACGAAATTTTCTATGCTTTCTTTGCTGTACAATTCTGTATGTTAATTTAGCGTTTTACACATTCACACATAACAAAATTATGTTATCTGTAATGGGTGACTTGTGAAAATGGCCAACTCCCGAAAGTAGTTAGGCAGTAAATAAACAGCAGCTTTGGTGTTAAAAGGTCTTTTCTTCAATATTTGAGAGCTACAAGACGCGACATACTGAAAACATTTACATTCGTGTCCTATTACGAAAATGACTGAATGCACAAGAATGCTATTTCTTGAAAGGTATACACACAGAAGAGCATTTCCCGTAGCACTCAGTGTCAACCGCTGAATTCGCTGCGAGGAATGCCAGCCACAGATAACATCGAATCAATATCGATTCCTTGATACAGTAGCGTGACATACAAATGTCTGAGGTCGTAATTCCCCGTTCCATAATAACCTTTACCGTACAACAATTTTGTATTCAGCAGCTACAACGGTTTTTCTTGTTCATAGTTATAGTGCTAAGAACAATACATGGTAGCTACTACCGACGTTAGAACAAAATTACCTACAGGAGAAGTAATAGTCTTGTGTCCTTTCCTTTCATAACAGTACTTTTTAGCTACATACAGTTTATCGTATCGTACTTCTGCAGAAGCGGCAAAACAGAGCTGGTAAAACCGACGCCTTCGAAGCTACAATCGCTTATAGTAACTGGAACTCAGTATCCTTTGAAGTGCGACATAAATCGAATAACTTCATTATGCGAGGTGTGAAAGAAAAGTAATAAGCCTGACAAAACTGCTAGCGATGTGGCAACGCTGTGTTGTTCTGCTTGTGTAGGCCGGTGTGTTCAGTCCTTACAGATGTTCAGTCCGAGTTTTAGTTCCGTACAGCCACCAAATGATTTTTGAGAGCGCCATCAGTGAAGTTGTGTTTTTATTGTGTGTTACGAAAATGGTACAGTGCAGTTTAGAGCAACGTTATGCCATAAATTTTTGTGTTAAACTCGGAGAATCTTCGAGTGTGACCGTTGAAAAGTTGAAACAGGCCAATGGGGAACATCCCTTATCAATGGCACAGGTTATTCTCTGCCGCATATCATTTGTGAAAGGCCGAGAACGCGCTGAAGATGAACCTCGCTTAAACTTCAAACACCTATGAAAACGTTGAAATCGGACGTGCTATTGTGCGATCAGACCGACGTTTAACAGTAAGGACGATGGGTGACCTTAACACTTTCTACATCTACATTTACTCAGATATTCAGCAAGCCACCGTACGTTGCGTGGCGGAGGGTACGACGCACCACAATTTTTCATTTGCTTTCATTCGCTTGCAGAGCGAGGGAAAAACGACTGACTGTATGCCTCCGTATCAGCCCTAATTTATCATATATTTTTTTGTGGTCCTGTGGTAGTAGAATTGTTCGGCAGTCAGCTTCAAATTCAGGCTCTCTAAATTTTCTCAGTAGTGTTTCACGAAAAGAACGTCGCCCTCCCTCCAGGGATTCACTGTTCATCAAATAGATCGACTGAAACCGGACATTGCAGACAAGTGGATGATACATTATTGCTCGCCCAATGTCACACAGCCACTTCCATCACGGAACTGTTGATCGTAGAAGGGCTTCCTATTGTTTTATTGCCCCTATTCATCTGATCTGAGTCCTTACGAATGTTTTCTTTTCCAAAAATTGAAAAATGTCTCTGTCCTCCTGATCGATCTGTGTCTGCCGAAAAATTAAAGTAAATCAATAAAGAAAAATAAAAATATTGGCGAGTTGTCGCGGCAACTACTTTTCAAAGAATAAATAAAGGATCTGTTTGAAGGCAAACACAGTTCGCACATGGTAAAATTGCGCTCAAGTGGTCTCTTATGTTACGCCTTTACTTTGGGATTCGATTATGACAGATCTCGTTGCACCGGCAAAGAACTCATACAGGAAATGGTAATGCTGTTTGGTTCGTTACTATCTTCGTTTTAGTGAAGGAAGACAATCTAGGAAAGAGGCAGTTGGGCATTGAAACACTTCTCACTGCCTTGAAGCTGCCTCGAGTTATCTTGGGAGAAATGTTGATTACCCAAGAGACTCCAATCCTTTCGGAAACAGATTCCTCGTCGTTCACAACGGTTGTCGTCAAATGCTATTTTCCTGTTTCTGAGCAGGTTAGTAATTTTACTCTGTTCTCTGCCGTCGAGAGCATCTGCTAACAATACGCAGACAGTATACAAGGGACTTGCGCAGACCGTAGAATGCACCCGTTCGCCGTACAAAACGGCATGATCCTACTTTTGAGGGACTTGTGATAACCTTTTGACATAGCCATTCGATGGACTGTCACACAACTGACATCTTTGCTGTAGAAAAAGATATTCCACATTTAAGTTATTTGCAGTATTTTTGTCTATTTTACTTCCCACGCGATTGATACAGGGTTGTCGATAAGTGTTGACCCATCCTCCAAAAACAAAAGTAGGTTGCTGAAGAGAAATTCAAGTAGTATGAGATTGGTGCAAACCCCAGCGGCAATGAATTTCCCTGTACCTTCCAATACTAAACGTGGGCAGACCACAAATGTACATTGCCAGTAGGCAGATTCAAATACCGGTTCTATAAATTTTCTAAATAGTGTTTTGCGAAAAGACTATACTATTCTATCCAGGGTTGTGGTGACCAGTGTATGGTGCATGAAGAAAATATTAGGCCAGCCGGTGTGGCTGAGCAGTTCTAGGCGCTTCAGTTTGGAACCGCGCGACCGCTACGGTCGCAGGTTCGACCCCTACCTCAGGCATGGATGTGTGTGGTGTCCTTAGGTTAGTTAGGTTTAAGTAGTTCTAAGTTCCAGGGGACTGACGACCTCAGATGTTAATTCCCATAGTGCTCAGAGCCATTTCTGAAAATATTAGCTCTCAAGTAGACAAAGAACAGTGTTTACTGACAGTGAGACAAGACTTCTGTGGGTAATACACACTGGTGTCGAAAATTAAAGCAACGCACCACTACATCCCGTCCTGAGTCTAATTCACGGTACAATCACACAGACCGTCAACAGAAGTTCGTACGATCGTGTCCTGCATGGAAGATGGCGTTCTGGTCAACGGACAACCACGCTAAAGATGACTTCAGGGCACCTATCAGACGGGGTAGTGTTTGCTGGGAAGTCCCACATCCACAATCGCTGTGTGCATAGTCACAAACGACGCAGTATGGCACAGAGAAGACGCCTACCAGACTCTCTGCGTTTAGGACCTCTAGAAGAATGGAAGCAGGACAGTTGCAGACTCATGTGGTTCGATGAATTAATGTGAAACGTTCTGTTGTTTTTCGGATGTGGCGACAGTTTATAGAGATCGAAATTGTATCCTGAATACCAAGGTTTGGCCGACCACGTGTAACATCAGAAAGAGAGAACCATTATTTGTCTGTAAGGCCATGACGGTACCGCCTCAGTACTGCAAGGCAACTGGAATATGACCGCGGAGCATCCAGTAGACGTGTTGCATCCAGGCAAACGCCGTACAGAAGGTTTCGGCAAAATGGCCTTTATAGCCGGAGATCTGCTGTTTAATTACCACTGATGCGTCTGCACAGAAGGGAACGTCTATAGTCGAGTCGTCAACGTGTCACCTGGACGGTCGAACAGTGGGCCAATGTTTTTTCCACAGATGAATCCCGATTTGGTCTGGAGAGTGATTCTCGATGTATTCGCATCTGGAGAGAACATGGAACACGATTCCGGGACCAAACCATTGTGAAATGAGACTGATTTCGAGGATGATCCCTAATGGCGTGGGCAGGGATTATGTTGACCACTCGAACACCTCTTCATGAACTTGTGCGATTAAACTAGCAAGGTTTAACTGCTGTCAGGTATCGTGACAAGATCTTGGGACCTCATGTGCTGTTGCGAGGTGCTGTGGGCCCAGACTTCGTATTGCTGGACGATAATGCTCGACCGCATTGAGCATGAGTGGTTGATGTTTCCTGGAAACGGAAGATATTGCAGCACGTCGTGGAATGCTTGCTCTCTCGATCTGAATTCCATGGTGTATGTCTGGGATGCACTAGGGACACGGGTTGCGTCACGTCAGCATCCAACAGCCACTCTACAAAATTGCGAGCAGCGCTGCAAGAAGACTGGGCGTTATTGCCTCAACACGAGACTGATGACATCATTCACAACACGCCCCGTCGTTTGTCACATAACCAGTTGTCAGAATGAGTGTGTAAATTCGGTAAGTTGGAACGAGGAGCATTCTTGTCTACCGTTCTGCTTGTTGCACTTATTTACATTCTGTATTCTTTACATTGTTTCTACATACCTGATTTTACTGTTTTGGGGCAAAATAAACGCAACCTTGCAAAATTTCTGTTTTTTTGCTTTAATTTTGGACACAAGCGTAGTTAGGTTACTCTCTACTAAGTGACAAACAATGGCACTTCACAGTTCCTTAGCTAGTGACAAGAACACATGACACTTGGCAAGGAACTGTCCAGCTCTTTTAGTGATTTACAAGCAGAGGTAACACTTTGCAAGTAGCTCTGTTGAAATCCCCATCTCCTCCCTGGTGTCCAGTTCCAGAAGGCTCACAGTGGAAGTTCAGCCTGTGCTCCGAAGGATGGGCAACTGGGCATAGCCTATGTAAAGCCCAGAGTGTGAGTGAAATCTGCTTGTTAGTTATTGTTTATAAGAGGTGGAGCCCCTCCACGCCCACACCGCATGATGGCCAACTCAGAAGGTCTACTGCCATCTCTGCATAAGGGTTAGGTTTCACTAAAGTGAGGTCTCGCAGGATGTCGGTACTGCGATGTTTGCGTACGACTGGTTAAGGTTAACCATTAATACCGCTCATTTGGAGATAGATTAGGTCGAAAGTTGAACGAAGAGTAGCGGTTTGAAGGGCAAGGGAGAAAAAAGTGCCAAGGCAAGAGCCAAGGAAAAAAAAAACCTCTGTGATAGTTGGTTCGGGTTGTAAGAGCAGGCGGTCTAGGCGCTGCAGCCGTGGACTGTGCGGCTGGTCCGGGCGGAGGTTCGAGTCCTCCCTCGGGCATGGGTGTGTGTGTTTGTCCTTAGGATAATTTAGGTTAAGTAGTGTGTAAGCTTAGGGACTAATGACCTTAGCAGTTAAGTCACATAAGATTTCACACACATCTTTTTTTTTTTTTTTTTTTTTTTTGTAAGAGCAGTAGCGGTTGTTTTGCTGCCTGCGACAGGTCATGCAAGAGTAGGCTTTGTTAGTAGTGGGTATCATGCAGACGGATACCATTGACGTTGTGGAGTGGTGTTATTCGCCGGCTGCATCTGGGTACCGGTGTTGGCTTTTCGGTCAGCATCAGAATACCTGTAACAGTTGCATTCATCATCGTTTAGTGTCCAATAGGTCATATATCGGACGCACAGTAGTGTTGGCGGTTTGTTTGTAAGTCAGTGTGCGAGCTTATTGGCTTCCCTGCTGTAGCCCGTTGGTCGGCTGTGATAGATGCTGGCATATCCAGTCAATGTTGCTGATTTGTAGGGTCTTGCCGATGTTGTCGCTTGTGAGCGTATGTCAGTTCACCATAGGTGGTTATGCCCTAGCTGGCAGTTCTTTGGCCGCTTATGCTTCCACCTGTGGCTGTGATCATTGTTTCCAAGAGTCAGGATGAAAAGATTGTTCAAGTGTCTCGAGCGCCTGTTAGTCATTGACCAGCGTCTTAAATAGGCAGGTGGTTCAAATGGCTCTGAGCACTATGGGACTTAACATCTGAGGTCATCATTCCCCTAGAACTTAGAACTACTTAAGTCTAACTAACCTAAGGACATCACACACAACCACGCCCGAGGCAGGATTAGAACCTGCGACAGTAGCATCAGCGCGGTTCCGGACTGAAGCGCCTAGAACCGCCTGGCCACCACGGCCGGCTAGGCAGGTGGAAGGACTTTCGTGCATAGCACGTTAACTGACTGCAGGATATGAGGCGCACTCTGCTAGTAGCGAGACTGGTGCCAGCTGTGGCGGCTGCAGTACATAATGGGGGCCACAAGTCAGCATGTGTTGATCACGGTCTGGACAGTTTACATACAAGTGGAACGTGTGCCCACTAGCACCGGCTCGCTGACGTATACGCTGTTTCTGCTGGACGATTGGAGAGTGGCAACCCGCCGAACATGACTGTATGTCGGGTTGCCGCAGCGGCCGGCGAAAAGGCCTAGAGACAGCATGAAGCATTCCCATTTGATTCCACAAAGCATCTCCTTAACACTCGCCTATTGATGAAATTTTTTGCCGGCAGAAAACATTCTGCCACCTTCCCTATTGCCACTATCACATCTTTCTCGTTATCGTCTATAAAATTAGTGACATGGTCAGCAAGTTCTTGCAGCTTCCCGTGAAGTCATTTTGTAGGGAAGCAGCCTACTCACGCCGTAGTAATTTCACATCAGTCTTTCCATTGTGTGCCAGCCAGTCCGCTGTAACTAGCTCTGACGTCATAAATGTTGCGCAATACTTTAAAAATCAAGTAAATAACCTGAAACGGTTCCAGCATGTCAGGAGTAATACTAAGTTAATATGTGTTGAATATCAGTTCGTTAACTTTAACCATTTTCGAAATTTGGACTTTTTTCTGTAAAAATCATTGGCGCAACAGAAAAGAGCTAGAGACTTAAAAATTTATATTTAGATTCCTTTTCCATAATAATTTAATAGAAACAGTACTTTGGATCTCACAAATTAAGATTTTAGTTGAAATTCATAATTTTCTGGTTTTTGTCTTAAAAATTAAGGAAGCAAGATAGATTAAGTAGGCGAATAAATAAGGCTAGGATGTTTATATTTAAGTAGAATGGAGAACCGCTATAACCATAAAGATGTGAGAAGTTTCATTTGAATAACTATAAAACTATAGCGATAGCGTATCTCCAAAGGGCAAGTTCAGAGCTCGTCTACTGCGTGCAGTGTAATTAAATTAATTCTCTCGCCCAAAATATTTAACTTAGCCACGTCAAACTTTTATTATGATTATTTACCTGTGTGCTGAATGCACATTTAAATTGAGAGCCTCATCGGCTGTCAGCAAAAGAAGCTATGATTTATTCGGTAACTTAATGTGGTGCATTACTAGCCCAGCGGCTAGTCGGGAGAGCCGATTTGATCAGGCGTTCCCTTATCCGTCCGCACCGCGGCTTTATATATAAGAACGCTGCGCGAGGAAGCAAGGCGCCAGTTCTCTCCAGACGCTGAATAGCTCACCATCTGTGTCGGGAGTCGCATCGCGTCGGTATCGTTGCTATAAACAGCCTCGGATGCCGTATTAAGTTACTCGGGATACGCGTAACCATGAAATCATTTTCGAGTGAAGTGTTAATTCTGGGATGACTTTAATAATCTATCTTCAGTTTGCGTATGTCGTATTTTCACGTGCCGCCGCGGGACAGACATTCTACCATTATTTAGCGTGGCGTTTGATGAGCATTATCATCAAATTATGGCGAGCATTCACTTAAACATTTAATTTGGACAGTTATAGTTGCATCAGCGCATTAGACTCTGAACTGCTCTGTTAGTTAGATTGTGTGGATTCTTTTTTTTTCATCTGTGACTTTCAGAAAATAGGGAACTTTTTTTTTCACGATCGTTTTTGATTATGAATCCCAGACAATTTCCTAATTCCTCAGAGCTTTAAGCTGTAGCTGTAAGGGTATTTCTCAGATGAAGTGGGCACTAGGAATTCTAATTACAGGCTTCACGTTTTGCTAATCACTTTCTGGTTGCCAGTATTGTAGTTAGAGAGCCAGTGTTGAGAACGGCAAAAGACAGCATAAATAATAGGAACATTTATATAACAATTAATTCCACTCGCCGCCCCACATATGGTTAAAACGGCAAGGAATGCATCTTTTCTACAAACAAAACATTTTTATTGAATAACAACAAAAATATCCACCCGCCGCCCCACAATTTGCTTGCTCGCACAAGCAAAGTAATGACGCGCTGTACAGGATGGACTTATGGGCAGCCGCTGGGTGTTATGGAATGAATAGGATAACATTTAGACAAAGGCCATTTATGGGCGAAGAATGTTAAAAAGGAGTCACATGGGCCTAGGGAGGTGAGGGTGAGACATAGCATAGAGTTTGGCGAAACATAGTTCGTGAAGCTAACGAAAGTTGGTGTCTGCCAATCGGGCCAGTCCGAGCAGCATGCTGGCTGCAAAAAACAGTCCCTGGCGCCGCAGCACCGGGAGAAGCGGGAGATGTTCACTGCTACAGGGCGTGCATCCAAGAGAGCGAGAAGACAAGAGAGCGGGCCCGGCGATGGGCGTTCGGGTATATTCAACGCACCATGCGGCTTTCTCCGCCCTGATTGGTCGGGACCGAGAAACCCGCGGTGGCGGCAATGGAACTTTCCAGAGTGTTGCCTGCTAAGCGATACCTGGGGCGGCATTACCTCGTAAACACATGAGGGAGGCGCGTGATCAAGGTGACTTCCTGTTACTAGACAGTGGAATGAAAGAATTTACAGACAGCTAACAATACCAGCCGTGGCTTGGCCGTAACGGAAAAATGAAGTTACCGTTTGGAAGCTCATGTAATAAAGTAAAATCCCCTACTGTCTGGCTCATCCTTTACAGTGTAAGTAGGCTGTTTAGGTTTTTATGTGCGTAACGCAATGTAGCGCTCTATATGAAAATCACTGACTGTGCTGTGTGCAGCCTGTGGCGGGTTTGCATTGTTGGAATTTGCTATTGTAGTGTTGGGCAATTGGCTGTTAACAGCGCGTAGCGTTGCGCAGTTGGAGGTGAGCCGCCAGCAGTGGTGGATGTGGTGAGAGAGGTGGCGGAGTTTTGAGAGCGGATGATCTGGACGTGTGTCCATCAGAAAGAGTAAATTTGTGATACTGGATATCATGAACTTATATATATATGTATATAATGACTTTTGAACACTATTAAGATAAATAAATTGTTTGTTCTCTATCAAAATCTTTCATTTGCTAACTATGCCTAGTTAGTGCCATCAGTAGCTAGAATTTTTTATTTAGCTGGCAGTATTGGCGCAAGTTGTATTGCAGTGGTTAGACTAACGAAGATTTTTGTGAGGTAAGTGATTCATGAAAGGTATAGGTTATTGTTAGTCAGGGTCATTCTTTGGTAGGGATTTTTGAAAGTCAGATTGCGTTGCGCTAAAAATGGTGGTCGAAGTAGACAGGATATAAAATGTAGACTGGCAATGGCAAGGAAAGCGTTTCCGAAGAAGAGAAATTTGTTAACATCGAGTATAGATTTAAGTGTCAGGAAGTCGTTTCTGAAAGTATTTGTGTGGAGTGTAGCCATGTATGCAAGTGAAACATGGACAATAAATAGTTTGGACAAGAAGAGAATAGAAGCTTTCGAAATGTGGTGCTACAGAAGAATGCAGAAGATTAGATGGGTAGATCACATAACTAATGAGGAGGTATTGAATAGAACTGGGGAGAAGAGTTTGTGGCACAACTTGACAAGAAGAAGGGACCCGTTGGTAGGACATGTTCTGAGGCATCAAGGGATCACAAATTTAGCATTGGAGTGCAGCGTGGAGGGTAAAAATCGTAGAGGGAGACCAAGAGATGAATACACTAAGCAGATTCAGAAGGATGTAGGTTGCAGTAAGTACTGGAAGATGAAGAAACTTGCACAGGATAGAGTAGCATGGAGAGCTGCATCAAACCAGTCTCGGGACTGAAGACAACAACAACAACAACAACAACAATATTGTGTGTCAGTTTAAGCACAGTCATTTATATTTTTTCTAAGGAGACGTTTCAACGGCGCTTTACTTAGAATTGGAGCGCGACTGCACGTCGTCACGTGACCAGCTAGCTCCACCTACTGCCGGATTACCAGTTGGCCTCACCGAGCACCAAATGCTTCCATCACTATGGCTCAGGTGCTAAAGTTGTCGCTCGTGCTCTCGCCGACAAATGGCGGCGTAATTGCTTCGTTCCTAGATAATGCCGCCCCGCGCGTGACAATTATGTTGGCGGCTGGAAAGCTGCGGAATATTTTCCGGCCCTCGTTGTTAACATGTTCCGTGGGCCGCCCTGCTTGGCAGGTGTCTGACTGTCATGGCGGCTGCGGGCCGGACAGTGAGCTCTCGCAGCGGTCGTCCACCGGGAGTTCGATACAATTACTGCCCGCCGGTGACTCGGCCGACCGTCCGGTTCCGTGTTTACGCGCTCCAACCCTCCCCCCTCTCCCCGCTTTTCCTCCCACCACCCACCGAAAATACGGCACGCCTCGGGACAATGCGCGCGCGGGCCGCTTCTACCTGCAAACAGCTGCAGCTGTGCGGGCGTGCCGTCCCCATATTGTGTCCCAGGGCGAACAGCGTGGAATGGAATTTACCTTTACATGAGCGAGGCGGGTTCCTGTACCATCCCTGACGTGAAGTTATTCAGTCTAGACATTGGAGCAAACAGTGAAGCAAGCAAAAATTTGGAAAGAGACATTACATCTACTTCCACATCTACACGACTTCTCTGCAACTGACAGTTAAGCGTTTAGCAGAGGGTTCATCGGATCAGCTTCAGACTATTTCTTTACCCATTTTTGGAAGGCAACTATCAACAGCCGTCAAGTAAAGTATAAAACGCACGTTTGACCACCAGCTGCCCTTATTTTTAACCTAAATATCAACCGGTTTCAGTCATGGAACGTCTTCACAGATATGGACTGAAATGGTTTAAGCCACCTCATTACATTTGTGCGGTTGGTTTGGGTTGTTTGGGGGATGAGACAAAACAGCGAGGTCATGAGTCTCATCGGAATGGGGAAGGACGGGGAAGGAAGTCAGCCGTGCCCTTTCAAAGGAGCCATCCCGGCATTTGCCTGGAGCGATTTAGGGAAATCATGGAAAACCTAAATCAGGATGGTCGGACGCGGGATTGAACCATCGTCCTCCCGAATGCGAGTCCAGTGTGGTAACCTCTGCGCCACTTCGCTCGGTCATTACATTTGTCATTACTTAAATAATGTGTAGAGCATATTATGAATATCAGTATACGACACAGGACTTTTGGCAGCAAACATACTAAGTGCACACACAGTAGTACTGATGAGATATTATACCGGGTGATCAAAAAGTCATTATAAATTTGAAAACTTAATAAACCACGGAATAATGTAGATAGAGAGGTAAAAATTGACACACATGCTTGGAATGACATGGGGTTTTTTTAGAACAAAAAAAAAAACCATATTGCTAGACGCGTGAAAGATCTCTTGCGCGCGTTGTTTGGTGATGGTCCTGTGCTCAGCCGGCACTTTCGTCATGCTTGGCCTCGCTGGTCCCCAGACCTCAGTCCGTGCGATTATTGGCTTTGGGGTTACCTGAAGTCGCAAGTGTATCGTGATCGACCGTCATCTCTAGGGATGCTGAAAGACAACATCCGACGCCAATGCCTCACCATAACTCCGGACATGCTTTACAGTGCTGTTACATTATTCCTCGACTACAGCTATTGTTGTGGAATGATGGTGGACATATTGAGCATATCCTGTAAAGAACATCATCTTTGCTTTGCCTTACTTTGTTTTGCTAATTATTGCTATTCTGATCAGATGATGCGCCATCTGTCGGACATTTTTTGAACTTTTGTATTTTTTTGGTTCTAACAACCCCATGTCATTCCAAGCATGTGTGTCAATTTGTATCTCTCTATCTACATTATTCCGTGATTTATTCACTTTTCAAATTTATACTGACTTTTTGATCACCCGGTATATTTGGGGTTTACCGCTTCGTTCTCGAATACCAGATAAATGGATACTTCAGTCTTTACATGTGATCTCTGATTTCTATTACTTAGTGATGACCATTTCTCCCTACGTAGAAGGCTGTCAACGAAATGTTTTCGCATTCGGAGGAGAAATACGGTGACCAAAGTTTCATAAAAGGATCTTGCTGCAACGAAACACGACTTCGCTATCTGTGACACTCTCCTTTATTTCGCGATAATAGAAAACGAGCTGCCTTTCTTTGAACTTCTTCGATGTCCTGAATGATTTCCACCTCGTGAGCATCCCATACAGCACAGAAATGCTCTAACACAGGACGAACAAGTGTAGTGTAGGCAGCATCTTTAGCAAGTATGCTACATCCAACAAGGAACCCCTTGCGTGCGACGTCACAATAGGCCAATGATGTTTACGGCATTCGACTCCCTACGTATTTTCTACCAAGCGACAATATTCGTTACTTATTTATTTCATTAACAGTACAGAGTAACCCACCGCCTTGAAATGAAAGGTGGGTCGTATGATTCTGAATCTAATAGCAAATTCTTCTCATTGTTACAGTCTTATTGGTATACAGTTGTTAATGCTTTTTTTAAATAATGTAAAGAACATAATATAAGAATTCTCTGAGGTTACAGAGAATTGAATGCTTAACAGTTGTTAAAATGGTTCCATATAATTTATTACTACATAGTTGATGAGAATGTAATTTATACATTGCAAATGTCAAAGAAAAAGAAAAAAAAAGGAAAATGTAACGCACAATGAGCGTGGTTAAGAATAATTTGTAATATATAGAGGGAAGTTATGTGCTGTATTTGGATGAGTAATACAGTCTAAGTAGCATTTTGGTTAGTAATGGCCTATTTCTATGTATTTGAGATGAGGAGGTCTCGATACCTAGAGCTATTCTCATCTGAAATGGTTTGCGCTAATATATGTTTACACAGATTAAATGCTGATTGAGCACTTCATACATGGAATACATGAATTTTAGCTTCACTTGAGGAATACACTTACGTTCGTAACTTGTTAGTTGAAATAGAATATAGTTAATTGCTACTTGTATGCATTATTCCTTAAATAACTTAATACATTTCTGATATACGAAGTTCATTGATTATAGCTTTGAACAGAGAAGAGAATATACTTCTGTCTGCACACAATAAGACGAGCAATACATTACTGCTTGTGTGCAGTATACTTTAAACACTATGCAGAATGCCACTGGGGAGGAGGAGCCTTCTCCTCCCAAGCGACATTACCTTATTACTAAAGTCTGAGTATGTGGTGCCGGTGATTATTTGTTTTATGATTGTTGTGTTGTTTGTGACTGTGTTGTGGCATGCAGTGTCATACATTGTTGGTTTTGGTCCCTTACATGTTGATCCCTTCTGAGTAATGTTCACTTAGTGTTCCTTCCTCGGTTTGGGGCTCTGTGGTCGTGTCCGTGTCCTCCCATGTGGTTTGTTGTGTTGTTTGTGCTTGTCTACCCCTCCTTCCATATGGGTTTTGGCGCTTATATTCTTCGTGCAGAATGCTCGATACAATATCGGCTACGCTATTTATTGTGTTCCAGCCATATTGGTTACGCATTGTTTTGGCGATGTCACTGTCATTCTGTACAGGTCTCACTTGTGCTAGCGTGTTGCGCAGCAGTGTGACATGTTCTAGTGTCCCAGTTTTTCCGCATACGCATACTTCATCGTTAGTCCCATACGGTTTAAATGTACCGGATACGGCCCGTGGCCTGTCAGGAACTGGATCATCCCTCGGTTTGGGTCGACATGTTTCAGTTGTAGTCTTTCGTGTGCATCAGGAAAGAAAGAATGTACTCGGCGACCCTTGTCGGATGCATTCCACCCTCTCTGTCAGGTTTCAATCCGCCATTGTTTCATTTGTGTTTTGTTCACAATGTTGGGTCCCGTAATTTCGGTGACTTTATCGAGCTAATGGCAACAGGGACCGGGACTGGAGGTATCCAACGGTGAGCACAACATGAGGCTACGGAGTGTAGTTGAACTGCTTAGTCGGCGAGTAACTCACAACAGTGCTACAACGCTAGTGCGGCTAGTACAAAGCACGGCAATGACAACGATAAACAAAGCAAACATTGCGTTATATCCACAACAGTTGCCGAAGTTGACATTTCGTCACAAAAGGGACTCAAGGAAATTCCCACTGTGAGAAAGAGTGGCAGATGAAATATTAGCGTTTCTGCAAGACGAGTCAGTGGAATGTGTGGTGTCGTATACGCTCGACTGTGCGGACGGTGTACATCAGAGTAATTACGATGATACGTCTTTAAGAAGTGAAAGTGATACTGAAACAGGTATCGAGGCATGTAGCTCATCATCCTTTTCGGACAGGGAGCCACAAATCCCATCTCCAGTGGAACATAGTAAAGGACAATCGTTGTACAAGGAGCGGGTACTACATATAATTACGATATTGCAGTGCCTGTGTTCTTCCGAATTACGATGCAATGTTCCTTTGGCCATGCATACATGTCTGAAGCAACATTTCACCGTAATTCGGAAGAACACAGGCACTGCAATATCGTATTTATCTGCCGACACCGAACGCGCGACTTTCAAGTGAAATGGAAATGAGCGTATGGCATCGTTGGCCATGGAGCGGGCCCCATTTCGGGGAACTTCGGCCGCCAAGTGCACGTCTTATTTCTTTCGACACCACATTGGGCGACTTGCGCGCCGGTGATGAAATCATATGATGATGACAACACAACACCCAGTTCCCGAGCGGAGAAAATCTCCAACCCGGCCGGGAATCGAACCCAGGCCCATTTGCATGAGAGGCGAGCACGTTACCACCCAGCTAAGCAGGCGGACTTCGAGTGAAATGTCTGAGCTTTACGAGAATATACATAATGGAAATATGAGTACAGGTTGTAGGCGTATGGTTGGCGACATATGGAAGTTTGGGACTGGCCGTGAGTCGTTCATGGATAGCCAAAGAGCTATGCGACCGTTCGCGTTAAGCGGGAAACCCCGGTTCGGGTCCCGGTTCCACCACAAATTTTCACTGTCGTCATTCCATTCTACAGCTGACGGTTGTACATAAGCGCAATTGCGAATACAATGAATGTATTTCATAACGGCTGTGGTCGTCGCAGTGCCTGTTCCTTTGCACATGTATGCGTGTATGTCCAAAGGAACTATGCATTGTAATTCGGAATAATATAGGAATTGCAATACCATAAAGGAAAATATAGTTACATTTTACACTACGGGATGCAAAAAAAAAAAAAAAAAGACTTAGAGCTCTCAAAAGTATTTGTTAATAATGAATACAAGCGAAAGAAAAGAAAGAAGAAAACAAATTATTACTCACAATTAACAATGTCTTCACAGTTCCCATCAACAATTTTTGACGCCCCCCTCCCGCCCCCCCCCACTCTCACACACACACACACACACACACACACACACACACACACACACAAACCTCGCTTCATTACCGAATTGATAAATCCCGTACTGCCTGAAAAAGCGTCCGTTCAACCGACCCTTTCTTTTAGTCAAATTTGGGCACAAATTTCTTTTCCCCTCAATTCGATTCAGTACTGAGATCTACTTTTTTTGGGGAAAAGTGACCCTGTGGGGCGGCGGTGTCGTCTTTTTCACAAGCGCCTAAAAACAATTTTTGTGGTCAGCCAAAAAGCGATGGAGAACATATGATCATAGTTTCCTGTCTGCAAGTCCACATTCTTCTTTTGATCACAGAAAGAAATGTCTCTTCTCTCTGTTTACTCAGTGGGATCAGGAACTATAATTATAAATAATAGATCTGAATTCTAACTGATTCAATTATATTTAAGAAAATTTCACACCGACAACATAGTAATATTCCTGATAATAAAAGTAATAATAATAGTAATAATAATAATAAACCCCGTGGAGGCTCGGGAAAAGAATAGGCCTTCGGTATGTTCTGCCAGTCGTAAAAGGCGACGAAAAGAACAAACCACTAATAGGGCTAACCCCCCTTTTAGTGTGATTAGTTGGTTCAGGACAGAACTAATAAAGCCTCGCACAAGCGCTGTCATGGTCGGGGACGACGCTTGAACCCTATGCCCGTCCACAATGGTAACGACACTACTAGCCACACGGAAAATGATTTAAATCCAAATAGAGGTGTTTTGCAGGACATGCTTCGTGCAACCACTCTAGAAGGAAAACAAAGACAGAGGATGAGATGGTCAGATGAAGTTAACCGACACCTCATGTTCTGTTATTACCAAGCAACAAACTTAGGAACCAACACAACTGGATACAGATCACAACTATACACAACATTTATTACCAGATACCCAGAATTAAATTTTTTAACAGAACAACGACTAGCTGATCAGATTCGTGTAGTAATAAATAATAACAGGATACCCCAGTCAGAATTAGAAAACATCAAACAACAAGAACAACAAATATTGAACAAAATAATGTGCAATCAGAAGAAGAAGAAAATACAGTAATGGACTCAAGCAAACAAACAAAGAACAACACGCATCAATTAAACAATCAGAGGAAAACGAAATCTTAAGACAGCCACCAGAACAAGCACAAATAGAACATGAAGTGACACACATGTTAGATATAGAAGAAAAATTTCAGTTGGCATATATAGAATACAAAGACACAAATACAGACGTTAGACCATTCTTGCATAGACCACCAAATAACCCACAAGTCGAAACAACAATAACAACTATCAACACAATCATACACAACAAAATAAATGAAAATACAACCATGGAAGAGTTACAACTACTGGTTTATGTAGGACCACTCTTATCACTAAATATTCACACTAGGCAGAGATCAGAACCAACCAACACACAGAAGAAACCCACAAAACCAGCATGGCAACACAGGCTACAGATCAGAATAGAAAACCTGAGAAAAGACATCGGACAGCTAACACAATTTATAAGAAATGAAATATCAGACAAAAAAACGAAAAAGGTTAGGTAAAATCTCACAACAAGTAGCGATAGAGCAATTAGATGAAAAGAAGCAGAAATTACAAGCATTGGCCAAACAACTTAGAAGATACAAAAAAAGTGAAAATAGAAGGAAGCAAAACCAAACATTCAACACAAACCAAAAGAAATTTTACCAGACAATAGGTAACACACACATTAAAATAGACAATCCACCAAACATAACAGACATGGAACACTTCTGGAGCAACATATGGTCAAACCCGATACAACATAACAGACACGCACGGTGGATACAAGCAGAAACAGACTCATCCAAGATGATACCACAAATGCCTGAAGTGATAATTTTGCAACATGAAGTCACCCGAGCAATTAATTCTACACACAATTGGAAAGCCCCTGGAAATGATAAAATAGCAAATTTCTGGCTAAAGAAGTTCACCTCAACACATTCACATCTAACTAAATTATTTAACAATTACATTGCAGACCCATACACAGTCCCTGATACACGTACACAAGGAATAACTTATCTGAAACCTAAAGATCAAGCAGACACAGCAAACACAGCAAAATATCGCCCCATAACATGCCTACCAACAATATACAAAATATTAACTTCAGTCATTACACAGAAATTAATGACACATACAACACAGAACAAAATTATAAATGAAGAACATAAAGGCTGCTGCAAAGGAGCACGAGGATGTAAAGAGCAACTGATAATAGATACAGAGGTGGCATATCAAGCTAAAACCAAACAAAAGGTCGCTGCACTACGCATACATTGATTACCGAAAAGCTTTTGATAGTGTACCCCACTCGTAGTTACTACAGATATTGGAAATATACAAAGTAGATCCTAAATTAATACAGTTCCTAAACATAGTAATGAAAAATTGGAAAACCAAATTCAAATAATATCACATCACAGCCAATACAGATTAAGCGTGGAATATACCAAGGAGACTCATTAAGTCCTTTATGGTTCTGCCTTGCTCTGAACCCACTATCCAACATGCTAAATAATACAAATTGTGGATATAATACTACTGGAACATACCCACACAAAATAACACATTTGCTATACATGGATGATCTAAAACTACTGGCAACAACAAATCAACAACTCAACCAATTACTAAAGATAACAGAAGTATTCAGCAATGAGATAAATATGGCTTTTGGAACAGACAAATGTAAGAAAAATAGCATTGTCACGGGAAAACACACTAAACAAGAAGATTACATATTGGATAACCACAGCGACTGCATAGAAGCGATGGAAAAAACAGATGCCTATAAATATCTAGGATACAGACAAAAAATAGGAATAGATAATACAAATATTAAAGAAGAAATAAAAGAAAAATATAGACAAAGACTAACAAAAATACTGATACCAGAATTGACATCAAGAAACAAGACAAAAGCTATAAATACTTATGCTATACCAATATTGACCTACTCATTTGGAGTAGTGAAATGGAGTAACACAGACCTAGAAGCACTCAATACACTTACACGATCACAATGCCACAAATATAGAATACATCACATACATTCAGCAACAGAAAGATTCACATTAAGCAGAAAGGAAGGAGGAAGGGGATTTAGCGACATAAAAAACCTACATTATGGACAAGTAGACAATTTAAGAAAATTATTTATAGAACGAGCAGAAACTAGCAAAATACACAGAGCAATCACTCATATAAATACATCAGCTACACCATTGCAATTTCATAACCACTTCTACAACCCTTTAGATCACATAACATCAACAGATACGAAGAAAGTAAATTGGAAAAAGAAAACACTACATGGCAAGCACCCTTATCATGTAACACAGCCACACATCGATCAAGACGCATCCAATACATGGCTAAGAAAAGGCAATATATACAGTGAGACGGAAGGATTCATGATTGCAATACAGGATCAAACAATAAACACCAGATATTACAGCAAGCATATTATTAAAGATCTCAATACCACAACAGATAAATGCCGACTTTGCAAACAACAAATAGAAACAGTAGATCACATCACAAGCGGATGTACAATACTAGCAAATACAGAATACCCCAGAAGACATGACAATGTAGCAAAAATAATACATCATCAACTTGCCATACAACATAAACTAATTAAACAACGCGTTCCCACATGCAAGTATGCACCACAAAATGTACTGGAGAATGATGAATACAAATTATACTGGAACAGAACCATTATAACAGATAAAACAACACCACATAACAAACCTGACATCATACTCACCAATAAAAAGAAGAAATTAACACAACTAATCGAAATATCCTTACCCAATACAACAAATATACACATTCAAATGTGACAGGAGACGAAGCGTGGGTACACCATTACGACCCGCAGACGAATCGTCAGTCTATGGAATATCGACACAAAGACTCGCCCCAGAAAAAGAAATTCAAGACGCAGCACTCAGCTGAAAAAATAAAAAAAATGTTCAAATGTGTGTGAAATCTGATGGGACTTAACTGCTAAGGTCATCAGTCCCTAAGCTTACACACTACTTAACCTAAATTATCCTAAGGAGGAACACACACACCCATGCCCGAGGGAGGACTCGACCCTCCGCCGGGACCAGCCGTAGAGTCTATGACTGCAGCGCCTGAGACCGCTCGGCTAATCCCGCGCGGCGCTGAAAAAATCATGGACGCAGTGTTCTCGGACGCAGATGGTGTTATCCATGTTGATTTCCTTGATCGTGGAACAACAATAAATTCAGAACGTTACATCGCAACGCTGCGAACTCTGAAACGACGGCTAACAAGCGTCCGAAAGGAAATGGGAAATGTTTTCCTGTAGCATGACAATGCCAAACCACACACTTCATGTGCCACCACAGCAGAACTTTAGAGACTGAACCTAACCACCGTACAGCGTCCTCCATACAGTCCAGATTTAGCACCGTCTGACTTGCATCTGCTCCCGATAATGAAAGACGATCTGCGGGGACATCATTATGCTTCTGATGACGATGTTGAGAGAACTGTTAGACTGTGGTTGCGGAAACAGGTTGTCGACTTCTTCCGTAGCGGCTTCAGAAAACTTGTTCATCGTTGGCAGAAATGTATTCAATTGGCTGGTGATTATGTGGAAATGTGAATATTGGTAACTAAAAGAACACATTCTAAGGATTATATCTGCGTTTGATTTATTAAAATATACCCATCTAAACCCAATAAACGAAGGTGGAGGCATTACTTTCATTCAACCCTCGTAGTTACGGCATAGTGTCTAATGTCAGTTTGCGCATGCATAATATCCATTTTCTCTGTGTTGCAATGACTACGAATACTCTAAAATAACGAACTTCATCACATAGATTTTAAGATCGAGATTCGTTTTGTAATTTCATTTGATGGAAGATTGGCTTTTTCGAAGCTGCTCACCATTATGGTAAAAGATTTTTACCTGCAAGATACGAACATGAGCCTGTCCATAAACCCTGAGATCGATAACTATGCACTGGTGTCCAAAATTATAGCAACAAACCGCCATTTCCCCGTCCCCTGTCTAATTCTTCACATAATCATACAGACGGTCAACAGATGTCCGTATGATTGTGTTGACAACCACGACAACGATGACGTCAGGGCACCTACCAAACGGGGTAGCGTTTTCTGGGTAGTCCCACACCCACAATCGCAGTGTACACAGTCACAGACGGTGTAGTAGGGCACAGAGAAGATGCCATCAGACACTCTGCGGTGGAGGGCCATAGGAAGAATGGAAGCAGGACAGTCGCAAACTGATGTGGCCCGATGGCCTAATGTGAACCATTTTCTGTTGCTTCTCGGATGTGGCGACAGATTATAGAGACCGAAACTGTATCCCGAAAACCAGGGCAGGGTCGATAATGTGTGACATCAGAGAGAGAGGGCCGTTATTTGGCTGTAAGGGTACGAAGGTATCGACTTAGTCCTGCACGGAAACTGGCATCTGACCTCGCAGCATCCACTGGACGTGTTGTATCGACGCAAACGGTGTACAGAAGGCTTCAGCAGAGGGGCCTTTACTATCGGATATCTGGTGTGTGTGTACCTCTGACGTGTCTTCACAGAAGAGAACATCGAGTGGAGCCGTCAACGTGCCACCAGGATGATCGAATAGTATATCTACATCTACATCTACATGGATACTCTGCAAATCACATTTAAGTGCCTGGCAGAGGGTTCATCGAACCACCTTCATAATTCTCTATTATTCCAATCAGGTATAGCGCGCGGGAAGAACGAACACCTATATCTTCCCGTACGACCTCTGATTCCTCTTATTTTATCATGGTGATCGTTTCTCCCTATGTAGGTCGGTGTCAACAAAATATTTTCGCATTCGGAGGAGAAAGTTGGTGATTGGAATTTCGTGAGAAGATTCAGTCGCAACGAAAAACGCCTTTCTTTTAATGATGTCCAGCCCAAATCCTGTATCATTTCAGTGACACTCTCTCCCATATTTCGCGATAATACAAAACGTGATGCCCTTTCTTTGAAATTTTTCGATGTACTCCGTCAGTTCAATCTGGTAAGGATCCCACACCGCGCAGCAGTATTCTAA
Source organism: Schistocerca nitens (assembly GCF_023898315.1). NCBI lineage: Eukaryota > Metazoa > Arthropoda > Insecta > Orthoptera > Acrididae > Schistocerca > Schistocerca nitens. The sequence continues at coordinate 132,791,197 of NC_064614.1, read as the reverse complement.
AAGAGGACGGACAAGCGTGGTGTAGGCAGCCTCCGTAGTAGATGTGTTACATTTTCTAAGTGTCCTGCCAATAAAACGCAGTCTTTGGTTAGCCTTCCCCACAACATTTTGTACATGGTTCTTCCAACTTAAGTTGTTTGTAATTGTTATTCTTAGGTGTTTAGTTGAATTTACAGCCTTCAGATCTGTGTGACGTATCGTGTAACCGAAGTTTAACGGATTCCTTTTAGCACTCATGTGGATGATCTCACACTTTTCGTTATTTAGGGTCAACTGCCAATTTTCTCACCATTCAGATATCTTTTCTAAATCGTTTGGCAGTTTGTTTTGATCTTCTGATGACTTTATTAGTCGATAAACGACAGCGTCATATGCAAATAACCGAAGACGGCTGCTCAGATTGTCTCCCAAATCGTTTATATATAGATAAGGAACAGCAAAGGGCCTATAACACTACCTTGGGGAACGCCAGAAATCACTTCTGTTTTACTCGATGACTTCCCGTCAATTACTACGGACTGTGACTTCTCAGATAGGAAATCCAGTCACATAACTGAGACGATATTCTATAAGCACGCAATTTCACTACGAGCCGCTTGTGTGGTACAGTGTCAAAAGCGTTCTGGAAATCCAGAAATAAGGAATCGGTCTGAAATGCCTCGTCAATAGCACTCAACAGTTCATGCGAATAAAGAGCTAGTTGTGTTTCACAAGAACGATGTTTTCTAAGCCCGTGTTGACTGTAGGCCAATGTTCTTTTCAAAGATGAGTCCCACTTTGGTGTGGAGAGTGAGTCTCAACGGATTAGCATTTGGAGGGAATGTGGAACACGATTTAGGGACCTAGACATTGTGGAAAGACAAAGATATCGAGGAGGATCCCTAATGGTTTGAACAGGATTACGTTGACCACTCGAACAGCTCTTCGTGAAATTGTACGGGTGAATGGGCAACGTTTAACTGCTGCCCGGTATCACGACGAGATCTTGAGACCTCATGTGCGGTTGTTGCCAGACGGTGTGGGCGCAGAATTTGTATTGACGGACGAAAATGCTCGACCTCATAGATCGCAGGTGGTTGATGTTTTCTTGGAAACGAAAGATATTGCACACACGACGTGGCCTGCTCGCTCTCCCCATTTGAATCCCATAGTGCATGTCTGGGGTACACTAGGGAGATGGCTTGCATCACGTCAGCAGCCACCAATCCCTCTCCAAGAGTCGCGAGCAGCTCTGCAAGAAGAATGGGCGTTATTGCTTCAACGTGAGATCGGTGACATCTTTCACAGCATACCCCAACGTTGTCAGGCATGTACTGCTGCCAGAGGTGGTCACACCCCATACTGAGCACGTTAACCAGTTGCAGGAATGTGCGTGCAAATCCGTTAAGTTGGGAAAAAAACGAAGAACGTTTTTGTCTACCCTTATGCATGTTGTAGCTGTTTATATTCCGTATTTTTTTCAATTTTTTCTACTAGACTATCACCTGCTTATACTGTTTCGTGTGAAAATAAACGCAGTCTTGTTAAATTTCCATTTGTTGCTTTAATTTTGGGCACTAGTGAACTGGAAAGCTTCATAATAGCAAAAACTTCGAGTGTGTAACTTGTGTTTACTTTCTGACATAGACTGGCAGTCACGTTAAGATGTCTGCCCGCTGGGGTCGTTGGCCTTTGCTACAAGAATTCCAGCAAATACGTTATATGTTGTAAATAACGTCGACTACTAAAAAACCTCCATTAAATGAATAATAAAATCTAGAATCGTTTAGACAACAAAAGATGAAAAAAATTAATTTGGAAAGGGGTGGACGCGAACCTGTTATCTTTCTCTTCGCGGTTCACGACGCTCTCTACTACGCTACAGAAGTGCAGGGTTTCCCGATATTACATATACTGCCTAAAAACAATGTCTATTAAGGTACTTATTTGTTATCCAATATGGTAGCTAAAACAACGCGTTTTCGAGAGATTCTCTATTTGCTGATACTCTGAAACGGCTTTTAGTCGTACCACGTACTCTGTGAGAAAGAAGACCTGCGAAATACGATGTTCAGCCCCATGCAATGTGGCGGCTGCTATGTTCTACTTGTGACGTAAAGCGGTGTCGCATCGCATTGGCTACGTCCATCTCCACGTGTCAAAGTCTGACACCCCAGACACTGTATTTCGCACTCCGCAGTGTAGTGGAAAGTGGAATTCCACGGCGTGACGTCACCAGTTCCTCGTCCACGTGCATATTCGCCGCCCGTGAGAGGACGGCTTTATGAGTTTGCGGAAGGAGTAGAATCGCTGAGAATGGGTGATGTTTTAACTTCGCGTAGGAATGTTTTCACAGCAGAACTCTAGAAGTTATGTGAGCAGAGGTGGAGCCAGCTGAAAACAGACTCGTTGGCCTGCAGGGAGGAGTAACGCGATCTAAATTCCAGGCGTCGCAGCAAACATTCCTCACAGACATTCAGAGAAGCTTCCTACCAGCGCGAATTCTCGCGTCTGTACGTCTGATACAGATTCCACAATATTACGTGCAAAAGCAGCATCGTTGCGTTAGAAGGAGGTCGATTTTAGCACGTTTATATTCACTTCATTTGATACAGCTGTGGAATTTCCATAGGTACAGGTTCTGTGCCTCCAGAAAGTCAATGGATCTCCCTATTGTAATCCTCTTAGTGAAACTAAAAGCACCCGTCTCATACCACTTTTATGTTTACAATAAAACCGAGATGCTGTAAGAATCTGCAAGACGTTTTACTTTAGAAACAATCGCAACATTCTGCTCATGTGAAAAATGGAGATAATTCGATGTCAGTAATAATTATAGCATCGAGATTTAACCAAGCAATTTCCTTATAAAAATCAATTTTTACTGTCGATGAGTTGACTGTGTTTTTGTAGGCGTTCAAGGTCGTTTTACTTCAGTAAGGCAGGCATAATTACTTACACACAGAGTTTCGCTGTGCCAAAACTACAGTTCGGTAGTTTTGGTACACTACATAAAATATGTAGTAAATGGTAGGATTTCCAGTAGTATTATTAACGAAAGAAACACAAATGAATGTGTAAACTGAGTGCCGATGATTTCTCCTTGTTTTTTTGTATGTTTGTTTTTGTTTGGTTGTTTGTTTGTTTTGTGCATAATTAGAACTGCACATCATTCAGTGTTAGTCCATTGTGTATTATATATATATATATATATATATATATATATATATATATATATATATATATATATATAATTCTTATTTGTATTCATTAGAGCGTTCTACAGAGTTCTTCAACATGGTCCAAGGCAAGAGTTTCTTGCTATTGTTATTGTTGATAAATGTGAAAGCTATTTATGAATAACACACACATGTTTCACATACGTTTGACGAGCTATTGAAGCGATGATTGATATACTTTTATGTTGTGTTTTTTTATTTCACATTTTTGTGCTTTTTCTAGCGTTATAAGATAAATGTGTATTGATTTCTTTATTTTTACTGCAACTTCCCTCTGATTAGCATTACAAATCAATTATCGGATAAACTTGAACTGAACATTGACAACTTCAATTTTGCTATAAATACTATTTATTACTGAGTAACAAACAGGAAGATGACTATTTAAACAAAATGTTCTGTAGGTTATGCGGCCCTTTGTATATCCCCACTCAGTTTCTAGACGTTTCACTGCTTCCTGTTTTCAGGGGAATCTAGTAAGACACTGACTGCATACGTAATGAAAGTGATCGTTATGAGGTAACGCGCAATAGGTATGCAATACACTTAGCGTACAGGCGATGCACGTTCGATCTTAACTGAACAAAGCTACTAGGAAAACTACCGTAGTGGCCGATTACTTATGGTAGTCTACAGTAGTCTACAGTAGTTTTACGACTGCACATAAACACGAGTACAATTAAAAACGTTTATAACAGATGGTTATTATTTGGGCTGTTTTTTATATTACGACTCGTCACGTTGTACTTGAATTGTGTACTGTGATTTCGTCTTTACCAGGCTTTCGTTCTAAACGTTACTTTTTAACAGGTACTAACGAGTTTGGTCGTGTTCACATTCTCGCCCACCTACCAATGTAGCAACGTAAAATTTATGTGGGTGCATCAACATCGTAAATAGATAAAACATAAAACACGTGCCGTGCATAGCTACACACACTGCAATCACCAGTGGATACAATCTTGGAATTGTCATTTAGAATCTACCTATACAGAGCTGTTTGTAGTTCTATCACCTGTTGGAAAACAGGTAGTGGAGCTTGATACTCAAAGTAATGGTTTGGTGAAAATAATATAGTTCTTCTAGTCCATTCTGTTTAGTATATTGTAACGCAGGCGGAGGGATTTTCTACATAATTTTCCTGTTTAATTAACAGATTTGACGGTGAGGGCATCACACCACCCAACGCCATGCACCAACAAAACTGTTGCACGCCCCCACAGTTGTAGATATTTGCTTTCGTGAGTTTGCACACCTTTGAAATCAGAATTGAAATAGAAGAGAAAAATTGTTATTGACACGATAAAAATTGGAAGGTTACGAAGGCAATGCCTCTCGTACATTTTTTTACCACAAAGTACGCCGAAATGCCAAAGAAACTGGTACAGGCATGGGTATTCAAATACACAGATATGTAAACAGGCAGAATACGGCGCTGCGGTCGGCAACGCCTATGTAAGGCAACAAGTGTCTGGCGCAGTTGTTAGATCGGTTATTGAGATACAACGGCAGGTTATCAAGATTTAAGTGAGTTTGAACGTGATGTTAGAATTGGCACACGAACGATGGGACACAGCATCTCCGAGGTAGCGATGAAGTGGGAATTGCCCATACGACCATTTTACGAGTGCACCGAGAATATCAGAAATCCGGTAAAACGTCAAGTCTCCGGCATCGCTGAGGCCGGAAAAAGATACTGCAAGATCGGGACCAACGATACTTAAGAGAATCGTTCAACGTGGCAGAAGTGCAGCACTCCAGCAAATTGCTGCAGATTTCAATTCTGAGCCATCAGCAAGTGTCAGCGTGTGAACCATTCAACGAAACATCATCGATATGGGCTTTCGAAGGCGAAAGCCTACTCGTGTACCCTTGATGACTGCACGACACAAAGCTTTACGCCGCGCATGTTCCTGTCAATATCTACATTGGACTGTTGATGGCCGGCCGAAGTGGCCGTGCGGTTCTAGGCGCTGCAGTCTGGAACCGCGAGACCGCTACGGTCGCAGGTTCGAATCCTGCCTTGGGCATGGATGTGTGTGATGTCCTTAGGTTAGCTAGGTTTAACTAGTTCTAAGTTCTAGGGGACTAATGACTCAGAAGTTGAGTCCCATAGTGGTCAGATCCATTTGAACCATTTTGACTGATGACTGGAAACGTGATGCGTGGTCGGACGAGTCTCGTTTCAGATTGTATCGAGCGGATGGACGTGTACGGGTATGGAACAACCTCATGAATCCATGGATCCTGCATATCAGCAGGGAACTGTTCAAGCTGATAGAAACTCTGTAATGGTGTGGGTCGTGTGCAATTGGAGTGATATGGGACCTCTGAAACGTCTTGATATGACTGTGACAAGTGACACGTACGTAAGCATTGGAGTGATATGGGACCTCTGAAACGTCTAGATACGACTCTGACAGGTGACACCTACGTTAGCATTCTGTCTGATCGCCTGCATCCGTTCATGACCATTGTGCATTCCGATGGACTTTGGCGATTACAGTAGGACAATGCGACACCCCACATGTCCAGAATTGCTACAGAGTGGCTTCAGAAACACCCTTCTAAGTTTAAACACTTCCGCTGGCCACTAAACTCCCCAGCCATGAACATTATTGAGCACATCTGTGATGCCTTGCAACGTCCTGTTCAGAAGAGATCTCCACCCCTTCGTACAGATTTATGGACAGCCCTGTAGGAGTCATGTCAATTCCATCGAGCACTTCTTCAAATATTAGTCAAGTCCATGCCGCCTCGTACTGAGCCACTTCTGTTTGCTCGCCGGAGCCCTACACGATATTACGCATGTGTACCAGTTTCTTTGGCTCTTCAGTCTATAGCAACATTGCAAATTATAGTCACATAACAAATACGAGGAGTGTTCAATTAGTAAAGCAACATATTTTTTCTCTCGGCCAGTTTCGGTTGATAAATGCGGAATTTGATGTAGAAAATGGTGGAATCTGCTTCAGCCTCTTTAGTTTCATAAAGTTGCGATAGGTGTCGGCACAAAATGTAGCCTTAAAAATGGCGTCTGTAACGGAGGTGGTTTCCAAGCAGCCATTGAGATTGTTTTGGCGGAAAAACAGAGCATCGGAGACATTCATAGGCGCTTGGAAAATGGGTTTGGAGACCTGGCAGTGAACAAAAGCACTTCGATTCGTTGGGCGAGGGGTCTGTCATCATCGCAACAAGGTCGCGCAAACCTGTCAGGTCTTTTGCGTGCTGACCGGCCGGACACAGCTGTGATTCCTGCAATGTTGGAACGTGCGGACACTCTCATTCGATGTATCGACGGATCACAATGAAACACTTCACTGCTCACCTGGATGTCCCTTTTGGAATGCTGATACACAAGTCTGCGCCCCGATTTGAGCTCACAGAAATGTATTGGAATGTTCTTCTTCATCCACTTTACACTCCGGATCTCACACCTTCTGACTTCCAGCTGTTTGGTCCTATGAAGGATGCACTACTCAGGAAGCAGCACGGGATGATGGGAAGATTATTGATGCAGCAAGACGTCGGCTCTAACGTCGACCGGAAGAGTGGTACCATGCGGGCAAACAGGCACTCCCGTTTAGGGCCAGCGCATCGGAAGGAGTTGATGCTGAAAAAAAGGGTTTTGTAGCCAAAAGAATGGGGAATAATATGGTGTACTGGAATCCTGAATAAAAACAATCTGGTTTAAGAAGACAGTGTTGCATTACTTATTGAACACCTCTCAAAAATAACAATAACAACAACAACTGCGTGGTGTAGCCGCGCGGTCTTAGGCGTCTTGCCATGGTTCGCGCCGCTTCCCCGTCGGAGGTTCGAGTCCTCCCTCGGGCATGAGTGTGTGTGTTGTCCTTAGCGTAAGTTACTTTAAGTTCGATTAAGTAGCGTGTACGCCTAGGAATGGATGACCTCAGCAGTTTGGTCCCATAGGAACTTAGACAAATTTCCAAAAACAATAATAATAATAATAACAGATTCAAGCTTATATGCATTCAGCTTGTACTGCTAATCATTCACAATGCATCTCTGATATTGTAGTAAGGGGTACTGTGCAGTGAAAAAAGGATTTCTATATCGCTCTATTGTTATTAGTAACACTGCTAGAAAAGTTACGTGAGGTAAAGCCTAATAAACGTCTACTGTAAATAGCACTTCAAAGTAATTACTGCTTGTATTTTGCTGACCACAGGCACTCAAAAGAAATGTGCGAAGAAAAAATGGAATTTCATTGACATATTGCTAATTATTTAATTTTGAACTGCAATAAAAAATTCATAGAAGAACTGCACGCCAGAACAAACTTCTTGATAAACTTGGCTCGGCCGATGCGTGTTGACGTGGACTTCACATATTTGTGGCATCACTGTGGCAATTTTACAGCTCCTTATAGAGGGCAGTAAATTTGTTCTTCCCTCCTTACTATATGGCCACTGCAATTACGACATGCCACTATGTTCTCCCAGATAGCACCTTTCCATACCACTGCATTCCTGCCGGCCGCAGTGGTCTAGCGGTTCTAGGCGCGCAGTTCGGAACCGCGCGACTGCTACGGTCGCAGGTTCGAATCCTGCCTCGGGCATGGATGTGTGTGATGTCCTTAGGTTAGTTAGGTTTAAGTTGTTCTAAGTTCTAGGGGACTCATGACCACAGATGTTAAGTCCCATAGTGCTCAGAGCCGTTTGAACCATTTTGAACTGCATTCCACACACACACACACACACACACACACACACACACACACACACACACACACACACAGCCAGCCACAGACTGTTGTTACTCGACGCTTTTACAATAAATAAAGTCTTTGCCTGACCGGTACAGTTCTCTCACAGTCGGAATAAAAATATTTACATACTGTTGTTTTTGACACTATGCGTGGTACTGTTTCCGTATTGTTTAACTTCATAGAAAATGTAGTATAAAAAAAATAAAATTTGCATTTACGCATTCACTTGTCAATGAAATGAAATCATTTTTACAACCAGCCCACGACACCACTAAGAGGTGGCACAACACGTAGCCGTATGTGATGAAGTACTTCATTCAGAGAAGTTATTTAAATTTCATAGATGAAGGGAATGAATATGTAATGACGTCTAGGAATTACCATGCCATTGCAGTCTAAACTACGGGTATATTCTTAGCAAACACAAGCGTGACTTTAATATATTATTTTTACACCAACCTGCAGTGGGACGAGAAAGAGTTCGCGTGCATTGCTGTCGCGCGTTAGCCAGACCTATGTGGAAACCAAGTGCGGGCAGAGCAACAGTTAACCATAGTCTAGCATTTTTAAAAACGGTTGATGGAAACTATGCTGTACGAGGAACTTTAAAGTAGAGTTTACAGCGAGTACGAAGAATTAGGAGTGCGGCGTACGTCTCAGTAACGCGCGGCCACAGAGGAGTTAAAAAGGGAACAATTAAACAGAGAGCCTTTGTTCCTCTCACAGCACCGCACCGGACAACTTGGAAGTCCCCCGCACTCGCTCGCGTAATTTCGCGTCCACTTGCTTCGCACAGGGGCCTCGCAGTTTAAAAAGACCTGTCCGGGCAGGGACGAGCGAGCCCTGTCTCCCAGACGCAGCCGCCGGTCCGCCCTGATAAACGTATTAATTACAGTTTTATGTGGCTTCCTGCGTCGCTATCCTGTTCCATCCATCTGCCGCCACCGCTGCCCCTGGCGGCCCCGCCACCCGCCGTACAAATTGCGACAAGGCCTCCCCTCTCCCCCCCTCCCCTCCCCGCGTCCCTCGCACCACAGTCCGTTAATTAATGTCAAGTAATAACTGCGGGAGACCGCGCCTCAATTTGCATATGATCTCTGGCCTACGAGCGCGGCCGCGCTGCGTGAAATGAGCTGCCCCTGCCGCCAGGAAATGAGATAGTTACCGCCGCGCGCCACGCGCAGCTCTGACGTTTCCAGTCGAGATTACGTCACAAAATGGAAACCTGACCGCCGCGTCTGACGGCGACCTCGCCTCCCACCCTCCTCATCGGATGTCAGCAGCCTTCAAAACTGCTGACGTTAACCACTCCTGTGACATTTTCTGCTTCCCCTCCGATACAGCCACTGTCGCGGGGAACAAGTTGGGATGGCGAGATATAACGAGTAAGTCCGGGCGAAATCGAATGTCACTCCTTACACCGTCAACAGCAGATTCCTTCCCCCTCACCCCCCCCCCCTCCCGCTCTCTCCACCAATATTTTTCGTGACCACAGCGTGTTATTATTTTCCTCCGAGACTGTGTATTTCCTGACGGTACTTGTTTTTATTTTTTTAGTAGCTGACAAACCCGGCATTACGAGGATGTTCATTGGATGAATTTTCCATTACAAATCAAACTTTATAACTGTGTACTCCTGCGGTAGACTCGGCTTGAGATGATCCCGGGGAGTTTCTCAGCTGCGTGATTTTCGTCTCCATGACAACGTGTGTTAATAGGTCTATAGGCGGCTGCTGCTTTCGCCTACAAACGTTTGCGCTTCACAGTTGAAAGCTGTCAAAAACGTTGCCAGGTGTCAGGGATTTTTGTAAGTTGATTCGTCTGCGGGAGCTTCTTAGTAGTAAAGAATAAATGTATTAAAACTTCATGCACGGTGCAGAATTTTTCCACTCATCTCAGTGTTTATGTCATATCTCTTGAGATAAAAAAAAATGGCTCTGAGCACTCTGAGCACTTAACATCTGAGGTCATCAGTCCCCTAGAACTTAGAACTACTTAAACCTAACTAACCTAACGACATCACACACATCCATGCCCGAGGCAGGATTCGAACCTGCGACCGTAGCGGTCGCGCGGTTCCAGACTGAAGCGCCTAGAACCGCTCGGCCACACCGGCCGGCACTCTTGAGATATGTCGTACGGTGATATATTTGTGCAGGTAAATTCAATGGCATATGTTGATGCTCTCTGCAAAATATTTAGCAAGTAGAGTTAGTGGCAAAGAAGTAACAAATGTAAACGTCGTGCATAAACCGGCAGTTTTTCACGCATCTCACTGTTTATGACGTCATACCTCCTGAGCTATGTGTCATGCAATGATATAATTTTGTAGGCACATTCAGAAGCAAATGTGGATACTGTCTGGAAAATGCGTTGCGAACAGAGTTAGTAGCAAAGAATTAATAAATTTAGACGCCATACACAATGCGACAGTTTTTCACGCAACCCGCTGGTTATGACGTCATATCTCTCGAACTATGGTGGGTAGGTGGTTCTCCACCACAGAGACTGTTGCTTGACAGTAACGGATACGGCGGATATGTGTACCAAGTTTGGCTGAAATCGATCCAGTGGTTTAGGAGGAGATGTGGAACGAACACACACACACACACACACAGAGACAGACAGACACACACCCACACACACACACATACACCGGTGGTCCATCTGTAGGTGGATAGTGAGCCATGTTTCGCTAAAGAATAATTTACTTTCGTCAGTTGATGTTTACGGTTCATAGTCTGAAAGTGAAGTGACGTCTGATCACAATGCACCTGACCTTTATACTGAGCCATAGTTCGCAAGCCGGCCAGAGTGGCCGAGCGGTTCTAGGCGCTACGGTCTGGAACCGCGCGACCTCTACGGTCGCAGGTTCGAATCCTGCCTCGGGTATGGATGTGTGTGATGTCCTTAGGTTAGTTAGGTTTAAGTAGTTCAAAGTTCTAGGGGACTGATGACTTCAGAAGTTAAGTCCCATAGTGCTCAGAGCCATTTGAACCAAAGTTCGCAGTTTGGCCTCGGTAGCGCCACAGTTGGGTGAGTAATGCAATTGTGAAGAGTTCCCTAACGAGATTTTAGTACCATTCCGCCTCCCTCCATCAAAAGCTGTGGCGGGTAGGATAAAAATGTAAAAAACAAACAGCTTAATTTGGCGTAATGAAAGAATTGCTGCACATTTTGTATCGATTTGATGCGTCCTTCTCGGATCATTCTAAATAAATCGGAGTTCTTCCCAAATTTTAGTTTTTCTTGATTACAGCATCATCTGTCAATTGTTTAAAGAAATGTTTCAGACAAAACTTGATTACTTTTTTATGGAGAATCTGAATCTACAATAAAAAATTATGATTTACATTTGAGATTTAAAAGTTGCCCTCCACCCGACCGAGGCTGCAGGGCTGGGGGTCACGTACAGTATCATTTGATGTGTCCCTTTGAGCTTACGAACTTGTCTTACCCACTATTTTTACCCGATGTGTAGTTTTCGAGAAAATCTCATCCGAAACTTCAGATGGAGCACCATATATATATATATATATATATATATATATATATATATATATATATATATATACAAGTGTGTGTGTGTTTGTCCAATGAATACCCGTTTATCATCTGCATTTCTTCTTGGTGTGGCAATTTTAATGGCCAGTAGTATATATATATACTACTGGGCATATATAGTATACTACTGCATAGTATACTACTGGCCGTATATATATATATATATATATATATATATATATATATACTCCTGGAAATTGAAATAAGAACACTGTGAATTCATTGCCCCAGGAAGGGGAAACTTTATTGACACATTCCTGGGGTCAGATACATCACATGATCACACTGACAGAACCACAGGCACATAGACACAGGCAACAGAGCATGCACAATGTCGGCACTAGTACAGTGTATATCCACCTTTCGCAGCAATGCTGGCTGCTATTCTCCCATGGAGACGATCGTAGAGATGCTGGATGTAGTCCTGTGGAATGGCTTGCCATGCCATTTCCACCTGGCGCCTCAGTTGGACCAGCGTTCGTGCTGGACGTGCAGACCGCGTGAGACGACGCTTCATCCAGTCCCAAACATGCTCAATGGGGGACAGATCCGGAGATCTTGCTGGCCAGGGTAGTTGACTTACACCTTCTAGAGCACGCTGGGTGGCACGGGATACATGCGGACGTGCATTGTCCTGTTGGAACAGCAAGTTCCCTTGCCGGTCTAGGAATGGTAGAACGATGGGTTCGATGACGGTTTGGATGTACCGTGCACTATTCAGTGTCCCCTCAATGATCACCAGTGGTGTACGGCCAGTGTAGGAGATCGCTCCCCACACCATGATGCCGGGTGTTGGCCCTGTGTGCCTCGGTCGTATGCAGTCCTGATTGTAGCGCTCACCTGCACGGCGCCAAACACGCATACGACCATCATTGGCACCAAGGCAGAAGCGACTCTCATCGCTGAAGACGACACGTCTCCATTCGTCCCTCCATTCACGCCTGTCGCGACACCACTGGAGGCGGGCTGCACGATGTTGGGGCGTGAGCGGAAGACGGCCTAACGGTGTGCGGGACCGTAGCCCAGCTTCATGGAGACGGTTGCGAATGGTCCTCGCCGATACCCCAGGAGCAACAGTGTCCCTAATTTGCTGGGAAGTGGCGGTGCGGTCCCCTACGGCACTGCGTAGGATCCTACGGTCTTGGCGTGCATCCGTGCGTCGCTGCGGTCCGGTCCCAGGTCGACGGGCACGTGCACCTTCCGCCGACCACTGGCGACAACATCGATGTACTGTGGAGACCTCACGCCCCACGTGTTGAGCAATTCGGCGGTACGTCCACCCGGCCTCCCGCATGCCCACTATACGCCCTCGCTCAAAGTCCGTCAACTGCACATACGGTTCACGTCCACGCTGTCGCGGCATGCTACCAGTGTTAAAGACTGCGATGGAGCTCCGTATGCCACGGCAAACTGGCTGACACTGACGGCGGCGGTGCACAAATGCTGCGCAGCTAGCGCCATTCGACGGCCAACACCGCGGTTCCTGGTGTGTCCGCTGTGCCATGCGTGTGATCATTGCTTGTACAGCCCTCTCGCAGTGTCCGGAGCAAGTATGGTGGGTCTGACACACCGGTGTCAATGTGTTCTTTTTTCCATTTCCAGGAGTGTATATATATACTACTGGCCATTAAAATTGCTACACCAAGAAGAAATGCAGATGATAAACGGGTATTCATTGGACAAACATATTATACTAGAACTGACATTTGATTACATTTTCACGCAATTTGGGTGCTTAGATCCTGAGAAATCAGTACCCAAAACAACTACCTCGCCAGTAATAACGGCCTTGATACGCCTGGGCATTGAGTCAAACAGAGCTTGGATGGCGTGTACAGGTACAGCTGCCTATGCAGCTTCAACACGATACCACAGTTCACCAAGAGTAGTGACTGGCGTATTGAGATGAGTCAGTTGCTCGGCCATCGTTGACAAGACGTTTTCAATTGGTGAGAGATCTGGAGAATGTGCAGGCCAGGGCAGCAGTCGAACATTTTCTGTATCCAGAAAGGCCCGTAAAGGACCTGCAACATGCGATCGTACATTATCCTGCTGACATGTAGGGTTTCGCAGGGATTGAATGAAGGGTAGAGCCACGGGTCGTAACACAACTGAAATGTAACGTCCACTGTTCAAAGTGCCGTCAATGCGAACAAGAGGTGACCGAGAAGTGTAACCAGTGGCACCCCATACAATCACGCCGGGTGGTACGCCAGTATGGCGATGACGAATACACACTTCCAATGTGCGTTCACCGCGATGTCGTCAAACACGGATGCGACCATCATGATGCTGTAAACAGAACCTGGATTCATCCGAAAAAATAACGTTTTGTCATTCGTGCACCCAGGTTCGTCGTCGAGTACACCATCGCAGGCGCTCCTATCTGTGATGCAGGTCAAGGGTAACCACAGGCATGGTCTCCGAGCTGATAGTCCATGCTGCTGCAAACGTTGTCGAACTGTTCGTGCAGATGGTTGTTGTCTTGCAAACGTCCCCATCTGTTGACTCAGGGATCGAGACATTGCTGCACGATCCGTTACAGCCATGCGGATAAGATGCCTGTCATCTCGACTGCTAGTGATACGAGGCCGTTGGGATCCAGCACGGCGTTCCGTATTACCGTCCTGAGCCCACCGATTCCAGTTTCTGCTGAGAGTCATTGGATCTCGACCAACGCGAGCAGCAATGTCGCGATACGATAAACCGCAATCGCGATAGGCTACAATCCGACGTTTATCAAAGTCGGAAACGTGATGGTACGCATTTCTCCTCCTTACACGGTGCATCACAACAACGTTTCACCAGGCAACGCCGGTCAACTGCTGTTTGTGTATGAGAAATCGGTTGTAAACTTTCCTCATGTCAGCACGTTGTAGGTGTCGCCACCGGCGCCAACCTTGTGTGAATCCTCTGAAAAGCTAATCATTTGCATATCACAGCATCTTCTTCTTGTCGGTTAAATTTCGCGTCTGTAGCTGTCATTTTCGTGGTGTAGCAATTTTAATGGCCAGTATATATATGTAATATGGCCAGGAGATGGCTTCAGGCCCTCTCTTTCATCTCAGAAATAACAATAGTTTTAATATCACAAGTAGTAACAAAATAGCATCAGTAGAATGAAATAATACTTAAATGTTTGTGCAGCCAGTGCGGGAAAATAAAGAAAGTAACTTAATTATTATGTGTCACAGCCAAGTAATATAGCTCGATAAAACATGGGCCATACATAGGAAGAACAGCTACAGTGTAGTACAGAGGGCAACTGAAATAAATAGCCATTGAGACTAACAAATATGACACATTTATACAAAGATAATTACACCGTAGTCACCGTGATTTACGATTCTCTGGAGATTACAAAAGAAGGTTCATGGTTCTTATCAAGGCGCGTGATCACCACAGGCAGCCTATACTGGAAACAAGGTTGGTGGGGAGTTCTTAAGGCAGGGCGTTCCATTCCTCAACGAGTGCGGCTGACAACTGTTGGGTGGTCTGGTCGTTGGTGCATGTGTACCTGCTCTAACGCGTGCCCCCTGCGCATGCCACACGTTATCGACGGGGTTGAAGTCGGGGGACGGGCAGGACAGTCCATTCGCTGAATGTCCTGTCTTTCCAAGGGCTCTTTCAGCTGCGCTGTTCCCTGCGACCGCCCATTGTAATCCATAAAAATACAATCAGGCCCAAATGCACGCCTGAAGAGACGTACGTGGGGCAGGAGTACAGTGTGGCAGTAAGTTGTGAAAGTGAGTGTACCTGTAACGTAGCAAATTATTATGAATTGTCATTCTGCATTGAAAGCATAGCTTTCCATGGAGTCGGGAGAAGAGGATATGTTTGGTTCTCGCGCTGGCACGGCTGACGCTGGCTACTGGGCCGGGCGAGCGGTGTACTTGTCTAACGCTGCTTGCAGTACGTTACACCTACTCTCTATGAATCTAAAAATGTTCAGATGTCGCTGAGCACTATGGGACTTAACTGCTGAGGTCATCAGTCCCCTAGAACTTAGAAATACTTAAACCTAACTCACCTAAGGACATCACACACATCCATGCCCGAGGCAGGATTCGAACCTGCGACCGTAGCGGTCGTGCGGTTCCAGACTGTAGCGCCTAGAACCGCTCGGCCACCAGCGGCCGGCTCTATGAATCTAAAGATATACTGTTAAATATTAAGGGATTTTTCCCATACTTAGTGTAACAAGTTTTGTGGATAACACAACCATAGTGTTAAAATTTCAGATGAATAACTTGAATACTTTCGGAGAACACGTAATAAACGTACTGGCACTGTGAAACCGTGGTAGGGACTGGATGTATTCATCTGTAGTACCCTCCATCTCGTGGTCGTGCGGTAGCGTTCTCGCTTCCGACGCCCGGGTTCCCGGGTTCGATTCCCGGCGGGGTACGGGATTTTCTCTGCCTCGTGATGGCTGGGTGTTGTGTGCTGTCCTTAGGTTAGTTAGGTTTAAGTAGTTCTAAGTTCTAGGGGACTTATGACCACAGCAGTTGAGTCCCATAGTGCTCAGAGCCATTTTTGAACCATCTGTAGTATCAACTGAAACTACAAAGAGGATAGGTTAATGTAATATAATTTTCTGGACTTTTCTTTAGTTTCATTACCATAGATTTCTTGCGCAATTACAAGTACTTTGGAAAATTATTATTTCATCATGTTTTGGTTGTGTGTGATGGCTCTCGATCTTCCACCATAACCGAGTCCATCAACATGAGGTAGCAAATATGAGGTAGCCAAGGAGGTGGAAACGTGGGTTCTACTATGCCAAGACTACTTGGTAGCTACAACAGGAAAAAACAAGTAATTAGCAGGAGTACAAAATAAGAAAGTATTCATTACTTAACTTGGTTGTAGCCCATTATCTGTTAGTTGAAAATTATAGAAGTCACGGCTAGACTAAACGCCTGTAGAATGACATAATTTACAAGTCACAAATCTCGCAGTGACGAATTAGTCTCTCGTAATCTTGAGTGTCGAATCCGGTGAATATGAAGACTAACTTGGCTGTCGATATGACAGAACGTAGAATTGTTTATAACTGCCAACTCAGTACTGTTGATTTTACTGTAGTGCTCTTACGGAACTTTACAAGTGGGCTTCAAAGACTTGATGGCAGCAATGACTGAGCTGCAGACGATGACTGACTAACACCGGCGCTGGCTGACCACTGAGCGCGGCTACGAACTGTAGACTGGCACAACTGCACCACACATGAAGAGGCCTAGCGGCGAGCATAAGTACTGCCACTGGCTGTGTACTCTTTGGCTAGCACAGCCGCTCTTCCGTTCCGTTTATCGAGAGAATCGCATCCGGCAGATCGATCTCTAAGGCGGCAGTGACGTATCACTGACATCACAGTGTGAGTGTTTTCGAGAGACAGAGAGTGAATGGAGGACGTAAAGTGAGAACGTGACATTTTATTAAAACTATGTAAATGTAACCATGAGAAAGTTGTTGTGCAATAGGGGAATATGTGACGCATGCCTGAGTGAGCTTGATTTTGTAAAAGGAAGTCAGAAGGGGAGTTGACTATTAAATTTATTACGGTACTAGTTTATTTTGTGGAAAGGAACAGTATTTCGATTTCATGAAATTTTTTTTAGTTTCGGAGTTACAAGGTTTCTAGTCTAAATTACTTGTCGTAATCTGATTGGCTGACATTAGAAATACTGCGAGTATAGAAATGCTTCAGATAATCTGACTGACTGCTTAACATACTAACCAATAGGAATTCAGCGTTTCCCGCGCGCTTGAGTAGGGCTGCGTGCTTCAGATCGATGAGTTGAGACAGTCGCTCGTTGGTCGTGTTCTTGTAAACACTTATGTTAAGCCGCGCTGATCAAATTTGTACCAAAATGAAGAATTCCCGCTTTTGATCGGTTATCGTTCCATTGACGAAAAGTGACTACAGTACTGACTATTTTGTGAAGTTTGAGCTTTGTCAATTGTTTGTTTTAGGAGATATTCGCGTGTGAACATTTTATGTCGTACATAAATGCTGCGTGGTGTGTTTCGTGCAGATTGTGAGACGTTGTGGCGAATCCTTCTTTACAAGAAATCAACTTAACGACTGAACGTGTTACCTCGCAAGTAGTCGTGGGTATGTGACTGTTTAAGCACTCCGTCTTCAGGCCACAAGTGGCCCATCGCGTCCATCCGACGGCCGTATCATCCTCACTGAGGATGCGGATAGGAGGGGCGTGTGGTCAGTACACCGCTCTCCCAGTCGTTATGATGGTTTCCTGTGACCGGAGCCGCCACTATTCGGTCGAGTAGCTCCTCAATTGGCATCACGAGGCTGGGTGCACCCCGAAAAATGGCAACAGCGCATGGCGGCTGAATGGTCACCCATCGAAGTGCCGGCCACGCCCGACAGCGCTTTACTTCGGTGATCTCACGGGAACCGGTGTAGCCATTGTGGCAAGGCCGTTGCCAATGTTTGACTGTTTAGGATGTCCAAAATATTGGGTCACACTAAATATCTTTTGTATGCTTGCGGGTGTGAATTGTAACACAGACATTCAGTAATATTGCATAATTGATGTCAGAATATTAAATACGGACTTGAAACTTCCTGGCAGATTAAAACTGTGTGCCCGACGGAGACTCGAACTCGGGACCTTTGCCTTTCGCGGGCAAGTGCTCTACCAACTGAGCTACCGAAGCACGACTCACGCCCGGTCCTCACAGCTTTACTTCTGCCAGTATCTCGTCTCCTACCTTCCAAACTTTACAGAAGCTCTCCTGCGAACCATGCAGAGATACTGGCAGAAGTAAAGCTGTGAGGACCGGGCGTGAGTCGTGCTTCGGTAGCTCAGTTGGTAGAGCACTTGCCCGCGAAAGGCAAAGGTCCCGAGTTCGAGTCTCGGTCGGGCACACAGTTTTAATCTGCCAGGAAGTTTCATATCAGCGCACACTCCGCTGCAGAGTGAAAATCTCATTCTGAAATACGGACTTGATAGCCATTTTCCGTGTTTTAAAGCACATAAACGAACTTAAAGGAGTTTTTTTCAAGCGAGTCATATAAGAATCCCGAACGCTCGATAGTTTAACTAACTTTCAGCTACTGCCCATGGACTGGAGTTATGTGGGCTTTGCGTGGTAGGTATTCAGTCGAAGTTCGGTCAACGCTGCTTTTGTCGGCTAAAGAAGTATCTACGATCGCAGAGTGAAGGGGCAGACAACCTGAAACCCATTCAGGAATGTGGAAGTATCTACGATTGCAAAGTGAAGGGGCAGAAAACCTAAAACCCATCCAGGAAGGTGGACTGATCGTTTAAAGGACATTAAGAGACAAACCCGCCTCTCCACGTACTGTGTTCAAAGATCTGAAGGTCAACATGCTCATGCACCAGTATGTCTCCCCCACATCGTAAACACCTCGACCACCAAAATGATCTAGTTCAGCAATATTCCTTGGTCCATTATGTGTTTGCCCCTCTCACCGTATGAGGGCAGGTCGAGCATTGTGGAACATGATGGTTTTGATGATGGTGAGGAGGCGTAATGTAGCGTTGGCTTACTGGCCTCCAAAATCTTTGAATCTGATACAGTCACCGGTCAATATTTCAGCTATATAGATTACAGTGTGCGACCGCAATGAACAGCGTAACTGGAGGAGCTCTAGGAACGAGAGGACGATCGGCGAATGGACTGGCCTGCCGGTCCCCCGTCTTAAACGTCGCCTCGATCACGTGTGGAATGTTGTGTAGAGGGAAGGGAGGGGGGGGGGGCGAGCATTGCAGCAGGCCCACATGCACCAACGACCATTCAACAGTTGGTGGGGGAATGTGATGCCCTACCATAAGAACTCCTTACGAGTCTTGTGTCCAGTATTGGAGCATTTCCCAGAACACATATTGTAACCTCCCCGCAAAAATTTTAGGATTGTAACCTCCCCGCAAAATTTTAGAATAATGATTGATCATAAACCCACACAATGATATTGATTAAATAATGAACCATATAGGAAATGTAACTTCCTAACAGAAATAATAATGTCTGGTAAATTTTATAAGGGCAGCAGCGCTGACCTACGGCCCTGTGAAATAATTAAACCTGATAAATTCTTACCTCAGTAAAACTGCGTCTATATCTCCTCTTATTTTTCGGCACAGCTCCGTGCAATTCTGGCGTATATTTAATTTTGATTCTTGGAGTAAATGCATAGGAAAAATTCTTTAAATTAAAATGATTACTTTTCTTTAAAAAATTTACTTTATAAAAAAATTATTATTGGGGCATTTCTTGAACAAATTAATTACAATTAACATACGTTATTAGCTGAGCGCAATGCTGCTTCATTACCTTGTACAATAATACACATCGTCCACCACATTCCTGACCAGACTCGTGGGCAGAGCACACCGCGGACGCATGCCGACTCGCTACACACTAGCACTGACTGAGTACAACTATCCAACTGTCTACTCCCTCTGCCGACTCGCCACACACAACTAAAGTCCCACGCTGTCAAGCGCAGACTAGCCACGATAAATAACTCTCTGGTCAGAGATTCTGTCATGCCTCGCCATCGCTGGTAATGAATACGTATGAAACGTACGCGTTTCATAACCCTCCACTGGGGGGGCAAAAATTTGGCAGCGATGGTGAGTCATTTGGACTTGCCATGAGCAACAAATTTTTTTTAACTAATTAACTTTACAATTACAGAATATATACAGATGTATATAAGTGTAGAACATGAAGTAAATATAGTGCACATGCACTGAGTACAGAACATATCAGGCAAAGACAAAATATATACAATGAGTACAAAACATATTCACAAATTTCAAAAGTGCACACGCACAGTAGTACAGAACATATCAGCAAATCACTAAAAATGTATATGCAATGAGTAGAAAACATGTTAACAAAATGACAAAAGTGCACATGCGCTGTAGTTCAGAACATATCAGCAAATCACAAAATGAATAGGCCATGAATACAAATCATGATAACAAAATGATTTTTAATATGTTACAAGAATTAGGATAGGAAAGGGAAGGATTGCGTCATGGTTGTAGCACTTTAGGTTGCACGCAGCTGCACTGAAAGTCCATAGCTTTCTACAGAAGCACAACACCAAGTGAGGCAATCAAAAGTTCTTTTCCCAGAAGTATTAATCAGCGTAGCCAAGACACTGAAATGCCGTAGTAATATTCCATGTTATCCTTTTGGTAGTACATTAGGTACACCAAACAGTGGGACCATAATAGCATCTCATCGCTCATTGTGGTGGACAGCATGTCGTGTCAACACCACGTTCTTGTCTGTTACAGCAACGTAGAATTAGTGCAAAAACCAAATAAGTGCTCCATGATCATGAGGATATACAGGACAAACGGATATTGCAGTAATTCCAAGTAATTAGGTTAGAAGGTGAAGGACATTAAGTCACATACTAGTCTTCAATGAGAATTACACTAGTAATGGGTGGCACTCATTG
This sequence comes from Schistocerca nitens, assembly GCF_023898315.1. Taxonomy (NCBI): domain Eukaryota; kingdom Metazoa; phylum Arthropoda; class Insecta; order Orthoptera; family Acrididae; genus Schistocerca; species Schistocerca nitens. The sequence continues at coordinate 132,770,214 of NC_064614.1, read as the reverse complement.
CCCAGTCATTGAACATTTCTGTACCATGTACGTAGTATTACAGAATAATGTTCATGAGTAACTTTACAGAGAACATTGGCACTCATTGCCTAATTACAAACCATCAGAAGTCATTTACAGAGAACATTGGCACTCATTGCCTAATTACAAACCATCAGAAGTCATTTACAGAGAACATTGGCACTCATTGTCTAATTACAAACCATCAGAAGTCATTTACAGAGAACATTGGCACTCATTGCCTAATTAGAAACCATCAGAAGTCATTTACAGAGAACATTGGCATTCATTGCCTAATTACGAACCATCAGAAGTCATTTACAGAGAACATTGGCACACATTGACTAATTACAAACCATCAGAAGTCATTTACAGAGAACATTGGCACTCATTGCCTGATTACCATCAGAAATCATTTACAGAGAACATTGGCATTCGTTGCCTAATTACCATCAGAAGTCATTTACAGAGAATATTGGCATTCATTGCCTAATTACAAACCATCAGAAGTCATCATTGAAAATGAGTTTGTAAATGACATAATTAATCTAATTATAGTAAACATTGTCCTCATAGTTCATCTTATTACATTAATCAGTGGCATTCATTTGCCAGTTACAAAGCATTTTTTTGTGCTAGCAATGCATTGCGTTGGGTTCGATAATTAATAACAATATTTGCTTTTGAGTTATTGCTGCAAATGAAGATGTGTAACGTCATTCGTCATGAGTCAGCTGTATCAAGATTATGAAACAAGTAGAGTATATGTAATCACATTCATAAATGACATGGGTTTAATGAACAACTGCTTATAGTACATTAATTTCATGAATAATTTCTCCTGCAAAATATACAAAAATGGATTATTAGACTGAAAGAAGAAACGCATTTTATGCTGAAAAGTAGTGAACTTCGAGTTAAGAGGTAGTGAAATGTGTATAAAATATGTTCTCTAGCTGTCCATTCCAAAACCTTCAGTCATCATACTATGCAATACAACACATACTGTCAAAACGAACTGCAACAAATACTTAAATAACTACAGAGCATAAATACATAAACTTCAACATCATCCTCATCTGTAAAGAAAAAACTTCATTATCCATCACTTCATTATCATAACTCCATTATTATCGTCACCTGTAAAGAAAAACTTCATTATTCATAGCTGCATATTTTTCATCATTATTCATCACCATTCATTATCATCGGAAAAAAAATCACTTCATTATTCATTACACAACTATTCCTTATTTCTAGCATATTTCCTCACTAAAACTAAGATGTGAAGTTCTGTCTGACAGCCTGCATCAATCGCTTCGTATTCTGAAAGAAAAAATTAGTTAAGACTGCTATTCTACGATGTGTATAGTATATTCTTGTTAATGCTTGTTAATTCTGATCCATTTACTCTTCCTCATAAGGTGTTTGCATCTTCTTTCGTTTATTCCGTAGGTGAAATTCCCATTTCTGTTTAATTTATTTCCTTTACACGTTATTTCTTTCTGAAAATGATGAACAAAGATTAATGTCTTGCATTTAATTCATATACCCACTAGATAAAAACTGGTTTATAGTGATATAATTAAGCATAGCATGACAGAAAACGTAATATGTCAAAAACGTAGACAGTGTGCAGGTGCAAAAAATGTACACAGAGTATCACAATGTAGCAACAAAAAAAAAAAAAGTGTAAAATAGTCACGATGTTGAGATATCATAAGGCAAAAATGTCAAAGTCAACTGGTGTTTGTTATATCGTAAATATTTCTTAGTGCATACAAACAAAACAGGAAAACAATCATACATACATCAAAAATGGAAAATATGCACGGTCTGATATATAACGATAACGAATGTGACCTTCTTTGTGTTCAGCTTGTATGTTGTGTAGTTAATAGAGACGAGAATTGTAGACTTTAATGGAGAGAGAATTTAATAAAATTAATATGTCACTAGATAGAATTGCAAAATTATTCATAAGATACGTAAGTTTATCTGGAAAAATGTGCACGGTCTGATGTGTAACGACAAGAAAAGCGACCTGCTAACCTTACCTTGCCGGGCACTTGTCAAGAAAAATACGACAATCATCAGTAAGTATTCACATGAAGCCGGCCGCGGTGGTCTCGCGGTTCTAGGCGCGCAGTCCGGAACCGTGCGACCGCTACGGTCGCAGGTTCGAATCCTGCCTCGGGCATGGATGTGTGTGATGTCCTTAGGTTAGTTAGGTTTAAGTAGTTCTAAGTTCTAGGGGACTTATGACCACAGCAGTTGAGTCCCATAGTGCTCAGAGCCATTTTATTCACATGAATATAATTATATAAGTGGTCATAAAAATTAGGAAATGGCACTACAGCATGTTAAATCATAAAGTATCTTCATTCAATAAAAGATTTAATATTCGATATGTGGTGGTTTCCTTTCGATTTTCTGGTTCTCATAGTTTCGACGTGTACAACATTGGGGTGAGGAATGCTGCGAATCCGATATGGACCTGCGTATAGAAGTTCAAATTTACTGCACCTACCTTTTATTTTGTTGGATAAATAGTGTGTACGTACTAATATCTTCTATCCAACGTGAAAGTCACGGCGTATACAAACCTGTTTTTGTTGTCTTCTCCGGCGCTCTGCGGCACGTTTGATGTTGTTCAGCGCAATGTCAATTATTTCATGGTGTCGTAGTCGACGAGATGTAGGAAATGTTACTAATTCTTTAATTTTGTTAGGTGGTTCAACATTTTTCAGTATAACAGACAGAGATAGCATAGTAGATTCATTCGGTATGGAATTAATTACATCTTGGAATGAGAGTATGTGTGTGTCCCAATCAATATGTTTTTTATGGCAGTAAATTCTACACAGTTTACCAATTTCTTTCATTATTCGTTCACAAGGGTTCGAAGAAGCATGGTACCTGGATATATAGATCGGAGAAATGTTTCTAGCTCGTAACATACGTGTCCATCTAGCAGATCGAAACTGTGATCCATTGTCGGAAATTACTTTCAACACATGCCCTACATGAAATAGAAAATGTTTTACAAATGCTTTCGAAACAGTTTTAGCAGTAGCTTTGCGTAACGGAGTGAAGGTAACAAATTTTGAAGTGAGTTCAACAGCGACAAAGATGTAGCAAAAACCTCTATTAGTTCTGGGAATCGGACCAAAAATGTCTACAGCGGCCATATGTTTCAATTTAACAGGTACAATGGGATATAATGGAGGAATATGTGAAGTCGTATCTGATTTAGCTTTCTGGCAGATTTTACATGACGCTAAAACTCGTCGTATACGTTTCTCCATGTTGGTAAAATAACAGTTCTGTCTCAGTATAAGAAAACATTTTCTAGCTCCGTAATGTGCGTAACATAAATGAGTATACCAGATTAATTTGTTAACAAGCTCGTCAGGAATGCATAATAACCAATCGTTGCTGTCAGGATGAGAGCGGCGAAACAGAATATTATTGCGAACAGTGTAATGGTTTCTAATCGTAACATTATTCCTATCTTGCCAGAGGTGTTTAATCTCTTTCGACACGATGTCTTTACTTTGCTCTTGTGCTATGTCCTGTAATGACGACGAAATGAAATTTTCAAATGCAACTTGTTAAATGTACATGACGCTGAAATTTCCTTTGCAGAAGTTGGTTGCGATGTCTTGCTGATTGTTGCTAAGAGAACGAGATAGTGCGTCTGCTACAACATTTTGTGTGCCGGGAATGTGAACAATTGAAAAATTAAATTCCTGTAAATAAAGTTTCCATCTGCTTAACCTGTCGTGTGTAAATTTAGCGGAAAGTAAAAACTGTATAGCTCTGTGGTCTGTGTAAACTGTAGTGTGTCTTCCATAAAGAAAATGCCTAAATCTGGTAAAAGCCCATACAACACATAATGTTTCAAGTTCTGTAACAGAATAATTTCGTTCAGCAGGTGACAGAATGCGACTCGCAAAAGCGATGTTTTTAATTACTGTACAACCATCTTCTTCAAAGTCCTGAAAAATATGTACGTCTAAAGCGGTGTTAGAACTGTCGGTGGCAATGGAAAAATTTCTGGTAAGATCTGGGTGCGATAAAAGTGGTGCATTCAACAAAGCATGTTTCAAATAACATTCTCATGAACAAGATTTTGCGTGTCAAAGGTATTGCTTGCGTTACTGGAAGATGCGACCTGTACAGTATCTAGTCAAATTCTATCTGACGCGCTATTGTTTACAGGAGGATGCTGTGGCATTTCCACTATTTGTACTGTTCTGTTATTTCTTCCTGACGTCTTACGTTCTGGATGATACCTACTGTCTGGTTCATTCATGATAGTATGTTGTTGCGGATGATTTTGCTGTTGGTAAGACCTACTGTTATTAAACGTATGGTGATAATTGTGCTCATTGTTTTTACGTCTGTCATGATAGTCATTTCTATACGGTGCATTGCGATAGGAATTGAAATAGTGTGTTTTCTGTACGTACTTATTTCCTTGCTGGCGTGCGTTACTATTTGTTGTAGCTGGGACTATACGTGCACGCGCCGAAACATTAAAGCTTGGTTGACCTTGTGCATTGCATTGTTGGTTAGGTATGCTGACCGGCTGACTTTCATGCTGTTGCGGTGAAAAACGTCTATTGTTACCAAAATGTGGTTCCTGTTGCTGATAATTTTGACGATATTGATAATTAAAATTTTGTCTGTTATTAAAGTTCTGGCGATAGTTGTCATTTCGGGAGTGTCTAAAGAGAACTGTCACTTTCGGTAAAATTTGTCGTATCAGGTTTTCTTTACTCATTTCTTAATCCTAGATGGAGCAATAGTTAAAGAGCTATTTTGATAGATATAAAGGATAGTAGAAGAAAAGGCACCAGTGCAGAAAACTAAAGATGAAACAGCACTACTACGGCTCGGGGCCCTGTGCACGCTACGGCACATATTCATTAAAGCGTAATGAATCCCCTGAGGTCTATTACGCGCTGCAAATAAATTTTAGCTTCTGCGTTACAGGCAATGCCGTTAAAAATTCAGAAGCAAATTGCTGTATCCATGCTAATTCTAGTTTCTGCATTACACGAAATGTTGGTAAAAATTCAAGAGCAAATTGTCGTATCCAGTTCAAAGCTAGTTTCTGCATTACAGACCAAGTTGGTGGAAAAGCAAAGCTAAATTGTTGTATCCAATCCAGTGGGTGAATCTGTGTTCTGTCATTTTTAAATACTTTAAATTTTCTCACAGATAGAAAATGTTTGTAATCAAAATTATCGTCTCTGTATGGCGGAACCGGTTCAGGATTGAATGAAAATCTATTTGTCTGGGACTGTTCGGAATCTAACTCACGTACTCTTTGTAGATTACCTAAATTATACTGGCTGTGTGAGTGTGAGAAATGTTCGGAATTCGCCGTATGCTGTGACGTGTTATTAACTGAAATATTTTTTATCTCTGTTACTTCTTGCTGTAAACTTGACAATTTTCTACATAATGTATTATTAGACGAATCTATCTCACTGATTGTCTGCTGTAAATTTTTGAATTCAGGTGTTTGGTTAAACAAAATCGGTGCAGTATCGTCTGATTTGCTGTCATTATTACTTTCGATAACATCTATACGACTGGTCAATTCATCATATTTTTCAGTCAGTATTTTTACCTGATCATCGTTTTTAGTGTCAGAAGCATTAATCTGTTTTTGTATTTTACGTGTGGTTTCGTTCAATTTTTTAACGTCAGTTTTGATGTCATCGGAATCCTGTGTTAGTTCTAATTGTTGGAGTCTGTCTGTCACTGTCTGAATATCTACTGTATGTGTATCTGTTTTAGATTTCAGATCAGAAATTTCATCTCGCAATTCGGTGTTCAACTGTTTGATAGTGTTAATTTCGTCTGATACTGTAGCAATATTGTTGTCTAGTATGTTTTTACTTTCGCAAACAATTTACGTTTATCTTCCTGTCTTTGTGCGGTAATTGTTTCCATGACTTGTCGTTTTACTTTATTTTGTTCCTGTATGAATTTACGGAAACGCGTTTCACTGTTTTGTACGTGGTGATTAAAGCGTTCGTTAATTTGGCTGTTCTGTTGTTCGAACTTCGCGTCTATTTTTGTATCGTGTGCCCGAAAGTTCTGCTGTCATCAATTTAAACTCGTCGCGTAACTGTGTTGCTTTTTCAGAGCGTTGTTCAGTGACTGCACTAATTTCGTCTCTACATGATTCTGTTGTGGCTGCATGTCTATTATCTAATTCTTGTGCAACAGTTCCAACTTCTTCATTACTGTTACTAGCACAAGCCTTAGTACCCTCACGTAATTGTACTTTAGTGTCATGACATTGCACGGTAACCGCTGTAATCTGTTCACTAACTTGTTTGTTCTGTTCACTAAGGTTGTCGTGTTTTTCTTTCGGCTGTTTAATACTTTCAAAAAATTGTTTGTTCTGTTCTCTAAATTGTTTGTTATGTTCTCTAAGTTGTTTGTTCGATTCTTTAATTTCTTTGAGAAAGTCATCTTGTTTTTTATTAAATTGTTTGAATTCTTCTTTCTGTTCTAGCAATATTGCCATAATTTGATCAAATCTAAAATGAACATCTCTATTCTCTGTACTGTGTGATGGTGTGTCTGCAATTGTCACGTTTTGTGTATCCATTTGGACATTCTGTGATTCTTGAAGATGTTTGCTAATCGGATGTACACTGTTAGTCACTACACCGGAATAAAATAGCCCCGTCGTACTCTGATTACTCTGTTCATTTTCATTAAAAAAATCTGTCCGTTCATCACGTAAATCCTGCAAACCGGGAGTGTTAAGCTCGGCAGCGCTCACTGCAACAGAACGCCCCGCGTCATCAATAGTCGTTACATTAACAGAGGACACAATCGAATTCGTTTGTTCATCACTAGGATCAAAATCAACATTAGTGGTCGGTACACACTGATTGTCAGTAAACGGAGGATTGTCATCATTATACTGCATGTCGCAACTACTATTGGTCAAGTTATTTGAATTGGTTATTTCACTCATTATACCTCGCGATGTACTATTAACAGTTTTTCACGGCATTTTTACACAAATCACAATTATTCACAAATGAAACAAAGACAATACAAAAATCCAACAAACACTATTACAACAAAGAGCAACAAATTGCCGATGATCTGTGAAAAAAAGTGACAAAGTTAGTAAAAGCGTTGCGCCAAATGCTAATTATACTAAGTAAATAAGAGCAGATATCTGACTACTTATCAGAAGATTCACAAAGAAATACGATCCTGGTCCGGATGTCGCCAAGTGTAACCTCCCCGCAAGAAATTAGAAATAAAAGTCAATGATAATGAAATGTGCCAAGCGTAACCTCCTTGCAAAATTAAAGAATAATAATGGCCCAAATGTAAACTCCCCACAAAATTAGCGTTAAGATGATTGCTCATCAAACCCACAATAACATTAATTAAATAATGAACCATGAACTGAATGTAACAACTCAACAGCAATAATTAAACCTGACAAATTTTATAAGGACAGCAGCGCTGACCTACGGCCCTGTGAAATAATTAAACCTGATAAATCCTTACCTCAGTAAAACTGCGTCTATATCTGCTCTTATTTTTCGGCACAGCTCCGTGCAATGCTGGCGTATATTTAATTTTGATTCTTGGAGGAAATGCATAGGAAAAATTCTTTAAATTAAAATGATTACTTTTCTTTAAAAAATTTACTTTATAAAAAATTATTATTGGGGCATTTCTTGAACAAATTAATTACAATTAACATACGTTATTAGCTGAGTGCAATGCTGCTTCATTACCTTGTACAATAATACACATCGTCCACCACATTTCTGACCAGACTCATGGGCAGAGCACACCGCGGACGCATGCCGACTCGCTACACACTAGCACTGACTGAGTACAACTATCCAACTGTCTACTCCCTCTGCCGACTCGCCACACACAACTAAAGTCCCACGCTGTCAAGCACAGACTAGCCACGATAAATAACTCTCTGGTCAGAGATTCTGTCATGCCTCGCCATCGCTGGTAATGAATACATATGAAACGTACGCGTTTCAATATTTCTGTCTGTGGTGATCACACACTCTACTAAGAACCGAGTACCTTCTTTTGTAATGTCTAGGAGACCATCATAAATCGCTGTGACATCAAAGTAATTGCAGTAGAGACTCAATTATCCGGACCTCAGTTATTGGGATTTGCGATTGTCCAAATTGTCAACTGCTAGCAAATATCTTTGTGGTCTAGTCAGTGTGCACACAGACATATGTTGGCAGTCGCCGCTCTCGCCTTGCGCGGTCTCTGCCCCGCTCGTTTGGACATTGTTTAACTTTTTGTTAGGTTGTGAACATTTTGTTATTACTTGACTTTGTTAGACAGTGGACGTTTCATTATTGTTTGACCTCTTGTTAGACACCACATGTTTCATTATTGTTTGGCTTTTTCTTAGACATCTGGCATTTCATTATTGTTTGACTTTTTGATAGGCAGCCAACGTCTCATTATTGTTTGACTTTTTGTTAGACAGTGCGTGTTTTGTTATTTTTTTACTTTTTGTTAGACAGCTTGTGTTTCATTATTTTCTGACATTTTGTTAGACATCTCGTATTTCATTATTGTTTGACTTTTTGTTAGACAGTGAAGGTTTAATTATTGTTCGACTTTTTGTTAGACATCTCGCATTTCATTATTGATTTACCTTTTGAGGACAGCACATTTTTCATTATCGTTTAACTTTTTGTTAGGCAGAGCGCATTTCATTGTTGTTTGACTTTTTGTTAGACAGCACCTGTTTCGTTATTATTTGAGATGGACAGGTGACAATCGCTACGATGCTGCACGATGTAGCATCTGTGCATCAAAATGTCAAAGCGTAAGAGAGAGGTCTTATTGCTTGAAGATAAAAGAAACACTATTCATTCATTAAAAATAGGAAAAACTGGTAAGTATGATGTACTTACTTCTAGGCTAACCATATTAAGAAGAATATGATACGTATGTATAGGTCTACAAAAGTATTTTCTGAAGCAGCAAGTCCTGAGGCAGAGAAATTTTAGGTAGACTGCACCAGCTAAGACCATCAGGAAATGAGGAAGAACTGACTGAAAAGAAGGGTGTACTGGGGTAGTGAGTGCTTACACGGACAAAGGCAGACACTATTGTTGCATCAGTAAATATGTCATTTACTGCCTTTTGATAGTTAATCCATGTCTTTTGACGCTAGAGGTGTTATTCGGTTCTCTGATATAGTGAGAGAGGTCATTCCAAGTCTGATACCTGCTACTGAAAACGAAATCGAGAAAGAGGCTGAGAGATGGGGTGGGACAGGAAGGAGTTTGCTCTGATGGGAACAGTTGTATCTGCTATGTTGTTCACATAAGAGCGTCAACGCCAAGGAGAGGTATGAGGGACAGTGTACATTGATAAGACAGTAGAGAAGACAGAGTATAAGGAAATCTCTGCGGTTTTATGCACGTAGCCACAGTAGTTGTGCATAAAGTGGTGAAATGTAATCCAAGTGCCGAACGTCACAGATGTATCGAAAACGTGCCTTTATCACGAGTTCCTGGTGGTAGGAGCCTTCTGAGAAACACATTGTAAGATAACATCGCTGTAACCAAATATTGAAACACTTCTATCTCCGATTCCAAAGAAGACATCTGCTGAGAAAAGTCATGGTTGCAAATACTGACCGCATTATTTACAGAAGAATGGAAAGGCCGAGAGATGTCGCCCTCAGGAAAATACGTTCGTGTTGTAGAGAAATTTAGAGACATATGACCCAAAACTGACTGTAAAAATGATTTCAGAACATATGAGGGAGTTCTATAAGTAATGCAACGTTTTTTTTTCTGAAAGCAGGTTGGTTTCATCCAGGATTCAAATACACCACGTTATTCCCCATTCTTTACGCTACAAAACTCTATTTTTCAACAAAATTCTTCGTTCAATGCGACGCCCTTACGCCGCATTTCTGGGAGGGGCTGTTTACCCGCATGGTACCACTCTACTGGTTGACGTCAGAGCCAACGTCTTGCTGCAAAATGGTTCAAATGGCTCTGAGCACTATGGGACTCAACTGCTGAGGTCATAAGTCCCCTAGAACTTAGAACTACTTAAACCTAACCCAAGGACATCACACACATACATGCCCGAGGCAGGATTCGAACCAGCGACCGTAGCGGTCGCGCGGTTCCGGACTGTAGCGCCTAGAACCGCTTGGCCACTCCGGCCGGCCGTCTTGCTACATCAAATAACCTCCCCATCATCCAGGTAGTGTTTACCGCGGAGTGCAGTCTTCATTGGGTCAAACTGTTGGAAGTCGGAAGGTGCCGTATCTGGGCTGTAGGGTGGATCATGAAGAACAATCCAGTGAAGTTTTGTGAGCTGCTCTCAGGTGAATAGACTTCTGTGAGGTCTTGCATTGTCATGGAGAAGAAGAAGTTCATCTTGGGGTTTAAGCTCTTTTTTTCCGTATTTGATTTAACAATATGTATGTTTTTGGATAGGGTCCGCCTTTATCAAAATACAATTTCGCAATGGAACTCTGTTCTCTGCCCTCAAACAATTATTAGACAAGACCAACCTATAGACCTCTCCCCCCACCCTCCCACCCCAGCCCACCATCCCCCCCCCCCAAAAAAAACCTAAAACCTACTGTCCCTCTCCCTCTCCCTCTCCCTCTCGCTCTCGCTTTTCACCCCCCCCCCCTCCCACACACACACACACACAAAAATTCACAGACACCTCTGAAAGATTCAGAACAACCACCAGGAACACTTTCAACTGTTCCACTGTCAGCCATCTTGTTTTTACACCTTCAACTGTTCCACTGCCCGCCATGTTTGTTTTTACAGCTGGTAAACAGTGAAACAGTGACAGTGACAGTGACAGTGATAGTGACAGTGGCAACTCAATATATAGTGTTTGACAGTGATGAAGACGAGGAAATAGAAAACCTAAGTGAAACATAATGTAAATAGATGCACACACACACACACACACACACACACACACACACACATACAGAATTAATTAATTTCAGGCATAAAAATAACAATTTTCAAATCGTAATTTTGGCTTAAACAATTTATCTACTTTAAGGTGTCAGTTGTTGCAGATGACAAACTGTGGAACGAACCAGTCATTGTAGAAACACAACACACCAGAAAAACCACACCATGTGGTAAAACGGTATGAATTCATAATTTTATGTGTTTTCTTCAAATATCTGTAATTACGATTTAAAAACTAACAGTTACATGTATACAAACAGTAAAGAAGTTTCTTTATCTTTAACAGCCATAAAATAAAAGCTCACTGAAGATGCTGCAACTGCAGTGAAACATGTTTGGATTGAAAAAGAAAACTGTGTTTTGCTAAAGCCGGACCGTATCCAAAAACTTATATACGAAGAGTTTCGTTTGCATTTTTGTGGTGGCGACGAACACGCTGCAGTCATTTCTTCAGTTTCCTGACGGTACACTTTACATTTGATCGTTGCACCATGAGGGACGACATCAAGCAAATCAGAGTCCCAGAAGACTGTCACCATGACCTTACCGGCTGAGGGTGCTGATTTGAGCTTTTCTTCAGAGGAGAACTGTTGTGACGCCGCTCCATGGATTGTCAATTTCTTTCCGGTTCGAAGTGATGAATCCGTGTTTCATCACCTGTGTCGATTTTCGGCAAAAAGTTGGTACGATCAGCCTCCTAACGCGGAAGAAATTCCACACAGATGGTCCTTCATTGCTCTTTATGGACTCCTGTTAAGCGGCGAGGACAGCCAGTGGGCGAATGTCTGAGAAGCACCAACAGAGACGCCCAGTTGAGCAGCGAAGTGATTGATTGTGATTCGGCGATCAAAGAGAATCCAACACTGGAGGAGTCACAGTTATGTGCCGCCAGCCGGCACTGCCAGAATTGGAATATTTTTGAGCGACCAACGGCTAACCGTGATTTTGTTAACTGCCAGGTCTCCCTAGACTTTCTGCAAAGGCCTATGAATATCTTCGGTGCTCTGGTTTTCCGCCAAAAGAAACTCAATGACAACTTTCTGCTTGGAACGCACCTCCATTACAGAAACGTTTTTGAAAGCTGTGTATAGCGCCGTAATCTATCGGTGCTTCATGAAAATATAGGGGCTGAAGCAAGATTATTTGACGATGTCCCACAACAAATTCCGCACTTTTTTTAAACCGAAATTGGCCGAGATAGAAAACATGTTGCATTTCTTAATGAACGCCCCTCGTAGATTTAAGAAAGGTTGGTTGGTTCGGGGAAGGAGACCAGACAGCGAGATCATCGGTCTCATCGGATTAGGGAAGGATGGGGAAGGAAGTCGGCCGTGTCCTTTGAAAGGAACTATCCCGGCATTTGCCTGGAGCGATTTAGGGAAATCACGGAAAACCTAAATCAGGATGGCCGGACGCGGGATTGAACCGTCGTCCTCCCGAATGCGAGTCCAGTGTCTAACCACTGCGCCACCTCGCTCGGTTTAAGAAAGGTAAGCTCACTTTTATAGCATCTTTAGGTTTAGAAATAGTGTAAATGATTTACAGCCGCATACAGATGAGATTTTTCAGTTTTTGGTTGTATGATTATACAATTTCGGTCTTAGACCATTATCAAGTGTGTATAAAACAGAACCGTATACACTCATGCCCATAAATGAAGGATAATGCTGATGCATCGTGAAACAACGCTCTCTTGGGCGATTTTCTGGTTTAAATCACCTCGTGGTATGACCATGCAGTGCATTTGACCTGCGGTCGTCGCACGGTGGTGCTGAGAGCAGCCCACATACGCAGAGATGTATTGGTGCATGTCAGAGTACGGTGCAGCGAGTAAGTGTGCAGACGTTTTCAGAGGTGCTAATGATGACTGTGTGTTGAAAATGGCTCAAAGAACACATATTGATGACGTTATGAGGGGTTCAATACTAGGGCGACTGGAGGCTGGTCAAACACAGCAGGTCGTAGCACGGGCCCTCTGTGGGCCACAATCTCAAGATTATGGCAATGATTCCAGCAGACGGAAAACGTGTCCAGGCGCTACAGTACGGGACGTCCACAACACCACAAGAAGACCGATATCTCACCATCAGTGCCCACAGACGGCCACGGAGTACTGCAGGTAGCCTTGCTCGGGACCTTACCGCAGACACTGGAACAGTTGTCTTCAGATGGTTCAAATGGCTCTGAGCACAATGGGACTTAACATCTGTGGTCATCAGTCCCCTAGAACTTAGAACTACTTAAACTTAACTAACTTAAGGACAGCACACACATCCATGCCCGAGGCAGGATTCGAACCTGCGACCATAGCGGTCACGCGGTTCCAGACTGAAGCGCCTAGAACCGCACGGCCACACCGGCCGGCAGTTGTCTTCAGACACACAGTCTACAGACGACTGAACAGACATCGTTTATACGCCCAGAGACCTGCAAGGTGCATTCCACTGATCCCTGGTCACAGGAGAGCCCGTAAAGCCTGGTGTCAAGAACACAGTATATGGTCATTGGAACAGTGGTCCCTGGTTATGTTTGCGGACGAGTCCACGTATAATCTGAACAGTGACTCTCAACGGGTTTTCATCTGGCGTGAAGCAGCAACCAGATACCGACCCCTTAATTTCCTTGAAAGGGATCTGTATGGAGGTCGTGGTTTGATGGTGTAGGGTGGGATTATGATTGGTGCACGTACACCACTGCATGTCTTCGACAGAAGAACTGTAACAGGTCAGGTGTATCGGGACATCATTTTGCACCAGTATGTCCGCCTTTTCAGGGGTGCAGTGGGTCCCACCTTCGTCCTGATGGATGATAACGCACGGCCCCACCGAACTGCCATCGTGGAGGAGTACCTTGAAACAGAAGATATCAGGCGAATGTTTTGGCCTGCCTGTTTTCCAGCCCTAAACCCCATCGAGCACGTCTGGGACGCTCTCGGTCGACGTATCGCTGCACGTCTTCAAACCCCTAAGACACTTCAGGAGCTCAGACAGGCACTTGCGCAAGAATGGGAGGCTATACCCCAGCAGCTGCTCGACCACTTGATCCAGAGTATGCCAACCCGTTGTGCGGCCTGTGTACATGTGCATGGCGATCATATCCCATATTGATATGGGGGTACATGTGTAGGAAACAGTGGCGTTTTGTGTTTCGGGACGGTTTTCTCAACTTATCACCAATACCGTGGAGTTACAGATCTGTGTCGTGTGTGTTCCCTATGTGCCTATGCTAAATGGTTCAAATGGCTCTGAGCACTATGGGACTCAACTGCTGTGGTCATCAGTCCCCTAGAACTTAGAACTACTTAAACCTAACTAACCTAAGGACATCACACACATCCATGCCCGAGGCAGGATTCGAACCTGCGACCGTAGCGGTCGCACGGTTCCGGACTGCGCGCCTGGAACCGCGAGACCACCGCGGCCGGCTCTATGTGCCTATGCTATTGGCGCCAGTTTTGTGTTGTGCCACGTTGTGTGGCACCACATTCTACAATCATCCTTAATTTATGAGCATGAGTGAAGATACTTGATAATGGTCTAAGACCGGAACTCTAAATTCCTTGACCCAGCGAAGGAAAAGTGACAGATGCAATCGGAACTAAATCTTTTAAACAATTCGTCGCAGCTCGGTTTCAGAAAGCCTTTGACAGTGTTGACTGGAATGGGGTCCTCTAAATTCTGAAAGTATCAGGGGTAAAGTATAGGGAGTTAAGGATGAACTTGTACAGAAACCAGACTGTATTTTTAAGGAACGAAAAGCGTGAAAGAGAGAGAGAGATGGTAGTTGAGAAGGAAGTGAAACGGGGTTGTAGCCTATTCGCGATATTGTTCTCAGCAACTGTGAAGGAAACCACGCGCAAATTCGAAAAGGGAATTAAAGCTGATGGAGAAGAAATAATAATTTTGTTATTGTAATAATGTAATGCTGTGATATTGTAATTATGGTATTGCATTATTGTAATATTACTGGTATTATTGTTATTGTAATATTGTGATATTTTAATTCTATGATAGATGGATCTGGTAAACGCATACCATGGAATATACACTGTGCAAAAAAGTATGACTTTTGAGAGAGCCCGCAATTGCTTGCCTTTACGACGCATAAGATTGAAATTTGACTAAAAGGTGTCCACAACCTTCCTCTGTAAAGATGCAAAAGCATCGCACCCTGTGACGTCACCCGCGGGCTCGGCGTCTCTTCAGAAAGAAAGGTGTCGACACATGCGAAAAAAGGCTACAGGTCAGAAGTTCATGTGAGGTGTAAGGTGCGTCAATAATGTCACAATGGCACCAAATTTCAGCACAGTTATGCGCTACGCCATCAAAGACGTGTAACTCGATGGGAAAATCGGCACTCTATAACAAACCAGGATCTTGTGTAACTTGTTTATATTGCAGAAACTTACCACTTTCATTTCAGCCATGGTTGTAGCTGTTATCAGATATATAGTGTAAGATTCATGTTTTTGGATATTTACACAGTGTTGCAGCTGTCTGGCGAAGTTCAGCCATGCTTAAAGTTAGTGGAGTGTTTATAGACGTTTTTTTTACACATTACCGAGTTCGGCTACGAGCATGTCTTCATGTGAAAGTAACAAAAATATAGATTACAACTTTATTCTCAATTTTCTAGTATAAAAGCAATATAAAGTCACTTACTAAATATGCTACTTTTTTTTTAGTCATCAGTCCTCTGATTCGTTCGATGCCGACAGCCTCGAATTTCTCTCCTGTTCCAAGCTTTTATCTCAGAGTAGCACATGCACACTACGTCCACGATTACTTGTTGGATGTATTGCAGTCTCTGTCTTTCTCTACAGTTTCTATCTTCTAAAGCTCCCTCTGGTACCGTGGAAGGTATGCCCTCATGTCTCAAGACATATCCTATCATCCGGTCCCTTCTTCTTTTCAGTGTTTTTCATATGTTCCTTTCTTCTCCAGTTCTGCGGAGAGCATCCTCATTCCTTCGGTTATCAGTATTTTCTGTAGTACAAGATCTCTAACGTTTCGCTTCTCTTCTATTCGGATTTTCCCACTCTCCAAGATCCACTACCGCAAAATGCTATGCTCCAAATGTACGTTCTCAGAAATTTTTGAAGACTTATGTTTGATAAGACCGATATTTGATATCAGTAGATTTCTCTTCGTTAACAATGTTCCCTTTTGGCAGTGCTCTTTGCTTCGTCCGCTATGGGCTATTTTGCTTCCAAGGTGGACCAGAATTCCTGAATTTCGTGTACTTCGTGACCATCAATATTTTTCCGTTGTACTTTCAATCCTTAATCTAGACTCATTAGACTATTCATTCCATTCAGCAGATCATGTAATTCTTCTTCACTTATACTAAGGATATGGATGTCATGAGCTAATCTTTTCATTGACATCCTTTCACTCCGGCATTTTAATCCCACCCTTGAACGTTTGTTTTATCTCCATCATTGCATCTTAGATGTCCAGAATGAACAGTAGGGGCGAACGACTGCATCCGTGTATTACACAATTCTTAATCCGAGCTCTTCGTTCTTGGTATTCCTCTCTTATTGTTCCCTCTTGGGTCTTGGATATATTATAACCCCTTTTTCCCCCTAGCTTACGCCTGTTTTTCTCAAAATTTCGAATTTTGACCATTTCACATTGTCGAACGCTTTTTCTAGGTCTTGAAAATATAGGACTTAGCATGATGAGGTAAACCGTTTGAAAGAGAGAACATATACTCGTGAATAAACGAAAGTTATGTGCAATAAGCTGATATGTGTATGAGACAGTAGTAAGCAGTTTCAAAGAAATTTGGTGACTCTGCCGCGGCTTGTAATGGGCTCGTTCCGTGGGAGGGAGAAGTTTTATTTCTCCGCAGTGCTGGGTTTCGGGTCGGGACCGGCCCGGGACAAGGTGGCGACCGTGGCAAGCAATATCGAGGAGCAGAGGGTGGCCACATATCGACATATCGATCTCTAGCTCTCTCCGCGGTCTGTTTCCTTGTTTCACACAGGTCCAGTGCGGCAGCGAGAACATTTCTCCAGTTAGCTCCAACTTTCTCATTGGGGCTGAAGATCGCAGGGGGTGGGGGCCGAAAACTTTTTTACTTTTATCTTTTTACTCAGTAAAAAAACGCAAGGTGAATTCTGAGACGTTAACGGTTTCCTTACTGTCACCCACCAGACAGCTTGACAGACAACCAACAGTGATGATCTGGCGTGTCATCTCATTTCATAGTAGTAGTCCTTTCATCCGCGGCACCCTTAAAGTACAGCGTTTCGTGACGACTTTCTATGCCCTTTTTTGTCACCCTTCGTGGCAAACAAGCTTTCGCTTATATTTCGTATACCGTGAGATTTTCTACTGCTTGTCTTCGTGCTTGCTAAACACTGCCTCGGTCAGCAAGGTCGCCGGATCTGTCCACAATTGAGAAAGTTTGGGGAGTTATGGGCAGGGCCCCGCAACCATCTCGGGTATTTCGCGTCAGTTTCTATATCTACGTGGATACTCTACAAATCACGCATAAGTGCCTGCCAGACGGTTCATCGGACCGCCTTCACAATAACTCTCCATTCTTCCAGTCTCGGACAGCGCGCAGATAAAATGAACACCTATATCTTTAGGTGCGAGCTCTGATTTTCCTTATTTTATTATAATGACCGTTTCTCCCTATCATGTCGCTCGGCGTCAACAAAATATTTTTACATTCAGAGGAGTTGGTGATTGAAATTTCGTGACAAGATTCCGTCGCAACGAAAAACGCCTTTGTTTTAATAGTATGTATGCCAAATCCTGTATCATGTCCATGACACTCTCTCCCCTATACCGCGATAACACAAAAAGTGCTGTTGGACAGAATTTGGTACAAAGTCCTTCAGCAGGACAAATTGGTTCAAATGACTCTGAGCACCATGGGACTCAACTTCTGAGGTCATTAGTCCCCTAGAACTTAGAACTAGTTAAACCTAACTATCCCAAGGACATCACACAAATCCATACCCGAGGCAGGATTCGAACCTGCGACCGCAGCGGTCCCACGGTTCCAGACTGCAGCGCCTAAAACCGCACGGCCACTTGGCCCGGCCTTCAGCAGGACATTCAACAAATTCGTCAATCAAAGCAAATCCTACTAACTGCTTGCATAAGAGACAGAGGTAGACCAACGCATCACTGACTTCTACATCTACATCTACATCCATACTCCGCAAGCGACCTGACGGTGTGTGGCGGAGGATACCTTGAGTACCTCTATCGGTTCTCCCTTCTATTCCAGTCTCGTATTGTTTGTGGAAAGAAGGATTGTCGGTATGCCTCTGTGTGTGCTCTAATCTCTCTGATTTTATCCTCGTGGTCTCTTCGCGAGATATACGTACGAGGGAGCAATATATTGCTTGACTCTTCGGCGAAGGTATGTACCCGAAACTTCAACAGAAGCTCGTACCGAGCTACTGAGCGTCTCTCTTGAAGAGTCTTCCACTGGAGTTTATCTGTCATCTCCGTAACGCTTTCGCGATTACTAAATGATCCTTTAGTGAAACGCATTGCTCTCCGTTGGATCTTCTCTATTTCTTCTATCAACCCTATCTGGTACGGATTCCACAAGGGTGAGCAGTATTCAAGCAGTGGGCGAACAAGTGTACTTTAACCAACTTCCTTTGTTTTCGGACTGCATTTCCTTAGGATGACTTGCTCAGTTTGTGAAACTCTTTCTCTTGAACAAATCATCCATCTTTTGCATATGCTTCCGCGGCCAGAGTCAGTCGACATAAAAGGTTTCTGGGTGTGGTACCGCGCCATAATGTATAAAACTACTACTGCTGGAGATAACCAACGTTTCGGCCACGGTTGCAGCGGCCTTCTTCTGGGTCTAATGATCAGTTCTAGCTACGCAGTGTCCTTTATATTTTGTTGTTACTGTTCACTGCGCATGCCATTACGTCATAATTTTGAAAAAGAAGTTAGTTTCATTGTTCACTTAAGGTAGAACGCAAGTCAGAAAGATAAGCAAGACTTCTCATTCGACGGTGACCACCAATCATGGCAGATAACACAAGGGCCAATAGAAAACAGAGGTTACGTTCTCCCTCCACCGCAATAATCTATTAAAATAAAGTGCCCTCTTCTTCTTCCTTAAGTGACCAATGAAACTAACTTCTTTTTTAAAACTATGACGTAATAGAATGCGCAGTGAACAGTAACAACAAAATATAAAGGACACTGCGTAGCTAGAACGCACCATTAGACCTCGAAGAAGGCTGCTGCAACCGTGGCCGAAACGTTGGTTTCTCTCCAGCGGTAGTTTTGTACATTATGACGTGGTACCACACCCAGAAAACTTTTATGTCGGCAACCATCATTTGTTTGTCTGTACATGTACGTCACATCTACTAAATTCCGTCCTATTAAGATAATACCTTCGTGATGCGTCTTCTTTTTTGTTTTAGAGTGTGTTGTCCCACACCAAGCCTCGAACCCCGACACTCACAATTTGTGAACGGTGAGCTGCAAATTTGTCACGACAAGTTTCAAAAGAATGTATTTTTAATCTTTTTCCTGTCAGCCCTGAAATGTTGTAAGCGAACTCGTTTTACGACAAGTACAATGTCGTTTGCGGTAGGGCACACACGGCAGTACGCTTTGTGACCTGTACCGACCGGTAGACACTCGGTAAATATTTGATGCCAGTAACAGACAGAATGCAAAGCAATTAGGTGCTCGCCGTGGACTAATGCAACGACCTCGCTTGCCGACCGGCGCGGCAGAAGGATGTAGGAGCGGTGGACAGACGCGCACAGTCGCACTGGTGGTATCCCCGCTCCCTCCACACACACACACACACACACACACACACACACACACACACACACACACACACACATACGCACACGCGCACGCACGCACATTCACATATACACACACAAGGCCTCACGCGCCGCTGCTGTCGGCCTGCAAATGAAGTACAGCAGTCGCACTGGGTCAACTAAATGCAAATCCCGTGCGGACGCAACGGCTGCGGTGTACCTACATCTACATCTACACTCCATACAAGCAGTCATACAGTGTGAGCGTGGAGGCTAATTCCGTTCCGCTCCCCGCCCTCTTCCCCCATTGTCCTCCCTTTCCTTTGCTGTTGCATTTGTGAATGCCATGCGAGAACAATGATAGTCGGTAAAGTTCCATACTACATCTAATTTCTCTGATTTTCTCGCTGTGGTCATTTCGCGAGGCGTACTGTGAACTGTCACCATCAGTCAGAGAGCACCTCGAGTTGCTAATAAGGCGAGTTTGTTGTATATTGTTACCAGCTTCAAACAGGAGCGACTTATTTTCAGGTATCTGTGTAGTTACTAGTTTATTTTTGTAATTTCTCGCATGTTTGAGTTCTCACTAGGCAGAACCTTTCATTTTAACAACAGTGTAGCGTACAGAACCGCCGTTATTATCGACAGTTGTTTATTTTGGTTAGAACAGCTCAGTGTCATTTAGACCGTCAGTGAGAGAGCACCTTGACTTCCTGCTGCTAAAAAGGCGAGTATATCATTTCAAACAGGAGCGACTTCAGCAATGGATAGGAATTGTGATTGCTGTGTACCGATGCGAGCTGAGTTGGAGACCCTCCACTCACAGCTCCAGGTGGTGGTGGCTCCTGTCACACAGCTCACGGCTGCTGCCAAGGGACATCACTTTGGGGCCGGCCGTAGTGGCCATGCGGTTCTAGGGGCTGCAGTCTGGAACCGCGAAACCTCTACGGTCGCAGGTTCGAATCCTGCCTCGGGCATGGATGTGTGTGATGTCCTTGGGTTGGTTAGCTTTAAGTAGTTCTAAGTTCTAGGGGACTAATGACCTGAGAAGTTGAGTCCCATAGTGCTTAGAGCCATTTTGTTTGATCACTGTGCGGGGTTAGATGCGGGGATGCGAGGGACGTCGAGCACGTCCCACGTGTCCTCCGATCGGTCCACTGCTGTGACTGCCCCGAGTACTGCATGCACTGAGGTTGACTCCTCACCCATGGTCGAGTGGGAAATCATTGCAAAGTCTGGCAGGCAGCGAAAGACTTTCCGAGGGGCCTATCGTAGGGCCTCTCCGGTTCATTTGACGGACAGGTTTCGGGCGTTATCTGTGGCTGACGAAGTTTATAAGCTGGATGCAGTCGTCCACCTTGTTCCAGAGGAAGCTTCTCGGCCCGCAAGGTCTGGGCATTCACAGAGGGTGGGTTTGCTGGTAGTTGGCATCTCCAACGTTAGGCGCTTAATGTGGCTCCTTAGGAACATAGCTGCCAAGGAGGGGAAAAAAGCCAGTGTGCACTCTGTGTGCAGACCGGAAGAGTCATTCCGGATTTGGAAAGGGTGCTTCTGGCTCCCATGCAGAGTACAGGGTGCAGTCAACTGCAGGTGTTGGCTCATGTCGGTACCAATGATGTGTGTCACTTTGGTTCAGAGGAGATTGTCTCTGGTTTCTGGCGGCTAGCGGAAATGGTAAAGACTGCCTGTCTTGCTTGTGAGATTAAGACGGAGCTCACCATCTGCAGCATCGTTGATAGAACCGACTGTGGTCGTTTGGTGCAGAGCCGAGTGGAGGGTCTGAATCAGAGGCTCGGGTGGTTTTGTGACCGTGTACGCTGCAGATTCCTTGACTTGCACCATTGGGTGGTGGGTTTGCGGGTTCTGCTTAATAGGCCAGGAGTCCACTACACAGGAGGCGGCTACACAGGTAGCTGGGGCTGTGTGGAAGGGACTGTGCGGTTGTTTAGGTTAGATGGTCCCAGGAAACCACAGCTCCCAAAGATCGGTATTGTAGTTGTAAATTGTCGTAGCTGTGTTGGGAAAGAACCAGACCTCCAAGCCCTAATAGAAAGCACTGAAGCTCAAATAGTTACAGGTACGGAAAGCTGGCTAAAGCCGGAAATAAGAGCAGCCGAATTTTTTTGAAACGTCCTAACATTATTCAGAAAGGATAGATTAAATACAGTTAGTGGTGTAGGATTTATTTCTGTCAGAATTAGTTTACCTTGTAGTGAAATTGAAGTAGATAGTTCCTGCGAAATAGTATGGGTAGACTTTATGCTTGACAGTCGGACTAAACTATTAATTGGATCGTTGTACCGACACCCAAACTCAGAAGATATAGTTGCTGAACAGTTCAAAGAAAACTTGCGTCTCATTTCAAATAGATACCATACTCATATAATTATAGTCAGTGGTGACTTCAATCTACCCTCGATATGCTGGAAAAATTACACGTTTAAAGCCGGCGGCAGGCATATAACGTCATCCGAAATTGTACTGAATGCTTTCTCAGAATATTTTTTGAACAATTAGTTCATAAGCCCACTCGAAGCGTAAATGGTTGCGAAAGCGTGCGTGACCTCTTAGCGACAAATTATTCAGGACAAATAGGAACTATCATGACGAATACAGGCATTAGCGAGCACAAGGCAGTTGCTGCTAGGCTGAATACGGTAACACCCACATCCATCAAAAAGAAAAGTAAAGTAAATCTATTTAAAAAAGCTGATAAAAATGCTCTTGAAGCCTTTTTAAGAGACAACTTCCACTCCTACTGATCTGGGCATGTAAGCGTAGAAAAGGTGTGGAATCGTTTCAAAGAGATAGTATCGACGGCATTTGAAAGATATATACGACATAAATTAGTAAGTGATGGTGCTGATCCCCCATAGTACACAAAACGGGTCAGATCACTGTTGCAGAAACAACGAAAAAAGCGTACGAAATTTAAAAGAACGCCAAAACCCCAAAGATTGGCAAAGTTTTGCGGAATTTCGAAATATAGTGCGTATTTCAGTGTGAGATGCTTTTAATAATTTCCACAACGAAACTTTGTCTCGTAATCTGGCAAAAAACGCAAAGAGAGTTTGGTCATACATAAGGCACACCAGTGGCAAAATGCAATCAATACCTTCACTGCGTGATAATGACGGTGAAGTCACTGATGAGAGTGCCACTAAAGCAAAGTTATTAAACACGGTTTTCCGAAACTCCTTCATCAAAGAAGACGAAGTAAATATTTCCAAAATTTCAGTCAAGAACTTCTGCCAGGATGAGAAAAATAGAAGTAAATATCCCGGGTGTTGCAAAGCCGCTTAAATCGCTTAGTAAAGGCAAGGCCTCCAGCCCAGATTGTATACAAGACAGGTTCCTTTCAGAGTATGCTGATACAATAGCTCCATATTTAGCAATTATATACAACCGCTCTCTCACAGAAAGAGCCGTACACAGAGACTGGAAAAATGCTCAAGTTACACCAACACCCAGAACGAGAAATAGGAGTAATCCGCTGAATTACAGGCCTATATCACTAACGTCCATTTGCAATAGGGATTTAGAACACATACTGTATTCGAACATTATGAATTAACCAGAAAAAAACGATTTATTGACACATAGTCCACATGAATTCAGAAAATATCGTTCTTTTGAAACACAAGTAGCTCTATATACTCATGAAGTAATGAGTGCTATCGACAGCGGATGTCAAATTGACTCCATATTTTTAGATTTCCAGAAGACTTTCGACACCATTCCTGACAAGCGTCTTGTAACCAAACTGCGTGCCTATGGAACATCGCATAAGTTGTGCGACTGGATTCGTGATTTCCTGTCAGAAAGGTCACAATTCATAGTAACAGTCCGAATGTCATCGAGTAAAACGGAAGTAATATCCGGCATTCCCCAAAGAAATGTTGTAAGCCCTCTACTGTTCCTGATCTATATTAGCGACATAGCAGGCAATATGAGTAGCCCTCTGAGATTGTTTGCAGATGATGCTGTCGTTTGACAGTCTTGTAAAGTCATCAGATGACCAAAACGAATTGCAAAATGATTTAGATAAGATATCTGTATCTGGCGAAAAGTGGAAATTGGTCCTGAATAAAGAAAAGTGTGAAGTTATTCGCATTAGTACTAAAAGAAATCCTTTAAATTATATTACGCGATAAATCACATAAATCTGAATACTGCAAATTGAAATAAATACTTGTTGTTGTGGTCTTCAGTCCTGAGACTGGTTTGATGCAGCTCTCCATACTACCCTATCCTGTGCAAGCTTCTTCATCTCCCAGTACTTACTGTATCCTACAGCCTTCTGAATCTGCTTAGTGTATTCATCTCTTGGTCTCCCCCTACGATTTTTACCCTCCACGCTGCCCTCCAATGCTAAATTTGTGATCCCTTGATGCCTCAGAACATGTCCTACTAACCGGTCCCCTCTTTTTGTCAAGTTGTGCCACAAACTCCTCTTCTCCCCAATTCTATTCAATACCTCCTCATTAGTTATGTGATCTACCCATCTAATCTTCAGCATTCTTCTGTACCACCACATTTCTAAAGCTTCTATTCTCTTCTTGTCCAAACTATTTATTGTCCGCGTTTAACTTCCATACAGAGGTACACTCCATACAAATGCTTTCAGAAACGACTTCCTGACAAATCTATACGCGATGTTAACAAATTTCTCTTCTTCGGGAAACGCTTTCCTTGCCATTGCCAGTCTACATTTTATATCCTCTCTACTTCGACCATCATCAGTTATTTTGCTCCCCAAATAGCAAAACTCCTTTACTACTTTAAGTGTCTCATTTCCTAATCTAATTCCCTCAGCATCACCCGACTTAATTCGACTACATTCCATTATCCTCGGTTTGCTTTTGTTGATGTTCATCTTATATACTCCTTTCAAGACACTGTCCATTCCGTTCAACTGCTCTTCCAAGTCCTTTGCTGTCTGTGACAGAATTACAATGTCATCGGCGAACCTCAAAGTTTTTATTTCTTCTCCATGGATTTTAATACCTACTCCGAATTTTTCTTTTGTTTCCTTTACTTCTTACTGAATATACAGATTGAATAACACCGGGGAGAGGCTACAACGCTGTCGCACTCCCTTCCCAAGTATTGCTTCCCTTTCATTCCCTTGACTCTTATAACTGCCATCTGGTTTCTGCACAAATTGTAAATAGCCTTTCGCTCCCAGTATTTTACCCCTGCCACCTTTAGAATTTGGAAGAGAGATTTCCAGTCAACATTGTCAAAAGCTTTCTTTATGTCTACAAATGCTAGAAACGTAGGTTTGCTTTTCCTTAATCTTTCTTCTAAGATAAGTCGTAAACTAAATAGGGATTACAATTACAAATAACATAAATTCGAACGATCGCATAGATAATGTTGTGGGTAGAACAAGCTAAAGACTGCGATTCATTTTCAGAACACTTAGAAGGTGCAACAGGTCTACTAAAGAGACTGCTTACACCAAGATTGTCCGCCCTGTTCTGGAGTATTGCTGTGCGGTGTGTGATCCGCATCAGGTGGGAATGACGGATGACATCGAAAAAGTTCAAAGAAGGGCGGCAAGTTTTGTATTATCCCGAGGTAGGGACGATAGTGTCACAGACATGATACGTGAATTGGAGTGGCAATAATTGAAACAAAGGTGCTTTTCGTTGCGACAGGATTTTCTCATGAAATTTCAGTCAACGGTTTTCCCCTCCGATTGCGAAAACATTCTGTTGGCACTCACATACATAGGGAGAAATGATCATCACGATAAAATAAGAGAAATCAGTTCTCCCACAGAAAAATTTAAGTGCTCGTTTTTCCCGCGCGCCGTTCGATAGTGGAACGGAAGAGGCAGCTTGAAGGTGGTTCACTGAACCTTCTGCGAGGCATTTTATTGCGAACAGCAGAGTAGTCACATAGACGTAGGTGAAGTGATACTTTAGTGTGCAAAATTTAAAGACGAAAGTAACTTTCACATGCTGTGTCACTGCCAAGTAACATAGCTCGATGGAACTTTGACCACACCTGCGAAGATCTGCTGCGATATGTTATAGAAAGTAACTGGAATAAATGCGCAGTGAGACGGGCAAAAGTGACACTTTCATTCCAAGAATATAATGGCACTGAAGTCACCGGAAATCTGCGGTAAAACTGTGGAATCACTTTTACATCCCCTGTCAACAGCACTCACTTCTTCGTGAGTATAAAGAGCTATTTGACAAGATCGATACCTACTGACTCCGTATTGGCTGTTTGTCAATAAATCCTTTTCTTGGAGATAAGTCATAATGTCCGAAGCCAGTGTAGGTTCCAGAATCCTACCGCAAATCGACATTAGCGATATGGATCTATAATTCAGCGGGTTACTCCTGTTTCCTGTCTTGGGTATTGGTGCGACTTGTTCAAGTTTCTCAGCACGCTCTGATAGGAACCTGAGTGGTATGTAGTCTGGAACAAACGCTTTGCCTTTATTAAATGATTGAATCTGCTTCTCTTACTCTTATAGGCAGTTGTTCTAGTTTCGAATTCTGGAATATTTACTTCATCTATTTACACGATAAAACACACAAATGTAAAGGCTATAAATTCAGTTAATACTTAGCTATTACATTTACGATTAACTTAAATTGGAACAGATAATATTCTGAGGAAAGCAAAGCACAGACCGCAATTTATTGGCAAAACACTTAAAAATGTAGCAGGTCTGCTAAAGAGACTGCATACACTACATTTCAATGTCGTCATCTTTAGTACTGCTGTGCGTTGTGGGATCCTCATGACAGGATCGACGGAGGACACAGAAAAAGATCAAGGAACGGCAGCTTGTTTCGTACTCTCGACATAGTGGAGAGCTTGCCACGGATATGATACGTCAATTGGGGCAGTAAAAATATATTCTTGGCGCCCATCTACAGGAGAAATCAGAACTCGCACGGGAAGATTAAAGTGTTCGTTCTTCCCGCTCGATGTTCGAGAGCAGACGGAAACTGACATATGGCCGGGAGACCGGTGTGCTGACCACATGCCCCTCCATATCCGCATCCAGTAACGCCTGTAGACTGAGGATGACACGGCATCCGACCGGTACCGTTGGGCCTTCATAGCCTGTTCGGGAGGAGTTTTAGTTTTAGTTCGAGAGCAGAACGGTAGAGAAGTAGATTAAAGGTGTTTCCATGACTCCTCTGTCAGGCACTTAAGTGTGAGTTTCAGAGTAATCATGCAGATGTAGTTTATGTGTTTGAGAACGGAACTGCGAGCGGAACAAACACTAAACGATATAAAATCGACAGTTTTGCCTAAAATACAGAGGATGACTAATGAAACGGAAGTAAAAACAAATCAAGTACCACAAAAATAATGATGATAATGATTTAGTTCAGACCTTATCCAAGTGATTGATTTAGTAATATGTAACTGAATTATTTCTTCATCTTTGAAGACTACATTGCCTTTGCGTCAATATCCTGGACGGTAAACCTGTGTTTTACGTTAGCTACATATACGTGGAACAATATTCGTCGGCCGGGGTGGCCGAGCGGTTCTAGGCGCTACAGTCTGGAACCGCGCGACCGCTACGATCGCAGGTTCGAATCCAGCCTCGGGCATGGATGTGTGTGATGTCCTTAGGTTAGTTAGGTTTAAGTAGTTCTAAGTTCTAGGGGACTGATTACCTTAGAAGTTAAGTCCCATAGCGCTCAGAGCCATTTGAACCATTCGAACAATATTCATAGAACGCCGTTTTCGTCAGCTTTGGGAATTTATTCAAGCAATGTTCCGAAATATTCGTTCGATTACTGCATTTCAGCTGTGTGGCGATGCCATAGCAGAAATCTATTAAAGGGAAAGCACGCCAACAATTTCTTCTATTGGCATCGTGTTCTAGTTTAAGAATTATAAACGCAATCGAACTGATGAATTCCGCTTAAATCCTAATTTTTAAAAGGCTTCGCAGTTCTTTTCGCGAACCTAGTAACAACGCAGACATTTGTGCGAGCTCCTTATTACTCTTCCCAGCATCCGAGCCACGTACTCTTGCTCAAAATATAATTGCCCCGCATGCGATTTTACGGTTGAGAGATTCCAAAAGCTCTGCCCTCTCTCTAGTCCATGGAAGCGCGCAAAATGCCGGTGTACGCGCAAAAGTTGCAACTACTAAGGAAGAGAAATCTCGGTGCAGAAACTGTTACAAAGAAGGAGTTAAAAGCAGACGGAAACATACATTCACACGGCACAAAGTAATAATGGACTATGAATGCCGCGCAAAAATTTTCTTTTACGACTAATGACACGACGGAAAGGGGAACGATATGGCCCGTAATAAAGCAGAAACTAGTCATAAATCGCAGATGCTCGGAACACGATCTTTTCCCTCATAAAACTGCCGATCGTAAAAAAACTTGATGTGCATTCACAATTTATGGCTTTGTGTCATGTCCAGAACTGCGAATGAGTTGGGCTGTCGATCTTTGTTTCTGACCGGTCGATAGGAAAATATAGAACGACCAATACGGATAACTAGGGAGCTTCATTGACAGCGAAAGCACATCAATGTCGTCATGAATCAAAAATTTAAAAAACTTGATTTTTAAAGCTTGCAATACGTGATCGCTAAAATTCATTTATTTGATAACTATTTTCAGCTCATTGACGAGCCATCTTCAGATCTATAATATAGAAAAGTGCATAACAGAAATAAACAATAGCGTAATATAATTGCGCAGGCTTCCGCGGCCAGAGTCAGACATAAAAGTTTTCTGGGTGGGGTACCGCGTCATAGTGTATAAAACTACTGCTGGAGAAAACCAACGTTTCGGCCACGGTTGCAGCAGCCTTCTTCTGGGTCTACTGGTGCGTTCTAGCTATGCAGTGTCCTGTATATTTTGTTGTTACTGTTCACTGCGCGTGCCATTACGTCATAATTTTAAAAATGTAGTTAGTTTCATTGGTCACTTAAGGAAGAAGGAGAGGGCACCTATTTTAATAGGTTATTGCGGTGGAGGGAGAACATAACCTCTGTTTTCTATTGGCCCTTGTTTTATGTGCCGTGATTGGTGGTCACCGTCGAATGAGAAGTTGGCTGCTGTTTACCAACTGCTGGACGTCGGCCGCGCGGCGGCAGTTACTCGCCGGCAGTGCTCGTGCCTCGTGTTGACAGTGCGGTCTGTTGGGCTCTGATTGCTGGCAGCCAAGATGGGGCAAGGCTGAGTCCATCCTCCCTGTTCATGTTGTTAGGGTGTTTAAGTATTTCGATGGCCTCTCTGATTTTTCATTTCGTCATAACCGGCTGCTTGGCCAACATACAAGCTTCGCTGAATTTTATTTCTTTTCCGCAGTCCTACTGATGTTCTGCTACTGCAGATTTGTTGTGTTGCCCAAGACGAATATAGCGCTCGTGTTCCCGAATGCGGTTGCTGTTAGCCTACCAGTCTCGCCGATGCACGCCTATCCACATTCGCATTCCACCTTGTAAACGCCTGTAGTGTGTAATGTATCCACTTTGTCCTTAGTAGAGCCTAACACGTCCTGGATCATACGACCACTATAAAAGACAGGCTGCACCCCAATGAGGTGAAGGTGTTTACCTACTCGGTCAGTAACATTTTTCACATAACGCAAGCGCGCTGTTGGCTGCAGTTTGTCTATTTCTTGCTTACCTTTCTTACTTGTGGTCTTCCTTAAGTGACCAATGAAACTAACTACCTTTTTAAAATTATGACGTAATGGCATGCTCAGTGAACAGTAACAACAAAATATAAAGGACACTGCATAGCTAGAACGCACCATTAGACCCAGAAGAAGGCCTTTGCAACCATGGCCGAAACTTTGATTTTTCTACAGCAGCAGTAGTTTTATACGTTATGACGCGGTACCACACGCAGAAAACTTTTATGTCGATTAGCGTAATACATTTTATTTTTAAATTTCCATTCTGTAATACATACCAATGAAACTTTTGTTACTTAATTCCTTGTATACCAGCCACCAAGCATTACGTCTCGTCATAGTCTGTTCAGCTGAATCACTCCTATTGTCATGTACAAACTGAAATGTTTATACAGATCGTGACAAAATAAAGGCATACAAACCGCATTCGATAATTGATTTATTAATTCATCCTACAATTCTTTCCAGATTGTGCGACACACACACACACACACACACACACACACACACACACACACACACAAATGGCTGTGATCACTATGAGACTTAACATCTGCGGTCATCAATCCCCTAGAACTTAGAACTACTTAAACCTAACTAACCTAAGGACATCACCACACATCCATGTCCGAGGCAGGATTCGAACCTGCGACCATAGCGGTTGCGCGGTTCCAGACTGAAGCGCCTAGAACCGCTCAGCCACACCGGTCGGCTACAGACACACACACACACACACACACACACACACATATATATATATATATATATATATATATATATATATATATATATATATATATATATATATCAGCAGAGACATGACTTTTAGCTTTCCTCACAAAGGTTCTTGCGGATGAAGACACTGACTGACTGACTGGACCTATGGCTTATTTTAGAAGACAGACAGAGGCAAAGTGAATTTAAGTTTACAGAATTTGTAAATGTAGAGAAAGATTGTGCAATCCTAAAGCATCGACTGAACAGTGCAGCGCCGGGAAACAGCGTCAAGAAGGCGCTGACCGGCGCGCCAATGGAAAGAGCGGGCAGCGCTACGCCTCCAGGAAGGCTGAGTTTGGCGCCCCCTGTCAGCGCTGACTTAACCAGCCACCCATTGCTGGTCGGCTCCCGTTCTGTCGCAGACTTCGAGACCATCAGTACTGAGTAATAAGAAAACGATACTTAGCCTGCGTTCTGCGGGAAGTTATATTGTATAAAAGTAATTGCTTATAGGAGGCACAGAAATCCACTTCATTAGGAGAAGTTATCACACGATGCCGCAAGGTCACCCGAATATAGAATAAATATCCTTTACTTCCCGTCTATGATCAGAAATTTTTTGTCATCAGACCACCGGTTTCGGTCTATAATGAGCATTTTCAGATCGTACAAAAACAGTAGTGCTGCTGGCAAGATGATTCTAGCATGTGATGTTATTTATACGTATATATTTGACGATGCTGGCGCTGATTTTGTGTTTAACGTTTGACGATGCAACTATGGCTCCAGTATTAGGACACGTTTTTTATAAAGCAGATCTGAAGATGAAGATTATAGACCGAAACCTGTAGTCTGATGACAAAAAAATTGTGACCATAGACGTGATATTAATGAAATTTAAGTTACGTTTCTTTTCTTTTTGAGAAATAAAGTGTATATACAAATTTGAAAGTGTATATACAGATCGTTTTGAACTCCTGCAACCGGCCATCGCAACATCTCTGCTTCTTTGTTTGCGTCGGCGCCGACTCTCACGGTAGCTGACACAATAATAATTTTGACAATATTGATTCGAGTACACTATTTGAAATTCTGAGGTTGGCAGGGGTAAAATACAGATAGAT
Organism: Schistocerca nitens; assembly: GCF_023898315.1. Classification (NCBI taxonomy): domain Eukaryota; kingdom Metazoa; phylum Arthropoda; class Insecta; order Orthoptera; family Acrididae; genus Schistocerca; species Schistocerca nitens. The sequence continues at coordinate 132,738,922 of NC_064614.1, read as the reverse complement.
AACAGTTATGTACAACACACACCTAGAGCAGACTTCGGTTACAAGAATATAACATGAAAGGGAAGCATTAGTTGAGAAGAGAGCTAGTTAGTGTCTTAGCCTATTACCAACGATATTCAGTCTGTGCATTCAGTAGACTGTAAAGGAAAATAAGGAGGTATTTGGAAAGGGAATTAACCTTCAAGGAGAAGACGGCAAATGATTTTGAAGATAATTTTAACTGAGTTTACAGCTTCTTGAAAATCGATATGGGTACTGTCAATTGCAAAACGAGGGCAAGATAGCCGAATTAAACTAGGCGATGCTGGGGGAATTAAATTAGGAATGAGACACTAAAAGGAAGTAACGAGTTTTACTAGATGGGCAGCAAGATAACTGACGATAGTATATACGAGGGTTGGAACTTAAATAATGGCAACTATTTATTCACAACCGATACAAAAGAGTTACATGTTTGCACTGTTACTGTCCTTCAAAGTAGTCCCCAGCGTTGTGTAGAACCCGTTCCCAGCGATGTAGAAGGCGTAGTATACCGTTAGCAGAGCCTGTTCTGTTGATGGTGCGAATGAAGCGGTCTATTGCCTGTCAAATCTCTCGAACAGTTCTGAAGCGAATGCCACGAATTGGTCCCTTCACCTTTGGAATCAAATCAAAATCACAAGGACTTAAGTCCGGGGAGTATGGTGGATGGTACAGTACTTCACAGTCCCATCGACCGAACACAGCAGCTACAGTTTGCGCTGTATGCGCCCGTGCATTGTCGTGCAAAATGATGGGTGGGTTGCGCAGAAAGTGTCGCTGCTTCTTTCGCAAAGCTGGTCGCGGGTGATGCTCCAAAATCGAACAGTAATACTGTGCACTGGCTGTCTGCCGTGGAGGAACGTAATGCGTTATGATAACACCATCACAGCAGTACACGAGAATCACCATAACTTTCACCGTACTGGGGCTCTGACGCACTTTCGACTTTCGCGGCGACCGATTAATGACGCTATTCGTTGGATTGACATTTGAGTTTTGGCTCGTACGATGTGGCCCATGTTTCATCCAGAGTTACCATACGGCGTAAGAAAGCCTCTCCTTCGCGCTCATAGCGCTCCAAGTACGTCTGAGCTTGCATCGTAACGCATCCATTCCTGCATTTCCGTCAAGTCATGCCGAACCCATCGTGATGCAATTTTTCGCATGCTCAGGCGTTCCTTCAGGATGCGAAGCTCAGCCGTGTGCGCTAACACGGTTTCGTGGGAGAGCTCACGAATCGTATGGCGTCGATCACTGTCCACTAACGCGGCAACAGCATGCACTTCTTCTTCAGAGACGCTACGACGACCTGCCCGATGCATGTCTGCCACAGTTTGCCGACCTTCGTTGAAGGCTTTTACCCAACGTGCCACTGTTCTGTAAGGCAATGCCGATTCCCTGCACGCCTGTTGAAGACCTTGATGTCACTGTCGTGCTGTACGACCTCTGGCACATTCAATCTTGATCCAGCTCCGTTGTTCCTGTTTCGAAAATATAGTAACACCGTTACGTTAGACCGCTCGCTCTCAAGTGACTGTTTCACTCGATTGTGCGCACGCCGGTGACGTGGGAGGGGCGAGTTCATTTACTCTGAGGTAAGGTAGGTATGTCAATTTGTGTTATCAGCGACATTAGTAGATTCCATTGCATAGTGTCTCCACAGCAGTGTTGCCACTATTCAAGTTCCAACCTACGTGTATATATCTGCCGCATTTGGGGAACTGAGAACCCGCATTCTGCGGTCGAGAAGTCTCTTCACCCTCAACGGGTGTCTGTGTGGTGCGCAATGTCCACTCATGGAATAATCGGTACGATATTCCTTGATGGCACGGTGACTACCGAATGGTATGTGAAGATTTTGGAAGATGATTTCATGCCCATTATCCAAAGTGACCCTGATTCCGACAAGATGTGGTTCATGCAAGACGGAGCTCGACCCCATCAAAGCAGGAGAGTGTTTGATGTCTAGCACTTTGGGGACGCATCTGGCTCTGGGGCACTCAGAGGCCATTGCCTTGGGCCTCGATTCTCCGCATCTGAAAACATGCGACTCCTTTTTGTGGGGCTATAGTAAAGACAATATGTACGCAATAACTCCAAAACCGTGCTGAGCTGAAAACAACCGTTCATGAGGTCATCGACAGCATCGATGTTCCGACACTTCAGCGGGTCACGCAGAATTTCGCTATTCGTCTGCGCCGCATCATCGGTAATGATGGCAGGCATATCGAAGGTGTCATAACCTAAATACGAATATCTGTAGTGGCGTTTTCAAGTAGGATAAAGTGTGTACACGCTGTAGATTGTAACTGATTTACGTTTATTTTTCATGTAATCCAATAATTGTCACATCATATATAGACAGTGTGCACATTAATAATGTCGGCAAAGTGCAGGGACGGATTTCTGACTGGAAATGGAAGAAGCAAAGGTCCTATGAACATGTGTGCAGAAATGAACGGTGTGCATGCAACGACAACAAATCGTTCTGGAACACAGTACAGAGCTGCATCGCATTCACATCACAGACGTTCAAAGCAGCCTCCACTGGGTGCAGTGCACTCGTTCACACGTCGCATCATGGAATGCCGCTCTCGTTCGATGTTCCGGCCTCTCTCCGAATATAGAGGCGTCGTGTACACCCTGTTGAAGGGTGTGCACATCAAGAACTGGTTCAGCACACGCAACTCTTTTTCAGATGTCCAAACATGTAAAATTCAGGGCGTTGAAGTCCGGTGATCTCGAAGGCCATGCTGTAGGCCTGTCGAACGTCTGGGAAAGATGTTGATTGGGTTCAAATGGTTTAAATGGCTCTAAGCACTATGGGACTTAACTTCTGAGGTCATCAGTCCCCTACACTTAAAACTACTTAAACCTAACTGACCTAAGGACATCACACACATCCATGCCCGAGACAGGATTCAAACCTGCGACCGTAGCAGCAGCGTGGTTCCGGACTGAAGCGCCTAGAACCGCTCGGCCACAGCGGCTGGCCTGTTGATTAGGTGTCAGCGAACAGCAGTGTGGAAATGGGTGCTGCTCCAACATGCACAAACCACATAATCTGTCGTATTTCCAAAGGCACGTTCTCAAGCAGCCTCGGCAGAGTATTGCGCACGGAGTCCAGGTATGTTCCTCCGTTGAGGCGTTGTGTAGTAATAACCGGTCCAATTATGTTGTCACCAAGAATCCCTACCCAAAAATCGGTGCTGAACCGAAGCTTATGAGACGCCTCAAACATTCCCCGAGGATTGTCTGTAGCCCACACATGACGATTACGCTGATTGATGATGCCATTTACTCAAAGGCTTTGCCTCAGTGGTAACACCGATTCCCGTAAGATCACCGAACATAAGAGCTGTTGGGTTGGGCTAACACTTGGATCGATGATCATGTGCACTCAGCCCTTGTGATGAGGTAAACTGAGGAGCTGCTTAACTGAGAAGTAGCGGCTCCAGTCTCGTAAACTGACATACGGGTGGGAGAGTGGCGTGCTGACCGCATGCACCTGCATATCCGCATCCAATGATGCCTATGAGCTAAAGATGACACGGCGGCCGGTCGGTACCGTTGGGCCCTCCTGGCCTGTTAGGGCGGAGTTTAGTTTAGGTTTTTAGTTTTTATTATCATCAACAGACTCCTCGTGATTAGCGAGCATCTTGAATATATTTGGACTACACAGTATTAATAATAGCTTCCAAAATCTTGTTGCGCACTGTTTATTATGCCCACATACTTGCTCGCTCACTTATAACTTACCGGGCCAAATATTAGAACATCTTTGACGCAAATATACTTCGCGGGTACTTCTCCGGTTTGTCCTCTACAAGGGCGCGCACTCACACCAGCGATGTTATTTTTACGCTAAAGATATTTTCTGTGTTTTTTTCCAATAAAAACTTCCCTGACATTGCCAGCGTCTGTAATACAACGATTTGACATGAATAATTCTTATTTATCCTACTAATATACATCGCATTTTCAAAAAAAAAAAAAGGTCAAATGTGTGTGAAATCTTATGAGACTTAACTGGTAAGGTCATCAGTCCCTAAGCTTACACACTACTTAACCTAAATTATCATAAGCACAAACACAGACACCCATGCCCGAGCGAGGACTCGAATCTCCGCCGGGATCAGCCGCACAGTCCAACTGCAGCGCCATAGACCGTTCGGCTAATCCCGCGCGGCATTTCAATTTCATGAACACTATTTTTTGACAAAATCAATTAATACAGATATTTACAAAAAAATGGTTATAAACCACAGAAATCAAGTAGCTGAAAAATACGCGAGGCACTGTGGTTGGTTGGTTGGTTTTGGGGAAGGAGACCAGACAGCGTGGTCATCGGTCTCATCGGATTAGGGAAGGAGGGGGAAGGAAGTCGGCCGTGCCCTTTCAGAGGAACCATCCCGGCATTTGCCTGGAGTGATTTAGGGAAATCACGGAAAACCTAAATCAGGATGGCCGGACGCGGGATTGAACCGTCGTCCTCCCGAATGCGAGTCCAGTGTCTTACCACTGCGCCACCTCGCTCGGTCGAGGCACTGTGTTATAGTGTTACAGAGGGAAGTATGGGCTGTCATATCTACAAACTCAGAAGTAAGTTTGACTACGTACAGTAAGCAGGTTCAGTTGGATATTGGTTGAGGTAGCTATGCACAGATGAAATGTCTTCCACGACTAACGTGGAGAGGTGCATGAACTATTCTTCGCTCTCGAGGCCACAACAGAAACGACTGTTCACCGACAGTCTTAATCTGCAACAACAAATCAGTTCTACTCCAGACGCTGGCGGACTGTTTTGCAATGCTCTTACTGTAAACGCCAGTAGACGCGCCCAGTAGCGGCAGCAGCTAGCGCTGTGCGCAGGTTCTAATTGGCAGGCGGGTGGTGGCGCCTTGTGATTGGATAGCGCGGCGTCGCCCCCTCGCCCTGGCCACGGCGACTTAGAATTTCAATTAGGCGCGCCGGAGGCGGTGTCCGGTTCGCTTTTATTTGGCCGCTGGCGGTCACCCCGTGGCCGCCGAACGTGATTCCGCGCGGGCCGATCCGCCTGCCAGGAGACGTTATTGCGTTCCGGGCCCGACTGCCGGCCGTTCCCTGCGACGCCCGCGCGCACACACACACACTCACTCACTCACTCACACTCACACACACATATGTGGCGGGAATCCCGCTGCAAACCCGCTGCCTTTAATCTAACTTTCTCGGCAGCGGTTGCCGGACGTGCCTAGCGGTCAGAGCGGGGTGAGGGGGGTGGGTGGAGAGGGGGGAGGTGAAGAGGGGACAGAGGAAGGACTTGCCGTAATAGCCATTAGGTAATTCTCCAATGTCACGGAGGAATTGAGGCTGCAGACCTTCGACTCTGACACTAAACCAAGTCGCGGCGGACTTTCTATGGTTCAGCGGGTAAGCCTTCCTGACTGATACAAAGAAAGCCCGGCGATAGTAAACCTAACAGCGATCCAGGAAGTAGCCACTAAAATGAGGTCAGCAAAAAAAAGCGAGTTAGATCGGTATTCCCCTCCCGTTGCCCTCAGTACTGTTACAGTACTGAGTTTTCTTCCTCCTTTCGACACTACTGTCAATTAAAATTGCTACACCAAGAAGAAACGCAGATGATAAACGATTATTCATTGGAAAAATATAATAGAACTGACATGCGATTACATTTTCACGCAATTTGGGTGCATAGATCCTAAGGGCAACCACCTCTGGCCGTAATAAAGGCCTTGATACGCCTGGGCATTGAGTCAAACGGAGCTTGGATGGCGTGTACAGGTATAGCTGCCCATGCAGCTTCAACACCATACCATAGTTCATCAAGAGTAGTAACTGGCGTATTATGACGAGCCAGTAGCTCGGCCACCACTGACCAGACGTTTTCAATTGTTGAGAGATCTGGAGAACGTGCTGGCCATGGCCATGGCCCGTACAGGACCGGCAACACGCGGTCGCGCATTATCCTACTGAAATGTAGGGTTTCGCAGGGATCGGATGAAAGGTAGAGCCACAGGTCGTAACACATCTGAAATGTAACGTCCACTGGTTGACCGAGACGTGTAACCAATGGCACCCTATACCATCACGCCGGGTGATATGCCAGTATGGCGATGACGAATACACGCTTCCAATGTGCGTTCACCGCGATGTCGCCAAACACGGATGCGACCATCATGATGCTGTAAACAGAACCTGGATTCATCCGAAAAAATGACGTTTTGCCATTTGTGCACCCAGGTTCGTCGTTGAGTACACCATCACAGGCGCTCCTGTCTTGACGCAGCGTCAAGGGTAACCGCAGCCATGGTCTCGGAGCTGATAGTCCATGCTGCTGCAAATGTCTTCGAACTGTTCGTGCAGATTGTTGTTGTCTTGCAAACGTCCCCATCTGTTGACTCAGGGATCGAGACGTGGCTGCACGATTCGCTACAGCCATGCGGATAAGATGCCCGTCATCCCAACTGCTAGTGATACGAGGCCGTTGGGATCCAGCACGGCGTTCGGTATTACCGTCCTGAACCCACCGATTCCATATTCTGCTAACAGTTATTGGATATCGACCAATGCGAACAGCAATGCCGCGATACGATAAACCGAAATCGCGATAGGCTACAATCCGACGTTTATCAAAGTCGGAAACGTGATGGTACGCATTTCTCCTCCTTACACGGTGCATCATAACAACGTTTCACCAGGAAACGCCAGTCAACTGCTGTTTGTGTATGAGAAATCGGTTGGAAACTTTCCTCATGTCAGCACGTTGTAGGTGTCGCCACCGGCGCCAACCTTGTGTGAATGCTATGAAAAGTTAATCATTTGCATAACACAGCATCTTCTTCCTGTCGGTTACATTTCGCGTCTGCAGCACATCTTCGTGGTGTAGCAATTTTAATGGCCAGTAGTGTATTTTAAGAACCGGTCGTTATCAGACGGATGGACGGATTTGAAATAAATTTGGAATGGATATAGCTCATGCCCTATTAGCTCAACATATAGGCTACCTTACATACCGTTTGGTTATAATTAAACATGCCCTATTTAACACGTTATAGCACGAAAGCTTATCGCCGTACGATTACTAGACTTGGTGGTATTAATGCCAGGAGACGGGGAAGAGAAATGATGCAGAATCGATTCAGCTGAAACACTTTTTTAATGCGCTGCTACGGTACGTCACACCGTTACATAACGGTACCATTACTGCTACAGTAGGGCCTCAGTATGGCGCCCGTCAGTGTCCATAAGAGTCTGGAAGCGCAGGATTCCATTGTCCGCGACAGAACGAAGCATGTCCGTAGGGCCGGTCGGAGTGGCCGAGCGGTTCTAGGCGCTACAGTCTGGAACCGCGCGACTGCTACGGTCGCATGTTCGAATCCTGCCTCGGGCGTGGATGTGTGTGATGTCTTTAGGTTAGTTAGGTTTAAGTAGTTCTAAGTTCTAGGGGACTGATGACCACAGCAGTTAAGTCCCATAGTGCTCAGAGCCATTTGAACCATTTGAACCATGTCCGTAGGTATGCTGGCTACCTCTCTTGATATGTCGCGCTTCAGATCAGCACATGTGCGAATGTTCCCCTGGTACACCCTGTCCTTCAGGTAGCCCCAGGGAGTGAGATCAGATGATCGTGCTGGCCAAGCATTTGGAAACGATCCGCCACTAATTTGACCGCTTGAAATGTGTTTCGGAAAAGCGATGTGCGGTAGGGCGCCCATCTTGCATGAGTTCAATGCGTCTTTCTCCTGCATGACATGCTGGCGAAGCGTATCCCAGTAACGCTGGCCAATCACACTGCACGTCTTTGCTTCTTGAGAGCTAACTGTTAAAATAAGAATTGGCTCAAGATGAACGTAGTCGTGAAACCACACCACACGGTGACACGTTCACCGTACAGAGGAATTTCATGCACAGTGACTGGAGGTGAAGATCCCCACACTCGGCAATTCAGTGCGTTCACTTTACCTGTCTGTCCAGGGCCAGCCCTCGTCACTTCAGTCCTTGTGAGAAAGTGGAGAGCGAAGTCAACACGTCGTTTTGCGTCCTGTGGTGCAAGCTGCTGTACGATATGAATCTTGTACGTATACCATTTGAGAATGGTTCGAAGTACCTTCTGTACAGTGGACGAAGAGATGTTCAACTGTCGTCATACAGCACGCGCACTGCCTGATGATCGGGAATTGGGCGCAACGTTGTCTGCCATAGCAACAGCGATCTCAGCAACGACCTACGGTGCAAACGGTCGTCGGCCTCTTCCCGGAGCGACAACCAGCTCTCCAACTGATTCGAACTTATTTATCATGCTCCGCATAGCAGATGGAGAAAGAGGACTCTTCCGTAATCCTTTCAGCCGGCAATATTGTCGAAGAGCAGCTCCAGAATTAATGTTGTTTTGGTAACAGAACTTCACCAATAATGCCCTGCTCCTTTTGTCCAAGCTCATGTTGACACGTCAACAAGTGCACTGCGACTGGTCACGTGTGTGAGACTATGAATAAGGATGACTGATTACTGCACCTCGTGTCCACTGTTGGAACCGGACAGTCGCGCTTTGACACATGGAAATGATGCACCCCGAACGCTGGACATCAATATTACCAAGTTTAGTACCGGTACGGTAATCAGTTTCCGTGTTATAATGTGTTAAATAGGGAAAGTTTAATTATAAACACCCAGTATACCCGCCTATCAAAGCAGTGAGGGTGAAAAGGTTGTCTACCACGTGTGAATACCGATACTCTATTCAACCAGTACTTAAGGATGAGAGCGCTTTGCGACTTGCAAACGAACTTTACAAATTGAGCGAAACAGTTGGAAGTCGGAAGGTGCGAGATCCGAGGTGTACGACGGATGAGCAAGAACAGTCCAATGAAGTTTTGTGAGCTCCTGTCGGGTACGCTGACTTTCGTGTGGCCTTGCGTTGTCATGGAGAAGAACTCCGTTGACATTTTTGTGGCGACGAACAAGCTGAAGAGGTTTCTACAATTTCCTGAGGGTAGCACAGCACACTTCAAAGTTGATCGTTGGACCGTGAAGGAGGACATAAAACAGAATAGCTCCTTCAGAGCCTCAGATGACCGTCTCTATGACTTTACTGCCTAAGGCTGCGGGTTTCAACTTTTTCTTTGGAGGAGATTGGTTGGTTGGTTTCGGGGAAGGAGACCAGACAGCGTGGTCATCGGTCTCATCGGATTAGGGAAGGATTGGGAAGGAAGTCAGCCGTGCCCTTTCAGAGGAACCATCCCGGCATTTGCCTGGAGTGATTTAGGGAAATCACGGAAAACCTGAATCAGGATGGCCGGACGCGGGATTGAACCGTCGTCCTCCCGAATGCGAGTCCAGTGTCTAACCACTGCGCCACCCCGCTCGGTCTTTGGAGGAGAGATTGGGTGGTGCCACTGCACGGATTGCCGTTTTATTTCCGGTTCAATGAGGTGAACCCATCTTCATTAGTGATGATAGTCGACGAGAAATTGTCACGATCGTGTCGTAACGTGCAAACAGATCCGCACGGATGGCCCGTCGTTGCTCCTTATGATCTTCTGTTAGTTGGCGGGGACACACCTTTGAGTACCCCGGATGGTAAACGAGTATATTAGTACTACCATCAGAGGTGTCCAGTTATGCTGAGAAGTGTTTGCTTGAGATCAGTCGATCACCTCGAATGAGAGTGTCCGCACGTTGCAACATTGCAGGCGCGTCACAGCTGTGTGTGGCCAGTCAGCACACGGGAGATCTGATAGGTTTGCACGACCTTGTTGCGATGACGACAGATGTCTCGCTCAACGACTCACCGTGCTTTCGTTCACTGCCAGGTCTCTGTAGACATTCTGCAAGCGCCTATGAGTATCTGCGATGCTCTGGTTTCCAGCAAATGAAACTCACTGACAGCCCTCTGCTTGGAACGCACCTCCGTTACAGACGCCATTTTGAAAGCCGCGTATAGTGCCGACACCTGTCAGAACTTCATGAAGCTATAGGGGATCAATCGGGAGTACTGTACGACGTCTCGCAACAAAATCCGCATTTTTTCCAACCGATACTGTCCAAGAAAGAAAACGTGTGGCATTTCTTATTGAACGCCGCACGTGCTTGTAAGATTCCCAACGGAAATCTTGCAATACATACGCTGGTATCCAAAATTAAAGCAACAAACCGCTATTTCCCCGTGCTGCGTCTAATTCACGGTATAAGCATATAAAATGTCCACAGATGTCCGCACAATCGTGTTTTGCACGGAAGATGGCATTCTGGTCAATGGACAACCATGTCAATGAGGGCGAAGGGCACCTATCAAACGGAGTGGAGTTTACCGGGTAGTCCCATGTCGACAACCGCAGTGTACACACTCAAAGACGGTGCAGTATGTCACAGAGAAGATGCCTACCAGACTCTCTGCAGTGGAGGGCCGTAGGGAGAATGGAAGCAGGACAGTGGCAAACTGATGTGGCCTGAAGGCTTAATGTGAATCGTTCTGTTGCTTCTCGGACGTGGCGACAATTTATAGGGACCGAAACAGTATTTCCAAGACGAGAGCAGAGCCATCCACATGTGATATCAAAAAGAGCGGACCGTTATTTGGCCGTAAAGGCACGACGGTACTGCCTTAGTACTGCACGGCGACTGGTATCTGTCCTCGCAGCCTCCACTGGACGTGCTGTATGGGGTAAGAAGGTTTAGAGAAGGCTTCGGCAGAGTAGCCTTTATTGCTGGAGACCTTCTGGATGTGTACCTCTGATGCATCTTCACAGAAGGGGACGTGTAGAGTGGTTCAAATGGCTCTGAGCACTATGGGACTTAACATCTGAGGTCATAATTCCCGTAGAATTACTTAAACCTAACTAACCTAAGGACATCACACACATCCATGCCCGAGCCAGGATTCGAACCTGCGACCGTAGCGGTCGCGCGGTTCCAGACTGAAGCGCCTAGAACCGCTCGGCCACTCCGGCCGGCCGTGTAGAGTGGAGTCGTCAACATGCTACCTGGACGGTCGAACAGTGGGTCAATGTTCTTTCCGCAGATGAGTTCCGTTTTGGTCTGGAGAGTAATTCTCGACGCATTTGCATATGGAGGGAACGTGGAACACATTGTGGAAAGACACCCATATCATGGAGGATCATTAATGGTGTGGGCAGGAATTATGTTGACGACTCGACCACTTCTTCATGAAATTTTACTGATGTCATATATCGAGACGAGATCTTGGGTCATTATGTGCGGTTGTTGCGAGGTGATTTGGACCCAGTCTTCGTGTTGGTAGAGGATAGTGGTCGACCTCATACAGCGCAAGTGGTTCAAGTTTTCTTGGGAACGGAAGATTTTGCATGCATTCCGTGGCGTTCTCGCTCTCCCGATTTGTGTCCCATAGGGCCTGTCTGGGAAAGTGGGAACAAACAAAGAACATTTTTGTCTACGCTTATGCATGTTGCAGTTGTTTACGTTCGGCGTTCTTTACATTATTTCTACCTGTTTAAACTGTTTTGTGGCAAAATAAAGGCAATTTTGCAAAATTTCCAGTTGTTGCTTTAATTTTGGACACCAGTGTAACTGATGCATGAATAGTGTAACTGAAAATGGTTCAAATGGCTCTGAGCACTAATGGGACTTAACGTCTGAGGTCATCAGTCCCCTAGACTTAGAACTACTCAAACCTAACTAACCTAAGAACATCACACACATCCACGCCCGAGGCAGGATTCGAACCTGCGACCGTAGCAGCAACGCGGTTCTGGACTGAAGCGCCTAGAACCGCTCGGCCATATCGGCCGGAAATAGTGTAACTCACCTACAACAAATACGTAAAGTAGCTACAACAAATAATGCTTATGTTCGTTTGTGAAAATGTACTCGATAAGCAACCTGAGCTACCAATAATCTGGATGTAACCTGCATAACGCTGTGTGCGTTTCGTATTAGTGTCAGTTTCACTGCCGTTTAATACTTCAACAGATCTTTACATGAAAAACCTAAAATGGACATTAGGATGAGCTGTCTGACTGTGTATTTGGATACGAAAAACTACAGGAACAAATTAACCTGTCACAATGAATACCTAAGCTATCTGACTTCGTTTTTGAACAAGAAGTTACAAGTGATACAGAATCTGAATTGTGCAACGAAATTGACTGGATTAGAGTACATGACATGTTGCAGTGTGTCAATGTCTCTGTTTTGGCCCTACGTTTTGTACTCACCTCTTTAGATGACTGCCTCTTTCCAAGTGGTTAACAGCAATTCGCAGCAGCAAGTAGCAGCAGCGGCTAAAGCTTATTGTTACTGAGAATGAGTTTAATAAGAAGGATTTCGTTTGGGTCTTGTTAACTACTAAACAACTTGTGAGAAGGGATTTCATAAATTAAGTCTTTTTAAAACTTCAGAAATCATCATGCCAATAATAGTTTTACAAGTATTAATAATGGCGAAATGCCTGACAATGACATAGGTATCAGTAATGGCTGAGTGCCAGATTAACAAATTATTTCAATTTCTAAGTTGCATTAACATTTAATAACCACTGCATATTTATAAATTAGTTGTGGAGAATAATTATTATTATTTGGATGATAAGGAGGCTTCTTTAACTGTCAAGCGAAACATGCGATTATTGCAGACTCATATTAACAATCACGAGCCTAACTCTGCAGTTACTTTTGCACTGTGCTTGCGAATTTGTCTTGAGTTCCATCTTCCAGCGTAGTTAAGCCATATAAATGAAATCAGGCCCAGAGTGCGGTAAGATCCGCCATCACCAACGTGAGGGCCGCATGACACATTTTCTGTCTCCCAGCTCTCGACCGACACTACCTAGAATCGCACTCCCATGCTTCGCCGTCAGATTATTACTAGTCTCACAACAATGCTTAGAATCGCGCACTCATATTTCGCCCTCAGATTGTTACTATCAATATCTGAGTGCTTCTTTATTTTCAGACTTACACAATGCAAAGAATAGCGTTAAGGTGGCTATATTATTTTCAATGTAATGGAGAGTACTGACACACTCCTTACAACAGTTCACTTCCTACTGTTATCTGTTGTGTGCATGTCACATTTTTCGTTGTAAATATTACTAATGTTTTCATAGTTATTAAAACTTCAGAGTCACATATTTTCAGAATTATCTGTATGACGTTAGGAATCTGTTCGAGGCTTGGAGAAATTATTTTAGACTTTTTTGCCCGGTATGAAACGTGTTAAATTAAAAATTTATTTTTCGTAAAATAATTATTTCCCTGTTCACTTCCATCAGTATGCGCCTGTGTGGTTTCAGTCTAGCTTTCTGGCCTGGAGCTCCCACTGGATATTTTGCAGAGCTTCCGGGAAAGCGTGGTACGGCGTCCATCCAGACGGCGGCTGCTCTAGGCGACGTTTGTTATCAGTCGCGCATCCGCGTCCCGCCCCGTCCAAACAGAGAACAAATATTTGCGCCGCTGCGCTCTCTCAATTACGCGCGTGCTTATTTAGCGCGCGTCGCCTCGCATGGCATCGCTTCGCTTCGCTCCCCCCCCCCCCCCCCACCTCTCCCCCTTTCGCCATCTCACCCTCTGCGCATCCGCGCCGGAGTCGATACGGACCCGCTAGGCGGACCACCTCTCCGCCGCGCCGTGACGTCACTTGGCAGTTCGCGGCCGGAAGCGCCGCCAAAGGGTAAACAGAGGGGCTGCCGCTTTCTATCCGGCAGTCAAAGCGCCCTCTGTGTACGTCCGGGACGGAAAAATAAAATAAAATAAAAAGGAAGCTGGCGGTAACCAATATGGAATTGGCTGCAGCTTTTTGGCAGCGAGCGACAGGTGGACTGGAAACAGGGGGAAGAGCCGATGTTGCACATTCCCCTGCCTACGTTTAGAGGCCTTTGAGCGAACGCTGACGGGGGACAAGTCGGAAAGGTTAGTTTAACTGCTATTAATCACTTAGTGCTGTTTGTTGTTACGCACGAGGTATTTACACGCATAAGAATGCTGTCTACTAAGAGAGTTACACTGATGGAAATTTAAAATGCTGCACCATGGAGCACCAGTCTACATCTAGATCTACATGGATATTCCCCGAATCACACTTAAGTGCCTGGCAGAGTGTTAATTCAACCACCTTCACACCAATTCGTTCTCACTTCAATCTCGAAAAGCGCGGGAAAAAAAAGAACGCCTATACCTTTTCCTTATTTTATTATGCTCGTCGTTTCTCCCTATGTAGGTCGCCGTCAACAAAATATTTTCGCGTTCGGAGGAGAAAGTTGGTGACTGAAATTTTGTGAGAAGATTCGGACACAACGAAAAACGCCTTTGTTTTAATGATGTCCACCCCAAATCCTGTATTATGTATGTGACACTCTCTCCCCTGTCTCTCGGAAATGTAAAACGTGCTACTCTTCTTTGAACTTTCTTGACGCGCTCCGTTAATCGTAGCTCGGAAGGATTCCACACCGCGCAGCAATACTCCAAAAGAGGACGGACAAGCATAGTGTAGGCAGTCTCTTTAGTAGATCTTTTACATTTTCAAAGTGTTTTAGGAATAAAACGCAGTTTTTGGTTATCCTTTCCCACAACATTTACTGTGTGTTCTTTCCAGTTTAAGTTGTTCGCAATTGTAATTCCTAGCCGAGCGGTCTAGAGCGCTGCAGTCATGGACTGTGCGGCTGGTTCCGGCGGTGGTTCGAGTCCTCCTTCGGGCATAGATGTGTGTGTTTGTCCTTAGGATAATTTAGGTTAAGTAGTGTGTAAGCGTAAGTTAAGTCCCACGAGACTTCACACACATTTGTAATTCCTAGGCATGTAGTTGAATTTACGGCCTTTGGATTTGACTTACTTATCGTGTAACCGAAGTGTAACGAATTCCTTTTCGCACTCACGTGAATGGCCTCACACTTTTCATTATTTAGGGTCAATTGCAAATTCTCGCGGCTTACAGATATATTTTCTAAATCGTTTTGCAATTTGTTTTGATTTTCTAATGACTTTACTAGACGATACTCGACAGCATCACCTGCAACCTAAGACGGCTGTTCAGCCTGCTATTTATCAAACTCTGTAGAGATGTTCATCATGCAATAGCTACGAAATGTTTATACCTTCACTCCATTCAGAACAGCTGTCATCAACTTCATTAACATTCGCCTAGTTGAAAGTCCCAGTAAAAATGTAAATTCCTTTCAAAAATAACTAGTGGTTATAATTAAAGTGGAGCTACTTATGGATGCCCGGTGTCAGCTGTAGTTGTCCTATGGCAGCGAAACTTGGCGGATATGCTAATGTGTTAATGCGGAGACGATTCACACTGACAAAAAATTAAGTTGTGGTTACCAGCTGGAAATCTGGTGCTGTACACTGTTAGTGTGACGGTATGGCATCCATGCTGCATTTACCAAGCCGTAACGTTAATGAACAGTATGGCTAGCGAGAAGAGAGACCGCGTGCTGTTAGTGAAACTCTGGACAGCAACAGTTACTGTGCTGCATGGAGACAGTATCGCCGACTGAAAGGTCAAAGGAGAGGCCCGATGTCATCCTTGGGTGATCTTGGTGTGGCACCTGGAAGACGAAGCCGTCCTATACCGGTAAAAGTATGGACGAGGTCGCTGTCGCTGTAACTGACCACGAGGCACACACTAACGGTAGTGCTAGTGCTCGTGCAGTACCAAGAGAACTGTCCATCCGATGGTCAACAGTATTTTGTTTATTTTCTTTTTAATTTTGTGGTCACCAGTCTTCTGACTGGGCACGAATTTCTATCCTGTGCTAACTTCTTCATCTCAGAGTAGCACTTGCAACCTACATACTCAATTGTTTGCTGGATGTATTCCAGTCTCTTTCTTCCTCTACCTTCTACAGCAAGTACCATGGAAGTGATTCTGTGATGTCTTAACTGATGTCTTGTCATCCTGTCCCTTCTTCTTGTCAATGTTTCCATATGTTCTTTTCCGCGCCGATTCTTCGGAGAACCTCCTCGTTCATCCTTCCACCTAATTGTCAACATTCTTCTGTAACACCACGTTTAAAATCCTTCGATTCTCTTCTTTACAGGTTTTCCCACAATCCATGTTTCACCACCATACAATATTGTGCTCCAGACGTGCATTCTTAGAAATTGCTTCCTCCGATTAAGGCCTATATTTGACACTAGTAGTCTTCTCATGGCCAGGAATACCCTTTTTGCCAGTGCTAGTCTACTTTTTATGTCCTCCTTACTGTGTCTGTCAAGCGTTATTTTGCTGTCTAGGTAGCGGAATTCAATAACTTCATCTACTTCGTGATGACCAGTTCTGCTATTAAGTTTCTCGCTGTTCTAATTTCTGCTATTACTCATTACTTTGGTCCTACTTCTATTTACACTCAATCCATATTCTGTACTCATTAGACTTTTCATTCTATTCAACAGATCATACAATTATTATTCATTTTCACTGAGGATAGCAATGTCATTAGCGAATGGCATTTTCACTTTGAATTTCAATTCCGCTCACGAACTTTTGATTTATTTCTATCATTGTATCTTCGATGTACAGATTGAAAGTAGGGGCGAAAGACTGCATCTCTGTCGCACTCTGCATCTGACCATTTTTGGCCTCCCACTCTTCTTGTTCCCTCTTGGTTCTTGTAGATATTGTATGTTACCTGTCTTTCGCTATAGCGTACCTCTATTTTTCTCAGAATTTCGAACAGCATGCGCTATTTGACATTGTCAAACGCTTTTTCCACGTTCGCAGATCCAATGAATGTGTCTTTATATTTCTAAAGTCTTGCTTCCATTATCAACGGCAACGTCAGAACTGTCTCTCTGATACATTTAGTTTTCCCACAGCCGAACTGAAGGTCGGTTTAGGTGACGGATCGAAACTGGCGGCACGTGGCCGGACAATAGTCTGTGGAGTGACAGGGCACATTTTACGTTACAGGGTGCAGTGAACACGCTGACCTGCCGAATTTGGGGTGCTGTTAAACCGCGTGTTATGCACAAAGAGCCACTGTGCTCGTTATATGTGACTGCATAGTGTGGATTCACAAGCAACTTTATTCTTGGTGCATTGTTCTTTGAAAAGAACATACCTAGAGGGGCTATCAAGTGTACTGTAGCGGGTCGGGGTTTAGTGACACCAGACATTGAACGTCAGTAACAGAGGGAAGCAAAGGTAATTATTTTGTTAGGGATGGCGCCCGAGAAAGCGATATGTTATGGGCGGTGGAATGGGTTCTTTACTTGGCTCAATGGGTGAGGTGTGAGTGAAAATTTGTTGGTTCTACTGTCAGTCATTTATTGACACGTAAGACCCTTTAAACAGACAGAGTAATATAGTATGTTCTAGCACGCTCATTTCGTCGCGGCATTCGTGTTGTGTGGAATTGTAGCATGCAGATTTCAGTGATCGCTGATACGGTGGCAGCTCGTGTTGCAGCGGAGGTCCAGGCGGCCCGTGACCCTCTGAGTCGGCAGCGCGGTCTTCTCCTTGTGAATTCACTCGTTGCGTATTAACAAGCGGCTACGGCTTGGCGCGGAGTGTTTAGTGCCGGAATCGAACCAGCTACCCTCAGGTTCAGCGTCTTCTGTCGGAGTTCATCAACCTCTGGGTTTACAGGTGACCCATTTGGTGAGGCTGCAGTCCTTTCGTCCTCACCAGCCACTTGGGTGGGTACCAGGTAAACTTCTTTCCGGTAACATTGGGATGGCATCTTCTCTGTCGACCTATTGGCATGGTATCGATATCTTCTTCTGTCGATCAGCACAGCGGCTAAGTCGTTGCAGCGAAGTATGACTTCCGCTGACGAACCATTAGTTCGTCCGTCCAGGTGACGTTTCTTAGTGTCTTCTTTCTCCCCTCGAAGGTGATCCTCAAAGGAGCACCTCACGACCGTTTGTCGGAGGTATTTAATCCGTGTTTTCGCCAAAGTCGCGAAGTTTCTAGGGCGGCGACTGACTCTTCGGTCTTTGGTCTATGCTTCTCACGTTGGGCAGAAATGCGACCAATGTCGATACACGTGCCGGTTTTCCTTGTTTTACCTCATTGCCCTGTCATCCTCCTCTGCATCACAAGATAAGCAACGCACGAGAATTCAGTATGCGGACAGTTCCTGGAGCATTAACCGCTGATGTGCGAACTGCGCTGGTGGTTGTTCTCCTTGGGAGCATTGCCCATCTGCTCAGTCGTTGATCCGTCGAAGTGCTGACTGGTGCTGTGTAAACTCCGCTGGTCATCGGCCTCCTCGTTCGACTGCTGCCACTTCCGAATATTGTGGCTTAACGTGTCAAAGTCTCTGAAATATTCACTTCACCTATAATAAGCCTTTACGTATTTTTCTACCGGATCTCTGTTCGAACAACCATAAATAACCCGTAATTATTATACACAATCATAAATAACACATAATTAGTATATATAATTATAATACACTCTACAGTAGCTACACGTCTGCAGGGTGTCGAAATCTCCTTGAACAGCACTTGATTCCTGCTTTGGAAGAGCACAACTGTGTGAAGCAAGATGGGGCAATACCTCATCTCGCTCGCCCAGTGAAGTATCTGTTTGATGCAACCTTCCAGGAACGTGCTATCTGTAGATGTTTCCCAAATGCATGGCATGAAATTTTCCAGATACATGGCCCGAAATAACACCTGATGTGAATCCATGTGACTTTTGGCTCTGGGGATATCTAAAAGACTGCGTTTACCAGGGACACGTTCGGTCTCTACCTGATCTGAAGGCCGGTATACAGGAACACGTTGGTCTTATTCCACCGGACCAGCTGTGAGAAACTGTAGATTTCGTCATTTTGTGAATGTACCATCTTGTCAACTTCTCCGGTGCTCATATTCAACAAATTTTGTAAGCGGCGATTAATGATAAAACCAGTATTATGTCTTCCTCACTTGTTTGTCGTTTTCTGGCCACGTCTCGTTCCTAATCCATATAGCCTACAGAGGACCTCGGTGAATAGCTGTGCTTTAGTTACAACCGTCCGGTATGTGTATATGTATTGTTTTCCTCTGTGCCGTATAGCCGTATAGAAAATAAAATAATAACTAGCTATGGCGTGATTTGGGCTTTCATAGAAACTCCAACCCATCCTGAAGCTGTACTTCGCAGGTGAGGACGAAATGTTAGGTTCTCTTGGATACTCCAGAATATTGTAAAAAGAATGGTTAAACGTACCATGGTCATATTATCGAATGTTGTGTGTTTCGTTTGTTTTTCAGACATGCTCAGGTGCAGTACTCACAGACAACGCCATTTTTCTTCTTATTCTTTCTCGCCTTTTCCCATTACTCAGCGTCGTTGAGATGTAGCAGTTTGTTAGTGTCACTGTGCCACTGATACGCTTGGGTTTAGGAACGATGCTACCAAATTAATTAGTACGATGTACATGGACACTTACTTATTGCTTCAAGTAAAAACCATAACATCCAGTTAAGGCTAAACATTAATATGATCTATACTGGCTGTGACTAAGCTCCATATACAATACAAAGAAGTGAATACTGTCCAGGGCTAAGTCCGTTACCGACATCGCGGAGTGGTAGTAGCTGCGGTGGCTGCTATCCTCGTGGTCTGTTTACTGTAGACAGCTGATCCCAGACTGGCCTCTGCCCTTTTCAGATACGAACTGGATCCGAACTCGATACCAGTTCGATGCGAACTGCCGTCGACTCTCTGGGGCACAAGTTAAATAGTGAATTAGATCGTTCTTAATAATGGAGTGCCACCTATCCTGTTGTCTGGCATCATCTTCGCGAGGCTTACAAGGGGAGAGTCTGACATTTAGGCCACCGATTTTGGCCAAGTTTTACAAGGGCGTTCCATACTGAAAACAAAGACACGCGTGTTTTGGTTTTTAGCTGGACATTCCCTAGCTGTATCTGATCGTATTGTGACAATCCGAATACCTTTCTTTGCTTTTCTTTTTTGAAGTAAAACGTAGGGATGTGTGATTAATAATCAGATAAGTATATATAATGTATTGACTGTTATTTACATTATGATACATAGTATAGAAACACACCTACAGTATATTACTTCGCAGTTCTAACTGATCGTCAGCCGGCCGAAGTGGCCGAGCGGTTAAAGGCGCTACAGTCTGGAACCGCACGACCGCTACGGTCGCAGGTTAGAATCCTGCCTCGGGCATGGATGTGTGTGATGTCCTTAGGTTGGTTAGGTTTAAGTAGTTCTAAGTTCTAGGGGACTTATGACCACAGCAGTTGAGTCCCGTAGTGCTCAGAGCCATTTGAACCATTTGAACTGATCGTCTATTCGTGAGCGTTCTTGCAATCAGTGGGGTGTTCTGTATCATAGAAAAAGACAAAACAAATATTTCTCTGACCATGGTCAATACACGAAAGAAATCTCGTGGCATTGATATGTTTCCGTTATACTGCTCGTTGAAAACATAGCTGACCCACGTTGCTAAAAACAGATCTATCAGGTTGCAAGCGTACCAAGCGAATAAAAGCTTGAAAGACAAGCTTGAACAATTGAGTATGGACCAACGCATGAATTTTGACAACATCCAACCTGTCTCGTAATTCTCTGCTCTGCTGTGATGTCACATGATTTTGAAATCTTGTGATGAAATTCTATACCTGTCGGAACCGCGCGACCGCTACGTTCGCAGGCTCGAATCTTGCCTCGGGCATGCATGTGTGTGGTGTCCTTAGGTTAGTTAGGTGTAATTAGTTCTAAGTTCTACGGGACTGATGACCATAGAAGTTAAGTCCCATAGTGCTCAGAGCCATTTGAACCATTTTTTCTATACCTGTCGGAAGAAGTGAAGGTCACACGCTTGACAAAGAGAGGTAAATTTCGGTGCTTTCCGCTATGTCTCCCACGGGAAGATGCGTAATAAGTAGTAATAAGATACAGGTAGACAAGAACAAGGGTTTATTACGACCACAGTAGAAAGATTTAATAAAAAAGATAACATTCTTTTCAATAAAAAATAACACAACTTCTCGACCACTAACAGGCATACGCCTGGAACACGCAGTGAATAAACATAGTGCGATGTGAAGACTTTGCCACTGATAATTCCTAATGACGAATGTTGGGCGTTCGGTGTCGGTACATCTCGGGATATCGCTGCTAAGAGCCGGCACATCAATTGACCCAGAACTCCGGTGGAGCATAAGTCCGACGTGTTTGCTTGCACCGCCTGTATAGACGGGGAGCGGTGGAATTCGTGCCGATCCAGTTCCACACACGTGACACGGCGGAGGATATAGGTCCCTGGCACTGAGGACCTCTGGTGGCGCTTATCCTGCCGTTGTGATCGACGCAGCCCTTGGAGACTACTTCTTGTGAATATGCAACTCCGTGACGCTTCAGTGTCTGAGGGTTTGTCGACCCCTGCAGGCGAACGGCGAGTACGTGGCAATATCACTTTCACGGTGCAGGGTGGTTGGGCATTATCATCTACGAAAGTCCTATTGTAGCGGGAAATTTATCAAGATAAAAATAAATCAGGTTACCCTCCATTTAGAAGCTGTTGCACGCAGCGACCGTTATTTTGATTTGTAAACAATAGATTTCAGCTGTCAGTCGTACTTTGGAATATTTAAATAAAAATATTTAAATAAAAATCAGTTAGATATACTTATTGTTTAATAATCAGTCCTGCTGTTGTTCTTTTTTCAAAAAAAAAAAAAACAAAGAAAAGTATTCCGATTATCAGATTTACTATCAGACACGCTGAAAAAAGTATCGGATGAAAAATGGCACAGCCAAGAATCGAACACGGACCAGCAGTTTGGTAGTATATTACCATGAACGCCCCATCCTCGACCTTGCTCTGCTAGGTACATTCAATGACGGGTATCCAACCTATACAATGAAAACACAACAAAAGTTAATAACTCGAACAATATTAACTTTTGGCCCCACAGCGTATTAACAAAAAATATTTGTTTTTAGACGATCTTCCGATGTGTAGCATTGAAAATACGATTTTACGTAGTATGCTTTGATCTTGATTTTTTTTTCAAAAACTAGGAAGGGTCTAGCTAAAGGCCTAAACACGGGTCTCTTTATTTTCACTATAAAACGTTCTTGCATAACTTGATCAGAATATATGACCCCCTGGTCAGACCCTCTCCTTGTTGCTTCTAGATCTACATGAACATACACAGTCTGCAAGCCACCGTGTTGTGAGTGATGGAGGGTACCATGTACCACTATTAGTGATTTTTATTACTGTTCCATCCGCCAACAGAGCGAGGAGGAAAACAACCACCTACATACCGCCGTATTAGCTCTAATTTCTCATATCTCATCTTTGTCATCCTTACGCGAAAAGTACGTTAGCGGCATTAGAATTTTTCTGGACACAGCTTCAAACGCGTCTTCCCTAAATTTTCTCACTAGTGGTTCATGAAAAGACTGTTGGCTTCAGGGATTCCCAATTGGGTTCATGAAGCATCTCCATAACACGTGTTGTTGGAACCTACCGGTAACTGATCAAACAGCCCGTCTGTGATTTGCTTCGATATCTTCCTTTAAGGCAACCTGGTGCGCACCGCGGTCCTCAACAATGAGTCGCTCTTGTGATCTATATTAGTCTCGTTTACAGAAGAACCACACTTTCCTAAAAAACTCTCAATAAACCGAAATCGACCGTTCGAGTTCTCCTATATACTCCTTACATGCTCGTTGTATTACATGTTGCTTAGCAACATTAGGCCTGGGTATTAGGGACGATCAAAAAATTGCCGTCTGAGAGCGTTGCTGCAGAGTATATGAAACCCAGTTCGACTCTGATACGGGTATATACAGGGTGGCAATTACTGAACTATATGAAATAAAATCACCATTAACTTCTGAACGATTTTTGGTTAGGACTTTCAAACAGCACGGTTGGCCGCGGGGAATGATGGGAATTGTATGGTTTGGTTTAGAGACGAAGCCCACTTTCATTTTGACGGTTCATCAATAAGCAAAATTGGTTCATTTGGGGGACTGAGAAACCGCATTTCGCGATCGAGGAGTCTCTTCACCCTCAACGGGTGACTGTGTGGTGTGAAATGTCCAGCCACAAAATAATCGGTGAGATATTCCTTGATCGCACTTTGACTACCAAATGGTACGCGAAGGTTTTGGAAGATGATTTTCATACCCATCACCAAGAGTGACCCTGATTTTGAGAAGATGTGGTTCTTGCAAGACGGAGGTCGATCTCATTGAAGCAGGAGAGTGTTTGATGTCCTGGAGGAGCACTTTTGGGACCGCATTCTGGCTCTGGGGTACCCAAGGCCACTGTCTTGGGCCCCGATTGGCCCCCATATTCTCCGGAACTGAACAAATGTGACTCCTTTTTGTGGGATTATATTAAATACAAGGTGTACAGCAATAACCCCAAAACCATTGCTGAGCTGAAAACAGCCATTCAGGAGGTCATCGACAGCATCGATGTTCCGACAGTTCAGCGGGTCAGGCAGAATTTTGATATTCGCCTGCGCCACATCATCGCCAGTGATGGCAGGCATATCGAACGTGTCATAACATAAATCCTAATATTTTTAGTGACGTTAGCGTGTTGAATAAAGTGTGTGTATGCCTTAGTTTGCAACTAATTTTCATATAATTCAGTAATTGTCACACTGTAAGAACCAACATGTAGACAAAGGGTTAGTGTGGTCTTAGAATGGAAACTGTCTAATCGTCGCTCGGATTTAATCGATGTGAATGTATCAAGCAGTACAATACTAAAGCTGTACTCGAACATTACGGGATTGTTTTCGCTACGCATCTGCATTAAATTACATTTTTATTCATTTAGAGCAAGCCACCATTCATCACAACAAGTGGAAAGTTTTTCCGAGTCATTTTGTTCCCTTCTACAGTCACTCAACGGTGACATCATCCCATATACCACAGTGTCATCAACAAAGAGCCGCAGGGTATTGCTCAGGCTGTCTGCCACGGCTTGTCCACATCACTCTAGATTTTAGTCAACCCACTTGTTTGAAGTCATCCTCTCTTCTTCTCTTTGTAGGTATGGAAAGGCACTTTTCCATGATAATAGCCACCATGTATTCGTGTTTCTGACCGTAACATCTCAGCCTGGATTCCGAGAGGCTTTCGTTTATGAATTCTTACATTTGTTTCTATCAGGAACTGCTTTCTCCACGACCCTGTTAATGAGATCTAAGATAGGCGGAAGGGCAGCATTGGTCGTAAATTTTTAGTTTGTGTACTGCAGATCGATTTTAGGTACTTTGTAGCTATCTTCATTGCAGTTACAGTCAAATCATGATGACTCATCGTAAATAAAATCACACCATTGCCAGTACAAATAACAAACTGTTAAACAGTTTAACTGGCCGTTACCTGTAATAGCAATGTGGTTCGACGTGTGGTTTTATTTACGACGTGTCATCATGACTTGGATCTAAATGCACAGAAGATAGGTGAAATCGAACTGCAATAAACAGATGATAAGTTTACGACCGATGCTGCCCTTCATCCTATCTTGGATCTTACGAATTCATTGCAAGGTTTGTCATTCAACGATATTCCTCCCGCCCGTCTTAGAGTGTGCATTACTGTTGTATGCAGCTTCCGTTCGTGAGTGTGTTTTGACGCCCGAGCCACACAGCCATACAATAATACTGGTATGTTAATTGTTGGTGGAAGAGGAGAAAGAAAGGAAAGGGAAGGGATTAATGACGTCAGCTGCATCGGGACATTTCTTTTAATTTCTCAATGAAATGATGTCAATTTTTAATATGGCTGAAAATTCCACCAACACAATGAGGCAGTGTGTCTAGCTAAATGCATGTGCAGGTGATATTCTTGTTAGTTTTCATGTTGTATCGTTATTTACCTTGATTTCAGTGAACGAAGCTATCTCATGTATTTTTCCAGCGGATATTGTAGATATATTCAGAAACTGCCTCACCACGACCTATCCCAGTTCAAGAACGATTTTTGTGAACAGTTTGATGAAGTGGGTATGGAGAGTGCTCTTAGGACGGCTGTGGCCAAATTGTTTATGGAGAACTTTGAACAATGCGACTTGCAGACTGCTAGTAAAAGAGAGCCAGATGGTACCGCTATGTCGATGATACTTTCGTATTATGAACACACGGTGCAGAGGTAGTGGATGCCTTCCTGATACATCTCAACAGCATCAACCTGAAAATACAATATACTATGGAGACAGAGAATAATGGCCAACTGGATGTGTCTGTTATCAAGCGAAGGGTCAGAACGTTGGGCCATAGGGCATACAGGAAAGCCACGCATACTGACCGTTACCTGCACAAAGATTCTAACCAGCACCCCGGACAAAGAGAGGTGAGATTAAAACCTTGGTAGACAGGACACAAAAAAATTGTGAACCGACATATTTAAAAGATGAGCTTTAATATCTATGGTTGACATTCAAAAAGAGTGGGTATTCCAACAAGGGGATAGATCGAGCACTTCACCCCAGGGAAAGAATCAGATCAACGAGGAACGATGGCCGCCAAAACGGAGCGTTTCCCTTCCATTCATCAGTATGATTACAGATCGCACTGGGAAAGTGTTAGTTTATTTATTTATTTACAAGTCAAATTCTGTAGGACAAAATTGAGGAGCAAATCTCCAAGGTCATGGAACGAGTCAGAACATGAAATTACAATATAAAAGTAATAACAGATAAAAATAAAATGTTTATGAACCCAAAAAAAGTCCAGCCGTAAATTACAGTAAACACAATCAACAAGATAACATAGGAATCAGCTTAATTATTCAAGGGACTCCTCGACGTAATAGAAGGAGTTATCCATGAGGAAACTCTTCAATTTCGATTTGAAAGCGTGTGGATTACTGTTAAGATCTTCGAATTCTTGTGGCAGCTTATTGAAAATGGGTGCAGCAGTACACTGCACACCTTTCTGCATAAAAGTTAAGGAAGTCCGATTCAAATGCAGGATGGATTTCTGCCGAGTCTTAAGTGAGCGAAATTTGTTTATTCTTGAGAATAAGCTGATATTGTTAACTAGAAGCGACAGTGAAGGATACTGAGAGGCCATTGTCAAAATACCCAGACTAGTGAACAGGGGTCAACAAGAGGTTCAAGAACTTACACCATTTATTACCCAAACCTCCTGTTCCTGAGCCAAAAATATCCATTGAGAATGGGAAGAGTTAAACCAAAATATAACTGTTCGAATAGTAAAAATGACAGCATGTGTCTTTTAACAAGTTCCTGAACATGGGCTTTCCACGACAGTTTACTATCTATCTGATCACCTAGAAATCTGAACTGTTCATTTTCACTAATCATACGCCCATTATGTGAAATTAATACATCAAGTTTTGTTGAACTGTTTATTTTCTACATGCCATGAACGTAAGTCGTGAACTGCACTATCAGAAGCCGAGCTAATGTTGCACACAACATCCTTTACTACCAAGCTAGTGTCATCAGCGAAGAGAAATATTTTAGAGTTACCTATAATAGTAGAAGGCATATCATTTATATAAATAAGAAACAGAGATAGACCCAACACCGATCCCTGGGGCACCCCCCATTTGACAGTACCCCACAGTCATTCTCAACACTTTGAATAATTACCTTTTGCTGCCTGTTGTTAAAGTAAGAGGTGAACCGAATGTGAGCTACGTCAC
This sequence comes from Schistocerca nitens, assembly GCF_023898315.1. Lineage (NCBI taxonomy): Eukaryota > Metazoa > Arthropoda > Insecta > Orthoptera > Acrididae > Schistocerca > Schistocerca nitens. The sequence continues at coordinate 132,712,303 of NC_064614.1, read as the reverse complement.
GTATTCCGTAATGGTCTAACCTCTGGAGCAATATTTTGTGATCAACACAATCAAATGCCTTAGTTAAATCAAAAAATACTTCTAGAGTTCGAAACCTTTTGTTTAACGCATCCAGCGTCTCACAGAGAAAAGAGAATATAACATTTTCAGTTGTTAAACGACTTCTAAACCCGAACTGTACATTTGATAGCAATTTATGTGACATAAAATGATCAATTATCCTTACATACACAGTGTTTTCAATAACTTTAGCAAATACTGATGGCATAGAAATAGGACTAAAAGTGTCTTCGTTATCCCTTTCTCCCTTTTTACAAAGGGAGTACTTTAATTGTTCAGGAAACTGACCATTCCTAAAGGAAAAATCACAAATATGGCTAAGTACAGGGCTAATATGTGCAGCACAGTACTTTAATATTCTGCTAGGCACTCCATCATATCCGTGAGAGTCATTAGTCTTCAGTGATTTAATTATTGACTCAATGTCCTCCGTGTCTGTATCACAGAGGAGTATTTCAGACATCAATCTTGAGAAGGCATTTGCCAAGAAAGTTATATGATTCCCTGTAGAAACTGTTTTTGTTTAATTCACCAGCAATGCTCAGAAAACGATTGTTTAAGATACGTATATCTGATTTATCAGTAACAGAAATATCTTTACTACGAATTGTCGACCTTGTGCTGCTGGCCGGACACTTACTTCGCAACTGACCATATGATTTTGATTTTATCCTGTGAATTAGCTACTCTATTTGCGTATCACGTACTCTTTGCCTTACTAATAACATTTTAAGCACCTTACAATACTGTCTGTAATGGGCTACTGCGTCTACTAACATTCTGATATAATTCCTGCTTTGTTTTACATAACATCCTCATTCCACTAGTCAGCCACTCAGGCTGTCTTTTACTGCTAGTGCCCCATTTAGAATATTCTAATGGAAAGCAAGTCTCAAACATGATGAGAAATATATTAAGGAAAGCATTATTTTTGTCATCTATGTTATTGGCACTATAAACATGCTGCCATCTTGTTCCTTGTCGAGTTTTAAAAAAACTCTGTATTGGCTTGCTACTTATTGCAATGTTTGTATCGTCCGCAAACAAAACAAACTAAGCATCTGGCAGTGTAAGAGACGAGAGGTCATTATTGTACCTAAGGAATAGCAATGGACCCAAGATAGAACCCAGAGGAACTACACATGTAATTAATCCACAATCAGATGAAGACTGACTGCTTACTGCACAGGTATTTGGCAACGACACCCTTCATTTCCTGTTGGTTAAATAACATTCAAACAATTTTGTAGCTTTGCCATTGACACTGTAATATTCTCACGTACTTCACAGAATGATATGGTTCATACAGTCAAAGGCTTTTGACAGGTCACAGAAAATGCCAATAGCCACATACAGAGCATAGGTATTGGATGCCTTCGTGATACATCTCAACAGTATCAATCCGAAAATACAATTTACGATGGAAACAGAGAGTAATGGCCAACTCGATGTGTCTGTTATCAAGCGAAGGGACAGAACATTGGGCCATAGGGCATACTGGGAAAATGTTGGGCACGTATGGTGTTGAAACTATCTTCAGACCCACCAGAAGGCTGAAAGAATACTTAAGACTGGGATAGGATATATGAAATCCTTTGGCTACACTGCGTGTTCATAAAATTCCTTGTAGTTGTGGACTGGTTTTATATTGATATCACAAAAAGAAGTGTTAACACCCATCTGATTGAACACAAGAGGAATTGTCACCTGGGATATTCGGATAAATCGGCTGTAGATGAACATCTTTACCAAGAGGGTGATCATGGAATAAAATTCACTGAAACGAGTATCATATCGATAACATCGAATTGGCATGTGCGTATGTATAGAAAGGCTACTGAGATATGTAAACACCATAATCATTTTAACAGAAAATAGGAAGGTGTTGAATTAGATAAAATTTGCATGTCAACATTGCAACATAAGGATGACGATCCATTACTTTCAATCGACAATGTTGTCATTACCAGAGGTAATATCGTTCCTGACGTCAAGTGATAGACTGTGGTGCGCTCTACGTTGCCCAAATATTCGGCACTCCCTCGAGATCTGATTCGCCACTTTAACTCACGCAGTCAGAGAGGAAACGTTAGAGAATATTTTCATCTGTTTTTGGTGTTGAATGCCATCGTATGTGTCAGTCATCTTCAACGTCTTCTCAGCCATATTGGAAACTGCTGAAGCACTCAAAAGTTCACGTATGCTATAAACAGTCTTCGCCATACACTTCTTTTAGTAAAAGGTTGGTTTCAGTAGCAGTTTTCCAAGTTTCATTTGAAACTTCACGAAAATTCGTTGCTCTATTATTATACTGAAAGTATCTAACCAAAATTGTTTCCTTTTTAATCAGTGAAAGTATCAAAGATAAAATTGTTCCAAACTAATTGTTCAACAAACCTGCATGTGACTGCGTCTGCGAACTTGTTTCTTGCACTCCTCCATTTTGCCAGTAATGAGACATGTATTTGACTCAGCAATCAAGTTTAAGAGACTAATGACATTTGCGCAATGGCATTAAGATGCTACTGAAAATTTAACTTGTGGCCCTGATGTTTAATTACTGAAATTATATCTTGCCTTGAATAATGCCAGTTGTGCAATGGCATAAGATTAGTTATTTGAAATAACTTTGCTCTGACAACCTTAGGTATACCAAAATCGATTTCAAACCATGAACTGCACATATATATTCCATAGAGGCCTTATTTTCTTTACGTTCTTTCATTGGTCGGTAACTTTACCACTCATTCTCATATTCAATACAAGCAAAGGATGTGGATTATGATTCAGGCTGTTAGATTTAAACACAATGTTGATCTCAGTATATACTGTATATTGTTAAAATTTTAAGTCATACACAAAACCACCATTTCCAACATTTTTGTAGCGCGAATCACTCTTACAAAAAATTTTACAAAACGCTTACTGCATCAAAACTTGGACATACAAATCCTAACTCTGAACATTATCTAACAAAAACTATTTTTAAATCATTATATATCTTCTCTCATTTACATGCTAAAGTTTGCTCAGTGTAAATTGCGCAGTGCTAGTGCTACCTTAAAGCTGTCACCACATGTCTGCTTCCTCCGGGCACCTAGCTGCGACTCCAGAGTTTTTTACTGCACACGCCTGGCTCTCTTAACCATCAAAGATCCTCCTACTCAAAGATATTATACTCATTCTACCTTGCGGTGGCAACTACCGACTTTATTTTCTGGATCTACCCTGATCAGACCTTGGCACATACTTTTCAACACTTATCATTCTTCAGAGAAAACAAAATAACAGCTCTTCCACATGTGAAGGCTACAGCCACAATGATTTGTTTACAGACACCGGAGTGCTGCATTCGACTGTACTTCACAGCTATTGCTCCTTCATCTTTGGCTCATGCGTACTTACCCTGTGACAGCATCAGTCCCGTTATTTTATAGTCACATCGCATATGTGTGGTGCATCTTGATGATTAACAAACACATTACCTACGTAGGACACAGCGATCCATTCCTTTCATTTGTACATGTAACTCCATTTTTTAAACGTAAGCTCTGCCAAATACTGGTAGTATTTGACGCAGAATATCGGATGCCTGATATAGCGAGAGCCAGAACACACAGCCAGAGTTCTAACTGCTGTGCCACACCTCTCGGTCACACTGAACTCCGATATTCCGAATCCAGTTCTGTGTGAGACGAAAGTTTACCTCAGTTCCTGCTACTGGCGGTGCAAATATTGGCAGAATGTTACTTACGGGGAACGGAAATCGAACTGGGCAGGAAATTAAGTTTCATCTCCCTAGTCATATATTTACTGGAACCTTCTAAGTTCCTCCTCTCGTGTGCAATATCTTTTACTCCGCCGCTTTGTGTGCAATATCCTTTACCCCGTCGCTATTCGGAGTAAAGCGCAGGCGTAGAATGGCGAAAGAGAAGGGCATGTGGCTTGCTAACCATGTTCTCAAATATGATGCTTTGAAAAGGTTTCTGACAAAATCGTCGATTATTTAGCTACAAAATCTCCATAAGGCCTGTACATGGTTCACACGTGTTTTCTGAGTAATTTGATGTAGCGACCTGTTGGCCTCAATTATTCCACTCTGTCTTCCTCTACAGCTCCCTCTAGTACTATGAAAGTTATTCCCTGATGTCTCAATACATACACTATCTGTGGTGTCACCGCTAGACACCACACTTGCTAGGTGGTAGCTTTAAATCGGTCGCGGTCCATTAGTACATGTCGGACCCGCGTGTCGCCACTGTGTGATCGCAGACCGAGCGCCACCACACGGCAGGTCTAGAGAGACGGACTAGAACTCGCCCCAGTTGTACGACGACGTTGCTAGCGACTATACGGACGAAGCCTTTGCTCTCATTTGCCGAGAGACAGTTAGAATAGCCTTCCGCTAAGTCCATGTCTACTACCTAGCAAGGCGCCATTAGCCTTAGATAGCTTGTATCAAAAGAGCCTCACTTGTATCGCCATAATCTCCAGATGTCTCATCAAGAACGATGTATACAAAGGATGGATTAAAAGTTAAGTACTCCAGAAGTTACGTATTTTCTTTATAGCATTCATTAAGTCTCCTGTTTCAGACCTCACTCCATCCTTCGTGAGTTAGCGCGTGCATCTTGGCCGCCTCTTTCAATTAGTGTGCGTAGTGTTGGCAAGTCTGCCGACACTACACTATCATTCTGCCCCTTCTTCTTGTCTGTGTTTTCCATATGTTCCCTTATTATGCCAGTCTGAAGAGAATCTTTTTATGTAACTCTTCAGGCTTTCCCGGCGAGATCTTGACATGTGGAATAATCGGGTCTACTGCCGGATGTTTGTGTCGCTCTGGCACGTGGCCGAAATATTGTGCCAGAGCGACACAAACATCCGGCAGTAGACCCGATTATTCCACATGTCAGAATCTTTTTATCTTATCGCGCTGGCTAATTTTGAGCATTCTTCTCTAGCGCCACATCTCAAACGCTTCGTTTCTCTTCTGTTGCGGTTTTCCGACGGTTCATGTCTCACTGGTATACAATGCTGTGCTCCAAATGTACTTTCTCAGAAATTTCCCTAGGGTATATGGTTGACACTAGCACACTTCTCTTGGCCAGAAGTGCACTTTTTGCCAGTGCTTGTCTACTTTTTATGTCCTCCTTGCTCCATCCGTCATGGAATTCCTTAACTTCGTCTATTTCGTGATCACCAATTACGATGTTAAGTTTCTCACTGTACTCCTTTCTACTACTTCTCATTACTTTCGTCTCTCTTTGGTTTATTCTCAGTCCATATTCTACACATTAGATTCTTCATGCATTACCCTGTAATTCTTCTTCACATTGAATGCAGATAGCAAAGTCATCAGCGGTTGTTACCATTGATATTCTTTCACTATCAATTTTAATCCTATGCATGGACTTTTCTTTAATGTCCGCCGTTGCTTCTTCAATGTATAGATGGAACAGTAGGGGCAAAAGACTGCATCTGTGTTTCACCCCACTCTTCATTCCGAGCACTTCGTTCTAGGTTTTTCAATCTTATGGTTCCCCCTTGTTTCCCTTTATCTTACTTCTATTTTTTCAGAATTTCAAACGTCTTGCACCACTTTAAATTGTCTGACGCTAGGACAATAAATCCTAGGTGTCTGGATTTTTCTTCTACCTTACTTCCATTATCAAGTGCAACGTCAGAATTTCCTCCCTGAAGCCTTAATCTTTCCTAATCTAACAATCCCTCAGTTTTCTTTTCCATTTTTCTGAATATTATTCTTGCCAGCAATTTGGATGCTTAAACTGTTAAGATGGCTGATTGTGCAATAGTTCTCACACTTATCTGCTCCTGCTACTTTCGGAACTGATTGGACAATCGCTGGTCATCGGGGCTCAATTGGAAGTGCGACTCATCACTGAAGACAATTCTAACCCGATCAATGAGATACCTGGGCAGCAGTGTGATAGCAACGTTAGTGTCCTGTGACCTACACACCGACAACCAGGAGTGATGATGACCTGGTGTTCTATTTCTTTTGATAGCAGGCCTCCTTTGGTTGTCATCCACTGCGTCTTAGAGCAAAGCAGTATGTCGACGGTATTCTACGCCCCATTTATTTGTACTTCATGGTAATTGTCCTGCGGTTACATTTCAGGAAGATAGTGTCCGCCCACAAGTGCGAGAATTTGTTTTGCTTGTGTTCATACTTGCTGAATCCTACCTTGGCCAGCAAGGTCGCATGATCTCTTCCAATCGAGGATGTCTGGAGCATAATGAGCAGGAACCTCCAACCAGCTCCAGATTTTGACAAGCTAACATGACAATTGGTCAGAATTTGGCACGATATCACTCAGGAGGTCATCCAACAACTCGCTCATACAGTGCCACACCGAATAACTGCTTGCGCAATTGTGAAGACCTTTCTGTCAGATAAATCATCCAGTTTTTCTGAAATTGTAATCATTTGTTTGACTGTACATGTACATCATATCTGCCAATTTCCGTCCCATTCGAATAATTTCTTCATGATGCGTCGTTTTATTTTTGTCGTAGAGTGCACACAAATATTTCATTCGTCCTGGGAGCAGAGAATTGTAGCTTATTCAATCAAATACCAAATCTGGTTTATTACGTATAATGCCCCAACAGAACAAACTAGTCCTGTCACGGAAAAGCCACGTATAACACTCCACTCTGCTACTGCTACACCATAACCTTAAAGTAGGAGTCAGTTTGCAAAACAGAATTATTTTGTTATAGTAATTATGGTATAATGCATCAGAACAGTGTTACCCTCTGAGAGGAATTTTGTTGTGTTGACTGTGTTATTCCTAATGGGGGTGGCTGATCGGAAGTGAAAGTCAGAATTACGTAAATAATTAAACGATGACAAACAAAATATTGCCTATCTGCACTGTTTAATTGATAAAGAAAAAAAAACGGTCGCCAGCCTAACTAGGCAAGAGAATGATTAACATTCTCGTTCAAGAAAATAGTTATTAGTAAACACAACCTATACTTGACCACAAGCGAGTGCAATTAACTCTGACACATACATATGTTTACGGTAAGGTTGAAACTAACAGTTAGAGCAGCATAAACTATTTGCAAAATTATAACAGGTACTGAAAAAACACTATCACTTTCAGGGCTAACACAAACTGAGTGGTCTTTATACTATTAATAAGCACACAAGAGAGACAAACACTTAGTAGTCATGAACGTATAACGTTTCACACTGCAGCTTTCTCACTTTTACTACCGTGAGACATAAAATTAACATTTATGTAAGATAGTGACTCACTTTCTGCGAAATACAACAGGCAGTAATGTGATCATTTACTAAGCAGAACTTTATAAGCCTCAGTGCTTAAGAACTTTTAATTTGAAGTTGGCAACAACACATTAATAAGCATTTTTAATAAGACACATTAACTTTAACTTTCTCTTTACTATGTTCAAGAGGTATTAAATAGAAAACTGGGTTTTAACGTACTTTCAGTAAGGACACTCGGAAATCACTTTAGTTCAAACGGAGAGGAACCTAAGAGGTGTTATGATGAGGAGAAAAATCAAGGTAGGTACATAAATTCAGATATAAATTACCTTATATTTCAGCACATTAGCACATCCATTAAGCTGATCCTTCACTGTACATCATTATAGTATTACGTTGCAATGATTGCGCAGTGTGGTGTCGACTGCATGTTGGTAGGTGGAATTGCAGGCAGAATTGCTGGACTCTGTCATTTCTTGGTGGCGATGATAGATACAAATTCCAGAATAGTTCCAGCTATTTATCCATCCATCCGAGGCCTTGGACTGCTTGCTCGTCTTCGACTTTTTCCACCTAGGCCAACCACAATTTGCGCGCGCTACACAGTTCCGTTCCCGAGGGGAACCACACTACCTCTTATACACAAAATTACTAAGATTCCTAAGTGAGGATCAGCAGTTTACATAACAGCAAACAAACGCATTGAACAACACAGAACATTTGCACATATTAACATGTCTACAAAAAATTATTCACACAAAATTGCAGTTATATACATTAAGTTTTGTTCCCTCCAAATGGGACAAAGAGTTTAAATGAAAGATATGCTACACAGCATACAATCAAATCATGATATCAAAGTTTGTACAAAGAAAGGAGTATACAATTTTATGTTATCGATTCAAACAAACGCATTTACAGAAGCTCAATGATGTAACATTAAATGAAACAAATGCAAAATAAATCAGTAGAGCATTAGAGCCATGGTGTTACAATTTCGACGATTTTTGCCGGTTACCGAAAGACATCAAAACATGTGACAGGTATGGTCATAGCGTTTGAATTGCAATGACTGAGAAATTTAATTATCTTACGACGCAAAGGGACTGTACACCTTAGATGTGATATAAATTTCAACGTCATACATCTACTTATACCTGAGAAAAAGTGACCTTAACAAACAAACAGGCTGACGAATAACTAACGACAGAAAAGTATTTTTTCATGTGGTATAATTACAAATTAACAGTTTCCAGATCATTTCCTTTACTTGTTCTGAGAAACATTGCTTCTTGTCAAATTTTATATTTCTAAGTCAACGGGAAGTACCCTATAGGTTTTGATGAGGATTTTCGAGTATCGAAACATATGACTTAAGTGTCCACATCTTTTCATTTCGTTGCATTGGAAGTTAAATTTTTAGCAACCCCAAGGGACTGTAGACCTAAGTAAGTAACCAATTTCAACTTGACATCTCTATCTGTTCAGAGAATAGACAGAGCACAAGCTCGGACTGTGTCAAGCATGGGAAAGGAAGTCGACCATACCCTTTCACAGGAACCATACCAGCATTTACCTGGAGCAATTACAGGAAATCAAGGTAAACCTAACCCTGGATGGCCAGCTGAAGAAGGGGTCATAGCAATCAGGTAGCAAAGTGATACTGCAAGGGTTCCATCTTATAGCAATTCAGGTAGAGGACCTTAAAAACGCTGGTATGTTGATATCTCTATACTGATATCATGGTATAGTTGTATTATAGCTTCACAACAGACAACAACAGCGTAGCTAATGCGATAGCCGCACACTAGTTTGGTGTCACATAAGCTGGCACAGGAGTGAGCCACATCTTGGTGCCCGCATTTGAGTCACGCGTCTGAAGCGCCTTTGCGACCCCCGCCGTCGCGTCGGATTGCTCTGCCTCACGTGGGCGCGGTCGGCGTCGGCTGAGCGAAAGAGGGGTTGCGGCGAGACACATCTTCTGTCTGCTCGTCCAGAGCGATCGAGGTCGATAGCTGCGGGTGGAGTAAAGCATAAGGGGGTTGGCGGAAGGGGGTGGGGGGCAGTTTGGTGGGCGCCGCGGCGGCGGCGGCGTCGGTGGCGTCGGCGAGTCTGTCTCCGGCTGGCCACGCCGCGCTGCGCTGGGACGCTGTGGTCTGCTGTGTGTTCTACTGTGCTGTGTTGGGCTGGGCTGTAGTCTGCCCTGGCGCGGCTCAGAGTCCGCCGCTCGCATTGATCCTATGCGGCGCTCGGCGGACAGCGGGACGCCCCAGGCGTGGCGCGGCGTGGCGCTCCGAGCCCAGACACACCTGCTGCCCAGTAGCGGCCAGGAGCGGGGCAAGTGCGAGTCGAGCGATGCGGGTCACATACATTAGAAACCAAGGCGCCGCTGTTACGTCAGTGCCGCACCGGCTTCCTTCCTCTCCGTTGTAGTTCTGCTACTACCACCAGTATGAGAACGACAGAACTAAGGTCGCATCCAAATCGTCATCTCTCACATTCTAAAGCGTGCTGAGGTGTAAGGCTGGCTGTAACATAGTGCGACTGATTGTCTGGATCATACTGCCCATATTGAAGCTGAACAGCAATTAAATCAATATTATTTTATAAAGAGAAGCTGTAATTTGACATTTTTACCAAAAATCTCGAAAAGTTCTTGCCTGATCTACTTCAAATTCTTACACAATAGTCCAATAATCGTTTAGGGGGACAGAGGCTAACATATTTTTAAATATATATGGTATATATATATGTAAATATGTATATACTACATAAATCGGAAAGGTTGTAAACAAAAATCTCGAGAAGTTCATGACGAAATAATTTGACAGTTTTACTCTAATAGACATACACATGGATATATGCTACTTTATTAAAAACATGTACAGTATATAAATATATATGCTATATATAAGAGAAACATTGTTTTCAAAATTCTTGACCAGTTTATTTTATAAATATACACGATGCTCTAAAACTTTCAGACAGACATAGGCTACATATTCTATTAATATATATGGTAGACAAGTAGTTGTTTGAACTTTTACCAAAAATCTCAAAATTTTTGCACAATGCTCTTATAAACATTCAAGCAGATATAGGTTTACATTTCTAATATATATACAATGACTCGTCTTTATACAGAATATATATACTACAGGGCTACAGGGAAATGTTTTAACGGATAATTTCGAAAAATTCTTGACCGATTTACTTGTTTTCACGCCATGGTCTAATAAACATTCAGATGGGCACAGACAAGATATTTTTCATATATAATCGGTTAGGAATTTTTATAGATCATTTGCTACAAAATTATATATATTATATATACACCGTGGTCTAATAAACATTCAGATGGGCACAGCCAAGATATTTTTCATATATAATCGGTTAAGAATTATTATAGATTATTTGCTACAACATTATATATATATATATATATATATATATATATATTTATTTATTGTGATTTTCGAGTTCAAACACTGTCCATAAGGGCAACAATGAAATGAATGAATGAATATATATATATATATATATATATATATATATATATATATATATATATAATGTTGTAGCAAATATATATTTTCTGTATAAAGACGAGTAATTGGTTAATGTTTTTACCAAAAATCTAGAAAAGTAGAAAAATACTCGGCCTATTCACTTCTTCAAATTTCTCACGATGTTAAGGTGGACATAGGCTATGTATTGTTTAACATAAATGGTACATAAATGTGTATCTAATATGTAAGTGGGAAATGTTAACCGACACCTCGAAATGTTCTTGACTGCTTTACTTCAAATTTTTAGACGATACTCTATGAACATTCAGACTGGCGTAGGCTATTAATTTTTTGAAACAACAATGTACAGAATTTCTTTTAAAGCTGATTGAGAGAAAAAGTGCTGTGCTGTGAAAATTGTGGATTCGTTTTCTGTCTTGTTGGCAGTTTTAAGGGGAAAAGGGATGCTGTATTTATGGTTTATCGACTTATGAATAAAATACTGCTATGGAATCTGAATCATCCGAAACTTCGTAGTCTTACCAATTCACAGAGTAAAACTATGAGCTACTGGATCTGCGAGGACACTAGTTCCAACAACATTATTTTAATTGGAACTAGTGTCCTTACAGATGCAGCAGCTCGAGAGGTCTCTCCTGTCCCCTTACCTTAATGCTCCCTACCAATTTACCCACTAGTTTGAAGTGATTTCACTTCCCAGTCGTGGCTTCCTTGCAATAACAGTAAACAAGTCTGAAGGTCAGAGAAAGAGGAGAAGAGGAGATGGAAAGAGGAGGGAGGGGAAGAAAATGGACAAAGAGAGGGAGAAGGATGAGATGGATGAGAAACAGGTGAGGAGGAGTGTGAAAGGGATTGAAGCGGGGAGGAGGAGATGGACAAAGAGAGGTGGAAGAAGTAAATTAGGACACATATACAATTCCCCACACATATTTAGCTATTGCGAAGCATTTCCAGGTTCGTTAGTACGGAAATAAAGAATCCGTTCGCACAGGGCGGGGAAGTGCTGGACAGGAAGGTGCGATGGACGGTTGCAGGAAATACTTGGAGAGCGTTGAGCAGTTTGCGCGTGGCCGCGGGAGATAGAAATATTTCGTAGTGCCGACTTGTGCACCCGTGAGATTTCGGTGGCTTCTGCAGTGAAGATGTAGTATGCATTTACAGGTGAATATCTCGCGAGCTATGTTGTTGCTGATAACTAATTACGTGAAGTAGGAATCTATTGCTTCCCTGTTATTCGACTTATATTTATTTAATTGCTGGACCATCGACACCAATAAGTGTTTTGCAGTAATAAATAGCATTCTTAAAGATACTTCTGCTATCGTACTCATCATTTAAAGTCGTTACAACAGTAACTGGAGATTTTATGTAATTGCACTCTTTCATTTATAAATTTCTATGTTACATTCAAAATTCGCAACTTCCGAGTGATAGGAACCTTCGACCGTTCGATTCATGTGTATATCTATATTGTATACAATAGACTCAGCAGTATTTGGCTCGTAATGCGGCAACTACGTATCCCAACCCCTAGACAACGCCGGCCGGGGTGGCCCGGCGGTTCAAGGCGCTATAGTCTGGAACCGCGCGACCGCTAAGGTCCTGCCTCGGGCTTGGATGTGTGTGAAGTCCCTAGGTTAGTTAGGTTTAAGTAGTTCTAAGTTCTAGGGGACTGATGACCTCAGAAGTTAAGTCCCATAGTGCTCAGAGCCATTTGAACCATTTGAACATAGACAACGAAACCAGCCAAAACTTTTAATATTTCAACTCTTAGTCTGAGGGTACGTAGTTGAGGGTCACATTTTTATTCGAAAGCCCGCATGGATTATTGCTTTCTGTTGGTTTTATTTGTGTCATGCACAAAACAAAGCGGTCGTTAACGTCTGCAAGAAGTTCTTGTTCTGCCTTAATGCTTACATGAAGATAAATGTAACGAAAATAGATACACGAGATACCTTACTGAGGACTTGTAAATTGAACACAGTCTGATTGTTTAAATTAAATAAGTTTGCTGCGGAGCGAGCTGAACATCGGTGAGTCTCCATATCCGCTTTCCATGGCATTGCCTGGCCTCTCTGAGCTAATCTGAGAATTCTGCCCAAGCGCAGAGTTCATGCTAGCTGTTAGTGGCCACGTTGCACGCAGTTGTAGCATTGCCAGAGTCTCGTTTTTTTTTTTTTTTTTTAGATCCCATTTCTATTAAACGTATTGACGAGGCTAGGTTTTGCTACGTACACTTCTGTATTGAACTGGGATGGGGAATCGCAAGCCGACTGAAAGTGTGGCATTTTTTCTTCGCCTTATAACCGATCAGTTACTGGATTGGTATATAATAATCGTCATACTCAACGGTAGTGGCTCAAATGGCTCTGAGCACTATGGGACTTAACATCTTAGGTCATCAGTCCCCTAGAACTTAGAACTACTTAAACCTAACTAACCTAAGGACATTACACACATCCATGCCCGAGGCAGGATTCGAACCTGCGACCGTAGCGGTAGCGCGGTTCCGGACTGCCTCAACGGTAGTGTGTGTAGCGGCAACGCTGCCGGCACTCGGTTGTATTTGCGGACTCGTGTGCTCGTTTTCATTTCTGCACTGGTGGAGTTCACTTGTAACCGACAGCAGACTCAAGTGATGAGTTTTCGGTTAAACGGGCAGCGGGCGAGGCTCACGAATCGAGTATTCGAGCATGCGGAGACAGCGGCTTCAGAGATGACGTCATAGAACCCGCTGGCGAGTTTAAAACCAGTACATGGACGTCATTTCTCGTCAATATAGGTGCGCCGCCCAAAACCCACCCAGGTACTTGTCTGTCACTTAGAGATACCAGCGCAGTGTCTGCGTTCTAACAGACCTGTGCGAGAACTATCACACAGTCAGCTTAACGTCTCGGGAGTCCAAGATCCTGACAATAATAACATATAGAAGAATGAAAAAAGATTATGTCAGATGACGATCAGTTTCGCTTTTGGGAAAGTAAGAACACCAGAGAGGCAGTTCTGACTTTGTGATGAATTATGGCAGCGAGACAAGAAAATTCGAGATACAGTCGTAGGACACTGTATAATAATTTATTACGCCACGATAACTTAAGAAAGTCTAACATTAGCTTTCGCACCATGTAAATGTCTTTTGACTGGGGCCTTCCGTCAGGTAGACCGTTCGCCGGGTGCAAGTCTTTCGATTTGACGCCACTTCGGCGACTTGCGCGTCGATGGGGATGAAATGATGATGATTAGGACAACACCACACCCAGACCCTATGCGAACAAAAATCTCCGACCCAGCCGGGAATCGAACCCGGGCCCTTAGGATTGACATTCTGTCGCGCTGACCACTCAGCTGCCGGGGGCGGACCTTTCGAACCATAAAAATTGCGAATATATTCTTGTTTATTTAAAAGACTCTGAAAATAGTGTACCAACTGACTTATTCTACCTTCCTCAGCACTTTTAAAAATCTTCCCAAGAATTTTTGGATGCTGAAATATGCACGCCAGAGTCCTTGTCATTATCTCTTTCTGTGTCTCTCTCTGTCATAGTCTCCTGTGTTAAAGTCACAGTCCTCTTCGTTGTCCTCTACTACTACAGTCTCCTCTCCCTGTCCTTGTCTCCCTCTTGCTCTCTCTTGCTGCTAATATCTCTTTCCTTTCGTCCTACTGGTGCTATCTCGTCTCACTGCTGCTGTCTCTAAAAAAATGGTTCAAATGGCTCTGAGCACTATGGGACTCAACTGCTGTGGTCATCAGTCCCCTAGAACTTAGAGCTACTTAAACCTAACTAACCTAAGGACAGTACACACATCCATGCCCGAGGCAAGATTCGAACCTGCGACCGTAGCAGTCGCACGGTTCCGGACTGCGCGCCTAGAACCGCGAGACCACCGCGGCCGGCGCTGCTGTCTCTCTCTCTCTCTCTCTTCACCACCATCATTGTTGTATACTGTGTTTCTCATTCTCTCTCTGGCTGTCACCCACTTCCACTTTCTCTTTATTCTCGCCCCCCCCCCCCCCTCCTCAACTCTGGCACTATTTTTTCACTCTTTTTCCTAGCACTGTTCTGTCACTGTCAGCTATGTTCCACTGCTACTGTATCCCTCTCTTTCTCTCACACTGCTCCTGTCTCCTTCGCTCTTTTTATAACACAACCACTGTCTACTATCTTCCAGTATCTATAATTTTCCGTCTTTTTGCAACTGCCACTGTCTTCCTCTCGCTCAGTATAAAAAAACGTGAATATTTTCGCAAGCTAAAGATTTTGAAAATTTTTTTAAAGGTGCTGAAGAAGGAGGAATGAGACAATTGGTACCCCACTTTTCGGTCAGGGTCTTTTAAATGAGCAGAAACATATTCACATTTTTTGTGCTCCGAAAGCAGCACTTTTCTCCTGGTTACCTTCTTTTCCCTACTGCAGCAAGGCTTGTAACGCACAGGAAAAGAAATGTAGTGATCAGTAAAATTTAGCTAGTTTACTTATGTGAATTTGTAAAAAAGCAAAATTAATTTTACGCAACAGACCGGATTTAGCTCGCAAAAAAGTATTTCAATTCTGGGGTTCCCAGATGATAACGGAGACATTTTACGGCATATTTTTCAGTGCTACGTCACTTTATAAAGTGCGTTTTCTCTCGCACCAGATCTCACATACGTATTTTACGTGAACAAGTAGTGTGGCTTTGAACCTCTGTATCTCGGAAATGGATAAAAATATAGAGAAAATTTTCAAGGTTGTTCGAGATCTGGATCGTAACAATACATAGTAAAAATTTCAGCCTTTTGCTGTACATAGCTGTCTCGGAATCCTCGGCAGGGCTTTGATCCGCTGGCGACTACGAAATATAGTAAAAAAACTTCTTTTTTGCGGTTTTCCGAGGATCCGAGCATAAAGTGATGGTACCTCTATTAGTTCCATAAAGCTCGACGAACACTACATCAAATGCAAAAAGAACCAACCGATTTGTTGCATTTTCCTAAGCAGGAAAAAGTGCGTAATATTTATACTTAGATATTATACTGTAGGATAGTGACACTAAGACGATCCTTCTGTTGGGTATACAAATGATTCCTAGCCCAAAGGCTATCCAAAACACTTGAGCCTATATTTTTATCACCAGTAGAACCCGAGGTATGAGCACCGGAAAATCCAGTTTTTATGCACGGCATTATGGAACCTATTAGGTACGGATGCTGTCTCATGCATACCGATTACAGATCTGACACCAAATTGCCATCCTGCGGTGAAATATACCGGGTGATCAAAAAGTCAGTATAAATATGAAAACTGAATAAATCACGGAATAATGTAGATAGAGAGGTACAAATTGACACACATGCTTGGAATGACATGGGGTTTTATTAGAACCGAAAAATACAAACGTTCAAAAACTGTCCGACAGATGGCGCTTCATCGGATCAGAATAGCAATAATTAGCATAACAAAGTAAGACAAAGAAAAGATTATGTTCTTGAGAGGAAATGCTCAATATGTCCACTATCAATCCTCAACAATAGCTGTAGTCGAGGAATAATGTTATGAACAGCACTGTAAAGCATGTCCGAAGATATGGTGTGGCATTGGCGTCGGATGTTGTCTTTCAGCATCCCTAGAGATGTCGGTCGATCACGATACACTTGCGACTTCAGGTAACCCCAAAGCCAATAATCGCACGGACTGAGGTCTGGGGACCTGGGAGGCCAAGCATGACGAAAGTGGCGGCTGAGCACACGATCATCACCAAACGACGCACGCAAGAGATCATTCACGCGTCTAGCAATACTTTGTTTTTCGTTTTGATTGTAATACAACCCCATGTCATTCCAAGCGTGTGTGTCAATTTTTACCTCTCTATCTACATTATTCCGTGGTTTATTAAGTATTCAAATTTATACTGACTGTTTGATCACCCGGTACAACGACAGGCATGGAGAGAAGTGACATCTGGTGGAATGCGGCGACCGTGTGGGATGGGGCGGCATCCGCGACCTTACCGCTCGACACGGAAGAAAACACAACCACGGCAACAACACGACGTCATCAAACCGCTCAGTAGAGGACACTGCTACGCTAACCGAAACTGCAGCTAGTACGGAGCTGGAGCTGCAAGGTGCTGAATTCAACACACCGAGAAGGGGAAAAAAAGGATTACAACATTTATTTGCCTCAGCGGCCTTAAAAAACTGACGATCATGAACAACTAAATTCCTGAGAAGAAGGACACTTTAAATTAATCTTTTAAAGATTTAAAGCAAACTGTAAAATTTTGTACATAAGTATTTTTTAAAACCCCATAAGCTGCGAGAGAATAATTATTAATAGAAAATACAAGTTTCACAACATTTATTCGTTATTCAGCCAAAAACTTAATAAAATGCCCGATTCACATTTAAAAAATGGAGGCTAATAGCATTAAATAACAATTCAAGGATCTGAAAATAGATACATTTGGTTAATAATCTGATGCTGACGGGTTGACCAGCTCTAGCTTACAGCCAAACGTACAGACGTCAGACATTCAGATCGGTACCAAACAGTGTATGTCAATAGAGTATCAAACAAAACACTGGCGCTGCCGTCCAGATGAACGTACGTAAACAGTAAGTAATTGGCAACACATGGCCTACATGTCATGTACAGATCCCTTTGGGAAGTTAGTAAAGCATTAGTTTGTCATACGAAGTGTCCTGGTTTCGAGCCCTGGCTATGCCACTTTTTGTACGTGTGAAACTGTTATCTAGAACATCATTTTCCTGACCTGTAAAAAGACTTTTCGGAATTTATAGCTGTACGGCGGAGCCGCCATTTATTATTCTCATAACTATTAGTATTAATACTTCACACGCGTGATGCAGCTGTTTCTCTATTTTCTGTTTCGACTATTTGTCTTTATTCTGTGAAAGTACAAATGTACACTATAAACTCACTACTTTCAAATAAACGAAGCGAAAACGACCTGCCAACAGAACATTGCTATAAACTCTGGACAATCCTTTTACATGTCTGAAACATGTTGTCCTATATCACAGTTTCATACGTACTATAGTAGCAAAAACTGGAACGACCAGGACTCGAACCTGGGAACCTTGGTACGACAAACTACGCGAGAGCTGAACAAGGCGGCCCCTCACAATTATGCTTTTCCTGCGCTCCGTAACGCATGTGTTACCAATTACTTACTGTTTGTGCACGTTTTCCTGGCCAACAGCATACAGCACAAACTGTACTGGAGTTTTGGTTGATACTGTGTGAGCATACAACGTTTAGTAACAATCTGATTTACTAACATTTGGAGGTTTGGATTTCGTCATTCGTCTAAGATAAGGTATTTTAAAACACACTAGGGGTAAAAATTAAAACCACGTCACCGCGAGGTAGGTAGTAACGCGTGGTCAAGGGGTAGCGTCTTTCATGAGTAATCAAAAGGTTTTGTATCCCGGGTTCGAACTTCGCAACTGCGTAAATTTTGAAAACACAAAATCATCAGCATTGGCGGCCGAAGACTTGCGGAACAAGAAGCCAGGTATCAATCAGTCAGTGAGGCCTGGTACGAAGACGGCGTTCCAAAACATCCCAAAGGTGTTTTATACGATTCAGGTCAGTACTTTTTGCAGGCCACTCCATTCCAGGGATGTTATTGCAGTGTAATCACTCCACCACAGGCCGATCATTATGAACAGGTGCTCCATCCTGTTGAAAGATGCAGTCGGCATCCTCGAATTGATATTTAGAAATGGGAAGCAAAAAGGTGCTTAAAATGTCAATGTAGGCCTGTGCTGTAATAGTGCCACGCAAAACAACAAGGGGTGCAAGCCTCCTCCATGAAAAACACGACCACATCATAACACCACCGCTTCCGAATTTTACTGTTGGTACTACGCACGCTGGCAGATGATGTTCACAGGGCGTTCGCCGTACCCACACACTGCCTTCCGACAGCCATATTCTGTACCGTGATTCTTCATTCCTCACAACATTTTCCCACTGTTCTATCGTCCAATGTTTACGCTCCTTACACCAAGCCAGGAGTCATTTGGCATTTACCGGCGTGATGTGTGGCTTATGAGCAGCCGCTCGACCATGAAATCCAAGTTTTCTCACTTCCCGCCTAACTGTCGTAGTACTTGCAGTGGATCCTGATGCCGTTTGGAATTCCTGTGCGATGGTTAGGATAAATGTCTGCCTATTACATATCACGATCCTCTTCAACTGTCGGGGTGTCTGTCAGTCAACAGACGAGGTCGGCCTGTGCGCTTTTGCGCTGTACGTGTCCCTTCACGTTTCCGCCTCACTATCACATCGGAAACGGTGGACCTAGAGATGTTTACGAGTTTGGAATTCTCGCTTACGGACATATGACTCAGTGAGTTCCGCGGAGCGCCCCATTCTGCTCTCTCAAATGTGTGTGAAATCTTATGGGACTTAAGTGCTAAGGTCATCAGTCCCTAAGCTTACGCACTACTTAACCTAAATTTTCCTAAGGACAAACACACACACCCATATCCTAGAGAGGATTCGTACCTCGGCCGGGACCAGCCGCACAGTCCATGACTGCAGCGCCCTAGACCGCTCGGCCAATCCCGCGCGGCTCTGCTCTCTCACAATGTCTAATGACTATTGAGGTCGCTGATATGGAGTGCCTGGCAGTTTGCGGCAGCACAATGCACCTAATATAAAAAAACGTATGGTTTTGGGGTGTCCGGATATTTTTGATCACATAGTGTGTGTGGGAGCACTGACAAGAAGAAGGGACAGGATGATAGTACATCTATTAATACATTATGGAGTAACTTCCATGGTTCTAAGAGGGAGCTATAGAGGACAAAAAAAGTAGGGGAAGACACATCATTTCAGTCTTATGGTATCATGTGTCAATCTAATGTACGGTACATTGGTTGACG
Organism: Schistocerca nitens; assembly: GCF_023898315.1. Lineage (NCBI taxonomy): Eukaryota > Metazoa > Arthropoda > Insecta > Orthoptera > Acrididae > Schistocerca > Schistocerca nitens. The sequence continues at coordinate 132,692,556 of NC_064614.1, read as the reverse complement.
TATTTTACGCTTCGTGATGTTCAAACTGCCTAACTGTAAGTTTTTTGAAGATGCGAAATTAGTGACGAGCCGGTCATGTGAATATAATATATTTTTAAGAGATTGTGACCCAATAAGTTATTATACAAACCGTTGTGAAGGTTACCTATTTCCTCTTGGCAATACGTCAATTTTTAGACACAGCCACGGTGTTTTTCGACATGGAAAGCGTTCCACAATTTAAAATGGTGCAAGATGTTTGAAGCTCTGAGAAAAATAGACGTAAAGTGTAGAAGAAGATGAGTGATGCACATATACAGGAACGAAAATGGAACAATAAGAATGGGAGACCAAGAAAGAAGTGCTGGGATTAAAAAGGCTGTAAGGCAGGGATGCAGTCTTTCGCCCTACTGGTTAATCTATAAATCAAAGAAGCGATGAGGGATATAAAGGAAAAGTTCAAGAGTGAGATTAAAATTCAGGGTGGAAGGACATCAATGGCAAAATTCGCTGACGGCAATGCTATCCTCAGTGAAATTGAAGATGAGTGTGAGGACTTGTTAAATGGAGTGAACACTGTAATGAGTAAAGAACTTGGACTGAGAGTAAACCACAGAAATTCGAAAGTTATGAGGGTTGGCAGAAATGAGATTAGCGATAATTTGCACAATTTAAACCCGCCTACCTCAGAAGGACAAACAAACATCACATCAGCAATCAGTCAGTAAAGCTGTCTCCACATGGGATGTGTTGGCAGCTGTCTGTATGTCCGTTTGTGAAAGTTAAGGATCCTAGAATCAAGGGCACGTCACCTCAGTAAAACCAACGACTTAAAATAACAGACAGTGTTGGTAGCTACATGCTGAGTAGACCTTCTGAGGAAGACGGCTTTAAATCCGTCGAAACCATGGTTAAGGTTATTTGAAAACTACCATTTATTGCAAGTGGTTGTTTACCTATTACACCTGCCGTTCTGTAACCGTTGCTGTAGTGCATCCATGTTCAAAATATTGATAGGATCATAGGATATTTGTCAAGACGTTACGGGGTTAGTTCCATGCTACTAGTCTATCCTGTGCAAGGCTGTTCATCTCTGCATAAGTAGTGAAACCTAAATCCACTCTCTTATCATCAGTATCCTACTTTCAATCACATTTTGCCATATTCCTCTCCCGCCATCCCACTTATGTTCAGTAATTCTCAATGGTTATGCGATCTTCCCCTCTAATCTTTGGTATGCTACTGTAGCACCACATCTCAAAAGCTCCTATTCTCATATTATTCATAATGTTTATCGTACACATTTCACTTCCATATTGCAGCTACACTACTGATGACAAATCGCTGGAAACAGTATCTGCCGTAAAACATCTAGGAGTAACTATCTGGAGCGACCTGAAGCGGAATGATCGCATAAAACAAATAGTGGTAAAAGCAGATGTCAGACTGAGATCCATAGGAAGAATCGTAATGAGATGTAGCTCATCCAAGAAGTAAATGGCTTTTTTTTTTGGTCGTCAGTCTACTGACAGTCTGCTTTTGATGTCCTCCTTGTTCCGTCCGTCATTCGTTATTTTACTGCCTAGGTAGCAGAATTCCTTAACTTCATTGACTTCGTGACCATCAATCCTGATGTTAAGTTTCTCGCTGTTCTCATTTCTACTACTTCTCATTACCTTCGTCTTTGTCCAATTTACTCTCAAACCATACTGTGTACTCATTAGACTGTTCATTCCGTTCAGCAGATCATTTAATTCTTCTTCACTTTCACTCAGGATAGCAATGTCATCAGCGAATCGTATCATTGATATCCTTTCACCTTGTATTTTAATTTCACTCCTGAACCTTCCTTTTATTTCCATCATTGCTTTCTCGATATACAGATTGAAGAGTAGGGGCGAAAGGCTACAGCCTTGCCTTACACCCTTTTTAATACGAGCACTTCGTTCTTGATCGTCCACTCTTGTTATTCCCTCTTGGTTGTTGTACATATTGTATATGACCCGTCTCTCCCTATAGCTTACCCCTACTTTTTTCAGAATCTCGAACAGCTTGCACCATTTTATATTGTTGAACGCTTTTTCCAGGTAGACAAATCCTATGAAAGTGTCTTGATTTTTCTTTAGCCTTGCTTCCATTATTAGCCGTAACGTCAGAATTACCTCTCTCGTCCCTTTACTTTTCCTAAAGCCAAACTGATCGTCACCTAGCGCATTGTCAATTTTCTTTTCCATTCTTCTGTATATTATTCTTGTAAGCAGCTTCGATGCATGAGCTGTTAAGCTGATTGTGCGATAATTCTCGCACTTTTCACCTCTTGCCGTCTTCGGAATTGTGTGGATGATGCTTTTCCGAAAGTCAGATGGTATATCGCCAGACTCATATATTCTACACACCAACGTGAATAGTCGTTTTGTTGCCACTTCCCCCAATGATTTTAGAAATTCTGATGGAATGTTATCTATCCCTTCTGCCTTATTTGACCGTAAGTCCTCCAAAGCTCTTTTAAATTCCGATTCTAATACTGGGTCCCCTATCTCTTCTAAATCGACTCCTGTTTCTTCTTCTATCACATCAGACAAATCTTCACCCTCATAGAGGCTTTCAATGTATTCTTTCCACCTATCTGCTCTCTCCTCTGCATTTAACAGTGGAATTCCCGTTGCACTCTTAATGTTACCACCGTTGCTTTTAATGTCACCAAAGGTTGTTTTGACTTTCCTGTATGCTGAATCTGTCCTTCCGACAGTCATATCTTTTTCGATGTCTTCACATTTTTCCTGCAGCCATTTCTTCTTAGCTTCCCTGCACTTCCTATTTATTTCATTCCTCAGCGATTTGCACTTCTGTATTCCTGATTTTCCCGGAACGTGTTTGTACTTCCTCCTTTCATCAATCAACTGAAGTATTTCTTCTGTTACCCATGGTTTCTTCGCAGCTACCTTCTTTGTACCTATGTTTTCCTTCCCAACTTCCGTGATGGCCCTTTTTAGAGATGTCCACGATGTAATCTAATTGAAATCTTCCCGTATCTCCCGGCCTTTTCCAAGTATACCTCCTCCTCTTGTGATTCTTGAACAGGGTACAGGCTTATAAGGTGCTTATTCGACCTATTCTTGGGTATTGCTCACCTCTCTGGGATCCCTACCAGATACACCTGATAGAAGAGGTAGAGAAGATCCAACGAAGAGCGGCGCGTTTCGTCACGGGATCGTTTATTTGGCGCGAGAGCGTTACGGAGATGCTCAACAAACTCTGTTGGCAGACGTTACAAGAGAGGGGTTGTGTGTCACAGAGGGATTTGTTATTGAAATTTCGACAGAGCACTTTCTGGGAAGAGTTGGATAACATATCACTCTCCCCCCCCCCCTCCCGCCCCCTCAATACGTCGCGCATAATGACCACTAGCAGAAAATTCTAGAAATTATGGCGAGTACAGAGACTTACCGACGATCATTCTTTCCACACGCTATTCGCGAGTGGGACAGGGTTGGAGGACTCAGTTTGTGGTACAAAAAGTACCTCTGCCACACGCCATTAGGTGTCTTGCGCTGTATGATGTAGTTGCAGATATATGTAACTGATTACCTGTCTTTGCCTAGAGCTTACTCCTATGTTTCTCAGAATTTCGAGCGTCTGAAGATAGGGAAACGGTAACGCAGAGGGTGGAGTTTCAGCTGATTCTGCATTAAATTTTATTAGGACTCATCACGCTTCATTCACCTATCACTCGCCACATGATGATGATGTTGTTGATGATGATGATAATGATGATGATGACGGCAAAGAGATAAGCACAGTATAGGAAAGAAAAACAAACTAAACTCCTCCCGAATAGGCCATGAAGGCCCAACGGTACCGACCGGCCGCCGTGTCATCCTCACCCCATAGGCGTCACTGGATGCGGATATGGAGGGTCATGTGGTCAGCACACCGCATAGGAAAGAAAAGGCAGTGACTTAAAAAGGCCACATACCTTTATATCAGTCATCTGCATCACATAATAAGGCATATACCGGGTGATCAAAACGTCAGTACAAATTTGAAAACTGAATAAATCGCGGAATAATGTAGATAGAGAGGTACAAATTGACACACATGCTTGGAATGACATGGGGTTTTATTAGAACCAAAAAAATACAAAAGTTAAAAAAATGTCCGACAGATGGCGCTTCATCTGATCAGAATAGCAATAATTAGCATAACAAAGTAAGACAGAGCAAAGATGATGTTGTTTACAGGAAATGCTAAATATGTACACCATCATTCCTGAACAATAGCTGTAGTCGAGGAATAATGTTGTGAACAGCACTGTAAAGCATGTCCGGAGTTATGGTGAGGCATTGGCGTCGGATGTTGTCTTTCAGCATCCCTAGAGATGTCGGTCGATCACGATACACTTGCAACTTCAGGTAACCCCAAAGCCAATAATCGCACGGACTGAGGTCTGGGGAACTGGGAGGCCAAGCATGACGAAAGTGGCGGCTGAACACACGATCATCAGCAAGCGACGCGCGCACGAGATCTTTCACGCGTCTAGCAATATGGGGTGGAGCGCCATCCTGCAGAAACATCGTAAGTTCCAGCAGGTGTTTATCAGCCAGGCTGGGGATGATGCGATTCTGTAACATATCGACGTACCTCTCACCCGACACGGTAGCAGTTACAAAACCAGAATCACGCATTTCCTCGAAGAAAAAAGGCCCGATAACGGTAGATGTGGTAAATCCAACCCATACCGTGACTTTCTCGTCGTACAATGGAGTTTCCACAACAGTTCTAGGATTTTCGGTAGCCCAAATTCTGCAGTTGTGGTCGCTGACAGACTCTCGCAGCGTGAAATGAGCTTCGTCGGTCCACAACACGTTACTCAACCAATCTTCATCTTCCGCCATCTTTTGAAACGCCCTCACCGCAAATGGCCTCCGCTTCACTAAATCGCCAGGTAACAGTTCATGATGCCGATGGATTTTGTACGGATAGCATCGGAGGGTACGCCTCAGTGCCAACCAAACAATAGTGTATGGAATGCCGGTGCGCGTGCGACTGCACGAGCGCTGACTTCCCCCTGCATAGACGAACCCGCTAGTCTCCATTTCTTCCTGAACTGTCTCAGCAGCATTACGCCTTGTGCTCGGTCGACCACTACGGAGTCTATCGTCTAAACAACCCGTGGCTTCGAACCTCGAAAGCATTCTCGCCACAGCTGCATTTGTCAACGGAACATTACCCATTCGAATCCCCTTCCTATGGCGATAGGATCGTTACGCTGAACTAGCACATTCCCCATTCCGATAATACAGCTTCACTAACAGCGCCTTTTCAGGTAACGTCAACATGCTGCGACTGCTGGCGCATCTGATTCTCTCTCTCATTACAGCTCTTTTTATACAAAATTGTCGTGCGCGGTCACTGACGTTTTGCTGTCCAGCGCCATCTGTCGGACATTTTGTGAACTTTTTTTTGTTCTAATAAAACCCCATGTCATTCCAAGCATGTGTGTCAATTTTTACCTCTCTATCTACTTTATTCCGTGGTTTATTAAGTTTTCAAATTTATACTGACTTTTTAAAGACACTACAGTCGGTGATGTGGTGACGCAGCGCATGGTGCTCTACGAGAGACGCAGCGGTCGATGACTGCGGCCGTGAAATGTCAGCAGCCTCCCTGCGCAGAGTTTATTAAATTCCTCGAATTCCAGGGGGCGGACGAGGAGGGCGGCTGAAGAAATGAAAACACGAGGAGGCGAAGGCGCAGCCAGTGTCCGCTATCCTCCCCGTTCGCCGCTCCCCTCCCTTCTCCGCAACTCCTCGCGCCGGCGGAGACAGACCTTCCAGCAAGCGAGGGCCTGGCCGCTATGAGAAACACAGCACGGCGGACTGGGCTTCGGCACACAGTCAGTAATTACGACCGCGCCGCCGGTGTCGGATGTTGGGGATGCCGCGCCGCAACTTCTGCCCTGCAACTCCGCAGGCAATAAGCATTCTGTATCTGCGTCGGCGGCGGCAGCAGCACAGAGACCGCGCCTGAGGCTGCCGCAGCTTCTGCCTCCTACTGTGCTAATAACGGGCTCGATATCTGCTGCCCTCTCAGGTCACGCGGGGTGTCCACCCGGCTCTCAGATCCGTGGCGATCAACCTGCTAGCGTCATGGCGGCAGCTAACATATTATTCATTATAAACTCGAATAAAACCACAAACAGCTGATGATTGATGATTTATTCACATGCCAGCCTTCGCTGGTTAAACCAGCATCTTCTGATGGTACGACACAGAAATGGATCTTTGTAATCTACAAGATGTATTTGTGTTGAAGTGACCAAAATGTTCTTATAGGTATTTTACAATTTTATAACGTAATTTACGTCATGACATCTACATCTACATCTACATACATACTCCGCAATCCACCATACGGTGCGTGGCGGAGGGTACCTTCTCTCCCTGTTCCACTCCCAAATAGAACGAGGGAAAAATGACTGACTATATGCCTCTGTACGAGCCATAATCTCTCTTATCTTATCTTTGTGGTCTTTCCACGAAATGTAAGATGGCGGCAGTAAAATTGTACTGCAGCCAGCCTCAAATGCTGGTTCTCTAAATTTCCTCAGTAGCGATTCACGAAAAGAACGTCTCCTTTCCTCTAGAAACTCCCACCCGAGTTCCTGAAGCATTTCCGTAACTCGCGTGATGATCAAACCTACCAGTAACAAATCTAACAGCCCTGCTCTGAATTGCTTCTATGTCCTCCCTCAATCCGACCTGATAGCGATCCCAAACGTTCGAGCAATACTCAAGAATAGGTCGTATTAGTGTTTTATAAGCGGTCTCCTTTACAGATGAACCACATCTTCCCAAAATTCTACCAATGAACCGAAGACGACTTTCCGCCTTCCCCACAACTGCTCTTACATGCTTGTCCCACTTCATATCGCTGTGCAATGTTACCCCCAAATATTTAATCGACGTGATTGTGTCAAGCGCTACACTACTAATGGAGTATTCAACCATTACAGGATTCTTTTTCTATTCATCTGCATTAATTTACATTTACCTATATTTAGAGTTAGCTGCCATTCTTTACACCAATCACAAATCCTGTCCAAGTCATCTTGTATCCTCCTACAGTCACTCAACGACGCCACCTTCCCGTACACCACAGCATCATCAGCAAACAGCCGCACATTGCTATCCACCCTATCCAAAAGATCATTTATGTAGATAGAAAACAACAGCGGACCTACCACACTTCTCTGGGGCACTCCAGATGATACCCTCACCTCCGATGAACACTCACCATCGAGGACAACGTACTGGGTTCTATTACTTAAGAAGTCTTCGAGCCACTCACATACTTGGGAACCAATCCCATATGCTCGTACCTTAGTTAGGAGTCTGCAGTGGGGCACCGAGTCAAACACTTTCCGGAAGTCAATTAATATTTGTTCCATAGATCATGAATATGACATCTCGTAATGACGTGGAACGTGTCACTTTAACATAAGTTTTCTTTACACAAAGTAAATAATTAATTTTTTTACTGTTACTTCTTCACATCTAAAAATTCATCTATTGAGTATAAGGAGCTCTCATTCAGAAATTCTTTTAATTTGCTTTTAAATATTGGTTGGCTATCTGTCAGACTTTTAGTGCTTTTTGGCAAATGACCAAAGATTTTTGTGGCAGCATAATTCGCCCCTTTCTGTGCCAAAGTGAGATTTAATCCAGAATAGTGAAGATCATCCTTTCTTCTAGTGTTGTAGTTATGCACTTCACTGTTATTTTTGAAATGGGATGGGTAGTTAATGAAAAATTTCATAAGGGAATATATGTATTGCGAAGGTACTTTGAATATTCCGAGTTCCTTTAATAAATGTCTGCAAGATGATCTTAGGTGGGCTTCAGCTATTTTTCTGATTACATGCTTTTGTGCAATGAATAATTTCTCTCTTAATGACGAATTGCCGCAAAATATAAGGGGCGCTCAAAAAGAAACGAGCTGGAGGCATAATTACAGGAACCAGAACCTGTACGTTAGAAGTATTGACCCTGGCTGTTGAGACACTTAACCCACTGTGACACAAGGCGATGAATGGCTGTCTCATAAAATTCCCGGGGCTGCAATGTTAACCGCTTCTCCACGTACAACTGGACGTCGTTGTCCACACGAGTGCACGAAAGGTTAAGCTGACGTTCTTCTTTGACCGTGATGGCCCCCTTCTGATTCGCTTCCTGCAGCACGGGACACCAATGAGTGCCCAGCGTTACTCGCAAACCCTGACCACCCTCCGCCAAGCGATCAAATCAAAACGACCAGGCAATCTCACCCGTGGCGCCATTCTGCTCCACGACAATGCAAAGCCTCATGCGGCCAACACAGTCGCAGCGCTCCTACAGAAATTGAAATGGGAGGTTCTCGGCCACCCTCCATACAATTCGGACCTCTCTCCCTGTGAGTATGCCATTTTTGGTCCCCTTAAAAAGGCTCTGAGGGGCAAACGATTCACCTCGGACGACGACGTCCAGCTGTACGTACGGAACTGGTTAACATCGCAGCCCCGGGAATTTTACGAGACAGCCATTCACCGCCTTGTGTCACAGTGGGACAAGTGTCTCAACAACCTACAGGTACTGGTTTCTGTAGTTATGCCTCCGGCTCGTTTCTTTTTGAACTCCGCTTGTATGATGCCATATGAAAGCAGTGAATGAAAATGGGAATAGTAGGCTAATTTACTGAAATGTTTATCTCCAAAATTTGCAATAACCCTAATAGCATACGTAGCTGAACCTAAACATTTCAACAGATCATCGATGTGTTTCTTCCAATTCAATTTCCCATCAATGCACACACCCAGAAATTTTGAATATTTTGCCTTAGCAACAGACTTCTGTCCATAGTCTATATTTATCAATGGTCTTATGCCACTTACTGTACAGAACTGTATAAAATTTGTTTTCTCAAATCTTAGTGCATGTCCATTTTTTAGAGAATCACTTAATAATCTTCTGAAAGATATTATTTACAATTTTCTCACTGTGCATGATACTTGCTCTCCGCAATCCCTTGGTAGGCATCCTCAATTTGAAAATGGCACCTGTCTTTTGTAGAAGACGCCCACGACCGTTTGTGTGAGCGAACGTCACTACACGAAATTTCTGCTTATTGATTAACTTTAAGTTGAAAGTTTGAATAACTTAATTGGAATGGTAACCGAAATATGACGTTGGTGTGAGAAACCAAGTTACAAATTTTCTATAACAACATTTATTTCCTAAAGTTCATGAAAATACTTCTTAATCACTCACTTTACTTAATAGTATGATTATATGAAATGCTGGCCCATTGTCCGTAATACAAAACCGAAATAGCAATTTTATCCAACCTGACTATCTCTCCTACCTAAGATGACTGTAGGAGCCATCACGCAGAGCGTCCGTACTTACCAGGGAATGGCTAACCGTCTCCCCTCGTCCGGTGTCCACACACAGTGGCCGGAAGCGCTCAGAGAGTCTGCTATTTGCCTACCTAACGGGACAACGAGACCTGATAACGCTTGGGGAACTTATGTCTCTCTGGTCCACTGCTGTCACACTCTACTTAATACAGTGGTTGGCTAAACTGCATCTCCACAATCAGAGAACCCACAGCAGACAGCCCAAGCATACGTCAGCAGACGACCCGCATTCACATTTTCAGACTTTACTTAGTGTGATAATATAACATAATTCCGAATGATAAATCTTATATTGATCTTCCCTGAGTGTCGGAAGGACACCCAGGTGTGTTCTGAATATGTGACCGTTGGCTCACATGGAACCGCTACAACTGATTCTTGCTTGTTGGGTATGATTGCCATATTTGTATCACCAGCAAAAAAGAATTAGCTTTGCATCTTCATGAATACAGAGTGGCACGTCATTACTATAACAGTATACCTGCTATAGTGTGTACCGAGTGATGGCTCCTACACTTCTTGTTGCAAATGTTATGAGTTTGCTGCCCCTCCCTAAATTTTACAATTGTTGACACCTTTTTTAGTCTTAATAAGTAGTGAGTATTAGCTCATATGTCTACCTGATATGCGTCATACAATAATTTATACCTGTTCCTGTCTTAATTCTGCTGTTGCTGATCATATATCTTTCCTCAAAATATCTGATGTGTTACAAATGTATTTTTTCAATATTAGAGGCCAAAGAAACTAGTATAGGCATGCGTGTTCAAATACAGGGATATCTAAACAGGCTTGACAATGACGCTTAGTCGAAATTAGATAATCGCAAGATTAACAAAAAATTTCATTACAGCTAACTACTTTACCTGACAACGCCTTAGAGAGCGGTGTGCTGACCACAAGACCCTCCATATCTGCATTGAGTGACACCTATTGGCTGAGGAGGATACGGAGGTCGGTCGGCACCGTTGGTGTTTCCGAGGACTGTTTGGACGGAGACAATCAGTCTGTGACTAGTCTGATGTTCATCGAATGACAGCAAATAACAGCAGCGAGATGTTACAGAGTGGAATTAAGACAGATTTAAAAATCCATCTCAGAGATTGAATATGGAAAGATAAGCCGAAGAATAGAATTAAAAACGGAAAGTTTTGACGGCTTATGATGCAAAATTGCATTAAACGGGATACTGGAGAAAACGGAATGAGTAACTGTATGTGTATAGGATCATGCGAGAGTCATAAGTAAATTCGTATCCGAAATTAAACAATTCCAGGGATTGCAACGGCTTCAGATAATAGAAAAGATGCAAATAGAGGCTTTGGAACCACAGAACGTCTTTCCAGAGCGAGAGAGAAAGGACAGTGCGGTCAGCTCTGAGTGAAAGCAATCAGAAGGCGGCAGAGAAAGGCGCACTCTGTATTCATGGACTTGGTAACGTGGTAGTCCCCAGGTGTTCCGCTGCAGGTGGCATGTGATGGGGTGTGTCTCTGTCACACGGTTACCCTTTACCCTTGTTATAGCACTGATGATTTTCATAGATTTCCTTTGTAATAGGACTGGTCAACCGCTTATTTTTCAATGCCTCACTGTCACTACTAAAAAGAACAACTTGATAAATTTCGCCGGCCGTGGTGGCCGAGCGGTTCTAGGCGCTTCAGCCTGGAACCGCGCGACTTCTACTGTCGCAGGCTCGAATCCTGCCTCGAGCATGGATGTGTGTGACGTACTTAGGTTAGTTAGGTTTAAGTAGTTCTAAGTTCTAGGGGACTGGTGACCTCAGATGTTAAGTCTCATAGTGCTCAAAGCCATTTGTTTTTTGATAAATTTCATAAATTCGCTTAGAATACAATGAAGCTCAAATGGTAATTTCAAATGTCGTATAAACTACTCCAAATGTGCATGCGAACATGACTTTGCACTCCGTCTCAGGCCACAATTGGCCCATCGGGACCATCCAACCGCCGTGTCATCCTCAGGTAAGGATGCGGATAGGAGGGGCGTGTGGTCAGCACACCGCTCTCCCGGTCGTTATGATGGTTTTCTTTGACCGGAGCCGCTACTATTCGGTCGAGTAGCTCCTCAATTGGCATCACGAGGCTGAATGCACCCCGAAAAATGGCAACAGCGCATGGCGGCTGGATGGTCACCCATCCAAGCGCCGGCCACGCCCGACAGTGCTTAACTTCGGTGATCTCACGGGAACCGGTGTATCCACTGCGGCAAGGCCGTTGCCGAACATGACTTTGGGCGTTTGCCATACTCTACCGAGCAGTAGTTGAAGATTGGGTGTGTTATCTGATTTTACCTTTATCTTCCACAATTTAAGTACACAGCAATACATCACTAGTTCGTCATTCGTTTGTCGAAAACAAAGCGGAAACGATCATTCAGCCGGTCATCTTTACATTGGACTTTGAGATCATCAAAAACGTTTATGCCCTCAGTGAGCATTTATCACTGCCCGACACCTAATGGGATGCTCTGTGTAAGTCTATGTAGGTCACCTTGTGGTATCGCTTCCCATTCTTCAATGACAGCTCATGTGAAAGCTTGGAGAGTCTGTGGTGCAACATGATGATTACGAACGCGCCTGCGAAGCATGTCGCACACATGCACAAGGGGTTTAGGTCGGGACACAACACCTACCATTCCATTACTTGAATGTCCAGGTTTCGCGACACGTCCATGCTGACGCCTGCCGCATAGGCCCTGGCATTAGAAAGACTTCACGGCCACCATCATATGCAGCAGCCACCACATGTTCCAAAAGGATCTGTTCGATATACTGAGTGCCCATATGACAGTCGTGGACAACGACAGAATCCGTATGGCCGTCAACATCACAGAACCCTGGAAATCTGTTGATTTTCTCGACAACATTTCGGAGGTACCACTCACCACGTGTCTCTGCACACGAACATAGCTATCCAGTACCTTGCGCCAGAGGATATTTGGAATAGTCTATAAATTACACGCATTCCCAGTGATGTGTTGGGTTCACGAACAGGATGTATGGGCCGTAAAGACCTATCTCGTAACTTCTTTATTACAGTCTGGTCGTACACAGCGGCTCCTGTGGCCCCTCTGAGATCGTCTTGCACTGCTCTGGCGGCATGTGTACGACGCCGCAACGCTGGATATAAGTCTTCACGTAGAGTTATAATGCCTCGGCGGCCTTGTTCAACTGCCGGCCTGGGTGACCGAGCGGTTCTAGGCGCTACAGTCTGGAACCGCGCGACCACTACGGTCGCAGGTTCGAATCCTGCCATGGGCATGGATGTGTGTGATATCCTTAGGTTAGGTTTACGTAGTTCTAAGTTCTAGGGGGACTGATGACACCAGAAGTTAAGTCCCATAGTGCTCAGAGCTATTTGAACCTTGTCCAACTCGCTTTGTGTGCTGATCTGTCTCCATGTAGTGCGTCGACACATGGAGGGGCATCGGAATCTGTAGCAATACGACTGAATGTCCATCCTTTTTATTGGATGAAACAGACACACCTTGCAGCTAGCACTCCATTGAGATGTAGTACTGCATGTGCTTGGTTGAATGCGACGTTCACAAATGACTACAGCTATGTGTCTAATTCATTAGAAAACACTGGGACACCGGTACTCACTTCCTTCTGATGGGCCGGCCGCGGTGGTCTAGCGGTTCTGGCGCTGCAGTCCGGAACCGCGGGACTGCTACGGTCGCAGGTTCGAATCCTGCCTCGGGCATGGGTGTGTGTGATGTCCTTAGGTTAGTTAGGTTTAAGTAGTTCTAAGTTCTAGGGGACTTATGACCTAAGATGTTGAGTCCCATAGTGCTCAGAGCCATTTTTCCTTCTGATGGGTCACCTGACGCTGTAATGCGTGACACATCCGAATTATTTTAATTGTTGCCTACACTGAAAGCAAAGATCTGAAGCCGTACACTAAGACCACAGGTAACGCATATACGAAAATGGATCTAACATACCTACCGTTTACATCCGCGTTTCCGTAAATCTTTTGAACATGCCAGTTTCATTTCTCATAATATTGTTAAATTCCATCCTGAGTTTTCCATTATTTGAACATGGTAGTTGCATCATATAAATAAATGGGTGGCAACTATTGAACTATTTTAAATAAAATTCTGAACGGTTTACATTAGGATGTTCAAGCCGCACGGTTGGCCGCGGGGCATGATGGGAATTTTATAGTTTGGTATAGCGACGGAGCCCACTTTTATCTGGATGGATTCATTAATAAGAAAAACTGGCGGATTTAGAGGACTGAGAATCCGCTTGTCGCGAACGAGAGGTCTCTTCGCCCTCAACGGGTGACTGTGTGGTGTGCAATGTCCAGTCACGGAATAATCAGTGGGATATTCCTTGATGGCACGGTGAGTATCGAACGGTACGTGAAGGTTTTGGAAGATGATTTCACCCCCTTTATCCAAAGTGACCCTGATTTCGACAAGACGTGGCTCATGCAAGACGGAGCTCGACCCCATCGAGGAGCGCTTTGGGGACCGCATTCTGGCTCTGTGTGCCCAGGGGCTGCTTACTGGCTTGGGCCTCAATTGGCCGACTTATTCTGCAGATCTGAGCACATGCAACTCCTTTTGTGCGGCTCTATTAAAGGGAAGGTGAACAACAATAACCCCAAAATCATTGCTTTTGCTGAAAACACTATTCAGGATGTCATCGACAGCATCGATGTCCAGAAACTTCAGCGGGTCATGCAGAATTTCGCAATTCCCCTGCGCCACATTGTCGCCAATGATGGAAGGCATGTCAAACATGTCAAAACCTATATCCGAATATCTTTGGTGACGTTTACATGCTGAATAAAGTGTGTGCATGCCGTAATTTGTAACTAATTTTCGTTTTTATTCATATAGTTTAATAACTGTCACCTTGTACATACCCGAATATACATTTAAACAGAAATGAGTCAAATGACGACTGTATCAGAGAGTGAGTGATTCGTCTCGGTCTTAAGCGGCATTCAGTTTGCATGCGCTCACGCGATACAGAGATTGGGTACACACAGCTTCAGCTAGGGCTGTGGTGGGCGTATCGGCGGCCGAGAAAGGTGGTAGCTGCCAGGTGAACCAGGTGATCATGTCAGGTTCAAACAAAAACAGACGTGACGTCAATTCCACTGTCCACACACACACACACACACACACACACACACACACACACACACACACACACACACACACACTGTTCGTGTTTGCAGCACAAACTATGATAGGTACAGAGGAGTACGATGCATCAGATTAAAGAGGAGAAGAATACGATTGTACTGGTATGCAGATGCGCTTTATAATTAATCTGTTTGGGGAGTTACAGCATCGACAACAATAATTCAACTGAAATTCATTGAATAGTTAATAACTTTTATATTATTTGTGGTACAACAGAGATCAAGCCATCAAATTGAAATGCTCATTAATGTGCATTGGCTTAAACACTCTCATGTATCACATCGTAATTAATTGACCCATGACATACTTTTTAATCCAGCTTTAGTTAAAAATCAGCAAATAATTTAATCCAGTTATTACCTGACATTGTCAGAAGGACAGATATCTCTGTATCAACGTAAAAAAAGTTTTCAAAATAGAAGTTTTATTACCCAGATGTAGCAACTGCGATTTGAGCAAAAAATTCTATTTTGGAAACTTTTTTAAAATTTAATGCAAGATATGTACACAGTTAGCAAGATGGTATGTGTTGCCAAGCATCATATTACACACAACAGTTAGTTCATAAGAATCTGTGTTGTTGTTGTGGTCTTCAGTCCGAAGATTGGTTCGATGCAGCTATCCATGCTACTCTATCCTGTGCAAGCTTCTTCATCTTTGAATAACTTCTGTAACCTACATTTTTCTGAATTTGCTTAACGTGTTCATCTCTTGGTCCCCCTGTAGGACTTTCACCCCTCATATTTCCTTCCACACTAAATTGGTGATCCCTTGATGTCTCAGAATATGTGCTATCAGCCGATCCCTTCGTCTAGGCGGACTTCGCCAGTTATATTCAGCATCTCCTCATTAGTTATGTGGTCTACCCATCTAATCTTCAGCCCTCCTCTGTAGCACCACATTTAAAAAGCTTCTATTCTATTCTTGTGTAAACTGTTTGTCGATGACATTCCACTTTTATTTCTTTGAGTTATTGTGGAGTTTAGCTTAGACTTATCTTTTGCTGTCAACACTGCCTGTGTTTTCCAAATATTTTTACTTATTAATTTTATAAATTATAGTGTGTCCTCTAACCCCTGTATTTGTGCTCGAGCTAATTTCAGTTCACTCAGTCACATACTAGCTCATCACTAGCCCACAAATTACTCTGAGATTTTACAGAAATGTTATTTTATTAGTAAAATTTAAACGATTGCAGTTGGAGTATGTTATTTCACATTCGATGCACTTGTGTTCAACCTAGCGACTATTTGTTTATGTAACTAGTACATCAAACGCAAGTTTTTTATTTTGTTTTACTTAAGAAGGCGATCAATATTATGCAATGACTTTATCATTCCCAGAATAGGCAATGAGGAGCCACTTCAGAAAGTCTTTCCAGCTAAGTATTATTGTCTCGAATATACCTACGTTCTGCTTGGCGAGTTGGAAGTTGGCAGGAAGTCAATTACGGAAGTCGGTTTTGAGTTTCACTCGCTTCATAACTTTCTGCAGACTGACTAAAATGGCTTGTTAGTAGCCTTTCTTATAATATTACAATAATCAGAACTACATTTATCTATTGCTGTTCATTGGCTTTGTACAAATTAAAATTAAAAAACTTACATTTCTGATTTACTCAACACCGGAGGGAGATGATTCTGAAAGTTAACTTTTAGTTACAATAATAATTGCTGTTGTATTCTACATCAGTTACATTGTTTAAATAAGAATGCTAATTACTCAGGAATTAAATGAGTGCAAAAGTTCTAACATATTTCTAACATTAGCTGTATAAATGCTGCACTTATTTGTATATATTTTTGATCTACTTTATCAGTAAGTCAATAAAGGGATATATGTTTACGTAGGAACAATGATAACGAAATCTAAAATTAATTATGTTGATAATTAGCATAAATTTCAGCTAAACTAAATATACTTATGCGTTACAGTTAACCAAAAGAATGTAACAGATAATAAAGTTATGTTGGGTAAGTCCTGAGTTAATATTCGAAATTTTTGGATACTGTACACATATAAGTGGTCATATTGAAGATGTTTGAAAAAAAAATTATGGGGAAGGAAAAAATAACAGGAGAAAAGCATCCACATGATCTGTTATACACTAAACACACTTACGTAATAAAATGGAATACCTACATCCATCCTTACGATGTTACTTATTATATGGTTACCAGTTTCGGTGCTCATTACACCATCTTCAGACCTCAACTGATAGTGAGGGGGTAAACTCCAGTCGTATACACAATCCATCAGTGACCAACATCTATGAACTGGTTTCCGAATACTACCCGTAACAACGATGTTGTGTTTCCACCCATGAACTCCTAACATGTAGTTGATGACTGGAGACACAACATCGTTGTTACAGGTAGTTTGTGAAAACCAGACATAGATGTTGGTCACTGATGGGATCGTGTATAAGACTGGAGTTAACCCCCTCACCATCAGTTAAGGTCTGAAGATGGTGTAATGAGGCACCGAAACTGGTAACCATATAATAACATTGTAAGGATGGATTTAGGTGTTCCATTTTATCACATAACTGAACAGCAGAAGTCCCTCAAACCTCCAATTAGAGGGATGGACATACAAACAAATACTTATTTTTAATACCTTAAAAAATCATCTATAGAATAGAAATACGGTCGAGGAGAAACGATTACAGTTTCTAGATTCAAATTAAAATTTGTTTAGCTGCCTGTCACGTATTTAATGTTACTGGCATAAACGGAACGATTTTTGTCCTGCACATCTAGCCCATGTTTGAGCCTCAGGCAGCTCCATTATAGTTCGCTTGTGTTGCAACTGTGGATATTTCTAACATCATTAAGAAGAATAATTGACGACGAATTTCAGTGGTGACCATGCTGAGACGTGCGGTTAGAGTGCCAGTCATTGGGATGAGGTGCCCGTGAAAGGGCTGTAGTAGTAAATCACAAACAGTTGTCAGTATTGTCCGCAGCTCGTGGTCGTGCGGTAGCGTTCTCGCTTCCCGCGCCCGTGTTCCCGGGGTCGATTACCGGCGGGGTCAGGGATTTTCTCTGCCTCGTGATGACTGGGTGTTGTGTGATGTCCTTAGGTTAGTTAGGTTTAAGTAGTTCTAAGTTCTAGGGGACTGATGACCATAGATGTTAAGTCACATAGTGCTCAGAGCCATTTGAAGTTGTCAGTATTTTCCTGTAACCAATACCTTCTTTCTCGGAAAATTATGCCACAAGAAGTCATTTACTCGTGCTACGCTGTAAGTAATTAGGTCATATACCATGTTTTTGCTTAAAGAAACGCATACAGTATATTTGAAACGATGAGTAGATTACAAACTACACAAGTTGATACCAATACCTACCATTATAGTATCACACTGTGCAGTGTATGGTACTATTTTTCGAAAACTTTGTATCAAGTTGGTCGATACATGCCTATTATCATTGACAAAGACGTCGATGTTAAGCGTGGTTGTCATCGTAGGAGACACTGTTGTACAGGAAGTACACACTAGAAAAATTAGGCTGTAGTTTCGTGTATGGCTGTAGTTTCGTGTATGTCTGTTATTTCGTTTCTTGTGAAATGTGACAAAATCGCGATAGCATTTCCTATTTAACTAGTGTGCCTTACTATCTTCGCAAAGGAAAAAAGTGTCAATAGGACATGGCGATAGCCTTCCACAGACGGATAATCTGTTCATAATAAGAATAAACCTGATGTAAACATTGCACTATGTATTCTTCCGCGTTTTCTGGAACCTCACTGGATTTCGATTTCACGTGGGACTGCAGCCAAGCTGTCTCGAGTACTGTCAAGTACGATAACAGGCGTACGTTTTGTGCTGTGCGTTACGCGCACATCGACTTAGCGATAATACGGGACAACAGCTTTTCCGGCACATTTAACATGGACAGCACTGGCCGGTCAGTTGGTACAGCAAGCCTTCAGTGAAGTGGCCAGCTGCAGTTCACACGTAAAAAGAGGGAAGGAGAGGAGCAATACAGCTTCGAATGTCATTTAATTTTTAAGCAGAATGAAATAATACATTGCAAATCTCTCACAATACGCTCCTTAGACGACTAGACGAAAACCGCAACACGTTATTGTTTTTAGCTAAAGTACTATTGTAATTAAAAACAAGAATGATGAAAATTCCTGACTTAACCACAGGGTAATTTTTCTGCATAAGCTGTGTTTAACCTAAGACAGTACTGAAGGATTTCACCGTATAGTTAAATATTAAAGCCACTGAAGGTATTACTTGCAGACAGTCGTCTGGTAGTCTCTTAGCTGCTTCCTTATCCGAATCCGAGAAATACATTTCAGTTCTGGAAGTGTCACCTGCTACGTTGATAACGAGCCTATCAACAACAGAATCCACGAAACCAACCAGGCGCACCATTTTCTCTTCTTCTTTTATGATGAACCGTTCCACATCCTGCCAGCGTTCGGCAGTGACGAGTGAAAAAGCTGCGCGAAGTTAGTTCCAGTACGTCTGGCAGCTTAACAGTCTTGTTACTTCTCAGTCAAAATCCCACAACTTGGCTCCAGATCAGTTCTATTGGGTTCATATTGTAGTGGTACAGTAGCAAATGTAAAAATGCAGCATTTGTATGATGTGTTCATTGCTGTGAAAATGACTGTTTTTCATGTTTCTACGGTACTTATCTACCTCTATGGTATAAAATGATGAACATAATCCAAATGAAGAGGATTTGATTTTTCATCTTTGTCTTAAAAATTAAACTGTTGTGTTTTCTTGATTTAAACAACATTTATGAACAGTCATAAAACATAGATAGTTAAGAATTTGTATTTGAAATGGAAACAGGAATTCCGCGTTCAATATGTCATTAGAAACAAGAAGATGTGCATTATTCATTAAAAATGATGATGAATTTTATTATTACGAGATGTAGGTATTTCACTGAACGAGAAAAAAGAATAGTGTGGAGATTTGAAACAACGCACGAATAACCGCTTTTGGTTCACATTCCACTACGCTTCCGATCGCGCTACACGTTCAATGCAGGTTTGTTCATCAACTGAAGTGTATACAACGCTGGGAAAACTTCAAAGCCAATTATCTCCGTAAATGTTTGAAAATCATTAAGCACAGGCTCTTTCTCGGCACCGTTTTCCACGCGCATTATTCACTAGGGAACAGAAAACAGCCTGAGCCAATTTCATACTGCGCATTAACAGCGCAACAATCAGAGCACAACACTGCAGAGGTTGTGAGTGTACATGATTTTTGAAATAAAAACTACGAAGCTAAAGCGTGATTAAGAAAAACGTTGATCGCTGTTACTATATTTGAATATCTTAAAGTTTCATTTAACGTAACTTACTAATAAGATATCTAATACATAAGTAGGACCTACTTCCAAGAGCGGAACAACACCAGAGTACGTGCGCTACGGCTTCTGACCAATCATAGCGTTTGTGTTTGTTTACATCAGGTTTATTCTTATGATGGTCGGATTACAGTCCCTATTCGCTAGAGTGATGCATAATTTACGGCTGCACTGTTGATCGTAAAGAAAAAAATAGATTGTAATAGAAAAGACGTCCCATAAAATTACTGTTGTATGTGACTCATTGTGATGGAGCTCATGAAGTATTCTTCGCAGCCAAAATTATACTGCGTCAAATTGTACTGAAAAAGAATATTTCAAATTATTCTGTATTTTTCGTAATTAATACTTACTATAATCGATCTGACTTGTCCAGACTTAGTAATAGAAAACACATCAAAGCTTCTAGAAGTTAAAAAAAATACGTAAAATTACAGTTTGCTTACAGGACTGTATGAAAAGAACAATTTATGTATCGTTGTGCATTCATTGGTTATCCGAAACGCTGTACTTTTCTCATGTAAAATAATGAAACAAGAAAGGTAGAGCCAGCCGGTGTGGCCGAGCGGTTCCAGGCGCTTCAGTCTGGATCCGCGCGACGGCTACGGTCGCAGGTTCGAATCCTGCCTCGGGCATGGATGTGTGATGTCATTAGGTTAGTTAGGTTTAAGTAGTTCTAAGTTCTAGGGGACTGATGACCTCATGTTAAGTCCGATAGTGCTCAGCGCCAACAAAAGGAGATAAGGAATGTATCGTTGTACATTCATTGATAAGTCGAAGTGCTGAATTTTGTATTTTCTTCATTTAAGTAAAATAAAGAAACAACAAAGGTAGAAATAGTTTGTCTGAGGTTAAACATGAGTCGTATTTAGATACAGACTTATTGAATGTTTTAATGTTATCAGTTCATGTTTCCGTCCACATTATCCATTTTCTAAATATCCATCAGGAGCTGAAAATAAAACCAGAGTCAAGACACACTTATAATTATTTTGATCACTTCTTTTACAATCAATCCCTTCAGTATACGATGGGCGTTTAATACGTAAAGCAAGACATTTTTTTCAGAAAGCGCGTTGCTTTTATTCGGGATTCCAATACCCCATATAATTCCCCACTGATTTTTCTACAGAATCCTATTTCTCAAGTTAATCTCGTTTCATTACGACGGCCTTACGCCACGTTGCTTGTTGGACCTGTATGCGCACGCGGTACCACTGTACCAGTAGACGTAGATGCTTCATCGCCTGAGACGACCGACACAAAAACTTCACGATCAACCTCATAAGGCGCAAAAAATTCAGCATGGATGATCCTTCTTTTCTCTTTATGGTCATCTGTTTGGCGGCGAGGAACACGGCGGTCACACACCTTTGAGTACCCCGACAGGTGTACGAGTGTGTCAGCACTACGGACAGAGACGTCCGGTCGTGCAGCGAAATGAGAGTGTCCACACGTTCAAGCGTTGCAAAGGTCACAGCAGTGTGAGGTCAGTCGGCACGCAGGCGATCGGACAGGTTTGCGCCACCTTCTCGCAAAGATGACAGACGTCTCGGCCAACGACTCACCGTGCTTTTGTTCGCTGCCAGGTCGCTGTAGACATTCTGTAAACGCTTATGAATATCTGCGATGGTCTGGCTTTCCGCGAAAAGAAACTCAACTGCTTGGAACGCACTTCCGTTACAGATGCCGTGATAAAAGCTACTTACAGCGCTGTCACCTAACGGAACTTCATGAAGCTGTAGGAGCTGAGGGGGGGGGGGATGTTCCACGACGTCCGATAACAATTTCTGCAGTTTTTTCAACCAAAATTGACCGAAAAAAGAAATGTGTTGCGTTACTTTTTGAATCCCCTTCTTATCTGCCGTAAGTAGAAAGTTTCTTTGTGAATTTAAACTTTCCCCTTACAGTTTTCCTGTATGTTGGTGCTAACCACTATCAATTTGCCTTCGTTTGTTTTACTGAATTTCTCAGCCAACAAGCAAAAGTTTTTCTCGGCAATCTGCGTCTATTTAGTTACATAATAATAAAGGTAAATGTAAGTTTTCTAGTAAAATCCCTTAGTCGTATTTCAGCTATTTTCATTCCGTTTCGAAATTAATGTGTTAGTATGATATTCCCGACACGCATTCGCAAATTTCTCACGATGAAACAAAATTGAATAAGCAAAGAAAAATTGTATTGCGTCTACTTGTTAAGCGTTTCTGAAGAAGAGAAATTTGTTAACATCGAGTACAGATTTAAGTGTCAGGAAGTCTTTTTCTGGAAGTATTTGTATGGAGTGTAGCCATGTATGGAAGTGAAACGTGGACGATAAGTAGTTTGGACAAGAAGAGAATGGAAGCTTTCGAAATGTGGTGCTACAGAAGAATGCTGAAGATTAGATGGGTAGATCACAGAACTAATGAGGAGGCATTGAACACAATTGGGGAGAAGAGGAATTTGTGGCACAACTTGACTAGAAGAAGGGATCAGTTGGTAGGTCATGTTCTGAGGCATCAAGGGATCTGCAATTTAGTATTGGAGGGCAGCACGGAGGGTAAAAATCGTACAGGGAGACCAAGAGATGAATACATTAAACAGATTCAGAAGGATGTAGGTTGCAGTAGGTACTGGGAGATGAAGAAGCTTGCACAGGATAGAGTAGCATGGAGAGCTGCATCAAACCAGTCTCTGGACTGAAGACTACAACAAACAGCATGTCAGTACAAAAGATGCCCCGAAACTGTGTGTGGGTGTGTGTGTAGATATTTTTCGCTTCGAGGTGTCATTTTACGTCATTTCTCTGACAGCAACAATTTGACAACAATACTAAAAGTGAATGACAACTGGTATAGATAATTGTGAGGGTGATCAGAGCTGCATTGTTTTCCTTGCTATACGATTCCATTCACGTATTTCATACAGTTTTGAGCTCACATTCCACGCAGGCCAACTGTTTATCGCCACATTCACTTAATGTTTCGACAATCTTCACAATTCATGGCTTCTATGTTTTCATTCTTTCTTTTACACATCTGCTGCTGGTTTATGCACAGTATTAAATTCCTTTATTCCCCACTTTATTCAGTTCGTGCTGATGGAATAGATCTGCGATTCAAACTTTTATCGGAAGCTAACTGATAATGGTTTGACACCGCGATTAGCAGCGACTTCCCGTCCAGTGACAATCATTTGAGTACCGGCAGTCTCATTATGATCTGCAACAGTGGGATATACAGTATTTTATATGTCTAATTAATTAATCACACTAATAATTGTTAATGATGAAACCATCACGAAATTAAAAGGACAGCGAACAATTAAAAACCTTTTGTTATTCACAGTGTCACAGGACAGGATTAATTCCTATTGAAGGGAAATGTTGCGAGATGATGTTAACAACTTTTTCCCCGACACCCGTCCGGATGACGGACTTCTCTCGCACAGTCCTTTTTTCATTCTTGTCATAGAATAATAACATACTTCTGTCTCCCTTTTAACCACCCAAGCTATAGATCACAAAGATCAACACGTTTACTACTGTCCAATTTTGCGAGATTTTTGGCTTTCGTAATAGATCAACCTCGTCATTTATTCCTAAGTAATCCAAGGTATTCTCACCGCTAGTAAACATTCGTTATTTTTTGTTTTATGAGGTCATCCTCTGACTGTCTACTCTGATGCTCCCCGCCACGAAATTGTCTCGTGCGCCAAACTCTTCACATCACTGTTATACTTACCACCAACGTCCTCATTTGTTTCCTCGACACAGTCAAATCTATGTCTTCCCATACAGTGTCTGCCGTGTACAGCTCTTTCTAGTACCATGGATGTTATTACCTGACCCCTTAACAGATGTCCTATCATCCCGTCCCTTCTTCTTGTCAGTGTTTTCCATGTATTACTTTTCTCACCAATTCTGCGGGAAACCAACTCATTACTTTTCAGTCCACTTAATTTTCATCGCTCTTGTGTGTTATGACGTCTCAAACGCCACGAATTCTCTTGTTCTCCACTTCACCCACAGTCCTTGGCTCACTACCGTACAATGCTGTGCCCCAAACGTACATTCGCAGTAATTAATTCCTCAAAATGAGGCCTATGTTTGACACCAGTAGACTCCTCCATGCCAGGAATGCGCTCTTTGTCTGTGCTAGTCTGGTTTTTATGTCCCCCTTGCTGCGTTCATCATATGTTATTTTACTTCCAAGCTAGAAGAATGCATTTTGTCTACTTCGTGGTCCCAAATTTTGTTGTTAAGTTTCTCGCTGTTTTCATCTCTGCTACTTCACACTAATTTCGTTTTTCCTCGGTTTCTTCTCAATCCATATTGTGTGTTCATTATTAGACTCTTTATTTCATTCAGCTGGTCCCGTAATTCTTACACAGAGGATAACAATGAGTCTTATCACTAATATCCTTTCACCACGAATTTTAATCCCATTCCAGATCTTTCTGAATGCAGGCAGTCTTGACTGTAAATTGTGTTATCAATTTACTGATTGTGACACTCTTCGGCTTTGTGGGGGATCTTCACATTAACTTGTGGATATAAAATAACATTATGGGGCTTGAGTACTTTAAAAACGCGGGCATGGCGGTAGTATGAGGCAAAGTTCCAGGTTGTTAAGCCTTCTCTACAGCGAACAATAACTGTGAACTAAAGTAAGAAATAATATGGTAAGCCAACATCCTTCCCTTAACGCCAGCATATGGCACTAACATAAAAATTGTAAAAAGGAACCATAGTCCTATCGTCATTCGGCAAATAAAGCATAAAGGACCCGACAGCTGGAATAAAATGCCATAGTTAAAGTATAATATCTACTGCTAAGACGAACTGCGGCAAATCAAGAAAAATATTAAGAAAGCTTACTTAATATGGAACCAACCACGTTCCAGAGTACACAGTGGGGTGGCTTTTTCGTGTGTTTTGGCGTGTATGTGTGTGTGTGTGTGTGTGTGTGTGTGTGTGTGTGTGTGTGTGTGTGTACGCTCATGGTGTTAATAATAAATTGTAAGAATACATAAGGCTGCACACAACATATTCACTACAGATATTTGTCATGGGCGAGTATTATTATTTTTGGTTTTGTTAAAGCTTTCTGTATTCAAGTGCCCGAAAAAAAATTACTTTGGAATATCTGTATAGACGTAAGTTAAATTAGGAGCAGATCGGTGTGAGCACCTTAATCGTTTCTTTTAGAAACATCTCAGAGTTGTAATGGAATGTCTTCTCACATGAATAATAATTTGTACTTTCGTAGACTCACCTGGAGAAACACCTTTTGCATGGTACACTTATTATTTATTCAGAGTTGAGCACTTTCTTAATTGTGAAAATCTCTTCACTTGAACAAAAGATAGCCTTGAAGCGGCAACCACGAGAATCTGTTTCAGTATCGATACAACATTTCGCAAAATGAATAAAATTAACTTTAGTATCCAGAGTAAGATTTTCACTCTGCAGCGGAGTGTGCTACATAAGAAACTTCCCGGCAGATTAAAACTGTGTGCCGGATCGAACCTCGAACTCGGGACCTTTACCTTTCACCGGCAAGTGCTCTTAACTTTAATATCTTTA
The DNA here is from genome assembly GCF_023898315.1 of Schistocerca nitens. Taxonomy (NCBI): domain Eukaryota; kingdom Metazoa; phylum Arthropoda; class Insecta; order Orthoptera; family Acrididae; genus Schistocerca; species Schistocerca nitens. The sequence goes on along the minus strand of NC_064614.1, from coordinate 132,667,025 downwards.
CCCAAGAAACTAACTGTAAAACCTCTCCATTTTGCTTTATGCCTCTTAATTTTGGAGTAATCTCAATAAGAATCTGCGGTCTTGCAAATGGCTGCCATCAATAAGAATTACAACTCGCGCTGTACCGCATATACGTACAATTAAATTTTCGCACATGTAGGGTTGCTGCCGCTACTGAAATAAGTGGTTTGGCCATAAATAACAGCATATATTTTCCAGAAATACATGATACGTACGTCTCCGTCCACGTCTTTCTCACTTTCTCATATCTACGAGATATGAAATAGAGTAAAATAATTATGAAAATCTATTGTTTTTATTGTTCTTAAAACATAGATTGCCCTGCACTATCGGCAACACTTTCATATACATCAGCGTGAGATAAGTAAAAATTTTTACTTACTCTTTTGTACACGGAATAACAATTCGTTCAAACACTTCATGCCAACCATAAATAAATGTTTCTTGTTCTAGAGGACCAGTACAACAGCATGGACCATTGCGTACAGCGGACGAAATGTAAATATAATGCTTTCGAGAATACAAGACACATCAGACCTCGCAGACGGCCACACAAACATAGAGTCAGAAAGAGATTACACAATCGTAGTAACAAACATTAATGGTAGACGGCGTTGGTTGAGCAACGTACTTAAATAAGGCGGTGGCACACCTAAATCACATATGGTGAAAATTAAGTAAACAGTAAAATTGTTGAAATTAAGTTAGAACATGTGTAGCGATAAAATAAATGTAAAGACAAGGGTAAAATGACACCTATACAGTCTACCGAGTATGAAATTGTTAAAAACTGCCTAACAATAAAACTTAAAATGAGAGTAAAACTTAACAAGTCAGAACATAAAAAAACAGTTAGAGGTTGAAGGAATGAACAATGATCACAGTAAAACTGGTTTCTGCTAAGCAATTGAGCATTCAATAGTCTAACTTCCTCTGCACTGGTGTGCTTAAGAATTTCAATTTTCTCAAAAAAATTTAGATTTTTCCCTTTATGGGCGATATGGAGTACATGTAAATTCTTCAACATCTGGGGCCGGTGGTCACTAGATTTTAGCTAGTCAGCATTAGCTGAATGTGCTTAATGACCTTTCTTGTCAAGTAAATGTTCATTAGACTTTTTTCGAAATTTCTTACCAGTCTGTCCCACATATGAAGCTTCACAGTCGACACACTCAATTCTGTACACCCCGGAGTCTTTACCATAGTAGATAGTTCATTATGGATGTACCGATGCTGGACTTCGTTTGTCCACGAAAAGGTGACATCCACAACGTATTTTCTAAATAACTTTGCGAAGTCATACGATAGATTACCTAAACAGGAATTTTACCAACTCATTAGCAGGTAACAGACCTAGTGGAAATTTTGATTCAATACGATTTTTTGATAAAGATCGTCTATAATATTAGGCTTGTACTCGTCACTGACTGCAGTAGATCTAAGGTTTGCTGATTATTTATCGATACAAGACTGATTACTGGAAGTTCTGTGATATGGAGAACCATTGATTTGAAGCAGCTCGTCTCATGACGATGTGAATGACAAGAAGAAGACCATGTGTTTTACTAACGTCATTGCTTCTTCGCACAGATTGAAAAGAAGGGGACAAAGATTGCGTACTTGCCCCACACCCTTTTTATTCCGAGCGCTTCTCTTGGTATTCCCTTCCCACAAGCCCCACTTAATTTTTGTACACACTGTTTTTTACATATCTTTATAGGTCATAACCATTTCTGGGAATCTGAAGTGACTTGTACCTTTTAAATGGTCCAACACTGTTTCTACTTCGCGAAATCCTATGAATGTGTCTTGATTTTTCCCATAATTTCTTCCCAAATGCATTTATGTTTCCTAAAGCCAAACTGAACGTTGTCTAACCGATCTTCAATTTTCATTCCCATTTTTCTGAATATTATTCTTGTCAGAAACTTGGATGCATCGGTTGCTGAATGTATGACAGCTCTCACATTTATCTGCCATTGATATGTTTGGGATTTTGTGTATGATATTCTTCGGAAAGTTCGATTTTACACATTAATTTGAATAACCGTTCGCCTACGACCTCTCCCAATGTTTTTAATTTATCTAATCCTTCTACCTTAGTACTGACTAGCAGAGTGAATAAAAACTGCGCGTAAAACGGAACGAGAAATAATTAACGATTATCTCATTACCCAGTGTTCCGCAGCTTTCCTTTGCAAATATCAGTATTGCTAATCGCTAACCTCTTCTTCCTGACCAATCTTTTATTAGGAAAAGAATAAAAGCTATTTATAGTATAGAATAAAAGTAATTTGCTGCACATACTTTCAAAACTGTGAGTAGAGTACACAAAATAATCTAAAACACAAATACATTATAACATGAATGTAACAAATTATAGCAGAACTGCGTCCAGTCGGCTTAGCGAGAATTACGGTTTCGACGTTAATATCGTTTATATTTTGTAATTCTAATGCCTATAACAACTTAAAACCCCATTCCTCTCCTACGGTGTATTATTCCTAGAGCATTTTTTTTCTCCATTTTTTTTTTTTGAATGCAGCACTTTGGTCGACGTTGGTACAAGAGTTCCAGGTTTCCCGCCAACCATCTCAAAATGTCCTGTTAATTATCTATGCGGAACGAGGATGATTTCCATGACAGATCAACATGCAATCCTTGAAAAGCCCGCAGCAAACGTCCACAGCCAAAGATATTTATTTATCCACTTCTCTCAGGTAGAGTAGGTTTTCAACTGACCAGTAATGCACATTGTGAAGATCGATTAGATCATATTTAGGCACATGATGCTTCATTCACAAACAAAACCTTGCTTGGAAACGCCGCTAAACATCTCAGTTTTCGTAGACACCATTCGAAGAATTATAACCGATTTTGGAAATCAGTGCCATAAAGCTGTTGATTGATCGAAATGTGAAAGAGGATGAAATGTGTTAGACCCACTCAGTGGTTTCATAACTTTTCCAGTGGAATCATCTGCTGATTTTGTAAAACGTTTCGTTTGTTCATGATATCATTAATTCCATTATTCCTGCTTGTTCCCCAAGTATCTCCGTCTTACAACGGACCACACATTCTTCTCATTGCCTTTCTTAGAAGCTTTTGCGTTTCCATTTTAGGGAATGCCCAGCTTTCTGAAACGTAAAGAGCAATACGGCATATAATGGCATTGCAGATCCTCATTTTCTCAGAATGTGATGTGATTTTCGACCTCAACATATCTCTGAGATTGTTGCTGTTAAAAATATGTCTTGCTATTGCAATTTCGACATTTTGACATTTTCGAGCATTGTGGGATGTTAAAGCTCACTCTACAACGTCACGCCATGAGAGGTTATGAATCTAAATTTCCACCATGTCTGTTACCTGCTAATACTAGAGTTGGTAAAAATCCTTTTGTAGGCAATCTATCGTATAACTTCGCAAAGCAGTCTGCATACAAATACGTATGGTGGTACAAGTGTAACTGAGCTTCCACACTTCATGAGAGCACGAACTATGTGCCGAGCGCAAAAGCAACACTTCACTCAGAAACCTCATTCAGTTTTTTTGTTTGGAATTTGTGGGTACAGTCGCAGGTCGTGAAATTTTCAGGACTAACTCCATTGCAAAAAGAGCGCCCGAATAGTTCAAAATAAATTATTGTGCTTATCATTCGTTTTATTGGTCTCCTTCAAGTTGCAAATGCGTTGTGTATATCTCTGGTCCTCTGAAATATCGTGGGGAGTATAATATTCCCAGCTGCCTCTCAAATAGAAAAGCCGGCAATAAAACTTATTTCTATCCATTTATTCACTGGTAGACTAATCTCTACCCAGTGTAATACACTGCACAACATCCATTAGTGTTGCACAATAGTTACTTCTACAGAGAATCTGACAAGTGGGTCTTTACATTGAGATATCCACATTGCAAGTTTCTTTTTGCTCAGAAATGTCTAAGATCACAGACTGACATCAAACATCTACTACAATGGGTCGTCTTTACCAAGTTTTTGTCAGAAAACATATATTAGCGTTAAAAATAGATCACATATTAACGATTCACTTGAATAAATTCTATTTTATCCTAATGCGCTTCGGTAGAGGAATGTTTTTATAGTTTATGTCGTTAATAGTACAGGTAATATGAATAGAAAGTAGTTTTGACACTTGGTCGACAGAAGTGTATTTTAGGGTTAGTTTCCTGACAAATGTGATCTTTCAAGTGGTGTTCAGTTAATTTAACACTGTAAAAATATAAACAAAATTTTGGTGTTCATGAAGATACAAATCAGTTATGTGTTGAATTTGTAAGTAACGAAACAATTTAAATATTCTTTGTTTCAATGAATCTGCAATGCAGCAACTTTGAAAAGGCGTGGAAGGTTTTCCCGATTCTCCATCACACAAGCTTTCTAGTGAGATATAAATTCTTAAAAAGGTAAATACTTTTTATAATACGAAATTTAGTAAATTATGTGATTTACGAATCTGTTGCTTAGATTAAGTGTGGTCAGTAAGAGACAATGCTGAGAACTATTGGTTCATTGCGAGAGTTGAGCCTTGTTACTAATTTTGCTAACAAACACTGCTAATAGTAAGAAAATAATTAGACCGTTGTGCTTTTAATAATAGGTATTACTGATCAGAGATAGATGCTTATCATTTTAATATACGTGTTATTTGCTAAACGTGAGTTTAAAAACATCATCCATAAGTACCGATACCTAGCACCTTGTGATTTGGAACTCGACATCAGACTCAGTTATGAAGCAAACTGACCGGTACCAGGCGTAAAACGTTGCAACATACATAAAAGCAAAGTGGAATTCAGTAATTTTGTCACTCATGAGGCTTCTTGGCGATATTAAGTTATTCTTCCTCAACCCTTGTATTTTTCAGACATGGCACTAGTGGCTTCCTTTTTCCTTAGAGGAAGAAAGCATTTGGTGGCTGCAATCTGCAGAACAACGACGAAGTTATTTTCGGGGTGAAAGATTTTCCGAACGTCCAAAATGCAGACTTCTACAAACATGGTCTGTGACATGTCATCCAACATCGGGAAAAGCTAGTCCCCTTGAAAGGTGTATATATATAGAGCAGATGTAACATTAAGTTTCGTGGTCACAGCTGGAATAATTAAAACTATACAACAACCCGCCATACACTGTTACCTTGACAGCTAGCCAAGGCTGCGCTTGCAGTAACGAGGCCGGCGTCTGCAGTGCGGGCCGCGCTGTGCACACGGGTGGCGAGTGTCGGGCAAACAGCGGCGGGGCGCGTTACTTCCGGTGGACGCGTCACTTCCGGTCGCTGCGCCGCAAAGGCGTGTGCAGAAGGGAGGGCTCGGGAAACCGTGCAAGCCGCAGCCCGCAACGCGCCCCTGCCACAGCGGCAGCCCCGCAGCTCACTGCCCCTGCCACGGCGACACACCCGCCGCACACTCTGCAGCACCGCCAGTCAACCACCCATTGTTCTTGTTCCGGGCAGCGCGTAACTCATGATATACATCCGAGTTTCTGCTCACCACAGTGTGACATTGCAATTGTTATATGCAACAGCATCGCTAAAATAGCGCTGAAACAGGGCAGAAATTGTCTTCTATCCACACAGAGGTTGAAAATCACGTAATATCAGCTACAAAATATACAGAGTGTGGTAGCTAGCAGAGGCCACCCCATACATAATATAAAAACGTAAACTCCGGCCATAGAACTTGGCGGGCCCATCGATGCCGACTGGTCGCTGAGTCTACCCCAGCCAACGGCTTCATTCAGTGCAGTGTGCAGGGGGCGTGTTGTCAGCGTCCTGGGCTCCCGGCTGTCGTCAGTTTTTGTGACCAGTAACCGTTACTACTAGTCATGCAGCATCTAACATTTCCTCACGAGGTTGAATGCACCCTATTATAGTCCTCACACTAAGGGAAAATCCGTGGCAGTACCGGAAATCGAACCCATGTCATCTGCTTAGCATTCAGCCACGATGACCACTCACGTTCGGAGGCGGACCGAAATGCACTGACGACACGAAATATAATAGTCTCCTTTTTAATACCGTGATTAGCTACCACTGTAACGCTTACAGCACTGATTCTGTGTGTCATGGATTCTTCTTCGTGTGTTTCCAAAGGTACGTGACACAGGTCACACAGTTCCCATAAGCTAGAGGCAGTGGTTTTCGGGCTCGGAGCTCTCTCCAATAGCGTTCGAGATGTTCCAACAGGGGGGCCGGTGTGGCCGAGCGGTTCTAGGCGCTTCAGTCAGGAACTGCGCGACCGCTACGGTCGCAGGTTCGAATCCTGCCTCGGGCATGAAGGTGTGAGATATCATTAGGTTAGTTAGGTTTAAGTAGTTCTAAGTTCTAGGGGACTGATGACCTCAAATGTTAAGTCCCATAGTGCTCAGAGCCATTTGAACCATTTGTGTTCCAAAGGGTTCAGATGAGGTAAATATCGTGGGCAAGATATCAACGTGAGCTTGCTAACATGTTCCTCAAACAACTCCTGTGTCGAGTGTTGTCGGCGCACTGCCCTCTGCCATCACGTCAATGGAAATTGCAACAATGGTTGTCGTGCTGACAGTCCATAGCGCCGCAGACGTCGACGCGTACTCTTCGTATCGATCCTTGACTTGCTAAAAACGAGCCCTTTTTGTAGCTCAAGGTAGGTGACGCGACTGTACGGTCCTGGATGGCTGAGGGAACAGTATGTCTGCCATCTTAGGTGCTAACCGCGTAGGGTCGCTGAGATTCTGTGGGCACTGAGTGTGGCTTTCTTGTTGTTGTCTTTAATCTGAAGACTCGTTTGATGCAGCTCTCCACGTTACTCCATCCTGCGCAAGCCTCTACGTGCCTGAATAATTACTTACTGCAACCCACTTCCACTTGAACCTACTTGCTGTACTCATCTCTTGGTCCAGCTCCGCAATGTTTATCCTCCTCCCCCACTTTCCCCCAACATTAAACTGACGATTCCTTGATTCCTTGATGTCTGAGAATGCGTACTATCAACTGGTCCCTTCTTTTAGTCAAGTTGTGCCATAAATACATTTTGTCCCTAAGTCGATTGAGTACCTCCTGCTTTGTTATGTGATCTACATGTTTAATTTTCAGCATTCATGTACACCACAACACTCGAAGAGCTCCTTTTCTCTTTTTGTCTGAACTACTTGTTCTCCTTGTTTCACTTCGGTACAAGGCTACTCGAGACAAATTCCTTCAGAAAAAACTTTCTAACACTTAAATCTATATTTAAGGATACAGGGTACTTTTCTGGCTCAACATTATGTAAAACTCAGCACCTATTTCTTTTTGTTGATAATAGGTAATGAAGCACACTTTCTAAACAAATTAGAAGTATTTTGAATATTTTTGAACCTTATTAGGGTCATTAAAAAATTACAAAGAAATTGATGACTTTTTTTTCCAAAACGCTTCCTCAAATTGAGGTACCATTTAATCCAATGTTGTATATTTGAGGGAGAATAAATTTTTACCAGATATGTATGACATTATGCCTGAGGTACTAGACCTATTTAATTCCACCTATTATGTATTATACAAGGATAAAAAACATAACATCTTACATTTTAATTTTTATAATTTTTTCGTAATAAAATGTTATTTTTTCTAGAATTGAGTTGGTTCTGCAATAATGCTTAGGTCTACCACGTATGTATGGACTATTGAAAGTTACAGAAAAAAGTTAGAGCAATGCTTTATAAATTTTAGGAAATATTTGTACCTGAATTCTGAAAAATACAACTTGCAGGAAATTGTGAATGGAGGTATGAGTCCGATTAAACTGAGCCTCAGGACATTCCTGCAGCATTTCTTTATCTTCAAGCTTCGTCTTGGCATTCCTTTTAGCACTTCTTGCATCTTTGGTAACTTGAAGAGCGAACCTTTCAGCTTCATGTACCCATTGTCTGTCATATACAAGCAATTGATCTTCCATATTAGAGCCACATTTTATGCCTAAATTTCTCAGGACTTCCAACCTTCCTATCACTCCATCTTTGCAACATATCACTGCATCTAGTACACCAACTTTTAATGTATTCAGTCCTACAAAAACATTCTTGGGGAATCTTTCCCATATACAATGATTGAAACTTTCGTTTATATTCTGAGTGACCCCATGCAGACATTTACTAAGCAAAACAGGGTCACTTAGGTCTCTAAACATTCATTGTATTTCATTCATAACAGGCTCAGGAAGAGGATGCTTATGATGGTATATTTGTCCACTTTCTTTTGCTTTTTGGTAACCACACCAAGAATCTGCTCCTTTAGGGCAAAGTATGTGAACAGGGTGGTCAGCTGTTGACAACTTATGAAAGTAGGTGGCCCATACCACCTTTCTCATTGCTATGACGTCATTCAGAGGTGCAGAGCGAGGTGGCGCAGTGGCTAGCACACTGGACGCGCATTCGGAAGGACGACGGTTCAATCCCGCGTCCAGCCATCCTGATTTAGGTTTTCCGTGATTTCCCTAAATCGCTCCAGGCAAATGCCGGGATGGTTCCTTTGAAAGGGCACGGCCGACATCCTTCCCCGTCCTTCTCTAATCCGATGAGACCGATGACCTGCTGTCTGGTCTCCTTCCCCAAACAACCCAAACACTCTCTCGCTCTCTCTCTCTCTCTCTCTCTCTCTCTCTCTCACAGACACATTCAGAGGTGCAGTTCGTCTAATGGCCAGTCCATAATAACTCGGAAGAAGGTCTATTTCAGCATCTGTCAATCCACCTTGGCCAGCAAGAGATTTTCTCTTCGTAGCTCCCTCAATCTAGCACCCATCCTCTTTTGCACACGTCCACAACACTCCAATTTTTCTTACCAAGGTATCACCATAAACATTGAACTCATTAATTTTATTGAAAGCTTTGGAGTCCCCATCACCTAGGTACTTCGTATATCTAACGGTATAATCGGGCATCGACCTCTGAAATATTTGTAGAGCTCCATGACACTCTATACCCCCACTGTAATCATCATAATTCTTACAACACTGATGTTCAGTATGTCCTTCAGTGTTACTATGGCAGGTGTTGCCAGTACTTAGATAAGCACCAGTATCAACGACTTTTCAATTCTCCAGAGAAGTAGCACTTACAAAACCATTCAAGGAATGATGTTCTTGCCGTTTCCATGTCCCATCAAGTGCAACTGAAATGGCCCTTGATCGACCACCACTTACAGTTTCTTCTACTGCATATTTCATCATGTTTCATAGATGCATTAGACACAACCGTCAAGGCACCTAAAAGTATTTTTATGTACTTTCTGAACCTACTGGGAGGAGGAAAAAAGGTCCATCAAACCACAAAACGTTTGAGCAGCCTTTTTTCCTTTTCCTATTGCATGTATTGCGTACACTAAGTTGAAATTTACATCATATGAATTATGCACAATGTTCGAAGTCATTTTCGAGGTAGATTTATTGCAGGATCCACACAGAACAACTAATTTTAACGCTAAACCCTTCCTGCAACTTTGTTGTTCAGTTATTTCCAGACAGCCTACTCCCTACACCATCACACTGTTTACATTTCGCCACTTCCCTTATCAAAGAAAATAAGATGCCCACTTCAACAACAACAAATCCACTACAAACAGCGTCATTGTTAACGCAAGAATTTGAATCACCAGGAGAGATGCCATGTGGGAGTTTCTTTACTGAAGAACTGATACATAGGTTTCTTTCAACAATGTGGCTTGCTTTGTTTGTGAATTGGTTATCACGGAATTTCCTTTTATTGAATTTCTTGATGCGTGGCATTGTTCGTATTTATTGTACACTAACGGATATGTACATGCACAAATAAATGTAACATTTGGGCGACAAACATTCAGTAACATATGAACAAATTGCTTGAGCGAAACAAAAGTAAATACTAGCAAAGATGATCATTTACAGACACTAGAAACCTGCACTGTTACCAACATATACAATCTATCATACGTATAATCGCCGGAAACAGAAAGTTCACAGTTCTTTTACAAATATTACTGGTTTCTGTAACAGAAATAAAGGGAGCGTGGTAGCATATATGACTGTAACTTTAAAATTTGGTATGCATAGGTCACCTTTCATTTGAAACCCTGTAATGTATATATCAATGTAATCGGGGAAAACCATAGAATTTAATAGTTATAAAAAATTTCGATTTTTCCACCATTTATAAGTACCCTGTATCCTTAATGTTATTAAATTTCTTTTCTGCATAAATGCTTTGCGTGCCATTCCCAGTCTACATTTTATATGCTCGTTATTTCGGCCATCATCAGTTATTTTACTGGATAAATAGCAAAACTTGTCTACTACTTTTAGTTTTATTTTATTTATTTATTGTTCCGTGGGACCACATTTAGGAGAAGTCTCCATGGTCATGGAACGAGTCAATACATGAAATTATAACACGATTGTAGAAACAGATAAAATGAAATATAAGAAACATATTCAGGCGACAAGTCGTTAGTTTAAATAAAGAAAATCAAGAATGTAACACTGGAATTTGCTTAATTTTTTAGCTCTTCCAGGAGCTCCTCGACAGAATAGAAGGAGTGAGCCATGAGGAAACTCTTCAGTTTAGACTTAAAAGTGTTTGGGCTACTGCTAAGATTTTTGAGTTCTTGTGGTAGCTTATTGAAAATGGATGCAGCAGAATACTGCACTCCTTTCTGCACAAGAGTCAAGGAAGTGCATTCCACATGCAGATTTGATTTCTGCCTAGTATTAACTGAGTGAAAGCTGCTAACTCTTGGGAATAAGCTAATATTGCTAACAACAAACGACATTAAAGAAAATACATACTGTGAGGGCAATGTCAAAATTCCCAGACTATTGAATAGGGGTCGACAAGAGGTTTTCGAACTTACACCATACATAGCTCGAACAGCCCGTTTTTGAGCCAAAAATACCCTTTTTGAATCAGAAGAATTACCCCAAAAAATAATACCATATGACATAAGCGTATGAAAATATGCCAAGTATACTACTTTTCGTGTTGAAATGTCACTTATTTAAGATACTGTTCTAATGGTAAATAAAGCGGCATTTAGTTTCTGAACAAGATCCTGAACATGGGCTTTCCACAACAGCTTACTATCTATCCGTACGCCTAGGAACTTGAACTGTTCCGTCTCGCTTATAACATGCACATTTTGTCTGATTAAAATGTCAGTTCTTGTTGAATTGTGAGTTAGAAACTGTAAAAACTGAGTCTTACTGTGATTTAGCATCAAATTATTTTCCACAAGCCACGAACTTATATCATGAACTACATTATTTGATAATGTTTCAATATTACACACAAGATCCTTCACTGCCAAGGTGGTGTCATCAGCAAACAGAAATATTTTTGAATCACCTGTAATACTAGAAGGCATATCATTTATATAAATAAGAAACAGCAGTGGCCCCAGCAGCCTCACTTCCTAATCTAATTTCCTGTGCATTGCCTAATTTGCATCGGCTACATTGACTTATCCATGTTTTGATGTTGTTAATGTTCACCTCTGCATCTAAATCTACATCTACGAGGCTACTTTTCAAATCACGCGTATGTGCCTGGCAGAGGGTTCATCGAACCGCTTTAGACTAATTCTCTATTATTCCATTGTCAAACCGCGTACGGAAAAAAGGAACACCTACAACTTTCCGTGTAAGCTATAAATTCCTTTATTTTATTATGATGATCGTTGCTCCCTATGTAGATCAGCGCAGCAAATTTTTTCCGCATTTGGAGGGAAAAGTTAATGATTGAAATTTCGTAAGAAGATACCACTGCAACGAGAAAAGCCTTTGTTTTAATGCTTTCTCACCCCAAATCTTGTATCATGTCCGTAACCCTCTCTACCGTATTTCTCGTTGATACAGGACGTGCTGCCCTTCTGTAAACTTTCTCGATGTACTCCGTTAATCCTATCTGATAAGGATCCCACATCGCGCAGCACTACTCCAAAAGAGGACGAAGAAGCGTGGTGTAGGCAGTCTTTTTAGTAGATCTGTTGCATCTTGTAAGTGTTCGGCCAATAAAATGCAATTTTTGACTCACTTTCCTCACGATATTTTCTGTTTGTTCCTTCCAGTTTATGTTGTTCGTAATTGTAATGTCTAGGTATTTAGTTGAATTTACAGCCTTTAGATGGTATTGATTTATCATGTAAACGAAGTTTAACGCATTTTTTTAGCTCTCATGTGGATCATCTCACACTTTTCGTTATTTAATGTCAACTGTCAATTTTTGCACCATATGGATAACTTATGTAAATCGGTTTACAATTGGTTTTGTTCTAATGACGACTTTACTAGACGAGAAACGACACGATCATCGGCAAGCAAAAATTAGACAGCTGCTCAGACTGTGTCCTAAACTTTTTATATAGACAAGGAGCAGCAGAAGCCAGTAACACCACGTTAGGGAACGGTAGAAATCGGGTCTATTTTACGCGATGACTTTCGTCCGTTACTACGAGCTGTGACCCCTCTGACAGGAAATCACATATCCAGTATCATAATTGAGATGGTATTCCATAGGCATGCAATTTGAATATAAGCCATTTTTATGTATGGTGTTAAAAGCTGTCTGGAAATTAAGAAACACGAAATCAATTTGAAATCCCTTGTCAATAGCAGTCTACAGTTCGTGCTAGTAAAGAACTTGCTGTGTTTCACAAGAACGATGTTTTCTAAATCCGTGTTGAATATGTATCAATAGACCGTTCCCTTCGAGGTAATTCATAATGTTCCAACACAATATACACACATGTTCCAAAATCCTGCAGCATATTGACTTTAATGATATAGGTCTGTAATTTCATGGATTACCGCTCTTGCCTTTCTTGCAACTTTCCAGTCGTTGGTTGCAGATCTTGTGGTTGTGTATGATGGTTGAGTATGGCGCTGTTTCATCAGCATACTCTGAAAGAAACCTAATTGATATACAATCTGGGCCAGAAGACTTGATTTTATTAAGTGACTTAAGTTGCTTCACTACTCCGAGGATATCTGCTTCTAAGTTTTTCATGTTGGCAACTGTTGTAGATTCGAATTCTGGAATTTCGTCTTCTTTGGTGAAGGAATTTCGCAAGGCTGTTTATTAAATCTGATTTTTAGCAGTACTGTTATTGATAGTATTTCCACTGGTATCACACAGACAGTTCATTGATTGTGTCTTGTAACTTGCGTACGTTATATACTACCAGAATTTCTTTGGATTTTCTGCCAGGTCTGGAAACTAAAACTGTAAAAGATTGCCAATCTTGGGGATTTTGCGTTCGATTGAATTTGGCATATTTTTTCGTTCTTTCCGCAACAGTATCCTGACCTGTTACGTGAATCATGGTGGATCAGCTCCGTCGTTTGCGAAATTATTTGGTATAAATCTCTTAACCACTTTCGATATTACTTTTTTGAACCGAAGCCACATCTGGTCTACACTTACATTGTTAATTTGGAAGAATTCGAGATTGTTACCTAGGAAGCGAATTTCTACTTTTTTGAATAGATATATTTTTAATTTATTTTCGATGGATTTGGGAGTTACGGTATTCTGTCTCGCTGCGACACCCTGGGTTCACGAATCACTGTATCCGTTTTGATCCTCCTTATTAGCTCAGTGTTATTTGTTGCCGATAGGTCAAGACACTGTCCATTTCGTTCGAATACACTTCCAAATTGTCTGCTGTCTCTCACACGATTCCAGTTTCATCGGCAAACCTATACATCCATTGCATATGCGCATGCATGGGAATTGTGGAGTCCTGACGAATGCGATCAGCAATATCGCGGAATGGTAAAACGCTGATAGACCGCGGTCTTATTACTAGCATTTCTTCTTCTGAAGTGAGGCTTAGCACGACATTCTCACTAACAAACGCCACGAATATGCGATTTCAGCATAATCCTTCCTTATATGCGGTATGTGCGAGTAGATGACCTTGTCCTCCCTATTGTGTGCGATTCTGTTTAAATGCTTATCATTTGCATATACACTTCATAGTAATTTTATGTTTGTTGTACGCCGCCTTCATGATGCTGCAATGTTAATAGCCAGTGATGTATTCTGGTTGTACGTCGAGTACACTGAGGTCCTTCGCACAAAGACGTTTGCAGTGTTCATATACGCAACCAACGTTCTCCTGCATCGGCGCTGTTTCGCATACCCCGGCTGCTTCAGTGTTCAGTGTGCAGCACTGTTCCGGCTTTACGGATATCGGTTACGGCACCCTAAAGCACGCGAGGAACTAGCGTACTGCTCTGTGTCTCTTTCCGCTCGTTGTTACACTTTAACCGCCCATTCGGTGTAACGGGGCGAGAGCCTTTCCGGAATAAACTAGCTCCAGACTACCGGAGACGTGACCTTCATTTTACGAACTGCTGTAAAGGGTAGTCGTCAAAGACGCCTACTGTCAGTGGAAATGGCAACATTTTCTAACATCTCCGTTGTAACGCTTTGCCAGTAACTGCCGACACCTAGCTGCCATAGCAATTCACCCATTCCTCTTTTTGTTTGATTGTGTGGTGAGAAAGCATGAAGACTCCAGTCTAGAGAAAGATAACATGTACAAGCATCACCAAAAATTTTCTATGATTCCTCCAATTTCGAAATAGGGGCACTGAAAATAAAAATAATCAAGAAAACAATCATGTGTGTAACGATAAGATCGTCTGACTTTCCTTTTTTTACAGCACTCCTTTTTTTACAGCACGTTGCTGGAACGCTGCTTTGCTCGGATGCAGAATTGAATCGGTTGTCGCACTTGGAATACCATCTATAAGATCATCAAGCCAGGCCTGGTACAAATATCTCATTCTTAAATTGCGATTTTGCGTAACTCGTGCAGAGTGCGTGGTCGTTGTCGAGATCCAAAAACAACTCTTTTTAATGGAGCAGACTAGGGCAGGAACTTTCTTTAGCCTAATTTTTTTACTGGCTTAAATGTTTCTTGGATAGTATATTTCTTATGATTCATTCATATGAAGTACGCAGTAAATGTTAAAATATGTAAAAAAGCGCATTTTACTGCATGAGGGTCTGGCACATCCGAAAGCCCGAATGCAGTGGATGTAATACTACAAAAGTTACCTCTGGAACAGGGGCCTGTTAGCTTCGGTTAGTGTCACGAAGGGCATTAGTAGCAAGTAATATACTATTCCCAGCAAGATTTCTCTTCGTAACATGATTCGTTTACGGATAGTTTCTCCCTACGTAGTTCGGCGTCAAAAAATATTTTCGCATTCGGAGGATAAAGTTGGTGATTGAAGCTTCGCGAGAAGATCCTGTCGCGAGATGTGCCTTTTGCTTTAACGATATCCGCCCTAAATCCTACATTATATCCTTAATACTCTCTCCCCTATTTCTCTACAACACAAAACATGCTGCTCTTCTTTGAACTTTCTCGATATACTGCGTTAATCCTATCTGGAAGGATCCCACACTGCGTAGCAGTATTCGAAAAGACGGACAAGCGTAGTGTAGAAAGTCTTTTTAGTAAATTCAACAGACAACCGAATTTTATATTCTGAAAAATTATGGTTTTTCTCTAGCAAGTAAATGTTCACATAAAACTAAATTCTAGTGTTTAAATTTGCACCCACAAATAGAGCTCGTTAGATAGAAAAAGGAAACTCAGAAAACCTGACATTCAATGCTGCGATCTACATTTTTCTTTACCTGCACTCAAAACACATTTGATTTTAAGTAAGAGTTAAAATATTGTATTGGAGAAACAGAAGGATCCCCATCACCGTTGTACCGAAGTTCTTCCTGTGAATGAGCCTCTTTTTCGTTGACAGAACTGTGATCACTGGCTATTGCAAAACTGTCGACCTTTTCATTTCTTAAGCCGTATGATTGGCGTCTTCCTCCATCCCTGAATTAAAATTTCATCACACTTAGAATCGTTAAAGCCGACACTTTTTAAACTATACTGAAGAAAACAGGTATTTGTTCACGAGACTCGGTCTGGGTCACATGTGTCAACAACATACCAAGAAGGTGATAATGCAGGTGACAGTAAAACATTGTAGGGTTGGCGACTTAGGGAGGGCGTGGTGGGTGGTATAGAAGCATTCCGCCTTGATTGACCCTTGAGAGTGAGTTAGAAAATTGTCGCTCTTTTTGAGAGACTACACCTCATGAGTTAAGGGTGATATTCCATTGAATCTCAGCCTGGCGTCTGATTTCCCTATTTTATGTGATCATTCCACTTCAGGTCGCCACATTCGGTATTTTATGATTGTTACTGAGTTCTAACCATTGGCGTAATTGAACAATAATGTATCTCTTCGCCTATTTATGCGCGATTGCTAGATTTATTTACTTTGAGGGTCACGTGTGAGTGAAAGACTGCAGTACGAACATCTGCATTTTGGTTTGACCGGACCTGTAATTACGGCGTGGAGAACGAGGTTCTGAATAGCTTGCACAGACTTCCCAAACCACGCAAACGGTCACAAAAAAACTCTTAATTGCGGGTTGTAGAATTCTGGCGAGGAACATTAAATGTAGAGAACTTAAGACGACGAATTTAGGCCGTGAGCTCACAGATCGGCTTACGAAACTTTGACGTCAGTTCCCTTAGAGATATTGCTGGAGAGGATGTCTGTGTGTAAATGAAACCAAGTTGTTTCCAGTTCGGAAATCCGTGAGGAGTGTTATTGTACTAAACGAACTCTCTTACTGCATACGGGGTGTTCAAAATATGTAATGCATGGAACAAATAAACGGGCAGCTCAACTGGACCGCTCCGAGCGACTTAGCCTGCAAGTTTTCACTTGTGTACAGGTGGAACTCTGGAACTGAGGTGTAACTTTCACCTTATCGTTCTTTCAAACATTTAACTCCCACAGTTGAGGACACAAAACTAGAAAACATTATTTTCTAAATTACTACGTCCTCACTTAATATTAAAAATGCGGGCAAGCTTGAGTAGGCCCCGCTCTCTGAGGGTTCCGCGCAAACTTAATTATGTACACAGACGATAATAATATTTTCGTGTGGCTCAGTGGACTCATGCAAGTCTTTCTACTGGACGCCAAATCAGCATCTTGCGTGGCCCTAACCTACCCCAGTTGTCCAACCGGGGAAAGAGCAACCTACAGTTTAACTCTGTCAACGCCAAGTCTGTGGATTCTACGTACAGCGCCCAATTCCAAAAGCTTCAAGGCCGTAGTTTCTACGGGCCAGCGTATTTCGTTGATTAAAAAGCGCTGCACGTTGTTTCCGCAACTCTGACTACAGATATACGATGATTATACTGTTATTTAAAGGCGCTGCAGTCTGGAACCGCAAGACCGCTACGGTCGCAGGTTCAAATCCTGCCTCGGGCATGGATGTTTGTGATGTCCTTAGGTTAGTTAGGTTTAACTAGTTCTAAGTTCTAGGGGACTAATGACCACAGCAGTTGAGTCCCATAGTGCTCAGAGCCATTTGAACCATTTGAACTGTTATTTAGTAGCTGAACGGATAGAGAGCGTGAATGTACATCTTGTTTTCGCGGTATTTTGTTCGTTATGAGTCACTATTTTCGCCTGCGTATAGAGTACTTCTTGGTTTTCTGTGTAACAGAAAAGGCGCCCAGTGGTTTGTGTGATGAAGAAATTGGCGATCTGCTGGATTTTGGAGACATTGTCGATACTCTAGATAGTGAAAATCATTTGAACGACACAATTGTCTTTTAAAGCGACAGCAGTACAATGTGATCAATGCATTAGCAACGCCAATTAGACGTAGGTGGTCCGACAGCCGATCAGTTCTAGTCATTCCACCTGGAAGGAGGTACGCGGCTCCTGTTGTCTGTAGTTCAACCACGCGTAGGCGGCCAATACCGCGGTTCGATCGCGTCCGCATTGTTACTTTGTGCCAGGAAGGGCTCTCAACAAGGGAAGTGTCCAGGCGTGTCGGAGTTAACCAAAGCGATGTTGTTCAGACATGGAGGAGATACAGGGAAACAGGAACTGTCGATGACATGCCTCGCTCAGGCCGCCCAAGGGCTACTATTGCAGTGGATGACCGCTACCTACGGATTATGGCTCCTAGGAACCCTGACAGCAACATCACCATGTTGAATAATGCTTTTCGTGCAGCCACAGGACGTCTTGTTACGACTCAAACTGTGCGCAATAGGCTGCATGATGCGCAACTTCACTCCCGACGCCCATGACGAGGTCCATTTTTACAACCACGACACTATGCAGCGCGGTACAGATGGGCCCAATGACATGCTGAATGGACCGCTCAGGATTTGCATCACGTTCTCTTCACCGATGAATGTCACATATACCTTCAACCAGACATTCGTTGGGGACGTGTATGGAGGCAACCCGGTCAGGCTGAACGCCACAGATACACTGACCAGCCCCGCGCGGTATTAGCCGAGCGGTCTGAGGCGCTGCAGTCATGGATTGAGCGGCTGATCCCAGTGGAGGTTCGAATCCTCCCTCGGGCATGGGTGTGTGTGTTTGTCCTTAGGATAGTTTAGTAATGTGTAAGCTTAGGGACTGATGACCATAGCAGTAAAGTCCCATTAGATTTCACACACACACACACACACACACACACACACACACACACACACACACACATACACTTACACTGACCAGCGAGTGCAGCAAGGTGGAGGTTCTCTGCTGTTTCGGGGTGGCACTATGTGGGGCCAATGTACGCTGCTAGTGGTCATGGAAGGCGCCGTAATGGCTGTACGATACGTGAATGCCATTCTCCGACTAATAGAGCAACCATATCGGCAGCATATTGGAGAGGCATTCGTCTTCATGGACGACAATTCGCTCCCCCAACGTGCACATCTTGTGAATGACTTCCTTCAGGATAACGACATCGCTCAACTAGAGTGGCCAGCATGTTCTCCAGAGATGAACCATATCGAACATGCCTGGGATAGATTGAAAAGGGCTGTTTATGGACGACGTGTCCCAGTAAGCACTGCGCCGAATCGCCGTTGAGGAGTGGGACAATCGGACCAACAGTGCCTTGATGAACTTGTGGATAGTATACCACGACGAAAACAGGCGTGTATCAATGCAAGAGGTCGTGCTACTGGGTATTAGAGGTACCGGCGTGTACAGCAGTCTGGACCACCAACTCTGAAGGTTTCACTGTATGGTGGTACAACATGCAATGTGTTTTCAAGAGCAATAAAAAGAGCAGAAATGATATTTATGTTGATGTCTACTCCAATTTTCTGTACAGGTTCCGGAACTCTCGGAACCGACGTGATGCAAAACATTTTTGACGTGTGTGTTATCAATACCCACTGTGCTCTCTCTAAATCCACTCTTCTTTTCGATGTCTGCACTTTCTGTTTCGATTTTACTCTTCGACCATTAAAGCTTCCTATCGAGCTGGTTGTCTTGACAGAAAATTCTGGTCTTCAAAACTGGGTTATTAAGGCGTTGGGAAATTAACACATCACCTGGATAACAACAAATCCCTAGTAAAAATCTCAGCACAATAATATATATAACGCCAGAATGAGAAGGAGAAATACTCGGCGTAAGGTACAATAACTGTGAGGAATTTTAATGCAGTGGGAGGGCTGTCAGAAAGATGTACTGATCCTATGTCGGAGCGGTTCTAGTACAGTAAGACCTTATGCCTCACTGTGTAGCCGACCTTCCCGCAATACGACCTTCGCGAGAATGTTTATTCTGCGTATAAGCAATCAATGCAGCATGCTGTCTGCAGAGTCGTAGCATTTAGCGCAATGGTATGGCATCTCACCGGTGGTCGACATTGCGCCGGCAGTGGCTCTCGCTGCTGCAGTGGCCGGGCCTCACAATGCCGTCATCAGAGCGGCTTCATCCACCTACCTCGCCGGCACGGCCGTAATTAAATCCTGCGTCTCACTTGCGTGGCGAATGAGGGGTGGGGGAGTGCACGCACATATTGCAGTTCTGTGCAGTTGAGGTGAAGAACACTTTTGAGGTAATGCATTGTGCCATTACACTGTCAGAACCAAAAGCCAAAATACAGCCTTATTCGAAGTGAATGGGACGGAAAGAAAGTATTACTGCGACTACAGTTACGTCTTTATTTCAGAAATATACACAGGAACCGAGAGGTTACCTCTCACTGTTCCTATGGACATCCACAAATGCTCGATATGGACTTTGCCTGTGACACGACAGACGTCTATCCGTTACTGCATTTCCTGCCACCCTCCATCGAACGTGGTCCGCGCCAACTATTTCTTGCCTTGAAATGATAAATGAAATCAAGACCCTAAGCTTTCGACAGGCGTTGATATACATCAACGGGGACAGTTGAAAATGTGTGCCCCGACCGGGACTCGAATCCGGGATCTCCTGCTTACATGGCAGACGCTCTATCCATCTGAGCCACCGAGGGCATAGAGGATATTGCGACTGCGGGGATTTATCCCTTGCACGCTCCCCGTGAGACCCACATTCCCAACTTAATGTCCACACACTAATTCGTAGTGCCCCTGCCCCTTGCACTCATTACTCGCGGCAGACAATCTTACCGAGTACCGTAAAAGTTCGGGCAACGCGTGTGCATCCAGCACAGAAGAAGAAGGTCAATGGACGGTTAGCCTTAACTATATGAAGATTGTATCTGTTCTTTCGGACATGTCGGAAAGAACAGGTACCATCTTCATATTCCTTGCCTTTGCTGCTGTAAGTCCCGCATAAATGGGAGGGTGGGGGCGGGGTGGGACATGTAAAACACATCTTTTACGCATCCCAGCAGAAAATATCCATTGTTTTAAGATCAGGCGTTCTGAAGAGCTACAACATGAACGGCACATTATTCGACCAAGCACGACCAATTCTGCCCTGTGGAAGATGTTCATTGGGGTGACTATATATGAAACTATGCCAGTTTGGCGGCGCTCCGTCCTGCAGCAAAACGAAGCCAGCATCGGTGACCACTTCGGTCAACTACGGGAACAGCTAGAGAGAAAGCACATTGAGATAGTTTATGCCTGTAACGCTAGATTTTGGGAACAAGAAAGGACCAAAGACTCGGTGGTTGAAACTTTCTGCAGATTAAAACTGTGTGCCGGACCGAGACTCGAACTCGGGACCTTTGCCTTTCGCGGGCAAGTGCTCTATCACTGAGCTACCCAAGCACGACTCACGCCCCGTCCTCGCAGCTTTACTTCTGCCAGTACCTCGTCTCCTACCTTCCAAACTTTGCAGAAGCTCTCCTGCGAGCCTTGCAGAAAGGCAAAGGTCCCGAGTTCGAGTCTCGGTCCGGCACACAGTTTTAATCTGCCAGAAAGTTTCATATCAGCGCACACTCCGCTGCAGAGTGAAAATCTCATTCTGGACTCGGTGGTTGGTTACGGCGCAGAATCACGTTCATGTTCCGGAAAGGCCTGCGGTTTCGAATCATGCTTGTTCACTTTGACATTTGACTGATATGCGGCTTCGTCAGAGAAAATAATTCTGTCTGCAAAACCATCCACGTGAACTCTCGCTTGAAAAACAATGCTTAGTTGTCTCCGTTCTGCTTCATCGGCTGATTTTAGCGCCTGCGACGTTTGAATTCTGTATCCTTGAACTGTAGGCGCTTGCACAACACACGCCACACTGCTCTCGTTAATCGTAAGAATGTAGTCCACGACTTGATTCTCGACGGATGGCAATCCTATGGTTGTTTTCTTGCACATGCATTCCGCCTTCTCTAATTGCTTTGATCTTCTAGCAGCGTTGTGACGGTGTGATGCCGCCTTACCAAACTTGCTCCAAAATGTCTTTGAACAACGATTACTGATAACGTTTTATCGTTTTCTCTGACACAGTACTCCTTTTCTATCCGTGATGTCACCATGTTGAATATTAACGCCAGCGATGAGCAGCAAGAGCGACGATCCATTGTTTCATTGTTCCCAATTTAAGCTGTGAGAGTTAATGTTTCAGTGTGTTTGTGTATTTCTGGAATAAAGTCATTACTATGTGCACACGAATACCTTTTTATTTTCCCATTCATTTTGAATCGCACTCTATTGTGTCTACCAAGGAGGAAATTAAAAATTATTGAAATAGTTTTGCAAGACTATAGCACTTAGTAGTAACGAGTCTTGTGCTGATACCTTATGGAGATAAAAATTACAGGACTAAAGTGTTTTACTTCGATCGATAATTCATATGGAGCAGTTTTTTCAAATGTCTCGGAAGTGAGTTTGCACCGAGAGTTCTACGTAAACACCTTTTCGTCGTCTCGTTAGGCTCTGTGACAACGTGACATTTTTCGGTCACTGTAATCAATAGTACGAGGGCTATTCTGAAACTAAGGAACGATAGGTTGCGAAATGGAAACCACTGTGAAAATCAAAACTGTTTTATTTGCAACTGTTAGCTACAGCTTCCAGCTACTTATCTCCATAGTCGCCGATCAGACTTAGACGTTTGTCGTAGCGTTGTACCAACTTCTCAATACCCTCGTTGTAGAAGGCAGACGCCAGTGCTTTACGTCAATTCTCTACGTTGGCCTACAGCTCATTGTCTGTGCCAAAATGTTGTCTTCATAGCCAGCGGTCCGTGTGAGCAGAGATGAAACTCAGAGGGAGAAAATTACGGGTTCAATTGTGGGTAATTAAACATTTCCAATTGAAAACGATGCAGGAGTATCTTCATTGCCCCTGCAGAATGCGGCTGAGAATTGTCTTGAAGAAGAAACCGCACGACTGTTATGTAATGTTGGTTGCATAGCTTGAGGCGAATGTTCTCACCAGGTGCTCGTACTTGGCGGGAGAGACTATTGTTCTAGGTATCTTTATGTGCTCTCTGTGTGCTCAGAAATGAAAAGAACGAAGTAACGCGATCGACGGTCATACTAGAGACACACTGCCCAACACACCTGTGCAAAACTTCATCGAATTTTTCACTGTGGTTTCCATTTCGCGAACGGTCGTTCCTTACTTTCCGAATAACCCTCGTGGATGATTTAAGAAGTCAAGAAAATTTGCGTTGCGTTACTTATGAGCGTCTGCAATGAGTTATTCCTGACGATAGTGAGGTCGCGTAATAATAGGCTATAACACGATCGAATCACATTAATGTTATCGCCGCCTATGCTCGTATCCACTCACAGACGGCCAGTGGCAGCACTAGCAGTGGGGGGTACATAAAGGACGCGAAAAGCACTGCAATCTTTGTCGTAATGCGGAAACGGAGCAATTTATCTGACGTCCAACAGGGCATGATCTTTGGCTTTCGGGCCAAGGATGGAAGTATTGTCGAAACGGCTAAGCATGTAAACTGTTCACGTGCCACCGTTGTTAAAATACTCCAAGCATACCAAAATGGCACTATCCCAAACTGGCACCGAGACAACTGTGGTCCAAAATGGTTCAAATGGCTCTGAGCACTATGGGACTTAACATCTGAGGTCATCAGTGCCCTAGAACTTAGAACTACTTACACATAACTAACCTAAGGACATCACACACATCCATGTCCGACTCAGAATTCGAACCTGTGACCGTAGCGGTCACGCGGTTCCACACTGAAGCGCCTAGAACCGCTCCGTCACAGCGGCCGGCAACTGTGGTCCATCACGAGCCATAAGTGACGGGGGTGAACGACGGCTGCGAAGATTTGTACTGGCTCATAAACGTGCAAATGTTAAGCAGCTAACCCCCCAGATGAACCAAAGGTGCTATCAGCAGTGTTCATCAAAGACAGTTCAGTGAACGTCGCTGCGTATGGGCCTCCTCAGCAGTCGCCTGGGTCATGAACCCGTCCTGACCTGTTCATCGCCGACGAAGGCTGGAATTTGTACAGCATTACCGAAACCGGGCGTCCACTGAGTGGGGACAGGTGGGCTTTCCAGATGGACCACCCTTTATGGTCCATCCCACACAGCGCCTTTGGCTTGTACGGCCCTGCAAAAATCTTCCAAAGGGCCCAGGCCAAAGCAGGAGCGTTATGGTCTGGGGAACGTTTTTATGCATCCCCTCGGTGATCTCGTCATTCTCGAAGGCACAATGGGTCAATGCAAGCATGCATCCTTGGGGACCATGTCCACCCCTGCTTGCAGTTTGTTTCTCCGTGGCACGAATGCATCTACCAGCAGGACAGTGGAACGCAACACTCCGCTCGCAGTGTAAGTGCGTGTGTCTAAGAGCACCATGACGAGTTTACCTTACTCCACTGGCCACCAAACTCCATGACCTTAACTTCCGGAGCGCGGGGTCCCGGGTACGATTCCCGGCGGGGTCAAGGATTTTCAACTGCCTCGAGATGACTGGGTGTTTGTGTTGTCCTCATCATTACATCATCATGAAAGTGGCGAGATTGGGCTGAGTAAAGGTTCGGAATTTGTACGGGGTCTGATAACCGCGCAGTTGAGCGTCCCACAAACCAAACATCATCATCATCCGTGACCTTAACCCCAGTTCAGAATCTGTGGGACCACCTCGACCGGGGTGTTCGCGCCATGGATACTAAAACGAGAAACCTAGCGTACTGGAGTCGGCATGATCCCACACCCCTGTCGGTACCTTCCAGAACCTCACTGACTCTCTTGCAGCACGTCCCGCAGCGTTCCGCGCCACTGGAAGTGGTTCTTCAGACTTTTGACAAGAGGACACAGTAATGCGGCAGCACTGTCCATTCCCCCTGGGTTTTACTGACTGGCAAAGAGGGCATTTTTAATCAGAGAAATTTTAATGTTAGGTGCTACTGGCGAAATCACATTCAATTTAAGTCACCGTTGTTGTTGTGGTCTTCAGTCCAGAGACTGGTTTGATGCAGCTCTCCATGCTACTATATCCTGTGCAAGTTTCTTCATCTCCCAGTACTTATTGCAACCTACGTCCTTCTGAATCTGTTTAGTGTATTCATCTCTAGGTCTCCCTCTATAATTTTTACCCTCCACACTGCCCTCCAATGCTAAATTTGTGATCCCTTGATGCCTCAGGACATGTCCTGCCAACCGATCCCTCCTTCTTGTCAAGTTGTGCCACAAACTTGTCTTCTCCCCAATTCTATTCAATACCTCCTCATTAGTTATGTGATCTACCCATCTAATCTTAAGCATTCTTTTGTAGCACCACATTTCGAAAGCTTCTATTCTCTTCTTGTCCAAACTATTTATCGTCCATGTTTCACTTCCATACATGGCTACACTCCATACAAATACTTTCAGAAACGGCTTCCTGACACTTAAATCTAAACTCGATATTAACAAATTTCTCGAATGAGGCAGAAGTAAAGCTGTGAGTACCGGGCGTGAGTCGTGCTTCGGTAGCTCAGTTGGTAGAGCACTTGCCCGCGAAAGGCAAAGGTCCCGAGTTCGAGTCTCGGTCGGGCACACAGTTTTAATCTGCCAGGAAGTTTCAACAAATTTCTCTTCTTCAGAAACGCTTTCCTTGGCATTGCCAGTCTACATTTTATATCCTCTCTACTTCGGCCATCATCAGTTATTTTGCTCCCCAAATAGCAAAACTCCTTTACTACTTTAAGTGTCTCATTTCCTAATCTAATTCCCTCGTCATCACCCGACTTAATTCGACTACATTCCATTATCCTCGTTTTGCTTTTGTTGATGTTCATCTTACATCCTCCTTTCACGACACTGTCCATTCCGTTCAACTGCTCTTCCAAGTCCTCTGCTGTCTCTGACAGAATTACAATGTCATCGGCGAACCTCAAAGTTTTTATTTCTTCTCCACGGATTTTAATTCCTACCTCCGAATTTTTCTTTTGTTTCCTTTAGTGCTTGCTCAATATACAGATTGAATAACATCGGGGATAGGCTACAACCCTGTGTCACTCCCTTCCCAACCACTGATTCCCTTTCTTTTTTTTTAAATAGAGGTGGAGCCCCTCCACGCTCACACCGGTATGATGGCCAACACAATAGGTCTACTGCCATCTCTGCATAAGGGTTAGTATTCACTAAATTGAGGTGTCGCAGGATGTGAGTACTGTGATGTTTGCGTACGTCTGGTTAAGGTAAACCATTAATACGCGCTCATCTGGAGATAGATTGGGTCGAAATCGAACGAAGGGTAACGGTTTGAAGGGCAGAAGAAAAAAAGTGCCAAGGCAGGAGCCAATGGAAAAAAACCTCTGCGATAGTTAGGTCGGGTGGTAAGAGCAGTAGCGGATGTCTTGCTGCATGCGATAGGTCGTGCAAGGATAGGCTTTGTTGGTAGTGGGTATCATGCATGTCGATACCTTGACGTTGTGCGGTTGTGTTGCTCGGAGGCTGGCGCTGGGTGCTGGCGTAGAGTCCTTGTTCAGCGTCAGCAACCTGCAACAGTTAGGTTTATTATCGTTTTTGTGTCCGATAGGTCATATATCGGAAGCACAGTGTAGGTAATGTAGGCGGTTTGTTTGTACGTCAGTGGGCAAGCTCGTCGGTGTCCCTGTTGTGGCCTGTTGGTCAGCTCTAATAGCAGCTGGTAATTACTAGCCAGTGTTGCTGATATGCAGGGGCTTGCCGACGTTTGTCGCTTGTTTGCGTATGTTAGTTTACCATAGGTGGCTATGCCCTAGCTAGCAGTGCCTTTGGCCGTTTGTGCTTCCACCTATGGTTCCCTTTCATGACCCTCGACTCTTATAACTGCCATCTGGTTTCTGTACAAATTGTAAATAGCCTTTCGCTCCATGGATTTTACCCCTGCCACCGTACAAGGTGCAAAGTCACCTCTAGAGGTGGCGTAATAAATAAAAGTAGCCGCCACTTGTAAACAAGCTGCAGTTTTCGCTGCTACTTTGGGATGCGCACGCGGCAGGAGGTGGACGTGTTACCCCGCCGCCGTGGCGAACCGCGCGCAGGTCGCGTCCCTTTGAAGCCGCCGGCCAGCACCAGCGGCCACATACGCCATTCCGTTTGGCTGACCCGACGCGACGCGGCGGTGCAATTGGAAGCGACAGAGGCGCGCGCGCGTGCGCGTCTGCCCGGCCGTACATTATGTACGGGCCCACTCTGGTGATAGGGAACGGCTGCGGGGACGCCATGTACCCGCCGCTACGACCGTGTAACAGGTACGTGAGGCCCACTAGCGTAATCAGCAGAAACAGCCGCGTCTGTCTCTCTCTGTCTACGTGCTACTTAACGATAATTGTTTTCCGAATACACAAAGGCTTTCGTGGCACCGTCCACGTACGTCTCACAGTGTTTCATTTGAGTAAATTGTTGATTAAAACCGAAGGAGTCCTCTCTCGGGACGTGGTAAAGATTCGCGGACGAGGAGCTGGTGACGTCCCAGCGGGAAATTCAACGTTCTTCTACAGTGCGTATCGTGAAAGGAAGAATCTGCAGTGTGTAACACCTCGGTTCAGTTTACAATGATAAAAGCTATAGAAAGAATAATTTAAAATTAATAAAAGAATTTTTAGAGGGGAAAATGGTGTGGAATCAGAGTTCGGTAATTGCAGATCAAAATTATAGTATATCAGCAAGTAGTTTAACGTCTAAGTACAGCAAAGTGACGGAACCTCCGTCATGGAAAAGGCAGTGACGTTAAACTCTTGTGATGAAAAACCTATAAAAAGGCCTGATCGTCATTATTTCCGTCTTTTTTCCTTGATTATTAAAGGGCGGGGAACACGTGTCAGTCAGCGAGACAATAATTAGATTGGACTTTATCGTGTTAAGATTCACGATAAACTGTTAGAATATTACGGAGATTAAAAGTGATGTAGTGTACGATCTCTGACTGTTGGTAGCAACGGAGTGTTAAGGGGATTTTAGGACTTTAGTGCTAGATTGGAACTTTACGACATATAGACGACAGAAACTCAAATTATCTGCTGATACGAGTGAATTCAGAGGTACCGGTATTCAGATATTGACGTGTGGACTTTTGAAAATGCCGTGTACCGTTAGTTGCGAATCTGGACGTAGAGCGCGTGCATATCCTCATTTGCGGACTATTTAGATTCCTCCAGGCTAGGAACCTTTTATATAGACCATCATCCATCACCATCTTAATCCTTGAATATAGAGTGAAAGTGTAATACAAGAGTGTTGTACTTATTTCATTTACCTAGTATTAATCAGTGAAGGTTTTACGGAACCAAAGCTATTCAGCAGTAAGTCAGCACCATCTAGCGGAAAGCGTAGGCATTAACTAACATGCTAACTGAAGTGAACGTTTACGTATTTTACGGACTGCTTAATATGAACTTTTGTGACTCTTTGACGTCCCCACTCCCTCCGAAATGAGGCGCAGGCTGTCTGAAACATAAAAGGGGAGAGTTTTAGCCGGAAAAATTACTAAATAAAAGCGATATTTACAAGACTCGCAGTAATAGCAAAATACAAGGCCCACACCTCATCGGAGAGTTGTCGCTGTCACGTCGGGAAGTAAAGCCGGAAAACCTACCGACGATACGTATCTACGAGCAGACGTCGACGTGGAGTACCTAAAAAGAGAACCACAAGAGAGTTGGGGATGCTTCAAGTGACAGACTTTTGCCTCGTGGAGAGAGGGGGGTGACCTATGATAATCAACGCCTGAGTTACTTCCAGCATATTCCATTACCGTTGTTTTACTTTTGTTGATTTTCATCTTATAAACTTTTCTCAAGGCTATCAATTGCTAAATGAAGTCATTCCGTTTTTGGCTGTTAAAACATTCCGGAATGAAATTTTCACTCTGCAGTGGAGTGTGCACTGATACGAAACATCCTAGCAGATTAAAACTGTGTGCCGGGCCGAGACTCGAACTCTGGACCTTTGCCTTTCGCGGGCAAGTGATCTACCATCGGAGCTACCCAAGCACAACTCACTACCCGTAGCCACAGCCTCAATTCCGCCAGCACTTGGCTCCTACCTTCAAAACTTCACTGAAGCTTTTCATCTGCCAGAAAGTTTCATATCAGCGCACACTCCGCTGTAGAGTGAAAATTTCATACAGGAAACATCTCCAGGCTGTGGCAAAGCCATGTCGTCGCAATATCCTTTCTTCCAGGAGTGCTAGTTCTGCAAGGTTCGCAGAAGAGCTTCTGTGAAGTTTGGAATGTAGGGGACGAGGTACTGTCGGAATTGATTCTGTGGGACGGGTCGTGAGTCGTGCTTGGGTAGCTCAGATGGCACAGCACTTGCCCGCGAAAGGCAAAGGTCCCGAGTTCGAATCTCGGTCCAGAACACTGTTAAAACAGTGTTCATTGCGATTGAAAATTCGACATGGGGTCGTTTTGCAGCATTCTGAAAATAATCAGTCGTCAGATATGATACACATAATTACATTGACAAACGTTGAAAGTGAAAATTTTAAAGCTGCTTACGGCAAGTTGTAACCCACTCAGTAACACAAAGCTGTGACATGTTATGTAAGAGCAGTCGTATGTGGTACTGTGAATTTATCTGATGCTCCGTATACCATAGACGTTAGAAACCTGGTGAAATAATGATATAAACACTTAAGTTTAAATATCATGTAGCAGGCGTCCTAAATGGATCACAAAAGCATCAAAGGTGTAAACATGCAAAAAGTATGAGCTATAAAGGTAACAGATGGAGTCGAAATCATGTGTTTTGCGAAGTGTGTGCGTAGAAACGAGAAAAGTAATAGAAATATGCGTTAAATAAAAACATAATCCACAAATGAGACTGAGAATATAGTGAAAGTACGGAAAAAGATGAACTCACTATTAAGTCACAATAAAACAATATTTCTTTCCGCATACCGCGGGGCCGGCCGCGGTGGTCTCGCGGTTCTAGGCGCGCAGTCCGGAACCGTGCGACTGCTACGGTCGCAGGTTCGAATCCTGCCTCGGGCATGGATGTGTGTGATGTCCTTAGGTTAGTTAGGTTTAAGTAGTTCTAAGTTCTAGGGGACTTATGACCACAGCAGTTGAGTCCCATAGTGCTCAGAGCCATTTGAACCATTTGAACCGCATACCGCAGGAAATTAATACATGTAGGAAAGGTGTGAACTAGCAATAAGCGTAGCATGGTATAAAATATTTGCCAGGATTAACGCAGCTAAAATCGGTCAGATCATAAAACACTAGATTATAAGCTGTTCCTGAAGCAGTCCAGGAATTTTGAATGTTTGTCAGTCTGTTCATTCAAAATGTATTCCGGTTGGCCTCACTCACTCACACATTTTCACTTTCAACGTTTGTCGATTTCGTAATTACGTGTCTTATATTTAACAGCTGATGGTTTTCAGAATGCTTGAAAATGATTGTATGACGAAATTACAATCGCAGTAAAGAATGTTTTAACAGCGGAGTGATTTCATTTAAAAATTTCGCGAACCGTGTCGACCCAGTTATCATCAAACTATCAGTTGTATTGAACCGTTATTCTAAAAAGGGGAGGATGTGAAATGTAGATCACTGATTTAATCAAGTTTTGCAAGGGTGTTCCACGCTGAAAGTAAATAGACTCATGTTTCGCTTTTTGGTGGAGACTCCTCAGTTTTTGAAAAAAAAATCGAGGTCAGAGTTGATGATGGAAAACCGCATTTTCAATTTTATACATCGAAAGATCTTCTAAAAACAAACTTTTTATAATTAGGGTGTGATATCGGGTTTAAAGTTAATAATGTTTGACTTACTAACTTTTTTGCATTTTCGTTCTGTGTCTTAGGTTCCCGAAGTGCTACACGTCTAGCACGGTAAGGTCGGTGCTCGAGCGGTCGAAACGTTAGACTACCAAACCGCTGGTCAATGTTCAATTTTTGGTCATGGCTTTTTGTCATTCGATGTACTTTTCTGTGTATATGATAATATTCTCTAAATCAGAATACTTCTCAATACCTTTTTTTTTAAAGTGTAGTATCAGGAGGTGTGTTTAATAATCAGATAACTACATGTATGTATGTGATGACAGTTATTTTCATTGTGATACTTGTCGCTCTGAGATAGGGCATTCGTAGATGGCGATGTTCAACCCACTTGCAGCATGAAAATATACTACTGGCCATTAAAATTGCTACACCAAGAAGAAATTCAGGTGATAAACGGGTATTCATTGAACAAATATATTATACTAGAACTGACAATGTGATTAGATTTTCACGCAATTTGGGTGCGTAGATCCTGAGAAATCAGTACCCAGAACAACCACTTGTGGCCGTAATAACGGCCTTGATACCACAGTTCATCAAGAGTAGTGACTGGCGTATTGTGACGAGCCAGTTGCTCGGCCACCATTGACCAGACGTTTTCAATTGGTGAAAGATCTGGAGAGTGTGCTGATGGCTAACGACTCGGGTAAATGAATTTTCTCTCGACGAGTTTGTTCCTTTACCTAACACATAATGTACCAAAAAGTTACTAAGGGGCTGGCAGGCCAATTACACATCTACAAAAATGCTGGCTGTATCTTACTTTGCGATGCGTTTCTTGTGGTTCGAATTGGTGGTTATTATGACATTCATTACTGGCAACAGGCTCTTCTTGGTTAGCTACCAATTTGAATAATTTAAAAAAAGTGCATAACATTATGCTGTCTGTAATAATGTTATTTTATTTTGCTACTGGTTTCGGTTGTGAACCACCATCAATGGCAGGAAAATTATAGGAGATGTATCAGTCGTCCTACTTGTTTTAACATAAGTTACCACAGTAAACCGTGATTGCCAAGACAATATAAAATCAAAAATTGGAACAAGATAAAAATATGATGGCACAGTCAATGTACCATCATATTTTCATCTTGTTACAATGTATGATACAAGTGTGATAATTTTCCTGCCGTTGATGATGGTTCAGAACTGGAACCGGTAGCAATATAAAATAACATTATTACAGGAAGCACAGTGTTACGCATTTTTTTTACAAAAATTGTATGGTGCTGCTGATCATCGCCTAAGAAAGATGTTCAGCTTGGATAAACTGGGGCCACACGGTATTCTTCATTACTTCCAAAATCTTCCTGCGACCTTATACTGTGACCGCACACTTGCTCGCCCGATTATAATTTGCCTGGCGATATCGTGGAACAACATTTTCGACGCGAAACACTTTGGTATTTTTGCGTGCCAACACATGCGTCTGTTCCGCACGACAGATTCTCAGCACATACTTCACTGCGCTCACTCGCGCCAACGATTTTATTGTGACAGGACAGATATACTCTATGGATTACACAATAAAAACTTTCCTGGCATGGCCAACGTGTTCACCACAATGATTTGACACAAATAATTGTTACTTGTCCTATGTGCATGCATTACATTTTCATTAACTCTAATTACTATTAAAATTCATTAATACATTTACTTAGAAAAAATGGTTATAAACTTGAGAAATGAAGTAGGTGAAGAATGCACAAGGTACTGGGTTGCCGTGTTACAAACTGATAGCGAGTTCAGAAAAAACTGACCACCAATCAGTTCCACAATATGTGCCGAACGGCAACTTCTAACCTTCCTGCCCCCCCCCCCCCCCCCCAAAAAAAAAAAAACTGGAATAACATTGCCGTGGACGGAACTTTTGTAGTACGCATTTCTGTTGCTGGGCGTGAATAGCGCAACTCATTGCCAGTTCAGTGCCGCCTGTGTCGTCGACCTGCTTTCTCTGTTCTCTTGCAGTTATTGTTTTTGCTAACGTTGAATTATTCTTGTTTCGTTTTTTATGATGGTAAGTTTAAGTGAAAAACGTGCAGCTGTGAAATTTTGTTTTCTGCTCGGTATAAATGGCGCTGAAACTGTTTTAAAGCTGAAAACAGCTTACCAAGATGACGCTATGGTAAAAAATCAAGTGGCGACATGTCGATTGATGACAAACCTCGTTCCGGATGACCATCAACTGCCAGAATCGACGAAAATATTGAAAAACTGCTAGTGAAGTTCTAAGAAGATTTCGCAACAGTGCTCGTAAAAAAAAGACCTGATTTGTGGCGGACAGGAGACTGGTTCTTCCATCACGACAACGCACCTGCACAAACAGCCACCTCTGTTAGACAGTTTTTGGCTAAAATGGCACGGTTCCGCTGCTCCATGCAACTTACTCGACTGACCTCGCTCCGTTTGACTTTTTCTTATTTCCACTCACGAAAAGGGGTATGGTCGGTCACCGATTTGACAGCACTGAAGAAGTCAAGGTGAAAACGAGGGAGGAGCTGTCAGCTATTTCTAAAGATGACAACAAAAAATGTTTCGAACAGTGTAGGTACCATTGGAACAAATGTATTAGTTGCAATGGAGAGTGTTTTGAAGGGGATACGGCTGTTTTGTAAACAATTTGAAAATATATAGCTTTTGAAAAATAATTTTGGTTTCTTTGGGTACCCCCTCGTACTTGTTCGGAAAGACTACGTATGGGTGACGTGCGGGAACAGTGACGCTGGTGTGAGTCAAAGAACTCGTTCCTCCGGTGGCAGATCCGCCTCTCGGCGATCGCTGCGGGCGCGGCCGGATAACGGCGGCTGTTTGCAGTGGTGGGCCGGCCAGAATATCGCTTATTTGCGGAACGGACGAGCGGCTCGAATTTCGGCCGCGGATCGCGAGCACTGCTACCAGTGGGCGGGGCTTCTGTTCTCCAGGGAGGCGGAGGGAGGCCCGCGCCGCCGGCCCGCTTCCAGGCTGGACTTCCGCCCACCGAGAATCCTCACTGTGGCAGGCTCCCGTTTCTGTTGAATTAGTGGGGCTCCTCCGAGGCCGAAAATCCGTAGTATTACCCACATATAAGACAGGCGATACATCCTCAGGCTTCAAGATGAATGCAACAATCACAATTCCACCGAAGGCAGATCATAACTTCAAGAGAAATGCAATAATCGCAATTTGACTGATGGCACATCCTAACACGTGTGAATATCACCGAACCATCAGTTTAATAAATCGCTTTAAAGATCTATGAGACTGGAGACACCATCAGATTTTAGGGAGAATGTCGTCCCTACCATTCCGAAGATGCCAGTGTCAGATAAGTGCAGCCTGACGGTTCATACTTCAGTGTTCCTGAGAAGAATAATGTAGAGAAGAATGTAAAAGAAAATTGATGATCTCTTAGGTGGCATTCTGTGTGGCTTCCGGAGAGCTAAAGGCACCGGCGAAGCAGATCCGATGTTGCACTTAGTTATGAAAATAAGATATCAGTAAAATCAAGCCATGTTCATTAGATCTGTCGACGTAGTAAAAGCCATTAACAATGTAGAGTCGTGAAAGGTGTTCGAAATCCTCGGAAAAATTGTTCTAAGCGGTAAGGAAGTCGGTTAATCCGTACATCTTACAAAAATATATGTTTTTGTATGTGTATATGCTATACATGTCCTCCTAAACCACTAGACCGATTTCAACCAAATTTGGTGCGCACATCCATTACTCCCAGACAACAATTGACATATACTGAAACGAATTGTTTACAGAAGACAGGAAAAAATGGTAGAAGCGACCTCAGGGAAAATCGATTTCCGTTCTGGAGGAATGCAGGAAGAGACGAGGCTATATTGACCCTTGAAGAGAGGCAAACGTTATTTTTATCATTTGTTGATAATGTTGACTGGAATACACTACATAAAATTCTGAAGGTAGTATGGATAAAACACAGTGAGAAAAGGGATATTTACAGGTTATACAGAAGCCAGCCGGCAGTTACACGATTTGATGGGTATGAAAGGAAAGCGTTGTTTGAGAAGGAAGTCAGACGTGACTGTAGGGCGAGCCATGCACAGCTCCTGTTGGTGCCGTTTATTGCTTGACATCTTGTCTTTGCGGTGCTGCCGTCCCGTTTCATATTCGATTTACTGGCGTCACTAAGTTGCTGACTTGTCTGTCCTTGAGTGGCAGCAAGCCTGCTAAATTAAAATTTTGAAAAGAAAAATATTTTTTCCTTAATATTTGTTCTATCTGAAATTGTCTGTAATCCAGGCCCTAAGCCGTTAGTTGTTCCCTGTGTTATGTTTGGCCTTCAGCAGAGGATTTTACGTGAACCCCTTTTATTAAGGTCTTCAGCCATGTGTATTCTTTAAAGGAAACTTTTTATAAGAAGGAAGAGGTTTATTTCAAATTGTTTGTGTGACTTGTTGTTCAGGCTTTCAGCCATTGTTTCAGATTTGTTTGTGGCCTTCAGCCGTGTAATACGTTAATATTTCTTTAATTAGGCTTTCGGCCATTCTGTTGTAACTTTAAAAAGAAATTTCTTGGTTAGAAAAATGTTTATTAATGTGTTTTAATTATAGTTGTCCTTTAGACGTGTGGTGTAGGCCTTCAGCCGCTAATTGTTTTCAATTGCATTTTTTTAAAATTTTTACCTTCTATTTTTAATTGCTTTTGTTTCTAAACCAGGTCTTCAGTCGTTTTTGTTTTTGGGGTGGTTTTGGGCATTCAGCCCAGGGAGCATCTCAAGTTTTCTTTAACTAGGCATTCAGCCGTATTGTCTAACTGTGATCTTTTATAGCAATGTGTAAATAAATGGTTCTTAGAAAAATAAAGTTGTATGTTTGATTGTGCAACTCACAGTAACTGTTTACGGCCCCATCCACAATCGTAAACTTATCCTGTGCACTCTCTGAGTACCTACGAACCACGTTTCATAGGGTATTACAAATATTATTCAATAGGTGTATTGAGCAAGAAGTAAAGGAAACCGAAGAAAAATACACTGCTGGCCACCGTAAATGCAACACCCTGAAGGAAGCATCCGAATCAAGTGAAATTTACACCATGGGTTTGCAGCGATGAGATATGCAACTGATTAGAATTTCAGCGCAGACGCACATCACGCGCGCCTGTGGCGCCACCTCATAGCGCCATTTAAGGCTTGGCGATTTCGACGAGTGTACGTTAGGCACGTGTGTTTACCTTGTGGTTGTTTCACAAGACGATCAGTTATGCCTCGTAGACAACAGCTAACATCTTTTGATCAAGTATCCGAGTTCGACAGAGGAAGGATAGTGGCTTACCGAGATTGTGGATTATCATACAGAGAAATCGCTAGTCGTGTTGGACGAAACCAAACAACTGTAATGCGGATATGTGACCGTTGGATGCAGGAGGTTACGACGGACCGACGTGGTCTATCGCATACACCTCGGTGCACCACTGCACGTGCTGATAGGCAAATTGTGCGCATGGCAGTGATGGATCGCTCAGTGACATCCCGAACCATAGCACAGCACATTGCGTCTGTAACGCATCATCCAGTGTCTGCGCGTACCATTCGACGCCGTTTACAGCAGAGTGGTCTGTACGCAAGACGTCCATTGCTTCGTCTACCATTGACGCAGAACGACAGACGTCTCCGTCGCCAATGGTGTGATGACAGACGGATGTGGACGGCAGAATGGAATGTCGTTGTCTTTACTGACGAGGCACGCTTCTGTCTGCAGCACCACGATGGTCGGATTCGAGTGTGGAGACACCGTGGAGAGAGGATGCTGGACACCTGCATTATGCACCGCCACACTGGTCTTGCACCGGGTATTATGGTATGGGGCGGTATTGGATATTACTCTCGCACGCCTCTAGTACGCATTGCCAGTACTTTAAATAGCCGGCGCTACATATCCGAGGTGCTGGAGCCAGTTGTCCTTCCTTACCTTCAGGCCTCGGCCACAGCCATATTTCAACAGGATAATGCGCGACCACACGTGGCACGCATTGTCCAAAGGTTCTTCGTCAATAACCAGATTGAATTGCTTCCCTGGCCGGCTCGCTCTCCGGATCTTTCGCCGATAGAAAACATGTGGTCCATGGTTGCGCAACGAGTGACCCAGATTACATCCTCAGCTGCCACACCAGATGATCTTTGGCAACGTGTGGAAGCTGCTTGGGCTGCTGTACCCCAGGAACACATCCAACGTCTCTTTGACTCAATGCCGAGACGTGTGGCAGCGGTGATCTCCAACAATGGCGGCTACTCTGGCTACTGATTCTGGCAGGAACCACATGTCACAGACGTCTGTAAACGTAATCATTTGATACTTGGTCAACATGTTATCTACAAAACAAATTTTGTTGTGCTACCTCTTGTCTTTCTTGGTGTTGCATTTACGGTGGCCAGCAGTGTATGAGGAAGGAATTAAACATTAGCGAGGAGATACAAAAACTTTTAGGTTTGCTGTTGTCATTGTAGTTCTGCTAGAAAAGGTCCTGGAAGAGCATATGAACGGAATAGGCTGTGTCCTGAAAGGAGATTACTAGATGAACATCGACAAAGGCAAAACAAGAGTAATGCGAAGTGTAGAAACTGTAGCTGACGCCTTTGTGTCCTGCCACGAACCACACCGCAGAGTACCGCGGGTTGCCGCAGTGCCAAGGCGCCTGCAACTCAACGGCAGCATACCACGCCTGCAGCAGCCGTTCTGATACCGCCACATCCAGCGGATACTGCGCTGCTATCGTCGGCACTAGCCCGCCGCCAGGAGCCACGTGACATTACCACCATGTCGTGGTATTACTCCGACGGACGGCTCAATAGGATGCCGCCCAGCCGTTCGCCAGTCACTCGACATCGGGAGTTGGTCTCACAACCAGATTTCATTTGTTGGAGCATAGCGCACAACAGTCAAGAGCCCGCAGCCCCGCATACCGCGTCTAAACCTCCGAGTCTTCGAAAGCACTTCAGCCACTGACTACGCCCACGTACGGAAGTCTCCAGCCTGCACCACTGCTACACGATTTAGGATGGACAGTGCACTAATAGTAAAGCTCTGTTTTTCTACCTGGCCACATCTAGTCATGCAGAGTGCACTTCCCACAATAGGACTTATCAGAATGTTGGCAACGTAAATGAGACGATGCTGATGGAATTAGATTACGAAATGAAACACTAAAAGTAATAGCAGTGGTAGATTAGTTTTGCTATTTCAGCAGTGAAATAACTGCCGACGGCCAAAATAGAGAGAATATAAAGTGCAGACTAGCAATGAAAAAAAAAAAAAAGCGTTTCTGAAGATGGGAAATTGTTGACATGGAATATAAAATTAAATGTTTGACAGCCTTTTCTGAAAGCATTTGTCTGGAGTTAACCTAGTACGGAAGTGAAATGTGGACAACAAGCAGTTCACGAAAGACGAGAACGGAAGCCTTTAATATGTGTTGCAATTCTAAGAATGCTGAAGATTATGTGGGTCGATCACGTAACCAATGACGAGGTACTGAAAAGAAATGGAAGGAGAAGAAATTTGTGGCATATAATGACCAAAAGAAGGAATCGGTTGATAGGACACGTTACGACACGTCAAGCAATCGCCACATTACTAGTTGAGGGGAAGTGTGAGGGTGAAAATTCTAAAGGGAGACCAAGGATGAATATAGTAAACAAGTTGAAATGAATGTGCATCCCAGTAGTTATTCGGAGATGATGAGCCTTTCACCGTATAGAATATTGTGGAGAGCTGCATCAAACCAGTCTTCGGTCTAAAGATCAAAACAACAACAACAACAACAAAATATTTGAGGCTCAGTGCCCGGACATCAGTTTCCTTAAGCAGCGCAAACGAATTCTCACAAAAAAAACTCGAAAAAAATCCTATTTGAAAATTTCCATTTGCTGTTAACTATGAAATAGTTGCAAGAAGTTAACATAATCACTCTAGCCGAATGCGACTTACTGCGTTTAGTCTGTGACTGCCTGTCCGCTGTGATGATTATATCATGAATATAGCTTCAGATGAATAATATGTGAACGGTCAGTTGAAAAAGAAATATGCTGATCCGCTTGTAAGACGAAATAATGTTTTACCCTTAAGTATTCAGAAAAGAGGATTAGGATTTGGAATGCGCTTCTCTTTGATTAATCACATTCAAATTTCCTTGTTTCTTCGTGCTGCGTACAGGTTGTTGCTGTGTTCTTCAGTCAAAGACTGGTTTGATGCATCTCTCTATGCTTGTCTGTCCTGTGCAAGCGTCTTGATCTCCGAGTAATTACTGCACCCTACATCCCTCTGAATCTGCTTACTGTATTCATCTCTTGGTCTACCTCTACAATTTCTACACCCTCCACGCTTCCCTCCAGTAGCAAACTGGTGATCCCTTGATGTCTCAGAATGTGTCCTACCAACCGATTCCTTATTCTATTCAGGTTGTCACAAATTTCTTTTCTCCCCAATTCTGTTCAGTACCTCCTCGTTAGTTACATGGTCTATCCATATAATCTTCAGTATTCTCATCTTGTTTTAATTATTTATCGTCCATGTTTCATTTCTGTACATGGCTACGTCCCACACAAATACTTTCAGAAAAGACTTCCTGATACTTAAATCTGTACTCGACTTTAACGGATTTCTCTTCTTCAGAAACGCTTTTTTTGCCATTGGCAGTCTACATTTTACATCCATAGGTTAAAGTTTTAAAATGAAAACTATTTTGTAAACGAAAGGAAGTCATAATTTCAAAAAGTTACGCGTAGCGTAGAAGTCCCGTAAATGGAAAGTCACCGGTTCGAATCTCAATAGTTTCAACATTTTTTCCCTTGTATTACGATTATATACTTATTACCAGACAGAAATGTTGTACCTTGATGTACACGGCGCTCCTCATCCGCCTCTGAATTCCGCGGCAGCCGCGTCCAGTCCTAGCTGAGCGGTAGAGCCCAGCGACCAGGTGGGTGAAACTCATGAAGGGACCTCCGGTAACTCGACCTTGGTACGCTGCGAGGCTACTTGTAGCCCTGGAAGTTCATGTCGGTTTCTCATTGTGCGATTTAAAGTCTTTCACATTTGTTTTGGTTTCATTGGTCCCTCGCACTATGTTCCTGATTACGAGTTCTTGTGTGCATTACAGTCTTAGAATTGCAGTCTAAATATTTTGCTCGTATTAGACTTGATTTTTGCTCTCATCCGTAATATTGGTTGGACTAAATCCTTCCGTATTTTTTCTGTTTCATATAAAACACAAGCTGGTTTCATAGTCTGGTGTTTTGTGGACTTTTATATCTATATTTTTTACTGCTCACGAATCCGTGTGTGAACTGCTCTGTATGTACCAGTATATTGTTTGTGTACTACTTTATTTTTGATCGCATCCATTTTTCGAACTTTCTCGCATTTGACCCCATAAAACGATTTGGTTCCGTTTGCAGCCATCTACGATCTTGTTATTTCGTGGCCTATGCGTGGTTGGCACACGTGTAGCTATCGTTCACGCTTCCACGAGATGCTGCCCTGTAGCGGCTGCAGCTTGAGCGCCATACATTTAGAATCAAAGCGCTTAGATGTGCCATCTTTTTATGCAGTGTACGATTGTCTTTGTTTTCAAATTTTGGTTGAATTTGTCTTTATGAGGCACATTTTTCGCATGGATTAGGTTCAGAAAACTGTCCTGTTCAAATGTATACGATTTGTGTTGCGGTAATCAAATTCATGTACCTATTTTCATAATTATTGTGGTGGTTTCTTTTGAAACCAATGCAGCTCTAAGGGCAAAATGAGTAGCCGTCACAGGTTGTTGTCTTTCCAATTTCACGAGATGAACTCTCGCAGAATAAAGGAAGTAGAAATTGTGGCGAGTGGAAGTGATTTCTTTTGATGTCGACTCAGATTGACAATAGCAGTGAAAGTGGTGATAATGTGTTAGCTGAAGAAAGTTTTCGACCAAAAAAAATTCACTGTTGTCTTGCATCATAATTTCGGAGAGTGAGAACAAATAACCATTAGAAAAAAAAAAGTTGGAACTGTTGATCCAGTTGAAAAACATGCAACAAAAGCAAAGCATCTACCAACACACGGCACCTCAAGGCTCTGTGTGCACTGTAGCACAAAAGGTGAACCTCACAGAAGGCGATGGAAGGGTGCTCTCTGTCAGGTAGCTATATACCTAACTCCAGAAAGGAACTGCATTTTACCTTATCACCAAAAGTAAGAACGTTTCCATGCACAGCAGCTCCATTTGAAATCACTCCCTATGTGTTTGATTTTGTATGTAACGTTTGTTTTCCACTTTGTTCTGTCACAACGCATTTCTAATGAGCCAATAAAAACAAGAAAATTAAAAAAAATAATTTTCAGTACCTCGAGTCTGAAAGGGTTAATGGAAAACTCAATGCCAGTAGCTTTTGACAGATTTGGTAATCAATTTTGTAACATCTTGTTACGGAATGAATACTGCTTTGATGGTGTTACTTCATGCCACTGTGTATGCTTTGTAGTATTAGTCACATATTCTGTCCGAAGATACTAACATGGGGCTCTCTCCATTAAATGCGCGGTATTACGAAAACGGATGCGAACAAAAATACAGTATAAAGCAATGCAATAGATCTGGCAGTTTAGACACAGATTCTTAGCCAGGAGCAAATGTGCCTGAGCCCACAAAACACAATACAAGTATCTTCTGTTTTATATGGAACAAAAATAAATATGCAGTCATTTACTCCACACAATACTACGTTCGGGAGCCAAAATCAAGCAGAATACGAACAGTACACTTACAGTGCAATTTAAAGAGTGCAGTACCCACAAGCAATCGTAAACAGGAACGCAACGCGATGAATCAGCTTATATTTAGTGTCATGTCCCATTGTTTTTAGAATTTTTCATGTGGAAAAACGCAGTTATTTCCACTTAATAATGACCACGCCGTAGCAATTGCAATATTGAGTTTTACAAATAAATCAGTATATAGTCACAGACGCCCACAACGTCATTTATAAAATTTTTCATGGCTTCCCGGCTATCAGGAGTTAATCTTAGTATTTCAGTGAGTAATCTCGATTCTTTACTTTGCAAGGTCGCAAAAACATTTCTGTTTCTATGCTCACGTTTTACTACTAGACTATGAGGCCTTCCAATGAAGAATAAATGAAAAATATTGTTATGTAAATTGTGTACTTATAGATAAAAATACGGGTTTTCATGCTGTGTTATCTCGTATTGAAAGTTCATTGCCAGGACACTTGGAACGCTGCTATCGTTCTCTGTTTCTGCAGAACGTTTTTTTTTACCTTTTTTAATTTTTTACCAGGCGCTGAAGGAAACCTCTGACCAGCTGTCGTCCCTAATGAAAAGTTCGTGTTCCCTTATTTTGTTTCTTTTTCACTTTGGCGTTCAGCCTAATACGGTTGGATATGCCTTTTTTAAAGTGTGCCAACTGGAGGCAATCCCTGAGCTCATTGTATAAAAAATCTCACTACGTATTATGTTAAGTTCTTTGTTCTAATAAAGATTGTTAAGGAAAACCCACCTAATCAGACAGCTATTCCGCTCTCCTTTCGCCCTGTTACCAATGCTAAATCACAATAATTATCGAATTATATTCATTTAAAAACATAACATCTATTTATTTTTAATTACTTGTATCTTAAAATAAATTAAAATTTAGACAAACATACAAGATAGCTTATTGTTAAATAAAAACAACGTACATCAGCAATATTATTCAGTCTCAAGAAACATAAATTGTATTTTATTTTCTATACAGGTTCCTCGGTGTACGACTGACGACATCATCATCAAATCAGCTTGGTGGTAGATGAAGTTTCGGCAGTATGGAATCCCATTTACTTTTGTGGGGAAAGAGAAATTCGGCCATGAACTGCAATCGGGCACTGAAATAAATACAATGACGACAAGTGAAAATTTGTGCTGGGCCGTGTCTCGAACCCGGATTTCCTAACGGCAGCTATCACTTTAACAACTTTGGATGACCCAGCACGCTTCGCATCCAACCACCCATGTACTGCTTCCAGAGGATTGCATCCTTCATCGGGCCAAACAATGAACTATGCGGGATCCGGGCTGTAGTGCGGATGAGGAAGAACGGGCCAGTGAAGCTTTGTGAGTTCCTCTCGGGTGTGCAGACCTATGTGAGGCCTTGCGTTGTCATGGAGTTGGATCACGTCGTATGAGAGTGTCCGCATGTCCCAACATTGCAGGAGTCACAGCTGTATGCGAGCGGCCTGCACACGGAAAGTCGGATAGGTTTGCACAACTTTGTTGCGATGATGACAGACGCCTCGCCCAACAATTCACCGTATGTTTGTTCACTGCCAGGTCTCTGTACACCTTCTGCAAGCGCCTATGAGTATATGCGATGCTCTGGTTTACCGGCAAAAGAAACTCAATGGCAACGCTCTACTTTGAACCCACGTCCGTTACAGACGCCATTTTGAAGACTGCATATAGAAACTTCACCCACCGAAACTTTATGAAACTATAGGGGCTGAAGCTGGAATATTAAAAGATGTCCCACTAAATACCGCATTTTTTTCAGCGGAACTGATCCAGGAAAAAAAGGATTCCATTGCTTATTGAGCGCCCCTCCTATCTTACTGGGCGGCTACCTCGGAACCCAGGACGATGTGCCGGTTGCCTATCTAACGGCTTCCAGGCGCAACAAAAGTTTGATTTTAAATACTTTGCGTAATTATGGCCCGAATTTAAAAATTAATAATTCTGTTATAGAGTACTCATTAAGAGGCATAATCTTAACCCTCAAACAGAGATATGACTCCTTTTATCATAAATGGTGTTGTTGGGTCTAAAATAATACCGCTTTGTTTTAGCAACGAAAAGTAATTTATTTTGCTTTCATTACAACTATTTATTCAGAAATTGTATATTTGTGCATGTTGTATTACAAAGCAGAAAAGCAGTTACACACAAAGAATTCAAAATAAATGACAAAAGGAAAGTAAGTTTACGTAACCCTGAACAACACTGTAGTGAAATGAAACATAAAAACTCAGGATGTGTACTTCACATATGAATTGATACACAATTATTTTTACAGATGTTCATTGTTCACCCAAGTTCTTTCACAGTCTTTATACAGGGTGAAAATTATTGAACTATATGAAAAAAATGTAAATTAGTTACAAACTACGGCGTGCAAATACCTTACTCAACATGAAAAAGTCACTACAGATATTAGGATTTAGGTTAAGACATGACATCATTGGCGATGATGTGACATAGACGAATAGCGAAATTCTGCATGCTCCGTTGAAGTGTCGGAATATAAATGCTGTCGATAACCTCCTGAGTGGCTGTTTTCAGCTCAACAATGATTTTGGGGTTG
This sequence comes from Schistocerca nitens, assembly GCF_023898315.1. Classification (NCBI taxonomy): domain Eukaryota; kingdom Metazoa; phylum Arthropoda; class Insecta; order Orthoptera; family Acrididae; genus Schistocerca; species Schistocerca nitens. The sequence continues at coordinate 132,623,152 of NC_064614.1, read as the reverse complement.
ACTTTAATACAGCCCCACATAAAGGAGTAGCATTTGTTCAGATCGGGATAATATGGCGGCCAATCGCCATAACGCGATCCCCAAATTCCTCCTCTAGGACATCAAACACTCTCCTGCTTCGATTGGATCGAGCTACGTCATGACGAAATCAGGGTCACTTTGGATAAAAGGTTGAAATCATCCTCCATAATATTTACGTACCGTTGGATAGTCACAGTGCCATCAAGGAATATCGCACCGGTTATTCCGTGACTGGACATTACACACCGCACAGTCACCCATTCAGAGTGAAGAGGCTTCTCCATTGCGAGATGTGGATTCTCAGACCCCCAAACGTGGCAATTTTGCTTATTGATGAGCCCATCCAAATGAAAGTGGGCTTCGTCGCCAAACCAAATGATATTCACACACTAATTCCCATCAGACACGCGGCCGGCCGTGCAGTTTGAACATCCTAGAGCAAACCGTTCAGAAGTTATGATGATTTTATTTCATATAGTTCAATAATAGTCACCCTGTATCTAGTGTCCATTATTCTCATTGTTTGCAGCTTTACCTAATTCCTGCAAGAGATTGAATGAAGAGTGCACCCATAATGAAACTATGAATATTTGCCGTCAAGGCGCATTGGTCTAGATGTGTGGTGTCTGTCCTTTCGGATAAATGCGATAGAATACACAATACGAACAATACGAGACTGGAATAGAAGGGAGAACCGATAGAGGTACTCAAGGTACCCTCCGCCACATACCGTCAGGTGGCTTGCGGAGAATGGATGTAGATGTAGATGTAGATACATGAAAATAAAATTTACTCTTGTTTTTTATCTCCAAACTATAGTCATTTTTAGCTCTCAAATACAATTTACCATGAACTTGAGCTATTTGGCTATCTCCTAATAAAATTTAAAAATCTGAGCACCAAAACAAGTTAAAAAAAAGGTTGCACTTGGAGGCTGATATCTAATAGTCGGGAAATATGCAATAGGGTTTAAAAAACGTAGACAACCACCAAAATTTGGGGAAAAACATATTTTAGGTACACAAAATACAAATTTGAGCTTGATCTTAATATAAACTGTCGAAAGAATTACTTATCAGTAAGAAAAAACAATTACTTGATTCGATACCAATGTCTTCTATTAACTTTAGAATTGAGTTCAGAAAAAATTGTTTGTTTATGTAATAAAGATGAGTTCTTTTATGTTTGTCTGTTTGCATGAGTTGCAAATACGATCTTCGTTCTCAACGTCTGCACAGACAATATGGGTTTCGTGGAATACCAAGTATTCCGTATTGCCTGACACGTATCGCGGACTTTAAAACATAACAACAGAACTAGCTATATCAATAGCCAAAACCCGAGCAATACATAACGATCTACAACTTTTTACTTAATAAAATAAATAGTTGTAATCATTAGTGAACATTGTCGCTAATTATTGCATGTATTTGAAAACTAAACTCCAAAGAGTTTGTAAAACTACGAAAACAATTTTCCTCCTGTCTGCAGACGAAATGGACTCGCTACAGTGTATCAGGGTAACATCTGGAAGTAGATCAACCACCTCGTGCTTGGGAGCACAACTCGACGGATGAGGAGAGATGGGTTCTATATTGCCCGACTGTTCCATAATACTCGAAGTAGGTTCAAAATTCCCGTAGAGCAATTTGTACAGAAATTTAAAGGTCATCTTGCCATGACCCTAGGCGCCACGGCAGTGCCGATAGCGAGCCGTGAGCACAGTGTGCTGGAAAACCGATCAGTGCAGCAGAACGGAATATCGCCTGGAGCTGCGCCTGACTTTTGACTCTGCAGAGCGGCCGGGCCCGTTCTCCGACTGTAGTGAAATCGATAAGCTTTAATTAAATCTGCCAGTCAGGGTGGAAGGGTGATTATTTGTCTTGAAAGGTACAATCAGTGGCGGGGCCTTAATACGGGCTGCGCTTTGCCCGCCCTCCACCCCCCTCAGCCGCCGCGCCGTCTGCTGTGGGGGTCGCGCCACTGGAGCAGCTGCAGCCAGGGTGGCAAGGGGGTGGGGGGTGAGGTGGGGGGCCGCCGTTAATCACCGCCCTCTGCCGGGAAGCGCGCGAACCAGCTCAGGGGGCGCTGCGCTGCTTGCGGCAGAGTTTCGACAGCTGCCTGCGATTTGCGTGTGCCAGATTCCTGCCACAAGTCATTCCTCTCTAGCTAATTACCTCTGGCTGCACAACGCAGTGTAGCTAGTGTACAGATTGGAATTCGAGGTACAACATGGATCATACGGAGCTGCACTTGTCACGGTTGTAGTCTTCCCTCAAAACAATTGTTTAATGCAGCTTTTGTGAAGAGCCAAAGAAATTTATACACCTGCCTAATAGCGTGTAGGGCCCCCCGCGAACACGCAGTTCTGCAACACGATGTGGTACAGACTCAACTAGTCTGAAGAAGTGCTGGAGGGAAATGACACCATGAATCCTGCAGGGCTGTCCATGAATTCGTAAGAGTGGGAGTGAGTGGAGATCTTTTCGGAACAGCACGTTGCAAGGCATCCCAGATGTTCCACATAATGTTCGTGTCTGGGGAGTGTAGTGGACAGTGGAAGTGTTTAAACTCAGAAGAGTGTTCCTGGAGCCACTCTGTAGCAATTTTGGACGTGTGCAGTGTAGCATTGTCCTGCTGGAATTGCCCAAGTCCGTCGGAATGCACAATGGACATGAACGGATACAGGTGATGAGAAAGGGTGTTTATGTATGTGTCACCCATCAGAGCATATCTAGATGTATCAGGGATCCCATAGCATTCCTAATGCACGTGCCCCACACCATTACAGAGCCTCCAGCGGCTCGAACAGTCCCCTGCTGACATGCAGCGTCCATGGGTTCATGAGGTTCTCTCCATATCCATAGACGTCCACCCGCTCGGTACCATTAGAAACGAGACTCATCCGACTAGGCAACATGTTTCCTCTCATCAACAGCTCAATGTCGGTGCTGATGGCCCCAGGTGAGGAGTAAAACTTTGTGTCGTGCAGCCATCAAGGTTACATGAGTGGACATTCGGCTCCGAAAGCACATATCAGTGATGTTTCGTTGAATGGTTCGCACGCTGACGCTTGTTGATGGCTCAGCTTTGAAATCTGCAGCAATTTGCGGAAGGGTTGCACTTCTGTCACGTTTAACGATTCTCTTCAGTCGTCGTTGGTCCCGTTCTTGCAGGATCTTTTTGCGGCCGCAGTGATGTCTGAGATTTGATGTTTTACCTGATTCCTGATATTCACGGTACACTCGTGAAATGGTCTTACGGGAAAATCGCCACTTCAACGCTACCTCGGAGATGCGCCGACTATAACACCACTTTCAAACTCACTGAAATGTTGATGACCTGCCACTGTAGCAGCAGTAACCGATGTAACAACTGCGCCAGACACTTGTTGTCTTATATAGGCGTTGGCGACCGCAGCGCCGTATTTTGCCTGTTTGCATATCTCTGTATTTGAATGCGCATTCCTAAGCCAGTTTCTTTCAGTGTATATATGTTGTCTCTGTGTGTACATGTGATGAATGACCCTTGTGTAGTGTAATTATGAGGTGTTGTATGAAACTGTCTTTTAACCAGATACTGATTAATTATTTTTATTACAGATCCGCTTAAAGTCTTTTAAACTGTAATAATCTTAATTCAGACTTGTTGTACCCATCACTTCGGTGTGCTAAATGGTTGATTATAATTATCTCCTTTTATTGAAGTTGCGTTACCGTGCAGACACGTTATTGCAAGCCAAAGCGAAAACAACATATGAACAAGATCTATTTTGGTCTCAGGGTTTGAAACTTTAGGGCTCTGTGTGCATATTTATTTGTAACAGACTCGTTTATTAATTTTTAATTTCATGAAGCTTGTTTAGTTATAGCTTTCTCAGCAATGGTGCGTACATGAAAGGATAACGTACTCGACATTAGTGTCCAAGTACGACAAAATTTGCATCAGAAAATTAAAATAATGATGGAGATGCTTTAGTACTTTCATAAATGTATAAAATGAGTAAGTACTCTCAATAAGATCTGGGCTAGAAGAGCCGTAATTACCAAAAATAGTTGTACCGTCCATAACGCCGGACGACAATCAGGTGAGATTGTAACTAACAAAAGTTTCAATAACTGCACGATCGGTCACAATTCTCTTATAAATAAAAGATTGTTTCAACAGTCTGAAAACGAGTTAGATAAATTAACAATTATTACACTTGTTACAGACCTCTTAATATGGAACGTATGAGAAGTACCGTATGCTAGGCCGGTGGTACTACTGGAAAAGGTGCAATGTCTTCTCTTTTATCAGACAAATGAAAGTTAAGTGAGTGTATAGTAGCTTCATTAATCACACAGGTAATAAATCAGGCTCATTGTCTTTGTCCTTTTCACTCGATGCTCTTCACATGAAAAAAGCCAATGTTTTCACACATTTTACAGAAAAATATTAAGTCCTTCTCTGAAGTATATTCACAGGGTAAGATACGCCTGGAGACGGCACACCCGCCACGCAAGTCCTGTGTTTGCCTCTTCACCTCCGCATAACTACTGCAAACTGCATCCATTACAACGTGTTTACTACATACAGATCTCCGTTTGCCTATACAACTTTTATTCCCAAATTTCTCTCCACTTACCAAACTGACGATTCTTTAATGTCTCTGGATGTGACGTATCAACTAATCATATGTTTTAATCGTGCGTTCTCTTACATTTCTTGTTCTCCCCAGTGAAACTCAGTACCACTATGTTAGTTGTCTGAATCTGTCCTCTTTTTGTCTGAACTGTTTATCATCCACGTTTCACTTCTGGGGTACATATACACTACAAATGCCTACAGTATAGACATTCTGAGGCTTAAATTTTTATCAGATATAAACAAATTTCTCTTCTTTAGATAAGTTTTCTTTTTCTGTTTGCCTACTATGTAATGTTCATTTCGGTAGTTATCAGTTATGTTGCTGCGGAAATAGTAAAACTTGTCACAGAGTCATTGTGAATCGCAGAGACGTATAGTTGAACAATGAGAGGACACGGATTTAGGGAAGTGGAAGATACTGAAGGCTTACTGAATTTCAAGAGAAACTTCTAAAAACATTTGTTTGTCATCAGTAGCCCAAACGTGGATCAAATATTGATGCAAAGTTGTACCGCGTTCCATACTACTACTTAATTCTTAGCAAAACCGTTAGTTCTCGGAAATATTGTCTACACAAGAGATCTTTTCAGTTCTATGTAGAAAAACACTTAATAAAAATTACAACTTCAGAAAATAAAACCGTCATATGCTGTTAAATGTCTTACTAGGCTTTTACGAATCACACTGAGATTCGAACAGATAGTGTCTAAGCACACTAGTCTCACAATAATGCTCAAAATTTATAAAACATTTCTTAGGTTACTAAAAAAATGTGTCCAATATTTTGGGAGGTGGTAATACTTACCAACACAAGAAAGAAATGGGCTCTAAAATGCATACCTTAAGAGCTATGGGCACTTGTTCAGCTTCGATACTATGAAAGACATCGCTTATATTGCAAGCTCTTTGCTTTCCATATTTTGAGAAGAGGTAGTGTGGACTAAAACAAATAAAAAATGTGCACTAAACATGGGCTCTGAAATGCATGTCTTAAGAGCTATGAACACTTTTTTGATACTGTGAAACACGTCTATTCTACTCAACAACCGTATGGTTACTCTATTTAGATACCCTTGCTTCAGAATAGTAGTTATAAAACGTAATTTACTTTTATAAGGGCGAGCAAAAAGTTTTCGTTCGATGTCCGTTCCGTCCAGAAGCGGTAAGCCAATCGGACAAAATCGCAGTGAGCATTGAGGCAATCATCCGACCGACGCACGAATCTACCCGTTTGGTAAAACACCGTGATCCGATACGTGAAGAAGTACGTAACTTCCTCTTTGCACATGCTTGTCCGACAGGAATCGTGGACCCTTCAAAGCCCTGTAGGCATAGTTCACCTTCCTTCATTTACCGCACGCGCTTCAGAACGACACGAATGCCACACTGATCGCTTGACTGCAGTCTGTGCCTACAATGAGGTGATAGAAGTCGTGGGATATCGATTTGCATGTATACAGATGGTGGTAGTATCGTGAACATAAGGTATAAGATCTTCGTACATTCATATTTAAACTGGATGAAGGTGGGACACAGCTAGTATAATTTTTATTAAAAATGAAGTTCCTCCAGCTGTACTTAAGATTTTATATTTACTTCGCTACTAGTTTCGAGCTTGCGTCAACGCCATCTTCATGCCCGTACACTTTGATAAAATCAGTTGTGTGTGGCTCAGTCTAGAAGTCTGCGGGGTGAGACCAACGTGTGCTATGGGAGCACGTGTTGGTCTCACCGCGGACTTCTAGACTGAGCCACACACGACTGATTTCATCAGTGTACGGACCTGAAGATGGCGTTGACGCAAGCTCGAAACTAGTAGCGAAGTAAATATAAAATCTTAAGTACAGCTGGAGGAATTTCATTTTTAATAATAAAAAAGGTATAAAATGACAGTGCTTGGGCGAAGCTGTCATTTGGACTCAGGTGATGCCTGTGAAAAGGTTTCTGAGGTGGTTGCAGCCACACGAGGGGAATTAACGGACTTTGGTATTCCATCAAGGAAAGTTGGGCAGCACCCGGGCACGAAGTACTTGAATAACAATAATAACAAAACCAGTGGCCGTATTTGAATCCAATGTCGGACATGGACATTAGAGGAACCACAAGGGAAAGGACTACAGAAGTTTTGTGGCATGATGTTAGACAAGAGTCCCAAAAAGAATAAACGGCGTTGGATTCAAATACAGCCGATCCTGTTGTTATCATTATTGAAGGAATTAACAGACTTTGAAGGCGGAATTGGAGCTAGACGCATGGGACATTCCATTTCCGAAATCGTTAGGGAGAGCAATATTCCGAGATCCACAGTGTCAAGAGCGAGCGAATAATGTCACATTTCAGGCATTACCTCTCACCACGGACAACGTGGTGGCTGACGGCTTTCACATAACGACCGGCAGCAGCGGCGTTTACGTGGAGTTGTTAGTGCTAACAGACAAGCAACAGTATGTGAAATACGCACAGAGAAATCAGACTGGGACGTCTGACGAACTTATCCGTTAAGGCAGTGTGGAGAAATTTCACACCAATGGGCTATGGCAGCAGACGACCGACACGAACGCCTTTGCTGACAACACGATACCACCTGCACCGCCTCTCCTACGCTTGTGACCACATCGGTTGGACCCTAGACGACTGGAAAACTGTGGCCCGGTCAGATGAGTCCCAATTGCAGCTGGTAACAGCTGACGGTAGGGTTCGAGAGTGGCGCAGACACCACGAAGCCATGGACACAAGTTGTCAACAAGCACTGTCATGGTGGCTCCAAACCGGTATGGGCTGCGTTTACGCGCAGTGAACTGGGTCCTCTGACTGGAAGAGTTATGTTCGACTATCTGGATACCATTTGCAGCTATTTGTGTCGTTCAAGCTTCCCAACAAAGATGGAAATTTTATGGATGACAGTATCTCATGCCACCAGACCACAGCTGTTCGCGATTGGTTTGAAGAACATTCTGGACAGTTGGAGCGAATGATTTGGCGACCTAGATCGCCCAATATGAATACCGTCGAACATTTGTGGGACATAATCGAGAGTTTATTTTGTACACAAAATCCTGCACCAGCAACACTTCTGCAATTACGGTCAGCTATATAGAGACAGCATGGCTCAGTATTTCTGCCGGGCGACTTCCAACGGCTTTTGGAGTCTATGCCACGTCGAATTGTTTCACTAAACCGGGGAAGAGGAAGTCCGACACGATGTTGGGATGTATATTATGACTTTTGTCCCGTCGCTGTGTATACCCGCATCGGAGTGGCGCTACGTTCCATATGCAGTTCAACAATTCCCTCAGACGGAAATTATTTGATCGCTCCCTCTATTAATGGATTCTTCTGGCGCTTCTCGGAAGAACAATTTCAAGTTATGAATGGAAAATACAAGAAATGTTCTCGAGTGTCTGTTGTTCCTGATAACTATTTTCGGTCGTTTACAACGATACTGTAAACTGTGTGTTGAGGTAAAAAACAATGCACTGTTTCATGTATCTTCTGTCGCTCCTTACTTGCGAAACAAAACTTTGTTATTTTCTTAGGAGATGAACTCAGTCTTTGCGACTAAATGAAGGGCTGTTTGTTCGATTATCAGATACCCTTCACTTCTTCTACCTTGAAGCATCATCAACAGCCAATATTGCTTATTTTGTTTCGTAGTTTATGTACATAGTAAATACGTGATGAAATACTTCTGAATATGTTTCTAGATTACGCTCTTTTGGCAATTTTGGTTGAAAACAACATTTTGGTGCCCTAGATAGTCTAGGTTTTTAACCGTTTTTCACCCTCAGTTTTGAAGAACTGTGATAAAAATCGACAAGTATAATTATTGGAAAACATGTGGTGTGTGACGGGCTCAGGCGTTTTGTTTTCCTACTTAGTAATTACGTTTTAATTGAGCGCGGTTATCGCACATCGGGGAGCACCGTTACGTGCAGTAACCGGTAGCGTAGAGGATCGGTTAATTACACCACGAACGAAAACAAGTGACCTGTCGGCTACCCACAATGTTGAATAGAATTTGAAGGACTTTTAATTAATTCCCTGGCATGCCTATGATAAACAGTGAAGGGCATACGTGCCGTCATTGTTGCAATTACAACACGTGTGGTGCCTAAGAGGAGCCTAACTGGGTAACAGCATCGCACTCAATCATTCAGAAAATGCCGTTACAGTCGTACTCTCAAGCATACTACAACAAAAAATACATAATACAGTGTTTAATGAGCGTAATAAGAGCGACAGAATAACAATGATAATAATTATAATTGTCTTTTAATGTACTGCAGGTATGAAAGCTAGCAGTTACAGTGACTTGCTAACTTAGCGCACGCTGTTTCGCTCTCCTAGACCGTGTACACTGCAGAGATTTTCTTTTCTTTTTCTTAATTCGAGTTTTTATGCTGATCACAAATTGTAACACCTTCTTAGCTTGTCACGCTAATTAAGGCCACAGAAGCATGGTCTTTCCCGAATGTACCTCTGATCAAAAAGCAATATTGTGATAGCTGGAGTGCAAAGATTTTGTTAATCGTGCTTTTTTGCGTTCTTGTGGTAATATTTCATAGAAACTTTTATCGTCTAACACATATTTTTTTACATGTAACCATTAAGACAAATAATAATTTTCATAGATTTTGCTTTCAATTTTTTTTTAATGTAACGAAATATTTTCTTAAAAATTTTCATCCCCCATTTCACCCCCTTCTTAAATAAAGTGATGATTCAGAGGCTCTCTTTATCAGGATACAGACTAGCTGGCTGTTTTTTCCAGAAGCTCTTTGTGGTGTGTGTGTGTGTGTGTGTGTGTGTGTGTGTGTGTGTGTGTGTGTGTGTGTGTGTGTGTGTGTGTGTGTGTGTGTGTGTGTGTGTTGGGGGGGGGGGGGGGGAGTGGCTATCGGTAGTACATTTGAGTCCATTAATGTTTCAAAGCACTGCACGAACAGTTATTTGGGTATGGTTGAATTTAGTGGAAGTAAACTTCTAATTGTTGTTACTTATAGGTCTCCTGACTCTGATTTCAAAACATTCCTGCTCAATATATGACGGTAGTATCTGTTCCCGAAAGAACAGTTATCGTGGATGACCATGCAGCTTTGCTAGAAATGAAATGATAATTAAATAGACACCCTAGCTGCAAGCAGGCGTTGATACACTTCATTGGGGACATGTTAAAAATGTGTGCCCCGATCGGGACTCGAACCCGTGATCTCCTGCTTACATGGCAGACGCTCTATCCATCTGAGCCACCGCGGGCACAGAGGATAGTGCGTCTGCAGGGACTTATCCCTTGCACGCTCCCCGTGAGATCCACATTCCCAACATGTCCACAACACTACATTCGTAGTGCGCCTAATAGATGTTTGCCCATCATACTCATTACTCGTGGCAGATTAATCTACCAAGTCCCGTACGAGTTGGGGCATAGCGTGTGCGTTCGCACAAGAAGGTCAAAGGCCGGGAACCCATATTTTTTTAACTATATATATGACGGTAGTATCTGCAAAGCATTTCTAGCAAAGCTGCATGGTCATCCACGGTAACTGTTCTTTCGGGAACAGATACTACCGTCATATATATAGTTAAAAAATATGGGTTCCCGGCCTTTGACCTTCTTGTGCGAACGCACACGCTATGCCCCAACTCGTACGGGACTTGGTAGATTAATCTGCCACGAGTAATGAGTATGATGGGCAAACATCTATTAGGCGCACTACGAAATGTAGTGTTGTGGACATGTTGGGAATGTGGATCTCACGGGGAGCGTGCAAGGGATAAGTCCCTGCAGACGCACTATCCTCTGTGCCTGCGGTGGCTCAGATTAGGCCGGCCGAAATGGCCGTGCGGTTAAAGGCGCTGCAGTCTGGAACCGCAAGACCGCTACGGTCGCAGGTTCGAATCCTGCCTCGGGCATGGATGTTTGTGATGTCCTTAGGTTAGTTAGGTTTAACTAGTTCTAAGTTCTAGGGGACTAATGACCTCAGCAGTTGAGTCCCATAGTGCTCAGAGCCATTTGAACCATTTTTAAATTCGATCCTCGAACTCGAACACGTTGCTTGGTTGCCCTACCCGTCGTCCCGCTCCTGCAGCGGTTCATTAAAAAAAAAAAAAAAAAAAAAAAGATGGATAGAGCGTCTGCCATGTAAGCAGGAGATCCCGGGTTCGAGTCCCGGTCGGGGCACACATTTTCAACATGTCCCCAATGAAGTGTATCAACGCCTGCTTGCAGCTAGGGTGTCTAATTATCATTCCTGCTCAAGCTAGAGAGGGTTCTTCGTTCACTTAAAAGAACTACAAAAATTAGTTGTATGTGGTATCTTCAATATTAATTGTGTAGGTGAATGTGCAAGAAAGAAGATGCTGGTAGATCTCCTTAAATCATCTCATCCTATGGAAACCGTATTTTTTCCAACGAGAGTGCAGGGGAACAGTTGCACAACCAACGACAACATTTCTGTTCATTCTTCATGTCTAGATGGGCATTCTACTCGTATTTGTAAAAAGGTGAATGGCTTTTCGGGCCAAGATGCAGAAATTTTAACGCTAAAAGGTAAGTGGGCTATCGTTTCTGAATAATTTGTAATTACATTTAACAAATAACTAAGCTGGTCGTAGGCTATGTTCTAAAAATGAACAGCATAGAGACAGAGGCGATGACATTTTCTACAGGACCCTATCATCATTTTGCAGGACAATGCTCAAGCACGTACAGTGCAAGCTGTTACTAATTTGTTTTAGCTATGTGCTATAACACCTACTGCACTCCCCTGGCTTAAGCCCTCGTTAGTTCAACTCGATTTCAAAATTGAAGGAAACACTTCTCGGCATTCGCTTCAGAACTGTACAAATTCGTCGGGCAATAGAACGCGCCGCTAGAACTATCAACACAACTGGCACTGCTTAGAGTATCCTACGACATCCAAATCGCTGGCAACGGGTTATACAAAATGCTGGTGACTACTATGAAGGTCAGTAAAACTTTGAAACACGTATCTGTTTTGTACGAGCATTAAATAAATAGTTGCCACTATTAAATTTCCATCCCTATTATTTACGTTCAGAGTGAACTGTGCCTGCACCGTTCATCGCATCATCTGCGAACAGCCTTAAAGAGCTTCCTATGCATTTTTCTTCATCATTTATGTACATTGTAAACAATAACGGTACTGTCACACTTCACTGGGGTACTCCAGAATTTATCTTAACATCTATTGATTTTGTTCCGTTATCTGCAAGGAAGTCTTGTTTCCAGTCGTAAATTTGGTCCGCCACTTGGTAAGCTCGAAATTTTTTCACTAAACGGCGGTCCGGGTCGGAGTCAAAAGCCTTCCTGATATCAAGGAACACGGCATCAACCTGACGACGTCGTCTACAGCGCAATGGATTTCATGGAAGAACAGAGCGAGCTGAGTTTCGAAGTATCTCTGTTTTCGGAATCCATGTCGATTTTTTGTAGAGGAGATTTTCGTTGTCAAAAACCGTCAGAATACTTGAACATAAAACAAGTTCCATAATTCTACGAAACATTAAAGTCAGCGATATAGGGCTATACTTATGAGTATCTATCCTACGAGACTTCTTGAAAACGGGAATGACCTGCGCTTTCTTCCAGACGCTAGGTACCTTTCGTTGCCCAAACTCCTAGAAGGGGAGGAAGTTCCTTCGCATAATCTTCTTAGAATCTTATAGCGACCTGAGTCAGTTCGCTCGGTAGACATGTTCGTTTGCAGTTGCTGGTTTCACATTGCTCCACGATATATTTGTTCACGACAAGAAGCACATCAACTATGGTACACGGATTGGAGAACCAGCTCGATATTGGAACCAGTCCACCCGGTAAGGCTGCCTTTCCATGGACACTGTTTTCATATTCTTCCATGATATTTTATTTCACGATGACAGGCACAGCGACGTGTTGGAATTTTATTTCTTGAGTCCACGTTGTGTCTCGAAAAGAGTACCGTTAATAGAACTGTCTATGCAGTATTCGAATGTCGCAGACTTTAAAATATTACGTGGAAAATCTAGGACGCTTAACATTTAATACCACCTTGTCCATTATTTTTACAGTCCATAGTGTACCGGAAAACAGCCTATATGCTCGCAGTCACAAATTAGTCAGCCATGCCCGTTCACAGGCCATGAACCAACCTTCCACAATTGCCGTCCTTTAATTGTTATATCAAAACTCGCTCTTAATCGATACACATCTAAACTCTCACTCTCGAAGATTATTATCGCCACTCAATCTTGCTAAACGTGTTCGATTTAGATACATACAAATGATTTTAAAGTCAACAAAAGTTAAAAAATTAAAAATACTATTCATATGCTATTCAGTATCTAAAAATAACAGAGGGTATATGTCGGGAGACGCATTATGTTAAAGGCAATATTAATGGCATGTCTATACAGGTTCATAGTATTATCTTCATAAATTGTGGAACAGTTATTTCCTTAGCCACCTCAAGCTTGGAAACAATCTATAGTGAAGTAGTTGTGACGACTCATCGTAAAGAATATGTGACATTACGGTAGGAATATTATTGTCCAATGAAAATTCGTCTGCATTCAACTACGGCAGTAAAAATAGGCAGTCGCCGAGCAGTAAACTGATCAGTTTAGATTCGGGATTCACAGTACTGTTAATACTTTTCGTCTTTATGTATTTTTGTTATCGATTAGGGAATTCCTTTAGCGCTTATATTTCTGTTACTGCTTTAGATTCATTTGTCATTAGAAGAGGAAGAGAAAGATTGTAAGAAAACGATAAAGAAGTAAGGAAACGTTCCGGGATTAGTGGCAATATTAGCAAGAATTTATATGGCATTGTAGATAATTCACGTTTATGAGATAATTGCAAAGAAACAAATAAAGAGATAAGATAACCTTTGGGAATCGCCTGCGTTATTTAATAGCACTGTTTAATATTCCTGCTGGAGTTTTACTAATCCCAGACTCCTAGTGTAGCTATGCAGTTTTATCACGTCTGTCCATTGGAAATCAAATCATACTGTCTACATCTACATGGATACTCTGCAAAACACACGTAAGTGTCTGGCAGAAGGTTCATCGAACCACCTTCACAATAATTCTGTATTATTCCACTAACAGCGCGTGGAAAAACAAACACCTATATCTTTCCGTGCGAGCTCTGATTTCCCTTATTTTATTATGACGATCCTTTCTCCCTATGTAGGTCGGCGTCAACAAAATGTTTTCGCATTCAGAGGAAAAAGTTGGTAACTGAAACTTCGTGAGAAGATTCCGCCGCAACGAAAAACGCCTTTATTTTATTTGATCCACTCCAAATCCTGTGTCATATCCGTGACACTCTCTCCTCTATTTCGCGATAATACAAAACGTGCTGCTCTTCTTTGAACTTTCTCGATGTTCTCCGTTAATCTTATGTGGTAGGGATCCCAGACCGCTGCGCAGTGCTCCAAAAAGAGGACGGACAAGCGTAGTGTAGGCAGTCTTTATAGCAGAACTGTTACATTTTCTAAGTGTTCTCTCAATAAAACGCAGTCTTTGGTTAGCCTTTCTTCAGATAAAGCACGGTTTAAACAGAGTTTGAAATACTTTTTGATTGGCAACTCCTTCTACTCCATAGATGAATATCTTAACAGAGACTGTTAAGTCAGCTTAAGCAAAAATATCTGTCAGATTTCAGTTTTGACATCACATCCTCACAACAGTGAAGATTAGGTATTTTGCGTATGATAAATTTATTAATAGTGGATAACAGTGTTTCATTCTGACAGTGTGTCAATTCTGTAAATATTAGCTGTCCCAGTTTACTGCAATGTATCAGCTTATTTTCGGCAATCTCCTGACAAATGATCAGGATAGTAAGTATTATATTGAAATGTTTTATATTTTTATGTCATACTTTGTGACATGTTCCACACCCACGACAATCATCTCATTTTTGTAATTGTAATTCCAAAGTATTTAGTTGAATTTGCGGCCTTTAGATTGACTAATTCATCGTGTAACCGAAGTTTGATGGACTTCTATTAGCACTCATGTGGATGACCTCAACTTTTCGTTATTCAAGCAACTGCCAATTTTCGCACCATTCAGATATCTTTTCTACCTCGTTTTGCAGTTTGTATTGATCTTCTGATGAGTTTATTAGACGATAAACGACAGCATCATCTGCAAACAACCTGAGACAGCTGCTCAGGTTCTCTCCTAAATCGTTTATGTAGATAAGGAACAGCACAGGGCCTGTTACACAACCTTGGGGAATGCCAGAAATCATTCCTATTTTACTCGATGACTTTCCGTCAATTACTACGAACTGTGACCTCTCTGACAGGAAATCACGAATCTAGTCACATAACTGACACCATATTCCGTAAGGACACTATTTCAATACAAGCCGCTTGTGTGGTACAATGTCGAAAGCCTTTTGGAAATGTAGAAATAAGGAATCAACTTGAAATCCCTTGTCAATAGCACTGAACACTTCGTGTGTGTAAAGATTCAGTTCTGTTTCACAAGAACGATGTTTTGTAAATCCGTGTTGACTGTATGTTAATAGACAGTTTTCTTCGAGGTAATTCAAATGTTTTAACACATTATATGTTCCAAAATCCAGCTGCATATTAACGTTATATGAGCGTATAATTTAGTGGATTACTTATACTACCTTTCTTGAATATTGGTATGACCTGTACAACTTTCCAGTCTTTGGATACGGATCTTTCATCGAGCAAGCGGGTGTATATGATTGTTAAGTATTAATGTACTGCATCAGCATATTCTGAAAGGAACCTAATTGATATACAGTCTGGACCAGAAGACTTACTTTATTAAGTGGTTTAAGTTGCTTCATTACTTTGAGGATATCTGTTTCTAAGTTACTGGTGTGGCCGCAGTTCTTGATTTTAATTCTGGGAAGGAATTTCGGAAGGCTGTGTTTAGTGACTCTGCTTTGGCAGCACTGTCGTCGATAATTAATACGAGAGTTGCCCAGAAAGTAACTAACCGCATCTTTTTCTTCAACAATTCATTACTGAACTTAATGAGAATTACACGCACGAAAGAGTGGTGTTTCATCTACACATCCTACTTTTCCATGTAATCTCCACCCCGTTCTATGGCGTAACCGCATCTTTTTCTTCAACAATTCATTACTGAACATAATGAGAATTACACGCACGAAAGAGTGGTGTTTCATCTACACTTCCTACTTTTCCATGTAATCTCCACCCCGTTCTATGGCCTTCCTCCAGCGTGAAACAAGGGCGTCTGTACCTTGCCGGTACAAATCCTTGTCCTGGTGATGGAGCCAGTGCTTCACTGTGTGTGTTTGCTTTCCTGATTGACAGATGCAGCGCCAACTGCCGAGTCGTAATGCGCCCGTCCTCGCGAATGACAACATCAGCTCGCTGCAACATGTCACGAGTGAGACCCGTGGATGGTCTTCCCGAACGCTGCAAATCGTTGAGCTCCACCGAACCACCATCTGATGACCTCACACTCCGTGCCCAGCGACTAACTGTACTTTTGTCGACAGCAGATGCTCCATAGACTTCGCACGAGCGTTTGTGAATATTCCCCACTTTCTTTCTCTGCAGTGATAAGTTCAATGACGGACGTTGCTTGTAACGTACATCACCTACAGACGCCATTTTGAAACTGTCCTGCAACTACGCTACCTGTCGAAAGTGACAGAAACTTGGCCGCGCTCACTGAGGAGACTTCAAATAACACATGCACAACGTTTTGTATTTGTAACATTGTTTCCGGCTTAGAAAAAAAAAATGTGGTGTGTTACTTTGTGGGCAATTCTCGTATTTCCATTGCTATCCCGCAGAGAAGGCGTTGATTTTGTATTGCTGCCAGCATACTATACATGCGACCAGAATCTCTTTGGATTTTATGTCAGTTTCTAAACAAAGTTTCGTTGTGGAAACTATTAAAGGCTTCCCGCATTGAAGACCCGGCTAAATTCCGTGCTTCTGTAAAAGATCTCCTATCTCGAAATTTTGCGTTCGTTTAAATTTTGCATGCTTTTTTAGTTATATCTGCCACTCTGTTGTGACCAGTTTGGCGTATTAAGGGGGACCAGCTCCGTCGTTTGCCAAAAGAAAAGGTAAACAGTTTGTGTCGTATGAAGAGGAAAGATGAAACTAAATTGCAACGAAGGAAAGATTGTAACTGCAAGGATGATCAGTGAGAGCGCATAAAAACATAGTGATTTCATTGTTTTGCTACCATCTGTAGGTAGCTTAAACCCTAATATGAACTGTCGTACTGATTGACATCAAATGTTACATTACGAAAGCTTCGATGCACTTCAGAGATTGAGAAGCTACATCTAAAATTCTCACGTTGGTGTCAGTGCACTTTGTCTGGGTTAATGACTGCAAAAATTATGCAACAGAGACCTCATATCTGGCACGTCAATGCTGACTAAGCCACCGTTTAATAGCGCCGCAGTTGGCAGCCCTGCCGGCAGATTGGAGTGTAGAATATCTGAAAATCTCCGGTGACAATTTAAAACTGCGTTGAATCCGGTTGGGATTTCCCGCTGCTGCTGCCATCGCATTTTCCGTTCAAATATTGCCCGTTGCTCCATTATTCGGAACACAGTTTTAATTCCCTCACTTCATTTCGGAAAGTTGATTGTCCGCCCCGCGTACAGCTTCAATATCCCGGCGCCCGTTTTAATGCAACGTACATCCAGCCACTCAGAGAAGATAATTTAATTTGCTTCAGTTAACACATGAGGATAAAATCAGGAACAGAAATGTCGTTGCTGTTGTAGAAGAACAAACTTTGCCTGCATCTAAAGCTTGCCAACCAGGTCGTTACGCTACCGAATTAACTTGCTCCTCTCTGGGGTTATTACGAGTGAAATCAAATTAGTCTATGTATCACTCCATACAAGCTACCCGTCAGTATTCTGTTACTTCAAATTTCAAACATTCCTCCAGCTTACATTTTAGCAAGAGTCTGAGAGATATATTTCACAACACACTTTTCGTATAGAAGTATGCATGATTACCTTTTATGTATTACTTGGCGGAGTTCTGAATTTGAATGAATATTTAGTATTTATAATTGTTACTTTCTCTTTACTTCGAAAGCGACGTGGCTGCCTCGAGGACGAAATTTGAAACGCCGATTGTATGATGTTAAAGTAAACAAAGTTCGCGATGTGTTCTCATATGTTTAAAAAAAATCTTTTTTGTACACATTTAGGGTAAGCTTCATTTGAACGACAAAATTGCGTGTACCAAGCAACAACAGATGTACGCAGTCCATGACACTGGTTACAATTTGAAAAGCTATGTTTCTTAAGGTATGAAACAAATTCCGCTTCGGCTTCAGTGAAAAGTGAAGGTAAGACTTACAAAAAAATTTTACGTAGCATGAAAATCATCTCACAGTGTGATGTGAACATTGTGGAGCCTATATGTATCACTGCGATAGTTAATTAACGATTGCCTCTTTATTGCTAAGAAATTTTAGATGAAGGGACGCTTTGGAAGCTATTATTTCGTTTTGGGAAACCCAACATCTGGGCCCGTGCTTAAAAATACCTAAATTTATATTGTATACGCAAGACACAAACGCTTGCCGATATGTTTTGTTATTAATAAGATTCCCCATTGAAACACAAGAAATCAGTATTTAAAAGTAGGGTTCACGTATTGAAATACACTATCTAACAATTCATGAAGACGTAATGGCAAGACGAAATTTTAAAATTCTTCTTACATTCGTTCTATGATTATCTAAAGTCTACATGTAACGTTCTCTGTCCTTCCCATTTGCCTATGTAATATTGTCAGTAAAAATATGTTTTACATAAAGAAGTACTTCGGTAACAACAGAGAAACTCCTGTTCGCAGCTAAAATAGAAATCTGTGCGTCTATGAAGGGTTTAGTATATGCATACGCTTTGGAACGATTTCTCTTCCCTCCCCCCCCCCCTCTCTCTATCTTCTTCTAGGTTGAATGGAATTAACTGGTTTCCTTGCAGTGTAACTATTTTGTACTCTTATAATAACAGTTTCGGCACCAACACTTATAGCAGTCAATTACTTGTGCAGCTCAGTCAACTGTTGGAAATCACGGAACAGTCAGAATAATCTAAAGATGAGACATATGACACCAATATTCGACTACAGTCCGACCCACGAACGATGGTGGTTCGCGCATGTTGAGACACGGACGGGGATTGCATTATTGGCGATTTCAAACGGCAGTTCCCGTACGCGAATACACGTGCTTCCCGCTTGAAGGAAGCGTATAACTAGGAAATTGTTTCTCACTTGCTTCTGCAGAACTTATCGCTTACCACCACTATCAGCAGTGTCAACTCGCAACAAACGGAATAGAAATTCACTAAACAACTGGCTAGAATCACGTTTAATGCTCACGTTAGCCACGGCATTAACAGCAGAGCGCTGACAATTCCACTGAACGCTTTCGGAGAATGCGTGACGTAGGTGCGCAGAACAAGCATAAGCTCGACCGACTTCTTTCGTGACTGCAACTATAATACTGGAGCACGCATGTTTGCCTGCTCACCTATTTGCACTGAGTATCCAAAAGAACTGGCACACCCGCCTAATATCGTGTGGGGCCCACGCTAGCAAGCAAATAGTCGCAACACGACGTGTCATGCACTCGACTAATGTCTAAAGTAGTGCGGTGGGGGGGAGGGGGTCTTCACACCATGAGACCTCCAGGGATGTCCATAAATCCGTAAAAGAGTGCGAGGGGGTGGATATCTCTTCTAAACAGCACGTTGCAAGGCATCCCAAATAGTCTCAATAATGTTCATGTCTGGGGAGGTTGGTGGCCAGCAGAAGTGTTTAAACTTAGAAGAGTGTTGCTGGAAGCAGTCTTTAGCAATTCTGGATGTGTGGGATGTCGCATTGTCCTGCTCGAATTCCCCTAGATCGTCGGAATGCACAATGGACGTGAATGGATGCAGGTGAAAGGACAGGCTACTTACCTAAGTGTCGCCTGTCAGAGTCGTATCTAGACGTATCAGGGGTGCCATATCACTCCATCTGCACACGCCCCACACAATTACAGAGCCTCTATCAACTTGAACAGTCCCCTGCTGACATGCAGGGTCCATGAATTCATGAGGCTGTCTCCATATCCCTATATGTCCATCCCCTCGAGAGAATTTGGAAATAGACTCGTCCGCCCAGGCAACATGATTCCAGTCATCAACAGTCCCACGTCGGTGTTGGCGGGCCCAGGCGAGGAGTAAAGCTTTGGGAAGCTCAATTATCGAGGGTGCACGAGTGGGCCTTCAGCTCCGAAAGCCCACATCGATGATGTTTTGTTGAATGGTTCGTAGGCTGACATTGTTGATGGACCAGCATTGAAATTTGCAGCAATTTTCGGGAGGGTTGCACCAGTCACGGTAGCAGTTACAAAACCAGAATCACGCATTTCCTCGAAGAAAAAAGGCCCGATAACGGTAGATGTGGTAAATCCAACCCATACCGTGACTTTCTCGTCGTGCAATGGAATTTACACGACAGTTCTAGGATTTTCGGTAGCCCAAACTCTGCAGTTGTGGGCGTTGACAGACCCTCGAAGCGTGAAATGAGCTTCGTCGGTCCACAACACGTTACTCAACCAATCGTCATCTTCCGCCATCTTTTGAAACGCCCACACCGCAAATGCCCTCCGCTTCACTAAATCGCCAGGTAACAGTTCTTGATGCCGATGAATTTTGTACGGATAGTATCGGAGGGTACGCCGAAGTGCCAACCAAACAGTAGTGTATGGAATGCCGGTGCGACGTGCGACTGCACGAGCGCTGACGTCCCCGTGCATAGACGAACCTGCTACAGTCTCCGTTTCTTCCTGAACTGTCTCAGCAGCATTACGCCATGTGCTCGGTCGGCCACTACGGGGTCTGTCGTCTAAACAACCCATGGCTTCGAACTTCGAAATCATTCTCGCCACAGCTGCATTTGTCACCGGACCTTTACCCGTTCGAATCCCCTTCCTATGGCGATGGGATCGTAACGCTGAACTAGCACATTCCCCGTTCTGATAATACAGCTTCACTAGAAGCACCTCTTTAGGTAACGCCAACATGCTGCGACTG
Organism: Schistocerca nitens; assembly: GCF_023898315.1. Classification (NCBI taxonomy): domain Eukaryota; kingdom Metazoa; phylum Arthropoda; class Insecta; order Orthoptera; family Acrididae; genus Schistocerca; species Schistocerca nitens. The sequence continues at coordinate 132,602,403 of NC_064614.1, read as the reverse complement.
CTGGCGCATCTGATTCTCTCTCTCATTACAGTTTCTTTCATACACCATTCTCATGCGCAGTCACTGACGTTTTGCTGTCCAGCGCCATCTGTCGGACATTTTGTGAACTTTATTTTTTTTTCTAATAAAACCCCATGTCATTCCAAGCATGTGTGTCAATTTTTACCTCTCTATCTACGTTATTCCGTGGTTTATTAAGTTTTCATATTTATACTGACTTTTTGATCATCCGGTAAATGCTACTATCTTGAAGGTAGAAAGTGAAGAAGCGTTAAATGTCCTCATACTGAAAATGAAAGAAGAAAGTACTGAACTAACGCTGAACGCCAAGAAAACGAAAATTATATCAATTACACTTATCACACCATGACATGTAAGAGGAGAAATAATGGAAGTAGTTCCTAGGTTAAATTATTTTGGCCCCCAGATTTCTGCTGAAGATGACTTCAGCCACGAAATCAAGAGATGTCTGTTAATTGGTAGAAAGGCAATGTCCAATCTTGACAATGTTCTAAGAAGTAGACATATATGTTTAATAATAAAGATCGGCGTAGTAAGGGCTATGGTCTTTCCAATTACGATGTGCGGATGTTAGACTTGGACTGTAGGAAATGCTGAACGTGTGCTGGAGGGAACTCTACGGACTGCAAATAGAATAAGTAGGTCGGCGTTACGGCAAATTCTCCTTGGAAGTTCTGATCCTGAAATAAAAATTGACCTACTTCGAACACATCATGAAAAGACAGGATTCGCCAGAAAAGACTTCAGAGCTGGGGAAAATCGGAGGCACAAAGAGAAGAATTGATAGCATCACAGAAGTTATGGATTCCAATCTGGGAAGTCTTCGGGGGATAATGCAAGACAGAAGAAATTGGCGTGCTTAAGTTCGTCGGGTCACGGAGAGCGGAATCGACTAAACGAATAGAGGGAGAGAGATAGGAGGGGCATGAGGGAGGTGGGGGGATAGTGATCGTTTAACATCACGACGTACCCTGGGTCCGCATTTATCTTTTTGCCTGCACTACATTTATGATAAGCACTTGTAATTTGCCACGTAGGCCCTCCTGACGTCAGAATGTGAAATGTTCAAATGTGTGTGAAATCTTATGGGACTTAATTGCTAAGGTCATCAGTCCCTAAGCTTACACACTACTTAACCTAAATTATCCTAAGGACAAACACTCACACCCATGCCCGAGGGAGGACTCGAACCTCCACCGGGATCTCAGAATGTCAGCCTACCTTCCGAATCAACTAGTCGTAGGCATCTGCATGAACATGACACTATATTCCCTGTTAGTACTTTGAGCAAAGTATACCCGAGATTAGAATAGAGCAACAGACGAGTTTCGAGAAAGCGTCTACGGAATGATATCTAGAAGTCATATTCAAGACAGCACGATGCAACAACATAACTCCCTTGTCGGTCGATCAGGTTGTGTCTTGCTTGCCCTAACACACTGCTACAAAGGCAGCCAAGGAAGTTATTATTCTGTAAGCGTACAAGCGGCCGTTTTTATTGTCAGTTTTTCACTTCTGTCAGCAATAAATTACAGCCACGCCTAACAAGTCCCTGTTAGTTAACAGCAGTGCTGTCCAGTTCACGTCAGTAGTTTTATCAAACTGACACAAAGATTTAATTGCGAAAAACATAGACTGTCGATAGTTTACGATAGCTTATACTCTGAAGGGTGCACGCTACATGTAAAGGAAATAAAGACAAAACTATCACGTAAGTCAGAAAAAGAGCAGTATCAGAAGGCGGTGATAGTACAGATAAAGGATGTCCAGAAGATTCGCACTAACATGATTCAATTTTTGAAGTTTGAGTGGAATCTTTTTTGTTTGACTGAGTGCTCGCTATGATTATAGAAGCATGTAGCTATGTGAGAACCACAGACTACCATGAGTTAATTTTTTTATTGGCCTTTTACAAGTGCTGTTTAAGGTTGGAGGAAACAGTTAAATCACAAGTATACAGCTATTTCATAAGTACGAGGGAGTGCTGAGAAGTAATACCTCAGATTACTTATAGCTTTTTAAATAGAAAAGACTTTATTAGCATTCTACACCTTTATCCTTCATTCCGTTTATTTCTCAACATAGTCACCCAGGCAAAAAACAAATTTCTGCCAACGAGAGACCAGTTCCTTGATATCGTCATCTTAAAATGTCTGACTTTGCTGACAGAGCCACAGTCTCACCTCTGCTTGCACCGCTTCATCACTACCAAAGTGAAGTCCTCAAAGGTGTACTTCAAGTTTTGCAAAGAGGTGAAAATCGAATGGGGCCAAGTCGGGACTGTATGGAAGATGATCGATACCAGAAAAACTAGGCGTCGGGTTGTTGCTCGTCTGTGGACTGGCGTTGTCATGCTGAAGAGGAAGGTGCTCCATGTGAGGACGGACTCTTCGAATTCGTTTTTTTTCCTCAGTTTTCTGAGAGCCTTTCACGCACTGACATAGTTATGTTACACGCTACAATAAGGAACCCTGTGGCGGCAGACGGTTGCAACTTGTGTCAGAGAAGCGGTAAACTCAACCGAGTAATATCCATGTTCAGTCAGTATTGAGAACAAAATAAAAAATTAGGGGGCATTATTTTTCAGCGCCCCCTGACCTATAAATTTACAAATGTAAATATTTGAGTACTTGAAACGTCAGAAGTTTATGTTCGTTTCTCGCAGGTAAGATGCAATTAAATTGCTAATTGCCGGCCGGAGTGGCCGTGCGGTTCTAGGCGCTACAGTCTGGAACCGCGAGACCGCTACGGTCGCAGGTTCGAATCCTGCCTCGGGCATGGATGTATGTGATGTCCTTAGGTTAGTTAGGTTTAAGTAGTTCTAAGTTCTAGGGGACTGATGACCCCAGCAGTTGAGTCCCATAGTGCTCAGAGCCATTTGAACCAAAATGCTAATTTTGAGATTTTTCTGATTCATTAAGGTTTCCACCTTTGCAGCACAGACTATTGCAGTTTATTTTGGTGTGGAACATTTTTAGCTCATCTCACTAAGACGTGATTCAGATCTCCGTGGTCTTCTGAGTGTTCACTTCATCTATGAGAGTCTATCTCTCCGATACAACAGTGAAGCGCCAAGGAAACTGGTATAGGCATGCGAACTCAAATACAGAGATATGTAAACAGGCAGAATACGGCGCTGCGGTCGGCAAGGCCTTCACACGACAAAAAGTGTCTGGCGCAGTTGTTAGATCGTTATTGCTGCTACAACGGCAGGTTATCAACATTTAAATGAGTTTGAATGTGGTATTACAGTCGGCGCACGAGCGATGGGACACAGCTTCTTCGATGTAGCGAAGAAACGAAGATTTTCACGTATGACCATTTCACGAGTATACCGTGAATATCAGGAATCCGGTAAAATATCAAATCTCCGACATCGCTCCGGCCGGAAATAGATCCTGCAACAACGGGACCAACGACGACTGAAGAGAATCGTTCATCGTGACAGAAGTGCAACCCTTCCGCAAATTGCTGCAAATTTCAATGCTGGTCCATCAACAATGTCAGCCTACGAACCATTCAACAAAACATCATCGAGTTAGCACTGACAACTCTACGAAAACGCTGCTGCTCTCAGTCATTAAGTGAAGGCCGTCAGCCACTACGTTGTCCGTGGTGAGAATTACTGCCTGAAATTTGGTATTCTTGGCAACACTTTTGACACTGTGGATCTATGAATATTGAATTCCGTAACGATTTCCGAAATGAAATGTCCCATACGTCTAGCACCAACCACCATTCCACGTTCAAACTCTGTTAATTCCCACCCTGTGGCCATAATCACGTCGAAAAGCTTATCACATGAATCGGCTGAGTACAAATGACAGCTCTGCCAATGCATTGCCTTTGTATACCTTTTGTATGCGATAATACCGCCATCTGTATGTTTGTCTATCGCTGTACCATGACTTTTTTCATCTCAGTATATAAAAAGAATGATTAGTGCATCTATAAATGACGCAAGCTGGCATTTTGGATGAAAACGTTCCACCAGAAGCTAATGCTAGAGGCAGCTAACATTGTGGGCGTCGACTTCAAGTTTGTGACGTCATGACAACCTCCTTCTTAAAACCCCGTGATCTCCGTGCTTTCACTGGGAAGTAAGGACGCGTGATGCTTTGATTGGGAACGTTGCTGTACCTGGTCCTAGTGACCAAGATAGATCTCTGAGGTTCGCTTTGCCACGAGATGCGCTAGTGTCGCGACCGTTAATGTCAACTGTAGAAACTGGAACCAGAACTTCCCTTTCAAGTAGTTCATCAGAGGGACCACTGCGATCAGCTGCCTTCTACAGTACTCCTTTCACCGATGATTATTCCGTAACAGTACTGACAATCGAACCCAGATGTACCATACTGTGAAAGCGATGTATTGAAGTGGTACGATTTGAGAAGGTGTTCTTTGGTTCACTTGTTATATGAGATGTGTAAATGAAGTAATGACACTAATATTTTTATCTGTTTTATTCCAATAACTTGACAACTGAACATTTTCCCCTCGAAAGTACTTGCCTTGAGAAGTGAGTCAGCGCTTGGATGGTTCTTCCACTCATAGAAGTGCTGGAACCGGGATGCTGTTAGGTTACAGCCATTTAAATACTGTCAAGGGTACAATGCGACGTCACTCTCGCAAAGAGAAAAAAGATCACAGAGACTCAAGTCTGGCGAATAAGGACCCTGAGGACCCAAGGAATGATCAAAAAACTGTTTACAGTGGTTGCTGTGTGATAAGGGGCACCGTCGTGACGCAACAACCAATCGATTTTGATGTTTAGTCTTACACACATAATCCTTTTGCGTAGTCTTTTAAGAGACTCTAGTGAAAAATGTCAATTAATCTTTTGGGCTTCAAGCACAAATCTATGCACGATTCCCTGACTATCAAAAAAGGGTATTAGCATGCATTTGATCTTTGATTTGCTCATTCTTGCTTGTTTTGACGTTGGATGCTTTGAGTGTGCTATTTCATGCTCTGGTACTTGGCTTCTGCGTCGTACTCAAAACACCCAAGTCTCATTACCGTTCCAGAAAATTGGGGATCATTTCCAATAGAGTCGACATAGTCAATACATCTGTCCCTCTTCGTGCCCTGCTGGTCCCGCGTGAGCTTTCTTGGAAGCAGTTTTGAGCAGATTTTACTCATCTCTAAATCATTGGTCAGTATCTGATGAACGATAGCGTGATTCAAATTCAACTCTGCCTAAGTCGTTCTGACTGTCAAAAGATGATCTATCCGCTCAAGATCGAGGACTCTCGACATTCTCACCGGTTTTTGTAACCGAAGGCATTACGGTTCGAGGTTTATCTGCAGTTGGCTGTCTTCTGCAAACGCCTTAAACCATCGAAACACCTGGGCCCTTGACAAAATACTGTCTATGTAGGGCTGGCAAAGACCTGCAAACGTTTTCGTTTCATTGAGTCCAAGTCTCAAGCGAAATGTGATCTCTCGTCGTCGCTCGAAATTCGTGTTAAGCAAATCATCCTTCAATGGGAAAAAGCGCCGCAGACAACCAGCGTGAAACGAGCGCGGTTCAACACGCACTGATGGATTGTCACGTGTTCACCTGCCTTCCCTCGAAGTCCGGTGTCACGAATCGTTGCCGGAACAAGCACGACGATGTCTATCTCATTATTTTTTTTTACACGAACCTTATTTTGTGGACTGCAGTACAACGGCTCGGTAGAACCGACACCTATGAAAGAATTCTGAGCTCATTTTCTGTGCCATCTGCCTGACTTTGTCTAACAGACTCGCTGAGTGCTTCAGCATGTGGTAGGAAAACGCCAGAGCCCGTAGTGCGGTGGGATGTGATTAGGGGGACCGGTTCCGAGTAAGAGAGAGGGGACGGGACGGGGACGGTCGACGGGGGGAGGGGGGGGAGGGGGGTGGGTTGGAACGTTTAGGACGACGCGGAGGAAATCCAACGGGAATTGCTGCGCGTCCTGCCAATGCTAGAAACCGAAACAAAGTTTACAGATTTCCTCAGAAGAAACGAAGATGTGATTGCGCACAAACAGGACGAGTCTTCCACGTAATGGCATTGTTGACCATTTCCCCCTATTCTGCGGCGTGTTACCCAGAAAGCGGGAGAGAGTTTGCGAGTGCGTGTTTGTGTTAGTGTGTGTGTGTGTGTGTGTGTGTGTGTGTGTGCGTGTGTAATGCGTCACCATACGCCTTCGGTAGCTGCAGAATAACCAAAGTCCCACCAACGCCAACTGCAGGGATTTGTAGAGATGCGTGTCACTTCAGTTCAACGCCCGTTGTATACGTGTAGCATAACACGCTTTTAGACAGAACATCACCCATGTCCGGTGTCCTGCGTATTTATGTATAACTTGCGTAGCGCCCGCTGCTTCACTCACGTAGACTTTGTGGCCTGCAGAATTTTTTGTTTTGTTTTTATATTATCGAATTTTTATGCCGTTCACGAATTGCAACACCTTCTAAGCTTTCAACGCTAAATAAGACCATACAAGCACGAACTTTTCCGACTGTACTTCTGACTAAAAAACGATTCTGGGAGCTGGAGTCCAAGGTTTTTGTTATTCATACCTTTTGCGGTCTTGTGTAGATATTTCCATAGCAACTTTTATCCCCTATTAAATATTTCTTTATGTCTAACCAAGAAGTGAAGTACCAATTTTAATAAATTTAGCTTTAAAACTTAAGAAAAAAAAATCATCGCATATTTCATTCACTTGGGGGGTTGAATTTCCAGAAACACCGAAACACGTACTTTTGTATTTATAACCAAGAAGTCAAACAAAAATTTACATAGATGTAGCCTTAATATCTTTCAGTAGTTGTTTAGTAGTTATTTATTTTCAAAAAAACTTTCACCCAATATTGTACCCCCTTAGTGGTTGAATTTCCAAAAATGCTGTAACACGTATTATTAATTTTGTGACTGAGAAACCAAATACCAGTTTTCGTAGTTCTAGCATCAAAATTTCCGTAATAGCGACAAACTTTCAAAAAGCCTTTCATCCCCTAATTCACCCCCTTCGGAGTGGAATCTCGTACATCCCTTCGTAAACGATACCTACACTATAAGACCCACGCGTTCTCCAAACTTCGAGTCTCTATCCTTAGCGGTTTGGGCTGGGTGACGGTAAGTCAGTTAATCGGTTTTACTACCTATTTCACCCCGTTAGGGGTTGAATTTCCAAAAACAGTGACAGGCGTATGTTTAATTTGCAACACAGAAGCCAAATACAAATTTTCATAGATTTAGCTGCAAAAGTGATTCCACAATGAAGCATTTCCATCAAAACTCTCATCCCCCGTTTCACCCCCATACGGCTTGAATTTCCAAAAAGACTGAAATACTTGTTTTTCCATTTCTAGCTAAGAAGCCAAATTTAAATTTTCATAGATTTAGCTTTAAAAATGCTTTGTTAACGAAATATTTTCATGAAAAATCTCATTTCCTATTTCACCCCCTTAGGGTTTCAATTTGCAAAAATACTGAAATAAGTATTTTTTTAATTTGTAACCGTGAAGTAGTTCTTTAATAACAGTATATTTCCAAAAAAAGCTTTCACCCACTATTTCACCCAGATAGGATTTAATTTTTAAAAATTCTGAAACAAGTATTTCTTTATTTCTGACTGAGGAAACAAATACCAATTTTCGTAGGTCTATCATAAATATTGCCTTAATAGCGACATGTCTCAAAAAACCCCTTCATTCCCTATTTCATACCTTTAGAGTCTGAATTTCGAAAAATGACGCCTACAGTATAAGATCCACACCTTCTCCAAATTTGAAGTTCCTGTCCTTTGCGGTTTGGGCTGAGCGATGAAGGGTTGGTCAGCAGCCAGTCAGTCGGGACAGTGCCTTTTATATATAGAGATTAAGAAGTTATGACACCGACGTGCAACTGTAGTCTGGACATCGTTCGCCTGAAATTGATCAACATACTGAATTAAGACAGGGAATAAACATAAGACCACATAGTGTATATCGGTAACACAGATTGTTTATAGAAACGAACTCTCAAGTATGAAACAACTCTAAACGTCTGATTACCTTACAAATGAGTTAGAGTGTTAAATAAGGGACGTTAAGCGTATAACAACTTTATAGCTGAAGACGTAAAACCCTAAATATCTTGCTTTCATTAGTTTCCAGTTAATCACCCACAGATTAATTAAAAAGTTTAGAAAATGTTTAAAATTATGTTTAAGGTTTGTTGGAACTCGCCAAGTGTTAACACTGCATGGTGTAATTTGGGTAATTTGCGCTCTGTTTTAACAAAAGTTAGTTCTGCAAGCGTCTCGCTGTTTATGACCTCTCACTTCCTGAACTATGCGTCGTATTGTGTTGCAACTTGGCAGGTTACATTCCATGGTATCTGCACACACTACTGCAAAGCGTTGCGAATAGAATTCATAGCAAGGAAGTAATAAATTACAACGCAATGGTTGCTGCTATTGTTTTACTTCAAGAACTGTGATAATGTATCATAAATTTCACTGAAAGTCTTGATAGAGGTGTGTGATGATTGTAATCACAAAACCTATACCGAATTTTAAAAAGCTAAATAGTCGCCGAAAAATAGGTGGTGCTTGTTTTATAGACCCGATTATTTTATTCCTCGTTTCGTGTTTCGGTTCAGATATGCCGGGATGATAGACGCTGACCGTGGATATTGAATCACAGACACAGTCCCTTTGACCGTTCAGAAATGTCACTAAACCCGCCCAAAGATGTGAACAACCATGCATGAGCAGCGCCTATTAGACAGAGGTGGTCCGAGAGCCGATCAGTTCCAGTCATTCCATCAGGAGGGAGGCACACGGCTCGTGTTGCCTGTAGTTCAACCATGTCTAGACTGTCATTACCGCGGTTGGATCGCGTCCGCATTGTTACTTTGTACCAGGAGCGGCTCTCAACAAGGGAAGTGTCTAGACATCTCGGAGTGAACCAAAGCGATGTTGTTCGGTCATGGACGAGATACATAGAGACAGGAACTGTCTATGACGTGCCTCGCTCAGGCCGCCCAAGGGCTACTACTGCAGTAGATGACCGCTACCTACGGATTATGGCTCGGAGGAACCCTTACAGCAACGCCACCATGTTGAATAATGCTTTTGGTGCAGCCACAGGACATCGTGTTACGACTCAAACTGTGCGCAATATGCTGCATAATGGGCAACTTCACTCCAGACCTCCAAGGCGAGGTCCATCTTTGCAACTAGGACACCATGCAGCGTGGTACAGATGGGCCCAACAACATGACGAATGGACCGCTCAGCATTGGCATCACGTTCTCTTCACCGATGAGGGTCGCATATGCTTTCAACCAGACAATCGTTGGAGACCTGTTTGGAGACAGCCCGGTCAGGCTGAACGCCTTAGATACACTGGCCAGCGAGTCAGAAAGGTGGAGGTTCCCTGCTGTTTTGGGATGGCACTATGTAGGGCCCACGTACGCCGCTGGGGGTCATGGAAGGCACCGTAACGGCTGTACGATATGTGAATGCCATCCTATGTCCGATAGAGCAACCTTATCGGCAGCATATTGGCGAAGCCTCCCGCCTCTATCGTGCACATCGTGTGAATGACTTCCTTCAGGGTAACGACCTCACTCGGCTAGAGTGGCGAGCATATTCTCCAGACATGAACCCTGTCGAACATCCTTGGGATGGATTGAAAAGGGCTGTTTATGGACTACGTGACCCACCTACCACTCTGAGGACGTGAGGAGTGGGACAACCTTGAGAAACTTGTGGATTGTATGCCACGACGAATGCAGGCATGCACTAATGCAAGAGGACGTGCTACTGATTAGAGGTATCGGTGTGTACAGCAATCTGGACCGCCATCTCTGAAGGTCTCGCTGTATGGTTGTACAGCATGGAATGTGTTGTTTTCATGAGCAATAAAAAGGACGGAAATGATGTTTGTGTTGATCTCTACTCCAATATTCTGTATAGGTTCCGGAATTCTCGGAACCGAGGTGATGCAAAATTTCTTTTGATGTGTGTATAAGAAATCAAGAGGAGGGCCAATAAGGTCTTCATACTACTCCTACAGCTTCGTCTACCTGACTACTCTGCAATTCACACTGAAGTGCCTGGCAGAGGGTTCATCGAACCACTTTCACACATTTTTCTCCACAGTTTTACTCTCGAGCATCGCTCGGGCAGAGCGAAGAACTTAAAAATTTCCGTTCGAGACCTGATTTCGTTTATTTTATTACGATCTGTGGTACAGAAATTACCATCCGCCACGCATCGTACGGTGACTTGCTGAGTGTGGATGTAGAACGAGGCCATTCACTTTGAGTTTGTCATTTTTAGTTTTTGAAAATTTTTAGCTGTGTTTTATTATGACGTGTCATTAAATCCCTTCAAAGAAAACTTACTCATGTTTTACATTGGTATTTCTGTAAGTCTCCAAAAATATAGAAAACATTGCTAATTGTACGCTCATTTGTGATTTATAATTACTGTCGAATAAAAAAGTGATCTACACTGCTTTGCTCGTAAATGTAAAAAAGTTTTTGTTGTGTCCAGCATTGTGTAATGGTTTGTATTACTGGTTGTGTTGCAGGGAGGTTACTGAGGCGCGTTAGCTGCCTGTGATGTCGTGCCGCCTGACCGAGACGTGAGGGCCTGCAGTGTGTGAAGCACCCGCCGCCACGCTCCACGCGTAAAGCAGAGCCGACTCTCGTTTACCATGGCGGTCGGTGTCCTGCCCGCGTCCTGTCTTTTCCTGATGATGTGCGCGGTGAGTAGAAACGAAAGTTAACACTCACTGTGAGGCGTGGCGAGGCTCGCTTTCACTGTGTAGGCTGCAATTTAAAAATTCACCTGCCTCAGAACGGCGTCTGCTCGATGTCCCTTCACTCGGCAACGTAGATACTTACAAGATGATGTAAAAGCAGCGTTGATAAAAAACACCATCTAATATCTACAATTACTGAGGCCGCACAACTCTTGAAACTAAATAAAGCTCTGTAGAAAAACTGTCAATAATAAATTTATCGGGCAGTAAGTTAATGGATTGGCTTCTGGAAAATAATGTTCGAAATTTACACAGAAAAATGTTTATTTGTTCTTATAACCAAAGAAACGGTACTATTCAGTCCACATTTAAACTGTTTGTTATTGTTCAAGTTCACAAGTCATACACTAATTTCGCACGCACAGTAGTCAGAAATCTGTCCAAATTCGACCCGCAGTCATTAATTCCACCATTAACATGAGTTATTACATTCGGCCCTTCTGGTGGATTTCAGAAAAGAAATTGCTCGCCAAAAATGCTCAGTAGTTGAATATGAAACATGCAACGCAGATACTACGAAGGCCAAATTTTCGCAAGCGAATATCATTCCAACAATACAGTTCTAAAACTTGCAAACTTCACTAAACCGTCGTAACTACATCAGCGTTAGTCCCGACACGTATCAAACGCGAGAAACTCAATATTCCTTCATTTACACATTATTTTGACTCGTACTAGTAACATGACCGTCCGCGTTCAAAGCTAGCGAGAGACTCCCTTCTTGAGGCCTCGCTCCCAGTATAACTATTAGGTAACGAGCGGGAATCGTCTCAATTCTGATTGGCTAACCACACTCGCTGCCAAACAGAATGCTCGCTCATGATCATACTCGCACCAAAACTGGCCTGCACCAATCCTTACATAGAGACGCATCTACATCATTCTGATATATCAATATGAAAGTAATGTTTAATAAATGAAAACGAAAAGGCAATAAATCTGGAAATATCCTTTAGATACAGATAATACTCCAGCTGACTTTCTGGCTGCTCTGTTACAATAGCAATCACACCTAGACATACGTCATCAGCAAAGTGGGTGAATTCCCTATGACCATTTTCCCATGACAGGTTTGTGTAACTCTTGCCAGTTATGAAGACAGTATCTAATGCAACATTCAACTTTGTCGAATGTCCCACGTACGCTGTCTCATATACTCCCAATCTTAGGCACCAATAATAATTTTGTCTGATTTTTATATTACGAAAACGAAAAATAATTAAAGTTTTAATAGGAAAATCTCAATTAATTAATTCTGCACACTGAAAGTTCTGTTTATGTTTTCCAATTATACCAAAAGATGAACTATTATATTTCTAAACTGAATTTAGTTCCCTATGTGTCGGTTTTTGAATTTTTGGCACTTTTTTCTATCTCTGAAACTATGATAGTTATAAAGCTGAAATTTGGGTACAATCTTCTCCTGAATATCAAAAGGTAGTGTACCGATTTTGAAAATGATTGAATAATATTTAATATCATCTATTTAGGTTCTTATAGGTGGTGAATGTACCGTCGCTAAGAAGTGACACAGGAGCCATTCTTACGCTGCCGTAGTAGCAGGTGTACATGACTAATTGGCTAAGACACAAGTGGCGGTTTCTTTCACAGCCTCCGGCTCCAATACTGCGGGCTGTATAGCAACGAATGTTATCGCGCATCAACTCGCAGCGTTACAACTGCCGAGTGCTCCTGACATGTACGAAGTGTCACGTTAATTGCGGGGTCGCCCAGTAACGTCTGAGAGCTTAGATCTGTCGAAGATATACAAGATTATCCCGAGAAAGCAGAGACAGATGCACTCTCGGCTCAAAAACTCGGAAGTCACCACAGGCGAAACTTAGTAGAAATTCGTGCGTCTGTAAGAAGATCGATGAGTGAAGTGTACGACTTCCACCGCCATTCGTCAGCAAAAGGTCAGCGGCGCTGGCGGCGGGCACATGTTTGCAGCCTCTGTCCTCTCGTGGCCACAGCACCACACTCCATTCAAAATGGTCCTCCGGTGGGGGTGGGGGGTGGGGGGGGTGGGGGGGGGTGGGGGGGAAATCTACCGTGCTGCTCGATGCGGCTCGCATGCGACGTTGATAACTTCGATACCGATGTGGCCGAGCGGTTCTAGGCGCTTCAGTCCGGAACCGCGCTGCTGCTACTTTCGCAGGTTCGAATCCTGCCTCGGGCATGAATGTGTGTGATGCCCTTAGGTTAGTTAGGTTTAAGTAGTTCTAAGTCTAGGGGACTGATGACCACTGATGTTAAGTCCCATAGTGCTTAGAGCCATTTCGTGCCTGGGATTGAGTGAGTCATACAAGTAGGAAGTTTCAGCAAGTCTATCTTACTAATAACTGACGAAAAGGCGCACAAAACTAGCGGTGATTAGTTGCACCAGGATCTGAATCACGTCTTTTTCTGACGTTTGCTCTATCACTGGAGTCACGTGGCCTCGGGGATTAGGACATGCTGGGTACAGGGAACTACACTGCTTCTTAACTAGTTAACTAGAGACTTGGAGTATTAAAAAATCTTTAAATTTATCAGGCTAAAGATCGGTGCAGAACTGTGACAGAGAGAGAGAGAGAGAGAGAGAGAGAGAGAGAGAGAGAGAGAGGCCACAATTAAAAAGAGCATTAACAACCATTTAGACAGCTATTAGCATTTGGCACACAACAAGAAAAAGAAGGAGATGACAGCTATAGTTGGTTAAACAACACTTGGCTTAATATGGCAGATACACTCTGAAAACATTTAAAAGGCTGCAGAAGAATATCAATAAAAGAGAGCTGTGGCTAAAAGTACAGTCCAGTCACATTTTCGTGACCACCAGTCAAAATCAATAATTCAAAAACAGTCTTAATCGCATTTATTATTATTATACCGCCAAACGGTTTCAACCCGACGTAGGGCTCATCTTCTGGGCGTTTACACCATTGGTCGACTGCTGGTGGTGTCACTCATGTCTACATAACGGAGTTTCCTGCCGTCATGTAGACAGGAGTGACACCACCAGCAGTCGACCAATGGTGTAAACGCCCAGAAGATGAGCCCTACGTCGGCTTGAAACCGGTTGGCGGTATAATAATATTAAATACGATTAAGACTGGTTTTGAATTATTGATTAATCATACTAATCGCTGCTTCTCTCCACAACCATGTTGTCCAAAAACCAATCAAAAGCCAGAATAACCACGTTTGGTAGCACAGGCCGCTGCGGGAGGTGCAGGGAGAGAGTCAACGAAGTTATGGAAGGTACCAGTAAGGATGTGGAGCTACGCAGACTCCAGTGCAGTGGCCAGCCGCGCTGGGTTTCTCGGATTAGGATCCACGGCGCTTTCCCGTACGACCATTTCACGAGTGTACCGTGAATATCATGAATCCGGTAAAACATCAAATCTCCGACATCGCTGCGGCCGGAAAAAGATCACACCGACAACGGTGTGGGGCGTGTGCAGTTGGAGTGATATGGGACCGCTGATAAGTCTAGATACGACTCTGACAAGTGACACGTAGATAAGCATCCTGTCTGATCACCTGCATCCATTCATGTCCATTGCGCATTCCGACGGACGTGGGCAATTCCAGCAGGGCGCTGCAACACCCCGGCTCCAGGAACACTCTTCTTAGTTCATATACTTCCGCTGGCCACCAAACTCCCCAGACATGAACATTATTGAGAATATCTGCTTTGCAACGTCCTGTTCAGAAGAGATCTCCACCCCCTCGTATTCTTACGGATTTATGGACAGCCCTGCGGGATTCATGGTGTCAGTTCCTTCAAGCACAGCTTCAGATATTAGTCGAGTCCATGTCACGTCGTGTTGTGGCACTTCTGCGTGCTCGCGGGGGCCCTACACGATATTAGACAGGTGTACCAGTTTCTTTGGCTCTTTACTGTATATTGCTTCCTCCTACTTACATCTCTCAAAAAGATCGTCTACTGTTAATGTTTTTTTTATAAATAATGTGGAAAAAATCTCTAAAGAGCAATTACCTAATTGCACTACTGATCATTAAAATTGCTACACCACGAAGATGACGTGCTACAGACGCGAAATTTAACCGACAGGAAGAAGGTGCTGTGATATGCAAATGATTAGCTTTTCACAGCATTCATACAAGGTTGGCGCCGGTGGCGACACCTACAACGTACTGACATGAGGAAAGTTTCCAACTGATTTCTCATACACAAACAGCAGTTGACCGTTGTTGTGATGCCTCGTGTAAGGAGGAGAAATGTGTACCATCGCGTTTCCGACTTTGATAAACGTCGGATTGTAGCCTATCGTGATTGCGGCTTATCGTATCGCGACATTGCTGCTGGAGTTGGTCGAGATCCAATGACTGTTAGCAGAATATAGAATAGGTGGGTTCAGGAGGGTAATACGGAACGCGGTGCTGGATCCCAACGGCCTCGTGTCACTAGCAGTCGAGATGACAGGCATCTTATCCGTATGGCTGTAACGGATCGTGCAGCCACATCTCGATCCGTGAGTCAACAGATGGGGACGTATGCAAGACAACAACCATCTGCACGAACAGTTTGACGACGTTTGCAGCTCGGAGACCATATCTGCGGTTACCCTTGACGCTGCATCACAGACAGGAGCACCTGCAATGGTGTACTCAACGACGAACTTGGGTGCACGAATGGCAAAACGTCATTTTTTCGGCTGAATTCAGGTTCTGTTTACAGCATCATGATGGTCGCATCCGTGTTTGGCGAATCGCGGTGAACGCACATTGGAAGCGTGTATTCTTCATCGACGACACTTTGAACAGTGGACGTTACATTTCAGATGTGTTACGACCCGTGGCTCTACCCTTCATTCGATCCCTGCGAAACCCTACATTTCAGCAGGATAATGCACGACTGCATGTTGCAGGTCCTGTACGGGCCTTACTGGATACAGAAAATGTTCGACTGCTGCCCTGGCCAGCACATTCTCCAGATCCGTCACTAACTGAAAACGTCTGGTCAATGGTGGCCGAGCAACTGGCTCGTCACAATACGCTAGTCACTACTCTTGATGAACTGTGGTATCGTGTTGAAGCTGCTTGGGCAACTATACCTGTACACGCCATCCAAGCTCTGTTTGCCTCAATGCCCGAGCGTATCAAGGCCGTTATTACGGAAAGAGGTGGTTGTTCTCGGTACTGACTTCTCAGAATCTATGCACCCAAATTGCGCGAAAATGTAATCACATGTCAGTTCTAGTATAATATATTTGTCCATTGAATACCCGTTTATCATCTGCATATCTTCTCGGTGCAGCAATTTTAATGGCCAGTAGTGTAGATCAGTTTGTTACCTGAAATTGCAAATCTCTTTACTAGTTGTTAAGAAAACAGTGGTGTCGTTAATATTATTTACACATTATAGTTTTTATGTAAAATACAAAGGAAAAGAAGAAAATAGTCCAGAAAACATGTTGTTTAGTTTCTGAATAGCGACACTAATGAGATTTAATTTAGCCAAGCACACAATCACTAACCAAATAATAAGACACTATGCTTTCTAAACGCTGTTTTTAATAAGAAAGATGCGCAGTGTCTGAATCCAGATAAGACACTAGGCTTTCTGAACGGTGTTTTTAATAAGAAAGTTTTCCAGTTTCTGTATCTAGATTTACTGTTAAAGCTTTTTGATAGAAACAGCACAGTGTTGCACAAAACAAGTACAAACTCAGAGTATTTCAAGACCAATCTTACGTGTACTAAAACAATCATGTGTTACTAAATTCAGCTGTGAGATCAGGAAACTAACCTTGCTTTACTGCAGAGTCTGGGTACCTTATTTCCTAGTGACTTGATGTTAGCTGCCTTGCTGTTAGATTGTTACTAATGGTATGAATGGTAGAGGAAAACTAAACACAATCTAGATTTAAGTAGCGCTGTTACTATAATGTAATGTACAATGATGATAATGTTAACAACTTTAAGGCCGTTTAGATGGAAAGATTGACTTTATGGAATTCTGACACTACATATTGAGCTGGTAGAAATGTGTATTATTTTAGTAATGTTCTGAACAAACTGCAGTTTGTGACCAAACTTATGAACATTTAATTAAGTAGCATAATTATTCGTTTAATGTTATGGTTGTTACTTTGAAATATAACGAAGTTTTTTATCTGAAAATCTCGAAACTGCTATTTATCTGCCATTCACTAACACCAGTTAACGATGAGGTCAGAAATTAATGTAATTTTGCTTATTAAACGTCTCCATAATGAACTTGTACAATTAACAGAACATTTTTATCAACTCAGTCAAGTTAGTTTACACAGATGGCTGTGTCTCCTGTATCCGAAGTTCTGGCTTCACTCCTTAAATATTTCAGGAGATAACCACATTAATTTTGCTAAGAAACCTTTACACACTTAATAGTGGTTCTACTTAAGGTGGCTACTAAATAACAAAAGATGTAACCATTTGCTTTATGTTTTGCAAAGAACAGTTATTATCGAAACGAAATCCACTTTTGCAGATGAATAATAAAGTTCTTGTTTTGGTTGCTCACGTGGTGTTTGAATTTACATCTTAGCAGTACTCACATAGCGATGAAGATTACACTTGGGGGCTGCTGGATGTGAAAGGTACAAATATTGTTCTCCTACTTATCTTAATCTAGCAGCCTTAAGATTTACATTCCTCATTAAGTATTCATACGCAAACGTCCATTCACAGCTGGTTATTATTGTTTATAGAGCAATAACACCTTCACCATTTCCATGACGTCTCATAGTGTAGGCTTCCGTGAATACAAAACCATGCTATTGCTTAGTTACTCTTTCCACAACTTTAAGCACTGAATTTCACTTCACAGTTGAAACAGTTCTTTTTGTCACTGCTTAGATACGTATTGATGCCTCCCATGCAGTTTTTAGCACTTTCACACAGTTCTGTTTATATTATGAATATATAGTGAAATGATGTTAACGCAACCACGCCACATTAGCAGCATATACAGTGTGAACATTAATAAAACCGACAAACTGCAAGAACGGATTTTTGACTGGAAATGGAGGAAAAAAGGTCCCACGAACATGTGTCCAGAAATGCGTCGTTGCCACGGTAGACGAAGCTGACAAATGAAAGTTCCTCTAACCACGTGCCGTATTTTCCGTGTGTGTTGTGGGCTGTATGATGGACGCATCGTATTGTAAGCAGCAGAATGGTGCGGTATTCATGTAGGAAACAAGCCGAGATGGTGTCTGTGTACGGCCAAGCAGATGGAGACGGTCGAGAGGCAGTACGGCTACACCAAAACATCTACATTCACGGACACCAACCACATCACACAACCATTTGGCCGTTTGTGTGATCATGGGTGCTTTCAGACGGACGAATGTGCAGGGAAGCGGAGGACTGTGCGTACACCAGATGTGGAGGACCGGGTTGTATAGGATATTGAGACTAACTCAAGTAAAAGCTCCAGGCAAACGGCCTACCATCATGGTGTGAGGAAATATACGATCATGTGTACGCTGCATGATAACCGCAACTATCCAAATCAGCTGCTTCGAGTACAAGGATTATTAGCAGCGGATTGTGCAAGAAGGATTTTGTCGATGGTTTTTGCACCAGTCCATCACAGTTATGAGATTTCTGTCATTAGTCCTCTGTACCGAGGAAGCAACCTTTACCAGGACTGGCATCAACAGTCTGCATAACCGTCATCTGTGGGATACAGACAAACACGAATTTGCAATTATTATAACATCATAAAATTACATAAAACATTTTCGAAGAAACGTCTGGTTGTATTAAGGAAAAAAGGAATTTTTAAAAACTTTGTTGACGTGTAATGTAGAAAATTGTCACATTACAATTACAATGGTGGTACACAAAGTACCCCCAGGTAAACACCGCAATGTGGCTTGTGAGTGCAGATGCAGATGTAGAAATTTTTCAGAGAAGATTGGAACGACCTGGGGTTCCAAAGAAATATGTGAACTCTGTAAGTAATTATGCCCCTTCGACTTAGAACACAGATGGAAGACAAACAAACACCTACAGCACTTGTGGATTGAGAATAAAGTTTCCACAACGTTGACTGGAATACGATCTTTGAAATTTTGAAGTTACATAGGGCGAAAGATTGTCTAAGACTTCTACTGAAACCCACTGTAATAAAAGAATCTAAGGACGTGAATAGTAGAGAAGAGAGTGAAGCTCCATCATAGTCTACCTCTCATGTAAATAAAGCAAGTGCTAAAGGAAATCAAGCAGACACTTAGAGAAGGAATTACAGTTTAGGGACGATGAATAAAAACCTTATGGTTTGCCAATAACGTTATAATTCCTCCAGAGACGACAAACGAGTTGAGAAATCAATTTAAGGCAAAGGACTGGTCTTGGGAAGAGGTTAACAGGTGAAAGTCAACAAAGTCAAGATAACGGTAATGGAGTGCACTCGAATTAAATCAGGGAGAAATTAGGTTAGGAAGTAAGCCTGTAAAATCCGAAGATTAATTTGGCCATTTGTGCAGGAAATTAAATGACGATTGACGACATGAAGATCAAAGAAAATGCGGACTGCTAATAGGAAGAAAATCTTCATATCATTTTTCACTTTGTGATATTACGCCCTCCACTCAGTTTTGTTTCGCGATCTACTTGTCTCATTCCTTGCCTTTCTTAATTACTGTCTACTTGTTTTCAGAACTTCTACAATTACTGAACAGATTTTCGTATTGAACGTTCATGTTTAAATTAAAGAATAGGCGGAATACACTCATAGTAAGTTTATCGTTTCAGTCGAATCCTTTTTTGAGTCTTCAAATGTGTGGAAATTATTGCCATATTATCTTTCATCTTAATTTTGACCAGGGATTAGGGGCTGAAGGTTTGATCTGTTTCAGATCTAGTACCTGAACCAAGCTGATTATTTACAGCATCTGATCCTGGTGATATCCATTCTGAACCTAACAGTTGAAAATGTTCCATATTTCCCGCAATCAAGAAGAAGATACCTGATTTAACATAGTAATCGTACTACAGCTGTGGATGTTAGTTACAAGTATAAGTCAGTCTGCATATAAAATTTCACTTGATAGCCAATATTGTTAATTAAACCAGCTCAATTATCCTACGATTACGCTTAAAAACAAATTATAATTGAACGGTACTGTAACACTCTTCTAAGTGAGAAAAAGTCATGTACATGAGTACTACAAGGAATCCGTTAAATTTCGGTTACACGATATAAATTCTTAAGGGCATTTTTGTTCCGTCGTTAAAACTACAAGAAAATGTGTGTTTTCTTCACCAGACACGTTTAGTTCGAGTGGCAGTCGTTAAGAGAATGGCGTTTTTCGTTGCACCGGCATATTTCCACGAAATTAAAATTCCATCTTTTTACTACGAAACCGAAAATATTTTGTAGACCCACAGCCACGCAGGAAGGAACGACAATCGTAGTAAAATAAATAAGAGCTCGCATGGAAAGATTTAGCCGTTCGGTTTCCCCGGAAGCTGTTCGCTAGTGCAGCAGTAGAGTAAGTGTGAACGTGGTTCGATGAATCACCTGCCAAGCACTTACGCGTGAATTACAGACTAGTCGTGTGGATATGGATTTAGATGAAGAGCTATTATTGTGTTCCCAGAACAAGAGAAAAATGACACCTTTGAGCAAATCCCACAAAATAGTTTTGAGACCGTCAAATAGAGAGAGATACCTAGTACAAAAATTTAAAACAAGACACAAATGGTTTCAGTTACAAGTTTACTTCCCTGATTAGGTACTTCCTAAAAGACTTGTCTTAATTGTACAGAGAGGTTCGGTCTGGTACGATTCATCAAAGGCCAGGATAAAAAAGAGAGGTGTAGCGTAAACCGTCGATGCTGACACATCAGCGGTCATTTATAATGAGAACCCGCAATAATTTGGTGACAAGTTGCACAGTGAAAGATAATGAGCGCTCTCATTAATTTTTCAACTACTTGGTCGTAATTATGTCGCCCTCAGCAGTGAATATCGTGGCATCAAAGGAAGAGATGAATTACATGTGGGATAACTATGCCAACAACTTTAGTGTCGCTTGCTGTATCGGTATATGAGTTTCACAGCGGGACGTACTCCATAAGTCAGAACATTTCAGTTATAGTTACAAACACCTCCACAATTTTACCATTGGTGTTCCTTAGGCTTTGACCATTTAGGACTGAAATAACCTTTTAATATTGTCTTTGGTAGTTACTTGGTTGGTGAATCTATTCTTCATAGCACGAACCGTCACAGCCACAAATATTTTTAATTAGAAATAAATCCACTGACAGCGAATATTGTCTGTGTTAAGCATAGATACACTACCTATTAGTGACATATGAAAATTCGTGCCGGACTGGTACTCGAACACGGATTTCTTGTTTATTGCGAGTGGTCACCTTAAGCACTCCAGCTATCCGTGCACGCCTGCTGCACCAACCCAAACATCCATATGTCACACCGTCTGCATACCCATCCATAGTTCCCTACACTCATCACTTATAAGGGTATAGACAGTGTGACATATCAAAGTTCGGGTTGGTCAGGGAAGTATGCACGGTTAGCCAAAGTGCTTGAGGGGTCTTGTCCTTATTGGCCTGTAGATTTTTCCATTATTTTGAAACTTAATATCTTAAAAGTTTGAACAGATATTGGAATAAAAGTTTAATAATAATTAGTATATTGTGATCTATATGTTAAAAAATGTAAAAACTGTGGACTTCTTAGTGGACTGAATAACGATTTTTTTAATGTACTGGAGCATGTTTAATTTTTATTTTAGGTACAGGGTACTTCCATACTATTCAAAATATAAGATCAACATGTTGAAGCAGTAAATCAGGAATATTTAACAATCTGTGTACTTTAAAAAAACATTCTTCAGAAGTCAATTTCTTCTCCTAATAATTTAGTGTCATACGGCATGGTCCAGCTTAAAATATTTAATACATTGTTGAATAACGTGGCTTAGGAAAGCATTCTATTATTATTCATGAAAATTTTGTTTTTGTAGCTTTAATACTAAATGAGGTAATGTTACCTAAGTATTAAAAACTGTGATTACGGAAAACTGAAACTAAAAATTTGCATCTCATTTTTTTGTCAGTGATAGAAAATCTAAACATTCCAGCTCCATAATCTTGTAGAAAATGAGTGTCCTATCCATCTTTTTTAGCCTTCTTCCTTTACTTTGTTATTCTGGCCACCTTTTTTCACATTTTCAGCAACTTTTTCAGTTTCAGAAACACATTGCCTGTTCACTCGTATCAGCCCACTTTTCACTTGTCCCCGGTTTTGATGCTAATCGTTTTTAATCTGCTTGTTATTCCATCATTGAAACATATTATGGTGTTCAACACACCAATCTGAAAAGCTGGCGTGCCAACAAAAATACGAGGAGACGCGGGAAACATAAGTAAACCCAAGTAATCTACTTGTATCGACAGAATGATTGCTATAAATCCCTACTCGTAATTACGTCGAAAAGTTCTTTAACGATATTACGCAAACGAGTTGCTATGGAAATAGCTGCGTGAAAATTTAATAACGAGACACTGTACGCAAGGTTTGTGTTTGACAGTAGAGTGACAGCTAGGCATTCGTGTCCCGCATCTGCTGTAAGAAAGTATTTAAAAAAGAAAATGATGAAGTACTATCATGAAGTACAAATCTTTTAGATTCAGGAAGAACCACAGAATTTTATTGAATAAAAAATTTCCAGTTTTTTGGGCCTTCAGAAACCCTAGGTCTCCTTAAGACGACCGCTTGTGATAGCTGGAAATCCGGGTTCGAGTCCCGACCTGACACATATTTTCATATGTCAGTGATAGGTAATGTATCTATGCCCAACACAGTTGATACCGAGATATTTGCAGTCAGAAATTACTTCCAAATTAATGTCGGATGGCCATCAATTGTCAATGTTGGATGTTCACTCAGACATGCAAGTAAAAATAAATGTTTTTGAATGCAATCGACAGTTTTACACTTAGACTGTCATGTTTATTAAGACCTCTTCTCAATTATACAGTTAATTTCTTCTTAAAAGGCCATTTTGCTGCACACATATAAATGGCAACAAACTCTCGATGTATTAACGATCCTGCAGGTTTCATTTACAGTCGGTTCAAACAGTTCTTCAAACCATCTAGCGTTTCTACAATACTGTTTTGTCAACAGTACCGAACTGTGGCACGTCGGGTGTGTCCGCTGCCATTGTCATGTGTGTGGCGCCTAGTTCTCCGTAAACACTCGGAAATTGATTTTTATGGCGAAATTAGTTGTCTAACTAAAAAGATGCCAGTGAATATTGCAGTCTTCGTAGAACTACTTCTTTGTCTTCAGTGGTCTAAATGTACATCTACACCTACATACTGTATATACTCGGAAGCCACCGTATAAGCGCGTGGCGAAGGGTGCTCTGTTTCCCTGCTAGTCATTTATGGTCTATTTCCACTCGCAAATAGAGCTAGGGAAAAACGACTATCTACTTGTCTCCGTAAGAGCCCTAATCTCGTTAATCTTGTCTTAGTGGTCCTTACGCGATATGTACGCTGGTGGTAGTAGAATCGTTCTGTAATCAGCCTTAAATACCGACTCCCTACATTTTCTTAGTAGTGCTCGTCGAAAAGAACGTCACTTCTCCAGTGATTCCCATTTGAGTTCCCTAAGCATCTCGGTAATAATGCGTGTTGTTCGAACCTACCCGTAACAAATCTAGCAGGCTACCTCTGAATTACTTCGGTATCTTACTTTAATCCAACCTCCTGCGGATCCCAAACACTCGAACAGTACTGAACAATGGGTCGCACTAGTGTCCTATAAATGATGTCCATTACAGATGAATAACACTTTCATTGAATTCTCCCAATAAACCGAAATCTAGAATTCGCCTTCCCTACTACAGTCTTACATGCTGATTCCATCTCATATTGCTTTGGATTAAGGATTTAAAAGCATATTTCTCCTGGGGAAATATAAATACCGGCAACAGGGAAATTAAAGAGGATATTAGAGAAACGAAAGGCATCATAGAAGGTCTATATAAAGGATATGAACTTGAACGCAGTATTATAGAAGTGGGAGAGGACGTAGATGAATATGAGATGGAGATTTGATACTACTAGTAGAATTCGACAGAGCACTGAAAGACCTAATCCGAAACAAAGCCCTTGGAGTAAACGACATTCGGTCACAACTACTGATAGCCTTGGGAGAGCCAGTCATAACAAACTCTTCTATCTGCTGTGCAAGATGTATGAGACAGGCGAAATACGCTCATACTTAAAGAAGAGTGTAATAATTGCAGTTTCAAAGATAGCTGTTGGTGACAGGTTTAGTGAGTCACAGTTGGAAAATACTAACACGAATTTTTTATAGAAGAATGATAGAAGTCGATCTCGGAGACGATCTCTTTGGACATGTTGGAAAACACGAGG
This sequence comes from Schistocerca nitens, assembly GCF_023898315.1. Lineage (NCBI taxonomy): Eukaryota > Metazoa > Arthropoda > Insecta > Orthoptera > Acrididae > Schistocerca > Schistocerca nitens. The sequence goes on along the minus strand of NC_064614.1, from coordinate 132,578,166 downwards.
CAATGCTGACCATACGACTTATCTTAGAAGTTAGGTTAAGGGAAGGCAAATCTACGTTCACAGATTTTGTAGACTTGGAGAAAGCTTTTGACAATGGTGGCTGGAACACTTTCTTGAAATTCTGAAGGCAGCAAGGATGAAATACAGGAAGTGAAGAGTTACTTAAAACTTCTACTGAAACCAGACGGCAGTTATAAGAGTCGAGGGACATGAAAGGGAAGCAGTTGTTAAGGGAGTGAGACATCCCTGTAGCCTATCCCAGATATTATTCAATTTGTACATTAAGGAAGCAGTAAAAGACACGGTTGAAGAATCTGGAACAGGAATCAACATGAAGAAGAAATAAAAACTGAGGATTGCCGATGACAGTGTAATTCAGTCACAGAAAGAAAAGGTCTTGAAGAAGCAGCTGAATGGAATGGACAGCGTCGGAGGATATAAGATGAACATCAACAAAAGCAAAACAAGTGTAATGGGAGGTAGTCGAATTAAATCACGCGGTACTGAGGGAATTAGAAAAGGAAACGAGACGTTGAAAATAATGGATGAGTTCTGTTATGCCGGCCGGTGTGGCCGTGCGGTTAAAGGCGCTTCAGTCTGGAACCGCGTGACCGCTACGGTCGCAGGTTCGAATCCTGCCTCGGGCATGGATGTGTGTGATGTCCTTAGGTTAGTTAGGTTTAAGTAGTTCTAAGTTCTAGGGGACTGATGACCACAGAAGTTAAGTCCCATAGTGCTCAGAGCCATTTGAACCAAGTTCTGTTATGTGGGCAGCAAAATAACTGATGAAGGACGAAGTAGAGAGAATGCACACGGCATGAAAAGTGTTTTCCGAGAAGAGAAATTTTTTAATATCGAGTATAGATTTATACATTAGGAAGTCTTTTCTAAAGGTATTTTTCTGGCGTGTAGCCATCTATGGAAATAAACTGGGACGATGAACACTTCAGATGTGGTGCAACAGAAAAATGCTAGGGATTAGATGAGTAGATCACGTAAGTAATGAGGAATTAATGAATAGGACTGGGATAAAAGAAATCTGCGGCGAAACCTGACTAGAAGAAGGGATCGGTTGACAGGACACATTCTGAGACATCAAGGGATTACCAACTACACAATAGAACATCTGTTCACATGTGATGGACATATTCTAAGCAGGGCGTATATGTGAATCATATGTTAACAAATGTGCTGTTGTGTTACGTGTTTGTACGCTGTAAAAAGCACCTGTGAGCAATATGTATATGTACACTGCCATTTTGCACAAGGTGCTTTACGTTTTTAAATATTTTAGAGATGAGAGACCTGATTTTTATCCACTTGGCATCTTGTGCGTAAGGTTCAGCGTAAAATGAACGTGTTTTACGACAGAAGATGTTAAGACCTGAAGATGACAGCATAGTCTGTTGAAACTGGTTGGCTTCAAAAAAAAATACTTTAAGCCATCTTGGCTGTTGAATGTTCTTTTTAATTAAAACAGATCGCCCTTCAGTATTCCCAAAATGAGAAAATTCGGTCATCAGGTCATTCTTACTTGATCAATGTTTCTGTTGAGCAGCAGAATCTTTAGAACATGTGAAATACAAGACTGTACACAAGAAAGTGGAAAATATTTTACTGCAAATAGAGCAAGCTCTCTTGAAAATGCAGCCAATCAATAAACACGTTCCTGAGATAGGACGTACATAGAATATACATCTATTAAATTAATATGTATGTCTCAGAACCCAGTAGAAAAAGACTTAGCCAGACACGAACCAGCTACGTATTGCTCTTCATTTCGTAGCTCTGCACCTAAATTCATTACGCTACTGTCTCTGAAGGCTTTAATCACAGATATGTTATTAGCTGACATTAATTATACCAAATCGTACCAAGAATAATGAATTTTCGATGGATATCCAATGAGCCTTTGCCTCGAAACGGCATACATTTCGTAACACGCAAGTTACATTTCGAAAATTCTTTAACCATCAACATGATGTCTCCCAACGTTGATTACAATAAATCGTACCAATAAAGGACGGGTTTTCAAGAGATCGTCAATTTCATAGTGCTTTGAAATCACGATATTCATAAGACGTAAGTTAAATAAAACCCACCAAATACTGCCCTCATCCGGAAGTCTCCTGGCTGTACTGAAAAGCGATGGCATGAATGTGACGTAGGTGACGTTCTTCCATCTCATTGGTCTACGGTCCAACGAACATTCAGGACGTCATGTTTGATATTGCTCTACACTTTCGGAAAAACACCCCAACCTGCTCTTTACACGCTATGACGTCAGAAGCTCGGCTCGCTCAATGTTGACGTTCGAATGCACGCTCCGTGTGACGTCTCGGGGACTAAATAAAGCCAACAGCGCTGACTCTTCCCTACTGCAAGCTACGCAACATACGAGGTGTGGTACAAAAGTAATGGAAATTTTCAATTTCGCTGGATTTACACATCCGATAAAAAAAAATGTTTTTTACCTTGTTGGTACACATGTTCCTCATGTATGTTTGCATTTTCAGCTGTATTGAACATTCTGTTTATTGTTGACAGTCGAAAAGGTTATGCGTGTTATTGAGTGGTCGGCAAATTTTTACTTTCGGAAAAAGATGGATGTATTAAATTTTGGCATGTTAACTGAATCTTCCTTCGTTTCTTGGTAGAACAACATCATAATAAATGAAAAGTACTTGTTTGGTTTTGTTCTACAGTATTACTTTTTGTTAACCGGTTTTACGCTTACGAGGACATCTTCAGACATTTACTGAAATGTCTGAATATGGCCTTGTAAGCTGAAAACCGGTTAACACAAAAAAGTAATACTTGATAACAAAAGCGAACTAGCGCTTTTCATTTATCATTAAATTTTGGTTGAAAAATGGAATAAAGTGCAGCACCACATTCGAAATGTTGACTGTGGTTGTGTTTTGGCGAATCTACTATGAGTAGTACAAGAGTTTACGAGTGGTATAAACGTATCAAAGTGGGTTGAAGACGGTAACCGCCCTGTACCTCCAAACACATCAGTTACTGACGAAAGTGTGGAAGAAGTAAAGAAAATGGTTCTGGAAAACCGCCGACCCACCATCAGAGAGGTTGCTGATGACGTCGGCATCTCCTTTGGCTCACGCCAAGCAATTTTTTCGGATGTTCTGAGCACGAAACAAAACCGTTGTATTGCTTCAGCAACCGTATTCGCCGGACCTGAGTTGGATTGATTTGGGGAAGAGACCAAACAGCAAGATCATCGGTCTCATCGGGTTAGGGAAGGATGGGGAAGGAAGTCAGACGTGCCCTTTCAAAGGAACCACCCCGGCATTTGCCTGGACCGATTTAGGGAAACCACGGAAAACCTAAATCAGGATGGTTGTGCGCGGGATTGAACCGTCGTCCTCCCGAATGCGAGTCCATTGTGCTAACCACTGCACCACCTCGCTCGATCGCCGGACATGGCGCCCTGCTATTTCTTTCTATTCCCGCGGCTGAATATAACCGTGGAAGGAAGTCGTTCTGCCACCATTAATGGAACAGAATCGCCGAAGGAGTTGAACACCGTAACGAAAAGTGAGAACCAGAATTGCTTCCAAAATTGGAAAAAGCGGTGGTACAAGTATGTTGTATCTGATGGGGATACCTTTGAAGGAGACAAAGCTGATGTTGATGAATAAATGTAGATTATTTAATAAAATAAAAAATTACCGCTACTCTTCGGTCATATCTCGTACTCGTACGTCGGCGTGACTCCGCCATCTTAGACAGCGTGACGACGTCACGAACCGAGCGTTGCGTGGACACGTACAAACAGTTCGGCTTTCCGAGCATGTTTGTAACTGTTTTCTGAGTCGTTGAAGCTTCTGATGATATCTCCAGTTCTGGAAGACGAAACGTTACGCAGAGAAACATGCCTTGGACCGCGGCCTAATGCCTATAAAAAAGAATAACGAATGACGCAAATAGCGGCCTTGAAAACCTGTTCATTTTTGGAACACAACCTACGACCAGCTTAGAGACAGAAGTGAGACACTTTCTGCAGGACCTGACCATCATTTTCAGGACAATGCTCAAGCACATACAGTGCAAGCTGTTACTGATTTGTTTGACTGATGGGGCTGCTAAGTCCTTTACCACCTACTGCACTCCACTGACTTAAGCCCTCGTGAGTTGAACTCGTTTTCTAAACTGAAGGAGACACTTGACGGCATTCGCTCCAGAACTGCAACAAATTCGTCGGTCAATAGACCGCGCCGCTCGAACTGTCAACACAACTGGCACTGCTATCCTACGGCTTCCACACTGCTGGCAACGGGTTATACACAATGCTGGTGACTACTCTGAAGGTCAGTAAAACATTGAAACACGTATCTATTTTGTACGAGCTGTAAATAAATAGTTGCCACTATTAAAGTTCCAACCCTCGTAGAAGGAGCAGTAAACTGAAAACCTAATACTCCCAGAATGGGACCTTGGAATTGTTCCACTTAAAAGCAATGACCATACGGCTTAAGACATTCATCGTAGAGGAAGACGAGAAGATCGATTCCTCTTCCATAGAAGGCGGTAGGGTGCTGACGGATAGAAAACCAGACCCACTTTTCAACTTCCTCGACCGACTGAAACCGATGTCCAGGCAAGTCTTCATTTTGGTGTCCAAAGACGTGAAAATCGTGCGGTGAAAGATCCGGGCTTTCCGGACGATGCTGCAGTGTTTCTCAATCAAATTACCGAAGCGTAGCCATCGTCCGGTTGGCACTGTGGATGGCGGGTGTTGTGGTGCAGCTTATCGCAACTTGCGTGAACAGCTTTGGTTTTCTTTGGTCATCAAAACGGCTCCATTATACACTGAGATGACATTAATAATGGGATATCTCCTAATATAACTATGCCTAATATAACCTAATATAACGATAACTAATTTGGACAAGAAGAGAACCGAAGCTTTCGAAATGTGGAGCTACAGAAGAATGCTGAAGATTAGATGGGTAGATCTTATAACTAATGAGAAGGTATTGAATAGGATTGGGGAGAAGAGAAGTTTGTGGCACAAATTGACTAGAAAAAGGGATCGGCTGGTAGGACATGTTCTGAGGCATCAAGGGATCACCAATTTAGAATTGGAGGGCGGCGTGTAGGGTAAAAATCGTAGAGGGAGACGAAGAGATGAATACACTAAGCAGATTCAGAAGGATGTAAGTTGCAGTACGTACTGGGAGATGAAGAAGCTTTCACAGGATAGAGTAGCATGGAGAGCTGCATCAAACCAGTCTCAGGACTGAAGACCACAACAACAACAACAATCTCCTAATATCGTATGCGTAGTGCAGCAGCCCGACGCGTCATGGACTCAACAAGTCGTTGGAATACCGAAGGAGAAATATTGGGGCAAGCTGCCTACCTCTCGATTACTTTCCATAAATGTTCGATGGGCCTTATGCCGGGCGATATGGGTGGCAAAATCATACCCTCGAACTGTCGAGAATGCTATGTTGGACGATGTAGGAGGCAAAATCATTCTCTCGAACTGTCGAGAATGTTCCTCAAACCAGTCGCGAACAACTGTTGCCCGTTGACAAGGCGCACTGTCAGCCATAAAAATTACATCTTTGCTTGCGAACATGAAGTCCATGTATGGTTGCAAATGGTCTCCAAGTAGCCCAACATAACAATTTCTAGTCAACGATTTTTTCAATTGGACGAGAGGACCCTTCCATCCATTTAACATGGAAGGATGGGTCCTCTGGTCCAATTGAAAACATCGTTTACAGCCCACACCTTAATAGAGCTTGAACAATGCTTTGTTGACAATTTCGGTCCATGGCTTCGTGGGGTCTACACCACACTCGAACCCAACCGTAATCTCTTACGAAATGAACCAGGCGATCGTTTTCCAGTCGTCTAGGGACCAACTGGTGTGGCCACGAGCCCAGGAGAGGCACTGCAGGTGATGTCGTGCTGTTAGCAGAGGTACTCACATCAGTCGTTTCCCAAAGCCAATTGCCGGCCGAAGTGGCCGTGCGGTTAAAGGCGCTGCAGTCTGGAACCGCAAGACCGCTACGGTCGCAGGTTCGAATCCTGCCTCGGGCATGGATATTTGTGATGTCCTTAGGTTAGTTAGGTTTAACTAGTTCTAAGTTCTAGGGGACTAATGACCTCAGCAGTTGAGTCCCATAGTACTCAGAGCCATTTGAACCATTTGAACCCAAAGCCAATTAACGACATACTTCGCCTCACTGTCGTAACGGATACGTTCGTCATAAGTCCCACATTGACTTCTGCGGTTGCTTCAAGCAGTGTTGCTTGCCTGTTAGGACTGACGACGCTGTTCTCGGTCGTAAAGTGAAGGCGGTCAGCTACTGCGTTGTTCCTCGTGAGATTTAACGCCTGAAATCCCGTATTCTCGGCATACTGTTGACAATTTGGATCTCGGAATATCGAATTCGCTAACGATTTCCGAAACGGAATGTCCCATGTGTCTAGCTCCAACTACCAATCCGCGTTCAAAGTGTGTTAGTTCCCACTGGTCGGCCATAATCACGTCGGAAATCTTTTTACATAAATCACCTGAGCACAAATGAGAGCTCCGCTATTTTACTGTCGTTTTACACCGTGTGTACACGATTCTACTGCCAGCTATATACACTACTGGCCATTAAAATTGCTACACCAAGAAGAAATGTAGATGATAAACGGGTATTCATTGGACAAATATATTATACTAGAACTGACATGTGATTACATTTTCACGCAGTTTGGGTGCATGGATCCTGAGAAATCAGTACCCAGAACAACCACCTTTGGCCGTAATAATGGCCTTGATACACCTGGGCATTGAGTCATCCAGAGCTTGGATGGCGTGTACAGGTACAGCAGCCCATGCAGCTTCAACACGATACCACAATTCATCAAGCGTAGTGACTCGCGTATTGTGACGAGCCAGTTGCTCTGCCACCATTGACCAGACGTTTTCAGTTGGTGAGAGATCTACAGAATGTGCTGGCCAGGGCAGCAGTCGAACATATCTGTATCCAGGAAGGCCCGTACAGGACCTGCAACATGCGGTCGTGCATTATCCTGCAGAAATGTAGGGTTTCGCAGGGATCGAATGAGGGGTAGAGCCACGGGTTGTAACACATCTTAGATGTAACGTCCACTTTTCAAAGTGCCGTCAATGCAAACAAGAGGTGACAGAGATGTGTAACCAATGGCACCCCATACCATCACGCCGGGTGATACGCCAGTACGGCGATGACGAATTTACGCTTCCAATGTGCGTTCACCGCGATGTCGCCAAACACTGATGCGACCATCATGATGCTGTAAACAGAACTTGGATTCATCCAAAAAACTGACGTTTGGTCATTCGTGCACCCAGGATCGTCGTTGAGTACACCATCGCAGGCGCTACTGTCTGTGATGCAGCGTCAAGGGTAAGCGCAGCCACGGTCTCCGAGCTGATAGTCCATACTGCTGCAAACGTCGTCGAACTGTTCGTGCCGATGGTTGTTGTCTTTCAAACGTCCCCATCTGTTGACTCAGGGATCGAGACGTGGCTGCACGATCCGTTACAGCCATGCGGATCAGATGTCTTTCATCTCGACTGCTACTGACACGAGGCAGTTGGGATGCAGGGCGGCGTTCCGTATTACCCTCCTGAAACCACCGATTCCATATTCTGCTAACAGTCATTCGATCTCGACCAACGCGAGCAGGAATGTCGCGATACGATAAACCACAATCGCGATAGGCTACAATCCGACGTTTATCAAAGTCGGAAACGTGATGGTACGCATTTCTCCTCCTTACACGAGGGATCACAACAACGTTTCACTAGGCAACGCCGGTCAACTGCTATTTGTGCATGAGAAATCGGTTGGAAACTATCCTCATGTCAGCCCGTTGTAGGTGTCGCCATCGGCGCCAACCTTCTGTGAATGCTCTGAAAAGCTAATCGTTTGCATATCACAGCATCTTCTTCCTGTCGGTTAAATTTCGCGTCTGTAGCACGTCATCTTCGTAGTGTAGCAATTTTAATGGCCAGTATTGTATGTGGATATACCTATCCCATCACTTTTGTCACCTGTGTTAGAACTTTTTCAACAGAGATCGGAAGATGGTCATTGCCAATCGAAACCAAAAGTGTTTTGATTGTACGCGGAAATAAAAATACTACTCTGCACTTTCATGATCAATGTTTTATTAGTCACTTGTGGTAACCACAACGATATGGAGCACGTAACGCGCAGGAGAAAGTGCTCGTAGTCGGCGCCGTGATGGCAGTGGTGAGAATGTGTCGGCTGTTGCAGGCGGTGGCCGTGTGCCAGCAGAGGCCGGGCCCGCTCCCAGCGAGCGCTCCGCCCCCGCCGCCGCCCCCCGCGCTGCCACGCCTTCTGGCAGCCTTCGCCGGCACGGCCCCCGCCGCCGCCTCTGAGGAAGACGCCAGTGCTGCATCTGCCACCGGCGCAACCACCGTCTCCACAGCCACAACCAGGTAAAGCTTACCACCGCCAGGAGAGGCTGCCAGCTGCTAAAGCGGTGGGCACGTAGGAAGGTGGCGAGGGGATGTACGGAGGCAATGAGCAGTGTGTTACCTGACTCTCCGACTAGTAGCGGCGTTCTGATGGGTCTGTTTGTTGCGTGCACTTTGGGGTGCTCCTTCAGTATTTAACACTAATTTTTCATGGTAGTTTAGGTATAGTTAGGGTAGTCGGAGTAGGTATTAAAATCAATGGAGAAGAAATAAAAACTTTAAGGTTCGCCGATGACACTGTAATTCTGTCAGAGACAGCAAAGGACTTGGAAGAGCAGTTGAATGGAATGGACGGTGTCTTGGAAGGAGGGTATAAGATGAACATCAACAAAAGCAAAACGAGGGTAATGGAATGTAGTCGAATTAAGTCGGGCGATGCTGAGGGAATTAGATTAGGAAATGAGACACTTAAAGTAGTAAAGGAGTTTTGGTATTTGGGGAGCAAAGTAACTGATGTTGGTCGAAGTAGAGAGGATATAAAATGTAGACTGGCAATGGAAGGAAAGCATTTCTGAAGAAGAGAAATTTGTTGACATCGAGTATAGATTTAAATGTTAGGAAGTCGTTTCTGAAAGTATTTGTATGGAGTGTAGCCATGTATGGAAGTGAAACATGGACGATAAATAGTTTGGACAGGAAGAGAATAGAAGCCTTTGAAATGTGGTGCTACAGAAGAATGCTGAAGATTAGATGGGTAGATCACATAACTAATGAGGAGGTATTGAATAGAATTGGGGAGAAGAGGAGTTTGTGGCACAACTTGACAAGAAGAAGGGATCAGTTGGTAGGACATGTTCTGAGGCATCAATGGATCACCAATTTAGTATTGGAGGGCATCGTGGAGGGTAAAAATCATAGAGGGAGACCAAGAGATGAATAAACTAAGCAGATTCAGAAGGATGTAGGTTGCAGTAGGTACTGGGAGATGAAGCAGCTTGCACAGGAAAGAGTAGCATGGAGAGCTGCATCAAACCAGTCTCAGGACCGAAGACCACAACAACAACAGGGTTCACTGTCGGGCGGATAAAGCAAATAAGACGAATATTACGAGAGTTTTTTTTATTAAAAATGAAAATCCTCCAACTTTACTTAAGATTTTATATTTATCTGGCTACTAGTTTCAACGTTGCGTCAACGCCATCTTCAGACCCTATATAACAACACATACATAAAACAACGTGAGACATCACTAGTCAGCTAGTGAACAAAATAAATATATTACATACTTATTGTATATAGGATGAATTCATTAAAAGTAGTTACATTCCGTTCATTTTCACTAAGATGCAATTTACCGTGACATTAACAGTTTTTATGGTACAAACAAGTACAAATTATGTTAAATATACACGGTTATTTCCGTTATAGATCAATTCCAGACATTATAATAAAAATGGGGATATATATATGTCTAGGTGACATGCCATTACTCTTAGAGATAATAATATAGGCATAAAACAGTACTAAAATTATTTTAAAAACGAATAATAATACCCTAAAACTCTTCTTTGTGTGTTCAGTTTAAGTAACAGAAAGGAAAATATGGATTGCCAATCAGATATATGTAAGGTATGATTCCATTATTTATAAATAGTGAATTGTTGGAAAGGTGGAAAGGATTTACGTTTGCATAACACTATCGTAATCACGATAAAGTAACAAAGTGAAACAGGTTACTGAAACAACATCATTCAAACGATACGAAACATAAGTGAGGAGGAACTGGATGCATCTACTCATTCCATCAAGAGAAATGTAAGCTAACATGCCACCAAAATCTACCATTTCAGTGTCGGTGCCTCATTTAAGGCTGTGACCCAGGCCTAAGGTAAGGTAAGGTAAGGTAAGGCATGCCCGCATTAGTAAAAGAATGATCAAGTACATAACAATGCTCTAAATAGAAGTAAACAGGGTGTTATCAGTCTACACATTTCGTCACATATGTAAAATACTTGAAGTTCCTCTTATAACTAATTACTAAAGAAGAGTGCACAGTAAGGTATACAAAGTATAACTCTCATATTGTTATACGTAATCCAGTCAAGAGTTGACATAAGTTAACAACAATCATTGAAATGCCTAATCACCCACTTACTTGGACGACTAAAGTCTAAAATTTATATCATCAATACATCATAAGTACTCACTTATTTCACCTATCTTCATAAACCTGTTCTTGTATGAAATTACTAATTTAAATATATTGACTATCCAGTCATTTACGAGAACTATCATGAAGGTAGAGGGGGGGGGGGGGGTTAAAACTATACTGAAGGAAAGGCTCATCAAATGATTATAGCACTGACTCGTATTAACGAAAGATGCTAATGTGTCAAAGTATAGATTATATCTAAGGAAGGCTTGTTCTTTCACCGAAGTGACAACATGGTGACCTCCGTAGTACATATAAACGTGTACAGAAACATGAACTACTTGTCTTGTACTCAATACTAAATGGAAAAATCTTCACATCAGGGGAATCATTCCAAATATACGAGATTCGACACATTCTAGAGCCAAATTCCCATATATAAGACGGATAACCATGATAATCCTTATCCGTCTTATATACGGGAATATATGTTATATGGCCTGAAGGTGGCGTTGACGCAACGTCGAAACTAGTAGCAAAATAAATATAAAATCCAAAGTACAGCTGGAGGAGTTCCATTTTTAATTAAAATTGTATTAGCTGTGTCCCACCTTCATCCAATTTAAATATGGATGTACGAAGATTACGAGAGGTGTTCAGTAAGTAATGCAAAACTTTTTTTCCGATAGCAGGTTGGTTTTATTCGCCATTCCAATACACCATATTCCTCACTCTTCTGGCTAAAAAATCCTATTTTTCAACATAATCAATAATTTTCCATTCACCCAAATACCGCTTCCCGTGGAGTGCATCTTACGTTGGGGCAAACAGATGGGAGTTGGAAAGTGCGAGATGCGGGCTGTAGGGTGGATGAGGAAGAAGAGTCGAATAAAGTTCTGTGAGCTTCTTTCGGTTGCGCAGACTTGTGTGAGGCCTTGCGTTGCCATGGAGAAGAAGAAGTTCGTTTGCATTTTTGTGGCGACGAACACGCCGAAGTCGTTTCTTCAGTTTCTTGAAGGTAGTATGATACAGTTCAGAGTTGATCGCTTTACCATAAGGCAGTATATCAAACAGAACAACCCCTTCAGAATAGCAGAAGACCGTCGACATGACTTACTGAGGGTGCAGCAATTCCGCACAGATGGTCCTTCGTTGTTCTTTATGGTCTTCTGTTAAGGGCTTAGGAATCCAGCAGGCACAGCCCTTTGAGTATCAACAGAGACAATCACTTGAACAGCGAGGAGTATGAGTGTAATCCACTGATCACCTCGAATGAGTGTGTCCGCACGTTCCAATCCTGCACATCTTGCATCTGTGTGCAGCCAGCTTGCTCCCTGCAGTTCGGACAGGCTATCGCGACCTTGGTTTGATGACGGAAGACACCTCGCCCAACGACTCACCGTGGTTTTGTTCACTGCCAGATCTCCGTGGACATTCTATGAATGCCTGCGACGGTCTGGTTTTCCGCCAAAACAAACACTATGACAGCTCTGTGCTTGGAACTCATCGCTAGTACAGACGTCATTTTGAAGGATACGTATAGTGCTGCCACTTATAGGAACTGAAGAGAAAATATCCCACGATGTCTCGCGACAAATTACGCATAGTTCAACCGAAACAGGCAAAGAAAAAACGTGTTGCATTACTTTCTGAACGAGCCCCGTCCATCCGACAACGAAAGATTTTCCTACATTTGAATTTCCGTGTCGAAAGTCAGAAGCAGAAACATGGACCCGATATAGTTGCCATCCCAGCGTGCCAGGTATCAGACTAGGCACTGGGCAGCGGTTAGATCGTGTGGTTTGGAGCATTTGTGGACAGCACATTGGCGACTCCCCAAAGTAATCTCCGTTTTTACCTACGCACCACTGTAGCATACAGGGGGAATCTCGAAACTTACAGGATGATTCCATGACGATGGTGAAAACTTTCGGGGATGATCGAGAAGCGTAAATGTGTCATTTCCAGGTAAGGCATCCTGGTCCAACAACGACCAAGTCGAAAGTTATAAGCGAAAACATTTCTGATACTTCTGACAGTGGAATATATGTGCTGATGCTGTTGTTGCGTCAGATATATATCCCACTTGTCGTTTGTCAATGTACTCGTATGTGTTTCCAACATGATGGAGCCTCATCTCACTTTGGAGAGCGGGTTTGCGAGCACTTGGATGATACTTACCATGAAATGTGGATAAGCAGAGAAGCAACATATTCACTTGATGTCGCTCCATGTGGTTATTTCTTGCAGGGCCGTGTGAAAAGTCCTGTGTACGAGACGCCTCTAGAGACTGAAGAGGATCTCCTGGCAAGAATTATCGCTGCTTGTGACGTTGTTCAAATGACACCAGGAACATTAGAATGGGTACAACAGAACTTCGTGCCATGGTGCTATGCCTGCACTGACGCTGAGGGGTTGGAGGGTGGGGGGGGGGGGGAGGCGGGTCTGGGGTCGGTATCGTGAACAGTTGTTGTAAATGCAGCAAGCAGGGGTCAGCATCGTGAACAGTTGTTGTAAATGCAGCAAGTAGTAAAAGTTATGCAGGTAAATGTCATTCATTATTAATGTGTCACAGCCTGTAGATTTTAGGTCTCTTTGACATCAAGTTACGTGCGGTGTTACCAGTCGATCAACAGGGGAAATTATTTGAGGATATCGGAGAGTATTCAGGTGGAATGCTGTACGCAATGACCAGGGTTCGGAATCTGGGGCTCTTAGTTTGAGCGCTGTGTGAGGCTAACACAGATACTGGAGTAGAGTTTCGCTTATATCATTGTAGAAAATCGTTTCGAGACCGGGTCTGTTACCGTAGATTTTATATTACCCTTCTCCTTCATCTCTGAAAGTTTATAACATGATCACGGAATTACCGTGTACATATTATTGGTTCCATAGCACTGTTAATTGAAGGCGTCAGCTGTGAAATATTTCGTTATGGAAGACAAAGGCTATGCTGGTACTGCTTTTTAACCACCCATCTGTATTTATTGTTTTAATTTGTTTCTATCGATTTCGAAGCAACTTCAGCGTTATCTTCACGGACTTAATCTCTGTTACTGATGTGATACATTCTGTGAAAGACCCCAGCATCATCTAGTGTGGTAGCCATAAGTCCTTCAAGTACATCTAAAAGGCATTTTACGACATTGGCTGTTTAAGTTTGTTCAGGGGTGAGAAGAAAGCAAGGAAATACCAACTCCCAGTAGAAAAGCAACCTTCATGGTGACTACAGCTTTACTTTCTTCTTTTTCTTCTTCTTCTGACTTTTGCCAGTAGAGGTTAGTTGTTTTTTTCTTCCAGTAGTCGCGGTTATTCCAGTTGAAATCTGTTCACACCTTCTCATCCACTGCTCTATCAGTATGCAGTTCCCGTGACAAAGGTGGCTTTCCCCTTTTAGTTCTTCCTGGGGCCACACCTTCTTCGACCACTTGTCATTTCTCCTTCTCTTAACAAGCCAAAACCACTGAAGATTTATTCTCTGCTCTGGTCGTTGTTTACTGTGCGCCAGTTTGATTTTCGCCATATTTTTGATAATTTGATCTTATGTTCACACATGACATTTATCTTTTTTTCCGCGGTGGTCCTCCATCACTTCCCAGATACCCCTACGCCACCCTTTTCGTGGTCTTCCTCTTCTGTTTCTTCCAAGAGGTTACCACGCAAGTGCTCTCTTTGGTCATCTGTTGTCTTCGAATCTTTTGACACGCTCGTAGGTGTCTTTCTTCTATTCTGTCCGTAATACTGTATGGATATGTGTGTTTCCGCATTTCTTACGTGGTCACGTTGGGAAGTTCTACACGCACTTCTAAAGTGGTCCGTTTCTAAAGCTCTAAGTCTCTTTTTATTTCTGTGTGTGAATTCCTAACACTGACTTTTATAACTTGTGATATTGGATCCATGGTGGATTTGTATCATCTCATTTTAAAGTTTCAGTGGCCACATTTCTGTAGCATTAGTAACTATCGTCTCAGTAATAATACGGAACATCGCTGTTTTCGTCTGGAGACTAACTCTACTGTTCCAAATCAGTCCATGTCGTGACATCGTTGCTCATTTACCCATGGGTAATCTGGTCTCAATATCTTTGTCCCAGGTACATTCACTGGTTCTAGTAAAATCGTACTACTAAAAATGTTCATATTTTTTAGTTTTACCATTTTCCAGAACTACATCCGCTCCTTTTGCACCCAATCTTATGTACTCTTTTCGAAATTAATTGTTAGACGCCATTTTGTGTATTCTTTTACAGTTTACCCAATATGTGTCCCATTCTTGTCTGCTGTTCGCGAAAACATTCAAGTAGAGCTATTGTCATAAACAAACTATTGCTAAAGTCTCTCATTTTGTGACTGCTTCCACTCCCAGGCGTAAACCAATAAAGGGAAGTTACCTATTATAGTCTCGTTTCTCCCCATTATTTTGCAGTGCTGAGGTGCCCAGTACAAACCGTGACGACTTATCTGGTGGAAGTAGCGGCGTAGCGACGCCAGCAGGCGCCAGTGGCATCAGCAGCGAAGCTGAAATTGGCAGCAGTCAACATGTCTTCAGCAGCAGCCAGGACAGTGGTAGCAGCAGTCAGACTGGCAGTGGCAGCAGTCAGGAAGTCAGCAGCAGCAGTCAGTCAGTCAGCCGCAGCAGTCAGGCAGTCAGTAGCAGCAGTCAGAGCACTAACAGCAGCGGTCAGACAGCACTCAGCAGCAGTCAGACCGCTAGCAGCAGTCAGGCGGCTAGCAGCAGTGTTTCTGAGGTCGCAGCAGCACCCACAGCGGCTCCTGAGCCGGCTGCTACCACCACTTCTACCCCTGCAGCTACTCCAGCCACCAGTGGGGCACCCAGCAGCAGCATGAGCACTACAACCACAACCATCACCACCACTACCACCACCAATGCTGCCACCACACCCCCACCGCCACCGCCGCCTATCACCTTCTCTGGCGGCAACCCTGACATCGGGGAAGAGTCGAGTGGTAGCCCTACAGCACTAGAAGGGTCCAGTGGCAGCTCTGTGGCCCTGGAAGGGCTCAGCACCGCCGAGCCACGCCCCCCTCTGCCACCTCCCAGACCACCGCACCGCATACCGTCGCGTCTCGAGGAGAAGCTGGAGTCACTCTCCTGTGACATTCCTCCACTGCCCTCGGAGTCGCGCCTCTGGAGGGGCAACGAGACTCACGAACTCCTGCTGCCCATCATTGTAAGTACTGACAGCTATTAATCTACGCATGACGGTGATGCCTTTTTGTTCCTGATTGATAACATCTGCATACAGTTGTGTTAAATTTTATTTTCCTATAAAAGAAGAGAACGACCGGATTTCAGGATAAGAGTTCCATCTTCAGGTGCATAGAATGACAATACAACTAATAGGGGATAATATAGTGATTTCCCCATACATGACATGAAAAAGAATACTCATTTCATATATTGCAGTTTTTCTGCTTACATGCCATGTACCATAAATCACTATATTACACCCTGTTAGTTGTATGGACATTGAAACTTCCTGGCAGATTAAAACGGTGTGCCGGACCGAGACTCGAACTCGGGACCTTGCCTTTCGCGGGCAAGTGCTCTACCAACTGCACGACTAAAGCCCCGTCCTCGCAGCTGTATAGACATTATTTGCCCCTGAAGATGGGACTGTTGTCTTGAAACCTGGTTGTGGTCTCCTTTTACTGGAAAGCAATAAATACAACTATACATACATGTTGCCAGTCATGAATAATCTATACGACAGTTGTGGATATCCTATCAAGGGGAACATGTCTTTGTTGTATAATCATTGTCACTAGTTCCTCTCAGAGTAGAACATGCAACGTCCTAAATTATTTATTTAATATATTTCGTTTTACACTGATGAGCCAAAATAATTATGACCACTATCTGCTGCGAGACTGAAAAACACCTGGTGAGTTTTAGGCCCCTGACGTGGTAAGGAAAGTATATAAGAAGTGCATAGACAAATGGGGACACATTCTAGCAACTGTACAGGCTGCAAATGGGGTACTCTGCTGAAATATCGGACTATGACTAAGGACAAAAGTCAGCAATGGAAAGTCCAGGATGGAGTGTAACAATATCATGAACAGGATAGTTACTACTCACAATAGCGGAAATGCTGAGTCGTAGCGGGTCACAACAGAAAGACCGTCAGAAAAGAGCTGCAGTCATGTGCTGTGTGAGTTGCTTTTGCGTGAGTGTGTGTGTATACTACTATGGACCGATTGTTATGGCCCGGCGCCTGGGAGGAAGCATCTCGGAAATGGCTGTTAGCTTGCAACTATCTGAAGCATCTATGGTAAGTATTTGAAAGATAATGAAATCACGACCAGGCGACAAGGTGTTGGAGGTGCACCTTCGATCACATTACGCGGAGGCCGGAGGATTTCCTGCTCTGTAAAACAGGGCAGGCGACAAGCTGACGACAGTGTACAATACTGGTGCAAGTGGAAGTGTTTCAAAGCACACACTCAGTTCAGCTAACACTGTTTATCACTTTTACGATACTCTGTGACAGCGGCTCTACAAGCGGCCAGCAAGCTAAACATTTGTCTTTCTTTAGTTTCTTTAAAACACTGGGAGGTGCGAGACGATACATTACAGACCAGTTTATCCACGATTCTCTTGTAATTTAGATATATTTATTGAAGAACTTCGTTTTGTTTCAAGGGAAAAAAAGACCAGACCTTCTGCAGAAAGACATCGTATATCTACTCGACAACGTGATGTTTTGTTCAGTACTCTTCCCTTCAAATCAGTGGATATGTGACATAGAAAACTTGTATCGAATGCAACACCAAATTAAAGTACCAAATAAGTCACCACCACTGTAGCCGACGGAGAAACCAAACAGATGCGGTAGTAAAACGTCAAAGGTAAGAGAGCTATTTCCCAAACAAGAAGAAACTAGTTCCACTGTTGTTGCTATAACTGAGGCACAAACGCAGGCGACTTAAGCAGACTCACTCTTTAAACAAAATTTGTTACATTTACAAAAATATTCTTCCATTGGAAAGTCGGGACAAGCCTAAGGATGCGCGTATTATTAGACTCCATATAAAATTGTTAGATGTCAAGGAAAGTGGCTATCATAATAAGAAGAGACAACAACAGAAATATATGTTGATCATGCATGAAATAAATGCTTGTATTATCTTGATTTCAGTGGCATAAGCTGCAGTTACACACATATTGTAAAGTATGTATTCTTGAATAAGTTGCAGTTTTTGGCAATGAATGAGTGAGGTTTGGTTGTTTTTACATTTATGAGGGGTGTACAGTAAGTAATGCAACACAAGTTTTTTTGGTCAATTTCGGTTTAAAAGTGTGGAGTTTGTTGTGGGACGTGGAATAAGATGTGCACACAGGTACTACGATTTCAGACAGGGACGTTATAGGCCTTTGTGGTATAACTACTAGAGCCTCAATAAATAAAACCTCAAAAGTCATACCTCAGACGCACAGCCGAAGGCCATCCTAGAAAATGGCCTCACGGGTAGTGAGGTCTCCTAATCAGGGTAAAACGAAGTATAGGCTTGTTCACAAGTTGTCTACCGAGAAAGAGCGGTGGCAGTGTAAATGTGAGAATGAGTTTTGTCTACATTTTAGGTGGCAAGTGTTGGCACGTCTGTATTATGTATTGGATATTTCAGGATGGCTCACAACCTGCGTTCCGCTTTGGGATTCCGAAGAGCAGAGCAGGGCGGTGGAGATCTCTTCTGAACAGCACCTTGCAATGTATGCCAGATATGCTCAATAATGTTCGTATCTGAGGAGTTTGATGGCCAGCGG
This sequence comes from Schistocerca nitens, assembly GCF_023898315.1. Taxonomy (NCBI): domain Eukaryota; kingdom Metazoa; phylum Arthropoda; class Insecta; order Orthoptera; family Acrididae; genus Schistocerca; species Schistocerca nitens. The sequence goes on along the minus strand of NC_064614.1, from coordinate 132,559,768 downwards.
AAGTGTTTAAACTCAGAAGAGTGTTCCTGGAGCCACTATGTAGTAATTATGGATGTGTGGAATCTCACATTGTCCTGCTGGAATTGCCCAAGTCCGTCGGAATACAAAATGGACATGAATAGATGCAGGTGCTTACTTTCGAGTCACCTGTCAGAGATGTATCTAGACAAGTCAGGGGTCCCATATCAGTCTAACTGCACACGTCCCGCACTATTACAGAGTCTCCACCGGCTTGAAGAGTTGCCTGCTGATATGGAGGGTTCATGAAGTCATTATGTTGTCTCCATAGCCGGACATGTCCATCCGGTCGATACAATTTGAAACGAGCCTCGTCCGACCAGGCATCATGTTTTCAGTCATCAAAAGTCCAATGTCGCTGTTGACGGGCCCAGGTGGAGCGTAAAGCCTTGTGTCGTGCAGTCTTCAAGGGTACACGAGTCGGCCTTCGGCTCCGAAAGCCGATTTCGCTGAATGGTTCGCACGCTGACATTTGTTTATGGCCCACAATTTGCGGAAGGGTTGCACTTCTGTCAGACTGAACTATTCTCTCCAGTTCTTGAAGGATCTTTTTCCGGCAGCAGCGATGTCGGAGATTTGATGTTTTACCGGATTCCTGATATTCAAGATACACTTTTGAAATAGTTGTACTGGAAAATTCCCACTTCGTCACCAACTCGGGTATGCTGTGTCCCATCGCTCGTGCGTCGACAATAGCACCACGTTCAAACTCACTTAAATCTTGCTAAGCTGCCATTGTAGCAACTGCACCAGACACTTGTTCCCCTATATAGGCGTTGCCGACCGCAGCGCCGCATTCTGTGTATTTACATATCTCTGTATTTGAATACCCATGCCTATACCAGTTTCTTTGGCGCTTCAGTGTAGTATTCAAATGGTCTCAGTCACAATGTGAGTAAATAATACTGTTCTATGAACTAATAAAGTTAATGGTAGCCGTATTTATAATACTGCTGCTGCTGCCAGTAGTACTGTTAAAGTAATAATAATAGTAATAATAAAAAGAACGTATACGTGCAAAAAATACAGGGTGATTCTTATTAAGGTTTAAAAACCTCCGAAGCGACGTAGATGACATTGAGACAAGTAATTTAATATAAGACACACGGGGTCGCAAAAGTTGGGTACATGTGACGTCATCATATGGCGTACCTCGCCGCACGTGCACCGGTTGAGTCTATCGGTCTGCCGGTCTGTCGGTCCCGACGCAAGGCAAGTATTCACGTGAGCCTGGTTCTGCGCCGACGTGCGCAGCATTAGCGCGTGATCCTCGGGGTTCTGGTCTTGCACCTAGCAGGCAGCATTTTTTTCATCAGATTACACAGTTATGCGTTTACTGGTCTCACTTTCTCTGCTGCTTTATTGAAAAGTAGAGAACAACAAGTAAATCAGCATCAGCTTCCGAATTCCGTCGCTACCAGTAAACGACCTACATTTTCTTTACTAAACATTACCTGTAAACAGAAAAAGAAGGGACGGAAGCAATGAAAAACAAAATAAGAACAGCTTTTACACGGTTACAGCGAGGACAATAATTTTATACCTTCTACGTTTATAAAAGTACGCATTTACAAAACTTGTTGGAAATTGGCACAGTTTGCTCGAATGCAAGTATTGCATGGCTCAATTGTCCCTGCAGTTGCGGCGAGGTACATTATCTGGTGACGTCACATGTTCGACATTTCTCATCCACGTTTGGGGTATTTCCCGACTTTTGCGACCCAGTGTGTCTTATATTACTCGTTTGCCTCAGCGTCTTCCACGTCGCTTCGAGGGACCTATAAACGTTAATAAGAATCATGCTGTAGATGCATTCTGATATAACAAGTTCTGGGAAAGAAATGAAGATCTGGTTGGAAAAAAGGATGCACAAGGGATAGTGAATGCGTACAGAGACAATGGCAATCATTATTACGTAACTGAAGGTAGATTGGGGAGAAAGGAAAGCAAAGGAACTAATGGTATCAACTGAATCGGTAGTTTATGTAGAATCAGGGGCGCCGATTGAAAATGTGTGCCAGACAGCGACTCGAAGCCGGTACCTCCTGCGCAGTTTGCAGCTGTGTTGACCACTGCACCATCCGGACATAGTGTTTATAGAAAATACGCGGGCTATTTCGACACGCTCTCCAGCAGACCCACACTCCCACCCAGCGCCACGTATCTGCAGTCCTCATCCATGTTCTCCACGCTCGCTGATTTTGGATTCCCACTGGAGCTCGAACGTAAATGTGCTTCCGCAATGAAGGTTGCCCGAAAAAACATACACTACGCAATCTTATAAATGGTAATCCTTACTGTTGCTTTCGTATATACACTGAAGCATCAAAGAAACTGGTGTACACCTGCGTATTCAAATATAGAGATACACTACTGACCATTAAAATTGCTACACCACGAAGATGACGTGCTACAGACGCGAAATTTAACCGACAGATAGAAGATGCTGTGGTATGCAAATGATTAGCTTTTCAGAGCATTCACACAAGGCTGGCGCCGGTGGCGACACCTACAACGTGCTGACATGAGGAAAGTTTCCGAACGGATTTCTCATACACAAACAGCAGTTGACCGGTGTTGCCTGGTGAAACGTTGTTGTGATGCCTCGTGTAAGGAGGAGAAATGCGTACCATCACGTTTCCGACTTTGACAAACGTCGGATTGTAGCCTACCACGATTGCGGTTTATCGTATCGCGACATTACTGCTCGCATTGGTCGAGATTATTCTGTTAGCGGAATATGGAATCGGTGGGTTCAGGAGGGTAATACGGAACGCCGTGCTGGATCCCAACGGCCTCGTATCGCTAGCAGTCGAGGTGACAGGCATCTTATCCGCATGGCTGTAACGGATCGTGCAGCTACGTCTCGATCCCTGAGTCAACAGATGGGGGCGCTTGCAAGACAACGACTTGCACGAACAGTTCGACGACGTTTGCAGCAGCATGGACTAGCAGCTCGGAGACCGTGGCTGCGGTTACACATGACGCAGCATCAGAGACAGGAGCGCCTGCGATGGTGTACTCAACGACGTACCTGGGTGCACGAATGGCAAAACGTGATTTTTTCGGATGAATCCAGGTTCTGTTTACAGCATTATGATGGTCGCATCCGTGTTTGGCGACATCGCGGTGAACGCACAATTGAAGCGTGTATTCGTCATCGCCATACTAGCGTATCATCCGCTGTGATGGTATGTGGTGCCATTGTTTACACGTCTCGGCCACCTCTTGTTCGCATTGACGGCACTTTGAATTGTGAACGTTACATACGACCCGTGGCTCTACCCTCCATTCGATACCTGCGAAACCCTACATTTCAGCAGGATATTGCACGACCGCATATTGCAGGTCCTGTACGGGCCTTTCTGGATACAGAAAATGTTCGACTGCTGCCCTGGCCACCACATTCTCCAAATCTCTCACCAACTGTAAAGGTCTGGTCAATGGTGGCCGAGCAACTGGCTCGTGACAATACGCCAATCACTACTCTCGATGAACTGTGGGATCGTGTTGAAGCTGCATGGGCAGCTGTACCTGTACACGCCATCCAAGCTCTGTTTGAGTCAATGCCCAGGCGTATCAAGGTCGTTATTACGGCCAGAGGTGGTTGTTCTGGGTACTGATTTCTGAGGATCTATGCACCCAAATTGCGTGAAAATGTAGTCACATGTCAGTTCTAGTATAATATATTTTACCAATGAATACCCGTTTATCATCTGCATTTCTTCTTGGTTTAGCAATTCTAATGGCTAGTAGTGTATGTAAACAGGCAGAATACAGCGCTGCTGTCGGCCTCGCCTATATACTGCTGCTACAATGTCAGGGTATCAAGTTGTGAGTTTGAACGTGGTGTTATAGTCGACGCACGCGCTCTGGTACACAGCATCTTCGAGGTAGCGATGAAGTGGGATTTTTCCCGTACTAAGATTTCACGAGTGTGCCGTGAATATCAGGAATCTGGTAAAACATCGAATCTCGGGCACTGCTGCGGCCGAAAAAGATCCTACAAGAACGGGACCAACGACGACTGTAGAGAATCATTCAGTGTGACGGAAGTGCAACCCTTCCGAAAACTGCTTTAGATTTCAATGCTGGGCCATCAGCAAGTGTCAGTGTGAGAATTATTCAACGAAATATAAATGACATGGGCTTTCAGAGCCAAAGGCCCACTCGTGTACCCTTCATGACTGCACGACACAAAGCCTTAAGTCTCGCCTGGGCCCGCCAACACTCACACTGGTCTGTTGATGACTGGAAACATGTTGCCTGGTCGGACGAGTCTCGTTTCATTTTGTATCGAGTGGATGGACGTATGCGAGTAAGGAGACAACCTCATGAATACATGGACCTTGCATGTCAGCATGGGACTGTTCAAGCTGGTGGAGGCTCTGTAATAGTGTGGGGTGTGTGCAGTTGCAGTGATATGGGACCCCTGATACGTCTAGATACGTCTGTAACAGGTGATATGTACTTAGGCATCCTTTCTGATCACCTGAGTCCATTTGTGCATCCCGACGGACTTGAGTAATTCCAGCAGTACAATGCAACGCTACACATATCCAGAATTGCTACAGAGTGGTTTCAGGAACACTCTTCTGAGTTCAAACACTTCTGCTCGCCAACCAAGTTCCCCAGACACAATATCAGTGAGCATATCTGGGTGCCTTGCAACCTGCTGTTAGAAGATATCTCCACCCCCTCGTACTGTTACGGATTTATGGACAGCCCTGCAGAATTCATGGCGTCAGTTCCCTCCAGCACTACTTGAGACATTAAAGCCTTGTCGTCTCGCAGCACTTCTGCGTGTTAGCGGTGAAATACACGATGTTAGGCAGCTTTACCAGTGTCTTTGCCTCTTCAGTTTATGTCATTAACTGTCTTCTGATGCTGGAAGCGTTATTCGGTTCTGTAATGTAATCTGGGACGTAACTGCAGAGTCGGGTTCCTACTACCGAGAAGGACTTCGAGAAAGTTACTGAACGATGTAGTGGGACAGAAAAGATTTTGTTCTGATGGAAGTGGATGTTTCTGCCATATTTTTCCGACAAGAGGGTTAGGGTCAAGGAGAGATACGAGGGATAAGACAGGAGAGAAGACAGATAACATGTAAATCTCTGCGCTTTTCTGCACGCAGCCTGGATAGCTGTGCATGTGATGGTGAAATCTGATCAAAGCGTCGATCGACACATATATAACGAGCACTGGCATTCATAACCAGCTTCAGGCGCCGTGAGCTTATCTGAGTAAGGCCTAGCAGGATAGCATCGCTGTAATCAATAAAGGGAAGTATAAGTGTTTGTATAAGTTTCTTTTCCGGGTCAAGAAGGAATAGCTTTTCATATTTTTGGAGGACATGGGGAGAAGCTGACAGGTTCTTGAACATTGCAGTTGCGTACTCGGTAGAATTTAAATTTTCATCTCTTATGAAACATAGACTCTTTGCTGGGGGAGAGAAGTTGCTGTTTGTCCCATTTAGAGCTAAAGATGGTAGGGATTCCCGGTATTTCAGACAGATGAGCCGAGAGTGACCAACCAGTATCGCTTGGGTTTTGAATGGGGTGAGCTTCAACGATATATCCTGCGCCCATTTTGATAGTGCTCACAGATCGGTGCTGAGATTCTCTATAGCTTTCTTCAGGATTATTGGTTTTGCAATTAGATACAATTGGATGTCATCAGCGTAGTAGTGGTATTTGCAGCCGCACATAACTGACGACACATCATTGACATATGTAGAATGAAAGTAGTATAGGACCTAATACCGAACCCTGGGGGTGCCTGATACTACCTCCATCGTTATGGCTTTATAGTGCCGGACATGACGCATTGCTGGCGAGACGTCGGGTATGAGCGAAACCGTTGCACTGCACTTGGCGAGAAATATAGGCTGTAAAGTTTGGTGGGTAAAATGTCGAATCGACAGTATAAAACGCTTTGCTGAAGTCTAAGAAGCACGTGATAGTCGCCTCTTGTGCAACCATAGCAAGCTTCAGGTCATCTGTTACCTTCATTAAGGCAGCTGTCGTACTGCAGTGTTTACAGAAGTGGACTGATATCCATCGAGTAAGTTGTTTGTAATTAGGTAGTTTGTTAGCTGGTCGTGGACTATTCATTCTAAGACCTTGGACATTGCCGGAAGAATGCAAATAGGTCGGTAACCAGAGGGTGCTATGGCAGCGTCCTTTTTTAGGTAGGTGCTTAACTAGCCCCTGTTTCCAGTTCTCAAGGAAAACACATGTGATTGAGGAGTGGTTGACGATATTATAGTGGACAACAGTGGGTGACTAGTAAACTTCATCGGTACAGTAGATGCTCTTCTGATCAGTATTATAGATTTTTGGCGGTCCTGCAAGTAACGTGCTTCAGATAGAACTTTTCGTGGCCACCAAATCTGCCTAATCTGGATGCGATGGAACGCATATGGGGTGCTGTCGGGCTCCATCTCCACCACCACCGTAAAACGTCCTGTAATTTACGGGAAGTGCGTGATCTGTGCGTAGGCGGTTAGTGCCACGCACCTCTGGAAACACATCAGGGAGCTGACAAATCCATATTACGCACAATCGCTTTTATGCTGTGTTCGAGAGGTGTTCCAAGGCGCTGCTAAACAGATGGTGGCTCTCCTGTGTGTGTGTGTGAAATCTTATGCGACTTAACTGCTAAGGTCATCAGTCCTTAAGCTTACACACTACTTAACCTAAATTATCCTAAGGACAAACACACACACCCATGCCAGAGGGAGGACTCGAACCTCCGCCGGGATCAGCCGCACAGTCCATGACTGCAGCGCCATAGACCGCTCGGCTAATCCCGCGCGGCTCTTGTGGAACATTAGGTTCCAACAACAAAAAACTTATTGCCTAATATGATTTAAGAAGGTGCGTTTATTCATACCCACACATTGACTACCGTAAAGTTCGCTGTCCGAACTTCTTCACCGATTCTTTTAGTAAACCGAAGTGATTAAGGAGTATCATTTGGCGGCTGAGTTAGTGATATTCACTTAAATAACGGCAGTGCCCGCAACGTACCTACTTTAAGTCCTTGTATATCCCTCTTCAACTACTATCAACGTTTTTGTTTTCTAACATAATTGCAATTAGATCTGGAGAGAGAACTCCAGTTTCGGTCAATGGTCCATATTGATCCTTTACTTCCAGCATATAACAAATCATAATTTAACGGTTGCTGAAATGATGAAAGTAACCAGTTAAGCTGTTCGCTCTGTTTCTGATAATGAATAGCTAGGCCCCTTAGTTTCTGATGCAATAAGTGTCTGGTAATTTGAAAGAATGTATCCGTATACTGTCACGATGTCCGTTCAGCAAGAAATGAAGGTTTAGTCAAGAAATTATGAACAAGATCATGAGATTTTACAACAGAAATGATTTAATCTATCAAATTCTGAAAAAGGAACGACTGATTGACTTCTTGCACAAACACAATTAACGACAGTTGCCGACTCTGAGTTTTAAAACTCCGATTATTTTCGCTGAGAGAAAAGAAAGAGCATGACAAATAGAAAATTTTGTTTATTTTAACCCTGCTGTATTCTTTGGGTCAATATGAGCCAGAACATCCCCATAATATTTTTAGACTTGAACGCTGACGCTATAAGCTTAATGACTTAGTTTTTCTCTCCATAACTTAAAAAAAATATCTTTCTACTCCCTTGTTATAGGTTTTTCTGCGATATTTGTGCTCCTTGGGCATATATGACCCTGTTATTTAAGGATTCACAACATGAACAAATATCGATAGAAAAATTTTATTTCTACGTGTCTGAGATACATATGTTATGTGTTTTTTTTTAAACAACGCAAGTCACTGATCAATTTCAAATTATCAAAACATTATCGCCATCAATGATTTTCTATGTGCGCATGCAGTTCAGGTGTCTAAGTGTTGTAATTTCTGTGTGGCTAATACAAAAAAAAAAAAAGCAAAGCAAAGTTGGAAGCAACTGAATCTGGTAGTTAGGGAAACGAGGGGGCGTGCTGAAACGTAATATCTCCGAATTTTTTATTTAATAACTATTAAAGCTTTTTTAAATAAAAACAAACGTTGTTAACATTCAATATCTTTGTTATTCGTGCATACATATTTTCAGCCCTCTGTCACTAGAGGGCTCCGAATCGTAGCGCATAACATGGCGGTGTGTAACGTAACTATGTGGGTGCGTGAGAAACAGCGTACTGTAACTGAGTTTCGAATTCTAACAGTTCATCCACACATGGAGCACCCTCCTCTTCAGCATAACAATGCCAGACTCCACAAGAGCGCTATGACATCTACAGTAATCCGACGCCTTGACTTCACCGTCGTCGAACATCCTCCATAATTTCCTGACCTGGTTACATCCGATTTTCATTTTTTCCCAAAAGCTAAAGAACGGCATCGCGGACTTCACTTTGATAGCGATGAAGCGGCGCAAGCAGACGTGAGGTGGTGGCTCCGTCAACAAAGCCAAACATCCTGCAGCGACCATATCAACAAACTTGTGGCACGTTAGGAGAAATGTGATTATCGCCAGGGTGACCTTGTTGAGAAATAAATATTTAGACATGATGAATAAACATATGGAAGATTCATAACGTTCGTTTTACTTACAAACCTTTAAGAGTTTTCACATTAAAAAATTGAAGGTGTTAATTTTCAGGACACCCTCGTTTTTCCCGAGAAGAAAATCATTACAGCGAAGATCTACATGTGAATCAGAAGGTAGTTAGACATTGATACCTCACCTGTCAACGTACAACAGGTGCAATTCAAATGGTTCAAATGGCTCTGAGTACTATGGGACTTAACATCTGAGGTCATCAGTCCGCTAGAACTTAGAACTACTTAAACCTAACTGGGACTTAACATCTGTTGTCATCAGTCCCCTAGGACGTAGAACTACTTAAATCTAAGTAACCTAAGGACATCACACACATCCACGCCCGATGCAGGATTCGAACTTGCGACCGTAGAGATCGCGCGGTTCCGGACTGAAGTACCTAGAACCACTCGACCACCGCGGACGGCCCGGTGCAATTCCTTCAGTCAAAAGAAGAAAATATCATGTGGAACTTGAACCTTTTCAGAAACTGGAACAGTGTCTAGTGTAAACTGGTCCTACGAGATATGCTATATCGAGAGGCAGTGATATGAAACCATCGTTTTAAGTTCTTATGAACTATAGTATTCGTAATATTGTGGTGAAAACGACTAATATTAACGCTTAAAAAGTTTGTGGTGGCACCTGGAAAGGAACAGATATAATTATACTTGAAACCAATGATGGTTTGTTATTACTAGTTGGTGTATATAAAACATGTTGCGTCAACAGAGAACCTAGAGTAGAAAAAAGTAGAGCCATCTTTCCTTCCGCAATGTCACAGAAACGATTATGTTGCAGGTCACGTGCGTTACGCTGTGATGAAAAATATTGTCGAAGAGTACGAAGAGCATTTGATATGTTAGAACGTATAAGCGCTATGTGGGAAAAGTGGGTAGAAGTAGTTTCGAAATTGTATGTTCCTGATACAGATGAGCGTATTGAATCTGAATTTGAAATTATAATAACTTAATAATTTTTGAACATAGTACCCTTAAGTATCAATCGTGTCGTTACGATCCGAAAGAGCGAATGTGTAGATCTATTTTAAGGAACGGAGAAGTGTTAAGCCGCTTACTAGAACACCGCGTGCGTCTCTTCTACAGCAAATATGGCCAACTTTGTCCTGCGATCGCTATTTGTTCATGGCTCGTTTCACTTTTTCAGTTTGTTACTCAGGTGTTTCCTCGCAGTGACGCTAGTAAAGATCAGAAAAGTCAGCCTTTAGACGACCGTATTCATTTGCGTTTCTGCAATCGAACGGTTTTCCCTATTCGGTAGAAGGTAAACAAGAAATGTTTTATTTCTTGTATAATAGTGATTTTGACCCTTTCTTCTTTCGATTTCGCACTTTAACGAAAGAGCAAATTACTTATTTACAAGGAACTTGTATGACTTGCACGTTGTCATTTGCACTTGATAGAAGTAGGTTCCATTCAAGAGTAGCCCTTGCAAAAGCGATTGTCGGTAAAGCTCCGAATGATATCTAATTTCCCTAATTTTCTCTTCGTGACTGTTTCGCTACACGTATTTGGGAGAAAGTAATATGTTTCCGTAACTCTTCTTGGGAACTAAGCTTTAGAAATTTCAACAGAAAATCTTTCAGTGATACACAAAGCCTCTCTTGTAACGTCTGTCACTGGAGTCTGTTGAGCATCTCTGTAACACGCTCCCGCCGAGATAACGGTCCTCTGAAGAAACGCGTCGCCGTTCGCTGCATCTCTATCTCTTCCCTTTGATAACGATCACTGAGCGATGATCAATACTTAAGAAACAGTCCGTCGAGTGTTTTGGAAGCCACTTCTTTCATGGATGAATTACATCTCCTTAAGATTCTTCCAATGAATCTCAATCTCACATCTGATTTTTCCTGCTATTTGTGATATCTGTTCGTTACAATTTAGACCGCTCCGAGCCGGCCGTTGTGGACGAGCGGTTCTAGGCGCTTCAGTCCGAAACCACGCGGCTGCTACGGTCGCAGGTGCGAATCATGCCTGGGGCATGGATGTGTGTGATGCCCTTAGGTTAGTTAGGTCTAGTGGACCGATGACCTCAGATGTTAAGTCCCATAGTGCTTAGAGCCATTTGAACCATTTTTAGACAGTTGCTAATGGCTATTCCTGGGGGCTTTTATGGTAGCTGTTCATTCCAGTGATTTACACCACTAGTGCTGGGGAGAGGGGATGTCATATGGATTCCATATGTTTAGATTTCCAGAAGTAAGAGGGTTGGAACTTTAATATTGTCATCTATTTATTTATAGCTCGTACAGAATTGATAAGTGTTTCAAAGTTTTACTGACCTTCAGAGTAGTCATCAGCATTGTTTATAACCCGTTGCCAGCGATATGGAAGTCGTAGGATACTCATAGGAGTGCCAGTTGTGTTGACAGTTCGAGCGGCGCGGTCTATTGCCCGACGAATTTGTAGCAGTTCTGAAGCGAATGCCGTGAAGTGTTTCCTTCAGTTTGGAAATCGAGTTGAACTTACGAGGGCTTAAGTCATGGGAGTGCAGTAGGTGGTATAGCGCTTAGCAGCCCCATCAGTCAAACAAATCAGTAACAGCTTTCACTGTACGAGCTTGAGCAGCTTGAGCATCGTCGTGCAAAATTATGGTCAGGTCCTGCAGAACGTGTCATCACTTCTGTCTCTAAGCTGGTCGTACGTTGTGTTCCAAATATGAACAGCTGAGAGACAGAAGTGAAGACACGTTCTGCAGGACCTGACCATCATTTTGCAGGACGATGCTCAAGCACGTACAGTGAAAGCTGTTACTGATATGCGTGAGTGATGGGGCTGCTAAGCGCTATACCACCTACTGCACTCCCCTGACTTAAGCCCTCGTGAGTTCAACTCGATTTCCAAACTGAAGGAAACATTTCACAGCATTCGCTTCAGAACTGCTACAAATTTGTCGGGCAATAGACCGCGCCGTTCGAACTGTCGATACAACTGGCACTGCGAAGAGTATCCTATGACTTCCACATCGCTGGCAACGGGTTATACACAATGATGGTGATTATTTTGAAGTTCAGTAAAACTTTGAAACACGTATCTATTTTTTTACGAGCTGTAAATAAATAGTTGACACTATTAAAGTTCCAACCCTCGTATTTTGACACCGTTCTTCACAAGCGAATTGTAATTAAACTGCATGTCTACGGTGTATCGTCTGAGTTGTGGAACTGGGTTCGTGATTTCCTGTCAGTTGAGGGAAAGTCATCGAGTAAATCAGAAGTTATATTGGGTATTCCCCAAGGAATTTGATTGATTTGGGGCAGGGAACTAAACAGCGAGGTCGTCAGTCCCGTAGGGTGAAGGAAGGATGGGAATGGAAGTCGGCCGTGCCCTTTCACAGGCATTTGCCTGAAGCGATTTAGGCAAATCACGGAGAACCTAAATCAGGAAGGCCGGGCGCGGGTTTGAACCGTCGTCCTCCCGAACGCGAGTCCAGTGTCCCTTTGCTGTTCCTAATTTACATAAACTGTGTAGGAGACGATCTGAGCAGCCCTCTTAGATTGTTTGTTTGCAGGTGCGTCTGTTATTTACCGTCTCGTAAAGTCATCAGAGCACCAAAACCAATTGTAAAATGATTTAGGCAAGAGACCTCCATGGTGCGAAAAGTGGCTATTGACTGTAAATAATGAATAGTTTAAAGTCAGCCACATAGATACTAAAAGGAATCCATTAAGTTTCGGTTACATGATAAACTACACAAATCTAAAATGTGTATTCAACCAAATAATTAGGAATTACAATCACGAATAGCTTAAATTACAACGGTTAGATAATTTTGTGACGAAAGCTAACTAAAGAGTGCGCTTTATTGACAGAATACGCAGAAGATACTGCAAGTCTACCAAAGAGACTGCCTACACTACGCTTGTCCGTCTTCTGCTAGAGTGTTGCTGTGCGGTATGAAATCCACATCTCATAGTACTGACGGTGGACACTGAAACAGTTCAAAGAAGCGCAGCTCGATTTGTTCTATCGCGAAACTCGCGAAACACGGGAGAGTCACGGATGTGATACGCGAGTTTTGGTGGAAATCATTAAAAGAAGGGTAAGGGTGTATTTCCTATGAATGTGAAAATATTCTGTTGGCACCAACCTAGGTAGCGAGAAATGACCGTTATAATAAAATAAGAGACATCAGAGCTCGCACGGATAAATTCGAGTATTCGTTTTTCCCGCGCGCTGTTGGACGGACAGTGGAACGGTAAAGAGACAGCTTGAACACGGCCAGATGAACCCTCTGCCAGTCACTTAACTGTAAATCGCTGTGTAATCATGTAGATGTAGTGTAGTAGAACAGTAGTGGATCACTTCTTCCATTTGCGCATATTTCGCTACAGTATTCTTCCGTTGCAACCTTCGTACAGATGGCATAATCTTTCGCGAATAACCTCAGGGAACCATAAATTTTATCCATACTATCTTTAATATAAGTTGTAAATAATTGCAACCCTATAAACTCTATTACATTTGTCATCTTTGTTCCCTTAAGACGCTTTGTGTCCGCAAGGAAGGCCTGATCGAATCGCAAATCTGTTGAGATACTCGCTAAGCTCACATTTTTTCTGGAGGAATGTATCGAATGCCTTCCTGAAGTCAAGGAACACATCAATCTGAACGCCTTTGGCTACGGCAGCCTCGATCTCATGGACAAACAGAGCGAGCTAGGTTTCGCAAGATCTCTATTTACGGAATCTGTGTTTATTTTTATGGATGAGATTGTCGTGCTCCAGACGTCATAATGCGTAAGCATGAAATGTGTCCCATAACTCTACAACATATTGACGTTAACGATGCTTATAGCACCGTAAGTCCGGCGGCCGTCCTTGACAACGGAACTGACCTGCCCTTCTTTTCAATCGCTAGGTATTCATCGTTGCTCTTGTAACCTGTTGTAAACAACCGCTAGAAGGGGACTGAATTCTTTCGCCTAATCACTGTAGGTCCGCAGTTCGTGGTCTTGGGGCAGCGTTCTCGCTTCCTGCGCACGGGGTCCGGGGTTCGATTCCCGACGGGGTCAGGGATTTTTCCCGCCTCGAGATGACTGGCTGTTGTTGTGTCGTCTTCATCATCATCCTTCATCCCCATTACGGTCGGAGGAAGGCAATGGCAAACCACCTCCACTAGGATCTTGCCTAGTACAGTGGTACGGGTCTCCCGCATCGTTCCCTATGCTCGTCGGAGTATGGGATCTCATAATGATCATCAATCACTGTAGAGCCACATAGGTACCTCATCCGTTCCTACTGCTTTTACAGTGCTGAGTCGTTTTACTTGGTTTTCTATTCTGCGGTCGCTTATCTGAACACCTGCCCTTCCAGCATTTGTGCGATTATTGAAAGGAGGAACCGTATTAGGGAGAAACAATTTTAGAAGACGAAACAACATACGAAAAAATATATTTCTAGCGCCTCCAGTTATTCAGATGGGATCGTAAGTACTCGGTTCACAATTGGTTTTTTCTGTTAATGATTAGTAGCGTCTAAAGTGGCCTAGAACATTCCCCTACCGTGTTGTTGGGTTGGTTTGGGGGAAGGAGACCAGACAGCCAGGTCATCGGTCTCATTGGATTAGGGAAGGATGGGAAAGAAGTCAGCCGTACCCTTTCAAAGGAACCATCCATACCGTGTTGTCAAATGAAGTTTTGTGTACGTGCTACAGACCAAGAAGTAAGTAAAGCGGAAATTTCTGGATCTTGAGACTGCAGTTTACAGCTGCGCCTCTGATATTCCTCTACTGGTGCGTATCTATTGAAGATTATTTAAGTTTCATACTTGTTTATTATCATATGCAAAAGTATCTTGCCATTGACTTCATAATTAAGGCAATTTTCGTCAGTTACGTGTTGACTATAAGTTGAGACATGTTTTTACTGCCATAAATCATCCCGCTTCGCTTTCCGTATTATTATCGTTTGTCGCCTTTAAATCTGTACTTTCATATTATTTTACAATCTCATTTTCAAACTCATCTGAATCCTTCATTTACTTATCATTTCTTCCTATTTCTCCTATTTTACATTTTTAATTGGAAAAAAAGTTAATAAGTGACCCCGAAGATAATACGATTGGAGGAGACTAATCAACGTAGAATTTCGATGTGAAGTTACGGTTAACGAGTAATCGTAATTACAGAAGAAGCATTTTTAATCACACAAAAATAATTACAAAAATGAATTACCATGGTACGTTCACATAAAGCTGTCCCATTACATTTAATGGCAGGGTTAACGAGCAAACGAAAATAAATTTGCTCAGAAGGTTTCACGCATTTCGCACTGCCTTTCGGCCCAGCGTAAAATACACAAGCCTGCAAAAACATAGCTATAAAATCTGGCAGCACAATTCTCTTGACGATTCCACCTCTTGGGGCCAAAATCGGATTGGCATCGTCGATCAAGCTGATTTTGTTTACGTGACGGTGCCACTTTGACCTCGTGATTTTGGGATAATATATGGCTTCCTCTGTTTTAATCAGGTACGAATGTGGTTTTTACGGACCGAAATCGATGGCTGGCAAAAATTTGTGTATGACAATAGAAATGAAAGAAAGAAAATCTATACTTCCTGGAACACCGCTACGCTTGTAAAATTGTACGGATATTTTCAGGAAGAAAGAAAATCTATACTTCCTAGAACACCTCTACGCTTGTACAATTGTACGGATATTTTCAGGAAGGTGGACCAACGATACAGAAAACTTTGGCACAACTGCATGAAGTGTTCGGTATGGAAAAGATAGCGAGAACAGTTGGTAAAACCCCTGACCTGGCACATCTGACCTCTCTCTTTTAGCTACAGGAGTCCGTTGAAGAGATAGATGAATTGAATTAATTATCACTCACTGGAAGGACTATTGTAGAACACTGAAATCGCCTTTAGTACGATTTCCAAGGCTGCGCTATTTCGCATTTCCTATTGATCAATCAATGTTTCCACATCAACTTTGGCTGTTTTGACTAATAGATCGTTTTGCTGTTCTTCACCTGGATCAACGTATTTCGTTACAAGTACAGAAAACATCCACAATCCACTTTTTTTAAATCTACTCCATAAATCGATTTTCGAACCTTTTCAGACTCATCTTCAGATGGTGTACAAGAGGTTAAATGACTATTTCAAAGCGTAAGGATGGGTGCTGGCTCTGTGACAAGAAGATGGAACATGCTTTAATGCACCACCATGAGTACTGTTTATGTAGCGATTTGGATCCAAAGAAGAACTCTATATCTACCGGGACAGTATGTGTGGCTCTGTTATTAATATACACTCCTGGAAATGAAAAAAAAAAACACATTGACACCGGTGTGTCAGACCCACCATACTTGCTCCGGACACTGCGAGAGGGCTGTACAAGCAATGATCACACGCACGGCACAGCGGACACACCAGGAACCGCGGTGTTGACCGTCGAATGGCGCTACCTGCGCAGCATTTGTGCACCGCCGCCGTCAGTGTCAGCCAGTTTGCCGTGGCATACGGAGCTCCATCGCAGTCTTTAACACTGGTAGCATGCCGCGACAGCGTGGACGTGAACCGTATGTGCAGTTGACGGACTTTGAGCGAGGGCGTATAGTGGGCATGCGGGAGGCCGGGTGGACGTACCGCCGAATTGCTCAACACGTGGGGCGTGAGGTCTCCACAGTACATCGATGTTGTCGCCAGTGGTCGGCGGAAGGTGCACGTGCCCGTCGACCTAGGACCGGACCGCAGCGACGCACGGATGCACGCCAAGACCGTAGGATCCTACGCAGTGCCGTAGGGGACCGCACCGCCACTTCCCAGCAAATTAGGGACACTGTTGCTCCTGGGGTATCGGCGAGGACCATTCACAACCGTCTCCATGAAGCTGGGCTACGGTCCCGCACACCGTTAGGCCGTCTTCCGCTCACGCCCCAACATCGTGCAGCCCGCCTCCAGTGGTGTCGCGACAGGTGTGAATGGAGGGACGAATGGAGACGTGTCGTCTTCAGCGATGAGAGTCGCTTCTGCCTTGGTGCCAATGATGGTGGTATGCGTGTTTGGCGCCGTGCAGGTCAGCGCCACAATCAGGACTGCATACGACCGAGGCACACAGGGCCAACACCCGGCATCATGGTGTGGGGAGCGATCTCCTACACTGGCCGTACACCACTGGTGATCGTCGAGGGGACACTGAATAGTGCACGGTACATCCAAACCGTCATCGAACCCATCGTTCTACCATTCCTAGACCGGCAAGGGAACTTGCTGTTCCAACAGGACAATGCACGTCCGCATGTATCCCGTGCCACCCAACGTGCTCTAGAAGGTGTAAGTCAACTACCCTGGCCAGCAAGATCTCCCGATCTATCCCCCATTGAGCATGTTTGGGACTGGATGAAGCGTCGTCTCACGCGGTCTGCACGTCCAGCACGAACGCTGGTCCAACTGAGGCGCCAGGTGGAAATGGCATGGCAAGCCGTTCCACAGGACTACATCCAGCATCTCTAAGATCGTCTCCATGGGAGAATAGCAGCCTGCATTGCTGCGAAAGGTGGATATACACTGTACTAGTGCCGACATTGTGCATGCTCTGTTGCCTGTGTCTATGTGCCTGTGGTTCTGTCAGTGTGATCATGTGATGTATCTGACCCCAGGAATGTGTCAATAAAGTTTCCCCTTCCTGGGACAATGAATTCACGGTGTTCTTATTTCAATTTCCAGGAGTGTACATCTGTCAGCTTCCATTGTGATGTGCAGCTGGTAACACATCGCTGACTTATCACAGGCGATGTATGTTTATACATGGTAGTTACGAAAATTTCCCACCTGCCAGGGTAGCCGAGAGCGCTAAAGCGCTGCTTCCTGGACTCGGGTAGGCGCGTCGGCCCCAGATCGAATCCACCCGGCGGGCTAACGACGAAGGGCAGTGTGTCGACCAGTCTGGATGTAGTTTTTAGGTGGTTTTCCACATCCCACTAGGTGAATAGCAGGCTGGTCCCAACGTCCCGCCTCAGTTAGACGACTGACAGACATTTGCAACACGTTCGCACTGTTTCATGATTTACACTGGATGCAGACACCTGGGGTACACTATTTCTGTCCCGGGGGGTATGCGGTGACGGCAGGAAGGGCATCTGGCCACCCCTTAAGCATTAATCATGCCATATCAGTCTTTAAGAAAGCAGACCCTGAAACTGAGGATTAATGCTTCGAAAGAGAGAGTTACGAAAATTTACCAGCATCCAGCATGTGCTGTGCAGCTGTTGCGTGTTACAGAAATCTTCATACAAAATTATAAGATAGGCCAACTTTTCTCGGAGACATTATTTTTGTTTTTGTTTGGATGCAATGAAGTCGATGTATAGGCAAAAACTCTAATCAAAATTGGCTTTAACATGAATGCTCAAAATTTAGATCAGTAAATAAATTACTATAAGAACAAACTTAAAATGATCTGATACTCCATTTTCATTCTTACATTAACGTAGTCTATAATACAATCAATTTATGGACAAACACTTTAATCAAAACTGACTGTAATATGAATGGCCAGAAATAAAGTAATGTTCTAGTATTAACAGAGAATTGCACCTGTTTGTAGGATCATGAACTTTATATTTACAAACAACAAGAATAAAACTTGAAATAAACTGCTGACTTATTTCTGTTCTTACACAAACATGATCTGGAATATTTGTGAAGGTAGATACTGTACATTGCAGCTAATGGTAGTATGTATATACTTATTGATTTATTTTGACAACAAAGGGCTTGGGCATTTAGACATATAGTACATGATTTATGTCATGGTAGGATATTTATGTTGACATCAATGTAGTTAGAATATAAGGACTGGGTAGAGGGCTGGGGTGGGGGGAACTGGTTGAAAAAAATGGCTCTGAGCACTATGGGACTTAACTTCTGAGGTCATCAGTCCCCTAGAACTTAGAACTACTTAAACCTAACTAACCTAAGGACTTCACACACATCCATGCCCGAGGCAGGATTCGAACCTGCGACGCTAGCAGTCGCGCGGTTCCAGACTGTAGCGCCTAGAGCCGCTCGGCCACCACGTCCGGCGAACTGGTTGACTGATTAGTTGTTTTGATTAGTAGGTCTTTGAAATTATGAAGGAAAAACTTCGTTTCTCAGTTCAGTCTTGACATTGAGAAAGGGGGGGGGGAGGTGCTGCATTTGTGTTGATAAAGATTTCGATGGCTTCATATATAGATCAAAAAAAGTTTGGATCACCCTGGTTCCCAGAACTCCTGAAGATAGACGTTCATTGTGCATATTGTATCACAGACACAGTCCCTTTCACTGTCACTAAACCCGTCCAAAGATGTAAACAACCATGCCTGAGCAGCGCCTATCAGGCGGAGGGGGTCCGATAGCCGATCAGTTCCAGTCATTCCACCAGAAAGGACATAAACGGCTCGTGTTGTCTGTAGTTCAGCCATGCCTAGACGGTCAATACCGCGGTTCGATAGCGTCCGCGTTGTTACTTTGTGCCAGGAAGGACTCCCAACAAGGGAAGTGTGCAGGCGTCTCGGAGTGAACCAAAGCAATATTGTTCGGACATGGAGGAGATACAGAGAGGCAGGAACTGTCGCGACATGCCTCGCCCAGGTTGCCCTATGGCTACTACTGCAGTGGATGACCGCTACCTACGGATTGTGGCTTGGAGAAACCCTGATAGCAACGCCATCATGTTGAATAACGCTTTTGGTACAGCCACAGGACGTCGTGTTACGACTCAGACTGTGCGCAATAGGCTACGTGATGCGCAAGATCACTCCAGACGTTCATTACGAGTTCCATCTTTGCAGCCACGACACCATACAGAGCGGTACAGATGGGGTCAGCAACACACCGAATGGACCGCTCAGGATTGGCATCAAGCTCTGTTCACCGATGAGTGTCGCATATGCCTTAAGCAGACAATCGTCGTAGACCTGTTTAAGGCAACCCGGTCAGGCTGAACGCCTTAGACACACTGTGCAGTGAGTGAAGCAAGAGGAACGTTCCCTGCAGTTTTGGGGTGGTATTATGTGGGGCCGACGTACTCCGCTGGTGGTCATGGAAGGCGCCGTAACGGTTGTTCGATATTCGTGAATACAATCCTCCGACCGATAGTGCAACCATATCTGCAGCATATTGGCGAGGCATTCGTATTGATGGATGACAATTAGCACCCCCAATCGTGTTTATCTTGTGAATGACTTCCTTCAGGAAAACGACATCGCTCGATTAGAGTGGTCAGCATGTTCTCCAGACATGAACCCTATCGGACATGCCTGGGATAGATTGAAAAGGGCTATTTATGGACGACATGACCTACCAAGCACTCTGAGGGAACTACGCCGAATAGCCGTTGAGGAATGGGACAATCTGGAGAAACCATGCCTTGATGAAATTGTGGATAGTATTCCACGACGAATACAGGCATGCATCAATGCAAGAAGACGTGCTACTGGGTATTAGAGGTACCGTTGTGTACAGCAGTCTGAATCACCACCTTTGATGGTCTCGCTGTGTGGTGGTACAGCATGCAATGTGCGTTTTGATGAGCAATGAAAAGGGCGGAAATGTTGTTTATGTTGACTTATATTCCAATTTTCTATGCAGTTTCCGGAACTCTCGGAACCGAGTTGATACAAAACTTTTTTTGATATATGTATATATATGATATGTACATCATGCCTCTGTTGGCAAGAGAAAGTAATTCTATGTTCTGTTCTGCGCTGTTTGCTGAATGACCGTGTCAGTGTTGCAAACATTTTCTGGAACAGGATCGCAAATGGCAGGTAAAATCGATGTTTGCAGCTCACGAAGATACACCTCACCACTTGCGTTACCTTCAAAGAAGACTGGGCCAATGAAACCACGCAATGACAGATTATACTACACGTAAACCCCCTGTAAATTAACCTGTTGGTCCAGGCCTTTGCTTACCCACATCCTGAACAGTAACTGTAACATCTAAAATGCAGATAAGATACCTCCTTCACCATCCAATATTTTCGCCTTTTAATATCCGTTGATGAGTTGTACTGTTGTACTGTACTTTTGATTCTGAAGCTGTAAGCTGTATTACAGAAACTATATTTAATGCGTAATCGTTGTACTAGTGTACTGAATTTTGATTTATGTAAGTGATGGTAATTATAACGAAAATATTGTAAATTGCTGGGTAATAGCAAAGGGAATTTTATTGAAATTTATCGGTAGCAACGACAGAATGGTAGTAGCTGTGCCGTTGTTTATCTTTTCGTGTGGAGAGTCACTGTCATGTTGTGAGCAGAGAGGAGGCAGAGCAGCTTGAGTGATGAAAGAGTGCGGAAGTGTTTGTTTGGCGCTCCTGCAGGTGCGGTGTGCAGCAATGCTCGCGCCAGTATAGGCGCGCCTGATTCGTTAATCCGCAAGTATTGAGAGCACGGCAGGAGTGGATAGGCAGAGGAAGCTGCAGTTTTAACTATTGCCTGTCCCGTAATTACCCGTGGCTCTGGAGACGAGTCGGGGCTCTTCTCATCGAACCGCAGTAGCAGCAGGAACAACGGTAGCTCAGCATTGTCGTCGGCTATATTCATTGTTGTCCGCAGAGCTACAACATCGTAAGGCTGTTAAGTGAAAAACTACAAACTTACGTTGACATTGTCCAGCAATATTTCTTTAACAAAGTATAAATAACTTGAATAATAACTTGGAATAGTTAAAACCTGTAGGCACCTGTGTTGTCATTGTCCTCAGACATTATTAGCAAGCAGGGTCCTTTTCCTTTCCATGCACTCACGTAGTGTCGTAAGAATATGAAAACTGATCAACTATTTACTACCAATTTTATGTGTTTGCTAATGACCAGTTTCAGTCTAAATTTTCTGCCTCAGTAACCGCTCATTCTTGTATCGCATAACAGAGGCTACTTACAGTAAATTTCACTGGCAAAACGAATAAATATACAACACAAATGAAAGAGCGCAGTTTCATTTATTCTGTATTTAGCTTAGCGGGAGACTTCTGCCGCCTCGGTATTTATTTTATAGTTGTTATTTTAAAAGTAGAACCAACTGCTCATTTGCTTGGAATAAATTCAGTTCAATCTTGCAATAGTCAAAAGTAAATTGCTTGCCTTTTTCTAAATTTTGAATTATGTTATACTGAGGTTACTGAAAGTAATTTTTTAACATAACAGAGTTTAAGTTAAGCCAGTCATTCATTTAACCAGTGACATAATTTAATTTTACTTTCAAAATTTAATATTTCCGAATAAGTAACTGCAAACTCAGTGCTTTCTAATTCATTTTCTTGTGAATTGTTGTGCTGTGGAAAAGCGTGACAACATTCTGGTGCCACCTCAGTGATTATTTTCGTAAATTTCTTTGCCATTACCTTTCTCGAGATTCTGGAAATTCATTGGCCTAGTGGGCTGGCGTCAGTTTAATTACCCTTCTTTTTAGCTAATCAGTGTTTTCTTTGTTTTATCAGTGATGTCTGTAGTAAATATTACGTGGTACCCTTTTCCCCTTGTGCGGTTCGTGAGTTATTGCACTATATTCCACACATTTCAAAAATTATCATCAATATTTAGCTTTAGAATAGATTCTTCCTTCATAAGAGTCTGTTGTTCACTTTCCTTCAACTAACCGATGTTATTTTCC
The DNA here is from genome assembly GCF_023898315.1 of Schistocerca nitens. Taxonomy (NCBI): domain Eukaryota; kingdom Metazoa; phylum Arthropoda; class Insecta; order Orthoptera; family Acrididae; genus Schistocerca; species Schistocerca nitens. Next base: position 132,537,516 of record NC_064614.1, on the reverse strand, counting down.
TTCGGTAACGATAGCCTTACCCACTGTAAAGTTTCATTAGGCACAGTTAATCGCAGTCCAGTAGGCCGATTACGAAGGGGGAGGTTACACACCGATGGCTTGAAATTCATCCCGAATACGGTAAATTGTCGGTATATTACAGCATTGTCGTTTTTCCTCCATCATGTTCTCGTAATTCCAGTACCACTTCAATACGGCCTTGCGTTGCTCAAACGACATCTTACTCCACTCATTGCTGCACTGTCATCTGCAGGAAAATGCGGACCAAGATCTGTCGAGAAAACAATGGACTACGTTACCGTGCAAAATTGCAACGATATGTCATTTTGTTCCAAACAGATTAACTATCAAAGAGTGTCTACTTTTTTGTGTGTGTGAATTCCTAAGGGACCAAACTGCTAAGGTCATCGGTCCCTCGACATACACACTACTTAAACTTCCTTATGATCGAAGCAGACGAAAGGAATTAAAATTTTTGCTGTGGCTGGTACACGAACCAGGGTATTTTTCCTTACTAGGCAGTAATGCTAACCATTACACTACCACAGCACAGTTGTCAACATTGCTGCACGAACTACCTAAGCTGAGTGCCCTCCACAACACAGTTTCATTTTCCCTTACATATTGTCGTTACTGCCAGGGCTCTCCGATACTGGCAAGCACCCCAGCATTGGACGTAATGGGTCGTCCTTGTACCATTGGTGATCTTATAGATCCTATAATTAAATGTTTCCCTGAGACATTTAAGTCTCTTTTTATTATCTACTCAGGTAATTCGTGCAGCAATGTTGACCTTTCTGCTGTGGTAGTGTAATCGTTAGCATTTCTGCCGGATTCGAGTCTCGGCAGCAGCACAAATTTTAATTCATTTCGTGTGCTTCGATCATTATCGTAGACTTAAATATCTCAGGGATTCATTTAATTATAAACTAACTTACGCTAAGAACAACATACACACCCACGCCAGAGGGAGGACTCGGACCTCCGACGGGAGGGTTAGTGCAATCCGTGACATGGCACCTCAAACCGCGCGGTCACTCCGCGCTGCTGAATTTTTTTGGACCCGTCTGTATAGATGTCCAATCAGAATAGCCGAGGCCAGCTTTTTCCGACTGTACGCAATGAAAAACAACTCGGGCCGCATGTACTGAACGAATAGCTACGTAAACAGAACTAAACCAAGTCGCAGAGTACTGAGCCATAGAGCGTATACCAAGCTGACAAAGGGGGGCGAGGGGGGGGGGGGGGGGAATCTTACCATACAGCTGGTGGGACTGGTTTGCGCTCGTAGCTTGAGGTAGTCACACTCGCCTAGCGGACGAACCGTCGTGTGTGTACGCGAGTGACAGTGCTACGTTCTGTTCGAGGTGGCGGACAGCCAAATCGCTACCAAATGCAAGGCGGTAAATGCTTGTACCAAGGGGCGTCCGCAGTCTGTATCTACATCAAAAAAATGGCTCTGTGCACTATGGGACTTAACTGCTGAGGTGATCAGTCCCCTAGAACTTAGAACTACTTAAACCTAACTAACCTAAGGACATCACACACATCCATACCCGAGGCAGGATTCGAACCTGCAACCGTAGCGCCTAGAACCTCTCGGCCACTCTGGCCGGCTATCTACATCTATATCCACATCTACATCTACACGACTGCTCTGCAAATTCATAGCTGAAATGCCTGACAGAGGCTTCTGCTCTCGAACAGCGCGCGGGAGATTTCGAGTATCGCGTTCATTTGGCGAGAGTTGGGTACAAGTACTGCACCCAGGAACATTCGCGAGCATGATAGTGTTGGTTGTCCAGGTGAACACTGTACGCTCAGCGGTCAACGCTATTGCGACACTGTACTGATTTTAAACGTGCGTCTTTTCAGGGGTGCAGTTGGCCTTAACTTCATTTTTTAATAATGCGCAGCCACGTCGAAATGCGCAGGTGAAACGAGAGGATATTCGGCGAATGGACTGGCCTGCCGGCTACCTCGACTTCAATCCCATAGAGCACGTATGTGATGCGTTGGAGAGACGTATTGAAGCACGTTCACGTGCACCAACGATCGTCCAGCAGCAGCCAACCGCTGTGATGGAGGAATGGAACAGCCTATCACGAGAACTCCTTACCAACATTGTGGCCCGCATGAAGCACGCTGCACAGTATGCATTGCCATTCGTCGTTACCATGCACCCTATGAAGAACCATTTTCCGCCTTTTGTAACGTCCAGGGGACCATCATGAATCGCGGTGACTTTAGTGTAATTATTGTCTTTGTATAAAACTGTAATTTCTGTTAGGCTCCCTGTGCATATCTTACAGTTACCTTTTGTACCGCACTGTACTGAAGCAGTTCTTTCTATGTATGGTCCAGGTTTCATCTAGTTATGTTACTTGGCAGTGACACATAATGGTGAAGGTACATTCGTCCTCAAGTTTTGTACTCCAATGTATTTGAATTAAATAAGGTTAAAATTTTCTTTGGCGATAGATTGCTTATTTTATACAGCATTTGTCTAACAAATATGTTTGTTTATACACTCATGCTCATGAATTAAGAATAACTGCAGAATGTGGTGGTACACAACGTGACACTACAGAAAACTGGCGCTAATAGCATAGGCACATAGGGAACACACACGTAACAGATCTGTAAGTCCACGGTATTGGTGATAATTCAGAAAACCGTCCCGAAACACATGCACTACAAAAAGCCACGGTTTCCTATGCATGTACCCTGACATCAATATGGGATATACAGGGTGAAAAGTATTTAAACCGACAAAGTCTGGGAGGTTGTAGGGGACATCATAACAAATATTTTTCCCTAATGTCATTTTTTCCTATGAGGAGTATTTAAACCGGTAGAGGAAGATATCGCTGGCGGCAATTAATTAAACCAACAAACACTTTTCCATTTTTTATGACCAAGAGACAACAGATTAACACAACCCAATTTCAGTTACAGTAGATTTTCAAAAACGCCTCCATTAACACGTAAACAAAGATTACACCGTCGGATCATGTTCTGTCTGACACCGGCAAAATCCGCAGGAGTATCCTGAACTGTTTCTGCTGCTGCTACTATCCGGGCAAGAAGATCCTCTTCTGATGCAACAGGAGTTGCGTAAACAAAGTTACGCATCTCTCCCCACACAAAAAAGTCCAGAGGGGACACATCTAGGGATCGAGCAGGCCATGGTACAGGACGACCTCTGCCACTCCACGTTTCTGGGAACCATCGGTCCAGGAATCGACGCACACGACGACTGAAATGTGCCGGCACCCCGTCATGTTGGAACCACATGTGTTGTCTGGTAGGGAGCGGGACGTCTTCCAGCAATTCTGGTAATGCTCTGGCGAGAAAATTGTAATAGTGCCTGCTATCTAATGGCCTAGGTAGCAGATACGGCCCAATTAAACAGTCCCCAACAACACCGACCCACACATTAACGAAGAACCGCACTTGATGAACGCTAGTAACTGTAGCATGTTGGTTATCCTCACTCCAAACATGCGAATTGTGCATGTTGAAGACTCCATCACGCCCGAACGTTGCTTCATTTGTAAACAACACAGAGGATGGAAATGTAGGATGCATTTCACACTGTTCCAGGTACCACTGCGAAAAGTGTGCTCTGGGTGGATAATCAACTGGTTCCGGGTTGTGGACACTCTGTAAATGAAATGGAAGTAACAATTGCTTTCGCAGGACTGTTCTTACATTCATCTGATTCGTCCCCAAGTTACGTGCAATTGCGCGAGTGCTGATTGAAGGATCCCGCTCCACATGCTGCAAGACAGCTTCCTCAAATTGCAGCGTTCTTACCGTGCGACGGCGTCCTTGTCCAGGTAATCTGCTAAATGACCGGTCCCACGTAGCCTTTGGTACACAGCAGCAAAGGTCGTATGATGCGGGATACGGCGATTAGGATATTGTTGTTGATAAACCCGCTGTGCAGCTCGTCCGTTGTGGTGCGCTACGTACTACGCACCACCCATATCAGTGTGCTCACTCCCGGTGTATCGCTCCATTAGTAAACAGAGACAATGCACTACTGCACGGGTGGACAGCAGTTTTCTACAACTGAAGAGCGTAATACGCCCTCTGGAACAACTGAAGATCGTAATACGGTCTCTAACAGCTGAAAATCGTAATATGGCCTCCACCGGTTTAAATAATCCTCATAGGAAAAAATGACATCAGAATACTATTTGTTTTGATGTCCCCTACAACCTCCCAGAGTTTGTCGGTTTAAACACTTTTCACCCTGTAATCGCCATGCATACTTACACAGGCCACACAACTGTTTGGCATACTCTGTATCAGGTGGTCGAGCAGCTTCTGAGGTATAGCCTCCCATTCTTGCACCAGTGCCTGTCGGAGCTCCTGAAGTGTCCTAGGGGTTTGAAGACGGGCAGCGATACATCGACCGAGAGCATTCCAGACTTGCTCGATGGGGTTTAAGTCTGGAGAACAGGCAGGTCACTCCATTCGCCTGATATCTTCTGTTTCAAGGTACTCCTCCACGATGGTAGCTCGGTGGGACCGTACGTTATCATCCATCAGGAGGAGGGTGGGACCCACTGCATCCCTGAAAAGGCGGACATACTGGTGCAAAATGACGTCCCGATACATCCTGACCTGTTACAGTTCCTCTGTCAAAGACATGCAGGGGTGTACGTGCACCAATCATAATCCCACCCCACACCATCAAACCACGACCTCCATACAGGTCCCTTACAAGGACATTCAGGGGTTGATATCTGTTTCCTGGTTCACGCCAGATGAAAACCCGGCGAGAATCACTGTTCAGACTATACCTGGTCTCTTCCGTGAACATAACCTGGGACCACTCTTCCAAAGACCATGTACTGTGTTCTTGACACCAGGCTTTAGGGCTCTCCTGGGACCAGGGGTCAGTGGGATGCATCTTGCGGGTCTCCGGGCAAATAAACCATGTCTGTTCAGTCGTCTGTAGATTGTGTGTCTGGAGACAACAGTTCCAGTGGCTGTGGTAACGTTCCGAGCAAGGCTGCCTGCAGTACTCTGTGGCCGTCTGCGGGCACTGATGGTGAGATATCGGTCTTTTTGTGGTGTTGTACACTGTGGACGTCCCGTACTGTAGCGCCTGGACACGTTTCCTGTCTGCTGGAATCGTTGCCATAATCTTGAGATCACACTTTGTGGCACACGGAAGGCTCGTGCTACGACCTGCTGGGTTTCAAATGGTTCAAATGGCTCTGAGCACTATGGGACTTAACATCTATGGTCATCAGTCCCCTAGAACTTAGAACTACTTAAACCTAACTAACCTAAGGACAGCACACAACACCCAGTCATCACGAGGCAGACTGCTGGGTTTCACCAACCTCCAGTCGCCCTAGTATTCTACCCATCATAACGTCATAAATATGTGTTCTTTGAGCCATTTTCAACACACAGTCACCACTAGCACGTCTGAAAACGTCTGCACACTTACTCGGTGCACCGTACTCTGACATGCATCAACACACCTTTGGGTATGTAGACTGGGCTATGAGCACTATGGGACTTAACTTCTAAGGTCATCAGTCCACAAGAACTTATAACTACTTAATCCTTACTAACCTAAGGACATCACACACATCCATGCCCTAGGCAGGATTCGAACCTGCGACGTAGCGGTCGCGCGGTTCCAGATTGTAACTCCTAGAACCGCTTGGCCACCCCGGGCGGCACGTGTGTAGACTGCTGCCAGCGCCACCGTGCGACAGTCGCAGCTCCGATGCACCGCATTGTCATACCCCGAGGTGATTTAAACCGGCAAACCGCCCACCAGAGCGTTGTTTCACCATCTATCAGCATTATCCTTAATTTATGACCATGAATGTAGTTACAGTATGTTGTTTCTATAGCTGAAATACTGCTTTTAATTATACACGAATCTCAACTTCTTGTAATATTTTTCAACAAGGCAAAGCTAACATATCGCATTGAATACCTTAACAATGTCAGGTTTTTGCTTTCCTTTTTGTCTCGTCAGTTCACTAAATCGTTAACTGTGTAGTAATATTTCATAAAACCAAAGAGTAAACATCAAAAATTTCGCGTTATAGGCTTTTAATTCCAAAATTACTCTAATATTCTGTTTATGTGAATCAATTGCCGCAGAATCGACGTCGACGAGACGTTAAACCCAGTCTTCCCTCCTTCCTTTCAAAAAATCTCCCCTGGTAGGGACCAGTAATATACTAGTTGCAAGTGCAGCTATTTCTATTGGAATTAGTCGCTAGTCAAAAAGCCATGCTTTAAAAATACAATGACTTTTATTTTGCTCGTGACGTAGCCATCATCAGATACAGATGCGTAGATCTAGGGTTAAGCTGGCTGAGTAGCATAAAAAGTCATACAACGTCTTCGGAAGTACTAGTGCAAAGACAGCACAAACACAAAAGAGTTACAAGTTGCGTACCTAACACGAGACGTAGGCTGTCGTCACATGTTTCGTACGCAACTGCCAACGCTCTTGTCCACGTGCTGTCATTGCACTTCTGATCAAGAAAGTAATTCTTGACCCGCTGTATAACGTTTTATGCGACCTAGCCAGCTTAACTACAGATCTACGTTTATTTACTATAATGGCTGCTAGCGTCCTATGTGACTTTATGTCACACCTTTATATCTTCAGATGTCTAGGAGCAACATGGTGTGCGTAGATATAAAGGTTACAAGATGTGCACATACCAAACATAAGTTGACTGCAGTCTGCTTACGATGGTTAGGAGCACATCTTGTAGCCTTTATATCTACGTGCAGCATGTTGCTCCTGCATATCCGAAGATAGGCATGACGTAAACGTGTCATATTACTTGCAATGAAGTCATTCTATGTTTGACGCACAGCCTTTTGATGAGCTACTAATCCATCCTTTATGCAGTACTACTGTAATATATGGTCGGCTGACTCCTACGCGACATTGTGTCACAAGTGTGTTATTTCTGCTGAGTCAGAACGGTGAACTGAACAACATTGCATCTACACTCCTGGAAATGGAAAAAAGAACACATTGACACCGGTGTGTCAGACCCACCATACTTGCTCCGGACACTGCGAGAGGGCTGTACAAGCAATGATCACACGCACGGCACAGCGGACACACCAGGAACCGCGGTGTTGGCCGTCGAATGGCGCTAGCTGCGCAGCATTTGTGCACCGCCGCCGTCAGTGTCAGCCAGTTTGCCGTGGCATACGGAGCTCCATCGCAGTCTTTAACACTGGTAGCATGCCGCGACAGCGTGGACGTGAACCGTATGTGCAGTTGACGGACTTTGAGCGAGGGCGTATAGTGGGCATGCGGGAGGCCGGGTGGACGTACCGCCGAATTGCTCAACACGTGGGGCGTGAGGTCTCCACAGTACATCGATGTTGTCGCCAGTGGTCGGCGGAAGGTGCACGTGCCCGTCGACCTGGGACCGGACCGCAGCGACGCACGGATGCACGCCAGGACCGTAGGATCCTACGCAGTGCCGTAGGGGACCGCACCGCCACTTCCCAGCAAATTAGGGACACTGTTGCTCCTGGGGTATCGGCGAGGACCATTCGCAACCGTCTCCATGAAGCTGGGCTACGGTCCCGCACACCGTTAGGCCGTCTTCCGCTCACGCCCCAACATCGTGCAGCCCGCCTCCAGTGGTGTCGCGACAGGCGTGAATGGAGGAACGAATGGAGACGTGTCGTCTTCAGCGATGAGAGTCGCTTCTGCCTTGGTGCCAATGATGGTCGTATGCGTGTTTGGCGCCGTGCAGGTGAGCGCCACAATCAGGACTGCATACGACCGAGGCACACAGGGCCAACACCCGGCATCATGGTGTGGGGAGCGATCTCCTACACTGGCCGTACACCACTGGTGATCGTCGAGGGGACACTGAATAGTGCACGGTACATCCAAACCGTCATCGAACCCATCGTTCTACCATTCCTAGACCGGCAAGGGAACTTGCTGTTCCAACAGGACAATGCACGTCCGCATGTATCCCGTGCCACCCAACGTGCTCTAGAAGGTGTAAGTCAACTACCCTGGCCAGCAAGATCTCCGGATCTGTCCCCCATTGAGCATGTTTGGGACTGGATGAAGCGTCGTCTCACGCGGTCTGCACGTCCAGCACGAACGCTGGTCCAACTGAGGCGCCAGGTGGAAATGGCATGGCAAGCCGTTCCACAGGACTACATCCAGCATCTCTACGATCGTCTCCATGGGAGAATAGCAGCCTGCATTGCTGCGAAAGGTGGATATACACTGTACTAGTGCCGACATTGTGCATGCTCTGTTGCCTGTGTCTATGTGCCTGTGGTTCTATCAGTGTGATCATGTGATGTATCTGACCCCAGGAATGTGTCAATAAAGTTTCCCCTTCCTGGGACAATGAATTCACGGTGTTCTTATTTCAATTTCCAGGAGTGTATATTTACGTCATTTGCAGACTAATAATTGTAGCTATTGCGAGTCATATGTTTTTAGGTTGCTTACTACCTCCAAGTGTGTGTGGTAAAATCCAAACCATTGCAGCTTGTTTTCTCTTTGGTAGCAGGTTAGATAATAAAGTGTGATCGCTAAACAGGTACTCTACACTGAAGAGCCAAAGAAACTGATACATCTGCCTGATATCATGTAGGGCACCCGCGAGCACGCAGAAGTGCCGCAACACGACGTGGCATGGACTCCACTAATGTCTGAAGTGGTGCTGGAGGCAATCGACACCATGAATCCTGCAGGGCTGTGCATAAATCCGTAAGAGTACTAGGGGAGGGACAGCTCTTCTGAACAGCACGTTGCAAGGCATCCCGGATATGATCAATAATGTTCATGCCCGGGTAGATTCGTGGCCAGAGGAAGTGTTTAAACTCAGAAGAGTGATCCTCGCGCCACTCTGTAGCATTTTTGGACCTATGGGGTGTCGCATTGTCCTGCTGGAATTGCCCAAGTCCGTTGGGATGCACAATGGACATGAATGGATGCAGGTGATCAGACAGAAGGCTTACGTACGTGTTACCATTCAAAGTCGCCTCTAAACGGATCAGGGGTCCTATATCACTTCAACTGCACACGCCGCACGCCATTACAGAACCTCCACCAGCTTGAACAGTCCCCCCTGCTGACATGCAGGGTCCATGGATTAATGAGGTTGTCCCCATACCCGTACACGTCCATGCGCTCGATACAATTTGAAACGAGATTCGTCGGATCAGGCAACATCTTTCCAGTCATCAACAGTCCAATGTCGGTGTTGACAGGCCTTCGCCTCCGATAGCCCATATCAGTGATGTTTCGTTGAATGGTTTGCATTCTGACACTTGGTGACGCCACAGTTTTGAAATCAGCAGGCTTGCACTTCTGTCACGTTGAACTATTCTCTTCAGTCTTCATTGGTCCCGTTCTTGCAGGATGTCGGAGGTTTTGTGTTTGACCGGATTCCTGATATTAGCGGTACACTCGTGAAATGGTCGTAAGGGGAAAATCCCCACATCATCGCTACCTCGGAGATGCTGTGTCCCATCGTTATTGCTCATGCACCGACTATAACACCACGTTCAGACTCACTTAAATCTTTATGACCTGCCACTGTAGCAGCAGTAACCGATCTAACAACTGCTCCAGACATTTGTTTTATCAAACAGGCTGTGCCGACCGCAGTGCCGTATTCCACCTGTTTACATTTCTCTGTATTTGAATACCCATGCCTATACCAAATTCTTTGGTGCTTCAGTGTACTTTCCGGCCAGTAATTTTAAATACAAAAATTGCACAGAAAATCTGTTAGAACTGTCCGATAGTGCTCAATGTGCCCTACCCATTGACACTACGTTTGTCTTAATCGACTAAGGCAATATCGAGTTATCAATTTTTAAAGATCATTGTATGTGGAAATCATATTTAACAGCTTTCAAACCAAATTTCGTAGCGTGTGCGCGGCATTCACGCATTCGTCTAACATTTGTCTTTCAAAACGTGTTAATGTTTTCTCTGACACGTGTTTGCCTTAGTTTTCTGTTTAGTGTGTCCCTTATGCGGTATCGTCCGCTATCCGGTCGGCTGCTCTTTCAAATAGGCGCGCCGCCAGTTACGGCACCGCATTCCCTACAGGCGCCACTGCGGCTGCAGGGCGCTGCCACGAACGATTACGTCGCCGCCAACGAGGTGCCAGCATCCCCTCTCCGTAGCTCCAGCGGCGAGTGTACTTATGTTCGAAAGTTCACGCACAGATCCACATTTTTTTTTGTTTGCCGGTTGAATAACATTTACAGACGTTCATAGTAGCCACTGCTCGACATGATCTGAATGGACATTCTACTGAAGAGTGAGAGATTTATAAATCTTTTGTATCTGTGTATTTTTCAACATTCAAAGGACTGTTAGCAGCTGACGCTGCAGATACTCTACAAAGTTACATATTTCTTTTACTATTTTTTTGTTCTGTTTATGAACGGCATCTGTGCCTCATTCCTGTACCCACCAAAGAATTATACGGAATGCAAAAGAAGGCACATCATCTTATTTCATATTTTCTTTACTGAGCTAGTTCGGCCATGGCAACTACCCTATGCAGTTCGTTCAAACGTTCGGGATTTCTTCGCCATGTGCTCGGAGCGTCCACCCAGCTTGTAACACCGAAAATGCAGGATGCATGGCACCTGCTATCGATATATAACTTGTTTTTTTAATTGTATGCAAATATTTGTAATTTAAATCCTTTCTTTTAATAAGTAAAAAAGTCAGCAGAAAAGGCTCAGTTGTTCAGACAATAATATGAAATCCAATTTGCAAAATAAGTAACGGCAAAGTAAAAAGTGCTTGCTGTTTTTCTAAATTTCTTTGATGACGTTATGCTGAGGTAGCTGACAGTCATTGTTGACGTAACGAAGTTCAGTATTGACATACAGTTCAATTGGATATTTTCAAATTATTACTCGTTTGCCTCTTTCAAAATTTAATGCCAAACATAACGTAAGAGTGTCTTCTCAGTTTACTTTATCATTACATACTCACTTAAAATTAGCTTAAAAAATGGCAACCTTTAGTTGCCACATCAGTGTTTAATAATACATGTTTTTCTTTCCCATCATCTTGTACAGGATATTGTATGTAAATTGCCCTAGTGGGCTGGGGACGGTTAATTACTTCCTTTTCGTTCATTAGTGTAACTTTTGGATTCATGATCAGTGGTACCCCTTTCTGTCCAGTGTTGTTTGTGGGTGAATGCACAAAATAACTTTCATTTTACAAATTATAGCCCTGAGACCTGAGTTTCTCATGGCGTATACAACTTTTTCTGTTTAAACTCTATTTGGAATCCGGCTCTCTCCCCTGTCAAAAAACAGAGGGACAGAGCCAATGCTACCTCACCTGCGAATTCATAGTCTCACTATCGATAGCTCTGACTTTGGTCATCTTTGGTGGCACTAATGTTCAGTGTGTGTGTGTTATCTTTCCTGCTTCAGTCCGAGAACCGAGGTTTTAAATTTGCATGTACGCCGCCTATCGGTTGCAGTTTGCCTTGAAAATGGGGGGGTATTCTCCCGCCGAAAAGCCCGCATCTCGTGGTCGTGCGGTAGCGTTCTCGCTTCCCACGCCCGGGTTCCCGGGTTCGATTCCCGGTGGGGTCGGGGATTTTCTCTGCCTCGTGATGGCTGGGTGTTGTGTGCTGTCCTTAGGTTAGTTAGGTTTAAGTAGTTCTAAGTTCTAGGGGACTGATGACCACAGCAGTTGAGTCCCATAGTGCTCAGAGCCATTTGAACCATTTTTCCCGCCGAAATATCGGCGGTCGCTGAAAATGTTACCTGGCTGAATTCCCGGAAGTTATTTGAAATTATAGCCCTGTTTGGTTTAAATACTTTTATTTTTAATAGACTTTCCATCAGAAGCGTCGGTTGTACACTTTCCTCCTTCTTATCGGTATCCATTAGGCATACACGCGATCCACGATCATATTTTATATAGCAAGCAGGATAGGCCGATTAGTAAGAGGGAGGTGACCTGCAGTGGAGACTTCTCATACTTCGAGCACCGCCAATCAGCGCGTGTAAAAGTTGCCGCCACCTACTGAACACCCTCGTCCAGCCTAGCATGGCGCTACAACTGTCAAACCACGCTCAGATGGTCGTAACAACACCCTCCGATCCGGCTGCCAGTGTTATGACGGGATTCGCACGCACGGCCGCGTCTGTTTGCTAAAGTTTTTCTTAGACATTTTCAAAGTCTACCGTCTCATCCTGTTGACTACACACTCTCGTCTATTGCTCGCTGAGGAACTGCAGAAGCCGGACGACAGCTCTCTCACACAGGCTGTAACCTTCCACTCACTTATCGACCTTAATGACAGTGAAAAATTAAACCGCGTGTACCTAATGGAAATTTGGGAAAAGCAATAGTCACCGAAGTTAATCTGTCGGTAAAGAGGGAGGAAAGGGTTACATCTAAATGAAAGGAAAAATGCAAATGAAATTGCTGAAATTAACTTTTAAAAAGGGTAAGTTAATGAAGAAAGTAAATGTGCGGTCATTACGTTAACAATTAACTGGCGTTAATTAGATATTTGAGATTTGGGGAAAATTACGGTCGCCAGTTCTATGGACAACTGCTATAATAACTGAAAAAGAAAGGTTAAAGCACAAATAATTAGCACTAAAAGCGTGGCAACTGACGGTTGACATGTGTTTGTGAAAACTGAATGTTTGTCAGAAGTAATAAATTTCGCTACACTCTTACTTAATTTAGCAAAAGAATTAATAAAACTGGAAAATTGCTTCTGAAGCACTACGAAATTCAATAAAATAAGGTTAGTCTTGGGCTGCCTCAACAATCATCTCAAAAGCTACTTGAATCTACGCAATTTAGAAGTACGAGATTTAACTTTGAACTTGAATTAAATGATTTTGAACAATTAACAATAGTAAAATTTAGTACGTATCGAGCTCTGCTGCAGTCACAGGTAAGCTAAAATATGATAAAAAAACTCGCACTCTTAATTTGTGCTTATGTAATCTAAATATTGTAGCCAGCTATGAATACTTTAACTAAACTTTGAAATTAAAGCAGTGAAATGGAATGATATTACTTTAATGCTGGCGTTTGAATTTCAACGACACTCGGGTTCATTCCGGAAAAGGAAGGGACCCTGCTTGGTAATGCAATTGGGACAATGAGCAACAAAGGTTCATGCTAAGTTGCTGTATGTTATCCAAATGGAACAGTTTGAAAAGCTGAGGTCTGTCATACAGCTCTAAAACTTTACGTGCTTTCAGTCTTCCTTGTTGGTTGTTTGAAGGTTTGAAGTCGTCGATCGGGGAGGTGGCGACAGTCACTCATTGTCGGCCGTCACTGTTGCAGAAGCTGGATGTTGGCGCGCCTTATTCTCAACACGCTCACCAGGCGAAACGGGCTCTTGATGTCTGCCAGCTAATATTTCCCGTCCGCGACACCGTGTCAGAAACTATCATAGCAAGTCGAGCGCAATTACATGCTGCCAAACTCCGAAAGCGCGGCAACTCGCGGGAGCGTAACACAACACACCTGCTCCACCGGCCTACTCCAGCCAGACTCTGATCTGCCCGCGCTCCACGCGGCAGAGTTCACACTACCCAAGATCCTAAACACTTTGGTTCTCCACACGACCTATCGATGTAGTCGTTCGATAACATAGTTTTCCCTAGGCAAGACCCTGCGTAAAAATACAATTAATATTTACAAAACAAACCAATTATACATCGACATAAATGCATTATATATACAGGGTGTTACAAAAAGGTACGGCCAAACGTTCTGGAAACATTCCTCACACACAAAGAAAGAAAATATGTTATGTGGACATGTGTCCGGAAACGCTTACTTTCCATGTTAGAGCTCATTTTATTACTTCTCTTCAAATCACATTAATCATGGAATGGAAACACACAGCAACAGAACGTACCAGCGAGACTTCAAACACTTCGTTGCAGGAAATGTTCAAAATGTCCTCCCTTAGCGAGGATACATGCATCCACCCTCCGTCGCATGGAATCCCTGATGCGCTGATGCAGCCCTGGAGAATGGCGTATTGTATCACAGCCGTCCACAATACGAGTACGAAGAGTCTCTACATTTGGTACCGGGGTTGCGTAGACAAGAGCTTTCAAATGTCCCCATAAATGAAAGTCAAGAGGGTTGAGGTCAGGAGAGCGTGGAGGCCATGGAATTGGTCCGCCTCTACCAATCCATCGGTCACCGAATCTGTTATTGAGAAGCGTACGAACACTTCAACTGAAATGTGTAGGAGCTCCATCGTGCTTGAACCACATGTTGTGTCGTCCTTGCAAAGGCACATGTTCTAGCAGCACAGGTAGAGTATCCCGTATGAAATCATGATAACGTGCTCCATTGAGCGTAGGTGGAAGAACATGGGGCCCAATCAAGACATCACCAACAACGCCTGCCCAAACGTTCACAGAAAATCTGTGTTGATAACGTGATTGCACAATAGCGTGCGGATTCCCGTCAGCCCACACATGTTGATTGTGAAAATTTACAATTTGATCATGTTGGAATGAAGCCTCATCCGTAAAGAGAACATTTGCACTGAAATGAGGATTGACACAGTGTTGAATGAACCATTCGCAGAAGTGTACCCGTGGAGGCCAATCAGCTGCTGATAGTGCTTGCACACTCTGTACATGGTACGGAAACAACTGGTTCTCCCGCAGCACTCTCCATACAGTGACGTGGTCAACGTTATCTTGTACAGCAGCAACTACTCTGACGCTGACAATAGGGTTATCGTCAACTGCACGAAGAATCGCCTCGTCCATTGCAGGTGTCCTCGTCGTTCTAGGTCTTCCCCAGTCGCGAGTTCTGTGCTCCCTAAAACGCCGATAAATTGCTTCGAACGTCTTCCTGTCGGGACACCTTTGTTCTGGAAATCTGTCTCGATACAAACGTAGCGCGCCACGGCTATTGCCCCGTGCGCCATACATCAAATGGGCATCTGCCAACTCCGCATTTGCAAACATTGCACTTACTGCAAAACCACGTTCGTGATGAACACTAACCTGTTGATGCTACGTACTGCTGTGCTTGATGCTAGTACTGTAGAGCAATGAGTCGCATGTCAACACAAGCACCGAAGTCAACATTATCTTCCTTCAATTGGGCAAACTGGTGGTGAATCGAGGAAGTACAGTACATACTGACGAAACTAAAATGAGCTCTAACATAGAAATTAAGCGTTTCCGGACACATGTCCAGATAACATCTTTTCTTTATTTGTGTGTAAGGAATGTTTCCTGAAAGTTTGGCCATACCTTTTTGTAAAACAATTACAATATGTAAAGACACAGAAATGTCATACCTTCAGGTAACAAAATAAGGTAAATTTTATTGTACAATAGATGGAAATTTCCGTAGAAATACTGGAACACGTGAGGCAATACTGACCTTACGACTTACCTTAGAAGAAAGATTAAGGAAAGGCAAACCTACGTTTCTAGCATTTGTAGACTTAGAGAAAGCTTTTGACAATGTTGACTGGAATACTCTCTTTCAAATTCTAAAGGTGGCAGGGGTAAAATACAGGGAGCGAAAGGCTATTTACAATTTGTACAGAAACCGGGTGGCACTTATAAGTGTCGAGGGACATGAAAGGGAAGCAGCCGTTGGGAAGGGAGTAAGGCAGGGTTGTAGCCTCTCCCCGATGTTATTCAATCTGTCTTGAAGGGAGGATATAAGTGAACATCAACAAAAGCAAAACGAGGATAATGGAATGTAGTCGAATTAAGTCGGGTGATGTTGAGGGTATTAGATTAGGAAATGAGACACTTAAAGTAGTAAAGGAGTTTTGCTATTTGGGGAGCAAAATAACTGATGATGGTCGAAGTAGAGAGGATATAAAATGTAGACTGGCAATGGCAAGGAAAACATTTCTGAAGAAGAGAAATTTGTTAACATCGAGTATAGATTTAAGTGTCAGGAAGTCATTTGTATGGAGTGTAGCCATGTATGGAAGTGAAACATGGACGGTAAATAGTTTGGACAAGAAGAGAATAGAAGCTTTCGAAATGTGGTGCTACAGAAGAATGCTGAAGATTAGATGGGTAGATCACGTAACTAATGAGGAAGTATTGAATAGGATTGGGGAGAAGAGAAGTTTGTGGCACAACTCGACCAGAAGAAGGGATCGGTTGGTAGGACATGTTCTGAGGCATCAAGGGATCACCAATTTAGTATTGGAGGACATCGTGGAGGGTAAAAATCGTAGGGGGAGACCAAGAGATGAATACACTAAGCAGATTCAGAAGGATGTAGGTTGCAGTAGGTACTGGGAGATGAAGAAGCTTGCACAGGATAGAGTAGCATGGAGAGCTGCATCAAACCAGTCTCAGGACTGAAGACCACAACAACAACAACAACATAGATGGAAATAGGAGGATATGCATTTCCGGCGTTAGAAGGCAATTCGGCAGCTACAACTAGGTGCGATCTAATATCGTAAAGAGACGTAGGGTGAGAACTAGAACGCGTGAGAGGGGCGAAGCGGAAGGCGGCGGCGATGTGGCAGCAGGAGCAGGGCGCGCCCCTAAACCCTGCAGGCGGCAGATTGAGGCCGTTGCGCCCCCGGGGGCCACCTGGTCCGTTTCCGCAACCGGCAATCCAATAAGGAGGCCGGGTCCTGACGTGCGTGAGCGCAGCTGCCCTCGCCGCACCTCGCCCCGTGCCTTCTGTCTCACGTCGCGGGACCCGTGACCGAGGAAGCCCGGTTCCCTTTGGCTCCCCGAATTCACTCTCGGCTCTACGTGCGCCAGTAAGTGCTTGATGCTGTTCCATATTCGCTGTCTACGGATACTCCGACAAAGCCTAGCTGAATCACCTTTATATTCCAATCAGTTTCTACGTTGAAGGTAACTTCATCTTGCAGTTATGGAGTGTGACACTGCGGCTGGTGGATGGACTGTAAAAATAATATTCAAACATCGTCTCGAATGAAAAACAGCCAACATTGCACTAATTATGTTTATTCTAAACCTTGACCATAGTTTCTGCTACAGCCTTCTTCAGAAGTTATGTTGTTGTTGTGGTCTTCAGTCCTGAGACTGGTTTGATGCAGATCTCCATGATACCCTATCCTGTGCAAACTTCTTCATCTCCCAGTACTTACTACATCCTACATCCTTCTGAATCTCCTTAGTGTATTCATCTCTTGGTCTCCCTCTACGATTTTTATCCCCGACGCTGCCCTCCAGTACTAAATTTGTGATCCCTTGATGCCTGAGAACATGACCTACCAACCGGCCCCTTCTTCTTGTCAAGTTGTGCCACAAACTCATCTTCTTCCCAATTTCATTCAATACCTCCTCATTAGTTATGTGATCTACCCATCTAATCTTCAGCATTCTTCTGTAGCACCACATTTCGAAAGCTTCTATTCTCTCTGTTTATCGTCCATGTTTCACCTCCATATATGGCTACACTCCATACAAACACTTTCAGAAACGACTTCCTAACACTTAAATCTATACTCGATGTTAACAAATTTCTCTTCTTCAGAAACGCTTTCCTTGCCATTGGCAGTCTACATTTTATATCTTCTCTACTTCGGCCATCATCAGTTATTTTGCTCCCCAATTAGCACAACTCCTTTACTACTTTGTCTCATTTCCTAATCTAATTCCGGCAGCATCACCCGATTTAATTCGACTACATTCCATTGCCCTCATTTTGCTTTTGTTGATGTTCATCTGATATCCTCCTTTCAAGACACGGTCCATTCCGTTCAACTGCTCTCTCTGACAGAATTAAAATGTCATCGGCGAACCTCCAAGTTTTTATTTCTTCTCCATGGATTTTAATACCTACTCCGAATTTTTCTTTTGTTTCCTTCACTGCTTGCTCAATATACAGATTGAATAACATCGGGGAAAGGCTACAACCCTGTCTCACTCCATTCCCAACCACTGCCTCCCTTTCATGTCCCTCGACATAACTGCCATCTGGTTTCTGTATAAATTGTAAATAGGCTTTCGATCCCTGTATTTTACCCCTGCCACCTTCAGAATTAGAAAGACAGTATTCCAGTCAATATTGCCAAAAGCTTCAGAAGTCATAAACTTTTAAAAATGAAACATATCTCAGCCCAGCGGATTCGTCAAGATTTATAAAATAAAATAACTTCAACAGACATAAGCCTGTTGCGATTATAAGTAAAACTACATATGGCACCGTATGTGCTCCGCCACTACATCTGTTATAACAGATGTAGTGGCGGTGGACAACAAAATTTTCAACACATCACGAAAGAATGTAATAAGATGTCATATATCTCTACACTGATCAGCCAGAGCATTCTGTCCACCGACCTGCTAACGATATAAACCCGTCCAGGCTATAGCAGAACCACCTGGCGAGGCACTGACTGCTGGTCAGACACACGCACTGTGCATGTTGTATCAGCGGCCATGCTATCTGTGAGTAGAATAGGGAATGCGCGCGATCTCTCCCAATTTGATCGAGGGCAGATGGTGGTGACCCAGAGGCACGGTATGAGCGTTTTCGAAACTGCACGACTTGTCGGGCGTTCGAGGAATGCTCTGGAGGATGTCCTTAACAGGTGGTGAAACCATAGTCGTGAGGTTGAGCGGCCACCACTTCTTACAGACGTCAGATGTCGTATCCTGCACACACTGGTGAAACAGTACAGGCGGCGAACTGTGGGGGAACTACACTACTGGCCATTTAAATTGCTAAACCAAGAAGAAATGCAGATGATAAACGGGTATTCATTGGACAAATATATAATACAAGAACTGACGTGTGATTACATATTAACGCAATTTGGGTGCATAGATTCTGAGAAATCAGTACCCAGAACAACCACCTCTGGCCGTAATAACGGCCTTCATACGCCTGAGCATTGAGTCTAACAGAGCTTGGATGGCGTGTACAGGTACAGCTGCCCATGCAGCTTCAACACGATACCACAGTTCATGAAGAATAGTGGCTGGCGTATTGTGACGAGCCAGTTCTCAGCCACCATTGAACAGAAGTTTTCAATTGGTGAGAGATCGGAGAATGTTCTGGCCAGGGCAGCAGTCGAACATTTTCTGTATCCAGAAAGGCCCGTACAGGACCTGCAACATGCGGTCGTGCATTATCCTGCAGAAATGTATGGTTTCGCAGGGATCGAATGAAGGGTAGAGCCACGGGTCGTAACACATCTGAAATGTAACGTCCACTGTTCAAAGTGCCGTCAATGCGAACAAGAGGGGACCAAGACGTGTAAACAATGGCACCCCATACCATCACGCCGGGTGATACGCCAGTACGGCGATGACGAATACACGCTTCCAATGTGCGTTCACCGCGATGTCGCCAAACACGGACGAGACCATCATGATTGCTGTAAAGAGAACCTGGATTCACCCGAAAAAATGACGTTTTGCGATTCGGGCACCCAGGTTCGTCGTTGAGTACATCATCGCAGGCGCTCCTGTCTGTGATGCAGCGTAAACGCAGCCACGGTCTCCGAGCTGATAGTCGATGCTGCTGCAAACGTCGTTGAACTGTTCGTGAAGAAGGCTGTTGTGTTTCAAACGTCCCCATCTGTTGACTCAGGGATCGAGACGTGGCTGCATGATCCGTTACAGCCATGCGGATAAGATGCCTGTCATCTCGACTGCTAGTGATACGAGGCTGTTTGGATCCAGCACGGCGTTCCGTATTACCCTCCTGAACCCACCGATTCCATATTCTGCTAACAGTCATTGGATTTCGACCAACGCGATACGATAAACCTCAATCGCGATAGGCTACAATCCGACCCTTATCAAAGTCGGAAACGTGATGGTACGCATTTCTCCTCCTTACACGATGCATCAGAACAACGTTTCACCAGGCAACGCCGGTCAACTGCTGTTTGTGTATGAGAATCCGGTTGGAAACTTTCCTCATGTCAGCACGTTGTAGGTGTCGGCACCGGCGCCAACCTTGTGTGGATGCTCTGAAAAGCTGATCATTTGCATATCACAGTATCTGCTTCCGGTCGGTTAAATTTCGCATCTGTAGCACGTCATCTTCGTGGTGTAGCAATTTTAATGGCCAGTAGTGTAACTTTAATGCTGGGCAGAGTACAAGTGTGTCTGAACGCACAGTGCACCCAACACTCTTAACGATGAGTTTCCGCAGCCGACGACCCATGCTTGTGCCACTGCTAATACCATGACATCGGCCGCTGAAATGGGCACCGGAAGCTGGCGCCGTGACAGGGCGTTGCATGGTCTGATGAGTCCGAGTACCTTCTTCATCATGTCTATGGGAGGACGCGAATCCATCTTCTCCCCTGGGAACAGCTACTTGACATCTGCACTGCGGGACGCAGACAAGTTGGCGGTGGCTCCATTATGCATTGGGGACATTCACGTAGGCATCCATGGTTCCAGTGGAGCTCCTGCAAGGGCACCACGAGGCCGAAAAGCATCGTGCATTGTTTGCAGACAACGTACACTCCTTCATGACGATCATGTTTCACAATGTGACATTTTTCAACAAGGTAAGTTCCAATTGATGTGCTGTCCTCATAAGTCGCCAGATCTGAACCCGATAGAACACATCTTTCACGTAACTGAACGTGGCTTCAGAGCTCATCGGCCCCCTCACGGGAATTTGCGGGAATTAGGTGACTTATGTGTGCAGATGTGGTGGGAACTCTGTCGAGCGGTATACAAAGGCCTCACTACTTCCATGTCATCATGCGTCGCCGCTGTTATCTGTCGACCAAGATTAGCTCCAATGCTGATGATTTAGCTAAATACAAGGAATACTGTAAAATATATAAAAAAAGTAATTCAGACATCTAAACAAATGCACTGGGAGAAGAAGATAGCAATGTCAGGGAACAAAATACAAACAATATGGGATATAGTGAAAGAGGAGACTGGCAGAACCAGAAAGGAACAGGAGCAAATAGCATTAAGGGTAGATGACACATTAGTAACCGATGGGCATAGTGTGGTAAATCTATTTAAACAAGTACTTTATATCCGTTACTGATAGAATGGGATTGCCAGGGTCAGTAAATAATGCCCTTTAATATCAGAAACTAGCCTTTACAAATAGCTTAAGGTACATGAATATGTCACTCACTTCACCAAAAGAAATAACTTTCATAATAAAATCTTTAAAAACAAAGCATTCTAGTGGTTATGATGAAATATCAACAAAGTTAATTAAGGCATGTTCTTGTGAGTTCAGTACAATTCTAAGTTACTTGTGTAACCAGTCAATTATAACTGGTACATTTCCTGACTGGCTAAAATATGCAGATGTTAAGCCTCTATTCAAGAAAGGGGATAAAGAGATACCATCAAACTACTGACCGATTTCACTTTTGCCACCATTCTCAAAAATTTCAGAAAAAGTAATGTCCAGGCAGCTTCTCAACCATCTGACCACTAATAATATATTATCAAAAACACAGTTTGGATTTCTGAAGGGTTCTGATATCACCTACAGTGAAAATGAACTTAATTCATTAAATAACAAATTACAAGCAGCAGGTATTTTCTGTGATTTGTCAAAGGCATTTGATTGTGTGAACCACAACAGCCTTTTAAATAAATTAGAATTGTATGGTGTCACGGGCAGTGCTGCAAAATGGTTCAAGCCATACCTCGCTAACAGGAAACAAAGGGTGCCAGTGCAACGGACTAGTGAATTAAGTCATCAGTCATCATCAGAACGGGAAGAAATTACATGTGGTGTCCCACAAGGATCCTTCTTAGGGCCATTGCTTTTACTTGTGTACATTAATGATCTCTCATCAATTACACTGCCAGAAGCAGAGTTCGTTTTGTTTCCAGATGACACAAGTATCGCAATAAATAGTATGTCAAGTGTAGTTCTAGAAAGATCTGCTAATGATATTTTCATGGATATTAATAAATGGTTTAAAGCCAACTCACTGACATTACACTTCGAAAAGACTCACTATATGCAATTCAGAACCTGTAAGAGGTTTCCACCCAGCATATGTATAAAGTGTGAAGAAGAGCAGATAGAAGAAGTTGACAGTCTTAAATTCCTGGGATTACAACTTGATAATAAATTCAGTTGGGAGGAGCACACCACAGAACTGCAGAAACGCCTTAACAAATCTGTATTTGCAATTCGCGTGTTAGCAGACATAGGCGACATAAAAATGAAAAACCTTGCATACTTTGCCTACTTTCATTCCATAATGACATATGGTGTAATATTTTGGGGTAACTCTTCAAGTCAAACAAACGTTTTCAGAGTCCAAAAGGGTTTAATACGTATTATTTCTGGAGTAAATTCACAGACGTCCTGTAGAAACCTCTTCAAAGAACTGGGTGTACTAACTACTGCCAATCAGTATATTTACCCCTTAATGAAATTTGTCCCAAATAATAAATCTCTAAATCAAATGGTTCAAATGGCTCTGAGCACTATGGGACTCAACTGCTGAGGTCATTAGTCCCCTAGAACTTAGAACTAGTTAAACCTAACTAACCTAAGGACATCACACACATCCATGCCCGAGGCAGGATTCGAACCTGCGACCGTAGCGGTCTCGCGGTTCCAGACTGCAGCGCCAGAACCGCGTGGCCACTTCGGCCGGCTAATAAATCTCTTTTTCCAACAAACAGCTCAGTTCATACATACAATACAAGGAGCAAAAATGATCTGCACAAGGACTTAAAAGCATTTACTTTAGTTCAAAATGGAGTCCACTACTCAGGTACACTCATCTTCAATAATTTGCCAGCAAACATAAAAAAATTAGTTACAAATAAAAATCATTTTAAAAGGAGCCTGAAAGACTTACTAGTGGCCAACTCCTACTCCATTGACGAATTTTTTAATAGAAACAAATGATGTATTGTATATACTCTGACTATTAGTATTGTTAAATCAGCTTAAAAAATGATGTATTTTATATACTCATACTATTAGTATTGTTACTTTAGCTTAAAAAAATGACATGTTCCACATCCACGAGGATCTCCTCAGCATGGATCTATGGAACGAAAAACTAATGTAATCTAATCTAATCTAATCCATGCCAAAGGTGGAAGTACCAGCTATTAGAAGGGTTGTCATAATGTTCTGGCTGATCAGTATATATGTAAAAGATAATGCCCCAACTGACTGACTTACTGACTGGCGCATTATGGGCAAGCCAAAAACGCTAATAATAGGAACTTTAAATATGCAGAAGCTGCTGGTCTTATGCTGTAGGCTACGTTTAAGAAAGGATTTTTCGAAATTCCATCCCTAAGGGGCTGAAGCAAGGGTTACAACGTTTTTCAAAAAGTATCAATGTAAAGTGAATTTTGATAGCACACCTACAAAAATCGGTATTTAGTTTCTCGGTCAGAAATAAAGAAATACATATTTTGGCATTTTTTGAAAGGTTATCCCTATGGGGATAAATTAGTGAGTAAAACATTTTTCGAAAATACATCGCTATTAAGGAACTACTAAAGTATTTTTAAAGTTAGACCTATGAAAACTGGTGTTTGCTTCCTCGGTTTGAAACAAAAAAATACGTGTTTAAGTGTTGTATGAAATATTTCATTACGAAAGCACGAAAATAAAAATTTGACTTCTCGGTTAGAACTAACAAATCGTGTTTCACTTTGTTTTGAAACTGAAACCCTACGGGTGTGAAATAAGGACTGAAAGTGTTTATGGAAATATTTCGTTATGCAAGTATTTTTGAAGATAAACTTATCAAAATGTGTGTTTGGTTTCTCTCTTAGAAATAAAAAAGACACACAGTTCTCTGTGTTTGGATACTCAACCTCTAAGAGAGTGAAACAGGTGGGGAGAACGATGCAGTTACGAAAATATTTCGTGGCGAAGGCATTTTAAAGCTACACTAAATGACCGAAAGTATCCCAACATCTGGATGAAAATGACTTGCAAGTTCGTGGCGCCCTCCATCGGTAATGCTGGAATTCAATATGGTGTTGGCTCACTCTTAGTCTTGGTGACAGCTTCCACTCTCGCAGACGTTCAATAAGGTGCTGGAAGGTTTCTTGGGAAATGGTAGCACATTCTTCACGGAGTGCTGCACTGAGGAGAGGTATCCATGTCGATCGGTGACGTCTGGCACGAAGTTTGTGTTCCAAAGCATCCCAAAGGTGTTCTGTGAGATTCAGGCCAGGGCTCTGTGGAGGCCAGTCCATTTCAGGGATGTTATTGTCATGTAACCACTCCGCCACAGGCCGTGCATTACAAACAGGTGCTCGATCGTGTTGAAAGATGCAGTCGCCATCCCGGAATTGCTCTTCAACAGTGGAAAGTGTATGCCTGCGCTGTGACAGTGCCACGCAAAACAACAAGGGGTAGCGGTGGCCGTGCGGTTCTAGGCGCTGCAGTCAGGAACCGCGGGACTGCTACGGTCGCAGGTTCGAATCCTGCCTCGGGCATGGATGTGTGTGATGTCCTTAGGTTAGTTAGGTTTAAGTATTTCTAAGTTCTAGGGGACTGATGACCTAAGATGTTAAGTCCCATAGTGCTCAGAGCCATTTGAACCAACAAGGGGTAACAAGTGCCCTCCATGAAAAACGCGACCATACCATAACAGCACCGCCCTTCAATTGTCGGCGGTCTCTGTTAGTCAACAGACGAGGTCGAACTGTACGCTTATGTGTCCCTTCACGTTTCCACTTCACTATCACATCGGAAACAGTGGACCTACGGATGTTTAGGAGTATGGAAAACTCGCGTACAGACGTATGACACAAGTGACACCCAATCACCTGACCACATTCTAAGTCCGTGAGTTCCGCGGAGCGCCACATTCTGCTCTCACACGATGTCTAAAGACTACCGAGTCCACTGATATGGAGTACCTGGCAGTAGCTGGCAGCACAATGCACCTAATATGAAAAACGCATGTTTTTGCGGGGTGTCCGTATACATTTGATCACTTAGTGTTTGTATGTGATAATTGGTATTTGACTTATCAGTTAGAAATGAAAAACTGCTTGTTTTACTGTTTTTGGCAATTCAGTCGCTATGACTGAAAACTAAATCGTTTTCCTTGAATATAGTGTAAGTAGGCTGTTTATGTTTTCTTATTGGCAACGTTACATAGCGCTCTGTGTGAGAATCACTGGCTGTGCTGTGTGCAGTCTGTGGCTAGTTTGCATTGTTGTCTGCCATTGTAGTGTTGGGCAGCGGCAGCTGGATGACCTTTGTAATTGTATTCACTTGTTATAAAATTGTAATTGACACCAGTTCATCAAATTAAGTAACTTGTACGTTACATTTCACTGCACACGTTTCTGTTGGTCATAGTATATGGACAATATGTGAGAAGTAGGGACTGTTAGTGTTTGCACGTGTGTTAATAATTCAGCAAGGGACTGGATAACAGCATTGCTGGTTCTAAGGACATTACAAAAAACTTTGTGAGTGCACAAGTGGTGATTTATGGACTTGCTATATTCTCCGCAAGACTCTTCGATGGTGATTGTGCACCTGCACAGTCGCAACAAGTGGCTGCTGGCCGTCTCTACATGGACTACAGTGGGTCTGCATCTTTGATGGCCCACCAATACCATTAATTCTACAAGGACTGCAGTGGGTGTGCACCCCTGGTGGCCCACCAATACTGTAATCTCTACCGGGACTACAGTGGGTCTACTCTGTGATGACCTACCTACCAATATTCTTCAAAACTTCGACTGACTCTGCTGTGGGTTTGCTCTGTTGTGGCGCATTACCTGTCTGCATGTCGAGAGTCAGCACTGTCTTTCCGTTGGAAGGACAACACTACTTCTTCAAGACTGTATGGAAATCCATTACTTCCGTGTGCATTTTCTTTTACTGCTCAGACTTTGAGAAAAACACTGCAGTTTTATTGTGATGAATGATTAGGACTGTCTTTATGGACTGTAGAAAATTTTAGCTTTTGACCAACATTGTATTTTATTATCTTTGTTATTGTAATTATGAAAATTTTTTTCAAATCTGTATTGGCCAGTGCCCAAAACAATTTGTAAAATTTTTTGTGGGGAGTATGGGGGCTATGTAAGTAGGCTGTTTATGTTTTCTTATTGGCAACGTTACATAGCGCTCTGTGTGAGAATCACTGGCTGTGCTGTGTGCAGTCTGTGGCTAGTTTGCATTGTTGTCTGCCATTGTAGTGTTGGGCAGCGGCAGCTGGATGTGAACAGCGCGTAGCGTTGCGCAGTTGGAGGTGAGCCGCCAGCAGTGGTGGATGTGGGGAGAGAGATGGCGGAGTTTGGAAATTTGTAAGATATACAATGATCTGTTATGTATATTATGAGTTTTCAACATTATTAAAGTAAATACATTGTTTGTTCTCTATTAAAATCTTTCATTTGCTAACTGTGCCTATCAGTAGTTAGTGCCTTCAGTAGTTTGAATCTTTTATTTAGCTGCCAGTAGTGGCGCTCGCTGTATTGCAGTAGCTTGAGCAGCGAAGATTTTTGTGAGGTAAGTGATTTGTTTCAATAGAAATGGGGTAAGTAAATAACCAGACAACGCTGAGCAATCGGCGAGTAAATTAATAAATTATGCAACTATTGTTGCCCTCTGTTCTCGAGATTTCCGGTTCCGCTATCGGAACGCTTCCGCGGCGGAACGTGGCGTTCTTTGCTTCGCGGCGGACTACCGGGCGCCCAGCGCTTCGCCGCGATGGTTAAACGCCCAATTAGTCAGCTAACAGCGGAGCTGGAGAGAAGGCATTAGACTGGAGCGAGGGCGCGCTGGCTTAGCTAATGAACGCTGCAGTGCTGTGGGGGACCCAGCACGGGCCGCGGGGGCTCCGAGTCCAATAATGCGAGCCTTACTCTTGTTATGTCCCGGGGCAACGCTGCGGTTTAAATTAAATCCGCGCGCAGGGCGGGTCGTATTAAACGGCCCGAGCCCTTCATCGCCGCTGTTTCCGCCATCTCTTCCAGTCCGCTGAAGCTTCCGGCTCGCTATTATTTCTGTACCAGAATGCGACTGACTAATTAATCGGTGTTGAGAAGAGAAACCGTGAGTAAATAAACCTTCGTTGGACGTTGATTTTGAAGGTGGAATATAGGCCATATGCTTTTAATTTAGGAATTGCAGTTGCCATCCCTCCATCCACAAATAACTGTTCTGGACACAGCTGCAAATTTTATAAATTTTATTTGTGGTTGGCCACTTTACACGTGGCCGTGCCCTCTCCAGGATAAAAATCTACTCACCATCGGAACACAACGTTCCCTGGTTACAACAACGTTTTATACGCAGGAAAAGAAATGTAACATAAAATCATATTTTCCTGCATGTTATATGTTACAGTCTTCTAAGGAATCCATTATAATAGCATGGTGTGTTAAGCTTTATAATAAACAACATATTTCCTTTCCTCTCAAGGAGATAGTATATACACTGCCTGAGGAGAAAAGTGACATGGCCGAATATCGATCTAACTTATTATCGGTACACACCATCGACAAACAGAATGTATAGTGTTGTAACACGCCATGTAGGATACACGGGGGGCATGGACAGCATCAGATATCGACTGGTCACTGTAAAGGACACGGAGATTACACGTTCTTTCGTGAGACAGCGTTATCAGCACCTGACGGAGTTTGAAAGGCGTTTCATTGTGGTGTCTGCATTTGGATGGCTGACGAATCGTGCGGTATCCAGCTTTGTGGGTAGTTCGGACGTGGCAGTGGTTTCATCTTGAGGTGCATGGGAAGTGAAGGCAGACATAGAGGTCATCAATGTTTCGTCCTACCACGTCTGACTATCAAATTGGAGGATGGCCGTAGTGTGCAACGAGTAAATTGCAACCCCTTCGTACCTACTCTTACGTTTGGCATAAAAGTTTCGTTTTCTTTCATAAGTGTTCATGATGATAATCGTATGGCATTGATGACCCGAAGAATCCGCCTGGGATAAATCGGCAGCCGAGTTGCAAGCCTTTTCATTTGACGCCACATTGGACGAGTTGCGTGTTGATGATGATGAAGTAATGATGAGGAGAACACAACACCCAGTCAGTGAGCAGAGAAAATCTCCGAGCCAGCCGGGAATAGAACCCAGGCCCACTGCATGGCAGTCAGACGCGCTCACCACTCAGCTACAGAGGCAGACACAAATGTTCAATTTTACCTTCAGCAGACACATGACAAACATTCAGATTGTAGTCGAACTAGTCCAAAATTTTTCCAGGCATCTCTGGAGTTGCTGTGAAAAAGTAATGGTTTTCTCGCAACATTCTGTGTCATCCTGCGTCATTGGTCGGATAATAGCAGTTTCGTGTCCTGCGGTCGACAGGGAAGAATTAACAATCAAGTTTGAATACACTTTATTTAACTACAACGCCTCCTTGGCGTGCACTAATTTCCAAACTGAAGAACAACTGTGACTTCAAGTCACAGCTGGTAGTGACTGACATCCTGACGGTGCATGACAGTCATCCTGACTCTTCATGAGTTGTCTTTCACATGACGATATCTCGGCGCCATTTTGTAACAACACTGAAGTGCTGGCTGGGGCCTGAAAACATACTGTGACCACAAAACAAAGTATCAAAAAGAGCAGTTTATTAAGAAGAAGATAAATTTTATAGTGAGAAAATACAGAATTAACAGCAATTATGGAAATACATGAGTATAAAATAATTTAAAAAACGACAACCGCGGGACTGCTACGGTCGCAGGTTCGAATCCTGCCTCGGGCATGGGTGTGTGTGATGTCCTTAGGTTAGTTAGGTTTAAGTAGTTCTAAGTTCTAGGGGACTTATGACCTAAGATGTTGAGTCCCATAGTGCTCAGAGCCATTTGAACCATTTTGAAAAAACGACAAATATTGCCCCATGCTTGTGAGCCAAAATGAAATTATGAAATAATTCTAGAAGTAAGCAGTTGCAGTAAAAGTGATTAACGGAAAATTACAAGTCAAGATCTAGCAAATAATTATTGTTACCAACTGCAGAACGACTTAACCTCAAATGATAAACGCTGAGTATGGTGAGGCCAAAAATAACACAAAAGACATACATTTTACTTACTAATTTAATTAAGGACAATGATCCCTCGTTCACAAATACTAGTTTACTGAAACACAGACCAATCTTGAGCAAATAGAATTTCACTACAAGGAAAATTTAATCTTTATATCTATAAAGCAGAGTATGTGTGTATATCTGGGATCTGTTTCAACACACCTCAATCCATTTCGACCAAATTTGGTACAGTTACAGCAGACTTCATGAGAAACAACACTGTGCGGGTTTATAATCTTCTAGCTCCAACAGGAGCGGAAATATGAGAAAAATTTTTTTTCCAGCTCTTAGAATAAAGGCTGCCCTGCATGATGGGCATGTTCTGTAGGTGTGATGTGTTGGAATATCGCTTTGCCTTATCAACCTGCTTTGCCTGGCAACCTATAGGTCAGGGGAAAGAAGTGTGTGTGTGAGTGTGTGTGTTTTTTTATATTCTTTTTCTCCTTCAAGCCCCTGATGTGTAGGCTATTGTGTACGACAAGGGTGTTGTGTAAGTAAGTAACTTACACAAGACGTTCTCAGAAAGCGCGGCTTGTGCACGCAAATGATCCACCCATGCTGCTCATAACTTGGCAAGTAGACAACAGGATCTAACCCTGATACACATTCGCAACAAATGCCGAATAATTGTCCAGAAAATCGGCTAAATACAGCCTAGTAGCAAAACACAACTGAACACGTATGCTTACAATGGCGAATCGGAGGAACGACCTGTATTGGCCTGGGTGGTGGATAGATATGGAGAGAGGGAGGTAGGAGTGGCTGGATTGAGAGAAGGGGGAGCGAGGATATGCACAGGGACAGGGGGGGGGGGAGCACCGCAGAGAGATGATGTAGGAAATTTAGAGAGAGAGACGATGAGTGGCAGATGGGCAGAGATGGGGAGGAGGAGATGTACAGAGAGAGAGGAAGTAGGAAACGGTCAGAGAGAGGGGAAGGAGAAGTAGGGAGAGTGAGAGAGGGAGGGAGAGAGAGAGAGAGAGAGAGAGAGAGAGAGAATGGGGAGCAGGAGATAGAGGTGGGAGAAAGATGTGAACAGAGTGACAGAGGAAGAAAGAAGTGCAGAAAGAGACGGGGGAATGGGATATGGGCATCTTCATTAGTTGTAAAGCTTGTTGATGTGGACACCGACCTTTAATTCAGTTATCCTGTACATGTTTTATGTACTACTAACATTTTCCCCGCAGCCTTGCCTTAATATCCTACCAACTGGGCTACCCAAGCAGGACTCACGCCCCGTCCTCACAGAGCAGTTGCCCGCGAAAGGCAAAGGTCCCGAGTTCAAGTCTCGGTCCGGCACACATTTTTAATCTGCCAGGAAGTTTCATATCAGAGCACACTGCGCTGCAGAGTAAAAATCTCATTCAAGATTACCTGTAACTGTGATGTCCTCTCCAACTGACTGGAGAAACATTCAAAATGTTTGACACTGATGCATTATACATATGGTTCGATATAACCCTTTCAAGATCAACTAAGGCCTCAAGATGGTGCATTGAAGCGCCGAAACTGGTAGCTGCACAATAAATGACATCATAAGAACGGCTGCAGGTGCTTTGTTTTCTTACAAAAAATTTTAAGCTGATCGATTTTGCGGATCTGCGAAGTGGGACACTTGTGGTACCTGGAGCAAACTAGATCCATGTTTTCATATTTAACTATGATTTTCAGAGTTAAATATTTAATTTTAGAATGATTTTATCCGTATGGCGATTATGGAAAAAGTATAACAAGTCGGTACCAAAACATTTACTCTCCTAACTATGAAAAAGGTGAAACATCGCACACAGATTTCCAACATAACATATGAAGACGGTTTTCACATATCACCCACAAATACTTTCTACATTGAAATGATAATTAAATGGACACCCTAGCTGCAAACAGGCGTTCATGTACTTGATTGGGGACATGTTGAAAATGTGTGCTCCGACCGGGACTCGAACCCAGGATCTCCTGCTTACATGGCAGACGCTCTATCCATCTGAGCCACCGCGGGCACAGAGGATAGTGCGTCTGCAGGGACTTATCCCTTGCACGCTCCCCGTGAGATCCACATTCCCAACATGTCCACACCACTACATTCGTAGTGCGCCTAATAGATGTTTGCCCATCATATGAAGTACATGAACGCCTGTTTGCAGCTAGGGTGTCCATTTAATTATCATTTCATTTCTAGCAAAGCTGCATGGTCATCCACAGTAACTGTTCTTTCGGGAACAGATACTACCGTCATATATACTTAAAATGTGGCTTCCCGGCCATTGACCTTCTTGTGCGAACGCACACGCTATGCCCGAACTCGTACGGGACTTGGTAGATTAATCTGCCACGAGTAATGAGTATGATGGGCAAACATCTATTAGGCGCACTACGAATGTAGTGGTGTGGACATGTTGGGAATGTGGATCTCACGGGGAGCGTGCAAGGGATAAGTCCCTGCAGACGCACTATCCTCTGTGCCCGCGGTGGCTCAGATGGATAGAGCGTCTGCCATGTAAGCAGGAGATCCCGGGTTCGAGTCCCGGTCGGGGCACACATTTTCAACATGTCCCCAATGAAGTACATGAACGCCTGTTTGCAGCTAGGGTGTCCATTTAATTATCATTTCATTTCTAGCAAAGCTGCATGGTCATCCACGGTAACTGTTCTTTCAGGAACAGATACTACCGTCATATATACTTTCTACATTACACTACACAGATTATATGCATGTCAGCAGAATTACTGAGTTCTGTAGTAAAGTTTGAAAACAGTGTCTATGACGTTTAAGAATACACCGTTAGTTTCTGTAGACGTTCTTGCAATAGATAAGATGATGATTTGATCTGATTTTCGTGAAACAGACGCTCTGTAAACACTCACCACCCCATTTCACGACCACAACCTTCTATGTATCCATTCCATAGCAAGGGGTATTTTTCTCCTAGTTCCGAAAGCATATCGCTACTTGTTAGCACTAGACATGTGAGATGTCCCAACGCTGAAAACTACATACGACTTTAGTGGGGCATACGTGTGCCACCAACAACGAAAGGGCTAAGGTTCTTGCACTTTTTTCGACTTCCTCTTGCGAGCTGGACTCACGCAGCCATTGTGATCTCACAGCCGTGTTAGCGAGGTGCGCGGTCACCTGGCCGTCTAGCACGCTTCCCCGTAAACGGAAGAGCAGGTCGATGAGGACCGTGTCTGTGATTAGGTGGCGACGAGTTTGCTGTCGGCGCGCCGGCTTTCGTGGCGCTGAAGGCCTCCAATTACCTGTCTCCTCTGGCCCCATCGACCCTCGCTCCAGTGCAGCGCTTTGTCCGCGCACGCAACTCCGCTGCAATTACCGGGCGGCCCGTCACTACTACGAAGGCGAATTCCTCTCCTGTTGCAATCTGCCACCTGCATTTCGCGCTCCATTCGTATAACAACTCGCCGTCACAGAAGTGGCGTCATCATCCATCCGAGAAGCGATACATGAGGACGGATGTGAAACAGAATTGCCTGAGCGAAACTGTCTCGAAATCTGGAAGAAAGTCCAATGAGATTCGGGTTGTGAATGCACCGGCGGTAAGACAATATCTCTACCGTATGATAGCAATGGTAATGTTACCGCTGACAGCACCACTAAGGCAGAGTTACTAAACACAGTTTTAGAAAGTTACATCACGGACGAATATGGAGTAAAACTTCGAGAATTCGGATCAAGAACACCTGTCGATATAATTTCAGAGCACACTGGTGTGAAAAACGTAAGAACGGAAGTATGGGTCGCGTTCAGTAAGTAATGCAACGCATTTTTTCTGAACGGTGGTTGGTTTTATTCAGGATTGCGATACACTATATTATTCCCCCCACTTTTGGCTACAAAACCATGTTTTGCAACACAATCTCCTTACGCCACAATACTTGTAGAGCCTGTTTGCCCGCGTGGTACCGCTCTGCTGGTCAACAGCGGAGCTAACGTTTTGCTGGCTCAGTAACCTCCCAATCATTCGCATGCTGCTCCATATGGAGTCTGTCCTCCATTGGGACAAACGGATGGAATTCGGAAGGTGTGAGATCTGGGCTGTAGGGCGGATGAGGAATAACAGTCCACTGAAGTTATGTCAGCTACTCTCGGATGCGCAGATCTGTGTAAGGCCTGGCGTTGTTATGTAGAAACAGAAGTTCGCTTGCATTTTTGTGGCGAGGAGCTACCTGAAGGTGTCTCAGTGCACTTGAGAGTTGATCGTCGCACCATGACAGTGGATGTCACGCAGAACAACCCCGTCAGAGTCCCACAGCCATCACTTTAGCGGCTGAGAATGCGGCGTTGAACATTTTCTGTGGAGGAGAGGTGGTGCGGCGCCATTCCATGGATTGCTATTTCGTTTCCGGTTCGAGGAGTTGCACCCATGTTTCATCGTCTGTGACGACACTTGACAAAAATTGTCACTATCAGCCTCGTAAGGCGCAAATAATTCGACATACGTGGTCCTTCGTTGCTCTTTATGGTCCTCTGCTGGCGGTGAGGAACTCAGCGGGAACGCAGCTTTGAGTATCCCAATTGGTGATCGCGTCTGATAGCACTACCAATAAAGACATCGAGTTGTGCAGCGAGGTGCTTGATCGGACGATCACCTCGCATGAGAGTGTCCGCACGTTCCAACACTGCAGCAGTCACAGCTGTGTGCGGCCAGCCGGCACGCGCGGAGTGGGACTGTTTTACTCGACCTTGTTGCGATGATGACTGACGCCTCACCTGACGAGTCATCGTGCTTTTGTTCGCTGACAGGTCTCCGTGGACATTCTGCAAGAACCTGTGAATGTCTGCGATGTTCTGGGTTTCCTGCACAAGAAAAACTCTATGTCACCACTCTGCTTGGAACGCACCTCCACTACAGACGCATTTTTGAATTTTGAAGGCTACGTATAGCGCCATGCGACGGGGCGGAGAATAAGTGCGGTCGAAGAGTTCACACGAATGTGCGTATACAAATGTTCGTTAAAGAATGTTATAGCAAATTTTGGCTCTCACGTAAGTCTCAGGGGATGATTTCCACACTTGGTGCATTAGTACACTGTTATATTTTTTGAATTAATATTCACTCAGACATTACAGTTTATGCTACGGAACAAAAATTAGGCGATTATTATAGCAAAATCATTATTCACGACACAGTTGAATTAACTTTTATCATCACTATTTATTGGCGTCGTCCTTTTCTTTCACGCAATGAAATTAGCACTAGTGAGACGGTTTACAGTTTCACTTTAATAATAATTTGACTCCGAGCCCCCAATAGCAGTAATGTAGGCTGCTATAATCGAGAGTTACTCAATCAACTCGAACAGTATCAGAAGTCCCATTGTCCTCTGTGTTCTAACAGTTTTGGCGCGAAATCACATATCGCCACATGTTCACTTACGCCGATGTATACCTCGTAATTCGTGCTCACACAAATAGTCGTAGCACTTCCAGTTCACCGAATATATGCTTGCACCCTTGCACTATTAAAAAATTACTATTTCTCGAAATAAATCGGCGCGAAAAATTCTTACTCACACGACCACATGGGCCACCCAAAAGTGGGGCTCGCTCGCCACCCACTGGCCAACTCCGCAATGACTGCCCGTGGCCAAGACGGCCGCTTATATAGGCTCGGATGTCTAGCCCCCTGGCTATGCAAGTACCAATCTCACCAGTTAAGGTTATAAATTTTGACACATACATCCCTCAACAGAAATAAGTACACCATCGGAACCATGCTAAAAGGTACATCTTATCTACTATTTTACATTAGTTTCTAGGATTATTCTACCACCAATAAATCAAGTTTTAGTTTTTTGCAAAATTTCGCCACTTAGCGCAAATTTGTTTGTTTACATCTGTGCTTCAAAGTTTTAACATAGAACTGCATATAGCACTGTTTTTAGACCGAGTCTATAGCCATCTATACATTGCGTTGCTCAGAATCTTCAGCTCTATAATAATTAATTAAATATGGGCGATAAATATTAATAATAATTTGCAAACAATGAAAAATATTGCAAGGTAAGTGTATAGTATAGCTTAACTAGTTTCAAATATGTGTGATGCCACCCAAAATACTATATAGTGCCGTTCTTTACGTCATGAATTTTCTATTGAATTTTATAAACAATTTCCCATCAAACTTTGTTTATTGCTACTTACGAGCTTAATTATTAATGAATCTTGACATATGACTATGGCACTCTATCCGCTATGACGAGACGCTTTTAATGAGTGCTCGCTCATCTCTGTAAGTTGTTATTTGCGATCTTTATTAAGTTTTCAGTATTCGTGATACTAAACAATTTTCAAGTTACTGTAACTTTTGTGTCTCGTGGCTTAAAAGAAAGCTAGATCTTTCAGAAGGTGCATATTGCTGACCAAAATCCACTGCCGCATCGCTCTTTACCGTAAGTTACATAATGTGCGAAAAACCAAACAATGCCCCACGTGGCCGCCCGGCGGCGGAGGCGTCACACCGACCCGCTGCAAATCTCGCGCGGGCGCGCCACGCGCTTCCGTGAATGGCGCACCATGTCGCGCGCTCGCCATCCACAAAGCAATTCTTGCATACTAGACCTATTCATCTAGTAACGGGGTTTCTACCGTCACAGCCACCACCTACTTCATGAAACTATAGGGGATGAAGTGGGAATATTCCATGATGTCCCACAATTTCAGCATT
The DNA here is from genome assembly GCF_023898315.1 of Schistocerca nitens. Taxonomy (NCBI): domain Eukaryota; kingdom Metazoa; phylum Arthropoda; class Insecta; order Orthoptera; family Acrididae; genus Schistocerca; species Schistocerca nitens. The sequence continues at coordinate 132,501,788 of NC_064614.1, read as the reverse complement.
TTTCAACCGAAATTGTTCGATAAAATGTATTTTCAGTTACTTATTGAACGCTCCTTGTATGGTGTGACTATCAGGAAAGATAGCTCGATGAAAGATAGAAAGAAGTGCTGCATTAGAGTACAGAAGGTAACTGGAGAACATACACAATGAGACGAACGGAAATAACACTTCTATTCAAAGACATTAATAACTATACTGAAGTCATCGCTGTTCAGAGCGAGGCCTCCAAATGGAGAGACATGGACGGCAATGCTTGCTCTGCAACGTTCTTCCATGCTGGCCAAAAGGTTGTGAGGAGTTCTTGTGGTCCTCCAGCAGTGCTGTCGACAACTACTAGACGGTCGTTGGTACAAGCGGACGTGCTACAATATGCCTCCCAACCGCATCCCACACTTACTAACGAGATTTAAAGCAGAGCAAAGGGATTGTCATACCGTTCGCCGAATATAATCTCGTTCTAACAAGGGAACCTCCCCATCGCACCCCCCTCAGATTTAATTATAAGTTGGCACAGTGGATAGGCCTTGAAAACTGAACACAGATCAATCGAGAAAACAGGAAGAAGTTGTGTGGAATTATGAAAAAATAAGCAAAATATACAAACTGAGTAGTCCATGCGGAAGATAGGCAACATCAAGGAGGGCGTGAGCTCAGGAGCGCCGTGGTCCCGTGGTTAGAGTGAGCAGAAGCGGAATGAGAGGTCCTTGGTTCAAGTCTTCCCTCGGGTGAAAATTTTAATTTTTTATTTACAGTTTATGTCACAAACTCTAATGTTTTCATCACTTTTTTGGGGGTGATTACCACATCCACATGAAAACCTAAATCGGGCAAGGTAGAAGAATCTTTTTACCCATTCACCAAGTGTACAAGTTAGGTGGGTCGACAACATATTCCTGTCATGTGCCGCACATGCCGTCACCAGTGTCGTATAGAATATATCAGACGTGCTTTCCTGTGGAGGAATCGGTTGACCTATGACCTTGCGATCAAATGTTTTCGGTTCCCATTGGAGAGGCACGTCCTTTCGTCTACTAATTGGTTGGTTGGTTTTTTGGGGAAGGAGACCAGACAGCGTGGTCATCGGTCTCATCGGATTAGGGAAGGATAGGGAAGGAAGTCGGCCGTGCCCTTTCAGAGGAACCATCCTGGCATTTGCCTGGAGTGATTTAGGGAAATCACGGAAAACCTAAATCAGGATGGCCGGACGCGGGATTGAACCGTCGTCCTCCCGAATGCGAGTCCAGTGTCTTACCACTGCGCCACCTCGCTCGGTTCGTCTACTAATCGCACGGTTTTGCGGTGCGGTCGCAAAACACAGACACTAAACTTATTACAGTGAACAGAGACGTCAATGAACGGACAGATCATAACTTTGCGAAAGTAAAGAAAGTAAACTTTTCACTCGAGGGAAGACTTGAACCAAGGACCTCTCGTTCCGCAGCTGATTACGCTAACCACGGGACCACGGCGATTTAGAGCTCTCAGTATCCTGTGTGTTACCTATCTTGCGCATGGACTACTCAGTTTGTATATTTTGCTTATTTTTTTTCATAGTTCCACACAACTACTTCCTGTTTTCTCGATTGATGTGTGTTCAGTTTTTCAAGGCCTATCCACTGTGCCAACTTATAACTAAATCTGAGGGGGGTGCGATGGGGAGGTTCCCTTGTAAGAGATCCTCCACTCTCACTGTTCGATGCAGTTGCACATTGTCATCCATAAAAATAAAGTTACGGCCAAATGCTCCCCGGAAAAGACGCAAATGAGTAAGGAGGTCAGTACATCCATACAACACCACGCATCCCCCACATCATAACAGCTGCACCATCGTAACTATCATGTTCGACAATGCTGGACGCACCCTCATATGGCGAGAGAAGGGAACACGTAATGTACGTAATGCACAGAGGACGATCCGTTCCTAAAGCCTGGAAACTTACACAGGTCAGGAGAAACAAATTACGTAGCGCGCTCAATTATAAACCCATATCATTGACATCGGTTTGTAGTAGCATTTTGGAACACACACTGTGTTCCAACAGCGTAAAATATGAAACTTTCTGGAAGATTAAAACTGTGTGCCGGACCGAGACTCGAGACCTTTGCCTTTCGCGGGCAAGTACCCTACCAACTTTTTTTTTTTTTTTTTTTTGGCAGACGCTCTATCCATCTTTTTTTTTTAAACATATACAAATGAGTGTTAGGTAAACAGATTATTAGAATAACATTAAAATCAACAAAATAGAACATATTCTGTTTTCCTTTTTTTTGTTTTTTTGTTTTTGTTTAAAAATTTGTATTGAACAAACTAAAAGTACATATATATTCACTATGCAAGAGTTCTTCAAGGTACCATTTAAAAATATACAAATGACTGTTAGTTAAACAAAAAAAATATTAAAAAAAACATTAAATACAACAAAATATAACATATTCTGTCTTCTCCCTTTTTTTTAAAAAAAATTGTGTTTGTTTTTGGTCGATGCATGAGAACGTGGATAAGGGTGTTGCATCATGTGACAGGTAGGCATGGTACACCCCAACTTTGAGGGGGGTCAAGGAAGACGCTGCGGAGATAACCGGCAAAAGTTTGTCGGTAAGATGGTTTTCGGGTGAGGGTGGTATGCGCGGTCACAACTTTGTACCAGAAGTGAAGGACTGTATGCGGACCACTCTGAAAGAGATATTCTAAAGCCTGTCCTCGAAACCAGATTAGGGTATGGTGCTTAGCAAGAGGGTAGTGAAATGTCTGGGGCAACAACAGGAAATCCGGGGTTACCGTCGTTGGCGGGGCACGGAGGTAAAAGCCCACAATTCGTTGGATGAGGAGCCATACGTTTTGTTTCAGGGGGCACGTAAGACGGTGCTCGTCGGTGTCTTCGAGCTGACAGTCATGGCAGAGTGGGGAGGTGGCCAGTCCTATGCGATAAAGTCGACTATTAGTCGGGAATTTTCCATAGACTAAAACATACCAGAGTGCAGACACAGACGACGGTAAAAAGGGTGCATGCACACACCCCCAAACCGTGCGCCAGTTAATGTCAGGATGCTGTAGCACCATGGGGTCGCAAGGATTGGACAGCATAAACAAACGATAATAATCGTTTGTACGGGGAGGACGGGTGACTGGAAGATCGGCCCGAATGTAGCTGAGTTCTATGAAACAATTGGCGACGTAGTACAATAATGGAGAAATAGGTACCACATTGATCGGTGGATCGAGAGAAGCTGGTCGGAGGATATCTAAGAGACTGCGTGTTAAGGACGGGACCGGCCCCTGCCAGTGCCGCAACAGAGTGTGGACAAAGAGTGCAGAAGATCGTGCCCGCACGTTGATGAGTCCGAGGCCACCTTTTGCAGGAGGCAGTGTTAGAGTGTTGTAGCGGACTTTGAAATGTGCCCCTGCTGACACGAAATATCCAAAGGCTGATTGGATGCGGCGGCCAAGGAGTAACGGCATTGGGAGGATCTGGGCGACGTGTACCAGTTTAGGGGCGACATAGATGTTGACATAGGACACACGTTGGAGTTGGTTTAAGTTACGGTGCACTTGACCGCGGACATGGTGCCGAATCGACTGCAAAAGCCGCCGGTAAGCCAGGGCCACTGTGCGGTGTGTGGAGCTCGTAAATTCGATACCCAAGTAACGAAGGGTGGCACTGACTGGGAGTGGGGTCGGCACCATAGCCGGGAGGCCGCGCCCAATGTGCATCATAGTCGATTTACGGACATTAAGAATGCTACCAGAAAGACGTCCATACTGGTGGATCCATTGGATGGCGTCATTGCGTTCTGTGGAGGAGCAGGTGAGAAAGAGGAGATCGTCCGCATAAGCCCTACAGTGAAAGGTGTGGTCACGCAAAGTGAGGCCCTGCAGTCTAGAGGTAAGTCCAGTGATGAGGGGCTCAAGTGCAATGGCATATAGTAAAGTAGACATAGGGCATCCTTGACGCACAGAGCGGCATATAGGGATCGGTCCTACAAGCCTCCCATTGACTTGTACCATCGAGACCGCGGGAAGTAGTAACCGGCGAATGGCATCGACAAAAAGCAATGGGAACCCCATACGTGTCGCCACCATGAGGAGGAATGGGTGTCGAACGCGATCAAAGGCACTCGTGAAATCGACGGACACCAGTGCTGCACGAAGGCGACAAACCGATGCCAGTGCAATAAGGTCACGGCATTCTCCTAGGGCTGTTCGTAAGGTGGCCCCACAACCACGTGCAGTCTGCTCAGGTGAAAGGACCGTAGGTAAGACGGTGCGTATGCGCGCTGCTAAGAGGCGTGCATAGATTTTATAGTCTGCATTCAGTAGTGTAAGGGGACGATATGCAGAGACATGAGACCCTCCCTTCGGTTTAGGCACAGGTAGAAGAATGCCAGTGACGAATTCAGGTGGAATTGGGAAGGACGGAGTAAAGAGTTCCTGAATCATTTCCGTCCAGCGAGGAAGCATTAACGTGGTGAACGCCCGGTAAAACTCCACTGGGAGACCATCTGGTCCGGGTGATTTGTTCTTGGCCCCTTTGTTGATCGCATCTACCACCTCTTCTGCGGTGATTGCAGACATCATGGACGTTGACTCCGCTACGGTGAGGGTCCGATCAGGGGAAGGACGGAGATCATCAGGAATGGGCGTCGCCATCGGTTCATCATCATAAAATTGGCGATAATGTTCAGCAAAGGCAGACACGACTGCCGCCTGTGTTGTGTGGTGAACACCATCGGAGGTCATGATGTTGGGGACGAAAAGCCGACGTCGACGACTATGGTCGGATGCGGCGTGGATTGTGGATGGGGTTTCGTCGTGGAGGAGGTCTTGTCGTCGGGAACGCACCACGACACCATGCATTCGTGCACGTTGAAGAGAGAGAGGAGAGCTACCCACACACGACTCACGCCCCATCCTTACAGCTCCACTCCTGCCAGTACCTCGTCTCTTACCTTCCAAACTTTACAGAAGTTTACATTCGTGGGTAACTCAGTTGGTAGAGCACTTGCCCGCAAAAGGCAAAGGTCTCGAGTTCGAGTCTCGGTCCGGCACATAGTTTTAATCTGCCAGGAAGTTTCATATCAGCGCACGCTCCACTGCAGTGTGAAAATCTCATTCTGGAAGCGTGAAATATATGTAAAAAAGCGATCTATTGGAACATGACCTACCAGGGTTCAGAAACTATTGTTCTTCTGAAACAGAACTGTTTCTTTGTTCACACGAAGTATGAATACTATGGACAAGGGATCTCAAGTTGATTCTATATTTCTATATTTGCAGAAGGCTTTTGACACCGATGCTTACAAACAGCTTCTAGTTAACGTGTGTGCGTTTGGAATAAAGTTTCAGTTATACCACTGGATCCGTCATTTCCTGTCAGCAAGGTCGCAGTTTGTAGCAACTGACGACAAGTCAGTGAGTGAACGTAAGTGACATCTGGGATTTCCAAAGGGACTGCGTATAACCCTCTACTGAAAGACTGCTTTTTATTGGTAGAACACTTAGAAGATACAATAAGCCTTCTAATGAGACTGCTTGTACTATGACTATACGTTCTCATCTGGAGTATTGCTGCGTAGTATGGAGTCCTTACCAGATAGGATTTGACAGAGGACATTGAGAAGGTTCAAAAAGGGGTAGCTCGCACTTTATTACCTAGAAGGAGGGGAGAGTTGTTACGGATATTATACGCGAGTTGGGATGCCAGTAACTGAAACAAAGACGTTTGTCATTGCGGCAAAACCTTCTCACGAAAGTTCAAACACCAACTTTATCTTACGAATGCGAAAATATTTTGTTGACTCTCACCTAAATAGAGAGAAACGACTATTTTAAAGGAGAGTTCTCACGGGAAGATAAGTGTTCACTTTTCCCACGTGCTATTTGAGAGTGGAGCGCTTGAGAAATAGTCAAAGTGATTGTATGAACCCTCTGGCAAACGTTTAAGTGTGAATTGCAGTGTAGTTATATAGATACACACAGGAAGCAGCTACACGGGTATCGAGGGCTATGTGGAGGGGACTGGGAGGCTCTTTAGGTTAGAGGGTCTCGGGAAGCTACAGAAAGGTCATCAGTCTGAAAGGGCTCAGGGCAAATACAGGGAGGTAGACCTAGCAACAGTCGGTATTGTAGTTGTAACTGTGTCGGGAAAAAACCAAAACTCCATGCCGTAATAGAAAGCACTTCTAACATTCTGCGTGGTGTCTGTTTGTTCTAAGTCGTGTCTCCCTACCACTTTCGCGCAACGACGCTCTGAACGTGTTTTTTAGGGAATTGACTAGTTTGAACGTGGGACCTGTTGCTGGTAAGGAGACGCCAGGCCACACATGACATGTAGAGTTCAGAAGCGTTCAGTGAGACTAGCGTTGATATAATCAAATACTTAATGAATTCAGCGTCAGCTCCACTGCACTCCCTGTAAAAGAATCTTAATACTAACTAAATTTAGTGGAAGGGGTTCAAGGCTTTCCTATTTTTAGTTAGCTGGTAAAATAACGTCGAAAAAGCAGTTAAGTTTACCATTGTAAATTTTATTCTACTCACAAAACATTGTTTATGAATTGCACTATTGATGAAAGGAAATATTTTAATTCAGGATGATAAAAACCAACTGTGTTCAACAAAAATGTGAACGAATATTCCCTGAATGGGTTTCCAAGTTCTACAATGGATCGAAGGATGACCTATGCCATATCACATCTATAATTTAGGTTTAAATTAAGTTTCATAAAAGAGAAAACTATCAAAATGGTCTACAGTGCCCCTCAATTATCTTTAATTACTTATCTAACTTGTCGTAAATTACAGTGGCTAATGTGGCTTTTCAATAATTATATAACAGAAAAATCATCGCGTTTCAGATTTTTGCTTCAAGTAGCAAATGTGAACACCATGAAATTTAATTGACGATCGACACTAGTATTACGTAAAAAGGGGATGTAACAGATGAGACTTCTGCAGTTCTGAGTGAAGCCTTATGCGCTCAAAAATGCGGCATCGCGTGCGTTCATTACCTTGTTGGTGTTTAGGCAGCGTCAGGGGGCGGCGGGCGGCACAGCTCCACGCACCTCGCCGTCTCGGAAGCAACACTCTCTTAACTGCTCCTCACTACAATTTACCGAAGTTGGTTTAAAAAAAGCTATCTGGCTGTGCTTTCAACTGACCAATCAGGGACTCAATGTTAACCTTAAGCTCTGCCTACAAAAATTCTGTCTATCCAATAAGAAACGTTATACTTTTCGTGGTGGGGCAATGTTTTTAACGTTTGCAACGTAACAGAGACGCGAAAAAGCCTCACGCTAAAACTTGCAGCTGGTGTGGCCCTTTTAGTGTTATTGTAAGATCTGTACTGTTCTTCTGGAGGGCTCTATCTTTTAACATGGGATGTGGGTGGTCCTGGCGGTCAGCCGGCAACGTGGGTGTCTGTCCCTTATCGTAGGGCCTTCTCGCTTACACGACTCTGCTCTCGGCTTCTGTTCTCGTTTCTCCCCTCGGAACTGCGTGTGTTTCACGGTGGGAAGGTATGACATGCATTTAGGCGCTCTTGTGATAGTCTGTGGTATTCCATTTGCTCGCTCGTTGATCGTATTACTTTGGTTACTTTAATGTCAGGATTTATTCGGAGCTATGTGACATACTGCCGGATTTGCTATCATGTCAGCGTTTTCATGGAAGGTGTTGGATTTGCCTGACACCTTACACACTGAAGCTCAAATTGTTATAGGTGCTGAAAGCTGGCTAGAGCCGGAAATTACTTCAGCCGAAAGTTTTTCAAAGTAACTAACCGTGTTCAGAAAGAAAAGATTAAATACAGTTGGTGATGCAGTGTGTATCGCTGCCAGAAGTAGTTTACCTTGTAGTGAAATTGAAGTAGATGGTTCCTGTGAGTTAGATTAGGTAGAAGTTATACTTGACAACCGGAATAAATTAATAATTGGTTCATTTTACAGACCCCTGACTCAGATGATACAGTTTCTGAATATTTCAAAGAAAACTTAAGTCTTATTTCAGATAGATACCCCACTCATGCAATTATAGTTGGTGGTGACTTCAATCTACCCTCGATATGTTGGAAAAATATATATTTAAAACAGGCGGTAGGCATAAAACAGGTTCGAAATTGTACTGAATGCTTTCTCAGAAAATTATTTCGAACAAGTTCAGTAGCCCACTCGAAGTGTAAATGGTTACCAAAACGTACTTGACCTCTTAGCAATAAATAATCCTGGTCAAATAGGCAGCTTCATTACAGATGAAGAGAAAAGTTACCACTGTTGTAGTTAGGCTGAATATCGTAACATAATTAAACGGAAAGTACATCTATTCAAGAAAGCAGATAAAAATTCGTTGAAAACCTTTCTAAGAGACAGCTTCAATTTCTTCCGATACGACTATGTAAGTGTAGACAAGCTGTGATCTGAATTCCAAAAACATAGTATGGACGACTATATATATATATATATATATATATATATATATATATATATATATATATATATCACATAAATTAATAAAAGAAGGTACTGATCCCCCATAGTACACAAAACGGGGCAGAACACTGTTGCAGAGGCAACGAAAAAAATCATTAAAAATTAAAAGAACACAAAATCCCTAAGATTGGTAAAGTTTTACAAAAGCTCGAAATTTAGTGCGAAGTTCAATGCGAAATACGTTTAATAGTTTCCACAATGAGACTCTGTCTCATATCCTGGCAGAGAACACTTTCACTGAGTGATGACAATAGTGATGTCACTGACATTCCGAAAACCGTTCACCAAAGAAGACGAAGTAAATACTGCAGAATTCAAATCAAGAAGAACTGCCAACATGAGTAACTTAGACCTAGATATCTTTGGTGTGGCATAGAAGCAAGGGAGCCGGTCCAGATTGTATACCAGTCTGGTTCGTCTGAGAGTATGCTGATACAATAGCTCTATACTTACCAATCATATACAACCGCTTGCGCTACAAAAGATCGAAACCTAAAGCCTCGAAAGTTGCACAGATCTCACCAACGCCCAAAAAGGGAAACATAAGTAATCCGCTGAATTAAAGACCCATGTCATTAACGTCGATTTGCAGTCGGAATTTGGAACATATACCATGTTTGAATATTATCAATTACTTCAAAGAAAGCGATTTGTTGACAAATAGTCATCACGGATTCAGAAAATATGGTTCTTTTGAAATACAACTAGTTCTCTATTATTACGAAATAACGTTTGCTATCGACAGGTGATGTCAAATTGATTCCACGTTTTTGATCTCCAGAAGGATTTCGACACAGTTCCTCCCAAGCGTCTTCTAGTCAAACTGCGTGCCTAGGGAGTATCGCGTCAGTTGTGTGACTAGATTTGTCATTTTCTGTCGGTAAAGTCACAGTTTGTAGTAACTGACGGAAAGTGAGCGGGTAAAACAGAAATAATATCCGGCGTTCCCCAAGGAAGCGTTATAGACCCTTTGCTGTTCCTGATCAACATAAAACATTTATGAGACAATCTGAGCAGCTTTCTTAGACTTTTTGCAGACGATGCAGTCATTTAATGTCTCGTAAAGTGTTTAGATGATCTAAAAGAATTGCAAAATAATTTAGACAAGACATCTGTGTGGTAGGAAAATTGGCAGATGACTCTAAATAATGAAAAGTGTGAAGTCATCCACGTGATTTCTAAAAGAAAATCGCAAAATTTCGGTTACAGGATGAATCACACAAATCTAAAGGCCGCAAATTCAACTAAATTCTTAGGGATTACAGTTGCTAATAACTTAAATTGGAACGATAATATTTGTATGTAGAGCAAACCAAAGACTGCGGTTTATAGACAGAAGACAGCAATGGGTCTATGAAAGAGACTGCTCACACTACGGTTGTTTGCCGTCTTCCGAACTTACGGACGACTTCGAAAAGTTAAAAGAGTGGCAGCTCTTTTTGTATTATCACTAAATAGAGGAGAGAGTGTCATGGACATGATGCGTGAATTGCGGTGGCAATCATTAAAGCAAAGGGGATTTCCGTTGTGTCAGGCTTTTATCATGAAATTTCAGACACCAACTTTCTCCTCAGACTGTTAAAATTTTGTTGGTGCTCTTTTTTTTTTTTTGGTCATCAGACTGGTTTGATGCGGCCCGACGCGAATTCCTCTCCTGTGCTTAACTATTCATCTCAGAGTAGCACTTGCAACCTACGTCTTCAATTACCTGCTGGATGTATTCCAATCTCTGTCTTCCTCTACAGTTTCTGACCTCTACGGCTCCCGCTAGTACCCCTGATGCCTTAACAGATGTCTTATGATCCTGTCCCTTCATCGTGTCAGTGTTTTCCGCAAATTTCTTTCCTCTCCGATCCTGCGCAGAACCTATTCATTCCTTACCTTATCAGTTCATCCAATTTTCAACATTTGTCTGTAGTACCGGATCTCAGATGCTTCACTTCTCTTTCCCACAGATCTTATTTCACTACCATACAATGCTGTGCTCCAAACGGAAATCCTCAGAAATTTTTTCCTCAAATTACGGCCTATACTTGATACTAGTAGATTTATCTTGGCCAGGAATGCCCTTTTGGCTGTGCTATTCTGCTTTTGGTGTCCTCCTTCCTTCGTCCGTCATTGGTTAATTTGCTGCCTAGGTATCAAAAGTCCTTAACTTCATCTACTTGGTGATCATCAATCCTAATGTCAAGTTTCTCGCTGTTCACATTTCTACTACTTCTCATTGTCATTACTTTCGTGTTTCTTCGATTTGCTGTAAATCCATATTCTGTAGTCATTAGACTGTCCATTCCATTCAGCAGGTCATTTAATTCTTTTTCACTTTCTCTCAGAACAACATTGTCATCAGTGAATCGTATCATTGATACCCTTTCACCTTAACTTTAATTTCACTACTGAACTTTCTTTTATTCCCATAATTGATTCTTCGACGCACAGATTGACCAGTAGGGCCGAAAGACTATATTCCTGTCTTACTCCCTGTTTCATTCAACCACGTAGTTGTTGATCATTCACTCTACTCATTCCCTCTTGGCTCTTGTACATAATGTATATTACCCGTCTCTCCGTAGAGCTTACCCCTATTTTCCTCAGAGTTTCCAACATCTTGCACCATTCCACATTATCGAAACCTTTCTCCCTGTCAACCAATCCTTTGAACGTGTCTTGATTTTTCTTTAGTCTTCCTTCCAAAATCAACCGAAACGTCAGAATTGTGTCTCTGGTGCCTTTACCTTTCCTAAGGCCAAACTGATCGTCATCTAACACATCCTCAATTTTCTTTTCCGTTGTTCTATATATTATTCTCGTTAGAAGTTTGGATGCAAGAACTTTTATGCTGATTGTGTGATAATTTTTGCACTTGTCAGCTCTTGCAGTCTTCGGAATTGTGTGGATGATATTTTCCCGATAGTCATTCGGTATATATTCACCTACCTAGGGAGAAATTTTGATCGTAATAAAATAAGAGAAATCAGTGCTCGCACGAAGGATTTAAGTCTTCGTTCCTTCTGCGCGCTTTTAGAGAGTAGAACGTTAGAGAAGTAGCTTAAAGGTGGTTCGATGACTCCTCAACCAGACACTTAATTTTGAACTGCAGAGTAACCGTGTAGATGTGGAAGTAGTCATGTAGTTGTGCAAGAAGCATATAAAGGGCAGACAGGCACTATCAAGGAAAGCATGTCGGAAACAAGGAAAGTATGGTAACAAGTAATAATTATGCAGGTCAAAAAATCCCCTCTTCCCATTTCCCTCCCTCGCAGGGGACATGACGCTAATTCCGTACAACACAGCATCTATCCTTGATAACTGCCTCAGTTCGATGAGGAAGAGAGTCCGCGTTAGGAATGCAGCCTGAAGCCGATCTTTGTTGATTAGAGCCATTAGACCCATCCAGTTGTGGGGATGTTTGTTCGTTACACTTACTGTGCCGTACGGTTCTGTATAGTTTATGGGATTCGGCTGCTCTAGATGGGCACTCCAGGTGCGATACGGTCTCGTGTGTTCGACAAACCAGGAAGTCATGCATGCAACATTGTGAAGGCGGTTGTGGTCATCTTTGAAGACGGAAGAGTCCACAGCGTATGAGAATGTAAAAGAAAGGACAACTTTTAGCCAGCGAGAATGGTAAAATAAACATCGCGATTCATGTTGACGGTGCGAATGGGACTAAGTCGTGGTACGAAAATATATGATGCAGTCAGACTGTCGTACTTGTTAGACTAATTAAGTATATAATATTGTTTGCTCATCTATAAGCATTATAAAGTCTCCCGTTGCGTTTCTCTGTTTATATATGAAGGCTGATCTCGGTAACTACTCTCGGGATTTTTACACGGTTTTTACTAATACTCACAGGTACACTGAGAGTAAGACAAACATCCTTCATAAAGAGCAATATATTTCTCCTCGCTATATCTCAAGTCATTTACAGTGACTCAATGAACATAACACATTTTACATGTTACAACAGGAACGAACAAAGTTCATATACTAGCTGTGCATGTGGAAGCGCGTGGGCAGAAGCACGCACCAAGTACATTATGCAACGAAATCAATAACGTTTGCTAGTTTACGTTCACTGGCGCAAAAAAAGTGATACATTCCTTACTTACCCCCTTAAGGGACGATTTTTTAATATTTTTTTACAAGTAGCCTGTGTCCTCCTTCATGGTTGTAGCTACTTCCATACGAAATTTTATCAAAATCGGTTCAGAGGTTTAGTCGTGAAAAAGTAACAGACAAAGTTACTTTCGCATTTAATAATATTAGTATGGATGGATCGATTAAACACGTTGAGGATTATACAAGCCCTGTATTGACTGTGTTGACTCTTATTACGTTTACCATATCAATCGATAAAAGCGTTTTCACGGATATAATAATGTTGAATAGTCAAAGATAAAACAGTGTTCTCAAGGAGTAAATATTTTCCCTAATTCGAGTAGTATTCTTCAGATCAAAAACTTTCTGATACTATACTCTTCCTAAAGCATCCCGTGTTCTTCCTCACGATTCAGGCTATCTCCATAAGAAATTTCATCGAAATTTGATTTTGTCCTGAAAACGTAAGAGACAGAATTATTTTCACATTTATAGTATTACTATGGGTAAGTTCTGAAGTCATGAACTATTTTTCCAACAAGTACGAGCAAAAAGTAAGGGACGATCGGAACACCGTGAATAAAAGATGAGAATACATGCAGTGATGTACTGTATATTTCGTGTATTTACCTCAGTACGTTTTGATGAGTGTCCGGGTTTCAACTGTCAGCTGCTCGATACATCAACAGAAGATTAATGGCCATTTTCGTGACAATGTCACTCGTTATTTATGAGTTGCGGTATTGATCATTGTTATCGCCCGGCCGCCGAAAATTTTTGTTTTGCGAAATCTTACGATCACAACGCAGAAAAGAGAAAACGGTTTGCAACCACACACTAATCTGTTGATTCACGACTTGCCGTTTGCATACATTTCATTTCATACAACAGAATGAAGCAAACCAGATAGATTTTACTTTCGTTTAAATTAAAGAAGATTCTCCATACACTCCTGGAAATTGAAGTAAGAACACCGTGAATTCATTGTCCCAGGAAGGGGAAACTTTATTGACACATTCCTGGGGTCAGATACATCACATGATCACACTGACAGAACCACAGGCACATAGACACAGGCAACAGAGCATGCACAATGTCGGCACTAGTACAGTGTATATCCACCTTTCGCAGCAATGCAGGCTGCTATTCTCCCATGGAGACGATCGTAGAGATGCTGGATGTAGTCCTGTGGAACGGCTTGCCATGCCATTTCCACCTGGCGCCTCAGTTGGACCAGCGTTCGTGCTGGACGTGCAGACCGCGTGAGACGACGCTTCATCCAGTCCCAAATATGCTCAATGGGGGACAGATCCGGAGATCTTGCTGGCCAGGGTAGTTGACTTACACCTTCTAGAGCACGTTGGGTGGCACGGGATACATGCGGACGTGCATTGTCCTGTTGGAACAGCAAGTTCCCTTGCCGGTCTAGGAATGGTAGAACGATGGGTTCGATGACGGTTTGGATGTACCGTGCACTATTCAGTGTCCCCTCGACGATCACCAGTGGTGTACGGCCAGTGTAGGAGATCACTCCCCACACCATGATGCCGGGTGTTGGCCCTATGTGCCTCGGTCGTATGCAGTCCTGATTGTGGCGCTCACCTGCACGGCGCCAAACACGCATACGACCATCATTGGCACCAAGGCAGAAGCGACTCTCATCGCTGAAGACGACACGTCTCCATTCGTCCCTCCATTCACGCCTGTCGCGACACCACTGGAGGCGGGCTGCACGATGTTGGGGCGTGAGCGGAAGACGGCCTAACGGTGTGCGGGACCGTAGCCCAGCTTCATGGAGACGGTCTTGGCGTGCATCCGTGCGTCGCTGCGGTCCGGTCCCAGGTCGACGGGCAGGTGCACCTTCCGCCGACCACTGGCGACAACATCGATGTACTGTGGAGACCTCACGCCCCACGTGTTGAGCAATTCGGCGGTACGTCCACCCGGCCTCCCGCATGCCCACTATACGCCCTCGCTCAAAGTCCGTCAACTGCACATACGGTTCACGTCCACGCTGTCGCGGCATGCTACCAGTGTTAAAGACTGCGATGGAGCTCCGTATGCCACGGCAAACTGGCTGACACTGACGGCGGTGGTGCACAAATGCTGCGCAGCTAGCGCCATTCGACGGCCAACACCGCGGTTCCTGGTGTGTCCGCTGTGCCGTGCGTGTGATCATTGCTTGTACAGCCCTCTCGCAGTGTCCGGAGCATGTATGGTGGGTCTGACACACCGGTGTCAATGTGTTCTTTTTTCCATTTCCAGGAGTGATATTTCTTCTGTATTTTCATTTACTACCATAAAAATAAATGCTACATTAGTAGTGGTAATTAAAAAAAACTATTTCAAGTAGACTCTGCAATTGAAAAATAGCGAATACAACTTATTCCTACCTCTATCACAATTTATAAAGTGGTATACTCCTAGGTAGTGGAAACAGCACCGATAAATTATGATTTACTTTATTGCAGGCACATATACTAGTATCGTGTTTTGATTTTCAAGGTTATCTTTCAAAGAACTGCATGTACGGTACGTGATACAAATCTCTAGCTACTATTGTGGCATAGCCTCTTTCAAATAACGCCACTAGTGGACTACGAAGTATTTAGTAACTATGTGAAAAAAGAAACAATACCAAGTGGTCCGCAAAGATCAAGCAATTCAAACGGAAGTGCAGTATAGATTTAGCACAGTCACTCTGCACGAAAATTCAATTTGCAAATCAACAACGTGGCATTATGCTTGCAGCTTTCGTGTACAAGAGACAACTGCATGTTTTACGATCATGTGAGAGTGCCAAAAGATAGCTGAGATATCCAGTTTGGAGGAATGATGTTGAAGCGATATGTATTGGACAAACTGCGGAGGATGTTCACTGTCAGAATTGTTTTATTCCACGAAACGTGCATTGAAAACTGAGTTATCCACTCTTTCAGACTCCTGACTAGAGAAACTAAACATATTACTTTTCTCCTAAATCATCGTTTCCGGACCAATATTGACACTGTAGTTCTTCTTTACTGGAATCGTCATAATCAAATTGAAATAGTTTCTTTCATGTCCGTTTCATCTTTTGTCTTTTCTTTTTAGTTTTGTTGTTGGTTTCAACTATTTTACGTACATCTGGCTCCTTTGACTCAGCGTCATGTTTTTTTATTGTACTCTTTTTATATATATATATATATATATATATATATATATATATATATATATATATATATATATATATATTTAAAATGTTTCCTTTATGCCCCACAGGAACATGTCTGACTGCTTTAGAAATTACTGTATTTACCCATAGAGCTGAAACTGCTTCTAGTATTTCTGCACTGGAGTTATGAAGAGCTTTTGCTTCAAAATTTAATCAAAACTGTGGGCTATGGGTGGAGACCCGGTCAGGATTCGAATAAGTCACCAACTAAAACTAAACTCCTTCCGAACAGGCCATGAAGCCCCCCAACGGTACCGACCGACTGCCGTGTCATCCTCAGCTCATAGGCGTCACTGGATGCGGATATGGTGGGACATGAAGTCAGCACACCGATCTCCCAGCTGTATGTCAGTTTCCCAGACCAGAGCCGCTACTTCTCAATGAAGTAGCTCCTCAGTTTGCCCCACAAGGGCTGAGTGCACCCCGCTTGCCAACAGCGCTCGATAGACTGGATGGTCACCCATCCAAATGTTAGCCCACCCCGACAGCGCTTAACTTCAGTGATCTGATGGGAACCGGTGTTACCACTGCGGCAAGGCCGTTGTCCCAATAAGTTGCTTAGGTGAGCTGTTGACACAGTCATCAGTGCGAACTGGTAGGTCTTTTGACTTTCCTAGCATCGTCTCCACTAAAAAATACTCGTCTAGGAATTTTTGTACATTGAAGAGGTCGATAACGGGTACTTGAAAAACTTTTGTATAGTGCAATGAAAAATAATGGCTACTGTTTAACCGGACTTGTGAAAAATCTTGGCTTCATGACAGGAACTATTTGTAAGACATGTTTAGGTTTTAAAGAATGTCAGATTTTCTGTGAAGCCTTCATCATAGAAATTCCTTTATTAACTGATTTCATAACCAGCTGCAGCTATTCTAAATTACACTTAACTTTATTAATTGTTGATTTCTAGGTGTCTTGAAGCAAGCCAGAAGAATTTGTGGAATACCGATCCGGAAAGAAAGTGATCACTCTTACAATGAGTCAAAAGACCGTTATCACATCCACAGCAACACCTGTTATAGAACACTCGTATAGACTAATGAAATACGTTGGTGGGAAGAAATCGCATTACCGAACAGGACTTAATGTAGAGTAATGAAATTACCGCAACACATTTTTCTAGGTAATATATTGAAGTGATTAACACCGCAAGATCGTACGTTAATTACAAGCGAGATGTGCCATTACAAATATGAAACGCTGGTATACTAAGAACCAGTAACCGCCAGAATGTTGAATGCAAGCATGTAACTTTGTATTCATTGTGTTGTACAGGTACCGGATGTCGAGTTTGTGGGATGGAGTTCCATACCGTTTGCACTTAGTTTGTCAATACAGGGATGATTAATGATGGTTGAGGATGATGCTGGGTTTGTCGTCCGTTAATGTCCCATATTTAATGGTTCAAATGGCTCTAAACACTATGAGACTTAACATATAAGGTCATAAGTCCCCTAGACTTAGAACTACTTAAACCTAACTAACCTAAGGACATCACATACCTCCATGCCCGAGGCAGGATTAGAATCTGCGACCGTAGCAGCAGCGCGGTTTCGGACTGAAGCGCCTACAACAGCTCAGTCACAGCGGCCGACGTCCCATATTTACTTGTTTGGAAATGGATCTGAGATCTGGTCATCGAGCAGGTCAGGGAAACATGTCGACATTCTGCATGGCATGTTTGGATAAAACAGTAGTTGACGCGTCTTTCTGAGTTAAAGTGACGCATGGTGCAGTGCAAGTGGCTGTGGTGTGGAAGGACGAACCAGAAAATATACAGGGGAAGCAGGATTCATAATTATACACTGCTTATTTAAGTTCAGAACTCGATTAACAATCACTCAATTTGACTGATTATATTTGATTTGATCCATTATAAATGGTTTCTAAAAGCCTGCGACTGTAGATACAATAGGTTTGTTTATATATAAATAAATCTTCTGCTACCAGTCACGATTTTTATTTATTTTACTATTCGCACGACGCGTTTCGAGAAATAATTCTCATTTTCAAGTGCGTTTCTTTTTATGTGTGTTAAGCCATTTCTTTTGATGTTGTCAGTGTGTGTGAGTCTGCTTCATTTTGTTGACTTTTACTGTAATACATAAGAAACGCGATTTTTAGTTGGGTATCAATCCTTTCTGTGAGGTTAGTGGGTAAAGTTTGAGAACAATTTGTACTTACAGTTTTCTAATGGTCCATTTGTGTAGAGTCTCACACACACTTAACATCACACACAACTTGTACACTTTACACATCGAAAATATCTTATATAAACAAAACAGTTACAGAGATCTTCTTACAGGTAGTTCACAGAGATAACATTATAGGTCTTCCACAGATTATGATATGCTTTTGTACAGAGGTTATTTATCTTAACAGCTTGATTTTTACAATTGTGCTTATTTATATGTTTTACTATTTTTATTTAAGTATATTATCGAAACATCTGAAGAAATTCACTGATTCACTTTCAAGTTTTTCATTTAATATTTTATCTTCATATTTTCTGTAATGTGAATATATCTCCAGTTCTTCAAGCAAATCCATTTTATGTCCTTTATTTAGTCGGTGGAGTACTTTGACATATTGCTCTATTTTTCCAAATGGGTGTCCTGTATTATGTATGTGTGTTGCTATTGCTGATGTAGTGTGTTTGTTGTGTGTGTATGCTCTAATGTGCTCTGTGTACCTGGTGTTAATATTTCGGCCTGTTTGTCCTACGTAGAACTTGGAGCATTCCTGGCATGTTACCTTGTATATTCCAGAGTCTGAATATGGATCATGATTACACTTTATATTATGTATTAGTTTTTGGTGTAGTTTATTGGATGTAGAAAACCCAATTTTTACTCTGTGATTTTTGAAAATATGTGCAATCTTCTGTGATACATTGCCTATGTATGGAATGCTAGATATATATTTGTTTTTCTCTTTTTCTTCTGTGGTGCAGTTTGTACCTGGGTTTCTCTTCACTTTGACTAAGATTGTGTCAACCATGGAAGCATTGTAACCATTGGCAACTGCAATCTTCTTCACTGTGTTTATTTCTTGTTGCATATTTTCTTGGTTCAATGGTATTTTAGTTGCCCTATGCAGCATTGACCTGTATGCTACCTGTTTATGGATATTTGGGTGACATGAGGTTGCAGGGATTGTGGTGTCAGTCATTGTATTTTTCCTATAAATTTTGAATGTGCATGTGTTGTTGTGTCTTGTAATATTTAGGTCCAGAAAGTTGATACTCTTATTTTGCTCATGTTCCACTGTAAATTTGATTTTCTCATTTAGATTATTGAAATGATTAAGAATGTCTGTGATGTCTTTGGTATCTCCTTTCACTAACAGTAGTGTGTCATCTACATATCTCCTATAAAATTCTATTTTCTTTAGGCAAGGTTCTTGGCTGTCAAATAATTTTTGTTCTAAGTGATTTATGTATATGTCAGCTATGGTACCGGATATACATGATCCCATTGCTAGGCCATCTGGTTGCTTATAAAAGTTGTCATTAAAGGTAAAGTAGTTGTAACTTAACATTCAGCACATTAAAAAAGACCCAACCAAACAATTCCAAAGTAAAATTAAGGAACAATTAAAGAACACACATTTTCTGTTGACAGAAACTGAAAAGAAATACCTTACATGTATGAATCCAAAAGCACCACGCCTAAGAGCACAGCCGAAAATACACAAAAATGGAAACCTGATACGTCCTGTGGTTAACTCTATAAACAGCCCAGCATACAAACTGTCACAAAAACTAAATAACATACTGGTGAAAAATTATACATATGAAACAACATATTCCATAAAAAACAGCATGATTCTAGCCAAAGAACTAAGAACCAGAAAGCTCCCCCAAGATGCACAGTTTATATCACTTGACATCACCAACCTTTATTCAAACATACCCATACAAGAAGCTCTAACAGTAATACAAAAGAACCTTATGCAACACAAGAAACTTTCATACACAGAGATTGTCGAATTTATGGAACTCCTTCAGCTAACCCTAAGTTACAACTACTTTACCTTTAATGACAACATTTATAAGCAACCAGATGGCCTAGCAATGGGATCATGTATATCCGGTACCATAGCTGACATATACATAAATCACTTAGAACAAAAATTATTTGACAGCCAAGAACCTTGCCTAAAGAAAATAGAATTTTATAGGAGATATGTAGATGACACACTACTGTTAGTGAAAGGAGATACCAAAGACATCACAGACATTCTTAATCATTTCAATAATCTAAATGAGAAAATCAAATTTACAGTGGAACATGAGCAAAATAAGAGTATCAACTTTCTAGACCTAAATATTACAAGACACAACAACACATGCACATTCAAAATTTATAGGAAAAACACAATGACTGACACCACAATCCCTGCAACCTCATGTCACCCAAATATCCATAAACAGGTAGCATACAGGTCAATGCTGCATAGGGCAACTAAAATACCATTGAACCAAGAAAATATGCAACAAGAAATAAACACAGTGAAGAAGATTGCAGTTGCCAATGGTTACAATGCTTCCATGGTTGACACAATCTTAGTCAAAGTGAAGAGAAACCCAGGTACAAACTGCACCACAGAAGAAAAAGAGAAAAACAAATATATATCTAGCATTCCATACATAGGCAATGTATCACAGAAGATTGCACATATTTTCAAAAATCACAGAGTAAAAATTGGGTTTTCTACATCCAATAAACTACACCAAAAACTAATACATAATATAAAGTGTAATCATGATCCATATTCAGACTCTGGAATATACAAGGTAACATGCCAGGAATGCTCCAAGTTCTACGTAGGACAAACAGGCCGAAATATTAACACCAGGTACACAGAGCACATTAGAGCATACACACACAACAAACACACTACATCAGCAATAGCAACACACATACATAATACAGGACACCCATTTGGAAAAATAGAGCAATATGTCAAAGTACTCCACCGACTAAATAAAGGACATAAAATGGATTTGCTTGAAGAACTGGAGATATATTCACATTACTGAAAGTATGAAGATAAAATATTAAATGAAAAACTTGAAAGTGAATCAGTGAATTTCTTCAGATGTTTCGATAATATACTTAAATAAAAATAGTAAAACATATAAATAAGCACAATTGTAAAAATCAAACTGTTAAGATAAATAACCTCTGTACAAAAGCATATCATAATCTGTGGAAGACCTATAATGTTATCTCTGTGAACTACCTGTAAGAAGATCTCTGTAACTGTTTTGTTTACATAAGATATTTTCGATGTGTAAAGTGTACAAGTTGTGTGTGATGTTAAGTGTGTGTGAGACTCTACACAAATGGACCATTAGAAAACTGTAAGTACAAATTGTTCTCAAACTTTACCCACTAACCTCACAGAAAGGATTGATACCCAACTAAAAATCGCGTTTCTTATGTATTACAGTAAAAGTCAACAAAATGAAGCAGACTCACACACACTGACAACATCAAAAGAAATGGCTTAACACACATAAAAAGAAACGCACTTGAAAATGAGAATTATTTCTCGAAACGCGTCGTGCGAATAGTAAAATAAAGAAAAATCGTGACTGGTAGCAGAAGATTTATTTATTTATAAACAAACCTATTGACTGATTATAAAGATTACAATAAACAACAAATTTCATATAGCAATCAGTGAGAATTTCCCCTTAGGGAAAGTAAACACGGGTACTCAGTCAGCCTGTTTACGCCAAAGTTACTGTAATATTGCATCTCGTAGACGATATTAGATTCAGATTGAAAGCAAAATTTACAGGCAATACGATAGTCTAGATGAGACTGCACTTAACCCCAGGTGCTCAAATAATGGATAATATAACTGTAAAAATAATTAAAGTTCATGAAGATCCTCTAAAAATTTAAAAGCAAATGTATGACAGAAAAATGAAATAATGAAATAGACTTACAGAGCGGGGCCAGATTATACATGAACAGTATCACAATTCCCACGCCCGGGTTCCCGGGTTCGATTCCCGGCGGGGTCAGGGATTTTCGCAGCCTCGTGATGACTGGGTGTTGTTTGCTGTCCTTAGGTTAGTTAGGTATAAGTAGTTTTAAGTTCTAGGGGACTGATGACCATAGATGTTAAGTCCCATAGTGCTGCCGGCCGCGGTGGTCTAGCGGTTCTAGGCGCTCAGTCGGGAACCGCGCGACTGCTACGGTCGCAGGTTCGAATCCTGCCTCGGGCTTGGATGTGTGTGATGTCCTTAGGTTAGTTAGGTTTAAGTAGTTCTAAGTTCTAGGGGACTGATGACCACAGATGTTAAGTCCCATAGTGCTCAGAGCCATTTGGACCCATAGTGCTCAGAGCCATTTGAACCATTTTTTTGAACAGTATCAAAAGAGTTTTGCTCCTGCAAGACGATTAAATGCAACTTCTCCTCCAAAATTTACGTAAAGTGTAAATGCAGAAGTAATATGACGATTAACGGATGTTAACGCTAGAAGCAACCAATCTCAAAGGCAAACTCCTGTCTTGTATAAACGAATCCAACCACTAGCTTCAGTTCTTACGATTTCCCAGTTGGTTGGTTGATTTGGGGGAGGGGACCAAACAGCCTGGTCACCGATCCCATCGGTTAAGGGAAGGGTGAGAAAGGAATTCGACCGTGCCATTCACAGGAACCATCCCGGCATTTGCCTGAAGCGTTTTAGGGAAGTCACGGAAAACCTAAATCAGGATGGCCGGACGTGGTAGTGAACCGTCGTTCTCCCAACTGCCGGTCCAGTGCGTGCTAACCACTGCACCACCTCGCTCGGTGATTTTCCAGGTCAGGACAGTGAATAACCAAGTTATTCAAACATTCAGTGTGAGGGTCATTAAGACATTTGATTTGCCCTCTCACTCTCGTCTCCAGGTGAAATGCCATGACGGCGCCACACATAACAGACAACTGGCGGCAGAAATCCAAGAAGCCAGATGTACAACAGACTAAGATTGGCCATGAGAATGCGGCGACAGAATGGATCAAAGTCAGTTACGTACATACATAACAAGAAAACAGGTTTATCGGGCTTTGATGGGTAACTAAGAAAATACAGGGCGGGAGCGGACACAAGCGTTAGCGAGCGCAGCCACATGGCACTCAGTCACGCAAACAACTTGCAGGCGGTAATGAGACGAGTACACAAACACAGCGCAATGGCTTAACAGCACGAATAAATAAACGGGGCAGGCCGGTAAAGCAAACAAAGCCACCTGCAAGTCAATGCGTGCAAGCAAGCAACCCGAATTCGAAATGTTGTGGCAAACATTAGATTAAAACACTCAAATTCACCCTTGTCATGTAAAAAACAACATTGTAAAGTAAAACAGACAGAGGTCTGGTAATAAACCAACATGCATGGCACAGATTTAAATCAGCATAAACAGTAACCACTCCTTAGTTTATCAAACAATCTTTAATTTGCAAAACATACCTTCACTCATTTCGCCTATCCTGACCCTTTTATAACTGCTAGTAACTTTAATTCATTCGTGGGGTAGCCACGCAATAACGAGGCCAATCAGCAGCAAAAAATTAACACAGTGACAACACCAAGCCCATCACCGTTTAGCACACAGAGTTCGGTTTAAATTAGGAACAAGACAGCCAGCTTCGGCACTTTGCCACAACAGAGATTCAAAACACAAAAGGGCGTACATGGTGACACAAGGTATCAGAAACACTTTCTTACAGGAACACACCGCCATTTGACTGTTTTATTGTTTATTTAAGTGCAAGCAAGGTTTCGGCCTTTTAAGCCATTTTCAAGTATTTAATTTTACGTCTTTAACATATGTTGCAGGACACTTAACATGTTTTCAAGCTCAAATTTGGCCATAATTTAAGAATAATATTGGCGCTACACGAAATGCCAAATGTAAAATCACCATCTTCTAACATATTAGTAAATAATTGTGGGAGCACGTCATATTTAATACAAACAGGCTTGCGTTGGTAAGTAAAAGACAGCACATGTCCTTAAAACGTAAGCCTGTTTATAGTAAATATGACGTTCTCCCACGATTATTTACTGATCTGTTACAAGATGGTGATTTTACATTTGGAATTTCGTAGGGAGCCAACATTTTTCTTAATTGATGGCCTACTTTGAGCTTGACAACGTGTCAAGTGTCTTACAATATATGTCAAAGACGTAAGATCAAATACTAGAAAATGGCATAAAAGACCGAAATCCGGATTTACTTAAATAAACAATGAAACAGTTAAATGTCGGTGTGTTCCTTTAAGAAATATTGTATAACTATTGCTCAGCAACATTAAAAACAGTTTGTTAGGAATACGTTTTACACGCAACATTACTTTCTCACCACGGTCACTTCAGAGGAACGAACCAGCGGTCAGCAACTGTAGAGGTAAGAAAATACCGTCTGGCTGAACGCACTAGCCGTTTTCTAGAAAAGACACAGGCAGGCCCCACTGTACGTCTACAGCTTAGCTGTGGCGGCACAGCACGCAAGAGGTTGTGTCGATATCAGTCCAGACGTCGTAGCGGGCAGTCGATGTCCGATGTTAACCGGCGTCCGTGCCTACCTGACCGCGGCTCGAAGCCACACCTCCCAGCTGCGCGAAAAGTACCAGTGGGCGGTGCTGCCGTCCAGACGTAATGCGCAGCGGAAGATAGCGCAGACGTGCGAATCGATGTAGCGCCGGCGAGCCACGCGGCTCAGTGGTATGTGGGCGAGCGTTATCGTGCTGGAAAACACCCACTGGAATGCTGTTCAGTGGAAGATAGCGCAAACGTGCGAATCGATGAACCGCCGTCTAGCCAGGCGGCTTAGTGGTATGTGGGCGAGCGTTATCGTGCTGGAAAACAGCCACTGGAATACTGTTCAAAATGGTTCAAATGGCTCTGTGCACTATGGGACCTAACTTCTGAGGTCATCAGTCCCCTAGAACTACTTAAACCTAGGTAACCTAAGGACATCACACACATCCATGCCCGTAGCGGTCGCGCGGTTCCAGACCGTAGCGCCCAGAACCGCTCAGTCACTCCGGCCGGCGGAATACTGTTCATGAATGCCAGCACAACAGGTCGACCCATCAGACAGACTTATAGATTTGCTGTCACGGTTCGTCGGATAACCACAAGAGTGCTTCTGCTGTCATACAAACTTGCGTCCCAGACCATAACTCGAGACTTAGGTCCAGTGCATCTAGCACTTTGACAGATCGGTTGCAGGCAGTCAGCTGACCTCCTTCTAACCAACACACAGCCATCACTGGCACTGAGGCAGATCTATCTTTCATCAGAAAACGCAACAAACCTTCACCCCGCCTTGCAATGCGCTCTCGCTTGACAACACTGAAGTAACAAATGGCGATGGTTTGGTATCAGTGTAAAGCGCTCTTCAGAGCGTCTGGCTCGGAGCTGACCTTGAAGTAACCGATTTGTAACAGTGCGTTGTGTCACTGTGGTGCCAACGGCTGCTCGAGTTGTGCTTCAGTTTCAGTAGGATGCGCCAGAGCCATAAGAGGAATACGACGGTCTTCCTTCTTGATAGTGCACGTGGCTGTCCAGAGCCATCTTCTTGCGACTGTACATTTTAGTGACGACCGCTGCCAGCAATCATCCACAGTGGCTACATTCCTGCCAAGTCTTTATGTAACATTGCAGATAGAACATCAACCTTCTTGTAGCCCTATTACATCACGCCGTTCAAGCTTAGTGAGGTACTGATAATAGCGTCTCTGTCGCCTTAAAGGCATTCTTGACTAACGTCAGCTCACCATATCCAGTTTCAAAGGTAACAAACGCTTACGACCATTACAGCGTGTATTTAAAGATTGATTTGCATCGCCATAGCGGCGCTGCTAGATTTAGAAATATGCCTATCGCCGTTCGTTTGTGTCGCACAACTACTTCTTGGAGCTGCAGTGTTTTTTCGTCAGTTCGAGTCTCGGTCGGGCACACAGTTTTAATCTGCCAGGAAGTTTTCAGTGTAGTAAAAACTGAAAACAAATATGCTACAGAATAACTCTATTTTTACAGCTTATCCAGTTTACCTTTGTGCTTGACGATGGAATAACAGCCGCAACCCGGTTTGTAAAATTAAATTGTACCGTAGAATATTACACTTGTGTCGTGTTTTTTTTTTCATCCATAATGTACCTCAGTTTAATCCACGTAGTTGAAATAACTTTCTCGGTAAACTCTGAGTAACTACGTTAGAGTGGAAACTACGATTTCTTAAGTGAGAATTCTGCAGTTACAACCTTACTGCACTTTACTGCATGAATATGTTATTAGTGAGTCATTGTTGTAATCTGTAAACTCATATAAATACTTGGATGTAACGCTTAGGCCGGCCGGGGTGGCCGTGCGGTTCTAGGCGCTACAGTTTGGAAGCGCAGGACCGCTACGGTCGCAGGTTCGAATCCTGCCTCGGGCATGGATGTGTGTGGTGTCCTTAGGTTAGTTAGGTTTAAGTAGTTCTAAGTTCTAGGGGACTTATGACCTCAGAAGTTAAGTCCCATAGTGCTCAGAGCCATTTGAACCAATTTTTTGTAACGCTTAGTTGGGACATAAAGTGGAACAAACATACAGGCTCAGTCATCGGTAAAGCAAGTAGCAGACTTCGGTTTATCGGTAGATTACTGGGGAAATGCAATAAGTCTACAAAGGAGATTGCTAGCAAGCCACTCGTGCGACCCATCCTAGAATGTTGCTCAAGTGTGTGGGACCAAATAGGACTAGCAGGGGATGTTGAACTTATTTATTTATTTATTTATTGTTCCGTGGGACCACATTAAGGAGAAGTCTCCATGGTCATGGAACGAGTCAATACATGAAATTATAACACGATTGTAGAAACAGATAAAATGAAATATAAGAAACATATTCGGGCGACAAGTCGTTAGTTTAAATAAAGAAAATCAATAATGTAACACTGGAATTTGCTTAATTTTTTAGCTCTTCCAGGAGCTCCTCGACAGAATAGAAGGAGTGAGCCACGAGGAAACTCTTCAGTTTAGACTTAAAAGTGTTTGGGATACTGCTAAGATTTTTGAGTTCTTGTGGTAGCTTATTGAAAATGGATGCAGCAGAATACTGCACTCCTTTCTGCACAAGAGTCAAGGAAGTGCATTGCACATGCAGATTTGATTTCTGCCTAGTATTAACTGAGTGAAAGCTGCTAACTCCTGGGAATAGGCTAATATTGCTAACAACAAACGACATTAAAGGAAATACATACTGTGAGGGCAATGTCAAAATTCCCAGACTATTGAATAGGGGTCGACAAGAGGTTTTCGAACTTACACCACACATAGCTCGAACAGCCCGTTTTTGAACCAGAAATACCCTTTTTGAATCAGTAGAATTACCCCAAAAAATAATACCATATGACATAAGCGTATGAAAATATGCGAAGTAGACTACTTTTCGTGTTGAAATGTCACTTATTTCAGATACTGTTCTAATGGTAAATAAAGCGGCATTTAGTTTTTGAACAAGATCCTGAACATGGGCTTTCCACAACAGCTTACTATCTATCCGTACGCCTAGGAACTTGAACTGTTCCGTCTCGCTTATAACATGCCCATTCTGTCTGATTAAAATATCAGTTCTTGTTGAATTGTTAGAAACTGTAAAAACTGAGTCTTACTGTGATTTAGCATCAAATTATTTTCCACAAGCCACGAACTTATTTCATGAACTACATTATTTGATAATGTTTCAATATTACACACAAGATCCTTCACTACCAAGCTGGTGTCATCAGCAAACAGAAATATTTTTGAATCACCGGTAATACTAGAAGGCATATCATTTATATAAATAAGAAACAGCAGTGGCCCCAGCACCGACCCTTGGGGAACGCCCCATTTAACAGTGCCCCACTGGGACTGAACATCATTACCACTCTCAATATTGCGGAGGATTACCTTCTGCTTTCTGTTCTTAAAGTAGGAGGCGAACCAATTGTAAGCTACTCCCCTTACTCCATAATGTTCCAACTTCTGCAGTAATATTTTGTGGTCAACACAGTCAAAAGCCTTCGTTAAATCAAAGAAAACACCTAACGTTCGCAACTTTTTATTTAATCCGTCCAAAACCTCACAGAGAAAAGAGACTATAGCATTTTCAGTTGTTAAGCCATTTCTAAAACCAAACTGTACATTTGACAGCAAATTATGTGAATTTAAATGCTGCAGTAACCTTGTATATACAACCCTCTCGATAACTTTAGCAAACACCGATGGCATAGAAATGGGTCTATAATTGTCAACATTATCCCTGTCTCCCTTTTTATAAAGTGGCTTCACTACCGAATACTTTAATCGGTCAGGAAACCGACCACTCCTAAGGGAAAAGTTACAGATATGGCTAAGTACTGGGCTAACATACATGGAACAATACTTCAGTATTCTGCTAGATACCCCGTCATATCCATGAGAGTTCTTGGTCTTTAGTGATTTAATTATTAACTCAATCTCCCTCTTGTCAGTATCATGGAGGAGCACTTCAGGTAACAGTCTCGGAACACTTTTTTCTAGGAGCGCTATATGATTCCCTGTTGGGACTAGGTTTCTATTTAGTTCACCTGCTATATTCAGAAAGTGATTATTAAATACTGTGCATATATGCGACTTATTAGTAACATGCACATCCCCACTACGCACTGATTCTATATTCTCGACCTGTCTCTGCAGACCAGCCACTTCCTTTACGACTGACCATATGGTTTTAATTTTATCCTGAGACTTAGCTATTCTGTCTGCATACCACATACTTTTTGCTTTCCTAATAACTTTTTTAAGCACCTTACAATACTGTTTGTAATGGGGTGCTGAATTTAGATTTTGACTGTTTCTAACGTTTTGATATAATTGCCACTTTGTTCTACAAGATATTCTTATCCCTTTAGTCAGCCACCCAGGCTGCCTGTTTGTGCTAGTACCCTGTTTTGAACGTTCTAACGGAAAGCAACTTTCAAAGAGCACGAGAAAAGTCTTGAGGAAAGCATTATATTTATCGTCTACTGTATCAGCACTATAAACATCTTGCCACTCTTGTTCCTTGATAAGGCTTACAAAAGTCTGTACAGCAACTGGATCAGCTTTCCTAAAATGTTGGTAACTATATTTAACATGTGTTGCAGCACAAAAATCTTTTAGACTTAAAATTTGTGCATCATGATCTGAAAGGCCATTCACCTTTTTGCTAACAGAATGCCCTTCTAGTAATGAGGAATGAACAAAAATATTGTCTATGGTTGTTCTACTGTTCCCTTGCACTCTCGTTGGAAAGAATACGGTTTGCATAAGATTATATGAATGAAGGAGGTCTACCAGCATCCTTTTCCTTGCACAATCACTTATACAATTAATATTGAAGTCACCACATATAACTAACTTTTTGTATTTCCTATAAAGTGAACCAAGAACCTCCTCTAGCTTTAGCAAAAATGTTGTGAAATCGGAGTCTGGGGATCTATAAATAACAACAGTAAGAAGTTTAGCTCCACTAAATTTAACCACACCTGCACAACATTCAAACACCTTTTCAGTGCAGTACTTTGAAACATCAATTGACTCAAATGGGATACCGTTTTTCACATACATGGCTACTCCCCCACACCGCAAAGAGCACCTAGAAAAGCTGCCAGCCAACCTGTATCCTGGTAAAGGAAGCCTCTGAATTATCTCCTTATTTAAGAAGTGTTCAGATATACCAATAATTTCAGAGTCAACATCTATAAGCAGTTCACTAACTTTATCTCTAATACCTTGTATATTTTGATGAAATATACTAATTCCCTCATTAATCGGATACCCAAGCTTCGTAGAAAGTGGTTTCTTTGTTAGAGAGACTTCCCTTAAGCAGGAATACCTATCAGCTGACTTCAATCTAAAAAAGGTACAGCTCTAACACCCACAACTACCGGAATTTTCCCATGAGTGATCCCACCACCCCCACCTATGCTGTCACCTATAAGTTTTGCCAACCTCCCCTTCCCATACCTGTTGAGGTGCAGGCCATGCCTAGTGAAACCCGTCCTGCTGATAGACTCCACCGACACCACTGAAATGTGACTCATGCCTTCTGTCATCAGCGCACCCATAAGTCTCATGTTATTACGCCTGACGGCTGTATTAAGATGAGGCCGATCGTGACGCTGAAACAGTTCCACGAAATGCACATTCTTGTTGCCAGTCTGAGTGGCTATCTTTTCCAGGTCACCATCTATGTCATACCCCCCATCCCTATCAATACTATTACCAGCCCCACCCACAATCACTACCTGATCCTCTTTAGTAAAATCCCTACATAACCCCCCTATGTTAAAAGTCACCTGAGCCAATCCTGCATTAGGCTTCACAATGCTGGTGACCTGGTACTCACTCCCCAAAACTTCCTGCAACTGCTGGCCTACACCTCTACCATGAGAACTACCTAGCAGCAGAACCTTCTTCTTTCTCTTAGACTTTGCAACTGTCCTAGCCACCGTAACTGCTGAGGTCTGCTGCATACTTCCTACATCTACAGCTACTAGAGATTCCTCTCCACTAGACTCTGACAGTTGGTCATATCTATTACAAACACCAATAGTAAAACTATCTGAAAATCTCCTTCTCCTAGCAGATCTCTTGCCAACAGCCAGCTCCCATTCCCCAACCCCCTTCTCCCTCCTCATCCTATCTAGCTCCTCCTGTGCAGGAGAAGGGCAGCACCAATGATCACAAGTTTGGTTGACTTGCAGGAGAGTGTCACTGAGACGTTGAAGGAACTGAACTGTAAGACTCTTGAAGGTAGAAAACTTGTTTTCAAGAAGTATGTGTGAGAGCAGAAGGGCGATAAATGTTTGCTTGTGGTAAATGCTTGTGATTTTGCCACTGAAATACAATGGGCAGAACAGCCTCTTGACTGGGTGGGATAGCCCCACCATTGTTATATACTGTGATTTCTGCCTTCTTCACATGTTTGTTTAATACTTTGTTCCTGTAAAGGAATTTCTATCTTTTATATACTGGAATGCATTTAGGATGAAAACACCATAATTGTATCATACTGATTCATTTTAAAAACTTTCATGTGATGTTATATAGGGCTCACAGTTGAAATGAGCGGAATAGCCGCTCTGTATCCTATAATATCGTCTGCTGTATTATTAGCAATTTTATGGTAACACAACTTTTTTCGCTCTTGCAAAAATCAAAGGAATGAAGTTGTGGTAAGAGTTATTTTACAAAGTTGCGAAATAGAAATTTTGGAATTTAAAATGTGCCACATGTAAGGAACAGTATATATTTAACTTTCACTAAATACTGTATTATTTAGAAAAATGCTCAGTGTATTTTTATAATACAATAATAATTTTCTGCAATTAATAAATTATTCTGTAAATTATTACATTTGCAAAAATTTTCTACGAACGTGGCTTCTTTTGTAACTTATGCAAAGTTAAATCTATAGGATAACTAACTTTTATCAGCAAAAACATTTATGTTAAGAACTGCACTGGGCAATACACAACTGAATCAACATATTTTATTAGAGACGATGGATTTGGGTTCAGGATCGGACAATAATCGAACCACTGTACCAAAATATTCGGTCTGTAATAAAATATACTTATACAGCTGTGTATTGCGTAATGTAGTTCTTAAAATTCAATAAAACAATACAACACCAGCTCAGTAATAATAATACTAATAATAGAAAACTTTTGCATTGAAAGATACGAAATATGTTTCGATATGTAGCGAAGTAATTTGGATAAATATTGAAGTTTCGTAGATACTTTAGTGTTGGTTGTTAGTGCAATAGACATGGATCCTCTGCTCTATAACTGCAATTAGAATGAACACTGTAAATAAAAAGAGATAGGATCGCAGTTTTTGGTAAACTGACGATGGCATTACAAACTATATTTGACATAATAATCTCATAATCTGGGTTTGTTATAAGATGCTTATAGTTGAGTCGACGTAAATTGATCACTGACAGCTGCAGTGGGCTGGGCGTGGCATCTTCGCACACCTACCTCAACCAATAACTAACGCGAGTTGGTAAACGTCTTTATGGCAACACCTCAGTGTTTCTACAGCTCTTTAGGTGGCAACTGTTTTCGCCTGCAACAATTTGCATATCGCAGTTGAAAGTTGGCAACAGCCCTGCGAGCTGTTCAGACCTTCTTACGCCCTCTCCACTACGGGGCTGCAGGTGGTTCCGCAGCTAGTTTCCCAGTGGCCTTGTTTCTGACGATCCGAAAAATATATGTTACCCATAGAAATGTAAAACTACTGTAGACTTATTTAGTTTATCAAACGTCAGCGCAGACTACGCTAGTTTTACAAGCAGGTTTGATCATTTAAGGCTGTACCCACATTACCTGCATTACTTCTGTTGCATACCTATCGGGCGTTACCTCACAACGATCGCTCTCTTGACGTGTATGATAGGTGTCTCACTAAATTGCCCTAAAAACCAGAAGCAGTAAACCATCTAAAAACGAGTGAGGGTACATTAAGGGGTGAGGAACCTACTGAACATTTTTCTTCTACATAGTTATCCTCCAGCCTGTTACTCAAAAATAAATAGTGTTTGTAGCAAAATTGAAACTGTCAATGTTTAATGCAGGTTTTATTCGAAGATGTAACAGAGGGATGGTGTGATAAAATCAAGAAAACAATTCAGATTAATCATGTAGCATTATAAAAGAAAAAAAAACTTCCTCAACGAAAAGAAAAAAAATATCAAACATTCTTCAATACTTCTTCAAAATAGTTTCAAACAAGTTTCTGTTATTCATTAACAACTTTCACATTTATGGGTATTAATAGGAACTTCTTGGCATTCATCATGATGAACATTCTACTGCGTGCAAAATAACAACAACGAACTGACGGAGGGTCAATGGGGAGTCCATTGTCCCCATAGCCGCAAATTTGCTTATGGAAGATTTTGAGGACATGGCGGTGAAAAATGGCTCTGAGCACTATGGGACTCAACTGCTGTGGTCATCAGTCCCCCAGAACTTAGAACTACTTAAACCTAACTAACCTAAGGACAGCAGACACATCCATGCCCGAGGCAGGATTCGAACCTGCGACCGTAGCAGTCGCACGGTTCCGGACTGCGCGCCTAGAACCGCGAGACCACCGCGGCCGGCCATGGCGGTGAAGACGGCGTTCTTAAAACCAACTTGCTTCTGGAGTTAAGTCGACGATACCTTTATGGTATGATCACATGGGAGGGATGCTATAGATTGTTTCCTTGATCATTTTAATTGCCTGCATCCCAATATTAAGTTCACGATGGAAGTTGAAAAGGATGGAAAACTTCCGTTTTTAGATGTCTTGGTCTACAGGAGGGATGATGGGACACTAGGACATAGTGTTTACCGTAAGTCCATGCATACGGTCCGAGATCTTCATGCATCAAGTTGTCATCCATCGTACCAACGCAACGGGGTCCTACGTTCATTGGTAAAAGGAGCTTATGCCATCTCAGATGCAGATAGTTTGACACAAGAGCTGGACCATCTAAAAGTTGTGTTCAAGCAGAATGGTTATACTGAGAATCAGATCCGTCGTGCTATACAGATTGTACTTTCGCGGAAACCAACGGAAGATAAAAGCAAATAGGTGGCATTCCGACCTTTTGCGGGAAACATATCTTCAAAAATAGGTAGAATTTTAAAGAAATTTAATAGTAAAAGTGTATTCCGCCCACCAGCTATAACCAGAGCCCGGCTGGGCTCAGTGAAGCATGATTTAGGTTTGAGAAAGCTCGGAGTCTACAAGATTCCCTCCCATTGCAGGAAAGTCTGTATTGGAAAAACAAATCGTACGGTCCAGGATAATTACGTGGAGCGTCATCGCCACACGCGTTTATTGGAGCCAGAAAAAATCTGCAGTGGCTGAACATTGTCTTACGGAAGGACATAAAATGTTGTACGATGAGACACAAATGGTTGCTCCTGCGTCGCGGTATTGGGACTGTGTAGTGAAATAAGGCACTGAAATCCGGCTATCTGACAATATTATAAAAAGAGGTAAGGGGTATCGTTTAAGTAAGTGTTGGAACCCTGTTCTGTTTGACATTAAGAAACAACGGTCCCTGTCTGGGTTTTCGAAAACTGTCAGTAGTGTTTGATACCGATTTATCGTTTCCGTGAGCGTTCAACAGCGGTGCGCTGTTGTGCCTGTCGCTAGAGGGCAGTTATTTTCACGCACGCGCGGGCACGGTCGGTGTATAAAGGAGCCGATGCGGCGTGTTTGATTCCAGTTGGGCGAGATAGTGCGGCGGCCTACTCAGCTGATGATGGCGGCCAGGTGAACCGACGATATATTGCGTTAATATGACGAGATGTTTCGGCTGGAGATCCGATATGAATACAAAAATAATTATACGGGCTGGTTCATTGATAGTGACCGGGCCAAATATCTCAAGAAATAAGCATCAAACGAAAAAACTACAAAGAACGAAACTATTGTAGCTTGAAGAGGGAAACCAGATGGCGCTATGGTTGGCCCGCTAGATGGCACCGCCATAGGTCAAACGGATATCAACGGCGTTTTTTTAAAAAAATACGAACCTCATTTTTTTTATATATTCGTGTAGTACGTAAAGAAAGATGAATGTTTTGGTTGGACCACTTTTTTCGCTTTGTGATTGATGGCCCTGTAATAGTCACAAACGTGTACGTAAGTGGTATCACCTAACGTTCCGCCAGTGCGGACGGTATTTGATTCGTGATACATTACCCGTGTTAAAAATGGACCGTTTACCAATTGCGGAAAAAGTCGATATCGTGTTGATGTATGGCTATTGCGATCAAAACGCGCAACGGGCGTGTGCTATGTATGATGCTCGGTATACAAGTATCCAAGTGTCCGGACCGTTCGCCGGATAGTTACGTTATTTAAGGAAACAGGAAGCCACATGTGAAACGTTACCACGCGTTCTATTTAGCGACGAAGCGTCATTCACCAACAGCGGTAACGTGAACCGACATAATATGCACTAGTGGGCAACGGAAAATCCACGATGGCTTCGACAAGTGGAACATCAGCGACCTTGGCAGGTTAATGTATGGTACGGCATTATGGGAGGAAGGATAATTGGCCCCCATTTTGTCGACGGCAATCTATATGGTGCAATGTATGCTGATTTCCTACGTAATGTTCTACCGATGTTACTACAAGATGTTTCACTGCATGACGGAATGGCGATGTACTTCCAGCATGATGAATGTCCGGCGCCTAGCTCTCGTGCGGTTGGAGCGGTATTGAATAGCATATTTCATGACAGGTGGATTGGTCGTCGAACCACAATACCATGGTTCGCACGTTCACCGGATCTGACGTCCCCGGGTTTCTTTCTGTGGGGACAGTTGAAGGATACTTGCTTTCGTGATCCACCGGCAACGCCTGACAACATGCGTCAGCGCATTGTCAATGCATGTGCGAACATTACGGAAGGCGAACTACTCGCTGTTGAGAGGAATGTCGTTACACGTATTGGGAAATGCATTGAGGTTGACGGACATCATTTTGTGCATTTATTGCATTAATGTGGTATTTACAAGTAATCACGCTGTAACAGCATCCGTTCTCAGAAATGATAAGTTCACAAAGGTACATGTATCACATTGGAACAACCGAAATAAAATGTTCAAACGTACCTACGTTCTGTATTTTAATTTAAAAAAAGCTACCTGTTGCCAACTGTTCGTCTAAAATTGTGAGCCGTATGTTTGTGACCATCACAGAGCGAAAAAAGTGGTCCAACTAAAACAATCATATTTCTTTACGTAATACACGAATATATAATACAAAATGGGGGTTCCTAATTTAAAAAAACGCAGTTGATATCCGTTTGACCTATGGCAACGCCATCTAGCGGGCCAACCATAGCGCCATCTGGTTTCCCCCTTCAAGCTAGACAAGTTTCGTTCTTTGTAGTTTTTTCGTTTGACGCTTATTTCGTGAGAAATTTTTTCGGTGACGATCAATGGAGCACTCTGTATATCTTTTGTGTTTGTGCATGTAAACTGTAGTTGCATCGAAGTTCACATAACAACGAAGAAGTTAGCGATCATATAATTTTATCTGCACTTCACAATTAAGTGCATGGCAGACGGTTCATCACACCACCTTCAAGCTAGTTCTCTATGGTCCCACTCTCTAACAGCTCTCGGGAGAAACGAACACTTCCATCTTACTGTGCGAGCTGTGATTCCTCTTATTTTATCACGACGATCCTTTCTCGCTATGTAGGAGGGAGCCAACAGAATATTTTCGGATTCGGAGGGGAAAGTTGCTGGTTGAAATGTCACGAGTAGATTCAGCCGCAGCGAAAAACGCCTTTGTTTTCATGACTTCCACCCTTAAAAAAAAAAAAATGGTTCAAATGGCTCTGAGCACTATGGGACTTAATTTCTGAGGTCATCAGTCCCCTAGAACTTAGAACTACGTAAACCTAACTAACCTAAGGACATCATACACATCCATGCCCAAGGCAGGATTCGAACCTGCGACCGTAGCGGTCGCGCGGTTCCAGACTGTAGCGCCTAGAACCGCTCAGCCACTCCGGCCGGTGACTGCCACCCTAATTCATGCATCTCGTCCGTTGCACTCTCTCCCCTATTTCGTGATACAACGAAACGTACTGCCCTTCTTTGAACTTTTCCGATGTCCTCCGTCAGTCCCATTTGACGCAGATCCCATACCGCACAGCAATACTCCAGAAGAGGGCGGACAAGAGTGCTGTACGCAGTCCCTTTAATCGATCTGTTGCATTTTCTAAGTGTTCTACCTATAAATGTTAGTCTTTGGTTTGCTTTACACACAACAATACCCATGTGATCGTTCCGGTTGAAGTTATTCGTAAACGAAATTTATGTTCTGTAAGGGTATAAAATACAAAATGCGCTAACAAGGGCTGATGTGCGATTCTAGTTATGTGTAAAACGAACAAGCAAACAAACAACGCATTCATATGTGTATCTTTCCCTACCAATGCTACTAATATTCCTTATATTCCTTTAATCCTACCATTTACTATGTCATTTATGTAGCGTCCCCAAACCAACCCAACCGTAATTTTGGTAGCGTGCAGTTCTAGGTACACATGAAGCGCTTATAGTTTTGACAGTCTGTCGCGTGTGACCATTACAGCAGACGGTCAGCTAGTGTTTGGGTGTTAACACGGCAGTCCTCCACCGCGGCGCTACAGCGCGACCTCTGAGCTGTGTGGTGGTCTGCGAGTTGTGGAGGACCCAACCACCAGCGCCTCTCGAGGGCCCTCGGCCGCGGCCGCGACTGAGAGAGCGCAAACACACGTTCGCGCAAAACAAACGTCGGTCGGTCGGTCCCTCCGCTACCCGCTACATTCGTACTCGAGCGTAATTGTTCCGCTAAAGCTCCACTTCCCGCACCATCTGCTCTGCAAACAGAAAATTACCTCTAAACAATACAACCTCAATTCTGTGAAGAATCGAACTCTAATACGTGAGGAAGCGAAACAGTTTTAAAACTTGACATAGTTTAAAAATGACATAACGTGTGAATGATTTGTCGTTCGCCTGGAAAATCTTTATGGCTGAAGACACAAAACCCCAACTATGTTGCTTCTATTAGTTTCGGATTATTTGCCTAGTTGCAGGTATCCCATACTTCTGTGTTTATAGTAACACACATATTTATTTTTTACAATTATAGCACAGTTTTTTTAATTGTATTGTATTAGAACTACCTTCCAATATTTTTATTAATTTCATATACATTTATACAACCAATATAAGAACTACTTGCATTTTCTTCTGAAAAGGTAGTTTTTCCTCCTAAAATATCTGTCACACAATGATACAATTTCTTCAGTAGAATATGTCGATACTATCTACAAAATACGTAGCGAAGAGAGTTAGTAATAAAGAAATAATAAATTTATGTCTCATGGTTGCTGCTAAAGTTTTGACGCGTAAAAGACAAATATTTAGTAATCGATAATCTGCTTTCCTTTCATGGTTTTTCGGGGGCGTGAGCAAGGAAAAGTTTAGAAAGCTTTGAAATTATATTTAAAGTTAGGTAAAATTCGCTAGATGCTCTCCCATAATCGCGAACATTGGATGAGTATAGTCTCGACAATTCGAGCTTCGTTTTTAGAGAAACTTATGTTTGACACTTCTCAATGTGTCCGACATCATAGCTCCTTTACTGTACGTTATACAATGATGTAATGTTGCAGGTACATTCAGTTGTATATGTGCATACTGTCTGCAAACGGTGTTGCGTACGGAGATAGTATTAAAGAGGTAAAGTCATGCCAGATGCTGAAGTATTACTGCGTAAACTGCGAAAATGGAGTAAGCGATAAATTATTTTCCATTCATTCTTTTTTTGCACAGGATGTTGGATATATATATATATATATATATATATATATATATATATATATATACATTAAAATGAGACACCACGAAAGAGTTATCCGAATTAGACGTGTAACGGGACATACTACTCTAGCATTACTTTTCTTCAGCAATAGTTGTCGATACCACTACTATTTTTCGAATTTTGGACAGGTTATTGTTATCACAGCTGCTTTTGTGAAAATTTTCATATAATTTTGTACATAAACATGTGCTACATAAATGGAAAACTTGTCTGCAAAAAGCTCGAGATAATCGTGACCGAATTAATTCAGATTTTTACATTAAAAATTCGAGAAAACGTTCGGATAGACATAGACTACACATTTTTAAATACATATAGTATATAAAACCTGCATCTACAACACCATATAAAAAAGGTCATCCTGTATTATTGGTATCAAAAATCTCTAACAGTTCTAGGCCGATTCACTTGAAATTTTTAAACTATACTCTAATAAACATCCGGACGGACATAGCCTATATATTATTTTAAAATTATTGTATACAAATATATACAAACTGCTTGAAGGGGAAAGTTTTTTTTAGCAAAAATATCGAAATTTCTTGACCATTTTCACCAACTTTTTACACGGTGCTCTAATAAACATTCAGAGGGAGATAGGCTATATATATATATATATATATATATATATATATATATATATATATATATATATAAATTTATGTATATGTCTATACATACTGTATAAAGACAAGTTCTTGATTAATGTTTTTACCAAAATCTCGAAAATTTTTCGCGATACTTTTAACATTCAGACGGCCTTAGGTTACATACTTTTTAATATACATGGCACATAAATATAGATGGAATACACAAAGTGGGAAAATTCTTGACCAATTTATTTCTTATTTTTGCAGGATACTCTTATAATTTTCGGACGGATATAGGTTGCTAATATTTAAATATACACTGAAGCGCCATAGAAACTGGCATAAGCATACGTATTCTAATACAGAAATATGTGAACAGGCAGAATACGGCGCTGTGGTCGGCAACGCCTATATAAGACAACAAATGTCTGGCGCAGTTGTTAGATCGGTTACTGCTGCTACAATGGCAGGTTATCAAGATTTAACTGAGTTTGAACGCTGTGATATAGTTGGCGCACGAGCGATGCGACGCAGCATCTCCGAGGTAGCGATGAAGTGGCGATTTTCCCGTAAGACCATTTCACGAGTGTACCGCGAATATCAGGAGCCTGGCATAACATGAAATCTCCGAAATCGCTGCCTCCGGAAAAAGACCCTGCAAGAACGGGACCAACGACGACTGAAGAGAATCGATCAACGCGACAGTAGTTCAACCCTTTCGCAAATTCCTGAGATTTTCAATGCTCGGCCATCAACAAGTGTCAGCATGCGAACCATCCAACGATACATCGTCGATGTGGGCTTTCGGAGCCGAGGGCCAATCGTGCACCCTTGATGACTGCAAGCCACAAAGCTTTACGCCTCGCCTGGGCCCGTCAACACAAACATTGGACTGTCGATGACTGGAAACATATTGCCTGGTCCAGCGAGTCTCATTTCTAACTGTATCGAGCGGATGGACGTGTACGGGTATGAAGACGACCTCAAGAGCCCATGAATCCTGTATGTGAGCAGGGGACTGTCAAGCTGGCGGAGGTTCTGTAATGCTGCGGAGCGTGTGCAGGTGGAGTGATATGGGATCCTTGATACGTCCAGCAGCACAATGCGACACCCCAGACGTCCAGAATTGCTGCAGAGTGGCTCCAGGAACAGTCTTCTGAGTCTTAACACTTCCTCTGGCCACCAAAACCCCAGACATGAACATTATTGAGCGTATCTGAGATGCATTTCGACTTGCTGTTCAGTCTCTCGTACTCTTACGGATTTATGAGCAGTCCTGCAGGATTTATGGTGTCAGTTCCCTCCAGTACTACTTCAGACATTAGTTGAGTCCATGCCATGCCTTGTTGCGGCACCTCCGCGCGCTCGCGAGGGCTCTACACGATATTAGGCAGGTGTACCAGGTTCTCTGGCTCTTCAGTGTATGTGGTCAATAAATATATATGTTATACTTAATGGGTAAACGTTGTTAGCAAAAATTTCGGAGAGATATTTGCTGTACATCTTTTAATTGTATGCAACGCAGGGTGGGGCAAATAAAAGTGGCCTGGAGAACAGATTTCTAGGGTAGAAAGAAACACAGCAGTGGAATGGAAATGCAGTACTAACCTCACTATAGCTGAATTGAAAGTGACAACCATTCATGTCATCGCACTTTTGGGGTGTGGTCAGTGAGGTCCTGAAGGCGGATCGAAGCTGGACTGCTGGAATTGCTGCAGTCTCATCCGAAATGTCCTGCTGTAGTTATTAAAGATAATGAGGGTTGTCGCAGTACACCTTAGGCTTGAGGGCTCTCGACACAAAGTAATCGCTCACTAACAGATCGGGTGCGTAGGCAGCTAGGGCCGCGACGAGACTGACCTCTGCTGACGACTCTGTCAGGTGAGAAGGTTGTGTAAACGTGCTCCAAAGTTTTGATGGCTGTGTGAACAGTTGCTCCGTCCCGTTGGAAGCAAATGTAGGTCTTTTCCTACTCCGTTAATGCTGCCAGTAGTATCCAGTCTTCCGGATCAAATGGTTCAAATGGCTCTGAGCACTATGGGACTTAACATCTTAGGTCATCAGTCCCCTAGAACTTAGAACTACTTAAACCTAACTAACCTAAGGACATCACACACATCCATGCCCGAGGCAGGATTCGAACCTGCGACCGTAGCGGTCGCGCGGTTCCAGACTGTAGCGCCTAGAACCGCACGACCACCACGGCCGGCTCTTCCGGATCACTTTTATTTGCCCCATCCTGTGTATTTGTTTAATGATAGAGAGGGAAACATTGTTAGCAAAGATCTCGTGAAGCTCTTAACTGTTTTACTTCTTACAAAAAATTATATATACGTATTAAAAGAAGGTACAGATTTTCTGTTAAAAGAGACTGCGAGAAAGATAATGCTCTGCAGTGAAAATGCACAGTTTCGTTTACTTTCTTTCTCGCAGTCAGCTTTAAATGAGATATCAGGGCTTTTAAACTTCAGACAAATTGTTTCTTCAACATAAACCTTTCTCTTTATATATAATTTTGAACAAAAACTGTGCTGTTTTGTTCGTGGCAGTCAGTTTTTACAGGAAAGTTGTATTTATGGGTTACCGACTTATGACTGAACTACCACTACGGAATCTGAGCAACCCGACACTTTGCAAGCCTGCCTGTTTACAGATCAAAACTATGGTAAATACTGTCATTGACGCTACTATCCTCACAGAACCAGCTTCTGGACAGGTATGTCCTGTAACTCTTGTAGTAATGATCTCAACTGATTAACTAATTCATTTATAATGACTTAATTTTCCACAAAGGCTTCGTTTGCAATAACAATAAAGAAGGCTCAAGATCAGAGAGAGAGAGAGAGAGAGAGAGAGAGAGAGAGAGAGAGAGGAGGGGAAGCTAATGAAAAAGGGGGGAGAAGAAGGAGATGGACAGAGAGAGGGATGAAGAGGAGATTAGGACGTACATACGATTCCTGTACGTATTTAGCAAATGAGATGCGCTGCTAGCATCGCGAGTCTAATATAAAAGTGAGTGGTACGAAGCGTATTCTGAATATACACACATAAAAAAAAAGTTTTTAATCACCCCGGTTCCCAGAAATCCTGAAGATAGACGTTGACTGTGGATATTCTGTCACAGATACAGTCCATTTGACTGTTCAGAGATGTCACTAAACCCACCCAAATACGTAAACAACCATGCATGAACAGCACCTATTAGGCGGAGGGGGATCATTTCCAGTCATTCCACCAGGAAGGAGGTACAAGGCTCGTGTTGTCTGCAGTTAAACCATGCCTAGGCGGCCAATACCGCGGTTCGATTGCGTCCGCATTGTTAGTTTGTGCCAGGAAGGGCTCTCAACAAGGGAAGAGTCCAGGCGTCTCGCAGTGAACCAAAGCGATGCTGTTCGGACACGGAGGAGATACAGAGAGACAGGATCTGTCGATGACATGCCTCGCTCGGGCCACCCAAGGGCTACTACTGCAGTGGATGATCGCTATTTACTGATTTTCGCTCGGAGGAACCCTGATAGCAAAGCCACTACGTTGAATAATGCTTTCCTTGCAGCCACAGGACGTTGTGTCACGACTCAAACTGTGTGCAATATGCTGCATCGTGAGCAACCTCACGTCCGACGTCCATGTCGATGTCCATCTTTGCAACCACGACACCATGCAGTGCGGTACAGATGGGCTCAACAAAATGCCGAATGGACCGCTCAGGATTGGCATCACGTTCTCTTCACCGATAAGTGTGGCTATGCCTACAACCAGACAATCGTCGGATACGTGTTTGGAGGTAACGCAGTCAGGCTGAACGCCTTAGATTCACGGTCCAGTAAGTGCAGCGAGGTGGAGGTTCCCTGTTGTTTTGGGGTGGCATTATGTGGGGCCGATGTACGCCGCTTGTGGTCATGGAAGTGCCATAACGGCTGTACGATACGCGAACGCCATCCTCCGACCGATAGTGCAACCATATCGGCAGCACACTGGCGAGGCATTCGTCTTCATGGACGACAATTCGTGCCCCCAACGTGCACATGTTGTGAATGACTTACTTCAGAAACGACATCGCTTGACTAGAGTGGCCAGCATGTTCACCAGACATGAACCCTATCGAATCATGCCTGGGATAGATTGAAAAGGGCTGTTTATGGATGACGTAACCCATCAACCACACTGAAGGATCTACGCTGAATCGCAATTGAGGAGTGGGACTATCTGGACCAACAGTGCCTTGATGAATCTGTGGCTTGTATGCCACGACGAATACAGGCATGCATCAATGTAAGAGGTCGTGCTACTGGGTATTAGAGATACCGGTGTGTGCAGTGATGTGGACCACCACCTGTGATGGTCTCGCTGTATGGTGGTACAACATGCAATGTGTGGTTTTCATGAGCAATAAAAAGGGCGGAAACTATGTTTATTTGATCTCTATTCCAATTTTTTGTACAGATTCCGGAACTCTCGGAACCGAGGTGATGCCAAACTTTTTTTGATGTGTGTTTCACTGGAGTGTAGCCTTGTACGGAAGTTTAATGTAAGCGGTAAGCACTTCAGACAACAGTGGAAAAGAAGCATTTGACATGTGATGCTACAGAAGAATGCTGAAGATTGTGTGGTCAGATCGAGTAGGCGTTCCGGAATTCTGACAGCTACATAATATACTAGTTATACAGTGATGAGACAGATCATTGTCATATTGTGTCCGTCCACCTTTGGAACGCAGTTGATTTGTGATTCCTTGGTAGGTTTCCGAAGATGTGTAGCACAATACTGTACAGGGTGTCCCACTCAAACTTCCCTGATTTCATAGACCATAGAAAAAAAAAAAAAAAAAAAAAACCAGCAGATACGAAAATGAAAAATACACCAAACTGTAGAGCATCTCAAAGAATTTGTTTATTTATTGTCAATACACCTCGACATGTGGACCATTTGTAGCACGAAGAATATCGAATTTATATTCAATTTCTTGCCAAGATCTTTGTAACATTTCCTCTGATATTGTTGCAATCGCCTTAGTGATACGATGTCGCAAAGTAGGAATATCGACACTTTGGTCGCATACACGCGGTCCTTCACGAATCCCCACATGAAGAAATCAAGTGGCGTAAAGTCGGGTGTACATGGTGGCCAGGCAATGGGTCCTCCGCGTCCGATTCAACGATTGAAAAATTTCCTATTCAGGAACTTGCGAACAGCCGCTGACCAATGCAGCGGAGCTCCATCTTGTTGAAAAATGATGTTGGGTTGCAAGTCTTGTATCTGACGGTACACAAACTGC
Source organism: Schistocerca nitens (assembly GCF_023898315.1). Taxonomy (NCBI): domain Eukaryota; kingdom Metazoa; phylum Arthropoda; class Insecta; order Orthoptera; family Acrididae; genus Schistocerca; species Schistocerca nitens. The sequence continues at coordinate 132,457,653 of NC_064614.1, read as the reverse complement.
TCCAACATATCCAGATGTACTCACCCATTCACTGTTTGTCCGCAAAGAAGAACGGTCCAACAATCCTGTCGTGCGTTAGCCCGCACCAGACGCTTAGTGTAGGGCTATCACAACATGTTCAGTGACAATGTGTGGATTTTGCGACCCCAAATCCGAACCCTTCCTGATAGATGAAAGTTTGCTTTATCTGAGGATAAACATCTTTCCAGGGAGATGGCATCGATATTAATAGACTGCAGCATATCCGCAGCAAATTGTTGTCGACGTGGTTTGTCATACGCCATCAGATGTTGCAGAATTTGCACTTTATAAGCACACATACGAAGACGCTGGTGAACTACATGATGATTGACGAATTGACTTGCGCGGGCTTCTGAGAAACGTTTGTCTGATGCCCTCTGTTTCTTCTGAAACTCCGTAATGTGCACCGCCAGAATGTTTCAGAACATTTGCTATTGCCAGAAACTTCCTGTACCATTTCTTAAATTTTTCACATCAGGTGGATCACATTCATACACACGACGATAATTTCTTTGCACAGCAATCGGCGATTATGTTTCTGCGAACCGCACTACTGCTTGCGCGCACTGATATGGAGTCGCCATTTTCACTTCATGCGACCATACTGCACTCTGGCGACGATACTTCGCACTTTTGATGCGGGAATATAAATTCTTTGAGATGCTGTACAGTGTGGTGCGTTTTTCATTGTTGTATCTACTGCGGTTTTTCTCTCCTGGGTCCTTGAAATCAGGGAGGTTTGAGTGGGACACCCCGTATGTCTAAGCACAGTCATGCATTTCCGTAAATTGCTGGATGGTTGTTCGTGGGAAAAGTGCTGGCTCCCGTTAGCATTCTAAAAGGTATGGAAGCACAACAGAACAAATTATGTGTTTAATACGGTGTTGGAAAACTGTTGGCATGTAAAGCAGCTTCCTTTTGTCTTGAAATGGGTAAATACAGGTCCTGTATGATGTTCAAGGGAATATTGTATCATTCTTCCTGCGAGTTTAGTTAACATTGATGGTGGCTAGCGATCATGCTTTCTTCATCTGGAAAGTGGACCACCGTGGCTCAATAATATTGTGATCTAATGACTGTGGTTGCCAGCGGGATGGTATAATTCATCATCATGTTCACAAAATCAGTCCTGTGCGATGCTAGCTGTGTGAAAGAGTTGTTCATGGAACACAACATCACCACTGGGGAGCAAATACACTACCGTGGGAAGGACCAGTTCAGCCAAAATAGTCGCATAATCCTTAGCCATAATGCTACTTTGCAGAGAAACTATGGGATCCGTGGAATACTACGACATGGCTGGTCGAATCATCTCCGAAACCCCGAGCCATGTTTCACTTTTGAGACGTAAACTAAGTGAGAAGTTGGAAACAGTTTGCAGCAGGATTCATCCGACCAAATGACTTTCTTCGATTACTCCATAGTCCAGGTTTATGGCTTCGGCAAGACCTTTGCCTGTCATGGGCATTTGAATCATAGAATTTCAGATCATACAATGAAGGCTATCGCGACCGGATGTTTCAGCTGCTGAGGATTTTTCCGGGTTATATGGCCGTGGTCGATGGTCGGCAAGACTCAGCACAACCAGGAGCACCTCCGAAGATGTCCAACGTATACTAGGGCGAAACGTTAGGGATTGAAGAGTTCCATGAACCACAGCCATACTATCTGGAAAAATTCTCAGCAGCTGAATTCCAGATCGCCCTACAAAACCCACTTTACCGTGATCCCATCGTATTGTTTTGGTGCTGACAGGGTTCTCGAGTCGACATTCAGTTCTGCAGCGACTTACACAGCTGTCGTCCTCTTGTTTTCCGTCACAATGCTCTTCAATAGGCGTCCATCACGACCACTCAACATATACTTCCATGCGCGTTGTGACTTGGTGGCTGACATTCCTCCGCTTTCCCTGAAAGTGGTATGAACCTTCGATACGATATCTCTTCAAATACGTTATCTTCCTGGAAGATGACATCCTTGCCGGGGAAAACATCAAGCCTGAAGGGACGCAGGAGGTCTGCAATAATGATTACGTGCTCCACAGCTGGTATGTTGCCTTTGACTACTACCACAGGTCCCGTGGAAGTGCAGGCCAATGTCTCCAATAGCATAATACTGCCCTCACCGGTCCGCACTCATGGCGTAACAAGAAACGGACAATGTACGAGGGGCATTCATTAAGGAACGCAAAATATTATTTTCCCTGACACAGCTAGAAGCAAGAGAAGATTTTGTTAAAGGGGGGGTAGGACGTCAAAGGGGCCGATTTCGAGAAGAAGAGGCACCATAGGACATTTTAATTTGCACTGTCTATATTTTTACAAATAAATTCATAAAACTTTGTCAGCATGACCAGGAATGATTCAGGATTCACACTCATAGCAGTGGATGTTCAAAAACACGAAAAAATAATATTTTTTAAATTTGAAATTTCATGATTTTTTTCACTTACTGTTGGCTGCATTTGTTGCTATAGGTACACTTTTCTTCATAAGTAAGAGAGATTCTTCGATGAATTTAGCTCAGCTTACAAACCATACTTACAGATGTATGAAACTCTAGAATTTATTTAATCTATGGAAAAATGAATGGGCTGTTACGTTTTAAACTTCGTGTTTAGAGAAAACTCGAATTTTATAGATAATTATCTCAATTTTTACCACAGTTTTTAACAGATTTGGGAAATTCTAGAGCTTCATACACCTGTAAGTATGGTTTGTATACTGTGCAAAATTCATCGAAGAATCTCTCTTACTTATGAAGAAAAGTGTACCTACAGCAACAAATGCAGCCAATACCAAGTGAAAAAATGATGAAATTTCACATGTAAAAAAAAATTGTTTTGTTATGTTTTTGAACATCCTCTGCTATGAGTGTGAATCCTGAATCCTTCTTGGTCATGCTAACATAGTTTTACGAATTTATTTGTAAAAGTATAGACAATGTAAATTAAAATGTCTTGTGGTGCCTCTCCTGCTCCAAATCGGCCCGTTTCACGTCCTACCGCCCTTAATTCATATCGCCTCGAGACAATGCATTCATACATTTTTTTCTCGGCCAGTATCGGTTGACTAATGCGGAATTTGTTGTGGGACATTGTGGAATATTCCCGTTCAGTCCGCACAGTTCCACAATGTTCCGATAGGTGGCGGCGCTATACTACCCTTCGAAATGGCGTCTGTAACGGACGTGCTTTCCAAGCAGAGATCTGTCATCGAGCTTCTTTTCGCGGAAAACCAGAGCATCGCAGATATTCACAGGCGCTTGCACATCGTCTACGGCTACCTGGCACTGAACAAAACCGTGGTGAGTCGTTGGGCGAGGAGTCTGTCATAATCGCAGTTAGGTCGTGCAAACCTGTACGATCTCGCGCGTGCCAGCCGGTCGGACACACCCTCAGGAAATTGAAGAAACGACTTCAGCGTGTTCGTCGCCACTAAAATGCAAACGAACTTCTCCTTCTTCGTGTCAAAGCAAAGCCACACCAAAGTGTGCACACCCGAGACAAGGTCACGACATTTAACTGGACTATTCTTCTTCATCCATCCTACGGCCGGGATATCACACCTTCCCACTTCCATTTGTTACACCGAATGGAGGATGCATTCCATGGGAAGTAGTACGTGATTGACGGGGAGATTATTGATGGAACAAGACGTTGGCTCTGGCATCGACTGGTAGAGCTGTACCACGTGGGTTTACAGGCTCTCCCAGTAAGGTGGTGTAAGACCGCCTGATTTACTTCCTCCAGTATCTCGTCTTCTACCTTCCAAACTTCACAGAAGCTCTCCTGCGAACCTTGCAGAACTAGCACTCCTGGAAGAAAGGATATTGCGGAGACATGGCTTATACACAGCCTGGGGAATGTTTCCAGAATGAAATTTTCACTCTGCAGCGGAGTGTGCGCTGATATGATACTTCCTGGCAGATTAAAAATGTGTGCCGGACCGAGATTCGAACACGGGTCCTTTGCCTTTCGCGGGCAGCTCAGTTGGTAGAGCACATGGCCGCGAAAGGCAAAGATTCCGAGTTCGAGTCTCGGACCGGCACGCAATTTTAATCTGCCAGGTAGTTTCATATCAGCGCACACTCCGCTGCAGAGTGAAAATTTCATTCCAGTTTACGTCCTTTCTTTCCATCTGCCTCGTTTTCATTTGACTGCCCCTTATAGTGTATCTAAAGGTATTAAATGTATTTCTTTTACTGCTGTTCATTCAAAAGATATTCAGTTTGTATACTCATGATTACTCCATGTAATAATAATAATAATTATTATTATTACAATTATTATTAAATCCATTACTTCACTCTACCTGTTATTTTTTGCAGCAAATGTAGTCTATATTTTAGAATAAAATTCACTCATAAGTTGTACAGACGTTATTTAATTCACCTTACCAGTTTCAACAAATTAATTTGTCATCTTGAGAAGCCTACAAAATTAGGGATATTATAAATCATTAAATTTTGGCCATGCATTTATGCAACGTATAAGAAAAGTGTTACAGTAACTTGCTTAGTACTGGTTTTATAGTTGTCATTATTACCTTCATAGAAAAATATTGCTATGAAATATTCTGTCATCAATCTGTGTTTACAATAATCACGTACCATATGCACAGTTTTGGACATTATAACGTTATGTGTATGTAGACGAGTTAGTCAGCTGCCTAATACAAGAATGAGGACTATCCTTCTTCATCCATCCTACGGCAGGGATCTCACACCTTCCCACTTCCACTTGTTAAACTGAATGGAGGATGCATTCCGTGGGAAGTGGTACGTATTGACGGGGAGATTATTGATGGAACAAGACGTTGGCCCTGGCATCGACTAGTAGAGTGGTACCACGCGGGTTTACAGGCCCTCCCAGTAAGGTGGTGTAAGACCGCCTCATTGAACGGAGTTGATGTTGAGAAACAGGGTAGTCTAGCCAAAAGTTTGGAAAATGATATGTTGTATTGAAATTATGAACAGAACGAAAATGATTTCAGAAAAAAAAGTATTGCCTTAGTTACTGAATGCCCCTCGAAGTGGCGCGTATTGTGTTATCGCTGACTTAGTTGTGGAGTATCTTTGCAGGCAGCCTCGTCTGTAGAGAGTTGAGCGCGGGACACGGTACTGTTATGTTGTGTAGTGTGTAGCTCTGCATGTGAGAGGCTTCTTTTAGTATTCAGGTTGTAGTGTTGCTACAAGTGCTGTTACAGTAAAGTGATGAAATATGGAAGTGATTCAGAGGAAAGTGCGTCAAGAAGTAATGAAAAAGTGAGCAGTGCCGTCGATAACGTATTTATGTTTCCTCTCGTTGCGTGTCGTACAGCATCGATCTCCGCGCCGTGTTCGGTCTCCCAGAATGAACCAATGTGAATCAGTAAAAATTAGTTACCATAAAAGAGTGCAGTCAAGTGCCAGTGTCTTGTAGCGAGCGTGAGGACGTGCGTTCGATCATCGCGTTTCCGCATTATCAACAATCAGCCGCGCCGCGACCGTTACGCTCACGCTCGTACAAGTGAGAACTGAGAAATGAAAAACTAACTTTACGAACAGTGTTATATCATTACCAGTGACAAGGAGGACTATTACCAGATATCTGTATGTGTGACGAGCGTAAGAACTTTCGTTCGATAATTCGGCTTCCGCATCATCAACAATCACCCGCGTCATGTCGGTTACGTGTACGCTCATCTAAATGATATTTTGTGGACTGTTAATAATCCATTAATTGGGATAACACTTGTGAATTAGAATGTAAACAGTGCAACCTGCGATTTTCCTTTAATAGTCTCAGAATATAGTTGTTCATACCAGACGTCGAACAGTGTTGTGTTTTAACGTTGAGTGGCTCCCCTTACTCGCTTGCATATTTCGATAAATAATTTCAGGCAAGCCAACAGCGGTGTGAAGCAGAACAGTACGACCGCCGCGGGATTATCAGGTACGTGGTGTGGACAGGGCGCACGGTCAAGAAAAGCAACGGTCACGAAACGACAAACAGTTTGAAGTACCCCCCCCCCCCATTTGTACTTCCGGGCGTGTTACAAAGTGCATATCGCTAATTATTTTCATTAATACTCACCCACAATGAAATAAAGTAATTCTGAACAACGCTGTATTATCAAACTAATAATGTTCAATCCCAAGGAGTTGAAACGCGTCGTGGAAACATGCCACAGCGGCTACGGAGTCCAGTTTTGAGTAATTATTTAACTGGACGACTTTTTTGCGTTGCCCAAATCCGATTGACGAATCTGCGATAGTGTGCTTTTCCATGTTTGCAGTTACGAGTATTTCCTGCCGCAGTGTGTACAACAACAAAAACGAAAATACTGATGGTCTAACATGAAAAATTTAATTTCTGCGATAATTATTTCTCTTTGTGTCCATGTCGTGCAATTACAGACTCGGCAACCGTGCAAATGAGGGACGCGATGACTGCGCTTTCCTTTTCCCGAATATACTGTTTCAAACAGCATGGCATGCGAAAATGGTAATTAATTACCTGTTTCGGAAGTAATTGCAGTGCATGAAATTAAATTTGGCCATTTATTAAAGCTAACTCATTCGACTGGATCGGACAAAAAAGGGTAAAGGCAAAATGAATTTTTTTTTCCAGTCGCAAATAACGCGACGAGGCTATAAAGGCATATGTCAGCAACCTTCTCTGTTGCTACAAATGCAGGTCGGATTCTGTACTGTGGTCGGACGAGGCAGGCGCCCAAGCTTTGCAGAAATACGTATATATTCTCACTGATTTGCAAAATGCAAGCGCAAAATTTGACAATATTACTCTTGTAGCCATAGTAGTACCAGCCACTTACGGTCCAAGTCAATACAAGGATGTCTGAAATAGAAGATTCAAAACTGTTAAACTATTGTGTGTAAGGGGCAATCAAATAAAAACCAGACAAATGCGATCAAAAGTAAGTAAACTGTTCTTTGTTTCATAATATTCGCCGTAACTGTTAATACATTTATCCCATGTGAGACAAGATGGTCACTGCATTCATGGAGCCGGCCGCGGTGGCCGAGCGGCTCTAGGCGCTTCAGTCCAGAACCGCGCGACTGCTACGGTCGCAGGTTCGAATCCTGCCTCGGGCATGGATATGTGTGATGTCTTTAGGTTAGTTAGGTTGAAATAGCTCTAAGTTCTAGGGGACTGATGACCTCAGATGTTAAGTCCCATAGTGCTCAGAACCATTTGAACCATTTGCATTCATGGAAAAATGTTTCCAGTTGCCTAAGAAACTATGATGGTGCCCAGGAATGGATCATTTTATCCGAAGCAAATCGGCAGCCACGAATGCCTTTCTTAAGGCATCCAAAAATGTGGAAATTGCACAGGGAGATATCAAAACAGTATGAAGGATGTGTAAGGACTTCCCAGCGAGCCAACATTTAGACAAGGTTGTTTCGACTACGCTGAAGAAGGTTTGCTTGAAAACTATTATACATCCTCCACACAGTCCCGATCTCTCCCGATGGGATTTCACGTTTTTGGAGCCCTCAATAAACACATTCGTGGACGTCGATTTGGTTCGGATGAAGAGGTGCACATTTGGGTACAACTATGGTCCCATAGGCAACCACAAACATTTTTCCGGGGGCCTTTCCCGTCTGGTCTCACAGTGGTATAGATGTAGTAACAGTTATGGCGATTACTTTTGAAATAATGAACAGTTTACGTCCTCTCTTTCCAGCTGCTTCGTTTCCATTTGACTGCCCCATATACAGGGTGTTACAAAAAGGTACGGCCAAACTTTCAGGAAACATTCCTCACACACAAAGAAAGAAAATAAGTTATGTGCCCGGAAACGCTTGCTTTCCATGTTAGAGCTCATTTTATTACTACTCTTCAAATCACTTTAATAATGGAATGGAAACACACAACAACAGAATGTACCAGCGTGACTTCAAACACTTTGTTACAGGAAATGTTCAAAATGTCCTCCGTTAGCGAGGATACATGCATCCACCCTCAAAATGGTTCAAATGGCTCTGTGCACTATGGGACTCAACATCTTAGGTCATAAGTCCCATAGAACTTAGAACTACTTAAACCTAACTAACCTAAGGACATCACAGACACCCAAGCCCGAGGCAGGATTCGAACCTGCAACCGTAGCAGCCTCGCGGTTCCGGACTGCAGCGCCAGAACCGCACGGCCACAGCGGCCGGCTTGCATCCACCCTCCGTCGCATGGAATCCCTGATGCGCTGATGCAGCCCTGGAGAATGGCATATTGTATCACAGCCGTCCACAACACGAGCACGAAGAGTCTCTACATTTGGTATCGGGGTTGCGTAGACAAGAGCTTTCAAATGCCCCCTTAAATGAAAGTCAGGAGGGTTGGGGTCAGGAGAGCGTGGAGGCCATGGAACTGGTCCGCCTCTACCAATCCATCGGTCACCGAATCTGTTGTTGAGAAGCGTACGAACACTTCAACTGAAATGTGCAGGAGCTCAATCGTGCATGAACCACATGTTGTGTCGTACTTGTAAAGGCACATGTTCTAGCAGAACAGGTAGAATATCCCGTATGAAATCATGATAACGTGCTCCATTGAGCGCAGGTGGAAGAACATACTGACGAAACTAAAATGAGCTCTAACATGGAAATTAAGCGTTTCCGGACACATGTCCACATAACATCTGTTCTTTATTTGTGTGGGATGAATGTTTCCTGAAAGTTTGGCCGTACCTTTTTGTAACACCCTGTATAGTGCTCAGGAGAGCATTATAAATCGCAGTGAATTCAGTGTAATTATGTCTTTCAAAAACGTATCATTTCTGTTCCTCTTAATGTGTATTTCTTTCAGTTATCCCCTCTAAAGTAGTGTATCAGTGCTTTCTATGCATCGTCGAGCTGCGTTAGTTGGCAGTGACACATAATGTGTAAGTTACTTTCTTTCTTGCGTTTAGCACACCACAACAGCTCGTCTTATGCCAAGAGAAGAAAATGGTAAATCGCACAGTGCTCTGTCTATGATGACGTAGGTATCCACGAGCGATCATTTCAAGTCCTCCTTTGATTTTCTCTTTTCCCATTTTCTCTCCTTCGCGTTCTGCTACCGTCGTCTGCACAGCAGATCGAAGCACAGCAGCCGCTTTCGCCAGCTCCACGGACCGCCCTAATCGCCGCCGGAACTTTCCGCACAGCAGCCGCAGCCGACGCTAGGGACGTCCGCAGTGTGGCCCTAGCCCTAAGTCTCGGCGTGCGTGGGCTGGCCCTTAGAGCCCAGCCGGGTCAGGGCCGCTCGCCACAGAGCGGGGATTAGGGTCGCGGATGCTGCTGGGCCACGCGGGGATTTGGCCGGCTGCCCGGAGGCGGAGAAGCGAAGGGAAGGGAAACCGAGGAGTGCGGCCGTCTTATCTCGAACGGCGGACCTCAGCGCTGCAGACCAGTCGATGGCACTGCAGCGGGCTTAGCGGCAGGGGTCTCGCCGGCGCTACGGTTTATTAAGGAGAGCAAAGCGGAAGGGTGAATGTTTAATGAGGTTGCCTACAGTACTCCTAAGATACTTAATTTTTTGGTTAATGAAAAGGCGGCTCGCTTTTTCGTGATCTTTCCAAGGTGTTTGATTTTGTAGACCATATAACTTTCTTAGAAAAACTCAAGTTTCAGGGAAACGACTTCTTTATGCACAACTGGTTTGAATAATACTTAAGAAGCACAATGCAAACATTGTACTGAATAATTCTGTCAATATCGGAAAGATGGAAATTTTTCTGACTTGGGGAAGGAAAAAAAAATCCTAAAGGGAGTCCCACAGGGTTCAATTTTGGGTCCACACCTATTCCTTTTATATGTGAATGACCTTACACTTAACATTCAATGAGCAAAACTAGTGTTTTTTGCGGACAATATTAGTGTTAGAATAAATCCCATTAGAGAGAAAGTAGCAGAAGAGTTGGTAAATGATATTTGCCAAAGATATATTGAGTGATTCTCTAAAAATTTACTCTGACTACATACGGTTCTGTAAGATAAATAGTCATACCAACTGATAGGTGTCATTTGAGTATTAATCGATTGCACAGTAATGGCACATCTTTGCGCTGTGGCTGTTACACGAGAGCGAGCAGCGATGTTGTAATGTGTATCGCAGGGTTAGGTTATCATCTTTGGTGTGCACGTAGGCGCAGTAGCAGATAGCGTTTAGTTGTGTTAAAATGAGGAAGCAGTTGTAATATTTTGTTTCAATGTAAAGTCTCGATTTATCGATGTGTTTAACTAAGATGATTGTGTAATGGTAACTGATCTGAGAAGGTGGAAGTGTAATGGAATATTTTATTTACGTGAAGAGCATTTATAGGTTACTTTTTTGAAGTCACTCTTTTATTATTGCAGCGCCATTTTTCGGCTGCCTTTCTCTTACAGTTTTTAACTGCCCATGGTTTTTTTCAAAAGTAGAAATGGAGCCAAGTGTGTTTCGAAAATACTTCGATTTGCAACTAACAGGGAACTCATAGCACATCACGAGTGTCTCTGTGTAGATGTAGTAATTTGCAGCTTTAGCATGGCGACGCGCAAGACAGAGCAGTACTGCAACACGTTATCCAGATTTGCGCAGAATAGAGTTTAGGACTAAATATTTTGATCTTTTTTTTATTCAATCAGGGCCATATTATGTTACTGAGAGACAGAGTTTTCTTTGTTGTGTATCAGTTTTATTTCTGGAATCTGGGATCAGTTTTGCAAAACTAATTATCGTAGGTTTTATGTCAATGATCATTATTCAGGCATTTTATACTGTTCAAAATTCTTGCAGTCAAATGATTCACTTAACCAATATTAAAGGCTTTACTTCTCATTACGACAGTTCAATTTTTTATCAAGATTCATTATTATTTCTGCACAGCTCTTATTCAGAACAGAGTACGTCAATCGCATTTCTATTTTTAAAGAGAATTTTCACAACAACTCATGTAGCACATGAGCAGGAGTCATTAAACAGGGTAAAATTCCTTGCATAAAAGGCGAAACCTCTACCCAATGAGTAACTACCTAGTTATTTCTTCACTCCGAATTAAATAAGATGTTTGAAGCAAGGCTTCATTAAATAACGTATGCAAAATGCAAACACTTCGGTGTCTTAATAGCACAAATACCGTTACTAATAGTCGTATAATCTGAAAACATATAATGGTCCATAAATTCCTTAGTCAGATTCAGACAACTTCAGTTACATTCGACTTTAAGTATCATCCTGGCCTGGCGCATCGATCGTTCCAGAATACTTTTCAAACAAGAACTGAACAATCACACAAATCAAAAAGTAATTTTCCTCAGCAGAGGCGGCATGGCACTCTTTGGCAGCCAGTATATTTTGCCTCGCTGTTGAGTGCCAACTTATTTTCTCCCAAGCAGCACCATCGATAGCTGCGTGGCTGGTTACGAAGACGGAGCTACTACAATATTACTGTTCCAACCATTAATTCAAATAAATTCCTCTCAGTTGTAGCAGACCTGTCCGCTCTGCAGTGACGCTGGACGTAAACCTTCTATGCTTAAGATACAGTGTGTTCGCCCTCCGAGTTGTTAGATGCATTTTCTCTAATCTTCCGGCAGGTATTAGCAATTTCATTTGTCAAATGTACATCTGCAGTCAGTTCAAACAAACTCTGTTCATCATGTCTTTCATGTGACGCACAGTGTCGACTGAAGGCATAATTTTCTTACCCATTAAAAACAAAATGATTTTTAAAGCGGAATTTTTCGTAGCAATTCGAAAGTGCGGACCCAAATTAGTCTAGTGCGTTATTAGTTTTGTCTTTTTGCGTTAACAAGGACAGGAAAGCAAGATCATTAGCCAGTACTCCAGCAACGACTGATCAGCTTTGCTGCATTGCGGTAGCAGTCAGCACGGGCCAGGGCAGAGCAGTCGCTGATGGAGTGCTAGTTGATTTCCGTGTTTATTGTCTCTCTTAATACACTACTGGCCATTAAAATTGCTACACCAAAAAGAAATGCAGATGATAAACGGATATTCATTGGACAAATATATTATACTAGAACTGACATTTGATTACATTTTCACGCAAGTTGGGTGCATAGATCCTGATAAACCAGTACCCAGAACAACCACCTCTGGCCGTAATAACCGCGTTGATACGCCTGGGAATTGAGTCAAACAGAGCTTGGATGGCGTGTACAAGTTCAGCTGCCCATGCAACTCCAACACGATTCCACCGTTCATCAAGTGTAGTGACTGGCGTATTGTGACGAGCCAGTTGCTGGGCCACCATTGACCAGACGTCTTCAGTTGGTGAGAGATCTGGAGAATGTGCTGACCAGGGCAGCAGTCGAACATTTTCTGTATCCAGAAAGGCCCGTACAAAACCTGCAACATGCGGTCGTGCACTATCCTGCTGAAATGTAGGGTTTCGCAGGGATCGAAAAAGAGGGTAGAGACACGGATCGTAACACATCTGAAATGTAACGTCCTCTGCTCAAAGTGCCATCAATGTGAACAAGAGGTGACAAAGACATGTAACCAATGGCACCCCATACCATCACGTCGATTGATACGCCAATATCGCGATGACAAATACCCGCTTCCAGTTTGCGTTCACCGCGATGTTGCCAAACACGGATGTGGCCATCATGATGCTGTAAACAGAAGCTGGATTCATCAAAAAAAAAATGACGTTTTGCCATTCGTGCACCCAGGTTCGTCGTTGAGTACACCATCGCAGGCGCTCCTGTCTGTGATGCAGCGTCAAGGGTAACCGCAGCCATGGTCTCCGTGCTGATAGTCCATGCTGCTGCAAACGTCGTCGAACTGTTCGTGCAGATGTTTGTTGTCTTGCAAACGTCCCCATCTGTTGACTCAGGGATCGAGACATGGCTGCACGATCCGTTGCAGCCGTGCGGATAAGATGCTTGTCATCTCGATTGCTAGTGATACGAGGCCGTTGGGATCCAGCACAGCGTTCCGTATTACCCTCCTGAACCCACCGATTCCATATTCTGCTAACAGTTATTGGATCTCGACCAACGCGAGCAGCAATGTCGCTATACGATAAACTGCAATCGCGATAGGCTACAATGCGACCTTTATCAAAATGATGGTACGCATTTCTCCTCCTTACACGATGCATCAGAACAACGTTTCACCAGGCAACGGCGCTCAACTGCTGTTTGCGTATGAGAAATCGGGTGGAAACTTTCCTCATTTCAACACGTTGTAGGTGTCGCCACCGGCACCAACCTTGTGTGAATGCTCTGAAAAGCTAATCATTTGCACATCTTCTTCCTGTCGGTTAAATTTAGCGTCTGTATCATGTCATCTTCGTGGTGTAGCAATTTTAATGGCCAGTAGTATACATGTCGATAAAACGAATATCTCATTAGACTAATGCAGGTCAGCCCTATCGAGTGGATACGAAAAATTTTCTGACTATAATGGGGACCAAACCGAAGCTTTCTGTCGACACTGTGCATCACATGGTGTGCATTATTTGTTTGGGCTCACTCCACCTACATAATTCAAGAACGAAATAGCAAATATCTGCCGGAACACCAGAGAAAATGCGGCTGGCAACAATGAGGTCACCACAGTCTCCTAATGCTCTGTCAGACATCCTTTTGCCCGGTGTAGTGCAGAAAGTCGAAATGGCATGGATTCAAAAAGTCGTTGCAACTCCCCTGTAGAAATATTGAGACATGTTGTCTGTATAGCCGTTTGCAATTGCGGAAGTGTTGCTGGCACACGATTTTTTGCACGAACTGCTCTCTCGATAATGTCCCATTAATGTTCGATAGGATTCATGTTGGGTGATATGGATGGCCAAATCATTCGCTTGAATTGTCCAGAACCTTCTTCAAACCAATCGCAAACTAAAGAATTCCATAGTTCTTTGGGAACATGAAGTCCATGAATGGCTGCAAATGGTGTCCAGGGAGAAGAACACAGTCATTTTCAGTCAGTGATCGGTTGAGTTGGACCAGACGAACCATTACATTCCAAGTAAACCCAACCCACACCATTGTGGACCCCCCAGCAGCTAGCACAGTGCCTTGTTGACAACCTGGGCCCATGGCTACATGCGGTGTACGTCACACTTGAATCCTACCATCGGTTCTTAACAACTGAAATCAGGCCACGGTTTACCAGTTGTCTTGGGTCAAAGTGATATGGTAATGAGGCCAGGAGATTCTTTACAAGCGATTTTGTGCTAGCAAAGGCACTCTCTTCGGCCGTCTGCTGCTATAGCCCATCAACGCCAAATTCCGCCGCTCTGTCCTAATGGATACATTTGTCGTACGTCCCACATTGATTTGTGCGGGTATTTCAAGCACTGTTACTTGTCTGTTAGTACTGACAATATTAGGCAAACGCCGCTGCTCTCGGTCGTTAACTGAAAGCCGTCGGCCACTACGTTTCCGTGCTGAGAGGTATCCTGGGCACACTCTTGACCCTGTGGATCTCGGAATATTGAAGCCCCTAACGATTTCCGAAACGGAATATCTCATACATCTAACACCAACGACCAGAGTCTGTTAATTTCCATCGTATGGCAATAATGATTTTGGGGAGCTTTTCACTTAAATCACCTGAGTACAAATAACAGCTCCGTCAGTGCACTACCATTTTATACCCAGTGTCCGCGGTACTACCCCGATCTGCATATGTGCATATCGCTATTCCATGACTTTGACATCTCAGTGTATGTTTGTGGATTACAGATGAATGTTGTCGGTCGCACTAGGCGATACGTCATAGGCTACTCAGAAATTTTAATTATCATCTCGAAAAAATTAAGCTGAAAGAATAGAAACTGGCGTTGATAATAGTCCTTCTCTACATATCGTGTCATTGACGCGGTACGTATTTCCAACAATGGATGACGCTGTAGAGACCTTGAGTGTAAAAGTCTGCATTTTGTTGTTCAGGAAAAATTTCACCTCGTAATGTAGGCTATTACTGGGTGTTTGACTTTTACGGATACAAAGGGAAGCGGCGACTAATGGAAACTGCAACCAGAAATACTACCTCAGTTCCCCAAATCAAGTGCGCAAGAACGCCGCAAGCAGTATCCTTTCTCCTGGTTTTTATTTAGGGCACCACCAAGCTTCTCCACAGCGGGTTTTCTGATTTTTCCGGCAGATATTAATAATTTCGTTTTTGTAATGTGCAGTTAAAGTCAATCTAAACAAATACTCTTCCTCACGTCTTTCATGCGGCGCCCGTTGTCTACAGAAAGCGTCACGTGGTAGAGGCCATTCCAAAGGGCTAATCGTTCTTTCAGTTGCGGATTATACAGGGTTTCCATAAAGTCTGAGTGCATAGCAAATTCTAATAAATAATAATAATGCACATTTTAGTCACTTTAATGTTAATAAATGATATTTTCAAAATGATCTCCATGATTTGAATGTATAATTTGGTGCGCTTTGCAAGATTAAGGTGAACTCGATGGAACAGGTCTGAATCGCTGTCGATTTTAGCACTCTTACTAGTAACGCATACTCTCAGATGGTTTAAATTTGTAATCTTCATAGGGGAATCTTTGTCTTTCAGTGTACCCAAGTAAAAGAAATCGAGGGCCAAAAGATATGGCGAACAGAGGGACCACTCCGCATGACGTCTACTTCCAGCGCAACTTGGAAAATTGTCGTTAAACAAATCTCTAACAGCTGCAGCAAAATAGGCCGGGGGCCACATCCTGCTGAAACCAATCTGGAAGTCACCCACCCAAACGCTCAACTTGAGGCATCAATATGTCTCTCAGCATGTTCAAATAAGTCTCACGCATTACATGTTCATCAAGGAAGAAAGGTCCTAGTACATGAGCTTTCCACAAACTACACCACAGCCCTGCTGTTTGGATGTACTAATCCAATGTGGATTGCCTTGAGAGCACTATCGAAGATTTTGTCTCTTCACTCTACCATTGAAATAAAACACCAAAAAATGGTTCAAATGGCTCGCAGCACTATGAGACTTAACTTCTGAGGTCATCAGTCTCCGAGAACTTAGAACTACTTAAACCTAACTAACCTAAGGACAACACACGCATCCATGCCCGAGGCAGGATTCGAACCTGCGACCGTAGCGATCGCTCGGTTCCAGACTGTAGCGCCTAGAACCGCACGGCCACTCCGGCCGGCGCCGACTGACATTGCACCGGAACGTTCTTACATAGGTGAAGTATGTGGGAATGGAAATAGTCCCCTGAGGCTGTGAGCTCGAAGGCAGGTTGAAGCCAAAGTCCAGCGAGGTGGTGAGCTTGAGGATGGTTGAAGACAAAAGTCCATCGAGGCAGAGAGCAGGAGAAGCGATGGCTTGGCTGCTCGGATGCTACAGTAACATGATTCTCGTTCTGATCGGCGACATGAACTGGCTGTAGACAGGCTGGATGGGGTCCTAAGTAAAACCCCAGAGGAAGCATACCGGCTGATGCGTTCAGTGTGCACACTATTTGCGGAAACGAATTAGTGACCGGGATGGCAGCGATGTTTACGGCTGTGCTTACGCCTCTGACGGTGAGTTTGGCCCATGCAATACTGTGCCGGCTGCTGGAGGTTCTGTAGAAACCAACACTGTATATCTGTGTTTACGTTCGGTCTCCGAAGGTAGTGTCGTTAGCGCCTGGAGCTTCAGGAGCGAGCGGTTGGCGGCTGTGTAGCGGGCAGTAGCCTAGGGATACAGCAGAGGGCTGCATCAAAACACTGAAGATCACCACCACAACAACAACAATTAAACTGTGTGACTTCCTTTCTATAAGTACTGCGGTAGTGAATCAGCAACGATTGTTAGCGCCTGAAGGTCCAGCAGCCGGCGGCACATGACTGTATGATTGGTGGCTGTGTCGCAGGCAGTAGTCTGGGGATATAGCAGAGAGCTGCATGAAAACTCTCTTTGAACTGAAGACTACTACCCCGACCACCACTGGCACCACCACCACCACCACCACCAACGCCACCACCATCATAACAACAACAATTAAAGCTTTAACTACTTTTCCTGAATAGGTACAGCAGTCGTGAGTCTGCAATAAAGACCACATGAGTGATCAAGTTTGGTATGTTCCGCAGCGACTGAATCTTTTGCTGAAGTTTATTTTGCGTGTTAAGTACCAGCGAGCCAGTGACGGTCAGAGGGAGTGAGTTATCTATCGCCCCGCCAGACGGCGCCGTATATCCTGTCCGGCGCTCCATCGCTCGCGGCTGCGTCCCCTGGCTGGCAGACTGCCACGCGAAGCACCCCCGCCCTGCATTGCGGTGCCGGCCTACCCCAGTCCAGCTCGCCGCCTGCGACCCCAGATAAGCCAGCGCTCTGTTTACGCGACAACTAATTTGCGACTCCGGCTCCACGCAGTTTCCCCCAACTTGTCCCACCGACTCTACTGTTTCTCCACACTGCGCGATAAAGCACAACGGCGGGTTTACGATTCACCATTAAACACTTGATTTACCACTACTGAAACTCTGTTTATCACATTCTTTCAAAACACTTCACAAAAGAGTTTTGTGGAACATTTCTGAGTTCGAACATAGTAAATTTCCAAGAGACAGAGCTGGCCTATGTCCACGAATCGGCATGGATTTAGAAAGCATCGGTCCAGCGAAACTCAGCTTGCCCTTTTCTCACATGATTTACTGAGAAGCGTGGATGAAGGGCTACGGGCAGATTCCATATTTATAGACTTCCGAAATGCATTTGACGCGGTACACCACTGCAGAATGTTAACGAAACTGGACAATATGGAATGTGTTCCCAGATACGTGATTGGTTCCCCGACTTCTTAAGCAATAAAACTCAAGGGTATCATCAGGAGAGCCCCATGGCGGTGTGATAGGACCTCTACTTCTTTCTATGTAGCTAAATGATCTGGCGGACAATTTGGGCACTAATCTGCGGTTGTTTACTTAAACTCTGTTTATCACCTTCTTTCAAATACTTCAAAAATGGTTCAAATGGCTCTGAGCACTATGGGACTTAACATCTGAGGTCATCAGTCCCCTAGAACTTAGAACTACCTAAACCTAACTAACCTAAGGACATCACACAGATCCATACCCGAGGCAGGATTCGAACCTGCGACCTTAGCGGTCGTGCGGTTCCAGACTGAAGCGTCTAGAACCGCTCGGCCACACCAGCCAGCTCAAATATTTCACACCAGAGAATTCCAGAATATGATGCTGCGGTGTATGGGAAGGTGTCGATGATGAGCCACTGTAGTATAGTACAAGATGACTCAGACAAAATTTCTAGTTGCTATGGTGAGTGGAAGGTGGCTCTTAATGTGGAAAAACGTAAGTTAATACGGATGACAAACTGCCTATTGGCTTCTGTCTCGGGTTCTTCGGCCGACGTTCATCTAATGATTTTTCTGACGTTTCGCCAGCACGAGTGGCTGGCATTGTCAAAGCTTCACCCTCCATTGCCGGTGGTGAACTGGAGCCGAGCTCGCGGGCGCAGACTATATGTACCTGGCGCGCCAACGTCCGAGGGCTTCTCCGCGGTCATTTCCGGTGCGGTTCTCCTCTTGCTACCTGCGACGGTCGTTCGCTGCAGTACGGGAAGCCAGGATCCGTTGACCTTAAGGCTTTCCCCTTTCTTGTTCAAACTGTTCGCGTGTTTTTGTATTTCTACAGCTTCTCTGAACAAGCGCGTGTGATAGTGGTTCTCTACAGCCAGAACTTCCGTGTCGGCGAATTTTATTACGTGGTCGGTCTCATTCAGTGCGTGTTCTGCCACGGCCGATTTCTCCACCTGCCCCAACCTGCAATGTCGCTTATGCTCCTTGATCCTGGTGTTAATGGATCGTCCAGTCATCCCGACATAAACTTTTCCGCATGTGCATGGTATGCGGTATATTCCCGACATTGCAAGTGGGTCTCTTTTCTCCTTCGCCGATCTAAGACACTCTTTGATCTTCCTTGTAGGTTTGAAGATCGTCTTTACGCCATGTTTGCGCAATATACGGCCGATTCTGTCCGTCACTCTGGGAATGTATGGCAGAAAGGCCGTACCCGACATTTCTTTTTCTGGTTCCTTACTTCGCCGAGTGTTTGGCTCAGTTACACTTCTAATATAATTTGTGGAGTACCCATTGCTCCTCAGGACTGTTTCCAGGTGTTGCATTTCTCGTTTGAGGTGTTGCGGCTCACATATTCGTCCTGCTCTCGTTACGAGCGTACTAATCATGCCCCTTTTCTGGCTTGGGTGGTGGTTTGACAGTTTGTGCAGGTATCGGTCCGTGTGAGTCGGTTTTCGATACACGCTGTGTCCCAGGTTTTCGCCGTCCCTTGTGACCAGCACATCTAGAAATGGCAGTTTCTTGTCCTTTTCTACTTCCATGGTAAATGTTATGTTGGCATGGAGGCTGTTCAAGTGTCTTAGGAAGTCACCGAGCTGTTCTTCACCATGGCTCCACACCACGAAAGTATCATCGACGTACCTGTACCACACCTTAGGTTTGCAAGTCGCCGAGTCCAGTGCCTGTGCTTCGAATTGTTCCATGAAGAAGTTGGCCACCACTGGACTGAGAGGACTACCCATGGCGACGCCTTCCAGCTGTTCGTAGAAGTCGCCATTCCACGTGAAATAGCTCGTGGTGAGACATGCATGGAAGAGCTTTCTGATGTCTAGCGCGAAAATGGAACCGATGTGCTCCAGAGCGTCACTGAGTGGCACTTTCGTAAATAACGAAACAACATCAAAGCTGACCAGGATGTCGTTTGGTGCAAGTTTCAGTTTCTTCAGCTTCTCAATGAAATGTCCTGAGTCCTTAATGTATGTGTCGGTCTGCCCCACGTGTGGTTGGAGCAGAGAGGCCAAGTGTTTTGCCAGCTTATATGTCGGTGATCCAGGAGCGCTAACGATCGGTCTCAGTGGAACGTTGTTCTTATGGATCTTGGGTAATCCATACAGCCGAGGTGGTAGGGCTTCTGTATTGCGCAGGTTTCTCGGTATGTCCGCCGGCAGAGAAGACGCCTTGATCAATCGATTCGTATTCCGTGTGATACGTTGCGTCGGATCTGCGCTTAGTTTTCGGTACGTCGTCGGATCTAATAGGTCTCGGATCTTTTGCTCATAATCTTCGGTCTTCATTACGACGGTCGCATTCCCCTTATCGGCAGGCAGTACCAATATACTCTTGTCGGCGTTGAGATTCTTAATGGCTTGTACCTCTTCTTTCTTCAGGTTGCAAGCTGGCGGTCTTGCTCGGCGCAGTATCCTGGCTGTTTCCGTGCGTATTTCCTCTGCCCTTTCACAAGGAAGGGCACGAATGGCTGCTTCGGTGTTGGCAATGATGTCCTCCATAGGTATGGTTCTCGGGATGATAGCGAAATTCCCTCCTTTTTGAAGAACAGACACTTCCTCTTCGGTCAATTGTCGTTCAGTGAGGTTGACCACTGTGTGTGACATGTCGGGAGTCGCCTTGTCGGTCTGCTTCCGGCATCTTTCCCGTACTGCAGCGAACGACCGTCGCAGGTAGCAAGAGGAGAACCGCACCGGAAATGACCGCGGAGAAGCCCTCGGACGTTGGCGCGCCAGGTACATATAGTCTGCGCCCGCGAGCTCGGCTCCAGTTCACCACCGGCAATGGAGGGTGAAGCTTTGACAATGCCAGCCACTCGTGCTGGCGAAACGTCAGAAAAATCATTAGATGAACGTCGGCCGAAGAACCCGAGACAGAAGCCAATAGGCAGTTTGTCAACAAGTGGCCACGAAAGCCTCAACAATTTTGTATTACGCCTCTACGGGGAGGAGATTTGCACATTGTACCGACGCCTTGACCAACGACGGAAGAAGAAAGCGCGACTGATGTCCTCTCTCGCCTTTCTGTCACGGTGCCGAGATGAATGTGCTACACCGAAGTTCTTGAGATGCAAGCGCCTATTCACCACCGCCCAAGCACAGCGTATCTACGACAGAATGGAACGAGCTTTTCTTCGTGAGCGAATACATACAACACGAAGAGACTTGGCAAGAACGGATCAGGAACTTCTGGACATTTTCTATCAACTAAGTAGCAGAATGCATCGAGACGACTGGGACAAGATCGACAGCATCACTCACAGGAGCATGCAGAACGAACTCGAGCGCTGCACCGAGCGACAGAAGAAAAAGTTTGAAAGATGCCGGAAGCAGACCGACAAGGCGACTCCCGACATGTCACACACAGTGGTCAACCTCACTGAACGACAATTGACCGAAGAGGAAGTGTCTGTTCTTCAAAAAGGAGGGAATTTCGCTATCATCCCGAGAACCATACCTATGGAGGACATCATTGCCAACACCGAAGCAGCCATTCGTGCCCTTCCTTGTGAAAGGGCAGAGGAAATACGCACGGAAACAGCCAGGATACTGCGCCGAGCAAAACCGCCAGCTTGCAACCTGAAGAAAGAAGAGGTACAAGCCATTAAGAATCTCAACGCCGACAAGAGTATATTGGTACTGCCTGCCGATAAGGGGAATGCGACCGTCGTAATGAAGACCGAAGATTATGAGCAAAAGATCCGAGACCTATTAGATCCGACGACGTACCGAAAACTAAGCGCAGATCCGACGCAACGTATCACACAGAATACGAATCGATTGATCAAGGCGTCTTCTCTGCCGGCGGACATACAGAGAAACCTGCGCAACACAGAAGCCCTACCACCTCGGCTGTATGGATTACCCAAGATCCATAAGAACAACGTTCCACTGAGACCGATCGTTAGCGCTCCTGGATCACCGACATATAAGCTGGCAAAACACTTGGCCTCTCTGCTCCAACCACACGTGGGGAAGACCGACACATACATTAAGGACTCAGGACATTTCATTGAGAAGCTGAAGAAACTGAAACTTGCACCAAACGACATCCTGGTCAGCTTTGATGTTGTTTCGTTATTTACGAAAGTGCCACTCAGTGACGCTCTGGAGCACATCGGTTCCATTTTCGCGCTAGACATCAGAAAGCTCTTCCATGCGTGTCTCACCACGAGCTATTTCACGTGGAATGGCGACTTCTACGAACAGCTGGAAGGCGTCGCCATGGGTAGTCCTCTCAGTCCAGTGGTGGCCAACTTCTTCATGGAACAATTCGAAGCACAGGCACTGGACTCGGCGACTTGCAAACCTAAGGTGTGGTACAGGTACGTCGATGATACTTTCGTGGTGTGGAGCCATGGTGAAGAACAGCTCGGTGACTTCCTAAGACACTTGAACAGCCTCCATGCCAACATAACATTTACCATGGAAGTAGAAAAGGACAAGAAACTGCCATTTCTAGATGTGCTGGTCACAAGGGACGGCGAAAACCTGGGACACAGCGTGTATCGAAAACCGACTCACACGGACCGATACCTGCACAAACTGTCAAACCACCACCCAAGCCAGAAAAGGGGCATGATTAGTACGCTCGTAACGAGAGCAGGACGAATATGTGAGCCGCAACACCTCAAACGAGAAATGCAACACCTGGAAACAGTCCTGAGGAGCAATGGGTACTCCACAAATTATATTAGAAGTGTAACTGAGCCAAACACTCGGCGAAGTAAGGAACCAGAAAAAGAAATGTCGGGTACGGCCTTTCTGCCATACATTCCCAGAGTGACGGACAGAATCGGCCGTATATTGCGCAAACATGGCGTAAAGACGATCTTCAAACCGACAAGGAAGATCAAAGAGTGTCTTAGATCGGCGAAGGAGAAAAGAGACCCACTTGCAATGTCGGGAATATACCGCATACCATGCACATGCGGAAAAGTTTATGTCGGGATGACTGGACGATCCATTAACACCAGGATCAAGGAGCATAAGCGACATTGCAGGTTGGGGCAGGTGGAGAAATCGGCCGTGGCAGAACACGCACTGAATGAGACCGACCACGTAATAAAATTCGCCGACACGGAAGTTCTGGCTGTAGAGAACCACTATCACACGCGCTTGTTCAGAGAAGCTGTAGAAATACAAAAACACGCGAACAGTTTGAACAAGAAAGAGGAAAGCCTTAAGGTCAACGGATCCTGGCTTCCCGTACTGCAGCGAACGACCGTCGCAGGTAGCAAGAGGAGAACCGCACCGGAAATGACCGCGGAGAAGCCCTCGGACGTTGGCGCGCCAGGTACATATAGTCTGCGCCCGCGAGCTCGGCTCCAGTTCACCACCGGCAATGGAGGGTGAAGCTTTGACAATGCCAGCCACTCGTGCTGGCGAAACGTCAGAAAAATCAGTAGATGAACGTCGGCCGAAGAACCCGAGACAGAAGCCAATAGGCAGTTTGTCAACAAGTGGCCACGAAAGCCTCAACAATTTTGTATTAATACGGATGAACAGGAAAAACAAACCCATAAAACTGGGATACAGCATTAGTAGTGTCGTGCTTGACACAGTCATGTCGTTTAAATACCTGGGCGTAACAATCCAAAGCGATATGAAATGGAACGAGCATGTGAGCATTTCTGGTAGGGAAGGCGAATGGTTGACTTCGGTTTATTAGTATAGTTTTAGGAAAGTGTGAGTCACCTGTAAAGCAGACTACATGTAGGATGCTAGTGGGACCTATTCTTCAGTACTGTTCTGATTACAGAACGACGTCGAAGCAATTCAGAGGCGGGCTGCTAGATTTGTAACCGGTAGGTTCGAACAACACGCAAGATGGTTTGTAAACTCACATGCGAATCGCTGGTGGGAAGGTGACGTACGTTTCAAAGAACTCTACTGAGAAAATTTAGTGAACCGGCATTTGAGGCTGCTGAATAAAAATGATTTTAAAATTCGGAGATGTCTGTGGTCTAGGACTCATCAGCGACATTTGTCCATATTTATTATACTTTTTGGGTGGGGAACTAAGAACCACGTTCCACTTTCAGTTCCTAACTCGGTGTTCTCTTCTTTCCTTCAAATACTCTTTCATTTGTCCCCCACGTTTTTTCTTTCTGTCTTCATACCACTTCAGACCAGTCTTACCAATTTCCTGGCTTGGAGTTCTGCTGCTGTAGGATAGCAGGACGCGGGTTCCTTTGAGTGTCAATCATTATTTCTATGAGAATACACAGAAATTTTATTTCAAATACCTAGAACGGACAACAGAGTCTTTCGTGAACAACCCTATCTTAAAATAAAATAAAAGTGGGCGAAAACACTTTGTCTTTCGCGCTGAATAAAAATGATGACTAAAAGAAACACAACACTAACAGTAGCACTTCATGTTTAAATAACAATCATAAATTTAGACAACATAGTGTATGTAAAGCAGCGACCTGATGCTTTATTTAAGTCGATCTCGACTGTTCATTTTAACTTAAATAATAATTTTATAAAAATCTGTTTTAAGTTTCAAAATTTTATTTCAATTATTTACAAAGCGTGCAACCACATTGCATTTAACTGCCAAAGCTGCACATTTAAAACTTGCCAAGCTGAATTTTATTGAAGAACTATCACACTACAATCGTATAAGGTTCTGGTAATACCGCTGTGCCAAAACAACTGACTACATCAATAAACACACAGCGTTATCAAATTTTTCAGAATAAAAACATACAACCAACACTCACACTTTTTTCACAAACAAGACAAAAATAGTTTTTAAAAAGTTACTATAAGTTAACAGACAATTTTCGGCCACCACAGTTGCTTACCAGAACGGCTAAGAGCACTGTCGCCCTGTAGGCATCAACTTGTACATTTCTAATCACCATTGTGGGTAACCACACAGAACACACATGGCGGCAGGTTAAGAGTGTATTACACTAAATCTAGAACGCACTAAAACTAAATTACATCCTTTGAACACTGACAGTAATCAATATTAGCAGCAAATAATCAAATCGAGAAGACGATAAAAAAACTCAGAAACGCCCGGTCAGGTATGAAAGAGAACTTTTTCTGAATTACTTAAATAGGGTGGCACCCAGCAAACCAAGAAATTTGATTGTTTTGTTCTATTACCACACTTTATCAGTAATATACTGGTACACGCTGAACAGTTTAAACATATCTAACATTATGAGAACGATGGCACAGTTGAAACAGATTACCACATGCGAAGTAACCTTGCAAGGTTCCATAGTCATGTGACTGGTAGCAAAATGACTCATGCACCAGATAGTACACTACTGGCCATTAAAATTGCTACACCACGAAGATGACGTGCTACAGACGCGAAATTTAACCGACAGGAAGAAGATGCTGCGATATGCAAATGATTAGCTTTCCAGAGCATTCACAC
This sequence comes from Schistocerca nitens, assembly GCF_023898315.1. Lineage (NCBI taxonomy): Eukaryota > Metazoa > Arthropoda > Insecta > Orthoptera > Acrididae > Schistocerca > Schistocerca nitens. The sequence goes on along the minus strand of NC_064614.1, from coordinate 132,432,454 downwards.
AAGGTTGACATCAAAAACGAGCTGACATGTTTCCAACCGATTTCTCATACACAAACAGCAGTTGACCGGCGTTGTCTGGTGAAACGTTGATGTGATTCCTCATGTAAGGAGGATAAATGCGTACCATCACGTTTGCGACATTGATAAAGGTCGTATTTGCAGCCTATCGCGATTGCGGTTTATCGTATCGCGACATTGCTGCTCGCGTTGGTCAAGATCCAAAGACTGTTAGCAGAATATGAAATCGGTAGGTTCAGGAGGGTAATACGGAACACTGTGCTGGATCCCAACAGCCTCGTATCACTAGCAGTCGAAATGACAGGCATCTTATCCGCATGGCTGTAACGGATCGTGCAGCCATGTCTCGATCCCTGAATCAACAGATGGGGACGTTTTGCAAGACAACAAACCATCTGCACGAACAGTTCGACGGCGTTTGCAGCAGCATGGACTATCAGCTCGGAGACCATGGCTGCGGTTACCCTTGACGCTGCATCACAGACAGGAGCGCCTGCGATGGTGTACTCAACGACGAACCTGGGTGCACGAATGGCAAAACGTCATTTTTTTTGATGAATCCAGCTTCTGTTTACAGCATCATGATGGTCGCATCCGTGTTTGGCAACATCGCGGTGAACGCAAACTGGAAGCGGGTATTTGTCATCGCGATATTGGCGTATCAATCGGCGTGATGGTATGGGGTGCCATTGGTTACATGTCTTTGTCACCTCTTGTTCACATTGATGGCACTTTGAGCAGAGGACGTTACATTTCAGATGTGTTACGATCCGTGTCTCTGCCCTCTCATTCGATCCCTGCGAAACACTACATATCAGCAGGATAATGCACGACCGCAGGTTTTGTACGGGCCTTTCTGGCTACAGAAAATGTTCGACTGCTGCCCTGGTCAGCACATTCTCCAGATCTCTCACCAGCTGAAGACGTCTGGTCAATGGTGGCCCAGCAACTGGCTCGTTACAATACGCCAGTCACTACACTTGATGAACTGGGGAATCGTGTTGGAGTTGCATGGGCAGCTGAACTTGTACACGCCATCTAAGCTCTGTTTGACTCAATTCCCAGGCTATCAACGCGGTTATTACGGCCAGAGGTGGTTGTTCTGGGTACTGGTTTATCAGGATCTATGCACCCAACTTGCGTGAAAATGTAATCACATGTCAGTTCTAGTATAACATATTTGTCCAATGAATATCCGAATTTCTTTTTGGAGTAGCAATTTTAATGGCCAGTATTGAAATTTGCTTAATGTGAGATCGTTAATGAAATTGTACCAAGGTAAAACTCGAGTTCAAGTATCTCACCATGTATTATCTGGCTCTGTTCTTCGGTAACTAACTCCCGACGAACTCCAGCATAGTGCAGCAGCAGTCAGTTGCAAGGAACAACTTAAAGAGGGACGATAACCACGACAGCATTGACATGCTCACATTGCCACGACGGCACCCAGTTCCGCCCCTAGTCCCGCCGTACGCTTTCATCAGGCAACTAGCATCAGACTGCTGTACACCTCCTCTTACTGGAGTGGTTCGGTATTTAGTCCCAATAGTACCAGAGACAGTCACCTCCGTTGCAGCGCCACACTTCCTGTCGCACCAAGTCCATGTCCTCTCTGTATCCTCGCTCCTGCAAACCGCATGCACCGTGCTCTCTAAAAGCTCACCATTCCAAAGACCATCCCGCCATCAGCGCTCATTCGGTGACGCGAGAATCTCTGGGCGATCGAGTGCATCTAAATCGGTACACATGTATCACTTTCCATGTTCAGTATTTTTCCTCTGTATAGTTCTCTGTCACTTGTTTCTTCAGCTTTCATTTTGTTCTAAAACTGTTTTTACTTCATGGATCCCACTTATTAACTTCTTATTCCACAAATATTTGAAGAGCTTTTAGGTTAATCTATCCTCTTCCATTCGATATCAATCTCCAAGAAATACTTCTTTTGCTCATTACTTCTGGCACGTTTCCCATGTTTCAACAAATTTCATTATTACTACGAAATTAAAAACCTTCAGTAGTTCTACGTGGGCGTCATATTTTCCGAATGATTCACTTTTCTAGTATGTCTGATCTATCTAAATTATAGATGAATGCTGGACATTCTCTTGCCTATAGAAATTCTGGCGTATTGTTAGCAGTTTTTGTTGCAAAACGTCTTTAATTTACTTTGTTTTTACTTTACTTTGTTGTGAAAGTCCTTAGTTACACAACACTTCCTTCCCATTTTATGTATCCTTTCCCCTACAGCAGTTTTTACTAAAAATCATTCAAAATCGAAGATAAAAAATATTTTTTTATTCAAGACAACCAGTTTCAGTAGTCTTAGATGTCATCTTCAGGTCCTCAACTTTTCTTCGTCGTAAAACATGTCCATTTTACGCTGAATCTCGTGCACAAGTTGTCAAGTGGATGCATGATGTTCAACGTAAAATAAACATGTTTTACTATAAAAAAATGTTTAAACTGTCGATGACAAGTAAGACACTGAAACCGGTTGTCTTGAATGAAAAATATTTTGTGTGATCTTGGCTTTTGAATGGTTTTTAACTATTAAAACAGATTGCCCTTTTGTGCTCTCAATATGAGAAAATTCAATCAGCAGCTTTTACCATAAAAATTTTTGTGTTATTACCCCAAGATATTTAATTTTTTTAACATTTTCAGTTTAGTCAATTTCTCAGAAATTCCGGTGGATTTATAATGTCTGCACAAAATTGATTTCTATATTTTTCTTGTTTTATTAATTTTTTAATTCTTTGTAATTAATTTTCTAACTAGAAATTCTACAAACTATAGGGTTTCATAAAAGATACAGTAGAACATCGATACAGTAGTATACGAACTAAGAGATTCACACCGTGCTTGGCTTATGTGACACACTATTTCACAAAGTTTTTGTGCCATTCAGTCAGCTTCAAGGTGTCTGCAATTATTTCCACGCACAACATGAAGTCTGTATTCAAGCTCTATCCATAATAGTTTCAACATACCAGTTTTAATTGTGGCAATGTCAGCAACGATTCAGTGCTTTAAATCACTCATGTGGTTGACAGACGTTTGGTGGACTCTGTCGTTGACATACCCTCACGGAAAGAAGTCCATCGGTGTAATGTCAGGCGACCTAGGAGGCCAGTGATATGATCATCCCTGCCAGTCCATCGATCTGGAAACACCTGGTCTAGCCGCATGGCACAGTCTGAGCTTAATGTGACGGTGTTTACAAAATTTCCAGCTTCCTCTAAGCGGTGAAGAACGCCCACTGTGCATTGCGCACGTTGTGGCTTGTCGTCTGGTTTCAATGCGTGCAAGAGAACTTGCAGTCGGTATGGATACCTCTATAAACGTTTCTGAAGCACCCGGTGCAAGAGGGCCATACGGATTTGCAGTGCCTGCAGCGCTCACCGACCAGACTTCTGCGGTGAATGCTGAAAATCCAACAGTATCCGTTCTGCGTCGGCTCTACCAGTTCCAAGTTGGCCAGTATGAAGAGTCACATCAACGCTTCTTGTCTGTATAAAATTCCTGAACTTATGTCGTTGCTTCCCACACTGAGACTGCAAGTTCGTTCGTTTGAACCAGCTTTTCCGCCGGCCGCGGTGGTCTAGCGGTTCTGGCGCTGCAGTCCGGAACCGCGGGACTGCTACGTTCGCAGGTTCGAATCCTGCCTCGGGCATGGGTGTGTGTGATGTCCTTAGGTTAGTTAGGTTTAAGTAGTTCTAAGTTCTAGGGGACTTATGACCTAAGACGTTGAGTCCCATAGTGCTCAGAGCCATTTGAACCATTTTTAGCCCAGCTTTTCCGATTTGGTCTGAGTAAACCATTCCACACACTGAGCCTTTTCTTGGACTGTTGTCATTATGCTTCACTCACGGCAACCTGAGACACACACAAACAAAACATTCTGAATCTGTCACGTAAGCCAGGCATTGGGCTGGTGCATAAGTTCATAGTGTTTTCCCTTAGGTTTAATAAATACAACACATACACATAGCTGATACGTCATCAATAATGTTTTCTCCTTCACTATTTAGAACAGTCTCCCAACTCTGGGATATTTTTTCGATTCGATGGCTATAGATATCGAGTGGTTTTGAGGCAAAAGAACTTGTCGGGCCATCTTCAGAGCGCATTTTCACCGGGATAGGAGGTTCCTTGAAGTTTGTTCGATAGAGTGCGGAAAAGGAGAAAATCTGAGGACGCAAAATCAAGTGAATAAGGTGGATGCGGAAAGACTTCCACACCCTACTACTGTGTAGTGTTTTTTGTCAGTCTAGCAGAATGCGGGCTGGCGTTATGATGGAGTAGCATCACTTCACGCTCTCTTTCTGGTCGTTGTTCTTCGACTGTGTCTGCAAGGTGTCTCAGTTGTTGGCAATACATGACAGCAGTGATGGTTACACCTCGGGGAAGCAATTCATAGTACACCAGACACTTGCTGTTCCGCCACATTTATAACATTATCTTTTGCGGATGCGCGCAGGTCTTTGTACGCGGAGTTGCTGCTTTATTTGTGCTCAGCCATTCCTTTCTTTTCCTTATGTTAGCATAAAGACACCATTTCTCGTCACCAGAAACGATAGAGGATAGAAAAGGTCGATGCTGTTCCGAACCAATTAATGACAAGCAAGGACAAATGTACACATGGCCAGCCGCAGATTTTTGTGATTTTGGCTTAGAGCATGCGGTAAACATACACCGGATTTTGTTACCTTCCCCATTGCACTGAAATATCTCACGATGGTGAAGTGATGACTGTTCATTACATTTCCCAGTTGACGAGTATATTGACGTGTATCATTGTGAATTAATGCATTTAAGCGATCTTCATCAAATCCCGAAGATATTCCTGGGCGTGGAGCCCAACTAATGTCAAAACGATCCTCCTTAAAACGAGAAAACCATTTTCTTGCGGCACTCTGTGCAACAGCATTATCCCCATATACAAAGCAAATGTTTCTGGCAGCCTCGTTTGCTGTCACCCCTCTACTGAAGTCAAACAGAAGAATATGTCGGAAATATTTAGATTTCTCCCCTTGGAACTCCACTTTCTAACGTCCACAGCTCCACTCACTATCTCCATATGACAATATGACAACATGTAAACTCGTGAAATCTTCTCGGGTGATCAGCCGAGTAAAGGCGTCGTCTTCTCGCAACGTCAAGACAATTTTTCATGCCCCAAGTAAAATTAAGGACATACTTGGCTCAGTCAAAGACCACCTAGGACTGCAGACTCCGGGCGTATACAGTATTGAATGTGAATGTGGTACGAAATACATCGGACAAACGCAGCGCTGCATCACGCAGAGGCGCTCGGAACACATTAGAAATGTACGCCTTGGTCAGACAGAAAAATCGGCGGTAGCGGAACATAGCCTTAACGAAGGACACACCTTCCTCTTTGAGGGTACGAAGAAGCTGTGTGACACTAAAGGATTTTGGGATTCAGTTTTCAAAGAGGCTGTAGAAATTCGGTTGAACAGCAACCTGATCAATCGAGACACTGGTTTCCAACTTAGTACAGCTTGGAATCCCGCAATAACTAAAATTAGAAGAGAACGCTCCGGCACGAAGACGGTAGCGGCCACAGACGTATTAGGAACCGGCGGGGACTCGACGCCCGGTCCGCGCCGCGAACCCCCCACCACTGGCGCGGCGGCCGATTCCGCAGGTACCTGATTGGTCGGCGCCCGGAATCAGTCACTGGTCCAGGAGACTTTATAGGACCGCGCAACACAGCATCTCGACGGAAATCCCACTCCTGAGAGAGCGTTTCCAAGACCTGGCAAGGGCCTTCTATGAAGGTACTTCCAGGTCGGGAAACGCCCTCATCCATTCCCTAGGTCGGTATGACATGTCCCGCGATAAACACAATCGCCCCATGACGATCTTTGACGACTAAGTCGAAGAGAAAAATCCCAATACCCATTCCCAAATCCTGCTCCTACCCCAAATACTACAAATATCTCGCCAAACCTCAGGCAAGTACCAGAATCACACAGAACAAACATCACAATCTCACAGACATCCAAAAAGTACAGAAATAATCACACACACAAGCACACAGGGGAGTAAAAGCCGCAAGGCTACAAACTCCCCCTCACACTTCCCCAAAGAGGGGAAAGTAATAGATGTGAGCAGCACAGCATCTCGACAAAGCAGAACACACAGATCCTCGTCGCCCTTCAGGCAACAGTCCAGCAGTCGCTCCCCTCTGCGACTTCCTCAGTAGTACCAAAACCCCATCATGAATAGACGACCGAATATTCAAGGCCTGACAATGTGCGTCTTTAACGCAGACGGCATTGTTAATCAAGAGGTCGAGTTCAGAGAACTCATGAAGGAGTTCTCCATCGACATATGCATGATGGGGGAAACCCACCTAAAACCGGGAATAAAAGCGACAGTTCCCAACTACGTTACCTACCGTAAAGACAGGCCAACCCAAGGCGGAGGAGTGGCCATATATGTAAAAAGAGGGATCCCTCACCACCAGGTATTCTTACCAGCTACCAACAAAATCGAAGCAGTGGCAGTGGAAGTAACCACTGCCACTGGACCCCTAACAATTGTTGCAGTCTACCGACCCCCACATGACCAGATAGATGAGGGAGACATAGCTGCTCTAGGGCAAATTGAAGGCAAACTCATAATAGGGGGAGACTTCAATGCCAAACATCCTGATTGGAATTCTAGAGTAACCTCCAGAGCAGGTGCCAAACTGCAACAACTAGCGCACACCCACCACTTCGAAACATGGGGTCCAGTCGAGCCCACACATTTTCCGAAAAACGGAAGCAGGCCCGATGTGTTAGACATAGCTCTCACTAGGAGGATCGCAGGATTTGTGACCGCAAGGACAATCAACAGAATGTCCTCCGACCACAACCCAGTGATTCTGGAGGTCGATGTGGGAGAATGGGTAGCACTCCCACGGTACCAGACGTCATACAAACGTACAGACTGGGAGCGATACCAAGAAACTGTCGCCTCTGATATCGCTCGCGCTCCGCCACTTACTGCTGAAACAGTAGAACAAGCGCTACAAGACCTAACAGGCACCATCTTGCAGGCAGCGGAAGAAGCCACCCCTCCACAAAGGGATGGCCCACCGCCGCAAATACAGCTCCCGGAACACTTGCTAGCTCAAATTCGACATAAGAACAGAGTGGCAAAAGAGTGGAAGATCACCAGAAATCAGGCCACCAGGAGGCTGCTCAATCGTCTACAGAGAGAACTGAAGGTAGCGCTCAATGAGCACAGAAACCAGCAATGGCAAAACCGCCTCACAGCTCTCAAAGTAGACGATCATACTCTATGGCAAGCGACCAAACAGTTTACAAAACGACGCGCTAGGATGCCGCCACTGCATGGCGAACGGGGACTGGTCTACAGCCATGCTGGAAAGGCCAACGCCCTCGCCGACTCCTTCGAGAAGCAGTTCCAAGCGGCAGAACCCCAGGATGATGAGCATGAAAGAGTGGTCCGTCGTCAACTGGCCGTCTTCCTCAATGCTGAGGAGGACCCGGAAGACGAACCCACAGTTTTTGCCCCCGAGGACGTGGCAAGAGTAATCAGGTCCCTCCCTACAAAAAAGGCACCAGGGCACGACAGTGTCACTAATCAGTTAGTAAAAAATCTCCCACCCACAGCAATCACACACCTCGCGAACGTCCTCAACGAGATTACTCGATCCCGTGTTTTCCCAGCTTGCTGGAAACATGCGGAAGTGGTCGCGATACACAAACCAGGGAAAGACCCTCTATTCCCGCAGCACTACAGGCCGATTAGCCTCTTGCCAACTCTCAGCAAGATCTATGAGCGCCTCCTGCTAAGACCCATACAAGAACATATTACCAGAGAGCAAATTCTGCCGGATTTCCAATTTGGGTTCCGGCAGAACCACTCTGCCCCACAACAGGTCATGAGAATGGTCGAAGCAGCCACAGAGGGCTTCAACCACAGAGGCTACTGCGGGATAGTGCTACTAGACGTAGCCAAAGCCTTTGATTCAGTATGGCATAGAGGGCTACTCTACAAGTTGTACACACAAGGGTTTCCTGGGAGTATAGTTCAGCTCATCAAGAGCTATCTCACAAATAGGACTTTCTCCGTCAAAGTAGAAACTGCCACCTCCACCAGAAGGCGTATTCGTGCCGGGGTGCCGCAGGGATCGGTCCTGGGGCCCGTATTGTACAGTTTGTACACTGCGGACACACCAACGGCCCCCCTGGTGCACACTGCACAGTACGCTGACGATACAGCCTTCTACACGAGAAACGCGAACAAGGACCTGGTCATCCGTAGGCTACAAAAGGTTTTAGACGACACGGAAACTTGGGCCCGTCGCTGGCGCATCACCATCAATTCTGAGAAGACGCAGGCAATGCTGATTACCCGCAGGCTCGGAAGGCGCGAACCTCCCCAACGTCCCCCCCTCCACCTTCACCTAAATGGAATCCAACTCCCCTGGCGCAGAACCACCAAGTACCTTGGCGTAACCTTGGACTCTCGTCTTACGTGGAAACCCCACATAGACGAGATCCACAGGAAGGTCTGCGCCAGAATGTCCATCCTATACCCTATCCTGAACGCAACCAGCTCCCTTCCCTGCCCAGTAGCAGTAAATGTTTACCAGGCCCTGATCCGGCCAGTAATGGAGTATGCGTGCCCTGTCTGGGGATACGCGGCAAAGCAGCACCTGGACAAACTCCAGAGGCTGCAAAACCGCGCCCTCAGAAGGGCACTGCACCTACCTCTCGGATTCCCCACAGACGACTTACACGCCGCAGCCGAAATCCCACTCCTGAGAGAGCGTTTCCAGGATCTGGCAAGGGCCTTCTATGAGGGTTCTTCCAGATCCGGAAACGCGCTCATCCATTCCCTAGGTCGGTATGACATGTCCCGCGATAAGCATAAGCGCCCTATGACGATCTTCGACGATTAAGTCGAAGAGAAAATCCCAATACCCAATCCCTAATCCAGTTCCATCCCATATAACACCAATCTTTTTTCGCCTACCCCAGGCAAGTACCAGACTCACTCACAACAAACATCACAAGTCACAGACACCAAAAAACTATAGAAAAATCACACACACACGTTCACAGGGGAGTAAAAGCCGAAAGGCTACAAACTCCCCCTCACACTTCCCCAAAGAGGGGAAAGTAATAGATGTGAACAGCAGCAGCAGCATCTCGACACTTCGCTTGAAGGTGATGGGTACGAAACAATTCGAAACGTTGCGAGAAGACGACGCCTTTACTCGGCTGATCACCCGAGAAGATTTCACGAATGGAATACGCCGAGAAAGTCCCAAATCACATTTAACATGTAAACTCATATAGCAACAGCGTACTACAAACAAAAAATGACAATTGATAAGTAAACCCATAGTAAACGGAATACCAACAAGTAAATAAAAACGCTACAAACATATGCACCAACCTAAGAGTTTGGGTGCTATAAAACGTTTAAATTGTTGCGTACCTTTTGGGACTCCCTGTACTTGCCGATACCTTCCATTATCAGGTACCTCTGGCTCGCGTGGTACCACGGAACCTGAAAAATAAAATAAAATAAATAATGTGTCTGAATCGGATGGATCTGTTGATAAGTAAGTGTGTAGTTATAATGGTCATTAGAGTATTAGGAACAAAAGAAATAAAGAATTAACGCAACACGGAAAAACCAGAGTATAGGAATAAATAACACATTTCAGAGAAAAGTTCTCAGCTTCTGTGATGAACTGCTGTAGAGAATTGAAGGAGTCAACTACAAGGAAACATTCGAAAAGATGGCAATACTTGGCACTCTGACTATTTTTTTCAGTTCTTTTAGAAGTGTATTGAAGATGAAACCTTACCATTCTGTACAGTGCTTACAGAAGTGTTACCGGAGAACATGTCGCTTTCCTTTTAGTGTCCACTGAATGAATGTTCCAGTTTCTTTTGAATCAGTCAATATTGTGAACAACAAATGACATGACGGAATATACGTACGGGGATGGGAGAGTTAGAATTCCGGAGACATCCTTACAACAACCTAAATGAAGTTCTGGAACTTTTCTGGGCTGAGAGTATTCATGGTGAGTGGACGGAATAGCCCCAAACCATGACACGGTATGAGATGAAACGGTGAAAGTAAGCAAACTAAATAAGCCTTGCGTTTTAGTGCTGAGGTCAGTGGAGGTCATTCCTATACTGAAGACAGCAGCGTACAGATTCTGCACAAGGTCTTGAATATGTAACTTACAAGTACGTCTCCCATCTATCCTCAGTTCTGAGAATTTAAAGTGGTAGGATTCGCCGACTGTTTGGCCGCCCTGGGACAGTAAGATTTCACTTTTACACCACCAGTTTAGCGTCAATATGTCCTCTGAAAGCAATATAGTGATTTTGCTGATTACCCTGCTAGTTACAAAAGTTATCCAGAGTAAAGCATAACTCCAATGACCAACTTTTAGAGGTTTATTAGCTACCCACGGTCGCCGACGGAACGTTACAATGTAATGGTCCGCTCCCGGTAGCTGAATGGTCAGCGTGATAGACTGTCAATCCTCAGGGCCCGGGTTCGATTCCCGGCTGGGTCGGAGAGTTTCTCCGCTCAGGGACTGGGTGTTGTGTTGTCCTAATCATCATCATTTCATCCCCATCGACGCGCAGGTCGCCGAAGTGTCGTCAAATCGAAAGACCTGCACCAGGCGAACGGTCTACCCGACGGGAGGCCCTAGCCACACGACATTTCATTTCATTTTACAATGTAATGATTTGATTATGATTTATACATCTAATCTTCATTTACATCTACGTACCTACTCTGCCAAAGTAACATACGGTGCGTAGCGGAGGGAACCCTGTACCACTACTAATCGTTTCATTTCCTGTTCCACTCGCAAAGAGAGCGACAGAAAAACGTCTGCAGTCCTTTGTGTGACTCCTAATTTATCGTATTGTTCTGGTCCTTGTGCAGGATGTATGTTGGCGGGAGTAGAATAATTCTGCAGTCAGTTTCAAATCCTGATTCTCTAAATTTTCTTCGTAGTGTTCTTCAAAACGAACTTCGCCTTCCCTCCAGCGATTCGCATTTCAGTACCCGATACATCTCCACAATACTTGTGTGTTGTTAGAAACTACCGGTTACAAAGCTAGCTGCCCATCCTCGAATTGATTCGATACATTCTTTTACTCCGACCCGGTGCGGACCCTAAACACTCGAGCACTACCCAAGAATAGGTCGCACCAGTGTCCTATAAACGGTCTCCTTTGCAGGTGAGTCACAATTCGCTAAAATTCTCCCAATAAGCCGAAATCGACCATTAGGCTTCACTTCCACAGTACTTATGTGCTCATTCAATTTCATATATTTTTTCAACTGTATACCTAGTTATTTAATCGACATGAGTGTGTAAAACAGCACACTACTAATTCTGTATTCGAATGGCACGGGATTGTTTTTCCTACTAATCTCCATTAACTTACATTTTTCTTCATTTAGAGCTAGATATCCTTCATCACAGCAACCAGAAATTCTAAGACATTTTGTATCCTGCTATAGTCTCTAAACAGCACCTTCCTGTGTGTCACAGCATCGTCAGCAAACAACTACAAGTTGCTGCTTATACTGTCCCTCACATCATTTATTTATATACAGAATAATACTAAAATAAATTCCCTTCCGAAAAGGCCAAGGAAGGCCCAACGGTACCGACCGACCGCCGTGTCATCCTCAGCCGACTGGCATCAGTAGTTGTGGATATAGAGGGGCATGTGGTCAGCACACCACTCTTCTGGCCATTTTCAGTTTTCGTGATTGCAACAGCTACTTCCCAGTCAAGCAGCTCCTCAATTGGCCTCATAAAGGCTGAGTGCACCGCGTTTGCCAACAGCGCTCGGCAATCCGGACGGTATTGCTAGCCAAGCCCAGCAGTGCTTCATTTCGGTGATCTGGCGGAAACCATGTTACAACTGCGGCAAGGCTGTTACCATATAAAGAAAAATAGCGGTCCTAATTATTCAATTTGGCAACGGCCTTGCCTCAGTGGATACAGTGGTTCCCTTCAGATCACCGAAGTTAAGCGCTGTCGGGAGTGGCCGGCGCTTGGATGGGTAACCATCCGGGCTGCCATGCGCTGTTGCCATTTTTCGGGGTGGACTCAGCCTCGTGATGGCAATTGAGGAGCTACTCGACCGAATAGTAGCGGCTCCGGTCAAAGAAATCCATCACAACGACTGGGAGAGCGGTCGGCTTACCACACGCCCCTCCTATCCGCATCGTCATCTGAGGATGACACGGCGGTCGAATGGTCCCGATGGGCCACTTGTGGCCTGAAGACGGAGTGCTTAAACAATAATAATTCGATTTGCTACCTTTGTTTCTGAGAAAATACCATCATAGCACTGAAAAAATCCTGTAATATGTAATCACTGAAATGTACGATATACGAGGTACATATGGGCCAACCGTTCATCAGTAAACCTATCCATAGTACTGCTCTATATCGCTGTTGATGCACAACTAACACTGTTGGAAAACAAAACTCTAGGCAGAACAGAGAGGTACTGAAGACAAATTTGAGAACAACGTGTTAAGGAGGGTATTACTGATGTCTACAATAGGTACCGTGACCGAATATAAAAACGACAGACAGTGCATACCGTCGACACTGGCTGTGTTGAGCACTGTTTTCAGCGAAATACAGTTACAATGCTATGTGGAGCGGAGCAGTAAGCGAGATGCAATAGCTCTGTATCGAACCGCTGGAGATTGTGTTCATTTACAGCAAAATACTCACAAAATGTCCCTGAACAATCTTTTAAAGTTTGTCGCTGTAGTTCTGGTTCATCCTCTTCAAAGAACTTAAGAGAAAAAAGTTTCAAGTCATTTGCCATTTAGAGCTGGACATCATTGTTATATATCAAGAAAAGCAATGTAACCCAGACGAGAACATTGTGCCATCCCTTCTTTACATGAGAAACATGAGATTCATACCTTGTTCCTGTTTGTTGCTCCATTCTGCCTCCTACTTTCTAGATATGAACCACTGTTGACCATTTTCCTATACTCCCCCATCCCTGTTTGTTGCTCCTTGCAGGATGATACTCTGCTTCGTGCTTTCTGCATATGAACCATTGCTGAGTATTCTCCTAAACCAATAATACTCCAATTTATGCAGAAATATTACATGGTCCATACAATCAAATACTTGTCTTACATCAAAGGAAAATACCTATCAGTAAACCTTCTTTGTCCAATAGATATCTGAAGTTGACGCAGACTTTAAGCAGAAGTGTTTTTGATTCTGTACGCCTACAAATTAACAAACCGCAGCTTATCTTACGTGGTCGGCATTTCAACATTGGTCTTTCTTGTCTACAACAAAATTTCTACACAGAGATACAGAACAGTGATAGCATACTAGCATGATGATAAAGATTTTCTCAAGAAACTGATATTCATGTTGCGTCTTTTGATTATAAAACCGTTGTGATTAGAAATCCAATTTCCTGTGACTGATGAAATGACCACCAGGGTGTATTATTGTTGTTCGTATTCAGTATTGTTACCAGGCCTCGTAGGGTGTATAAGGGACGTGAGCATCATCAAAAGTTGAATAATCACTGTAAATGACGCATATATGTCACGTAATCGTGTGGGCCAGCGTTATCAGCGCCAGACAAAATTTTAAAGTAGCCACGTTGTGGGTTTCTATTTGGTCACTTGAGGAATCGTCCAGTTTTCATATTTACGGGGCATTTGGATGTGAGAGCGTCCCAGTGTTGGACTGTATGGGAACGTAAGCGCAGGCATACCCGTCTTCATCGTTCCGGTCCACTACATCCGACCACCTCAAAGGAGGAGCGCAAACAGCAATCGCATCGTAACTCCTTCACATCTAAGCGAGGAATCAAAGTACAACTAATAGACTTCCTACAACATTCTCTGTTTTGGTGTACCATGGGACAGCAGCCGGACTAGGGAATTACCATTCCTCGCGAAATCTGCAGCTAACATCACAATGCAAACAGCTGCATTTGGAGTGGCATCGTGACCTGGAAGCCTGGACTGCAAATGAATGGCATCGCAGTGTGATGAGCAAGGAATTGCGGGCCCGTGACGCCGATCGTCGGCATGTGCGGTGGCGCCAGGTGAGAGGTCACGTTCTACTAATGTTTTGGAGAGGCACAGTGTACTATTCATGGCGTCGTGGTGACGGGAGCCATCGTGTATGATAAGTCATGGCTGAAGGAGATGGAGGGAACTCTGATGATACAATGGTACATCACGGACTTCCTGCACCCCATGTATTACCTCCCATGTGACAGTACGGTGGTGCAGGACAATGCTCGTCACAACACATGGCACGTGTCTCAATGAACTGTCTGGGTGATGTTGAGGTAATCGTGTGGAGACCAATATCCCCAAACCTGTCTCCAATAGATCGTCCGCCCCAGCAGTAGTAGCCAGCATATCAACGACCTGTTACAACAACTGTGCATCAGCATGCCTCAGGAGAGGATACAAAGGATTTTTGACACCCTTTCCAACCAAATGCATGCATCCTGACCAGAGAGGGTGTTTCGTCATACTGATAAGAAGATGTACACTGCCAAGTTCTTTGTAAGTATGAGTCGGTTTTGCTATCACTGAATTAACGGTAGCTACCCTCTCAAGTTTCGTATCTTCGCCCCCTTCTCGGTGCTTCACATGCCTCTGTTCGTGTACTAATCTCTCTCATCCTAATTTCGTGATTCTTACGTGAGATTTGTGATAACGTCTGCGGAACTGTCGCTCAGTCTTTCTCCAATACTTGTTCTCCAAATTTAGCCACCATGACTTTACTACAATAACATCACATGCTTATCTACTTTCGTTTTCTCTCGCTCTCTAAGTGTACCGCCCGCATTTGGTAACGTGTGAATGCCAACATTGTGATATGAAGTGGTGCCTTATCTGAAATAATAATGGGCCTGGTAGGTCTAAATTGCAAAGATGAAGAGGCAAATAAAGAAATGAATATAGATGTTGAACTTATTAGTAATCCGGTCGTTATCTATAACATATTCATTTATGTATTACTCTTTCTCATGGTCAAGCAATAAATACGACTTTTACATCAAACTTTAAGCTGAATGATAACAAATCTTTCGTACTTTTATCTTCAAAAGATAATACGGTTTTATTCCAGAACTGATGTTTAACATGTAAGTATGAGTTGTAATTTTTTCTTGTAAAGAAGGTGTGCATTTATATGCTGCAATCGAACTCCAAAGTGACATAAAAATAAGCAAGCAGTAAAACTCTTAGCGCGTAGAACGCGCTAGCTGCGACATAACTGGTTATGAATTTAACCAGTACAAAAATTATCCGCCCTTAGCTGCACGTGTATGGAGTGGAAGTACGGAAGGACGATTCTGTCAGCACGTAAAATATTTATGGCAGCATAACTCGGCTGAGACGCAATATTTATGTCTTCCTGCGCACAGAAAAGGGATTTCTACCAGCTATAAATCAGGCAGGAAGCAGTTTAAGAGCGCATTCACGACTGTCCGTCTTAAATTTGATTTTTAGTTGCACGCTGAATCCTGTCGGGAAGAGGGGAGCTATTTCAGGCCGGCAGGGCTCGAGAAGATACGGGACGGATATTGCTCCCTTCTGCTTATATACAGAGGAAACTGTGTTGCTCAGCACAATATAGAAAAATGACGTTTGATTCGTAGTGCTTCACTACAATGTTCGATAGACAGTGAACTCCAATTTTTATTAATGTAGGCAGAATTACAGACGTGACGGTACCAAAAAATTTTCTTTCTTTGGTGATATTATTTATGGATATATCGTTGGGCTTAGCGTTATTTCATTTTTCAGATCTGTCTCAAAACTGTAGGAACGTGAAGACGATTTTTTGGTTTTTTCATTTGCTCAAAGTCCATTGTGGACAAAAATGTATTGTATCACTGATCATGAATCGAAAGTACATTTAACTGCTACCTTTCCACGACTACAACACTGAACCGATTGTCATGAAATTTGGCATGGAGAAAGCTTGAACATAGGTTGCTTTAGAAAGGGAATAGAAAAATTTATTTATGGATTTGAAGAATATTACGCGAATTAGGACAAATATTTATTCTTTGACCTTTGAAATTTATCATATTTGTGAAAATGATTTTATTGGTTGATAAGTTCTACAGAGTAAGATTCACAGTAGTAAATACAATGCTGATACAATCCTCAACGTGTTAAATCCGTACTTCCTTACTAATATTATAAGGGCGTAAGTAACTCTACTCCATTAACACTACTAAACTGCTTAACCGATTTCATTGTACAAGGGACGTTCAATGAGTAAAGCAACACTTTTTTTTCTCGGCCAGTTCCGATTGAAAAAATGCAGAATTTCTTCTGGGACATCGTGGAATATTCTCGCTTCAGCCCCTGCAGTTTCACGAAGCTTGAATGAGCACGCCTAAAAATTTGGGCGATTCATTGTGTAACCAAATGTTTCAAATGGCTCTGAGCACTATGGGACTTAACATCTGAGCTCATCAGTCCCCTTGACTTAGAAATACTTAAACCTAACTAACCTAAGGACATCAAACACATCCATGCCCGAGACAGGATTCGAACCTGCGACCGTAGCAGCAGCGCGGTTCCGGACTGAAGCGCCTAGAAACGCTCGGCCACAACGGCCGGCATCGTGCAACCGAAATATCTTTTAGGATAGATGTTGTTGACCTCACTCTTTTTTGTTTAGAGTGAACTGCAACTCTCTTTGTACCGTAGTTCTTTGCAATTGTTTTTGATCTTCCGATGACTTTCGTAGCATCATCTGCGAACACTCTAGGGGGACTGCTCAGATTGCCTCCTAAATCGTTTACATATATTGGGAACAGCATAGGGCGTATAACACGTCCCTGAGAAAACCCAGATGTCAGTCATTACCTCCTGTGATTAAAGAGCCACGTTACCTTGTTCGGCTTGGATTGGATGTTGAAACATATGTAACTGTACCTCGCTTTTGCACGTTTAGGGTGCTTGAAGATATTCCTTCCAGTTTATTTCAGAAGTATGTTCTTTTTTAGCCACTGAATTCTGCTAGTTTCGTATGTTCAGAAATCAAGGAAAGAAAGGTCATTGAAAATTAAATTTTATGAATATATATCGAAAGAAAAATACGCATCACTTCTTTGTTGGTAATGCGATGCCGGTCGTGGAATTATGGTATGAATACGTCCACACGTTGTTTACTATTTAGTGAAGGCAATTCCATTTTTTATTTCACATTTGGCTTGTCGTAAGAAGTAAAATACATTATACAATTTTTAACAGATAAAAGAGTGTTTCTGGCGCAACTTTCCACGGTAATAGACATATTACGCATGATGTGTAACGCACAGATGATTACAGATAACTGAGGCGTATACCAAAACGTTTGGTGCGCAGTTGGAAGTATATCTCAGTTAACACTGTTTTCCAGATTGTTGTACAAGCTATATTATAAAATTAAGTTTTATGTCAACGTCCGGTTTCTACGGCAGTGAAAATTCTATTTAAAATATTGTATCTTTGTATCGTTTCAATAATCTAAGAACAAAG
Source organism: Schistocerca nitens (assembly GCF_023898315.1). Classification (NCBI taxonomy): domain Eukaryota; kingdom Metazoa; phylum Arthropoda; class Insecta; order Orthoptera; family Acrididae; genus Schistocerca; species Schistocerca nitens. Next base: position 132,414,838 of record NC_064614.1, on the reverse strand, counting down.
ATAGTAATGAAAGGTATTTCATACAGTCATGAAACGTGATGTAATACTAACATTTTACATCAAGATAATTTTTTCCGAGAAAGTTAATTGTGTTTTCGAAATAAAGTGATAGTGCTTTATCTAGTAAGCAATGAATTACTATGTGGCATTACAAAAATTAAATTTGCAAAATAATCAAGTGTATGTTACATTTGTTATAAATGATAAGGAAAAAATTGAAATAAACTTACATTTCTCAAAGATACAAATTCTTTTTTATATATGCTTGTCTAAAGCGAAATGTGTGGGATTACCAATTTTCATAATATTACATTGTCACATAGCAAGTTCTTAAAAAAAGTGTTCTTGTGTCAGAGACAAATTTGAAAAACAATACAATTTTCTAATTCCTTCAGTGTATAGTATAATTACGTGAAAGTCGTAAATTCCTTACTCTATGACCGAAATTTGAATAAACGCTATCGAAAAGGAGGTCGAATCGTATCTTTCACTTGACCCTGAGTCGTACCGTGAGGTTCGATTGATTCAGAAACCCCAAGATCTTGGTTTGGTATACACTCAGTTCAAAAACGGAATCGCAACGATCCTTCTGGGTACAGATGGGCCATATTTCTTGGTTAGAGTTGCCACTGTGTGCTAACTGTGAACGCAAAGTTTGAGCGGAGAGTGACGCTAGAGCTCCTTCAGACAGGTCTGTGTGTGTGTGTGTGTGTGTGTGTGTGTGTGTGTGTGTGTGCCATGCGGCGGGCGCGGTAATGCAAGAGCAGGAGTCGCCTGGTAATGGCGCTGCTTGCGAAGTTGGTCCTTAAGCGGCCTGCGCTGGCTATCAATCCCTCCCGCTGGCAGGTGAGCGGCAGGGGTGCCAACTTTACCCCGGGGTTCCGCTGCTGCAGGACGGAATTCTTCGCGTTACTGGAGACTCCAAGCGCCAGCGGGCTGCTCTTCTGGAACGACGACCGTGGGTAGCGGGTAGGTTATTGGCGCCCACGCTTCTCCATTAATCTCCTTCCGACCTATGCACTGAGAAGAAATTGCGTGTCATATTCCAGAATTTCTTAATGGAATTAGAACACCAACACTGCGCCTAATTACCACCATCATTTCTCATCCAGAGACAAGTTAAAACCCTCCGGGAGTCTTTACCCGACGTAATTCGTGGAAGTATGTTTTGCTTGTTCCTGGTATTCAAGATCACTCATCATCAGGATTCCCTAACAATATCAACATATCTTTCACTCAGCTGGTTACAGGTGGTGTGGCCGGCCGCTGTGGCCGAGCGGTTCTAGACGCTTCAGCCCGGGACCGCGCTGCTGCTAGGGTCGCAGGTTCGAAACCTGCCTATGGCATGGATGTTTGTGATGTCCTTAGGTTAGTTAGGTTTAAGTAGTTCTAAGTCAAGGGGACTGATGACCTCAGATGTTAAGTCCCATAGTGCTTACAGCCATTTGAACAGGTGGTATGCAAACAGACGCTAAACTGCCATGAAATGAAACTCCTGCTTGGATGTGAAGATGATTTCTATTTGAGTGCAGTCGCAGTAATTAGGTAGGACTAAAGTCGCCTGCATTCTCTATATACGGAAATACACTCATATGCAAAACTTATTGAAGAAGGCAACTTTCGCTTGATGTGTCATTGCCAAGTATTATAGCTCAATGAAACTTGAACCGTACGTAGAAAAAACAGCTGCAGCAGTGCGGTACAGAAGACAAATGGGCCGACCGGGGTGACAGGTTCGACCGCTACGGTCGCAGGTTCGAATCCTGCTTCGGGCATGGACGGTGTGATGTCCTTAGGTTAGTTAGGTTTAAGTAGTTCTAAGTTCTAGGGGACTGATGACCTTAGAAGTTAAGTCCCATAGTGCTCAGAGCCATTTGAACCATTTTTTTGAAGACAAATGAAATAATACGCAATTAGACGAACAGAAATTACACTTAATCATCTTGGAACAAATACCACTAGCACTGACAAATATAGCCAATGTGGTATATACCAACTAGCTTGCAACTGCTGCCAATCTGTATATGTGGGTCAAACATGCAGGAATTTCAGAACCAGGTACACAGAACATCTCAGAGCCCTGAAAAGCAATAGCTCACACTCTACATTAGCAGACCACATGATAGCACAGAATCACCACCTAACAAAGATTCTTAAAACTAGTAACAGCTTATACCAAAAATTAACTGTAGAAGAAAACTGTCACATCCAAAAATCAATAGCCCACGAAAAGAAAGTACTAAATGAATACATATCACTATGCAATAAAACTCTCTTTGCTAGAGTTGAAGAACTGTACCCACACCAAAACTTCACACAATCAGCCAGCAGAATTAAATTTCCCTCTCCCTTCTCTCCCTCCTCCCCCCCCTCCTCCCACCCAGCCCTGAACACACAAACAACCCCCCGCCTCCCCCCCTCCCACAAAGACAAACAAACCAAACACCATGAACGTCGATAACACTTCAGATCTGTGCCTGTCACCCAGACAAACCTGCCACTGAACAAATGAACGGCACACAGCCACAACAACACGTAATGAAGGCGACAAAAAATCGCAGAAATTGTCTGTGAAACGACTAAAGTGATAGAAATCAGCGTGTTACCACATCACAAACAATGGAGACAAACACCACAACATCAAGCTGTATACAACACGCGAAATTACGCGATACTTACTCATTTTCGTTCGGAAATGCGGAATAAACAAAAATAAAAGTTACGTTTCGCTGTTTGCAGAAGACAAATTGTAGATTGAGTAGCAAACTTACAGCTACCTACATAAACATTCAATAATTTCACGTAAGATATGTATTTAAAATAGTGAATACATTCATCCTTCTTCCAATTAAACTATTAAACCAGAACTTTAGACATATTGCTATAAACTAAGTACAGTGCATCAACCCAGTAATAGACATCTCAACTGAGAATTGTAAACAAACCACGTATAATTTTTGACAACAGTCACTTAATTTACAGATGTAAATATTTTGTATCAAATGCTTCTCTAAACGTTAATAGGTAAGAACAATTTTAGAGAAAGGAAATAAAGAAACCAAGTGAAGATAGCAGAAAAAGTGCTGAACCATGTCAGGGTAAAACAACACTCCAAAGGTATCTTACACGAGGCGGAATTTCTCATAGAAGAAATTACACTTTTATTCGAAGACAATAATTACACTGAAATCACCACGCATCACCTGTACACTGCAAAAAGCGGTTCATTGCTGTTAATAGGGTGTGTGACTACTACAGACGGCCGTGAATGCTGTGCAAAGTGCTCTCATACTGCCCACAAGATTGATGAGGGGTTCTTTTGGTAGGGCATACTGCTTCTCCACCAGCGCTGTTGACAAATGCTAGTGAATGCTGATGTGCTGCAACATGTCTTCCCAGTGCATCCAACAGGTAGCCGATGGGATACAAGTCGGGGAAACTGGCAGGCCAATCCATTCGACGAATATTCTCTCGCTCCAACAGCTGCGCCATCTTCATTGTTCGATGCTGCCGCACATTTTAATCCACAAAAATGAATCCAAGGGTGAATCACCCATGATCAAACGCACATGGGAAAGGAGTACGGTGTCACAATAACATTGACCAGTGAATGTATCGCGTTCAAACATTGAGAGGCCAGTACGCCCATGCAGCACTATGCCCTCTCACACCAAAACACCATAACACCACCAAAAAAATCGTGTGCGGCAATATTGGAAGTTCTGTCATATGGCTGGAGGAGGGAACTTTTAAAGCACTACATAGTGCCGCAAACGACGAACGCGCCTTGTGTGCTGTACCATGGGCGCTGGCCTGTGGATGAACCTTGTATTCCTCCACCTAGCACCGAAAACTGGCGACCCTTTTTACAGCACTAAGACATCCAAAGCAGTTTTTTTTGTACTTATTTCTGACATTAGTTCAAATGGCACTAAACACTATGATACTTAAAAATCACCGAGCGCGGTGGCGCAGTGGTTAGACACTGGACTCGCATTCGGGAAGACGACGGTTCAATCCCGCGTCCGGCCACCCTGATTGAGGTTTTCCGTGATTTCCCTAAATCACTCCAGGCAAATGCCGGGATGGTTCCTCTGAAAGGGCACGGCCGACTTCCTTCCCAATCCTTCCCTAATCCGATGAGACCGATGACCACGCTGTCTGGTCTCCTTCCCCAAACCAACCAACCAACCAACTTAAAAATCTGAGGTCATCAGTCCCCTAGATTTAGAACTACTTAAACCTAACTAACGGAAGGACATCACACACATCCATGCCCTGAGACAGTAGCAGCACCGCGGTTCCGGACTGAAGTGCCTAGAATCGCTCGGCCACAGCGTCCGGCCCGACATTAGTCTTAAAGTGAATATCTGCACCATCTATGTCGTCTTAATGGGACGAAAGTACGAGAATTGTTCAATAAGTAATGCCCTACATTTTTTTTAAAAGCCATTCATACACCTAGACAAACGTCCTTGTTGGTGCTTCACATCCGATGTTTATTCTGTGCACCTGTGAAGTTTCTAACCGTTCTGGCAGATATTAGAGCCGTAGTACAGCGTCAAAATGGCGTCTACATACGACCCACATTACAAGCAGCGCGCAGAAAAAGAAACCGTGGTGAATGTCCATAAACGTTTGTGTGCAGTGTATGGCGATGCTGCAGTTGATAGCAGTACAGTTGGGCGATGGGTGAAGAAATTTACAGCCTCAGGAAATGCAGAAATAGAGCTCCATGATCAGCCACGCTCGGGACGACCTGTCACAGCCACTGCTCCAGACACGCTGAATCTTGCGTATGCCATTACTCGTGCCGACCGGAGCACCACAACTCGACAATTGGCTCTACAGTTGTCGGTCAGCATTGGAAATGCGTCTGCAATGGTCGAGACTCTCGGATATTCCACGAATGCCCACAAGATTCAAAGAAAGGCCATTTCATCTGAATTGTTGGAGCGTTTTGAGACCGACGGAGAGGCCTTTCTGTCACGGATCGTTACGGGGGACGAAAGTTGGGTACACCACTTTGCGCCGGAAACAAAAAGACAGCCCATGTGAATGGATCATCCTCATGCACCACAAAAGAAGAAATTCAAGACAACCCCCTCTGCCGGAAAAGTCACGGCGAAATTCTTCTGGGATTGTGATGGCGTCATTCTCGTGGATGTGATTCCAAGAGGGTGAACCATCAATTCAGAGGCATACGTGAAGGCTCTGAATAAACTCAAGAACCTTTTCCGACGTGTTCGATTGGACAAGAATCCAGCAGAAATCTTGCTCCAACACGATAATGCACGCCAACACACAAGTCTGAGAACCCGGAACACATCGCCAAATTGGGTTGGACATCATTGTCTTCTCCACCATACAGCCCAGACCTGGCACCCTCGGACTTCCATCTCTTTGGGCCGCTTAAGGTTTCTCTACGGGGAACCACACTTTGAAGATGACGAGAGTGTCAGTCATGCAGTGAAAATATGGCTACGCCTACAGGACAAGAGCTTTTACCGTTAGGAAATACATGCCCTTCCACAACGTTGGCGTACGGCCATAGGACGTTTTGGAGACTACGTAGAAAAATATACAACGCAGAGAAGACGTGTTGATGTATATTGTCACCAAAATCTAACTCTTAACAATAAATATGTTCTGAGAAAAAAAAATGGGGCATTACTTATTCAACGACCCTCGTAAGAGTTGGGGAAATTTTAATGAGGCCCTTTACAATTATTACAAGTAATGTACGTTGAATACCGTCTTTTGCGAACGTAATAAACGTTTTATTTAGAACATATGCGTATCGATTTATTTCAGAGTATCTTCAGTGGTCAGATTTTTTTGCTTGCTACTCATTTCCTAAAGTGCTTGCCTTTTATAACATTAGGTCTAACCAAATACGTTTTCATGATATTTTGATGCTCTTACACCTCACGTAGAAATATAAGGTGGGAACGAAAAGTTTCCGGTCGTAAGCCGTACATTTGGTTCATAACAAGAGCCATAAAAGTTTCAATATTTCCCCTTAAAAATTCATAATTTAGCTCTTGAGCAATAATATTCACTTCTGTCAATTGTATAACGACGGCTGCTGGCACGAGAAACGGTATGCCAATCAGGCAAAATCACCCACCGACAAACCAGGTTGAAGATACCCTTTTGGTAAAATACCGTGTCCTGCTGCCTGAAGAAGTCTCTAACTTCTTGATGCTTATCCTCGTTCAGCAAGAGTCGTCGACTATTTAGGGCCTTTTATTAAGGGACTAATGGCCGTATAGCCGCATGAGGAGAGATCAACACTAAAGGGCGGGTGTTCGAGTGTCTCCCGCTTCAGTTGCTGTAATTTCTGCGTTACGGCATTTGCGATATGGGGACGTACGTTATCATGAGGCAGCAGCATCCCTTGTCGCACACCATTCCACACCGCTGCTTATCGACAGACATGCTGCCCCATGCACATTCTTCATTTTCCGATGGATGTCTATCGGTGTTTGTCCCCCGGCGGCCAAGGAAAAATAGTAACACGTTAGTCCTGTTTGGACTGATTTGGTAATAACGTCGCCATAGTTCACGTTTCCGCATTTACCACATACACGTCTGAAACACGTGAATACCACACTAATCCTTTGCCTATATATCCTTTGTCTGTAAACACCTTTGTCTGTGTTTATAGACCCGCATCTGTGTCACGCTACGTTGCGTGCACGATGCAACGGTACCCTTAAACGGAGAATTTTTATCGCCCCTTATAAGAAATAGCTATCGAGGTTTAAGTGCAACAAAACAACTTGAAAGCTAAAATATATCCAGTGTGAGTCAAGTGCAATGTTCTGAAAATCGAACACTTACACTATGTGATCAAAAGTATCCGGACACCTGGCTGAAAATGACTTACAAGTTCATGGCGCCCTCCATCGGTAATGCTGGAATTCAATATGGTGTTGGCCACCCTTAACCTTGATGACAGCTTCCACTTTCGCAGGCATACGTTTAATCGTGTTCTGGAAGGTATCTCGGGGAATGACAGCCCATTCTTCACAGAGTGCTGCACTGAGGAGAGGTATCGATGTCGGTCGGTGAGGCCTGGCACGAAGTCGTCGTTCCAAAACGTCCCAAATGTGTTCTATAGTACTCAGATCAGGACTCTGTACAGACCAGTCCATTAAAGGGGTGTTATTGTCGTGTAACCACTCCGGCACATGCCGTGCATTATAAACAGCTGCTCAATCGTGTTGAAAGGTGCAATCGCCACCCTCGAATTGCTCTTCAACAGTGAGAAGCAAGACGGTGCTTAAAACATCATAGGGCTGTGCTGTGATAGTGCCACGCAAAGCAACAAACCCACACCATAACATCATTGCCTCTGAGTTTTCCTGTTGGCATAACACACGCTGGCAGATGAGGTTCATCGGGAATCCGCCATACCCACACCCTGCCATCGAATCGCCACATTATGTACCGTGATTCGTCACTCCACACAACATTTTTCCATTGTTCAATCGAACATTGTGTACGCTCCTTACACCAAGCGAGGCGTCGTTTGGCATTTACTGGCATGATGTTTGGCTTATGAGCAGCCGCTCGACCACGAAATCAAAGTTTTCTCACCTTCCGCCTGTCATAGTACTTGCAATGGATCCTGATGCAGTTTGGAATTCCTATGTGATGGTCTGGATAGGTGTCTGCCAATTGCTCATTACGACCTTCTTCAACTGTCGGCGGCCTGTGTCAAACGAGGTCGGCCTGTACGCTTTTGTGCTGACATGGTGTCAGTTCCTTCCAGAACTACTTCAGACATTACTCGTGTCCACCCCACGTCGTGGTGCAGCACTTCTGCGTGCTCGCGGGGGCCTACACGATATTAAGCAGGTGTACAAGTTTCTTTGGCTCTTCAGTGTTTTTTGACCTGTTATTTTATGTTTCTGTGTGTTTTACGTTACGACTTTTTAAGGGGAGAAGAGCAGCTGCTATGTCCCGTTTTGGAAACGTTGTGCAACAAATGTTACATGCATTCTATGAGACCCAGTTGAGTTTCCTCTGTAAAGTGATTTTACTTAATTTTCTATCCTACAGTCCCGTGTTAAGATCGGAGACCAACTTAAAACTATTCCAGTGGAGTCGTGTAAGCGCCAGCATAGAATCTCACGCTTTCCCATCTCTCTCATCGTAGCCAACGAAGCAAACGCAGAATTGCAACTCCACACGCACTATTCGAGTGCAAGTGTAACCTACCAATTCGGGAAAACTGATTCTCGGAGCTGCATTATATTTTCATACTACGTAGATCCCATCTACGCATGTCGCTAACAGGAGATTGTGATCGTCCCTGGGGTGGAGTTGCGCGCTTTTCGCCGCTGCAATCCGACCTCCACCGCCCCCAGTAGCCGGGGGCGGCGTTTAATTAAGGCTGGCTCGTCGTATCTCAGCGCTCCCCTCTCCTCTCCTCCCCTCCCTTCTCCGCTTGCTCTTCCCCGGTGCCTTTTGGTGTGATAAGCCCGGCTGCTAGCCGGCGAGGATTGGTACCCCGTCTCTTGGCACACTTGGTCCGTATCGTAGATCCACCATATATCTGCCTCAATTTATTCTGATTGATGCAGGCGTTGCCAAAAGCAGTTTTTCGCAAGTGCTGTCTTTGATATTTTTTACGGGAACCTAACACGTCTTCAACTATTTTCTGTGACCGAGATCCATTACATAGACGAGCCAATGTTATATACTACTCTTGTAGACTGCCGGGGGGAGGTATAAATTAGCATATAAAACGTACCATAGCTAAGACTGTGGTGATTTTTAGTGCCGCATAGATCAAGAATAAAAGTACGATACAGGGACCCTCAACATAAGAAATAGTTACTGCATGATAGTAAATGTAATGAAACTAGTAAGTGTCTCACGTTTCACTACTTGTACTTGTAAATTCAAAATCATTCTTACTTCACATTTCATACAGTTTTAATAACATGACTCATACGAGTTTCATTAGTTTCGAAATGTACTGATTATTTTTCATATTTTGGATACATTTCAGAATTTATTTACTAAATGTTGTGTTAATTTGAAGAAATTGTTAATTATAAACTTTCAAAATAACTTAAAGAAAAGATAGCATAAGTAACGCAATTTTTACACGGAATTTTGTCCTTCTTAGTGAGGAGGTGGAAATGAGGTATAGTTGTTGCAGTGTACTGTAATCATGGGCAGTCCCGATTTCACTTTATACTTGGGAACTAATTCAGATGTCTCTGCATGATGCAAATTGTGAATGTTACTACGCACTAACTGACTGTTTTCCTTATGTCATTGTCATCATTATCTTCATCATCATCAACATCACTATCACCATAGTTCTCCAATTCCAGTTTCCCAGGTGTGGTGTACAAGCGCTCAACATCTCGTTCTGTCTTCACAGACCTTCTGTTCCAAGACAGCTTCCCATTTGTGTCCTTTCTCCTCTACATCTGACCTATCAGTCTTCATACAGCCTTTTCTTGCTGTTCCCCATGGTCTTCTTCCTACGAGACTCAGGTTCAAATACATTTGGCAAGTCTTTGACTGCTCATTCTCGTTGTGTGCCCATACCACTGAAGCCTGCGTTTCTTTACGACACTGGTAACAGGGACCTCAATACCAGCTACTTTTCTGTTCACCTCAATCCTGATTTTGTCCTTTCTAGTTGTTTGATTCATAGTTCTAATGGATCTCATTTCTGTTACATGAATTCTGCTGAGGTCTTTGTTTAGTAGGGTACATGTTTCTAAACCATATGTTAGGACTGGTACAAAATAGGTTTGGTACATGGTCGCTTTTGCTTTTCGTGGCATTTTATCATCCCAGAGAAGATTTCTAATTTCACTGTTGTTCCTTGCCTGTTGATGGTCATCTCTAAGGTCCTTGTTTTGCTTATATTTAGTCCGAAATTTTTGAACGTGGTAATCCTGTCTTTAAGTTTCCTCTGTGCTTCAGCTTCTGTCTCTCCCCATACTATCAAAACATCACTGTCTATTTTCTTCATAGATTTTATGATTTTTGTCCACTACCATTACAAACAGGAGTAGTGATAGGGCACTTCCTTGTTGGACATCTCTCTTTTTCCAAACCATTCTGATCGTCAGTTGTCTATCTGAACACAGCTGTAAGACTTTTGATATAGCGTCTTGACTTTATCGATTAGTTACTTTGGCACCTTTAGTTCTTCCAAATATTCCCATATATTTTTTCGAAGAACATTGTCATACGCTTTTTCAATGTCTAGAAATACAATCACAAGATTTTTTTCATATTCCCAGTACTTTTCTGTCAAAATTCTTACTGCAAAAATAAATCCGTAGTACCTCGACGAACTTTCCTGAATCGATGTTGTTTTTCCTCAAGTGAACGTTCTGCTACACTATGTGATCAAAAGTATCCGGACACCTGGCTGAAAATGACTTACAAGTTCGTGGCGCCCTCCATGGTAATGCTGGAATTCGATATGGTGTTGGCCCCCCTTAGTCTTGATGACAGTTTCAACTCTCTCAGGCATACATTAAATCATGTACCGGAAGGTTTCTTGGTGAATGGCAGCTAATTCTCCACGGAGTGTTGCACTGAGGAGAGGTATCGATGGCGGTCAGTGAGGCCTGGCACGAAATTGGCGTTCGAAATCATCTCAAAGGTGTTCTATAGGATTCAGGACTCTGTGCAGGTCAGTCCATTACAGGGATGTTATTGTCGTGCAACCACTCCGTCACAGGCCATGCATTATCGTGTTGAAAGATGCAGTCGCCATCCCCGAATTGCTCTTCAACAGTGGGAAGCAAGAAGTGCTTAAAACATCAATGTAGGAATATGCTGTGATAGTGCCACGCAAACCAACAAGGGGTGCAAGCCCCCTCCATGAAAAACACGACCATACCGTAACAGTACCGCCTCCGAATTTTACTGTTGACACTACACATGCTGGCAGATGACGTTCACCTGGCATTCGCCATCCCCACACCCTGCCATCGGATCGCCACATTGTGTATCATGATTCGTCACTCCACACAACGTTAAATCTATGTTCAACGTTAGCAAATTTCTCTTGTTTGGAATTGATTTTATTACCATTGCCAGTCTACATTTTGTATCTTCCCTGCGTCGGCCGTCATCAGTTAATTTGCAACAGAAATAGCAAGATTCATCTACTATTTAAGTGTCTCATTTCATAATCAGATTCCCCTAGCATCACCTGATTTAATTCGACTACATTTCAATTAACCTTTTTTTGCTTTTGTTTATGAAAATGAAATGATGATATGGCATTTATTGGCCGGGATATCCCATTCGGGCTTCGGCCGCCGTGTTGCAAGTCTTTTTAGTTGACGCCACTTCGGCGTCTAGCGTGTCAATGATGATGAAAGACACACGACACCCAGTCCCCTTCCGGGAATCGAACCCGGGCCCCCGTGCCTGGAAGGCGATAACGCTACCACTGCGCTATGGAGGCGGACGATTTTGGTGATATTCATCTTATATGCCCCTTTAAAGATTCTGTCCATTCCGTTCAACTGCTCTTCCAAATCCTTCGCTGACTCTGACACAATTAAAATGTCATCGGCAAGCTCTCTGAAGTTCAATTCCTATTCCAAATTTTTGGTTGTTTTGTGGGATTAAAGGGACCAGACTGCAACGGTCATCGGTCCTTTGTTCCAAACCTTAAAAACTACCACACAGAGTAAAAAAAACGGATAATAGAGACAACAGACAACACAGGACAAGAAAAACTCAGACAAAGAACAGACATAACAAATTAAAAGCAAACGGAGTGTGGCAGTGGTTGCCCGACCATAGAATAAAAAAGGAAAAGCCAACCACCGAGAACACATTAAAAACTCAGTTTAAAACCGTAGGCCAAAGGCCAGAATCAACACAAAACAATAAAGTAAAACATACTCAAATTAAATGATAAAAACCCCCTGCCCGAATAAAACGTAAAACTAAGCCAGCCATAGCAGGGTCATCAGTTAAAAGGGCAGGGAGCGTATCAGGCAGCGCAAATGTCTGCCTGACCACAGCTAAAAGGGGGCACGCCAACAAAATGTGGGCCACTGTCAAAGCCGCCCCGCAGCGACACAGAGGAGGGTCCTCCCGACGCAGTAGGTAACTGTGTGTCAGCCAAGAGTGGCCAATGCGGAGCCGACAAAGAACGACTGAGTCCCTGCGGTTGGCTCGCATGGATGACCGCCACACAGTCGTCGTCTCCTTAATGGCACGGAGTTTATTGGGCGTGATCCGATCGCGCCATTCAGCGTCCCAGAGCGCAAAAACTTTTCGGCGGAGGACTGCTCGCAAATCAGTCTCTGGGAGGCCAATGTCCATAGATGGTTTACTGATGGCCTCTTTCGCCAGGTGGTCAACATATTCATTGCCCGGGATACCGACATGACCGGGGGTCCACACAGAGACCACAGAGCGGCCGCAACGGGCAAGAGTATGCAGGGACTCCTGGATAGCCATCACCAGACGAGAACGAGGGAAACACTGGTCGAGAGCTCGTAAGCCGCTCAGGGAATCGCTACAGATCACGAAGGACTCATCTGAGCAGGAACGGATATACTCTAGGGCACGAAAGATGGCGACCAGCTCAGCAGTGTAAACGCTGCAGCCAGCCGGCAATGAACGTTGTTCGGAATGGTCCCCTAGAGGAAGCGCATAACCGGCACGACCAGCAACCATCGAGCCGTCATTGTACGCAATGCCAGAGCCCTGATACATTGCAAGGAGGGAAAGAAAGCGGTAGCGGAAGGCCTCCAGAGGGACTGAGTCCTTCGGGCCCTGTGCCAATTCCAGGTGAAGGCGAGGGCGAGGCACACACCATGGGGGTGTACGCAGAGGTGCCCTGAAAGGAGGCGGAAGAAGTAAGGCCCCAAGCCCGGAGATAAGCTCTCAGACGCGGACCACGATCGTACTGCCAGCCCTGGGTCGACGTTCTGGAAGATTGACGTGCGACTCTGGGAATAGTAGCCCATAGTTAGGATGCCCGGGCAAGCTGAAAACATGGGCAGCATAAGCGGCCAGCAAACGTTGGCGCTGTAACCGCAGTGGAGGGACACCTGCCTCCACTAGTATGCTGTCCACAGGCCTGGTACGGAAAGCACCAGTGGCAAGGCGTATCCCGCTGTGAAGGATTGGGTCCAGCACCTGCAACGCAGATGGGGATGCTGAGCCATAAGCCAGGCTCCCATAATCCAGACGGGACTGGATTAACGCCTGGTAGAGCCGTAACAGGGTAGATCGGTCGGCGCCCCAGCGGGTGTGGCTCAAGCATCTCAGAGCATTTAGATGCCGCCAACACGCCTGTTTAAGCTGCCGAATATGAGGCAGCCAAGTCAGCTGGGCATCAAAAACTACACCCAAAAACCTGTGGGTCTCCACCACAGCAAGGAGTTCGTCGGCAAGATAAAGCCGCGGCTCAGGATGGACCGTTCGGCGCCGGCAGAAATGCATAACGCGGGTCTTGGCAGCCGAAAACTGAAAACCATGCGCTACAGCCCAAGACTGCGCCTTGTGGATAGCGCCCTGTAGCTGACGTTCAACAGCTGCAATGCCAGTAGAGCTGCAGTAAAGGCAGAAGTCGTCAGCATACAGGGAAGCGGAGACAGAATTTCCCACCGCTGCAGCGAGCCCGTTTATTGCGATTAAAAACAGGCAGACACTGAGGACAGATCCCTGTGGTACCCCGTTCTCCTGGACTCGGGAGGAACTATGAGAGGCCGCGACTTGCACGCGGAAGGTACGATACGACAGAAAATTTCGGATAAAGAGCGGCAGAGGGCCCCGAAGACCCCATCCATGAAGCGTAGAAAGTATGTGATGACGCCATGTCGTATCGTACGCCTTCCGCATGTCGAAAAAGATAGCGACCAGGTGCTGACGGCGGGCAAAGGCAGTACGGATGGCCGACTCCAGCCTTTACGGAATCCACCCTGAGACGGAGCCAGAAGGCCCCGAGACTCCAGTACCCAATTCAAGCGCCGGCTCACCATCCGTTCTAGAAGCTTGCAAAGAACGTTGGTGAGACTAATGCGGCGGTAGCTGTCCACCTCCAAAGGGCTCTTGCCCAGTTTCAAAACGTGGATGACAATGCTTTCCCGCCATTGCGACGGAAACTCACCCTCGACCCAGAGACGGTTGTAAAGGTCGAGGAGGCGTCACTTGCAGTCCACTGAAAGGTGTTTCAGCATCTGACAGTGAATGCGATCTGGCCCAGGAGCGGTATCAGGGCAAGCGGCAAGGGCGCTGTGAAATTCCCACTCACTGAATGGAGCATTGTAGGATTCAGAATGGTGGGTGCGAAAAGAAAGGCTCCGACGTTCCATCCGCTCTTTAATGGAGCGGAAGGCCAGTCGGTAATTGGAAGAAGCGGAGGCGCAAAATGCTCTTCCAAGCTGTTGGCAATTTCGTCGGAGTCTTTACAAACTGCTCCATTCAGTGAGAGCGCAGGGACGCTGACAGGGGTCCGATAGCCATAGAGGCGTCGGATCTTGGCCCAGACCTGCGATGGAGAGACATGGAGTCCAATGGTGGACACATACCGCTCCCAGCACTCCTGCTTGCTTTGGCGGATAAGGCGGCGGGCCCGCGCACGCAGCCATTTGAAGGTGATGAGGTGTTCAATGCGGAATGTCGCTTGTGACGCTGTAGCGCCCGCCGGCGATCTTTAATCGCCTCAGCGATCTCAGGCGACCACCAAGGCACAGTCCGCCATCGAGGGGACCCAGAAGAACTGGGAATGGCAGATTCTGCGGTAGTAACGATGCTGGTGGTGACTGAGTGAACCACCGCATCAATGTCGTCACTAGAGAGAGGCTCAATAGCGGCAATGGAGGAGAACAAGTCCCAGTCAGCCGTATTCATAGCCCATCTGCTGGGGCGCCCAGAAGAGTGACGCCGTGGCAGTGACAGAAAGATTGGAAAATGGTCACTACCACACAGGTCGTCATGCACACTCCACTGGACAGACGGTGAGAGGCTAGGGCTACAGATCGATAGGTCAATGGCAGAGTATGTGCCATGCGCCACACTGAAGTGTGTGGAGGCACCATCATTTAAAATCGAGAGATCGAGCTGCGCCAATAAATGCTCAACGGTGGCGCCTCGACCTGTTGCCACTGACCCACCCCACAGAGGGTTATGGGCGTTAAAGTCGCCCAGTAACAAGAAAGGTGGCGGCAATTTGGCTATCAGCGCAGCCAGGACATGCTGCGCGACATCACCATCCGGTGGAAGGTAAAGACTGGAGACAGTAACAGCCTGTGGCGTCCACACCCGAACAGCGACAGCCTCTAAAGCTGTATGTAGAGGGACAGACTCGCTGTGAAGAAAGTTAAGGACATATGTGCAGACGCCACCAGACACCCTTTCATAAGCTGTCCGGTTCTTATAATAACCCCGATAGCCACGGAGGGCGGGGGTTCGCATTGCTGGAAACCAAGTTTCCTGAGAAGTGCAATGCAGAAGAAAGGGTGAAGGCTGATAAGTTGGCGGAGCTCAGCTAGATGGTGGAAGAAACCGCTGCAGTTCCACTGGAGGATGGTATTGTCCATGTCTGAGAAAGGTGTGACGGGACTGGGAAGGCAGATTACGCCGCTGGGTCACCTGCTGCCTCCGAATGAGCACCTGTGCTAGTGCTTTCAATGGCGTCTGAGGGACCGGCGAGATCGAGGTCCTCAGCGGACGCCAGAATCTCCACCTCGGCCTCAGACGCAGTGCTTGTAGGAAGCGGTGGGCTGGGTGCCACCGCAATGTCGTTAGCCTTGGGGACTTTCTTCTTCTTCTGTTTCTCTCGCTGTGCCTTCGGTGGTTCAGGCTTGGAGGGCTTCACTGGGTCAGTCTCAGGGACGGACGACCACCGTGAGGCCCTACGACCAGGGACTGGTGGTTGTTTCAGCCACTTGCGGGTGTCCGCTTTTCCACTGGTCGGAACTTGCGAAGGTAGGTCCCCAAGGTGCCCCTTCCTGGCGAGAGTAGCCGAAGAAGTCTTACTCTTCTCCGGCTGGGAAGGGGGAACTGATGTCCCCTATGGTTGGAGGGGGTGTTGCTCCTGAAGAAGATGAAGCAGGAGCAACAGGGAGTGAATTGCCCCCCCCCCCCCACAACCAAGGGGGCCGGTGGATTCTGACAGATCTTAGAGCCAACGATAAGTGACGATGGGAGAACCGTTGTTGCAGCAGCGGCGTAGGTCGACGTCATTGCCACAGGATGGAGCCGCTCATACTTCCGTTTAGCCTCGGTGTAGGTCAGATATTCCATTATCTTTCGTTCCTTCTGGAATATCCTACAGTCCGGCGAGCAGGGGGAATGGTGTTCTCCGCAGTTAACACAGATGGGAGGCGGAGCACATGGAGTATTGGGATGCAAAGGACGTCCACAATCTCAACATGTGATGCCGGAAGTACAGCGAGATGACATGTGCCCAAACTTCCAGCATTTAAAACACGGCATCGGAGGAGGGATATATGGCTTCACATCACAGCGGTAAACCATCACCTTGACCTTTTCGGGTAAAACATCACCTTCGAAGGCCAAGATGAAGGCACCGGTGGCTACCTGATTATCCCTTGGACCCCGATGGACGCGCCGGACGAAGTGAACACCTTGTCGTTCTAGATTGGCGCGTAGTTCATCGTCGGACTGCAGAAGAAGATCCCTGTGGAATATAATACCCTGGACCATGTTTAAACTCTTATGGGGAGTGATGGTGACGGAAACATCCCCAAACCTGTCGCAAGTGAGCAACTTCCGTGACTGGGCAGAGGATGCTGCTTTGATGAGAACTGACCCAGAGCGCATTTTGGACAAGCTCTTCACCTCCCCGAACTTGTCCTCTAAATGCTCCACAAAAAACTGGGGCTTGGTCGACATAATTGATTCCCCATCTACTCGCATACACACGAGGTACTGGGGTGAATAATCTCCACTGCCTTCTTTGGACAAACGTTCCTCCCATGCCCGCATCTCCTGGTCGTGCGGTAGCGATCTCGCTTCCCACGCCCGGGTTCCCGGGTTCGATTCCCGGCGGGGTCAGGGATTTTCTCTGCCTCGTGAGATGTCCTTAGGTTACTTAGGTTTAAGTAGTTCTAATTTCTAGGAGACTGATGACCATAGATGTTAAGTCCCATAGTGCTCAGAGCCATTTGAACCATTTTTTTTCGTTCCTCCCATGGAGTGGCCAGGGAGGGAAATGATCTCTGATCAAATTTCTTTCCATTGAGGTTAGACCTCGATCACTTAGAGACTGCTGGTGGAGGCCCACCAGCGAGAGATGATGTACCATGCTTCATTGCGGGTCATTCGCCATGATGCCACCCACTCCGACCAGGGGCTCTCCCCACGGGCGCCACCCAGCCGCAGCAAAGACCACGTGGCAGGATGGCCTTTGCCGGGAGTCCCGATGCCCCAAAGGGATAGGCATCTACTCCTCGGCATACGTGGGAAGGTAACAGCTCAGGCATCAGCAGTGCGATCCGTGTGTAGTCAGGGGGCTACCACCAAGAGGGTACATGACGACCCCACCACAACGGACTGGCTACCGTGCTGGATCTCGGGTGTCGAAATATGCATGTACATTAAACTTCCTGGCAGATTAAAACTGTGTGCCCGACCGAGACTCGAGCTCGAGTCTCGAGTCTCGGTCGGGCACACAGTTTTAATCTGCCACGATGTTTCATATCAGCGCACACTCCGCTGCAGAGTGAAAATCTCATTCTGGATCCACGTACATTACGAGGGCAAAGATAGAAGTGCACAATGGAGGGAAGGGATGCTATCCGGAACACACTGCAGCGGATGTGGCCGGAAGCTCGATGTAAGTCCAACTCCATGAAAATATCAGGTGTGCCAGATCTTAGGGCAAGATGGATTTAAGATGCACCACGTAAGGTGTCCTTCCCCAAGTGGTACGCACTAACGGAAAAATTTGGAAATAGAGTGGTCAAACCCCTCAGGGGACCATCATATTAAAGGCCGAAACAGTTGAGACTCCTTTTAGTCGCCTCTTACGACAGGCAGGAATACCGCGGGCCTATTCTTACCCCCGAACCCGCAGGGGGGTCCAAAGTTTTCTTGTTCAGTGTACGTGTTGAATAAGATCGGGGGTAGGCTGGAACTCTGCCTCCTCCTCAACCACTGCTTCCCATTCGTTCCTCTCAACTCCGGATTTTGAACAAGTAGTAAATAGCCCTTCCCTTCCTGTATTTTACTGGTGCTACCTTCAAAATTTCAAAAAGAATATTCCAGTCAACATTGTCAAAAGCTTTCGGACAGTAAAAAAATGATATAAATGTGGGTTGGCCTTTCCTTAAACTATCTTCTAAGCGAAGTCTTAGGCTCAGTCACTATTGCCTCGTGTGTATCTACATTTCTCCGGAATTCAAAATAATCTTCCACGAGGTCGGCGACTACCATTTTTCCATCTGTATCTAAGGTATTCGTTTAGTATTTTGCAAACGTGACTTATTAAACTGATATTTCGTCATTTCAGAATTATGGAGAACAGCAATCAGTCGTCCTTTCCTTTCAGGGTTTATTAAAGCAAATCTAAACTTCGGCTAGTAAATAGTCATTATCAATACAGTATTTCAAAGTTTCAATACATGCCCTAGTACTTCAATCCCCTGTTGTTCGGGTCCTGTGACAGTTCATTCACGACAGCTTTAATAACGCCGAAAGGAAAGCACGGCCGATTGCTGTTATCCATCATTTTGAAAGTCATATCACAGTCGTTGGGTGCATTCCACATTCCTAATGGACGGTAACTTGATGATAGAACGGTAATTTTCACACCTGTAAATAAATGATTTCTTTGAAATTGGAATTAGTACGTTCTTATTGAAGCCTTAGGGTATTTCGCGTGTCTCACACATCGTGCTCACCAGATGGAAGAATTTTGTCATGTCTGGCTCTCCCAAGGCTGTCAGTGGTTCTGACAGAGTATCGTCTACACCCGGTGCACTGATTCGACTTAGAGCTTCCAGAGCTTTGTCAAACTCTTCTCGCAGTATCGTATCTCCCATCTGAACTTCATCTACGTCCACTTCCCATTCTATAATATTGCTTTCACGTTCATCTCCCTTGTACAGGGAATCTATATACTCCTCCCACCTTTCAGTTTTTCCTTCTTTGCTTAGGATTCGTTTGCCATCTGAGCTCTTGATGAAATGACTTAAAGATACTAATGAAGTAAATTTTGGCCCTCAAGGAACACACAGGGTCAAGATCGTTACAACAATGCTCTCTCGGGACTAACATGGAAGAACCGCCATGCCAATAGGCCTCGTACCAAATCCTAACAGCCAACGTGAACAAATCCGATCCCCACACAATGCATCACTCCTAGCGGAGCCGAGTCCGACTTGACGCCGCAAACCACAGCGCCCCTGACAGCAACTGATTGGAGGGCGCTCTCTGTGGCGAGGAACCGCTAGTTCTCTGTTGTGCGATGCAGGAGACATGAAAGAAGGAAGCCGTCACACCACAATAACTTTACTACTTTGTCCAGTTTAGGCTCACGCGGAAGAGAGGCCGGCCATTTCTCCCTACACACTCAATCGCCTCACTGGAAGCGTCTCTGGCGGAGCTCAAGCTGTCATAAAGGCGAGGAGTGGACTCACGCCACATTACGGGGACACGCCCCTGAACGTGCTACATTTTTAGCATTATCTTCACCCTCATAGTGCAACTGATCCATAAATGACAGATAGCTCAAAATTCTTACACACAATTAGGGTCATTAGTCAAAGCATTTCCCTAAACATCATTGAGATATTTATTATATTTTGGTACTGACAACAATATTTATAATAGTACAAAAAACGGAACACTATTTCACTGCGGTACCATTTTCTTTGGAACGACTGACTGCACAGCTTGGAAAAAGAGTCAGAGTACAGACAACATTCACATAAGTGTTTTATGACTCCAATTTCCTTCCCTGATGCTGATCTGTGAAAAAGACAAGGAATTTATTTTACTACAAAAAATATTTAAAAATGTAGCTGAATATCACCGACATCATCATCATGTTGTAAATTTTTCAGGAAATAGTGTGAAAGGGAGGTAGAGGAGGTCATCTTAAATATCTGTGCCAATATTTGTGAGTTTAACGTCAGTCATTTATGAGAAAAGTATACCTTAATGATGAAAATTCAAGTTTTCGATAAATCGCAAAAGAAGATTTACAGATTAACTTACCACTATGCTTGTTTAGAACATTCCAGCTGCATAGTGCAGTAGTCCTCGTGTTTCTTTATCCTCCATACTCTTTCTTTTCATTCTTTTCTTTATCCTCGACTCCTTGGTAGCAGCCTCTGCAGCTGTCTCTGCTTCGGTTACCCGTCACTTATCAACAGCAGTTAGAGCTGAAGCCATATTCATTCCCGTCTGGATCTTCAATTTCTTCATAACATTTAGCCTTGAAATTGCACCATCATTAAATGTTATTATTGCATCCATTACACCAATCTTCAGCACTGTCAGCACAACAAGTTCAGTTTTGGGTATTCTCTCCCATATACAGCTGTTGAAGCTTTCTTTTGCATTCTGAGAGAGACCATGCAAACATTTCTTAAGTAGATTTTTATTTGCCAGATACCTATATATAGGTCTTATTGCCTCCATTACAACACGTGGTAAGGAATGTTTGTGGGTGTATTGTATGCCTGTAGCATTGCTCAACCAGTACTTGCACCACGAATCTTCCCCTTTGGACACAGCCGGCCGAAGTGGCCGTGCGGTTAAAGGCGCTGCAGTCTGGAACCGCAAGACCGCTACGGTCGCAGTTTCGAATCCTGCCTCGTGCATGGATGTTTGTGATGTCCTTAGGTTAGTTAGGTTTAACTAGTTCTAAGTTCTAGGGGACTAATGACCTCAGAAGTTGAGTCCCATAGTGCTCAGAGCCATTTGAACCATTTGAACCCTTTGGACACAAACCGTGCTGTGGGGTGTCATCTGTTGATAGTCTGTAAAACCATGTTGCTCCTCAAATATTCTTCAAATCTCCTACATATCTCTTTATTTCTAGTTTAGAATCAATTTCACTTTTTGTAGGACGACCTGGACCAGCTATTTGTTTTCCATCTGACAGTTTTTTCCATTGAAGTCTTTACATAATTTTTTCAGCCGATCTCCCATTCTTTTTTGTACATGCCCAACACATTCAAGCTTTTCCATAAGAGTGTCCCCAAGGTAGCCTACATACGTCACACCACGAGTGACCTCTGATCTTCTAAAGATGTTTAGAACTCCTTTCGTTTCCCTGTTTCCACTTGGGCCATCAAAGTTCTTTACACAAAGATGGGTGAAAATAAATTTTCTTGTACAACTCTGGCAATGCTTTGTTAGATGGTTCAAATGGCTCTGAGCACTATGGGACTTAACATCTGAGGTCATCAGTCCCCTACACTCAAAACTACTCAAACCTAACTAGCCTAAGGACATCACACACATCCATGCCCGAGGCAGGATTCGAAGGTGCGACCGTAGCAGCAGCGCGGTTCCGGACTGAAGCGCCTAGAACCGCTCGGTCAGAGCGGGCGCGCTTTTTTAGACATTCATAGTCTAGTATTTTACCAGTTTCCATAAATGTGGCAGTTGAAACCCCATTCAGAGAAGTATTACCTACCTTCTGCCAAGATCCATTAAACGCTGCTACAATGACTTCATTCTCAGACAAGGCCACAGCTTCTTCTGCTGTTCTTTTCATTATGTATTAATTTATTGTATCTGTCAAACCTCAGTGGAGGTTGAGGCAAATCCAAAACTGCACAAAATGTCTGTGCATCTCCCCCTCCCCTTCCAATACATCGCATTGCATAAACAAGCTGAATATTTGCACTGTAATGTCGACTATCATTTACTGGCGATGTCATGGTATCATTGTGCATCTTACACGAGTTACTGGCAATCACTAACCGACATGAAAGACCCTTCCTTGCTGAAATGTCCTCAGAAACGTCAGTATTATCTTCACAATTGCAATACTTATATTTCACAGCATTCTTCAAAAGTCTTGACAGCATATTAAGGTTCACAATAACATTTCCAACTGCTCACAATACTACTAGGCTCGTTCGTATTACATTCAGAAAGCGAAAGTTTACCTCTAGAAGCACTGCCCATAGATAAAGTTTGCGAGGGCGACTTTTGGAGCAACTGATGCCTATTATTCGGTTGTGTTTGGAACTGGTTGCCACAAAACTTTCGTTTGGAGCTAAAGTTCTTCATTCTCGGCATTTGTAGCACAGGAAACACACACACAGAAACAAAACAACACACAACAAGTACAAAACCACACATGTATGAAATTCCGAAATCATATATTCTCAGATCTATGTTTACATTCGGACCACAGCCTTCTAGACTTGCCTGTACTTTGGTTCTGGGAGTCAGTGCCTTCTAGAATACACCTGTGTTAACAATCAATAATTAACTATGGAAAAAATGGAAGAACAAAATAATGCATCACGTTTTCTGACGCACTTCGAACTGACAGATGGGTGT
The DNA here is from genome assembly GCF_023898315.1 of Schistocerca nitens. NCBI lineage: Eukaryota > Metazoa > Arthropoda > Insecta > Orthoptera > Acrididae > Schistocerca > Schistocerca nitens. The sequence goes on along the minus strand of NC_064614.1, from coordinate 132,392,323 downwards.
TGCTCCTGTGCAAAATTACGTTCAACCTCAATTTTAGAACGAACAGAAAATGATAACACCAGTAAACTATACATTTTTGAAATCAGCATGAAATGCTCTTTTCTATAGATCAAGAATTTGTTTTCAAATTTTTGATCATTTTCACGATCATGTCCCCTTAATGTACATTATTAGGTGGCCATATACTTCTGATCAGGTAAAGTATGTATCCATCACTGCATTCCAAAATACACCATGGTCTGGGTAGACCATTGCGCTGACGAGAACACAGGTGTAATATGCACTCATATAACCATACGCAACTCTCCTTTTGTAACCCGACATATTAAAAATATACAGAGTCTATCAAAAAGAAACATCCGATTTGGCATGTCTATATATCTGAAACTACAAAACGTACACAATGAATTTTATTTCTTGATGAATGGGAAACTCAGTAAGTTCTTTTCATACCTTTTCGTAGGTGTTCAATATGCCCCCTTTGAGATGCATGGCATATATCAGTGCGGTATTGAAATTGTTCCTAAACTGCAGCGAGCATGCCTTCAGTTACAGTTTCTATAGCTGCTATTATGCGATGCCTCAGTTCATTCTTACTTGTTCCTAGTGGAGGTACATAAACAGAGTTTTTTTTTTATGAGCACCTACAAGAAATAATCTCATACAGTCAGGTCAGGTGATCTGGGAGGCCAGAAATGTAAGGCTGAATCATTGGGTCCTGTGCGACAGATCTATCCTTCAGTAATCCTTCGATTTAAAAGTTGCCGTACTTCCAGGTAGCAGTGTGGTGGTGCCCCATTCCGTCGGCAAATGAAGTCGTTCGAATCAGTCTCCAACCGTGGAAAGTTCTCAAGCATATTGAGATATGTGCTTCCTGTAACAGTGTTCTCGGCGAAGGAAAATTAATTGTTCACTTTTTCCTGTGGAACTGCGCAAAACACATCAAATTTTTGCGAGTCCCTCTCATGTTGTACAGCTTCATGTAGTTGTTCCGTATGCCATATTCTCAAATGTGACGGTTCACCTTTCCATTTAAATGGCATGTTGCCTCGTTACTAAACACAAAGCGTGGAAGACAACTGCACGGCCGGCCGCTGGTGGCCAAACGGTTCTAGGCGCTTCAGTCTGGAACCGCGCGACCGCTACGGTCGCAGGTTAGAATCCTGCCTCGGGCATGGATGTGTGTGATGTCCTTAGGTTAGTTGGGTTTAACTAGTTCTAAGTTCTAGGGGACTGATGACCTCAGAGGTCCCATAGTGCTCAGAGCCATTTGAACCATTTTTGAAAACTGCGCAGGTTGTTATTTTCCACCTTCATGAAGATTTTGTAGTAGCTGAATTCTGTAAGGCTTCATGTGTAAATGTCGAATGAACACACGTCACAGGGTCATCGGGTCCAAGTTGAGCTGTCTAGCTGCACGGCGAACGGATTTCCGCGGACTCCTTGTGAAACTATGGCAGATGCGTTCGACATCTGTGTCGGCCCGGCGATTTGACTTTACGCAATCTGTTGCTTGGAATTGATCACACCATCGTCTAATTCTCTGTGCTGTAGGGGGATCCACAGCGTACCTAGTATGAAAATCACGCTGAACAGTTATTACTGACCCGCACTGCGCAAAACGTAGAACACAAAACGCTTTCTGATGTCCGGACACCATTTTTATTATAACTGAAGTGGGCGCACACTGCCGCTAGCTAGCGGGAACCATGTAAACCTCATGAGTTTTCTCTTTCCAACAGTACGTTATTCACGCACGTATCTCAAATAACATTAGAGTTACTTTTTTTTATAAATCGGATGATTCTTTTTGATACACCCCCTACTTCCAAATGGCTGAAGCGGTGCACTCTTTGTTACGTGTCGCCTATATAACGGCTTTCAGCGATAACAGAAATTTGATTTTGATTATTTATGCAATTATTTATCGAACTTAAAAATTTAAAATTCAGTCATAATCTACTCATTAAGAGGAATAATCTTATGTTAAGGGTTAACACAATAAGTATTAAAGTTAGAAACTGTGCATATGTCTCCAGCCAGCAAAACTCACGGTACGCAGATTACCCACACTATTCTCATCCAGTATTTGAGAATGTGTGCACTAAGCGACTTCCAACAATCTTTTACCATGATTTCTAACATTTTCGGAACCTTTTCTGTCTGACACCCCACACGGAATAATGAAACGAGAGAAGTTTATTGCTTACTACAATCTCCTGGTTCATGCGCTACAACTTCAGCGTCATACATGACGTTTTAATTTATTACTTCTCTATTGCTAAGTCTATTCATAATGCATTTGCAGACATTGTACCTACAAAATTACACTGACGAGCCAAAGAATCTTGTACGCCTGCCTAATATCGTGTAGGGCCCCCGCGAACGCACAGATGTGCTGCAACACGACTCGGCATGCACTCGACAAATGTCTGAAGTAGTGGTAGAAGGGACTGGCACCATAAATCCTGCACGGCTGTCCATAAATCCGCAAGAGTACGAGGAGGTGGAGATCTCCTCTGAACGCATCCCAGCCATGCTCAGTGATGTTCATATCTGGGGAGTTTGGTGGCCTGGGAAAGTATTTAAACTCAGAAGACTATTCCTGGAGCCACTCTTTAGCAATTCTAGACGTGTGGGGTGTCGTATTGTCCTGCTGGAATTGCCCAAGTCCGTCGTAATGCACAACGGACACGAATGGATACAGGTGATCAGGCAGGAAGCGTCACCTGTCCGAATCTATCTAGACGTATCAGGGTCGCATATCACTCCAACTGCACCCGCCCCACTCCATAACAGAGTCTTCAACAGTTTGAACACTTCTCTGTTGACACGCTGGGTCCATGGACTCATGAGGTTGATTCCATCACACACATGCATCCGATCGATACAATTTGTAAGGAGACTCGTCCGATCGGACAACGTGTTTCCAGTCATCAACAGCCAAGTGTCGCTGTTGAAGGAGCAGGCAGATGCATAGCTTTCTGTTGTGCAGTCATCAAGTATACATGACTGGACTTTCGACTCCGAAACCCCACATCGATGATGTTTAGTTGAACGGTTCTCGCGCTGACACTTGTTGATAGCCCTGCGTTGAAAACTGCAGCAATTTGCGGAATGGTTGCGCCTCTGTCACGTTGAACGAGTCTCTTGTGTCGTCGTTGGTTCCGTTCTTGCAGGATCTTTTTCCGGCCGCAGCGATGTTTGACGTATGATGTTGTACCGGAAAGTCGTGAAATGGTCGTATGGGAAAATCCCCACCACATCGCTACCTCGGATATGCTGTATCCTATCGCTCGTGCGTCGACTATAATACCACGTTCAAACTCACTTAAATTTTTTATAACCTGCCATTGTAGCAACAGTAACCGATCTAACAGACATTAATAGTCTATATAGGCGTTGTCGACCGCAGCGCCGTATTCCGCTTGTTTACATATCTCTGTATTTGAATACGTATGCCTATACAAGTTTCTTTGGGGCTTCAGTATATATCATTGAGTGTGTCGTGGTTCAGGAGGTATGATATCGAGCATGGAAATGCATGAAAAATTAGCTTTTCTTACAAAGGAAGGCAAATTACTCAGCCTACATTAATCCAGTGAATTATACAAAACTAATAAAACCAACGTAGTCGCAGGGTTTTGTGAATCGTGGGAGGGGGGCGCTGGGCATTGCTATTACTGTTATTCTTGAGGGTCTGCTCGTATCGAAGTCGATATGGTCAGCCGCTCCCTTTCTACCACAACTTAGCGGAAGAAAAAAAAAAAAACTGACATCACTGCGAGCAGAACTCTCGACTCTTCTACCTCGGCATTTGATATACGTCAATGCACATTCTCTGCTGGCCAACATACTATAAAGACTCCTTTGAAAAGAAAGAAATTTTTTTTTGTATGTTCACTGTTGTGGGTAAATACATACAGCGTACACAGGGCGATGTGTGAAACTGATAGCGATTACACTCTTCCGCTGTTGTAGTAATCTGCTCCAGATGCTGCAGATACCGTGTTGAGCTGAAAGTGGTAACCAAAGTACGGAGAAATATTCTTCGGGGCTCTGTTGCATAGCAGTAAGATTGCTTTCAGTTCTGAGAAATGCCCAAGTACTATTGTGGATTTGAATGATCCATGAAGTGACTTCTTTTGCGAAGAAAACATCGAACTATTTGGGCTCTGAGCACTATGGGACTTAACATCTATGGTCATCAGTCCCCTAGAACTTAGAACTACTTAAACCTAACTAACCTAAGGACAGCACACAACACCCAGTCATCACGAGGCAGAGAAAATCCCTGACCCCGCCGGGAATCGAACCCGGGGACCCGGGCGCGGGAAACGAGAACGCTACCGCACGACCACGAGCTGCGGACTATTTCATTAGAACTGAACACTCCCGTCGGAACTGTTCTCAAGCTGGTGTTTATTAGTAAATCACAATAGAAGTATATCGCTGGGTGTATAATAACACGCACCTTCTTGAAATGAACAATATTTTATTGTTCTATTAACTGATTTCCTTCCATATACCCTTATATTTTACAATCTGAATCAGAACCTCGCAATGGCGTCGATTTTTACATCACAAGAATGGCTCCCCTCTCTTCAAATTTTTACTCTTAAGAAGAACAAAAGCTCTATCTCCTAAGAATAATTATGTGAGCGCTGACCGCCACAGAGTAATAAACAATATCTTTGTCTCTCTCTCGCACTGTCACAGCAAGTTACGCTGCATGATACATCATATATGCCCCTCTTATGGACGAACGTTTTTAGGCAAAAACAAACACGAGCGTTCACACAACACTATATCGGTGATTGTTTATGACGCTGTATTAATGTCCACTAGAGTATTAATGTCCACTATATTACTTATGGTATTTTGGTATTAGTGAATGACTATCTAAATGGAAATTATAGATTTGTGTGCATATACTGCTGACGAAGCCTGTGATGCTTGAAAATTCCTGATGCAGCTTAAATGCATAGCTTACATGCTTGCTTTTACTCATTTGTCGAGGATGGCATGAGATGTGATCAGAAACCTTTTTCATCATCACTCAAAGCTTCTGTCACTCGCCTTGGGATGTCTCAAACGGATAATCTAGCCATTTGGCCAAGCCTCACAAAGGAAAACCAAGTAAAACCTCGGGGTAGGTTTACCATCCTCGTATTTCTCATTTGCAAAGAAAATTAATTGAATTGCAATGGAAAAAAATATTTACAATATGGATTTTTTTCAATGAATTTAAACACTGTTCACAAAAGAAACACAACACTGTTAATCTTCTGTGTCTTGAGGTGAACCGTCGACGCGTTGGTTTACGTCCATCTACCATTCCCTTCTATCTGTCATCTCCGGGTAACTGATTGAATTCTATTCCCATTTCACCGTCTCCTCGTGGGTATTATGGTTTTCCGCATATGATTAACACGAAAATAAGAGTCAGTGTAAGTTCCGTGGAAAAGGTGTTTGATCTATGCTGAGCTGAAATAGAATCTAATCTAAAGTTTTTTCTAATTCTCTGTCCTGAATTCGAAATATTCGGAAGTCGTAAGGTGTTCTTCATTTCTATCAACAACCCTATACACAAATCCAACTGGTGCTGCCGTGTCAACTTATGCTCGTCATCTTTCAGATGGATTTTAACACTTGTTGATGTGCTTATAACTGAAAGGCATTGTTCAGTTGGTAACTTCGCGAGCAACAATTGACATAACATAATTGACATACACGGGTATGTTACAACAATAGTACAATTATAAAGACAATGTACATCACAAAAGATTGAAACAAAGTAATAGGCGTCCTTTTAAAACTGAGAACGGGTTACCCCTTCCGAACGGCATGACTTCAGCTCAGCGAGTAAAAAAGCAAATACAAACATATACTGACATAGTTAAATTGACATAAGAAAAGATATCTTGCCATAGACCAGATTCATTTGAGTCACTAACCCATGGTCATTATGCATTGTGAAACCTGATTGAAGTTACTATCAACTAAATAAAAAAAATTTAAAAGAAATCATTCATACTATAGCTAAATTCTCTGCATACTGAAAAGAAAACTTATCTTTACAGTGGAAAACAAATACATAATGTCTGCATATCTCTCGTACATTATGCCTGAAAAGAAAAACTAACTACTAAATTGCAAAAAGAAAGAAACTATCCTAAGTATGATTCATAGGTTTAATGAAAATTCTCTAATCAATATTATTTGATACGAGTAGTATCTTCAATCTTCAGAATCTTCAGTCATTATGAAATTGCTTCAACAAGTGATGAGGATACATTCCTTTCACCTTTCCATTCTTCACATCCTTCAAAACATAAGTTCCTGGATGGGGTATTTTGGTAATCACAAATGGTCCTTGATACAATAATTGCCATTTTGTGTTCTTCCTCTGTATAAGTGAAGCCTTAGGATGAGTTTTTACTGAAACTTGGTCTTTCACTTTATATGTTTTTATTTTTCCAAGTCGATTGTCAAAATATATTTTCCTTTTTCTTGCCTTGTCCATTATATTGAGTAAGGATTGTCGTACTTTATTTTGTACATCTATTTTGTTAATAGCTACTTTAGGAATTGGTCGAATCCAGTCATTCTGTTCCTGTTTTCCAAACATCAGTTCGTATGGGGTGTATTCTGTCGTAGTATGTGGCATATTGTTTACAATTTCCTGAAAATCGTAAAGATAATCGATCCATTTGGGTTGCTGGTTGTGGCAATATGTTCTCATGAACCGGTTTAATTCACGAAAAATTCGTTCCACGGGATTCGCCGAAGGGTGGTACACTGATGTTAGAATTTGTTTTATACCACAACTGGTTAATGTTTGCCTCCAACGAAATCCAGTGAACATTGACCCATTGTCAGAAAGAATAGTCTCTGGTTTGCCTACCTTGAATATGTAATCCTTGACCAGCTTCTTGGCTAAGGATGCAGCAGTAGCTGATTTTAATGGATAAAGTTTGACATACTTCGTGAATATATCAAGAAAAGCTACAATATATTAACATCCTCCCCTTGATGATGGTAGAGGACCACAGACGTCGACCGAAATGATTAACAGCGGTTTAGTGGGTATAATAGGATGTAGGAAATCTTTCACACAAAAATTTCCTGGTTTGGCTAGCTGACAAATTTTACATTTCCTTAACTGTCTGTGTACTTTCCTGCGAATATTTGGGAAGTAGCAATATGTTTGAATCTTCCGAGCACACTTTAATACTCCAAAATGTCCCCAAGTGATGCGCGTGTGCAAAATTAAGTCATTCTCATTCTTCTCGGGAATACACACCTTCCAATTATCTGAATCAAGATGCCCTTTGAAAAATAAGACGTCGTCCTCAACTTTGTACAGTCTCTTCAGATCATCGTTTCCAGGCTTTGCTAAAGTTTCCATTATTGATTGCCACCGAGGATCATTCTGTAGATTTTCCATGTTCTTACACATGTCAAGAAAATGTTTCCTATATATTCTATCAGTCATTATAAGAACATTAAATCAGGACGGATTGTCCGTGATGTTGATAGTTGACAAATCTCCATCTGGCATTCTAGACTGTGCATCGTCGATGAAATTATCCTGTCCGCTTATGTATTTAATTTCAAATTGAAACTCTTGGAGTGAGAGCGTCCATCTTGCTGATCTTGGATGTAATAATTTACATGTTTGCAAAAAACGTAACGCTTTGTGGTCACAGTATACTGTTGTCTTCGCTCGGTGTAAGTAATAGTAAAATTTCTTACATAACCAAACTACGGCCAAAGCTTCCCTTTCGGTAGTCGTATATGTTCTTTCACAAGCAGTTAAGAGTCGGCTAGCAAAAGCTATTGGACAGAAAGTTGATTTTCTATCTATCATCTTTACTTGGAAGAGGCATGAACCTATTCCAATTTCCGAAGAATCTTCCATTAAACCGAATTCTTGGCTCATATCTGGATGATTTAATATTTGTGAATTGACTAAGGCATGTTTTATTGCTTCAAATGCATTCTGACATTGTTGCATCCACACCCACGGAGTATTTTTGCGCAACAAGCTGTACAACGGTTCTGCATTAATAGAGTGGTCGTGAATGAAACGCCGGAAAGAAGAGACAACTCCGAGGAAGCCCTTTAATTTCCTTTTTGTTGTTGAAACTGCAAAGTTCTTGATTGCCTTTAGTTTCTCAGAGTCCGGTAAGATGCCTTTTCCATTTATAAGATGACCCAAAAATTTGATTTTATCCCGAGCAAAATGGGACTTTTGCAGATTTGCGGTTATGCCTGCTTCCTTGAAACGTTCTAACACTCTTCTCAACAAATCAACGTGCTCCTTCCATGTGGTCGTAGCTGTGAGCATGTCGTCCACAAAGTTAAATTGCTTCGAAGTGCAGGTCACAATGCGTAATCTAGAGCATTTATAAAAACTCCTGAGGTTACGTTTAGCCCAAAAGGTAAAACCTTAAATTGATAGCTTCTACCTGCAAGTACAAACGCGGTGTACTTTTTTGATGGTTCGTCTAGAGCCACCTGCCTAAATGAACTTCTCAGATCAATATTTGTTAAGTATTTTATCCACTCGAACTTTTGAATTAGCTCATCGATATTTTCCGGATGAGTTCGCACGGGCACGATAATCTTATTTATCTGCCCTGCGTCTGGCACGAGACGAACTTTTCCTCCCTTTTTCGAGACAACATGAAGCGGACTACAGTATGGACTCGTCGAAGGTTCGATCAGATCTCATTCAAGCATTTGGTGGATTTCCGCATCAACTGCCTTTCGTTGGTGCCACGGTACTGGATAAAAAATACGGCTGAAAACTTGGTGTGGTATCACATCTAAATGGCATGTGTATCCCTTGATTACACCAGGTATTTCTTGAAAGACTTCATGATATTCCTGTAGATCATATAGTTTCTTCGATGTTGTTGCAAATATTCAGGTTCTTGCACCTTTTTATATACCAGATCTTCAGGGTTTAAGACTGGTTGCAAGTAATTAATTTGGTAGTACCGTGCAGGTTTGTTATGTATCCACTTTATTTGCAGCTTTCGTCCCTGACGATACTTTCCATGGGTACTATATTCCCTGAGAAGATTCACTTGATGTTTCTGATCCATTATTGTAAAACCGGCACGGCCTAGAGAAAAATCGATATGCCAATTTCTCTCTCTAAATTCATCTATACCCAGGATACAGTCCTCAACCAATTTTTCTATTACAAGGAACGTGCAATTTATAGCTACATTTCCTATATCTAACTGGAGTCGAGTCTGCACTTTAACCTGAGAAGTCTTATGACCAGTAGGACCTACAATTCTACAACACTGAACAGGAAAAATCGGTGGATTTGCTTTCTGAAGTATTCTTTGAAATGACTTTCAGAAACGACATTTACTGCTGCTCCCGTGTCTGAAGTAGCTTGCACAGTAATGCCTTCAGTTGCCGCCTGAATTTTCGCAACAGGTTCAGTGATATGTTCCTCTTGACAAGGCATCATATCCTGCTGAAGTTCTACTATTAATAATCTGCCATCATTGTACCGAAAAAATTGACGTTTGAATTTTCGCCCCTCAAAACTTCCTCGACTTTATAGTTGTTTTTCTATTTTTATTAACAAGCACTGATGCAGGTATCCTTATCGCACGACAAAGGCACAGGGGATGGTAAACAGTCCACCTTATTCCCGCAATATAGTAGGAGGCGTTATTACGCTGAACTGATGGCCCAGTCGTGGCGCTGTGCGTCACGATAAGCTGATTCATGGCTGGCCTGGCCAGAGCTCGCGAAGCGCACGTTCCGTCCCAAGTATAAGGTAGGATTCCGGAGGCGCTGTGTGATGGGAGCGAGGCTTGTGGAGGGTATATGGAGGGAAGGAGGGGGGAGCGGGGTTGGTCTCAAAAATACGGCCGCGGCGCCCAGGGCGCTGCCAGACCGTGGCTTCCCTATCCCTCTCCCCCACTCCCCTCCCCTCTCTCAGACTCCTCCGCTGGTGCAGATAACCGGGTCCCCAGAGGCCGCCTGTCTAAAGAGACGGCGGAGGTAGAGAGAGCTTGGGGAACCGCAGCGCAGCCTCCTGCAATATCGTCCTCCGCCCTGAAGCCAAGCGCTCTGTTTAGGGCTCGTGAGGGCGACGGTGCGGACTGGCCTTCTTCCATTTCCTGCTTAGTTGTGCAGTGGTCAAAATAAATGCTCCCGAAACTTTAATGTTGAACCTTGTGTCCAGAAATACGTTATGATATCAATAGAGTTTTTCTTTTTTTTTCTTTTTTTAATATAATTCTAGCGGACCAGATGGCAGTTATAAGAGTCTAGGGGTATGAAAGGGAAGCAGTGATTGGGAAGGGAGTGAGACAGGGTTGTAGCCTATCCCCTACGATATTCAATCTGTATATTGAGCAAGCAGTAAAGGAAACAAAAGAAAAATTCGGAGTAGGAATTAAAATCCATGAAGAAGAAATTGACATTGTAATTCTGTCAGAGACAGGAAAGGACCTGGAAGAGCAGCTGAACGGAATGGACAGTGTCTTGAAAGGAGGATTTATGAACATCAACAAAAGCAAAACGAGGATAATGGAATGTAGTCCAATTAAATCGGGTGATGCTGCAGGAATTAGATTAGGAAATGAGACGCTTAAAGTAGTAAAGGAGATTTGCTATTTTGGGAGCAAAATAACTGATGATGGTCGAAGTAGAGAGGATATAAAATGTAGACTGGCAATGGCAAGGAAAGCGTTTCTGAAGAAGAGAAGTTTGTTAACATGGAGTATAGATTCAAGTGTCAGGAAGCTGTTCCTGAAAGTGTATGGAGTGTGACCATGTATGGAAGTGAAACATGGACGATAAATAGTTTAGACAAAAAGAGAATAGAAGCTTTCGAAATGTGATGCTACAGAAGAATGTTGAAGAATAAATGGGTAGATCACATAACTAATGAGGAGGTATTGAATAGAACTGAAGAGAAGAGAAATTTGTGGCACAACTTGACTAGAAGAAAGGATCGGTAGGTAGGGCATGTTCTGAGGCATCAAGGGAACACCAATTTAGTATTGGAGGGCAGCGTGGAGGGTAAAAATCGTAGAGGGAGACCAAGAGATGAATACACTAAACAGATTCAGAAGGATGTAGGTTGCAGTAGGTACTGGGAGATGAAGACGCTTGCACAGGATAGAGTAGCATGGAGAGCTGCATCAAATTAGTCTCTGGACTGAAGACCACAACAACAACAACAATTCCAGCGGAGATGGTCCTTGTTTCTACCGTGAGGGGGCAGTATGTGCATTCTGTGGCAACCGTATCTCCTGTAAACATTGCATTACCTTCACTGTGTGACATTACGAAATTTGTGTTCCTTCAGGATGGTTCGGACAACAATAACGTACGATCGGAGGCTTCATATAGTCACTCTAATGGAGCAGGGAATGAGACAGGTGCACGTTGCAGGAAATATCGCTGTGAGTCAAAGTGCTGTCTCTAGAATCTGGAACAAGTGTCTAGCGACAAGATAATTTGGGAATCGTCAGAGAAATGGCCTTGAAAGAAAAACAGCAGGTGTGCAGAATCAATATCTGTGTGTAACAGCAAGAAAAAACCCTCAATACTGACTGAGGTGGAGCAGTGGACTCGCATTCCGCAGGACGACGGTTCAAACCCGCATCCGGCCATCTTGATTTAGGTTTTCCGTGATTTCCCTGGTCGCTCCAGGCAAATGCCGAGATGGTTCCTTTGAATAAGCACAGCCGACTTCCTTCCCCGTTCTTTCCTAATCCGGTGGGACCGATGACCTCGCTGTTCGGTCCGCTCCATCAAATCAACCAACCAAACCCACAACACAATGCGATACATACACAGCGGCAGTTACAATCAGCTACAGAAGTCCAGTGTCAACATAATAGGAACGAAATAGGCCTCATGAGCAGGGATTAAGTGTTAGAAGACCTCTCAGGCCTCCTTTTCTAACTGGGGTTCGGAGAGGTCTCATGTCATATGGACGCGAACCTTTGTGGACTAGACAGCAACGGGATATACCGCTGTTTTCTGATGAGATTGTCAGTCTCCACTCTCACATTACTGATATTCGTGTGCGGGACAACAAGGGCAACGCTTACAACCCCTTTGTATCACAGACCGGCACCTCTATCAAGGTGCTTCAGTCATGTTTTCGAATGGCATCATGTATGGCTGCAGGACTCCCCTTGTGCCAATATGTAGGAGAATGTCTTATGTGAAGTATTCGGACGACATCCATGCACGCTTTGTGGCTCTATTTGGTGAACTTATTGGAGAGGGATTCACATTGATGGACGGTGATACGCGCCCCCATCGCCACAATCTTGCGAATAGCTTCCTATTAGAGCATAGAATCGGTCGGGTGGAATGACCTCTCCAGCTCTCAGCTGCATTGTGAATGCATGGACCATGCTATAACGAGCAGTTTGTAATCGTCCTGTCCCACCAGGGACCCTACAGGGCATAGGACATCATAGATGTCGCTGTGGAGGAATGGGACAACATTGCACAGGCTAATTTGCGCAATTTGACAAAGAGTATGCCTAACTGCATTCAGAAGTGTCTCTAGTTACGAGTGTCAAGCGGCTCATAAACAATGTTTACTGAAGATGACAGTGAGAAGAAATCGTAGTGTTTGGAGTGGAATCTTTTGTCCGATCTTTATTTTGTTAATGTTTGTCTAGAGTTAACGTGTTTATCTTCTTTTTCTTTGTTTTCAACTTGGGAATCACATAGTCAGGTGCTTACCGACGTCATATTCTAGGACGTCACAGGAAAATTTGAAATAAATATTGCTATGGGGAGGCAGATGGGTAGTGGCTCAATGGTAGACTACTGCCTGCGCCGCTTTGGCAGGTGACTGACAGGCAGTATCTAATAGTCAGCTTGTAACCATGTGTAGTGTTTTCTACAGCAAGAGGTCGATATCACACGGAATTTCTCTTGTCACCCCTTGTGTATTCTGCTGAAACCTTGTTACGTGAAGCTGCTGGCTGGGGAAAACACGCAGCCCGCTGGCCTGGCACCGCTTGCACGCAGGATGTAGCCAAGTTGTAGCCATCCTTCTTGTTAATGCTGTTAGGATGTTTGATTATTTCAGTAGCCTCTTTCACAATGAAGTGTCAAAAGTCATGGAGTACCTCCTAACATCGTATCAGACCTCCTTTGCCCGGCGTGTTGCAGCAACTCGACGTGGCATGGACTCAACAAGTCCTTAGAATACCCCTGCAGAAATATTGAACCATGTTGCCTGTAGAGTCGTCCATAATTGGGAAAGTGTTTGTGGTGCGGGATTTTGTGAACAAAGTGACCTCTCTACTATGTCCCAAAATATTAGATGGGCCAAACCATCCGTTAGATTATTCAGAATGGTCTTCGAAACAATCGCGAACTATTGAGGCCCAGTGAATCGGCACATTGTAATCCACAAAAATTCGATTATTGTTTCGGAACATGGAATCTATGAATGGCTGTCAATGGCTTCCAAGCAGCCGAACACAACCATTTTCAGTCAATAATCATTCAGTTGGACCAGAGGTCGGAGTCCGTTTCATGTAAACGCAGCCCATACAACTATGGAGTCGCCACCACCTCGCAGAGTGCCTTGTTGACATCTTGGGTGCATGGCCTCTCTTACGACGGTTTTTCAGTCGTTTATACCTTGTATACGTGATACTTCCGCCACCTGTATAAGTGGATATCGCTATCCCTTGTTTTTTGTCACCTCAGTGCACTTTTCCTCATTCATGACCGCCGCGAAAGCATGCGTGTGTCTTGGAAGTTAACTGACCTGCCACAGTCCTGGTGGCGTTCACCACAAGCTCACCTGTTGTGTTGGCGCTGTGAATGTAAGAAAGACGTACAGAATGTTTGCACATGTAATGGATTAGGAACGGGACGGGCACAGAATAGGTTAAAAAAGTGAGAAAGCCATAATGCTGGTTTTGTTATTAACTGCCACTTGCACAGTTTGTTCAATATGAATACCGGAGACATCGCTGTGGTAAAGTATGCGCCAGATTTGCACCTGAAGGCCAAAGCTGGAAGTACTTTTGTCCAGTGTAAATCGGTTCCGCATTAATGCAGTAGCTAGTCTATCAAGTTTACCTGCCATTTGATAATTATAGCGCACACTGGAGCCCCGTGAGCAGCTGTACGTTAATTATAGCCCACCATGCACAAATTTGTTGTGGAAACTATATATGAACAGGTCCAATTTTAACCTGAAAATACTGCCCTGAAACACTATGTTTCTAAACAATACCAGACAATGTAAGTATTCATTGGAGAAAAAATTTAATTTGTGGACCACTGAAAATACCTAAAAAGCCTAAATGAAACGTGATTGCATAACAAAAATGCTAGTTTGCAACAGATGGGTAAAACAGATCTGTATCTGCAAGCTAAACAGCGTAGTTACTTGTTTTTCCCTTTTGGTTATATCGAAACCTTTCAGTCTCAATCGATGCTCTTTATTTATTAATTTAAATTCTTACGAGAAAATGATTAAAATGAAATGACATACAAATTTCGCGACAGGAGACTAATCGGTAATTTTGAATTCTCAGTTTTCATTATGATTGGAAATCGATGTGACTACTTCATAAGGATAGCATTTTATTTTCAGCAGCTTAGATATTTTATTCAAATGATATATGGGACATGGGGGTACCAGCTGGAAAGAAGTGAAGGGATGATTCTTTGATGTTTTGATATGTTTACTTCCATCCCTAACACACATACACAGATTATATATATATGTGTATGTTCAGTATCTCCACCTAAGACAATGAAAAAATTTTAAACAAATTTGGTACACACATGAGTTATTGTCTAGAAAGCGACAGTGTGGTGTTATCGCTTTGGGGTAGTGGTGGGGGTGACAACGGAGTGGTGCAGAAGATGGACAGAGAAAGGAGGAGCAAATAGAGAGGGGGGAAGGAGATAATTAGAGAGAAAGGGAGAAGCGGATGACAGACAAAGGTGAACGGAGGAGATAGAAGGGGGAGAGGAGGAGGGAGGAGGGAGTGGTGGACTGAGGGAGGAAATGGACAGTTGAATGGTGGAGGATGGAACATGTAGAAGGCAGATGGAGCTTCAATAGGGCTAGTGGGCAGGTGAAAAGGAAAAGGGTTGAGGAGGCAGTCGGAAGGGAAAGAGGGTGTGAGATGGAAGAAGGAGAGAGAGTTTGGACGTAGGTGTAAGTGGGAGAGAGTGTTGTGTGGAAGCTGGAAGATGGACAGGATGTGAAGAGGAATGTAAGAAAGGCATAGGGTGTGATGAAGCAAGTGGAAGAGGGGAGAAAGAGATACAAGGAGGAAGATAGATTATGGGAGAGGTGACACAGGTATGTGTCCATTCGTACGAGGGTGAAGACGTGGATAAGAAGCCATTAAAGAAATAAATAAAAAACTAAAATGCCGTTTTGATGTACACCCGAACTGGTGCTAACATTTAGATGTCACTGGAAATGCTAAGAGAAGTTGACATGTGCAATACAATTCTCTGCTTTTTTTTATTTCAGGACAATTTAATTCGGGTGTAGCTTTCTTTTTAGGTAAGGTTTGACACGGCACTTTAGCTGGGGAGAGAGTCGATGGTGTGAAACTGTGTTGGCGATATGTGTGACTATCTGTTCAATATTCCTCTCGTAATGAAAGAGACACCAATCTAAACGTCACTGCGGGATAGAGCGCTACGGAATTTAGCACTGGACAAAATCGCAAGGGGGGCAAAAAGCTGACAAGTCTTCCTCTTTTTCTCTCGTCCTTTTTCTCCTTCCGCTTAAATTGTGAATATGCAAATGAGTCGCTGAATATTTATTCGAACACGGGAGCGTGGTGGTTCGCGCGAATGAATGCTGAAGCGCCACTGCTGTAGCAACTCAGAACTAAACACGAGCCCTAACGTGCGCAGCGGGACGGTATATCCAATTTTCTGGGTCTCCGGTTACGGCGACTGAGCCAGCCGTGAGTGAGCTTAGTCGCACTCTGACAGGCTCCCTTCAGAAGCCCCTACTACCCCTCTAACAGCCACTCCTTCTCCCCTCCCCTCCCCCTCCCTCCACCCCCTCCACACACACCCATCACAGACACCACCCTCTAACCTTTCTGTAAAAGCTGCTCATTCCGGACCGGTTCTAGAATAGGACGATCATCACCGGTGCGGAAAAACACTTAAAACTCGGCGCGCCGTACTTTATCCGGATTACACCGTTTCAGTAATTAAACCTGCTTATTTTCTTGGGCGGGCACTCAAGTCTAAGACGTGAAAAACGTACAGGGTTATCTGTGTTCAGGGCTTCCGACTGAAGCGCTCACCACGAGACGAGCCAGTCGGAGGAAATTATGTATCGTCTGCTTCCATTTACGTTTCGTAATTACATTTTCCGTGGTTGCTGTCGGGAGTCCACAAAGACCACATCGCTTCAGTCTGCTTTCACGTGGTTTTGCACAGCGCAGTTACAGAAGTATTTACGAGCTGCAAATGAGGATACGATCTCCGGCAGCAGGAAGTTCTACATCTACATCTGCATCTACATCTATATCCAAACGTTACAAGCAGCCTTGCGGTGTGTGGTGCAGTGTGTTTCTGGTACCACAAACTGATCTCCCCTTCTCCATTCCATTTGGGAATGACGCTTGGGAAAGATGATTGTCTGTAAAATTTAGTGTGAGCCCAAATTTCTGTGATCTTCTCGTCATGGTCATTTCAAGAGGCATACGTCGGAATGACGCCTGGGAAGGATGATTGTTTGTAAAATTTAGCGTGAGCCCTAATTTTTGTGATCTTCTCGTCATGGTCATTTCAAGAGACATGCGTCGGAGGGATAAACATGTTGTTCCGGTTTTCTAGGAGGATACGCTCTCGGAATGTCAACTGTGAACTTCTCTGTAACGCAGAACGCCTCTCTTGTAGTGTATGCCTTCGAAGCTTGCTAACACTTGTGCACAGACCGAACGACCCCGTAACCAATGGCGCCGTTCGTCTTTGGAACTTCTCTACCTGCTCTATTAACCCGTTCTTCTAAGAAGAGACCTACACTGATGAACAGGCAAAATATTTTTGTGAGGTAAAAACTTTAAAATATTTAATTTTTTGTTCAGTAAAAATACAAAAAGTATGTATAAAAATCCAAAAATATATTGTTTCAATATTAGAAACCTGTAAATAAGAAAAGTGCAAATACTTATTTTAAAAATGTCTCACCAAGCATCCTGATGCAGTGGTGGATTTAGACAACTCGTTGTTGCAGTGAACCACGAAAACTTCCACCAAGATTTCCATCATAAATCGATGCCAGTTGTCTCGAAACAATGCACGATACCTGGAGAAGGACCTCTCAACATAACACGATGATTGTCTTGTATTTTTCAACAAACTGGAACACTCATTTTCAATTTCACCATCGTCTGCCTCTCCTTCCAAAACCTTTGTAATTTTACACTTAGAATGAGACCCACCATTTCTTGTGAAACATACTTTCAAATTGCTGTTTCATAACTTCCACTTTTGAAACTTCGAATGAATGGAATTTTTTTGTCATCGTCACGCAATTCATTAACTGTCTCAGTTAAGCCGGTTGGTGTTTGAAAATTTTTGATAGAGTGAAACAAAGAAAAACAAAAAACATATTTGCAAATAAATAAGAAAGCTCAAGCTTTTAATGTACTGCGGTTGACGAAATTCAGAAGAATTTAAACTGTAGAAGTGTCACCCTTATTTAATCCATCAATCACCGATTTAAAATTTTCAAAATTATTCGAATACTACTCTGTTACTTCCAGCCACGGCCCCCGTCGATGAACTACGATGTAGGTGGATGTGTAAGATTTGGATATTTGGCTCTCAACAAATCAGTTCTTGTCGGCGCTTTCACAACAGCCTTTTCGCTGTTTGAGATGAATTTGTCCACTTTGGGATACAATGTATCTATCTGCTCACATGCTCTGTGTAAACCATGTACTATACAAGTTACGTGTATAATGTCCGGGTGCAGAAAGGCCTCCGGCAACATTTTTCATTTATGGAACAGAATTAGTATGCAAGAGGAAAACATTATCAAATTCCTCTTCTATCGTTAAAAAAAAAAAAATCTGCAGAAATTCATTGAATAAGCGAGCCACTGCCGCATCATCCGATGCTAATATCTCTTTACTTGACACTAGAAAACACCTCTTAGATACTATTTCAACATTTTATGGAACACCTATTATATTTCCCAATTTCTTGCCGGTAGAGGCTGATGATTCGTCAGTGCTTAAGCAGATTTTTAATTTTTTTAATTTTAACGTTTTGCTCTGATCTTTCCTCTCATTTTCCGGTAGCAGGCAGGCACATACTATTTTATTAATATTAATTCTAGTGTTTCAGAATTTCGTAAGAAAATTTCTGAACTCTGGACATCTCAATTTATGTAAAGGAATATCACACGAAAGAAAAGTATAAATCTGCAAAATATTCGGAGCTTTTGAAAACTAGGGTACGTGGAGAATTGTACGTGAAGCGGCTATTCTGTGTTAACTGCCTGCTAAATGCTGCAAGACTTTATACCGGTGGTCTGCATTTACTGATTTCTCACATTTTGAGAGAATAGAACTCTACCATTACTTGTAAAGCTGGAATGAAATTCGACAACATATTGTTGCAAACCAGAGCGAACACTGGACTCCGCTTTCGTCATTACATCGCCAGTCACTCCACATAAGATGTTGTTCCATAAAAACGCTATGCTTTAAACAAGACGAGGGCAACGATTTAAGACTGTTGAGTACATTGCCTCAGCCCTCCACATGAGAAATAAGGGATTTCGCGTTGCGATAGCGAGGCTGTGCCTGTCGTGTAGGTCACTCACAATGCAATACATTTACGACTGAAGTTCATTGAAACTGCATTATCATAATATGAGAAGACACGAGTTTTTTTGTAAAATTTAAAAATTATTCCACAGAAAAGTGACAAATTAGGTGGTTTTGTGGAATTATTTAAAATATTTATTTACATAAAATAACAAAAATGTGTATTTCATTAGAAATAGAATTTGATGTACGACTGAAGTGTGCTGGTTCGGAAATTTCAAACTTGATTACAGATTTTTATCTACAACAAAAAATTACCTGCATAAAAATCGGTTCTCTTCTGATCAGCAATACACAAGAATTGATCGAACAGTCTCCATCATGTATCCTTCTTATGATCAGTGTTTCCCACGTAAGACTCTTCAAAGGCATCTTTTTCATAGAAATTTGTGTCGGCGCATACACCATATTGGCGAGGGCGGTTCGGAGTTGTTAGTGCTTGTGCCTTTTCAGTTATTTATTTGTATTATATGATCATTTTACAGTCTCATTTAGAGACATCATGTATAGAAGGTTACAGTATTATTTAAGGACTTCATATATAAAATTTTAAATATATACACAGATACACGTAATATAAAAAAAGGAAACGAACGATCCAGAGAAAAGGCTGTAATTGGATATCTAGGTCTCTTAATCACTCTACAGCTCTTTGTTTCATCAAATACAGCTCGCTGAGTCAACCGGAGTACACTCTTCAATCAGGTGCCGCGTAGTTTGCACAGGATTACCACAATCACATACCGGGACGTCTTTGAAGGTCCATTCACAAAAGAGGCATCGCATCTTCCATGGCCTTTATGGAACCGATTCAGATGTGTCGACAGTTTTCTGGGAAGACCAAATCCGTTCACACGTTTGTTAAGATTAGTTATCAGATGGGAATTTGTCGGAGAAAACTTATGCCAAACCTCTCTCCATTCTTGACAAATGTCATATACAAGAGATTCATCTTGTGTTGCCCAGGGTGGTTATCTAGGGTAGTTATCTAGATCGGAGTCTGCTGGCGGGGGTATTCTGTAGTTGGTTATGTTGAAGTGATTTCTGGTAAGCGGAACACTTTTGGAACTCTCTTACTGCTGCTTCTCGCCTTATTGATGGAGGTGCAACAGCTGCCGTGGAAGTGGTGTAGATTTAGCAGTGCCACTGACTATTCTGATTACTTGATGCAATTTGACGTCAAGTATGCGAACATGTGCATTGGTTTTCCATACTGTAGCGTAGTATTCTGCCGTCGAGTAAACCAATGCCACTGTAGCAGTACGAAGAGTATCTGCATTTGCACCCCATAATGACTCATCCAGTTGACTGACAATATCAGTTCTAATGTTTACTTTTTTACTACATTTTCTAAATGGTTGTTAAAGGTAAGATCCCAGTCTAAAATGACCCCCAAGTATTTTGGGTAAGTGTTATGGTCCAGGGGGATGTTTTCGAAGACCAATGTAATTGGCGATTTGCATCACAGTTATTAAGATGGTAAGCATTTCCTCTGTTTTAGATCGATTTGGCTCCGGTCTCCAGTTCTTGAAATAGTCGTCCATTACTTGTAAATCTATGGTCAACGTATGAATCACAGGATAGTCCATGTTTGCAACACATCAGACATGGACTTTCCAGTGATTCGTTCTGCCAAATAAAGTTGAAAAACGTAACATTGTATTAGTAAACAGTAAATGCAGTTCTTTTGTATAGCAATACAATTTCCCAGTTTTTCCCGACCTATCAAGGCGGCTGTGACGTCACTAGTCATGGTTCGGCTTCCAGTTTAGCATAGAGACCACTGGTTGTGGAGTATTTTTCTTCCCTTGGTGTAGAGTCAACCAGAGATGAGCAATGTTACTCAATGCTTGAGATACTGTTCACCCTAGAGTTCCATTAAAATACTGTTCGCAGTTATCAAACCGAGTGTTCCTGGAGGAATGGCCAATATTCAGAGAAGAGATAGGAATGATCACTCGAAGCAGAAACGTTAGTAAACACGGGTTCTAAAATGCATGCCTTAATAGATATGAGCACTTCTTCCTCTTCGCTACTGTCAAACACATGTCTTCAACTGTACAAGTGCTCAGAGATATTGAGGTGTGAATTTCCCATGTTTACTAGACTTTTTGCTTCGCTTGATTGTTTCTGTCATATCCTTAAATATTGGCTATTCCTTCTGGGTCTACATGTACATTTAGTACTTGCATAGCTGTTCTTACTGTGTACTGTTTTGGGATCTTATCAGTCTTTTAGGTGGTATATGTTTCCATATTTAAAGTTAAGCAGTAGATTACCTATGACTATTTCACATCTCGTAACCATCTAATATATATTTTTCTTTTCATCTGTCCTGTAAAGTATGTTATAAAACATGTGCAACCTATCAAAACAAATTTTGATGACAGCGTAGTCTAATTGCACACTTCAGCAATAAAATGTTTATAGATTAAATGTATTTGCAATTGCGAGTATGGACAACCATCAGCTATAGAACGGAATGACGACAGTGAAAATTTGAGCCGGACCTGGGCTCTAACCCGGATTTCCAACTTATCAACAGCGGTTACCACGACTGACGGCCAGATCCATACGAAATATATAGCCAACCATGTGTCTATGACTTCTAATCGTACATCCATTATATATATTCATGTACAGGTGGGACATTTTACTTGAAAGTCGCTTCCCTGGTGTCGGGGGATAAATACGATATTTCAGTGCCAAACTTGGCATCAGGCAGTGCTTTTTTCTCGGTGAACTTAGTCACCAACGAGTGCTCTCGGCTCTCGGTGGCACTCTGGCCTTGTGCCGAAGCACAGTTATTTTGTACCTGTCCTGTAGCGCTTGTTACTGTATTCTCGGCTTCTAATTCCCTACCGCCGAAGCAGACTTCTTTTCTAGCAATAAACCTGTTGTATCTTGGACAGTGTTCTTCTTGTATCGTGAAGCGTGAAACGTCAACAACGAAGGTAATTACATTATTGATGTAACTTGAAATATTGTTAATAATTTATCTGGTTGAATTCAATGTACGGAAACAAGACCGCATTACTTTACGGTACCGCTAACGTATTGTCTTCCTGTCGGCTGGCCTTTCCATGTGGCGCTTTCTGTGTGTGTGGCAGTGTTCTGCCGGCCACGGCAGCTTCTCGGTCTGACACATAACTACTTGAAAAATGATGCTCAAAACCAACAGTGGTATTATAATCAACCTCGTTTATTCAAAATGTATTATCAGTTTCGACCACAAAAAGAGTCATATTCAGGCCCAAAGCATAGTAGCCTACCATCAACGTACAAACCTGAATGATTGCAAATTACGTTTGGGCCTTGAAGATGACGCTTTTTGGCATCGAAAATGATAGCATTTTCTGTATAAATGTCGTAGGATTACAATAACGCTGTTGGTTTGAATTATCATTATTCAGGTAATTCATGTCCGGATGCTCTCCAATTGTCCTCGATGGATTACCAGAGACCTAATCTTAATCTGGTAGACAGTTTCAGATACGGAATTATGAACGATGTGACAAAATTATAAAATATTTCCTTCACGGTGCATCGAACAGCGTGTGATGACACAATTAAATTAAAATTGCAATGTCGAAATGTTTCTTATTTATTTAAACAGTATCGAGTCAAAATCGACCGAGTAAAACGATCGATCTTATACTAAAGATTAGTGTTAAGGAAACGTCTATAAATATGTCAAAATTTAAAAGTGTAATGTCGGTGCTTAATGTTCGTTGGAAGGAGACAGAATTTTAGGAAAAATTAATAATTTTATGAAATCTACAATATAGAAATGAACATTAGTTTAATAGCTACTGAATAAATGTACTGACTGGAAGATTATAAGAGTACTAGAACATCGAATTCATTTAAAGAAAATGGATTCATAAAGGTAGGGAGTCTACTGTGGGTTTTCGATCACCAGTCGTTTGAATGACTTTTGGGCGAGCACCGCAAGAGAGGGAAGAAAGTAAAAGCAGAGCAGTTGCAGTCGAGCCTTGACAATGTACGTATCGTGGCGTGCCATGTCTGGCGATGTGATCCTTAAGCAAAAACAGTTCTGGGTGGAAGTGCTTAATATTTGGTGTGGCAGTGGTATATAGTTCCTGAAGAAGCCTTCAGCCTATTCTGTGTCAGAAGGAAAGAATATCTGACTGGTTTTATATGACGGAGTATGGAGTGTTCGATACAGCAAGTTGACGTGACCATCGCAAATGGGTGGTAACTAAAAAACAGTTCAAATGTGTGTGAAATCATATGGGACTTAACTGCTAAAGTCATCAGTCCCTAAGCTTACACACTACTTAACCTAAATTATCCTAAGGACAAACACACACACACATGCCCGAGGGAGGACTCGAACCTCCGCCGGGACCAGCTGCACAGTTCATGACTCCAGCACCCCAGACCGCTCGGCTAATCCCGCGCGGCGGGTGGTAATTATTAATTAATTCCAACACTGGAGATGTGAAGAGTCTGTCCAAATTTTCATACAGCAAGCACGAACTTCAACGTCGACGCGACTGTAACGAACTAGGCTAGACACTTTCGTGTTAATTCTTTAGCAGTGTATCAGAATGTTACTGTCTACCCTATGGTTTCCCTAAGTTCTAATACAGTTTTGTTAAACGCATTTGTTAGAATCATTGTCCCAAAGTCATGTACGGATCCAAATTTCCCTGCAGTTTTTTTTTAAATGCAGTTTTTGTGTCATTTTTACGGTTAGCAGATAGTAGCTAATTAATTTTGATGTTATGACGATGAAGTGTGATCGCTTTCAGATGTCATTGTAAAGTTCAATTTAATGAGATTGCTTACATTTAAATTTGCTTCATCGGAATATTAACTTTACGTAATTATTCAAAGTAAAGATGGCAGCCATTAAGCCACAAAAGAATATCTCAATCTGGATCCATCTTGTTTCCAAGTAAAATTGTTGCCATATAAGTCATTAAAGTAAATTCTCTTCCCGCACATTTAAGGAAATTAAACTGAACTGAAGTACTGAAATTGTTCCTTCGGAGCTGGCGACCAAATCAGTCTTCGTAGGTACAGTTTTCTTTTAGCTTTGTCGTAAGGTAAGACTACATTGCTGCAAGCTCTTTGCTACAGAGGTGCAGATAAACCATATCCAGGTAGACCATATAATGTGTTGTGTCTTTAATAATTTGTGTGGCGTACCGATCCCGAAATTGGCACCCCACTATCTACATCTCGATTTGGAGAGAAGTTTAAATCATGAATAGTTCCCTTGCTTTAATAGTATTCTGTTAGAAAACACTTGTCAAAATTTGTGTTAGAGATTGTTACTAATGTTAATACACTGAAGCGCCAAAGAAACTGGTGTAGGAATGCGTATTCAAATACAGAGATACGTAAACAGGCAGAGTACGGCACTGCTGTCGACAACGTCATTATAGGACAACAAGTGCCTGGCATAGTTGTTAGATCGAGTTCTGCTGCTACATTGACAGGTTATCAAGCTTGAAGTTGGTTTCAACGTGGTGTTATAGTCGGCATACGAGCGACGGGACACATCATCTTCGAGGTAGCGATGAAGTGGGGATTTTCCCATTCCACCATTTCAAGACTGAACAGTGAATATCAGTAATCCGCTAAAACATCAAATCTCCGACATCGCTGCTGCCGG
The DNA here is from genome assembly GCF_023898315.1 of Schistocerca nitens. Taxonomy (NCBI): domain Eukaryota; kingdom Metazoa; phylum Arthropoda; class Insecta; order Orthoptera; family Acrididae; genus Schistocerca; species Schistocerca nitens. The sequence continues at coordinate 132,367,813 of NC_064614.1, read as the reverse complement.
AAAAAGATCCTGCAAGAACGGGAGCAACGACAACTGAAGAGAATCGTTCAACTTGCTGGATATTTCAGTGCTGAGCCATCAACAAGTGTCAGCATGCTAACTACTCAACGAAACATCAAAACATCATCGATGTGGGCTTTGGGGGCCTAAGGCCCACACGGGTACCCTTGACAACTGCATGACACAAAGTTTTACGCCTCGCCTAGGCCCGTCAACACCGACATTAGACTGTTGATGAAACATGATGGAAACATGCTTCCTGGTCCGACGAGTCTCATTTCAAACTGTATCGAGCGGATGGACGAGTACGGATATGGAGACAACGTCATGCATCCATGGACGCCGCATGTCAGCAGGGAACTGTTCAAGCTAGTGAAGGTTCTGTAATGGTGTGGGGAGTGTGCAGTTGGAGTGTTATGGGACCTCTCGTACGTCTAGATACGACTCTGACAGGTGACACGTACGTAAGCATCCTGTCTAATCATTTGCATCCATTCATGTCCATTGTGCATTCCGACGGACTTGGGCATCTCCAACAGGGCAATACGACATCCCACAGGTCCAGAACTGCTACAGAGTGGCTGCATGAACACACTTCTACGTTTATAGTCTTCTGCTGGCCACCAAACTCCCCAGAGATGAACATTATTGGGCGTATCTGGGATGCCCTGCAACGTGCTGTTCAAAAGAGATCTCCACCCCCTCGGACTCTTACGATGGAGAGGCCTTCAGGATTCATGGTGTCAGTTTCCCCCATAACTATTTCAGGCATTGTATTGTATTGCATTGTATTCCATGTTGACTAGGGACCTAGAAACGACGGAGAGGTTCCTTCCCCGCCGCAACCCCAGTGGTCCACAACCCCATGACGACCACAACAGTCCACTTCACCCCTCTGCCGCCCCACACCGAACCCAGGGTTTATTGTGCGATTCGGCCTCCGGTGAACACCCCCAGGGAATGTCTCACACCAGACCAGTGTAACCCCTATGTTTGCGTGGTAGAGTAATGGTGGTGTGCGCAGCAATCGCCGACATAATGTAGCTGAGGCGGGAACTAGCCCGCATTGGCGGAGAAGGATGGAAAACCGCCTAAAAACCATCCACAGACTGGCCGGCTCACCGGTCCTCGACACAAGTCCGTCGGGCGGATTCGTGCCAGCGACCAGGCGCTCCTTCCTACTCTGGAAAGCCGTGCGTTAGATCGCTCGGCTAACCGGGCGGGCTATTTCAGGCATTAGTGGAGGGCATGCCATGTATTGCGGCAATTATGAGAGCTCGCGGGGGTCCTACACGTTATTAGGCAGGTGTAAGAGTTTGTTTGGCTCTTCAATGTAGTAAGGGGAAATCAAAAGCTGTATTTTTCTGATAAGCTACATGTAGCCAGCACAAGAGGAGCGGACCTTTTTCTTTTTGTAAAGCAGTGCGGCAGGTAACGGTACACGCACGGGGTGCTGTAAGCCAGACCGCTAAGCGGATTCACTCTCTGTAGCTAGGCCAACGCTACAGAAGTTTGCAGAAATTATCCTGCACATTATTACTTCCATATTAAGCAATATTAGGGAGTCGTACAGCGAAATATTGTCCCTTTCGTAGTAAAATAAGCATTCCTTTCCCTGTAATGTAATGTTAAAAAATAGTTCGATTACACGCGATTCGGACATTTAAAATACCAAGGCAGTTATAAGAGTCGAGGAACATGAAAGGGAAGCAGTGGTTGGGAAGAGAGTGAGACAGAGTTGTAGCCTAGACCTAGATGTTATTCAATCTGTATATTGAGCAAGCAGTAAAGGAAACAAAAGAAAAATTCGGAGTAGGTATTAAAATCCATGGAGAACAAATAGAAACTTTGAGGTTCGCCGATGACATTATAATTCTGTCAGAGACAGCAAAGGATTTGGAAGAGCAGTTGAACGGAATGGACAGTGTCTTGAAAGGAGGATATAAGATGAACAACAACAAAACCAAAACGAGGATAATGGAATGTAGTCGAATGAAGTCCTGTGACGCTGAGGGAATTAGCTTAGGAAATGAGACACTTAAAGTAGTAAAGGAGTTATGCTATTTGGGGAGCAAAATAACTGATGATGGTCGCGAAGTAGAGAGGATATAAAATGTAGACTTGCAATGGCAAGGAAAGCGTTTCTGAAGAAGAGAAATTTGTTAACATCGAGTATTCATTTAAGTGTCAGGAAGTCGTTTCTGAAAGTATTTGTATGGAGTGTAGTCATGTATGGAAGTGAAACATGGACGAAAAATAGTTTGGACAAGAAGAGAATAGAAGCTTTCGAAATGTGGTGCTACAGAAGAATGCTGAAGATTAGATGGGTAGATGACATAACTAATGAGGAGGTATTGAACAGAATTGGGGAGAAGAGGAGTTTGTGGCACAACTTGACAAGAAGAAGGGACCGGTTGGTAGGACATGTTCTGAGGCATCAAGGGATCACAAATTTAGCATTGGAGGGCAGCGTGGAGGGTAAAAATCGTAGAGGGAGACCAAGAGATGAATACGCTAAGCAGATTCAGAAGGATGTAGGTTGCAGTAAGTACTGGGAGATGAATAAGCTTGCACAGGATAGAGTAGCATGGAGAAGTGCATCAAACCAGTCTCAGGACTGAAGACCACAACAACAACAACAACAAGCCAGATCTGTCACATGTAGAATCGGCCGACTCGGTTACAAGCATTAGACCTACCTTTTTCCCCACACTCTTTCCATTCATAGTGATGGAGAGGGACAGAACTACAGTACAGTGAGTGAGCGTGGTTTCCTTTGTGTGGCGGCAGGTGACGCCCGACTGCGAGGGCGAGGAGGCGGAGGAGGGCGGCGACTGCGCGCCCGTCTCCGTCAGCTGGGAGGGCGGCGCCGAGCTGCAGAGCGGCGACGTGCTGCTGGTGCGCATCGACGACGCCCGGCTGGTGGCCGGCCGGCAGGCCAGCGCCAGGACCCGGCCGGGACACCTGCCCGGAGACCGCTACGGCCCGCCGCAGGACGACAGGTAGCGCGCGGCGGGCCAGTCTAGCGCAGCGCCTGCAGCCGCTCTACACTCAGCGCCACTAGCGGGAGCCCTCGGAACTACGGCTCGGCGTGTAACTGTGAAAGGCGCCCACAGCCTTCCTCTGTAATGGTGAGAAACCCTCGGGCTCGGCGACGTTTCAGACAGCAAGGTATCTTCGACACATACGAAAGGAAGACCAGCGCTCAGAAGTTCAAACGTGAGGTGTACAGTGGGCTAGTGATGTAACGTTAGCATCAAATTACATCACAATTCTGCCAACGGCACCGTGAATATGTCACATGAGGGGAAGGCATTTACATCCCCTCTTACCCACATTTAAATTCTTCTTTTGTTGTCTCTGTCAGGACCGCGAGTCCACTGTTGAATCCTCACTCTGAGCTCGGCGACAGTTCAAACTTCAAACATATACGAAAAAAGGACCACAGCTCAGAAATTTATACGACGTGTAATTTGGGTTGATGATGCAGGGAATGGCAATTGAATCTCAATGCGGACAAGTGTAATGCGCTGCGAATACATAGAAAGAAAGATCCTTTATCATTTAGCTACAGTATAGCAGGTCAGCAACTGGAAACAATTAATTCCATAAATTATCTAGGAGTAGGCATTAGGAGTTATTTAAAATGGAATGACCACATAAAGTTGATCGTCGGTAAAGCAGATGCCAGACTGAGATTCATGGAAGAATCCTACGGAAATGCAATCCGAAGACAAAGGAAGTAGGTTACAGTAGACTTATTTGCCCACTGCTTGAATATTGCTCAGCAGTATGGAATCCGTGCCAGATAGGGTTGATAGAAGAGATAGAAAAGATCCAACGGAGAGCAGCGCGCTTCGTTACAGTATTAATAATCGCGAAAGCGTTACGGAGATGATAGATAAACTCCAGTGGAAGACTCTGCAAGACAGACGCTCAGTAGCTCGGTACGGGCTTTTGTTGAAGTTTTGAGAACATACCTTCAATGAGGAGTCAAGCAGTATATTGCCCTCCTACGTATATCTCGCGAAGGGACCATGAGGATAAAATCAGAGAGACTAGAGCCCACACGGAGGCATACCGACAATCTTTCTTTCCACGAACAATACGAGACTGGAATAGAAGGGAGAACTGATAGAGGTCCTCAAGGTACCCTCCGCCACGCATCGTTGGGTGGCTTGCGGAGTATGGATGTAGATGTCGATGTAGATGTAGATTCATACCAAATTTTACTACAGTATTCAGCCATGGACGTGTCACATGATGAGAAGGTCGTCACAACCCCTCTTACACATATTTCCTTTGGCGTCTCTGCGATTTAGTCAGCACCGTGACGCCCAGTGTTGGATATACGTGCTTTCCTTATGGGTAACCGAGGAGAACATTTCAGACTCACCGTCGCTCATAATCAATACGGAAACGCTTGGAGGGATGTAATCAATCTCCTATCACTGGAACATTTCCAGACTTGCTAAAATATGCTGAAGTTAAGCCTCTTTACAAGAAGGGGGATAAAAAGGTACCATCAAAGTATCGACCAATTTCTCTTTTGCCGGATTTCTCACAAATATTTGAAAAGGTTGTGTTCAAGCTTCTCCTTAAGCATGTGACTAAAAATAATATATTCTCCAATTCACAGATTGGATTTCTTAAGGGCTCTGATGTAGAGAAAGCTATTTACACTTACAATGAGAATATACTTATTCATTAGATAAAAAATTAGAGGCTACTGGAATTTTCTGTGACCTGTCAAAAGCCTTTGAATGTGTGAAACACAGCATTCTCTTAAGTATATTAGAATGTTATGGTGTCGCTGCGACATGATTTGAGTCTTATCTATCTAACAGGAAACAAAGGGTGACGTTGCAAAATACCTATGCAGTAAGCAGTCAGTCTTCACCTGATTGGGAGTTAATTACATGTGCTGTTCATCAAGGTTCCATCTTGGGTTCATTGCTTTTTCCTGTGTGCATTAATGACCTCTCGTCTGTTACATTGCCAGATGATAAGTTTGTTTTGTTTGTAGATGATACAAACATTGCAATAAGTAGCAAGTCCAAATAATGATTTAGAAATAGCTGCTAATCAAATTTTCACTGACATTAATAAATGGTTTGAAGCTAATTCACTGTCATTGAACTTTGAGGAGACCCACTATATGCAGTTCAGAACCGGTCAGAGATTTCCTTCCAGCGCGTGTATAACATACGAAGCAGGCAGTTCGAAGAAGTTGACAGTGTTAAACTTCTGGGATTACAACTTGATAATAAATGCAGTTGGGAAGGTCATACTACAGAATTGCTTAAGCGCCTAAACAAGTCTGTTTTTGCAGTGACAACGTCCCCTGACAATTCAGCCGTATTGCAAGAACATTGTATGCCAGCAACTCCATTTAACGTGATCGCTCCCTTTTGGAGAGCACTGCGAGTGTAATTTTTGCTCCGGTATACGGGGTGGAACCACTAAGATCCATTCAAAACCATTCGGCGTATTTTGAACGTGATTTTAAGCAGGAACTGGTGTTTATCTTTTTTCATAGCTCCTGTTCCACAACTTCTAGTGATCACAGAGGGTTGTGACACTGTCACACAGATGAATAAAACGACTAAATTTCATTCCCTCTGCCCTCCACCCCCCATATGGGCAGTCCCTCCGTGCCACCCACCCGCCTTTGCTGAGCACTTTAAAAATATACTTGAACAGAGACAACTTACGTCGAAATACTAAGCTTTTGCATACAGTCAACGCCTGGTACACCCTTCTGATTCTGTATGGACTACTATCAGGAGCACGACTAGCAGCGTAACCTGCCTGGATGCTCATAGCACTCTCGTTAAAAGTTCCATCTCTACAGTATATCTGTAAAGCCCTCAACAAAGCTGGATGTGTGGCACTGAGCTTTTGCCGAACTAGTGGTCCTAGGGGACACTTTGTCGTTTTATTCAAGCAGTTGTCAATGTCGCACCCCTTCTCAATGAGGCCACAGTAGGGCATGTAACTGGAGAACTGAAAATATGCAGACATTTCTGCTCCGGCCACGTTAAGTTTACGACGAATGGCTTTTAACGGTCCCAAATGCTTCCCTCTTTACACTAGGGCAAAAATTACGTTCATACTGCACAACAAAATGGTGCACACACATTCAAGGGCGTTACAGCCCCACGATGTCCTTAGAGTACGGCTGAATCGTCCAGTGGTGTCAACAATATCAACAATCTTCAAGAATGTTCAAAATGGTTCAAATGGCTCTGAGCACTATGGGACATAACTTCTGAGGTCATCAGTCCCCTAGAACTTAGAACTACTTAAACCTAACTAACCTAAGGACATCACACACATCCATGTCTGGGGCAGGATTCGAACCTGCGACAGTAGCGGTCTCGCGGTTCCAGACTGTAGCACCTAGAACCGCTCGGCCACCCCGGCCGGCTTCAAGAATGTCTTCCTGTTGCTTATTACACTGCAAACTGTCGATTCAGACCGCGAGATGTGTGGGAAAGGAAGGAGTGAATTCACTGACGCCCTTTATACATCGTCCCGAGACCTTTACCTGTCGATAGTGAGCGGTGGTGTGTCTGAAATGTTTTCCTCGGCCATCCATAAGAAAACTACGTATTTCAAACAATTTGTTTCGCGATTCTGACTACATCTCAGAGGCGTCAAAAGAAGTGGTGAATTATGGGTAACAGGGGTTGTGACAACCTTCTCATCGTGTGACGCGTCCACATGCTGAAGTGTAGTGAAATTTGGTGCGAATGTGGCATCACCAACTCAATTTACGTTTCAAATGAACTTCTGAGCTTTTTCTCGCATGTGTCGACACCTTGCTGTTTGAACTGTCGCCGAGCCCTAAACTGAGGTCGCAGGTCGCCACCTTTGCAACATTACAGAGGAACTGCACACTCCGCTGCAGAGTGAAAATCTCATTCTGGAAACATCCTCCAGGCTGTGGCTAAGCCATGTCTCCGCAATATCCTTTCCTTCAGGAGTGCTAGTTCTGCAAGGTTCGCAGGAGAGCTTCTGTTAAGTTTGGAAGGTAGGAGATGAGGTAATGGCAGAAGTAAAGCTGTGAGGACCGGGCGTGAGTCGTGCTTCGGTAGCTCAGATGGTAGAGCACTTGCCCGCGAAGGGCAAAGGTCCTGAGTTCGAGTCTCGGTCCGGCACACAGTTTTAATCTGCCAGGAAGTTTCATATCAGCGCACACTCCGCTGCAGAGTGAAAATCTCATTCTGATTACAGAGGAAGGTTGTACGCACCTTTGAGCTACATTAAAAATTTATTCGTCTTAGTGGGAGACAATTGCGAAGTTTCGAAAAACTGGTAATTTAATTTTGTTGCACAGTATAGAAACTGAAACTTCTAACACTGTTACGTCTATTAGGAGGTCTGAATTAACTTACTAGATGGTGCTACGTTCAACTGCAAGTCCTGGTATCGTTGAATTTATTAGCTGATAAAAAAGTGCACCACACTACCTACATAAACTATAGCTTTATATTCATTCTTATTCAACTTAATACTTCTTGAGGTTGAACAAGAGAGTTGCAGAAGATTACACGAAGTTGATACATGAATGAGGGAAAACACGATCATTAATGCAGTCCCCTTACACACAACTAGCACAACGCATCATAATCTCGCACATGGGGAGCGCAAGTAGGAAAAAGTGTCTCCTGTGTATAAGAAGGATAAAACAATGCACCAGCAGAATCATTGACCAATATCCTGAACATCAGTTTGCTGCAATATTCTTGAAAATATTTTCAGTTACAATATAACAAAATATCCTTGAACCGGAAAAGCTTCTGTCCACAAATCAGCATGCTTTTAGAAAGCATCACAGGGTATCCTGCGAAACATGGATGGAGGACAACAGGCAGATTCCATGAAAGACTGGTTTGATGCAGCTCTCCATACTACTTTATCCTGGGCTAGCCCCTTCAATTTTGGGAATCTGTGATAAGATCTTATGGGACCAAACTGCTGAGTTCATCGGTCCTTAAGCTTACGCACTACTGAATCTAACTTTAACTAACCTACGCTGAGGACAACACACACAACTATGCCCGAGGGAAGACCCGAACCTCCGACGGGGAGAGCCGTGCGGACCTTGACAAGGCATCCTAGACCGCGTGGCTACCCCGCGCTGTGCCAGTCCCTTCATCTCCGGGTAACTACGATTTTACCCCCCCCCCCCCCATACACATACACACACCTCTCTCCAATACTAAATTGGTGATCCCTTGATGCCTCATAACGTGTTGTACCAACCGGTCCCTTCTTCCAGTCAAGTTGTGCCACAAATTCCTCTTCTCCAGGAACGCTACTCAGTACCTCCTCATTAGTTACGCGATCTACCCATCTAATCTTCAGCATTCTTTTGTAGCACCACATTTCAAAAGTTTCTATTCTCTTCCTGTCTAAACCGTTTATCGTCCAAGTTTCACTTCCGTGCGGCTACACGCCATACAAATACTTTCAGAAAAGGCTTCCTTGTACTTAAATCTATACTCGATGCCAACAAATTTCTCTTCTCCAGAAAGGCTTTCCTTGCCATTACCAGTCAACATTTTGTGTTCTCTCTACTTCGACCATCATCAGTTATTTTGCTGCCGAAATAGGAAAACTCATATACTACTTTGTGTGTCTCATTTCCTAATCTAATTCCCTCAGCATCACCTGATTTAATTCGACTACATTCTATTTACCTCGTTTTGCCTTTGTTGAAGTTAAGTTAGAAAATTGTAATTTCTCTATGTGTCGCAGGTGGAATATGAAGTGCGCTGTTTTGGTGACTGTCCATGTGGTGTTAAATCTGTTGCAGTCAGGGAATGGCTTAAAGTCTCATGCCGCGGTGTTTTTTGCAACCAAATGACGTCGATATTGTTCTGTTTATCAGGTTGAGTATTTGGTTACTAGTTAACGCAATGTATGCGATCGTTTGACACAGAATTGTGTGCGCCGGAGTGTCTGGTTCACTGCACGTTTCACAGGCGTCTGTCAGAATCACGTATTCTTCTGCAGGTTTTTCGTTGGTCGCTATCGTCCTGTTAATGACTTCGCACCAGGTACTGCAAAGTTCCTGTGAGAAGAAACGCTCCGAGACATTTTACCATACGGCGTTCCATCAGTACGGCGGGAGTTTCGACAGAATGGTCTGACAGCGTCGAATAGTTTCTTTTCAGCTTACACTCTGGGATTTAGGGCTGTTTCTGTTATGTAGGTCTTCTGTGTGTAGTTTTGTCGCAAGAAGCCGAGTTTAGATAAAATCTTCGTTTGGTCGATGACCCTATTTGTACGTGTGACATTGGCCGGGTTGTTTTCTGTGATTCTAGAAGTCCTGTGTATCATCACAGCAGCGCATTTTAGCATAAAGTCGATAAATCCGAGACCCCCTCCTGGTATCATAGTGCATATTGTGCCCGTAACTTTTGATTGACTCACAGCCCAAATGGTGCAACTTAACTTCCTACTGTTTTTGAGATGTGACATCTTGTTAATAGAGAAAATGGTGTAATTTTCAACTCGAATAGCAACCGCATCGGTAGCGCTACAAGTTTCTGTTCTAAATATCTCGGAACAAGTTACTCTACTTTTGCTGTAAAGGGCTTTATGTGTCCATACCACATTACGCAGGAGACCGCTTATCTTGTAGCTTGTTCCAGTTACTCGGACAGGTCTAGAATGAGTCATGTACACGATTTTTCGAGTGAAAATAAGTTTATTAGATTTATTTTTCTCAATGGCAGGGTTCCTGATGCGTTTGCCTTAGCTATCGCTCTGATAAAATACACTGTTCTTCGTGAGCTGCCATTCCTTGAATGTTGGCTTGGACGTGTTCTCTAAGTATTTTATGTTTTTCGTTTATTACGAATCAAAGCCGCTCTAATTGAGTTGTATTTGTCGTATGGATACGTCTCTAGCAGTGTGAGTTGTGTTCAATGACCTGCACTGCGGAGGTTATACGCAAGGCTAGCCAAAACGCACTGGACATGGCCAGCTTTTGGTCGAAAACGACACAATCTAAAACAACAATTGACAGGGTAAATTTTATGTCGGCATGGAGGTTGTTCAGGTGTCTTAGGAAGTCACGGAGCTGTTCTTCACCTTGGCTCCACAGAAGTGCAGAAATGTACTGAACAAGTTTCTTGTCATTGTCAACCAGGAGATACGGGATCTCTTGTAAATTTCTTATTTATGATGATGACTGAATACCCATGATTGCAAATGAAATCTTCTTTATTTGGGTGGATTATTAGTTTCGCCTAACAAAGTAGCCATTTTCAGACGGTAAAACTTTCTCGATTAGTGTCGGTGCCAATATGCCACAATCTTTCGTAAAACAACATCCATACATGACAACGTAACTTTACATCGTTCATGGCCAGTGTAATTGACCAATGGTCTTGAAACAAACATGTTATGCCGTTAAACCTTTATAGCTGTCACAGTCAGTATTCACATCTACCACGTTACAGCAACATATAGATGATCTCTGCTGCGAGGTGATGTAAATACTGATTGTGTCAGTTACCAAGTGTTAATCATAAAACACCTCTGTTTTATGACCATCGTTCTATATATCTGTGATGAATGATGAAAAGCTGTTTTGAAGTATGGCATATACGGACGTTGTCATTTTAACAAAGATTTTACAGATGTGTGAAGCCATAGTGACACAAACACTATTTTATGATCTGAAGATAGCTAGATTTTTCGCCAAAACTAGTAGCGCAGCCAAATAAAGAAGATCCCATGTGCGATCCTTACTTCAGGAGCTTCCAGTCCCTAACATAAGTTTAAAAAAGAGTATTGAGGTTAACGGTGAGATATTCTAACATTTAAATTTATTGCGAAACTTTGAACAGCTGTAGATGTGAATGTGTTAAAAACACGTATTTTTCAATTGATGCTTTGTAAAATGCATGTTTTAATGTTTACTAACTCTTGTACTTGTGTAAACCTGACAGTGTATCAAATAATACTGAAGGTAAATAACAACGTACATTAAATGTGTTCTATCTCTGAAACCATTCGGAATAGGTCATATGGCCACATGAATTTTTCTGCTTCAAATGATCGTTCCTGTCGTATCTCTCAATAATAACCATTCTTCCTGGGACTCCAGGCATATTTGTCACTTTTTACTTTTCCATACATTGTATGACAGGTGTGATACTTCTGATACAGATGCCTAAATGAAGAAATAAATTAATCACAATAGTTTCTGCTGTGGTTTAACAAATGGGTGTAGCCAGAGAACCACTCTCCTCTAGGCTGAAAAATTTTCACATCGCAGAGTAACATTTTTAAACAGTTCATCCGATTTTCCCAGCCTCTAAGAGACACAGGTTCTCTACCAGCACAAAAAGTTAACAGTGGAAGTCCTCGTTCAGTACAGATGTCTGAGATTGTGTGGCTTTGAGGAAGACCTGCAGTACAACTCAGCTGACTGCAGACTACCCAGCTCAAGCAAAGCAAAGCTCTGGTCCCTAATGGGACAATAGGTACCCAAGGACCACCGTGTCACCCTCTGTCAATGGCGAAAACAGATGGGAAAAATCGTATGCAGTGCCGCGTATCGAACTTGTGTGCAGTTAGGCACGTTGACCATTGAACCAGGAACCTACCTCTCAGACAAATGTGTATTTTGGGTACTGGGGTACAGACAGACATCACAACAGTGTTGATCGAGCCCCAACGCGACTATGCTCATATCCACAACACAACCAACTGTCTTTTAGCCACGCCTAAGAACAAATGTAGGTGCCTAAGAAAGTTTTCGGATCCACCTTGTAACATGCCCTTTTATTTATTTTATTGTTCCCGCTCGTTCGGGATCTGAATAGCAGCCCAAAATTAGATAATTAATTAATGTGACCGTGTACCTAATGGGCTGGCAATCGGATTGGACTGCTCAGGGGATGTTACATTCCGTATTGTCCTTCGCAAATACTGTAATAAGTACTGTTTAGTGGTAAGAAGGACACAACACAGTTTGACAAACAAGATCTATATTCTTAGCAAAAGCACAAACTAAGGAGACAGCCACTGCCTTCGTTAATACACTGTAAATGACGGCTAATCTCAGCACAGGTTTCTTTAGTTATTCTTAATCGTCACACGCAACATCCAATCACTGTAATCCAAGTAATGCCGGCGCGGTAGACGCGGAAGTTCAATAGCGGCACTTACTCTCACTGAAATCACTCTGTAATTAAACTTTCTCACTTTCCCGTATAATACTAATACAAAGGGGTTAAACCACGGCGATGGCCACTCCCTTTTACCGGTAATTTTCCTTAATTCAACTGCTGGCTTCTGCACAGCTCTGCCCGCCTCGCGGGCACCTACCACACCTTGACTTCAGCACATCTCAACACTAACTGTTCTCCGCCCAGTTCTTCCCGCCTCGCGGGAATCTACCCAAGCAGCACTCGGCACTCCGGTGAATCCCCTCTAGCTCTCGCGACCTGCACACACACTACTCGATAGTTGCCCTGTCGACCTGTGTGAGCGCAAACTTAGTAGTAAGGGCCTGCGGAGCCCTTACATCCCCGCCCTCAAAAACTTCTTTTGAACCGCAGGTGAAAAAGAATCGGCAAGGGATTTAAAACATAGTTACATTTGAACAAAACATGCAATACAAATCATTAGTGAAATTACAAATTCGTCAAATAATCCTGGACTCCGGTAGTGGGCTGCCTCCACAACAATTTCTACAAAAGGTTATTACATCACATAAATAGCATTGTCCAAATTTACAATTTTTCATTTCAACCAGTAATAGTCCTCTCTAGTCCAATATCAAAATGACAGCACACACAGCATATATACTCAAAAATTATTACCTAAACACAGGACATATGAACACTACACTACCATTTAGCTATTACAGGTTTTATATTCATTCTTAGATAGTCTTTGACATGAAATATGCAACTCTAATTGTAATATATCACAAAACACAATGTAAATAAACACTTCCCTCTTTCAAAAGTCCATTTTACAGCTAAATGCTCTAACCATGTCGTAGCAGGTTTATTTGGGTCCTGGTAGCCCTCACTCTTAACCGGACCTCACCTGGAGTGTCATTCGGTTTTTCGGTTCCTCCGCCTCTTCCTCTGTAATCAGACGAATGATTAATATGAATCCTTGGGTCATTACTCCCTTCTCTGTTTCGATTATTAGCTTGCTTGTATTTCTGTGATCTAATAGACTCCAACTGCTCCAGTATCTTCATTAAGGCCTCTCTACCTTTAATTAGGCTCCTGGATACGGTTCCTTGCCTTTTCTGATTCAATCTTCTTTTTATCACAGATACCATGACGTTATCATTCAGGGGTTGTTCCAAAATCTCGTTCCATTTCCACAAATGTTTGGCAAATTCTTCCGACGTTCCTTTCCAATTACTAAGTGGTCTGCATCGTAGTGGGTCCTCAAGTGCTGCACACTGACGACTTTTGGGCCAGCATTTCTTCAATAATCCTCCTCCAGACTGATCATAATTAGTAGTCTCTTTCTTCCTCTTGATTCCACAAGTGAAGTCCTCACCTTCGATTGCAACCCACTGGTCATCTTCTTCTCGCTGCACGGCTATAGCATTTCTCGGATTGACTGCCAGTTTTGCTTATCTCCTATCCCCTCAACCACATCGTTGCATTGTTTCTGCATCTGCGTCACCTTGGCGATTCGATGATTGCAATTTGTTTCCACTTCGTTGATTCTTTCTCCCAATTCGGCTTTCGTTTCTTCAATATTGTCTCCTATTTTTTTTTGTTAATTTTCCTTCCACCTTCTCCACGTCTCCCTGGACTTGGTCTATACTCTTCTGTAGCTTCTTCTCTTTCTCGTTGACGTCCATCTTCAGTCGTTCTTGTAGCTCCTGCATTTCCTTCTTCAGATTACATTCCATCTTCATCTGCGATGTTTTGATCTCTTGTGCTATAGTCTCTTGTAAACGCTTCTCTAACGACGCGTTATTTTCTTGTACACTTTTTTCTACTGATTCTCTCGTTTCTCGTGAATTCTTCTCTAACGATGCATTAGTTTCTTGTAAACGCTTCTCTACTGATTCTCGGGATATTCTTCCCTCTTCTCTAGATTCCTTAACCTCTTTTAGTAAGTCTGCCAACACCGACCACATATCGGCACTCTCTGAAACTGACTTATTTCTCGTCGTTGGTCCCGGTGTCTCGGGATAATTAGTTGAATGTGCTGATGGGCTTCCTAATGACAATCCACAATCACTAATTCCTGAATCATCTCTGTCTTTCTGTCCTATCCCTTTCCTTTCAACTACTGCTTCACAGACCTGTTTATCTTCCGTAGACATGATTGGTTTATATTTAATGCCCAGGCAAGTAATACAAAATAACCTCCAATAACCCAAAACACTCCTAATTACCATGAACTAATCAAACAGTACCTGCAATCCTTTCAGTTAATTCCCAAAATGATACAACATGCATGAGTACTGAACATAACAGCTCCCAAAAACCAAAATTTCCAATAACAATTTCCACATACACAGTTTATGTAAAAATGTTTTAAACAAGATAATCATAACACTCACAAAATCTATAAATGCAAATTCATCAAAACAATTACCATTTATTCAGTGCAGTGTGCATAAGTAAGCATGCTAGACTTCAGAGTATGTTTCGCAACTTTTCTGAAATTACTGCAATTGAGCACTTTTCCTAATGTAAATACCAGTTAAAAACTGTTTATTTATCGCGAAGACTGCACACTGCAATTACTGTTATGTTAACCCGTCGTCTTCACTCACCAACCGACGTTACCGCGAGTCGCGATGTTTTGATGTTTGAGATGGGCGTGGCTGTGCCGCCGCTGGAGCTCGCGTGAAGTTGAAGATCAGCTGCAAGGCGACGTAGTTCCCCGTCGGCCGCTCCGTGGCGCTGTAGGCGGGCATAGTTTGTAGTTCGGCCGCTAGATGCCGGGACTGCTCTCGTTATCTCGAAGTCGCGTCGCTCGCCGTGGTGTCGTGTGACATCACCTCGCGGATCGAAGCTTTTTGCTGCAACTGCTACACGAGTCTGCGTTACGTCACTCACTAATTGCGTCGCCACAATACATTATCGTCAGCGTACCAGTTTATGGGTCCACACGAAACCGTCCGATTTTCACCGTTCAAAAAGCAATTTCCGTCAACATGTTATCACTAAACACCTTTCTAACAACTTGTGTGACGAAGTCTTGGCTCGTTTTGCTATTTTACTGTTCACACGTGTCTTTCTTTAGTGATCACTTTTCCCAGTTTTTCGCGCGGATTTTCGCATTTGCACTTTACAACACAGTTTATTGACGCTATTGTTTTATTTAATATGGCAAGAAAACCAGTTTTGTCACAATCGTACGATATTATTACTTCGTATTGTTCAAAAAATGCACTGTTCCTTATCGCGATTTTAACGTTCATGCACTGTCCCGATTCCACATTGCAAAATTAGTTTTCTGGCGTTAAACAAGGTAAATTACCTATTGTTCATTACGATTCGCCCGAAGATTGCACTTGTCCTGTCACGGTCGCCAAGGGTGTAACATGCCCTTTTATTTATTTTATTGTTCCCGCTCGTTTGGGATCTGAATAGCAGCCCAAAATTAGATAATTAATTAATGTGACCGTGTACCTAATGGGCTGGCAATCGGATTGGACTGCTCAGGGGATGTTACATTCCGTATTGTCCTTCGCAAATACTGTAATAAGTACTGTTTAGTGGTAAGAAGGACACAACACAGTTTGACAAACAAGATCTATATTCTTAGCAAAAGCACAAACTAAGGAGACAGCCACTGCCTTCGTTAATACACTGTAAATGACGGCTAATCTCAGCACAGGTTTCTTTAGTTATTCTTAATCGTCACACGCAACATCCAATCACTGTAATCCAAGTAATGCCGGCGCGGTAGACGCGGAAGTTCAATAGCGGCACTTACTCTCACTGAAATCACTCTGTAATTAAACTTTCTCACTTTCCCGTATAATACTAATACAAAGGGGTTAAACCACGGCGATGGCCACTCCCTTTTACCGGTAATTTTCCTTAATTCAACTGCTGGCTTCTGCACAGCTCTGCCCGCCTCGCGGGCACCTACCACACCTTGACTTCAGCACATCTCAACACTAACTGTTCTCCGCCCAGTTCTTCCCGCCTCGCGGGAATCTACCCAAGCAGCACTCGGCACTCCGGTGAACCCCCTCTAGCTCTCGCGACCTGCACACACACTACTCGATAGTTGCCCTGTCGACCTGTGTGAGCGCAAACTTAGTAGTAAGGGCCTGCGGACCCCTTACAACCTTCAATGGATTCTCTTGTCTTAGTTCGATGAGTACTACAACTCACAAAATATTCGACACTGTATTTTGACACCTTTTCATATACGTCCTTTACCAGTGAAACTTGAAGTGTCCACGTACGTCCTCTGTGCTTCAGGCGGCGCCAGCCCGAGACGGCCGTGTACCAGGTCACCCGGCCGGGACACGACCACTGTGACGTCACGGAGGGCGTGCTGCTCGACATAACGCCGCTCATCGTGGACGGCCGCAAGGTCGTGACGCTGTACGACAAGGACCTCACCGAGGGCATCAATCTGCTCATCGGTGAGTCCCGCCGGCTGCGTTCCCTCTTCCTCTGTGCGTACTTGAAACACGTAGGCATTCAAAATCTGAGGCAGAAACCATCTCTACGGACATGCAACATGCTATAGATGAAAAACATGTTTGCAACTAATTGTCTGTCCAATGCGGCCTATTTACTGAAGCTTAGTCGGCCACAGGGGGAATTTTTGTACATTTTCGCCTGTATTGTTACGCCTATGATACGGACGGTTTGAAAATGGACATATGTACTTCTTAATGGAAATTATGACCAAGCTCTTCTCCGAAGAAGGAGAGCCTCAACATCACAATAGAGCTGTAAGTTTTATGAGACTAACTGGTCCCATTCATGCCTGTTTTACCTTACAGTATCGACAGCTACAGCTCTGCGAGTAATCACCTGCGAAAATTCTCTAATGTTGTTTGTGTTTATTCCTGAATGTTACCTGTGAACAGAAGATTAAGATATTTTATTTATCTAAGACGTCTTGGTGTGTTATACAATGACTTTCAGCAAGCCAGAGTACGATATCATGATGCTATGACAAACGTACTGATTTATTTTCTACTTCCAACGTTCCTCTCTGTTGGGTTGGCAGAAGAGCCAACACCGTGTTGCTAGAGGAGGCCGAAATGCACGCGTTTAAGCTCACGCAGACTGGCCTGAGGTCTGGAACAGCTAAAGGAGTTATAGTAGCCAAAAATAGTACATAGCTTCTGGAATACTTAACTTTAATCCATAATTGGAGAACATCGCTCTTGATGATACATGAATTACAATCTCAATATAAACTGGTAATGGCGCCTTGCTAGGTCGTAGCAAATGACGTAGCTGAAGGCTATGCTAACTATCGTCTCGGCAAATGAGAGCGTATTTGTCAGTGAACCATTCTTAGCAACGTCGGCTGTACAACTGGGGCGAGTGCTAGGACGTCTCTCTAGACCTGCCGTGTGGCGGCGCTCGGTCTGAAATCACTGACAGTGGTGACACGCGGGTCCGATGTATACTAGCGGACCGCGGCCGATTTAAAGGCTACCACCTAGCAAATGTGGTGTCTGGCGGTGACACCAGACTCTCTACACATCAAAAATACATTTGGAGGTCATGAGTAATTCTAAGAACTTAAGAAAACCAAACAATTTACTTTAAAGAGAGTAAACATGAACAGGGGTTGGACAAAATTTCGGAGATACTGCTAGAAGTGCATTCTCGAACACAAATGCAGGTGACGGACATGCCTGCAGGTGGGCTGTTGTATTTGACCACGAACGGCACCTGTGCAACGTCCTCAGTACGTTTCAAGTGTGAGCCGTGGTCAGAACTGCGTTCCATTCCATTGTTGTTGTTGTTGTGGTTTCAGTCGAGAGACTGGTTTGATGCAGCTCTCCATGCTACTCTATCCCATGCAAGGTGCTTCATCTCCCAGTACCTAATGCAACCTACATCCTTCTGAATCTGTTTGTTGTATTCATCTCTTGGTCTTCTTCTACGATTTTTACCCTTCACTCTGCCCTCCAATACTAAATTGATGAACCCTTGATGCCTCAGAATATGCCCTACCAAACGATCCCATCTTCTAGTCAAGTTGTGCCACAAATTTCTCTTCTCTCCAATTCTGTTCAATGCCTCCTCATTAGTTAAGTGATCTACCCATCTAATCTTCAGCATTCTTCTGTAGCACCACATTTCGAAAGCTTCTATTCTCTTCTTCTCTAAACTATTTATCGTCCACGTTTCACTTCCATACATGGCTACACTCCATACAAATACTTTCAGAAACGACTTCCTGACACTTAAATTTGTACTCGAGGTTAACAAATTTCTCTTTTTCACAAACGCTTTCCTTGCAATTGCCAGTCTACATTTTATATCCTCTCTACTTCGAGCATCATCAGTTATTTTGCTCCCCAAATATCAAAACTCATTTACTACTCTAAGCGTCTCATTTCCCAATCTAATTCCCGTACCATCACCCGACTTAATTTGACCTCATTCCATTATCCTCGTTCCGCTTTTGTTGATGTTCATCTTATATCCTCCTTTAAAGACACTGTCCATCCCGTTCAAGTGCTCTTCCAGGTCCTTTGCTGCCTCTGACAGAATTACAATGTCATCGGCGAACATCAAAGTTTTTATTTCTTCTCCATGGATTTTAATTCCTACTCCGAATTTTTCTTTTGTTTCCTTTACTGCTTGCTCAATATACAGATTGAATAACATCGGGGATAGGCTACAACCCTGTCTCACTTCCTTCCCAACCACTGCTTCCCTTTCATGCCCCTCGACTCTTATAGCTGCCATCTGGTTTCTGTACAAATTGTAAATAGCCATTCGCTCTCTGTATTTTACCCCTGCCACCTTCAGGATTTGAAAGAGAGTATTCCAGTCAACATTGTCAAAAGCTTTCCCTAGGTCTACAAATGCTAGAAACGTAGGATTGCCTTTTCTTAATCTATTTTCTAAGATAAGTCGTAGGGTCAGTATTGCCTCGCGTGTTCCAACATTTCTACGGAATCCAAATTGATCTACCCCGAGGCCGGCTTCTACCGGTTTTTCCATTCGTCTGTAAAGAATTGGTGTTGGTATTTTGCAGCAGTGACTTATTAAACAGATAGTTCGGTAATTTTCACACCTGTAAACACCTTCAGTCGGAAATGACTCAAATCGAACGTGGGCAAATTGGTAGTGCTCGTGTGATGGGTGTTCCCACAACCACGGTAGGCGAAGTGTTTGGTGTTTCAAGAGCCACTGCATCGAAGATTTATAAGGCATACGGGGAAAGTGAGAAAACATTGTTCACTAAGTCACAACACTGTCTAACGTGTGTCATGAGTGATCGTGACAGACGGTCATGGAAGAGGACTCCGATAAAAAATAAGAGGGTGACAGCTGAATGAGTCACTGCAGAACTGAAAGTCGCACTAGCGAACCACACAACAACACGAAGAGAGCTCCAGCAGCAGGAAATAGCAGCGAGAGCTGTAATTCTAAACGTCACCGAATGCCCGTAGCAAGAAAACGAAGTGCCGAAGCCACAACACATGGATTATCGAGCAATAGAAGAAATTCATTAGCTAGGGTGAGACTACACTACTGGCCATTAAAATTGCTACACCAAGAAGAAATGCAGATGATAAACGGGTATTCATTGGACAAATATGTTGTACTAGAACTGACATGTAACAACATTTTCACGCATTTCGGGTGCACAGATCCTGAGAAATCAGTACCCAGAACAACCAGCTCTGCCCGTAATAACGGCCTTGGTACGCCTGGACATTGAGTCAAACAGAGCTTGGATGGCGTGTGCAGGTACAGCTGCCCATGCAGCTTCAACACGATACCACAGTTCATCAAGAGTAGTGACTGGCGTATTGTGACGAGCCAGTTGCTCGGCCACCATTGACCAGGCGTTTTCAATTGGTGAGAGATCTGGAGAATGTGCTGGCCAGGGCAGCAGTCGAACATTTTCTGTATCCAGAAAGGCCCGTACAAAACCTGCAACATGCGGTCGTGCATTATCCTGCTGAAATGTAAGGTTTCGCACGGATCGAATGAAGGGTAGAGCCATGGGTCGTAACACATCTGAAATGTAACGTCCACTGTTAAAAGTGCCGTCAATGCGAACAAGAGGTGACCGAGACGTGTAACCAATGGCACCTCATACCAAAACGCCATGTGATACGCCAGTATGGTGATGACGAATACACGCTTCCAATGTGTGTTCACCGCGATGTCGCCAAACACGGACGCGACCATCAAGATGCTGTAAACAGAACCTGGATTCATCCGAAAAAATGACGTTTTTCCATTCGTGCACCCAGGTTCGTCGTTGAGTACACCATTCCAGGCGCTCCTGTCTGTGATGTAGCGTCAAGGGTAACTGCAGCCAAGCTGCTGCAAACGTCGTCGAACTGTTCGTGCATATGGTGGTTGTCTTGCAAACGTCCCCATCTGTTGACTCAGGGATCGACACGTGGCTGCACGATACTTTCCAGCCATGCGGATAAGATGCGTGTCGTCTCGACTGCTAGTGATACGAGGCAGTTGGGATACAGCACGGCGTTCCGTATTACCCTCCTAAACCCACAGATTCCATATTCTGCGAACAGTCATTGGATCTCGACCAACGCGAGCAGCAATGTCGCGATACGATAAACCGCAATCGCGATAGGCTACAATCCGACCTTTATCAAAGTCGGAAACGTGATGGTACGCATTTATCCTCCTTACACGAGGCATCACAACAACGTTTCGCCAGTCAACGCCGGTCAACTGCTGTTTGTGTATTAGAAATCGGTTGGAAACTTTCCTCATGTCAGCACGTTGTAGGTGTCACCACCGGCGCCAACCTTGTGTGAATGCTCTGAAAAGCTAATCATTTACATATCACAGCATCTTCTTCCTGTCGGTTAAATTTCGCGTCTGTAACACGTCTTCTTCATTATGTAGCAATTTTAATGTCCAGTAGTGTAGTTTCACATTGTTTCCAACATCTGGCAGGGTTAACGTTCGCCGTACTCTGTCCAAAGCCTACGGTGCAGACTGCTTCCTTCCAAGAAGAAAACCTGTCGGGGGTTCGGTGCCAATATGTGCTGCCATGTATTAGTATCCGATGAGCACCAATGGTTACCCTGCAGGATCGCATTACTGCCAAGAATTATGTGACTATTTTGACTGATCAAGTCCATCCCAAGGTACAGTGTTAATTACCCAGTGGTGATTGCGTGCTCCAAGAGAGCAAGACCCCTTTTCACGCAGCTCGCATTGTCCAGGAGTGGTTTTGTGTTCTGTGAGTACGAGGATGAATTATCGCATGCCTGGCCATCACAGTCACCAGACCTAAATACTGTTGTGCCTTTGTAGCCTATATTGGACAGAATGGTCTATGATTGCTATCCGCCTCCATCATCGTTACCCGTACAGAAGGAGATTAAAGTTACAAGAATGGTATGACATGAAAGAGTGTTCGGAGTTGAGAAAGGAAGGAGAAAAGTTGTAACCTTTCATGTATCTCAGTCTCTTCACTGAGCAATCAGAGAGAAATTTTTATATGGAATTAAATGTCAGAAAGAAGAAAAAAAAGTTGATGGTGATAATTTAATTCTGTTAAAGGTAGCAAATGATTGGAAGACGCGTTGAACAGAATTTATAGTCTTAAGGTTTTTAACATGGCTGTCAATCAGCGACTGTTGTATAACACAAAATTTTTAAAAACACAGCCCTCAGTCGCGAACACAATTAATTTGCAACCTAAGTTTCGGTGTGACAAGGGACACCTTTTTCGGAGAAAATTAAAACTAAATGTTGCAGCATAACGTACCAAAAAATACGAATTGTGCGGTCATACCTAACAACGTCAGATAGTCAGAATTAAACTAAAATGCAACGGAGGTGCAAGCCCCTAGTGGCTTGCACCTCCGTTGCACTTACAAGGCGAAGACCTCAGAAACAGCCTACCGATTAGGTTCATATTTGGCAGATTGCTTGCGTTCTGCCTAAAATGCAAGAATGTGAGATACTTTGGCCTAATACCTCTTCTTATTTGAGAAAACTACACGTACAGTTCATTATGCACAGTCGACTCAAAATTGATGGGTTCGACAGAAATTTGAAAACTCAGCGTTTTATCCATCATATATAGTGTCCACAAACGCACATTTTCCTAGAATCCGAGGAAAGAAACTGTCAGGACTGCCACTCACATACCTATAAGCTGCACCACGCTGGTGAACGAAAGAACCGCTGGCGTGGGAATAACTTATTTGCGTTGGAAGTGGACAATTCCCCATGCAACTCGGCTGATTTTTTTTTATTTGTACCTTTTTCCCATACGAAAATTGAGAGAAATAGAAAGGTTAATGATTGAAGCCAGTCAACAAGAAATAATAACAAGTTATAATATTTGAAGAAATATTTCAGAGCAAAGATCGCAATTTAAATATTTATTCTGACAAGAAAAAAAGAGTTAGGCAAATAAGTTTCTCAAACTGCGAGTTGGATCAGTAAAGAATTAAAATTTTAAGCCTCATTGTATTAAACAGTTCCTAGTAAGAATGCTCCGAATTTTTTCACGAGGAACTATAAACAACTAACCCCATGATGCTTGTTTACGATCAGGCACTGGACATAATTTTACTTTGCGGCTTCATAATTGAAATGTAATTCTGGAAACCCAGATAGAATTGTCCAACCGCACGAATGGACTAACGATTCGAATCATAATTCGTGCTCAACAGTGACCACCGATTTTACATGCGATTTTATCGTATGTCCGTTACAAATCAAAGTTAATTATATTGGAACAAATAAGCCCTCGGTCACAAATATTAAGTCAAAATTGACCTGGTGTCGATGCTACTATGAGCGTTGTCTTCAGAATTAGACTAACTGTTCTAAAATATATTAGTTATATAGTACATTAATAAAATTGAAGTTTGTACTGAGTGGAAAAGATGCAGTCAAAGTTAATTTCCGAGAAAAAAATGTTTTAAATGCAAACCACGTCTGTTTGTCACTGAATTTTCATAAGGAGGAATATAGGTGCACGAAGATTATATTCATTAGATATTCTTGATGTTGCAAATATATTTGCTGCAGGTGTTTATATGTCACGTACCATGCATGTAGCTGTTTGGAAGAAACTGACCATAGGTAACAAAATGAATGAAGCAGTTGTTGTAAGGCGACCATGATTAAAATGTTCATATTCTGTACTATCAAATCGTTTGAGAAATTTATTTGACCACTTTGTTATTATTCATTGTTGTTTTACTTACATTATTAACCACCCAATTCCTACCAAATTACGAAAAACACAATTAAATAATACAGTAGTTTTTCCCTCAGAAATGGAGCATGGGTTTTCATCTTCAAGCCAAATGCCTTGTTTGCTATCCAAGCGGCCGTTTCGCTCGCCAGTGTGTACCTTAGATGCCTGAAGTGGTAGTCATAACAATTTCTTTCCTCGATTTCTAGGAAAACATGCGTTTGTGGACCTCGAATATAGTGATGATGAAAAATGACCCGCTTTCAATTACCTACCGATCCTGTCAATTATGAGTCGATTGAATTAGGTATGTTTTTCTCAAAAACGGAGAAGTGTCGAGCTAAAAAAAACTTATATTCTTTTATTTTATGTTGTACACACCGGTTGATCGTGTCTAAGGCCTTCCCCTTGTTATATTAGGAAATGAGATACTCGAGGAAAAAACCTGACGATGTCAGAAATAAGGAGAACATGAAATTAGAACTCATATAGCAACAAAGAGAGAGGTAGTAAAAATTTTAGTGTTAGAAGAGTTTTACGAAAATATTTGCGTGGAATGTAGCCTCGTATGGAAGGGAAACTGAGCGATAAACAATATAGACAAGAAGGTTTTCAATATAGCGCTATAGTAGAATGCTGAGGGCTATACAGGTAGACGGGATAACTGATGAAGAGGTAATAAATAGAATTATGACAAAAAGACGTTTATGGCACATCAGGGCTAAAAGAAGGGATCAGATGAAGGAACACCTACTGAAGCATCAAGGTAAAGTTGATTCAATTGTGGAGGGAGGTGTCGAGGACAAAAATTTAAGGCCAAAGCTTCAGTAAAGGAAAGAGGTTTCAAGTTTATGTAGTTTAACAGCAGTGCAAAGATGAAGAGGCTTGTACAGGATACACCAAAGAGGGAAACTGCATCTACCCATGGCCGTAAAAGATCACCACACGAATGTTTTGCAATGTATATTAAAATAACTTTGTTCATATATTCTACTATTTTCATGTCTGGTGAATTAATAAAAAAACAATAAGTGAATGAGAAAACTATTTGTAGTTGTTTTCGGTGAAAATTCTGCAGTTTATCTCGATTCATAATGAATTGCCAAACCCACTTTTCGGTAAAGTGATCCGTTATGCGGGGTTTGCCTCGAAATTATTGCCAACGTGTGAAATGGTCAGAAATGTTAATGAAGTTTATTTGCGAAGTGAGATACTTACGAAGAAGCGTCACTGTGGCAAATCTGCCTTCGCGTGATGCTCGTGTTGTACGGAATTTCTATGTTTAGAATGCTTCTTCGACCGGTATCATCCAAGGGAATGCAGAAAAACTTCCTGAAGAATAAACATAAGAATAAAATATGAGAATAATATAAGAACTGATACAAGAATGAAATATAAGAATATGAGTATTAAAAAGGATGATAATCTCTGAAAATTTCATATACACATATATTATACAATAAATGCGTGACGTTTATTGCCAAACTCAGTTTTAATTTCACAATTAGTATAGCGCCCTGTATCCTCTACATCTACATCTACATACATACTCCGCAATCCACCATACCGTGCGTGGCGGAGGGTGCCTCGTACCACAACTATCATCTTCTCTCTCAGTTCCACTCCCAAACAGAACGAGAGAAAAATGACTACCTATATGCCTCTGTACGAGCACTAATCTCTCTTATCTTATCTTATCTTTGTGGTCTTTCCGCGAAATATAAGTTGGCGGCAGTAAAATTGTACTGCAGTCAGCCTCAAATGCTGGTTCTCTGAATTTCCTCAGTAGCGATTCACTAAAAGAACGCCTCTTTTCCTCTAGAGACTCCCACCTGAGTTCCTGAAGCATTTCCGTAACACTCGCGTGATGATCAAACCTACCAGTAACAAATCTAGCAGCCCGCCTCTGAATTGCTTCTATGTCCTCTCTCAATCCGACCAGATAGGGACCCCAAACGCTCGAGCAGTACTCAAGAATAGGTCGTATTAGTGTTTTATAAGCGGTCTCCTTTACAGATGAACCACATCTTCCCAAAATTCTACCAATGAACCGAAGACGACTGTCCGCCTTCCCCACAACTGCCATTACATGCTTGTCGCACTTCATATCGCTCTGCAATGTTACGCCCAAATATTTAATCGACGTGACTGTGTCAAGTTCTACACTACTAATGGAGTATTCAAACATGAGTATTCTAACATGATGACAAACATTCTTGTAGTAAACTAATACCGACATGGGTAGGTACACGGAAATAAATTAATAAATAAAATGAAATAAAATAAATAAAACAATAATTTGATTTCGAACACGGGGCACGGCGCTAGCCTCTGCACCACCGTTTCAGCCGCGACTACTGCGCCATGAAAGCCATCCAGATTACTTCAACTTTGGCTGTCCTTTTCTCAGAAACGTTCGAATATCCACGAATAAGGCGATGCACCTGTCTGCTTATCTAAACACCTCTTTCACTGATCGAAGTTTCTGTGAAAACGGGTTACGGCACTTGTGTTCTTCTCACAACTGAAACTCAAAGCACCAGAAGGAAGCAATATCTATCGCAGAGTTGCATCACAGCAGCTCGTCGGACGGTGGAGGGAGAGGCATCTGCCGCAGGCCCTGTGTGAGGAGCGTCCAGGAGGGTTCGTGCTTTCTCGGCCACTTCCCGTGGGCCTGATGGCAGATAGCTTTCGGGCGAGATGCGCTCCGAGATAGCCCACGCTGGACAAAGCAGGCGGACGGCCACTCTCGCCGGAGAGCCATGTCACAGGCCGGCCGCCCCTCTGACGTCACCCGCACCCTGCTGACGCGGACCACTCAGCGGACTACCTGCTTTCAGCTTGTCCCGTGCAATGCTGCATACATTACTCAGGGACCACGTTTTTGCGGCGAGCTGCTTATAAAACGCCGAAACCTGCAGATGCCACACATTGTGTGACATAAGATAATCCGAGTACAGCTACAGTTCCCCACCATCCTCCTAGTAATCTGTGAGTGAACAAATCTGATAAGATGGTGATGACACAATTAGCTGTTGTTTGCAAATAATGATCTGCAGAAGCAACCACTTATCATTACAGCAAAAGCGACTGGATAAAAATAAAATAGGTGTTTTGAAGGGGGTGCAATCTTGAGATAAAATAGTTGAAGAACGAAAGAAAAACAGGGAGTAAATAATGATTATTTGAAAAGAAAAACAAGGAGTAAATAATGATTATTTGCTACGCACTTGGACTGAGATAAGAGAGATATCATTGCATCCCTCAAAAATATAATAGAAAAGTATTATTGCATGTAAACATAAAAGATAACTTATAGTAATGTTTTAGCAAGTAAATAAAATATTGTATTATACCTTCCCTCTCTATATGAATGAACTGAAGTCCTGTGCTCGGTTCTTTAGTATATCTGGGCTACTCTCAGAAACTACTGTAGATATTTTGTTACAGTCTTGGAATTAATTCGTCGGACTACGTCTTGCAGTGTATGATGCGATAAAAGAAATTATTCAGATAGTTAAGGGAGACAAAAATGTAATAGTCACGGGGGACTGGAATTCAATAGTAGGAAAAGGAAGAGAAGGTTCAAATGGTTCAAATGGCTCTGAGCACTATGGGACTCAACTGCTGTGGTTATCAGTCCCCTAGAACTTAGAACTACTTAAACCTAACTAACCTAAGGACATCACACACATCCATGCCCGAGGCAGGATTCGAACCTGCGACCGTAGCAGTCGCACGGTTCCGGACTGCGCGCCTAGAACCGCGAGACCACCGCGGCCGGCAGGAAGAGAAGGAAAAGTAGTAGGTGAATATGCAATGGGGGTAAGGAATGAAAGAGGAAGCCGCCTCGTACAATTTTACACAGAGCATAACTTAATCATAGCTAACACTTGATTTAAGAATCATGAAAGAAAGCTGCATACGTGGAAGAGGCCTGGAGACAGTGGAAGGTTTCACATAGATTTTATAATGGTATGATAGACATTTAGGAACCAGGTTTTAGATTGTAAAATATTTCCAGAGTCAGATATGGTCTCTGACCACAATCTATTGGTTATGAACTGTAGATTAAAACTGCAAAAACGAGGAAATTTAAGGAGATGGGACCTGGATAAACTGAAAGAACCAGAGATTGTAGAGAATTTCAGCGAGAGTATTAGGGAACGATTGACAAGAAAAGAGGAAAGAAATAAAGTAGAAGATGAATGGGTAACTTTGAAAGATGAAGTAGTGAAGGCAGCAGAGGATCAAGTAGGTAAAAAGACGAGGTCTAGTAGAAATCCTTGGGAAACAGAAGAGATACTGACTTTAATTGATGAAAGGAGAAAATATAAAAATGGAGTAAAAGAAGAAGGCGAAAAGAAATACAAACGTCTCAAAAATGATTTCGACTAGGTGCAATGTGACTAAGCAGGGATGGCTAGAGGACAAATGTGAGGATGTAGAGGCGTATATCACTACGGGTAAGATAGAACCTGCATACAGGAAAATTAAAGAGACCTTTGGAGACAAGAGAACCAGCTGTATAAATATCAAGAGCTCAGATGGAAAACCGGTTCTAAGCAAAGAACGGATAGCAGAAAGGTGCAAGGAGTACATATAGGGTCTATACAAGGGCGATGTAATTGAGGGCAGTGTTATGGAAATGGAAGAGGACATAGATGAAGATGAAATGGGTGATATGGATTGGATTGTTTTGGGGGAGGAGACCAGACAGCGAGGTCATCGGTCTCATCGGATTAAGGAAAGACGGGGAAGGAAGCCGTCCGTGCCCTTTCAAAGGAACCATCCCGACATTTTCCTGGAGCGATTTAGGGAAATTACGGAAAACCTAAATCAGGATGGCAGGAAGCGGGATTGAACCGTCGTCCTCCCGAATGCGAGTCCAGTGTGCTAGCCATTGCACCACCTCGCTCGGTGGGTGATATGATACTGCGAGAATTTGACAGAGCACTGAAAGGCCCAAGTCGAAACAAGGCCCTATTAGTAGACAACATTCCATTAGAACTACTGATAGCCTTGGGAGAGCTCGTGAATAAGATGTATGAGACAGGAGAAATACAATCAAACTTCAAGAAGAATGTAGTAATTCGAATCCCAAAGAAAGCAGGTGTTGACAGGTGTGAAAATTACCGAACTAACAAGTTAATACGTCACGGCTGCAAAATATTAACACGAATTCTCTACAGACGAATGGAAAAACTGGTAGAAGCTGGCCTTGGGGGAAGATCAGTCTGGATTCTGTAGAAATATTGGAACATGCGAGGCAATATTGACCCTACGATTTATCGTAGAAGACACTGTAGATTAAGGACAGAAAACCTAAGTTTCTAGCATTTGTATATCTAGAGAAAGCTTTTGACAATGTTGACTGGAATACTCTCTTTCAAATTCTGAAGATTGCAGGGATCAAATACAGGGAATGAAAGGCTATTTACAACCTATACATATACCAGACGGCAGTTATAAGAGTTGAGAGGCATAAAAAGGAAGGAGTGGTTGGGAAGGGAGTGAGACAGGGTTGTAGCCTATCCCCAATGTTATTCAATCTGTATACTGAGCAAGCAGTAAAGGAAACAAAAGAAAAATTTTGGGTAGGAAATAAAATCCACGGAGCAAAAATAAAAACTTTGAGGTTTGCCGATGACACTGTGATTCTGTCAGAGACAGCAAAGGACTTGGAAGGTCATCTGTACGTAATGGACAGTGCCTTGAAAGGAGGATGTAAGATGAACATCAACAAAAGCGAAACGCGGATGATGAAATGTAGGAGAATTAGGTGTTTCTCAGGGAATTAGATGAGGAAATGAGACACTTAAAGTATCAGATGAGTTTTGCTATTTGAAGAACAAAAGAACCGATGATGGTAGAAGTAGAGAGGATATAAAATGTAGACTGGCAATGGCAAGGAAAGCGTTTCAGAAGAAGAGAAATTTGTTAACATCGAGTATAGATTTAAGTGTCAGAAAGTCTTTTCTGAAACTATTTGTACGGAGTGTAGCCACGTATGGAAGCGAAACATGAAGGATAAATACTTTAGACAAGAAAAGACTAGAAGCTTTCGAAATGGGTGCTAAAGAAGAATGGTGAAAGTTAGATGGTTACATCTCCTAACTAATGAGGAGGTACTGGATTGAGTTGGGGATAAAAGGAATTTGTGGCAAGAAGTGGTCAGTTGGTGGGACACGTTCTGAGCATCGAGGCACAACCAATGTAGTGTTGGAGGGAAGAGAGGAGAGTAAAAATTGTAGAGGGAGACCAAGGGATGAATACATTAAGCAGATTCAGAAGGACGGAAGTTGCAGTAGCTACTCGGAGATGAAGAAGCTTGCAAAGGATAGAGTAGCATAGAGAGCTGCATTAAACCAGTCTCTGGACTGAAGACCACAACAACAACAACAACAACGGCAACAACACCTGGCAAGTATCGATATCGATAACTGGCCAAAATCGTCGAGATTCTCATTCTCAGGATGGATTAACTATCTATATACATAATTAAGTTTATACGTAACCATCAATGCGTGAGACCTACTAGCACTTGGCCAATTTTTTCATATCTACTTTATTTTTATTTTGTATACTGCGGTGTTTCACCTGCACAGCTATTTTCAAGTAAAACGTTTAACCCGTTAAGTACATATGTTTCGCGTTACAGTCATATAATTCCATGAGCAGTGCTTGATTGGCTGGGCTTAATAGCTGCATGCATGGTATCCAGCCCTATACAAACAGTATCGCACAGATAGGCCATTTACTGACGTGAGAAAGCAAATGCACAGTGTGCACCACCTATGAAGTTATTTGGCTGTAACCAAAAACATATGTGTTTACTGGGTTACAAGTTTTGAAGGTGGCTGGAAAGCCGAAACGTCGTGGTATATAAAAAAAGAAAAAATCTAACGTAAAATGAACAGCCAATGCATGAAACTAATTCCCACAAGAAATTTCATTTCATTTGCAAAATTGTCATTGACCATAAGGGAGCCTTAATTGGCCTCAAGTATTTGCCTTTGCGAATGTTCTTTACCAGATAGAAATAATACAGAACTGGCGCTGCGAAAAGAACAGTTCGGTAGACACCGCTTTAGCTTACAAAGTGTGGATACGCGTAGATGAAGAATGATGAATTTAAAAAAGCCAGAAGTTCACAGAACATTAAATGAAAATCACAGATCGTGACTGCAGCTTGAAGAACAATCCCGAAAACATATGAAGCTGGCGTTTGCTGTGGACCTCTTTTTTCTCCTCTTTTTTTTTACCCCGCTATTGCAGTCATTGCTCATGTGTGTTTCAAAGGGAAACTAAAAAAAGGGGTCACTTGGCGGCCGTTTTATCGAGCTGGCTTTATTGTGTCGGCGCGTGCACGCCACCGCAGTTAATGGAGTTTGTGTGTAGTGCGTCCCACCGGCACCACAACACATCTGGCAACGGAAAAACTGCAATATCGCGGTAACAGCCGTTTCTCTGTCTCACAAAGCATTTTTACTGCCCAAAATCAGCCTAGTGGGCAGTGTAGCATTGTATCTTGCCCGAGAGTAGCACGTAACCCCCGCAACCACGATGTAAAAAGATCTCCAGTGAACACTGCGGAGAAACAGTAAATTATTTCCACATTGAACTTTAAAAAAAAAAAACTTAGGTGAGGTCCCAGTAAGAATGAAAGCTTAACATGTTCGGATCGTATGCTCCAATGTTTCACAGGCATAATTACATGAAGTATTTCTGCCGTTACGTAAGCAGTGTTTGCTTTCATAACAGTTGAAACAGTCTCAAGCTACAATCATACTTCTGTTATAAATTAATACTCTGTGGAAAACGATTACGTAAAATTATTCCACCTTTTTCGGTAATAATTGATGAGACATCACTGAATTTTCTGTTTCGACTACTTTAACAATATTAATAATTATTGTGCGACTTTCAGTAGAAAAACTTTCTTTAGTATCTTTAAGGGAAAGACTGAATAGAGTATGACAAATTTTTCGCAGCAACGAAGTGGCTATAGGGCTGATAGATAATGATTACATAACCTCGACTGTCTTAGAGGTAAAAACGAGCAGAGCTGGTGACAGGGAAATGCACATTACTTTTGTCGATTTGGAAAAAGCGCAAGACAACATCCCAAGATCTGAGAGTATAAGTGCCATGAAGAGAATAAAAGTACAAGATAAATGCCTTGAAATGGTTATGAGAATGTAAAAAGGTACAGAAGCAAAAGTAAAGATGTGTAAAAGAAGAACAGGGAGCTTCAAAGCCACCAATGGCTTTAAGAAATTTTCCAGTCTAACCCGCATTACTTTTTGACGTAATTTATACATAGACCAAGCGTTGGAGGCACGGTTCCAAAAATTGTTGAGGAATGAGTATGTTAACTGGACAGGACAGAATGCATTCATTACTTCTTGAAAATGGCCAGCTAATTTTCGAAAATAACAGACAAGGTATGAAGCACGTTCTGGATAATTTCCAAAAGGAATACATAAGATACGATCTAAAAATTAGTTTCCTTAAGACAGAGTACATGTGTATCGGTAGACCAGGAAAGGATTTAATTCTCAAAACTAGAAAAATAAAAAAATGTGAATTGTAATATTTAGTTTCTGTTATATACTCTGACGGAACATATGACAAAAATATTAAGACCAAAGCAATGTATATACTCCGATCGTAATACTGTTTTCGCCATTCTTATTCTAACAAATACTGCACCAATTAGCATGTTTTCCGGCTAATTACTTCTCTTAATTTTGTTATGCTTAATTTTTAATTCGTTGAAATATCAAATTGATCATGTAGAGTGCTACGACAGCACACTGCGACGTTTGGGATTCCTGGCAAACATGAACAGAACATCAAGCGGCAGGGTGTCTGCTTGACGGGACGCACGCAAGAGTCGCACAGTGAACGCCTCCATGATAAACGCGCGGATGTCGTAGGCGTTTGGTCGGGAAACTTGGCTACAGTAGTGAATGAGGGGCCCACGAATCCGCCTGCGGCGCCACGTAAATTTTTCATCGTGGCAGGGGCAGCGTAGGCAGCATCGCTGTACATCCACCGTCAGCAACGAAGGCGGCAGAGGACTTCCTCTGCCCATACCTCTCAATGGCGGGCTCGTACTCAGCGCCGTTTATCTCCTGACCATTCAACAAAAGCTCTGCGGTTTTAAATGTAGAAGGGGGCTATCTAAATATAAATCCACGCCTAAGAGCGGCGCTCAATAAGTAATGCAACACATTTTTTTTTTCTTTCATGAAGCAGTTCGGTTTTATTCAGGATTCCAATAACCATACTCTTCCCCACTCTGCTGGCTACAAAACCATATTTTCCAACATGATCTCCCTTCAGTGCGACTGCATTACGCCACTTTAATGGAAGGACCTGTACGTCCATGTGATACCACAGTACTGGTGGACGTCGGAGCTAAAGTCTTGTTGCATCAATAACCTTTCCATCCTCCACGTATTGCTTCCCACGGAGTGCATCCTTCATTGGGACAGATGAAAGTCAGAAGGCATGAGATGCGGGCGTCCCAGTTGGTGAACGACTGTGTCAGTGCTACCAACAGAGACGTCCAGTTTCGCAGCGAGGTTTCAGTGTGACCTGTCGATCACCTTGAGTGAGAGTGTCTGCAAGTTCCAACATTGCTGGCACGAGAGTTATCAGACGGATTTTTGCGACATTGTTAGATCTCGCCCAAAGACTCGTCGTGCTTTTGTTGACAGCCAGGTCTCCGTAGACATTCTGCAACCGCCTGTGAATATCTGCGATGCTCTGGTTTTCCACCAACAGAAACTCAATGACGGCTTTCAACCTGGAACGCAATTCTGTTACAGACGCCATTTTGAAAGATACTTACAGCTCCGCCTAGTATCGGAAGTTGATGAAACTATAGGGGCTGATGTGTGAATATTCCAGGAAGTCCCACAGCAAATTCTGATTTTTTTCAACCGACATTAGCAGCGAAAAAATTGTTGCATTACTTTTCGTACACCCGTCGCACGTATAGAAGTACAGAGGTTGGACAAAAATGTGGATACACAGGGAGATACGTATGGTTGAACATAAATACAGATCATGTTACCTTCCATTAGGGGTGGAAAATTGCCCCTAAAGGCGGAAGAATCAACAATGACCAACGACATGAGGATGCAGAGGGCAATGGAAACCACTGCATTAAAGACACGTAACGTGTATCCACAGGACATGTGGCCTGTAATTGAAGAAGTGTCATGGTGATCTCTCCATTGGCAAAAGATTCCGGAATAGTCCCCCATTCGGATCTCTGAGAGGGGACTGCCAAGGGGGAGGTTACCATGAGAAAAAGATTGAATAATCAACGAAAGGATAACGTTCTACGAGTCGGGGCGTGGAATGTCAGAAGCTTGAACGTGGTAGGGATGGTAGGGAAACTAGAAAATCTGAAAAGGGAAATGCAAAGGCTCAATCTAGATATAGTAGGGGTCAGTGAAGTGAAGTGGAAGGAAGACAAGCATTTCTGGTCAGATGAGTATCGGGTAATATCAACAGCAGTAGAAAATGGTATAACAGGTGTAGGATTCGTTATGAATAGGAAGGTAGGGCAGAGGGTGTGTTACTGTGAACAGTTCAGTGACCGGGTTGTTCTAATCAGAATCGAAAGCAGACCAACACCGACAACGATAGTTCAGGTATACATGCCGACGTCGCAAGCTGAAGATGAACAGATAGAGAAAGTGTATGAGGATATTGAAAGAGTAATGCAGTATGCAAAGGGGGACGAAAATCTAATAGTCATGGGCGACTGGAATGCAGTTGTAGGGGAAGGAGTAGAAGAAAAGGTTACAGGAGAATATGGGCTTGGGACAAGGAATGAAAGAGGAGAAAGACTAATTGAGTTCTGTAACAAGTTTCAGCTAGTAATAACGAATACCCTGTTCAAGAATCACAAGAGGAGGAGGTATACTTGGAAAAGGCCGGGAGATACGGGAAGATTTCAATTAGATTACATCATGGTCAGACAGAGATTCCGAAATCAGATACTGGATTGTAAGGCGTACCCAGGAGCAGATATAGACTCAGATCACAATATAGTAGTGATGAAGAGTAGACTGAAGTTCAAGACATTAGTCAGGAAGAGTCAATACGCAAAGAAGTGGGATACGAAAGTACTAAGGAATGACGAGATACGTTTGAAGTTCTCTAACGCTAAGCGCAGTAGGCAGTACAGTTGAAGAGGAATGGACATCTCTAAAAAGGGCCATCACAGAAGTTGGGAAGGAAAACATAGGTACAAAGAAGGTAGCTGCGAAGAAACCATGGGTAACAGAAGAAATACTTCAGTTGATTGATGAATGGAGGAAGTACAAACATGTTCCGGGAAAATCAGGAATACAGAAATACAAGTCGCTGAGGAATGAAATAAATAGGAAGTGCAGGGAAGCTAAGACGAAATGGCTGCAGGAAAATTTTTGGACATCGAAAAAGATATGATTGTCGGAAGGACAGACTCAGCATACAGGAAAGTCAAAAGAACCTTTGGTGACATTAAAAGCAACGGTGGTAACATTAAGAGTGCAACGGGAATTCCACTGTTAAATGCAGAGGAGAGAGCAGATAGGTGGAAAGAATACATTGAAAGCATCTATGAGGGTGAAGATTTGTCTGATGTGATAGAAGAAGAAACAGGAGTCGATTTAGAAAAGATAGGGGATCCAGTATTAGAATCGGAATTTAAAAGAGCTTTGGAGGACTTACGGTCAAATAAGGCAGAAGGGATAGATAACGTTCCATCAGAATTTCTAAAATCATTGGGGGAAGTGGCAACAAAACGACTATTCACGTTGGTGTGTAGAATATATGAGTCTGGCGATATACCATCTGACTTTCGGAAAAGCATCATCCACACAATTCCGAAGACGGCAAGAGCTGACAAGTGCAAGAATTATCGCACAATCAGCTTAACAGCTCATGCATCGAAGCTGCTTACAAGAATAATATACAGAAGAATAGAAAACAAAATTGAGAATGCGCTAGGTGACGATCAGTTTGGCTTTAGGAAAAGTAAAGGGACGAGAGAGGCAATTCTGACGTTACGGCTAATAATGGAAGCAAGGCTAAAGAAAAATCAAGACACTTTCATAGGATTTGTCGACCTGGAAAAAGCGTTCGACAATATAAAATGGTGCAAGCTGTTCGAGATTCTGAAAACAGTAGGGGTAAGCTATAAGGAGAGACGGGTCATATACAATATGTGCAACAACCAAGAGGGAATAATAAGAGTGGACGATCAAGAACGAAGTACTCGTATTAAGAAGGGTGTAAGACAAGGCTGTAGCCTTTCGCCCCTACTCTTCAATCTGTACATCGAGAAAGCAATGATGGAATTAAAAGAAAGGTTCAGGAGTGGAATTAAAATACAAGGTGAAAGGATATCAATGATACGATTCGCTGATGACATTGCTATCCTAAACGAAAGTGAAGAAGAATTAAATGATCTGCTGAACGGAATGAACAGTCTAATGAGTACACAGTATGGTTTGAGAGTAAATCGGAGAACGACGAAGGTAATGAGAAGTAGTAGAAATGAGAACAGCGAGAAACTTAACATCAGGATTGATGGTCACGAAGTCAATGAAGTTAAGGAATTCTGCTACCTAGGCAGTAAAATAAACAATGTCGGACGGAGCAAGGAGGACATCAAAAGCAGACTCGCTATGGAAAAAAATGCATTTCTGGCCAAGAGAAGTCTACTAAGCCGGGGAATCGAACCCGGGACCCCGGCATGACAAGCCGGAGCGCAGCGACTCAGCTACGGTGGCGGACAACATGTACGATAACCAGGCTTGGATAGCAAGAGAATAGAAGCTTTAGAAATGTAGTGGTGAAGATTAGACAGGTCGATCATGTAACTAATGAGGAAGTGAAGAACAGAACTAATGAGATAAGATTTGGAGCTCAACTTGACCAAAAGAAGGGTTCGGTTATTAGGGCACATTCTGAGATATCAAACTATGTAGGTTGCAGTAGTTACTCGGAGATGAAGAGGCTTGTACAGGATAGAGTAGCATGGAGAGCTACATCAAAACAGTCTACGGACTGGAGACCACAACAACAACAGCAATAACAGGTGAAATATGTGTACAAATATGTGTGAAATATATTAAATACCGGGTGATTAGAAACCGTCTGAAAAGCTTGCAGCCGGCCGGAGTGGCCGTGCGGTTCTAGGCGCTACAGTCTGGAACCGAGCGACCGCTACGGTCGCAGGTTCGAATCCTGCCTTGGGCATGGATGTGTGTGATGTCCTTGGGTTAGTTAGGTTTAAGTAGTTCTAAGTTCTAGGCGACTGATGACCTCCGCAGTTAAAAAAAGCTTGCAAGGACGCAATGTGGTAGCTTGTGCTGAGAAATAACTGTGAAGAAATAAGCCGACGAGCTGAGCTGTTTCCCAGTGACTTAGCATAGAAGTTAAGCAATCAGTTATTTACGCGCATATTTAAGCGGCCCATCAGAAAGGATTAGTGTCAGCTATTCTACTAGCGTAGGTGATAGGGAACGAGTCAGCTCAGTCTTTGGCTCTTGTTCGATCGTTACTACCGTTCGTTATTCAGTTTTTGTATCGCTGTCTCACTCGGTTTTGCGAAATCTAACGAAGAACACGTTGGGTTCACCGTCTCTGACGGAGTGCTTGAATTTGCGAGAGCAACGGCCCGACTAACTAACTTCAATTCTAATTAACTCGGAAACGGCGCAAGGTATGGAACTCCTTTCTTAACAGTTATTTCTAGCACCTCCTTTTCAGACTGGTGTTGAACCCCCCTCCCGTTTGTGTGAGATGTGTGTACATGATTGAAGCAGTACATAAAAAGGTACTTCTAATTCCCTGTACCGACTTCAACCAAACTTGGCAAACATATTACTTACTATCGAAAAAGGAATACCGTGGGGTAAGAACTACCAACCTCGTATTGAGGTGGAGGTGAGGCACAAAGTAAGATGGGGAGGAAGAGGTGGACTGAGAATGTGGGGGAGTAGGAGTTGTAGAGAGAGAGAAGGGGAAAGAAGGTGGGCAGAGGAAGAGAAGAGGAACCAGTGGACAGGAGGAGATGTGAAAGAAGGAGATGGATACATGGGAGAAGGATATGGCCAAATGGGGGATGGAGATGCACAGAGAGGAGAGCAGGAGGAGATATACACAGAAAGGTGGGTTGAAGGGGTAGACAGGGAGAGACAGCAGGAGAAAATGGACAGAGAGAGGGGGCGGTATGAGATAGACAGGCATAGCGGGAAGCAGAAATAAACAGGGAGGGGGAGGAGGTGATGGACAGAGAGAGAGAGAGAGAGAGAGGGAGAGTGAGTGAGGGGGTGGGGAGGAGGAGGTGTGCCAGTAGGTGATTAGAATAAACACTTATCCAGACAAAGGCTGGATGCTCAGCTAGTAGAATTATACAAGAGTACGTTAACCAAGTGTCTGGGCAGAGTTCTCGGTAAGCACGACAGCGTGAACGTCACGCAGGTGTTTTGCGTGTTGAGGCTCAGTAGCGGCGCTTCGCACAGTGCAGGGGTAGCGCGGTGGGTACCGTGGGTACCGCCAGCTGGCAGATGGAGCCGGCAGCTGCCGCCTCGCTAAGCTGCTTACAGTGGGCGGCCCACGCACCGGCAGTGCTGGATCAGGCGCTCACAGTGTTAGTTAGCGGCGATGCAACAAAAAGCGGGAGGGGCCGGGCGGTGCTCAACTCTGCCCCGGCTGCAGACACACAAGGTGCGTCCAGCCTCTGACGCACCCGTCAAACAACTATGGCTAGCATGTACGTCAGTGTATGTACTGTTAAGCCAAAACTTTACGACAACTCCCCACCACGACACCGGATGCTGCCTGATGGATTCGTAGTTCGTGGTCATGTGTCGCCATAACAAAAGTCTGTAAGCGGAGCAGACATGGACGGGTGGTCACGCTAGCCAACAGATGGGCTGCACATGTAGTAATCCATCCAGATAAGGGACTCTGACAAAGGGCAGATTATTATTACGCATAGCCTGTGAACGAAACAGGTCGAATGTTCACGTGCTACTGTTGTAATCATCTACGGACAGAGGTAGAAGGACAGTGAAACTACCACAAGGGCCTAAATGCTTCGACGTTCACGACTCTTCACAGAACGTAGGTTTCGGAGGCTTGTGAGCTCTGTAAAGTAGGATACATAGTAGCAGCTCGTGGTCTATTGTAACAGCTCGTGGTCTTGCGGCAGCGTTCGCGCTTCCCGCGCACTGGGTCCCGGGTTCGATTCCCGGCGGGGTCAGGGATTTTCTCTGCCACGAGATGACTGGGTGTTGTGTGTCTTTAATCATCATTTCGTCATCATTGACTCGCAAGTCGTCGAAGTGGCGTCAGCTAAAAAGGACATGCAATACGGCGGCCGAACAACCCCGCATGGGGTGTCCCAGCCTACAATGTCATACGATCATTCCATTCCATAGTGATCTGTGGCGTTTGTGCCGAAAGAGCATGACGCTGGGCACGCACAAGTTTTTCGGAACGCCCCGTTCATCGTACACTACTGAGCATGGAGCACCGCAGCACATTAGGTCTATGTTCCTCTCCACAAACGCCATATATATATTTCGCATGGCTTGAAGTTACAGTGTGTTGTTACAAATTACGATGTACAGTTATTTTCGTATTTACAAACATACACAGGTTTAGACCTCGATCTATGAGTAACATCAGTATTATTACAGATGGTTGTCCAGTGTCCTTAACCACTCCACAGCTTCCTCACTGGCCTGATGGATCTCCTCCATCGAACCACTGAACCTTCGAAGTGGGCAGTCCATAACTATGTGGCTGATGGTCTGAGGCACGTCTGCACAGTCGCAGAAAAGGCTATCAGCAGTCTTCCACTTGTGCTTCCAAAACTGACATCTGCTATGTTGGGTTCTTATCCGGTTACGTGGTGTCCAGATTTTCCAAGGTTGGTTGAAACCAGGTGGTTGATGGATTGGGTCCGAGATCAGTCCAGATCTGTCTGGGTTTGAAGACAGCCAGTCACTGCGCCAAGCCTCACTAACTGTAAACTGATCTTGAGCCAGGTTCTTTCCTAGATTTCAAGAAGGGTTCCGAGATTTCAGCCTGAGATATTCGTGTAGACAGTCTTCATGTATTGGTAGGAGAGTGTTGTCACAGCACTTGTGCCATTCTTTCTTCAGTGCTAATGCTCTTCGGAGATGAGGAGGTGGAATGTTAGAAAGTACCGGTAGCCACTTCTGAGGAGTAGACTGGATGGTGCCTGATATAATCCTCATTGTGTCATTCAGTTGGACATCTACCTTCTTTGTATGGGTACTGTTAAGCCATACTGGACTGCAGTATTCAGCTACTGGGTATACTAGGCCAAGTGCTGTACTTCTGAGAGTAGATGCAGAGGGACCCCAGCCTGTTCTTGTGAGTTTGTGTAGGATGTTGTTATAGCTTTTAATTTTAGACGTCATCTAGGAGGACGGCGGCTCTAAACGTGCAGCGTGACTCGAACGCAGGCTTGTGGGTGCAGTATTACGCTTGAATGAGGGCTGTGATAGTAATCGAAGACACGCAGACAACTGCAAACCACCTGCGTCCCTCCATGCTTGATGCCTTCCACGACGGCGATGTTTTCTTTCAGCAGTTTAATTATCCCTGGTACAGTGGTTCGAGGAGCGTTATAGTAAACTCGCGTTGATCACGTTGATGTCTCGTCGATCAAATTCGCCTGACGTAAATCCTATGCAACCCATCTGGATCGCTATAGGGCACCGTCACCAACGCAAATCAGGGGCCCCTTATTTACGCGAATTACGACCTGTGCTTAGACATCTGACACCACATAAATGCACAAACCTACAGCAAAGTCCCAGATCCCTGTTTCGCAGGATCAATGATGTATTTCGTTCCAAAACGGACAAACAAGCTATTAAGCAGGTGGTCATAAGTTTCCGCTCATCAGTGTACTTTAATATAATGTTTGCGCCGGCTCCATCTCAGAACTTATGAAACACACTGAAATTCAACATTAGTCGGGCATGGAATTTACACTGTGACAAGGAGCAGTTCGTTACATAAAGCAATTTTAAGAAGTCAATCAAGCTACTCACTTTCGAGCCCCAAGAATCAATAACACACAAAATATACATTTATAAACACAATGGTGCGCAAACACCTCATTGCAATTCAGAGGTCAGGTGCTTTGTTGCGCATCCAGCAGGTCACAATTCAGGCGGAAATGATAACAAAGCATGCAGTAAGAGCGTAGGAAAGAATACTAACAACCTATAACATTATGTCCACTGCCCACCCCGAAGCTGAATGCCACCTGGTGACGTGACGCCATAACAAAAGTATGGAAGCGAAGCAGACATGCACGGACGGGGGATCACCCTAGCAAAGATATGGACTGAAAAGGGGGAAATCCACTGAGAAAAGCTACTTTGACAAAGGGAAGATTGTTATTACGCAAAGCCTGTGAACGAGTATCTCGAAAATGGTGAAGATAGTCGAACGTACACGTGCTACTGTCGTCAGCTTCTACATAAAGAGGTAGGACAGTGAAACTGCCACTAAGCGCTAAATGGTAGGACTTCCACGGCTCTTCACAGAAAATGGGGTTCGGAGCTTTATCTGCTCTGTAGAGTAGGACGGATGGTGATCGGTGGCATCTCTGCCGAAAGAGCACAATGCTGGTCCGCCCACAAGTGTTTCGGAGTACATCGTCCATCGTACACTGTTGAACGTGAAGTTCCGCAGCAGACCACGCCTATGTGTCTACACGTTAAACCAACGACATCGCCTATTACGACTGCAGTGGGCATGAGGACCACCGGAATTCGACTGTCGGTCAGTGTAAACGTGTCGGCTCTTCGGGTGAATCACATTTTTGCTATGCCAGGTCGTCTCCACAAACGCCGTCATTGAGGTGAACGGCGGATCGAAACGTACAGCGCGCCACGGAGTGGAACCTGTGTTAGTAATCGAAGACTCACTGACAGCTATGAACCGTCTGCATTCCTTCAAGCTTGATGTCTTCCCTGAAGCTGATGTCATATTTCAGCAGAATAATTGTCCATTTCGGGGAGCCAGGACCGTTCTGCATTGGTTTGAGGAACATTATAGTCAGCTCACCTTGATGTCTTAGCGACCAAATTCACCTGAGTAAATCCTATAAAAACCTTTAGGGTCGCTATCGGGCGCCATCACCACGTGTGCAAATGGCGGCCTGTTATTTACGCGAATTACATGACCTGTGCGTAGACATCTAATGTCACATAGCTCCCCAAATCTATTAACAAACTGTCGGATCTCTGACACGCAGGATCAGTGATGTATTTCGTTCCAAAGACGGACAAACAAGCTGTTGAGCAGATGGTCATAATGTTTTGGCTCGTAGTGTATTCCACATACAGAATACGGAACCGAACGTCCTTCCGTCTTCAGGAAGACTCTGTACGGTATTTGCGGTTAGTGGAGTTAAAATTCAACAAGGCTCTACCAACATGTATTCCCTCTCACATACGTCTGTTTAAAAGGACTCAGTCTGGAAATGAGAGAATTTGATGTTCATACTGGACAACCACTCCCTTTCCACTAAACATTCGCAGGCATGTCGCTGCAGTCATCTGATATTGTAGCCTCTGTAAACAGAATTATTGGCGTTAGAAAGCTCCTGAAGCGATGTATATGTTGCTGACACGTGTATTTTGAGACTCATGGGCCCGCAAATGTCGGGAAATACCTGAAAAGTGGAAGATAAATGTTGAATATGTGACGTCACTAAGACATGTATCGCAGCGCATGTGCAGCAATTGAGCCTATCAGACGGTCGTAACTGTTCATCCCTAGTCACGTAATCACGCTGGTTGGCTCTGGGCTTACGTGCGCATATCGTGGGGATCAGGATTCGAGTCTTGCCTCTGGCAGGCAGTATGTTTCTGCACTGCGTTAGGCAGTTATGTGTTTACAGTGTTGTAAGATTTATTATTTTATTTTCCACTCTCATACTTTCCATTGGTTTATTGCAAAGTACAGTACAAGGAAAACCTACCGTGTTGAGAAGTAAATGAGTATAAGCCTCAGAATTGTGCCGCTACTAGTAAACGACCTACGTTTCCTTTACTAAATAAAGTCATTAAAAAAGGAAAGAAATACTAAAAGAGAACAGCTTTTGCATGGCTACTGTGAGGACAATGATTTTTTAACCTATACATTTTCAGCAGATCACAGTTACAAAAGGTGTTCGAAATTTGGACTATTTGCTTCAATGCAAGTATTACTTCGCTCAATGATCCATTCATGCAGACACTCGAAAATACTCTCCGTATTTTGGACCTCCTCTGTAGGTGCTGGGAGTTATGTCATCTAGTGACGACATATCTTCAACATTTGTCATCCACTTTTGGGGTATTTCCCAAAATTAAATTACTTGTCTCAGCATCAAGGCATTATCTACATCTCTTCGGGGGGTTTTAAACGTTAATAATCACCCTTTATACATTGGCCTCACGGGACATCCATGTCCAATGTTATACGGTCTATGGGGAACCTCCAATGTTAGAAGACTGCAGCGAAATGCTTGCGAATCGAAACAGAATTACTGTCGTCAAGCCCTGGTATGAGCATGAATTTCTCTCATTTTCATTCTTGAGGTTATTTAAACAGACGTAAGCCAGGGGAAATACATGCCGGCAGAGGCCTGTTCGAATTTAAAATATAGACTCACGTTCAGAAAAACGGAACACATTGAACGACTAGAGACAGGACGTTCATATTAACAGGGCATGTACATTAGTATGTACTGCAGAAATGATTAGCATTTGAGTCATTTCGCCACGGGGGTTCAAGGCCAACATTGATATCGCGACGCAACACATCCTACCGGTAGAATGTGCCTGTCGAAGGTAATGGATCAGTGTGACTTGAGCAGACACGCAGCATGCCTCGCAGACGTTGTGCGAACCATACCGTCAAATCAGCGAGTTTGAAAGAGGGTGCATTATTGGCACGAGATAATGTCATGCAACCATCCGGAAAACTGCTGCTCATGTGGGACGAAATGTTTCGGCAGTGCAACAGGTATGTGGAGAATGGTTCACGGAAGGCCTTAGAACACGACGATTTGGGTCAATTCGCACCACCCACACTACCTCCTGAGAATATTAACACTTGATCCGAATGGCATTGCAGGACGGATGTGCGTCGTCCTCGGCTCTGGCGCAACAATGGAACAGTGATCACATCGTACACTATCAGGGGTGACAGTCTGTCGCCGTTTATTACGCCGAATGTCTTTGACAAATGAGCAAGAACATACTAGGCGGTAATGGTGTATGGAAGACGTCACTGAGGACAGGAATGGCACAAGATAGTGTTTTCGGAAGAATCCAGGTTCTGTTTGTTTGAAAATGAAAGACGCATTTTGCATCGCCTCAGACAGGGGGAGTGGCATCACAGTGACAGCATTCTCACAGGGCATACAGCACCGACTCAAGGCCTTATGGTGTGGGATGCTGTAGGGACAACCACAAATCACAGTCGGTGCGTGTCCAGGGCACTGTGACCAGTGTGATCTACGTGAATGACATCCTGCGCCTGTAACCGTACCCTTTTTGCACAACACCCCAGACCTCATTTTTCAGCACGACAACGCACGACCACACTTTGCTGTATAAATACTTGCCTGCTTGGTGTCACCGAATGTCAGCCTTTTGCCCTGACCCGGCATATCACCAGAGTTGTCGCCAATCGAAAACATGTGGGATTTAGTGAAATGACGGGTGTAGTGCTGTGACCCAATCTCAACCACTACAGATGAGCTTTGGAACCAGGTGAACGCATCATCGATGGCTATACCACTTGACGTCATTCGAGAGTTTTACGCGTCGATGCAATCACTCATGGAACAAATTATAAGGGATCTTGGCGGACCCTGTGCTTGCTAGACGACAGGACACGTGCTGAAGCGAAGAGGCTAATCATTTCTGCTAAACATACTACATACATACATATGTACCGTTATGCAAAACTTCAGGATGAAATAGATAAAGTAACATATTAACTACTCG
Organism: Schistocerca nitens; assembly: GCF_023898315.1. Taxonomy (NCBI): domain Eukaryota; kingdom Metazoa; phylum Arthropoda; class Insecta; order Orthoptera; family Acrididae; genus Schistocerca; species Schistocerca nitens. The sequence goes on along the minus strand of NC_064614.1, from coordinate 132,323,351 downwards.
GTGGAAACGTATAAAAATGCGGGAGCAAGTAGACGAAGGTCTCTCAATCCAGCACAGAGAACAGGGCGTGACATGTGGTGCGGTCAGCACGACGACAGCGCCAAATGCGACTGGCCCCGCGACATGGGGCAGTTGAAGGAACGGGGAAACACTGTGTGTGTGAGCAGTTACAGTGCAGTGTGGTAGTGTTCTTCATCACAATGTAATCTTGAGACAACATCTGGGATGAGTTCACATGGGGAAGAGTCGTCGGGAATCTGGAAGAAGAATAAATTGTGTTGAGTGCAAAAAATGGTTCAAATGGCTCTGAGCACTATGGGACTCAACTGCTGTGGTCATAAGTCCCCTAGAACTTAGAACTACTTAAACCTAACTAACCTAAGGACATCACACACATCCATGCCCGAGGCAGGATTCGAACCTGCGACCGCAGCGGTCGTGCGGTTTCAGACTGTAGCGCCTTTAACAGCTCGGCCACTCCGGCCGGCTGTGTTGAGTGCAACTCAGGAGTTTGGTACTCCTCACAGCATTGTTATATATGTCTCAGGAGCGTTCCAAAACACAGGTACTGCTGCCTGAAGGAGCGGAGATGATGGACCACGGTCAGCAAATGGCCTCTACTTTGTGCAACAGGCAAGAAGGTACCAGATCCATGGCGGTGTTGCTTCGCCCCTCGAATTCCTGGCGCCACTTGCTCAATTTTTCATGTGATGCCCCACTGGTTTGAGGCCACTAAGGTGTTTGCACGAGGTTGTTGATGGGTACGGATCGTGTTCTAGCATGGCGAGTTGGGAGTGGTAGTAGAGCGTGGTTGCACTCCCCAACTCGCCACGCCCAACAGCCTCAAGCAAAGATCTTAGTGGCCTCAAACCAGAAGGACATCACTCGACAGATCGAGCTACTGGCGCCAGGAATTCGAAAGGCGACGCCAACAACGTCGCCACGGCTCAGGACCTACGTCAAACGTCGGGGACAACTGCAACCACCTGTAGCAGGACAGCAGGGCACCCAATGTCACGCTCAACAGTGGCACAACGATTGCATGTTGGGGGGGGGGGGGTTCTCTTTGCCCCATGGCCAGTACATAGCGTTCCGTTGACACCCTCGCTACGGCGGCACAGTTAGCCAGTGTGCCAAGAGCTTAGCGACTGGACCAGTGTGTCCTCCTCTCAGATGAGACCAGATTCCGTTCGAATACCGATTTTTTACATCCCGGCAAATGGCGAGAGTAACGAACACATACCCAGGAACATTGTCGAACATGATCGTTTTTCTGGTTCAAGTATTTTGGTGTGGGAGGGCTTACTTGGGGCCAAATCTTTCAATTCGGTACACTCACAGGTCGACGTTATTGTGACGCTGGACTTCTCCCCCCTGTGCGTCTGTCCAGGGTTGAATTCTGTCCAGACCACATTCTTATGGATGATAATGTGCAACAGCTTCGAACTGCGCATGCGAAGGAGCTCTTTGAAAACAGGATATTCTACTAATGGATTGGCTTGTCCGTTCCCTCCAGTTAAATCCCATCGAGCAAATGCGGAATGCGTTGTGGGAGACGCATTGCAGCGCGCCAGAATACAACAAGCATCCAGCAGTTGTCAACGGCACTGGTGGAGCAATGAAACGCCCCACTATTAGAACTCCTTACCAACCTTGTGGCCAGCATGGGAGCAGGCTGCAGGGCGTGAACTGCCGTGTGTTGTGATCAGAGACACTATTATGAAACATGTCCCGCCTTTCGTAATGTTTCTGTTCGTTTCACTGCAAAGCAGATCTTTCTACATACGGTCGCAGATTCATCGAGTTATATTACTTGGCAGTGATTTTCGTCCTACTGCCATAGCCCATAAACTCCAAATTTCGCCGCACTGTCCCACCGGGATACGTTCGTCGTACGTCCCACACTGATTTCTGCGTTTATTTTACGCTGACAACTCTATGCCAACGCCGCGGATCTAGGTCGTTAAATGAAGGCCGTCGGCCACTGCTTTGTCCGTGGTGAGAATATTCTCGGCACAGGCTTGACACTGTAAATCTCGGAATATTGAATTTCCTAACGATTTTCGGAATGGAATGTCCCATGCGGATAGCTATTACTAGCATTCTGCGTTCAAAGTCTGTTAATTCCCCTAGAGCGGCCGTAATCTCGTCGGCAAGCGGTTCACAGGAAGCACGTGGGTGCAAATGACAGCTCCGCCAGCGCAGTGCCCTTTTATACCTTGTGAACGCGGTACTGCCGCCATCTGTATGTGTGCATATCGCTATCCCACGACTTGTCTCCTCAGCCTGTAAATCTTTTGGCGGTGTTCGCATCTGTGAATGAACTCAAGGGATATAACAAATATGATTCGTAAAATTTTTGCTGTCCACAAGCCCCGTGTGGACACCAGCATATACAGGACGAAGCACTTCAAACCTGCACAGAAAACTTTGCGGAAATGGAAAGTGTAACTGATGTGCGATTTTCACAGAATAGATTGGTACTTAGGGGCGCGTAGGGTCAGCAGGTGCCGGCCGGTGCGTCCGAGCGGTTCTAGGCGCTTCAGTCTGGAACCTCGAGACCGCTACGGTCGCAGGTTCGAATCCTGCCCCGTGCTTGGATGTGTGTGATGTCCTTAGGTTAGTTTGGTTTAAGTAGTTCTAAGTTCTAGGGGACTAATGACCTCAGTAGTTAAGTCCCATAGTGCTCAGAGCCATTTTTGTCAGCAAGTAAACAGAATGTATTAATACTTAGAAGAGGTATTTTTTTGTAGAGACATACACTTTTTTTAAAATGCGAAAGTGCGTACTGCCATTAACAGACTAAAATTAATAGGTTAGGTTAGGTTAGTGTTGTTTTAACGTCCCGTCGACAACGAGGTCATTAGAGACGGAGCGCAAGCTCGGGTTAGGGAAGGATGGGGAAGGAAATCGGCCGTGCCCTTTCAAAGGAACCATCCCGGCATTTGCCTGAAACGATTTAGGGAAATCACGGAAAACCTAAATCAGGATGGCTGGAGACGGGAGTGAACCGTCGTCCTCCCGAATGCGAGTCCAGTGTGCTAACCACTGCCCCAGCTCGCTCGGTGTAAAAATTAATATAAATTAGAAAATCAGTGGTGTTTGTTGCAGGATTCTACTGCGAGTCGCTTACGGAATATCGTATTTTGCAAAGTTCCACCACCGACACTTGTTAGTGCCATTCAGCCTGTGCAGTTGCTAGGTACGATGTTGTTCTGTTTGATTACAGTCTGCTTGCGTGTTCCTTGGCTGCATTGCGACTTGCAGATCTGTTAGTGACAGTCCAAGCAGTAGTCGTGAGTGGACGAATGGATTTAGCAATGCGGACTAAGCCGACATGCTCATGTTGTGTGGAGCGTTTAGGAAGAATGCAGTCCGTTCTTGTACAGTATTTGATGCAAGATATCCCTATAGACGTCAACCATCTCGGCAGCTATTTATCAACCTCTCTCACCAGTCACGAGAAAGTGATAGTGTAACACCTAGCAACATATCAGAAGGAAACAAGTGACGACAGAAGAGGCGGTAATTAATGTTCTTGCTGCCGTTGCAGTTGATCCGCATGTTAGCTCCCATGAAATCGGGTAGTATTTGAGGCAAGATATCCCTATAGACGTCAACCATCTCGGCAGCTATTTATCAACCTCTCTCACCAGTCACGAGAAAGTGATAGTGTAACACCTAGCAACATATCAGAAGGAAACAAGTGACGACAGAAGAGGCGGTAATTAATGTTCTTGCTGCCGTTGCAGTTGATCCGCATGTTAGCTCCCATGAAATAGGGTAGTATTTGAGGCAAGATATCCCTATAGACGTCAACCATCTCGGCAGCTATTTATCAACCTCTCTCACCAGTCACGAGAAAGTGATAGTGTAACACCTAGCAACATATCAGAAGGAAACAAGTGACGACAGAAGAGGCGGTAATTAATGTTCTTGCTGCCGTTGCAGTTGATCCGCATGTTAGCTCCCATGAAATCGGGTAGTATTTGAGGCAAGATATCCCTATAGACGTCAACCATCTCGGCAGCTATTTATCAACCTCTCTCACCAGTCACGAGAAAGTGATAGTGTAACACCTAGCAACATATCAGAAGGAAACAAGTGACGACAGAAGAGGCGGTAATTAATGTTCTTGCTGCCGTTGCAGTTGATCCGCATGTTAGCTCCCATGAAATCGGGTAGTATTTGAGGCAAGATATCCCTATAGACGTCAACCATCTCGGCAGCTATTTATCAACCTCTCTCACCAGTCACGAGAAAGTGATAGTGTAACACCTAGCAACATATCAGAAGGAAACAAGTGACGACAGAAGAGGCGGTAATTAATGTTCTTGCTGCCGTTGCAGTTGATCCGCATGTTGGCTCCCATGAAATCGGGTGAGGGAAAGGCATGAGTCAGGCAAGTGTCCTACGCATTCGCCAACGACATATGTTCCATCCCTATTACATCTCTCTCCATCAAGAGCTGCATGGAAACGATTATGAGAATCGTGTTAACTTCTATACATGGGCACTGAGACAGGACATTTCAGATGTATCATCTATCTTGTTCTGTGATGAACCCACATTTACCAGTCGTGGCAGGTAAGCCGCCGAAACATGCACTACTGGTTCACTGACAATCCGCTTTGAGCCAGGTAGAACTTCGAAGTCCACGGAGTGTAAATTTGTGGTGCTGGATAGTGAACGAACAGCCCATAGCACCGTTTTCGATAGACGGAACACTGAAAGCGCACAAATATCGCAGCCTACTACAGACCATCTTCCACGAATGTTAGAAAATGTTCCTGGGCAGACTAGGAGGAATTTGTGGTATTATCATGATGCTGCCCAGACCATAGTGCACAAAGTACTACAGCTTGTCTTCAGGAATGTTTTCAAATCGCTGGATTGGACACAGAAGACCTATATTTTGGCCGGCCCATTCCGCGGATTCGACGCCTGTAGACTTCTTCCTGTTGGAAATGCTGAAAGACGCTGTTTACAAGAACATTTCAACTACGTTCGATGATATACAACGTCATATTACTGCAGCCTGCTCGGACATCTCCGCCTAAATGCTAGCATGTGTTTTGCCGCTGCAGGTGGTCATTTTGGGCACAACCTGTGACGGTCAAGGGTCTCGTTGCTGGTCAGGTGCCACATAAATAGTTTCTTCATTTAACGAACTGTTTTTGGATCTAAGAGTAAATTAAAATGTAAATAACTTAATTACAGAACACTGATGATGCTTTACCTCAATGAAGAGAAACTCGTCTGGTCACGCATTTTTGTAGTTGCAATGACAGAACAAAAAAACCTTTAAGAATCACATAACTAGCATATGCATTTATGTTGCTCTTTAGTGTGTGATACCACAGGTATTGTAGAAGTGTCGCTGTGGGAACTTTTTCAAATCCTATATCTCGTAAACGACTCCAGCGACAGCCCTGCAACAAACACCACTCACATTATAATTTACACTGCTTTTAGTTTTTTAATATCAAATGTCATTGTTCCATTTAAAGAAGAGTATGTTTGCCCATAAAAATACACTATGTATTATTAAAATATCTGAATAGGCTACGATTATGAGCCCCTGACTACCACTCCACTCTATGGAAACCGCACATCAATAGAACCAATATATATAATATTTTCAGGGAGTGGTTGTTAGACTAACACTAGAACGACCAAAATTATTCAAAATAAACTTATTTTACTTTGAAGTGGTGTCTGTGTTTCACAGAATGATTGGAGCAACATTTCCTTTTATGAACTTTTATTAATTTGGAATGTACTTTCATTACAGTGAAAAACAGCGCATTTCGCACAACTGATCATGATATTTTGCAATTTCCCCTTTAACGGCCAAAATAATCGTATTCATCCCTTTAAGATAAAATTTTTGTTCATTGGTACGCCTTCATTGGACGCAAGACAATTAACCTTTGCTTGTCATCCCTTGCAAAAACCATCACCGTTTTACTTTATGATGTAATAATTAACTTTTATTCGCCTTTTTGTGGTATAAACCAACAAGGATGGTCACTTTGCAACGTATTTTGTTTGTCATTTCCTTGCAGAAATGACTTTCACAAAAGCGATAATGAGATGGAGGTTGAAATGTAAAGGTAACATTGTTTACGCGAAGATAAGCTACTTGCAAAGTAACAAAGAGTTCTGGTAAATGATTTAGATGGCGGTGAATTTTTTTTCTGAGGACTGAGAGATGTTCATGCCACAGACAACTAGAGAAGATGAATCATCTAATAGTAGTGATATTTATTCCCCAGATATTGAAAATGGAAGTATATAGTCTAGCAAGTATAGAAGCAGGACCTAATTCAGAATGGGAGCGTCTTCTTGATCATAATATTTTCAGAGAATCTCGTGGACTTAGACTACATTTAAAAAATGTGACTGATGAACATGAATCAAGCAGTTAGTACTTGTACGTGGACAACTATGTAATCAAACATATTTTAAAGTAGCAAATCATGGCTAGTCAATGACTATGGAAGAAATAGAAGCTTTTTTTGCAAACGTTTATGCTCGTGGTGTGAGTGGTTGCAGAAATGCAAACCTCCACATTTTATGGTCCGACTCCTGGGGCCTACCATTTTGTGTAAAGACCATAAGTAGATACAGATTCTGCGAAATTATGAAATTCATGAGGTTTGACAGGAAGTCTACACGGTATGTACGTGCTCAGACTAATAAATCTGGATTGGGTTCTGCCATTTGCAAAAAATTCATAGAGAACTGCACCATGTGTTATAAACCCAGATCTGACGTAACTACAGAAAAGCGAATGCTCCTAAGTTAACTGGGGTCCCGATCATATAGTTTATTGCTTCAAAGCCTGGTAAGTACGGACAAATGTACTAGTTAGCTGTAGACGTTGATAGCAAGTTTATTCTCAATGGTGTCCCTTTCTTGTTAAGGATATTGCACGATCCTAATTTAGAACACATTCAGCTAATATAGTGATGTGTCTTATGGAAAACTTATATCCAAAGGCAGAAAAGTCACTACATATTATTACTTCAGTTCACTCAAACTTACAAAGAAACTCTAAGCAAAGTCAAACTCCATCGTAGGAACAGTACCAAGAGCGAGAAGAGAAATACCACACGCTTTGAAGTCTTAAAAAGCCCCTCTGTCTTCGACCAAATTATTAAAACCTCGTCATATTTTCCTGACAGTAACAAGGAACAAAATAAAAAATGTGCTACTGATGAGTTGCCTTCATCTTAGTGTTACTCTAAATAGAAATGGAGGAAACCTCCAGAAACTGTAACTTATTACAACAAGACACAGTAAGGGGGATGACGTAATAGACAATATCGTCATGCAGTATTCAGTCAAGGCTTACGCAAGAAGGTGGCCAGTACACTTTATCTTCAATATTCTTGAACTAGCAGGATATTTAATATTGAGGGCTGTTACTGCGAAGAAGATCAAAGGAAGATCTTTTACTCAGCAACTTGCTGAGAAACTATGCTCTGAGTATGTGAAGTCACTCATTTCATAGGACTACTAACGACTATGAAAAGAATGGTAGTGAAAATAAAGATGAAATGCCAAAGAAATGTCGTAAACATCAAGTTCGTAATTTCTGTAAGTGAAATAAAACTACTTCCAATTGCGTAGTTTGTAAGATGATTTATGGAAAACGCACAAATAAATCTGGATACAAGTACGTCAGTTGTGTAGAAATATGAAGTATGAACTAGCTAAATTTACTGTAAACATGAAGAGTTCAAATTTTTCTACGCATTTAAATCTAGTAAACCCTTACTTACTCTTTTTGGGCTTTACCAATTTCAGAGAAATTTTCTTATTTTTTAATAACTGATATTATTTATATTGTGTTCCATTTTATTCCCAATTCTGTATCTTAAATGGCATATAAATCATCTAAAACATTAAAATTTAATATGTGCAGCAATTATGAAGTAATAATTCAGAATATTATTCTTATATAGTAGGTGTCAAAGTGACCCATCTGGGCCCTAGAGAGGACAAGGAGAGCCTGGGCGTCCTAGTTTTAATTCAAACAATACGTTCCACATAACACATGTCCAATTTTGTTCGGTTACACTTGCTAGAATATGGCCAAAGGAAATACTCACAAATGGTGTCAAGGAATCGAACCTGATTTTAATAAATTCCCCTGTGACTTCAACACACAATCGAATTCTCTTCACAACGTTATGTGCAGCTCTGCGACTGTCATTAAGCGGTTGTATTATGAAGGGTCACTTTTCATAATCCACTGAATTTTCGCTTGTTTTTGATTTTTATTTGTGTACTTTACCTTTCAGTGAGTCCAATAGGCAAAATTCTAAATGGTTAAAGTCCCAAGGCATTGGTGGCCAATAAACGTGACCATTTCTGTCGATCCATTTAGCGAGCAATGTTAGGTTTAGAAGGTGATGTGTCACCTGACAACTAGGATGTATAGGTCCCCGTCATTGAGGAAGAACACTCCCACCCTTGTAGTGGAAGGGATGTCTTCCAGTAACAGTGATAGCTCGTTCTCACAAAAGTTTAGAAAACGGGACTCTGTAACACAATTTCGTAACACAACAGCCACAGTCGTCTATCGTACCACGTCACCGATTTACAGATAGATGTACTTGAAAATACGTCTCCACTGCTGCTCCAATCAGAGGTAAGAGTGTTACTGAGACCATCACGAGTGAAAGTGGTTCCATCAGTTAACAGTGTTAATGGAATTACTCGACGATTTTCAATTGGCCAACGACAAAATTCTAATAATCTACCCATCTTCTTCTCGATGGTATTGAATCCTTTGTAAATGGTAAGGATGCAGATCTGCATACTTAATGTCCATCATATTATTGTGTGTAGAACATTGACACTTATGGAAATTATGCGTGAGCTTGTTGAAGGACGATGTTATATAATGTGAATAATGTCTTCTACTTCATCCACACTCTGTTTATTTGCACGTTCTGCTGAGATATGACTGCTGGGCGCTTCTCAGTCTCAGTTGAGTGAAACCTCGAGCAAACATTTGGGAATCTGGTACTCTGCACTTAGAGAATGCTTAACCGTATTCTTTGCAGGCAGCCTCATCGTTTCCATTAAAAAACCGTACACATAAACCATATCTCCACACACAGCCATTGTAAATACATGCTCCATGCTTGGGTACAGTAGTCTTAGCCATCAAATCACAGTAATATTTGAAAAATTGAGTTATATTAACTCAAATACAGCTTCAGAACTGAAACTTCAAATGAAAAGTAACAGTCGCTGAATAAACCCATAGCAATTGGAGTAGAAACACGCAAAAGAAACTTAACAGTGTAACCAGCTGTGTCTTTGTACCCAATCAAATTTAAACACATATTACATGGAATGGCTTATTCCAGTTGGTCTGTAGCAACAGACACCAAAATATTTACTAACCCTCATAAGGTAAAAGCTCAACCCATCCAAACCACAAACTGTATTGGTTAATCATCCTACGTTAATTAGATGATTCAATATCGGGAATTCATTCCATCTCTAACCCTAAACGGGACAAATATCAACTTCCATCATTCAACAAAGAGTCTAGGAGTAATAATAGAAGACCATCTAAATTGGACTGAGCACGTAACAGCATTGTGCAAGAAAGCATCTCACCATGCCCTACATATATATAAAAAGCGTTTCCTTTTAGAGCTGAAAAATAAATTTTTAAGAACACAATAACTGATTACAGTGATGTTATCCTGCAAGGCCCTTGTAAGGAAAGCGCACGGCGCCAGGAAGTGGTTACGGATGGTTATTCGTTCTATTTGTGATGTTCGACTCTTTAATCATATTTCACTATCATATGCTCAACTATCCTCGCTGCGTACAGGCAAGCGCACAGATTTCCGAATCCTCTGTCGTCACTACTGTCTTATCAAGATACACTGTCCCTCATATCTCCCCCTGATCTTAACCCTCTTATCTTAACAACTTAGCAGAAACACCTGTTCCACTCAGACTAAAATCCTTTCTCTCCCACTCCGTCGTTCAGCCACTTTCTCGAAACCCTTCACAGTAACAGGAACTCGACCCTGGAAAAATCTCCCACTTTATGTTAGAGAACAGAATAACAACTCCAGCTTCAAGAGACACTCACATATCTACGAAGCAGACAATAATGACTATAGTCGTCCTTCTACTCACTCGTAATCCTTGTATATTCTTCTTTTCAACCAGATCTTCCTCATTTCCCTGAATTCTAAGCAGATGCAAGCTATTTAAATTTACTTTCCCTAGAACACGATTTGTCTGAAAACATCTACTTTTACACCAACGAGTGGGGTGGCGCAGTGGCATTCGGAAGGACGACGTGACGTTAGATATTCCCATAGAGAATAATCAAGGGGATTCCGTCAGGTGACCTCGCAGGCCGTGGAATAGGACCTCCGCTTCCATTGGAGCCACCGGGAAGTACAGCATAGAGAGTGTTTCGAACATCCACACTGAAGTGAGGCGCTGAACCGCCTTGTTGTGCCCAGAGTCTCTCACAAGGAGTGTAAATCCGATACAACAGAGCCACCTTGTGGACAAGTAACTTAAACGAAACCTGCATCATGATTTCCTGATAATCAGACTCGTGGTCCTTATTTCTTGCAAGGAAATAAGGAACATACATGTAAATAAATACCACAGTACATGTAAATTTGTAGGCATGTTAGTTGTAAATAAGCTGGAAGACGGTAATGCTAGACAAAGCGGTACAAAATAATGGTTCAAATGGCTCTGAGCACTATGGGACTTAACTTCTCAGGTCATCACACACATCCGTGCCCGGGGCAGCATTCGAACCAGAGATTGTAGAAAGCGGACACAAATTAAGTCCATATCTACTTAAGCTGGCTTTTACGATACCAGGTTCTCTATCTCAAATTATTCTATTCAGCATTCTCTACGCCCTGTTACATTTATGCACCCTCTTGCGGAAACACCCTTTATAAATATGTTACAAGTTTCGCGACCGTTGGTTCGTGAAATAGCGTACTCTGCCGTCGCATTCCACTCGCAGAAACGGAAGAATTAGAACTTAAAGTTTTAAATAAAATAATGCAGACTATACACTGAAGCGCCAAAAATACTTGTAGAGGCATGCATATTCAAATACAGAGATATGTAAAAAGGCACAACACGGCGCTGCGATCGGCAGTGCCTACATAAGACAACAAGTGTCTGGCGCAGTTGTTAGATTGCTTACTGGTGCTACACTGGCAAGTTATCAAGACTAAAGTGAGTTTGAACGTGGTGCTATAGTCGGCGCACGAGCGATGGAACACAGCATCTCAGAGGTAGCAATAACGTGGGGATTTTCCCATATGACCATTTCACGAGTGTACCGTAAATATTAGGATTCCGGTAAAACATCAAATCACCGACATCGCTGCCGCCGGAAAAAGATTTGGCAAGAAGGGGAACAACGACGGCTGAAGAGAAACGTTCAACGTGACAGAAGTGCAACTCTTTCGCAAATTGGTGCAGATTTCAGTGCTCAGCCCTCAACAATTGTTAGCATGCGAAGTATTCAACGAATCATCATCGACATGGGCTTTCGGAGCCGAAGACCCACCTGTGTACCCTTGATGACTGCTCGTCACGAAGCTCTACGCCTCATGAGTCCATGAAACATGCATGTCAGCAAGGAACTGTTCAAGCCAGTGGAGGCTCTGTAATGGTGTGGGGCGTGTACAGTTGGTATGACATAGGACCCCTGATAAGTATAGAAACGACGGTGACAGGTGACGTGTATTTAAGCATCCTGTCTGTTCATCTGCATCCATTCATATTAATTGTGTATTCCGACGGTCTTTGGCAATTCCAGCAGGACAATGCTTCACCCCAAACGTCCCGATTTGCTACGGAGGGGCACCAGGGACACTCTTCTGAGTTTAAACACTCCCGCTGGCCTACCAAACTCCGAGGACATGAACATTTTTGAGCAGATCTGGGAGGCCTTGCAACGTGCTGTTCAAAAGAGATCTCGATCCCCTGGTACTCTTACGGATTTATGGACAGCCCCGGAGGATTCATGGTGTCAGTTCCATCCAGCACAACTTCAGACATTAGTCGAGTCCATGCCACGTCGTGTTGCAGCACTTCTGCGTGCTCGCGGGGTCACTACACGATATTAGGCAGGTGTAACAGTTTCTTTGCCTCTTGAAACAAAAGACTGTTTGCATTATTTTTGTCCATAGTTGGTGTCTTCATTCTTCTTCTGCTTTTTCTCAGGCTGCGTACCAAAATTTTGTCTTCAATTAGCCATTTTACTTCATTTGTATTGAGACGCTTTCGGTCTGCCATTGTTATATGTAATTTAGCTTTTGGAAGTACCTTGTAAATGTGACAAGGCTGTCTCTACTGGGTTTGGCAATGTCGATTGGTTGGGCAACGTAAATGGTTCACTCCACGTCGATTAACTGTGTGGCAAGTCGTGGAAAGGTTACTCATAGAATAATATATAAGTATTAAGAAAGTGAGAGGCCACAGATGTTCGTTTTAGTTCAGTGTCTCGTCACATCTGTAGGTTACACTCTACTGGCCTGGCGTAATCGAGAACGATAGAGTTTCAGAAGATACGAGGAGAAAGCTTTTAATAGGATAGCGCGGATAATACCGCGGCGAAGCGGCGACCGAGCAGAGAGAGGGAGAGCTTAGGTACGCATCCAGCCAGCTACGCCGCGCCATTAAGCCGCCGCACAGGGGCGGGCCTGCAGGGTGTTTGCACTGCGGGATTACATACTCACGAGCTTCGCAGGCGTTCCCAGCTAGTCTTCCAGAGGGTGCCTTACCTTACGACGCCACGGGCGCACAGCTCACTGTGGCGCCGAGCGCTTCCTCTTCGGGCCCCTTCCATTTCGCTCACGCTTTCCTCAGTAATAGATCATAGACTACGAATCATATAGAATGAGTGTAACGTATTGCATATGTTGCCAGTATCAAATAGAAATTGTCTAGTCTCTTTAGTATAATGCTGTTGGTCCACAATTTGCGTTATTAAGGGGACTTTGCGTCCTATGCAACGGGACATCCTCATCTAGCATTACTTTTCCTCAGTAGTTATCGATACCAGTATTATTCTCTCGAATTTTGGACAGGTCAATATTTTCTCAGCTTCTTTCCTGACAACCTTCATATAATTTTATACACGATATGTTATATTTCAAGCTAAAATTTTGGAAAGAAATTACTTTATTTTCCAAGTTACAATCGAATGTACAGTTAAAATTATATTTTTAGCGACATTTGAAATTACGAATTATTTGGCACACTTAAAATTTCTGTTATTAATTACACAATCTAGTACAGTTTACTATGTTTATTATAGGTTTCATTTATGAAATAATAATCGAAATTAATAGAAATTCATTTGTCAAGAAAAATTGTAAGCCCTTTGGCATATGGTCATTACTGCAGAGCGTAAGCATTCCTCTGATGTAATCAGATGTATATTTGTATTTTGAGCGAACAATGTAATTTCGACTTTGTAATGTGAAAATTCAAAAGACTTTATAATTTACTAAAATGTGACAAAGTATATTAATGTAACAACATAAATTCTGCAACAACAATCCTCAGATTTATTTGTATCAGTTCAATCATGGGGGACTAAAATGTGAGAATTTCAGCTTCAAGAGTCAGACACTTAGACAAGAACTGGAGCCAACTCTACATGAGAAACTAAATTTTTCATAAAGGACTTCGCTTATTGTACATAATAACTGAACTTAGGAATAAGGGATTACACTCGGCTACTTTCGATATCCTTTGTACCAACATAAGCGCAGGGATGGTTTTCCTGAAGTAGTGCAACGCTATTCTAAAAAAAAGGAAAACTGTTGAACATTAAATAGAACAAAAAAAGTGTTCTATCTTATTAACAAAGATGTCAGTAGTCAAGCAGCGCAGTGCAGCAGTTTTTTTACCATAATGTTGATGGTTCAGATCTCGCTAAAAATAACTTTATTACCTTTACATAAGATAAATCAATATTTTTAACAAATAGAAATGTTAATTAACAAACATTACCCCATGACTATTTATTTAAAAATACTTTTTTCTGTGCTTTATTACTAATAATATGAAAGTAAAATAAAATTGGATACACATATGTGAAATGGCTTTTTAAATGAAAAACGTGTAGACCAATAATATTGTTTAGTCCCTAGAAATAAAAAAGTATTTGTTTTACATTTTGAATTTTTAAACTAATTCAATTTATTGTTGATACCGGAGTTTAAAAATTATTATTTTTTAAAAAATTATGATGCAATATTTATTAATTAGTATTTATATTTGTTAAAAATATGGACTTTGAATATAGGTTAAGAAATATTGATAGTAGCAATATTCAAACAAATAACTTTACCCATCACAAGACTGCTAAGGATACCCTCAGCTACTGACAATTTTATCTGTAAGGTACAATACACAGCAGTGATCATAGAGCTTTTAATCATCAATGGCGATTTTTAACAATTGTGTCTTACTGCTTTAGGAAAGTGATGTCCGGGTTCTGAGCTTCAGATGGAAGTACATCAGTCCGTAAGATCCAGTATTTGACTTTAGACATTTACACTCCTGGAAATGGAAATAGGAACACATTGACACCGGTGTGTCAGACCCACCATACTTGCTCCGGACACTGCGAGAGGGCTGTACAAGCAATGATCACACGCACGGCACAGCGGACACACCAGGAACCGCGGTGTTGGCCGTCGAATGGCGCTAGCTGCGCAGCATTTGTGCACCGCCGCCGTCAGTGTCAGCCAGTTTGCCGTGGCATACGGAGCTCCATCGCAGTCTTTAACACTGGTAGCATGCCGCGACAGCGTGGACGTGAACCGTATGTGCAGTTGACGGACTTTGAGCGAGGGCGTATAGTGGGCATGCGGGAGGCCGGGTGGACGTACCGCCGAATTGCTCAACACGTGGGGCGTGAGGTCTCCACAGTACATCGATGTTGTCGCCAGTGGTCGGCGGAAGGTGCACGTGCCCGTCGACCTGGGACCGGACCGCAGCGACGCACGGATGCACGCCAAGACCGTAGGATCCTACGCAGTGCCGTAGGGGACCGCACCGCCACTTCCCAGCAAATTAGGGACACTGTTGCTCCTGGGGTATCGGCGAGGACCATTCGCAACCGTCTCCATGAAGCTGGGCTACGGTCCCGCACACCGTTAGGCCGTCTTCCGCTCACGCCCCAACATCGTGCAGCCCGCCTCCAGTGGTGTCGCGACAGGCGTGAATGGAGGGACGAATGGAGACGTGTCGTCTTCAGCGATGAGAGTCGCTTCTGCCTTGGTGCCAATGATGGTCGTATGCGAGTTTGGCGCCGTGCAGGTGAGCGCCACAATCAGGACTGCATACGACCGAGGCACACAGGGCCAACACCCGGCATCATGGTGTGGGGAGCGATCTCCTACACTGGCCGTACACCACTGGTGATCGTCGAGGGGACACTGAATAGTGCACGGTACATCCAAACCGTCATCGAACCCATCGTTCTACCATTCCTAGACCGGCAAGGGAACTTGCTGTTCCAACAGGACAATGCACGTCCGCATGTATCCCGTGCCACCCAACGTGCTCTAGAAGGTGTAAGTCAACTACCCTGGCCAGCAAGATCTCCGGATTTGTCCCCCATTGAGCATGTTTGGGACTGGATGAAGCGTCGTCTCACGCGGTCTGCACGTCCAGCACGAACGCTGGTCCAACTGAGGCGCCAGGTGGAAATGGCATGGCAAGCCGTTCCACAGGACTACATCCAGCATCTCTACGATCGTCTCCATGGGAGAATAGCAGCCTGCATTGCTGCGAAAGGTGGATATACACTGTACTAGTGCCGACATTGTGCATGCTCTGTTGCCTGTGTCTATGTGCCTGTGGTTCTGTCAGTGTGATCATGTGATGTATCTGACCCCAGGAATGTGTCAATAAAGTTTCCCCTTCCTGGGACAATGAATTCACGGTGTTCTTATTTCACTTTCCAGGAGTGTATTTATTAGAAACAGAACTTATGATTAACTTGCTGCAATGGATGAAAATTGAAATTCGCCGAAGGAGGAAAAGTTGCTTTTCGTAGGCAGTAGCTACCAAGGTCTATTGATAGTAATCAAAATAGTAATAGGCACCTTACATGTAGAAAAATATTGGTACACAGCATAATAAAGAACTGATACCACAGCGATAATATGTGGAAATAATAAACGCAAATATTGTCGGGGTGGCTGTTTTATTAATAATTACAAGTTTCAATCACACTAGAAAATCATGCTCAGATCAGGTACTGCAAAGTGGAGTTTGTAAACAGTGACTGCAACATGCTGTACCAGATATCGCGATCTGAATGGCACTAGTTGTACTACACCCAATACAATGAAATCTGAATAACTTTGTTGTCTCTTGACAGCCTATGATATTGTCACTGTAACTGATAGTAATGATGCGGGCACTATGGGTTGTGCTACCATTCTGTAAATAGCGACAGCCAAGTCTGAGTGTAGTCTTGCATAGAACTGTGCTGTGCTGGCCTGTCTAACTGCTGGACAGGAACTGCCCGAGTGTCTGCATCGTGTCGTGTTTTGATGCCTATCAGGGGAAGAATCTGCATGTCCGTCACTGCTAGTCACAGACATTGCAGTCTACTGTTGATGGCGCACTGTTTGATGGCAGTTCACACCATTGGCGGAAGCTTTGAAGGACGTGCCACAGAAGCAGGAAGAGGTTCCGTCTGTTAGCGCTGTCTGGCGGCTGAGAGACGCTGGATGAGTGATTGAGTCCATGTAGTGACAATCTCTCATGGTATTTCTTGTGCACACTTAATCTTGACACATAACATATTCTTCGGATAACTGCGGATTTTGTGAAGCCAGTTTACGGTAGTTTTGAGTTATAAATAGTGCTTGAGTGATTAAGATATTTTAAGAGGGGATTAATTTGCTTCTGTTTATCTGGAACATATTATTTAATAATTTCGTCAAAAATAATCTGTCAACGTGATTGGCTCAAGACAGAAAATGCAGGTTTGTGGAGATCAAAATCGAAAGCTGATTGACTGCACTGCGCGGTTGCGGGAGCATTTGGCTTGTGACTGGGTCTCAGGAAAAGTCGGTGCTGCATTAGATGTTATCGGACATATTACATTGAGCCCTCTAAAAATCTATTAGTCATGACAAATCTGAAGAACGAAACGTACCAAAAATTCTTTAAGAAGGAGCTTAAATGACAGTTAGGAGAGTTCTGGAATTTTCCCTTGTAAACTGTGACTTTACCTCGTATAATTTAAATTGGGCATGTTGTGATGTCCAATTATTTCCGAGAACTGCCATCCCGAAGTGACCATATGCCAAGCATTGTTTGAGCATTCTATTCACAGAAATCCCTTTGTCTATTCTGTATCATTTCAGGTTACTAAACCTTCAACAGGCTACTAGAGGCTGTGTGTGTTGCGCGTGTAAAAGTCGGATTGCGCACTGTTTATAGGACGGACATGGTGGCGTGAATATGTAGATCTAGGTGGTAGTACATCGTTGTTTTCATTCACTGACTTGCGCGCGTGCGGTACTTTCGTTACTCCTGGAACTTTTTATCGACACGTTTTTCTAGACGAGAACACAATATATTGTGCCATTGGCTCCGAGCACTATGGGACTTAACATCTATGGTCATCAGTCCCCTAGAACTGAGAACTACTTAAACCTAACCAACCTAAGGACATCATACAACACCCAGTCATCACGAGGCAGAGAAAATCCCTGACCCCGCCGGGAATCGAACCCGTGAACCCGGGCGCGGGAAGCGAGAACGCTACCACACGACCACGAGCTGCGGACTATTATGCCACGCCTGTCTGTCTGTGGGAGAAGTCACCCACACTTGAGTGAGCTTTCCCACTCTTGGCCAACAGACAGCGCCGGCGCAGCAGAAGTCATTCACATGGAAAATAGTGCGTATTAACAATGCTCACCTACTGAATGTCACGTAATAAGGATCGTTCTGTATTAAATGAAAGGGATTAACGTTCAAGATATTGCCATCAAAGACAAAGTATTGCCACACTCGTGATGTGTACTACTTAGGCAATATAAACCCTACAAGAGAAAGGTTGTTTCATTTTGTAAGATAATGCGAAAAAACACAAGTAAAACTACAGTTGTCATTTCATCACCAGACTTCACTCTGTGCTACTGAAAGTAGTACAGCTTTGAATAGAGTTTATCGTATCAACTAGATACGGTGGCCCTCCCAACCGGTCTTGTTTTAGCCCCAGCCAAGCCGACCAGTCACTTAGAAATTCAGTCACTCTGCTCCAGCTGACAGCTCTCTAGAATACATGTTATCTTACAACTTCAATTGAAAGGTAAACACAACGGTTTTCGTTCAGAATTTCGGTAAACTATATCTTCTAACCTCCCTCAATGAACCATGGACCTTGCCGTTGGTGGGGAGGCTTGCGTGCCTCAGCGATACAGATAGCCGTACCGTAGGTGCAACCACAACGGAGGGGTATCTGTTGAGAGGCCAAACGTGTGGTTCCTGAAGAGGGGCAGCAGTCTTTTCAGTAGTTGCAGGGGCAACAGTCTGGATGATTGACTGATCTGGCCTTGTAACAATAACTAAAACGGCCTTGCTGTGTTTGTACTGCGAACGGCTGAAAGCAAGGGGAAACTACAGCCGTAATTTTTCCCGAGGGCATGCAGCTTTACTGTATGATTAAATGATGAAGGCATCCTCTTGGGTAAAATATTCCGGAGGTAAAATAGTCCCCCATTCGGATCTCCGGGCGGGAACTACTCAAGAGGATGTCGTTATCAGGAGAAGCAGATTCAGAAGGATGTAGGTTGCAGCAGGTACTGGGAGATGAAGAAGCTTGCACAGGATAGAGTAGCATGGAGAGCTGCATCAAACCAGTCTCAGGACTGAAGACCACAAAACAACAACATATCTTCTAAACGGTACATACAGACAGCGTATTGGTGCTGTAATAAAACGCCCTCTATCGTGCTCGTCATGTATCGTATCTCGTGAACTACTCGTTCCCGACGCGGGAAAAGGATCTAAAAGGAAGGGCTTTCGTCATGGGTTTTCTTTTCAACAACCTTTAGCGTTTTACGGAAATACAAATACGACTTTATTACAGCAACAAACAACTGCTAATCACTCAAGACTTTCAAAGGCCAAGACTCATTTATGGAGCAAACAATTCTATTAACACGGACACACAGGTCAGACAGTTAGCTAGGATTTCAAATTTAATAAGAAGCATCAGGGTTTATACAGAGTGGAATATATATCATCAGCTGGAGTCCCTCGACCATGCAACAGGATGGACATCCATAAATTGAGAATGGGGACCCCACGCCACCGTTACACGCGCCAGATGACACTTGCAGTGCGTGGTTTGTCTGACCGGATACCACGGCGCCGGTGTGAACGACCGATCAATCAGGAGGGCAGTCGTGCTTGCAAGGCCCGGTGAGGCCAAACACGCGGCCGACCAAACTCTACCAAGCCCTTTGCATGACAAATATGTCAATACAGGCAGACTTATTAGTGGAAGTAGAAATATCATGTGCCCATCTGAGACAATCAGTAGCCAATGCGCGAATTTCCATTGCGAACTACGTATTGCCCAAATAAGCAGCAAGGAACGGAAATATAGGTTTACAACTACTATCTATCAACAGTGACACTGAAACAAGGTTTCGTGCCTAATTCGTACGGCCGGCCGAACAAGGATGTCAAACAAATCGACGTAAGTGCATCCTCAATTTAAGGACTTTATCACCATGTAGCGATTAATCATCACAAAACTACCACATCTCAAAACATTTTTCGCCAGAACAGCACGGAAAAACATGAATGGCAATTAAAAGTACGTAGTTTTATTAGCAACTGGGAATTTAAAGTAACTTCATAAAACCCTAAAACTACAAACAGCTCTGAGCACAGAGCGGGCGTATATCACAGATTGAGATTCAGTAAGGTTTAAATTCTCGGTGCAGTAGCAAGTGTGCCTCTAGCTTACAGATTGCCCCTCTCCTGCCAGCACGCATAGGCAAAATAACACAACCACAACATCAACCGGCGCAACCTCACGGTGAGGGAGCACTCACTTAGTCTTACCGGAGCACCGTAAGCAACACTAAAACACACTGAAATGTAACATTAGTTGAGCCAGAGCATGGAATTTGCATTAAACACAAGGATCTGGTCCTTATGTAAAGCACTGTAAAGTCCTGTAAGAAGTCATTCAAGCTCCCCACTTACGAGCCTTAAGAAGCAATAACACACAAAACGTATACACACATCAAAAAAAGTTTTGCGTCACCCCGGTTCCCAGAACTCTTGAAGACAGACGTTGACTGTGGATATTATATCACAGTCACAGTTCCTTTGACTGTTCACAGATGTCACTAAACCCGCCCAAAGATGTTAAAACCATGCGTCAGCAGCGCCTATTAGACGAAGGGGGTTCAACAGCAGATCAGTTCCAGCCATTCCACCTGGAAGGAGGTACACGGCTCGTGTTGTCTGTAGTTCAACCATGCTTAGGCGGCCAATACTTCGGTTACACCGCGTCCGCATTGTTACTTTGTGCCAGGAAAGTATTTTAACAAGGGAAGTGTCCAGGCGTCTCGGTGTGAACTAAAGCGATGTTCTTCGGACATGGGGAAGATACAGAGAGTAAGGAACTGTTGATTACATGCCTGGCTCAGGCCGTCCAAGGGCTACTGCTGCTGTGGATGACCGCTACCTACGGGTTATGGCTCGCAGGAATCCTGACAGCAGCGCCACCACGTTGAATAATGCTTTTCGAGCAGCCACAGGACGTCGTGTTACGACTCGAACTGTACGCAATAGGCAGCATGATGTGCAACTACACTTTCGACGTCCATGGCGAGGTCCATTTTTGCAAACACACCACGCAGCGCTTTATAGATGGGCCCAGCAACATGCCGAATGGACCGCTCAGGACTGACATCACGTTTTCTTCACCGATGGGTGTCGCATATGCCTTCAACCCGGTCAGGATGAACGCCTTAGACACACAGTCCAGAGTGCAGCAAGGTGGAGATTCCCTGCCGTTTTGAGGTGGCTTTATGTGGGACCGAGTACATCACTGGTGGCCATGAAAGGCACCGTAACGGCTGTACGATACGAGAATGCCATCCTGCAACCGATAGTGCAACCGTAGCAGGAGCATATTGGCGAGGCATTCGTCTTCATGGATGACAATCAGCACCCGCATCATGCACATCTTGTGAATGACTTCCTTCAGGACAACGACATCCCTCGACTAGAGTGACCAGCATGTTCTCCAGACATGAACCCTATCGAACATGCCTGGGATAGATTGAAAAGGGCTGTTTATGGACGACGTGACCTACCAACCTCTCTGAGCTCTGAGGGATCTACGCCGAATCGCCGTTGAGGAGTGGGACAATCTGGACCAACAGTGCCTTCATGAACTTGTGGATAGTATGCCACGACCAATACAGGCATGCATTACTGCCAGAGGAAGTGCTACTGTGTACAGCAATCTGGACCACCACCTTGACGGTCTCGCTGTATGGTGGTACAACATGCAATGTTTGGTTTTCATGAGCAATAAAAGTGGCGGAAGTGATGTTTACGTTGATCTCTATTCCAATTTCCTGTAGAGATTCCGGAACTCTTGGAACTGAGATGATGCAAAACTTTTTTTGATGTCTGTATTTATTAATATTTCTGTGCGCAAACCCCTCACGGCAATTCAGAGGTCACCTTCTTTTTTGAATATCTAGCAAGGCACAATTCAGGCCGAAACGACCGCAAAGCGTGCAGTAGGAATATATCAACGTACACTGATAAACCAAAAGTTTATGACCACTGCCCATCGCGACGCTAGATTCCTCCTGACGGCGTTGCGGGCACGTGACGCGGTAACAAAAGTATGTAAGAGGAGCAGAGTGTTACGGGGCGTCACCCTAGCAAAGATATGGGCTGCCAAATGGGGAAATCCATTGAGATAAGCGACTTTGACAAAGGGCAAATTATTATTATGCAGAGCCTATGAAAGAGCATCTCGAAAACGGCGAAGCTGGTCGAACGTTTTCTTGCTACTGTCGTAAGCATCTACGAAAAGACGTAAAAGGACAGTGAAGATACCACTACGTGGTAAATGATTGGACGTCTACGACTCTTCACAGAACGTGGGGTTCGGAGGCTTGTCTGTATAGTAGGATCTATGGCATCTCTGCCGAAAGAGCATAACGCTGGAGCATACACAAGTGTTTGAGAGCACACCGTTGAACGTGAAGCTCCGCAGCAGACAACCCTATGTGTTCACATGTTGACCCAATAGCATTTCATTTACGATTGCATGGGGCTATCCGTATTGCACCGTCGATCGGTGGAAACGTGTCGGCTCTTCGAGTGAATCAGATTTTTCCTACACTAGGTCTATGGTCGTCCTCACAATCGCCGTTATCGAGGTGAAGGGTGGCTCGAAACGTGCAGCGCGCCACGGACGCAGGCTGGTGGGAACAGTGTTATGCTATGCGAGACATTCTCCTGCGCCTGTATGGGACGTGTGGTATCAATCGAAGACACACTGACAGCTTCGAACTACCAGCAATCCTTCATGCTTCTCCGACGGCGGTGTCGTCTTTCAGCAGTGTCTATATGGGCAATGGATCCACCTTCTTCAGTGCGGATGCGCAAGTACGTCCAATCTCCTGTGGGAATCTCAAAGTAGTGAGCATGGAGGAAATGGATAGGGATTGCGAATAGGTGGCGCTCGGTGGGAATGTGGGTCTGCCATGAGGCGTGCCGAGATGGTCGGCGCAGGGAGGGCTGACGAAAGACTGCGTTTTATTGGCAGGACACTTAGAAAATGTAACACACCTACTAAGGAGACTGCCTACACTGCGCTTGTCCGTCGTCTTTTAGAATACTGCTGCGTGGCATGGGATCCTTACCAGATAGGACTGACGAAGTACACCCAAAAACTTCAAAAAAAAGGCAGCACGTTTTGTATTATCGCGAAATATGGGATAGAGTGTC
Organism: Schistocerca nitens; assembly: GCF_023898315.1. Lineage (NCBI taxonomy): Eukaryota > Metazoa > Arthropoda > Insecta > Orthoptera > Acrididae > Schistocerca > Schistocerca nitens. Next base: position 132,300,278 of record NC_064614.1, on the reverse strand, counting down.
ACAGAAATGACACAGGATTGGGGCTGGAAATCATTAAAAGAAAGGCGTTTTTCGTTGCGACGGAATCTTCTCACGAAATTCCAATCACCAACTTTCTCCTCCGAATGCGAAAATATTTTTTTTGACACCGACCTACACAGGAAGGAACGATCACCACGATAAAATAACGGAAATCAAAGCTCGTACGGAAAGACATAGGTGTTCATTCTTTCCGCGCGCTACACGGGATTGGAATAATAGAGAGTTGTGAAGGTGATTCGATGAAACCTCTGCCAGGCACTTAAATGTGATTTGCGGAGTATTCATGTAGATGTAGATGTGGATGTAGCGATACACACTTTGTCCCAGATGGCACAGTGGTTAACGCACATGCCTAGTAAGCAGGAGATCCCGATTCCGAATCCCATTTCGGTACACATTTTCAGTCGTCGCCGCTGATCCCTCGAAATTTCCCTATGCAGATGACATCAAAAATTCGTTCCTTTCCTTGTACCTTCCTTTCTCGCCCCTCCGCCATCATTTTAAATATAATGTATCACAGCTGCGGATTCAGCATGGTGTCTGTTCCTTCGGATGTGTTTGACAGAACACACACCACACATTCATATCAGCTTTCATTATGACTTGCCTGACTTGCTTTTCTCGTGGAGGATACGTGAATTACGACGAAATCGGTATCACACCTTCCCCCATCAGAGTCGAAATGCGCTGCTAATAAATTGCAAGTGCTCACAGAAGCAGTGCGCAATTCCCTTCTCTGCGTTACCACAGATGGCACGTTACTGTTGTCGTACTGCGGTAGTAGAACATATAAGGGGCGAAGTTGTATCTTAATGAAAACAAGAAACTAATGTTCTAAAAGTTTCGCCAATGAGGAGTTCCCTTGGGATGCCATTGTCTCAGCACGGAAGCAGAACGTAGGCGTTCGGTCTGTCGCTTTTCATTAGAGGCTCCGTGGGACTGCGGTGAAACGGGCTAAGTGGTTTATCTGATGTAAATAATTCCGCCACAGAAACTAGCAAACTAATTTCTACCATATGCTACTGCTGTGTCTTTATTACGGTACAAATGATTTATGACACATAGAAGTTTGGCTCTGGCAGTGTGTGGTGCTCGCATTGCCCACGGGTAAGGGGGCCGCTCGCGATAAGCCAGAAATCCGGGTTCGCCTCTCGGTCCGGCACAACTTTTTCATTGTCATTCCATTACAAAGCATTACACATTCGCAACTGTTAATACACTTCATGGATTTCTACAATGTAGCGTAACCGTGTGTATGCCAGTCATGTTTAGACGATAAATCATCCATCAGTCTCACTAGTCAAAATTGTTTTATCGCACTTTCTAACATAAAAGTAATACACCGAGCTGCAACCTTTAAGGTCGAAAGTAATATTGGCATGATGTTTAGCTCCCGGGTAACATAATGTAACATTACAAGATAGCTGTAACGGAACTTGAATAGCGTAAAGTTATCGTTAAAACGCACGCCGTGCGATTTGTTACGATTTGGTCGGTCATAATAATAGTAACATGCTTTTGAATACCATTAAAATATAACGGCGATACCTGTTTAGTGTTATTAAATTAATGAGTAAGATAGCCGATCCTATAAGAAGAGGTAAAATTTGGCATATTAAGGTATTTTGCTTTATATCGACTAAGCCGATGATACGGCGTCTTTTTTTCTGTTTACTCTTAGAAAAAAAACAAGTCAAGAAGTGCTAATTGTGCGTTGTGAAAAATATAGGGGCGAATTTTAAATAGCTATAGTGTATAATCAGACTAACAAATGGACATTCAGTTACGAGAAATAGCGGATAGCGAAGCGTGGTCATTAAACCGAGTACAACTACAGGGCGGTCAATTCCGGCATAAGTCTATTCGCATCTCACGAGGGACGCGGTATTGAGACCGTTTTTTTTTTTTAATTATATCGCGGAGAGCGGGCTTCAATTTATAAAAAGGAGAAAAGCTGTATCATTATCATTGACTGTTGGTGTCAAGCAACCAAAACTGTTCATCAAAGGGTTTCGGTGAATGAGTGGTGAATGCGAAATGAAACTGTGAACGAAGTTATGTTAAATAAAGCAGAAGAGACAAGACAGTTTGGTCGTATCTGTTATTATTCCATAAACTGTAACATTTCTTCTCGTTGTACGAAGCCCTTATAGACGATCGTTATGACAATTTGCTTTGAAGGGATCTCGTTACGAGTTAAGTTTTGGGGACCTGGTCAAGAGGGGATAGTTCGTAGATCTTAACTACTGCAGCTATTCTGGAATCAGGTGCTACCGTGACCGTTGTGTGTTGTCAATGGCTTAAGGTCATCATATCTCATGCTCTAAGATCGATGCGCCTTTCTTCTTGGTATAACGGTGCCTCACGGTAACAACGACAACGCCGACGACGAAGGAAGATACGGTAAAATAACTCTATGAAACTTGGACTATACATAGAACGAATTGGTGTGAAGAGGTTGAAATATTCAGCCAAACAGCTGCAACCAAAGGTTTATTGAGCCCTTGACCTAGGTTTCGATATTTATAGAATTATCTTCTTCAGAAGGAGACTTCCCGCGAAAGACAAAGATCTTGAGTTCGAGTCTCGGTCCGGCACACAGTTTTAATCGGCCAGGAAGTTTCGTATCAGCGCACACTCCGCTGCAGAGTGAAAATCTCATTCTGTTCTTCAGAAGGAGTTGGCCTTATTACATTTCATGGTGGTATATTACATTAGTTGAAGCTGAGCGGCTCTTGTCATATATAACACTGATATAAAAACCAGAATCATCACATGCCATGAATCAAGACAGCAGCCAGATTACATTCAGCGTAAATCAGAATAAATATACAAATGTATTCGCCCACTGGTAAATGCTCTTGTTTACATAAAATTATAACAGGAGTCCAAAGAGTAAAATGTTTGCATAAATTAAATATTCACCATGCCAGAGACAAGGGACAGCTATATCTCCAACCTTTGGTTTGCAACTAGTAGGCTGATTTTCTCGACCTCTACAAATTTATACAGTTGCTGAATCGCAACCGTGTTTAAAATTTTAAGAGCTGCTGTAATAGAGTGCAGTTCAGAAGGTATTGTATTGTATTGTATGTTAACCGGGGACCTAGAAACAACGGAGAGGCTCCGTCCCTGCCGGAGCCGCAGTGGGCCAAAACCCCACGACGACTACCGCAGTCCACTTCACCCCTCCGCGCCCCACACCGAACCCAGGGTTACTGTGCTGTTCGGTCCCCGGTGGACCCCCACAGGGAACGTCTCATACCAGACGAATATAACCCCTATGTTTGCGTGGTAGAGTAATAGTGGTGCACGCGTTACGTGGAGAACTTGTTTGCACAGCAGTCGCCGGCTTAGTGTATCTGAGGTGGAATATGGGGAACCAGCCCGTATTCGCCGACGCTGATGGAAAACCGCCTAAAAACTATCCACAGACTGGCCGGATCACCGGACCTCGACACAAGTCCGCCGGGCGGATTCGTGCCGGGGACCAGGCGCTCCTTCCCATTCCGGAAAGCCGATCGTTAGACCGATCGGCTAGCCGAGCGGGCTGTGCAGAAGTTAACTGAAATAAATACGCAGTATGGCGAACAGCAATAGCACTTTTATTCAAAGACAGTAATGACACTGATGTCACGGTGATTTATGATGGTGCCCGGATACTACAAGGGGGGAGGATTGGGGAGGAGGGCTTGATTCTTAAAAAGATCACCACCCACCCACGCAATGCATGCTCAGCCACGTGCTACCACGCTGGCCCCAAGGTTGGTAAGGATTCCTTGTGGTGGGACTTTCCATTCCTCCACCAGCGCGGTTGGCAACTGTTGGATGACTGTTGGCCCCTGTGGACTGTAATACGCCTCCCCAACGCATTCCAACCGTGCTCGATATGATTAAAGTCGAGGGAACAGTGAGGTCGATCGATTCGCCGAATATCCGCTCGTTCCAAAAGCTCCTCCACCTGTGAATTTCAAAGTGTTCATGCATTATTGTCCAAAAAAATGAAGTCAGGGTAGATTACACTGATGGAAACACACAAACCTGGAAGGAGTACAGTGTCCTAATAGCGGTGACAGTTCCATGTACCGTTTTCAAAGATCTGGAGGTCAGAACTATCGTGTAACATTGTGCTTCCCCACAGTATAACATCTAGACCACCAAAACGATCACGCTCGACCATGTTCCAAGGTGCCTTTGTGTCCCCACCTCTCTCCATATGAGGGTACGCCCAGCGCTGTCGACCATGATCATTTTTGTGTTGCATGGGTGCACAGCCCTCCAAATCTTACCGGTCTAACTTGTCGCCAGTAAGGGAGCACGTTACAGAGCATGCATCGCCGCCCGCGGTGATCACACGTCCTATCAAGAACAATGTCCCACCGTTTGTAATGTCCAGGGAACCATCACGAATCGCGGTAACTTCAGTGTTATTATTGCCACTGAATAAAAATTTCATTTCTGTTCGGCTGTTTCATTGAGCTACGAGGGCCGTTCAGTAAGTAATGCCCCACATTTCTTTTTAAAAAGCCATTAATATACATAGTCAAACGGACTTGTTTGTGCTTCACATTTGATGTTTGTTCTGCGCGCCGGTGAAGTTTCGACCCGTTCTGGCAGATGGCAGGGCCGTAGTACAGCGTAAAAGTGGCGTCTACATACGACTCATCTTACAAGCAGCGTGCTGTTGTAGAATTCTTGTGTGCATAAAAAGAAACCTTCGTAATCGTCCATAAACGTTTGTGTGCAGTGTACGGTGATGCTGCAGTTGATAGCAGCACGGTTGGGCGATGGGTAAAGAAAGATACAGCCTGAGGAAATGCAGAATTAGACCTCCATGATGAGCCACGCTCGGTGCGTCCTGTCACAGTCACTGCTGAATCGTGCGGATGCCATTATGCGTGCCGATCGGCGCATCACAGCTCGACAATTGGATTTACAGTTGTCGGTCAGCATTGGAAGTGCATCTGCAGTGATCGAGACTCTCGGATATTCAAAGAGGTGCTCACGATGGGTTCCACGAATGCTCACAGCGGACCACAAGGTTCAAAGAAAAGACATATCATCTGAATTGTTGATGCTTAAAGATTCTCTACGGGGAACACACTTTGAAGTGCCGAGAGTGTCAGTCATGCAGTCAAAATATGGCTACGCATACAGGACAAGAGCTTTGACGCAGGGAATACACGCTCTTCCACAAAGTTGGCGTACGATCATAGAACGTGATGGAGACTGCGTAGAAAAATAGGACATGGACAAGACATGTTGATTTATATTGTCACCAAAGTCTGACTCTTAAAAACAAATATGTTCTCAGAAAAAAGTGGGGCATTACTTATTGAACGACCCTCGTATGTTATCTGGGACGGATATATCACGCAAGCATTCTTTATTCCTCAACTTTTGCACGCCATTGTGTTATTAGCATGTCGCAAGTCAAATTAGGTATTCCAAAACTCTTAATATGCTCTCCTTTGATCCCAGATGACTGAACTTAACCGCACACGTCTTAAATCCTTGTCTTTATACCTAGCACAGGTTGGTGGTTGCGAACCACTTCAATGGGTGACTATTCACTTTATTGACGATAACGCACATCTTATTTCTATTTGGTATATGAATTATAACACTGTTCGACATGGGTTCTATTTCTGATAGTAAATTATGTGCTTCTAGACCATTTTACCGTGGGAAATTCAAATATGTAAACAAAATATCGTTGTCAGGGATACTTTTTATGTAATACGTATATATATGTATATTCACAATTCATGGCAAACACAGAGACGTTATAGAGAAATACGGTTATGTTGCTGCATCCAGTAGTGATAGAACGTGATAATTTCTTGTGCAACAGCAGGTGGGAAGAATCAGACATCATTAGGTTACCGCTGCCACACCTATGTCATTAAGACCACCTGAAACATCTCATTAACTCGAACGGCGACAGCCGGTCGCTGCCTCGGCAGTAAAGCTTCACGCCTCCTGGGGGCAGTTGCATCGAGTTTACAACAGTGGTGTTAGCCGCAATTTGTGTCAGTCTTAACAAGTGGGTGTTTTGGCTGACAAGTGACTGTCATATTTCTGAGCACGGTTGAATTTTTTAGTTCCTGTGTGTAAACTGATTGAGCCTGGTGCTGAAGGTAAAACGACTGCTTGTTTTTACACATCAGCGTTCCTCTAGTTCCCTACTATTAATTTAATACAGGTGTATTACCAAAGTGGTATTTTTAAATTTGCAGAAATTCCACGTCATCGTGGATGTCGATATAAGCCGGAAAACTTCTGCTACATCTGTGGGAAGTTCACTTTTGCCAGAAATAGGAAGAAAATTTCTTCAGTCATAAAGAAAGCATACAAACATTACTTTGGAGTAGAGGTAGGAGACCAAGGTAAAGAATGGGCACCACATTTCTGTTGTGCTACAAGTTACTGCAAACTAATTCAGTGGTGGAAAGGTAAAGAGAATGTGGCGTTGTTTGCTGTTCCCATGGTGTGGAGGGAGCCTAAGGACCATGTTACTGATTGTTATTTCTGTCTAACAAAAATTCAGGGTTTTACAAGCAAAAAGTCGAAGAGGCACATTGTTTACCCAGATCTGCCTTCAGCGAGAATGCCAGTTCAGCATTCCCACAACCTTCCAGTACCTTCAAGAGCTCGAGGTCAAATTCTGAGTGACAGTGAAATAAGTAGTACTGAAAAAAACACAGATGATGATTCTTTATATCACTGCACAAGTGAGTCATCGCCACATTTGTTAAACAGGCAGATTTAAATGATTTAGTACGTGATCTAGGACTAAGTAAACAAAAGGCGCAGCTGCTTGGTTCAAGATTACAAGAGTATAATCTTCTGCACCAAAGTACTAAAATCAGTGTGTTCAGGCACAGAAAACATGCCTTTATTTCTTATTTTTCAACTGACGAAGCACTGACATTTTGCAATGACGTTGCTGGCCTGATGAAAGTGCTGAACTTCACTTATATTTGACTGGAGTGGAGACTTTTCATAGATGCATCGAAAACATGTCTGAATGGTATTTTGCTCCATAACGGAAATAAAATACCCTCTGTTCCAGTATCTTACGCTAGTTTGACAAAAGAGAATTACGAATTCGTACAAAGGATGCTAAATTCATTAAAATACAATGAACACAAATGGAAAATATGTGCAGATTTCAAGGCAATTGCTATGGAACTGGGAATGCAACAAGGCTACACAAAGTATGCCTGTTGTCTTTGCGAGTGGGATAGTCGAGACCAAAATTCTCACTACGTGAAAAAGAAATGGCCTCGGCGAAGAGGGAAAGTTGGCGAAAAGAATGTACAACGTGAAAGTCTGGTAGCTAATGAATATATACTACTTCCACCGCTTCACATCAAACTTGGCCTGATGAAACAAGTCGTGAAGGCCATGGATCCAACAGGCTGTGGGTTTGTATATCTAGCTACCAAATTACCCCCTCTTTCAGCTGCAAAAATAAAGGAAGGTGTATTTGTGGACCCACAAATCAGAGAGCTGCAGAAAGATGCAAATTTTGAAGCATGTTTAACTGATAAAAAACCGCATGGGACTGTTTCAAGATGATGTCGGAAAACTTCCTCGGAAGAAGAAGAGCTACTAACTACAAAGAAATGGTGAAGGATATGATCAAAGCATATCAGGATTTGGGGTGCAATATGTCTTTGAAAGGTACATATGATGGACTCTCATCTGGACTACTTCACAGAGAGTTGTAGTGACGTATCGGATGAACATGCCGAAAGATTCCATAAAGACATTTCTATCATAGAAAGGAACTATGAAGGGAAGTGGGTACCTTCTATGTTAGCAGATTATTGCTGGAATATCATTCGAGAGAAGAAAGATTCACAATACAAGAGAAAAAAGTGATGTGCATTACAAGGCAGTGGCTCATTGTTTGTCAATTTTCTGTAATTTCTCATGTCAAATAAATGCTTCAAAGTGTATACACAAAGGTTACTGTGTTATATGTTAGATACCACCCTCCATTAATGTGATGAACTTATAACATTTGTTTGTCGAATTTCACCTCACGTTTGCTGCACTATATCAGAAACTGAAAAGAGAAATAAAATTGCGATTACTCATAAACTATCCCTCTATCCCTGACAGAAAAAAACCAAAAACAGTTTTCAATTCAGCACTCAAATTACAACTAGGATCACAATACTTTTTATCAGAAATAGAAAAAAAGGTTTTTTTTTGTAGAACAGTTTTATTTATCTAAAAATAATTATAAAATCATGGTCTAAATACTTCATAATAATAAAGCAGTCATCCTACATGATGTATCAAACAGAATCATCCGATTAAAAAAAAAAAAAAAGAAAGATCATAACTTTATGATGCTGGACAGTGTGGCCGAGCGGTTCTAGGCGCTACAGTCTGGAACCGTGCTGCCGCTACGGTCGCAGGTTCGAATCCTGCCTCGGGCATGGATGTTTTTGATGTCCTTAGGCTGGCTCTGAACACTATGGGACTTAACATCTCAGGTCATCAGTCCCCTAAAACTTAGAACTACTTAAACCTAACTAACCTAAGGACAACACACACATCCATGCCCGAGGCAGGATTCGAACCTGCGACCGTAGCGGTCGCGCGGTTCCAGACTGAAGCGCCCAGAACCGCTCGGCCACCAGCGGCCGTCGATGTCCTTAGGTTAGTTAGGTTTAAGTAGTTCTAAGTTCTAGGGGACTGATGACCTCAGATGTTAAGTCCCATAGTGCTCAGAGCCATTTGAACCATTTCAACTATTATGATACTTGACATGTATGTGTGAACAAAGTACTGCTTGAAAGAGTAAATTCTCGAGTTTTACGTGGTTCCCGCTAGGTAGCAGCAGCGTGCTGTCACTTCAGTTCTAGTAAAAAAGGTGTTGGGACAACAGAAAGCGTTTTGTGGTCTACGTTTTGCGCAGTGCGGGTCTGTAATAACTGTTCAGCGTGACTTTCGTACTAGGTATGGTGTGGATCCTCCTACAGCACAGAGCATTAGACGATTGCCTGAACAATTCCGAGAGACAGGTTGTTTCTGTAAAGGCAAATCGCCGGGCCGTCCCCGAGTGTCTGACACAGACGTCGAAAGCATCCGCCATAGTTTCGCAAGGAGTCCGCAGAAATCCATTCGCCGTGCATCTCAACATGCTCCAGATGTCGGCCTGGCGTGTGTTGCGTTAACGTTTACGCATGAAACCACACAAAATTCAGCTACTGCAAGCTCTTCGTGAAGGTGACAAACAACAACGTGTGCAGTTCTGTAATTTTGTTCTTGGCAAAATGGAGGATGACAGTTTTCTTCAACGCTTAGTGTTTAGTAACGAGGCAACATTCGATTTAAATAGAAAAGTGAACCGTTATAATGTGAGAATATGGGGTACAGAACAACCACATGGACTTGTGCAGCATGAGAGGGACTCTCCAAAATTTAATGTGTTTAGTGATATTTCACGGGAAGAGGTGTGTGGTCCATTTTTCTTTGAAGAGAACACTGTTGCAGGAAGCACTTACATCGATACGCTTGAGAACTTTCTTTCCCCACAGTTGGAGACTTCAGCGACTTCATTTACCAACAGGATGGGGTACCGCCACACTGGCATCTGGAAGTGTGGGAATTTTTAAATCAAAGTATTACTGAACGACGGATCGGTCGTACTGGACCAAATGATTCACCCTTACATTACTGGCCTCCAATATCACCGGACGTAACTATATGTGATTATTTCGTAGAAGGTTTATAAACGACTTAATATGCCCCCGTTACCAGCAACAATGAATGAACTGAGACATTACGTAACAGCAGCTGTGGAAGTTGTAACTCAAGACATCCTCGCTGCAGCTTGGGAACAATCTGAATACCGCATTGACATATGCCATGCATCGCAAGGGGTCGATTGAATACCTATGAATAGGTATGAAAGAAAACTTTTGGTGTTTTCCGTTCATCAAAAAACAATATTCATTATATATGTTTATAAGTTTCATAAATATAGACATGCCAAGTCGGATATTCTTTTTGATACACCCTGTATTTCGGAAACTATCTGGAGATTAGTTTAGGTGCTATTAACTAGTCAAAAGGATAATCGCCTCTAGCTTATACCGTTGTTCAGTAATAATATTTGTCTCGCCAAACATCTGTAAATCATGTTTGACAAAGAAAATACAGCAGCTACTCAGAACACAAGCAGTTTCTGGCGCAATTTTCAACGATTGCTGTATTCTGTCCGTCGTTGCCTAAATCCCAGTTCGTGACGTCATACGACTGCTGTTATAGCCTGACTCACATTTTTACTATAGGACTGAGGTAATGGCTCGAAGCGCCAGAAATGCTAGAGAATGCACGTATCGCAAGTCTAGGGCACTTGTAGTGCTCGCTTTACACTGGAAACAAGAGAAATAGAGTTGCGTAATAATTGATACTATAGCGTTATTTTGCATAACACTTTCACATTCCTTCATGCGAAACCAAACAGTCTGCTATTCAACTTAATTATTCTTGAAATATGTTCGTTCGTGAAATTTTTCTATGATATTTTGCAATGGTGGGCTGTGCAGAGTTTGTAATCCTTTTGTTAATTACTTGTTGAGTATCTACTGGAATTTCAGCGCTGAGATTCTCCGTGCGGGCGACGTCCATGATCCATCCACAGGAGGGAGGAGGTAATTAGCGCGGAACACGCGCCACCACTCCTTGCTAATTAATTATTTTCCACTAATTAGAATTAATTTGCAGAGACCGCGAGAAATATTTGTTGCGCGTCCCCGAATACTGTGGAGCGAAATGGCGCTGCTTCTGAATTTCGGTGACGCAAATAAGGGTTGGATTTCGTTAGGAGACTCACGAATTTCCCGGAGATGATCTAATTACCTCTTGTTTGCGCAAACGTGTTAACAGCGCTTCACTGGTAAAGGCTGGCGGGAACTGGATGTGCAGAGCGTGGGCAGTGGCATCCAAATGGATGTTTTATGGCCGACAGTCGAAATGCTAGCATCGTATTCAGTAGGTGCTTCGTGTTCCACGTTGTATATGTTTCCTGTGTCGGACCAAGCTACACTATATGGCGCAAACGCACCGTTACTACGAGAACAAATTACGACTGCCAGTCCATCACCATGTAACGAAAAATTCTTACGTTTGTAAAAATGAACAATTTCGATTGCTTAGGTGCTTCCACAGAACATTTACTGATTGACAGCAATTGTGATGACGGTTCACAGTAGTGAACAATCGAAGACTGTTGTATTACTTTAGACAAAGAGTCTCTCAAAATATATGCGACCATCTTTTGTATTGAATGGTAATAAATTTGTCTGGTCAAAAAATATAATTGTTATTTATCAACTCATTACGCAGTTCTGGATGAAATCATTAAATGTGTGATATCCTAAATACAATGTAAAACTAGATATTAAAAGACATACATTGCAACAGCGTAGGGAAACAGTGTAACAGATCTGTCAAAAATCGATAAAAAGTGCCCTGTCGCATCTATTCCATTTCGTAATACTATCGGTGCCCAAACTGACTCAAGCAGTCCACTTCACACAGAGTTAACAATTGTGTTAGTAGGTGGTGTTAGTGACCCGTATGCCCATGACAACAGACAAACTATTGTATGAGAACGCTTATTAAAAAAGTCTGTGATTCAACTTATATATGAATAAAATTTTTGTTAATAAAGGACTCACAGGACACAGTAACAATACCGCAGGTGTTGTATTAAGAGATCTCAAATTTAGAGGTATGGAAATGTAGATTAGATTCAAAGAAATCGATCAAGAGCAGTGGAGGGGTTTATACTAAATAAATTAATAATAGGCGGTACTGACGCTCCATGATACGCAGAACAGGTTAGAACATCGTTGCAGACGATTCGAAAGTAGCATGCCACATTTAAAGGAACGCAAAATCTCGAAGATTGGTGAAGTTTTACAGAGGATAGAATTTAGCACGAACTTCAGTGAGAGATTAGGAATCAGCTTTAAATAGTAATATTTTTCTTTTTTCCCCAAATAGTAACAAAGCTGCACTTAAACAGCAGGGCTCAAAAATAATAATTTTCCCCACACAATAATAATGAGAATAGCTTATGCCAATTAGTTTTTTAAATAGTTTAAAATTGAAACAGTTACCAGCTGATCGCGGTATATTACAATAGGTGCACGTACACTCAAGATCAGAAAAGCAGAACAACTCTCTGGACGTTAGACTAGTATGCTCTGCAGAAATGATTAGCATTTCAGCCACAATGGTCCAGCATGTGTCCTGTTGCCTAGTAAGCACAGGTTCAGCCATGGGCACTGTAAAGTTGTTCCATGAGTGATAGAATCGACGCGTAAAAGGCACGAATGACTTAGTATAGTATAGCAATCCATGCTGCATTGATCTGGTTCCAAAGTTCATCTATTGTGGTTGGCATTGGGTCACGGTGCTGCACCCATCGTTTCACCATATCCCACACATTTTCGATTGGCGTGACGTATGGTGGTGGGCCAGGGCAAAAGGCTGACATCCTGTGAAACCAAGAATAGCCGTGCGTTGTCTTGTTGAAAAATGGCGTCTTGGGTGTTGTGCAGAAAGGGTATGGCTCTGGGCCGCAGAATGTCATTCACGTAGGTCTCACTGGTCACAGTGACCTGGATACACGCGTTGCACTGCCGAAACACTTCATTCCACACATTCTCTCATGCCAATAATGCGCCCTCTTTCAGACTCATTGATCTGACAGTACGGATCGCGCATACATCTGCGAGTCATCCTGCACGTTTGCTCCAGTCACGCTGATCCATTCATTACTTCGGTTTGTAGCGACATCGATGTTTACCTTGAACCCCAAAGTGTCGACATGGTTCAAATGCTAACCATTTCTACAGAAGTTGTACTGCATGTTTTGTATGTTAACCGGGGACCTAGAAACGACAGAGAGGCTCAATCCCCGCCGCAGCCGCAGTGGTCCTCAACCCCACGACGACTACCGCAGTCCACTTCACCCCTCCGCCGCCCCACACCGAACCCAGGGTTATTGTGCGGTTCGGCCCCCGGTGGACCCCAAGGGAACGTCTCACACCAGACGAGTGTAACCCCTATGTTTGTGTGGTAGAGTAATGGTGATGTACGCGTACGCGGAGAACTTGTTTGCGCAGCAATCGCCCGACATAGTGTAACTGAGGCGGAATAATGGGAACCAGCCCGCATTCGCCGAGGCAGATGAAAAACCGCCTAAAAACCATCCACATACTGGCCGATTCACCGGACCTCGACACAAATCCGCCGGGCGGATTCGTGCCGGGGACCGGCGCTCCTTCCCGCCCGGAAAGCCGTGCGTTAGAGAGCACGGCCAACCGGGCGGGCTATGCAGAACTTACTAATGTACGTGCAATATGAATATGAGCGTCCTATCTCTAGTCGTTCAAGGAGTTCTGCTTTTTTCTGAACATGAGTGTATATACAACACGTGGCCCCACAAAAATGCACACGGAGGCCCCCGCTTCCGGGCTCGATATACGTCACAGCTTCGCTAAACAGGCTACTGGCAGGAAACCCAAATAGAACCATATCCATAAATCACTAATATTGCCCAAGAGCGGCCAATAATGGAAAGAAACAGTGCAGACATAAACGCACATGTAAAGGGCACTGCATATAGTACTTCTCCTCCCCTTGTGTCCTTTTTCTTTTTAGGCACTTTGTGGAAACAGGGGGTGTCCAGTGTCAGTGAGCAAGCCCACTTCACATACATACAATGCGACAATTATTGAACTATATGAAAAAACGTAAATTATAAAATTCGGCGTGCACACACTTTATTCAACATGTAGATGTCACTACAGGTATTCGGATTTAGGTTATGACATGTTCGATGTGCCTGCTATCATTGGCGATGATGTGGCGCAGACGAATACCGAAATTCTGTACGACCCGCAGAAGTGTCGAAACATCGATGCTGTGGATGACCTGAATGGCTGTTCCCAGTTCAGAAATGGTTTTCGGGTTTTTTCTGTACACCTTGTCTTTAATATAGCCCCACAAAATGGAGTCACATAGGTTCATGTCTGGAGAATATGGCGGTCAATCGTGGCCCATGCCAGTGGCATCTCGTTACCCCAGAGCCACAATTCGCTCCCAAAAATTGCTCCTCCAGGACATCAAATACTCTTCTGCTTCTATGGGGCCGATTCCCGCCTTGTCGAAATCGTCACTTTGAATATAGGGGATGAAATCATCTTCCAAAACCATCACGTACCGTTCGGTAGTCACCGGGCCATCAACGAATATCGCACCGATTATTTCATGACTGAACACCTGCCCAGTACACAGTCAACCGTTGAGGGTGAAGAGACTTCTCGATCGCGAAATGTGGATTCTCAGTCCCCCAAATGCGCCACTTTTCCTTATTGATAAACCCATCCAAATGTGCTTCTTCGATAAGCCAAACCACACAGGGCATACTAATTCCCATCATGCCCGCAACCAACTAACGCAAACCGTTCAGAAGCTACGGGGATTGAAGTTCATATAGTTCAATAGTTGCCACTCTATATGAACAACTAGGGCGATAGTGATAGCAGTAGTTCTCAGGGCACGTCGCAAGGGCCTCATTAGGACAAACAAACCGTTCCACGGGAACCAGTATTACCACGGTCACCAAAAGAAATGAATATGCATGGAGCCGTCAGCAGAGGAAGGCATTTATTCTGACCACCCCCAAGCAAAATTCGTCACTTATGGCAAGAACGAGGTTAGCTCATTCCAGGCCAAATTCAGACTTCATCAGCGCCTGATTCAAAAAGAATACCACAACTTTAGGAATTTAAAACTCTGCAACGACAAAAGGCAGAGCTAAGCACTATCTGTCGGCGAATTAAGGGAGCTATAAAGTTTCTTTTAGTTGTACATTTGTTCGCTTGAGGCGCTGTTGACTAGGCGTCAGCGTCAGTTGATGCTAAGATGGCGACCGCTCAACAGAAAGCTTTTTGTGTTATTGAGTACGGCAGAAGTGAATCGACGACAGTTGTTCAGCGTGCATTTCGAACGAAGTATGGTGTTAAACCTCCTGATAGGTGGTGTATTAAACGTTTGTATAAACAGTTTACAGAGAATGGGTGTTTGTGCAAAGGGAAAAGTTCTGGACGGCCGAGAACGAGTGATGAAAATGTAGCACGCATCCAGCAAGCATTTGTTCGCAGCCCAGGAAAATCGACTCGCAGAGCTAGCAGAGAGCTGCAAATTCCACAATCAACTGTATGGAGAGTCCTACGAAAAAGGTTAGTTATGAAACCTGAACGTCAACTACCCGAGGCGATGGATCGGCCGCCAGGCAGCCCGTGACAGAGCACTTCATCACTGGCCTCCAAGAAGCCCTGATCTTACCCCCTGCGATTTTTTCTTATGAGGGTATGTTAAGGATATGGTGTTTCAGCCACCTCTCCCAGCCACAATTGATGATTTGAAACGAGAAATAACAGCAGCTATCCAAACTGTTACGCCTGATATGCTACAAAGAGTGTGGAACGAGTTGGAGTATCGGGTTGATATTGCTCGTGTGTCTGGAGGGGGCCATATTGAACATCTCTGAACTTGTTTTTGAGTGAAAAAAAACTTTTTAAATACTCTTTGTAATGATGTGCAACAGAAGGTTATATTATGTTTCTTTCATTAAATACACATTTTTAAAGTTGTGGTATTCTTTTTGAATCACCCTGTATATTGCTGTGGGGAGAAATGGTCATTGTAATAAACTATGAAATATTTTAAAAGTTCGTTTTTCCGCATGCTGTCAGAGAGTGGAATGACAGAGGAATAGCGTGCAACTGGTTCTACGAAGCCTCTGCCAGGCACTTTAGTGTGAACTGCAGAGTAGTCATGCAGATGTAATATAGAAAGCGACACAAATCGAAACAGCTCAGTGCATAAATTTCAGCCAAAATTTTAAAATGAGTGTTTTGTGGTACATCAAAATTACAAACATCTCAATAAATGTAAACCATAAAAATTTGTAAGGGAAGGAGGGGGGACACGTACGACGATTACGGGGAACCAATGCCAGTTATGGTCGGTAATGCTTGTAACCCCTAGTTCGGTCATTAGAATCCCTCCTAACATGGCCGTAGCTGCAGCGTGTCAGAGGGCCTGTGCTAAATCTAGAATCATAGCGCATGTGGGATTATTCGGTATGCAAGTTTCAACCAGCTATTTAAACAATAGTACATGACAGTAAAAGTTGTGAAAAATATCTGGTACATAGTAGTCCAAAATTATACCAACCTATTGAAGACAGTAGTTCACAAGAGTCACAATACGGCACAAGGAACAACGCAAATTCATGGCTTAGTAGCAGGATACACTACTAGCATAAAATAGTCTTCAATAGATTGTGGCACTATAGCACAAAACATCAACCACCAGTCTGGGTAGTTTAATTAATCAGTGAGATGCCGTCCCTGTACAACAAAGAATAGTACAAGAAAGCCACGCATGAGGAAGAGTTTTCTTATTTTTGAATGAAAACTATCAAAAGAGAAAGATTTGGTGCGAGAATATTGTGCCTTATTTCCAACTGTGGTGTTTAGAGAAGGGTCTTATAAACATTAACTATAAGAAATGATGCAGAATTCTATACGTTTCTATTTTTCGGCGCAGTTACAACTTACTGATTTTATTGCTGCTAGGGTGTTTCCATTTCAGTGTGGAAATTCTTGGGACATTATTATAAGCAGCAGGAAATAGGTATTTTGTACTATTTTGTACCATTCGAACTCACATCAAAAGCCAAAAGCTTCCAACATAACTAGAATCACAGTCGAAAAATATCGTTAGCGGTTGAAGAACAAACTTCCAGTATTTCTAGGTGCTAACAATCTGACGCGCTCACTATGAATTGCTGCAAAATAATTATCGGAACCCCAACAAATTCCCAGTGTATTTGATGAGTGGAGGTAGCCATAGCGGCGCCAGATTTTTTGAAGAGCTGTCAGCACTTCAGGACGAACGTACTCATAGCTTTGGAGAGATGGAAGTGACCGGTAAGATTCTCTTGTGGCAATGAACCTAAAACAAACTTGATTTATATTAATTGCTTTTATATAACTGCCACGTGATCCATAAATATTATACAGTATGCTAGCATTTATAAATTATAGAGCGCAGCAGTCAGTCGTCCTTTTTTGTAGGTTTTAGTTGGCAAATCCATACTTCGGCTAGTGCTTAGACATTATCAACGCATTGTTTTCTAGTCTCTATACATATCAGTTCCCTGTTGTTCAGGCGCCAGTCACAGTTCTTCGAATCGCGGGTCGGTGACAGTTCTTTGAATTCAAAGAACTGAGACTGGTGCCCTAACAACAGGGAACTGACATGTATCGAGACTAGAAAACAGTGCATTGATAGTGGCTAGGCACTAGCCAAAATCTGTATTTATCAAATAAAACCTACAAAAAAGGACGACTGATTGTTGCGCTTTATAATTTATAAATAATGTCACAGTCACTGAGTACACCAACTTTACTAACGGAAGGTAACCTGATGAGTATATTAGTACTTTGATTAAAGTAACAACTCTTTGAACATTCTCCCGACAAAGTACAGTGGTGTCGAAGCACCGAGGCGGCCAGTGCATGTGACTGCAGGTTCTCGTCGAATGTGACAACTGTTGTTGTTGTTGTTTCAGAGTGTCTGAGCTCCTGGGCGCCTAGTGTGCGCGGCTGTGGGTGCTAGTCTGGTCTGACAACTGTTGTTAATGTTGTTTGAATGGTGTAGGAGCACCTGGGCAGCCAGTGTGTGCAGCTGTAGCTGTTTGACAACTCTGGCAAATGTTGTTTTTTTCAGTGGTGTTGGAGCGCTGCGCCATCCTTTTGTGCTGTTGCAGGCGCCCATCAAGTCTGACAGCCGTTGCTTGTCGTAGTAGTTAGTAGCAGTAGTAGTTTTTGTTGTTGCTGGTGTTGGTCCCGTGGCGCTGGGACCCTGGGGTTGGGCAGTGTCTGCAGCTGCGTGTGTCCATCGAATCTCATGAACGTTATTATACTTCTTTCAGTGTTGCTGAGGCATCTGGGCGAGCAGTGGGTGCGACTGCATGTGCTTGACAAGTCTGACAGCTGTTGTTGTTTTTACAGTTTTGCTGGAGGGCTGGAGCGAAATGTGTGTGCGATTGCAGGAACTCATCAAGTCTGACAACTGTTGTTGCTGTTATTTCAGTAGCTGAGGAGCACCTGGGCAGACTGTCCGTGCAGCTGCGGGTTCTTGAAATGTCTGACATGTGTTGCTGCAGTTGTTGTTGTTGTTTCAGTGGTATCGGAGTGCGGAGTCGGTCTTTGTCTGCTGTAGCAGGTGCCCACCAAGTCTGACAATTGTAGTAATAGTAGTAGTAGTAAGTGTAGTAGTAGTGCTAGGAATAGCTTTCGTTGTTGTTTGAGTTGTTTCAATGGTGTCAGAGGGCTGGGCTGTGCAGCTGAGGCTGCCTCTGAAGTCTGAACTCTGCTGTTGTTGTTGTCTCAGTGTTGCTGAAGTGCCTGGGAAGTCATTGTGTGCGATAGCAGGAGCTCATCAAGTCTGACAACTGTTGTTGTTTCAGTGGTTTCGGAGCGCTGGGGCGGCCAGTGTGTGCGGCTGAGGGTGCTCGTTAAGTCTGACAACTGCGGCGAGAATCAGGACTGCTCAGCCAAGGGCGTCTGCTTCTCCAACATCTCCATGGTGAGTGTCACCACGTTGTGCAATTCATCGGTTAAGACAATCTTGCAAGGGTGCAGATCAGTGGGATATTTGCTGTTTTTAAGTTGGAACATTCAAGAACATTTGGAAAGATTCAATAGAATTCGTGCATATTCGTAAAAGGTCGAGAATATTACAACCCAACCTGGAATTTTGATCTTGGAAAATACACTATTCATGAGAAAGATACTGACCTCCTGGTGACTTTGTGACCACCACGATGTGGTGGTGATCACTTCAGACACCATCTGCACAGCCACAACAGTCACCACCGCACAACCACTACAGCGCACTGTGGGGGTAGCAAAATACACTGTGGTGGTTCTTTTTTACGTATTTTGTTTTTATATGTTATGTAAAGTTGGAGTTAGTATTACTCTGCCTGCTTCACAACAAAAAAATTATTTACGTCATTCACTCAGTTATGGTACTTCTCGCAGTTAGTTTGCCCAACACGCTGTTTTTATATTAAAAGACACCACTAAGACACAATATTCCAGATTCACAGGTGCATTATTAATAACTTGTTTTTTCTTTGTGAAACTGCAATGCTGAGGAGATTCTTGTTATTTCCGTTAATCGGGGATCAAAAAACTTACTGACATCACGTTACATAAATATGATTCAATATTGGAGAAACTGACTACTATTATTGCTCCAAAGGAAGAACCGCTAATCAAGAGAAATCGCCTACATTTACATTTATTTTTATTATTTGTCAAAATTAGCAAATATTAAAAATATTTATCAAGACTCTGGGCCGTTATCATTTAGAGAACAATGGCATTGACCCCGGCACCAATTTTCCCCAATAAAATTTGCATAAATCATTGACATATATCACGTCATGAATATAGGATCTGTTAACAATAAAATATTAGCGACACTTTTAAGTAATATTAGATTTAGTCTAAATATTACATGAAACTTACACGTTCTCGTGCCTCGTCACAAAATGGCTTCTTACACTACGAAGAAACAAAAGAGAAGTCTGTGCGATCCTTTTTCAAAAGGAAAAAAAATTACAGTAACCTTCGCAGATCATATTAGTTTATATAGTCTTTGTGATTTTTCTGCGATAATATTTATTTCGTTACGTCAGTTTTGCTAAATTTGCGAAATTCTTCAATATTATTTTTTCTTATGTGGCGTACCGCCACAGCGTAGTAACCACTTACGGGCAGTTAGTGTTTTCGATGCAACGTCAACTTGACTCACAAACACTGTAATTTGTACGTATGCTGAATCTTCTGGAGCGACCAAATAGTGGGAATGTTGACCGAAGTTAAAATCTTGTGCTTTATTAGGCCACGTCGTATTTGCTCTAAAATAATCGACGTTTCGTACCTTCTGCTGGGATCTTCCTCTGGATACACTACTATTGAAACAGTGTTCGATTACTTTAGAGGAAATATGACGCGACCTAATAACCCAGAAGATTTTACACAAGCGGTGGGCTTCCCGACCGTGACCTTTGGGACGTGTGACGTTAACGTAGTATTTCCGACCAGTAATACTTTTGCCGTGGGTTTTCCGACCCTCGAATGAAGCTGCAACAATGTGGGAGGCTCCGACGACCGATTTTTAATCAGAACGCTAGATTTCTTTCAGGCTTAGGACTGTCTATGGACGTGGTACAAAGGCATGTTTAACCCTAGTAATATCAAGGCATCTTCCATAACGCCAGTTACAAGGGGGTTACTTTATACCCACCCCAAAAATAATTTTCTAAGACACAAAGTTCGTTAATTGTTGTTAAATTGTATGAAAAACTTACTTTTTAAAGAGGTACTGATGCGCAAGTGGAGTCCAAAACCTGAAAGTACGTTTTAGCACACTCTTAACAAATCGACGCTCCTTCGATAACGTGTACTACTGTCTTTATGACCACCACAAAAAATTTAAAAAGGCCAGCACCATTAGGCTGTCCGAGCACGACTGACGGGCCGACCCAAACTTCCATATGTCGTCAACCATCTGTTTACAACCTGTACTCGTACATCCATAATGTATATTCCTGTACAGGCGAGACATCTTACATGAAACTTGCTTGCCCGGTATCGGCAGATAGATACAGTATTGCAGTGCCTGTGCCATTCCGAGTTGCAACGCAATGTTCCTTTTGGACTTGCATGTCCAAGGGAACAGGCAGTGCAGCGACTACAGCCGGTCCGGAACAAATTTTCACTGTCGTTATTCCATTGCGCAGTTGACGGTTGTTGATATTCGCTACTTCGAATACATTACACGTATTTCAAAACGGCTACAGTCACTGCAGTGGCTGTTCAGGTTCAGTTTAATCGAAAAATTTAAAATGTATATGGAATCTAGTAGACCTCACAAAAACCCACATTTTTTCAAAATTTTTAAATATAGAGTAATTGATTACATTAAAACATTTTCAAAAAGCGGGCATGTAGTAATCTCCTCCGTCCCACCCTAGGCATTGCGAGGGTTGATTTTTTCTATTTTCTACTTTCAGTTTCTTTTCTGTTTACAACATTATTACAGCAAATGATCAAACCTCTTGTCATAATTTTCCCACCTGACATTTTAAACATCTTCAGTTTACCGATCCGTTATTTATTACTATAATGCGTTTTAGCCTTTTGGCAAGATCTATGTGTCTTTTTCTCATTTTTTGAAGTCGTGGAGGTGATTTCGGGAATCTTTTGTACTCATGGTAGATTTTAGTCTTTGCTGAATGTTGCCGAAAAAGAGTACCCGATCTTCTTCCTGTCACTGCTTTATACAGGGTGAGTCACTAACTTTTGCTACCTACAAGAACTTCGATAGTATGATAGTGGCTGAACAGTTTGTGGGACAAATGTTGCATGAAACAACGGGGCCATAATATGACGTTGGTTTTTTGTTGCTAGGTTGGGTAACGTCAGAAAAATGAAGGTCAACTTTGTTTTGTTTTTGAATGGGATACTATAGTTTAGTACTTATTTTCTGATAGCGGCCATCGAGACGAATCCAATGATGTGTAACAGTAAGTTCTTTGAAGGTGAACGATAGTCGAAAAGGGGCATATACTTCCATTTACAGAAGATGTTCGAAGTGATTGCTATTGATATCAATGCAGTGCTGCAACCTTCTTATCACGGACTGAATGGTATTCCTTATCAATTCGGCACTTACTGAGGCACATGCTCTGACAATTCTCTCTCGTATATCGTGCAAAGAGTAAATATTCACCTTATACGGGGTATCCATCTAACGTGCCATTGACATGTAAACGCAATTCGACGGTTTCGCAATAAAACGGTAAGACTAATATCGTCGAATCAAGCGGATGTGAATGATGTATTCCTTCGAAGAACAGGTCGATATGCTTCACATCTACGGATAGTGCCATCGAAATTCAGTGAGATCTGGAGACTTATATGCTGAAAGATATCCTCAAGGTGCTCACCCTACACGTTGTATATTTAAATATGTGTATGATGAATTGAGAGCAGCTGGGTCTTTAATGCATCGGAAACATAGCCGACAAAGGAAAGTTACTAACGAGGAAAGAGAAATTGGTTCTTTTGCCACTATGGTTCGAGATCCTTGTGTTAGATCCTGTAAAATCGTAAGGGAATCTCGCATGTGCCAGAGTAGTGTTGATCGTGTTCTGCATCGCCACAAATATCATGCTTACCACATCAGCCATCAGCAAAAATTAACTGGTACGGATTGAATGCGTCACATTGAATTCTGCCGATGGGATCAACTTAATTTTCATAACATGTATTATTGGCAACTGAAAATCCATGTTGGCTGCGACAAGTTGCACACCAAAAACCGTGTCGATGAATGTATGTTGTGGCATTCTGGAGGACAGAATTTTGTTCCCCTATTTCATCGAAGGAAATCTTAATGGTAGCAAGTACATCACATTCCTGCAAGAAACATTAGATCTGTTATTGGAAGAAACTGAATTTTTCTAGTGGGGATTCGTAAAAGACATTGTTTATAAACACGTTCCAACTACGCTTACGAGAGAGAATTGTATGCATGTGCTTCGATAAGTGCCGATGTGATAAGGAATACCACTCAATCTATAATAAGAAGATTGCAGCACTGTACTGATGCCAATGGTCATCACTTCGAACACCTTCTGTAAATGGACGCCGGCCGAATTGGCCGTGCGGTTAAAGGCGCTGCAGTCTGGAACCGCAAGACCGCTACGGTCGCAGGTTCGAATCCTGCCTCGGGCATGGATGTTTGTGATGTCCTTAGGTTAGTTAGGTTTAACTAGTTCTAAGTTCTAGAGGACTAATGACCTCAGCAGTTGAGTCACATAGTGCTCAGAGCCATTTGAACCATTTTTGTAAATGGACGTTTATGTCCCCTTTTCGACTTTCGTTAACCGTCTCGATAGCCGCTATCAAAAAATAAGTACCAAACTGTAGCATCCCGCTTAAAAAAACGAAGTTGACGTTCATATCTCTGACGCGACCCCACCAAGCAACAAAAAAACCAACGTCATATCAGTACCCCCATTGTCTCATGCAACATTTGTACCACAAACTTTTCATCTCCTATCATATTTTCAGAGTTATTCTAGGTGGCAATAGTTAGTGACTCACCCTATATAATCATTAGCGTCCGCAGCTCGTGGTCGTGCAGTAGCGTTCTCGCTTCCCACGCCCGGGTTCCCGGGTTCGATTACCGGCGGGGTCAGGGATTTTCTCTGCCTCGTGATGACTGGGTGTTGTGTGATGTCCTTAGGTTGATTCAGTTTAAGTAGTTCTGCGTTCTAGGGGACTGATGACCATAGATGTTGAGTCCCATAGTGCTCAGAGTCATTTGATCCATTTTTTAATCATTAGCGAACTACAGAAAAGAACTGCAGCACCCAGTACAGTAAAAATACATTTGGACAGCAGCTATTCGACACTTGTCCCAAATTGCCAAAAGAAGACCCTATTCACGTGGTACACAGGTTAATCTCAACAAAAGATTTGCATTTGACCTGTGAAAGTTACCTGACACTTCATTCAGTTTTTGATTGTACAGCACTTCTGGTAGAGTATGAAGAAGAGATCATGCTACACTGCAGCTGTATTCACCAATATTTCATCTGTGCATCAAATACAGAAGAAAGTTTCAAAAAAAGACAGACATTTGCGAGTATTGGTCGTACTCAGAAGGTTCCATACAAATTTAATTGACTATGTAGGTAGTTCATCTATATAGTTTCTGATAACTGAGTTTGTGAGTATCGAGATATGTGACATCTTTTGACTGCATTGACTTAAAAGCGCAGATATTTCACACAGTGAAAGGTTCGTCGACCTTCAAATTATACATAAATTTCAACTTGATACCTCTACCCGTTCCTAAAAAAAGGGGGGTCTTCAACAGTCGAACAGACAATGTTCCAAAAAAGGACGGACAATCGTAGTGTAGGTACTCTCTTTAGTAGATCTGTACATAAAACGCAGTCCTTGATTACCCTTTCCGTCAACATTTCCTATGTGTTCCTTTCAGTTTAAGTTGTTCGTACACTCCTGGAATTTGAAATAAGAACACCGTGAATTCATTGTCCCAGGAAGGGGAAACTTTATTGACACATTCCTGGGGTCAGATACATCACATGATCACACTGACAGAACCACAGGCACATAGACACAGGCAACAGAGCATGCACAATGTCGGCACTAGTACAGTGTATATCCACCTTTCGCAGCAATGCAGGCTGCTATTCTCCCATGGAGACGATCGTAGAGATGCTGGATGTAGTCATGTGGAACGGCTTGCCATGCCATTTCCACCTGGCGCCTGAGTTGGACCAGCGTTCGTGCTGGACGTGCAGACCGCGTGAGACGACGCTTCATCCAGTCCCAAACATGCTCAATGGGGGACAGATCCGGAGATCTTGCTGGCCAGGGTAGTTGACTTATACCTTCTAGAGCACGTTGGGTGGCACGGGATACATGCGGACGTGCATTGTCCTGTTGGAACAGCAAGTTCCCTTGCCGGTCTAGGAATGGTAGAACGATGGGTTCGATGACGGTTTGGATGTACCGTGCACTATTCAGTGTCCCCTCGACGATCACCAGTGGTGTATGGCCAGTGTAGGAGATCGCTCCCCACACCATGATGCCGGGTGTTGGCCCTGTGTGCCTCGGTCGTATGCAGTCCTGATTGTGGCGCTCACCTGCACGGCGCCAAACACGCATACGACCATCATTGGCACCAAGGCAGAAGCGACTCTCATAGCTGAAGACGACACGTCTCCGTTCGTCCCTCCATTCACGCCTGTCGCGACACCACTGGAGGCGGGCTGCACGATGTTGGGGCGTGAGCGGAAGACGGCCTAACGGTGTGCGGGACCGTAGCCCAGCTTCATGGAGACGGTTGCGAATGGTCCTCGCCGATACCCCAGGAGCAACAGTGTCCCTAATTTGCTGGGAAGTGGCGGTGCGGTCCCCTACGGCACTGCGTAGGATCCTACGGTCTTGGCGTGCATCCGTGCGTCGCTGCGGTCCGGTCCCAGGTCGACGGGCACGTGCACCTTCCGCCGACCACTGGCGACAACATCGATGTACTGTGGAGACCTCACGCCCCACGTGTTGAGCAAGTCGGCGGTACGTCCACCCGGCCTCCCGCATGCCCACTATACGCCCTCGCTCAAAGTCCGTCAACTGCACATACGGTTCACGTCCACGCTGTCGCGGCATGCTACCAGTGTTAAAGACTGCGATGGAGCTCCGTATGCCACGGCAAACTGGCTGACACTGACGGCGGCGGTGCACAAATGCTGCGCAGCTAGCGCCATTCGACGGCCAACACCGCGGTTCCTGGTGTGTCCGCTGTGCCGTGCGTGTGATCATTGCTTGTACAGCCCTCTCGCAGTGTCCGGAGCAAGTATGGTGGGTCTGACACACCGGTGTCAGTGTGTTCTTTTTTCCATTTCCAGGAGTGTAGTTCTAAATCACAAGTATTTAGTTGAATTTACGACCTTTAGATTTGATTGATTTATCGTGTAACCGAAGTTTAACGAATTCCTTTTAGCACTCATATAGATGACCTCACACTTTTCGTTACTTCTGGTCAACTGCCAATTTTCGCACCATTCAGATATCTTTTTTAAATCTTTATGCAATTTGTTTTGATCTTCTAACGACTTAACTGATGGATTAAACGACAGCGCCATCTTCAAACAACCTAAGACGGTTGCTCAGATTGTCTCCCAAATCGTTTACATAGATAACTAACAGCAAAGGGCCTATAACACTACCTTGGGGAACGCCAGAAATCACTTCTGTTTTACTCAACGACTTTCCGTCAATTACAACGAACTGTGACCTCTGTGACAGGAAATCATTTATCCAGTCACATAACTGAGACGATATTCCATAAGCACGCAGTTTCACTAGAAGCCCCTTGTGTGGTACGGTGTCAAAAGCCTTCCGGAAATCAATAAATACGGAATCGATCTGAAATCCCTTGTCAATAGCACTCAGCACTTCATATGAATAGAGAGCTAGTTGTGTTTCACAGGAACGATGTTTTTGACTGTGTGTCAATAGACCGTTTTCTTCGAGGTAATTCATATTGTTCGAACACAATATATGTTCCAAAATCCTGCTGCATATCGTTGTTAACGATATGGGCCTGTAATTTAGTGGATTACTCCTACTACGTTTCTGGAATATTGGTGTGACCTGTGCAATTTTCCAGTGTTTGGGTACGGATCTTTTGTCGAGCGAACAGTAGTATGAGATTGTTAAGTACGCAGCTATTGTATTACATTACTCTGAAAGGAACCTAACTGGTATAAAATATGGACGGGAAGACTTGCTTTTGTTACGTGATTTAAGTTGCTTCACTAATCCGATGATATCTATTTCTACGTTACTCATGTTGGCAGCTGTTCTAAATTCGAATTCTGGAATACTTACTTCGTTTTCTTTGGTGAAGGCATTTCGGAAGGTTGTGTTTAGTAACTCCGCTTCGGCAGTACTGTCTTCGATAGTATCTCCGTTGATATCGCCCAGAGAAGACATTGATTGCTTCTTGCCGCTAACATACGTCACATACGGCCAGAATCTCTTTGGATTTTCTGCCAGGTTTCGAGACAAAGTTTCGTTATGGAAACTATTATAAGCATCTCGCATTGAAGTCCGCGCTAAATTTCGAGCTTCTATAAAAGATATCGCCAATTTTGGGGATTTTGGGCGTGTTTAAATTTCGCACAAATGGTTCAAATGGCTCTGAGCACTATGCGACTTAACTTCTGAGGTCATCAGTCGCCTAGAACTTAGAACTAATTAAACCTAACTAACCTAAGGACATCACACACATCCATGCCCGAGGCAGGATTCGAACCTGCGACCGTAGCGGTCGCTCGGTTCCAGACTGTAGCGCCCAGAACCGCACGGCCACTCCGGCCGGCTGCAACAGTGTTCTGACCCGTTTTGTGTACCAAGGAGGATCAGCTTGAGCGATTGTTAAATTATTTGATATAAACCTCTCAACTGCTGTCGATACTATTTCTTTGGATTCGAGCCGCACCTGGTCTGCACTTAGATTGTTAATTTGGAAGTAGTGGAGATTATTTCTCAGGAAGACGTCGAGTGAATTTTTGTCTGCTTTATTGAATAGGTATATTGTTCGTTTGTTTTTGGAGGATTTGGCGGTTACAGCGTTCAAACTCGCTACGAGAACCCTGTGTTCACTAATCCCTGTATCCGTTTTAATGCTTGTTATTAGCTCAGGATTATTTGTTACTAAGAGGTGAAGTGTGTTTTCACAACTGTTTACTATTCGCGTTGCAGGCTCTCAACTGGCTCCTACTAACCAATACACGGCCATCATTGGCACCGAGGCAGAAATCAGCTTTCATCAGACACACAACAGACCTCTACCCTGCCCTCCTAAGAGCTCTCGTTTGACACCGATGAATTCGCAAATGTCGGTGGTTTTAGGTCAAAGGAATGCACGATACAAGGCATCTGACTCGGATCTGTCCTGGAAGTAACCGATGTGCTACAGTTCGTTGTGTCACAGTGCTGCCAAGCTATGCCCTAGCTGCTGCTGCAGATGCAGTACGATGCGCCAGAGCCATACGCCGAAAACGATGGTCTTCCCTCTCGGTAGTGGCACGTGGCCGTCTGGAGCCCGGCCTTATTGCGGCCGTACATTCTCGTGATCACCGCTGCCAGAAATCACGTACTATGCCTACATTCCTGTCAAGTCTTTGTGCAATATCGCTGAAGGAACTTCCAGCTTCTCGTAGCCCTATGACACGACCTCGTTCGAACCGAGTGAGGTGTCATCCTAAAGGCATTTTTGGCTAAAATCAACTCACTACGTCCAGTCTAAAACGTAAGTAACGCTCACGACTGTTACAACGTGTATTTAAAGCACATCTGATTTGTATTTTCATAACGGTGCTACTAAAGCCACCGTTATACTAATGTCTCTAAATCTGAATAGACGTCATCTTCCAGATGTCGAAAGACGCCTACTAGTTTGCATTTATATCGTAAAACTACTTCTTAGTGTTGAAATTATTTTTTGTCATCAGTGTTCACTTCACAGAAAAGCAAAAAAAAAAATGTTCTACCACAAAAGACTGCTAGTTATCCAGTGAATATTCTTTTGGAGGTAGATTGCTATTATATCTTCAAGTTAAGCATACTTCATTATTATACTGAAATTCTGTCAATACTATTAACATGATTGTGGATGGAGGAAGTCTTCGAAAACAGCCGTAAAATTGGAAGGTGCAGTCAACTCTTAATAGCCCAAGACAAATTCAAAATGGTCCTCGACTCCCACGTTTGATACGTTAATTGTGTAGACATGGCAGCACGGTTACTGAACTCATACAGGTCGACAGTTATATTAAAAAGAAATCTAAATTAGTTACAAACTGCGGCATTCACACACTTTATTCAACGTGCAAACGCCACTACAGATATTCGGATTTAGATTATGACATGTTCGATATGCCTGCCACCATTGTCGATGACGTGGCGCAGACGAATAGCGAAAATCTGCATGACTTCACTTGACGCCTTCTTGAGAGACAATCTACACTAATTCCAAATTAATAACATAAGTGTAGATCAGATGTGGCTTGAATTCCAAGAAATAGTATCGGAAGCAATTGAGAGATTTATACCTAATAACAAACGACTGAGCTGATCCTTCTTGCTACACAAACACTGTTGCAGAAACAACAAAACAAACATCCCAAATTTAAACAGGCGCAAAATTCCCAAGATATTCGATCTTTTACGGAAGCTCGAAATTTAGCGCGGATTTCAATGCGCGAGGCTTATAATAATTTCCATAACGAAACTTTGTCTTGAAACCTGGCAGAAAATCTAAACAGATTCAGGTCGTATGTAAAGTATGTTATCGGCAAGAAACAACCAGCATCTTCTCTGCGCTATAGCAATGGAGATACTATCGAAGACAGTACTACCAAAGCAGAGATACTTAACACAGCCTTCCGAAATGCCTTTACAAAAGAAGACGTGGTAAATATTCTAGAATTAGAATCAAGAACAGCTGCCAACATGAGTAACGTAGAAGTAAATATCCTCGAGTAAGGAAGCAACTCAAATAATTTAATAAAAGCAAGTCTTCTGGTCCAGACTGTATACCAGTTAGGTTCCTTTCAGAGTATTGTGATACAATAGCTGAGTACTTAAAAACGGCATACTACCATTCGCTCGACAAGAGATCCGTACCCAAAGACTGGAAAGTTGCACAGGTCACACCAATATTCAAGAAAGGTAGGAGTAATTCACTTAATTGCTGCCCCATATCGTTAACGTCGATATGCAGCAGGATTTTGCAACATATATTGTATTCGAATATTATGAAATACCTCTAAGGAAACGGTCTTTTGACACACAATCAACATGGATGTAGAAAACATCGTTCTTGTGAAACACAACTAGCTCTTTATTCGCATGAAGTGATGAGTGCTGTTGACAAGGGATTTCTAATTCATTCCGCATTTCTGGATTTCCGGAAGGCTTTTGACTCTGTACCACGCAAGTGGCTTGTAGTGAAATTGCGTGCTTATGCAATATCGTCTCAATTATGTGACTGAATTTGTGACTTCCTGTCAGAGAGGTCACGGAAAGCCATGGAGTAAAAGAGAAGTGATTCCTGGCGTTCCCCAGGGTAGTGTTATAGGCCCTTTGCTGTTCCTTATATAAACGATTTGGGAGAGAATCTGAGCAGCCATTTTAGGTTTTTTGCAGATGCCGCTGTCGTTTATCGACTAATAAAGTCATCAGAAGATCAGAACAAACTGCAAAACGATTTAGAAAAGATATAGTGCGAAAAGTGGCATTTGACCCTAAATAACGAAAAGTGTGAGGTCCTCCATATGAATGTTAAAAGAAACTCGTTAAACTTCGGTTACACGATAAATCTGTCTAATGTAATAGCCGTAAATACAACTAAATATCTAGGTATTACAATTACGAAAAACTTCAATTGGAAGGAACACATAGAAAATGTTGTGGGGAAGGCTGACGAAGACTGCGTTTTATTGGCAGGACACTTAGAAAATGTAGGAGATCTACTAAGGAGACTGCCTACACTCTGTTTGTCCGTCGTCTTTTACAATACTGCTGGGCATATGGGATCCTAACCAGATAGCACTGACGTAGTACATCGAAAAAGTTCAAAGAAGGGCAGCGCTTTTGTACTATAGCGACACTTGGGAGAGATTGTCACTGAGAATGATACATGATTTGGGCTGGACATAACTAAAAAAAAGGCGTTTTTCGTTGCGACAGAATCTTCTCACGAAATTCCAATCACCAACTTTCTCCTCCGAAGGCGAAAATATTTTGTCACACAAGGTGTAGGATCCTTACCAAGTAGGATTGACGGAGAACATTGAGAAAGTTCAAAGAAGTAACCAAGTTTTGTATTATCGCGAAGTATGGGAGAAAGTGTCACTGAAATGAGACAAGATTTAGGGGGGAATCCATTAAAACAAAGGCATTTTTCGTTGCGGCGGAATCTTCTCACGGAATTTCAGTCACCAACTTCCTTCTCCGAATATTTCGTTGACACCGACCTACATTGGAAAAAACAATCACCATAATAAAATAAGGGAAATCAGTGTCGCACGGAAAGATATAGGTTTTCGTTCTTTTCGAGCGGTATACGAGAATGGAATTATAGAGAATTGTGATGGTGGTTTGATGAGCCTTCTGCCAGGCTCTTAAATGTGATTTGCAGAGTATCCATGTAGATGTAGATGTAGATGTAACCTGTCAGTGTCCTAGACACGTTGGACAAACACCTCAATTTATGCTCTGGAGAGCAATTTCTTATGACAGCAGGGGCACTCTCGTGGTTACCCCACTCACCTTAAATGCATATTTGTACGTCGCTCTGGTGATTCTGCCTCTTGTGCTGCCCTTCATGAACGGCATTCCATGGAGAGTTTCCCGACCGCTACGGGCACAGGTTTGAATCCTGCCTCGGGCATGGATGTGTGCGCTGTCCTTAGGTTGGTTAGGTTTAAGTAGTTCGAAGTTCTAGGGGAGTGATGACCACCAATGTTAAGTCCCATAGTGCACAGAGCCATTTGAACATTTGGAGAGTTTTCTAACAGGATAACGCTCGCTCACATACCGCTGTTATAACCCAGCATACTGTACAGAGTGCCGACATGTTGCCGTGACCTGCTCGAACACCAGATCTGTCAGCAATCGATCACATACTGAACGTCATCCAATGACAACTCCAATGTCATAAAAAAAGTATTAACCGTCCCTGTATTGGCAGACCATGTGCTACAGGCATGGAACTCCATCCCAAAAACAGATATCCGGCACCTATGCAACACAGCACGTCTGCACGCTTGCATTCAACATTCTGGCGGTTATACCGGTTATTAATGTACAAACATTTCACATTTTCAATGGCTTACTTCGCGCCTACATTAACCTGTGATCTTGCAGTTACCCAGACAAACGTATTCCCATAATTATATTACTCTATTTTTCGTGCTCCTTTTTTTTTGTTTTTAGTCAGTGTATTTCTCGGGGAATGACACGTTCTCAAACTCATAAAATCAGTTATGTAAAATATAACGCACTTTTTGGATCTTGCCTCCTCCGGGACAAATTTCTGCGGATGCTTATCTATCTGACACATACAGTTTCGACTATTTCCGCACTATGATGTTCTTGAGCCAACATAGCGCGCCTGCCTCCCTCGCTACATTTGGAGACGTACCGGGTGGGAATTTTTGAACCATATGAAATAAAATGGTCATTATTTCTGA
Organism: Schistocerca nitens; assembly: GCF_023898315.1. NCBI lineage: Eukaryota > Metazoa > Arthropoda > Insecta > Orthoptera > Acrididae > Schistocerca > Schistocerca nitens. The sequence continues at coordinate 132,268,261 of NC_064614.1, read as the reverse complement.
ACGGTTTGCGTTAGGATTTGAAAACTGCACAGTTGGAAGCGAAGCATCATGGGAATTAGTATCGTTTGGCTTTGCGACAAAGCCCACTTTGATTTTGATGGGCTCGTCAATAAGAAAAATTGGCGCATTTGAGGGACTGAGAACCCGGATTTCACGATCGAAAGTTCTCTTCATCATCAGCGGGTGACTCTGTGGTGAGCAATGTCCAATCACGGAATAATCGGTGCGATATACCTTGATGGCACGTTGAATACCGAACGGTTCGTGAAGGTTTTGGAAGATGATTCTATCCCACGCAACCTGACTGCAAATTCGTATGTCAGTCTGGTGATTCGATCTGTTGTGCTGCCATTAATAAGCAGCATTGCAGTGGGTATTTTCCAACAGGATTATGCTCGCCCTCATACCGCTATTGTAACGCATCATGCTCTACAGAGTGTCGATAGGTTAAATTGGCCTGTTTGATCAAAAAATCTGTCTCCAGTCCAGCGGATGCGGCACATCATCTAACGGCAACTCCAGCGTCATTCACGAAGAAACATTAACCGTCCATGTACTGACCGATCAATTGGAAGAGACATTGAACTCCACCCCACAAATTGGCATTCGGCACATGTACAACACAGTGCATGCACGTCTTAGTACTTGCATACAACAATGTGAACGTTACATCCGTTATTAAAGTACCAGCTTACCTCGTCCTACATCAGCCTGTGGTATTGCCATTTTAATCACTTAAATACGTTAGCTAGAAAAATGTATTCCCGAAATTTCAGTAGTCTACATTAACTATGTTTGGTGTAGCGATTTATTTTTTTCGTCAGTGTGTTTCTTGGGGAATGACACTTTCTCAAACTCATAAAAATCGGTTATAGGCCCTATAAACACTACTGGACATTAAAACGATCAACGATATGACGTGCTACAGACGCGAAATTTAACCGACAGAAAGAAGATGCATTGATATGCAAATGATTAGCTTTTCAGAGCATTCACACAAAGTTGGCACCGGTGGCGACACCTACAACGTGCTACCATGAGGAAAGTTCTCAACCGATTTCTCATACACAAACAGCAGTTGACCGGCGTTGCCTGGTGAAACGTTGTTGTGATGCCTCGTGTAAGAAGGAGAAATGCGTATCATCACGTTTCCGAGTTTAATAAAGGTCGGATTGTAGAGTATCGCGACTGCGGTTTATGGTATCGCGACATTGCTGCTCGCGTTCGTCGAGATCCAATGACTGTTAGCAGAATATGGAATCGGTGGGTTCTGGAGGGTAATACGGAACGCCGTGCTCGATCCCAACGACCTCGTATCACTAGCAGTCGAGATGACAGGCATCTTATCAGCATGGCTGTAACGGATCGTGCAGCCACGTCTCGATCCCAGAGTCCACAGATGGGGACGTTTGCAAAACAACAACCATCTGCACGAACAGTTCGACGACGTTTGCAGTAGCATGGACTATGAGCTCGGAGACCATGGCTGCGGTTACCCTTGGCGCTGCATAACAGACAGGAGCGCCTGTGATGGTGTACTCAACGACGAACCTGGGTGCACGAATGGCAAAACGTCATTTTTTCGGATGAATCCAAGTTCTGTTTACAGCATCGTGATGGTAGCATCCGTGTTTGGCGACATCACGGAGAACGCACATTGGAAGCGTGTATTCGTCAATGCCATACTGGCGTGTCACCCGGCGTGATGGTACGGGGTGGCATTGGTTACACGTCTCGGTCACCTCTTGTTCACATTGACGGTACTTTGAACTGTGGACGTTACATTTCAGATGTGTTACGACCCGTGGCTCTACCCTTCATTCGATCGCTGCGAAACCCTACATTTCAGTAGGATAATGCACGACCGCATGTTGCAGGTACTGTACGGGCCTTTCTGGATACAGAAAATGTTCGACTGCTGTCCTGGCCAGCACATTCTCCAGATCTCTCACCAATTGAAAACGTCTGGTCAATGTTGGCCGTGCAACTGGCTCGTCACAATACGCCAGTCACTACTCTCGATGAACTGTGGTATCGTGCTGAAGCTGCATGGGCAGCTGTACCTGTATACGCCATCGAAGCTCTGTTTGACTCAATGCCCAGGCGTATCAAGGCCGTTATTACGGGCAGAGGTAACCACCTGGGTACTGATTTCTCAGGATCTGTGCACCCAAATTTCGTGAAAATGTAATCACATGTCAGTTCTAGTATAATATATTTGTCCAATGAATACCCGTTTATCATCTGCATTTCTTCTTGGTGTAGCAATTTTAATGGCCAGTAGTGTATATATAAATCGCGCTTTTGGAATCTTCCGTCCACTGGGGCAAATTTCTGCGAATCCCCATGTATCTGACGCCCAGAATTTCTTTTATTTACGCACTATGATATTCTTCTGACGACACTGCGCTCATGATTCCTTCGCTACATTTGCAGATACACTTGTACAGACAATTGTACTGGAGGGCTGTGGTCCGTGTCTGGCTGGTGTAGCACCGCTGCAGTATTCACGGACATCGGGCGCGCAATGGAGGTAGGGGAGGAATAGGTGGCGGAGCGAGTGCGCCGGGAACCTGTTGTGGCGGCTGGCCGCTGGTCGTGGGTCGATGCCAGGGACGGCTCCCGCTGGTACGGCGGCCGCAACAGTCGCACCGTTGCGCGGCTGCCTGCCCTCGCCAGCCAGCCACACAGACAGCAGCATGTGACCCCGCAACACGCCGCGCCCATCAGGCGGACACGCCGTGTCTGGCGCAGCTACAAAGCCAGGCAGCCGGCCATCTACTTGAGGATACGAATACATGATTCAGCGGCGATATGTACCGATAAAATTCTCCGAAGTTTCCAGTCGCGGCAAGTGATTTAAATACACAAGCTTCCGGCCGAGTACTCTGCGGCCAAAGTGGCGACTGTCCTTTAGTTCCTGCTGTCGTACTTATACAGCCATGCTGCCGTCTGTGTCGTCGCAGGTGCTCGCTCCAGCGTCATGTAGGATTGCATCGCGGCCTACGATAAGCACAGGCCTAAGCGCACTTATGTGAGACGTCAGCAATGTAGTGTTACCACCTGGCCGACCCAAACGCATGCTTTGTCAAAGATTTCTACATCTACATCTACATATATACTCCGCTAGCCACCTAGCGGTGTATGGCGGAGGGCACAATTCGCGCCAAAGTCATATTTGCCCCCCCCCCCCCCCTCTTTTCCACTCGCGGATCGCGAGAGGGAGAAACGACTGTCTGAACGCCTCAGTACGAGCTCTAATTTCCTTTATCTTTGAATGGTGATCATTGCGCGATTTGAAAGTTGGTGGTAATAATATATGCTCTACATTCTCGGCGAAGATCGGATTTCGGAATTTAGTGAGTAGCCCCTTCCGTTTAGCGCGTCGTCTATCTGCAATTGTGTCCCACTTTAAAATTTCTATGAGATTTGTAGCGCTCTCGCGGTGGCTAAATGTACCAGTCACGAATCTTGCCGCTCTTCTTTGGACCTTTACAATCTCTTGAATCAGACCCATCTAGTAAGGGTCCCATACAGACGAACAGCACTCTAAGACTGGACGAACAAACGTATTGTAAGCAATTTCCTTTGTTGAAGGACTGCATCGCTTCAGGATTCTACCAATAAACCGCAATCTAGAGTTCACTTTGCCTGTTGCTTGGGTAATCTGATTATTCCATTTGATATCATTTCGAATAGTCACGCCCAGATACTTGACGGATGTTATCGTTTCCAAAGACTGGGCATTTATTTTGGACTCGTGCATTAATGAGGATTTTCGCCTTGTTAACTGCCAGTCATTACACCACGCATCAATTTGCTGCAAATCCTCATTGATTTGTTCACTACTTTCCTGTAGACTACAGCATCATCGGCAAACAGTCTAATGCCGCTGTCAATTCCATCAACCAGTTCGTTTATGTAAATCGTAAAAAGCAGCGGACCTATTACACTGCCCTGTGGCACACCTGAAGATACGCTTGTTTCTGTTGAAGTCACCCCATTCAGGACGACATAATGCTCTCTGTCTGTTGGAAAACTTTCTATCCAACCGCAAATGTCATCGGATAGACCGTAAGCGAGCACTTTTTGGAGCAAGTGACAGTCGAAACTGAGTCGAAAGCCTTTCGAAAGTCGAGAAATATGGCATCAACCTGGTAGCAGCTAACTAGAGCCTGTTGTATATCATGCACAAAGAAGGCCAGCTGTGTCTCGCACGACCGCTGTTTCCTAAAACCGTGCTAGTTTCTGCAGATGAGCTTCTCAGAGTCTAGGAATGTTATTATGTCTGAATACAAAATATGTTCCATGATTTCGTGAAACTTCTTTTGACCAAACTACTTCACTGGAACTGTTACACGATCGTAAAATTTTTCGTCATAGTTATCGGGAAACGGATGCCAAAAGGTTAAAAACAGCATGTACTGGTGACGAGCTCATTGCTGGAAAAGACAGAAATGGAAACGATTGTGGATGAAACCGTGGAAAGCAAGTGGAGAAGCACGAATTGTTCACCGCATTTGCTTCGTGAGACACAGTTATACGACATAAAGAACAACGAAAATTATTTGAGAATGATCGAAGAAACATTTCATTTTGCTCTATGAAAGTGGCCCCTCAGATTTGCATACACGACACTCATTTAAGAAATGACATTTCTCAATTTCATTCGTCGTAATCGATGTTTTCGGGAAGCCTGCAGCGGTGTTAGTTATGATTTAAATAATCAAACACTGCACTAGTTACGTATGTTTTCATGCTTAATATGAAACTTTTCGAGGATTTGTTCTCATTATCGAAAGGAAATATTCACACAGATATTTTATGTTGTGTTTATATGTGTGTTGTTCCGGATCTCTTGCCCTGCTATTACTATGTTCCATTGAAACCGGGCGGATTTCTTTTGGCGATTTTCCGAAACATTGCATAAAGTACCTAATTAAATATTTGTAGTTGATTATGAGAATAAATTCTCGCAAAGCCGTGTTCAAATCATAAAAAATACGTAACTGGTATTTCATTCTTTAAATAATAAATGCTATTTCTGATAAAGATGGGATCATGGCTAATTTGTGACTTTTAGTAACAGGCGAAACATATTCAAGCTTTCAATATAGTACTAGGATCCCAAAACGTACCATTTTAGGTACTATTCCAGAACCAATGAGGAATTCATGACGGTTATGTTAGGTTATTTGGAGAATAGGTAAACACATTTATTTCACGTATGTATACTTGGAACACACTTGGGTTTTCACACCTCCATCTCGTTCTACGTCCTTTCCTTTTATATATAAAATTAACATCATCCACAGTGTAACGAATTCGAATGCAGCTGACTGCTGCGGCTATTTCTTTGTAAGACTGCAACCGCTTATTACTATTTTTGTAGTCAACGTGCTTTGCGGTAAGAAGAATTTCGTATTTTTCATTCTTTGCAACGGTCAGTGTTGTGCTAGCCACGCAACTAACATATTTCGTCATTTTATGAAACTCATTAAAGCAATGGCCTTACTCAAACTTTTATCAAAGATCTTTACTAAAAGCTTCCCTACTACACTGTAAAATATTTGATCAAAGAGCTTTGGCACAGACATACATACACTGAAGAACGAAACAAAATGATACAGCTGCCTAATATTCTGTATGGCCTCCGAGAGCACGCAGAAATACTTCAACACGACATGGCATGGGCTCGACTAATTTCTGAAGTAGTGCTGGAGGGAACTGACATCATGAATCCTGCAGGGCTTCTATGAATCCATAAGAGTACGAGGGGGTGGAGAGCTGTTTGAACAGCACTTTGTAAGGCATCCCAGATATCCTCAATAATCTTAATTTCTGGGAGTTCGGTAGCCGGCGGAGACGTTTAAACTTAGAAGAGTGTTCTTGGAGCCAATATGTAGCAATTATGGACGTGTCGGGTGTCGCACTGTCCAGCTGGAATTGCCAAAGTCCGTTGGAATGCACGATGGACAGACAGTATGCTTACTTACGTGTCACCTGTCAGAGTCGTTTCTAGACGTATCAGGGGTTCCATACCACTCCAACCGCACACACTCCACACCATTACAGAGCCACCACCAGCTTGAACTGTCCCCATCTGACATGCAGTGTCCATCGATTCATGAGGCTGTCTCCATACCCGTACGCGTCCATCCGCTCGATACGATTTAAAACGAGGCTTCTCCGACCAGTCAACATGCTTCTAGTCACCAATAGTCCAATGTCACTGTTGACGGGTCTAGGCGAGGCGTAAAGCTTTGTGTCGTGCAATGGTCCTGGGTACATGAAAAGGGCCTTCTGCTCCAAAAGCCCACGTCGATGATGTTTCGTTGAATGGTTCGCACACCGACACTTGTTGGTGGCCCAGCATTGAAATCTGCAGCAATTTGAGGAAGGATTGCATTTCTGTCACGTTGAACGATTCTCTTTAGTCGTTGGTCCCGTTCTTGCAGGGTCTTTTTCCGTCCTCAGTGATTACGGAGATTTGATGTTTTTACCCAATTCCTGATATTCACGCTACACTCGTGAAATGATCGTACGGGAAAATCGCCACTTCATCGCTACCTCGGAGACGCTGTGTCCCATCGCTTGTGCGCCGACTATAAGGCCACGTTCAGACTCATTTAAATCCTGATAGCCGACCGGAGTGGCCGAGCGGTTCTAGGCGCTACAGTCTGGAACCGCGCGACCGCTACGGTCGCAGGTTCGAATCCTGCCTCGGGCATGGATGTGTGTGATGTCTTTAGGTTAGTTAGATTTAAGTAGTTCTAAGTTCTAGGGGACTGATGACCTCAGAAGTTAAGTCCCATAGTGCTCAGAGCCATTTGAATCATTAAATCCTGATAACCTGCCATTGTAGCAGCAGAAACCAATCTAACAACTACACAAGATACGCGTTGCCTTATATGTTTCCGACCACATCGGCGTATTCTGCCTGTTTACATATCTCTCTATTTGAATACGCACGCCTATACCAGTTTCTCTGGCGCTTCGGTGTATATCTGTGAACTTTGGAAAGTATTTATCGTTGGCCACGAAGTAACATCTTCGTTGCGCTCTCGCTGTATCCGCTTCAGCTTTCCTATAGCCAGGACGCGAGCCCTGTTTCAAATTAAGCTTTACGCCGCCGTTTTTATTGAGGTTGTTGTCACAAATTTTTATGTTAATCGCTTCTTTAGTTACGCTATCGCAGAAACAATATCTCTCTTCGAATACAATACGATGTCCATTATCTAGAGCATGGTAAGGTAGAGCTAATTTCTCAGTCCGTCCGACATAAAACTGTCTACGCCCACTTGGTATTTTATACACTCCTGATGTGTGGTTGCGGACAGTTTTTATGTCTGACTGACTGTGCTTACTAGAGAACAGCGCCGTCTAGAACACGAGAGATGCTCTTGCCTTCGGTATCTTGGGATATCAGTGGTAGAGCAGCATGTACTAAAAACGGACATCGTATTACTTTCGAAGAGACATTAGTTATTACTCTGACTAATAGTTTCTGGGACAGCGTAATTAAAGAAGCGATAGAGATAAAAGTTTATGACCATATCTTCAGTAAAGACTGCGGCCTGCAACTAAGCAAAGCTCGGGACTCGTTCATTGGAAGACTGACGCTGGCGTACAACGAAAACATTACCTTATATGCCGATGGAACGAGCACCAGTGACGTCACAGAAGACAGCGCGGAGCAACCAAAAGACAGTAAACACATGGATTCTAAACCACTTGAAGCGGCTGGTAATTCGACAGAATATTATCACCTCCCTCATTCATCTTCTTCGGTATTTTGTTGACTGTGGGTGACACTTATTGATTCAAAAAATAACATGGGTGGAGACTTGGTCCAGCACATGGATGTACCAGGTATCTATAGTTATAGTGTAGCTACTCAAGAAGGTGCAGTGTGGGCTGTAATTATCGTATGACAGCGAAAAGTGGCAGATATGCTATTGCCTTAACGCGAAACAGATTTGAGCTTGAAAAAGTTATTGGTTAAAAATTGTGGCCACCAGGAGCAAATCTGACGCTGTATACTCTTTGTCTGACGGTATGATATCCACGCTGTCATTTTAACAAGCCATAACGTGAGCGAACAGTATGGCTATCGGGAAGCCAGGCCGTTTGCTGTGTGAGCGGCAGCAATTGCAGTGCTGCACTGAAGAGCATCGCCGAGTGAAAGGTGTAACCCCGATGTCATTAAATGTAAGTTGAGAAGAATTACAGGACCCTTAAATAGAATCAACAGTATAACAAGTACAAAATGTTGAGAATAATCTGAAGAAAGACAAAAGTAGTGAGGAAAAGCAGAAGTAAGTTTATCGATAAACTTAACGTCAAAACTGGGGACCACTTAGTAGACGAAGTTAAGGAATTCTCCAACCTTGGAAGGAAAATAACACATGACGAACGAAGCAAAGAGAATATGAAAAGCAGATTAGCACAAACAAAGAGTAAGAAATTTCCGAGGATATACGTTTGGAGCACAGCATTGCACGGTAGTGAAACGGGGCATGTGGTGAGACAGGAGCAGAAGAGACCGGAAGTGTTCTATGAGGAGCCTCCCCGCAGAAACTACGAAGAAAGCATGTAGAGAAGACTGATAAGAAGAAGGCTGGTTCAAATGGCTCTGAGCACTATGGGACTTAACTTCTAAGGTCATCAGTCCCATAGAACGTAGAACTACTTAAACCTAACTAACCTAAGGAGAGCACACACATCCATGCCCGAGGCAGAATTCGAACCTGCGACCGTAGCGTCGAGCGGTTCCAGGCTATAGGACCTAGAACCGCTCGGGCACCCCAGCCGGCTAAGAAGAAGGGACAGGATGACAAAACATATGTTAAAACATCAGGTAATAACTTTTATGGTAGTACAGGAAGCTGTTAAGGGTAAAACTTGTATGGGAAGACAAAGACTGGAATACGTGCATCAAATAATTGTGGGCTTAGGATACGTTACTTGGAAATGAAGAACTTGGTGCAAGAGAGGAACATTCCTCCCTCCCATACACAAACACTGCCATTACCAGCTTATGCCTCCCTCAAAAGTCAAGTTGTGCCAAAAATTTCTTTTTTCCCCACGTAGATTGGGGTTGGTTGGGTTGTTTGGGGAAGGAGACCAGACAGCGAAGTCATCGGTCTCATCGGATTGGGCAAGGACGGGGAAGGAAGTCGGCCGTGCCCTTTCAAAGGAACCATCCCGGCATTTGCCTGTAGCGATGTAGGGAAATCACGGATAACCTTAATCAGGACGGCCGGACACGGGATTGAACCGTCATCCTCCCGAATGCGAGTCCAGTGCCCCACGTAGTTTCAGTACCTCTTCAATAGTTACTTGATGTGCCCACCTGATCGTCAGTATTTCACTGTAACACGGTATTTAAAAAGTTTGTTTACTAATTTTGACGTCCACATTTCTCTCCCGTTCAATGTTATACTCCAGATAATTACTTTTGGAAAGAATTTGGTAGCACAATTACATTCGGTGTTAACAACGACCTCTTGTCCCAGACACAGTTTTCTTAATATTTCCTGCCTACATTTGATATATTCTGTATTTCTGTCATCGTAATGTATTATGCTACCCAAAATGCAAAACTCGTCTGCTACTTGTAGTGTCTTATTTTCAAATTTAATTCCGTCAGTATCGCATGATGAAATTCGACTACATTCCATTAACCTTGTTTCACTTTTATTGATGTTTATCTAACAATCTCTTTTCAAAACATTACCGATTTCGTTGAAGTGGTCTTCTAAGTCCTTTGGCGTCTCTGACATAATTACAGTGCCATCAACGAACGTGTAAGTTCGGTCTGCCTTTCTTTAATCTGTCTTTTGAGATAAGAAATGGTATCAGTATTGTCTCACGTTTTCTTACATTTCTTCTAAACCGAACAAGTCTTACGTAAATAATTCGTGTCTATATTTTGCAAGCGTGATTTATTAAACTGATGCTTTGGTAATATTCACAGGTGGCAGCACCTACTTAATCTGGATTTCCAATTATTACATTATTCTTGAAATGTGGGGGTACTTCCCATCTCGCATAAGTCTTACGCATCATGTAGAAGAGTTTAGTCATAGCTGGCTCTCGCAATAGTCTCAGTAAGTTTTGGCGAATTTCGTCTTCACGAGGGACCTTGTTTCGACTTAGGTATTTCGGTGTTATGTGGATATTTTGTCACAGACACAGTCCCTTTGACTGTTCAGAGATCTCACTAAACCCACCCAAAGATGTAAACAACCGTGCATAAGCGGCGCCTTTTAGGCGGAGGGGTCCGACAGCCAATCAGTTCCAGTCATTCCACCAGGAAGGAGGTACACGGCTCGTGTTATCTGTAGTTCAACCTTGCCTAAACAGTCAATACCGCTGTCCGATCGCGTCAGCATTGTTACTTTGTGCCAGGAAGTGCTCTCAACAAGGGAAGTGTCAAGGCGTCTCAGAGTGAACCAAAGTGATGTTGTTCGGAAACGGAGGAGATAAAGAGAGACAGAAACTGTCGATGACAAGCGTCGCTCAGGCCGCCCCAGGGTCTACTATTGTAGTGGATGACCGCTACCTACGGATTATGGCTCGGAGGAATCCTGACAGCAACGCCAACATATTGAATAACGCTTTTCGTGCAGCCACAGGACACGTGTTAGGACTCCAACTGTGCACAATAGGCTGCATATGCGCAACTTCACTTCCGACGTCAATGGTGAGGTCCATCTTTGCAACCACGACACCATGCAGCGCGGTACAGGTGGGCCTAACAACATGCCTAATGGAGCTCTCAGGATTGGCATCGCGTTCTCTTCATCGATGAGTGTCTCATATGCCTTTAACCAGACAATCGTCTGAGACGTGTTTGGAGGCAACCCGGTCAGGCTGAACGCCTTAGGTACACTGTCCAGCGAGTGTAGCAAGGTGTAGGTTCCCTGCAGTTTTGGGGTGGTATTAGTGTGGGGCCGACGTAAGCCGCTTTTGGTCATGGAAGGCGCTGTAACGGCTGTACGATATGTGAATGCCATCCTACGACCGGTAGTGCAACCACATCGGCAGCGTGTTGGCGAGGCAGTCGTCTTCATGGACAACAATTTGCGCCCCCATCGTGCACATCTTGTGAATGACTTCCTTCAGGATAACGACATCGCTCGACTAGAGTGGCCAGCATGTTCTCCAGACATGAACCCTATCGGACATGCCTGGGATGGATTGAAAAGAGCTGTTTATGGACCACTTGGCTGACAGATCTACGCCGAATCCCCGTTGAAAAGTAGGACAATCTGGACCAACAGTGCCTTAATGAACTTGTGGATAGTATTCCACGACAGATACAGGCTTGCATCAATGCAGGAGGACTTGCTACTGGTTATTAGAGGTACCAGTGTATACAGCAATCTGGACCACCACCTCTGAAGATCCCGCTGTATGGTGGTACAACATGGAATGTGTGGTTTTCATGAGCAATAATAACAGCTGAAATGGTGTTTGTGTTGATCTCTATTCTAATTTTCTGTACAGGTTCCGGAACTCTCGGAACCGAGGTGATGCAAAAACTTTTTTTGATGTTTCTTCATTCCTCTTGAAGTCTGGGAGAATTTCACCTGTCTCACACATCTTGCACACGATATGTAAGAGGCTTCTCATGTCTTACTCTTCTAAGGCTTTTAGTATTTCTGATGGAATGTCGTCTGCTCTGGGGCCTTGTTTCGAATAACGTCTTCCAGTGCTCTGTCAAATTCTTGTTGAAGTATCGTGTGTCCCATCTCATCTTGATCTACGTCCCCTTACATGTCTATGATATTGCCTCCATCTTCCACCTGTAGATCTTCTACATAGTCCTTCTTCGTTCCAGTTTTCCCTTTTTTGCTTAGAATTGGTTTCTCATCTAAGTTCTTGATACTCATACAGCTCCCATAGGCATTATATATTTTTCCTTTACTGATATCTGCATCTAAATCCTTACATTTTCCAAGATGATACTCCAGGTGGGTGTAAAATGAATGTGCGCAATGTTTCTGGAGTATTATCCGGTTATCCTTCCGACCCCGCTACAAAACCGGCCGGTCGCCGCTGTATTGTGCTTGAGCGCTCAGGTGCCCCGACCGTCCGTCTTGGCTACTTCCTGTGTCAAACAGGACCAACACAAGTGTGTGGGCTTTTCCACCCAGGGCTTGAGTTACGCCTGCCGTTTCATTTCCACTGGCGTCACAACCGCTACTAGTGCGGCAATAATTCATTACGCCGTTTTGATAATAAAGACACTCTGTCCCCTTTGGTGCAATAAGCTACTATGTACAAGGTGGACGTGACAGTGTCAGTCTTCTTTAAATATTCATATATACGATGTATGACCTATCAAATGATACCTAATTCCGGTTGTAAATGACGGCAAAGTATGTAGATGAGTGTTTGTCAGGTGCAAAATTATAGCTATCTTACAATTTGTCCTCTGGTCATCCATTCTTAGCGATTTTCCACTTCCTATCAATCTAATTTTTTAGACGTTTGTATTCGCTATCGTCTGCTTCATTTGTATGATTTCAGAATGTAATGAAGAACATAGAGATATTGTGTCTATCTGGTGTAGAAACTTCTCTTTGCTTTTCGGTGCCTAGCGAGCACTGTCGGTCTCAGGACCGCAGCGAATCAACCCGGTCGGGCGTCAGAGGCTGTATCACGTTACGGACCCGTTTCAATTCCCATCTTTCGCGAGCGCCATTCCGCCGACATCCGGCCGTGCACATCTTAATGAAATACGGCAGCAAACCATTCGCGCGGCAGTGCGAAAAAAAGATTTCTTTCTCTGCGATCCTCTAAGGGAACTCTTTTTGAGAGAGCTTTCATGTGCAATGCCGTGGAAACAGCCGATGCAGATGAATCGGAGCGCAACGGCGGGAGAAGCTTCGAAAGCTGACACAGAGGAAGATGGAATAGAGCATCGGAGGAGATGGTCTGCTCGAATCGCCCACATAAACGAAGAGGGTGTGCAGAGGGAGCCATATGGGAGCTGTGATATTGTTTAGGCGATGACATCGGACGAGTAGCAGAGTTACATTTTCGATTACGATCAGGGAGGGCCAGCGTCAGTTTTATTTACGTTTTCTACCTTACAGGTTTAGCAAGCCATTATTCCTTCTACCATACAGTAGAATGTCTTACAAAATTTTGGAGAGCTGTTGTCTCTATGGGTGTCCTAAGGACAGCACCAGTTTCTTGTAACTTTAAACGGTGTGGTCTATGTAAACTTTTGCATGCTTGAATAATAATGCAGAGTTAACATAAAAATTATACATTTATTTAAAATCCATATTATTCATATTCTCAGCTGCATGAGATGCAATTTTGTGAGGCCGCAACTCATATGACTGTATGGAACTAAGTAAGCTAAATATTTCTGCCGATAATTCAGTTAATTTGATCTTGACGAATATTCTAAAATAAGTGGTTCTTTGCATTAGAATTTCTTCAGAATTCCATCCGAATTTATAAAATCCTGGGGGAAGTGGCAACAAAAGGACTATTCACGTTGGTGTGTAGAGTGTATGAGTCTGGCGATATAAAAACTGGATTTCAGAAAAATATCACCCACACGGTTACGAAGACTGCAAGAGCTAACAAGTGCGAGAATTACCGATAAGTTTAACAGCTCATGCATCAAAGCTGCTGACAAAGATAATACAAAATATTGCTGAAGAAAACTGAGGACATGTTAGCTGACAATTATTTGGGCTTTAGCAAAGGTAAGGGTGCCAGAGATGCCGTTATCATTTCGCGGCTGACAATGAAAGCAAGACTAAAGAAAAATCGAGGCACGCCCATGGGATTTGTCGACCTGCAAAACATTTTCGTCAGTGTGAAATGGTGCAAGATGTTCGAAATTCTGAGCAAAGTAGGAGTAAGCTACAGGAAGAGACGGGTAGTAGACACTACATGATCAAAAGTCTCCGGATACCCCCATAAACATACGTTTTTCATATTAGGTGCATTTTGGTGCCACCTACAGCCAGGTACACCATATCGGCGACCTCAGTAGTCATTAGACATTGTGAGTGAGCAGAATGGTGCGCTCCGCGGAACTCAAGGACTTCGAACGTGGTCAGGTGATTGGGTGTCACTTGTGTCATACGTTTGTACGCGACATTTACACACTACTAAACATCCCTAGGTCCACTGTTACCGATGTGATAGTCAAGTAGAAACGTGAAGGGACACGTGCAGCACAAAAGCATACAGGCCGACCTCGTCTGTTGACTGAGAGAGACCACCGACAGTTGAAGAGGGTCGTAATGTGTAATAGGCAGACATCAATCCAGACCATCGCATAGGAATTCCAAACTGAATCAGGATCCAGTGCAAGAACTATGACAGTTAGGCGGGAAGTGAGAAAACTTGGACTTCAGCGGCTGCTTATAAGCCACACATCACTCCGATGAATGCCGAACGTCGCCTCGCTTGTTGTAAGGGGCGTAGGCATTGTACGATTGAACAGTGTAGAAACGTTGTGTGGAGTGACAAATCACGGTACACAATGTGGCGATCCGAAGACAGAGTGTGGGTTTGGTGAATGCCCAGTGAACGTCATGTGCCAGCATGTGTAGTGCCAACAGTAAAATTCGGAGGCGGTGGTGTTTCGGTGTGGTCGTGTTTTTCATGCAGGAGGCTTGCACCCCTTGTTGTTTTGCGTGGCACTATCACGGCACAGGCCTACATTGATGTGTGTAGCACCTTCTTGCTTCCCACGGTTGAAGAACAATGTGGGGAAGGCAATTGCATCTTTCAAGACGATCGAGTACCTTTTCATAATGCACGTTTTGCGGCGGAGTGGTTACACGACAATAACATCCCTGTAATGGACTGACCTGCACAGAGTCCTAACCTGAATCCTATAGAACACCTTTGGGATGCTTTGGAACGCAGACTTCGCACAGGTCTCACAGACCTACATCGATAACTCTCCTCAGTGCAGCATTCCATGTAGAAGGCATGCCATTCCCAAAGAAACCTTCCAGCAACTGATTGAACGTATGCATGCAAGAGTGGAAGCTGTCATCAAGGCTAAGGGTGTGCCAACACCATATTGAATTCCAGCATTAGCGATGGATGGCCGGGCGGAGTGGCCGTGCGGTTTTAGGCGCTACAGTCTGGAGCCGAGCGACCGCTACGGTCGCCGGTTCGAATCCTGCCTCAGGCATGGATGTGTGTGATGTCCTTAGGTTATTTAGATTTAATTAGTTCTAAGTTCTAGGCGACTGATGACCTCAGAAGTTAAGTCGCATAGTGCTCAGAGCCATTTGAACCGATGGATGGCGCCACGAACTTGTAAGCCATTTTCAGCAAGGTGTCTGGTTACTTTTGACCACATTGTGTACAACTTGTGCAAGAGACAAGAGGGAATAATAAGAGTGTAAGAACAAGAACGAAGAGCTCGGATTATAACGCGTGTAAGACAGGGATGTAGTCTTTGGCCTGTACTGTTCAATGTGTGCACTGAAGAAGCAATGATGGAAATAAAAGAGAGGTTCAAGAATGAAATTAAAATTCAAGGTAAAAGATAACAATCATAAGATTCGATGAGTGTCATCCTCAGTCATTGTTGTTGCTGTGGTTGCTGTGCAAGCTTCTTCAACTCCCAGTACCTATTGCAACCTACATCCTTCTGAATCTGCTTAGTGTATTCATCTATTGGTCTCCCTCTACGATTTTTACCCTCAAAGCTGCCCTCCAATACTAAATTAGTCATCCCTTGATGCCTCAGAATATGTCCTACCAACCTATCCCTTCATCTAGTCAAGTTGTGCCACAAATTTCTCTTCTACCCAATTCTGTTCAATATCTCTTCATTAGTTATGTGATCTACCCACCTAATCTTCAGCATTCTTAATAGCACAACAAATCAAAATCTTGTATTCTCTTTGCATAACTATTTATCGTCCACGTTTCACTTCCATAAAGGACTGCACTCCATACAAATACTTTCAGAAACGACTTCCTGACACTTAAATCTATTTATTTATTTATTTCATCGTATGGCTAGGGCCCCCAATCCGGCAGACCGTTCGCCAGGTGCCGGTCTTTCAATTTGACGCCACTTCGGCGACCTGCAGTCGATGAGGACGATTGGATGATGATAAGGACAGCATAACACCCAGTCCCTGGGCGGAGAAAATTCCCCGACCCGGCCGGGAATCGAACCCGGGCCCAGGGGACTGACAATCGGTCACACTGACCAATCAGCTACTGGGGGTGGACACTAAACTCTATACTCGATGTTAACAAATTTATCTTCTTCAGAAACGCATACCTTGCCATTACCAGTCAACATTTTATATCCTCTCTACTTCGACCATCATCAGTTATTTTGCTCCCCAAATAGCAAAAACTCATTTACTACATTAAGCGCCTGATTTCCTAATCTAATTGCCTCAGCATCACCAGATTTAATTCGGCTACATTCCATTATCCTCGTTTTGGTTTTGTTGCTGTTCATCTTATATCCTCCTTTCAAGACACTGTCCATTCCGTTCAGCTGATCTTCCTGGTCCTTAGCTGTCTCTGACAGAATTACAATGTCATCGGCGAACCTCAAAGATTTTATTTCTTCTCCATGGATTTTAATTCCTACTTCGAATTTTTCTTTTGTTTCCTTTACTGCTTGCTCAGTATACCGGTTGAATACCATAGGGGATAGGCTACAACCCTGTCTCACTCCCTTCCCTACCACTGCTTTCCTTTCATGCCCCTCAACTCTTATAACTGCCATTTGGTTTCCATACAATTTGTAAATAGCAGTTTTTGCATTCGTCTGTAAAGAATTCGTGTTAGTATTTTGCAGCCGTGGCTTATTAAACTGATAGTTCGGTAATTTTCACATCTGTCAACACCTGCTTTCTTTGGGATTGGAATTATTATATTCTACTTGAAGTCTGAGGGTATTTTGCCAGTCTCATACATATTGCTCACCAGATGGTAGAGTTTTGTCAAGTCTAGCTCTCCCAAGGCTATCAGTAGTTTTAATGGAATGTTGTCTACTCCCGGGGCCTTGTTTCGACCTAGGTCTTTCAGGAGAGACCTTTCATAGCATGTACACCAATAACCGCAGCCGATTCACACGGACATTTTACGTGACTATTCCCAGTCGAGGTTCTGGAGAAGAGAAAATAGGAAAAAGGGATGGCGGCAGAGTGGGGGGGGGGGCGGGGGGGGGGGGGCAAACTCTTCACTCAATATCATATCTCCCATTTCATCTTCACCTACATCCTCCTCCATTTCCACAATATTGTTGTCAAGAACCTCCCCCTTGTATAGACCCTCTATATACTCCTTCCACCTTTCTGCTTTCCCTTCTTTGCTTAGAACTGGGTTTCCATCTGAGCTCTTGAAATTCATGCAAGTGGTTCTCTTTTCTCCAATGGTCTCTTTAATTGTACTGTAGGCAGTATCTGTCTTACACCTAATGATACACGCCTCTACATCCTTACATTTGTTCTCTAGCCATCCCTGATTAGCCATTTTGCACATCCTGTCGATCTCATTTTTGAGACGTTTGTATTCCTTTTTGTCTGCTTCATTTACTGCATTTTTGTATTTTCTCCTTTCATGAATTAAATTCAGTATCCCTTCCGTTACGCAAGGATTTCTATTAGCCCTCGTCTTTTTACCAACTTGATCCTCTGCTGCGTTCACTATTTCATCTCTCAAAGTTACCCATTCTTCTTCTTTTGTATTTCTTGCCCCCATCCCTGTAAATTGTTCCATTATGCTTTCACTGAAACTCTCAACAACCTGTGGTTCTGATAGTTTCTCCAGTTCTCATCTCCTTAAATTCCCACATTTTTGCAGTCTCTTCAGTTTTAATCTGCAGTTCACAACAAGTAGATTGTGGTCAGAGTCCATATCTGCCCCTAGAAATGTCTTACAATTTAAAACATGGTTCCTAAATCTCTGTCTTACCATTATATAATCCATCTGAAACCCTCCAGTATCTCCAGGATTCTTCCATGTATACAGCCTTCTTTCATGATTCTTGAACCATTAAGTTATGCTCTGTGCAAAATTCTACCAGGCGGCTTCCTCTTTCATTCCTTACCCCCTTCCATATTCATCTTCTACGTTTACTTCTCTTTCTTTTCCTACTGTCGAATTCCAGTCACCCATGACTTTAATTTTCGTCTCCCTTCACTATCTGAATAATTTCTTTCATCTCATCATACATTTCATCAGTCTCTTCGTCATCTGCGGAGCTAGATGACATATAAACTTGTACTACTGTGGTAGGTGTGGGCTTCGTATCTATCTTGACCACAATAATGCGTTCACTATGCTGTTTTCAGTAGCTTACCTGCATTCCTATTTTCTTTATTGATTATTAAACCTACTCCTCCAACCCCTATTTGATTTTGTATTTATGACCCTGTATTCACCTGACCAGAAGTCTTGTTCCTCCTGCCACCGAAAGTCACTAATTCCCACTATATCTAACTGTAACCTATCCATTTCCCTTTTTAAATTTTCTAACCTACCTGCCCTCTGTTTCCTCTTTCCCTCTCTCGATGTCCATTTCCTCCCTCCCCCCCCACTCTGCCGCCATCCCTTTTTCCTATTTTCTCTTCTCCAGAACCTCGACTGGGAATAGTCACGTAAATGTCCGTGTGAATCGGCTGCGGTTATTGGTGTACATTCTATGAAAGGTCTCTCCTTCTGTTTCATCTGTGTGGATCGTAGCTTCACTTACATTATTATGCACAGTAGTAACATGAAAAAAAAAACAGCTAGCATTACAAATTTTTAGTCGATGTACATTCCGTAGTGGTATTCTGATCATAAGCCTATAAGTCGTCAATAGAACTTTGCTGCTTTGTGTTAAAACGTACTGAGAGGAAGAAAACGAAACTGCACACAGCTGTGTGTACAATTTATGTTTAAATTATACAGAATGTCCCTGGTAAGAGTCGTCAGGCGCAATTCCTCTGGTGTTTCGCCAGATGTCTTAAATTTCGTTTTTGCACTGTGTGGGTGCTCATCACGCTGACTGTCGAAGGAAAGCGTCCGTTTTTTTCCCGTTACAAATAAAACGATTTCTAAAACGAAATTTTAGGAGCCCATTTGATTGAGCGGTCCCACATTTGTGTAGTGCGACATTCGGCTTAGCGATATGTATTAAGAGGGAAAATAAACACGAAGAATAACCAGGACTCCAGCAGCGACTGTACCCAGATCCTGGCCCACGATGCCTGCATGTGGCAGTGCTGCTCAATCGCTGCTGCAGTACTGATTATTATTCGCGTTTACTGTCCCTGTTAATACATATCGCTAAGCCGAATATCGCACAGTATTAATCTGGGACCGCCCAATCAAATGGGGCCTATGAGGAACATACTAACCCTTTCGTCGACACTGGCCGATGAGTGTGAGACGTGATGAATTGTAGTTGTTTAGGCTAACTACGACACATACTGAGAAACAAAATTGCAAATAACTGCCAAAATATCAGACACATCCGGAATAAAATGAGAAAAAATATGTATGGATATTGGAAATTTGTGGTAAGGTCTTATGGGACCAAACTGCTGAGGCCATCGGTCCCTAAGCTTACGCACTACTTAACCTAACTTAAACTAACTTACGCTAAGGACGACACACACACCCATGCCAGAGGGAGGACTCGAACCTCCGACGGGGGAAGCCGCGCGGGCTGTGACAAGGCGCCCTAGACCGCACGGCTGCCCCGCGCGGCCAAATGTATACGATAGAAGCAATTTGTCCCATTGTAGAAATATCCTGCTATATTAGTTAAAACGACTCTTAGAAGGAAGACGAAACAGCATATTTTCACACCACAGCATAGCATAGCATTTTCTCTCTTGCGGTCGGCTTTAACAGAAAAATTTATAGCCTCCGGCCGTTCAAATGTTTATTAGACTATTGTGTAAAAATCTGAAGTACAATAGCGAAGAAATTCTCGATTTTTTCCTTAAACATGTTTCCTAATGTACGTATAGCTAATGTCTGTCCGAATGTTCATTAGAGCGCTGAATAAAGATTTCAAGTAAATCGGTTAAGAACGTTTCGAGATTTCTGCTATCAACGTTTCCTGATATACAGGGTGTTAGGGTTATAAGTGAGTATATTGTCATGACTGGTCCCTTAAGATGTATCCACTCCAATGTTCTACTTATGCATGTAACAGCTTTCCCGCAAACAAGTCTCACAATTCAAGACTCGATATTTTCTACACAGTAGTAACTGCACCACTAAGGGCGGAGTACGTCTGTCAGTATACACTAACAGTTTTCGTCCACACTTCAGCAGCTAACCTGCTGCCCAGGGGGAAATATGCATTAATGGTTTTCTCTTACGACATGTAAAAAGTGGTTCAAATGTCTGTGAGCACTATGGGACTTAACTGCTGAGGTCATCAGTCCCCTAGAACTTAGAAATACTTAAACCTAACTAAACTAAGGACATCATACACATCCATGTCCGAGGCAGGATTCGAACCTGGGACCGTAGCGGTCGCGCGGTTCCAGACTGTAGCGCCTAGAACATTTCCAATTTTCGACTACACTACTGGCCATTAAAATTGCTACACCACGAAGATGACGTGCTACAAACACGAAATTTAACCTACAGGCAGACGATGCTGTGATATGCAAATCATTAGCTTTTGAGAGCATTCACACAAGGTTGGCACCGGTGGCGACACATACAACATACTGACATGAGGAAAGTTTCCAACCGATTTCTCATACACAAACAGCAGTTGACCGGCGTTGCCTGGAGAAACGTTGTTGTGACGCCTCGTGTAAGGAGGAGAAATGTGTACCATCACGTTTACGACTTCGATAAAGGTCGGATTGAAACCTATCGCGATAGCGGTTTAGCGCATCGCAACACTGCTGCTCGCGTTGGTCGAGATCCATTGACTGTTAGCAGAATATGGAATCTGTGGGTTCAGGAGGGTAATACGGAACGCCGTGCTGGATCCCAACGGCCTTGTATCACTAGCAGTAGAGATGACAGGCATCTTATACGCATGGCTGTAACGGATCGTGCAGCCACGTCTCGATCCCTGAGTCAACAGATGGGGACGTTTGCAAGACAACAACCATCTGCACCAACAGTTCGACGACATTTGCAGCAGCATGGACTATCAGCTCCGAGACCATGGCTGCGGTTACCCTTGACGCTGCGTCAAGACAGGAGCGCCTGCGATGGTGTACTCAACGACGAACTTGGGTGCACAAATGGCAAAACGTCATTTTTTCGGATGAATCCAGGTTCTGTCTTCAGCATCATGATGGTCGCATCCGTGTTTGGCGACATCGCGGTGAACGCACATTGGAAGGGTGTATTCGTCATGGCCATACTGGCGTATTATCCGGCCTGATGGTATGGGGTGCCATTGGCTACACGTCTCGGTCACCTCTTGTTCGCATCGACGGCACTTTGAACAGTGGACGTTACATTTCAGATGTGTTACGACCCGTGGCTCTACGCTCCATTCGATCCCTGCGAAACCCTACATTTCAGCAGGATAATGCAGACCGCATGTTGCAGGTCCGGTACGGGCCTTTCTGGGTAGAGAAAATGTTCGATTGCTGCCCTGGCCAGCACATTCTCCAGATCTTTCATCAATTGAAAACGTCTGTCAATGGTGGCCGAGCAACTGGCTCTTCATAATACGCCAGTCACTATTCTTGATGAACTATGGTATCGTGTTGAAGCTGCATGGGCAGCTGTACCTGTACACGCCATCGAAGCTGTGTTTGACTCAATGCCCAGGCGTATCAAGGTCGTTATTACGGCCAGAGGTGGTTGTTCTGGGTACTGATTTCTCAGGATCTATGCACCCAAATTGCGTGAAAACGTAATCAGGTGTCAGTTCTAGTATAATATATTTGTCCAGTTTATCATCTGCATTTCTTCTTGGTGTAGCAATTTTAATGGCCAGTAGTGTATTATGGAACTAGATCGAGTTGAAGACTACACACATCCTTGAATAAATATAAAGACAAGTGTGAATATTACTTACCAAAAAGCTGTGTAGGTGCTGTGGTGGATGTCATAATGGTGGAACAGATGACTGACCCATCCCACAATAATGGGTTTTCGGGTTCTCCAACAGATAGCAGCATTGTGACACCACACTGAGGCGATAGGTGCAAGCGTACCCATTGTTCGGTCGTAGGCTGGATCAGTGATCTGTCGCGTGACTGTGTGCTTTTTGTGCTTGGGTTCGAAATCCAATGGCTGTAAGCGCTATGGGACATCATCTGATGTCATTAGTCCACTAAACTTAGAACTTCTTAAACTTAACTAACCTAAGGACATCACACTCAGCCATGCCCGAGGAAGGTTCGTATCTGCGACCGTAGCGGCAGCGGAAATTAGTCTAGTTCGATATTAGTTTTATCGATACATATTAACAGTGAGAATAAAACATAAGCAATAATAACCAGTATTCCAGCAGAGGTGGCACCGCGCAAGCCTGAGCTAACTGCTACCGCCATGTAGCAGCGCTGTTCAATCGCTGATGGAGTATCGGTTGTTCTTCGATTTAATACATATTGGTGGTACAAATATTGCACTGGACAACGTTTGGACAGCTCAATCAAATAGGCATGTAAAATTCCGCTGTAAAAATCATTTTGTTCGTAACGGGAAATAAACTGACGATTCCTGTCTGCAATGTGCACCTCATGCATGACTTAACTAGCAGTAATTTTTGGGCTGGCTTCAGCTATATATTGAAAAAACGGAGCTGCCAGTATCTACCGAAACATGAGGTAAAATGCGTGTGGCGATTCTGAGGAGAGCTGCCCTATATACCAGTATAAATCTTTCAGGTGAAGATGATGAGGTTTCAAAAACATCGACGAACCACTTTCAGACAATAGGTTTATTTAGCCATGGATCTAGGTTGCGATATGTATAAAAATATCCACTTCAGAAGGATTGGAACCTAAACTGTATATAAATGGTTACAAACTATTATTACATACATGACTTAACAGTAATGAAAAAATATTTGTAAGGTGAGCTTAATCACTTGTTACATCACGTGGTGGTAAATCACATTAGCTGAAGCCGAGCGGCTCTTGTCATATAAAAAATCGATATAAAAACCAGAAATATCATTTGCCATGGTTTAAGACAGCAGCCAGATTACATACAGCGTACGTCAGAATAAATGCACAAATGTATTCCCCCACTGGTAAAGACTCTTGTCTACATAAAATTACAACAGGAGTCCAAAGAATAAAATATTTGCATAAGATAAGTAATCACCATGCCAGAAACAAGGCCAACTGCTCAAAGGTACAGGCTCAAGCGATAAGGATTGGGATGCAAAGGGCGTTAAATACATGCTTTTAAGAAATACGCCTTGCTTGTGTTAAGTAACAGCTTTTTACATTACAGCAAGAATGAAAATTTCTTCTACAAGATAAGTGATAAATAATAAACAAATTTATAGGTATACATAACGTATAAAATCTGTAATACCTTTGCTGACTGAGTAATACTGTATGTAAAATGAGTGTGCAGTTTTTTTTCCTTTTTGTTACTTTCAAGCCATTACATAAAAATAGGCCAGCAGAGATCTATCTATGCCGCTCTTCGGTCATAGAAAATCATACATTAAGCAGGAAGACATAAAAACAAACATTCATCAAGGATAAAAACAGGAGACATACACATTAAAATAAAGGAAAGCGTTCACGAACGCACTGGTGGTATAAAAAAGTTCAGCACTATACACAAACGGAGACACAGAGTAGAATGTAAGAGCACTGAAGGAGAGACACTGCTGAACTAATGGGAAGAGAAACACTTCCATAGTGGCGACGAACTTCAGCACACTAAAACGTACTGTTTGCACGAAAAAGTCGGGGCCTGCCACAGGGAAGAGGGAAGGGTAAGAGGAAGGGGGGGGGATGCCAGTGGGTGAGAAGAAGGGACGGGGAGGGCAGAGGGTATGGGGGGGTGTGGAATCCCAGGAAGGGGGGGCAAGGAGAGGCAGAGAGGAGAGGGGAGGGAATGAGGAGGGAGAGAGGGGAAAGAGGGGAAAGAGGGCGAAATGAG
The DNA here is from genome assembly GCF_023898315.1 of Schistocerca nitens. Taxonomy (NCBI): domain Eukaryota; kingdom Metazoa; phylum Arthropoda; class Insecta; order Orthoptera; family Acrididae; genus Schistocerca; species Schistocerca nitens. Next base: position 132,244,183 of record NC_064614.1, on the reverse strand, counting down.
GGAAAAATGTGGAGGAGGAAGGGGAGGATCAAAGCTGATAGGAGGGGTAGATGGAGGGGACGAGGGCATCATCGGGGAGGGGGAGTTGGTGGAAGCCACCTGGGGCAAGGGTATGGAGTGTGGTAAGATGGAAATGGGGTGGGATGCAGTAGTACAGGCATGGCAGCAGACAGGGGTTGGAAAGGTTGGGAGAGTCAAGCAGGTGAGGGGGATCAAGTTTACAGGAGATGAAGAGGGTCCATATACTTTCAAGGAAGAGGAGGAGGTGGAAAGGAATTAAGTCATAGAGGATCTGCATGGGGGATGGGAGGCGGATGTAACAGGCGAGTCGGGGCGCATGGCGTTCCAGGATTTGAAGGGACTTGTAGAAGGTAGGAGGGGCGGAGATCCAGCTGGGATGGGCATAATAGAGAATGGGGTGGATGAGGGATTTATAAGTGTGGAGGATGGTGGAGGGGTCCAGATCCCATGTGCAGCCAGGGAGGAGTTTGAGGAGTCGGAGTCGGGAGCATGCCTTGGCTTGGATCCTCCAAAGATGGGGGGCCCACTAAAGGGTGACACCAAGGTACTTGATGGTGGGGGTGAGGTTAGTAGGACTGCCATAGATAGTGAGATAAAAATCAAGGAGGCGGAAGGAAGGTGTGGTTTTGCCTACAATGATTGCCTGTGAGTGTGCAGGAGCAAGAGTTCTATTTAGAAAGTACCACTGTCACAAATACATGGGGGAAGAAGAGCAAATATGAGCTAAGAACAAAGTCATTTTTATAAACATCGAAACCTAAGTCAAGGGCTAAATAAGCCTTTTTGGCTTGCAACTGGTTGGCTGATTTTTTTCAACCTCTTCAAGTTTATATAGTTGTTGAAACACAGCGATGTTTGAGATCTTTGCAGGTAAGTTTTACTTGGCACACCGTGTACTAGGAAGCAGAGGGTAGTGTCTCCAGTTACCTGAACAGGTCACGTGTGCTACGGAGGATGCAGAGATGGTGCTGGGTGCTACGCAACCTTACCAATGAAAGTGTGGTCTGCAGACACCTGCAGGATGAAGGGCGGGAGTAAGACAGCTAGCTGCCCGCTGACAGTAGTCTGACGGGCCCTCAAACGTGGCAGCTGGTTGGCAGCCGTGGCGCTGCCTGGGGAAATCAACGTGTGCCGCAGCAGCAGAGGGTGGGGGTTGAGGAAGGCAGCGAGGCGAGGCGTGAATATTTCAGCGCCGGGCCGCACAATGGCTGCGCCGCCGGACGCTGAATTAAACAGCGGCCGCTGTTGGGGTCCCGGGCCGCACAAGGTCCGCCGCTGCGTGTTTCCAAAAGTGCTTACCGCCCGACACCTGCTCGGCGAGGCGGGCGCGCTCCGGGCATACACGTCCTCGCCACGCAGCACGACGAGAATAACGAAGGACTCCATTATTACTGATTGGGGGCGTAGCGGGATGTTCGTACTCTACTGGACAACCCGTTACACGTTTCAGGTTGACTGTCTAACGGCTTTCGAGATCAACAAACATTTAATTTTCAATGTCTTGCGTAACTATTGACCGAATTTAAAAACTAATCACTCTCGTAAACTACTCATTAAGACTTATGTATCTTAAAATTGAATTTTCTCATTTTGAGAGAACTTATGGGCGACCTGTTTAATTGTAAAAAATCATTCAAAAGCGAAGATGGCGTAAAAAATTGAAGGGAACCGGTTTCAACAGACTATGCTGTTATCTTCAGGTCTTAAAATCATTTTTGGTAAAACATGTTCATTTTACACTAACCTCAAGCACAAGATGTCAAGAGGTGTGCCATTAAACAAGATGTCAAGTGGTGTGCCATTTTCATCCACTTGACGTCTTGTGCGTGAGGTCAGCATAAAATGAACGTCTTTTATAACAAAATATTTTAAGACCGGAAGATGACAGCAAAGTATGTTGAAACCGGTTGTCTTAAATTAAAAAAAAAAGTTTATGCGATCTTGGTTTATCTCAAAAGTTTAACATAAGACAAGTAGTGCTGTTGGAAGCACGCAGTTACCCCGACTATCTTCATCCCACCGAGCGAGGTGGCGCAGTGGTTAGACACTGGACTCGCATTCGGGAGGACGACGGTTCAATCCCGCGTCCGGCCATCCAGATTTAGGTTTTCCGTGATTTCCCTAAATCACTCCAGGCAAATGCCGGGATGGTTCCTCTGAAAGGGCACGGCCGACTTCCTTCCCCTTCCTTCCCTAATCCGATGAGATCGATGACCACGCTGTCTGGTCTCCTTCCCCAAACCAACCAACCAATCTTCATCCAAACTATGATAATGAGACCACTGAAGCGGGCCTTTATACTGAAGACAGTTATACTCCAGTCAATGAGATACAACGCCGAATGTGTCTGACACCACAGCAAACAGGCTTGCTGGTGTACGGAGGTCAACGGTAGTCGTGACCTCAGCCCCCTATTTGTGAGCCGCCTATTAGTGGTCCTTGTGGTCACTGAGGCACCAGTTGCACGTCGGATCGATGATAATTATGAATCCAAGGCTCCTAGTGCCTCTCTGACGATTCAAATGGTTCAAATGGTTCTGAGCACTATGGGACTTAACTTCTGACGTCAGCACTCCCCTAGAACTTAGAACTACTTAAACCTAACCTAAGGACATCACACACAGCCATGCCCGAGGCAGGATTGGAACCTGCGACCGTAGCAGCAGCGCGGTTCCGGCCTGAAGCGCCTAGAACCGCCTGGCCACAGCGGCTGGCAATACTGACATCACCTCTACTGAAATGTTGAGCTGTTCGCTGATACTGTTTGAAGTACGGTTTACCACAATTACAAAATTCCAAATAATTCAGCACATTAGCAAACTAAAAGGATGGGCCCCGAAAGCAAAGGGTGTAGATATCAATATATCAATATCCAAATTGAGGCAGTGCAAGGCGAAGACCTAGATATGATCCAATTTACCATATATACTTTACACCAGTGAGCATTTGCGAGTAAAATTACATGCTATTAACAATGTTGGCCTATAAATAAATTGAAACAACACTTAAAACAGTTTAGCAGTGCGTGAATTAATTTAGATAGACTTACAATAACATCCAACTGAACCTTAACTGGGCACATCCAGCGACATTCAAACCAATTTAAAGAATTTTTAAGAAAAAATATGTGTACAATGCTACAGCTGCAACAAAAGGTTTGAAGGTGAACTTTTTACAAAATACTCTGAGCAATGTCCATGTTTGCGGCGTTCGCACCGTTCCATAAGAACTCAGCAATGTAGCCCAAATTCATTAGTTCTAAATCATACAAGGGGTATTATTACAAACTTAATAAAATTAACGCACCCTATACAGTGTGGCAACAAGTAGCCGAATGCCACACTCTCGGGATTTCATTTAGGGATTAGCAACTCGCTTTCCATCAATACCACTTACGATATAAGAACGGACAAATAAAAATTCCTGGTATCACGTGATATAACAGTGAACTACAATAAGTTAACACAATCTTGCTGAATTTGGAAAAAAGTAGGAATTTTTTGTCGCAAGACACGCAGTACCGGGCTAAGGGGAAAGCACATTAATGACCTAGGGAGCCAAGGAAGGGCCAGCTCCAAAAGGAACACCCACAGGCAACAGCTGGAGCATTAAAAGTCACACAAAACTTTACTCTGTCCACAATGGCAAAATTGACTAAATACAAGGCCGTATGTTCTTACACTTGTCTCACCTAAGGATCAACACAGTAAACAGCCAGCGTGTAATTAGAGTGAAGGTTTACCATGGGAGGCTGAACCTTGGGAAACAAATCAAGGGAATTAAATAAGGAGTTGGTAACTAGTGGTATTTGATTCTTTCAGATATCCGCCCAGTTAAAGAGCATTGCACCTCGCACCTTGCAAGACACTCGGCAGGTATAACGCGTCGTCATTGCGGTACGACAGCGCTGCTCCACTGCTAAATGTAAGAAAACACTTCGGGGCTTCTTTCCTGGTAATAAAAGGGAGACGTAAACATGCAGCTTGCTGTTCCGTTACGGCACGTTAGAATTCTGGCACAGACGGCGCTTTGCAGCACCGCGATGGAAAAGGCTCCTGTTCCCGCGATGCCAACACCACCAGCTACGGCGGAACACGGCCAGCTCTCCTGTCGTCAAAAGCACAGCCACCAATCGGGGACTCCCAAGCTGTCCGCAGACCACACGAGCTTTGCTGGCCGCGAGGGATTAGCCGAGCGGTCTAGGGCGCTGCAGTCATAGACTGTGCGGCTGGTCCCGGCGGAGGTTCGAGTCCTCCCTCGGGCATGGTTGTGTGTGTTTGTCCTTAGGATAATTTAGGTTAAGTAGTGTGTAAGCTTAGGGACTGATGACCTTAGCAATTAAGTCCCATAAGATTTCACACACATTTGAACATTTCTGGAGCTTTGTTACTGGACCATAGCTGCCTCCTAGCGGATTGGATGCGAGGGAGCGAGATCGTCAGAGATCTCAAATGGTTCAAATGGCTCTGAGCACTATGGGACTCAACTGCTGTGATCATCAGTCCCCTAGAACTTAGAACTGCTTAAACCTAACTAACCTAAGGACATCACACACATCCATGCCCGAGGCAGGATTCGAACCTGCGACCGTAGCAGTCACGTGGTTCCGGACTGAAGCGCCTAGAACCGCACGGCCACCGCGGCCGGCTCGTCAGAGATCTCTTAGCCGTCTTATAAGTGAAACTCCCCATCGAAAGCCCGCAGATTAGTGGTAATGCGGCCCAGTAGACAGGCCATCAACACGGATCAATCATGAAAACAAGAATAAGGTGTACTGGACTGTGAAAAAAAAGTAGAAACAGTTAACGGTCCAAGAAAAAGAAGTGCACTACAGACCAGGCGGCTGTCCGTCCCCGGTAGCGACAGAATGTCAATCCTAAGGGCCTGGGTTCGAGTCCCGGTTGGGTCGGAGGTTTTCTCCACTCAGGGACTGGGTGTTGTAATAATCATCATTTCATCCCCATCGACGAGAAAGCCGCCGAAGCGGCGTCAAATCGAAAGACTTGCACCTGGCGACCGGTCTACCCGATGGGAGGCCCTAGTCACACGACATTTACATTTACCAGGCGGCTAAAGGACTGGCGTCGTGGTTTCCATCGGCACGGTAGCTCAGCGTGTTCGATCGGAGGGTTATTTGCCCTCTGTAATTAAAAAAAAAAAAAACTGGATGAGCGGATCAACGACGAACTTGAACAGGTGTGATGGGACGTCCATCCTGGACAAATGCAACCAATATTAGCGAACAAAATGAGATCAGAAAAAAAGCCAGTGGTTCTGCTGTTGGATTGCCAAGCGGGCGAGCTGTGTTCAAACCTCCCTTGTGCCAAATTTTTTCCCGTTGTTCGCTCTACTTAAATTTTTGTCTGTGTCGTTCGCAACAGCGAGGGGACCTATAATGATAATTGATTCTGGACAACTACTTTATTAGCAGCCGAAAGGAAGTGGATTTCTAACGGGGACCGCAAACGTTTGATGAAAAGGCGATAAGTTAACCGAATCCTCACTCGGAAAGCACGTCTGGTGTGTCATACACGGAATGAGTCTCCAAACTGCTGAGGTCATCGGTCCCTAGACTTACACCTACCTAGACTAACTTACGCCAGGAACAACACACACTCATCCATCCCCGAGGGTGGACTCGAACCGCCGGAGGAAGCGGCCGCGCAATCCGGAACATGGCGCCTCTAACCGCGTGGCCACTCGGCGTGCCCATTAGTGACAGTACGTGTCTCATAGGGTGGGAATCTCTTAAGGACGCAACTAATTTGTTCGCCTGGTAAGTGAGTGAGACATGACTTCTTACCCGATTTACCTGTTCTTATGATTGTGAAAGCAATTACTCACAAGGAAATGATGAAAACATAATAGTTCGTCACATAAGATGGAACAAATGAACGCAACAGCTTTACAATCGCACCGTTCCTCTGTGCTTTGTCAAAACATATGTTTTCAACGTTTTTGAAGTTGCGTTCAGTTTTTCAAATCTTCGTTCATGAATTTATACCCGTTTATTTGTTGTTTTCATTTATGTGAGACGTCTATGTGGTATCTCGACTGCTCTCACTAATCACCACATTTGCTTGCGATTCACATTTACTTGCGACGGTAACGTATTCTTACCACATGACACATTTTCTATAACCAATGTATAGTATGGCCAACGGCCTTGACGCAGTGGTAACACCGGTTTCCGTCAGATCACCGAAGTTAAGCGCTGACGGGCTGAGCTAGCACTTGGATGGGTGACCATCCGGTCTGCCGAGCGCTGTTGGTAAGCGGGGTGCACTCAGCCCTTGTGAGGCAAACTGAGGAGCTACTTGATTGAGAAGTAGCGGCTCCGGTCTCGGAAACTGACATACAGCCGGGAGAGCGGTGTGCTGACCACTTGCTCCTCCATATCCGCATCCAGCGACGCCTATGATCTGAGGATGACGCGGCGACCGGTCGGTGCCGTTAGGCCTTCATGGCCAGTCCGGGAAGAGTTTGGTTTTAATGTATAATATGAAAACTACCGAGACTACAGAAAGAGAACAAACTGGACGGACAGTTCATAATGTTGTAGGAAAAAAAAATGGCACGACCCAGTTTTGAACACGGTTACTCGCTTGACAGCCCAGCACCGTAAGCACTTCGCTACGACGCCGTTGCTGTTTCAAGCGGCTCTTTCTATTTTGCTTTTTTCTCACAGTTCACTACACCTTCTTCCAATTTTCGCGCTTGATCTGTGTTCAGTTTTTGACAGGCTATCCACTGGATCATTTTACTACTAAATCTGAAAGGGGGGGGGATGGGGAATTTCCCTTATAAGAAGCCGCCCGTGGGCACCATCTAGCGAAGGAGAAAAGAACACGAAAGCCTGGCGCGATAAGTCTATTGACGACGCGGCTGAGTAAAATTATCGACATCTATGTGCCTACCATTCAAATCACACTTAAGTGCTTAGCAGAGGGTTCATCGAACCACCTTCACATCAATTCTCTGTCATTCCCCTCTCGAAAAGCGGGCAGAAAAAACGAACACCTATATCTTTCGGAGCGAGCTCTGAATTCCGTTATTTTATTATGACGATCGTTCCTCTGTGTGTAGGTCAGCGTCAACAAAATATTTTAGCATTCGACGAAGACAGCTGGTGATTCAAACTTAGTGAGAATATTCTGCTGCAACTAAAAGCTCTTTTGTTTTAATGATGTCCTCCCTAAATACTGTATCATCTCCCTGACATTTCTCGATAATACAAAAGTGCTGCTCTTCTTTGAACGATCTAGACGTACTCCGTTAATCCAATCTAGTAAGGCTCCCATACCGAGCAGCAGTACTCCAAAAAGAGGGCGGACAAACGCTGTGTGGGAGTCTCTTTAGTTCATCTGTTACAGCGTACATCCCGATAGCTGAGCACTCAGCGTGACAGAATGTCAATCCTAAGGGCCTGGGTTCGATTCCCGGCTTGGTCGGAGATTTTCTCTGCTCATGGACTGGGTGTTGTGCTGTCCTAATCATCATCATTCATTCCCATCGACGCGCAAGTTGTCAAAGTGGCGTCAAATCGAAAGACTTGCACCCGGCGAACGGTCTACCCGACGGGAGGCCCTACTCACACGACATGCACATTTTACATCTGTTACTCCTTCCAAGAGTTCTGTCAATAAAACGCAGTCTTTAGGTCACCTTTCCCAAAACATTTTCTATGTGTCATTTCTAATGTAAGTTGTTCGTAATTGTAATTCCTAGGAATTTATATGAATTTACAGCCTTAAGATTTGACTGATTTATCACGTATCCGAAGTTTAACGGATTCTTTTTGGCACCCATGTTGCTTACTTTTCGCTTTTCATTATTTAGGGTCAATTGTCAGCTTTAGAACATACAGCTACCTTATTTAAATCGTTTTGCAATTGTTTTTGATTTGTTGGTCTTATACTTCGTAGTAAAGTAGGACGAGAAAGAAACGGACCCATGAAACCCCGCGTTCAAGGCTTGAACACCACGCGATTTGTCGACCTTCCGCGGTATCATCCTCAGCTGTTCATCATCGCATGCGGCGTGTGGGGGCATGGTGTCACCAAACCGCACTCCCAGCCCTTGTCGACGTTTCGACCTGGCAGCCGCTGCCTCTCTATTACGCAGCTCGTCAGTTGCCAGCCTGAGACTGAGTGCATCCTGGTCCCGACCTCCTACCAAGCAAAAACGCAAAAATACGTGTTAGTAGTACCAAACATCGAACACGGAACCCCCCCCCCCCCCCCCCCCCACTAGGGGCCTGTCGCGTCGACCATTCGGCTATGGAGTATGGCAGCAAAAAAATGGCTCTGAGCACTATGGGACTTAACATCGATGGTCATCAGTCCCCTAGAACTTAGAACTACTTAAACCTAACTAACCTAAGGACATCACAAAACACCTAGTCATCACGAAGCAGAGAAAGTATGGCAGCATTTTAATTTTTTAGTTTCGGGCAATAACTAAGCGAAATATTCAAAATCATAATTTTATTGCCCCGAGAATCCCTTAGATAGGCAACGTGCAACTCGTACTGGGATAGATGATTATAAGAGAAGAATCAGACAAGGGCACCCGATTCCACTCACATCTGGTGGCTCGCTCGTACACAAAGTAAAATGAAACACAACGTATTCCCATTGTTGAGAAAACCACTCCTAAAGTTCATGACGCGCAACCAACTCAAAATCGACAGGATCGATAGATAATTGAAAACTGCACATTTTCAATTATTTCAGTCATATATTGGGTCCGTAAACACGTATTTTCCCACAAATCGAGAACAGTAGCTTCTAGATCTGCTGCTTATGGACTTATAAGGTAAGCAATACTGAATGAAAGCGACACTGGTGCAGTGACAAATCCACCTGTCCGCGTAGCAGAGAATCTTGTGTTCGGTTCACGGTTACTAAGGTAATTAATAAGGGTTAGTAAGAGGTAGGCAGATAAATTTCTCTAACGGCTTGAATTAGTCAAGAATTTAAATCTTAGTTCTGTTGCCTTAGGGTGCCTCTTTCACTCTTCGTGTTGCATGTCCTCACTTTCGAACAACTACGTGTCATATAAACATTAGAAGCAAATGAACTTGGGCCACCAAGAATATCTGAGGAATGGACTCTTCGCATGACTACATCGTTCTTACCGAAAATTTGTCGGAAAGCGCATTTGATTTACATGCAAAAATATTACTTTTTCGGGAATTAATTCTAATACATACCACGCATACGATAATATCGTTTGAATCATCGGTGCTTGAAACTTTATTTCTTTAGTAACCCAAGTCGTTTGAGAAATTTAATTGCGTACCTTGTTCTTATTCCTCGGCGATTACGTTATTCGCCATACTATTCCTACTAATATCGAAGCAGAGAGAAATTAAAATTAACCCTCGCATTAGCAAGGGGGAGATGGTGGTAGGGTACTTTATCCCCACCTATTGAACATACTGCAATCTAGTCATGTGTTTTGCATTTGAAAATTCTGGAAGAAGCATTCATTGTTTTAATTACTTGCGTAGATTCGTTAACTACTTATTTATCAGTAAATTGTAAGCCAAAAATTTAACTCTTGATAGTGAATGTGACTTTTAGCAGCAAAAGCCATATATATATGTTCAAGTTCAGGTCATTTGTTACAGATCTACATATCTTTAAAAGGTATGTTGCGAATAAAACCTAGTGATGATTAACGAAATTGTGTTTTTAATTTCTTTAGCGGTGGTCATAAGGTGTCCCTCCTGTATGTACACATTACACGAGGGTTATTTGGAAAGTAAAGAACAATCGGTTGCGAAATGGAAAATACAGTGAAAATCTGATGAAGCTTTGCACAGATGCGTTAGGCACTGTGTCTAGTACGCACGTCGATCGCATCATGTAGCTGTGTTCAGTTACGAGCTCACAGTGAGAACGTAAAGATAGCTACAAATTAGCGTCTCCCGCCAAGTATAAGAGCCAGGCGAAAGATTTCGTCTGAAGTTAAGCAATCCACCCACATAACATAACTCTCATGCGGTTCGTTCTACACGCTAATTCTCGGCCGCACTCTGCAGGGGCAATGAAGACGCTCCTGCAGCGTTTTGGATGGGAAGTGTTTGATCACCTACAATACAACCCTTAATTGGCGACCCCTGAAGTTCATCTCTGCTCAAATGAACCGCTGGATATGAAGACAATATTTTGACACAAACAACGAGCTGCAGTCTAGAGTTGAAAATTGTCGAAAAGCACTGGCGGCTGTCTTCTATAACGAGGGAATTGAAAAGTTGGTGCAACGCTACGACAGATGTCTAAGTCTGAGCGGCGACTGTTTAGAGAAGTAGCTGGAAGGTGTAGCTAACCGTTGCAAATAAAACAGTTTTGATTTTCACTGTGGTTTCCATTTCGATACCTATCGTTCCTTATTTTCCGAATAGCCCTCGTAGAAAATGCGTTGATATTGCTAAAATTGTGGTAAAAGATATTGTACCTATTTAAAAAGCATGTCGTTAATAATAGTTAACACCAATTATATGAAATTAGAATTTTGAATTTTTTTGTGCTAGGCATAAAATACCACGCCCTCAGTAGTAAGAGTAATGGAAAATGCGTAAAAAAAAAAGAAGCTACCCTACCGTTGCTTTTGGTGAACAATGTTTACCTTATGGATGCACGAGCTGCAGGCGTAAGAGTTTCTTTTTTCGATGTCTAGGAAAACATTTGTTTGTGGACCCCATTTTCAACGATCTATCCATCCTACACTGCACGTCATGTAATTTGGGGGTGATTTTCTAACAACCGAAGGAGCATTGAGCCAAAATATCTTGTAGTCTTGCGTTTCAGGTTGTACACACACGAGAACCGTCAAATATGGGCCGAAACGATTGGTACTGTCTGAGGCCTTCCCCTTGTTGGTAATGTGGATGTTCGGAGAGGAAATTCAGCGGCCAGTAGTCGAGGAGGCTCGTTACCCAGATGAGACGAGTGGCTCGTGAATGCCGACGCAAGAGCGCCCACTGTCGTCTTAGCAAACTCATAGCTTTGGCGCCGGAACACCGGCTCCAAACGTCGAGCTAATTGCTTTAGCTCCGTCACTGCGGGTTAGCTGTAGGCGACGCACTGCTTGGACCCGCCCTGTGTCCTCAGAGAAGGGCAACGACGGAGGAGGCGGACTCGACACGGCTCCGAGGCTGTGCCTCCCCGTATTGCCTCACTGCTCCACCGGACCTCTCACAGTCACGATAGTAGACCAGGATACACGACAGCTGCAGCTAGTTCAACAACTAGCAGCAGTCCAGCCTGCAGTTAACTGATTTTCTGGCGGAGACGCGGAGATCAAAGCTCCGCCAGATCTCAGTTCCGACTAGCGGAAGAACTGGTCGACACGTGCGGATTCTAGGGACAAAAACATGGAGACACAGCGAGAAATTCGCACTTGAACATAGATGTAGATGCTAGGCCAACGTGCAGGTTGCTCTATGGGGTATTTAGCGATTTATGGCATCTGTGAAATGTCCACAATACTTTAGAAGTGTCAGCCGCGTTCAGAAAAGTGTAACTGCGAGTGCATTATGGCGTAGCAATGTGAAGTATACGCGATGTTTAAAAAGGAACGAACCGGGGGCATAATTACAGAAACCATTTCCTGTATGTTAGATGTACTGACCCTGGCTGTTGAGACACTCGTCCTGCTTTGACACAAGGCAGTGAATGGGTGTCTCATAAAATTCCCAGGGCTGCAGTGTTAACCAGTTCTGCACGTACAGCTGAACGTCGTCGTTAGAGGAGAATCGTTTGCCCCTCAGAGCCTTTTTAAGGGGACCAAAAATGGTGTAATCACAGGGAGAGAGGTCCGGACTGTATAGAGGGTGGTCGTGAGCCTCCAATTTGAATTTATGCAGGAGTGCCGCGACTTTGTTGGCCGTATGAGGCTTTGCATTGTCGTGGAGCAGAATGAACCCATCGGTGAGATTGCTTGGTTGTTTTGATTTGATCGCTTGGCGAAGTGTGCTCAAGGTTTGAGAGTAACGCAGGGCGTTCACTGTTGTCCCGTGCTGCAGAAAGTGAATCAGAAGGGGGGCATCTTGGTCACGCCAGCATAACCTTTCCTGCACAAGTGTGGATGGCCTTGGATTTTTTTGTTGGTGGTGATCCTGGATGCTTCCACTGGAGACTTTGTTGTTTTGATTCGTTTCGAAGTGATGACACCATGAGTTATCACCAGCCACCACTCGTGCCTGGAAAGCATTCCCTTCCCTAGCATAGCGCTGCAGATGAGCAAGACAGTGGGACATGGTTCCTGGTGTGGTTGAAGACTTTGGGGCAGCCATTTGGCACACGCTTTGCGCATGTGCAGTCGTTCCTTCATGATGGTGTGAACACTTCCGACGCTCAATCCGACCACGGCGGCTATAGCTTTCGCTGTCACTCGGAGGTCTACATCTACATCTACATATGTACATACATCTACATACATACTCCGCAATCCACCATACGGTGCGTGGCGGAGGGTTCCTCGTACCACAACTGGCATCTTCTCTCCCTGTTCCACTCCCAAACAGAACGAGGGAAAAATGACTGCCTATATGCCTCTGTACGAGCCCTGATCTCTCTTATCTTATCTTTGTGGTCTTTCCGCGAAATGTAAGTTGGCGGCAGTAAAATTGTACTGCAGTCAGCCTCAAATGCTGGTTCTCTAAATTTCCTCAGTAGCGATTCACGAAAAGAACGCCTCCTTTCCTCTAGAGACTCCCACCCGAGTTCCTGAAGCATTTCCGTAACACGCTCGTGATGATCAAATCTACCAGTACCAAATCTAGCAGGCCGCCTCTGAATTGCTTCTATGTCCTCCCTCAATCCGACCTGATAGGGATCCCAAACACTCGAGCAGTACTCAAGAATAGGTCGTATTAGGGTTTTATAAGCGGTCTCCTTTACAGGTGACCCACATCTTCCCAAAATTCTACCAATGAACCGAAGATGACTATCCGCCTTCCCCACGGCTGCCATTACGTGCTTGTCCCACTTCATATCGCTCTGGAATGTGAACCCCACATATTTAATCGACGTGACTGTGTCAAGCGCCGCACTACTAATGGAGTATTCAAACATTACGGGATTCTTTTTCCTATTCATCTCGATTAATTTACATTTATCTATATTTAGAGTTAGCTGCCATTCTTTACACTAATCACAAATCCTGTCCAAGTCTTCTTGTATCCTCCTACAGTCATTCAACGACGGCACCTACCCGTCCACCACAGCATCATCAGCAAACAACCGCACATTGCTATCCACATAATCCAAAAGATCATTTATGTAGATAGATAACAACAGTGGACCTACCACACTTCCCTGGGGCACTCCAGATGATACCCTCACCTCCGTTGAACACTCACCATCGAGGACAACGTACTGAGTTCTATTACTTAAGAAGTCTTCGAGCCACTCACATACTTGGGAACTAATCCCATATGCTTGTACCTTAGTTAGGAGTCTGCAGTGGGGCACCGAGTCAAACGCTTTCCGGAAGTCAAAGAATATGGCATCCGTCTGATACCCTTCATCCATGGTTCGCAAGATATCATGTGAAAAAAGGGCGAGATGCGTTTAGCAGGAGCGATGCTTTCTAAAACCGTGCTGATGCATGGACAGCAATTTCTCTGTCTCAAGGAAATTCATTATATTCGAACTGACAATATGTTCGAGAATCCTGCAACAAACCGATGTTAAGGATATTGGTCTGTAATTTTGAGGATCCGTCCTTCTACCCTTCTTATGTACAAGCGTCAGCTGCGCTTTTTTTCCAGTCACTTGGGGCTTTACGTTGGGCAAGAGATTCGCGATAAATTCAAGCTAAGTAAGGAGCCAATGCAGTAGAGTACTCTCTGTAAAACCGAACTGGAATCCCATCAGGACCTGGCGATTCATTTATTTTCAACCCATTCAGCTGCTTCACAACCCCAGGGATGTCTATCACTATGCCCTCCATACGGGAATCTGTACGACACTCAAACGGCGGTATGTTTGTACGATTTCTCAAATGCTAATTTTAAAATTTCAGCTTTCGTTTCGCTGTCTTCCGTTTCCAGGCCAGACTGATCAGTGCGTGACTGGATGGAAGCCTTCGACCCGCTTACCGACTTTACGTAAGACATTAATTTCCTTGGGTTTTCAGGAAGATCTTTTGCTAAGGTATGACGGTGGCAGTGGTTGAATACTTCGCGCATCGCTCTTTTTACAGCAGCACGAATCGCTACTAACTTTTGCCTGTCCTCATTCTCCCGATCTTTCTTGTACCGCGAGTGCAACTGCCTTTGCTTCCTGAGCATTCTCCGAATTGCGCTGTTAAACCACGGTGGATCTTTTCCGTCCGTAACCCACTTTTTCGGCACATACTTGTCCAATGCGTGATTTACAATGTGTTTAAAATTTGCCCATAATTCTTCCACGTCCATCGTACCGGAAGTAAATGAAGTCGATTCATTTACTAAATGAGATGCTAACAACTGCTTATCTGCTCTTTCTAGTAAGAATATTCTCCTAGCCTTCTTGACCAACTTTTTAACTTTCGTAACCATAGTCGTAATGACAACATCATGATCATTAATCCCTGTCTCAACACTGGGTAATGAGTGCATCCAGAAGCTGGACGATGTCATCGGTAATGCAGTGTGGTGCTCCAGACTGTGCATCGTCGGCTAACGACACCCGTCCTTCCCTGAAGCGCTTGTGCCACGCCTTGACCCTTGCAAGGGACATGCGGTGTTCGCCGTACACTTGTGACATTCGTCGATGAATGTCCGTTCCTCCTACTCCTTCTGCTGTCAGAAATCCAACAACCTCTCTTTGCTCTTCTTTTGACGCCGCCATGTTACAGTTTGCAATGTGACTGGCAGCGTTGGACGATTGATGCGTACGGCTGCTAGCTCTTTATAGTCAGGTGACGTGTACGCGTATCCCTTAGCGACGGGCTGTGAACTTCCACGCCCTGGTCGGAACGACACCTCGTTACAGGCGGCACGATATTACCCTCCTGTCGGACTCCGGCTCATTTCTTTTTGAACGCCCCTTATATAACGTGGGAAAATTGTGGGAAAATTGTTACAGTTCCTATTGAATGTACTTCCGTAACTGAGATAGCTCAACTGTTTGATGTTTCAGTTCGGAACCGCGCGACTGCTACGGTCGCAGGTTCGAATCCTGCCTCGGGCATGGATGTGTGTGATGTCTTTGGTTAGTTAGGTTTAAGTAGTTCTAAGTTCTAGGAGACTGATGACCACAGATGTTAAGTCCCATAGTGCTCAGAGCCATTTGAACCATGTTTCAAGATGAACCGTATCGAACATTTGTACAGCATAAAGAGGGGTGTAAGCTAGCTCGCTTCCGTAATGGAATACTACACGTGCATCCCAGGTAAAGCTAAATGACGTAGAACGAATAGGCAGCCAGACCAGATATTGGATTACCTGGCTACAAACATGCAGACAAATCAAAATCAAAGAGCTTTACAAAATGGACCTTTTCAAGACCAACTTATTAAAAGACTTGGCCCTTCAACTCGAGTATGCCATCCAAACATAGAAGGTATTAGCCACGCTAAAAGCGAGTACCTATCTAATCTTCTTATAGATAATGATATTAAGGTAGTTATAATCCAGAAAACACATACTCCGAGTATGGAAGACCCGGGAAGAAGAGGTAGGACCCACAGTTACGATTTTATGGGTGCTACATACCACACTGTGTATGGTGTTACCACCTACGTAAGGGGCAATATTTAGCATGCTCGTCTCATTTCAGCAAATACACAAAATGAGATCCATTATGTCTCTACGCAAGTGGAAGAGACCATTATAAATAATATTTACAAGCCATCAAATATGCCACGGTCACTGGATGTTCTGCCAATTACTGTCCACCCATCGATGTATTCCGGAGATTTTAATAGTCACCACGGACACTGGAACTATGGCACGTGATAATGAGTGTGGTATTGCACTCAACGACTGGGTTGAAAATGAAAATCTATTCCTAGTTTATGATGCCACGGATCTGGGAACTTTCTGATCGGCCGATTGGCGAAGAGATTGCGACCCGGATCTCTGCTTTGTGTCTCGGTACTGCAAAGGGCACCCACTGCTTATATCCTAATTTCCTATACAGCCAGCACACGCCAGTAAACCTCGATATGGAGCTCTCTGTCCCAATGGTGAGACCTGTACCGCGACACAGATGGAACTTCTACAGTACTGACCATCTAGATAAATATATCTGTTTCATTGCACCAAAATCTAATAACTACCGCCGGCCGGTGTGGCAGAGCGGTTCTACGCGCTTCAGTCTGGAACCGCGCGACTGCTACGGTCGCAGGTGCGAATCCTGCCTCGGACATGGATGTGTGTGATGTCCTTAGGTTAGTTAGGTTTAAGTAGTTCTAAGTTCTAGGGGACTGATGACCTCAGATGTTAAGTCCCATAGTGTTCAGAGCCATTTGAACCATTTAATAACTACCCTCGATTCGTCGGGGCTGCTCTTACTGCTACTAAGAAGTTTATCCCGCATGGGTACAGAAAGGAATGTATACCAGGCTGCAATGGACATTGTGAACAACTTCATGAAAAGTATAGTGAAACTGGCGACAGCGATATTGCAGACGACTTCCTCCAAAGTCTTGACGCTTCTAAAAGAGTACGATGGTCTGAGATGGTAGAAAATGTGTACCTCAGACGTTCAAGTACAAAGGCATGGAGCCTCCTGCATAAGGTTCGCGGGGCCTCCAATAAACCCAGGCAGAAATCTGGTATTTCAGGTAACCAAATCGGTAACCATATAGTTGAAACAACTAGATCAACCCGTGAGAAACAACATATTTCTAAAATGAAAAAAGAGCTCACCTCTCTAAAAGCTCAGTGCCAAAACGAATCCAGTTTGTCTTCACCATTTACACTGGCTCAATTGGATGAGGCCTTGAAACAAACTGCATATGGTAAAGAACCTGGTTTGGATAATATACACCCGGACTTTCTGATAAACATGGGTAATGGTGAAAAAAAATGGCTGGTCCGCTTCTTCTCCAACATCCTAGATAGTGGATCACTACCCAACGAGCTGAAGAGAACAAAAATTCTGACAATTTTCAAACCAGGTAAACGAGCTGACCACACTCAAAGTTTCAGACCAATTTTCCTTTTGAGCTGTACTCATAAACTCTTGGAAACGCTCGTCTATAATAGCATTAGCGGCTTCATTCTCGAACACATCCCAGGCCACAAAGACGTTGCTGCGACCAAGTACTGGCCCTAATAACTTTCATAGAGGCTGGCTTCCAAGAAATTGTGAAGACGTCTGTCGCGTTCGTAGACCCGAATGCGGCATATGACACAGACTGGAGAGAAGGGATGATATACGAATTACTAAAAACAATCCGATGCCGAAAAACTGTAACTCTCATCAACACCATGATAAACAATAGATATTTCCGTGTTCACTTGGGAGAAACTATGAGCAAGGAGAGGAAATTAAGTAAATAGCCCCCCTATTATTCAACCTACCTCCGATCTCCCCAATACTAGGTCAACAAAATTTTGCTACGCGGGCGATGTCGCTCTTGCCTGTAAAGCCAATGATGTAGGACGAGCGGAGGCAGATCTCACAGAAGATCTAGTCGTTATGAGAGCCTATTTTAGAAAGTGGCGACTTAAACCCAGTACAAGTAAAACTGAAGTATGTAGATTCCATTCGACAAATAAACAGGCTAACAGGGAGCTCAGAGTGAAAATTAACGGAAAACTCTTTGTCATTAGAAGTACCGTAAATACCTTAGTGTCACCCTTGATCGCACCTTTTCCTATGGCAAACATCTTGAAAATACTGCTGCCAAGATAAAATCTCGTAACAGTATTATAAAAAAAATTGAGTGGAACGACGTGGGAAACTACAGCAGAAACCTTGCGCACATCATCCTTTGCGCTGGTCCTCTCAGCAGCCGAGTATTGTGCTCCAGTGTGGCTAAACAGCTGCCACACTAACTTGATCGACACCCATGCATTTAATAACTGGGGCAATCTGACCAACACCGAGTTATTGGCTTCCTCTGCTGAGCAATATCTATCCTCCAGCAATCCGCAGAAGTGAGGCTTTGCTTAGGGAATACCGCAAGCTGCAGGAGAACCTGGAATTGCCCGTACAGGAAGACCTACCAAGTTTACGACGAAATAGACTCCGTTCAAGAAACCCACCTTTACGGCAAGCAAAAGAGCTAGATGCCAGTAATACTGGAGTGAGAGACCTGTGTAACCAGATCTGTTAACTTTTTGAAGAATGTGAGTGGTTACAAAAGTATAATTGTGATACTGCTGGCGCAGAACTCGACAGGAAATTTGGGGCAAATTGAATAGAGCGCACACTAGGCATGGACGATGCGCAGCCTTTCTGTACAAATAGGCTGCTACAGAATCGCCAGTTTGTGACTGTAGGGCTCTGAAACAAACAATCAAGCACATTAAAGATAAATGCTCCTTGCGTTGCTACCAGCAGAGTTAGAGCGACCTCATGAAAGCTGATGATAAGGCTCTTATACGGGTTATGAACATAGATATCGATATTTAGTTACTTTTATATGTAGTTCGTATTTTCATGTTCCTGTTATATGTAGTATTACTAATGTTACATACTTGTAATTTTCAACTGCATGTGAATCATGCGAAAAAGTATAAATGAAAAATAACAAATGAGACAGCATAAAGGGAACACAAAGAAACTTCATCCCCTAAGCCACAACACAGACGAAACTGTATGTTGAGTGATCGTGACAGAATCTCATTGATGAAATTTTATTTAAGTCATTAGTCTTCTGACTGGTTCGATGTAGCACTCCACGAAATCCTCTCCTGTGCCAACTTCTCCATCTCAGAGTAGCACTTGCAACATTGTTTGATGCATCTGTTCCAATCTTAGCCCTCCTCTACAGTTTTTGCCCTCTACAGCTCCCTCTAGTACCATGGAAGTATTTCTCTGACGTCCTGTCATCCTGTCCTTTCTCCTTGTCAGTGTTTTACACATGGACCTGTCCTCTCGGATTGTGCCAGAACCTCCTCATTCCTTACATTATCAGTCAATATAATTTTCAACATTCGTCTGTAGCACTACATCTCAAATGCTTGGAATCCCTTCTGTTCTGGTTTTCCCACAGTACATGTATCACTAACATACAATGCTATACTCCAGACGTACATTCTCAGAAATTACTTCTTCAGATTAAGGCCTTTGTTTGATACTTGCTCTATTCGTCATTGATTATTTTACTACCTAGGTAGCAGAATTCCTTAACACCATCAACTTCGTGACCATCAATCCTGATCTTAAGATTCTTGCAGTTCTTTTTCTGCTACTTCTCATTACTTTCGCCTTTCCCCGATTTACTCCCAGTCCATATTCTGTACTCATTAGATTATCCATTCCATTCAGCAGATCGTGTAATTCTTCACTTTCATTCAGGAGAGCAATGTCATCAACGAATCGTATCATTGGAAACCTTTCATCTTGAATTTCAATTCCACTCCTGAACCTTTCTTTTATTTCCATGTCTGCTGCTTCGATGTACAGACTGAACATAGGGGCAAAAGACTACATCCCTGCCTCACACTATTTTTAATCCGAGCACACCGTTCTTGGTCGTCCAAGAGGGAACTCTTGGCTCTTGTACATATTATATAATAAACATCTATCCCTTAACCTTATTCCTGTTTTTCTCAGAATTTCGAACATCTTGTCCCATTTTATACTGTCAAACACCTTTTCCAGGTCGACAAAACCTATGCACTTTTCTTGATTTTCCTTTAGTTTTACTTCCATTAACAGCCGAAATATCAGAATAGCCTCTGGTGCCTTTACCTTCCCTGGAACCAAACTAATCGTCATGTAACACAGCCTCAATTTTCTTTTCCGTTCTCCTGTATGTCAGCAACTTGGATGCATGAGCTGTTAATTTGATTGTGCTATAATTCTTTCACTTGTCAGCTCTTGCAGTCTTCGGAACTGTGTGGATGATATTTTTCTGAAAGTCAGATGGTATGTCAGCAGACTCTTACATTCTACACATCAACGTGAATAGCGGTTTCGTTGGCATTTCCCCCAATGATTTTAGAAATTCTGTTGGAAGGTTATCTCTCTTTTCTACCTTACTTGATCTTAAGTCATCCACTTCTGACAGCTTTATACAAAATTCTTAAAAATTAATGTATTCAAGAGTAGCATCACATATTTGTAAAAATGAAATATTACCAAATTGTCAGTTTGATTTCAAGAAAGCCTTTTCAAAAGAAAATGCTATATATGCTTTCACTGATTAAGTATTACATTCTTTGAATAACCGAACCTCACCCATTGGGATTTTTTGTGACCTCTCAAAGGCCTTTGACTGTGTGAATCATGAAATTCTTTGAGATGAGCTTAAGTATTTTGATATGAGTGGGACAGTGCACAAATGGTTTAATTGATTTTTAAGTGGAAGAAAGCAGAAGGTTGAAGTTAGTAGTGCAAATAGTCTGCAAAAATCAGCAGAGTCCCCTAACTGTGTAGGTATCAAGAATGGTGTCCCACAGGGTTCAGTCTTGGGGCCCTTATTGTTGTTTATATATGTTAATGACTTGCCAGTCTACATTCTTGAAGATGCAGAGCTAGTTCTTTTTGCTGATGATGCAAGTATAGTAATCACACCCAAGAAACATGAATCAGATGAGGAAATTTCAAATAATGTCTTCCAGAAATTATTGAGTGGTTTTCTGCAAATGGACTCTCACTAAATTTCGAGAAAACATAGTGTTTACATACCTGTACAGTAAATGGCATAAAACCATTGATAAACATAGACTTTGTACTGAAATCTATTGCTAAGACAGAATATTCAAAATTTCTGGGTGTATGGATTGATGAGAAATTAAATTGGAAGAAACACACTGATGATCTGCTGAAATTGTTAGGCTCAGCTACTTATGCTATTAGGGTTATTGCAAATTTTGGTGATAAACATATCATTAAATTAGCCTACCGTGCCTATTTTCATTCTCTGCTTTCATATGGCAACAAGATGAACATTGAGAAGAGAAAGAAAAGGATTATGGAATGCAGTCGAATTAAACCTGGTGATGCTGAGGGAATTAAAAATGGTTCAAACGTCTCTGAGCACTATGGGACTTAACATCTATGGTCATCAGTCCCCTAGAACTTAGAACTACTTAAACCTCACTAACCTAAGGACATCACACAACACCCAGTCATCACGAGGCAGAGAGAATCCCTGACCCCGCCAGGAATCGAACCCGGGAACCCGGGCGTGGGAAGCAAGAACGCTACCGCACGACCACGAGCTGCGGCCTGAGGGAATTAGATTGGGAAACAAAACACTTAAAGTAGTAGATGAGTTTTGCTTTTTGGGAAGCAAAATGACTGATGGTGGCCGAAATAGAGAGGATATAAGGTGTAAACTTGCAATGGCAGGAAAAGTATTTCTGAAGAAATATAGATTTTAGTCTCAGAAAGTTGTAGCTCAGACTTAAAGTCTTGGTGGAGGTATACAGGCCATAATCACAATAGACGTAAAAATATGACTCTAAAATTGTTAACAGGTTGCTGAAGTGAAGGAGATCCAGACGATAGTAAACCCTGGATCTTCCCCATTTCAGCAAACTGTCAACATTTTTAGAGTCTCATTTTTACACTGATTGTGTTAGGAAGTCTTATTTGAAGGTATTTGTTTTGAGTGTTGTCATGTATGGACGTCAAACATGGACGACGATCAGTTTGGACAAGAAAAGGATATAACGTCTTGGAAGGTAGCACTACAGAAGAATGCTGAAGGCTAGATGTGTATATCATGTAACTAATGAGGAGGTACTGAATGGAATTGGGAAGACAAAATATTTGTTGCACACCTTGACTAAAATATGGTATTGGTTGATAGGACAAATTCTGAGACATCAGTTGATCACAAATTTAGTACTGGAGGAAGGTCTCTGTGTGTGTGGGGTAGGGAGCGGGGCGGGGGACGACGAGGAATCGTAGGGGGAGAGCAAGAGACGAATTCAGTGAGCATATTCAGAAGGTGGTAGGTTACAACAGTTAAGAGATCAAGAAGCTTGCACAGTACAGAGTATCATGGGGAGCTGCATCAAACCAGTATGTGGACACACTTAAGTCACCTAATTCCTGTAAATTCCATGGAGGGGGGCGGTGAACTCTGACCCATACGTGTTCAATTGGGTTGAGAGGGCATCACATTAATTGGAACTCGTCACTGTGTTCTTCGAACCGCTCCATGACACTCCTGCTGATGTAACATTGCGCATTACCTTGTTGGAAAGTGTCACTGCCATCTGAAAAACATGATCGTCATGAAGGGGTGTACGCGTTCTGCAATCGGTGTACAGTACTCCTTGGTCGTCATGGTGTCTTGCACAAGTTCAGCTGGTCCTATGGATGCCCATGTCAAAATTCCCATGATCATAAAGGAGCCACCACCAGCTTGTCTCCATCCTGCAGTATAGGCGTCAAGGAGCTGTTCACCTGGAAGATAACAGATACGCATCCTCCTATGGGCATCATTAAGACGGTAATGCGATTCATCAGACTATGCAACGCTCTGCCACTGCGCCGGTGTCCAGTGCCGATAGTCAAAGGCTCATTTCAGTCGTAGTTGCCGCTGTCGTGGTGTTAACATTGGCACATGGGTGGGTCGTCGGCTATGGAGGCCCATTGTTAGGAATGTTGGTGCACTGTGTATTGTAAACTTGTGCTCTGCCCGGCACTAAAGACAGTTCCACCACGATTCGCTGCTTGTCCTGGTTTACCAGTCTTCCCAGCCTAAGACGTCCAACATCTGTAATGAGGGGTAGTCGTCCAACCCCAAGACGTCTGGACGAGGTTTCACCTTTGTTTCGCCACGTGTTGAAGATACTCACCACAGCACTCCTCGAACATTCGACAAGTTGTGTAGTTTCTGAAATGCTCCTGCCGAGCGTCCGGGCCACCACAGTCTGCCCGCCCGCAGTTAGACAGATCGCGCGCCTTCCCTATTGTACACACAGGCAGCACGCTCACTGATACTAAATGCGCTGTGCGTGTGTCATTCCTAACCAGGCGTCGCTGGACGGGTCTGGACGGGTTTATACCGGAAGTGGGTCGGTGGTGATAATGTTCTGGCTGATCAGTGTGTACAACGTGTCCATTATGCAACAGATACTGTGGGAGTATGTATTAAACACATTGAAGGTTGTATGAGCATTTTAATTATCACATTAAATCGTATTACACTCCTGGAAATTGAAATAAGAACACCGTGAATTCATTGTCCCGGGAAGGGGAAACTTTATTGACACATTCCTGGGGTCAGATGCATCACATGATCACACTGACAGAACCACAGGCACATAGACACAGGCAACAGAGCATGCACAATGTCGGCACTAGTACAGTGTATATCCACCTTTCGCAGCAATGCAGGCTGCTATTCTCCCATGGAGACGATCGTAGAGATGCTGGATGTAGTCCTGTGGAACGGCTTGCCATGCCATTTCCACCTGGCGCCTCAGTTGGACCAGCGTTCGTGCTGGACGTGCAGACCGCGTGAGACGACGCTTCATCCAGTCCCAAACATGCTCAATGGGGGACAGATCCGGAGATCTTGCTGGCCAGGGTAGTTGACTTACACCTTCTAGAGCACGTTGGGTGGCACGGGATACATGCGGACGTGCATTGTCCTGTTGGAACAGCAAGTTCCCTTGCCGGTCTAGGAATGGTAGAACGATGGGTTCGATGACGGTTTGGATGTACCGTGCACTATTCAGTGTCCCCTCGACGATCACCAGTGGTGTACGGCCAGTGTAGGAGATTGCTCCCCACACCATGATGCCGGGTGTTGGCCCTGTGTGCCTCGGTCGTATGCAGTCCTGATTGTGGCGCTCACCTGCACGGCGCCAAACACGCATACGACCAACATTGGCACCAAGGCAGAAGCGACTCTCATCGCTGAAGACGACACGTCTCCATTCGTCCCTCCATTCACGCCTGTCGCGACACCACTGGAGGCGGGCTGCACGATGTTGGGGCGTGAGCGGAAGACGGCCTAACGGTGTGCGGGACCGTAGCCCAGCTTCATGGAGACGGTTGCGAATGGTCCTCGCCGATACCCCAGGAGCAACAGTGTCCCTAATTTGCTGGGAAGTGGCGGTGCGGTCCCCTACGGCACTGCGTAGGATCCTACGGTCTTGGCGTGCATCCGTGCGTCGCTGCGGTCCGGTCCCAGGTCGACGGGCACGTGCACCTTCCGCCGACCACTGGCGACAACATCGATGTACTGTGGAGACCTCACGCCCCACGTGTTGAGCAATTCGGCGGTACGTCCACCCGGCCTCCCGCATGCCCACTATACGCCCTCGCTCAAAGTCCGTCAACTACACATACGGTTCACGTCCACGCTGTCGCGGCATGCTACCAGTGTTAAAGACTGCGATGGAGCTCCGTATGCCACGGCAAACTGGCTGACACTGACGGCGGCGGTGCACAAATGCTGCGCAGCTAGCGCCATTCGACGGCCAACACCGCGGTTCCTGGTGTGTCCGCTGTGCCGTGCGTGTGATCATTGCTTGTACAGCCCTCTCGCAGTGTCCGGAGCAAGTATGGTGGGTCTGACACACCGGTGTCAATGTGTTCTTTTTTCCATTTCCAGGAGTGTACATAGCATACCAACTAATAAAAAAAAATTCACAAATATGATAAAGATGGAAGTCAGAGAAATAAAGCTTTTTCAAAGAATAGTTTTTCAGCAACTCACATACGTCATTCCTCAGGGTTCAAGCTATCTGCATACCAAATTTCATCGAAATCGGTTCAGCAGTTTAGCGCTGTAAGTGTAAAAGACAAATTCGTAGTATTAGTATGGATAAAACGATCAATTACGATTTATTTTTTCCGTGATACGATTCTGATGCAATAAAGCTAATACGGTGCCCATGTAGTACTCGGGTCATCTGCGGAGAATGCACCAAATTCATCTGGTAGTTTTGGAGAAGTCTGTAGAAACGGACAAACAGACAGAGGTGTTAGTGTTGCAGATCTGTTATTAGTATCGAAGATTTAGCTCCTCTGACAGCTTTTATCCCCTTTCACCATCAGATTAGGTTCACAGCGCTCACATTGACAATTGTTCATCAAATCGTGAACTGATGAAGTCTCCGTTGACAACATTAGGTAGTTCGTGAGGGTCAGCTATTAGATTAACCCAGAGATGTTTATAGCTATCAAAAGCGTCGCTTGAACCCGTCAGAAAAGGGCAACGCACCTTACGTATCGTGAAACGTATGCAGAGAACTTACCGCGGCGTCTGTGTCAACCCCTCCGTCTCCCGTGTCGGTCTATTTGGTTTCGCGGAACACGTCTGTCACCGATCCCGGCGAATTTCCCCCCTGCTGTCTGCCACCCACGTTTCCCACCCGCGTCCTTCTTCTGCGACAAGGATGAGCCGCCCAGCCCACGTATTCTCAGCTGAGCGCTTTGTCAGGAGCGAAAGTTTGCACTCAGCCCCTCGTCTAACACAAAACTTTCGTCGCTCTTTGCGAAAACGGAATCCAGCCGTATAGTGAGCTCAGAACTTACGTTAGAAGAGACCACAAGCAAACGTGGGAAGCAGTTCCAAGAAATTCCACCTACATTATTCGTCGAATGTTACGAGTTCCTCACGGAAACAGAATAAATGCTTATCACATGCTGGCGGCGGAGTAAACAACCCAATTTTCTGCTGACTCCTGCAGCAGTGTACTCTGTGGTAGGCCTCAAAGTTTCTGCGTAGGAAGCCACTGGAACTAGTAAGCTCTCACAAAATACTTTATTTAGTAAGTTGTAAAAAACTGTTTTTCTTTTCTTTCAAACACGGGAAATTTAACAATACTTCATGAATCTAAGGAAAGAGGCAAAAAGATTTAATATTTCCAAATTAAGGAACATTCAGTTGTTTCAACATTGTAACATTACGTAACATAACGTAAATAAACTGAATAGAGCACAGTATGGATTCAGGACATACTAAAGCAGGTAGAAACATGTTCCACAGAAAAATACACGAATCATCACTAAACATTTAGTGAAGACATGAATTGACACCTGTAAGCACAGCCTATCAAACCGAGCGGTCTACGGCGCTGCAGTCATGGACTGTGCGGCTGATCCCGGTGGAGGTTCGCATCCACCCTTGGGCATGGGTGTGTGTGTTTTTCCTTCGAACAATTTAGGTTAAGTAGTGTGTGAGCATAGGGACTGATGACCTTAGCAGTTAAGTCCCATAAGGTTTCACACACACACACACACACACACACAGCCTATCAAAACAAGCAGTGCCCAATTATAAACCGTGTGAAATATAAACTTCAGAGAAAGATTACGTTAACGCTTTAAGTTGAATCCAAAAGAGTCAAGCTACTTCTATACAGAAATGTATAAATAAAATGTAAACAGTATCGCCTTGAAGGCTTCAACGAAACCAGAGAACAATGAAATTAATCCTCTGTACCAAAATAAATTACACTACGTGTCACAGGCACTATTCATAAATTAGAAATCACGCTCGAACCTGATAGACAGGAATTAATGTGACAAATAGGCAGAATCCTCTAGTAATGTAAGTCAACCAAACTGGAACCTATCAACTCTTTGAATAAAACTACATTTAGCTCAAATATGAAGCACATAATACAAAGAACCCCGCGGCAGAGCAAACAGCTCTGTGCCGGCCGGAGTGGCCGAGCGGTTCTAGGCGCTACAGTCTGGAACCACGAGACCGCTACGGTTGCAGGTTGGAATCTTGCCTCGGGCATGGATGTGTGTGATGTCCTTAGGTTAGTTGGGTTTAAGTAGTTCCAAGTTCTAGGCGACTGATGACCTCAGAAGTTAAGTCTCATAGTGCTCAGAGCCATTTGAACCATTTCAGTCTACTCAATGTGTCCTAACCAAATAAGTTCAACCAGCGCCGATCATCACGGGTAAGCAATTCCACTTTTCCCATGAATTCTGTAGCAACAAACAGTAAGTGAAGTTCCACCAAATTCAGGCCCTTAACAACATCCCATATAACTGCAGCACATGGTGTGAAAGAAAGCCTCATATCCGTAGAGGGACGCAGGGGAGATAACTGCTTCGGTACACTGGAAAGACATTACATCTATACGATATCGAAACCACGCGCGTTGAGGGCCTGTAATTAACCTGTCTTTGCCGGCCGCGGTGGTCTAGCGGTTCTGACGCTGCAGTCCGGAGCCGCGGGAGTGCTACGGTCGCAGGTTCGAATCCTGCCTCGGGCATGGGTGTGTGTGATGTCCTTAGGTTAGTTAGGTTTAAGTAGTTCTAAGTTCTAGGGGACTTATGACCTAAGATGTTGAGTCCCATAGTGCTCAGAGCCATTTGAACCATTTTTTTTTAACCTGTCTTTGTGACAGACGCGATGGACCTACACCTGCAGTTATGGTCTGGGCTTATCCCTCTCACCCTAACCGCAGATTTGTTCGGCAATCTGGTGATTCACCTGTTCTGCTGCCTTTCACGAACAACATTCCAGAGGGTATTTTCCGACAGGATAACGCTCGTCCACTTACTGCCGTTGTAACCCGACATGCTGTACAGGGTGTCGAGTTGTCTTAGCCTGCTCGATCACCGGATCTGTCTCCAGTCGAGCGCGTATGGGACATCATCGGATGACAACTCCAGCGTCATCCACAAACAGCATAATAGTTCCTGTATTGACCGAAGAGACATGGAACTCCAATCCCACAACCTGACGTCCGGAAAAAAAAGCATGCATGCACGTTTGCATGCAACATTGGCGATTAATCTGGTTATTAGTGTATCAGCATTTCACATTTGTAACGTATAATCTCGCTCTTAGATAGTCCTGTGACCTTGCAATTTTAATCACTGAAATATACCTAGACAAATATATTCTAGAAATTTCATTACTTTACATTAATTCTTTTGGTGTTGCGACTTTTTTCCTCAGTGTAAATGCTCGAAACGTCTAAACATACATGACTCGTCCAGTGTGGATTGTGTCCGCCCCGATAGCTGAGTGGTCAGCATGGCGGATTGCCGTCCTACGGGACCGGGTTAGATTCCCGGCTGGGTCGGTCATTTTCTCGGCTCAGGGACTGGATGTTGTGTTGTCTTCATCATTTCATCCCCACCCGGCGCGCAGGTCGCCCATTGTGGTGTCGAATGTAATAAGACCTGCACCAAGGCGGCCGGACCTCCCCTGTAATGGGCCTCGCGGCCAATGACACCAAACGCTCATTTCTCATTTCATATGGATTGTCACATCGTTTCAAATATTACCTTCATTGTTTCGAATGAACTTGCAAGCTTCCATGATGAAGAGGTTCTGTATCAGGGTCGTCTGACTTCATAGACCAATTGTTTAAGGTACTCCCAGAGACAATAAACCAAGGGATTCAGGACTGGGGATTTGGAAGACTATGGAACTGGTCCTGCTCTACCTGTCTACTCGTATATGTCACGATAGACACCAGCCATTACGTCTCAAATGAAGAGACTGAACTCTTTCTCAACAGCAGCATGCACAAACCAATGTTTCTTCTTATTTGCAGGAGCACATCTTGTAGAAGGTTTTGGCTACTGTTCTGAGTAAACTCCCTGTAGACAGCACTTGTAAGACGTGTTGGGAGAAGACGAATATTGTATTGGCTGTTTGTGGAACAAACCGTTGGCAAAAGTTCACCCGTGGTGGCTGATCCGCAGGCGTAACGCCTTGCACACACTGAAGATGATACGGATACACGAGATGCTCGTGAAATGTCCTCGATGCAGATCTTGGGTATGTAATACATGCTAGGGCCACTTGTCTTTCACTGAGGCCTGACTGCTCTTCGACAGCCCTTATAACGTACTCTTTATGCTCGTGAAATGTCCTCGATGCCGATCTTGGGTATGTAATACATGCTAGGGCCACTTGTCTTTCACTGAGGCCTGACTGCTCTTCGACAGCCCTTATAACGTACTCTTTATGCTCGTGAAATGTCCTCGATGCAGATCTTGGGTATGTAATACATGCTAGGGCCACTTGTCTTTCACTGAGGCCTGACTGCTCTTCGACAGCCCTTATAACGTACTCTTCCTGGTGAAACGTACGAGCAATACCTGGCCTTCGTCAATCAGTAGTCTGTTGTGGTGCTACGGATCCTGTCTCGGCAACGTGATGGTTGGCAGCACCGATCGCTTGATGACTCGTCTGTCTTGCGGCTGGAAACGCTATCTGATACAGCTGTACAGCCTCGTGCTCGTAACCATTTGGCCGGCCGTGCAAAAAAATCATGTCTACCTGCTGACGAAATGAACATCTTGGCACGTTTTAACGGAGTCCTTTCAGTTAACGCAGTAGCTGTAATGCATGTACACAACGGACACGTTGAAGACATCGAATAACGAATTTAAAAAAGTCTCGCTGGCAACAGAACTTCATCTATATGCAGTGATTCAAACGAGTGCACAGATAAGTGAAGTTGATTGGTTGTACTTTGGGAGCAATTGAACAGCAACTTTCACTAATAACTTGAAAACTTTTGGATATTTGTTTGTATGAAGCTTTATTTTCTTTTGTTCTAAGGAACATATCCCCAAAGTTTGTAAATTAATTTTTGAAACACCCTGTATAGAGTGTGGCCCATGGGCTTGCGCCTGTGGTAACACCGGTTCCCTTCAGATTACCGAAGTTAAGTGCTGTTGGGGTTGGGCAGCACTTGGATGGTTCAGCCGGCCTCTGTGGCCGAGCGTTTCTAGGCGCTTCAGTCTGGAACCGCTCTGCTGCTACGGTCGCAGGTTCGAATCCTGCCTTGGGCATGGATGTGTGTGATGTACTTAGGTTAAGTTAGGTTTAAGTAGTTCTCAGTCTAGGTGACTGATGACCTCAGATATTAAGTCCTATAGTGCTCAGAGCCATTTGAACCACTGGGATGGTTTACCGTCCGGGTGTGCTAAGTGCTGGTGGCAAGTGAGGTGTACCCAGCCCTTGTGAGGCCAATTAAGGAGCTATTTGATTGAGAACTAGCGACGCCGGTAACGAAAGCTGACAATGGTCAGTAGAGTGGTATGCTGACCACACGCCCCTCCGTAACCGCAAGTGGTGACACCTTAGGGTTGAGGATGACACGGTGGCCGGTCGGTGCCGTTGGGCCTTCATTGCTTGTTCAGACTGTATTTTTTTTGTGTTCTGCATACAGGGTGATTCAGCTGACTCTACCACTTGGTTTTTCGTTGCCTGCAATGCCTTCAAACACCACGCAGGAGAGTTTTTTATATTCTCTCGCTCGTTATGCCTGCACTGTCATGCCTAGTCCTACACAAAAAATGAGCAGGACCTTTTTGTAGGACCTTTATGAAGCTGAACTTTATTTTGGAATATTTTTTCACTAGAGGCCACAGTTATTCAAGAAAAATGCGTTTGAAGGTCAGTTTTGGAAGTTTTGTTTGAATAAATCAAAACTACTGCCTCCGGAACAAACGTATGCTACATTAAATTTTCTACAAATGGGTTCCACTCGTTTTTTCTGTAGCATTAATAATAATTCGCGCGTAGCGAGCTAGAAAATATAAAAATCATAGATGTAGTATTTGAAGGCGTTGCGGGTTGCATAAAACCAATAAGTTGGGGAAGTCGGATCACCTGTTATGTAACTTTATAACTTTTTTCTGTTGATGAGAACTGCTATGCACCGTCCGTGGACCCGGCTTGTTATTCCAGCTTAGAGACGTCTGAGGACTCCCGTCGGTCAGGGTTAGCTGGAAGCGAGTCAGGGTCTTAGGAGGGTGGAGTGAGTGCGCCGCCTAAAGGCGAGCAACCCTCGCGATGCGCGGGCTTTAAAGTGCCGTGCCGTGCTGTACCGTGCTGGGCCGCGCCGGGGTGAAATATGGCCGGCCGGGGCGCGGCGTCCCGCGGAGGCCGTGTGTAACTCCGACTTTCTCCCAGTATTTGACGTATTCAGATAAACGGCGGAGCCCAGAGGCCAAAATTGGATTTGCGAAATATTTATAGCAGTCTGCCAGCGCAGTGCAGATGGAGTGGCGCAGCCGAAGGAAGTGAGTTACACCGCGATACTGCCGTACTTCTCACACAGCCACCAGACCCGCCGGCGAATGAGATCTGACCCAAACTTCACAGTTTCAAGCCTCGAAAAAGCTGCGTTGTGCCAGTAAACTTAACAGGGCGTCTTCTTCTCTTTCTCTCTGTCTCTTATTAGTAATAGGGCCCCAATAGGACCACGCGAGGTACAGTCGTGGACAAAACGAGCGAGACCCCTCGCCTTTTCTTTATGCTAATCCGCACAGCTTAAAGTCGGCTACACAGCATAACAGGCAAGGCCACGAAGTGCTACCAACATACTATGCACAGACAGATAGACGGTCAAGAAAGTGAGAGTACAAGGGTTCCATTTTTACCGATTTAGGTGACGAAATACTAACAACGAAAATAGCTACGACAGTTACTGAAGATGAGGGCCGCATAAATAATTCCCCCTACTCTTTATTCGAAATGTTCTAGTTTCAGTACTAATGCCACCACGTTTTAGAAGTTCGAGCATTCCCATCGCTAGGTATCTTAAGAAACACTTTGGCTAATGTACGTTTTCTGGCTGTGACGAGTCTAATGGAGAATTCGAAACATTGTAGAATACGTTTGGCAGCCATGTAGCCGTTTATTTCCTGGGGTGATGCAGAATTATCCTATTAAATTTACTCGCTAATAATAGTATTTTGTTAGTTCGATAAACATCCCGAATGATTGTCACGTAAGCTGTCACATAAAGGTAGGAAATTCTAGTTTTTGAGTACAGAAAGCTCTATGCAACAGAAAGTGCAGATCATTTTGCCATTTCCATTGGGAAATTGCAGGCTTATTCACGTCTGGGGTTAAAATAGAGGGCTGTTTGTCTCGTTTGTCTGCTAGCGTAGTGAAGCGTGTTTGCTACTGCAAGGGAGATCTGGTTTGTTTTCGGTTCTAATCTAGATGGATACAGATAGGCTATCAGTAAAACAATTTTAAGAAATTCGCGCGCCCCCAATTCGTTTTATTGCTATCTTTATTCTGTACCGGCGCCTTGTGGATGTAAATATGAAAATATTGTAGAGTTTCGTACTTGTTACTGCCTACTTTTTCCGCTTCTGTCAATAACAGAATTGACTTACGTGTGGCACTGAATGATTTTTAACTGAATTTCGTTATGAATCTTCACGCATTGCTAAATTTGCACACTTTTGGTAGGTCAGCAACGGTAATCCAGTATGACTGGTCTGGACGTAACAAAGACCATTTTGTGGCCGAATGCGCATAATACTTTGCTACTTCGTAACGATCTGGGGTAATTTGTCTTACTGAAACAGTTATGTTATCTGCATAAGCTGAAATTCATTTTTAATGGTACGGTTTATACTACTTAGCATTTCTTCTTTCATTTATATCTTATATTTACGTCTTGTGTTTAACACACTAATCACCTTAATATAGTCAAGACCGTGATTGAAAACAGACTAACAAAGTTCGGATAGTTTTTCAGTTTCACGCCTGCGCGTAGTATGTTGGTAGCACTTCGTCGCCTTGCCTGTTATGCTGTGTAGCAGACTTTAAAGCTGTGCGGATCAGCATAACGAAAAGGCGAGGGGTCTCGCTCGTTTTGTCCACGACTGTACACCAATCAATGTCGCTTTTGATGGTTGACTTTCCTTTGTGTCCAAATTTGTTTCATCCTTTCAGAGTGAAGTCTCTTTCTTTCATCAGACCACAGTGTTCCATCCTGTTTTCTAATTATTTCCCTCTGACCAACTTTCCAATGAAATATCTTTGGTCAGAATATTTTTCTGTCTATAACGTCTGCAGAGCTATACCGGCTACTTTAAGATCCTCCTTAATCACAACGATCCATTTAATTGCCTCACTTTTAGCCTTACTTCTCTTTTCGTAGGATTCTAGCATTTGTTTTTCAACCTAGTGGATACCATTCTTTTAATGTCCCCATAAAATTTAAGTTTTCGTTTTCTCATGTCACCATGTATGTCTCTGTATTCTTCTATTTCCTTGTTACTTCTTAGCCTATAAGTTGACCATCAGTAATTTCGGGGGCCTAATATCTTCTTAATAATCTTCCTTTCTTTCTAATTACGGAATGTACTGGGTGATCAAAAAGTCAGTGTAAATTTGAAAACTTAATCAACCACGGAATAATGTAGACAGAGAGGTAAACATTGACACACATGCTTGGAATGACATGGGTTTTTATTAGAACCAAAAAACAAAGTTCACAAAATGTCTGACAGGTGGCGCTGGACATCAAAACGTCAGGGACTACGCATGACAATCGTGTATAAAAGGAGCTGTAATGAGAGAGAGAATCAGATGCGCCAGCAGTCGCAGCATGTTGACGTTACTTGAAAGGCGCTTTTAGTGAAGCTGTGTTATCAAAATGGAGAATGTGCTAGTTCAGCGTTACGATCCTATCGCCATAGGAAGGGGATTCGAACGGGTAAAGTTCCGTTGACAAATTCCGCTGTGGCGAGAATGATTTCGAAGTTCGAAGACAGGGTTGTTTAGACGATAGATCCCGTAGTGGCCGACCGAGAAAGTCACGGTATGGGTTGGATTTATCACATCTACTGTTATCGGGCCTATTTTCTTCGAGGAAATGCGTGATTCTGGTTTTGTATCTGCTACCGTGACGGATGAGAGGTACGCCGATATGTTACAGAATAGCAACATCCCCAGCCTGGCTGATAAACACCTGCTGGAACGTACGATGTTTATGCAGGATGGCGCTCCACCCCATATTGCTAGACGCGTGAAAGATCTCTTGCGCGCGTCGTTTGGTGATGATCGTGTGCTCAGCCGCCCCTTTCGTCATGCTTGGCCTCCCAGGTCCCCAGACCTCAGTCCGTGCGATTATTGGCTTTGGGGTTACCTGAAGTCGCAAGTGTATCGACCGACATCTCTAGGGATGCTGAAAGACAACATCCGACACCAATGCCACACCATAACTCCGGACATGCTTTACAGTGCTGTTCACAACATTATTCCTCGACTACAGCTATTATTGAGGAATGATAGTGGACATATTGAGCATTTCCTGTAAAGAACATCATCTTTGCTTTGTCTTACTTTGTTATGCTAATTATTGCTATTCTGATTAAATGAAGCGCCATCTATCGGACATTTTTTGAACTTTTGTATTTTTTTGTTCTAATAAAACCCCATGTCATTCGAAGCATGTGTGTCAATTTGTACCTCTGTATCGACATTATTCCGTGATTTATTCAGTTTTCAAATTTATACTGACTTTTTGATCACCTGGTATATACAGCCACTTCGGTTATACGAAATTTTGTCAATTGACCACGGTTTAGATTACACTAGGGCACTCTTCATTAGAATAAATAGTTACATCGAATACCTAAAAATGTAATGACGTATATAGTATAATTACCTGAATTGTATTTTCTTTTGTAAAGAAGACTGTTACGTTATGTTGTAACTATCATACACTGTTTCGTATTTGTTACTAGTATTCTTTAAAATTGCCTTTGAAATGCCTCATTTGCTCTTAAGTTATCTGGATTAGATTATTTCCTGCTAGATGGCGCGAATCTGTTTTCATGTCCATCTCGTGGTTGCCTCGGCATGTTAGCCGTTTAGTCTGACGGTAACGGCTGTATTTTGCCGCTCTTGGCCCCAAACGACCTTGCGGTTGTCATTATATTCCACCGAGAATTCTATCTGGTTGACAGTTATGTTATACTTTTACAGTTTAGTTTTTATTCCCATGACATTTCTGTTTGACGACAGCACTTTTGCTCAGACGTTTTAAACCGTGGTGTGATTACATGTTAGTACATTCTGTTTGTGCGTAATTTATGGAAGTAATCCTACAAAGTGCATTTACGTCGTTATATGTTTAGGTATTCCATGTAACTTTTTATTCTGATGAAGATTGCCCTAGTGCAATCGAAACCGTGGTCAACTGACAAAATTTCGTGCAACCGAAGTGGCTGTATATACTTCCTGTAATTAAATAGCGTACGGTTGCTGGAGCACAGCCAATAAAATGTTTCAAATTTCCTTTCTTTCTTTCGAATTTCTTCATATATGAAATTAAAGTTTCTGCTCCATAAAGATATTCAGGCTTGATTAAAATTCTGTAATACCTACGTTTACTGAACATAGAAAGTGATTTTCTATTATAAATATTTTATTTTAATCTGGAGCAGTTTACACTTTTTGACAGCGATCTTCTTTTGCAGCTTTTTCTTGTATAATTTCCCCCAAGTATTTAAACTGAGAAACCCTTTTTGTTTTTCGATATTTCGTGTTCAAAAGCTTTGGAGCTAGTTTCTTGCATTCATATATTCCGTTTTCTCGAATGGTTTTTGTAGTCCTACTTTTTTCACAACTACTACATTTTTCAATTTGTTTTTGAGGTGTGGTAATATCGCTAGTTAAAATGGCCAGATCATCTGCAAAGGCGAGGCAATCTACTCTAATATTACTGTTACCTAACTTGATTGATTGATCTATATTTTGACTCGACTTTTGCTCTCGCCATTCTGTAATGACCTTTTCCAAAACACAGTTAAACAGTAATGGGGAGAGTCCATGTCCGTGTCTAACGCCAGTCTTTATATCAAATGGTTCAGAATTTCCTCCCATGAATTTAACTTCAGAGCTAGTAGTGTCGGTTGCGCCACGCTGGAACGGGGATCTGTGACACATTTCTTCGAGTGGTGGCGATCTTAAACCTGTGAACATGCATTGCAGGATGAATCCAGAGTACGGTGATTCGTGTGCGTTCCTACAGCAATTGTGTGGGTGATGTAGAAAGTATAAAAGAGCCGTAACTTCTGGCGAAGACGCTCCGCTTGGGGACCAGCGAAAACAGTCTGGTAGTGGAAGAAACCTTGAAGGAAAGCGGGTGTATTATTGAGATCTTGAAATTTTCCCGGCGTAAAGAGTTTCGGGGTTGCAGCCTGATTAGTTGACTTCTCACATTAATATTTCATTATTTTCGTCTTGGCAGCGACAACAGCAACAGTTACGAAATTATCTCGAATGAAAAACAGCCCACAGTTGGACTAAATTATGTTTATTTTAAACCTTGACCATGGTTTCTGCTATAATAATATAGCCTTCCTCAGAAGTCATACACAGTAATAAATGAAAAATATCGTATCCCAGCGGCTGCGTGAAGACCAATAAAATAGCTTCAACAGACATAAGCCTGTTTCGAACATAAGGAAAATTACATATGGCACCGTATGTCTTCCGCCACTGTCTGTTATATTGGGTGTCTCTCTACCATACGATAGCTATAGTATACCCGTTCTTCAGGTAGCCATATTAATGGCTGCTAGGCCAAGGACTATCTGAAACACTTGACACCATATCTCTGTGATGAAACCGGAGATATCACCGCCTGGAAAATTGCGTTTTCGCTTCGCGTCTTTTTTTGAAACATATTGGTATCGTGCATTATCATGCATGCGCCGACAGCATGTTCATGTTAATCACTGACTAGTTCAGAAAAGATATTGTTTTTGTTTGTTAGCCTAAATGTATCACGTAATTGAGCGTCAAGCATATATCGCTGGCTAGTAATCCTGAAGTGTGATTTCAAATGGCTCTGAGCACTATGGGACTTAACATCTATGGTCATCAGTCCCCTATAACTTAGAACTACTTAAACCTAACTAACCTAAGGACATCATACAACACCCAGTCATCACGAGGCAGAGAAAATCCCTGACCCCGCCGGGAATCGAACCCGGGAACCCGGGCGTGGGAAGCCAGAACGCTATCGCACGACCACGAGATGCGGACCAATCCTAAAGTGTATCATATTGTTAAATTTGCGTGTGGTATCGGTATCTTCATATCACAAACTTAAGTCCGTCCCTAGTGCTTTACAGTGTGCGTGTCTTTGAGATTTTGTTGTTTATTACTGCGTCGATGATTTCAGCCGTAAATAGAAATATTAAAAAACGTAGGAAGATTTTTCTGTTTAGCAAAAGTGACAAAAATCAGATTTCAGAGTACTTGACTGCTCAACACAAAAGTTTTGTCTCAAGTACAGATAGTGTTGAGAATCAGTGGACAAAGTTCAAAACCATCGTACAATATGCATTGGACGAGTATGTGCCAAGCAAGATCGTAAGAGATGGAAAAGAGCCACCGTGGTGCAACAACTGAGTTAGAAAACTGCTGCGGAAGCAAAGGGAACTTCACAGCAAACATAAACATAGTCAAAGCCTTGCAGACAAACAAAAATTACGCGAAGTGAAATGTAGTGTGAGGAGGGCTATGCGAAAGGCGTTCAATGAATTCGAAAGTAAAGTTCTATGTACTGACTTGACAGAAAATCCTAAGAAATTTTGGTCTTATGTCAAAGTGGTAGGTGGATCAAAACAAAATATCCAGACACTCTGTGACCAAAATGGTACTGAAACAGAGGATGACAGACAAAAGGCCGAAATACCTAAATATCTTTTTCCAAAGCTGTTTCACAGAGGAAGACTGCACTGTAGTTCCTTCTCTAGATTGTCGCAGAGATGACAAAATGGTAGATATCGAAATAGATGACAGAGGGATAGAAAAACAATTAAAATCGCTCAAAAGAGGGAAGGCCGCTGGACCTGATGGGATACCAGTTCGATTTTACACAGAGAACCCGAAGGAACTTGCCCCCCCCCCCCCCCCCCCCCCTTCTTGCAGCGGTGTACCGTGGGTCTCTAGAAGAGCCTAGCGTTCCAAAGAGACGTCGAACAGATGTGCAGAACTATAGACCTATATCTCTAACGTCGATCAGTTGTAGAATTTTGGAACACGTATTATGTTCGAGTATAATGACTTTTCTGGAGACTAGAAATCTACTCTGTAGGAATCAGCATGGGTTTCAAAAAGACGATCGTGTGAAACCCAACTCTCGCTATTCGGCCAAGAGACTCAGAGGGCCATAGACACGGGTTCCCAGGTAGATGCCGTGTTTCTTGACTTCCGCAAGGCGTTCGATACAGTTCCCCACGGTTGTTTAATGAACAAAGTAAGAGCATATGGACTATCAGATCAATTGTGTGATTGGATAGAAGAGTTCCTAGATAACAGAACGCAGCATGTCATTCTCAATGGAGAGGAGTCTTCCGAAGTGATTTCAGGTGTGCCGCAGGGAAGTGTCGTAGGACCGTTGCTATTCACAATATACGTAAATGACCTGGTGGATGACATCGGAAGTTCACTGAGGCTTTTTGCGGATGATGCTGTGGTACATCGAGAGGTTGTAACAACGGAAAATTGTACTGAAATGCAGGAGGATCAGCAACGAATTGACGCATGGTGCAGGGAATGAATCTCAATGTAGACAAGTGTAATGTGCTGCGAATACATACAAAGAAAGATCCTTTATCATTTAACTACAGTATAGCAGGTCAGCAACTGGAAGCAGTTAATTCCATAAATTATCTGGGAGTAGGTATTGGGAGTGATTTAAAATGGAATGATGATATAAAGTTTATAGTCGGTAAAGCAGATGCCAGACGGAGATTCATTGGAAGAATCCTAAGGAAACGCAATCCGAAAACAAAGGAAGTAGGTTACAGCACACTTGTCCGCCCACTGCTTGAATATTGCTCACCAGTGTGGGATCCGTACCAGATAGGGTTGATAGAAGAGATAGAGTAGATCCAACGGAGAGCAGCGCGCTTCGTTACAGGATCATTTAGCAATCGCGAAAGCGTTACGGAGATGATAGATAAACTCTAGTGGAAGACTCTGCAGGAGAGACGCTCAGTAGCTCGGTACGGGCTTTTGTTGAAGTTTCGAGAACATACCTTCACCGAGGAGTCAAGCAGTATATTGCTCCCTCCTACGTATATCTCGCGAAGAGACCATGAGGATAAAATCAGAGAGATTGGAGCCCACACAGAGACATACCGACAATTTTTCTTTCCACCAACAATGCGAGACTGGAACAGAAGGGAGAACCGATAGAGGTACTCAAAGTACCCTCCGCTACACACCGTCAGGTGGCTTGCATAGTATGGATGTAGATGTAGATGTAGATTAGCCTAATTGTATCATGTAACTCAGCTGTAAGCACACATTGATAGCTACAAATCTTAAGTCTATTATACTGTTAAATTTGGATTTGGAATCGGCCTCTTCGTATTACAAGTTGGCCTCCTCGCTCGTACTTTACAGCGTGTGTGTCCTTTTCCGTGCCCGCAGGAGGGCTACGAGTGCCAGTGCTGCCCCGGCTTCGTGGGCCCGCACTGCGAGGAGCGCGACGCCTGCTACCCCAGCCCGTGCCGCAACAACGGCATCTGCGTCGACCTGTCGCAG
The DNA here is from genome assembly GCF_023898315.1 of Schistocerca nitens. NCBI lineage: Eukaryota > Metazoa > Arthropoda > Insecta > Orthoptera > Acrididae > Schistocerca > Schistocerca nitens. Next base: position 132,204,766 of record NC_064614.1, on the reverse strand, counting down.
GGCCAGGGCGGCAACAGCTTCCAGTGCCTCTGTCCATACGGTGGGTACCGCGCGCTCCTGCCTCGTGCTGAAGGTCGCGCATCGCGGCATTACACTGAAAACATACACATCTGTCACGTGGATACCCATGGCGTCTATTTGCAGGTCACTTCTAGAATACCGTTGTGTTTATCTTACTTGTAGTACACTGTGCAATAACATTAGTATGACCACCTGTCAGAAGCCTCAATAACCACCTTTTGTAGCGGAACATGGAAGAAGAGAGTCAATTAGGTTTGGGAGGAACCAACAGGGATGTGAATTCATGTCGACACCAATGCTCTGCCGGGTTCCTCGTTCGAGGCGCCCGATTGACTCGGTTCCACAGATTCTCGATCGGGTTTAAATTCGAGGAGTTTGGTGACCAGGGGGTACTGTAAATTCATCCTACTGTTCTTCGAACCACGTATGTACTGTGCGAGCCGTGTGACACGTCGCACTGTCCTACTGATAGATGCAATCATCCTGAGGAAAAACATGTAGGGGTGTAAATGTTTGTTAGAATGTGTTCCTTCTATAACGCGATATTCTTTGTAACTGCGTCCCAACCAGACCCTAAAGAAGTCGTTTCTCACCTGTGCACTGTGGGCAACGTGCAGTCAAGTCCACCTAAAAGTGGAAATTGCAAGCTCTGCAATCCATTCCAGATGTTCTATCTTCCGTTCCTGCACTTCTTTTCCCTTCATAAATTTAAAGATAGCGACTTTTAAACCAAGAAATTATTCCAGCTGTTCGCCTTTCACATAACCACCGTACTTTGCAGTAACGTACAGTGTCTTCCCTGAGAGTCGTCAGACGAATTTTCTCTACTGTTTCGGAACGTTTAGCTGCACTCAGCCCAAATAAATACTTGTGGTCACGCTTTTATGAGACTTACATCGATGTAAAGTGTCAGTTTGTTTCCCGATTCAAACAACGTGATTTATAAGTCAGAAATTTACGTGACCGTTCAACAGAGAGGTTCCAAATTAGTGTAATGGGATATTCGTTCTACTGATATCTGCTAACACGGACAGTAAAACACGAGGAATAACTCTAGCAGCTACGCCACCGCCCTGGCCCACACTCACTGCTACCGCTGTACAGCAGCGCTGCTCAGTAGCTGCTGCAGTACTCGTTATTCTTGGTGTTCTACTGGCCTTTAATTCATATCGTCGTAACAAATTTCGTACTGCGTACTCTCGTAGAGATCAATCAAATGAGCACGTAAAACTACGATTTAAAAATAATTTTGCTTGAAACGGACAACAAACCGACCCATTCGTCGATGCTAGGCGCCGTATGATGACGTGATGAGCAGAATTTGATTGGGCTGACACCAGCGACACGAAGTTGCAAATATCCGTCGACAACCCACAGGAGAGACAACCGGTATAAAATCTCGATACTGTTCGTTTAGTTCTATCGAACACTGCTGCAACTGACTGTTGAATGATGCATGCGACTTCAGAAATTTTACTCTTAGTAGCACCGATTTCTTTGCGTTTCCAGCCTGAAAATTTAGAACAGTGAAAATTTAGCAAAGCGTCGATCGTTGCGATTTGGTGCTCCTCGATTGTCAACTAAATCTCTAAATTTTTTGTTCATAGTATTGTAATGTCGTTTGCAAGAAATTTCCATTAACCGTCGCTTATGTGACTGCATAGCACACATTGAGAATTCTCACCCCTGTTTTCTGTCACTCCCATTTATTTTTGAAGTCTTAAGACGACAGATCGATAGACTGTCTCGTTTTGCAGAAACATCCGCCGGACCTGTGAATGTCCCTCGTACCATGAACAAATAGCGAAGGGTAAACAGCGGTGACAACACGATTCTGGCGAACTGCAGACAGTTGGTCCGACCGAAGAGTGCCACACCGCAATACTGAATGAAATGTCGCGCTGTACCGAGTACTTCCGGAAATGACCGAGCGAAACCGAGGCTGGCCGAGTCGTAGCACGCACGCCACCCGCACAATCTGCCCGTGTCAAGTTTTGCATGCCGTGGCCAGCGCTGATTTGGGGTGTGTAAATGCAGCATCGAAGTTTACATTGATAGCTGTCTGCTGACATCGAGTACTTACCGGCTTTGTTAGAATCACGGTGGAGCCAAATTTTTAAACAAAGTTTCATGTTCTATGAAACATTTATGTGAAGTGTAGATTACAGAAAGTGCACGAGACTGGTAATCGCTGGATCGTGTCTCGTTTCGGTAATATTTCTCTCTTTTCTTTGGTTCTGTTTGAATACCTCCGTCATTTATACACAAAAGTTGGCCAAGTGTGAGTAGGACTCGGGCGCTAATGGTTCTGTACAAACTTAATGCCGTATATAAACAGTTCATCCATCCCAGGCATAGAGAACCTTTGCCCTTTATCGATATCGATACTGGCAAAATATTGGTCCCGGGAATTTCACGATCGCATCCAAATCTCTACAGTACTTCCTGAGACGCGTGGACGTACAAAACCCAGCAGGGGATTCCAGTTTATATACACTCCTGGAAATGGAAAAAAGAACACATTGACACCGGTGTGTCAGACCCACCATACTTGCTCCGGACACTGCGAGAGGGCTGTACAAGCAATGATCACACGCACGGCACAGCGGACACACCAGGAACCGCGGTGTTGGCCGTCGAATGGCGCTAGCTGCGCAGCATTTGTGCACCGCCGCCGTCAGTGTCAGCCAGTTTGCCGTGGCATACGGAGCTCCATCGCAGTCTTTAACACTGGTAGCATGCCGCGACAGCGTGGACGTGAACCGTATGTGCAGTTGACGGACTTTGAGCGAGGGCGTATAGTGGGCATGCGGGAGGCCGGGTGGACGTACCGCCGAATTGCTCAACACGTGGGGCGTGCGGTCTCCACAGTACATCGATGTTGTCGCCAGTGGTCGGCGGAAGGTGCACGTGCCCGTCGACCTGGGACCGGACCGCAGCGACGCACGGATGCACGCCAAGACCGTAGGATCCTACGCAGTGCCGTAGGGGACCGCACCGCCACTTCCCAGCAAATTAGGGACACTGTTGCTCCTGGGGTATCGGCGAGGACCATTCGCAACCGTCTCCATGAAGCTGGGCTACGGTCCCGCACACCGTTAGGCCGTCTTCCGCTCACGCCCCAACATCGTGCCGCCCGCCTCCAGTGGTGTCGCGACAGGCGTGAATGGAGGGACGAATGGAGACGTGTGGTCTTCAGCGATGAGAGTCGCTTCTGCCTTGGTGCCAATGATGGTCGTATGCGTGTTTGGCGCCGTGCAGGTGAGCGCCACAATCAGGACTGCATACGACCGAGGCACACAGGGCCAACACCCGGCATCATGGTGTGGGGAGCGATCTCCTACACTGGCCGTACACCACTGGTGATCGTCGAGGGGACACTGAATAGTGCACGGTACATCCAAACCGTCATCGAACCCATCGTTCTACCATTCCTAGACCGGCAAGGGAACTTGCTGTTCCAACAGGACAATGCACGTCCGCATGTATCCCGTGCCACCCAACGTGCTCTAGAAGGTGTAAGTCAACTACCCTGGCCAGCAAGATCTCCGGATCTGTCCCCCATTGAGCATGTTTGGGACTGGATGAAGCGTCGTCTCACGCGGTCTGCACGTCCAGCACGAACGCTGGTCCAACTGAGGCGCCAGGTGGAAATGGCATGGCAAGCTGTTCCACAGGACTACATCCAGCATCTCTACGATCGTCTCCATGGGAGAATAGCAGCCTGCATTGCTGCGAAAGGTGGATATACACTGTAGTAGTGCCGACATTGTGCATGCTCTGTTGCCTGTGTCTATGTGCCTGTGGTTCTGTCAGTGTGATCATGTGATGTATCTGACCCCAGGAATGTGTCAATAAAGTTTCCCCTTCCTGGGACAATGAATTCACGGTGTTCTTATTTCAATTTCCAGGAATGTATGTAGAGAGAGAACATTTAATAAAATACTTTTAGTTACTTACTGAAACATGATTACAACTCACATTTTTTATGGAGTAATATTTTACTATTGTGCTTTTGACGGATGATGAATACTATGAGAACTTCCTTCTTGCCAAATTTCGTCAGTTTAGATCAACGGGAGATACGCCACAGGTTTTGATGTCAGTTTGCGAGTATCAAAATAAGTGACATAACTGGGAGCATCTTTTAACTGAACTGACTTAGAATCTTACATTCGCACACTGCCAAAGGACCACAGACCTTCGTATGTGATGTGAATTTCAACTTGATACGACCAGGCATTCCTCAGAAAAAGAGGTTTTAGCAGACGGACAGAATTAAATTCGGACAAAGTTGGGAGAAAAAATCATGTCATATAATAAAAAGTCAACAATTTTGGAATTTTTTCCTTTACTTGCACTATGAAACTTTTCGCTTATTGCAAATTTCATGAGTCTAGGTAAACGGTACATACCCTACATGTTTTAATGAGTGAGCTGTGACTCAGAGTTCTTGGAACGTGCGGGCAGTCTCATTCCAGGTGATCGACGGATCACAATCACTTACCTCGCTGCCCAATTGGACCTGTCTGTTGGTAGTGCTGACACCCGAGTGGAGCACAGAAAATCTCACTGGACTGCTTTTTCTCAGCCACCATACAACATGGACCTCGCACCTTCCGACTTCCATCAGTTTGGCCCAATGAAGGGAGCACTCCATGGGAAGCAGTACGTAGACGACTGGGAAGTTATTGATGCATCAAGACGTGGGTTCCGACGTCGACCAGTAGGGTGCTAGCATGAGGGGATACAGGCTCTCCCAGTAAGGTGGCGTAAGGCCGTCGCACAGAACAGAGGTTACGTTGAAAAATAGGGTTTTGTAGCCAAAATATTGAGGAATAATATGGTTTATTGGAATCCTGAATAGAACCAATCTATGTACCTTCTGAGAAAAAAGTGTTGCATTCCTTATGGAACGTCAGTCGTTTGAAGCACTGACCAGGTCATAATGTGACGCACAGAAACATTATTGGTGAGCTCTATCAATCCAGTATTCTTGCTATTCGTGCCGTGTTGCACTATAACGTATGCCACACTGAAAACGAGATCTCCACTGTAACGACGTTGCATGTAATCCCAGTGGGTGAATGTGTTTGCAGAGGAATGGCATGGTACTATTTCCAGCCGCACCAGCGAACTTAACGCTGCGCGGCAGCTTTCTAATTTCTGGAGAGTTGTTTACTCAGTTCGTTGCATGATGGATTCCTTCCGATCAGCGCAAAGAGTGTTTATCCAATTCCGTCGCGCGGAATGGGAACGTGTTTCGCAAATTTATCGTAGGATGAAAGAGGTGTACAAAGAGCAGTGTCTCGCTCAGTGCACAATATTGCGGTGGCGTCAGCCTGTAAGCCGGGATGTGTGGCTAAGAAGACTCTCGAGCTGCTTCCAGTATTTTGATGGAAGGTCCTGGAATATCCTCCTCGAAGCCCCGATATCGCCCCATGCGGCTGGCATATCGTCGTCCCTTAAAACAATATCTGGAAAGTCAGACGTTAACCTGTGAGAAAGAAGTGCAAGACACCGTGGAAAACTGTATTCGTCAGCAACCCACGAGTTTCTGCACTGAAGACACTCATTCCCTTCTTACGTGGCAAACTGGTGTATCAGTGGCAATGGCAATTATATATAGTTATTCTGTTCCATATTAACTGTAATTATAATATTGATATTACAATTTATTCACATATAACTGTGCTCTTCGTGTGGTTTGCGCGCACTTTTATGCATCGCAGTAGTGGGCGTTCCATAAAATTAGTGATTGCATAAGACTACGTCTTAAGCACAGTAGAAATATGTTCGAATCATTTTTGAGGCGATAGGGAAAGGCGAAGGTCATCCTACAATTGGCAATAGTTAGCTCAGTGTTGATCGTAAGTTCCACTCAGGTTAATTGAAAGACGCTCCAACTATTTATAATTTTCTGGTGGGTCAAATTTGGTCCTGTAATAGGACCTTTCTATAGTGCCTGCCCCTAAATGGCAAATCGCTTGAAGTTCCATAAATGTTAAGTGAAATTTAGCCCTTAATTCTACCACAAAGGAAAGGCGAAAAACAGAAATCTAACTTTAGATCGACCATCAGGCGTTTTTACTAAAAACATTTTTCTTGGGAAAAAAATAATGCGCCACAAAGGAGTTATGCGAATTGGTCACAAATTGACCTGCAAAACTGTAACCTTGGCGAGCGGCTGATGGATGAATATTTGACGCTGCAGTGCAGTTTCACAGCGCACCTGGCAACGATTGTAAACATGAGATTTGTCAACACCAGGGCCTAAAGTCTTTGCAAATTTCATACCGTGCACACAGTTGGACCGTAACTATACCTTGCAGACAGCCACGTGAAGAATTCACGCAGATGTCAGCATTTGAAAGACGATGTACAGTTGGGCTCAAAGAAGCCGGTTGGAGTAATCGGCGAATCCCTCGACATCTGAATAGGAGCGATGCCACTGTCCGACAATGTTAGAAGGAAAGGGTTAACCGTGGCTGAACACAGCGGCAGGAAGTAAGCAGTCGACCTGGAGAGATGACGGAAGTTGAGGACCGGGCAATCGTCAGAGAGGCATTCAGAGCACTGGATTCATCGATATCTGCTATCCGACATGCATCTAGGGCTTCAGTGAACACAAGGACCATTAATAGGCGACTCAAAGAAAGGGGACTGAGTTCACGGCGCCGACTACTGTTGACCTCTGCGCACCAAAAAGCCGTTTAAACTTGTTTCGGGCACATTCGGCCTGGAGTCTCAGCGATCAGTCACGCTTCAAAATGAGCCGCAATGACCAGCGAAGATGTAACTGGAGTTCCCCCATACACCAGTGGGATGCAAACCTGATTGCCAGCCGCCGTACGGCCTGAAAACCAGTTCAAATGGTTCAAATGGCTCTGAGCACTATGGGACTTAACTTCTGAGGTCATCAGTCTCCTAGAACTTAGAACTACTTAAACCTAACTAGCCTATGAACAACACACAAATCCGTGCCCGAGGCAGGATTCGAACCTGTGCGGTTCCAGTCTGTAGCGCCTAGAACCGCTCGACCACTCCGGCCGGCCTGGAAACCAGTAGTCATGTTCTCTGGTGCCGTTTATTTTCATACCACGACGCCTTTTGCTGTCATCCGCGGGACCCTTGCAGGACGGAGGTACGTCGATCGATATTTTAATGCCCTTTGTAGCCTTACATTTCAAAATAATGACTGTCCGCAAACGGCGAGTGCTGATACTGCTTGTTTTCATGCTTCCCAAATCCTACCTTGGCTGGCAAGGTCATCTGATCTCTCGTCACTTGAGCATTATGGCAAAGTCATGTGATCTCCCCTCACTTGAGCGTTATCCGGAGGGTCCTCCAACCAGCTCGGGATTTTGACTATTTAACGCACCAATTGGACAGAATGTGTCATTATATCCCACAGGAGGATATCCAATAGCTCTGTCAATCAATGTCAAGCAGAATAATTGCTTGGATAAGAGTAAGGGATGGACAGACGCGTTATTGTCTTTCTCAATTTCTGATGCTCTTTCTCTTGAGTAAATTATCCAGTTTTTTCTGTAATTCTAATCATATTTTTGCCTGCAAATACACAACACACCTACCGATGTCGATATCTTTCGGATGATTCCTTCGTGATTCGTGGTGCGTCTTTATGTGTATACAAGGTGGTCCATTGATCGTGACCGGGCCAAATATCTCACGAAATAAGCGTCAAACGAAAAAACTACAAAGAACGAAACTAGTATAGCTTGAAGAGGGAAACCAGATGGCGCTATGGTTGGCCAGCTAGATGGCACTGCCATAGGTCATACAGATATCAACTGCGTTTTTCAAAATAGGAACTCCCATTTTTATGACATATCCATGTAGTACGTAAAGAAATACGAATGTTTTAGTTGCACCACATTTTCGCTTTGTGATAGATGGCGCTGTAATAGTCACAAATATATGGCTTACAATATTAGACGAACATTTGGTAACAGGTAGGTTTTTTAAATTAAAATACAGAAAGTAGGTACGTTTGAACATTTTATTTCGGTTGTTCCAATATCATACATGTGCCTTTGCGAACTTATAATTTCTGAGCCGGCCGAAGTGGCCGTGCGGTTAAAGGCGCTGCAGTCTGGAACCGCAAGACCGCTACGGTCGCAGGTTCGAATCCTGCCTCGGGCATGGATGTTTGTGATGTCCTTAGGTTAGTTAGGTTTAACTAGTTCTAAGTTCTAGGGGACTAATGACCTCAGCAGTTGAGTCCCATAGTGCTCAGAGCCATTTGAACCATTTTTATAATTTCTGAGAACGCATGCTGTTACAGCGTGATTACCTGTAAATACCACATTAATGCAATAAATGCTCAAAATGATTTCCGTCAACCTCAATGCATTTGTCAATACGTGTAACGACATTCCTCTCAACAACGAGTAGTTCGCCTTCTGTAATGTTCGCACATGCATTGACAATGTGCTGACGCATGTTGTCAGGCGTTGTCGGTGAATCACGATGTCAAATATCCTTCAACTTTCCCCACAGAGAGAAACCCGGGCATCGACCAATCCACCTGTAATTAAATATGCTATTCAGTACCGCTTCAACCGCACGCGAGCTATGTGCCAGACATCCATCATGTTGGAAGTACATCGCCATTCTGTCATGCAGTGAAACATCTTGTACTAACAATGGTAGAACATTACGTAGATAATCAGCATACATTGCACCATTTAGATTGCCATCGATAAAATGGGGGGCAATTATCCTTCTTCCCATAATGCCGCACCATACATTAACCCGCCAAGGTCGCTGATGTTCCACTTGTCGCAGCCATCGTGGATTTTCCGTTGTCCAATAGTGCATATTATGCCGGTTTACGTTACCGCTGTTGGTGAATAACGCTTAGTCGCTAAACAGAACGCGTGCAAAAAATCTGTCATCGTCCCGTAATTTCTGTTGTGCCCAGTGGCAGAACTGAACATGACGTTCAAAGTTGTCGCCATTAATTCCTGGTGCATAGAAATATGGTACGGGTGCAATCTATGTTAATGAAGCGTTCTCAACACCGACGTTTTTGAGAGTCCAGATTCTCGCACAGTTTGTTTGCTACTGATGTGCGGATTAGCCGCGACAGCAGGTAAAACACCTACGTGGGCATCATCATTTGTTGCGGGTCATGGTTGACGTTCCACATGTGGCTGAACACTTCCTGTTTCCTTAAATAATGTAACTATCCGGCGAACGATCCGGACACTTGGATGATGTCGTCCAGGATACTGAGCAGCATACATAGCACACGGCCCTTGGGCATTTTGATCACAATAGCCATACATCAACATGATATCGACTTTTTCCGCAATTGGTAAACGGTCCATTTTAACACGGGTAATGTATCGCGAAGCAAATACCGTCCGCACTGGCGGAATGTTACGTTATCCCACGTACTTATACGTTTGTGACTATTACAGCGCCATCTATCACAAAGTGAAACATTCATATTTCTTTACGTACTACACGAATATGTAATAAAAATGGGGTTACTATTTATAAAAACGCAGTTGATATCCGTTTGACCTATGGCAGTGCCATCTAGCGGGCCAACCATAGCGCCATCTGGTTTCGCCCTTCAAGCTAGACGAGTTTCGTTCTTTGTAGTTTTTTCGTTTGATGCTTATTTCGTGAGATATTTGACCCGGTCTCTATCAATGGACAACCCTGTATATACAGAGTGATTAAAATTAAAGTTAAACTTTCTAAACGCTATAGAAATAACACCAATGGTCAGAACGACGTCAAATTGCAACGGCATATTATCGGAGAAGTGGGAAGACGTAGGACACAAGAATAAATAAGTTGTTACAAAATGTAGCAATATGTGGCGCTTTAAGCATCGTAATTTAAAACCTCAGTAAGGCTAACCATTTTGCTTCCCACCTATCCGAGGTCTTCTCCATTCCTGACGATCCCCATTTTGATTACTCCCTCTTCCCCACTGTCCTTGACCGCACTGACACCTCGGTCCCCCCGCTCGCCCCTAGCTTCCAGTACTTGGATCGGCTACCCCCCTCCGACATCAACACTCCCATCACCATGCAAGACATCACACTCGTCCTCCGCTCCAAACGCAACACCGCCCCTGGTCATGATGGCGTCACCTACCGTCACCTCAAGGAATCCCCTCCATCCTTCCTGTCTGTCCTTGCTACCCTGTACAATGTCCTCCTCTCCACTGGATTTTACCCTGACCTGTGGAAGACTTCCCGTGTCCTGCTGTTCCCCAAGCCTAACAAACCCCCCTCTGCTACCTCTTCCTATCGTCCCATCTGCCTCACCTCCGTGTTCAGTAAGGTCTTTGAGGCCATCCTCTCTCGCCGTATCCACTGCCACCTTAACCAGCACCGCCTCCTTCCTCTTACCCAATGTGGCTTCCGGCCTTCCTTCTCTGCTGACGACCAGCTCCTTAACCTTACCCATCTTCTTTCCCTCCAACTTAACTCCCGTCGCTCTGCTATCTTTGTTTCCCTTGACCTCCAGAACGCCTATGTCCGTGTCTGGCATCCCGGGCTCCTTTTCAAACTCCAGACCTATGCTCTCCCCATCAACTTCGTCCGTCTCGTTGCTTCCTTCCTCTCCCATCGTCCCTCCTATGTGACTATCCACAATTCCAACTCCCGTACTTTCTACCCCTCTGCCGGCGTGCCCCAAGGTTCTGTCCTTTCCCCTCTCCTCTATCTCCTGTACACTGCTGATATGCCCAAACCTCCCCCTCCTGTTCATCTTCTCCAGTTCGCTGATGACACCGCCTTCCTAGCCCTTTATCCTACCCTTCAACGGTCCCAACGTACTCTCCAAACCCACCTTGACCAATTCACCGCTTGGTGCAACCAGTGGTTCCTCCGTGTTAATCCCTCCAAGACCCAGGCGATCATCATAGGCCGCACCACCCGTTCCTTCCGCCTCCATGATTTCTACCTCACCATTTATGGCCGTCCTATCCACCTCACTCCTACCCTCAAATACCTTGGCCTCACCCTCGACCGCCACCTCACCTGGACTCCCCATCTCCTTACCATCCAAAACAAAGCTCACAACCGCCTCCGCCTCCTGAAACTCCTGTCCGGCCGGACATGGGGTCTGCATCCTTCTACCATCCTCCACACCTACAAATCCATGATCCGCCCCATCCTTTGTTATGCCAGCATCGCTTGGATTTCCGCCCCTCCCCGGTTCTATAACGCCCTCCAAATCCTCGAACGCCATGCGCTCCGCCTCGCCTTCCGCATCCGCCTTCCGTCCCCCACGCGCATCCTCTATGACCTCATCCCCTTCCCCCACCTTCTCCTTTTCCTTGAACACATCCGCACACTCTATGTTGTCCGTCGCCTTGATCCCCCTCACCCCCTGGTGTCTCCCTTCCTCTCCACTCCCGACCAGTTGCCGCGCCTTTACCGTTGTGTCCCTCCCTCTCTCCATCTCCACACCCTCCATCTCCTTTCCCAACACAACTTCCACCATCTACCGCTCCCGGATGATGAGCTTCGCCCTGACATCTACCCTTCCTACCAACTCTAACCCCCTCTTCCTGCCTCCTCCTCAGGGCTCCCTCTCCTCCCCCTCCCTCCTTCTGAGCGGATTTCCCCTCCCCCTCCATCTCTTGTGCCTTCTTTCAGTGTCTCTGCGCTCCCTCCTGCCCTGTCTTCCCTTTTCCTCTCCCGCCCCATGTGTCTCCTGCCTCTTCGTGAACCCACGGTTACCCCTCCTCCCTTCCTCCCGCCGCTTCCCCAGCTGCCCCATGCTCTCCCCTCCTTTTCCATCCTCTCTGCCCTTTCCCTCGGCAGGTCCCACCTGGTAGTTTTATTCTTCGTCGTGTGTGCTCCGAGTGGGTTTTAAGTGTGTTGTTTCGGAGTGTTTTTAATACTGTGGCCGACTTTTAACCTGTGCCTGTGCATCTAGTGACTTCCATGTGTTTTACAAATCACCAATTTTGTTTTTTAACTTTCTGGTGACTTTTTTTAACTGTCCCCAATGAACGTCTACATATCAGTGTATTTTTACCTCCATTTTCTCCCCTTACTCTGTTTTATGTTCCCCCTTTTTACCTCCTTATGTATGTATTATTTTATTCTTGTTTTAATTGTCATATCACTCGGCTGAAGAGCGGCGGATTGTGCTGCTGACAGCCCTCCCCTGCCCGTATGGGGCAGGGGAATGAAATCACAATAAAGAAAAAAAAAAAAAATCGTAATTTAATAGTGGTCGATTACAAATGACAATTGTCATACAACAATGCCTAAGGTGTACGTTTGACGCTAAACAAACTATACAACTCAGTGTGCATGTGTGTACAGATATGATACTGTTAGTTACGTAAGCCCATCCGCCACGGCAATGTCATATCACATCAGATGGGAAAAATCGGTTTTTAACTATCCTGAGGCCAAAAACCACATAAAAAGTATCAATAAAAATTAGATTGTATTAATAGTTTTCGTGAGACTGGGGTAAAATATGTTCAATATGCTGTCCACCATTTTCTGCAAGAAGTTAAAATCGAGAAACAGCATGTTCTACAACTGATCGAAGAGTTTCCGGGGTCACCTTCAGAATATGTTGCGCAATGAATGCCGTCAATGCAGCTACGTTTGCAATCGGAACAGTGAACAACCAATTTAGAAGTCAGACGGATTAAGATGAGATGATCGTGACGGCCAAACTGTAGGGAAATGGCGACTGATAATTCTAGCATTTTCTAAATGGCGCTTCAGCAGCTGCTTAACTGGATTTTAAATGTGCGGAAGTGCGCCATCTTACATGAAGATGATCCCATCCACACATCCACGCTGTTGGAGAGCTGGATTGACGTGGTTGCGCAAAAGACACTCATAGCGCTTACCAGTGACGGTACAGTAACAGCACCGGAAGCACGTGTGTCTTCGAAAAAATATGGCCTTATGATAAATGATGCCGTAAACCCGCACGACACAGTGACCTATTCAGGATGAAGCGGTACTGGTTGATTTGCGTGTGTGTTTTCCGTTGCCCATATTCGACAATTCTGTGTATTGACATATCCTGTCAGATGGAAGTGGGCTTCGTCTATCCACAAAATCTTCCACGGCCAATCATTGTCCACTTTCATGCGAGCTAGAAAGCCTAAAGCAAAGGTCACTCTTGCTGGCAGATCAACCGGAAGCAACTCGTGCGCATGGGTAATTTTGAATGGATAGCAAACAAGGATGTTTTGTAGGATTTTACGCATCGTGCTCACGGGTATGTCCAGTGTTCGGGCAATTCTCTGAGCACTACGCGTTTGTACACCACCACTCGTCTCCTCCTGCAGTGCTGTGGCCGCTGCTTCCACTGACGTCGAATCAGTTCGTTTCCTCCCTCTATCAGGTTGCATATCGGTAGAAATCGTCTTTTCGAATTTCCAAATCATTTTCTGCAGACCCATAGCAGTCATTGGTCCAACGCCTTTTTTGTCCGGAACTTCTGCACAGTCGTCATTCTTGTAACACAGCTTTACAGGCAGAGCGCGATCCTGCATTCAAACAGTCATGGCGAATGTCGCAGATGCGACAGGAGGAAAATCCGTGTACCAAGCGTGTTTACACCAACTGCAGTGGGTCGTGCGCATTACAGGTGTTTTCATTTACGTATTCTGACACATACAGCGCCACCTATTGATCAATTTTCACACTAATTGTCTTCTTCTGCCTACGTTTTCCCCCTTCCCCGATAATATTCCGTTGCAATTTGATGTCATTCTGGCCAGTGGTGTTATTTTTACAGCGTTCTGAAAGTTTTAATTATAATCACCATATATATATTTAATCAAGTATTTATCTGTTAGAGGTTAAATGAGGATAAAAAGTCACAGTCGGAGGGAAAGGCGTGCTTCTAAGTACATTGTGACGAAGTTTAACGAACCAAGTAGCTGGGTGATGAAAAAGATTTGTTCGCAAGGACATAAAAGACTCCTGAAGTGCATTTAACATGGAACACAGATCAAACGCAAAACACTGTGGTTCGTTACAGGCAACCTATAACAACTTATCAATCATCGTTATTCACGCAACGATTGGACTGATTAAAGGACGCAAAATGAAAGACAAATGATCACACATAAAGATTCAAGCACAAAACGAAATGGAAAGGAAAACACAATTTTCCAGAAATGCTTCAATCGTCAAAGCTGAGTTGCGACCCACACCGAAAAGAATCGTGAAATTTAACACTTGGTACACGATGCCAAGAAATAGTTCGATTTCGTCTGTATCTAACGGTGGCCTCAATATCCCTCTTGAGAATCGCTCACTGCCCTTAACTTCGGAGGTTAACTGTTGTAAATAACTAATTCAAAACTGAGCTCACCTCCATACAAAATCACCTTCTACAGTACGCGCAAAGACAGCATGTCACGGTGAACAGCAACTCTATGCTGCTGCGACATGTCTCGTCCCCACCCCGGTAACCTCTGTCTAAAGTCCGAACTGCCTCACCTCTGCGTACAGAGAGCATCAAATTTGGTTGGGGCGCACTGACCCATCACCAAGATGAGTTTGCCAGTAGCAGCAGCCGTCTCCTGCAGTCAACATACGGGATAGACAACGCCTGGTTCTTTCGTCGCAAAATTTTCCATTCTGTTTAATGTCCAAAATTAGAACGAAAGCGTCCCCGTCATGTGGTCTGGGAATGCCTATCGCGAGATCCTCTGGAACGGAAACCTGCGCAGGTAACTCTCTCACGCCCACCACACTTGTGTCTGTAGCCACATTTGAAACTTCAACTCCTGTTCCCAGGCTTCTGCTGCCACGTTAAACTGAGAATTTTCACCTGAATCCAGCCAGTCGCATTGAATTTTAGTTGCACCAAAATTCATTCAGTCCAGCTATCACCTTTGCTTAGGACATACAATACTGCACGGCCTGTGTTGTTCAGAAGTGCGATGCAATGTTTCTTCGGACTACAGCGGTTATGAAACAATATAGTATTTATCCGCCAACACCGGGAAAGTGACTTTCAATTAAAATGTCTGCCCTGCAGAGGAATTTACATAACGAATATACTAGTGCAGTTTGTAGACGCATGGTAGACGCATGGTCGACGACTTATGGAAGTTTGGGTCTGGTCGTGAGTCGAGCTCTGATAGCCAAATCGTAAGGCGACCGCTCGTGGCAAGCGGAAAATGTGGGTTTGAGTCGCAGTCCGGGACAAATTTTCATTGTCATTCCATTATGCAGCTGCTGGTTATTCATATTAGCAACCTTAAATACATGTATATACACTCCTGGAAATTGAAATAAGAACACCGTGAATTCATTGTCCCAGGAAGGGGAAACTTTATTGACACATTCCTGGGGTCAGATACATCACATGATCACACTGACAGAACCACAGGCACATAGACACAGGCAACAGAGCATGCACAATGTCGGCACTAGTACAGTGTATACCCACCTTTCGCAGCAATGCAGGCTGCTATTCTCCCATGGAGACGATCGTAGAGATGCTGGATGTAGTCCTGTGGAACGGCTTGCCATGCCATTTCCACCTGGCGCCTCAGTTGGACCAGCGTTCGTGCTGGACGTGCAGACCGCGTGAGACGACGCTTCATCCAGTCCCAAACATGCTCAATGGGGGACAGATCCGGAGATCTTGCTGGCCAGGGTAGTTGACTTACACTTTCTAGAGCACGTTGGGTGGCACGGGATACATGCGGACGTGCATTGTCCTGTTGGAACAGCAAGTTCCCTTGCCTGTCTAGGAATGGTAGAACGATGGGTTCGATGATGGTTTGGATGTACCGTGCACTATTCAGTGTCCCCTCGACGATCACCAGTGGTGTACGGCCAGTGTAGGAGATCGCTCCCCACACCATGATGCCGGGTGTTGGCCCTGTGTGCCTCGGTCGTATGCAGTCCTGATTGTGGCGCTCACCTGCACGGCGCCAAACACGCATACGACCATCATTGGCACCAAGGCAGAAGCGACTCTCATCGCTGAAGACCACACGTCTCCATTCGTCCCTCCATTCACGCCTGTCGCGACACCACTGGAGGCGGGCTGCACGATGTTGGGGCGTGAGCGGAAGACGGCCTAACGGTGTGCGGGACCGTAGCCCAGCTTCATGGAGACGGTTGCGAATGGTCCTCGCCGATACCCCAGGAGCAACAGTGTCCCTAATTTGCTGGGAAGTGGCGGTGCGGTCCCCTACGGCACTGCGTAGGATCCTACGGTCTTGGCGTGCATCCGTGCGTCGCTGCGGTCCGGTCCCAGGTCGACGGGCACGTGCACCTTCCGCCGACCACTGGCGACAACATCGATGTACTGTGGAGACCTCACGCCCCACGTGTTGAGCAATTCGGCGGTACGTCCACCCGGCCTCCCGCATGCCCACTATACGCCCTCGCTCAAAGTCCGTCAACTGCACATACGGTTCACGTCCACGCTGTCGCGGCATGCTACCAGTGTTAAAGACTGCGATGGAGCTCCGTATGCCACGGCAAACTGGCTGACACTGACGGCGGCGGTGCACAAATGCTGCGCAGCTAGCGCCATTCGACGGCCAACACCGCGGTTCCTGGTGTGTCCGCTGTGCCGTGCGTGTGATCATTGCTTGTACAGCCCTCTCGCAGTGTCCGGAGCAAGTATGGTGGGTCTGACACACCGGTGTCAATGTGTTCTTTTTTCCATTTCCAGGAGTGTATATAATAGCTGAAGCTTCCGCGGCCAGTCAGTCGACATAAAAGTTTTCTGTGTGGGGTACCGCGTCGTAACGTATAAAACTACTGCTGCTGGAGAAAAAGCAAAGTTTAGACCACGGTTGCAGCGGCCCTCTTCTGCGTCTACTGGTGCGTTCTAGCTATTCAGTATCCCTTATACTTTGTTGTTACCGTTCACTGCGCGTGCCATTACGTCAAAATTTTAAAAAGATAGTTCGTTTCATTGGTCACTTATGGAAGAAGGAGACGGAACTTTATTTTAAAGACTACGCACAACGTTTCTAGCCAGTGGTTCAAAATGGTTCAAATGGCTCTGAGCACTATGGGACTTACCATCTGTGGTTATCAGTCCCCTAGAACTCAGAACTACTTAAACCTAACTAACCTAAGGACATCACACACATCCATGCCCGAGGCAGGATTCGAACCTGCGACCGTAGCGGTCACGCGGTTCCAGACTGGAGCGCCTAGAACCGCACGGCCACACCGGCCGGCTCTAGCCAGTGGCAACAGCCATAAGTCGACCCACGCAGCCTTGTCGACGAACACAAGTAAGAAAGATAAGCAAGAAGTAGACGAACTGCAGCCAACAGTGCGCTTACTTGATGTGGAAAATGTTACTGACCGTATAGGCAAACACCTTCGCCGGGTTGAGTTGAACCTATCTTCTATAGTGGTCGAGGATCTAGGACGTGCTAGGCTCCAGCAAGGACAAGGTGGATGTATTACACACTGCAGGCGTGTACAAGTTGGAATGCGAATGTGGAGACGCATACATAGGCGAGACTGGCATTCCGCAACGTGAGCGCTATATTCGTCTAGGGAACACAATCTGCAGTGGCAGTACATCAACAAGACTGCAAAAAGAAATAAAATTCAGCAAAGCTTGCCTGTTGGCCAAGCAGCCGGTTATGACGAAACGCAAAATCACTTTAACACCCTAATAACATGAATAGGGAGAATGGACTCAGGCTTGCCCCATCTTGGCTGCCAGCAATCAGAGCCCAACAAACCGCACTGTCAACACGAGGCACGAGCACTACCGGCGAGTATACGTCCAGCAGTTGGTAAACAGCAGCCGACTTCTCATTCGACGGTGACCACCAATCATGGCACATAACACAAGAGCCAATAGACAACAGAGGTTACGTTCACCCTCCACCGCAATGACCTATTAAAATAAAGGTCGCTCCCCTTGTTCTATAAGTGACCATTGAAACGAAGTATCTTTTTAAAATTATGACGTAATGGCATGCGCAGTGAATAGTAACAACAAAACATAAGGGATACTGCACAGCTAGAACGCACCAGTATACCCTGAAGAAGGCCGCTGTAATCGTGGCTGAAACGTTGGTTTTTCTCCAGCAGCAGTAGTTATGACGCGATATCGCACCCAGAAAACTTTTATATCGCCATTTATGTATGTTTAGGATCGGTCGTTAGGGGCAAAAATGTTCTGAATGTGAAACGTCGTAAAACGAGAATAAAACACAGTTTCTGTTCCCAGCGTGACCTTCCTCCCTCGTAACGCATCGTGTTACGGACCATCCCAAGAACGCCACGTCACATGACGCGGGCATGGGCAGCCGCACAAGGTCGGAAACAAAGGATAAAAATGAACACCGTCCGAACAGGCCTTGGATGCCCAACGGTACCGAGCGGCCACCGTCTCATCTTCGATCCTTAGGTGTTACCGGATACCGATACGGAAAGACATGTGGACTGCACACCGTGCTCCCGACAGGTGTCAGATTTCCTAACCGATGTCGTTACCTCTCTGTCAAGTAGATCCTCACGTCACCTCACAAGCGCTGCGTCCATCCCGCTTGCCAACAGCACTCGGCAGACCTGGCCGGTTACCAATCCGTTACCCAAGCCTGATAGTGCTTTTCATCGGTGATCTGAAGGAAACCGGTGTTAACACTGGCGAGGACGTCGGCTAATAATGGATGAGTCGAGAAGTATTTAATGAATATGAAATCAAATGATAGATTCCGGACCCTTTGATGAGAAACAAACCCCTGCTCTATTGATAATTTGCGTATAAATTGTACTACGATGTATCTAAAAATTCAACAGCGAATTAAAGCATCTATATAATTTTAGAAAGGAAAGAATCATTATTGTACAATAGTAATACCGTGCATACAGGGGAATAGAAATCTGTAAACACATTTCGGAAGCTGTCATTTGGAGAGGAATTAATGACTTGTTCACTTTGGCGGCGTCCGTTAAAAAGATTCTCGAGTTCAAACGGAGCGCCTTCTTCGTCTTGATTACAGAGGAGCCCGCCTTTCCAACGGCCGGAGCTGCGCCAAGTCAGGAAATCTCTGATGCAAAAAGGAAGTGGCCAGTTCTGTGACCCAGCAGGCGACAGATAGCCGCTTGACCACAAAGCATGTTCGCACCAGAGCTGCTTCATTAGGGCCTCGCAGCTCATTCGGTAAAAACGGAAGGCTTATAGGATTGCTTTGTTGTCGTCCAGTCTATCTGTAGGTCTGTCCGACAGTTTAAAACCCTTTTCCTCAGGTATGGGCAAACGTATCAGGTTGAAATTTGTCACATACTGTGGTCAGTGGTCCGTTGGCAGGGTAAAGCATTGAATCTTCTACGTCATTGCAATCAAGAGATATGGCCCTATACAATACGTATTTTGATGCTGCCAAACTAACTTATCAAAACCTGTAGGTCACTTCCAGTTGGCTTACAAAAATGGTTCAAATGGCTCTGAGCACTATGGAACTTACATTCTGAGGTCATCAGTCCCCTAGAACTTAGAACTACTTAAACCCATCTAACCTAAGGACATCACACACATCCATGCCCGAGGCAGGATTCGAACCTGCGACCGTACCGGTCGCTCGGTTCCAGACTGTAGTGCCTTGAACCGCTCGGCCACCCCGGCCGGCAGTTGGCTTACAATTATGGAATTTGACAAAAGGAAGTTTTCACGGTATTACCAAAGGGAAAAATCTGAAAACTGTGTATTTGTAATTATGTCATAAGAAAAAAATCTTTTGTCATTTGTTATCGAACTGTCTGTTTGTATATCCCTCTGTTAAGACCCTTTTCTCTCTTGAATGGATAGAGGTATCTAGCTGAAACTTATGTCTCCCGCTATGGTTTATGGTCACTTGGCCAAGTAATGAACGTTAGCTAGTAAGTCAATGTACGGCTATTTACGTCACATATTTTGACACTCGCAAACTCACTCATCAGAACCTGTAGGGCACTTCCTCATGACTTAGAACCATGAAATTTGGCAAGCAGCAAGGTTTCACAGCACACGTAGAGGGAAAAAAAATCCTGTAATTGGTAGTTTGTTATTATATCACACCAAAAAATGTTTCTTTTCTGATTTGTTATCCAACGTCAAATATGAAATTAAAACAATTAGTAGTTCAGCGTTTAGGCTGACTGGCTGGGTCCCAATCGTAACAGTCAAATATCAGGCAAGCAATGGCTTCATTGCTCATATGACGCGTTTGGGAATTTATCCATCATCAGATAACAAGGAGCGTAATCGCTACTAGATATCTGATGTGCATAAACTCCAAAACGCGTCATATGAGCAATGAAGTCATTCTTCCTTGCCTGATGGTTTTACTTTTACCATTGCGACTCAGTCAGTCTGAATGCAGAATTACTGACTTGCACGACTTTATGTCACATTATATAACTGAAATTAAAACGTTATCGAAAATCTCGAACCCTTTAGATCCGGTACACTGCCAGTATCAATGTCGATAACAGGGAAAAGTGGTTGAAGTGTTTGGTTCCAAAAGTGGATGAATTGTTTGTACGGAACCAACAGTGCCCGAATTCTTCTCGCACCTGGCCAATTTTTTCTGCCTGTTGGCAGACTAGTATTAGGTGCCACCCAGCTAACAAGACCCCTGAACATCGCCGCTAGGGAACATTTCTGCAACATCTTCTTTGAACGACTACTAGCTACAGTCTCGCCTTCGATCTCGCCCTCGACCGCGTCTTCTCCGTAGGCACGCTCCGCCATGCTGCGGGAAAGTTTAACGGTTCGTTACTTCGTGCGCATTCTAGTAATGATGCTCGGATTTTATCGTCGTTTCGGTCGTTTGGAGTTCGCTCTCGCGATACAACGGGTGTGCAGCAGTGCCAGCCATTTGGTAAGGTTCACCGAAGACTGCCACTTCCCAATTTTGCTGCCTAAACCTGTTTCTCGCGGTACAGTATTCTCTCTCCGAAGTGTTACAGTTGAAGTAGTGTAATTACGCCGCTAGAGGGTGTAGTAGAACAGTATTGAGCTGTGAGTGGTTCTTTCTCCTTATTACGATAATATTTATTTTATTTAAACGAGTCTTGAGTATTCAAACATAGGAATTATACTGCCAACCGGTTGCAGATAACTGTTGGTAGATTGACCTACGTTCCGACACCTCTAAGAGTGTCCTTATCACAATGAAATTTTGAGAAACCGTCAAGTTACATTGCGAGAAAGCGTGTTTTATTTCTTTTTTGCCTAGAGCATATATACTTTGAATTCTGATCATTGCTTTCTCACAATGTAATTTCACAGTTTCTCAAAATTTCGGCCTGACGAAGACACCCTTAGAGGTGTTGAAACCTAGGTCAACGTACCAGGCAGTTACGTTGAAACTGTTGGTTGTATAATTCCTATGTATGAAAATTATAGAATGTTACAGAAGCAGCCATGTTTATAACTGTAAGTTCTGAATATTTATTTTCTCGTATAAAATAACAAAATTTAGAAATTACTTTTTCCAGACCAAAATTGTTACAATATGTGCAAACAAATCAGCTTTGTAGTTACTCAACAAGAAAAATACATTCAATACGAATGTGCTCACGTAACAGTATGAAATTTCACTGCAGTGAAAACACATGAAATATCAATGATGCTTCGTAATAAAAATGATTTAAACATTTATATACATACATATTAAAAAGTTATACACAAAACCTTTACGTAAGGAGAAAATTTTACTTAAAATCTGTAAAAAAAATTTCATAATAAAAGTACATTTCAAATAAGCATCGCCTGCAATGTTACAGTTAAATAAACCTAGCCACATCAGAATTTTATTATAGATACTTCCCTGTGTGCTGATAGCATAATTAAATCTAGAGCATCATTGGCCTTCAGCAAATGAAGCAATTAATTATTTTAGTAACTTGAAGAGGTGTTCTGCTATCCCCAGCGGCTAGTCAGTAAGGCAAATGTTGTCGGCTGCTCCTTCCGATGTCATCCACAAGGTCATTTATGTATATTGTGAATAGCAACGGTCCTATGACACTCCCCTGCGGCACACCTGAAATCACTCTTACTTCGGAAGACTCCTCTCCATTGAGAATGGAGTTAAATAAGGAACAGGTTGATTGCATACAACATAACGAAAAATCAAATGACATGAAATCCAGCGGTCAAAAGAATACGCATCTGAAAAACTTAGGGAATCGAGAATTGACAGATATGAAGCACAGTTAGAAAGCTAATACTGCTTTCATAATAAGTGCTGAACAGACTGAATTCACTGAGAACACACAGCAGAGCACATCACTTAATAACATCTGCAGAGTTTCAACACAAGAGAACAGCCCTGTTTAGTAACTCACCCACACAGGCAATTCCGCTGTCTCCAGGTTCTGCAGAGATGCCGTCGAGTTGCCCAACCATGCGCAATGGCGCGGGTTTTAACGTGTGGCGGCTGCGTGACGTCTCGTGACTGCCCAGTAGTTGTAGGTCAACGCTCTTCCTACATGTCGTTGCTGTGAATGTTTTAAGTCTGTGGAGGCTACCCTCGGTTGAGAGTACCTTGTTCTGTACTGATTTCAGAATATATCTGTTCGTTTTTATTTCTAAATTTTGTGTTTAGTAGTATTGCGATTTCTTTCCCATTTCCTCAATATACACTCAAATCAGTGGCCCCTTCTAGTAGGATCGTACTCCATGCCTACCCACTTCCATTGTGTGCCAGCCCAATCCGCTGTAACTAGCTATGACGTCACAAATGTTTGCAATACCTTAAAAATAAAATAAATAGTCTGAAAAGTTGGCAGCATGTCAGGAATGATGCTAAAATGGTAATGTGTTAAGTTTAAGTTCAGTAACTTTAACAGTTTCTCCAAATTTGGACATTTTTCATAAAAATCATCGGCGCAACAGGAAGGAGCTAGAAACTTCAAAATTTATATTCGGATTCCTCTTTCCTTGTAATTTAATGGAAACAGTATGCTAGATTTCACAAAGTAATATTTCGGTTTAAATTCATTTGTGTCCTAAGAATTCGGAAGCAAGATAGATTAAGTAAGTGATTAGATAAAGCTAGGATGTTTACATTGAGGTAGAATGGAGATACGCTATAATAACAAAGATGCGAGAAGTTTCAAAAAGGTAGTTATAAAGCTATAGCTGTAGTGTCTCTCCAAAGGGTAAGTTCAGAGCTCATCTATTGCATGAAGTACAACTAAAATAATTCTCTCCCCAAAAGTATTTAACCTAGCCACTTGACTTCCGCAAGGCGTTCGATACAGTTCACCACAGTCTTTAATGAACAAAGTAAGAGCATATGGACTATCAGACCAATTGTGTGATTGGATTGAGGAGTTCCTAGATAACAGAACGCAGCATGTCATTCTCAATGGAGAGAAGTCTTCCGAAGCAAGAGTGATTTCAGGTGTGCCGCAGGGGAGTGTCATAGGACCGTTGCTATTCACAATATACATAAATGACCTTGTGGATGACATCGGAAGTTCACTGAGGCTTTTGGAGATGATGTTGTGGTGTATCGAGAGGCTGTAACAATGGAAAATTGTACTGAAATGCAGGAGGATCTGCAGCGAATTGACGCATGGTGCAGGGAATGGCAATTGAATCTCAATGTAGACAAGTGTAATGTGCTGCGAATACATAGAAAGATAGATCCCATGTCATTTAGCTACGAAATAGCAGGTCAGCAACTGGAAGCAGTTAATTCCATAAATTATGTGGGAGTACGCATTAGGAGTGATTTAAAATGGAATGATCATATAAAGTTGATCGTCGGTAAAGCAGATGCCAGACTGAGATTCATTGGAAGAATCCTAAGGAAATGCAATCCGAAAACAAAGGAAGTAGGCTACAGTACGCTTGTTCGCCCACTGCTTGAATACTGCTCAGCGGTGTGGGATCCGTACCAGATAGGGTTGATAGAAGAGATAGAGAAGATCCAACGGAGAGCAGCGCGCTTCGTTACAGGATCATGTAGTAATCGCGAAAGCGTTACGGAGATGACAGATAAACTCCAGTGGAAGAGTTTGCAGGAGAGACGCTCAGTAGCTCGGTACGGGCTTTTGTTGAAGTTTCGAGAACATACCTTCACCGAGGAGTCAAGCAGTTTATTGCTCCCTCCTACGTATATCTCACGAAGAGACCATGAGGATAAAATCAGAGAGATTACAGCCCACACAGAGGTATACTGACAATCTTTCTTTCCACGAACAATACGAGACTGGAATAGAAGGGAGAACCGATAGAGGTACTCAAAGTACCCTCCGCCACACACCGTCAGGTGGCTTGCGGAGTATGGATGTAGATGTAGATGTAGAAATGCCTCCAGTATTAGTTCTCATTCCCAAAGAGAATTTTGTATTTGTGTTTCAAACAGTTTTCAAACAACTTCAACTGACTGCTTTTATGAACAGTGTGATAAAGTTCATGGACAGCATGCACCCTATACGGTGTCCTAATCTAAGGCTCTAACAATTTCTAGAACGTATATCATAGAAACGTTTATGGCTTGAACAGCTTTTTGTGATGACGCAGTGTGGGCTGGCACAGGTGTGCAGGTAATGAATGCGAGCAGGTGCAAGCTCGCCGCAGGCCCTCCTTGGGAGCTTTCGAGGACGCGCCTAACAAGCCCGCCCTGGCGCAATTAACCCAGACACTTGTCTTCTCCGCTCCGCTTCGTTCGCCTACGGGGCGCTGGATGCAACCCCGCGATACAATTCCTCCACATCTGTCGCGGATAGCGGTCAGGCGAAGAAGTCGGGGACACAAAGTGATCAGTGAAATTAATTGGTCTTCTTCGTCATCGCTGAAAAATATTGTTCTGATTCTCCCGAATACAAGGCCAGCTTGTATAAAACAGCGCACCCTCCTTTGATTTATCCATAGTGTACAATACTGTTACGCAGAGAATTCATTTAAAAATGTGAAAAGCTAGTGCATTCATTTCTGAATACCGATCACTGTCCAAACTGCCCATGTGATTTCACACTAGAATACTACATACTCTGTCAACTGACGTCAGATCCAAGACAACGACATTTGTTTTCCATCTTTTGTGCAACAGATTCCTATTTGCTTGCCTGAAAACTGAGTCAGAATCTCTCCATAATGAAAGACATTCTGAGCTCAAAAAGAAAATAAGGTAATTGTTATCTGTTGCACAGCTTTGGAGTAAGGTTTCCCAGAGAAAAAGCATCAGACTGCCAAACTTTGTATGAAATACAAATGGTTCAGTATTATTATTGTTATATGCTTCGTGTAACATTTCCTATCAAACGCCTACTTTGTCTAACCTAAGTAATCCTACACTGTATAGAATTTATTGCTTAACTGAAAACTTTAACTGCCTTTTTAAATGAGTTTGTTTTAGCTATGGCTTTTAATTTTCTTGGGCAGTTTATTGCACAGTGTTATTCCATGATGGAATATGTTGTTTTGAATTTTACGTTAAATCTTTCTTGGTAAATTAAAACCCAGTCTAGATCTTGTTCCATAGTTTCAAGTACATAACTGATTGGTTTATGTATTCACATACAGTTGTTACAGTCATCAGCGTGTTCAGCGGATCACATTAAGGCCGATTATTATTTTTGGTTACTGATCTCACGCCCTTTTGTCCACTTTGAAAACTGTGTTCATTTTTTGTACATTTGTTACCCAGAAAGTATTTGATACCTAAAAATTGAGTCATAAAGTAGCCATCCTCTCTGTGTACACATCATGAAAAGTGAGATGGTATTGCTAAGAGGGTGCTAAAATATTTTCACGTTCTGGACCCTACTTATACATCATTACCTAATTACAAGCGATGTTGTCAATAAAAGTCGACAACAACTATCGAAATTTGTTCTTTTTTATTTTTTTATAGTGGGTGTACAAGGGATGTTGTCAATAAGAATCGACAACAATTATCGAAACTTTTTTTTCAGTTTTTTATTGTGGATGCAGAGTACATCTCCGTTGGTAGTACACGTTATGAAAATTATGTTGGTATTGCTAGGATTAATCCACTGACGATGGTGGAACATCATCGAATCATGTATAGGTGTTAAAGATCAAAATTGTGTTTTCTTGAGGCTTAATCCTATTTCCACAATTATATATTAATGTCACGTGTTTTTCTTCTGCTTCAGCATAACTCCATTGCATATTGACCCACTGTAAACCAGTGGCGGATACAGAAAAACCTCAAGGAGGGGGCTTTATAGGTATCTTGAACTATCTTTACTTTTACCGCAATAAAAAATAATCAAGTCACATGCAAAATTTAAGAAAGTTTTGTTTGAACTGATTATACAGATTTACAAGACAATGCCATCTTATGATATAAAAAAGTTGCAGTTTTGGTTCTCTGCTTAAATGATGAATTCTGTGCGCTTATTATTCCTGGAAAATTGGTTAATTACGTCATTCATAGGACAATCAATGTCAGGGTGAGTGTTCAACAAACCAAGCCATTAAGTCGACCTTCCTTCATTGTCGATCTCAGCCATGTCTTTGTACGCCATAATGTACTGTAGCAATAGATGTAGGTCGACAAGAAAGTATTTTGTACAGCGTGTGCAAAGTAGGATACTCAGATCTAGGACAAACAGAAGACGCTTGCGTAACAGAATCACGACCGTTAAGGAAATTTATGCTCGTTTGCTTGTATTGAAGAATCTCTCCCATTAGTCTCTTTTTAATCAGAAAGAGCTATTATTCTTCTAAGGCCGGTAGTTCAGTTAAGTATTGATTCAATTTACAATATGCGTCAGATCGTTACCGTCATGTTTCAGTAGTTTTGAGGGTAAGAGTATGTTGAATTTTAAATGATACATATTTTCTTCAGAAAAACGTTCTCTCATGTCAGTCGTAATATGGTCCAGTGTTGGTACAAAAACAGTTCTTTTCCAATATGGCATAGCATCATCATTATGCTCGCAGTTTTCCATTTGTCTTTCTCTGGTTGTAAGACGAGGAACACTCGTCTCCACGTTTAACTCTTCCATAACTGCCTTCGCCTCTTCAACAATACGAGCAAAGTGGCTCTCAGCATTAGCTCTCATGCCCCCGTACACCTTGAGCATCGAAGCTAATTTTGCTTTTGCCATCGCGATGTCCAAGCTAGGGTCTTGTAAGATTTTGCTGACTGGATATGTAGTGCTCAAAATGTCAATGAGAAATTACTGTGAACTACTTTTATTAATACTTCACAATCAACTGATCATTCTCACTCTTGACTAATCTTCATACTTGCACTTGCTACAACTAGGACTTTTTACTTATCCATTCTTCAGTCTTAATATTTCTGCTGCTGAACATGAACTGGCTTCCTATTCGGCGAATAGTAAGTCTTTATAACGCTACGTATCGAAGGTTCTCTATATAAGAAAACAGCAGAATACTCGTATTCGCGACTTTTCTCGAACAAATGCCAGACAGAATAACGTATCGAAGGTTTTCTGTACAAGAAAACAGTAGAATAGTCGCGACTTTTCTCGAAAAAATGCCAGACAGAATAACGTATCGAGATCATTAAAACTGCCGCAACTTTTCTCGTAGGTATGTGTAGCACGCGGACGTGCAGGCTACATAGGAAAGTACAACTACTCGATAACTCGATTCAGTCGAGTTATCTGAGGAAAGAAACGAACGAGTGGCGGGCGGGCTGACTGGCGGGGACGGCGAGGGTGGTAATGCAGGCGGCCCCGCAATGGGGAAGGGGAGGGGGGGAGCGCCCCCCCCATGTGTATCCGCCACTGCTGTAGATACCTTTGAAGGTTCCATTTGCTTACTCTGCATGATCGTCTTTTGTTTTCTTAGTGACTATAATATTGCTGTCATCAGGATCCCCATGGCTAATACTACTGCGAACAATATTGGTCCTAAAATATGCCACCTTGAGAAATTTCTATATTGATGTGTTTTGGTGCCGATGCGTTTCATTAAACGTTTAACCTCGCTGGCTGTGGATGGATGGACATGTGATTTAGCACACGAAACTGGTTCGAGGAAATGTGGCTTACATCAGTCCACTTTTTTCGTGTCGTCGCTGTTACGAACGAATCTAGAGACACGCGCAAAGCGGCGCCCGCCGCCAATGCTGCTCTAGTCCGCCGTGCGCTGCCGATGCATTTGCAGCGAGCGGCCGGCGGATTTGCAACAGCAAATTACTAATGGCCCCGAGGCGAAACCTGCGCACAAAGTGGCGCGCCGGCTAATCGTTTTACAGCCGCTGCCGGCCTTTGTGTTCGCACAAAGCCCCCGGGCCTGACTCGCGCTGCCTTTGAGGTACGCACAGGCCGGCGACTTTCGGCCGCTCGTATTCATTCTGCGCTGTTTCGCCCCAGAGTCGCTGCGCAACTTCGGACACACCTTTGTTTCGGACTCTCTATTCGCATTCAAAGCACTTCGCGTTTCGAAAGCTATGACATTTTCTCGACGCCGGACATGTTTTATTAACTAGCCGTGTTCTCTTTCGGCCGTCACTGTTTTCTGGACATCAAAGCATCCGGAAAAGCGACTACCGACAATGTCACGCCGAAAGCCCGTAATTTCACTTTGGTGTTGCACCTTTTCGTGTCGTGTGCTCGATGAAAGAGACTTTGATTGGAAAGTCTTGTTAGAGGCTGCCTCATTTTACCTGCTCTGTCACAGTGTGCCGCCGAATATGGACTGTATGAGTTCATTCGTTAAATGAGAGTGACGGAAGCCGGGGGCGGGGGGAGGAAGTGAGCGACTGCGTTATCGGTTAATGCAGATCGATGACTACCTGCATGCAATGCTCTCTTTCATACGTACGTTTAACAAGTAAAAGTTTCATGTTAGAGATTAGGTAATTCAATAAAGCCTGTTTCTGTTTTTGTGGAACTACAGTGTCGAGAACACTTTCGGGACCAGAGTGACACGTTGTTCAAATGGTTCAAATGGCTCTGAGCACTATGGTACTTAAGTTCTGAGGTCATCAGACCCCTAGAACTTAGAACTACTTAAACCTAACTACATCTACATCTACATACTCACTCCGCAGTCCACCATACGGTGCGTGGTGGAGGCTACCTGGTACCACAACTAGCATCTTCTCTCCCTGTTCCACTCCCAAACAGAACGAGGGAAAAATGACTGCATATATGCCTCTGTACGAGCCCTAATCTCTCTTATCTTATCTTTGTGGCCTTTCCGCGAAATGTAAGTTGGTGGCAGTAAAATTGTACTGCAGTCAGCATCAAATGCTGGTTCTCTAAATTTCCTCAGTAGCGATTCATGAAAAGAACGCCTCCTTTCCTATAGAGACTCCCACTCGAGTTCCTGAAGCATTTCCGTAACACTTGCGTGATGATCAAACCTACCAGTAACAAATCTAGCAGCCCGCCTCTGAATTGCTTCTATGTCCTCCCTTAATCCGACCTGATAGGGATCCCAAACGCTCGAGCAGTACTCAAGAATAAGTCGTATTAATGTTTTATAAGCGGTCTCCTTTACAGATGAACCACATCTTCCCAAAATTCTAACAATGAACCGGAGACGACTATCCGCCTTCCCCACAACTGCCATTACGTGCCTGTCCCACTTCATATCGCTCTACAATGTTACGCCCAAATATTTAATCGACGTGACTGTGTCAAGCGCTTCACTACTAATGGAGTATTCAAACATTACGGGATTCTTTTTCCTAATCTTCTGCATTAATTTACATTTATCTATATTTAGAGTTAGTTGCCATTCTTTACACCGATCACAAATCCTGTCCAATTCATATTGTACCCTCCTACAGTCACTCAACGACGACACCTTCCCGTACACCACAGCATCATCAGCAAACAGCTGCACATTGCTATCCACCCTATCCAAAAGATCATTTATGTAGACAGATAACAACAGCGGACCTAACACACTTCCCTGGGGCACTCCAGATGATACCCTCACCTCCGATGAACACTCACCATCGAGGACAACGTATTGGGTTCTATTACTTAAGAAGTCTTAGAGCCACTCACATAGTTGGGAACCAATCCCATATGCTCGTACCTTAGGAGTCTGCAGTGGGGCACCGAGCCAAACACTTTATGGAAGTCTAGGAATATGGTTCGCAAGATATCATGAAAAAAGGGCGAGTTGCGTTTCGCAGGAGTGATGCTTTCTAAAGCCGTGCTGGTGCATGGACAGCAATTTCTCTGTCTCAAGGAAATTCATAATATTCGAACTGAGAATATGTTCGAGAATCCTGCAAAAAACCAATGTTAAGGATATTGGTCTTTAATTTTGACGATCCGTCCTTCTACCCTTCTTATATACAGGCGTCACCTGCGCTTTTTTCCAATCGCTCCTAAGGAATCACACACATCCATGCCAGAGGCAGGATTCGAACCTGCGACCGTAGCAGTCACGCGCTTCCAGACTGTAGCGCCTAGAACCTCTCCGCCACCCCGGCCGGCGATGCGTTGTTAATTATTGTAGGAGTATATCATACGTTCACAACAGATGAAACGCACATGGCACAGTGAAGAGTGCCCAAACGGTCGCATGAATACACAGCGTCCTCCACGCGGGTGGCAACGTAGACATGTATTTTCTCACGGAAACAGTCATAAACGTGCCCAGTGGAATCCTGCCATAGTCCAAGCACCTATAGCTCAGAGATAGAGTTCTTACAGGCTCTGGAGAACGAGTAAATTCCCATCTCATCATATGTGTTCAATTTCCGTGCGACCTGGTGATCTTGCTACCCAGGGACGATGTTCTGCACCACGACAAAAAGCATCGCAACAGACGACTGTGGACGTGCATTGTCCTGCTGAAAACGGGCCTCGTCTTACTGTCTAAGAAATGGCAAAATCAAGGGGACAACATCCTGCACAAACACCAGAATGTGGCTTTCCACACTGTGAAGCCGGGAGTGGAACCTGCGTGTCGTGGTTGAGTGCACACTGGGATAGGGCGCTCACCAGATCTTGCCGTACACTTGTGCTTCCATCAACCACATATACACAAAACCTAATCTCACAACTGAATCGGAAAGAACGCTATTCCACCAGAGTAGCCGTGCTCTGACGGTACTGTGGTGTCAGTGGCACCTTGGCCAGAGGCACACGTGACCTTAGTCATGCTACAAGCAGACAGTTGCCAGTGGTACTTGTTGACACACTAGTTGCAACATGATTCCATATTTCTTCCTTGGGTGATGTACGGTTGTCCACCAGTGTTGGCACAATGCGTCGATTTTGCAGTGCGTCTATACTACGCGGACGTTCAGAGCCTGGTCCATCCAGCTTCCCGCAGGCCCACAGTGCGACCTCGTTGAAATGACTGAAGCTGTTCGATTGGAGTACGTTCTCATCAGTGGGACGTGATTATGCCTTGGAATGAATATTGGAAACGCTGTTCACCTAGTGACTGTCTGCAGCGTCAGAACGAAGAGTAAACATACAGACCTCCTGAGCTCCATGTGATCGCCGGTCAACTTGACAAATGAATCGCTAACACGACAACCCACCAGTAATGACAATGAACTCTGAACACAGTCCTTGCGGATATTGCGTTCGCGTATTCCGGCAGTCCACCTTTGCTCAGCATCGCATCCCAATTTTTTTATACAGCTTTTTGGGAAATCGGCCTTTTTGGAGCTTCTGCACATATGTAATGTTTCAAAGATTTCCGACACATTGCAGAATTGTAGTAAAGCACCACAATGGCATTTGCGCAAGACACGTGCTACAGGCAACATGGTGTAACCGAATTTTTGGTTGCACTAAGGATACGATTCGCTGATGACATTGCTGTTTTCAGTGAAACTTGCATGACCTGCTGAATGGAATGAGCAGTCTAATGAGTACAGAATATGGACTGAGAATAAATCGAAGAAAGAAAGTAATGGAAGTAGCAGAAATGAGAACATCGAGAAACTTAACATCATCATTGGTGGTCATGAAGTAGATGAAGTTAAGAAATTCTGCTCCCCAGGCAATAAAATAAACAGTGACGGACGTAGCAAGGAGGACATCAAAAGCAGACTAGCACTGGCAAAAAGGCCATTCCTGGCAGAGAGAAGTTTACTAGTATCAAACATAGTCCTTAATATTAGGAAAAAATTTCTGAGAATGTACGTTTGGAGTACAGCATTGTATGGTAGTGAAACACGCACTATGGGAAAACCGAAATAGAAGTGAATCGAAACATTTGAGATGTGGTGCTACAGACGAACGGTGAAAATTAGGTGGACTGATAAGATAAGGATTGATGATGTGCTCTGCAGAATCGGGAAGGAAATGAAATGTGAAAATCACTGACAAGGAGAAGGGACAGGATGGTAGGACATCTTTTAAAACATCGTGGAACGACTTACATGTACTAGACGGAGCTGTAGAGGGCAAAAACTGCAGAGGAAGACAGAGATTGGAATACATTTAGCAGACCTAGATTGGAAATGCTACTCTGAGATGAAGAGGTTGGCACAGGAGAGGAATTGTTGGCGGGCTTCATAAAACAAGTCAGAAGACTGATGACTCAAAAAAAAAAAATCCGAACATCCATAAACATTCGTGTCCCGTGTATGGTAATGTTGCAGTTGATTCAAGTACTATTAGGCAATACGTAAGGAGAGGAATATTCCACAAGATTTCGGGATTGCAGCCGGATCTCATCGACTTCTTTCCACGATATTTCGGCTGACAACCTTACAGTCATCTTCAGGCGAGTGTTTGACACTGGAGATTGCTAGTGCAAGTCGCTCTATTTATACGTAAAAGTGCCGCAGGCGCGCATGCGCAAGTTACCGTAGCATGCGCGCCACCTGTCGATTCCAAGGCCCTCTACAATATTACTGCATCTATGGAGCGCAAAGGAATGCGTGAAAAAAGTAAAACATGCACGCAGACGTGTCCAAAACAATAAAATGCAAAATTTCAATATTAAAATTAAAATTTTTTGTCGCTCGACATGTCAGAAGCCATAAAAAGTTTTCTTTTGGTTGAAATTAAAGAAATCAACGGGTCCCAGGCCTTATTCAATAAAAAGCCGCCATCACGATTAATGAGATTTTCCGCTAGACGTATTTCCACGGATTCCTTCACAATTGAATCACAGAAGGATCTCGATGGGGCCAAGATTTTCGTGGCCGAATAATCCATAGTATGTCCTGAGGAAATACAATGTTCGGCTATGGCCGACTTACTGGGCTGTAAAAGGCGAGTGTGGCGCTCATGTTCAACGCAGCGGTCGTGTACTGTGCGTGTGGTTTGACCAATGTAGGCTTTCCCACACTCGCAAGGTATTTTATAAATTCCAGCCTTCCGTAATCGCAGATCATCCTTGGCTGAGCCCAGAAGAGCACGAGTCTTTGTAGGTGGCCGGAAGATTGCTTTCACACGATGTTTCTTTAAAATGTTTCACTTTTTTCACGCATTCCTTTGCGCTCCATAGATGCAGTAATATTGTAGAGGGCCTTGGAATCGATAGATGGCGCGCATGCTACGGTAACTTGCGCATGGGCACCTGCGGCACTTTTACGTATAAATAGAGCGACTTGCACTAGCAGTCTCCAGTGTCAAACACTCGCCTGAAGATGGCTGTTAGGTTGTCAGCCGAAATATCGTGGAAAGAAGTCGATGAGATCCGGCTGCAATCCCGAAATCTTGTGGAATATTCGATACGCCGGGAAAATTTCAAGAGTCGTAAGAAGAGGAGTTACAAAGCCAGGAAGGGCAGAAACTGGGCTGCAAGATATGCTTTGTTCGAAACGTCCTGTCATAGCCACTGCTGCGATTTAACATTTATCTATTTGAGCCAGTTTACAATTCACTACGTGGTGATGATGAGCGTAATACACACATTGGAATCGTGGTTACTCCAGCAAATGCCGTCAAGTTAAGATCTAACTCAAAAATTAACAAACATTAAAAATATCATAATGCTGGTAGTTAAACAAGTATTGAGTGAAAAACCTGAAACGAGGCAGAAAAGGAGACTTCAAATTTGGAATGAAGAAATAGAACCCATACAAAAGAAAAATAAAGCATATAGGGAGTTCTTGCAGAAACAGATGGAAGAGCAATGTAATAAAATCAGAAAAGAATCCAAAAACTGGCAAGACAGGCGTATAGACTATCATGAGATACGTTTATGAGCAGAGTTCAGGATAAATCAGTGTAAGAAGTTACGTTATAATCTAGATGCGAAAGAGTTAACGGAGGAGAAAGCAGAAGAAGGGACAGATTTGTCAGAATTTAAACAAGCATTCAAGGAAAGAAGAAAAAATTGATTAGGTGCAATTAACTCGGAAGTGATAATAAATAGAACATTTCTAGAATTCGGAGTGATCCAGCCACATGACTCGTGTAGGCGCAGAGACGAAATGAAAGTAGAACGAAGATGCACTACGGTTACTTCACGGTTTAAAAAAAGAGAGAGAAGTAACACAAATAATTACGAGACAGTCAAAATACTCCATTATAAGACTTTTGTTTTTTGGCCATCAGTCTTCTGAGTGGTTTGATGCGGCCGGCCCAACACGAATTCCTCTCCTGTGCTAACCTCTCCATCTCAGAGCAGCACTTGCAAGACGTACAACAAAATCATTAATGAAATGCTTCGAAACATCTCTGATTCAGTTTTATTAGAACAGCATGCAGGCTTCCATAAAGGAAGAACTTACGCCGAAGATATTTCACACTGAAATAAATTATACAAAACATACCAGAATTCATTTTAGAAACAAAACTAGACTCTATCGACTGTGAAAATGAGTCTGACCTCATCCACAGACAAAAGTTCTGGTAAATAATGGAGAAAAGAGGTTTCCTTAGGCACGTGATAAAAATATGTTAAGGTTTGCATAAAACACCAAAGTAACAATAGATACTGGCAAATAGATGTCAGCAGAAACTGACATAATTCAGAGAGTAAGTCAAGGCTGTAGTACGCCACCAACACTGTGCAGCATCTACATCGACGACCCGGTCAAGAACTAGTTTTTGTACTTCCATTCTTGTGACTGGATATCTGAGGGACTTCGGCCGTCCTTACGATGCAATTTATTACATCGTTACGAGATTAGGAGCTTGAGTGCAGGCCTTAACTGACGCTGAGAGGATTAACAGCATCCGTATACACGATCCACCATCTATAAATCTATAAATGGTTCTCGCAGACTACATGTTGTCTCTCCAACTTTCAAGTTGAAGCAACGAAATTGGTAGCCATATAATATATTACACGGGAAGGACGGCTGTAGGTGTACTATTTTATTACATTGATCAAAGAATGTCTGAAGGACGGAATACCACACGTGTAAGAGTTGCGACTCACAAATTTATAAGTACATTGCTTTTCGCCAGCGACCAGTTAATCATGCAGGATACTGACGAGAAACTACGAATAGCGGGGAACTGATTAAACAATATAAGCGATAATTATAAACTGAAGACATCAACAGCTAAAACAAAAGCAATTGCCATTTTAGGAAAATACCCCATGAGGACCAAGAAAGCAATATAATAATAGGTGTCCCATTTCCTGTACCTAGAATGTGGCATAACTTTTTAAGAAGAGAAAGACGTAAATTAAAAAAAAAACTAATGCCTATCAATACATATAAGACCCGATCAGAACAAAACTGAAGTGTAAAACGAGAAGAGAAACCCAAATATAATTTGCCAAGTCATGGCACAACCAACAGGAGGCTACTACGTGAAACAGAAAGTTGGACACTAAGATCAAAAGACATAAGACAATTTGAAACATCAAGAATTAAGTTATTTAGATCTCCGAAAGGCTGCTCAAGACAAGACGAAATGTGAAATGGGGAGCGGGATCAGGGGTTTTGACTTATAAATTGCAAGATGCAGGTGTGCCAACATTTTGCAGCTAAGAGGGAAGTAGGATTATCTCGCAAAAGAGCGAGAATGGGTCAAGATGCGATTTAAATGTGTTTGGCGCTACCGTAATTTTGACGTTAGACACAGTCCAGCAACCGACGTAGATTTTTGTTGACTCGGGCAACGACTGATTCGGAATAGGTTTTTTCAAATTGCCTTTCAAACCATGTTGCTTATATCATGGAAACGGATAATGCATATATTTGTCTACATCCTTACTAGTTTTGAGCCGATTCGCACAAGTTTGAAACATAGAAGTGGTGCAGATAAAAGACCAAAAAAAGATCTTTTTTTGCCCTTAAAATCCGAATGAAGCTAGATTTATGAACTCGAATTTTCAATTTTATCGTAATAATACACTTTAAACCGTTGCCGCGCTTGCAATTGACGTAAGAACGAATTTTACATATTACAGTTAGCGCGACTTTAAACCATATTACGTCAACAACGGATAAAGATTATTGGATAAAAAAAGTTTTCGCTTAATCCTTTTATCTAATGTCGTGCAAAGGTGGAACCGATTCGTACAAGTTTAAAGTACAGAAAAACGTTTTCTTTTTGGATGTTTTTGAACGTAAAATCCGAACGGTGCGCATACATATGGTGCCAGTTGCTGAGCATTAAAATCAGACCTATTAAAATCTTTTGCAAAAGGAATTAAACGATTCGCACAGTTTGCGTGGGCGCCAGTTCCGACTGTCGTCCAAACCTTGTTTAATGCACTGTACCATAGCTACAGTACGAGAAATCAGAAGGTTGAACTGCTGTACAAATGGCCACTGGTCCAGGCTAAACCAAAAAATTTATGTGACCAACGTTCCCAACTCAAACAGCAGCAGATCACTAGGACTCCCCCAACCCGATTCTGGTGGCACCCTTTTCCATATTAGAAGAAGGAAT
The DNA here is from genome assembly GCF_023898315.1 of Schistocerca nitens. Taxonomy (NCBI): domain Eukaryota; kingdom Metazoa; phylum Arthropoda; class Insecta; order Orthoptera; family Acrididae; genus Schistocerca; species Schistocerca nitens. The sequence goes on along the minus strand of NC_064614.1, from coordinate 132,168,023 downwards.
GTGTCACGGCAGAAGCAGAGTGTGAGTCCAGAAATACATGCTCCAGTACAACGCTGGCAAAGGCCATAGAACAAGATGGTGATTATGTAGCAAAATAATACTTGTAAAAGAAATGTTGACTGATATTGTCACCAAATTTTAATTCTCAAGAGTAAATAACTTCCGAGAAAAAAATGTGGGATATTATTTATCGAAACACCCCCGTATCTCTTTTCTGTATTTCCTTACATGAATTTTTCATCGAATCCCTGCTTCCTTCTTCGGAAAGTATTCGTGCTCGAAGAAGCAAGCAGGACTTCGACTAAAAAAAGTGTAAGGAAATCTAGAAACAAAGATAGTTACCAGTGAAAGGGCAAATCTATCTAAAGGTAGATTTTCGAGCAGTGGTTACGTTTTAATTATCGCTATTAGAAAAACTTACTTGGTGATTGTGTTAGGCCTCATCTACAATTTCACTCTTCATTGTGCAGGTTTGTACAGACAGTGGATGAAAAAACAGTGACTTAGGATGTAAAAGTCTGCATCTTGATTGTTTAGCAAATGTTCTACCTCAAAAGCAGATCGTCGTCTTTCTGGAATTGCCTGCCCCACAATGCTGTCTTTTTCTACGAAAAGATCAAAAATTACCTGGGTACCACAGCAGGGGAATTTCGGGGATTGCAGTCTGCTTCTCTGACCAGCACTTGTCCAGAATGAGGTGGGCCACAGTCGTGCAGCAAACACACTGCCTTTCAATAGGTACCCTAGTCGATTCTAACAGATTTCGGCAGAATATTTATGTGGCCGCTTGCACCATACGATAGTAATCTGTTAGCACCAAAGAATGTCCTACCCTCCTCCTCCTCCCCCCCCCTCCCCGCCAACCCCATCCAAAGAAAGAAAAATAGTCAGCACCACGTTGCCTGACGATTAAGAGAACCTGTTTGCGAAAAATGACCAAAAATTGGACAAAAATTTCTTCTCTATAGAAAAAACCGTTTCATGCTATTACAAAAACGTGTAGGTTATGGGCATTTTCATTTTCCTTTTGTTCGTAATTTCAGTTTGAACATAATGTTGCACAGGCTCCACGCACTTCTGACATTTTAAAGTGCGTGAGAATACGTGATCTATTCTTCTTTTTCTTATTTTTTCAGCTTTTAGATAAGGATCGTGAACAAACATGCGCTCTGGAAGACTCTGGCTACCACAGCGTAAGCACAGATGTGTCCAGAAGGTTGTGGGTTAGCTGCAACCAAAGACCTTATGCCATATTTGATTATGTCTTGCTTTCTGAATTTGAAACACGTGTGATTCGTAGTTACTGCTGTGTTTTTCTACGCCAGTGTCTTTCTTATGATAGAAATGCCGAGAATATAGAAATTTAACACCGAACGAAGGTTTCGAGGCAACCAGTTCATAGCAATATCAAATAAACAATCACCTACGGAAATTTAGTGAAGCATACAATACACTTACAACCATACCTTGCTGTCTGAAGGCAATTAAGCCTGAAGAAAGGGCTCCGGAAAATACAAATCTTCTTAGGAGATATATCCATGGTCTCTCACAGAATCCCAAAGAAATCTTCAACAGCTCCATAAGACAGCGTATACCGACTATCTATGTCAGGGTGACCGTGTTGAAAACAGGTGTAAGGGGTGCAGTACTGTCAATAATTGTGCCGTTTGGAGGATTCAGGTACTAAAGAAATAAGTATATGGACTGGAAGGAATGCAGTTTCAGCCCTAATTGTTTTTGATCGTCAGCAAGTAACCGAAGTATAGAGAGCTGCAGAAGATGGTACCAAGAGGCTAGGATATGTAAAAGAACGAAGGGAAAGAGTATAGAGGATAAAGGAAAAGGTGACCATACAGGAATATGTAAATTCAGTGTGCTAAAACTGCTATGTCATGAATTTTCTTTTGCGGTTTACCAGAAATCTGCATTTCTATCATTCAGGTACACTTTCCTCCTAAATGACTAAAGTTAAAGAATTGGTACATATAATTAGAAATAGCTTCTATACCTCCCTTCCCCACTATTTTCAGAAAATTCTGAAACGTGATGATAATTGTTGGTCTAAGTTTTTAATATATTTCTTGTAGTAAAATAAATTTTGTATGTTTTTCACAGATCAGCAACAAAAGAGGAAATTGGAGGCAAAACATACTTTGCTTTTCTAAAGTGTGCAGTGAAAGGTACCGTGGAAAATGGTACCTCAGTTAAACAGTGTTATGTTTTCAGCTTTTCAAAAATTGTTCACGTCACAATACAATAAATAACTGATTTTCTCAGAAATTAAAAAATTTTGAGCTACCTAGTTTTAAAAGCGAGTAATGCGGTAAGGGGGGAAGGAAACACTAAAAACTTAGCCATTTCAGGGACAGATCTCCTTTAAGGATGTTCGCCATTTAGACGGCTGTAGAAATCACCGGATTGGCCTGAGACAGCTGCAACAGTTCTGCTTATACCTAGATTTAGCAGGCTTTTTGTGTGGGTGTGAGCTGTCAAAAAAGCCAGCGGGCGGCGTCCTATTTGTCATGTTCCGAATGTCATACAAGATGGTTTTCAGTTTTTCCACTATCACATCGACTGATACAAAGGATGTATCAATTATATGAATGCGGAATCCATAGCTGTGATACACATTACTTAATTGATGGTGGCGGGGGCAGAAAGGAAAAGGAAAGGAAATGAAGTAATGATATAAAGGAGCTTCAGTGAAATCGTCTCCGCCTCCTCACTGTTCTCATGTGATGATTCAGTGTTGCCAAGTGTTTCCAACGTTTTAGCATGTACTGTTAAAGCGTTTTCCCCTTGGAATGCGGGAAAGGAGTTACCGCCTGTTGATCCACTGTATCAATGGGTTGCGCCATTTTGTTTAAGCTCTCTTAGTTGGGTGCTGCACACTGCCATGGTCATTTGAATGTACTCGTATAGCTTTGCTGCAGACGCGTAATCACATACAAACAAAACATTAATTAGGCAACATTAGCTTTTCGGGATGATATGATTACTTTCCACATACACAATTTGGAGAACTGGAACAAGATATTACGGTGCAAACAGTGGAAACAGCAAACACCTGCAGATAAAAGGGCACATGGATACTTCTACTGTATGAGAGTAATGAAGAAAGAAAGATCAGAGCAGAGTCGACCACAGCACGCAAAACTGCACGCATGCACGATGTGAAGCGCGCATGCGTTCCGAGGCTCAGCCCGTCTCGGCGCTACTCGGTACGTCTCGGCTTTGTTCGGTTTTTCAACAGCTAGGTACACCACGACATTTCATTTAGCTCTGTGGTGTGAAGTCATTTCTTTCAATATCCCGTGCAGAATTTTCAGTTCGGCAGAATTGTGTTGTCAGCGCTGTTTATCGTTCGTTGTTTGTTCGTGGTGTAACTGACGTCCACAGATCCAATGACAACTTGCACAAAAAAGAGGAAGTCTAGTGCAATGTCATCACAAGCCTTTAGAAATTAACGCACATCACAGAAGAGAAGGATGAGAATTCTCAATATGTACTATGCAATCGCACAATGGTCGGGTAGCGAATATTTGAATTGAAACGGCGGTATAGCACCACACAAAAAAAAAAAAAAAATACAATGATGGACAGAAGATTTGTAAGGCACTGATTATTTCGTGCAACGAGAAGAACTTCGTCCTAAATTTGCAGGCATGGAGCAGGTGATGAAAAAGTGGTGCATTTACTAAGTTTTTTGAAGGTGCACGGATAATTATACTATCAATTGCAGCAATTTTTGATGGAACTGAGTGAAGAGTAAGGAGACACTATATATATACTGACGGTAAAAAATTCCAACACCAAAAAATGGTTAGTGTAGATTAATGAATTTTGGAAATAGATTTGCCAAGGTAAGGTACTGAAGTGATTAACATTCCAAGATCACAGGTTAGTGTAAGCGCGAGACAAGCCATTGCAAATGTGAAATGCTGGTACATTAATAGCCAACGTAACCGCCGGACTGTTTAATGCAAGCATGAAGAAGTGCATGCACTGTGTTGTACAGGTGCCAGATGTCAGTTTGTAGGATGTAGTCCCATGAATGTTGCACTTGGTTGATCAATACAGGGACGATTAATGCTGTTTGTGGAAAACGCTGAGCTTGTCGGTCGATGCTGACCCATATGCGCTCGATTGGAGACAGATCTGGTGGTCGAGCAGATCAGAGTAGCGTCATAACACTCTGTAGAGCGCGTTGGGTTACAACAATGGTATGTGGACGAGCGTTATTCTGCTAGAAAACAACCCATGGAATAATGTTCATAAATGGCAGCATTGTAGTCGAAAGACTGACGTACAATTTGGAATGAGGGCACCCCACACCTTAGCTCTCGGTATAGGATCACACGGACAGGATCCTAGCAGCGCTCAGCTGGCCTCCGTCTCACAAACACACGACCATCACTGGCACAGAGACAGTACCAGCTTTCTTGAAAAACAAAATAGACCTAACTGTGCTCCCACCAATCAGCTCTCGCTTGACACCACTGAAGTCGCAAATGGCGGTCGTTTGGGGTCACTGGAATGCACTGCAGGACGTGTGTCTCGGAGCTATCCTTGAAGTAATCAATTTATAACAGTGCGTTGTGTCTTTCTTGTGCTAAGTGCTGCTCAGATTGCTGCTGCAGATGCAGTACGATGCACCAGAGCCACACGCCAAACTCGCTGTTTTTCTCTGTCCGTAGCCGATATTCTTCTTGCGACCGTATACTCTCATGGCCACCGCTGCCAGCGGTCACGTACAGTGGTTATGTTCCTGCCAACCCTTTCTGCAGTATCGAAGAAAGAACATCCAGCTTTAGTGGTATTATTCTGCAACAAACTCGATGAGGTGTTGATAACAGCGTCTTGCCGCCTTAAAGGCATTCTTGCGTAACATCAACTCACCACGCCAAAAGTCGAAGGCAACTAACGCACACGACCGTTACAGCGTATATTTAGAGCAAACCTGATTTGCATCCTCATAATGGCGCTACTAACTTCAGTCTTATGCGACTGGCGTGAAATTAGAAAAGACAGGATCAGTCAGCCGTAGAAACACGCCTATCAAATAAGGTTTATGTAATACAACCCTTTCTTTGTGATGCGATTTTCTTTCAGTCGGTGTATTACTGCCAAGTACGTGGGTGAAGTCGAGTGACGTGCCTGGAACGATTTTTGAAGTTAAGACCCGCTATTGTCGAATTACTGAAAGAAACATAAAAGAAAGAAGGATAATTACTACGTATGGAATGGAACGCAGACTTTGCATTTTAAGTGCACTTTACTGCATAATGCCGAGAGTAAGACGCTGCAAGGAGAGAAACAAATTATTTCCGATTTGATGCGCATGCATTTGAAAAGATAATCCGATTTTGGAAAGGACAACTTCTGACAAGAAGCACCGTCCACTTACCGAAGGTCACTGGCTGTAAAGTAAACACCAATTTTGAAGAATTCATTGTGGGGTTGAAAGAATACCGAAACTAGTTTCCTAAACGTTTTCAAGAGACTACCAATCTCACATTGGTTTTTGAGCTGTTTTCGACACAGTTTTCCATTTCAGTTGAGAGCGTACTAGTGCATGTGCAGATGGAACTCACAGATCGTCAGCGTAATTTCCAAGTAACAGAAATATACCTTTACATTAACACTATCCAGGAGGTCCATGTTAGTTTCATTGGGAAAAGTGTTAACGTCTCCATAATGAGGTTGCAAACATCATACAATGTTTCGAACAACATTGGTGTCTGAAGGGCCGTTTCCGATTGTTGTTGTGGTCTTCAGTCCAGAGACTGGATTGATGCAGCTCTCCATGCTACTCTATCCTGTGCAAACTTCTTCATCTCCCAGTACCTACTGTAACCTACATCCTTCTGAATATGCTTAGTGTATTGATCTCTTGGTCTCCCTCTACGATTTTTACCCTCCACGCTGCCCTCCAATACTAAATTGGTGATCCCTTGATGCCTCAGAATATGCCCTACCAATCGATCAATTCTAGTCAAGTTGTGCCACAAATTTCTCTTCTCTTCAATTCTATTGAATACCTCCTCATTAGTTATGTGATCTATCCATCTAATCTTCAGCATTCTTCTGTAGCATCACATTTCGAATGCTTCTATTCTCTTCTTTCCTAAACTATTTATCGGCCACGTTTCACTTCCATACATCGCTACACTCCATACAAATACTTTCAGAAACGACTTCCTGACACTTAAATCTATACTCGACGTTAACAAATTTCTCTTCTTCAGAAACGCTTTCCTTACCATTGCCAGTCTACATTTTATATCCTCTCTACTTCGACCGTCATCAGTTACTTTGCTCCACAAATAACAAAACTCATTTACTCCTTTAAGCGTTTCATTTCCTAATCTAATTTCCGCACCATCACCCGATTTAATTCGACTACATTCCATTATCCTTGTTTTGCTTTTGTTGATGTTCATCTTATATCCTCCTTTCAAGACACTGTCCATTCCGTTCAGCTGCTCTTCCAGGTACTTTGCTGTCTCTGACACAATTAAAATGTCATCGACGAACCTCAAAGTTTTTATTTCTTCGCCATGGATTTTAATTCCTACTCCGAATTTTTCTTTTGTTTCCTTTTCGATTATGAAACAAAAAACACCCGATTACGTGGCAACCTGAGTGATGAAAATCTGCAAAATTTTCTCCGCCCCTCCGTGTGCCATCAGTCTGTACAATATATAAATTTTTATTATATTTTCAGCGCGCCAAATATAATTAATAATAAATAAACTTTTATGTGTGATATGTTTTGTTGAAAAATATGACGTATAAAACCAAGCCACATAGATGCCATTCAGTGTTCCCTGCGCGACTACGTTGCCATGAGGACCGTTCCAGTTTTCCACTTGTTTTTCTCCACTTGTCACTCAGAGCGCGTTGCGTGTCAGAGGCAGGATTTTGCTTTCGAGCGACAGGCAACCACACGGGCGCAGGAGTTCCGCACTTGTGCGGTACTCCTAGCCATCTCTGTCTTTGATTTTAACATACCTTCGACAACAACGAGGTCATATCGAAGAATCTCAGACTGTAAGTCGGGCTTGTAAGCAATGGGATATGTTCTGTTCAAGGCAAGTATCCACGTACTTTCCTTAACAGATTTACTATCACAGTAATTTTGTGGCTCTCAGTAGCCTGGTGCAATGCTTTCTATTGATCGCCACTTCGGCGACTTGTGTATCCCTAACTTACCCCAGTCATCCGGCTGGCAATATTAAACCTACAGTTTCACGTACACTCCGAACCATGTATTGTTTCTGGTGATTCCTCACATAACTCTGAGGTGAAGGCTGGGTCCAACCGAGATTCGATCCTCTCCCTCTCTCTCTCTCTTTTTCTTTCCAGGCATTAATTCCGACTTGCGGAGTGTGCTGTTATGGTTAAACGGACGTGGCATCTTAATTGTAAGGGGTGGCCGAATGCCCTTCCTGTCACCAACCTGTACCCCCTGCGACGGAATCAGTGTACCCCCAGCTGTCTGCGTATAGTCTAAGCCATGGAATACTGCGAACGTTTTTCAAATGGCTGCGAGTTGTATAACTGAGGCGGAACGTGGGAACCAGGCTGGTATTCACCTAGCTGGATGTGGAAAACCGCCTAAAAACCACATCCAGGCTGGCCGTCACCCCAGCCCTCGTTAGTCCGTTGGGCGGATTCGATCCAGGGCCGGTGCTCCTATCTGAGTCCAGGAAGCAGCGCAATAACTGAACTACTGAAACCATGGAAAACGTCAGTCACACTGCCATACAAACCGTGATCGTAACGGCGGTGAACTCCTGGAGTATTCGTCGGCGAGAAACTAATTTGTACAAGTAGGTAATTAAATTACGTAATGTGAGTTTGTCAAAATATTCTTAACTCAAATAATTCATCGAGCACTACTTTCAGATTTACCGAAACGTATTGTTGAACTGGAAGGTAATTTGATCATGTCCGAAATTTATGAGAAGTAATACATGGTTTCCAGTAAGATATGACACTACCAAAAGTCGTGGAGCGAGCATAGTTCCGTGACTCAAAGAAATAACGAGGCACAGCAGTCGACATACTGTCCCTGCAGGCATGCGGCTGATGACAGACCCAACTTACCAACTGCCCCCAGCGTTACACCAATGTGTGACAACACATTGCAAGAATCATCCGCCATGCAGCGAAACAGCTCAGCTTGGGGACGTTATCACAGTTGCGCTCTACCAAAACTACGGTTCGGTAGTTTTGCTACAGTACTTAAATGGCGTATTAAATGGTAGGATTACGGATATTATTGGTAAAAACGGTAGCGAAAGAAACATAAATGAATGTGTGAGAGAAACTAGGAGTGGACAGTTTCTCGTTGTTTTTTTCCCTTCTTTTTTTTGTTTTTTTTTTGTTTTGCACCTAATATCATTCAGTGTTACTGCATTGTCTGTTTTACGCCCCTACAGAATATAAATTATATTTTATAAGTAACAAAACATATTTGATCGTGTAACTTCTGCCCTTTACGTACGCAAAGCAATTACTTTTGAAGCAAATACACTTTACATGCACAAACTAATGTAAATTACTGTTGTCATTTTGTACTCAGTAGCCGGCCAGAGTGGCCGAGCGGTTCTAGGCGCTTCAGTCTGGAAACGCGCGACCGCAACGGTCGCAGGTTCGAATCCTGCCTCGGGCATGGATGTGTGTGATGTCCTTAGGTTAGTAAGGTTTAAGTAGTTCTAAGTCTATGGGACTGATGGCCTCAGATGTTAAGTCCCATAGTGCTCAGAGCTATTTGAACCATTTGTACTCAGTAGAATGTTCTTCATCATGATGAAAGGCAAGAGTTTCCTGTTACTATTGATGAATGCGAAAGTTTTTTATGTATAACAGAAACGTATTTTATTTAAGTTCGATGACGTATTGAAGGGATAGTTGATATATTTTTGTTTTGCAGTATTTTTTACTTTGCTTTTTCGCCGAGGACATTGCGTTTCCTAGCGTTTTGCGATAAATCTGTATTGTTTTCTTTATTTTTACTACAGCATCCACCCGTTTCACATTAAAGATCAACAATTTTCTAATAAAATCTGAACTAAACATTGACAATTGGAGTTTTGCTGCAAATACTGTTTACTATTAAGTAATAGAGAAGAGGATGATTATGTACAAAGAAACTGTTCGAAGCATCACATGGCTCTTTATATATCGTCATTCATTTTCTAGATGGTTCGTCACTTCCGGTTTTTAGGGGAATCTAGTAAGACACTGATCCCATACGTAAAGAAAGGGGTTGTTAAGTGGTCACGCCCATTAGGTACGTAACACACCTAACCTACAGGCAATGCGGGTATAACCTTAACCGACCAAAGCTACAAGAAAAACTACCAAATTCTACCCTTAATTATGTCTACGGTATCCTACGGTAGTTTTACCACTCAAGACATTACAAACAGGCAGGTTCATTTTCCTAACATCAGTTAAGACGTCGGTGAGAGACACCTGTCTACTGTATCAGACTATTTCTACGAAGCGAGCCCCCCGACCACGCTGCTTGGGGTTCAGTGTTCGATAGCATTGACCTGTCCATAGAATCCAAGGAATGCCGCGCGCTGTTGCCAAGCTGCCGCTACTTGCGTTAACCGCAATCGCTCGGGTCTGCAAGAACGCTGCGCTGGCCTCAGCTGGAATTGTTAGCGCACTGCCTCGGATGCATTCCAGGTCTTCAGGCGAGGCTGCCTCCGCTACACAGTGAACGAAACCAACATCGGTCATCGCCGTGGGCACACAGCTGAGTCTGCTCCGGCTCGATTCCATTACACGAGGGTTGCAACTTAAATAGTGGAAACTATTTATTCACAACCGATACAAAAGAGTTACATGTTTGCACCTGATACTGCCCTTCAAAGAAGCCCCCAGCGTTGTGTAGAACCCGTTGCCAGCGAGAAGGAAGGCGTAGTATACCGTTAGCAGAGCATGTTCTGTTGATGTTGTGAACGGAGCGGTCTACTGCCTGTCGAATATCTGGAACAGTTCCGAAGCGAATGCCACGAAGTGGTTCCATCATCTTCGGAATCAAATCAAAGTCACAAGGACTTATGTCCAGGGAATATGATGGATGGTACAGTACTTTCCAGTCCCATCGACCGAACAGAGCAGCCACAGCTTGCGATTTATGGACCTGCACACTGTCGTGCAAAATGATGGGTGGGTTGCGAAGAAAGTGTCGCCACTTCTTTCGCAAAGCTGGTCGCAGATGATGCTCCAAAAAATGAACAGTGATACTGTGCATAGACGGTCTGCCGTGGAGGAACGTAATGCGTTAGGATAACACCATCACAGTCGTACAAGAGTATCACCATATCTTTAGACCGCTACATTCGCACCATCAACAGAACAGGCTCTGCCAACGGTATACTACGCCTTCCACATCGCTGGCAAAGGGGTTCCACAGAACTCTGGTGACTACTTTGAAGGATAGTAACAGGTGCAAACATGTAACTCTTGTATCGATTATGAATAAATAGTTGCCACTATTTAAGTTCCAACCCTCGTATGTACTTTTCGTTCCAATGTACCCGTAGTGATGACGTCCCCCAGGCTGCAGAACGTGTCTAAAAAAACAGGAATACCTAATAAATACCTACAAAGCCATCAATTACGACTTCAGATGACCACTGGCGGTGATGGGGAGGAACTGTAACGGCATAAAAATATGTCACAGGCATCCTGTTTCCTCATGTGTTACTTCTCATGTGGGACAGTAAATTCCCCAGATCGGTACTCAATGGACTTGTGTGGCATTAGCTCGGATGTCAAAACCACCCCAAGGCCAGTATACAGGACATCATGAGGCAGTTACAACAGATGTTGGCCAGCTTGCCTGGAGAGGATACAACTACTATATGAATCCCTCCCTAGTCGAATAAGCGCACATATCCACGCCAGACGGGGTCTAACGTCGTACTTAACAAGTGGGGTCAAACTGCCAAGTGCCTTATAAATAGGATTAGGTATTGCAATCATTTTCTCCTCCCTTTCCGAGTTCTTCACTTACTTTGTAAGGCAGTTTAACATAGAATTTCGAATATATTGATATAACTCAGTGTTATTGTGTTTTCCGGGAAAAATAAAAAAGTCTCTACAAGCTGCATTTTTTTTTCATGCAGACTTCTGACTACTACGGCTTGGCATATTATTACTTTATGGAGACAATAGTGTTCCACGCAGACCACTTACAAGGGGAGGCCGCCAATTGTGAAATTCAGATTCGATTCATACTGCGCATAATAAAAGCTCATGACCAGAGGTGTAATGTGGCAAAGCACCAAGATGCACTTCTCAGCCGTTATCGAGAAAATCGACAGTTAAAAGAAACCGTAGCGGTGAAATACTCTCTACGATTAATAATTTTCTAAAGCGTCGTGGCGCAGCGGTAAGGGCTCGGGTTCGTAATCCGAAGGTCGCCGGATCGAATCTCGCGCCATGCAATTTTTTTTATTATTACTTTTTTGTAATTCAAACATTAATGAATTGCTTATGCACGTTGGTGAAGGCGGATCGCTATCCAATTGTACCGCCTCCATTTTTCCGTTTGTTTAACAGGGTGTACCAAAACTCTCACGTCCGCACTGATTTTCGACGATGTTATAAGTTGCGCTAGGGACCGCATCTACCTTCTTTCGAAGTTAGCAGGCAACTACGCTGTTATGCGGCGGCTCGTTTCGGCCCATTCAACATCTGTCCTTCAAGTGTAACGAGCGAGTAACGGAGTTTATATTTCACACCTGCCACAGCAAATTCGAACGTTTGACTTACGCTATACGTATTCGTTTCGGAATATCGTTTCTACGTCTTCCGTTAACTATACGTGGTTAACATTATGAAGACAATTAATAACATTTGTGAAATACAACTTTGTTTGCGGAAAACATAATGACGTTCGAAGTCGCCAGTTTTTCCACGACAAACGACTTAAACAAACGGAAAAATGGAAGCGGTACAATTGGAGAGCGATCCGCCTTCACCAAGATGCATAAGCAATTCATTAATAGTATATATATATATATATATATATATATATTACAAAAAACTAATAATTAAAAAAAGTTGCATGGCGCGAGATTCGATCCGGCGACCTTCGGATTACGAACCCGAGTGCTTACCGCTGCGCCATGACGCTGTAGAAAATTATTAATCGTAGAGAGTATTTCACCGCAACGGCTACTTTTAACTGTCTATTTTCCCGACAACGGCTGAGAAGTGCATCTTGGTGCTTTGCCACATTACACATCTGGCCATGAGCTTTTATTATGCGCAGTATGAATCGAATCTGAATTTCACAATTGGCGGCCTCCCCTTGTTAGCCAGCATCCCTGGCCACCGCCGTGCAGGAAAATTATGCTACGCAGTTAAGGCCGCGGGCACAGTTGTCCACGTGAAGGAGTGCCTGCGTGAAGTTCCTTTGTTTGCTCTTTGGTCTTATGTTTTATTTACTTACAACAATTACACTTCTTTTTTAAAGAAGTACATTGATTAGGAAGTACTTATTCATAAAAAGCTACATACTACTTCTTGGCGAACTGGTGCGCAGACATAGATTTATCTGGTATCTAAAAGTCACAGGTTACTCCTTTAGAATACTATACCCCATTGTTAAATCACTGATTTTGTAACTGACCCTACGACTTATCTTAGAAAATAGATTAAGGAAAGGCAAACCTACGTCTCTAGCATTTCCAGACTTAGAGAAAGCTTTTGACAATGTTGACTAAAATACTCTGCTTCAAATTCTGAAGGTGGCAGGGGTAAAATACAGGGAGCGAATGGCTCTTTACAATTTGTACAGAAACCAGATGGCAGTTATAGGAGTTGAGGGGTACGAAAGGAAAGCAGTGGTTGGGAAGGGAGTGAGACAGGGTGTAGCCTATCCCCGATGTTATTCAATCTGTATATTGAGCAAGCAGTAAAGGAAATAAAAGAAAAATTCGGAGTTGGAATTAAAATCCACGGAGAAGAAATAAAAACTTTGAGGTTCGCCGATGACATTGTAATTCTGTCAGAGACAGCAAAGGACTTGGAAGAGCAGTTGAACAGAATAGACAGTGTCTTGAAAGGAGGATATAAGATGAACATCAACAAAAGCAAAATTAGGGTAATGGAATGTAGTCGAATTAAGTCGAGTAATGCGGAGGGAAATAGATTAGGAAATGAGACACTTGAAGTAGTAAAGGAGTTTTGCTGTTTGGGGAGCAAAATAACTGATGATGGTCGAAGTAGAGAGAATATAAAATGTAGACTGGCAATGGCAAGTTTCTGAAGAAGAGAAATTGGTTAACATTGAGTATAGGTTTAAGTGTCAGGAAGTCATTTCTGAAAGTATTTGTATGGAATGTAGCCATGTATGGAAGTGAAACATGGACGATAAATAGCTTGGACAAGAAGAGAATAGAAGCTTTCGAAATGTGGTGATACAGAAGAATGCTGAAGATTAGATGGGTAGATCACATAACAAATGAGAAGGTACTGAATAGAATTGGGGAGAAGAGGAGTTCGTAGCACAACTTGACTAGAAGGAGGGATCGGTTGGTAGGACATGTCCTGAGGCATCAAGGGATCACCAGTTTAGTATTGGAGGGCAGCGTGGAGGGTAAAAATCGTGGAGGGAGACCAAGAGATGAATACACGAAGCAGATTCAAAAGAATGTAGTTTGCGGTAGGTACTGGGAAATGAGGAAGCTTGCACAGGATATAGTAGCATGGAGAGCTACATCAAACCAGTCTCTGGACTGAAGACCACAACAACAATAACAACAGCTCTAGACCACGCAATACTATAAAACATTACACTTCACATACTTCGCTACCCTACCTTGCTTGGTTCCAGAAGCAAAACTTGATTTCCATCATTTTGTCTGGATTGTTAGACGAAGGTGCTCTGAGGCAAACTCAGGGTTCACAGGGGCTGTGCTGCAATGTCACCCAAGGTGTGGAGATTGGGAGGTGGCAGTCAGCGACTGAGGAAACCCTTTATGGTCCTCCTCGAAGTTCATCCCTTCGCTAGTTCCGGAAGGTCGTTGTAGTTTGTCCGCAGCTCGTGGTCTCACGGTGGCGTTCCCGCTTCCCGAGCACGGGGTCCCGGGTTCGATTCCCGGCGGGGTCAGGGATTTTCACCTGCCTCCAGATGACTGGTTGCTCGTGTTGACATCATCATTTCATCATGATTCTTGAAAGTGGAGAGATATGGCTGAGAAAAGTTTGGGGATTTGTACAGACGCTGATAACCGCGCACTTGAGCGCCACACAAACCACACATCATCATCATCGATGTAGTTTGGTGTTTTGCAAAGGCGCATCTTATCATGAGGCACGATGTTGTCTCTCGGTCATCTAGGCTTGCAGGTCGTAAACTGATATTGTGACTGTCAGTGAGGTGCAGCTTGTGCCACAGCTCTTAATTCCTTCTTATGCTATAGACAGGTATATTGCCAAAGACGTCCCTGTCCTAGTCAGAGAAATCTTGTCTATGCGTTCACTACCAGACGATGTAGTGTGAAGAGCCAATTTCTCTACATTCACAAAAGTCTGTGATGCACCGGCATACTTTCAGTAAGAACATCAATTAATGCAATCATTTGGAATAGTCAATCTGCTCAGGTAACCTTTGTAATAGGAATCGCTGATGACTAAGTTCCGCTGTTTTAGAGCAAGAAATGGAGTTCTTCGTGTAATGCTCTACACACTGTTTTGTCGTTAGACACCAATAATTTTCTGGAAAGTGGTTCTCTGTGACACATCTTCAACTATATCCTGATAAGATGGAATTGTCAGCCTGCTTCAGTACTTCGTTTCGCAAATTTGCTGGCACAGCCACGCGGCAGAGACATCATCTTGTTTGCTTGTAGAGCAGTCTTTCGTCAGAACTGAACTGTGCTCGCCTTGCAAACCGAGGCCCAATTGGGGCTGTGGGCCGAGCCCTCCCCTATCCTTCTGTGCTTGCCCTTGCACATTCTATATAGCTTATTTTGTGACTAAGTCCGTTCGCGTGAAATCCCTAGTCGACGTACAACCCCAAAATGAAACTCCCTTACCTGTAAAGCCCACCGGGATATACGGTTGGATCTTTTAATCCCAAAAGTCATTTCAGTGTTGTGTGATCCGTTATGACTTTAAAACAGCGCCCATACAGATAACAACGGAATTAGGTGACACCAAAAAAGAACCGACAATAGCATGTCGTTCTCTCGGTTGGGGAGATATGCGACATTTTTGACATTTCTTTTATGTTAGGAAGGAACTGATAGAGTCGCTTCCCTATTGCCTCCCTGCCCCAGACATTTTCCGTATGGTTTCAACATAGCAAGCTGCTGGCTCAGGGGATTCCGAGTTCGATTCCCGGCCGGGTTGGAGATTTTGTCCTCCCGGGGACTGGCCGTTTGCGTTGTCATCATCATTTGATCAGCATTCGTGAAAGCGTCGAGACGGGACTGTGTAAGGATTGGGAATGTGTACGCGCGCTGATAACCGGGCAGCTGAGAGCCCACAAACTAATCATAATCATCATCATCATCATCATCATCATCATCATCATCATCAACGACATCATCAGGAAGCTGCCTGGTGTACACCCCTACGATTCCAGACGCATCACTTCCCTGACAGTCTTTTCATTGCCCTTTAAAAGCAATAGACACACGTCTGTACATGCCTAGGGAAATATAATTCTATTTTATCCGTAACATGCTTTCCAAATTGGTAGGGAGAAATACAAAATTTCCAATACGGCATTATTAATTTTATATCTCGTAATAACTGCAAAAAGTGAAGTACTAATAGAGTGCTACAAATATATATTACTTGTGCGCCATGAACATAAATTAAATTTGACGTCAAGCATCGCTCTATATCGGAGACGGGTTAAACGTTTTTGAATAAAACTGGACCGGAATTAGGAACGATTACTGGCTAATATCGGTCTGTTTTGAGAAGTGCCACGCATATTCATTCTGTGTGTGAAACTGAGAGGAGGAAAACAGACATGTTATTTTCATTTCATTTATTGCATATTTAAAGATCTGTTGCCCGATATTATAAAAAGTAGGTCATACATTATACAATTTTACATGTAGTACATTGTTCCAAATTACTAGCAAAATTTGTTTTGAGCAATAAAATAGGGCAGTAACAATGAGATGCAAAAAAAATTATTTTTAGGAAATGGAGTTTTAAAATAATAAATGTTAGTAATTTAGAAGAAAATATGACACACAAATTGTGGTTCGTGTTGTTGCTATCCCAGTTGGGACGGCCTCAGCAGAAACATCGAGCCTCTCCCATCTGAAGTAGCGTACAAAATTATATCTGCTTGTATTATTAAATTAAATACATTATGAGTGAGTCTGTGATTTTTTTGTTTTTACTCTTTAAAAACAATTATTATTATATTTTAAGTGCTTACGCAGGGCATACCCATTGCAGTAGTTGTGCTGGTATGGACATAGTTCTACATGTTGTACGAGTACTGTTATGTTGTATGTTTGTATACGTGATGCTGTTTCCCTTAACCAGTCCAACTGGCGGGAAAGGAGCCTCGGGACTTAACCTCGAACCTCGCCTTCCCGTGTGGCGTATTCCTTAGATGAAACGATTGTCTCATTGCTTAGATTAGTCATTTTCCTGTACATTATTTAGCTATCATATTTAAAGTGCAGCTTAGATACTTGAGCCATTCACATGCTTTCCTTATAACTATCTCACTACGTTTGTCTTATGTTGTCGCGTTTGTGTTGTTTTCTGTGTCTGCATCTACTTCAGTGTCTCTGGCTGTGTGTGAGTTCGTGTCCTCCAAAGGGTCCTGTTGTGCTTGTTGGGTACCTGTTGAAGATATGAAAAATGGACTTCCTTGTCTATCGGCATCATGCAGTGTTCTTGAAACCTTATCAGCTATGTTACCGAGAGTACACCATTTGTCTGGATTGCGTAACATTTTTTGGATTTCTGTTATACACCGAAGCGCCTAAGAAACTGGTACACCTGCCTAATACCGTGTAGCGCCACCCCCTCCCAGAACGCAGAAGTGCCGCAACAAGGCGCGCCATGGACTCGACTAATGTCTGAAGTAGTGCTGGATGGAACTGACACCATGACACATGAACTGACACCGTAAGAGTGCGTGCTAAACAGCAAGTTGTAAGGCATCCCAGATATGCTCAATAATGTTCATGTATGGTACGTTTTGTGGCCAACGGAACAGTTCAAACTCAGAAGAGTGTTCCTGGAGCTGCTCTGTAGCAATTCTGGACGTGTCGGGTGTCCCGTTGCCCTGCTGGAATTGCTCAAATTCGCCGGAATGCACAATGAACATGAACGTATGCACGTGATCAGACAGGATACGTACGTGTCACCTGTCATAATCGTATCTAGACGTATCGGGGGTCCTACGCTGTAAACGCCCCACAGCATTACACAGCCTCCAGCAGCCTAAACAGTCCCCTGCTGACATGCAGGGTCCACGGATTCGTGAGGTTGTCTCCATACCCGAACTCAGCCATCCGCTCCATTCCATTTGAAATGAGACTCGTCCGAACAGGCAACATGTTTCCAGTCATCAGCACAGTCCAGTGTCGGTTTTGACGGACCGACCCGAGGTATAAAGCTTTGTGTCGTGCAAAAAAAAAAAAAAAAATGGCTCTGAGCACCATGGGACTTAACATCAGTGCCCTAGAACGTAGAACTACTTAAACCTAACTAACCTAAAGACATCACATACATCCAGGCCCGAGGCAGGATTCGAACCTGCGACCGTAGAAGTCCCGCGGTTCCGGATTGTAGCGCCTAGAACCGCACGACCACCGCGGCCGGCCTTGTGTCGTGCAATCATCAACGGTACACGAGAGGCCTTCGGCTCCGAAAGCCCATATCGATGATGTTTCGTTGAATGGTTCACACGCTGACACTTGTTGATGGCCCAGCATTGAAATCTGCAGCAATTTTCGAAAAGGTTGCACTTCTGTCACGTTAAAAGATTCTCTTCAGCCGTCGTTGGTCCCGTCTTACAGGATCTTTTTCCGGCAGCAGCGATGTGGGACATTTGATGTTTTACCGGATTCCTGATAATCACTGTACACTCGTGAAATGGTCGTACGGGAAAATCTCCACTTGATCGCTACTTCGATGATGCTGTGGCCTATCACTCATGCGCCGACTATAACACGTTCAAACTCATCTACATTGCGATAACCTGCTATTGTAGCAGCAGCTACCGGTCTAACAACTGCACCAGACATTTGTTTCCTCATATAGGTGTTGCCGGCGGCAGCGCCGTAAACTTCCTGTTTACATACCTCTGTATTTGAATACATATTACCATACCAGTTTCTTGGACGCTTCAGTGTATAATAACGGTAACAATTAACCTCCAAGCTGATCTGGAGCATTATAGTGCATCAGTGTGTAAGCGCGGACATAGACTGCGAAGTGACCTCCATAAGTTTCTTCTGCAATGATCCGAAGCTTTTATTAGTGCGCATTCCTTTTCCAAAATAAGCGTTGTATAAGGAAGATTCATTAAGACCATCTTATTCTTTACTCCTGTGACAACTTTCGATTAGTTCTGTTTAAATGATACCTTTTCGCGACGAGTTTCTCGAGTCACATTTTTCTGCCTGTCTAGACGCAATTTTATGCGATTCCTTGAAGCGAATATTCCAATATGAAGAGATTAAATTCCTTTGATTTTGTACCGCTAGTAATATTAGAATTTCAGTAGCGCATGAATGTATTGCTGTCTTTCGTATACATTCAGAAAGGAATCTAGAAGATACGCTGAACTAACGGCTGTGTTATTTACGCCGTCCGACAACCCAGTTTTTCCTCTTGTACTGTTCACTTCCGAAACGGACAAAGAGAAATTTCTGCTCGACAGTATTAGTAGGTACGGATTTCTTAACACCTTCGTTTACCCAAAGTCAAGATGTCGTTGCTTAAAATAAAGCTATACAAAGTAGTATTTCCACAAATGAGGTAATCGACAACCTCGGAGATCGCCCAAAATTACCACTGCTAATGTCTCTCTATCGTAATTTCTAAATATTTCTAAAACGAGAGAGAATAGCCGTCAGCGATGTTGATCTGCACATCTGTACATCCAATCTCTCACTTGCTTCCTTTTTTTTTTTTTTGTTTTTTGTAAATCTGCATGTTTTTCTGGTCACACTGGGGTATGCATTGCGCAAAACGTTCTCAATAAATCTAAGATTATAAAGAGCTAATTGTGTACCGTATTCAGGGTGAAAATAAACTGATGTCAGGCTCTGGTGCCGTGTTCACTTTATCGTTTTTCGTTACCTGAGGTGCTAATATCGATACCTCTCATTCGTGGATCTTTGCGGTTGTGAAACTTGGTGCGGTGGCGTCTAATGCGTGAATACATTTAGAAATGCGAAAGTTATTATTTCTTATTTCTCTCCGCTGTTATCGGATTCAGCATCAAATGGAGACTACAAGAGACTGAATAGAATGTTTGGCCTGTCCATTGACTTAACGGCAGGACTTCCTAAGGTTTTCTGAAAAATCTTTTGACAGGATCTGACTGTGAAATTTGCCGCTCGGTCGTGGGCGCCTTGCACACGGTTCGCTCGGCTACTCTCCTCCACCCCTCCCCCCCTCCCCCCCCCACCCCCCGGCTGAGGTTCGAGTCCTCCCTCGGGCATATGTGTGTGTGTGTGTGTGTGTGTGTGTGTGTGTGTGTGTGTGTGTGTAAGGTCCTTGGCGTAAGTTAGTTTAAGTTAGATTAAGTAGGGTGCAACCCTACCAGTTTGGTCCCATTGGAACGTGCCACAAAATTACAATTTCCAAAATTGATTGTGAAATTTACTGTGTGCTTTACGCATGACCCTTCTTGCGGGTGCACGAATTGCTGTTAACTTTATCAATTACCACGTTATCTCTTGTCTAGCGAGTGTGTAGTAGTTTTCTTCGCGAAATGAATGGTACCATTAAGTCAGTGTGGTTCTACATCATCGTTTATTACTTTTTTTGGACCGTGTTCATGTAGACCACAGTTAGTAATATCTCTTAGATTTAACCGCAATTATTTCGAGTTTTGCGGTCCTGAAGTAAATTGTTGTCAGTGCGTACAAATGGCTCTGAGCACTCTGGGACTTAACAGCTGAGGTCATCAGTCCCCTAGAGCTTAGAACTGCTTAAAACTAACTAACCTAAGGACATCACACACATCCATGCCGAGGCAGGATTCGAACCTGCGATCGTGGCGGTCGCGCGGTTCCAGACTGAAGCGCCCGGAACCGCTCCGGCACTGCGGCCGTCCTCAGTGCGTACTTTAAATTGTAGTAACTCTATATCAGTTCGACCAAACACTAATAACTTACTTTTTTAGTTTTCTACATGCCTTTTAGCGATTTGGTGACCACTGTTCCTGTAATAATAACAAGGTTGCTAATCCACTGTTTTGGGCGGTGAGACCATCGTAAATATGGAACACTCATTCCACTGGCAAACGCTACAAAAGAGGCGTTGTTCGTCACTGAGGTTTTTACTATCGAAATTCCGATATAATATGTTCCGGGAAGAATCCGACGACATTTTGCTTCCTCCCAGATATGTCTCGCGAAATGATCACGACCAGAAAATTTGTAAAGTTAGAGTCAATACAGAGGTCTACTGACAATGATTCTTCACAAGCGCCGTTCCTACAGAAGAGGATGAGTGATCAGTTAGTTGTACCGAAATACCCTCCGTCACACACAGGCAAGTCGCTTGCGGAGTATAGATGTAGATCCAGATATCAGGTTTCTTTTATTCACAAATGTCCTGATTCATTTGGTAGATGGGTCACTGCTCTAATGAGTCCTTACCAGAACTAAAAATCCATATTCTTGATAGGAAAATAAAACACCAAACCGTCAGCAACCGCTCATTGTGGTCACGTAAAATCATCTCTCCACCGACCTCAACGAAAGTTTCATGACGACTTGATGTATTGCTACAAGAGACTGGAGTTTTTGTTCAATAATGACTCCTTAGGTTCGCAACCGGTTAACTACAGTATATCAACCAAATGCAGATCAGGAGGTGCAGTGCATTTCAGTTGAACCGGGTAGTCAAATTTCACATTGCCATATTTCATTGTATGTAAGGCCTGTTCATCTACATCTACATCACATTTCAGTGCCTGGCAGAGGGTTCACCGAACCACCTTCACAATAATTCCCTACTATTGCAACCTCGTACAGCGCGCGGAAAGAAGGAACAACTATATCTTTCCGTACGAGCTCTGAGTTACCTTATTTTATCATGGTGATCGTTTCTTCCTATGTAGGTCGGCATTAATAGAATATTTTCAGATTCGGAGGAGAAAGTTGGTGATTGGAATTGCTTGAGAAGATCCTTCCGCAACGAAAACCTCCTTTGTTTTAATTATGTCCATCCCAAATCCTGTATCATTTCAGCGACACTTCTGCCCTTTTTTGAACTTTTTTGATGCACTATCTGGCAAAGATCCCACACCGCGCACCAGTATTCTAAAAGAGGATGGGCAAGCGTAGTGTAGGCTGTCTCTATAGTCGATCTGTTACAGTGTACTGCCAAAAAAACGCAGTCTTTGTTTAGCCTTCCCCACAACATTTTATATTTGTTCCTTCCAAGTTAAGTTGTTCATAATTGTAATTCCTAGGTATTTAGTTGAATTTACGGATTTTACATTTGTCTGAATTATCGTGTAACCGTAGTTCAACGAATTCCTTTGGAACCTCTTGTGGATGACCCCACACTTTTCGTTATTTAGGGCCAATAGCCAATTTTCGCATCATTCAGATATCTTTTATAAATCGATTTGCAATTTATTTTGACCTTATATTGACTTTATTGTCAATAAACGATAGCTGCATCTGCAAACAACCTAAAACGACTGCTCAGATTGTCTCCCAGATCGTTTATGTATGTAAGGAACAGCAGAAGGCCTATAACACTACCTTGGAGAATGCCATAAATCACTTCTGTTTTACTCGATGACTATAGGTCAATTACTACGAACTTTGACATCTCTGACAGGAAGTAACAAATGCAGTCACATAACTGAAGCGATATTCCATAAGCACACAATTTCATTACAAGCCGCTTGTGTGGTACAGTGTCAAAAGCCTTCCGGAAATCCAGAAATGCCGAACAGATTTGAAATCCCTTGTCAGCAGCACTTAACACTTCATGCGAATAAAGAGCTAGTTGTGTTTCACAAGAAGGATGGTTTCTAAAACCGTGTTGACTGTGTGTCGATAGACCGTATGGTCGTAGGTTTTCGGGTCTGCTTTGATGTCGTTCATTTCTTGTGGAAATGTCTTGATTTCAGAGCAACACTTACACTCAACGCCTTCAAATATTTGGATAAAAAGTTTTCGGTTTACTAGCCGCGTCAAATAAACAGGGAAGCGCCAGGTAACCAAGAACGTCTCCTCCAAGAACGAGGAAGCGAAGGTCTTCGGAGATACTCTCAATTTTTTATTGGATGTATTTCTGTCTCTGTATTCAAAATGGTTCAAATGGCTCTGAGCACTATGGGACTCAACTGCTGTGGTCATCAGTCCCCTAGAACTTAGAACTACTTAAACCTAACTAACCTAAGGACATCACACACAGCCATGCCCGAGGCAGGATTCGAACCTGCGACCGTAGCAGTCGCACGGTTCCGGACTGCGCGCCTAGAACCGCGAGACCACCGCGGCGGCATCTCTGTATTGATCCACAGTTTTTGTCCTCTGCGACTCTCCCGACTACCATGGAACCCATTCATGTC
This sequence comes from Schistocerca nitens, assembly GCF_023898315.1. Lineage (NCBI taxonomy): Eukaryota > Metazoa > Arthropoda > Insecta > Orthoptera > Acrididae > Schistocerca > Schistocerca nitens. The sequence continues at coordinate 132,145,231 of NC_064614.1, read as the reverse complement.
TTAACAAATATCCGATTATCCTCTCTCTTCCTCTTGTTAGTAGTTTCCAAATATTCTCTTACACGCCGATGCTGATGGAACTTTCCCATTTTTTACCTTATCAGAATACCTAATTCTCAACATAATCCTACAGCACCAAGTCTCAAATATTTCGAATCTCTTTTTTTATTTGCACACAGTTGGTAACTAAGAAAGTCTGTTTGAACAGTGTTTCTGTTCCCTCTACTAGAACCAATCACTAGTTTTACGTTTGTTACAGGTTGAGAGTTTGACACACAAGGCAATCTTCCAGCTGGCCGCAGTTACGCAAGGAATGAGCATTGTGCAATGCTGTAAGTTCGTGAAATAAGCTCGAGTATGCAGTGTTGCCTCTTAGAGCAACAGTGCCAGAATCGAACATCACATACAGTGCAATCTCGCAACTTAGGTCATGAACAAAGGGTCAGCTGGTGCAGTGTTGTAGGCATGTAGATTCATTACGACACCGCCTCTTATCGCTTTTGGGTGTCTTTATCCAACTCCAGAGACCCTGGGTTCATACCTCGTGACGTGAGGTGACGTGATGGAGAAGGACGTGTGTCTGGCACACTGCTGCGTATTTGCTGCCTGCTGCGGTGTGGCGTCGAGGTTTCTGGGACCGGGCAAATACTCTCGGTATCTCTGTCACTGGCTACAGCAACGTCAAAAATACACACATAAAAAAAAAGTTTTGCATCACTCCGGTTCCCAGAACTCCTGAAGATTGACTGTGGATATTGTATCACAGACGCAGTCCCTTTGTTCATAGATGTCACTAAACCTGCCCAAAGATGTAAACAACCTATTAGACGGACAGCGCCTATTAGCCTATTAGACGGAGGGGGTCCTACAGCCGATCAGTACCAGTCATTCCACTAGGAAGGAGGTACACGGCTCGTGTTGTCTGTACTTCAACCATGCCTAGATGGTCAATACCGCTGTTCGATCTCGTCCGAATTGTTAGTTCGTGCCAGGAAGAGCTCTCAACAAGGGAAGGGTCCAGGCATCTCGGAGTGAACCAAAGCGATGTTTTTCGGACACGGAGGAGTACAGAGGGACAGGAACTGTCGTTGAAATGCCTCGCTCAGGCCGCCCAAGAGTTACTACTGCAGTGGATGACCGCTACTTACTGACTATGGCTCGGAGGAACCCTGACAGCAACGCCACCATGTTGAATAATGCTTTTCGTGCAGCCACAGGACGTCGTGCTACGACTCAAACTGTGCGCAATACGCTGCATGGTACGCAACTTCACTCCCGACGTCCATGGCGAGGTCCATCTTTGCAACCACGACATCATGCAACGCGGTAACAGATGGGCGCATCAACATGCCGAATGGACCGCTCAGAATTGGCATCACGTTCTCTTCACCGATTATTGTCGCATATGCCTTCAACATACAATCGTTGGAAACGTGTTTGGAGGCAGCCCGGTCAGGCTGAACTTCTTAAACCCACTGTCCAGCAAGTGCAGCAAGGTGGAGGTTCCCTGTTGTTTTAGAGTGGCATTATGTGCGACCAAAGTACGGCGCTGGAGCTCATGGAAGGCGCCGTAACGGCTGTACGATACGTGAATACCATCCTACGTCCGAGAGTGCAACCATATCGGCTGCATATTGGGGGTGATTCGTCTTCATGGACGACAATTCGCGCCCCCATCGTACTCATCTTGTGTATGATTTCCTTCAGGATAACGACATAGCTCGAGTAGTGTGGCCATCATGTTCTCCGGACAAGAACTCTATCAAACATGCCTAGGACAGATTGAAAAGGGCTATTTATGGACGACGTGACCCACCAACCACACTGAGGGATCTACGCCGAATCGTCATTGAGGAGTGGGACGATCTGGACCAACAGTACCTTGATGCACTTCTGGATAGTATGCCACGACGAATACAGGCATGCATGAATGCAAGAGGACGTGCTACTGGGTATTAGAGGTACCAGTGTATACAGCAATCTGGACCACCACCTTTGACGGTCTCGCTGTATGGTGATACAACATGCAGTGTGTGGTTTTCATGAGCAATAAAAAGGGCGGAAATGATGTTTATGTTGACCTCTATCCCAATTTTCTGTACAGGTTCCGGAACTCTCGGAACCCAAGTGATGCAAAACTTTTTTGATGTCTGTACTTCTTTCGCTTGCCTAACTCACCTCCCCACGTCACCAAGCATTTTGTTGCGAGTTAGGTATACGGGCACCTCCGTTGCTCTTTTATTTCGTCAAGATTGTACGACCCTCCCCTACGTTAGTGAATAAAGCAATTGAATCTAAGAACTTGAGAAAAGTCTTCAAATGTTGTCTAAATCAATTGCACATTTAAACAATGGGAACACTCACTACTGTAGTGCCACCAAAAGTGTCTGTGAAAGGAGTTTGGACACTAAGAGTTACATTACTTTCTTGTAAAACTGCTCTGCAGCTTCAACAATCTTTTAAAATGATGTATTCCTTTTAGTCATTGTTTTTGTTTTACTATTGCAGTTTTGGTATTTGTGCCATTTTCAAGCATCCAAAATATAGTGCAACGTACTGAGAACCATGTAGTGTGCAGTGAAGCATCCAAAAGACGTACTCGGATGCCAGTATATCGTCGTACAAGTGCGCATCATCAGCGAGTGTGTAAATGTTTAGAGTTCCAAACCCCTGTGACAAATATAACGGCCGCCAGGGTGTATTAGTGTAATTTCTGTTTAGTGTTGCTACCAGGTCTGGAAGGCTTTGCACGGAGGTGATAAAAGTCATGGGATAGCGATATGCACACATACAGATTGCGGTAGTACCGCGTATACAAGGTATAAAACGGCAGTGCTTTGGGGACCTGTCATTTTTACTCAGCCACTCAGGTGATTCATACGAAAAATATTTCGCACGACAGGAATTAACAGACTTTGAACACGGAGAGGTAGTTGGAGCTAGAAGCCTGGAATATTCATTTCGGAAATCGCTTGGGAATTGAGTATTCCGAGATACACGGTGTCAAGTGCGTGCCGATAATACCAGGTGTCATTCATTACCCCTCATCTCGGACAACGCTGTGGCCAACGGCTTTCAATTACAGACCGAGAGCAGCGGAATTTGCATAGGGTTGTAATTGCTACCAGACAAGCAAAACTGCATGAAGTAATAGCGGATATCAATGTGGGACGTACGACGAACGAGTCTGTTAGTACAGTGCGGCGAAACGTCGCGTTGTGGGGTATGGCAGCAGAAAACCAAAAGTACCTTTTCTAACAGCACGTCATCGCTTCCAGTGGCTTTCCTGGGCTCGTGATCATATACCTTGGACCCTCGACGAATGTAAACTCGTGGCCCGGTAAAATTAGTCCCGATTTCAGTTGCTAAATGCTGAGGGTAGGATTCGTATGTGGCGCAGGCTCCACGAAGCCATGGACCCAAGTTGTCAGCAAGGCACTGTGCAGGCTGGTGGTGGCTCAAGAATGGAGTGGGCAGTGCTTACACCCGGTGGACTCGATCCTCTCGCCCAACGGAACCGATCATTGACTGAAAATAGTTCTGGTTGGAGACCATTTGCAGCCAAACAACGATGTAATTTTTATGGACGACAATAACCGTGTTATCGGGCCACAGTCGTCCGCTATTGGTTTCAAGAACATTCTGGACAATTCGAGCGAATGATCTGGCCAACCAGATCGCCTGACATGGATTTCATCAAACATTTATGGGACATAATAGAAGGGTCGGTTCGAGCACAAAATCCTGCACCGGCAACACTTTCGCATTTATTAACGGCTATAGAAGCAGCATGGCTCAATATTTCTGCAGCGAACTCCAAACGACTTGTTGGGTCCGTGCCACTTCCAGTTGCAGCACTACATCGGGCAAAACGAGATATGACACTACATTTGGAGGTATTCTATGACTTTTGTCACGCCATAGTATACTCAATGAACAAATAGACATCAGAAATAAAATTTCTGTGTTGTTTGAGACATTTACTCGTATTACAAGCGCAGGCTTTTAGGTGTGAGAGACTGTCGAGATATACATAATCCACTTAGAATTACACTACATGAAATGGAATGTCATCATCGTTAACTGATTGATTGCGCTTTGACGTGCGTGGGCATTACGTTGTAATCTCTGCGCAACGTCATCGGGCTATCAAAAAATCTTGGACGTAAACTGATTATTCGTAGCGTTAACCTATATTACATGGTTCTCAGTACGTTGTATTGTTTTGCAGATGCTTGAAAATGGCACAAATACCGAGGCTGCAATAATAAAATTTAAGCAGTAACTAAAAGCAACGTGACCTAATTAAAAAATTACAATTTTATTACTCACCTATATCTTGTGTCTCCTCGAGGAGATCATGGCGCGTTGAAAGAATAATTTACATCTAGGTCGTGTGGTCCAGATTTGATTTTCAGAGAAGAACATTGTGTGACTACACAGCAGTCATCTGTCGATTTATTGCTTTCATTTCACATATATTAGTTTCTATGTTTCCATGCTGTCTTCATATTTGCAAATTTTTCATTATAGTCAGTCACAAGAGTTACACAAAAAATTATACTTTAAAAAAATGGTTTATGTAAGTAATACAATACACCAGTACATGATTATACTCACTGTTTTCATGATACAGAATAACTTGTATTAATTTGAAAGTGTAAAATCAGAAAATTGCGGCTATTCGACATGGCAGCATGCGCCACCTACATGTGCTATTCGCCATCATATAAATGACTTTCAGTTCGCCAAGAAGAAAGATTATATGTATGTCTGAAACAAAATCTTTTACATGACAAGTGAATTACTAATCGATTATGTTTTTTCGTGTTATTTTGAAAGTTTATAATTAACAATTTTGATGTCAGTTGCTTCAAATGGAACTAATATTGAATAAGGATATTTTTAAGTAACCAACCGATTGCAAATAACTCTTTTGTATACTGACCTATGTTTAGAGACCTACCAAGGGTGTCTTCATCAGAATGAAATTTCGAGAAACCGTAAAATTAAATTGCGAGAAGGCAGTGCTCAGAATTTGGAGCAACTACGATCAAGCCAGAAATAAAATAAAATACATTCCATCGTTCCATCCTTTGTTACGTGTGCCTAGCAACGACCCGCATCAGAACATCAGAACCTTAGTCTGACGTTGTTCCTAGCGACGCACACATGGCAAAGCCTGGAACACTTTTCGTTTTATTTTTTTGACTTGAACATAGCTGTTCTAAATTCCGACCATTGATTTCTCACAATTTAATTTTATGGTTTCTCAAAATTTGATTCTGTTGAAGACGCCCTTAGTAGGTGTCGAAACCTAGGCCAATATACCAAAGAGTTAGTTGCAAATGGTTGGCTGTATAAACCTTTGTTGAAACTGGTATAAGCTTGTTGAGAAAAGACCATGTTTAAAATTATAATTTTTAAATAAATGCGATAGTACAAATTTTTTTTTGAAAAATGATGAAATCAACATCAATAATGTTAATTCCTTTTTGAATTCATATTTTGGATGTAGGTGTACAATAACATATTACACTGAAGAGCCAAAGATACTTGTACATCTGCCTGATATCGTGTAGGGCCCCCGTCAGCACGCGGAAGTGTCAGAACGCGACGTGGCATGGACTCGACTAAGGTCTGAAGTAGTGCTGGAGGGAATTGACACCATGAATCCTGCAGGGCTGTCCATAAACCCGTAAGATGCGTGGGGGTGGAGATATCTTCCGAACAGAACGTTGCGAAGGATTCCTGATATCCAGAATGAGATTTTCACTCTGCAGCTGAGTGTGCGCTGATATGAAACTTCCTGGCAGATTAAAACTGTGTGCCCGACCGAGACTCGAACTCGGGACCTTTGGAAGTTAGGAGACGAGATACTGGCAGAAGTAAAGCTGTGAGGACCGGTCGTGAGTCGTGCTTCGGTAGCTCAGATGGCCGATTCCTGATATGCTCTATAATGTTGATGTCTTGGTGGAGGGGGGAGGGAGGGGGCATTGTAGGCCAGCGGAAGCGCTTAAACTCAGAAGAGTACTGCTGGAGCCACTCTGTAGCATTTCTGGGCGTGTGGGATGTGGCATTTTCCTGCTAGAATTGCCGAAGTCCTCCGGAACGTACAATGGACATGAATGGATACAGGTGATGAGACAGGATGCTTACGTTCGTGTCAACTTTCATAGTCGCATGTAGACGTAGCAGGGGTCCCATATCACTCCAACTGCACACGCCTCACACCATTACAGAGTCTCCACCAGCTTGAACAGTCACCTGCTGACATGCAGCGTCCATAGATTCATGATGTTGTGACCACATCCGTACACATCCAAACCACTCGATACAATTTGAAACGAGACTCCTCGGACCAGGCAACTTGTTTCAAGTCATCAATAGCCTAATGTCGGTGTCGACGGGCCCAGGCGAGGTGTAAAGCTTTATGTCATGCATTCATCAAGAGTACACGAGTGGGCCTTCGGCTCCAAAAGCCATTATCGATGATGTTTCGTTGAATGGTTCGCATGCTGACATTTGTTGACGGCCCAGAATTGAAATGTGCAGCAATTTGTGGAAGGGTTGGACTCCTTCTCTTCAGTCGTCGTTTTGTCCCATTCTTGCAGGATCTTTTTCCGGCCTTAGCCTTGTCGGAGATTTGATATTTCACCGGATTCCTGATATTCACGGTACGCTCTTGGAATGGTCGTACGGGATAATCCCCACTTCATCGCTACCTGAGAGATGCTGTGTCCCATCGCTCATGAGCCGACTATGAAACCTTGTTCGAACTCACTTAAATCTTGATAACCAGCCATTGTAGCAGCAGTAACCGATCTAACAACAGCGTCAGACACTTGTCATAGCCGGCCGAAGTGGCCGTGCGGTTAAAGGCGCTGCAGTCTGGAACCGCAAGACCGCTACGGTCGCAGGTTCGAATCCTGCCTCGGGCATGGATGTTTGTGTTGTCCTTAGGTTAGTTAGGTTTAACTAGTTCTAAGTTCTAGGGGACTAATGACCACAGCAGTTGAGTCCCATAGTGCTCAGAGCCAGAGCCAACACTTGTCATATACAGGCGCTGCCGCCGCAGCACCGTATTCTGCCTGTTTACATATCCCTGCAGTTGAATACGCAATGCTTATACCAGTTTCTTTGGCTCTTCAGTGTCTCACGAAATAGAACGAACAGATAATACTTTATTCAACAAATAATAAAGAATAAATTGATAACAATTAAACAGATAAAACATAGTATGCGAAGAAATAATACAATACTACCCAGAGAACCCAGAGTACACAGAGATACCAGAGTACCCAGAGAATCACAGAGAAACCCAGAGAGCAACCCAGAGTGACCCAGGGAGCTACAACACTAAGAAGAATCGCTTCTCGGCTTTTGGCAAGATCAATGTGTAGTTGTGTTTTAAGAATTGAAAATTTAAATTTAATTTAATATTAAAACATATATATAAAAACAAAAACACCCACCTACCTCCCCGGGAGTCGTAACTCCCACACCCTAATATAAACTATAAAATACAATGATATATAAGACTATAAACGTGCTTCTGTATCTTCAGATACATTGAAGCATGGCTGTCTGTACCGTGCGGCTACCTCGAGTCGAATGAGCGTGCAGCTGCCTCAGCACAGAGTCTGGTCCCCCTCCATGCGGGCTGTGATGCAGCGGCTGATGCCGCTGCTGACAAGAACGCGCCAGCCTATCAGACCACGACCGGATGGGCGGTGCCCGACCGGAAGGCATTTTTTGCAGTGGATCGTGCTCTGTTAAAACTAGAGCGCGATCCTCCAGCTCTGGCGGCAGCCAGGCGAAGCTCGTTCAAGGTCACCCACCTTAGGTAGCTGCTACGGCTAAGTGAAGACAGCCATGCATGAATCCAGTCGAGTTCTGATTGCCTGGCGCGTTCTTATCAGCAGTGGCGTCAGCCGCTGCATCACAGCTGGCATGGAGGGGGCCCAGACTCTGTGCTGAGGCAGCTGCTCACTCATTCGACTCGAGGCAGCCGCACAGTACAGACATCTATCTTTAGTAGCGGATCGCGCTACTATGCATGGCACCGCATGCAATACGTAATACAATACTACCCAGAGAACCCAGAGTACACAGAGATACCAGAGTACCCAGAGAATCACAGAGAAACCCAGAGAGCAACCCAGAGTGACCCAGGGAGCTACAACACTAAGAAGAATCGCTTCTCGGCTTTTGGCAAGATCAATGTGTAGTTGTGTTTTAAGAATTGAAAATTTAAATTTAATTTAATATTAAAACATCTGTAATTAAATATATAATTATATATACAACACTAAATCTAGTTTTAACAGAGCGCGATCCGCTGCTAAAAATGCCTTCCGGTCGGGCAGCGCCCTTCCGGTCGAGTTCTGATTGGCTGGCGCTTTCTTATCAGCAGCGGCGTCAGCCGCTGCGTCTCAGCCCGCAAGGGGGGGGGGGGGAGACCTTGTGCTGAGGCAGCTGCACGCTCATTCGACTCGAGGCAGCCGCACAGTACAGACAGCCATGCTTCAATGTATCTGAAGATACAGAAACACGTTTATAGTCTTATATATCATTGTATATTATAGTTTATGTTAGGATGCGGGAGTTACGACACCCGGGGAGGTAGGTGGGTGTTTTTGTTTAATTATATATGTTTTAATATTAAATTAAATTTAAATTTTCAATTCTTAAAACACAACTACACATTGATCTTGCCAAAAGCCGAGAAGCGATTCTTCTTAGTGTTGTAGCTCCCTGGGTCACTCTGGGTTGCTCTCTGGGTTTCTATGTGATTCTCTGGGTACTCTGGTATCTCTGTGTACTCTGGGTAGTATTGTATTATTTCTTCGCATACTATGTTTTATCTGTTTAATTGTTATCAATTTATTCTTTATTATTTGTTGAATAAAGTATTATCTGTTCGTTCTATTTCGTGAGATTTCTTTAAAAAAACAAAACAGAAACACTAACTCCCGGGTTTAACTCTCGAAGGTAAGGTTACAATATAGATTTAATTGTATCGTGTTTTGAATTTATAGTGTATCAGTACTCCAGTACGTGATGGGAGAATGCACATTGACCTGTTCCGTTACATGACGCATGGGACCTGAGACCTCTGTTACTGTGACAGCTACTCGCGGCTGCCGGGTGTTGTGCGTCACGCTTGCATCTGTACCTGTGGCCTGACCGCTCGCTCCCCGTGGTTTGCGCAGGCTTCACCGGCAAGACGTGCGAGGCAGAGGCGGACCCGTGCGGCTCTGCGCCGTGCCAGAACGGCGCCACGTGCGTGCGCAACGCGACGCACTTCCGGTGCGTGTGCCCCACGGGCTACGCCGGAGAGATGTGCCAGCGGCCGCTCAACCAGTGCGAGTCGTCGCCCTGCAAGCACGGCATCTGCGTGGAGCAAGAAGACGGATACCGCTGCTTCTGCCGGCCAGGTGGGCGCGCTCCCCGACACCTGCTGCATACCCTCACTGGCACTCACAACCCGGGTGTTCCTGTTTATTGCCTCTGTCACTTGAGACGTTCCTTCACGTCTGTCCACGGAGCTATAGCAACCACAGTCAAGCCAGAATCCACACTCACTTAGCTATTCACGCGAGACAATTTACGCTACATACTGCTCTGCTGATTTGAATGGAAACGTTTATTACCGCATCCAGATTACTTCTATGCATTGCCATAGTATTAAGTCTAAATAAGAGTTCGCGAGACAGGGTTAAAAGATAATTTTTCACTTGTATGGCCATATTGTCCGTAGACGGCCGGGGTGGCCGAGCATTTCTAGGCGCCACAGTCTGGAACCGCGCGACCGCTACGGTCGCAGGTTCGAATCCTGCGTCGGGCATGGATGTGTGTGATGTCCTTAGGTTAGTTAGGTTTAAGTAGTTCTAAGTTCTACGGGACTGATGACCTCAGACGTTAAGTCCCATAGTGCTCAGAGCCATTTGAACCATTTTTTTACTGTCCGTAGTTGTTTTAAAATTATGAGGGTATTTTTGTTCTGCCGCAGCAACTACAAAAATCAGTAATTTTTTCACCAGACACTTTTTGCTTTATTGAGCTAAGGCATCATCAGTGTTAGTGATTTTCACTTGATATCTTACTTGCAGCGGGAAATGCAGCCTGCTAGTACATCGTCGGTGTTTTTCCACTTTAGACTCTGATAGTTGTGCTCTGCAGCACTATGCATTACTTATGTGCTGTGAAAAACGTAAGAAATGCACAGTGCTGAGGAACAATTAAAATTTAGGCAGCAACTATTAGTGTCAAGCAGAAAAACATCAACGATGTGCTAGCAAACGTAAGTGAGAAATCAAGTGAAAATCGCCACCACTGACGATGCTTTGCAATAACGCCAAACGCATCAGGTGAAAAACAAAATCACGCATTTTTGTAGTTGCAACGACTCACCAAAAATACTCTAAAGGGTTAAAATTGTCACTTCTCTTATGCAACTAATCAATGGCATGCAGAAACTTAAGTACTCTTAGAGGGGTGAATGGTATCATCAGTGTTAATTTTTTATTGTTTCTACATACTGATCCTTCGAGTGCATAGAGACATGTCAAAATATGTTATGATTCTAGGAGATGAAAGAAAAAAACTTATTCGGCATCTCAAAGAGTTTCATTCAGTAGAGAACTAAGAATATTGCATCATTTGTCACATTTTGGTCAGTTTTCCAAATAAACAGTGTTATACGTCTATTGGCGTTATTTTAACATTAATTTGATGAATTTGGTTTGCTTGTTAATATATTGAATCACCAACCTGTCTTTAGAAATGGTCATCTCTTTGAATGTGATAATCGTAGGTACCCCACTGAAGTAACGGAGTTTTCGACATCATCTCCTTGACTAAAAAATGTCTCGTAATCTGCTAAAATCAACGTATTTTAATCGATTAGTGTTGGAACACTAAGAGATGACATAATGCTGAACTGTTTAGGATTTGCTGATGACTTCCTCTCGTCAGCAACATTCAAGAAACCAAACAATAAATACAATCATTACAGGAAATAGCCCAGAATATTGGCCTAAAAAAATCTTTTGAAAAAACAGAAATAATGCTAACGGAACCGACACTGACAAACAAAATTAGAATTAGAAAACACAACGTAAAAGTTGCTGAAAACTTTAAATACTTGGGAGAAATGATAACGAACAACCTGAATGAGAAACCATCATGGCAGATGGCAAATCAAAATGATTATAGACATCATGTTACCAAGAGCACATATAACAAAAAATGCTTCTCAATATCCACAAAACTGGAACACTCCAAAACAGTCACACAGGCGCAAATAACATAACCTGGCGAAACTATATGTAAAACAACCAACAGTGTAACAACAGACAGAATACTCAAAATAGAAAGGAGGATAGTCAAAACACGTGTAAATAACAAATACCAAAAAGACGAAGTTTGGAGAATAGCTTCAAATGGAAAGATTTATAAAGAAATAGAACCAATGACAAGTAAAATGAAAAAGAAACGGATCTCTTTCCCATGACATTTGTTGATGACAACAGAAAATAGAATTAGTGGAGAATAATTGAGTAGTTATGGAATACTAAGTGGAGCATTAGATTGATTGCAGATATCAAGGAGGACATGATGAAATTACAGATGACGATGGAGGATTTGAAAGGCAAGACAGACGCCACCAAGATACTTCAGGGCAGACGTATCACACTACCAATAAAAATTAACAAACAGAGACTCGGAAGGGTGATTTCAGATGATACAAAAGCTCGATCTGAAATAATGAAAACGTATTTGGCCAGCAAAAAACAGTGGAACCTAATTCATAATATTGGCTAAATTTCTCCAATCTTGGCCATGATACAAAAAAAAGGTCTTAATTTTTCACAAATACAGAAACGTAGCCTTTGCCTTTTAAATAACAATTTTCACATGAATACAATCCGAATGAATGCTTACTTTTTGCATATATTTTAATCACAGCTTATTCTCCTGGGTTGAGAACAGTGCCAGGTGGTTCTTCATTTACGTCAAAATCTTCCTCTTCTTCTGAAGAAGCACTAACGATTACTGTTTCTATTCATCTCTTACATTCCGAAAACATAGCCGAAACACAACTCAAATTAACATGCTTTAGAAATAAACTTTTGTTTAACGAAAGGGAATTGCAGACTTCCCTGATGAAAACATTAACCGACTTTGAAATTCATAATGTCTCTTTTACATTGGTTCACTACAAAATATGCAAATATGTGTCTGAATGATATTCCCAGTTGTCGTCCGACCCGGTACTATAGAACTTTTTTGGAAGTTTCGTCGCTGTTCACCTCCTTGTTTCTATTCAGCATTTTCTACAGTAGTCCGGAGTATAATTTAATTTCACGTTGGTCAGTGATGTGGTGCAGGTCTATCTATTGGACTCCACTTCGGTTACCTGCGTGTCCGTATTTTACCCCAGTTATCCAACTAAGAAAGGGGACCTAATGTTTAGCGTGGAATCTGGACTCGATTCCACGATCTCTCGGATTCCACGCACACGGTTTACCGCTAGACCAGCAGGCCTGATCTGTCTAAACTCAAAAAGGAGGACGACATGCAGAAGCATCACATTTTACGTTTCCACTGGAACAGTTGGAATTTATTATCTTGTGTGACACAGCGCTATGTGCGCCTCGTTCCTATCAAACACCACTTACAGCTACCTGATGTGTCAATCGTCAGACATGAGTCATGTGTGCACCTAAAAGCGCTCGCTCACAAAGTTGCATCTTTGCTCTTAAATATCGACAAAACGCTGAGACCTGTACTGTTGTGCACAGGAAAGACACCTGCCAACTCTTTCTGCTTTCCGTAGCAGAAGTTAACTTTATATTGACCGCTTGGATACTCTCGACTTCAGTCATGAAACCCTTTAGAAACCTCAGTTTCGTTCTGCAGGGCGCACGACTCACGTCCTATCGTGGTGAGGGCTACCGGCTTTCGGAAGTGGCTTTAACATTCAGACCTTTCGGCGAAACAGTCTCTCGAAAATAGTTCAGACATTTCCATTCACCGTTTCCAGTGCCCAGTAACAGAACTTAGGCGGGAGGAATTTCTTTCTACTAGTGGAAGTTGTATATTTCTCACAGGTGCTGCAACAGAATTTCCTTCTACTTTATTTCGTATTATTTCCCACACAGTGTCATATCCAACAGATAAATCAGTGCAGAACATCTGGGCGGTCGCCCTACAGTTGCAAGCACAGGGTAAGGAAGTATCATTAAGGCCAGTACCAGGACACTTGGGAATTAGTGGCAATAAATCGAAATTGCACCAAGGGCGCTTGTAGCCCACTGAATGTAATACAATGTCGTATCATTAAAGAACCGAAATACAGCTCCCGGAAAGTTTCATACCGCTTCCATAGGAGAAAAAGTGGCTGCGCGTGAAGTAATACAAGTTGAGACCAATAAAGTAGATTACAAGGCCATGGTGTACCTCATTCCGACGAGTTAGGAGTGTTGAAGTATGCTTAACGCGTCACCGGATAGCACAGGAGCTCCAGACTCAATTTTCAGTCTTTTAACGTTCAGCGTATCTGTGTTTGCTAATGAGAGAAAGAGTTTCAGAGAACAAATGTGATCTTATCTAGCTTTTGGCGAATCTGCATTTTATATGTTTGAACCATGGTCATTTAGTACGCTATTTGTAAGAAGATTAGCAGCACTAGTTGTGCACCGATGTCGAGAATGTATTATGTTAAACTCTACGACCTATTAAGGCATTTTGTATAATGCTCTGTGATGGACAACTTCCGAAACGTGTCAAATGAAATTTTTTAACGACAAATGGGAACAGGTTACAGATATGAATTTGCGGGTCTGGAACGAACCAGTTACGTTCTGAAAGTCAAAAGAAACTGTAACACGTTATTGACACTCAATAGCGTAACACACAAAACCAACATCAGCTGCACAATCATACCTTGCTGTAACAAGGTAGCTGATATTCATACATCAAATTAATATTTCATACACATACTTTTAGGAATCTTTACAATATCAGTTGAAAGATATAATGTAGTATTCTACTTCTTTGACCACCAAAATGTAAATGAAGCTCATGACCGTCAAACTTTTCAGCAGATACTAATGTGGAACTTTCCACTACCACTTAAAGGCATTAATATGTACGCATAAAGTCCGTTACCATGCTGTGTGCTTACAGTGTCCAAACTTTCGAAACTACAAAAAATTTTAATCTTTTAAAATTACAAAAAAATTGAACTTACACATCACAATTTGAGGGAAATTAGTCAAATAAGACAGCTTCCATAAAAAAGAATCGCTATTTGCTGCTTGACAGTGAATCAGTTTACAACTATGTTCTTAACTTTTTACGTTCTTCTTTTGGATGTCTTATAATTTTTATTATGTTCTGCTGGAGAAGATCAAATAATTACCTACAGTTACCTACTCCTTTGAGCTATGAGTTCTGAAAATTACTCTTGCAACCTCTGTCTTACCACAGCATGAACAAGGTACAGCTAACAATACATCACAACATACGAGTCAGCTCGTCGTACCACAATGTATTATTAGATTGATAGTCGTATAAATTGTAATTTCCCAAATATGGGTTCCTGCATGACATTTATCCCCAATTTACCTCGCACTCTATAAAAAGTCTATCTATTACCAAAATTATTCATCCACAAACGGTCATTTAACTTAAACTCGTATGATAACTTTTGACGAAACAGAACCTAATTTGAGCTGAACTGTAACTGGTCTGAATGCACCTTGTCTTTATACTAAATGCACAACTGAAGTAAAACAATTATGGGGCCCTAATCACAATTTCACTTACCTCGCGTCTTGACAAAATTGTTGCAGATTTCTCGAAAGCATAACAGCAAACAGTAAGCAGGCAACGGCTAAGCTAGATTTCTGTTTTTAAATAAAATTTCCAAAAATATTCAGACTGTTGCATAGTGTATGGTGCAACGTGGTAATGGTAATGAAAACGCTTCTTTAAACAGTGAGATGGAAGAGTAACTATTCCTATGAAATAATATTCTAAGACAACGGTTTTAGAACGAAGCATGTATTCAAAAAGACAGAGTAAAACTCTGCATAATCTTCACACACAACATAGGTCTGAAGAGTACTATGTATAACAAAGTGAACAATGGTTTAAAAAGGGTATACATCTACCACAATTAACCGAGCGAGGTGGTGCAGTGGTTAGCACACTGGACTCGCATTCGGAAGGACGACGGTTCACTCCCACGTCCGGCCATCCTGATTTAGGTTTTCTCCGGCCGGGGTGGCCGAGAGGTTCTAGGCGCTACAGTCTGTAAACGCGCGACCGCAACGGTCGCAAGTTCGAATCGTGCCTCGGGCATAGATGTGTGTCGCAAGCTGCGACGTCGTCACGAAAAAACAGTGACCCGTATATGTAATCAGTTTCCTTTAATTTACGTCAATGGTCACAGACTGTTTGATAACAGATTACCGGTTTCGGTCTTTAATGGCCATCATCAGATCTGTTTGTTTTTATGAAACAGATCTGATGATGGTCATTAAAGACCGAAACCGGTAATCTGTTATCAAACTGTCTGTGACCATTGACGTAAATTAAATGAAACTGATGAATGTGTGTGATGTCCTTTGGTTAGTTAGGTTTAAGTAGTTCTAAGTTCTAGGAGACTGATGACCTAAGATAAGTCCCATAGTGCTCAGAGCCATTTGAACCATTTAGGTTTTCCGTGATTTCCCTAAATCTCTCCAGGCAAATGCCGGGATGGTTCCTTTGAAAGGGCACGGCCGACTTTCTTCCCTATCTTTCCCTAATCCGATGAGACCGATGACCTCGCTGTTTTGTCGCCTCCCCCAAACAACTCAAACCAACCCTACCGCAATTCAACTAAGAATGTATCAGACTGCGCAAAGGCAAAGATTGTGTCAGGACAAGACGAAAGATTGTTTAACAGTAACATAACTCGCTCTCTCTCTCTCTCTGACGATCACATCGATACCTTACAAAAATCAAAACGACATACCTACCTTACAAGTTGAACACACTAGTTCCTTAAGACACTTTAGTATCTCGGTTAATGGCTCTCGTAATATCCCGTCACGCTTCTAACAGAAGCACTTTCGTAACTCAATTACACCGCATTTCGCAACGTGACCACTCCCTTAGGAGGGACTTGAACTCGTAAGTCTTTGTTAGAAGAGGCACGTTTCCTCAAAAGTTCCAGTATTGACAATCAGTATGTCTGTCTAATGTAGTCAACAACCACTGTCCGTCTTCTTTATCCACGATGGCCTTTCTTGAAATACCACAGACCCACTACTGGCTCCCACACAGGTCTAAACACTCTCCTCGCGACCTCATGGTCTGCCATTACTGACCTCTCTTCTCGTTCGAGTCTTTAACCAGCGATTATCTCCCACATACCACGGTGTATGTCTTTGGGAGAATGCCGATGGAGACGCCTCAGTGTGATCGAAACATAAACGACCATATAAAATGGTTCAAAGTTATCTGTAGATTTCAAGAAACCCTTTACAGCAGTGGTATGAAAAGTGGTCTCAATTTACATTTTGGCCTTAGGCCTCCTGCGCAACTTCATATCCCAGTTTAAGCTGTTTGTTAGGACGCTGATAACCCCTACATTTGGAGTCCTACACAACAACAACAACAACAACAACAAGAGCCACACACTGCTTCCCTAGAACACACTTCGCTTAATACTAGCGTGCTGATTGAACCTGCTTGTAACAAAATGGCTCTGAGCACTATGGGACTTAACATCTGTGGTCATCAGTCCCCTAGAACTTAGAACTACTTAAACCTAACTAACCTAAGGACATCACACACAGCCATGCCCGAGGCAGGATTCGAACCTGCGACCGTAGCAGTCGCGCGGCTCCGGACTGAGCGTCTAGAACCGCTAGACCACCGCGGCCGGCGAACCTGCTTGTAACAAATCCAGCATTACGCTGTTGGTGTTTCCGTGGACAATTCTTCTATTTCAGAATAAAAACAGTCTTGATTGCGAAACTGTTTAATGACAGTGACGCATTTCACTCTTTTCGGGTAGCATTAGATTGTTTGAATGTAGTTGGATATGTGTCACATCCATCATAAAGCCATGTTAAATGGGAAATATACACAACGGTAACTGGATATGTAATTCGTCCGTCATAAAAACATATAAAATACAAGGTGGACTTTGAGCTTATGTGTTCTTACGACAAATGGATTACTTATCCAGTTACTGTTGAGTCCATTTTACTTTTTGTGTCCGCCCCAATTAGTTGAGACACTTAAAGTAGTAAAGGAGTTTTGCTATTTGGGGAGCAAAATAACTGATGATGGTCGAAGTAGAGAGGATATAAAATGTAGACTGGCAATGGCAAGGAAAGCGTTTCTGAAGAAGAGAAATTTGTTAACATCGAGTATAGATTTAAGTGTCAGGAAGTCTTTTCTGAAAGTATTTGTATGGAGTGTAGCCATGTATGGAAGTGAAACATGGACGATAAATAGTTTGGACAAGAAGAGAATAGAAGCTTTCGAAATGTGGTGCTACAGAAGAATGCTGAAGATTAGATGGGTAGATCACATAACTAATGAGGAGGTATTGAATAGGATTGGGGAGAAGAGGAGTTTGTGGCACAACTTGACCAGAAGAAGGGATCGGTTGGTAGGACATGTTCTGAGGCATCAAGGGATCACCAATTTAGTATTGGAGGGCAGCGTGGAGGGTAAAAATCGTAGGGGGAGACCAAGAGATGCATACACTAAGCAGATTCAGAAGGATGTAGGTTGCAGTAGGTACTGGGAGATGGAGAAGCTTGCACAGGATAGAGTAGCATGGAGAGCTGCATCAAACCAGTCTCAGGACTGAAGACCACAACAACAACAACAATTAGTTGAGTGGTCAGCGCGGAGGAATGCCACGCCAAGAGACCCGGGTTCGATTCCCGGCTGCGGCAGGAGATTTTCTCCGCTCAGGGACTGGGTGTTGCGTTGTCCTCATCATCAATTCCTCACCATCTCCGACGCGCAAGCCGCGTAATGTGGCGTCGAATGCCATAAGTACTTGCCCTCGGCGGCCGAACTTCCCCGAATGGGGGACTCCCGACCCACAATGCCGTACGCTCATTTCCATTTCATATGGCTTTATCACGGATGGGTTACATACCCAGCTACTTTTACTCAATCTGATGATGCCCAGACAGGGTGAAACGCGACGCTGATATTAAAAACTTTCTCAACTAAGACTTTTTATGTTCAGAAATAATTCGAAAGTTGTTGCCGTAGCAACCATGCCACAATTGAATGGAATAATTTTTAAGTCTTCTACTTACTAAGTGTTCCGTTACGAGCAACGGAAGATTCAGTCTAATGAAATGTAGCCAGCAAGCTTATAAACCCATAATACAGGCGCTGATTATCAGTCTGAGAGACATTCCAGTTTGGGTTAATAAATATATTGTGTCAAGGAATGCACATAGATTGCGGGTCGCCACTATGGTTAAAGAAGGCAGGAAGTGGTTGTCGACTACGTTGTAATGGTGAACGATACGTCTACCTTGGTACTTTGGGGCTCTGTGACCATTAGAAAATAGGGTTTCAAGGTTTCAGTCCCTCCAAAGGAAATGCTGACGTTGCAAAGCTCAGTATAATTGTGTTACTATAGTGAAGGCAGGAGACGAGGTACTGGCAGAAGTAAAGCTGTGAGGATGGGGCGTGAGTCGTGCTTGGGTAGCTCAGTTTGTAGAGCACTTGCCTGCGAAAGGCAAAGGTCCCGAGTTCGAGTCTCGGTCCGGCACACAGTTTTAATCTGCCAGGAAGTTTCATATCAGCGCACACTCCGCTGCAGAGTGAAAATCTCATTCTGTGTTACTATAGTGTTTCTGTTATAAATGTGATGGGAAATTGGGAAATACTGTTGCAAAAGGTGTTTCAAGGGGCTAGTGCATTCATTTACACTACTTTCAATCTGATGAGGTTAATAACATCGACGTTGAGCGCCCTACACATGCAGCAACGACAACAACAACAAAATAACAGTATCTCCATAGAAGATACTTGTCTGTACTTTGGATGTGTGTGCAGTTCCCACGCTACTTTCCTCGCATTCACAGAGTGCTGTCTCTCGCTACTGTTCAACGTCCCACAGCACGCTTTGTTACATCTGCATCTACGACATACTCCACAAGTCAGCTAATGGTGTGTGGTGGAGGGTACTTTTCGTGCCACTAACTGAGCCCTCCAAACTTGTTCCACTCGCGAACAGCGTGTGGGAATAATGGTTGTAGGTAAGCCTCTGTATTGGCTCTAATTTCTCGAACTTTCTGCTTGTGGTCATTACACGAGACGTTTGTGTGTGTGTGTGTGTGTGGGGGGGGGGGGGGGGAATAATACATTGTCCGAATCTGATTCTTCTCTGTGAGTCAGAGAGTGCTCTCTGGAAATTTAAGTAGTTGATCTCTCCGTGATGCACAACACCTCTCTTGTAACGTCTGCCAATGGAGTTTGCTGTCTAGTACTGACGTATTAAAGTGGCATTGGGTGATCATCAAAGGCTAGCGCTCCTTGAGCCACGTAGAGTCCACTTCATATAGAAAATTTTTCTATCAACTCTGACTCTGTATCGAACCACGTTGCCAGCGCACCGACAACTAAAATAGCGTTCCCTACAGCAGCGGCCAGTGAAAATAGGGACAGTTGCTTTCTTCGAAGATAAATGCACGAATGGCTTTCGTGTCTAGTCCTGAGATGCTATTTTAACACGGAACCTGCTCTGCTGGAAAGGGCAGCACTTTTTGAAATACGGTCTCTCTTGCGAAACTTCGTACCCTAAAAATAACCACTCCAGGTGTTGCTGTTTTCCTCGTACCAGTCTACTGCGTCGTCCTCTATTCCCCTCTCCCATCCCCCCCCTCCTCCCCCCCATTCTACCTCGGCACCGTCGCACTCTCGGCATTAAAGTCTCCCTCTGCGTGGTGGCAACTTGCACACAGGGTCGGGCGGGCGATATTTCGCCGAGACTAATGTACTGCAATTTGCCGGATGATGCACGGCGGCTTGCGTATCGGCTTTTTATCAGCGTTGACCCATCGCCGAGAGACAGAGAGTGAACGCGCCGGCTACATCCATTTCGTCCCACGTCGAAGCTGGCGGTGGCTCGCGACTGCTGGGCCCTGCTGTTTTTATTTCCTCGCTACTGGATGAATTATTTCTCGCCGTCACGTCGGGAGTTATTACTCGTCGCTCCACGAATTTGCTATCAGCTTGTGTAGGCTGCCGGCGCCGTTTTAGCTTGTCCTTCCATCAGTACGAGCATGAAACACAGGAATGAAAGTTAAAAGCAGCCACCAATCGAGAGAAGACGAAACTGGTTTTGCTGTTTGTAGTACATGTTACCATTGTAGCTGATTGAATGTCCAGGGTGTTTTATCTTGAGACAGCTGAATAGCTCTAAAACGACGCATGACACAAAAATAATGTTCTAGGTGAAGTTAATATTAATACAGGGGGCATCTGTGCGTGCTATAACTGGCCACCTGCTAACCGCCCCTACCGTGTTGGTGGAGTCATCTTTTTATTTTCAAATAAGAACCCCCCCCATGTTAGTTGCATATTCGAATTCTACGCCAAGAAATAAGTACGGTTTACTCAAAACATTGTCTGCCATTCGTGGTAGACGGACGCCTTTGATCCTACATTAGATTTACGATGCACGTGTAGAACTGTGTGATCTGCCCGTTGATATTGGTTTTCACACGTTGAATGTTACAAATGTGGTTGTACAGCACAAAGGATACAGCTTGGTATCGACATTTCTGACAAATGAACTGCTTGTATGGTACCGTAGTTTCCTGTTGCCTATATGTTTGACTGTCGTGAGTGCACAAACATTAAGAGTGCTTAATTTCGCTGGCCGCCCTGGATCCCCGCCATCACGGTGACTGATTTCCGTGTCTGTTTCCATCAAACCACAGTGGCTCACGCGCTGCCTTGCCGTGGATGCCCACCGAAATCAAGCACTCCAATGGTGAGAGGCAAGAGGAATCATCGACATAAAGCATGCCGATGGGGTCACAAAACTGTTACATCCACGTCGTAGTTCTGGATCACACTAAACGCAGTTTCTAACCTTACATTCAAACGGCTAACCATATTTTACTGTCCACTCAAATCTGAAACAGTACAGAAAATTTCGAACGTAATTATCAACCATACACTGTAATGAAATATGGAATCAAATGCGTCGGTTCTTGACCGCGAAAACAGGCACAATTGACAATTGTCGATTACAGCACCATCTGCCACGAATTGGAAACAATGATTTCAGTAAACTGTGCATATTTTTTAGCTTATAATTCAAATATGC
This sequence comes from Schistocerca nitens, assembly GCF_023898315.1. Classification (NCBI taxonomy): domain Eukaryota; kingdom Metazoa; phylum Arthropoda; class Insecta; order Orthoptera; family Acrididae; genus Schistocerca; species Schistocerca nitens. Next base: position 132,123,849 of record NC_064614.1, on the reverse strand, counting down.
AATAAAAATAAGTACTCTGTCTTACGGCCACAAGTGGCCCATCGAGACCATCCGACCACCGGGACATCCTCAGCTGAGGATGGGATGGGCGTGTGGTCAGCACACCGACCTCCCATTCATTATGATGGTTTACTTTCACCGGAGACGCTACTATTCGGTCGAGTTGCTCCTCAGTCGGCATCACGACACTGAGTGCACCCCGAAAAATGGTCACCCAGCCAAGTGCCGGCCACGCCCGACAGCGCTTAACATCGACGATCTGACGGGAACCGGTGTATCCATTGCGGCAAGGCCGTTGCCCAATAAAAATAGGAGGTTCGTATTTGAAAATACGCAGCTGACCCGGCCCACGCAGTAGGGGTGGTTAGAAGGTAGCCAGTTATATACCACAGACAGATGTCCCCTTTATTAATATTAACTTTACACCTAGAAGAATTTTTTCTATCGATGCGTCATTTTCCATGTATATAGCTGTCTCAAGTTAGAACCAACACCTTGTATTTCAGTGCAAAAGTTGTAACACCCCATCCATCACTTATCTGGTTTTGGTGTGACTAACAGATCAACAGAGAGTGCAAAACTGCTGCAATGTCGGATAATGCAAAGACAGTAATAATGCCCTGTGACTCATGATTGATCTGCGGTGGCAGTATTGACATTAATTGATTCAGAATTGATCCCTTTTAATTAAAAAGGGGTGCACATTGATGTTATATTCAGCTATTGAACGCCAGATGCAAATGTTCAACATAAAATTAATTAAGAAAGTGACTTGGGATTTCAACTACTTGAGTGAAAACAGATGCAGTCGATTAGCACAGATTTATTTTAACTCACGACCTTCAATCATCACATTACATGGCTCTCCTAACATTCAGTGGTAATAAATTGCGTTTGTGTGGAGTAAAGCGGGATAAATCAAAAGTAATTCCTATAGACTAACCCAGGCGTAATGCGAAGTGCGAGAAGAATTCTACAATACATGGCCCATGAAACGCTCGTGGAAACTTTGCCGACGTGAACCAACAAATTAATCAGTGGCCGGAGCGGGCGCAATATCACCGAATTCAGCGTGGAGGAGCGGCGTCGTTGTGTGGACGTCGGCCGACCTCGTGGTGCTGCAAGGCTGCGCTCGTCTCTTCACTCCTAGCTATCTTGCTCAGTACATAGTTGAACCAAAACTTCCTATCTCCAAGCTCAATCGTTCCCTTTGCTAAGTCCTAAACTGCAGAGATGTCACTCTTTCTCAGGCCAGCTGAGTCAAGAACGCCACGTCCACACTCTAGGCAAGCTGGGAATGGAAGACCTCTACGGAGACTCCTCACAGTCCGCTCTTCGCCTCGGTTTCCCCTCCAGCAAAATCACTTACGCCAATTGCAGCGCAAGTCGCGTTAATTATGTGTCACTTCCCAGCGCCGACCAATGCCTGCTCTGGGATGCGAACAAATTTCCACAAAATTTCCCTTCCTCTCAACTTCTGTTATTTAGCTCCTCGCAGGCCACCCATCAAGGTTAGCGTCTGCACAAACACCAATTTTTCCGGAGTTCTGACTCCCAGGAGAGTACTTCAAATTCCTCGGTCCTACGTTCCCATCGGAGGTCGGCGTATTTCATTCTGTCGCTCTTCACCTGATTTACTTCAGACTCTGTGGACCGTGAATTCAGCGTGAAGTTGCTATAATCACGAACATGCATATTTTGACCTCTGTTGACCACTCCACTGTAGCTTTGCGCGGCTTTCTCGCATGTCTCACTGAAATCGGGATGACGGACATTTATCAACAGGCATACAAGTTCTCCGTCTGCTTCCCAGTACATCAGCATGAGGTTGGCGTCAACCACCCATGCTGTCACTCATCTTATGGCAGCTGGAGGCCGCGCCGCGTTACCACTTTCTCAGAGCTTCAGCCGCCCAAAGCTGCCTATTGTCGCTTCCCTTCGCCGTTCCCCAGCCGGCCACGGTCAACTCTAAATATCTCCCTGGGGTAAAGAAGTGTCCAGTAAATTGTCGCGTTTCCACAAAGTTTTCATGTCGTGTGAATTATTTTAACACCATCACCCGACAATGATTATTCCAATATGTCCATACTATACCATCTACAAGATGCATTGTGCCTTGTCAGTCATTTTGTTGAGCCCTACTGTTCGCTCAACGTGAGTTAGGTGATCTTTAATGACTTCATGTAAGGGGCATGGTTCTTGCCATCTTACAAATGTATCAGTCTACAGCTTCAATATGAGTTCTCAACACCATTCTCATCCTCGTTGACGTCGCCAACGTCATTCTCATCGTCATCAGTTTCATCATCACCATCATCATCATCATCATCATCATCACCAGCAGAAGCAGCATCATTAATCATCATCAATGTCTATATCATAGAAATTTGATATTATAGTGTCTCTCAGTGTAAGTCCTAACGAGATAGATCACAGGTGAATGATCATTGATTACGATCATACCAAGAGTCTGACACAGTGCAGGGTCTGAATCAGGGAGTCAGACGGTTCTTCGGCGATGTAGGCTGCAGATTCCTCGATTTGCGCAGTAGGCTGGTTGGGTTTCGGGTTTCACTCAATATGTCAGGAGTCCACTACACACAGGGCGCGGCTACAAGGGAAGCAGCGGCTGTGTGGCGTAGAATGGCGGTTTTATAGGTTAGAGGGTCTCGGGAAAACACAGAAAGTGCTTCTGTCACAAAGGGTGCAGGCCGAACACAGGAAGAAGGTAGATACAGGAACCATCGATGTAACAGTTGTAAAGTGTCGTAGCTGTGTTGGGAAAGTACCAGAGCTCCAAGTGCCGATAGAAAGCACTGATGCTCAAGTCGTTATAGGCACTGAAAGCTGACTAAAGCCGGAGATAAGCTCAGCTGAAATTTTTGCGAAGAACCTAACGGTGTTCCTAAACGATAGGCTAAATACAGTTGGCGATGGCGTATTCGTTGCTGTTTATCTGGTAGAAAAATTGAAGTAGATAGTTGGTTGGTTGGTTGGTTTTGGGGGTTAAAGGGACCAAACTGGAAGTAGATAGTTCCAGCGATTTAGTATGGGCAGAGGCTATTCTTGGCAACCGGAATAAAATAACAACTGGATCCTGTTACCGACATCCCAATTCAGATGATACAATTGCTGAAGGTTTCAAACAAAACTTAAGTTTGATTTCGGATACGTACCATACTCATAGAATTATAGTTGGTGATGACTTTAATTTACCCTCGATATGTTGCCGAAAATACATGTTTAGTGCAAGAGATATGCATAAAACATCATCCGAAATTGTGCTAAACGCATTCTCTGAAAATTATTTCGAGCAGTTAGTTCATGAGCCCACGCTAAAAGTAAACGGTTGTGAAAACATACTTGACCTCTTAGCAACAATTAATCCAGAGCTAATAATGAGCATCAAAACCGTTACAGGGATTAGTGAGCACAGTGTTGTCGTAGCGAGATTCAATGTTTTACCGCCCAATTCCTCGAAAAACAAACGAAAAATATAACTATTCAAAAGCAGATAAAAATTCACCTGACACTTTCCTGAGAGACAATCTCCACTCTTTCCAAATTAACAATATAGCTGTAGACCAGATGTGGCTTGAATTGAAAGAAATAGTATCGGCAGCAAGTGAGAGATTTACACCAAATAAATTAACAAACAACGTAGCTGATCCTTCTTTGTACACAAAACGGGTCAGAACACTGTTGCAGAAACAACGAAAAATATGCCAAATTTAAACGAACGCAAACATTCTAAGAGTGTCGACCTTTTACAGAAGCTGGAAATTTAGTGCGGACTTCATTGCGAGATGCTTGCAATAGTTTCCACAACGAAACTTTGTCTCGAAACCTGGCAGACAATCCAAAGAGATACTGGTCGTACGAGTATGTAAGGTGTGCTATCGGCAAGACCCAATCAACGCCTTCTCTGCGCGATAGCAATGAAAATACTACAGACGACAGTGCTGCCAAAGCAGAGTCACTAAACACAACCTTCAGAAAATCGATCGCTAAAGAAGACGAGTAACGTAGAATCAGATATCCTCGGAGTAGTGACGCAACTTAAATCACTTAACAAAAGCAAGTCTTCCGGTCCAGACTGTATTCGAGGTAGGTTCTTTCAGAATATGCTGATACAATAGCTCCATACTTAACAATCATATACAACCGTTCGCTCGACGAATGATCCGTATCCAAAGACTGGAAAGTTGCATAGGTCACATCAACATTCAAGAAAGGTAGTAGGAGTAATCCACTAAATTACAGGCCCAAATCATTAACGTCGATATGCAGCAGGATTTTAGAACATATATTGTGTTCGAACGTTATGAATTACCTCTACGCAAAAGCTCTACTGACAAACAGTGAACATGCGTTTAGAAAACATCGTTCCTGTGAAACACAACTAGCTCTTTATTCACATGAAATGTTGAATGCTATTGACAACTGATTTCAGATCGATTCCGTGTTTCTGGATTTCCGGAAGGCTTTTGACACTGTACCACACAAGCGGCTCGTAGTGAAATTGCGTGCCTATGGAATATCGTCTCATTCATGTGACTGGATTTGTGATTTCCTGTCAGGGAGGTCACAGTTCGTAGTAACTGGCGGAAAGTCATCGAGTAAAACAGAAGTGATTTCTGGCGTTCTCCAAGGTGGTGTTATAGGCCCTTTGCTGTTCCTCATATGTATATACGATTCAGAAGACAATCTGAGCAGCCGTCGTAGGTTTTTTGCAGATGACGCGATTTTATCGTCCAGTCAAGTCATCAGAAGACCAAACAAATTGCAAAACGATTTAGAAAAGAAAGTGTGACGTCATCCACATGACTGCTAAAAGAAATATGTTAAACTACGGTTACATGGTAAATCAGTTAAATGTAAGGGCCGTAAATCCAACTAAATACCTAGGAATTACAATTACGAACAACTTAAAATCGAAGGAATAGGTAGAAAACGTTGTGGGGAAGGCTAATCAAGGACTGAGTTTTATTGGCAGGACACTTAGAAAATGTAACACACATAGTAAAGAGACTACCTACACTACGCTTGTCCGTCCTCTTTTGGAGTACTGCTGCGCGGTGTGGGATTCTTACCAAATATGACTGACGGAGTACATCGAGAAAGTTCAAAGGAGGGTAGCGAGGTTTGTATTATCGCGAAATAAAACAAAGGTGTTTTTCGTTACGGCGAAATCTTCTCATGAAATTTCATCTCTATCTTTCTCCTCCGAATGCGAAAATATTTTGTTGACGCCGTCCTACGTGTGGATAAACGATCACCATAATAAAATAAGGGAAATCAAAGCTCGCACCCAAAGATATACTTCTACATCCACAAGGATACTCTGCAAATCACATTTAAGTGCCTGGCAGAGGGTTCATCGAACCACCTTCACAATTCTCTATTATTCCCATCTCGTATAGCGCGCGGGAAGAATGAACACCTGTATCTTTCAGTACGTGCTCTGATTTCCCTTATTTTATCGTGGTGATCGTTCCTCCCTATGTAGGTTGGTGTCAACAAAATATTTTCGCATTCGGAGGAGAAAGTTGGTGATTCGAATTTCGTGAGAAGATTCCGTCGCAACGATAAACGCCTTTCTTTTAACAATGTTGCCCAAATACTGTATCATTTCGTGACCCTCCCTCCCATATTTCGCGATAATACAAAAAGTTCTGCCTTTCTTTGAACCTTTTTCTGCGCGCTGTACGAGATAGCAATAATAGAAAATTACTGTTAGGGCGGGTCAATGAACCCTCTGCCAGGCACGTTAATGCATTTTGCAGGATAGATGTAGAGGTAGACCTTGGCTTGTTGGACTGTCTGAAAGAGTGTATCGCGATTCGGGTTTGGGAACCAGACATCAGTCCTCCTGGTGGGTACACCCTTAGTAATTTCTGGGAACTCGCATTGAGTCTGATCAAGAGGAGGAAGGAGACATCCCATAACGAACTGGCTTCGGGTGCAAGTAGAGCAACAGTGAAGAAGGAACCACCACGTGTGCCTGGTCCCGAATTGGAGGGAAGATGTAATTGTGGACCTGACGCCTCACACCGCCGTAATGAGAGCAGACCGCATAGAGAACACAAAAAAAGGTGGAGGCGGTAAAGTGGGCGGGATGACGTGGCGCGGAGGGGTGGGGGGTGGGGGGGAGGAGATGCAAACCCTGCACCAGCCCCTAGGCAATCACCAAAGCTACAGGCCAATTTCACTGTTGCCATATGATAGAGCCCTTACCCAGTTCCTAAAAGACCACAACATTAGCACCCCTGAGTGGTTTAGCTTCCGCCCAGAACACAGCACCATCAGTTCCTACTGCTGCTGGAACACATGTGCAGGGTGAGAGATAGGAAGCACACCACTGGTATGGTGATACTATTCAGACATTCCATGATCGACATGACTGATTCGTTTCTGCCAGAGAGAAGGAATTCTGTCAGGTGTGGCAAGCGTCTTAGAACGATCAGGAGAAACGCTGTGGTCAGGGTCCCACAGGTTTCATTTCTGACCTCACATTATACATACTTTACATCGACGATGTGCAAAATTTCGCAGGAGGTGCAATTCTCCTGTACGCAGATGACATGCCGGGCTATAGAAGCAGCAGCAGCCTTAACTTCATAGCCAGGAAGCTACAAGAACATATCTGTCCCACCAATTGGTAAAAGATCTCGAAGATTAAGATAAACCCAGACAAAAGCTTTGCAGTAACGTTTACCTATCTGAAAAAAATCTAACGGACAACAGAAACATGATATTTTGAGTCTAAACTTTTCGCAAGCGTTTCTAAAATGTCAGAATATAAGAGACCCACAGGTTGACAAGTAAGTGACAATTTCTGAAGAAGTGAAAATATCTCCCAAATCGCTACATCTGTGGCAGGCAGACTCGTTCCACATTGCTTAATATACAGTAACATAGCTACAGGAAGGCCAATGTTCAAATGGCTATATAAATGGCCTCTGGTCCGAGCTAAGCCAAACAATTTTTACCTCATGTCCCTAGCTCAAACGGGAACCGAGCACCAAGACCCCTCTCTCAAACCGAGTTTCTGCACTCGGCCTTTTCATACATATTTATGCAGCCAGATAAATTGAACTTAAAATTTAACGTGGAATCCGAACGACATATTTCTGGCGACTGCTCACGTCGATAAGAGGTGAAGGCTAAGTCAAAAAGAAGAGTGAAAAAATCAGTCGTCCGACCGAGATTCAAACCTGCGACTTTTTCGGTTTCCTGTTACGCGCTTTACCGCTAGACCACCAGGCCCGACATTGATATCCGTATCTGCAGGTTTTCATAAGTGACTCTACGAGTGCCTAACTATTATATAAATTTAGGGTTTATACCCCCATCCGTTCCTGAGAAAAAGATGTCTTTAACTGTCGGAGAGACAGAGAGACAGTGATCCTATAAGAAGTTCCGTTTCAATCGAGTGGGTACAGAACCGTAAAAGGGCGGTAAAGGAGAGCAAAAGAGCAAAAGGATAGGCTATAAGGGCAGATGGAAGGCTCTGAAAAAAGGAATAGTGGTGGAGGATGAAATTTTCACTGCCAGTGTTCTGCCACCAAGGTAAGTACAGGTGTTGGCGTAAAGTTGCAGATCATCAGTCCTTGCACCAATGTCCCGGATTACGCTTCGAACCTCTCAGCAGTATTTCGTGACGTGCGGTCGTTTGACGCTGTTGGTGCTGATGTAACACCTGTCAGATTCTATACCACGGTCCGATGAGTTTGGAAACTTAACATGATTTTATTCATACAAATCATAAACAGGAGAGGTGAAAGGCGTATCCCTGTAGCACTCCCGTATGTATGCTGCCCCACTGTGGTAATTTGGCCTATTTTCTTGACACAGATTAAATATATTCAGTAGATTTTGTATAAATTGTCGATGTGTTATTGGGCGGATATGAGCGCCTGCTAGGACCTGTAATAATTTACTTTGACTTTATCGGAACCTTTTTTTAAGTGGACCACGACAGCATGTGTTACTAGACTGAATTCTCTATGTTTTTCTATTAGCAACTTAAAAATAGCCATCACACCATGATGTTCCTTTTGGAAAGCCATTTTTCTCCTCTCTCCTGATGCGTCCATAGTGCGCGCCCTATGTACTGACGCAGAGAGTCTACCCCAGGAATTGGAACATCTGAGAACTGTATTTCGAAAAAATGGGTACTCAGAGTGGCAGATACAACGTGCTCTCCGCCCAACCACTGCAGCACAACCTGTTGAGATGGATGAAGTCACGAGGGAGGAGGTAGGCACTGCATTTAAAACCGGGTCGGAACTGTGTTTTGTCCTCCGAATAAAACCCGTGCACTGGTGGGGAGCGCCAAAGATGACCTCGGTTTGAGGAAGGCCGGCGTGTACCAGATTCCGTGTCAATATTGGTCAGACGATGCGTATCACGCTATGGAGTATGACCGCACGAGGATTCTGGTACAGACGTCGAGATACTGGGACAGCGTTGTTAGAGAGGCCTTCGAAATTCGCACCAATGACGACCTCATAAACCGTGACTGTGGCTATAATCTTAGCAAGGCTTGGGAACCAGCGATTGGGTTAATCAAGAGTAAATCGAGCAAACGTATAGTTGTGACGACCACGGCGGACAGAGCCATCACACCGACGTCATCTCAGACGCCGTCGCAATGTGTTCCACCGCGCGACCGTGGCGCGGGGCGCGGACGGCGGAGGGAGCGCGCCGCGGGCGGAGGGTATTTAAATCGCCCGCCGCCGCGACCGAACCGAGTTCCCTCTGAGCAGCCATAGCGTACGGATCTCCGTGCCGGCACGTTCACAGGAGCTAAGTCCGTCAGTTCACCTGATGATGGCGACATGTATGATCGCCGAAATATTGTGCCCGTTGGACACTACAGACCGGCAGCACACCCGTGGATATTTTGATTATCAAATACGCCGGGAGAAACTCAAGAATCACATATCATGTACTGACTAGTTCAAATCTAAGAAATTTCGGAATCTGTCAATAAATGACTTTCTTACATACTAAAACAGGTGTAGATTCACTAAATCTTCTCCTCGACTTTATTATTTTTTTATTTTTAATAGTTGTTTCAGTTCACAAGTTGCCAATTATGCACCGATTTGAAATCTGTAGCATTGCAAGTATTGGGTGAGATAGTTCATTATTCACATGCAAAAGTTCATATCGTTTTCGATAAGTTTATCTAACACAACAGATACCAATAACAGAGACTTTTGTCATCAATAATATATTTTAGAAATAATTCAAAAGCCGAGGTGGCTTAAATACTGTTTACTGGATAACCGGTTTCAACACACTAACGGTGCTATCATCGGATCTGTGAAGATATAAAATGACAGGTTTTAGGGAGGGCTTCCATGAGTTACACTATATACATTGCTGTTAGTACAGTACCACATACCTGAATGTATCGTTATATCCAAATGGTTTATAAATGTTAAGCTTTATTCAGGTATGTGGTACTGTACGGATAGTAATGTATATAGTGTAACTCATGTAAGCCCTCCTTCAAACCTGTCATGTTATATCTTCGGAGATACGATGATGGCACCTTTAGTGTGTTGAAACCGGTTATCCAGTAAATAGTATTTAAGTGATCTTGGCTTTTGAGTTATTTCCACAACAGAGTGATCGCCCCACTACACACTATGTGTTCACTGCAGAATAATATATTTTCCTTCACTATTTACAGTAGTCAGCCAACACTCGGGTAACTTTTAGATTCCACGACTGTAGAAACCAGGTGGTTTTGAGACGAAGAACTGGTCGAGCCATGTTCGGAGCGCATTTTCATCCGGAAAGGAAATTCCTTGAAGATGAAAACCTGAGGTCACAAGATGAAGTGAATAGGTTGGCTGCGGAATGACTTCCCATCCCAACAACTATACAAAGTATTTGTCAGCCTAGCAGAGTGTGGGCGGACCTTAGTGTGGAGTAGCATCACTTCACACAGTCTTCCTGTCGTTCTTCTTGGACTACGTCTGCAAGACGTCTCAGTTGTTGATAATAAATGTCAGGAGTGACGTTTACGCGTCGGGGAAGCAATTCGCAGTACACCACACCGTCACTGTTCCACCAGATGCATAACACGGTCTTTTGTGGATGTGCGCAGGTCCTTGTACGGAGCGTTGCGGATTTGTTTGGACTCAGCCATTCCTTTCTTTTCCTTACCTTAGCAAAAAGACACCATTTCTTGTCACCAGTAATGACACAGGATAGAAATGGTCGGTGTTTTTCACTAGCCAATTGATGACGAGCAATCAGAGACGTATAAATGGCCATCCGCTGTTTTATGTGATTTTGGCTTATAGCATGCGGTATCCAAATACCCGACTTTTGAACCTCCTGCATTGCATGCAAATGGCTCACTACGGTGGAATGATAAGAGTTTATCGAATTTTCCAGTTCTCGAGTACACTAACGTGAGTCATTGTGGATTAATGCGTTTAAACGATTTTCATCAAGCCCCCGATGGTCGTCCTGAACGTGGAGAGTCACTAATGTCAAAACGATCCTCCTTATAACAACAACAAAAAATATTTTCTCGATATGCTCTGTCCAACAACATTATCCCCACACGTGGCGCATGTACTTCTGTCTGCCTCCGCTGCTAACAGCCCTTTAATAAACACAAACAGAATAATACGTCGGAAACGGTCCAATTTCTCCACTCGGTCCAATTTCTCCACTAGATACTCTATTTCTAGCGTCCACAACTCCACTCACTATCTCCAAATGACGAAGTGGCAATGGTTCAAATGGCTCTGAGCACTATGGGACTCAACTGCTGTGGTCATAAGTCCCCTAGAACTTAGAACTACTTAAACCTAACTAACCTAAGGACAGCACACAACACCCAGCCATCACGAGGCAGAGAAAATCCCTGACCCCGCCGGGAATCGAACCCGGGAACCCGGGCGTGGGAAGCGAGAACGCTACCGCACGACCACGAGATGCGGGCACGAAGTGGCAATATTTAAACTAAAATAGCAACAGTGATCTACAAGTAAAACATTGAAATCGGTAAAATAAACTCTTAACAACTGGAATACCAAAATGCGAAACAAAAGCGCTTCTAACTTATTCACCAGCCTATTACAATTTGCTGAAATTCCTTCACTAACAAACTTTTTGTCTGTCAGGCGAGCTAATGTGGCACTTAAAATGTGTGACCGAATTCAGTATTTTCCATTATTAACTTTCGATACTGGCGTTTAATTCTCAAGTTTTTCACTCATGAGAGACACTTGTAGTATTTCTTTCCTTCGGAGCCATTACTTTACTCCTACAGTATGGCGTTTGATACGAGCGAGCGTATAATAGACACATGACGTCTGTGGTCTGTATGAGGTAACAATGACAGACGCTGGTACTACGACGCAGCAGCGGTCGTGGAAAATTGCAACACCTGCTTGTGCTCTGATACGCTGTTGCTGTGAAAGCTTGAGAGTATTTTCTTCTTATGTGCTCACCAAACAGGTTTTTCTCATTTTTTAATAGTTACTAAATAATCTTCAGCTATTGTCCAAAAGAGAATGGAAGTCCCTCTCAGCGCTGTACTGTTTTGACGTATTTGGAAAGTGATTTTACAGTTAATTTTAGATCAACAGTTGGTCTACTAAGGTGACACAGATCACTTTGTATCTCGCCGGCAGTGTACGAATGACCACCCAGAGCAGTAGTTCTCGCCAATCAGACAGTACTAAGTATGATGGCATAGTGTTAGGACTTCTACAGATCATTTTGGTCACCTGCGAGCAAAACATACTACGAGCTTACGAATGCCTGATTTGCCTTGTGCCAAAGGCCTTGGCGCAATGGATGCGCCGGTTCCCGTCAGATCACCGAAGTTAGGCGCTGCCGGGTCTCTTATCACTTGGATGAGTCACCGTCCGGGCCGACCAAGTGCTCTTGGCAAGCGCGGATCACTCAGTCCTTGTGAGCGAGTTGAGGAGCGTCTCTGGACACGAATACTGACAATGGCCAGGAGAACGGTGTACTGACCACATGCCTCTCCATGTCTCCATCCAGTGATATCAATCAGGTGATCTCTGTTGGTCCATCATGGCCAGGGGACATCGGCTGGTAAGTACTTTTCAGTGTCAATAAATCTCACCAACAGCCGTATACTGTGGATATTTTATGTTGTTCTAAAAGCTACCAGTTTCGGCAATTCATTTTGCCATCTTCAGCCCCCATACACTTTTATCCAAATAAACTAACTTTTAGTATAGCGCTATAAAATAGTGGATATCTTGAATTTCAATCGTTATACGAATGCTTCATACGAAGACGCGAGTGCAACTGCCAGTTATACAGATGCATTTGTATAACGATTGAAATTCACGATATCCATGTTTATGAAGCTACACTATAAGTTCGTTTATTTGGATAAAAGCATTTGGGCCTGAAAATGGCAAAATGAATTGCCGTATCCGGTTTCTTTCAGAATGAAATAAAATACTTTAAGTATACGGCTGTTGGTGAAGTTTATTGACATTGAAAATCTGCTGGGAAAGGATGACAGTAACGTTGGACCTTAAGATCCCTGTTTGGGCGGAGTTTAGAGTTTATCTAATTTGTCATGTAGCATGTTACTAATAGGTATTGTTCAGTTATAAAATGGTAAATGATTGGATTTTCACTAATGAGAATGTTTGACAATTCGTCATGCGAATTTGATAGGTGTGCTCAGCGTCAGTTCGCAATTTCCTCTGACAGAGTACTTTATTAATAAAAGTAGTTGGCGTCCCACCAAGTACCACATTCATTATACGGAGTGTAAATTTTAAGTTGACAAACCAGAATAACTCGAAACATAAGCGTCACACGAAAAAATGTGTAGGATTTCAAGTTTACTATTTTTGAGGTGGGCATCTGCTGGTGCTAAAATTAGCCCGCCACTCCAGCCCCTGCGGGTAGGACGGGCAGCAACTTTTAATTTCAAATGGGAACCCACATTTTTTATTGCAGAGTCAGATTCTACATAAAAAACTACGTACATTTTGTCTTAAGCATTTGTTTTGATTCTTGGTAGTTGTTACTCTAATCCAAGAAAATCCATGTTCTCATTTTAGCGTGGAAAATGGTTATACATAGATAAAAAATACTTATTTACTTCCTCAATTTTGATTCGTTAAAACTAAAACTCTCCCTCTCTCCACAAAGGGTGGGGTTTGAGAGAGAGGAATTAAAGTTTTACAAATGTTGACCCAAATGGTGTATTAATTTTTTACGCATATTCGGATAAGTTTTATTTGTTTCGTGGTCATGAGGCCACATAACTTTTAATTATCAAATAAATCATCTGAATAGCTAACTAACTAACCAAACATCCTACTTACTATCGAGTGAACTCATGGTTTATTTATCCGTAACCATTTTCCACGCAAAAATGAGAGTATGGATTTTCTCGAATTACAGCACCAACTACCAAGAATCAAAACAAATGTTTAAGACAAAATGTACGTAACTTTTCATGTAGAATCTGATTCTGCAATAAAAAATGGGGGTTCCCATTTGAAATTTTAAAGTTGCCTCCCGCCCCACCTCCAGGGGGCTGGGGTGGCGGGCGAATTTTAGCACCAGTAGATCTCCCCCTCGAAAGTAATCAACTTTGTATTCTACACATTTTTTTCTTGTGAAGCTTATTTTTCGAGATATTCTGATTTGTCAACTTAAAATTTACACCCTGTATACACGAGATAAAATCCTTAGTCAGTGCCACTATAATTCCATAAAGGCCTGTTACAAAAGCAACGGACCCTAGATCTATGAGGTACATCTCTGATGCGACAACGACGTCGCATGAAGATGCATGGTTGATGGAACTATAAGGAATTTAGTATCTTATTCTGATGTGGCAAGATACAAATATACTCTTTACACATATTACCTCCCTAATAGGTACATACCACAATTAAAGTCATGTGTTACGAAATAGCTATCGCATCTAACTTGTCTTGCAGAGAAATCTTGTTTTGGACTGAAATAGCTGCGGTCTGACGCGTACGTCACTGTTGTTTGCAGAGTGTAGTTGTGGGTGTGGATGTAGAAGTAGATGTAAAAATTACTGTTTTCATATGATATGCAATAACATACCTTCGGAATTTTTAAAATAATTGAGGAAAGAGGGAACCAAACGACTATTTAGCTTGGTTTATAGAGTGTATGATAATGAAGGAATACCATCAGACTTTCAAAAAAAGTATAATCCACACAATCCCAAGGACAATAAGGGGCGATATGAGAGAGCTCATGAATCCACGATACTGACAAGAATAACATACATATAGTGAAAAGAAAATTAAGGTTCCGTTAGATGACGATCAATTATGCTTCCTGAAAGTTAAAGGTGCAAGAAATTCAGTTCTGACTTGACACTTGGTAACGGAAGTAGGACTTGCGAAAAATCAAGACAGGCTCCTAGTACTTTTCCGCCTGGCAAATGCATTCTGCAATGTAAAATGCAGTAATATGTTCAAAAATGTGAGAAAAAAGAAGAGTAAGCTGTAGAGAAAGACGTGTAGTATTCATTATGTACAAGAACGAAGAAGGAATAATAAGAATGGAACACCAGGAACGAAGTGGTTCGGATAATTATTGCGTAAAACCAGGATGCCTTCTATCCTACCTTCTGTTCTACTGAAATATGGAAGAAGCGCTGATGGAAATAAAGTTTCAAGAGCAGAATTAAAATTAAGTGTTAAAAATAAAAACCGCGTGAATGGTAAGATTCGTTGATGATATTGCCATCTTCATTGAAAGTGAAGAAGAATTATAACCTGTGTTGAATGGAACAAACAGTGTATCGAGGACACAAAATAGACTGAGAGTCAACTGATGAATGACCACAGTAATGAATGGTAGCAAAAGTGATGGTTCAAAAAATGGTTCAAATGGCTCTGAGCACTATGGGACTTAACATCTGAGGTCATCAGTCCCCTAGAACTTAGAACTACTTAAACCTAACTAACCTAAGGACATCACACACATCCTTGCCCGAGGCAGGATTCGAACCTGCGACCGTAGCGGTCACGCGGTTCCAGACTGAAGCGCCTAGAACCGCACGGCCACACCGGCCGGCAGCAAAAGTGATAATAACTAGAAACTTAACATCAAAATTGGGGATCACGAAGTAGACGAAGTGAAATAGTTGAACTACACTGGAAGGAAGGTAGCACAAACGAAGCAAAGAGGAGCTTAGCACAGGTAAAGTGGTCATTTCTGGGCAACAGAACTTTACGAGTATCAAAAACTCGGCCTTAATCTGAGAAAAAACTTCTGATAGTGCACGTTTGGAGCGCAGTACTATGTTGTTGTAAATCGTGGAATACGGGAAAACCAGAAAAGAAAAGAATCAAAGCAAAGCATTTGAAATTGGGTGCTGCCTATGGATGCTGAAAATTAGGTGGACTGATAAGAAAAGGAATGCGGTGGTTACTGTGGAATCGGGGAAGAAAGGAACGTGTTGTGAACACTGACAAGAAGAAGGGACATGAAGCCAGGACACCTGTAACAACTTCACGGAATAACTTCCAGGATGCCATAGGGAACTGTAGGGAAAGACCGAGACTGGAATACATCACATAAATAATTGAGGAAGTAAGGTGAAAGTGCTAGTCTGAGATGAAGAGGTTATCACAAGCGAGGTATTCATGAATTCATGGCGGAACACATAAAACCAATCAATAAATTGACGAATCAATAAAAAAAGATACGCATAAACATCGAGATGAGCGAGGCTTATTTCCAGTTCTAGACGCTAGTCGCTACAGCGTGAAGTGCCTCTTATCTATAGCGAGCTCCGTGGGCGTTAAAGAAAAGCAAAGTCCCTCCAGTGGTGGAAGTAATTTCTGTTTGTTGCGCGGCGCTTCTTGGAAACAAAGTGGGAGCGCCCAAGGCGCGCGGCCCGGTCTGCGCAAGAGCCGGCTGTTTGCCAATTACTGCGCGCGCGCCGGCTGGCGGGCGCGTGACGTCACTGTTGCTGTTCTGCTGCTCCCTGCTGCCTGCGCGTCCCGTTTATATGCTAATGGCCCCGGCGCAGGCCTTATTTGAATAGCAAAGCCCTCGCGGCCTGAGCCACCCATTACGCGCGCGTTGCGCTGCGATCGCTCTTCAAGCCGGCATCCGATAATGCTTTATTGCTGCGCCGGGGGACGAAAAGACAGCGAACAAGTGGCGCCGACTCAGACGTACCGAGTTGGGCGCAGTTAGAAACTCTGTGAGGCAGTTTAGGGCCGAAATCGTACGGTTCTATTACACCGACACTCTCGGTGTCCTAACGCGAACACTTCAGCCATCTACATGGTTGCTCTACGATTCACACTAGCGACGTCTATTTTGTTTCTAGGCCTCTTTTCTGCAGTCGTAGATATGCAAATAATACACTACTGGCCATTAAAATTGCTGCACCAAGAAGAAATGCAGATGATAAACTGGTATTCATTGGACAAATATATTACACTAGATCTGACATGTGATTACATTTTCACACAATTTCTATGCATAGATCCTGAGAAATCAGTATCCAGGACAACCATCTCTGGCCGTAATAACGGCCTTGATACGCCTTAGCATTGAGTCAAACAGAGCTCGGTTGGCGTGTACAGGTACAGCTGCCCATGCAGCTTCAACACCATATCGCAGTTCATCAAGAGTAGTGACTGGCGTATTGTGACGAGCCATTTGCTCGGTCACCATTGGCCAGACGTTTTTAGTTGGTGAGAGATCTGGAGAATGTGCTGGTCAGGGCTGCAGTCGAACATTTTCTGTATCCAGAAACTCCCGTACAGGACCTGCAACATGCGGTCTTCCATTATCCTGCTGAAATGTAGGGTTTCGTAGGGATCGAATGAAGGGTGGAGCCACGGGTCGTAAAACATCTGAAATGTAACGTCCACTGTTCAAAGTGCCGTCAATACGATCAAGAGGTGATCGAGACGTGTAACCAATGGCACCCTATACCATCACGTCAGGTGATACGCCAGTATGGCGATGACGAATACACGCTTCCAATGAGAGTTCACAGCGATGTTGTCAAACACGGATGCGACCATCAAGATGCACTAAACAGAATTTGGATTCATTCGAAAAAATGACGTTTTGCCATTCGTGCACCCAGGTTCGTCGTTGAGTACACCATGTTAGGCGCTCCTGTCTGTGATGCAGCGTCAAGGGTAACCGCAGCCATTGTCTCCGAAATGATAGTCCATGCTGCTGCAAACGTCGTCGAACTGTTCGTGCAGATGGTTGTTGTCTTGCGAACGTCCCCATCTGTTGACTCGGGGATCGAGACGTGGCTGCACGATCCGTTACAGCCATGCGGATAAGATGCCTGTCGTCTCGATTGCTAGTCATACGAGGCCGTTGGGATCTAGCATGGCGTTCCGTATTACCCTCCTGAACCCACCGATTACATATTCTGGTAACAGTCATTGCATCTCGACCAACGCGAGCAGCAATGTTGCGATACGATAAACCGCAATCGCGATAGGCTACAATCCGACCTTTATCAAAGTCGGAAACGTGATGGTACGTATTTCTCCTCCTTACACGAGGTATCACAACAACGTTTCACCAGGCAACGCCGGTCAACTGCTGTTTGTGTATGAGAAATCGGTTGGAAACTTTCCTCATGTCAGCACGTTGTAGGTATCGCCACCGGCGCCAACCATATGTGAATGCCCTGAAATGCTAATCATTTGCATATCACAGCATCTTGTTCCTGTCGGCTAAATTTCGCGTCTGTAGCTCGTTATCTTCGTGGTGTAGCAGTTTTAATGGCTAGTAGTGTATGAATTAGAAACAGTCTTTTGCGACTGTGTTGAAAGTCTTACAAGGGGCCCCTTCTACTCGTTACCACCCATTTCGTCCGAATTTATGATATATGCAGCTCTTGGTCATAAATTAAAGAGACTGGAGTTGTTCTCTACTAAAACTACGGTTCGGTAGTTTCGTTACAGTACATAAATAATGTATTACATGGTAGGATTACCAGTAGTATTAGCATCATTGGGAGAGAAAGGAAAATGGATGTGTGTAAGAGAAAATGGGAACCGACGGATTCTCTTTGTTCTTTGTTTCTGTGTTTGTTTTGCACATAATTAAAACTGCACAGCTTTTAACGTCAGTTCACTGTGCAATTTATATCCTTAAAAAGCGTAAATTGCATTTTACAAGCAATAAAAGTCAGTTAACCACGTAACGTGTGCGATTGTACGTAACCAAAGCAATTACTTTTGATGCAGTTACAGTTTACATGTACAAATTGTTATCACCTATTATGACTAACAGCAACATGTTTTAAATAAGCTCGACGAAGTATTGGGATAGTGTTTTATATTTTTCTGTGGTTGTTTAAATTTTTCTTTTGAGATAGTTGCGTTTCTAGCGCTATATTTAAATCTGTTTATTTTTTTATATTAATATGATATCCCTCTGTTTGACGTTACAAGCCGGCCGAAGTGGCCGTGCGGTTAAAGGCTCTGCAGTCTGGAACCGCAAGACCGCTACGGTCGCAGGTTCGAATCCTGCCTCGGGCATGGATGTTGGTGATGTCCTTAGGTTAGTTAGGTTTAACTAGTTCTAAGTTCTAGGGGACTAATGACCTCAGCAGTTGAGTCCCATAGTGCTCAGAGCCATTTTTTTGACGTTACAAATGAACAAGTTTAGAATAAAATCTGAATTAATCATTTACAGTTTCAATTTTGCTATAAATACTGTTTGTTTTAAGGTAACAGACAGGAAGATTACTTTGTAGAACAAAAATGTTCCATAGGTTACATTGCCTTTTAGATGTCTTAGCTTAATTTTTAGATACCGTTTCCAGTTTCCAGCAGAATCTAGTAAGAAACTGGACAAAGCGACGAAATTGAGGTAATGCCCGATAGTTATGCAACGCACCTAACGCACAGGTAAAGTGGGAAAATTTAGCAGACCATGGCTACTACGCAAACTACCACAGTCTCCACTTAATTATGGTAGTCTACAGTAGCCTGCAGTAGTTTTACAACTCTGAAAGAGAGAGAAGTGGGAAAAACAGACGGCCAAGTATACAGGAAAGAATACTACGTTTTGTGTGACTTGGGCGTTGCATGAGCCGTTCATGTTAGCTTCTTTTCCAGGCAGCGGCTGACGTCGCAGAAAGATTACAGAACGGCATTCCGAGGGTCGTTAGGACGAGTCTTTACGCGGAAACCTTTTTCTATTCTAGTTCTTAAGTTATATAAGGAAGTAAAACAAAAGAATCTGTAATAAGGTGCTATGTCACGGATTGCGCAGCCCTCCCGCCGGAGGTTCGAGTCCTCCCTCGGGCATGGGTGTGTGTGTCGTTCTTAGCATGAGGTAGTTTAAGTAGTGAGTAAGTCTAGGGACCGATGACCTCAGCAGCTTGGCCCCTTAGGAATTCACACACATTTGAACATTCGAGCACCTATAATAAATTCTATTTATTAATATTTTCATAAAAGACTCGAAGAAGAGAGATAATGATAATTTTGCACTGCAAATAAATTTCAGTAGCGATTATAAGGCGTACACTTAGCATATAAAATTACTTTTATGATTTTGCTGTTGATGATTCGCATGTCCTGGGTTGGTATTCATCGTAAAAACAGGGGAAGCAGCAAATTTCTCAGCATATTGCCCACGTTATAAATGCCACTGTTTTACATCTGCTTGATGGTTTTACAGTTGTTATATAAAAGCAGATTTGGTTTGCATTCATGGAAGGTTGCCTCTCATAGCATACGTAGCGTTTCGTCACATGTTGACGGGGATACCTGGTGACGTACAGTGGGAGGTATTTTGATGCAACCTTCTCAGAATGTTTCTTTCTCTGTCTTTATGAGGTGAGATCAGTTTTGAGACATTTTGATCGAATCCTGCGATAAAATTAGAGATCGCAGAGGGTGGCACTAGTGGAGTGCATTTATGGGGAATCACTTTGATACTGTATGATGGCAATCATACTTCTTCATCTCAAAAATTCTCGTCACCTAATCGTGTCTTTGTTTGCCTTCGTCACGGGGCAATTAACACAACTTATTTATTCTCCTGCACGTAGGGCTTCAACACATAGGTCAAAAATCTATGTATAAGGATGTCGTAAGTTACCCAAATTTTGACGATTAATGGCGACATCTCTACATTTCACTGCATACTCGTCCAACGGTTTTTGAATCCTCTGTCTAACGTTTGCCTTTACGTTTCCTTTTCATGTCTTTCATGAACATATTGATAAATACAATATACCGAGCACTGTTTTGGTTTATTTGTGGCGTACGTAACCTATAAACTGAAAATAGAAAATAAGTTCTCCCATAGATCCTGGCCCAACAATGACCCTCGCATTACCGTTCTGCATTCTTTTCTTTGGCGCCGGCCGCGGTGGTCTAGCGGTTCTAGGCGCTCAGTCCGGAACCGCGCGACTGCTGCGGTCGCAGGTTCGAATCCTGCCTCGGGCATGGATGTGTGTGATGTCCTTAGGTTAGTTAGGTTTAACTAGTTCTCAGTTCTAGTGGACTGATGACCTCAGATGTTAAGTCCCATAGTGCTCAGAGCCATTTGAACCATTTTTTCTTTTCTTTGGCCAACTACTGTTCGGTAATTCCACTAACAGAAATGTCTCATGACTAGCACGACTCGCGCCAAAAACTGTATTCTTTCTCCAAACGCTCGGCCGAGCGTCACTTCTGTCACTTTTATATCTGAGCAGGTCCTACATGGACCAGAACTGTGGAGAAAATCGGCAATGACGAATATGTACGATCAGTTTGTTTGTTACACCATAAACAGTTCTCTTTATTTTAAAGCATCTTCGGTGCTCGCTGTAACAATGCAGCTTTTCTTACAAGAATTTTTGTCAAGGTCGTAAACTGTTCTCTCGTTTTAAATTATTATTACTACTACCGAAAATCAGATTGGTGTAGAAACACTGCCCAGTGCGCCTCCAAACACGATGGCCAACGGGGCTCACTTGGAAGTAGGACTCATCACTGAAGACAGTTTTACTCCAGTCACTGAGTTTCCAGGCCGAATACGTGCCTCGTGACGTCCCGGACAGCGGTGGGATACCAACCTGACTGTTGGCCGCCATTCAGTCCGACAACTAGGAGCGATGGTCCGGGATGTCATTTCATTTCATCTGCGAAACACTTGACAGCACTGCAGTATGTCGACGATATTCTATGCCCCGCTTTGTTTCCCTTCATGGCAAGGCATCTTCTGTTTTCATTTCAGGAAGATAATGCCGACCACACAGACCGAGAATTTCGACTGCTAATCTTCGTGCTTGCCAAATACTACCTTGGCCAGCAAGGTCACACGATCTCTTTTCAGTTGAAAATATCTGTATCGTTGCAGGCAGAGACCTTCAACCATTTTGGGATTTGACGATCTGACGCGCTAGTTGGACGAAATTAAAACTGTGTGCCCGACCGAGACTCGAACTCTGGAGGTCCAGAGTTCGAGTCTCGGTCGGGCACACAGTTTTAATCTGCCAGGAAGTTTCATATCAGCGCACACTCCGCTGCAGAGTGAAAATCTCATTCTGGAAACATCCCCCAGGCTGTGGCTAAGCCATGTCTCCGCAATATCCTTTCTTTCATGAGTGCTAGTTCTGCAAGTTTCGCAGGAGAGCTTCTGTAAAGTTTGGAAGGTAGGAGACGAGGTACTGGCAGAAGTAAAGCTGTGAGTACCGGGCGTGAGTCGTGCTTCGGTAGCTCAGTCGGTAGAGCACTTGCCCGTGAAAGGCAAAGGTCCCGAGTTCGAGTCTCGGTCGGGCACACAGTTTTAATCTGCCAGGAAGTTTCATATCAGCGCACACTCCGCTGCAGAGTGAAAATCTCATTCTGGAAACATCCCCCAGGCTGTGGCTAAGCCATGTCTCCGCAATATCCTTTCTTTCATGAGTGCTAGTTCTGCAAGTTTCGCAGGAGAGCTTCTGTAAAGTTTGGAAGGTAGGAGACGAGGTACTGGCAGAAGTAAAGCTGTGAGTACCGGGCGTGAGTCGTGCTTCGGTAGCTCAAGTTGGTAGAGCACTTGCCCGCGAAAGGCAAAGGTCCCGAGTTCGAGTCTCGGTCGGGCACACAGTTTTAATCTGCCAGGAAGTTTCATATCAGCGCACACTCCGCTGCAGAGTGAAAATCTCATTCTGGAAACATCCCCCAGGCTGTGGCTAAGCCATGTCTCCGCAATATCCTTTCTTTCAGGAGTGCTAGTTCTGCAAGGTACACAGGAGAGCTTCTGTAAAGTTTGGAAGGTAGGAGAGGAGGTACTGGCAGGAGTAAAGCTGCGAGTACCGGGCGTGAGTCGTGCTTCGGTAGCTCAGTTGGTAGAGCACTTGCCCGCGAAAGGCAAAGGTCCAGAGTTCGAGTCTCGGTCGGGCACACAGTTTTAATCTGCCAGGAAGTTTCATATCAGCGCACACACCGCTGCAGAGTGAAAATCTCTTTCTGAAAATAGAATCCTGTTACAATCGAGACTGTTTTACTAAATTTAAAGATTTTGTATCGATCGCCGTTTACGCTCCATTAATAGAATCCTTTCTAAAATTTATTTGATAGAATAAGTTACGCGAGTCACCCCACTTTAAGGCAACTCTTCAACAAGAGTGGCACATTGTGTGAAGAGAGAGCTTTCTACACACACACAGACACACACACACACACACACACACACACACACACACACACACACACACACAAAAGGAATGTTCAAATGTGTGTGAAATCCTATGGGACTTAACTGCTAATGTCATCAGTCCCTGATTGAAATTGCGTGGCAACTGGAAACGTAACGGTACAGACTTACACACAGCGGGTTCTCGAATGACTCCATGAACGACTGCTAATACACACATCAGAAAAAGTTTAGCATCACCCCTTTGACTGTTCAGAGATGTCATTAAACCCACCCAGAGAGCGCTTATTAGACGGAGGGGGTCCGACAGCCGATCAGTTCCAGTCATTCCACCAGGAAGAATGTACACGGCTCATGTTGTCTGTAGTTCAAAAAATGTGTGTGAAATCTTATCGGACTTAACTGCAAAGGTCATTAGTCTCTAAGCTTACACACTACTTAACCTACATTATCCTAAGGACAAACACACACACCCAGGCCCGAGGGTGGACTCGAACATCCGCCGGGAACAACCGCACAGTCCATGACTGCAGCGCCCTAGACCGCTCGGCTAATCCCGCGTGGCGTCTGAAATTCAATCATGCCTAAACGGACAATACCGCGGTTGATTGTGTCCGCATTGTTACTTTGTGCCAGGAAGGGCTCTCAAGAAGGGAAATGTGCAGGTGTCTCGGAGTGAATCAAAGCGATGTTGTTCGGACAGGCAGAAGATACACAGAGACTGGAACTGCCGATGACATGCCTTGCTCAGGCCGCCCAAGGGCTACTACTGCAGTGGATGACCGCTACCTACAGATAATGGCTCGGAGGATCCCTGACAGCAACTCCATCATGTTGAATAATGCTTTTCGTGCAGCCACAGGACGTCGTTTTACGACTCAAACTGTGCGCATTAGGCTGCGTGATGCGCATCTTCACTCCCGACGTCCATAGCGAAGTCCATCTTTGCAACCACGACGCCATGTAGCGCGGTACAGGTGGACCCAACAACATACCCGAATGGACCGCTCAGGACTGGAATCACGTTCTCTTCTCCGATGAGTGTCACGTAAGCCTTCAACCGGACAATCGTCGGAGACGTGTTTGGAGGCAACGGTATCAGGCTGAACGCCTTAGACACACTGTAGGCGAGTGCAGCAAGGTGGAGGTTCCCTGTTGTTTTGGGGTGGCATTATGTAGGGCCGACGTAGGCCGCTGGTGGTGATGGAAGGCGTCGTAATGGCTGTACGATACGTGGATGCTATCTTCCGACCGCTAGTGCAACCACATTGGCGAGACATTCGTCTTCAAGGACGACAATTCGTGCCCCCATCTTGTGAATGACTTCGCTCGAATAGACTGGCCAGCATGTTATTCAGACATGAACGCTATCAAACATGCCTGGCATAGATTGAAAAGAGCTGTGTATGGACGACGTGACCCAACAACCACTCTGAGGAATCTACTCCTAATCGCCGTTGAGGAGTGGGACAATGTGGACAAACAGTGCCTTGATGAACTTGTGGATAGTATGCCACGACGAGTACAGGCTTGCATCAATGCAAGAGGACGTGTTACCGCGTATTAGAGGTACCTGTGTGTAGAGCAATCTTGACCACCACCTCTGAAGGCCTCGCTGTATGGTGGTACAACATGCAGTATGTGGTTTTCACGAGCAATACAAAGGGCGGAAATGATGTTTATGTTGATCTCTATTCCAGTTTTCTGTACAGGTTCCGGAACTCTCGGAACCGAGGTGATGCAAAACTTTTCTTGATGTGTTTACAGCCGGCCGGTGTGGCCAAGCGGTTCTAGGTGCTTCAGTCTGAAACCACGCGACCGCTACGGTCGCTGGTTCGAATCCTGCCTCGGACATGGATGTGTGTCATGACCTTAGGTTAGTTCGGTTTAAGTAGTTCTAAGTTCTAGGGGACTGATGACCTCAGATGTTAAGTCCCATAGTGCTCAGAGCCATCTGAACGATTTGTTTACATTCGGACAGTTGCTTACAGAAGTTTCGCTAGCGATATTGCAAAATAGTTTCGCGTATGTGTGTGCCTATGCAGTGTAGTGCCGCATTCAATAAACGTTTCTTTTCCTACGATAATAATGTGTAACTAAGTTTTTGAAGTTCTCTTGTTCTATTGCCAAAACCGTGATACGATCATAACACGCCTATGTATCGGGTTCTACACTAAAGTTAAGATGGTATAATATATTTAAGTTTTCTAAGGCGCTTACAACTCAGGTGTCACAGCCTCATATAGTATTTGACGTAATCCAATACCCAAATTATTAACCATCTACATCTACATGATTACTCTACAGTTCAGAACTAAGTCCCTGGGAGAGGGTTCAATAAACCACCTTTAAGCTACTTCTGTACTGTCCCACTCTCGAATAGCGTGTGTGATGAACGAACACATAAATCTTTCGTGCGATCTCTGATTTCCCTTGGTGATGACCATTTCTTCCTATGTAGGTGGGCACCAAAAAAATATTTTCACTTTCTGAGGAGAAAGTTTGTGATTTGAATTTCATGAGAAGGTCACGCCGCAGGAGAAGCGCCTCTGTTTTAACGACTCCCACCTCAATTCGTGTGTCATATCCGTCACACTCTCTCCCCTATTTCGCGATAATACAAAACAAGCTGACCATCTCTGAGATTTTTCGATGTCCTCCGTCAATCCTATCTCTTGCGGATCCCACACCACATAGCAATATTTTAGAAGGGAGCGGACAACCATAGTGTACAGGTAAGCAGTCTCTTTAGTGGACCTGTTTCACTTCCTAAGTGTTCTCCAATAAATCGCAGAGTTTCGTTTGCTTTGCACTCAACATTATGTATGTGATCGTTGCAATTTAAGTTATTCGTGATTGTAATTACCAAGTATTTAGCTAAGTTTACAGAATTTAGATTTGTGTGATTGATCGTGTGATTAAAATTTAGCTGATTCTTCTCAGTCTCATGTGGATGACTTGATACTTTTCATAATTTAAAACCAATTCGCACTCTTTGCACCATACATATATATTTTGTATAAATCATTTTGCAATTCGTTTTGATCTTCTGGTGACTTTACACGACAGTAAATAACAGCATCATCTGTAAATAATCTAAGCGAGCTGCTCAGATTGTCTCATAAATCGTTTATGTAGATCAGGAGCAACAGAGGGCCTATAACGCTTCCTTGGGAAACGTCGGTTATTATTTCTAATTTACTTGATGACTTTCCGTCAATTATTAACTTTCTGAGAGGATATTACGAATCCAGGCAGATAACCAAGAAGATAATCCGAAGGATGCAATATCATTAGAAGTCTGTTTTGGGGAATGGTGGGAAAAACCTGTTGGAAATCTGGCAATATGGAATCAACTTGACGCCACTGTCGATATACTCATTACTTCGTGAGAATATAGATCTGGTTATGATTCACAAGAGTGATATTTCTGAATTCCTATTGCAAATCGACGTTAGTGATGTGGAGGTTTAATTCAGAGGATTACTCCTACTTTCTTTCATGGGTATTGGTGTGACTTGTGCAACCTTCCAGTCTTAACCATAAGTGTTAATTGTCTATTGAAAATTGTGTATTGTTAACAAAACCTACAACGACAAGTGACAGGAACAAAATATGTGGATGTATCGTGCTCTTCATTAAATATCTGGAGAAAGTAATACATTCAAGCTGTTTAACGTGGTTACAGTTTAGATTCCACAGCTTCGTTTTTACTCTTTGTGCGAGCTAATCAAGTACTCAGTACTTAGCTGTCTAAAAAAGAGAAGGCCACAACGTTGCAATCACTGACTTATTTCAAACTTTGTACACCTTTAGTAGGTCATTAAAAACGTAATGTCCCAGTAGTAAGGTGCACTAATTTCGAGAAAATCGCAAAAGAAATTTTAGACGTCTATTATGTGGCTTATGTATCTGTGCGTAGGTGCTGGATGTTAGAGTTCATGGCGACGGTTCTACTCACGATCAGAGTTAATAATTATTCTATTTGTTCATCACTGGTGATATTATTTAATTTATATGACATTTGAGGGCTAATTTAATAAAAAACAATTACCGCGTGTATTTGTATGCAGTTTCAATTTGTGTTTTCCATGTCTGCAAGACAAATATAATCGTGAATGGCATTTTCAGTCTGCAGCGGAGTGTGCGCTGATATGAAATTCCTGGCAGATTAAAACTGTGTGCAGGACCGAGACTCGAACTCGGGACGTTTGCCTTTTGCGGGCAAGTGCTCTACCATCTGACCTACTCAAGCACGACTCACGCCCCGTTCTCACAGCTTTAGTTCTGCCATCCTGCAACGTGTGAGGTCTCGAGCACATCCGACGAGTAATTTTACATTATCGTTGTCGCGTCTGACACATTGTGACTTAGACCGAGCGAGGTAGTGCAGTGGTTAGACACTGGACTCGCATTCGGGAGGACGACGGTTCAGTCTCGCGTCCGGCCATCCTGATTTAGGTTTTTCGTGATTTCCCTAAATCGCTCCAGGCAATTGCCGGAATGGTGCCATTGAAAGGGCACGGCCGACTTCCTTCCCCATCCTGCCCTAATCCGATGAGACCGATGACCTCGCTGTCTGGTCTCCTTCCCCAAAACAACCCAACCCCAACCCAACATTGTGACTTACTATGTTAGTGATTGTCAATTGCATAATTACTTGTCGAGGTTTGACTTGGGTTTTCCAAGACTGTCCCTCGTCCTTGAATATTTAATTACTAATAGTAAATAGTCAAATAACACACAAAATTCACTACAAAAAGTGGTTCAAATAGCTTTGAGCACTATGAGACTTAATATCTGAGGTCATAATCCCCTATAACGTAGAACTACTTAAACCTAACTAACCTAAGGACATCACACACATCCATGCCTGAGGCAGGATTCGAACCTGTGTCCGGAGCGGTCACTCGGTTCCAGACTGAAGCGCCTAGAACCTCTCGGCCACACCGGCCGGCAAATTCACTACAACTTCACGAAAATGCACCCGGTTTTTTCACTATATTACCTTTCAAACGTCCTATGAATTAAATAATGTGACCAGTAATGAAAAAACATGGATTAAAAAAAACGTAGATTATAAAAAGGAAATGTTAGCAGGATTCGAATGGTCGCCTCCTCTCTAATCGTCTTGCAGCACGCGAACGCTAACCAATTGGCCATAATCACTACTTCCGACCGGTACCTTTGCACAGATACACCACTTATGCTGGCCGGTGTGGTCGAGCGGTTCTAGGCGCTTCAGTATGGAACCGCGCGACCGCCACTGTCGCAGGTTCGAATCCTGCCTCGGGCATGGATGTGTGTGATGTTCTTAGGTTAGTTAGGTTTAAGTAGTTCTAAGTTCTAGGGGACTGATGACCTCAGATGTTAAGTCCCATAGTGCTCAGAACCATTATTTTACACCAGTTATAGAATAGACGAGTAAAACGTGTGTTGCGATTTTCTCGCACCTGACTACATGGAACATGGTGTAGATTTAATTGCCTACTAAGGGTGTGCTAAGTCTGAATTAAATCTGTGATCCCAACGTTGTGGCCTCCCCTTGAAAAAGACATTTGAGAAACGTCAGTCTTTGTACTGTTTTTGTGGTCTAATCCAAGTGTTTCCAGACTGTGCGCTAACAGGCGATGTGGCGGTGTGCCGGCAGGTTTCACGGGCATGAACTGCGAGTACGAGTACAACGAGTGCGAGTCTTCGCCGTGCATGAACGGTGGCACCTGCACGGACCAGGTGGGCCGCTTCTCGTGCGCCTGCGGCCGCGGCTACACCGGCAACAGGTGCCAGGTCAAGGTGAGTGCCCCTGCTGGCCCGCTGCCCGCCACGCGCGCTGTGGCCGGCCGGTATTGACGCCCAGCTCCCGGTTCTATTGCTGGGGGTAGGTCTGCCTCCTGTAGATGATGGCTGTTTCACTTCTCTCTATACTACATTGACAGCAAATGACTAAATTTTGTGGAAGAACTTGAGCCTTCGATACCGCTCGTTGTCTCTGACCCATGACGTAGTGTGTGTGGGTGACGTGATGTAAGTGTGGAATGTTGCTTTGTTTTGATTTGGGCGCTAGTAGAATCAGCTGATGGCGGGCTTTGTGATATTGGGTTTGCAGATGAAGATGTGAATTATAATGGTACGGGAACGTCATTAAATCTACAACTATTCGAACAGAAGAAAACGGTATTTATTGTGTTCACGCTGTGTCTGAACAAGTACTTCGAATGTTCCTTTGGTATTATGTTACAGTTAAATACTAGCTATGTAGGCAATACTTCTGAGAATGAATGTACTCGTTCGAAGCTGTTCACCACTAAAGATTATATGAGACTGTGGCAGAAAACTAGATAAAAAATAAAGAAGATAACGAGCTCATGCTCCTAATCCGTCTGAGCTTACATTATCCGTGATTGTCTTAGTAACAAGCATAAACCGTCATTAAAATTTACGTGAACTTGCAGTTTATTGTCGATACATCTTTCGTCTAACTATATTTGTGTCCAAAATGATAGCATCAAACTGCTGTTTCCCCTTCCTGTGTCTAATTCACTATATAATCATGGTAACCAGATGTCCGTACCATCGTCTTCTGCGTGGAAGATGGCAATCAACGGACAGCCATGCGAACGATGACGTCAGGGCATCAATCAAACGGGTATAGTTTGCAGGGTAGTCCCACATCTACCGTAGATGTGTACACAGTCAAAGTCGATGCAGTACTGCACACAGAAGACGCCTACCATACTCTCTGAGGTGGTGGGCTATAGGAAGAATGGAAGCAGGACAGTCACAAACTGATTTAGTCCGAAGGCTTAGTGTGAATCGTTCTGTTGTTTCTCCGATGTGGCGATGGTTTGTTGAGTCCTAAACTGTATCCCGAAGACCAGGGCAGGGCTGACCACGGGGCGGACCACGTTTGACTTCAGAATGGAGGACCATTATTTGGCCCTAAGAGTATGACATTACCGCTTTAGCACGGCAACTGACACGTGAGCTCGCAGCATTCTCTGGACGTGTTGTATCGAGGCAAACGGTGTACATGTTTCAGCAAAGTCGTTTTTATTGTCAGAGACATACTGTATGTCTACCTCTGACGCGTCTTCAAGAAGCGAACGTCTAGACTGTAGTCACCAATAGGCCACCTGGACGGTCGAACAGTGGGCCAATGTTGCTTTCTCAAATGAGTCCCGATGTAGTCTGGAGAGTGATTCTTGATGGATTCGCTTCTGGAGGGAACGTGGAGAACGATTTAGGGACCCAAATACTGCGAAAAGATACCAAGATCGAGGAGGACCCCTGAAGGTGTCTGCAGGGATTATGTTTACCACTCGAATCCCTCTTCATGAGATTGTGCTGGTGAATCGGCTAGGTTTAATTGCTTCAGGTATCATGACGAGATCTTGGGACCTCATCTGTGGTTGTTGCGAGGTGCTGTGGGCCCTGCCGTCGTATTGGTGGACGATAAATTTCGACCTCATGGAGCACGGATGGTTGATGTTTTCTTGGAAATGGAGATGTTACACGTGTAGCGTGGTCTGCTCGTTCTCCCGATTTGAATCCCATATTTCATGTCAGCGATGCGCCGGGGACACGGCTTGCATTACGTCAACATCCACCAACCACTCTCCAAGACTACGAGCAGCTCTGCAGGAAGAATGGGCGTCATTGCCTCAACATGAGACTAATGACATCATTCACAGCACGCCCCGTCGTTGTCAGGCCTGTATTGCTGCCAGAGGTGGCCACACCCCATACTTAGTACATTAGCCGCTTGTCAGAATGTGTGTGCAAATCCGTTAAGTTGGAAAAAAACGAAGAACAGTTTCGTCTACCGTTATGGATGTTGCAGTCGTTTGCGTTCTGTATTCTTTACATTGTTTATACTTCACTGTCACCTTTTTACACTGTTTTGTGGCAAAATAAACTGAACCTTGCAACATTTCCTTTTGTTGCTTTATTTTTTGACACCAGTGTATAAAGTTCTAGCCTGGCGTGCTTCTTGGTCAGAGATCGGGGCTCAGTTTTTTCGTGAAATGTCAGTATTCTTCACTACCTGTATTGGAATCACTCTTTTGCTTTCTGTTTTTGTAGTGGTTTTTGAATTTCTACACTGATAGCAGACTTTTCAGTTTTGCTATATAGACCAAGTGATCATTCCGATAACAGTTACAGTTGTTTCTCTTTCTTTTTTTTGTCTTTGAAGTTAACTGTTGCAACTTTTCTCGCAATTTTTTGCAATTTCGTAATTTTGTAGTTGATATTTTTGTTTTTTGTTCATTCTCGCACAAAACCACCTTCTTGGAGGGATTGTACCATTAGGTTCAATATTTATTCTAAGGAATTTATGCATTTCCTTATTTATATTTGTACGAGGGCCATTTTTAACCTAAGGTTCGATCGGTTGCGAAACTAAAGCAACAGCGAAAGTCCGACGAAACTTTGTGCAGATGTGTTGCAAAGTGTCTCTTTTATGACCGTAGATCGCGTCATGTCGCACTTTTGAGTTCTCAGAGCACACTGAGTACGTAAAAATGCCTCCAAAACAACAGTATTTGTATTTAGATTCTGGACGTGGGGCGGAGGGGGGGGGGGGGGGGAAAGGAAGGAGTCGATGTTCTGACTGATTTTATCCAGACACATAACGTACCTGTAATATACCTGTCATGCGTGTCCGTATTCATAAGAGTAGCCAGCCACACACTGCAGGCGGAAGAAAGACACTCCTGCAGCGTATTCGATGCGAAGTATTTGATCTCCACCACACAACCCATACTTGACTATATCGATCTTCATCTCTTTGCTCATATGAACCAATGGCTAAGAGGACATGAGGACAGCATTTTGGCACGGACATGGAGCTGCAGGCAGCGTCCAGAGTTGGTGCAAAACAGAGGCCACTATCTTTTATGATTAAGGTATTTGGAAGTTGGTGCCAATCTACAACAAATATCTATGTTGGAGCGGCGAGTATGCAGAGATGTAGCTGTTAGCTCCAGCTAAATATTGCACATTAAAAGATTTTTATTTTCACTGTGGTTGCCATTTAAAATCTTGAAAAAAATAATAGGGTAATTTCCAAGAATGTTTGCCTAACGAAGCCACGGGCCCCACAGGATAGATATCGAACATGCGTTCTAAATCGATCACGCGATTGTGGTGGCGGGAGTTACGTCGAGTGTTTATAGTGGTCGCTATAACAACGACAAAAGAATAATGTTGATTACAATACTTGTAATTACAAAGGGAATAACTTATCTCACTCGTCACCGACGTTTTCGTCATGAGCAATCCCATTTGATGTGTATGCTACGGAAAGGATTCCCTTCTTGCCATAATCTGGTTTTTTGTTCTTGCTATGTGCGACTCGTCCGCCTCAACAACTTTATTTGGCCCACCGATCGGTGTCCTGGTTCAAAAATGGTTCAAATGGCTCTGAGCACTATGGGACTCAACATCTTAGGTCATAAGTCCCCTAGAACTTAGAACTAATTAAACCTAACTAACCTAAGGACATCACACACACCCATGCCCGAGGCAGGATTCGAACCTGCGACCGTAGCAGTCCCGCGGTTCCGGACTGCAGCGCCAGAACCGCTAGACCACCGCGGCCGGCATCGGTGTCCTGTCGTTCGACACTATCACATAACATATCTGAAAAACCCGAAATAGTTGTACACGGTATTAGTAGATAAGTCAGTTTCCGACGCAGTTACTTGCAGAGTGTAGTCCTAATCCAGCAAGATACAAGAATTATGCTGTTCTGGATCGATAATTTAGATCAGTCAAACCATGTATTTTTCCTGAAAGTCGTTCGTTTACCACAGTGTCCACAATGAAATTGTAAAGTTGTTTCACTATCAGAACTCTTATTAGGAACTTTTATAGACTTCACCCCACTGCCGTCTACACAGTCTCTCCTTTAGTCATCTGATATTAGTCCATATTTGGGGCAAATGTTCAAACACTTCTCTACATACATAAGCTCGGAATTAGATTGTTCCATACCAGGAAATCGGCCGAAGAAAACACCATACATCCCAACCAAGTACCGACATAAATATTTTGTTTTAACAGTAACTTACAAAAATTTATCATAACTCCCGCAACCACAATTGCATGATCGATGTACAACCGCCGCGCTCGATATCTATCGTGTGCGGCCAGCGGCTTCCATAGGTAACCATTCTTTGAAATAAATTTTTACGTGATGCAGTCGGAATATTCATAGGTAGAAACTAAAAACTAGAAGACTAGAGATCCCTGTAGTGGTAGAGTAATTATGAGTACTTACCTGTAGTGTAGAAATAACAGCTGCAAAAATGTTATGTATGAAATTAGGACCCACTAATGTATTTAGGCAGTGGGTTAACATGTATAAATATAATAATTGAATAAAGAATTTTAAAAAAATGGATGATGTCATGCTCGCCATTTTGCAATCGTGTTTGTGTTACACTTCAGGGCTTATGATGACGTCATGAGTCAAAGTAGTTGGCGGGTATCGAAAGCTTCAGCGTATCCAATATTACTTATTTTATTTATAGTGCATATGCAATATAGCAATAAGAATATATAGAATACATGGTTAGAGAAAGAAGAACGTAACTATCGCTCCACGAAAAAATTATCCGAATGGGACGGAAATTGGTAGATGTGATGTACATGTACAGACAAACAGATAATTCCTATTTCAGAAAAATCGATTATTTATGCAAGAGACAGAAATTGAGGCTGATGCAAGCAGTTATTCGGCTTGACATTGATACACAGAGCTGTCGGATGTCCTCCTGAGAGATATCGCGCAAACTTCTGTGCAATCGGCGCTTTAGATCGCAAAACATCGAGCTTGTTGGATGGTCCTGTCAATAAGGCTCAATACGTGCTCAATTGGGGAGTGATCCAGGGACCTTGCTGTCCAATGCAGTGTTTGACAAGCATGAAGACAAGCAGTAAAAACTTTTGCCTTGTGCGAGTGGACATTAACTTGCTGAAATGTAAGCCCAGTATGGCGCAGAGTATCGGCGACGTATGACTGTGCTGTAAGGGTGTTGTGAATGAGAACCAGAAGGATATTGCTACAAAATGAAATGGTTACCCAGACCACCACTCCTTGTTGCTGGGGTGCTGGGCAGTCCACAATTAGGTTAGTAGCCCACTGCTGTCCAGGGCACCTCCAGGCACGTCTTCGGTCTCGAATGTCATTCACTGGGGTAGATTTGTCTTCAGCGATGTATTCCTCTTCGAACTGAGCCCTGATGACCAGGTAAGACTTGTCTGGAAATGTCACAGACAGTAGTGTTACACCAACCTGACAGTCGCCCACCATACTGTACGACAACCAGGAGCGATGGTCTATGGCGCCATTTCATCTTCCAGCAGGACCCCTTTGACTGTCATCCGTGGTTCCCTTACAGCACAACGGTACGTTGATAATAATCTAAGTCCACTTCGTTGCCCTTCAGGGCAATCCATCCTGGACTCGTATTTCAGCAAATAATTCATGTCCGCACTTGTCGAAAATTTCTAATGCTTTTCTTCGTTCTTGCCAGGACCTACCTTTGCCAGCAATGTCGCCAGATTTCTCCCCAATTGAGAACGTTTGGGGCATCATGGGTAGGACCCTGTAAAGTGCTCGGGATTTTGACAATCTAACTCGACAGTTGTACAGAATTGGCACGATGTGACTCAGAAGGGCTGCCAACACATCTGTTAATCAATGCCAAACCGAATACCTCCTTGCAAAATGGGCAGTGTTGGACCAACATCTTATTGATTTGCTCAGTTTCTCTTGAATAAATCATCCATTTTTTCTGAATCTGTAATAAATCGTTTCTCTGTACATGAGCGTCACATCTACCGATTTCCGTCCCATTCAGATATTTCCTTCGTGGTGGGCCTTAGAGTGTATATTAGTGATCTGAGGAGATACAAGGTGCCAAATCTGATACATAGAACTGTCTCCTTTGATTAGAACAGTGACCCTAAACTGGCTGGCTACCGAATAGAACTCAGCTTAGATAGTAGTTAAAGATGCGTCATTCCATGTTTCTTCATCTTTATGCCAATTCGCCAATCCATTAACAAATGTTTTCAGTCGGTTCTTAAGTTCGAGAAATGTGATACTTCAGGTCAGAACAGTACAGGTGGCACATAAAAAAAAAAGAAAAAAATATGTCCTGGTGTTCGTATTACCGGACATGTAAACTGGAGGTGCGCAATGCCTCCCCACATCCCATCATAGTTCATTCTTCTTTCATTCCCAGTTTTTATCATGTGTTTTGGTCTCTATGACGAAACGATGTCCAATTTTTTCAGTACGCGTGTGTATTATATTGACACCTTAATTTACGAATTTCACGTAGTTAACTGAATCACAAGTCCTAAACTTAGTAATTCACCTCTCTGTCTACTCCTTCTGTACTGATTGTTGAAGAGCACATGTTCCTAGGTTTCAGAAAATTCCTTTCCCACATTGCAACCGGCCTGTATCTTTTATAGATTGTACACCTCACTGCTGTCTGGTAGACTTATCTGGCGACGGTCTGCAGAGATTCTCCTTTTTGCAGGTTGACTTGTGTGACCCGAACCCCTGCCACGACCACCACTACTGCGTCGACCGCGGCAACAATTACACCTGCGAGTGTCCCAAAGGCTTCTCCGGACCCGACTGCCTCATCCCGTCACGAGCGGTGAGTACACTCCGCCAGCTTAAGTTTGCTCTCTGACAACTGTGGAAAATCCTCTACAGTTTCGCGTTTATGAAACGAATTTATTTCTCGAACAGAATGTACTTTTATAGAGGTACGTTTTACCATCGTCTTCATTCTATACGTGTCTGTTAAATACGATGTGACTTATCCAGTAACAGTGGGCATTAACCATGGGACAGTAAAGAGGGAAAATTTTACATTAGTACTAAACGGTCCAAAAGTTTACTACTCCACATTTTATTAAGTCATACACTCCTGGAAATGGAAAAAAGAACACATTGACACCGGTGTGTCAGACCCACCATACCTGCTCCGGACACTGCGAGAGGGCTGTACAAGCAATGATCACACGCACAGCACAGCGGACACACCAGGAACCGCGGTGTTGGCCGTCGAATGGCGCTAGCTGCGCAGCATTTGTGCACCGCCGCCGTCAGTGTCAGCCAGTTTGCCGTGGCATACGGAGCTCCATCGCAATCTTTAACACTGGTAGCATGCCGCGACAGCGTGGACGTGAACCGTATGTGCAGTTGACGGACTTTGAGCGAGGGCGTATAGTGGGCATGCGGGAGGCCGGGTGGACGTACCGCCGAATTGCTCAACACGTGGGGCGTGAGGTCTCCACAGTACATCGATGTTGTCGCCAGTGGTCGGCGGAAGGTGCACGTGCCCGTCGACCTGGGACCGGACCGCAGCGACGCACGGATGCACGCCAAGACCGTAGGATCCTACGCAGTGCCGTAGGGGACCGCACCGCCACTTCCCAGCAAATTAGGGACACTGTTGCTCCTGGGGTATCGGCGAGGACCATTCGCAACCGTCTCCATGAAGCTGGGCTACGGTCCCGCACACCGTTAGGCCGTCTTCCGCTCACGCCCCAACATCGTGCAGCCCGCCTCCAGTGGTGTCGCGACAGGCGTGAATGGAGGGACGAATGGAGACGTGTCGTCTTCAGCGATGAGAGTCGCTTCTGCCTTGGTGCCAATGATGGTCGTATGCGTGTTTGGCGCCGTGCGGTGAGCACCACAATCAGGACTGCATACGACCGAGGCACACAGGGCCAACACCCGGCATCATGGTGTGGGGAGCGATCTCCTACACTGGCCGTACACCACTGGTGATCGTCGAGGGGACACTGAATAGTGCACGGTACATCCAAACCGCCATCGAACCCATCGTTCTACCATTCCTAGACCGGCAAGGGAACTTGCTGTTCCAACAGGACAATGCACGTCCGCATGTATCCCGTGCCACCCAACGTGCTCTAGAAGGTGTAAGTCAACTACCCTGGCCAGCAAGATCTCCGGATCTGTCCCCCATTGAGCATGTTTGGGACTGGATGAAGCGTCGTCTCACGCGGTCTGCACGTCCAGCACGAACGCTGGTCCAACTGAGGCGCCAGGTGGAAATGGCATGGCAAGCCGTTCCACAGGACTACATCCAGCATCTCTACGATCGTCTCCATGGGAGAATAGCAGCCTGCATTGCTGCGAAAGGTGGATATACACTGTACTAGTGCCGACATTGTGCATGCTCTGTTGCCTGTGTCTATGTGCCTGTGGTTCTGTCAGTGTGATCATGTGATGTATCTGACCCCAGGAATGTGTCAATAAAGTTTCTCCTTCCTGGGACAATGAATTCACGGTGTTCTTATTTCAATTTCCAGGAGTGTATTTATAGGTTATGAATTAGTTAACTACAATTATTAGACCTTGAAAGATGTATTAAATACCAAATTAAGAACAAAATGTCCTGTTTTAAATCGTACTGCAATCGTAAATTTTACGAGATTTTAGTAATCCACAGATAAAGTTCCACTTGGAACTGCCCTGGTTACAGATGGCGCCTTTACAAATGAACATATTTTTAGTAATATTATTACGTGGTATGGCTATCCTCAGGAATAACGCATCGCAGAAGTGCGTCTGTAACGTAAAGGAAATTTCCTTGTCATCTTAAATTATGCGATATAGGTTATGGTGATGTAATCAGTTGTCAGAGAACGCAGTAACGATGTGACGAAACAGCTGTTGTCCTGGAACTCTAGAGGCAAATTTACCCTTTTTTCCTTGAATTTATTGGCTTTCAGAAGGTGCCGGTTCAGCGAGGCTAACAGTGGAATGTCGATTACAACGTTACGAACATTTTCTTCCCAGAGTGAAGAAAATCTCCGCCCCAGCTGGGAATCGAATTCGGGAACCTTGGCTTCGGAATCTGCCTCGCTGACGGCGCAGCTACAATACTTAACTTTCGTGATCCTAAATAATTTACTTATTTTAAGAAATGCTTGATATTTGAATAAACTGCCCGGAGCAGCAGTCAAATTGAAGCAGTCAAATTGAAGCACGAGAATATTTTTGTCATTATATCTGCATAAGGTATTAGCGCAAAGCCTCTCGACTATTCAATGCTAGCAAAAGTAATGCTCAATTTAATTAAGTTGACCAAAGGAACGAAGTAGCAAAGTTTATACTTAAACTTCAGGATTATTATTTTATCCCAAAAAGCACAGAGATTCTACTGAGAACAATGAGATTAATGTTACAGGACTAACATTGTGCTCTCAGCACAATCATACGAAGACCTGTAATAACATGTAAAATGCAAAACCTTTTACACAATTACGATTTGCTCCACATAGATCTGGCGTTCCCCAAGGTAGTGTTATAGGCCCTCTGCTGTTCCTTATCTATATGAACGATTTTGGAGACAATCTGAACAACCATCTCAATTAGTTTGCAGATGATGCTGTCTTTACCATCTAGTAAACTCACCAGAAGATCAAAACAAATTGCAAAACAGTATAGTTAAGGTGTCTAGATGGTGCTAAAAACTGGCAATTGACTCTAAATAAAGAGAAGTTTGAAGTCATCCACACGAGTGCTAAAAGGAATCCGTTAAACTTCGGTTACACGATAAATCAGTCAAATCTGAAGCTCGTAATTTCGGCTAAAACATAGTGACGAATAATTTATATTGGAAATAACACACAGAAATGACAGAAAACTTACAAAATATAACAGATCTACCAAAGAGACTGCCTACTCTACGCTTGTCCATCCTCTTTTGGAGTACTGATGCCCAGTATGGGATCCTTCCCCAATAGGATTGGCGGAGTTCACCGAGGAAGTTCAAAGAAGAGCAGTCAGTTTCGTATTATCGCGAAATAGGGGCGAGATTGTCACTGACGTGACACTGGATTTGAGGAAGACGCCACTAAAACAAAGGCATTTTTCATTGCAGCGGAGCCTTCTCACGAAATATCAGCCACCAAATTTCTCCTGCGAATGCGAAAATATTTTGTTGACGCCGACATACATACGGAGAAACGATCATCATAATAAAATAAGGGAAATCAGAGCACGCACAGCGGGATATAATTGTTCGTTTTTTCCGCGCGCTGTTCGAGAATGGAATAATAGAAAATTATTGTGAAGGTGGTTCGATGAACACTCTGCCACGAATTTAAGTGTGTTTTGCAGAGTATCCATGTAGATTTAGATGTAACTGCGCATACCACTCCGATACTCATCCAGTAACAT
Source organism: Schistocerca nitens (assembly GCF_023898315.1). NCBI lineage: Eukaryota > Metazoa > Arthropoda > Insecta > Orthoptera > Acrididae > Schistocerca > Schistocerca nitens. Next base: position 132,084,950 of record NC_064614.1, on the reverse strand, counting down.
TCCATAAACAAACTCACGGCTCCAGTGCAACTCGTCAGACAGATAATTGTGGAAAATATTGCCTTGTGTTGCAGAACACACCCGTAGAACGAAGTTGTATATGCTTGTTATTATCACTACGTCAATAAAAGCCCATTACTCCGCATACGTTTTGGAGCCAAGCTCGTTAGCACACTAATAGGCACGAGCAAAACACACCTTCACTTCAGAGCAGGCAAAGCAGAATAGAAGTGGAAACATAATGCCATGTTTTCGTTTCAGATCAGCACGCTACGCTCCTCGCTAAAAATTGGCTGCACGCACTTTCACGTCAAAGGGCTCGGGGCTGATATACTAGACTAAGCAGCTGTGAATATGGGGAGGTCGACCACTGTCACTCAAAAACAGTAGCAAAGACTGATCGCGAGACGAAGGTACATACAAACAGAACATATGTCAGGTGGTCGATTACCACCACAACTACAATCACCAATAACAACAACAACAACAATAATACTTATAGAACAATATTGCCATCACGTTGGCCAACATGTTCTGAAACACAAGAAAAGATCGAAAGCCATACAGTATGCTAAAAATAATTTACAACTTTCGAGAGGTCTGAGTGCCAGGGCGGAATTTTTGCACCGTTTCAGCCGGAACAAATTTTGTGGGCAATCGTAGCTAATGTACCAAGCAGATGTAACTTTCAAAAGGATAAACCATTCCTTGCAAGTGTAGCTATAACTCATAAATGTGTTACCATAAACTGAAAATAACAGTTTTGTGACAGAAGAATTATTATCGTTGATTTCTTTCCAATATTAAGACGACAGTCACGAACACCCCAGTAAGACGAAATGGCTGTTCGTCATGGGATAGGAACCATTATACAAACTACTTTGAACAGAAACTCGTACTGGTAGTATCCATTGCTGACAATCCAAACTGCAAACGATTTTCTCTGAAAACCGGACCGAAATGAAAGAGCACTTCTTCGAGGAATGTGAGGAGGTAAAATGAGCGGAGGGGTTAGGCCGAGATGGCTGCGATACATTTATTCTAAATTACATTTCGTCAAAAGCAAATTGCTAACTCAGTTTTGTTACAGCGAAAAACTCCCACAAAAAAAGAAAAAAAGAAAAAAGAAATAAAAGAAAAAAAGAAAAGGCAGCAGTATGCATATAGAGAAACCTCTCATCTACTCATGAGAGTATTACAATTTAAAGCCAAACGCAGCGTGTTGAGAAAAACGTACCGAGTATTTTGAAAGCTGGTAGTAGCCATAAAAAAAAAGGAAAGGAACTTGGACTGACTGTTAATAAGAAAAAGACCGAGATCATGATAATGGTTAGAGGTGAATAACTAGCAGCTACTGATGAACCAGGTGGCTATAATTAAACTGACGACGCTCCAGGTGGTGTAGTTTGGCCTGCATACTTTGCAGTACCGGTACGCTAAACAATCGCAGACTTGTTCATTCATTGATGCGCCTGCAGAGTATGGGAAAAAAATAGCGGTTCCACTTTCTGCCATCAGGTGAAAATATGGCGCTGTAAGCAGTCGGAATATGGAATCTCTCCTGTTTTGACATTAACATACTGCTTGTCGCTTGGCGACGTGTGTAGATTTCTCTGTGAAATGACTGTTGGTGTAAAGGGATAAGAAGTTTTCATTTTTCTGTATGAAAATTAATGTCTCTTAAGTAGAAAAACCGTGAACCGCTGGTAAAGTTGTTCTATCAGAACGGCAGCAACAGGAACGCTACATTTCGGGAATATCACCGACAAAAACAGATTAGAAATGGTCCCATGTCAATAAATGTGTTAAAGAAAATTAGGTGGTATAGCAGGAAGAGGTAAGCTGCTCATTCCCACTACAGTAGCCAACCGTGCAATACATGCCCCAAATTCTTCAGCCAGTGCTGTTACGTATACAGTGACATGGAAACGTTTTAAGGACCGCCTTGTGCCTGTTACGTATACAGTGACATCTAGACATCTTAAGGACCTCCTTGTGCGGCACGTGACTCCAGCTTTATAAGAACGTAACTGTACCGACATCACTACATTCAAGCAATATTGGGTGACACCACATGTCGCTCGCCGGGTGAAATATCTGTTTCGAGATACCTTCGGTAACGACCGCATCATCTCTAGTTATTTTCAAGATCTGTGGCTTTACAGATCCCCGACCTGAATCCATGTGAGTTTTGCTTATCTGAATATCTAAAACACTGTATCTACCAGTGATTTATCCTGACTCTTACTGACGAGAAGGATAGCATACGACGACATGTTGCTCTGATTACACTGGATAGCCTGCCAACAACTGTCGACCATGGTGTGTTATGGATGCAACAAGTTTCTGAGCCAGGAGACCATATATAACACATGTTGTGACTAGTGACCGTATCCTAATAAACATGCCAGAATCATCGTTATTGTGGGTTTGGTCATTATTCCCTTTCTCTGCACCCAAACCGCATTCTGAATTCTTACAGCGCCATGTTTTCACCTGGTGGCAGAAAGTGGAACTGTTATGTTTCTCACAAGGGAACCTTCTCATCGCACCCCCCCCCCCCGCCCCCCTCAGATTTAGTTATAAGTTGGCACAGTAGGTTGGCCTTGAAAAACTAAACACAGATCAATCGAGAAAACAGGAAGAAGTTGTGTGGAACTATGAAAAAAAATAAGCAAAGTATACGAACTGAGTTGTCCATGAGCAATATAGGCAACATCAAGGAAACTGTGGGCTCAGGAGCGCCGTGGTCCTGTGGTTAGCGTGAGTAGCTGTGGAGCAACAGGTTCTTGGTTCAAGTCTTCCCTCGACTGAAAATTTTACTTTCTTTATTTTCGCAAAGTTATGATCTGTCCGTTCGTTCATTGACGTCTCTGTTCACTGTAATAAGTTCAGTGTCTGTGTTTTGCGACCGCACCGCAAAACCGTGCGATTAGTAGACGAAAGGACGTGCCTCTCCAATGGGAACCGAAAACATTTGATCGCAAGGTCATAGATCAACCGATTCCTCCACAAGAAAACACATCTGATATGTTCTATTCGACACTGGTGACGGCATGTGCGTCACATGACAGGAATATGTTGTCGACTCATCTAACTTGTACACTTAGCGAATGGGTAAAAAGATTCTTCTACCTTGCCCGATTTAGGTTTTCTTATGGATGTGATAATCACCCCCAAAAAAGTGAAGAAAACGAAAGAGTTTGTTACATAAACTGAAAATAAAAAATTAAAATTTTCACTCGAGGGAAGACTTGAACCTAGGACCTCTTTTTTTCATCTTTTTTTCTCTATCCACTTTTTTGTCTATCCTTTTTTCCAGCAATCCAATTTTTACTTACCACTTTTATTTTCTTTTTATTTTTTATTTATTTTTATTTATTTATTTATTTATTTGTATTTTTAGGATGGTCAGGGCGTGGTACACGCCGCGCTAGCAGTGGGGTCTGTTCACGGCACTGCCAGTGCGTCGAGGCCCAAACCACTCCCGCCCCTTTTTCATGTTCCCTGTTGGGTCATAGCACTAAGTGTGCAGAAATCTTAACACAATATTTCCATTCTCCGATGTAAGAAAGACAAAGAAACCTCTTCTCTGCGTAGAAACTGAACACTGATAAAAAAAAAAAAAAAAAAAAAAAAACTTTACAATTCTTCTCGAATCACACAAATACTTTGGAAGTCGAACACGAGTAATTTCGAACAAAATGTTTTGAAAAAAAAATGTTTTGGAAGTAAGGTAATAGTAAACAATAATAAGAAACCAAGTGACTTTTAATTTTCTTCTGTTCGTTCTCGTTCAAGGTGTTGTAGTGGTTCCACATATTTAACCAACACCCATTCTTTCAAAAATGATCTTCAGCATGTTGCCGAAGTGCTTATTGTGGTTGCGATACGTGCTGATTTTTGCATATTCACACTTCATGTAAACGCGGAATTCTATCTCGTTGTCCGACCCAAGTGTGTGGATGACATAACTAACATATTTTCCCAGTAACCAGCTAATGGCGTTGGTTTTTAATTTCGGAAAGTATGTCATGTCTGGTCTCAGGAGGAGCGATGGCGTTATATATTCCGTAGAGGATCTGGTGAGAAAAGCGATTTGTTGCCTGATCCAATTCCAGTAATGCACATTGCCACCACAGGTGAATCTGTGGCTGAGTGTATCCACCAGATTGCATTTTCCACAAAGGTGTGTCTGGTTTAAACCGATCCCATATAGTCTCTCGTTGGTGCTGATGACATTATTAACTGTTTTGTACCATGCGGAAATAGCGTCTGTAGATAGCCCGGCATAGTTGATGTTCCGCCATACAGCTTTCCAGTCACAATTTGGGAATTTCGTTTCAATTTTGTTTCTACCCTCATTTAACTTCCTTTCAAGTACGATGTCGCGCGCTGTGATACGTGTGTTGATTCTGATTTCATCACTAAGATAACTTGCTTCGAGGAAAAAGTTCCTCACATACTGCAGACGGGCATTAATCCTTCGCACATCAATCGGTGCTTGCAGGCTATGGGGTGTCACAGCCTCAAAGAGCTTTGCGGTTATACATTGTGGAAGTTCTCTGAGTATATGGAAAGTCCGTTTGAGGAACAGAGCAGACGCTTTACTGCGAATATCCACCAAACCGAGGCCCCCGTTTCTGACATCCAGTATAACGGTAGTCGCACCAACCCTGAAAATGTCTCCTCGCCATAAATAATTGGTAACAGTGGACATGATCCCTTTCGCTACTAGTTTAGGGATTGGAAATATCTGCGCAGTGAAATACGCTTTAGACAAAACGCAGGAGTTGATGAATCTGACTTTTTGCACCAGGTCCATAGTTCGATGGATGTTCTCCATTACAGCACCATGAACTTTCCTCCTAGTTTCCGTCCAGTTAAAAGCAGCCATCCTCATCGGACATGCCATTAAGGTTATTCCCAAAGTTTTATGCTTGTTGTCTTGTTTTGCCCATGCCAGTCGAAGGTGATCTAGGCCCCGTAGATTCAATATTTGACTTCTGTTTTCATTTGCTATCGCTCCCGACGCTAGACAATACCTTTGGATTTCTCTTTCCAGTGTAACTGTCTCCTCCTTATTTCTTATTACAACGCCCACGTCATCAGCATAAGCTCGTATGACAGTTTTCTCACCACTCAATGTTATGCCTGTTAATCTTGCGTGGACAGTGCGGAGGAAGGGCTCTATAGATACGGAAAATAAAAACATAGATAAGGGACTGCCCTGTGGAACCCCTCGCCTTATCTGTACGGGTTTAGATGTTTGGCCATTGATTGCTATTTTCGCATTTATACCTGTTGCAATATTCCTTAGCATGTTCACAATCTGGGGTTGGAAAGCCATTCTTGACAGCGTCGCAAAGAGGTATCTATGACTAACGCGGTCAAAAGCTTTGTTGAAATCTATAAAGATTAACGCACATTTTATACTTGTCACTGAGGTAATTGCAATGACGTCTCTGTATGCAAATAGACTTTCGAATATCGTTCTGGTCGGAGAACAAGATTGATGATGACTCAATATTTTGTTGGAAAAGGCAGAGAGTCTTTTGTTAATAATACGCGAGTCTTTTGTTAATAATACGCGAAATTATTTTGTAATCAGAATTTAGTAGCGGAAGAGGCCGAAAATTGTTTAAGTTGGTTTTGCCTTTACTCTTAGGAATCAGTACTATTTTACTTTCCTTAAACTCTGCAGGGACTGGTTTTCCGTTCAGGACCTCATTTGCCATGGAAGTGATCTTGTCCCCAATTATAGACCAGTAGCGGGCATAAAACTCCTCAGGGTGGCCATCAAGTCCCGGAGATTTTTTGAGAGGTGGGTTACGCACTGCCTTATGCACTCCATCTTTAGTAATAGGTGACAGGATGTCAGCGTTGTCTCTTCCCGACAATTGTGGACCTAAAATAGTGAGAAAGTCCTCGACAGCTGCATCTTCCACTGTGGTAGGGGCATATAAGTTTTCATAGTACCTGTGGACTTCGTCCAGTATTTGTTATTTGTTTCTGGCATATGAGCCTCGTACCAGTATGCGTCTGGACTTCATCAATTAAAGTTAGACGTCTGTTTTTAGCATGCCGCACCAAGTGATACAGAGAAGCTGTTTCATCTGCTACGACTGATGTGGCTTTCGATTTAATTTTGAGTCCCTCCATCTGTTGCCATTTAATGGTTAATAACTTGGCTTTTATTTTTTTGATATCATTCAGACGAATTACGTCATCATGGGCCTGTTGATATAAGTCTCTTAAAACTTTATAATAAAACTCCATTGTATTCCTCAACTCCCTGTGCCTCGCTGCACTATACTGCATGACAACTTTCCGCAGCCTTGGTTTAGCCCTCCTAGTCCACCAGTCAATGACTGTAGGGTGCTTGTCTACTGTGCGGAGGCACATAGTCCACGCTACTCTTATTTCCTGTTCCAGTTCTTCGTCAGTTAAAACAGAGATATTTAAATTCCATTGGCCTCTGAATCGACGGGTTGGCTGTACACTAAAATTAAAGCAAGTTAAAAGTGTACTGTGATCGCTAAAATACACGGGAATAGTTTCAACGTTTAATAAATAATTTTGCAAATTTGGTGACACGTAAATTCTATCTAGTCTGCTGCGGGAGTGGCTGGTTATATACGTGAACCCGACTGACGTCGGGTGATGAAGTTCCCACACATCCTTAAGGTGTAGATCACTTACCAAATTTTTAACTGTGGCGAGTAGTTGAAGTTGGGTTGTTGATCTTTCTGGTTTAAAACACAGTTAAAATCTCCACGTAGTATAAGAGAAAACGGATTTTTCCTCAATAAATAAATCAGTTCATCTTGAAAAAACTTCAAACGATCCAATTTGTGGGAATTTCCTGATGGGGCGCAAAGGTTAAGCACTGTCACATCGAAAATTTTTATGCCTATGGCTCTTCCTGATTCTAGTCGTTCGATTTCAGTCACCGGAATGCCTTCCCTTATAAGAATGGCTGTACCGATATTGACTTCCGTAGAAACATTAACAATTTCAAAAAAGCCTGGGATCCGAAATTCCGTTATCGCAACTTCTTGTAGCAACGCGATATCTGTCCCGGACTGGTACAAGAATTCTTTTAGTGCTGCCAATTTCAAGGGTGACTGTATTTTATTAATGTTAATAGTAGTAATGCTATATAAGCTTGCATCACAGACATACCAGAAGAAGCTATTTGGGATGAGGATCGGTATGATTATAGCAGCAACGTGCTTCCCTACAAGGCACGATCTTTACAAGCTGTGTGCCCATTACATGTACTAAATTCCTAGAAAAATTTGCACTGCTTTTAAACAAAGAGCTTGAGAAGAAAAGTATCCTGAAATCCTGAGAATGCGTTGCTATAAGTCACTGTGGCCATTCTCTTTCTCCTCTTCAGTGTTGGCCCTGATGACTTCATATTTAATATTCTTTTTCTTGATGTCTTTCTTCTCTGGTGTGATTAGATTAGATTAGATTAGATTAATACTAGTTCCATGGATCATGAATACGATATTTCGTAATGATGTGGAACGAGTCGAATTTTCCAATACATGACATAATTAGGTTAATTTAACAACATACTTAAGTTAATATAACAACTTTATTTTATTGTGTTTTTTGTTTTTCTTTATTTTTTATTTTGATTTTTTTAATTTTTTTAATATTTTTTTGTTTTTTTTTCTTAATTTATATCTAAAAATTCCTCTATAGAGTAGAAGGAGTTGTCATTCAGAAATTCTTTTAATTTCTTCTTAAATACTTGTTGGTTATCTGTCAGACTTTTGATACTATTTGGTAAGTGACCAAAGACTTTAGTGCCAGTATAATTCACCCCTTTCTGTGCCAAAGTTCGATTTAATCTTGAATAGTGAAGATCATCCTTTCTCCTAGTATTGTAGTTATGCACACTGCTATTACTTTTGAATTGGGTTTGTTTGTTAATAACAAATTTCATAAGAGAGTATATATACTGAGAAGCTACTGTGAATATCCCTAGATCCTTAAATAAATGTCTGCAGGATGATCTTGGGTGGACTCCAGCTATTATTCTGATTACACGCTTTTGTGCAATAAATACTTTATTCCTCAGTGATGAATTACCCCAAAATATGATGCCATATGAAAGCAATGAGTGAAAATAGGCGTAGTAAGCTAATTTACTAAGATGTTTATCACCAAAATTTGCAATGACCCTTATTGCATAAGTAGCTGAACTCAAACGTTTCAGCAGATCATCAATGTGTTTCTTCCAATTTAATCTCTCATCAATGGACACACCTAAAAATTTGCAATATTCTACCTTAGCTATATGCTTCTGATTAAGGTCTATATTTATTAATGGCGTCATACCATTCACTGTACGGAACTGTATGTACTGTGTCTTATCAAAATTCAGTGAGAGTCCGTTTACAAGGAACCACTTAGTAATTTTCTGAAAGACAGTATTGACAATTTCATCAGTTAATTCTTGTTTGTCAGGTGTGATTACTATACTTGTATCATCAGCAAAGAGAACTAACTTTGCCTCTTCATGAATATAGAATGGCAAGTCATTAATATATAATAAGAACAACAAAGGACCCAAGACTGACCCTTGTGGAACCCCATTCTTGATAGTTCCCCAGTTTGAGGAATGTGCTGATCTTTGCATGTTACGAGAACTACTTATTTCTACTTTCTGCACTCTTCCAGTTAGGTACGAATTAAACCATTTGTGCACTGTCCCACTCATGCCACAATACTTGAGCTTGTCTAGCAGAATTTCATGATTTACACAATCAAAAGCCTTTGAGAGATCACAAAAAATCCCAATGGGTGGTGTTCGGTTATTCAGATCATTCAAAATTTGACTGGTGAAAGCATATATGGCATTTTCTGTTGAAAAACATTTCTGGAAACCAAACTGACATTTTGTTAGTACTTCATTTTTACAGATATGTGAAGCTACTCTTGAATACATTACTTTCTCAAAAATTTTGGATAAAGCTGTTAGAAGGGAGATTGGACGGTAATTGTTGAGATCAGATCTATCCCCCTTTTTATGCAAAGGTATAACAATAGCATATTTCAGTCTATCAGGGAAAATGCCCTGTTCCAGAGAGCTATTACACAGGTGGCTGAGAATCTTACTTATCTGTTGAGAACAAGCTTTTAGTATTTTGCTGGAAATGCCATCAATTCCATGTGAGTTTTTGCTTTTAAGCAAGTTTATTATTTTCCTAATTTCAGAGGGAGAAGTGGGTGAGATTTCAATAGTATCAAATTGCATAGGTATGGCCTCTTCCATTAACAGCCTAGCATCTTCTAATGAACACCTGGATCCTACTATATCCACAACATTTAGAAAATGATTATTAAAAATATTTTCAACTTCTGACTTTTTGTTCGTAAAGTTTTCATTCAATTTGATGGTAATACTTTCTTCCTCTGCTCTTGGTTGACCTGTTTCTCTTTTAATAATATTCCAAATTGTTTTAATTTTATTATCAGAGTTGCTGATTTCAGACATGATACACATACTCCTGGATTTTTTAATAACTTTTCTTAACATAACACAGTAGTTTTTATAATTTTTGATAGTTTCTGGGTCACTACTCTTTCTTTCTGTCAGATACATTTCCCTTTTCCGGTTACAAGATATTTTTATACCCTTAGTAAGCCATGGTTTGTTACAAGGTGTCTTACGAGTATATTTAACTATTTTCTTGGGGAAGCAGTTTTCAAATGCATTTACAAAAATGTCATGAAATAAATTATATTTTAAATTGGCATCAGGTTCACGGTACACCTCATCCCAGTCTAACTGCTGTAGGCTTTCCCTGAAATTTGCAATTGTTAAATCGTTGACTGAACGTACTACTTTGGAGGACTGTTTAGTATTGCTGAATGGAGCTATGTCATATATTGTAACTAGCTGTGCACCATGATCAGAAAGACCATTCTCAACAGGCTGAGCATTTATCTGGTTAAACTTATCTTGGTCTATAAAGAAGTTATCTATCAGTGAGCTGCTATCCTTTACCACCCGAGTAGGAAAATCAATAACGGGTGTCAAATTGAAAGAACCGAGTAATACTTCAAGGTCATTTTTCCTATTACCCTCTTTCAGAGAATCTACATTGAAGTCCCCACAAATAATAATTTGCTTCCCCCTGTCTGACAGATAGCACAACAAGGAGTCCAAATTTTTCAGAAATAGATGAAAATTTCCTGATGGGGACCTATATGCAGTTACAATTATAAATGTGCCTTTATTTAATTTAAGCTCACAGGCACATGCTTCTATATGTTTCTCTACACAAAACTTTTTTGTTTCTATACTTTTTGCACAATGATAACTTTTGACATATATGGCAACTCCTCCTTTCTCCATATTTTCTCTCATTACATGTGCAGAGAGCTTATATCCACTTACATTTACCTTATCCATATCAGTAACAATGTGATGCTCAGACAGGCATAGTATATCTATTTCATTCTCAGCTTCTAAATCTTCTAAACAAACCAGAAGCTCATCTACTTTATTCTTTAAACTCCCAATATTTTGATGAAATATACTTACATTATTTTTAATTATACTTTTATGAGAACCTTTCCTTATTCTAACATTTGCAGTACTCTCCTGTCTGAGTTTATCATTGTGCTTAGGCCTAGTTCCTATACCAGTGGTCACACGGTGTTCAGAGAGGCAGATTATGTCAACTGGGTTGGGTGACTTTAATTCATAAATGCAATTACCTAGGACTGAGATACAACTTGGTGGAGATAAAATTTCTGGTGATTGGTGAAAATTTATAATTGATAGCTGTGATTGGTGATCCAATGTGCTAGAATTGTGCTGTTTAAATTCTTTCCTAAACTGAAGATTTGTTTCAATCCTGACCTCTCGTAGAACTTGACATCTTTCTGTCTTACCTATCCTAAAAAAGGTGCTGCTCCAACACCTGTAACCACTGGTATTTTACCATTCATGGCAGTGCCTCCCCCCCTTAAATTTCCTGCTATTACCCCAGCCAGTTTCCCCTTCCCTTTCCTGTTGAGATGTAGGCCGTGCCTGGTATAGTCCCACCTACTGAGATAATCAACAGGAACCACACCAATATGAGCCCCCGCATCCGACCCAAGCAGCCGTTCCAACTCCAAATTAACTCTCCCAACAGAAGAGTTCAAATGAGGCCGGTCATGGCGTCTCAGGACAGATACAAATTCAACATCGGTGTGTCTCGATGCCGACGCAATCTTTACCAGGTCACACTCTATACTGAACCAGGATCTCTGTCGATGCTGTTCCCTGGCCCTCCCACAATAACCACGGTGTCTTCCCTGGTAAATCCTTTACAAAGTGAACCTAAATCCTCTGTCACCTGATCCAGACTAGCACTTGGTTTGAAAAAATTTGTGACCTGGTATTCTGGTCCTAATTCCTCCTGCAGAAGTTGGCCTACACCTCTGGCATGAGAACTGCCTAACAACAAAACTTTCTTCCTTTTCGATGACTTTCCTACATTCTTTTTCAATTTCCTATTGAAAGTTTGTGTGTCCTGTCTACACCTACCTCTGCTTGAGGCTCATCAGTTTCTAACTGAAGCAACAGGTCAAACTGATTTTTGACATTCACCACAAAACTGTCAGACTTAGTTCTAGGCCTGTTCCTTCTGCTACCTGTTGCCACTTCCCACCTCTCTTTGCCCTTCTCCCTCCTTAACCTGTCCAGATCTTCCCTAGCCTGATCTAGCTCAGCCTGAAGGGCAGCAATTTACCCCTCCTGTTCCACTATCTTCGTATCTCTGCTGCAAATCCTACATAACCACTGATGAGCCTGATCCACTTTCCCAACACCCACGCCACTGCAATCCCCCCAGTGAAAAAAACTACTACATCCATCACACCAAACCCCGGAACTAACAATTCTACGGCAAGTCAGGCACTTCTCACTCATGGCAAAAATAATACTTTAGCTAGAATAAATCAATTAAATTACCGAAAATCAAAAAAGACGTTACAAGAATAAAGCCTATTCACAAATGTATATAAGCAAGTTTCTGATTTAAAATTCCGCTGTTTTTCTGAGATCTGTATTAAAACAATGAAGGTATACGCTGTTTATTATATATTTCACTCGATTGAATGAAAAAAAGGACAATTAAACGAGGTACTTTAACTTTGATTCTCCAAAAACGTTACGAGAATTAGGCCTATAAACAAATGTATATAGGCAAGTTTCTGATATAAAGTTACGCTGTTTTTCTGAAATCTGTTTTAAAACAATGAAGTTACACGCTATTTACGGTAGTTTACTTATTTGTTACCGAGAAACTAGTTAAATTACCGTGAAACAATAAACAATAAACAAACACGTTTACAAAATTTAAGCCTAAGCGCGACTTCGCGAAGTTACGATCTTTTCGTGTTTTCTGAAAAAATACGCAAAGAGAAGTCAAACCTTTAATGGCAAGACTAAACGATACACTAATGCACGTATTTAATTTGTTGTCGGCGTTAAACTAAATTATATTCCTGTCTAAATCACTTAACTTTCTGGAAATGGTTTCTCTTTCGCTTGATGACGCGTGACAGCAAGACCCGGTGTCGGTCGCTGCCGCCGGCGGTGGCTGAATGGTGCAACGGCCGTGGCTTGCGAGCCTTCAATATTTGGTTCCGGCGTGGTGTCTGTTGTGCTGTCTTGCTGGCGAGGCGGTGATGCTTGTTTATTTCCTCCTTCGGCGCGGCGTTGCGCTTCGGAGTCAGCAGGTTGTTTACTTGGTACTTCCTCGTACTGTTCGCACTGTATGGGCTGTGCACTTGATGCGGTTATTTCAGTCGTGACCTCAGGCTCAGGGTCACATTTCCGTGAAAGGTCACTACCAGCTGCGTCACTATTTGTTCGTGGCGGTATAAGTCCTTGTGCGAAAGTGGGAGCCACATCGACCTGCATTCCATCTCCTTTTTCCACTTCCAACAGATCTTCAGGACTGGGCTTCGGCCTCCTGGCAACGGGTGTTTCACAGGAAGAGTCCTCATCAACATTTTTTTTCAGTGTCCTCTAGAGGACGCTTTTTAGTGGGAATCTCGCTGTCACGGGACGGAATTTCAGCAGTTAATGCAGGTTTTAAAGACGGAAAGTCATTAACATTAAGTGCAACATTTTCAGAGGTAGTAACAGGATCCACGACAGCCGCCGGCTATGTTGTATTACTGGCTGGCAACAAATCGTTGAGTGTTAATTTCCGGCGTTGCGTAAGGTTATTTGTTAGCACAAAAACACAGCGAGGGCAGTCCTGACGGAGGTGACCAGACTCGTTACATACATGACATGTAGGGGTTTGCCCTGAGTACATAACATGCGCCTTGTGCCCGTCAACAAAGATGTGGGAGGGAATGTTTGCCTTCACTTCCATCTCCACGGAGCGAATGCCGTTAAAGCACTGCAGATTGAAATGCGAAGCCCACCTTTCGTTGACTATTTGCCTGACAACCCCATACTTTGAAAGGACATCTTTAATTTTCGAGTTGTCTACTTCTATGGGAATATTCAAAACCCTAACATTCCTAATTACAGACTCGGTATTCCGGAGTTTTACAGTACTTTTAGTACCATCACGGTGTATAAATTCCGTTTCATAATCAAATTTTGCCAGAAAGCGGTCTACACTCACGGAATCGTTAAACTTTACAAAAATGCAGTATTCATCAGAGTCTAGCTGCATGGTATGTACAGATTCAGAATGAAGGCCAATTACCTCGGTAATCCAGTCGTGTATTTCAAGTGCAGAGGGCTGTAGTCGACGGGTGTACTTGTCGAAGGTGAAAATCACGGTGTTTTTTCTCACGGAGTTTGCCATGGTGTTCTGCAGCGAAGAAATCTCGGACAACGCCGAAATCCCAACAGCACTACGTAGAAAGATGACACGACGAAGACAAAATGCTCAATTGATAACGCTTAATTCACGTGCAAAACGTCAATAAACAAGCACGAAACTCGAAAACACTGGCGTAAACACTGAAGATTTGAATCAAGGACCTCTCGTTCCGCAGATGGTCTCGCTAACCACGGGACCACGGCGCTCCTTCAGTCCCACTGTCCTTGTTGTTGCCTATCTTCGCATGGACTACTCAGTTTGTATATTTTCTAATTTATTTCATAGTTCCGCACAACTTCTTGCTGTTTTCTCAATTAATCTGTGTTCAGTTTTTCAAGGCCTATCCACTGTGCCAACTTATAACTAAAACTGAGGGGGGTGCGATTGGGAGGTTCCCTTGTCAGCACATTCCGCTAGCGCACTGATTGATGATGTACCTTACGATGTTTCAACGTCTTGCGAGTATACAGCCCACACTGCAGCACGTGGAATACCGTCAGTTTAATTATAACCACCCGGTACTATCAGAATATAACGAAGTTTATCAGTTTGTCTCCCTGGGCCCAGTGGTTCGGAAAGAGGGTTTCTCTGCAGAGGATATATGATGTGGAGTTGTTCTTGGTTGGGAGGCCGCTCCGAATCTGATAGTGATTTGGAAAGACCAAGCCCTAAGGAGACGTATTAAAACGAAAGTGTTGAAATTTCTTGTGTTTTCAGTTTTCTTTCATGGTTCTGAAGCATGGACAATAAATGAAGAGAACCGCAAAAGAATTAATGCTTTTTGTTGTGGCTGTACCCTCTTGTAGTATTTTGTGGCTCCTGGCTGAATGAGGAGACGGTGGTATGATAGATGGGTAGCCGGTTTTCTCTCGCTACAACAGAAAATGTACACGTGGCTAAAGTACAGTTTATTACAGGAATCAGTTTAGTACTTAGCTTCAGTAACGTCCAGTCTGTAGCTCTGTGGATAACAACAATCAAATAACATGTACTAATTCTCGAATCTTGTCCATCTCCACATTACAACTATACAGGGTGGTCCATTGATAGTGACCGGGCCAAATATCTCACGAAATAAGCATCAAACGAAAAAACTACAAACAACGAAACCTGTCTAGCTTGAAAAGGGGACCCAGATGGCGCTGTGGTTGGCCTGCTAGATGGCGCTGCCATACGTCAAACGGATATCAACCGGGTATTTCTAAATAGGAACCACCATTTTTAGTACATATTCGTGTAGTACGTAAAGAAATATGAATGTTTTAGTTGGACCACTTTTTTCGCTTTGTGACAGATGGCGCTGTAATAGGCACAAACGTATAAGCACGTGGTATCACGTAACATTCCGCCAGTTTTGACGGTATTTGCTTCGTGATACATCACCCGTGTTAAAAATGGCTCTCAGCATTATGGGACTTAACATCTATGGTCATCAGTCCCCTAGAACTTAGAACTACTTAAACCTAACTAACCTAAGGACAGCACACAACACCCAGTCATCACGAGGCAGAGAAAATCCCTGGAAACAGGAAGTGTTCAGCCACATGTGGAACGTTAACCACGACCTGTAACAAATGACCATGCCAAAGTGAGTGTTTTAGCTGCTGTCGCGGCTAATTCGCACATCAGTAGCGGACAAATTGGCCAAGAAACGGGAATCTCAAAAACGTCGGTGCTGAGAATGCTACATCAACATCGATTGCACCCATACCATATTCCTATGCACCAGAAATTGCATGGCGACGACTTTGAACGTCGTGTACAGTTCTGCCACTAGGCACAAGAGAAATTACGAGCGATGGCAGATTTTTTGCACGCGTTCTATTTAGCGACGAAGCGTCATTCACCAACTGCGGTAACGTAAACCGGCATAATATGCACTATTGGGCAACGGAAAATCCACGATGGCTGCGACAAGTGGAACATCAGCGACCTTGGCGGGTTAATGTATGGTGCGGCATTATGGGTGGAAGGATAATTGGCCCCCATTTGATCGATGGCAATCTAAATGGTGCATTGTATGCTGATTTCCTACGTAATGTTCTACCTATGATACTACAAGATGTTTCACTGCATGACAGAATGGCGATGTACTTCCAACATGATGGATGTCCGGCACATAGATCGCGTGCGGATGAAGCGGTGTTGAATAGCATATTTCATGACAGCTGGATTGGTCATCGAAGCACCATGGTCCGCACATTCACCGGTTCTGACGTCCCCGGATTTCTTTCTGTGGGGAAAGTTGAAGGATATTTGCCATCGTGATCCACCGACAACGCCTGACAACATGCGTCAGCGCATTGTCAATGCATGTGCGAACATTACAGAAGGCGAACTACTCGCTGTTGAGAGGAATGTCGTTACACGTATTGCCAAACGCATTGAGGTTTACGGACATAATTTTGAGCATTTATTGCATTAGTGTGGTATTTACAGGTAATCACGTTGTAACAGCATGCGTTCTCAGAAATGATAAGTTCACAAAGGTACATGTATCACATTGGAACAACCGAAATAAAATGTTCAAACGTACCTACGTTCTGTATTTTAATTTGAAAAACCTACCTGTTACCAACTGTTCGTCTAAAATTGTGAGCCATATATCACGAAGCGAAAAAGTGGTCCAACTAAAGCATTCGTATTTCTTTACTTACTGCACGAATATGTAATAAAAAATGCGGGTTCCTATTTAAAAAAAAATACAGTTGAAATTAGTTTGACCTATGGCAGCGCCATCTAGCTGGCCAACCACAGCGCCATCTGGTTTCCCCCTTCAAGCTAGACAAGTTTCTTCCTTTGTAGTTTCTTCGTTTGACAATTACTTTTTGAGATATTTGGCCCGGTCACGATCAATGGACCACCCTGTATACAATGAATAACGTTCCCTCACGAAATAAGCATCAAACGAAAAAACTACAAACAACTCACAGCTAGCTAAGGTGCAAGGTGACGACTGTCATTGTGGAGGACTAGCGCACAGAGCGACGTATTGAGGTGCAGTGCGAACTGAGTCCTGATGCGACGTACTGATAGACTGAGCGATTGAGAAACCTCGGTCGTCGTCCGCGGCGGCCTATGTGCGCGGTGCCCAGACGGTGTTATCGGCGCGTAGCCTGGGGGGGGGGGGGGTGTCTTGTCATAGGCGTACATAGTTCAGCACCTGCTATATAATGTTTCCTAGTGCCGACCACTGTGCTGCTGAAGGCGTACGCCAGCACAGTTTTGAAGTGTGAACCTGTAGGAGGTTCCTGAGAATGTCATGATTGGGCAAATGGACCATCAAATCAACCCTTCTAGCTTTCAGGGTGGAGAAGATGTTCTCCAGTTTTTCTGTACAGAGAATACTACCGTTATTTTATCACATGGTTCGACGTCAGGAGACTTGGAAAAGATGATCGTCTGAGGGAAATTCGAAGGGAAAAGACTCCAGGGGAGACCACTGAGGAGATGGATGGACCGGATAAAGAACAAGAGACACCAGACATGAGACCAGCTACTCCAAGATGCAGAAGACCGAAGTAATGGAGACAGACTGTTTAGAGGTTATGTGATTGGCCACCAACTTTCAAATACGAAAGAGTGAGTGCTGATGATTGATGACCAGTTCAAGAGTACGTCACCAGGAGCTCCTGTTGCGTATAAGGCTCACTTGTCATTTGTAACCAGTTCGAGGTGAAGAACGGTGGAACTTAGTCCTTCCGTCACCGCCTCTTCGTCCACAAACTCGGCTCCAGCTTCAAATGTAAATTTCGTGGCACGTGGCCGCAGTAATTGATAGAATTGCAAATTTTTCCTGGACTTTCTAGAGTTCTTCAGTCTGCAGGGGTCTAAAGTAGACACCATTAAAATGCAATTGCTGCTTTCAAAGTCTCCGCAGCGAAGTGCTTCAAATATTGATTCCGCGAACAGACTTGGCAAGGCGCCTCGTCATTCGTCTTGTTCGCAAATCTTCCGCCGGATACGTTGATTTGTATCGAGTCTTGCTTTGTCATGGAAATTTCGCGCCACGAACTTTCTTACTTTCAGCCGTGCGGTGAAGCATGTACACAGGCCATCGAATCGACAACTTCAGAAAGTGAAAAGCTGGAAACTAGTATGAGTTACTACTAACAGTATGACTTTTTTTTCTTTCTGTGTCATCTTGTTAATCTAGAAATAGTCTGGATTGTTAAAATTTTCTAGGAAACATTAGAACATTCATGCTAAAATAATACACTATTTAATTAGTATTCTGTGCTATACGTTCCAGATTTTCCAAGAAATTTTGTAATATGAGTTTGTTTATCTTCACTGTACCGTGAACCGTGTGGGACATACGATAATTAAGATGGTTTGAAAATAAAATTAGACGTCCTTAGAAGACAGTATCAGTCGTTCGTTGAAATGCTAGAAGCATTTTACCTGTTTCCTCCGTCAGGCCGTTTTGAAATTTGTTGGAAGTACTTGTAAGACAATGGGCTCAATAATAAACCAATTATTTCATCACTTCACTCTGTTTCTTTGTGTTTAAAATGCAAATGATAAATGAGGACCCTTCGTATTGGTTCTCCTTTTTCTTAGCTTTTAATGAGATGTTTTATAACCCTAAACTTTTTGTTGGAAACACTCACATACATTTAGAGGAAATTAAGTAAATTATGTTCGTATGTTAAATACACATGTGGCAAGACATACTGTAATACTGTCTCTGCGTAACAGCTACGCAGTGTTACCGACGACAAAGCTACCGGAGTTACTACATATGGTTTTCCGAAATTCTTTCGCCAAAGGAGATGCGATAAATAATATTAGAGTACGAATCAAAAACAGCTGCTTACATGAAAATTGGAAGTAAGTACCTTCGATGTAGACAACAACTTAAGTAACTTCCTAAAGGCAAGTTTTCCTATCTAAACTATACACCAGTTAGGTTCCCTTCGGAATTTGCTGATGAAGTAACTATTTTTGTCAATAAAACGCTCGCTAGAAGAAAGCTCCGTAGCTAAGGTCTGGAGAGCTACACAACTCAAACGAATTCACAAGAAAAGTAATTTACTGAATAATAGACTCATGTCATTGCCATCGATTTGTAGTAGGATTTTGGAGCATATACTGTGTCCCAGCATTATGAAATACCTGGAAGCGAAGGGCACACAACCAACACAGGTTCAGAAAATGTTCTTATGAAACACGCATGGCTATTTATTCGTATGAAGTAATGGGTACTATCGGAAACTAATTCCCTATTTCTGAATTTCCAGAACATTTTTGGTACGAATCCTCACAACTGGCAACCAAAAGAGTGAATTATCACAAGCATGCGTACTTTCCTTTATTCTGCACAGTAGGTACACAAAAGACCGTCCACATCTGCCGGAAATAAGATTCATATATGCAGATAAGACCGTCATTATTGCTCAAGGAAGAGCATTTGAAGAGTTTCAGAGGAAGCTGATACACGCTTTGGATGCCTTGTGGAACTACTATGAAGAAAATCACCTGCGGTCTAACCCAGAAAAAAATTCACGTATGGGCATTACACATTCGCATTAGTGAGGCGCCCGCATCTCGTGGTCGTGCGGTAGCGTTCTCGCTTCCCATGCCCGGGTTCCCGGGTTCGATTCCCGGCGGGGTCAGGGATTTGCTCTGCCTCGTGATGGCTGGGTGTTGTGTGCTGTCCTTAGGTTAGTTAGGTTTAAGTAGTTCTAAGTTCTAGGGGACTGATGACCATAGATGTTAAGTCCCATAGTGCTCAGAGCCATTTGAGCCATTAGTGAGGCCATAAGACGGAAGTAGAATGGGGAGGGCTTAGACGACTCTAATATACTAAACCAAAATAACTTAGAGTCAACTTGCACCGTCCACTGTCATTTAAAAAACACAGCACCGAGGAAAAAGAAAGAGCAAGAAAAATATTATAAGTAAACTGAAAGGATTAACATCGTCTGCAATGAACTCTATTTTGCAGCCTGACAGTGTACTACACGATTGAGGGAGGCGTCTTGCCAATCCAGACAAGCAGACGTGGCTCTAAGTGAGACTGCCAGGATTGTCATCGGGTACCTGAAGCCTGCACCTGTCCACAAAATTCACCCACTTGCGTCAATAACACCACCAAATACCAGACGCGAGGTAGCCAGTGAAACAGAGAGGAAGAAACAGCAAACTGACACACGGCACTTGATGTACAACCAGTAAACGGTTCAAACTCTGCTTAACTCTAGGAAGAGCTTTTCCCAACGGGCAATACCTCCAGGAGGCCGACCTGAGACTCGCCGCTATCGTTGTGGTTCGACTCTCTGAAGAATACAAACCTGCGTCCCAAAGAGGAAATCACACAAGGGCAACAACTACAATATAATAAAAGAACACTCATAGATTAAAACCAGGAATCGGAAAATTCAAAGTAAACATGGTTTACTGACACTACTTTGAAAGTGACCAGTGTGGATGCCGTGAAAGACGAGTAAACATATGCTCAAGTGTTCAAAGATGGAGTTTGTTTGTGCAGCAGAAGATCTATTTTTGTATGAAATGACAAGGCCATTAAAGCTGCAGAGTTTTGAAAGAGGAGGGTTTAGATGCTGTCGCCGGAACGAAGTGACTAAAGCAAGTAACCAGTTTCTCACCATATTGATTTCCAATGGGGCATTGGTTCAGTTGTGGGACTGGATTTATGATATAATTCCAGTGTTCGTAGTAATTGATGGGAATCAGTTATTATTGGTTTTTCGTTTTGAGATGACTGCAGTTTAATTCAAGAGAATCACACCAGACTTGATTCGCTTGTATTTATAAAGCATCTCCCGTGGTTATTGGTGTTTCCTTACGTATTCTCCAAACCACTGCTTTTTATCCCTCCCCCAATTTACAAAAACGAAGTGTAAATAATGCAGTACAAGAAATATTGCAGAATAGGACAAACTGCCAAGTGCATATGTGAATCGAAGTCTTTCGGCGTCAACTGATGCTAACAAGGAAGGAAAAAAGCAGTGGTTTGGAGAATACGTAAACACCGAAAGTAACTTGCACACCAATTTTATAAAGAAAACCCAGTTTTTTAACCCTAAAAAACCGAAAATTTACAAATGTGTCCAGTTTGCACAATATGCACTGAAGATGCTTTTTGAATAAAAGCGAAACACATCTGATGTAATTCACTTTAATTAAACTGCAGTAAGCTCAAAACGGAAAACCAATAATAACTAATTTTAACAGCTGCTACGGAATATGGCCATGCAAACAAACGTATTAACTGACGGGAAGCTCTCGAGTGAAACAGAAGTGATATCTGGGCTTTCCCAAAGAAGTGTAGTCTTCTACAGTTCTTAATTCATGTAAAATATTTAGGAGACAATATCTGAGTAGTCCTCTTACATTATTCGCATCTGATGTTACCGTTTAACATCTAGCAAGGTCCTCAGAAAATCAAAATAAACCGCAGAATGGTTTAGACAAACGGTGTGGAGTGAAAAGTGGCAGTTGAAGCAGAACAGTAAAAAGTGCGAGGTCCTTCTCATTAGTGCTAAGAAATGTGTTACATTTCGGATACGCGATAAATAGTACAAATTTAAAGGTTGCTTATTCAACTAAATACACTCATGCTCATAAATTAAGGATAATGCTGATACATGGTGAAACAATGTTCTGGTGGGCGGTCTGGGGGCTTAAATCACGTCGGGGTATGACCATGCGGTACATCTGACCTGCGGTCGTCGCACGGTAGCGCTGGCAGCAGTCCACATACGCAGAGGTGTGTTGTTGCTTGTCAGAGTACGGTGCAGCGAGTAAGTGTGCAGACTCTTTCAGACGTGCTAATGGTGACTTTGTGTTGAAAATAGCTCAAAGAACACTTATTGATGACATTATGAGGAGTGGAATATTAGGGAGACTGGAGACTGGTCAAACACAGCAGGTCGTAGCACGGGCCCTCCGTGTGCCACAAAGTGTGATCTCAAGATCATGGCAACGACAGGAAACATGTCCAGGTGCTACACTACGGGATGTCCACAGTGTACAACGCCACAAGAAGACCGATATCTCACCATCAGTGCCCGCAGACGGCCACGGAGTACTGCAGGTAGCCTTGCTCGGAACCTTACCGCAGCCACTGGAACAGTTGTCTCCAGACACACACAGTATACAGCCGACTGAACAGACATGGTTTATTATCCCGGGGACCTGTAAAGTACATTCCACTGCCCGCTGGTCACAGGAGAGCCCGTAAAGCCTAGTGTCAATAACACAGTACATGGTCATTGGGACAGTGGTCCCAGGTTATGTTCACGGACGAGCCCAGGTATAGTCTGAACAGTGATTCTCGCCGGGTTTTCATCTGGCGTGAACCAGGAACCAGATACCAACCCCATAATGTCCTTGAAAGGGACGTGTATGGAGGTCGTGGTTTGATGATGTGGGGTGCGATTATGATTGGTGCACGTACACCCCTACATATCTTTGACAGAGGAACTGTAACAGGTCAGGTGTATCGGGACGTCATTTATAACCAGTATGCCCGCATTTTCAGGGGTGTAGTGGGTCCCACTTTCCTCCTAATGGATGATAACGCACGGCCCCACCGAGCTGCCATCGTGGAGGAGTACCCTGAAACAGAAGATATCAAGCGAATGGAGTGACCTGCATGTTCTCCAGACCGAAACCCCATCGAGCACGTCTGGGATGCTCTCTGTCAACGTAGCGCTGCACGTCTTCACACCCCTAGGGCACTTCAGGAGCCCCGACAGGCACTGGTGCGAGAAGGGGAGGCTACACCCTAGCAGCTGCTCGACCACCTGATCCAGAGTATGCCAACCCGTTGTGCGGCCGGTATACATGTGCATGGTCATCATATCCCATATTGATGTCGGGCTACATGCGCAGGAAACAGTGGCGTTTTGTAGCACATGTGTTTCGGGACGGTTTTCTCAACTTATCATCGCTACCGTGGACTTACAGATCTGTTTCGTGTGTGTTCCCTATTTACCTATGCTATTAGCGCCAGTTTTGTGTAGTGTCACGTAGTGTGGCACCACATTCTGCAATTATCCTTAATTTATGAGCATGAGTGTAGCTAGCTATTACAATTACAAATTACTTAAACTGGATTACATAGAAAACGTGGCCTAGAAGGCGTAACAATGACTTCATTTTATTGGCAGAACACCTAGAAGATACATGAATTATACTAGACTCCCCACTTTACACTTGTTCGTCCACTTCTCGAGTGTTACTGCGCGTTATGGTATTCTTAAGATACATGACTGACGGAGGACACTGAGCAAGTTCAAAGAAGAGCTGTTCATTTCGTGTTACCGCGTAAGAGGGGATAGAATGGCACTGATATGACACATAAGTTGAGGAGGCAACCACTAAAACAAAGGTATTTCTCGTGGCGACAAGAAGTCTTCACGAAATATCAATCACTGTTTTCCCCCTGAAGAGTTAAATATGGTTATTACTCCCTAGTGCATAGGTAGAAGTGTTCATGGCAATAAAATTAGAGCAATCAGAGTTCGTATGAAAGAAGTTAAGTGCTCATTTTTCTCACGTGATATTTGAGAGTGGAACGCTCCAGAAATGCTCTGAAACTAGTTCTATAACCCTGTGCCAAACAGTTAAGTGTTAATTGCAGGATACTTACGTTGCTGTAGATGTAGACATTCGGTAGAGAAACTGAGTAAAACACATATGTTTTCAAATTATCGAATTGCGTTATAATGTAAAAAACTAAACTGGAGAAATCAATACTTCGGCTAGGGTTACAGTTTTTTGCATTATGAAAAAAATTCGATAGTTGGAAAACTTTTAAGTCAACTTACTCTGGCCGTAGAAGCCTACTGAATTATAAATAGAGTAAGAGATGGAAATTTAAATGCTGCGCCAAGTGGGGATTTCAGTTTGAGACTACTTTTCGATTCATTTAGAGAAACTGAACAAAGATATCAATCAGTTCGAAAATCGTGCTTCTCACTACACTGATTCTTGTATTGGAGAATGAAAGTGAGACTTAAGCCTTGGCGTTGTATCTTTAAAGAATATTTATCGCCCTGTTAATGTGAAACACAATGATTTTGGGAGTAGAAAGTGCAGTCACTCGTAATTTACTACTTTAAACATAACTGGAAAATTATTCCGATGAAAGCGTCGGTGTAGCGAAATTTGGAGAAGGTGTAATGATGGAGGTTGACAACATTAGCGGGTAGCTTTGTCGCGATAGTGGAGTTCCTACCAAAGCACATAAGTGAGGCTTGCTGCCGGCCGAAGTGGCCGTGCGGATCTAGGCGCTACAGTCTGGAGCCGCGTGACCGCTACGGTCGCAGGTTCGAATCCTGCTTCGGGCATGGATGTGTGTGATGTCCTTAGTTAGGTTTAATTAGTTCTACGTTCTAGGCGACTGATGACCTCAGAAGTTAAGTCGCATAGTGCCCAGAGCCATTTGAACCATTTTGAGGCTTGCTCTATCAAATACTTACTCTCAGTACTCCGCATACCTAAGTCAGGAACGCATAAAGGTGTTCAGAAAAGCTACAGCTCCCTCTCGCACAATGGAAGTTATTCCCTGATGTCTTATTAGATGTCCTATCATCGTGTCCCTTCTTTTTGTCAGTCTTTTCCATATATTCCTTTCCTCACCTATTCTGTGGAGAACCTCGTCATTGCTTATCTTATCAGTATACGAAATTTTCAACATTAGTCTGTAGCACCGCATCTCAAATGCTTTGATTCCCTTCTGTTCCGGTTTTCCCACAGTCCATATTTCACTACCATGCAATTCTGTGCTACAAAGACACATTGTCAGAAATGTTTTTCTCACATTGAGGCCTGTGTTCGGCACAAGTAAACTTCTCTTGGCCAGGAATGCCCTTTTTGGCAGTGCTAGTCTGCTTCTGATGTCCCGCTCGCTCCGTCCGTCATGGCTTATTTTGCTGCTTTGGTAGCAGAGCTCCTTACTTCATCTGTTTCGGGATCACCATTTATGATGTTAAGTTTCTCGTTGTTCTCATTTCTACTACTTCCCATTACTTTCCTCTTTCTCCGATTTACTCTCATTCCATATTCATCACTTAGTGTTCATTCAGTTCGGCTGATACTGCAGTTCTTCTCTACTTTCACTACGGATAACAGTGTCACTAACGAATCTTATATCTGACATCTTTCCACCTTGAACTCTAGTCCCACTCTTGGGCCTTTCTTTTATTCCAGCCAGTCCTACTTCGATTTATAGATTGAACAGTAGGGAGGAAAGACTACATCCCTGCCTCACACCCGTTTTTATCCGAACAATTCGGTCTGTATCTTCCGTTTCTATTGCTTCCTCTTGGTTCATGTAGATATTGTATATCATCCGCCTTTCTCGATAGCTTACCCCTATTTTTCTCAGAATTTCGAACGTCTTGCACCGCTTTACGTTGTCTAACACTTTGTCCAGATCGAGAAATCCAGTGAACGTGTCTTGTTTTTCCTTCACTTTTGCTTCCATTATCAACTGCATCGTCAGAACTGCCTCAGTTCTGACGGAAAAAAATGCTTCAAATCCGAAACGTTATGTATGTATTATTTGAAGTCTCCTAAGTGAGCACTCCAGGTTTTCGTCACTTCCGAGAGATAGCCTAGCTGAAGGACAGTTTCAAAATGGCGTCTGTGGGTGATGAACGTTATAAGCAACGTGCCATTATTTAATTTCTCACTGCAGAGAAAGAAACCGTGGAGAATATTCACAAACGCTTGCTCAAAGTCTATGGAGCATCTGCTGTCGACAGAAATGCAGTTAGTCGCTGGTCACGGAGCGTGAGGTCATCAGAAGGTGTTTCGGCGGAGCTCCACGATTTGTAGAGGTCGGGGAGACCATCCATGGCTGTCACACCTGACATGTTACGGCGAGCTGACGTTGTCATTCGCGAGGACAGACGTATTACGACTAGGCAGTTGGCGCTGCATCTGTCAATCAGCAGAGGAAGTGTGGGTGCAATTATCCTCACTCTTGGATAGTCAAAAGTGTGTGCAAAATGAGTCCCGCGTTGTCTAACGGTGGATCACAAACCGCACAGAAAAAAAATTGTCTTGATTTATTGCAACGTTTTGAAGCCGAGGGGAGGCCTTCTTGTCCTGGAGTGTGACAGGTGAAACCTGGGTTCACCATTTTGGCAGCAGTCCACATACGCAAAGGTGAGTTGGTGCATGTCAGAGGACGGTGCAGCGAGTAAGTGTGCAGACGTTTTCAGACGTGCTAATGGTGACTGTGTCTTGAAAATGGCTCAAAGAACATATAGTGATAACGTTTTGAGGGGTAGAATGCTAGAGCGAATGGAGGCTGGTCAAACACAGCAGGTCGGAACACGGGCCCTCCGTGTGCCACAAAGAGTGATCTCAAGATAATGGCAACGATTCCAGCAGACAGGAAACGTGTACAGGCGCTGCAGTACAGGACGTCCACAGTGTAGAGCACCACAAAAAACCGATATTTCACCATCAGTGCCCGCAAACACCCACGGAGAACTGGAGGGAGCCTTACCGCAGCCACTGGAACAGTTGTCTCCAGACACATAGTCTACTTACGACTGAACAGACATGGTTTATTCCCCCGGAGACCTGCAAGGTGCATTCCACTGAACCCTGGTCACAGGAGAGCCCGTAAAGCCTGGTGTCAAGAACACAGGAGATGGTCATTGGAACAGTGGTCCCAGGTTATGTTCACGGACGAGTGCAGGTACAGTCTGAACAGTGATTCTCGCCGGGTTTTCATCTGTCATGAACCAGGAATCAGATACTAACACCTTAATATCCTTGAAAGGGACCCGTATGGAGGTCGTGGTTTGATGGCGTGGAGTTGAATTATGATTGGTGCATGTACATCCCTGCATGTCTTTGACAGAGGAACTGTAACAGGTCAGGTGTATCGGGACGTCATTTTTCACCAGCATGTCCGCCTTTTCAGGGGTGCAGTGGGTCCCACCTTCCTCCTGATGGATGATAACGCACGGCCCCACCGAGCTGCCAACGTGAGAGGAGTACCTTGAAACAGGAGATATCAGGTGAACGGAGTGGTCTGCCTGTTCTCCAGACTTACCCATCGCGCACGTCTGCGTCTGGGATGCTCTCGGTCGACGAAAAGCTGCACATCTTCAAACCCCTAGGACACTTCACGAGCTCCGACGGGCAATGAAGCCAGAATGGGAGGCTATACCCCAGCAGCCGCTCGACCACCTGTTCCAGAGTCTGCCAACCCGTTATGTTGCCTGTGTACGTGTGCATGGCGATCATATCCCATATTGATGTCGGGGTACATGCGCAGGAACCAGTGGCGCTTTGTAGCACATGTGTTTCGGGACGGTTTTCTCAACTTATCACCAATACCGGGGACTTACAGATCTGTGTCGTGTGTGTTACCTATATACCTATGCCATTAGCGCCAGTTCTACACCCACATCTACATCCATACTCCGCAAGCCACGGAACGGTTTGTGGCGGAGGGTACCTTGAGTACCTCTATCGGTTCCCCCTTCTATTTCAGTGTCTTATTGTTTGTGGAAAGAAGGATTGTCGGTATGCCTCTGTGTGGGCTCTAATCTAATATCTCTGATTTCATCCTCATGGTCTCTTCGCGAGATATACGTAGGAGGGAGCAATATACTGCTTGATTCCTCGGTGAAGGTATGTTCTCGAAACTTCAACAAAAGCCCGTACCGAGCTACTGAGCATCTCTCCTGCAGAGTCTTCCACTGGAGTTTATCTATCATCTCCGTAACCCTTTCGCGATTACTAAATGATCCTGTAACGAAGCGCGTGCTCTCCGTTGGATCTTCTCTATCTCTTCTATCAACCCTATCTGGTACGGATCCCACATTGCTGAGCAGTATTCAAGCAGTGGGCGAACAAGCGTACTGCATTCTACTTCCTTTCTTTTCGGATTGCATTTCCTTAGGATTCTTCCAATGAATCTCAGTCTGGCATCTGATTTACCGACGATCAACATTATATGATCATTCCATTTTAAATCACTCCTAATGCGTACTCCCAGATAATTTATGGAATTAACTGCTTCCAGTTGCTGACCTGCTATATTGTAGCTAAATGATAAGGGATCATTCTTTCTATTTATTCGCAGCACATTACACTTGTCTACATTGAGATTCAATTGCCATTCCCTGCGCCATGCGTCAATTCGCTGCAGATCCTCCTGCATTTCAGTACAATTTTTCATTGTTACAACCTCTCGATATACCACAGCATCATCCGCAAAAAGCCTCAGTGAACTTCCGATGTCATCCACAAGGTCATTTATGTATATTGTGAATAGCAACGGTCCTACGACACTGCCCTGCGGCACACCTGAAATCACTCTAACTTCGGAAGACTTCTCTCCATTGAGAATGACATACTGCGTTCTGTTATCTAGGAACTCTTCAATCTAATCACACAATTGGTCTGATAGTCCATATGCTCTGACTTTGTTCATTAAACGACTGAGGGGAACTGTATCGAACGCCTTGCGGAAGGCAAGAAACACGGCATATACCTGGGAACCCGTGTCTATGGCCCTCTGAGTCTCGTGGACGAATAGCGCGGGCTGGGTTTCACATGATCGTCTTTTTCGAAATCCATGCTGATTCCTACAGAGTAGATTTCTAGTCTCCAGAAAAGTCATTATACTCGAACATAATACGTGTTCCAAAATTCTACAACTGATCGACGTTAGAGATATAGGTCTGTAGTTCTGCACATCTGTTCGACGTCCCTTCTTGAAAACGGGGATGACCTGTGTCCTTTTCCAATCCTTTGGAACGCTACGCTCTTCTAGAGACCTACGGTACACCGCTGCAAGAAGGGGGGCAAGTTCCTTCACGTACTCTGTGTAAAATCGAACTGGTATCCCATCAGGTCCTATTTTGAGCGATTTTAATTGTTTCTCTATCCCTCTGTCGTCTATTTCGATATCTAACATTTTGTCATCTGTGCGACAATCTAGAGAAGGAACTACAGTGCAGTCTTCCTCTGTGAAACAGCTTTGGAAAAAGACATTTAGTATTTCGGCCTTTCTCTGTTTCAGTACCATTTTGGTCACAGAGTGTCTGGACATTTTGTTTTGATCCACCTACCGCTTTGACATAAGACCAAAATTTCTTAGGATTTTCTGCCAAGTCAGTACATAGAACTTTACTTTCGAATTCATTGAACGCCTCTCGCATAGCCCTCCTCACACTACATTTCGCTTCGCGTAATTTTTCTTTGTCCTCAAGGCTTTGGCTATGTTTATGTTTGCTGTGAAGTTCCCTTTGCTTCCTCAGCAGTTTTATAACTCGGTTGTTGTACCACGGTGGCTCTTTTCCATCTCCTACGATCTTGCGTGGCACATATCTAATGCATATTGTACGATGGTTTTGAACTTTGTCTAGTGATACTCAACACTATCTGTACTTGAGACAATACTTTTGTGTTGAGCCATCAGGTACTCTGAAATCTGCTTTTTGTTAATTTTGCCAAACAGAAAAATCTTCCTACCTTTTTTAATATTTCTATTTACGGCTGAAATCATCGATGCAGTAACCGCTTTATGATCGCTGATTCCCTGTTCTGCGTTAACTGTTTCAAATAGTTCGGGTCTGTTTGTCACCAGAAGGTCTAATATGATATCGCCACGAGTCGGTTCTCTGTTTAACTGCTCAAGGTAATTTTCAGATACAGCACTTTAAAAAATTTCACTAGATTCTTTGTCCCTGCGACCCGTTATGAACGTTTGAGTCTCCCAGTCTATATCCGGCAAATTAAAATCTCCAACCAGAACTATAACGTGGTTGGGAAATCTACTCGAAACATTTTCCAAATTATCCTTCAGGTGCTCAGCCACATCAGCTGCTGAGCCAGGGGGCCTATAGAGACATCCAATTACCATGTCTGAGCCTTCTTTAACCGTGACCTTCACCCAAATTATTTCACATTTCGGATCTCTTTTGTGTAGTGCCTCCTTGTGTGGCAATACATTCTGAAATTATCCTTATTTTATGTGCATGAGTGTGTATCATCCTGTGTTATGTTATTGCAGCCATCAGATAATTTGCTCGTAAAAATGCTGAGACATCACAATGTACACGACTGTCTGAAAAGTGAGTACCGTTTGTGGCGAATATCGTCATACTATTAGAGCAGCGGTGTGATTTTATGCTGAAGAGTATCCAGAAAGTGCCAAACAGTACAAAAAAACTTCTAGAAACTCGAAATGTGGAAAATAAAATAAACTAAGGAGAAGGAGAGCACCTGCTGAAAGAAATCAGAGTAACATTTTAGCAACAGTAACACGAAAAGCTAATGTCTCTAAGACGCATCTCGGAATTACAGGAGGGACTAACCAAACGAGTGTTCTGCGAAAACTACTTTCCATCTCATTTCCTTCTCTTAAGATTTCGCTGTAGCTACGGCAGTGACTTACAAAACTGGTTACAGTTCTTCGAATGTTATCGATGAAAAGAGCACAGTGATGGGACACATGTAAAAAAATTTTGTTTACGGAAGAAGCATCGTTTAGAAAACATGGGCATGTCAATATCCACAAGATGCAGTAATCACTGGTTGAAAATACACGCTGACTCATGGAAGTGAATAAAAGCAACTCTTGTGGTCTATCTTCGTTTAGTGCTTGTTTTTTCAAGGTCCGCTTCATTTGTGTCTCTTCTAGAAGATATACTGATGCCGCAGTTATTGGAAGAAATCCCACTGGGCATAAGGCAATCAGACATCACGCATGTCCCTCCCATTTCGCACATGCTATGACACACCATCCTAAGGGAACTTGGCGAGCATTGGAATGGTCATGTAGGAAAAGCAAAATGGTCTCTACCCTCACCAAACTTAACACTTTCATACCTTTATCTGTTGCCGAAAATGAAAACAAGAGCTCTGTTAGGAAACACTGAAGAGTGCCGAAGGCCGCATAACTCGGTTCCGTGCTGCTGTAAGCTCCAAATGAAATTCAACGTGCAGTATTGTTTCTCTAGAGTCACCTTATAGCATGTAGCAATGCTCAGGGTCAACATTTTGAGGGCTTGGAAATTTTTGAAAATTTGTGGTAAGTTCCTATGCGACCAAACTGCTGAGGTCGTCGGTCTGGAGACCTATACACTACTTAATCTAACGTAAACTAGCTTACGCTAACGACAACACGCACCCATGCACCCATGCCCAAGGGAGGACTCGAACCGAACCCGAACCCGTACATGAGTTTCGTTCTTGTTCGTATTTGATGTATAGGCCTCTTCTCCTGTGGACGGGACAGTGGCTTACGTCCCTGTTGTTGTTGTTGTGGTCTTCAGTCCTGAGACTGGTTTGATGCAGCTCTCCATGCTACTCTATCCTGTGCAAGCTTCTTCATCTCCCAGCACCTACTGCAACCTACATCCTTCTGAATCTGCTTAGTGTATGCATCTCTTGGTCTCCCCCTACGATTTTTACCCTCCACGCTGCCCTCCAATACTAAATTGGTGATCCCTTGATGCCTCAGAATATGTCCTACCAACCGATCCCTTCTTCTGGTCAAGTTGTGCCACAAACTCCTCTTCTCCCCAATCCGATTCAGTACCTCCTCATTAGTTATGTGATCTACCCATCTAATCTTCAGCATTCTTCTGTAGCACCACATTTCGAAAGCTTCTATTCTCTTCTTGTCCAAACTATTTATCGTCCATGTTTCACTTCCATACATGGCTACACTCCATACAAATACTTTCAGAAAAGACTTCCTGACACTTAAATCTATACTCGATGTTAACAAATTTCTCCTCTTCAGAAACGCTTTCCTTGCCATTGCCAGTCTACATTTTATATCCTCTCTACTTCGACCATCATCGGTTATTTTGCTCCCCAAATAGCAAAACTCCTTTACTACTTTAAGTGTCTCATTTCCTAATCTAATACCCTCAACATCACCCGACTTACTTCGACTACATTCCATTATCCTCGTTTTGCTTTTGTTATGTTCATCTTATATCCTCCCTTCAAGACACCATCCATTCCGTTCAACTGCTCTTCCAAGTCCTTTGCTGTCTCTGACAGAATTACAATGTCATCGGCGAACCTCAAAGTTTTTATTTCTTCTCCATGGATTTTAATACCTACTCCGAATTTTTCTTTTGTTTCCTTCACTGCTTGCTCAATATACAGATTGAATAACATCGGGGAGAGGCTACAACCCTGTCTTACTCCCTTCCCAACCACTGCTTCCCTTTCGTGTCCCTCGACTCTTATAACTGCCATCTGGTTTCTGTACAAATTGTAAATAGCCTTTCGCTCCCTGTATTTTACCCCTGCCACCTTCAGAATTTGAAAGAGAGTATTCCAGTCAACATTGTCAAAAGCTTTCTCTAAGGCTACAAATGCTAGACACGTAGGTTTGCCTTTCCTTAATCTTTCTTCTAAGATAAGTCGTAAGGTCAGTATTGCCTCACGTGTTCCAGTATTTCTACGGAATCCAAACTGATCTTCCCCGAGGTCGGCTTCTACTAGTTTTTCCATTCGTCTGTAAAGAATTCGTGTTAGTATTTTGCAGCTGTGGCTTATTAAACTGATTGTTCGGTAATTCTCACATCTGTCAACACCTGCTTTCTTTGGGATTGGAATTATTATATTCTTCTTGAAGTCTGATGGTATTTCGCCTGTTTCATACATCTTGCTCACCAGATGGTAGAGTTTTGTCAGGACTGGCTCTCCCAAGGCCGTCAGTAGTTCCAATGGAATGTTGTCTACTCCGGGGGCCTTGTTTCGACTCAGGTCTTTCAGTGCTCTGTCAAACTCTTCACGCAGTATAGTATCTCCCATTTGATCTTCATCTACATCCTCTTCCATTTCCATAATATTGTCCTCAAGTACATCGCCCTTGTATAGACCCTCTATATACTCCTTCCACCTTTCTGCTTTCCCTTCTTTGCTTAGAACTGGGTTTCCATCTGAGCTCTTGATGTTCATAGAAGTGGTTCTCTTATCTCCAAAGGTCTCTTTAATTTTCCTGTAGGCAGTATCTATCTTACCCCTAGTGAGATAAGCCTCTACATCCTTACATTTGTCCTCTAGCCATCCCTGCTTAGCCATTTTGCACTTCCTGTCAATCTCATTTTTGAGACGTTTGTATTCCTTTTTGCCTGCTTCATTTACTGCATTTTTATATTTTCTCCTTTCATCAATTAAACTCAATATTTCTTCTGTTACCCAAGGACTTCTACTAGCCCTCGTCTTTTTACCTACTTTATCCTCTGCTGCCTTCACTACTTCATCCCTCAAAGCTACCCATTCTTCTTCTACTGTATTTCTTTCCCCCATTCCTGTCAATTGTTCCCTTATGCTCTCCCTGAAACTCTGTACAACCTCTGGTTCTTTCAGTTTATCCAGGTCCCATCTCCTTAAATTCCCACCTTTTTGCAGTTTCTTCAGTTTTAATCTACAGGTCATAACCAATAGATTGTGGTCAGAGTCCGCATCTGCCCCTGGAAATGTCTTACAATTTAAAACCTGGTTCCGAAATCTCTGTCTTACCATTATATAATCTATCTGATACCTTTTAGTATCTCCAGGGTTCTTCCATGTATACAACCTTCTATCATGATTCTTAAACCAAGTGTTAGCTATGATTAAGTTGTGCTCTGTGCAAAATTCTACCAGGCGGCTTCCTCTTTCATTTCTTAGCCCCAATCCATATTCACCTACTACGTTTCCTTCTCTCCCTTTTCCTACACTCGAATTCCAGTCACCCATGACTATTAAATTTTCGTCTCCCTTCACTATCTGAATAATTTCTTTTATTTCATCATACATTTCTTCAATTTCTTCGTCATCTGCAGAGCTAGTTGGCATATAAACTTGTACTACTGTAGTAGGTGTGGGCTTCGTATCTATCTTGGCCACAATAATGCGTTCACTATGCTGTTTGTAGTAGCTTACCCGCGTTGCTATTTTCCTATTCATTATTAAACCTACTCCTGCATTACCCCTATTTGACTTTGTGTTTATAACCCTGTAGTCACCTGACCAGAACTCTTGTTCCTCCCGCCACCGAACTTCACTAATTCCCACTATATCTAACTTTAACCTATCCATTTCCCTTTTCAAATTTTCTAACCTACCTGCCCGATTAAGGGACCTGACATTCCACGCTCCGATCCGTAGAACGCCAGTTTTCTTTCTCCTGATAACGACATCCTCTTGAGTAGTCCCCGGCCGGAGATCCGAATGGGGGACTATTTTACCTCCGGAATATTTTACCCAAGAGGACGCCATCATCATTTAATCATACAGTAAAGCTGCATGCCCTCGGGAAAAATTACGGCCGTAGTTTCCCCTTGCTTTCAGCCGTTCGCAGTACCAGCACAGCAAGGCCGTTTTGGTTAATATTACAAGGCCAGATCAGTCAATCATCCAGACTGTTGCCCTTGCAACTACTGAAAAGGCTGCTGCCCCTCTTCAGGAACCACACGTTTGTCTGGCCTCTCAACAGATACCCCTCCGTTGTGGTTGTACCTACGGTACGGCTATCTGTATCGCTGAGGCACGCAAGCCTCCCCACCAACGGCAAGGTCCATGGTTCTTGATAGTATTTGATCGAGTACCATACACGTTGTGTTGTTGACATTATTTTCGAAGCTTCTTTCAAACGCCGCTGAAAAATAATTATGCAGTTCCATTAGGAACAAAAAAACAAAAGTCGGTGTTGTAATTCGGCGACTATAAATGATAATAATTATATGATAACGTCAGAAAATTGGTGATATTGTCTAACTTGGCGAAAACCACACCTGAATAAATTTATTCATTCTGGATGTACGTATCTGGAATGGCCGTCTTAGCTGTTTGACCTTGTAGGGACTGTTCGTGTCGTACTGTCATGAGGATGTATGGAAAGAGGTTGAAGACGATGAAATCAGAAGCGAGCGACAAATGGTTGGGCGATCAATCCCATCACAAATTGGGGTTGGAGGTTCTCAAATTGACATGGACCAGTACACACGAGTCGCTTGGTCAGACGAATGGTGTTTCTTGTTGCACCAGGGCAATGGTCGTGTCAGGTTACGCAGTCATCCAGACGAACATGCTCTACACCACGGACGCAGTCCGGAGGGAGCAGTATTATGCTGTCTAGGATATTGACCGGGGAATCTGTGCTGCCCGTGGTATTAACCAATCGTACCATGATAGCCACGGTCTACGTTAACATTAAATTTTCTGGATCTCCCCATACGAAAAACGAACAGCACTGAAGAATTCATAATATTCAAGAAAACGAAAACCATGAGCATCAACATTCACAATTTGTCGAATCACCCGGTAGCACACAAGCTTCAGATTCATGCTCCATAAATTGAACAGAACACCCATAAGCAAACAGAATTACACACAGGAGCTGAACACAACAAAACAGATAGCAGAGGAAAATGTTTACAAGCCCCACATCTAATTAAATTAAACCAAAAAGTTTTGTAAACAGGAAAGTAACGAACGCACAACACAAGCAAGAAAACCTTACACAACACACAACAACACAACATATAAACACTGACCACATGCAGGACACAACAGTGCAACACACAAACAAAACAAACTTATACATACTCACCTACAATAACAAAATTGTTTATGGAATAGGTAACAAACTGAAGAAACAGGGACTTCAAGTAGGATAGGACAGACAACACAACACAGAAAAAACTCAGAACACAGGAGACATCCACAGATAAATTCAGCAGATCGGGAATATATGAATTTACATGCAACACTTGCCAATCAGTATACGTAGGACAAACAAGAAGGAATTCTGAAGCAATGAACACCTCAGAGCTCTAAAAATTAATATTACCGATAGCATATTTACTTTAATGACCACCTAATAGCCCACAACCACCACCCACATAAAATAGCAACAGATTTAAAAATACTGAAATCCAGCCACAGTCTATACCACAAGCTAAGCATAGAAGAAAACTCCCACATACAGAAGAAAATAACAAAAGGCAGACAAAAAAAAAATGGCTCTGAGCACTATGGGACTTAACTTCTGAGGTCATCAGTCCCCTAGAACTTAGAACTACTTTAACCTAACTAACCTAAGGACATCACACACATCTATGCCAGAGGCAGGATTCGAAGCTGCGACCGTAGCGGTCGCGCGGTTCCAGATTGTTGCGCCTAGAACCGCTCGGCCACTCAGCCCGGCACCCCCCCCCCACACACACACACTCATGCACACAGAAAAGAGAGATAAAAGCAAACAACAATCAAATTTGGTGCCATCTCACCCAGGAACAAAACGAACGCCGACGGTGTTAGGAGACACAACATTGTTCACACCTCGTTTTGCGAGGTGAAAAGGCGTTTGTTAAACCAAAATTATACAAAGCACCCCTCATAACGCCAAGGAAAATGGACCCATGACTAAAACGTGAGTAATTACAAATACATACGCAAAACATTTTGCCACACCAAAATCACATTTTTAAAAATCAAGGGAGACGTCAACTCGCTGATGAAATTCACATTTACATCGTTTAGTTCGCAGATGAAAAGCTATCACTGCAGGACGCCATACAGAAGGTCCTGCAAAGCCGTGTAATGCGAAAATGAGGGCTAAAAAGTAAAAGAACGAAAAAAAATATCTTAACGCCTCATTTTGTTATATCATTTACAACCTAAAATATGTTCACTTTTAACAGTTTTTCAATAAAAAAGCAGTGATGATGGCACAGTGGTGCTGAAACATGTTTGGGTAACAAGAAAAAAAGTGTTTTGCATAAAAGGCGGAACCTATATTCAGTAACAAACACGATGGATACTAATGCACTGTAGTAGCCGTCCTGTCTCAGACAATTGGAGCTGTAATCATTTATATATTCGTTAATGATTTGTACTTCTGCGAAGATATACTGATAAGCGAATATGTTTTCTGGATACTCCACTGACTTTGTCAGACAGTTTATTTAGGCACAGCCATTGAGGATTTCTGAGAATATCGTTGTGTCGTCTATCACTTTACTCTGACGTGTTACTCCGGTGCAACTGACACATCTGTTATTTTCTAAAGGATTGTTGTGCGCGTATTACTAGCTCCACGTGGTACATACTCGCTGAGATAGATCTCTCCCAAATTGGTGAATGGAGGTTCGCACATCTCTTAATCAACCTTTTCGAAACCATTGCGTCGGTTGTATCGGACACACTGACACTGTGTTCTGTTCTTCGCCACCTGTATCTGCAGACCTGACAGGAATAGACTTCGTGTTATGGCGTTATGTAAGAGACATAGCGTATGTGCCTCATTTGGCGAAAAAAGCTCAAAATAAACGTTTCCAGCGTGCTCTCTTTGGTGACTCCACGTATGCATCAGAATGATCGGCTTAAAATGGATTATGGCGTATATGTGATACTGCATTAGCTGTAATAATTAACCATATTTCACTAAGAATTAAATACTCATAATCGTCTGTTACCGCTCTATTAATTTTTTGAGTTATCCTGTATAATGAATTTTCCACATTAACCATTATTTTTAAACGTTTTTTACTTCATATTTCCATGCGTCTGTATAGATTTCTGTCTTCTACATTTACATAGATACTCCACAAGCTACCGTATGGTGCGTGGCGGAGTGCAGCCGTACCACTATTAGTCCTTTCCATTCCTGTTCTGCTCGTAAACAAAGCGATAGAAACACGAGTGTCTATATGCCTCCATACGAGTACTTGGTTCACTAATCTTAGTTGTCGTTAACCGAAATGTAAGTTGGCTGCAGTAGAATCGTTCTGCAGTCAGCTTCAAATGCTGGTGCTCTTACTTTTCACGATAGTGTTCCCCTAAAATAATGTCGGCTTCCCTCCAGAAATTGCCATTCGAGTTCCCGAAGAATCTCCGTGATACTTGCTTGTTGTTCTAACCTACCGGTAACAAATCTAACGGCCAGCCCCTCAACTGAAACTGGAAACCCCTCAATTGCTTCGATATCTTCCTCTAGACCAACCTGTCGTGGATCCCAAACGCTTCAGCAGTACTCATGAGTGGATCGCGCTAGCGTCCAAGATGCGGTCTCCTTTACACATGAAACACACTTTCCTAAAATTCTCCCAATAAACCGAAGTCGACCGTTCGCATTCCCTATCACAATCCTTAGATGCTCGATTGATCTCATATCGCTTTGCAATGTTACTAGTAGATTATGTTTCTTTTTATTTTTACTCGTCTGCATTGGCTTATATTTTTCTACATTTAGAGCTAGCTACCATTCATCCTACCACTTACAAATTTTGTCTAAGTCATCTTGTATCCTACAGTCACTCAACTTCGATATCTTCCCGTACACCACAGCATCATCAGCAAATAACCAGAGACAGCTGCCGACCCCGTGCGCCAGATCGTTTATATATACAGAAAGTAACAGCGGTCCTGTCACACTTGTCTGGGGCACTCCTGACGATACTCTTGTCTCTGAGGAGCATTTGCCGTCGTGGACAACGTGCTAGGTTCTGTTACTCAAAGAAGCCTTCAAGCGACTCGCCTATCTGGGAATCTATTCCGTGTGCTCGTACCTTCTTTAATAGTCTACAGTTGGACTACGTGTCAGATGCTGTTCGTATATCAAGTAGTATAGAATCTGTCTGTTGGCCTTCTCCCATAGTTCGCAGTATATCATGTGTGAACAGGGCTAGCGGAGTTTCGCAAGAGCTACGCCTTCTAAATCCATGTTGATCCGAGGAAAGACGCTTGTCCGACTCAACGCAATTTATTATATTCGAAGTGAGAGTATATTCAAGTATTCTGCAGCAAACCGATGTTAAAGTTATTGGTCTGTAATGTCGAGGATACTGTTCTTTCACCCTTCTTATGTACAGGAGTCACCTCGTATTTCCCGTCACTTGTAACCTTAAGCTGGGTGTGAGATTCGTGATAAATGCAAACTAAGTTAGGAGCCAATACCGCAGAGTACTCTTTGTAAAGCCGAATGGGGATTCCAATTCTTAAGAATGTATTACGAACACTGTAGCGTTGAATGATTATAAGGAAACCGCCTCGATTGCAAATAGAAACCGGATGTTCACCTAGGTTTCGGTGCGGATAACCACGCCTTCTTCGGATCACACAAAAACTACAAACTACCTAAAGAGGCATGGTCCAACATTAATTAATGTTTTAGTGTGTTCCGAAGAAAGCGTGGTTATACGCAGCGAAACCTAGGTGAACATCCGATTGTGTTTACAATCGAGGCGGATTCTTTACAATCATTAAATTATCCACGATTGCTGACGCGCTGCAATGTTAAAAGTTCACTGTAGCGTCGCTATTTTTAACGAAGACGTAACACTTCGCAGTAAAGTTTTAATTAATGATTGCATTTTTCTCGACAGCAAATTGAGAAGTTTTTGTAATTATAGAAGTTTTAGAGGAAAAACGTTACTTTTATAGGGGTTATTTCTCTCAAGACTTACCGGGTGATCCTCATTGTTGTACATGTTGGTTGCGCGCAGGAGTTCTGGCTCCATTGGCTTGTTAGTACTGAATTCCGTAACAATTTACATAGGTCAACGTTTTGAAATAAAGCGTCCACCAGTAATGTACTGACAAATTTCCATCATTTACTCGTTTCTAAGAACTCGCTAATGCTGCCATTAACGACTCACATGATCCGACTGGTAACTGACAACTAAATTTTGCATACCCACGTCGCCAGTTTTGTAAAGGCCTCATCAAAACTGCTTTGGAGGCCGAATTGCCACTGTAGTTACTGTAGGCCGAGCTTGTGGGTTCGTGAAACGGCTTCTGGTGCAGTACACCGCTAAGACAATTTCTCCCTGCCACTATTACACAGCTATGCCCCACCGTCAGGTAACAGGACAGGAGAACGAAGGTTTTACAACACTCCAACAAATTAATAACAAAGTCACACAAATGAGTTAAAAAGGTTTACTTATCTTTGTGACATGTTGAATGATTAAGTGTGCAACACTGCATGCAATGTTACGCATAAATGGCCCTCAGTGGCGAAGTGCAAATAATCGTAGGTAAACTTCACAGTACCTAGCAAATGCAATTTACAACAACTGTCTGTTCAATCCTAAGAGTTCACTAAACGACGTTCACTATCTACAAGGTGAAAAGTATTTAAAGCGACAAACTCTGGGAGGTTGTAGGGGACACCAAAACAAATATTTTTCCCCTAATGTCATTTTTTCCTATGAGGATTATTTAAACTGGTGGGCCCGCATCTCGTGGTCGTGCGGTAGCGTTCTCGCCTCCCACGCCCGGGTTCCCGGGTTCGATTCCCGGCGGGGTCAGGGATTTTCTCTGCCTCGTGATGGCTGGGTGTTGTGTGATGTCCTTAGGTTAGTTAGGTTTAAGTAGTTCTAAGTTCTAGGGGACTCATGACCATAGATGTTAAGTCCCATAGTGCTCAGAGCCATTTGAACCATTTTTTTAAACTGGTGGAGGCCGTATTACGCTCTTCAGTTGTTAGAGGCCGTATTACGATCTTCAGTTGTTAGAGGGCGTATTACGCTATTCAGTTGTAGGCAACTGCTGTCCACCAGCGTAGTAGTGGATTGTCTCTGTTTACTAATGAAGCGATACACCTGGAGTGAGTACACTGATATGGTTGGTGCGTGCTACGTAGCGCACCACAACGGACGAGCTGCTCAACGGGTTTATCAACAGCAATATCCTAATCGCCATATCCCGCATCATGCGACCTTTGCTGCTGTGTACCAACGTCTGCGTGAGACCGGGTCATTTAGTAGAGTACCTGGACGGGGACGCCGTGGCACGGTAAGAACGCTGCAATTTGAGGAAGCTGTCTCGCAGCATGTGGAGCGGGATCCTTGAATCAGCATTCGTGCAATTGCACGTAACATGGGGACGAATCAGACGAATGTAAGAACAGTCCTTAGAAAGCAATTGTTACGTCCATTTCACTTACAGAGCGTCCAGTACCTGGAACCAGTTGTTTATGCACCCAGAGCACAGTTTTCGCAGTGGTACCGGGAACAGTGTGAAATGCATCCTACATTACCATCCTCTGTGTTGTTTACCGATAAAGCAACGTTCGGGCGTGTTGGAGTATCCAACATGCACAATTCGCATGTTTGGAGTGAGGATAATGTGGTGTCACCGCCAGACACCACACTTGCTAGGTGGTAGCCTTTAAATCGGCCGCGGTCCGTTAGTATACGTCGGACCCGCGTGTCGCCACTATCAGTGATTGCAGACCGAGTGCCGCCACACGTCTCAGTTGTACACCCGAATTTGCTAGCGATGGTTCACTGCCTGCATACGCTCTCAATTTCAGAGACGACAGTTTAGGATAGCCTTCAGCTACGTCATTTGCTACGACCTAGCAAGGCGCCATATTCTTCAAGAATGTATTCTGAACTGATAATATTGTGAATCATGTACCGACAAGAGCGACGTTCATCATTAATTGGATTAAAGTTAAGTAACAAACTACTTCCGTCCGCTTTCTGAATTCTAATTCCTTGTCATGTTCCAGACCTCACGTCAGTATAGTTCTTCCCTCCTCACGCCAGCCTGCGTGAGCTAAAACGCGTGCATTTAGGCCTGCTCTAGTAACACGGTGTTGGCTCTTCAGCCAACACAACAGATAACCCACATGCTACACTTACTAGCGCTCATCAAGTGCGGTTCTTCCTTAATGCGTGGGTCGGTGTTGTTGGGGACTGTTTAATTGGGCCGTATCTGCTCCCGGCGGGGTCAGGAATTTTTCCTCCCTCGAGATGACTGGGTGTTTTTGTGTCGTCTTCATCATCATAATCATTCATTCCCATTACGGTCGGAGGAAGGCAATGGCAAACCACCTCCACTAGGACCTTGCCTAGTAAGGCGGCGCGGTTCTCCCGCGTCACTCCCCTACGCTCTGTGAAGAAGTATGGGACTCATCATCATCATCATCTGCTACCTAGGCCATTAAATGGCAGGCACTATTACAATTTTCTCGCCAGAGCATTGCCAGAATTGCTGGAAGAGGTCACGCTCCCTACAAGACAACGCATATGGTTCCAACATGACGGGGCGCCGGCACATTTCAGTCGTAGTGTGCGTCGATTCCTGGACCGACGGTTCCCAGAAAAGTGGATTGGCAGAGGTGGTGCTGTACCATGGCTTGCTCGATCCCCAGATATGTCCCCTCTGGACTTTTTTGTGTGGGGGGAGATGTGCAACATTGTTTACGCAACTCCTGTTGCATCAGAAGAGGACCTGGTTGCCCGGATAGTAGCAGCAGCAGGAACAATTCAGGATACTCCTGGGGTTTTTGCCCGTGTCAGACAGAACATGATCCGACGGTGTAACCTTTGTTTACGTGTCAGTGGAGGCATTTTTGAAAATCTACTGTAATTGGAATTGGGTTGTGTTAATGTGTTGTGTCTTGGTCATAAAAAATGGAAAAGTGTTTATTGGTTTAATTAATTTGCCGCCAGATAAATATTCCTCTACCGGTTTAAATACTCCTCGTAGGAGAAAATGACATTAGGGTAAAATATTTGTTTTGATGTCCCCTACAACCTCCCAGAGTTTGTCGGTTTAAATACTTTTCACCCTGTATATCTATGTCAGCTCTGGACGATGATCTACAGCCAAGTGGGCGAGAGCTGCTCTTCTACCTTCCGAGTAGGCTTCTGTCTGTTGTCGTCCGGTCATTGGCGGATTGTGCTCGGCCGGCAATTGGCCGAGGCGAAGTCGATATCATCATCCTCAACGCCGCCCGCAGCGCTGGTGGAACTCGAGCAAGTGGCGAGTCTCTATGGCACTGGCACCAGCTCAAGACTTTGCGCCTGTGGTGCTTTTGCCCTGGCTGTGTCTTGTTCGAACAACACAGCATTAATTACTTTGGCCCGCCTCTGGTTCTTGTATAGAAAAAACAAATTATTGGTACTAGTACGAATCTAAAATTATAATGAAAAATTAAGCTTTCACACAAATTATGGCCAATATCAATATCTACTGCAGTGAAGAAATTACTTAAAATTCTGAGTTCCATTGTAACACCTTTTATACAACATTTAGTAAAATATGAATTGCAAGCAATCACTCCTAAAATATTTAAACTTATACTAAATTACTTAATTACTTTTGTTTACAATTTGTACAGAAACCAGAGTCGAGGGACATGAAAGGGAAGCAGTGGTGTGAGACACGATTGTAGCTTCTGCCCGATGGTATTCAATCTGTATATTGAGCAAGCAGTAAAGGAAACAAAATAAAAATTTGTAGTAGGTATTAAAACCCACGGAGAACAAATAAGAACTTTGGGGTTCGCCGATGACATAGTAATTCGGTCAGAGACAGCAAAGAACCTGGAAGAGCAGTTGAACGGAATGGACAGGGCCTTGAAAGGAGGATATAAGATGAACATCAACAAAAGCAAAACGAGGATAATCGATTGTAGTCGAATTAAGTCGGGTAATGCTGAGGGAATTACACTTAAATTAGTAAAGGTGTTTTGCTATTTGGGGAGCAAAATAACTGATGATGGTCGAAGTA
Source organism: Schistocerca nitens (assembly GCF_023898315.1). Lineage (NCBI taxonomy): Eukaryota > Metazoa > Arthropoda > Insecta > Orthoptera > Acrididae > Schistocerca > Schistocerca nitens. The sequence goes on along the minus strand of NC_064614.1, from coordinate 132,041,595 downwards.
GAGAGAATATAAAATGTAGACTGGCAATGGCAAGGAAAGTGTTTCTGTAGAAGAGAAATTCGTTAACATCGACTATAGATTTAAGTGTCAGGAAGTCGTTTCTAAAAGTATTTGTACGGAGTGTAGCCATGAATGGAAGTGAAACATGGACGATAAATAGTTTGGACAAGAAGTGAATAGAAGCATTCGAAATATGGTGCTACAGAAGAATGCTGAAGATTAGATGGGTAGCTCACATAACAAATGAGGAGGTATTGAATAGAATTGGGGAGGAGTTTGTGGCACAACTTGACTAGAAGAAGGGATCGGTTGGTAGGACATGTTCTAAGGCATCAAGGGATCACCAATTTAGTATTGGAGGGCAGTGTGGAGGGTAAAAATCGTATAGGGAGACCAAGAGATGAATAAACTAAGCAGATTCAGAAGAATGTAGGCTACAGTAGGTACTGGGAGATGAAGAAGCTTGCACAGGATAGAGTAGCATGGAGAGCTGCATCAAACCAGTCTCAGGACTGAAGACCACAACAACAACAGCAACTAGAATCTACATATTAGCCCACTGTGTTGGGTTATTTTTCATGCAGCAAGTTACTCTACACATTACGTTACAAACTGCTAAACAGTGTGGCTTTTGTATCCTAATTTTATAGAACTTTCTGAACGATAATTTCGTTTGCAAAAAAGCTGCGCTACACAATGGCATTGTTATTAGTATAAATTTGATGATTTTATTTTAATGGTATATAACCGTGTCAATAGCTTATTTAAAATATCAGATTTATAGTTTAACGTATACTCTTCAACTTCTCCAAATAATATTACATAATGGGCAATGTATGTGAAATACAGTCACATGGTAACACGATACATGATACAAGTAAAAACTGTGTATCGCATACTCCGGTACAAAATTCAAGGCTGTTACGTTACGACACCCACACGGCCTTTACTTCTGAAATAATCACGGATTACCCAAACGGTAGTACTGGTCCGCCATCCTTTCATGTTTTCAGTACTTGGAGGTCAGACGCTGCGCAGTTATGTGGCGGAGGGGGGGGGGGGGGGGGAGGGCAGTGGCACTTGGCCCCGCCCGCGGCTTGTAAGCGGATTAAGAGGCACGAGTGACTCGTCAGACATGTTCTTTTTTTCTTTCCCCTCCTTTTTTCTGGATAACACGCCCCTGCAGCTAACGACATCCTACCGCGACGCTAAATCACTTTAGCCGCCCGCTCTCGGAAGCGGCTGCGACGTTGCTGCAAACTTCTTGCTCTGCCGCGAGGAAGTCATTTCCATGGAATGTCTGCCGGGGGAGCAGCCGGGTCGCTGCCTGTAATCTTCTTGTTGTTGTTCTACGTTTTAAAAGGATCTCCTTTTTACCCCCAGAGGCGCTTTCGCGACGAAGGAAAAATGTTGCAGCTACGCGGAAAAATAGCGAGAAATTTAAATGCAGAATACTTGGGGGATTTACAGGGAATGGGAATGCGAATGTAGACGCGAGACTGTTTGCAGTTTCCACAGTTTTCGATGGAAGATGTTTGCTCGTCATGTCTGTTCATATGTAAATGCCAACTGCGTGCGTCCCTTTCAGTGTTTCAAGACTTACAACAATCAATTAAGGGTGGGTCAGTCTTTTCCAAAGTACGCAAATTACTGCTATTTTCTTTTAACAGCCAAACAAGTTTCACCATGGTTTTAGTATTTTTTCTTTTATTCTTCTGAAATACACATATACAGATTATTTTAAGTTAGGAAATATGATACATCAAATTTTGTTACTTCAAGTATATGTGCACCTTACATTTTAATTTACATTGTGTGTGAACTGTGGCTGCCAGTCAGATTAACCACAGATCTATATATTAGTACACCAAAGATGTTTAAAAAATCACACACACACACACACACACACATCCACGCGCGCGCAGAACGAAAAAAAAAGAAAAAAAACGGAACGGATTAAAAATTCGCGGATGACAAACAAGCAACAAAACAGTAAAAAAAAGACAGTCGGAAGCGCCTAAAAAACGTAAATTTGTACAGTGAAACGTGCGTCCAAGCTAGAGTAACATAGAAAGACGCAATATTCACAAACAGGCAGGAGAAAACGCGTTTATAAACTGTTAAAATACGGAATATAATGCATTAATTTGACGGTACATGAAATAGTCTGCCATACTTATGCTTCACAAAACTTTTACCAATGTCCACATGTTCAGCTCAACTACACAGAAACACTTTTGGCACACAAAAACAAGCTCCTCACAGCTCATGACAAGCCAAATACTACAACGGTAACTTCAAAAACTGTCAGACGCCGTGAGTATTACCTGAACATACAATTTAGATTATATTGCTAAACAAATTCAATGCAGACGACATCTCAACTTATTATATGATTGCAGATGACTTGCTGTACTGATTTAGACATGTCGCTAATATCGGTTGGCAGCCACAGGATACACGCAATGTAAAAAAAAAGGTAAAGGTCAAATATAATCTGAATAATAACAATATGTGACGTAACTTATTTCCTAAAATAAAAATAATCTGTATGTATGTATTTCAGAAAAACAAAAGGAAAAAACCCACTGATGATGCCACAAGTGTAGTGAAATATGTTCAGGTGTTAAAACAAAATAATAATTTGTTTCGTTGCAAAACGGTGAACCCATCTTTAATTCTTTATTTTTTCTGCAAGCTCAAAACGTCTATGATAGTAAAACGTTTTTGTGATTGCTTAGTACTCGCGTTGACATGGCAGGTAGGGCAAAACGTTTAGTACCGTTTCCTAAGGAAAACACAAATATTTCTACTTAAAATGTGAACAGGCTATTTCAGGTGATCTAGCTCTATAAAGCTGAGAAATTTTCGTAACAAATTGCCTGCACATATTTGCGATATAACAGTTGACTGAAGTAAATGTGCCAACGAATCGCACTTAATGGGAGGAGAGTAAACCTGGGAGGTGGGGGAGGGGGGCGGGCGAACAGTTTAGTAAGGTGGACTTGCTCTTCTTAAAATTTATATTTGTTTGGTACTCCAATGGTAAACCACTTTTAGTTAATTATTTCACCTGAACGGATTTGTCATACATCACAACTATAGTTGGCAATATCCCATTAATTTATGTCTTTACGTCATGTCTTTTTAAAGAAAGAAGGTTAGTTTGAGTATCTCGCACCCGTTTCCGAAACGAAGTTCTACAAGCGCCTAGCAGCGACTTAAGAGGTGAAATGACAACATTAGCATGGGTAAATAAAAGTCAGTAAACTCCAGTAAGACGACCTTCATCACCGAAATCCGAGAAACAGAGAAGCGATGTTGTTGGGGCCTTCAGTTAGAAGACGGGTTTGATTCAGTACTCTATCATGTGCAAGCCCCTTCATCTCTGAGTAACTACGGCAACCCTCTTACATTTTGACCTGATAACTGTATTCACGCCTAGGCGTCCCTTCTACACTTTTTACTCTTCCATCCCCTACCAAACTGAGAATTCCTTGATGCTTCAGATTGTGTCCTATCTAACAATCCCTTACTTTAGTCAAGTTGTGTCATGCATTTCTTTTCTCCCCAGTTCGATTCAGTACTCCTCATTAATTATTCGATCTACCCATCTAATCTACAACAGTTTTCTATAGCACCACTTTCAGAAAGCTTCTTTAAAATGGGTTAAAACAGTCTCGACGGCAATAAAATATATATAAAATACAATGATTGCTGTTTTCAGCGAGGACTGACCCTCTTCGGTCCATTTATACCATGGCGGTAGACCATGGTGGTGAACGGAGCAGAAGTTGTAACTCCACGAACGTCTTTTCCTCCACGAGAAATGTTCTGAAAGAATACCAAGAGCTTCAATATTCCTTTTGTCACAACTGCTTAGCGGCAATATTTCACTTCCGTACAGAGCGACGCTCCAGACAAATGCCGTCATACAAGACTTCCTAATACAGGTTTTACGGTGCACGACGTGGTGGATAATAATGACAGCAAGCTTTGATCCTATGAAAAATATACCTCATATCGATTAAATGTATATACGTGGTGAATCATCTCAAACTTGTACCACAAATATTACGGAAAGGGAAAGTCCTTTTTATGTGTGGTTTTCACAGAATGAATTGGTAGTCGGGGGCTTGTATTTCTTGCCAACAAACGGATTGTAATAATACTTAGAAAGTGTATTTCTTCTGCAGACATACAATTCTTTAAATGGAACAATGCCTGCTGACATTAACAAGATAAAGGTTGGGTAAATTAGAATGTCAGTGGTTTTAGTGCGCGTCGCGTAGGGGATATCGTATTTTGAAACGTTTCCACACCGACACTTGTTTGTGCCATCCAACCTGAGTACTTGCTAGGTACGATGTTGTTATATTTGCTTATAGTGTGGTTGTGTGTTTCTTGAGTGCACTGCGACTTGCTGGTCAGTTACTGTGTGACAGTCCAAGCAGCGGGACGTGAGTGGACGATGGGATTTACCAATGCAGAATTGCTGTCTGGAGACTGTAGGAAGGGTGCAGTTCGTTCTTGTACGGCGTATGCGGCAACACACCCCAGTAGACGTCAGCCATCTAGGCTATTACTTATCAACCTCTTCACCCAGTTACGTGAAAGTGGTAGCATAACACCTACACGTTGTAACAGAAGGAAGCATGTGACGACAGGTGAGGGGGAAATTAAAGTTATTGCTGCTGTTGCAGTTCATCCACATGAGCCATGCAGATGTCCTACGCAGGTTCCATCACTATCATCTCTCTCTCTCTCTCTATCAAGAGCTGCATAGATACGGTTATGAGAATCGAGTTAACTTCTGCAGATGTTTATTAAGTCAGTATACTTCAGATGTACAATGTTTCTTGTATAGTGGTGAAGCCACATTTACCAGTCATGGCCAGGTAAAGTTCCGAAACATGCACTATTAGCCTGCTGACAATCCCTGTTGGCCTCTTCAGGTCGAACGTCAGGGTCCGTGAAGTGTAAACGTCTGGTGTGGGATAGTGGACCAATAGGTCGTAGGACCTATTTCATCGACAGAATACTGAACCCGCACAAGTATCGCAGCCTCCTAGCAGACCATCTTCCACGGATCCTTGAAGATTTTCCTCTGCCGACAGGGAATGACTTCACGAATTGTTTCGAAATCGTTGGACTGGACATAGGGGACCTCTACCTTAATCGTCCCGTTCCCCACATTTGACGACTGTGGACTTTTTCTGTGGGGAAAGCTGAAAGGCGCTGTCTACAAGAACATACCAACTACACCCGATGATATGCTGATATGCAGTGACATATTACTGCAGCCTGCTTGGACATCTTAGCTGAAATGCTAGCACGCGTGGAGCCGTCATTCCACACCAGACTGGAGGCGTGTATTGCCGCTGACGGTGTCATTTTGAACACAACCTGTGATGGTCAGTTTTCTTGTTACTTTTCGGAATCCACGTAACTTATTTATGCAGTTGTGTTGCTCTTTAGTGTGTGCTACCACAGGTATTGTACAAATGTCGGTGTGGGAAGTTCTTCAAATCCTATATCTCGTAAATGACCCGCACTAGGATCCTGAAACAAATACCACTTGAGGCTTGGCGCCTTATACCGCTCCTGTCTAGAGCCTGTGTATCGGGAGAATGACCCCTTGCGTGCACAGTGACAGGTGGTCTGAAGCGGGTTCAGTCGAGTACGTAGTTTTAATTTTCATCTGCTAGAGGACAGTGGCAGACAGGACTAAACAGAGAGAACTGTAATGTTTTTAAGGATTTTGAGCACCAGAGTCCAGTAGTGCACAGAGATAATCCAGAAACAGGCCTAGAGAATATTTTTGTGAATTGTTCTGTTCATTACTTGGAGGCTTTTTTGTTTATCTATGTTTGGACAATTTTGTATATGCTTTTAGTAACGTGAATTATACGTGAATGTGGTGTAAAGTAAATATGTAGACCATTGTTCTACTAATGAACGCTGTACGAACTAGTGTGAGAAAGTTTTAAGGTAGTGTGAATGCACACGACGTGGAATTTTGTATCATGATATGTTAAGTAAGTTTATGGTAAAAGAAAACCTAATTCTAGTGCAAACAAAAATAGTTAATAATGTAAAGTGTAAACAAAATATGAGAATGTTAAATATTTATTTCGGGTTAAAAGTACACTTCGAAAGTGTGTTAGTTGTTGATTGGTTGGTCGTGAAAAGCGCGGACTAACGCGGAAGAATGATGTTTTTCTATTGGGCTTAAAGATAACTGACCAATCAGAACGGAGTATTCTTCGCGAGTCTTTTTTCTTGGAGATATAGAATGCTTACAGCAGTTTAAGGGAGTCGGAGTCCAGCCTTCCAATGGTACGGTCTTGTGTAGTATGAGCTCCCAAGGAAGTTATAATTTGCCGGTTTTAGTTGTGCTACATGTTTCAAAACTGTTTTAAAGTGAAGGTATATTTATTCCGGTGTGTTTTTTATAAAGTACGGAGTTTTTAAGTAATTTTGTGTACGAGAAAAAACAATAAATCTGCGTGGCATATTGAGCAGATCGGTGACTAAAAACTTGAGTGCATTAGACACCGATAAACTTAATAGAATGGCGAACATTTTCATTGAAGAAGAATCCGTGCTTAGTAGCTGTTCTCACTTCGGGAAATACGTTACCATAAACTTGCAAATGTGAATGAAAGGGCTGGTGCATGATTATCACGGGCTTCGCAGTGAACGTGTACATCTCAAGATTCAGAATATATCGAAGTCTTGCCAGTATTTCCACCTTTCATTCAAAATTAAGACCTTTTCCCCATTCATAGAATAGTTAGGTTGCATGCAGCCTGGTCAAAGTTGGAATACCGTACGTTTCTGCTCGGCTTTCCTACCGGCGATCTGAAGGTAGGAGTAGATAATGGACGAACGTAACCGTGCCGCCGCAAACTGACATTCTAATTTACCACACGTTTAGTGTGTTATTGTCAATAGGCATTTAGCCATTTTAAAAATGTATATTTGCACAAGAAATACACTTTATAAGTACTACTGCAATCTGTTTCTTAGCTAACAATACTAGCCCCTGACCGCCAACGCTTTTCGTAAAGGCCACACGTTAAATAACACTTGCCACTCCCGCGAAATTTGGCTGCAAATTCTAGGTGATTCACCTTGTGTACTATGTGTGTCGGAGGACGGCGCTGGTGACTGAAAGTGATCAAGACACAAAAAGAGATTCTGAAAATAATTTTCGCAGTCACAGGCAAAATCATTCCTAATCTCGCTCCACTCTTGAACCTTTCTTTTATTGCCACCACTGTATCTTCCGGAATTGAATTACAATGTTTTTTTCTGAAAGTCTGATGATGTGACTCCAGAGTCATATATTCTGCAGACCGACTCTAATGATCTTTTGGCTGCCACTTCACCTAGTGATTTAATTCCGGACTAGTGTTGTGTAAATCTTTCGCCTAATTTGATCACAAGTCCTTCACACCGCATCTGGGTGACGCCGTTGTCAGAAGACAACCCAGCGGTCAGTTTGGGCCGTACTAGGGAGCTGGTATGTATACTATCACGAGCTTATTAATGCTCCACAGCAGACGCTATTGTAGAGATGATGCAGAAAGCAGACAAAATCCTAAAGCTGCACAGTCGTCGCAGACTAAAGAGAAATCGCACTGGGGTTAGCCCATGACACTGGTTCCAGTATCACACAGCCAATTAAATAAACAAAGGACGTTTCCGTAGTGGTGATCCAACAAGGTAAAGACGGCATTCACGATAAACCCTGCACTCTGCGGTGGCTGTGCAGCCGGCACCCACTGCCAGTGGAGTGCCTTAGATACACTGTGGACGGGTCACTTTGGGGGTGCCTGGAATTCAGCACTGATGGCGATCTGGATAATGTGGGTAGTACAAAACTAACATCAGCAGAGGCTTCCCCAAAATCGCTACTTTGCCAGTGTTCAACCTGGCGCTGACATAACGGTCACAGGTCCTAGCAGTCGGCTTTCCTGTTTGTCAAATTTGCGAATCCCGATGTACTGGCGTTCTGAGCTATGGCGAAATTCGGTTGCTAAGTTGCCGCCGTAGTGATCATAGCAGGGCCTCTTCTTTACAGTCCGATCGCCCATTTGCAGCAGATGAAAGTATGCTCCCACGTGCCGCGTAGTGGGAGGCAGGTTTGATATTGTGGGGAAGAAAGTGAGCATCTATTCCACTCGCCATCAGACTTCAAGAAGAATATAATAATTCCAATCCCAAAGAAAGCAGGTGTTGACAGATGTAAAAATTACCGAACTATCAGTTAAATAAGTCACAGCTGCAAAATACTAACGCGAATTATTTACAGACGAATGGAAAAACTGGTAGAAGTAAACCTCGGGGAAGATCAGTTTGGATTCCGTAGAAATGTTGGAACACGTGAGGCAATACTGTCCTTACGACTTATCTTAGAAGAAAGATTAAGGAAAGGCAAACCTACGTTTCTACCATTTGTAGACTTAGAGAAAGTTTTGACAATGTTAACTGGAATACTCTCTTTCAAATTCTAAAAGTGGCAGGGGTAAAATACAGGGAGGGATAGGCTATTTATAATTTGTACAGAAACCAGATGGCAGTTATAAGAGTCGAGGGGCATGAAAGGGAAGCAGTGGTTGGGAAGGGAGTGAGACAGGGTTGTAGCCTCTCCCCGATGCTATTCAATCTGTATATTGAGCAAGCAGTAAAGGAAACAAAAGAAAAATTTGGAGTAGGTATTAAAATCCACGGAGAAGAAATAAAAACTTTGAGGTTCGCCGATGACATTGTAATTCTGTCAGAGACAGCAAAGGACTTGGAAGAGCAGTTGAACGGAATGGACAGTGTCTTGAAAGGAGGGTATAAGATGAACATCAACAAAAGCAAAACGAGGATAATGGAATGTAGTCGAATTAAGTCGGGTGATGCTGAGGGAATTAGATTAGGAAATGAGACACTTAAAGTAGTAAAGGAGTTTTGCTATTTGGGGAGCAAAATAACTGATGATGGTCGAAGTAGAGAGGATATAAAATGTAGACTGGCAATGGCAAGGAAAGCGTTTCTGAAGAAGAGAAATTTGTTAACATCGAGTGTAGATTTAAATGTCAGGAAGTCGTTCCTGGAAGTATTTGTATGGAGTGTAGCCATGTATGGAAGTGAAACATGGACAATAAATAGTTTGGACAAGAAGAGAATAGAAGCTTTCGAAATGTGGTGCTACAGAAGAATGTTGAAGATTAGGTGGGTAGATCACGTAACTAATGAGGAGGTATTGAATAGGATTGGGGAGAAGAGAAGTTTGTGGCACAACTTGACAAGGAGAAGGGATCGGTTGGTAGGACATGTTCTGAGGCACCAAGGGATCACAAATTTAGCATTGGAGGGCAGCGTGGAAGGTAAAAATCGTAGAGGGAGACCAAGAGATGAATACACTAAGCAGATTCAGAAGGATGTAGGTTGCAGTAGATACTGGGAGATGAAGGCGCTTGCACAGGATAGAGTAGCATGGAAAGCTGCATCAAACAAGTCTCAGGACTGAAGACCACAACAACAATCAGTTTCTGGACACACAACCGCTCTGCCGTCCGCGCCGAAAGCGTAGTGCTGGCGTTACAGCCTGCTGCACACGCTTTTCAGAGCAGCTACAAAGGCTTTCAGAGTAAATATAATGGTTGCCCATGAACACTGTGTACCAAGAATATTACGACCCTAACTGATGGTAGCCAGTAAGCTTGGAGCGGCCATTCGACATGACAGCGACACGAAGATCAAAAAAATGGCTCTGAGCACTATGGGACTCAACTGCTGAGGTCATTAGTCCCCTAGAACTTAGAACTAGTTAAACCTAACTAACCTAAGGACATCACAAACATCCATGCCCGAGGCAGGATTCGAACCTGCGACCGTAGCGGTCTTGCGGTTCCAGACTGCAGCGCCTTTAACCGCACGGCCACTTCGGCCGGCGCGACACGAAGAGGTTTAACATATATTTGGTCAAATTTTCTTGAGTTAATCTCCGTATACATCAAGTGCGATCGACTGTATATCTTAATAAACGAAGAACAGAAAACGAAATCATCTGCGGGAGATCTACCCTCAGATAAAGTTGGATGTCATCTGACGGAATCCACACAGCAACTTCTGTCACTTGTGTTAAAGCCAAGTGGTACGTGGTTGTCCACGAAACAATAGCAACTAACGAAAAATTATACAACATATATCGCAGCACTACTTTGACACGTGAAACATGTGGTCTCAACGCTATAATAATGAGGAAGTTCACTTGCGAAACTGCATCCGACTTCTGGTATTATATCAACAGGAGACAAGCTGTCATACACCACACAACACAGAACGTTTAGACGTGATGGAAACGAAAAGATCGCAGACGCTGCGTTACCCACGTTCCAAAACCACCCAGCAATTTGAATGATCTGGTTTATCACTAGTCTCGTAATTTACCATAGATCAGCCGTTTTCAAAGATTATTACTCACATATGAAAGTAGAACAGCAAACAATAACACAATATCAGAAAATAATATAGTCTTCCATAAGAACTATGTGGGATTACTTGGCACTACGATGATTGCACCACCACAACTAAGAAGAAGAAAGGGAGAAAGGAAGCTGCAGCTTTGTTCAGTAATTGTTGAAATGTTCCAAAGCGCTGAACGTTCGTTTATATGATGGGTGAAACGGAAGTTATAGCATAAGGCACACTTCTCAGTGTACAATAAGTTGTGAAGTTATTAATACATTTTTTATTTATGTAAAAGAAAAAAGGTCTAACCCCACTGGGGAAAAAGAACATGAGCTGTTTTACTTAGGGGTGACTTAATTTACTACACAGGATTTCGGCTAATTTCGTTTAATTGCATCTTCCAGTATTACGTCATTCAACATTTTTTTAAAATTCAGAATTATCCAGTCTTAAGTATTCCAATTTTATGTCACTTGTTGCCTTTTAGCGTCACCGTTGGTGAATTCTGCAAGTAGACTTGCAATACACAACAAGGCGGCGCCTTTGGCGCAATTGTTTTATGTATCTCCACTGCAGGATATGATTTTAGTGTATCTCTGCTTCTGATGAAGGTATATTTAGATATACCGAAACCGTGGTCAAGGATTTCAATAAATCTCTATCCTGCAACTGTTTGGCTGTTAGCATTTACCGTGAAGAGCTCACAGAATCATTACTTTTTGGAGTTCGTGCATAATATTTTGGGGAATAATTCTTCAATGTATATACATTCGCATTCATCAACAACAAGTTCCAGTTTTTTCGACCGTCACCCTGTCGTTCGTCCTTGAGTCTTGGGGAGCAATGTAGTTTTTTAGACCGCAGCTGTGTGTGTTTGTGTTCCAGGCGTGCAGCGTGAACCCGTGTCGCCACGGCGGCACCTGCTGGAGCAGCGTCGACTCCTTCTACTGCGCCTGTCGGCCGGGCTACACGGGGAAGACCTGTCAAGGTGAGTCCCGCAGAACCTGCCAGCGCCTGCCTGCTCTGGCACCTGCCGCTGTCGGCGAGCACATCGCCGTTCTCGCGTTTCCTCAGCTATTCTCTGTTGCCATAGCTCAAACAGCGACACTTCTTTCTCATATACAGGATGTTTCCGTAAGAGCGTGCAAAAATGTAGCAGGACTCAGAAAATGCTGCACTGAACATTTTGGGGTAGGGAATATGAGGTCGGAAAGCCAGCTTAAAGAGATATGGAAGTAAACTTGTTTGCCACTTTGTCTAGCATTACTGTTTTCCAGCTCACAACAAACGTGCGTACAAGTTTACACGTACTGCGCTGTTTATATGCAGGTACATTCTCTATTTCCTGCAAGGAAAGGAGGAGGCTAAAAATGGTTCAAATGGCTCTGAGCACTACGCGACTTAACTTCTGAGGTCATCAGTCGCCTAGAACTTAGAACTAATTAAACCTAACTAACCTAAGGACATCACACACATCCATGACCGGGGCAGGATTCGAACCTGCGACCGTAGCAGTCGCTCGGCTCCAGACTGTAGCGCCTAGAACCGCACGGCCACTCCGGCCGGCGAAAGGAGGAGGACGAGCCTGACTACTAGGGAGTCGTGATGCAGGTTTTGTTTATTTTACTTGTCCATAACGTCGCTCTGTTTATCGTATTTACACTGTCCCATGACAGAAAGTGCTATAAATCAAAGATATACCCATTCATTACTCAGTGCTATTTAGAGACGTACAGCACAATACGATGGAGCGGTAGCGGTACAGTATTTCGTGGTCGCTGGATGGGAGGAGGAGGTCCTGCTCCATGGCCTGCGATGTCGCCTCGATTATTTCCTATGGGGTTATCTACAGTCACTTTTCTATGATGCCGCAGTGGGTACGGAGATGGAATTAGTTGCCAGATTCGTAGTTGTGATTCCAAACATACCAGGGATATTTGTCATGGTGCGTCAGAATGTTGTTCGCCCATGCCATCCTTGCATTGAGATTGGTGGTCGGTAGCTGCAGCACATTTTGTAAGGCACAGTACAAATGGTACGCTCATTGTGTCAATGATGGCACTTGCATTTAACTAATGTGAATAAAAAATTACACAGTAATGTGATTTTATTTCTATTATCTCCTTAAGCTGGCTTCTACGGTCGCAGATTCCTTGCCTCGAATTGTTCAGTGGAGCAGCCGCTATGTCCTGTTCAACTTTTGCACGCTGTTACGGAAACGTCATGTATACACAGTGTTTAAAAATTAGTTATACAAAACTAACCTATAATACTCTAAAGAGTAAATAACTTGCAGAAATGTTTGACACAGCATTGAATGCAGCAAATCTTCAATTTTTATTCCCTCCTAACACTGTTAGTTGCCGATGCTCCCGCTAAGTGGCATGTGCGAATGAGTTATTTCAAGAATCATCATGGAGTCGTATAACGGCGTACAGCGTGCGCGGTCTTGGTTACTGTTTCGTGAATCCAAATCAGCTACTACAATTCAGAAACAATTCAGGACTAACTATCGGAAGTCAACATCTCAGAGATTAACTGGCTTTGTGTGACTTAGGACGCCAGATCATAGTTGGCCAGCAGTATCTGATGCAACATTTGAACCAGTTCGGCAGTCGTACATTCGTGAATATCGGAAACTATCAGTGTTAAGCGGTAATGAAACTTGAAGATATGCTGCATTCTGTGCGGTATCAAACATTTCTGCATGTTATTTAACCCTTTCAAAATTAAAGCTTACTTTTATGTTACTAATTTGAAAACACGCTGCATATTACCAAAGGACTCAAAAGGTCTGCCAGTTACCCACACCAAGTTGCAGATCGCCTCCCTGATGGCTTCCAGCGGTAACAAAAATAGCATTTTCAATATTTCATGTAACTGTAAATCGTTTTGAAAAATACTGAAATGTTGTCACAATCCACTCATTAAGTTATAGATTTAGCACAGTCAATCAGGTATTAAAGTTGGAAAGTGTTTTGAGGCACTGGAACCGACGGCGCGCATATATTCCCCATAGTATTAGGTTGGCGCACAATTTCGTAGAGTTTTTTCATAATTTAAATAAACGCTACAGTGAGTGTGGAAATCACGTAGTTCTGAAGCGAAGAACTCGTCGAGCCTTACTCGGAGCGCATTTTCATCCGGAAAGGAAGTTCCTTGAAGGTTGTTCGATAGAGAGCGGAGAAGGTGAAAATCTGAGAGCGCAGGATCAGGCGCATAAGGTGAGTGCGGAATGACTTCTCGAGCCAACTACTGCATAGTTTTGTGTCAGTCTAGCAGAATGCTTGCTGGCCGTATCGTGGAGTAGCATGACTTCACGCAGTCTTTCTGGTCGTTGTTCCTGGACTGAGTCTGCAAGACGTCACAGTTGTTGACAATAAATCCCGGCAGTGATGATTAGATCTCGGGGAAGCAATTCGCAGTACACCACAACGCCACTATTCCACCAGACGCAAACGTTCTGTTTTTCTGACGCGCAGAGGTCTGTTTACGGGGAACTGCTGCTTTGTTTGGGCTCAGTCATTCCTCTCTTTCCTTTATTTCAGCATAAAGACACAATTTCTAGTCGCTACTGTTGATACGGGATAGGAATGGTCGGTGTTACTCCCGAATCAATTGATGATAAGCAAGCAATGTGCAAATATGGCCACCAGTAGATTTTTGTGATTTTTGGTTTAGAGCGTGCGGTACCAAATGTTCAAATGGGCGTGAATTCCTAAGGGATCAAACTGCTTAGTTAATCGGTCCCTAGACTTACACACCAGTTAAACTAACTTATGCTAAGAACAACACACACAGCCATGGCCGGAGGAGGACTCGAACCTCCGGCGGGAGGGGCCTCGCAGTCCGTGACATGACTCCTCAAACCGCGCGGCCACTCCACGCGGTGCTTGCGGTACCCACACACCCGATTTTAGAATCCTCCCCAAACGCATACAGATGTGCCGCGATGGTGGTGTGGTCACAGGTCATTACATTCGGCAGTTCTCGAGCACCCTCACATGGATCATTGTGGATTAAAGCGTTTAAGAGAGCTTCTTCAAACCACGGTGGTCTTCCTGAACATGGAGAGTCACTAATGTTGAAACGATCCTCCTTGAAACGATTAAAACATTTTATTACCGTGCTCTGTCCAATGCCATTATTCCCATACCCGAAGAAAATATTTATGGCTGTCTCCACTGCACAAAGCTTCTGTTGACCTCAAACAGAAGAATACGTCGGTAATGTTCCAATTATTGTACTTGGCACTCCGTTTTCTAGCATCCACAGCTCCACTTATTCTATCCATATGGCAAAATGGCAATGTATAAACTCAAACAGCAACAGTTAACTACGTATAAAAAATGACAATCGATAAATAGACCCATAGCAACCAGAATACCAACATGCAAAACAAAAACGCTACGAACTTGTGCATCAATCTAATATAAACGTATTCATATAATATCATACAGTATTTGACAATCTCGAGCAGTTACACGTAATATAAACACTTTTCTCGCTGATAACGTCACATGATAATGAAAAGAAGAAGTTTATCACTCACTAAGTTTTCACTGTTCATGCAACAGGACCTTAATATCAATCATGATGTTTTATTAGTTCGTTACTTCTAACACAGGAATCTTATTCAAATGCGAAAGAGTCTTGGGCATATTTCGTACGGTAGACCATACTAACTTTAGCACACATCTCTCAAAAACTGCTTGTTCAAATCAAACCAAAGCTAAAACGTGCGTAAGTTGTCATATCTTCTTTAAAATTCATTAGTTATGTGACCGTAGCATTGTCATCATAGTTGGAAATCAAAGAAGGGTTCGTAACCTAAGAAATTCAAATCTGAAAAGAAATAACCCCGAAATACTTGTTATATCTCCCATTCGTTTGCCATAAATCTAATACATTTTGATGAAACTAACGCAATTTCTATAGCTAGTTTCAAAGGGTGAAATTCGTATACATGTTTTAGTTTCAGAGATAATTGTGCCTAAGGTTTAAGATTTCTTATTTTTGGGAAACTGTATTAAAACTTTTGATACGATCTGTTCAACATGCCTTCAAATCTAAAAGTCTCCACATCTATAATGTCATCGTTGCGGATTTCTGTGTACTCCACCTTCCGTTAGGAGGTCCTATTTTGAACTCTGACCTCTTTTACCCTTCGCAGAGTACTTTTCTCAGCGTCCCGCACCGTCAGCTGGTCAGGTAACAAAAGCGTAGTCTTCATTGTCGCTCCATATAACTGAAATATTCAGTTTGCTGTCTAGCAAATCTCTGAAACTCAACACCGAATCCATTACACCAGGTTATAGAGCTTTATGGCCTATAAAAACTGTTTAGGCAAGTTTTCCCACATGCAGTTATTAAAATTCTTGTTCTGGTTTTGAGTTCTTGCACGGACGCATTCAGCAATCAAGTTTCTGCTAGCTACGTCTCTATACATAGGTTTTGTTAACAACAGATGCTGACATTGATAGGGGATGTTTGTGTCTATGCAAGAGTGATTCCCATTAACGTTTAAAAACCTCCAATTCGATGTAGATGACGCTGAGACGAGTAATCTAATAAAATGCACAGGGATCCGCAACGTCTGAAAGTACCCCAAAAGTGAATGACAAATTTTGAACATGTGATGTGACCCGGTGACTTACCTCGCCGCATGTGCAGCGGTTGGGCTTGTTGATCGAACCCACACCGGTAGGGGGCAGTCCTATAAATCGCTTGCTTGAGTAAACGTTAAAATTTCCGTACAACTACTGTAAATGTGGTCTGTTGTAAGCTCAGAATTCACAAAATTATTGTCTTATTACAACGAGCAAAAGCTGTTCTTATTTTACGTTTCTTTCCTTTTGTTTACAGCATGGCCATTTTCCGCAGCAGCTGTTAAAATCAGTTATTACTGGTTTTCCGTCCTGAGCTTACTGCAGTTTAACTGAAGAGAATTATACCAGATGCGTTTCGCTTTTATTCATAAAGCATCTTCAGTGGATATTCTGCAAACTGGACACATACGTTTGTAAATTTTCGGTTGTTTTAGTTTAAAAACAGCGTGTTCTTTATAAAGTTGGTGTGCAAGTTACTTTCGGTGTTTCTTTATACATTCTCCAAATCACTGTTTCTTCCCTCCTTCTTCCTAGCAGCGGTTGACGTCGAAAGTATCGATTCACATAAGCACTTGGGAGTTTTGCCATTTTGCAGTATTTGTGATTATAGGACGATTCTTGGAGGAGATGGCAGTGGTACATGCATTGTGTGATAATATGTGTATATCCAACGTTGTAGTAAGAGGTCGGGGAATTTAAAGAGACACAGGCATCGAAATCATTAGACCTCTTCACCTCACAAGGAAACTACCACATTCAAAAAACCACAGCAGAAAAGAAACAACTCATAAATGATCATACCAGCTTGGCAAACCACACATTCTTTAAACTAATCGACCAACATAATATAGCATTAAAAACCCACATGTAACCGCAGGTTCCATGTACCACTACCATCGCCTCCCAGATTCTATCCTATAATGACGACCCATGCCCGTTCCTGGCCCCCCGCCCCCCCCCCCCCCACCTCCAAGAAAAGCCTTGCAATCAACTCTTCCATCTCCTCTGATATCTCTACTTAACATACAAGGTATTTTCACTAATTTACACTATCTTACACATACACAAATACCCATGAGAAAAAAAAATAATTAGTTTCACATGTTGGCAACACACACAACGTGAACTAAAATATACGGGCTTCACTGTTACTGTGTAGAGTGAGAATCAAACAGAGCTACAGTTCAATTTATAAAGTGAAGTGTAAAGAATGGAGTGCAAGAAATACTGCTGAAGGGCAAAAACTTCCAAATGCAGACGTGAATCGAAGTCTTTCGACATCAACCGCTGCTAGCAAGAAGGAGGGAAGAAGCAGTGATTTGGAGAATGTATAAGTAGCTTGCACACAAACTTTACAAACAAAACAAAGAAAAAACTACACACGTATGTATCCAGTTTGTAGAATAACCATGGAAAAAGATTTTTAAATAAAAGCGGAACGCGTCTATTGTAATTCTCCTTATATAAACTGGAGTAAGCTGAAGACGGAAAAGAAATAACAAGGGCAGGTTTTTGTTGTACCGGACTTTACCATAAACCACGGGAGACCGTGGAACCGGTAAATAAAGTAGCAAGCCATACCTCAGTGCCGACACAGAATAGTCTAACGCACTGCAGACATTACTGCCTGCCAGACGCAAGAGTCGAACTCTGAGCCCCACACGATAGAGATGGGCACGTAGGCACGGAGTGACACTGATGTCAACACTTGGCTGGGGTATGGGGACGAGCAGGTGCGACTGACAGATGGACTCAACTTCTGAACGTGCGTAATGGTACGTCATCTGTCACGTTACATATCCAACATTCGACAAAGCAAATATAAAGCTGTGTAAGTTATATTATAGACTGACCTTTTTAGTCTCGAGGTTACTTTTATTAATGCAAGCGTGTTTGGTGTGGTGTGCCCGCAGAGGAGTTCGTGCTGGAAGCGATGCCGAGCGCGATGCCGCGGGCGACGGGCCGCGACGGCCAGCTGGACCTGCAGATGCCAATCTCCATCCACCTGGACCACCTGCACAACGTCTACATCGCGGCGGGGACGCTCGCCTGCGCCGTCGTCATCGTCGTGCTCACGGTAAGTGCTCACAGCTGCTCACGTCACCTCCCTGCCACTCAATACACAGCGTGGGCCAAATAAAACTAACTCACCTTAAGGCACGCAACCATTCTTACATCACCCGCGCCCATGGTGAACTATGTGGGCATGGTTGCCTGTCTTAAGGGGGTAGGACGTCAAAGGAGCCGACTTGGAGCAGGAGAGGCCCCACAGGACATTTTAATTTCCACTGTCTATACTTTTACAAGTAAATTCATAAAACTTTGTCAGCATGACCAGGAAGGATTCAGGATTCACACTCGTAGCAGCGGAAGTTCAAAAACATAACAAAATAATTTTTTTTACTTGTGAAATGTCATCATGTTTTCACTTACTATTAGCTGCATTTGTTGCTATAGGTACACATTTCTTCTAAGTAAGAGAGATTGTTCGATGAATTTTGCACAGCATACAAGCCATACTTACAGGTGTCTGAAACTCTACAATCTATTTAATTTATGAAAAATGAATGAGCTGTTACGTTTTAAACTTTATGTTTAGCAAAAAATCAAATTTTGTAGTTAATTATGTCAATTTTTACCACAGTTTTTAACAGATTTGGAAAATTCTAGAGTTTCATACACCTGTAAGTATGGTTTGTATGCTGTGCAAAATTCATCAAAGAATCTCTCTTACTTATGAAGAAAAATGTACATATAGCAACAAATGCAGCCAACAGTAAGTGAGAAAATGATGACATTTCATATCTAAAATAAAAAATTTGTTTTGTTTTTGCACTTCCACTGCTCTGAGTGTGATTCCTGAATCCTTCCTGGTCATGCTGACAGAGTTTTATGAATTTATTTGTAAAAGTATAGACAGTAGAAAATAAAATGTCCTGTGGTGCCTCTCCTGCTCCAAGTCGGCCCGTTTGACGTCCTACCCCTCTTAAGCTGGATGAAGTATTTTCTGGGCCAACTGTAGTTTGCCCACACTGTAGGTTTTCCTGCCAACCACACTGTACCATGCAACGTTGTGTACTAGCATCGAGGTTTCCGTTCTACCGATGCAGGGTTGCAGCGAACACATAACAATAAACCTACAGGATTTATAGGATAAAATTTTCTGACACTATAGCACCTCAAACTGTACTAAAAATTACTTGTTTTGATAGATCTATGTTGCAATGCATCACTGGAACAGTGAAACCTACCATACACGGCATGTCATGTTCGCAAACACTGAGACTTACATGGCGGCTGCTCGGTTTGTCTTTGTCCGTCAGTCCTAGCTCAGAGCACATGACTGCGCCAACTAATCTCACCATAAAACGTGTGACTGGGGTTTTGGTTAGGCTGGGAGCTAATAGAAAGGTTAAATTCATAATATGAATTGTATAATACAACCAGCCGGTTGCAACAATATTTAACTTCACATTTTTCGACACTGACTATAGATGTCTTCATTAGTAAATCTGAAACAGTTACATGTAGAGGCAGATGGACACATTTACGAGCAAAATGTTCATATACACTGAAGCGACAAAGAATCTTGCCGGCAGGTGTGGCCGAGCGGTTCTGGGAGCTTCAGTCTGGAACCGCGCGACCGTTACGGTCGCAGGTTCGAATCCTGCCTCGGGCATGGATGTGTGTGATGTCCTTAGGTTAGTTATGTTTAAGCACTTCTAAGTTCTAGGGGACTGATGACCTCAAGTATTAAGTCCCATAGTGCTCAGAGCCATTTGAACCAAGCCCAAGAAACTGTTACAGGCATGAATACAATACAGAGATATGAAAACATGCAGAACACGACGATGGAGTCGGCAACGCTTATATAAGACAACAAGCGTCTGGCACAGTTGTTAGATCGGCTACTGCTGCTACAATGGCACGTCATTAAGATTTAGGTGACTTTGAACGTGATGTTACAGACGGTACACGAGCGATGGGACACAGCAACTCCGAGGTAGCGATGAAGTGGCGATTTTCCCGTACGACCATTTCATGTGTGTACCGTGAATATGATGAATCCAGTAAAACATCAAATTTTCGACATCGTTGCGGCCAGAAAAAGATTCTGCAAGAACGGGACCAACGACGTCTGAAGAGAATAGTTCAAAGTGATAGATGTGCAACCCTTGAGCAGATGGCTGCAGATTTCTGTGCTGGGCCAGCAACAAGTGTCAGCGTTCGAACCCTTCATCGAATCATCATCAATATGGGCTTTCGGAGCTAAAGGCCCACTCTTGTACCCTTGATGGCTGCACGACACAAAGCTTTACGCCTCGCCTGGGCCCGTCATCACCGACATCGGACTGTCTATTATTGGAAACTTGTTGCCTGGTCCGACGATCTGGTTTCAAATTGTACAGAGCGATGGACGTGTACGGGTATGGTGACAACCTCATGAATCTAAGAACCCTGTATGTAAGCAGGAGACTGTTCAAGCAGGTGAAGGCTCTATAAAGGCGTAGGGCGTGTGTAGTTGGAATCGTATGGGACCCCTGATACATCTAGATATGACTCTTACAAGTGACACGTACGTAAGCATGCGTCTGATCATCGGCATTCATTAATGTTCATTGTGCATTCCGACGCACTTTGTAAATTCCGGCAGGACAATGCGACACCACACACGTCCACAATTGCTACAGAGTGGCTCCAGGAACACTCTTCTGAGTTTAAGCACTTCCGCTTTCCATAAAACTCCCCAGACATCATCATTATTGACCATATCTGGGATGCCTTGCAACGTGCTGTTCAGAAGATATCTCCACACTAAAAATACTGGGACACGTGAGGCAATACTAACCTTACGACTTATCTTAGAAGAAAGATTAAGGAAAGGCAAACCCACGTTTCTAGCATTTGTAGACTTAGAGAAAGCTTTTGACAATGTTGACTGGAATACTCTCTTTCAAATTCTAAAGGTGGCAGGGGTAAAATACAGGGAGCGAAAGGCTATTTACAATTTGTACAGAAACCAGATGGCAGTTATAAGAGTCGAGGGACATGAAAGGGAAGCAGTGGTTGGGAAGGGAGTAAGACAGGGTTGTAGCCTCTCCCCGATGTTATTCAATCTGTATATTGAGCAAGCAGTAAAGGAAACAAAAGAAAAATTCGGAGTAGGTATTAAAATCCATGGAGAAGAAATAAAAACTTTGAGGTTCGCCGATGACATTGTAATTCTGTCAGAGACAGCAAAGGACTTGGAAGAGCAGTTGAATGGAATGGATGGTGTCTTGAAGGGAGGATATAAGATGAACATCAACAAAAGCAAAACGAGGATAATGGAATGTAGTCGAATTAAGTCGGGTGATGTTGAGGGTATTAGATTAGGAAATGAGACACTTAAAGTAGTAAAGGAGTTTTGCTATTTGGGGAGCAAAATAACTGATGATGGTCGAAGTAGAGAGGATATAAAATGTAGACTGGCAATGGCAAGGAAAGCGTTTCTGAAGAAGAGAAATTTGTTAACATCGAGTATAGATTTAAGTGTCAGGAAGTCTTTTCTGAAAGTGTTTGTATGGAGTGTGGCCATGTATGGAAGTGAAACATGGACGATAAATAGTTTGGACAAGAAGAGAATAGAAGCTTTCGAAATGTGGTGCTACAGAAGAATGCTGAAGATTAGATGGGTAGATCACATAACTAATGAGGAGGTACTGAACAGGATTGGGGAGAAGAGGAGTTTGTGGCACAACTTGACCAGAAGAAGGGATCGGTTGGTGGGACATGTTCTGAGGCATCAAGGGATCACCAATTTAGTATTGGAGGGCAGCGTGGAGGGTAAAAATCGTAGGGGGAGACCAAGAGATGCATACACTAAGCAGATTCAGAAGGATGTAGGTTGCAGTAGGTACTGGGAGATGAAGAAGCTTGCACAGGATAGAGTAGCATGGAGAGCTGCATCAAACCAGTCTCAGGACTGAAGACCACAACAACAACAACACCCTCTCTTCAACTCCTCCATAACACTTGTATGGTTTTCAACGTTACTGAATAGACAGGTATGGTGAGGAACAGATTTTGTGACTTAACCTCCACTCATGTTCTCTAGTTGTTACCAGAATACCTTACGCGATCATGCAAGGGAGCACGTAAGGAGAGTTCTAAACTGTTAAACTTCGGAAGAATAGAGATCGTATCCCGATAAAAATTCTGGATGAAGTCTAAATTCGGTTTGAAAATGTGGTTCAAGTGCATGAGTTCATACTGAAATGATTCAAGGAGCAACGTATTTCAAAAATTGATAAAAAACTCTCGGTTTCCAAACGGATTGGCCGGCCGAAGTGGCCGTGCGGTTAAAGGCGCTGCAGTCTGGAACCGCGTGACCGCTACGGTCGCAGGTTCGAATCCTGCCTCGGGCATGGATGTTTGTGATGTCCTTAGGTTAGTTAGGTTTAACTAGTTCTAAGTTCTAGGGGACTAATGACCTCAGCAGTTGAGTCCCATAGTGCTCAGAGCCATTTGAACCATTTTTTGAACCAAACGGATTGTAGTGTTGCGGTATTTCACTAGGCCACTGTAAATCGTATAAGAGTCCTATGTGGGCAACTGCATCTTACTCTACGCATCATTAATAATTTTTAAAAATATTTTTTGATCGAATATAAGAAGTTATAGAGTTGGGTATGACTTAATAGCGTTTGCGTCTGCACACGATTCTACCATTTCTTCATCGCAGCTGAGATAGGTGTTTTTCTAAGTACAATGAAGATTCCAACACTGGTCTAAATTAGAATGTCAGTCGGTAATGACTCGTAATTATCTGAGATTATTGATGGACCTTTCGACATCAATTGCATTTAATGATGCAAGGATACGTGCCATTTAGAATTTTGGGACATCGTACTGGTTTAATGGCTTAATGTAATCCAACAAAATTTAACCAGACTACACTATTCATTATCGTGAATCCGGTTGTGTCTTGAGTCTACAGTAAATAAGGATTAGCATCTACAAACGGACTGTACCATTTTTAGAAGATTTTACTACAAACAACTGAAATAAAATGAACTATTGAAAATCGTATGTATTCTTACTGAATATGTGTTTCTTTCAACAAATAATGTACAAACAATCAGGCTCCTTGTATGAAAGTAATCGATATTTGGTAACGAATATGGATGTTAAATGAGATGTTGCCATTGATGCATTATCTGAAAAGTAGCAATTTACAGTTGAATCTTCTTAAGAAAAGATATGAAAACCAATAACGCTATGAAAAATGAGGAACAGCAAGATAGTAGGAACCAAGTCAGCTAAGTTGATATATTCCTGCCATTCATTAATACTAATATGATAAGATATGTAGGATAATGGATAAAAAGTGCAAGGTGTCCTATAAACATAGGCAGAGGTGAAAGAAGTGACGAGTCAGAGAAAACAAAATCTTAGAAGCGAGTGGAGAACAAAGCCAAAACCTTTGGTGTTGTAGTCTAGCATTTGCACCCCTTATCCACTTTTTTTAACTGGGCCACTACGGAACACAGCAGTGCATCTGCCACATTCTTCAATTCAGCTGCAGTCACGGTGCAGTCCGGAAGACACGAAAATGGAATGTTCTGTACGCAGTCATTTTATTTTAACAAATCATATAGGAAACAATTGCAGTCCACTGGTAAAGGCATGTTCGTGGGAATACCTGAGTGGTGACGATGAAGTAACGATTAGGTACTGTTCTCACTGAGGTCGAAGTTGATACTCCGTGCGAATTGGTATGGATGGAGGTTATACTTAACAGCCGAACTAAGTTAATAATTGGCTCCTTCTACCGATCCCCAGACTCCGATGATATAGTTGCTGAACAGTTCAGAGAAAATTTGGGTCTCGTAACAAATAAATACCCCACTCATACGGTTATAGTTGGTGGGGACTTCAACCTTCCCTCGATATGTTGGCAAAAATACTTGTTCAAAACCGGTGGTAGGCAGAAAACATCTTCCGAGATTGTCCTAAATGCTTTCTCCGAAAATTATTTCGAGCAGTTAGTCCACGAACCCACACGAATTGTAAATGGTTGCGAAAACACACTTGACCTCTTAGCCACAAACAATCCAGAGCTGATAGAGAGCATCATGACTGATACAGGGATTAGTGATCACAAGGTCGTTGTAGCTAGGCTCAATAAGGTTTCTTCCAAATGCACCAGAAACAAACGCAAAATAATTTTGTTTAAAAAAGCGGATAAAGTGTCACTAGAAGCCTTCCTAAGAGACAATCTTCATTCCTTCCGAACTGACTATGCAAATGTAGACGAGATGTGGCTCAAATTCAAAGATATAGTAGCAACAGCAATTGAGAGATTCATACCTCATAAATTGGTAAGAGATGGAACTGATCCCCCGTGGTACACAAAACAAGTCCGAACTCTGTTGCAGAGGCAACGGAAAAAGCATGCGAAGTTCAGAAGAACGCGAAATCCAGAAGATTGGCTAAAATTTACAGACGCGCGAAATTTGGCACGGACTTCAATGCGAGATGCCTTTAATAGGTTCCACAACGAAACATTGTCTCGAAATTTGGTAGAAAATCCGAAGAAATTCTGGTCATATGTAAAGTACACAAGCGGCAAGACGCAGTCAATACCTTCGCTGCGCAGTGCCGATGGTACTGTTACCGACGACTGTGCCGCTAAAGCGGAGTTATTGAACGCAGTTTTCCGAAATTCCTTCACCAGGGAAGACGAATGGAATATTCCAGAATTTGAAACACGAACAGCTGCTAGCATGAGTTTCTTAGAAGTAGATACCTTAGGGGTTGCGAAGCAACTCAGATCGCTTGATACGGGCAAGTCTTCAGGTCCAGATTGTATACCGATTAGGTTCCTTTCAGATTACGCTGATACAATAGCTCCCTACTTAGCATTCATATACAACCGCTCGCCTATATCATTGACTTCGGTTTGCAGTAGGGTTTTGGAGCATATACTGTATTCAAACATTATGAATCACCTCGAAGGGAACGATCTATTGATACGTAATCAGCATGGTTTCAGAAAACATCGTTCTTGTGCAACGCAGCTAGCTCTTTATTCGCACTAAGTAATGGCCGCTATCGACAGGGGATCTCAAGTTGATTCCGTATTTCTAGATTTCCGGAAAGCTTTTGACACCGTTCCTCACAAGCGACTTCTAATCAAGCTGCGGGCCTACGGGGTATCGTCTCAGTTGTGCGACTGGATTCGTGATTTCCTGTCAGGAAGGTCGTAGTTCGTAGTAATAGACGGCAAATCATCGAGTAAAACTGAAGTGTTATCGGGTGTTTCCCAGGGAAGCGTCCTGGGACCTCTGCTGTTCCTGATGTATATAAATGACCTGGGTGACAATCTGAGCAGTTCTCTTAGGTTGTTCGCAGATGATGCTGTAATTTACCGTCTAGTAAGATCATCCGAAGACCAGTATCAGTTGCAAAGCGATTTAGGAAAGATTGCTGTATGGTGTGGCAGGTGGCAGTTGACGCTAAATAACGAAAAGAGTGAGGTGATCCACATGAGTTCCAAACGAAATCCGTTGGAATTCGATTACTCGATAAATAGTACAATTATCAAGGCTGTCAATTCAACTAAGTACCTGGGTGTTAAAATGACGAACAACTTCAGTTGGAAAGACCACGTAGATAATATTGTGGGGAAGGCGAGCCAAAGGTTGCGTTTCATTGGCAGGACACTTAGAAGATGCAACAAGTCCACTAAAGAGACAGCTTACACTACACTCGTTCGTCCTCTGTTAGAATATTGCTGCACGGTGTGGGATCCTTACCAGGTGGGGTTGACGGAGGACATCGAAAGTGTGCAAAAAAGGGCAGCTCGTTTTGTATTATCACGTAGTAGGGGAGAGAGTGTGGCAGATATGATACGCGAATTGGGATGGAAGTCATTACAGCAAAGACGTTTTTCGTCGCGGCGAGATCTACACTCCTGGAAATGGAAAAAAGAACACATTGACACCGGTGTGTCAGACCCACCATACTTGCTCCGGACACTGCGAGAGGGCTGTACAAGCAATGATCACACGCACGGCACAGCGGACACACCAGGAACCGCGGTGTTGGCCGTCGAATGGCGCTAGCTGCGCAGCATTTGTGCACCGCCGCCGTCAGTGTCAGCCAGTTTGCCGTGGCATACGGAGCTCCATCGCAGTCTTTAACACTGGTAGCATGCCGCGACAGCGTGGACGTGAACCGTATGTGCAGTTGACGGACTTTGAGCGAGGGCGTATAGTGGGCATGCGGGAGGCCGGGTGGACGTACCGCCGAATTGCTCAACACGTGGGGCGTGAGGTCTCCACAGTACATCGATGTTGTCGCCAGTAGTCGGCGGAAGGTGCACGTGCCCGTCGACCTGGGACCGGACCGCAGCGACGCACGGATGCACGCCAAGACCGTAGGATCCTACGCAGTGCCGTAGGGGACCGCACCGCCACTTCCCAGCAAATTAGGGACACTGTTGCTCCTGGGGTATCGGCGAGGACCATTCGCAACCGTCTCCATGAAGCTGGGCTACGGTCCCGCACACCGTTAGGCCGTCTTCCACTCACGCCCCAACATCGTGCAGCCCGCCTCCAGTGGTGTCGCGACAGGCGTGAATGGAGGGACGAATGGAGACGTGTCGTCTTCAGCGATGAGAGTCGCTTCTGCCTTGGTGCCAATGATGGTCGTATGCGTGTTTGGCGCCGTGCAGGTGAGCGCCACAATCAGGACTGCATACGACCGAGGCACACAGGGCCAACACCCGGCATCATGGTGTGGGGAGCGATCTCCTACACTGGCCGTACACCACTGGTGATCGTCGAGGGGACACTGAATAGTGCACGGTACATCCAAACCGTCATCGAACCCATCGTTCTACCATTCCTAGACCGGCAAGGGAACTTGCTGTTCCAACAGGACAATGCACGTCCGCATGTATCCCGTGCCACCCAACGTGCTCTAGAAGGTGTAAGTCAACTACCCTGGCCAGCAAGATCTCCGGATCTGTCCCCCATTGAGCATGTTTGGGACTGGATGAAGCGTCGTCTCACGCGGTCTGCACGTCCAGCACGAACGCTGGTCCAACTGAGGCGCCAGGTGGAAATGGCATGGCAAGCCGTTCCACAGGACTACATCCAGCATCTCTACGATCGTCTCCATGGGAGAATAGCAGCCTGCATTGCTGCGAAAGGTGGATCTACACTGTACTAGTGCCGACATTGTGCATGCTCTGTTGCCTGTGTCTATGTGCCTGTGGTTCTGTCAGTGTGATAATGTGATGTATCTGACCCCAGGAATGTGTCAATAAAGTTTCCCCTTCCTGGGACAATGAATTCACGGTGTTCTTATTTCAATTTCCAGGAGTGTATTTACGAAATTTCAGTCACCAACTTTCTCTTCCGAATGCGAAAATATTTTGTTGAGCCCAACCTACATAGGTAGGAATGATCATCAAAATAAAATAAGAGAAACCAGAGCTCGAACAGAAAGGTTTAGGTGTTCGTTTCTCCCGCGCGCTGTTCGGGAGTGGAATGGTAGAGAGATAGTATGATTGTGGTTCGATGAACCCTCTGCCAAGCACTTAAATGTGAATTGCAGATTAGTCACGTAGATGTAGATGTAGATATGCGAAACTACGCGTTTGCAATACCTGTGTGAAAATCGTATTACCGCACTAGTGAAAAAACTAGCAACAAAAGACAGCATGCGGCAATAGCATCGCATGTGGTGGGCCACTATGTTGCGGACAACATAATAATACGTCACGTATCTAGTTGAGACTAGAAAGAAATATGGCTCTTTCCAGCGTTAAATACAATTTAGACATGTTTATTATGCAGTATTGTACACTCATTTTCAGAAAAAAACAGAACAGCTTGAACGACCAGAGATACAGCGTTCATATTCACTGGACATGTACATTAGTATGTTCTTAAGAAATGATCAATATTTGAA
Organism: Schistocerca nitens; assembly: GCF_023898315.1. NCBI lineage: Eukaryota > Metazoa > Arthropoda > Insecta > Orthoptera > Acrididae > Schistocerca > Schistocerca nitens. Next base: position 132,013,552 of record NC_064614.1, on the reverse strand, counting down.
CCATATAGGCCTGCGAGTTCACGGTCAACATCGATATCGGTGCGCAACACCACGTACCAGTAAAGTGTGCCTGCAGCTCTTGTCGCTATAAACCGAAGGCAATGGATCAGTGTGACTTGATCAGACGAGCAAGATACCTCGCAAATATATGTGTGAACCGTACCGTCAAATCAGTGAGTTGAAAGAGGGCGCGTTATTGGCATGTGTAGCATACATTCGGGAAATTTGCTGCTCATGTGGGACGAAGTATTTGGGTAGTGCAACGGATGTGTGAGCAGAATGGTTAATTGAAGGCCGTAGAACAGTGCGAGATGACTCAGGTAGCACCACAGACCACCAACCTGAAAAAGACGATGCCTCATACGAAAGGCATTGGAGGACAGATCTGCATCCTCCTCGGCTCTGGCGCAAGAGTGGAGCAGAGAAACACATTGTACACTGTCAGGAGTAACGGTCCGTCTCCGTTTATTACGGAATGGGCTACACGCGCGTCGTCCACTTCTCTGCCTAACTTTGACGAATGTGCAAAAAAGGTGTATGGAACGATGCCACTAGGGACAGGAATGGCATCAGATACTATTTTAGGACGAATCCAGGTTGTGTTTTGTCTGAAATTGATGGCCACATTTTGGTTCGCCGCAGACAGGGGGACCGCCACCAAAGTGGCTGCATTCGCACAAGACATACAACGCCAACTCAAGGCGTTATGATGTGCGGTGCTATTGCGTACAACCACAAATTACAGCTGATACGTGTGCAGGGTACTGTGACCACTGTGACATACGTGAAAGACATCCTGTGACCTGCAGACTTACCCTTTCTCCACCACACCCCAAACGCTATTTTTCAGGAAGACAATGCATGACCACACGTTACTGCACAAACACGCGTCTTCTTGGTGTCACTAGATGCCAGCGTTTTGCTCTGGCTCTCCAGATCACCAGCCCTGTCACCGGGCGAAAATCTGTGGGATATGGTGAAAAGACAGATGCTGTACTGTGACCCAATGCCAACCACCACAAATGAACTTTGGAACCAGGTGAATGCCGCATGGGTGGCTATATCACAGGACGCACCGATACCATCACGCTCGGCTCATGGCGGAACCTGTGCCTACTAGGTAACACGACACATACTGAACTGAGGTGACAAATGCTTATCATTTCTGCAGAACATACATATCCTGTGAATATGAACGACCCATGTCTAATTGTTCAAGGTGTTCTACTTTTTCAGAACATGAGTGTATGACCTAAAATGCACTAGACGTAAAACTGCTAGTGACTACGTTTTTTGCTGCATACTTCTCAAAATATGTATTGTGTTTTACTTAATTTCAAAATGTGACAATACCTAAACCTACATCTACATCTACGTGATTACTCTGCTATTCACAATAAAGTGCCTGGCAGAGGGTTCAGTGAATCACCTTCAAGCTGTCTCTCTACCTTTCCACTCTCGAATGGCGCGCGTGGAAAGAACGAGTACTTAAATTTTTCTATGCGAGCGTTGATTTATTTTATCGTGATGATCGTTTCTCCCTATGTAAATGAGTGCCAACAGTATGTTTTTTCAATCGGAGGAGAAAAATGGTGATTGACCTTTCTGACAGGAAATTACGAATCCAGTCACGCAGCTGAGGTGATGTTCCATAGGCACGCAATATTGGTTAGAAGACGCTTCTGAGGAATGGTGTCGAAAGCCTTCTGGAAATCTAAAAATATGGAATCAATTTGACATCCCCTGTCGATAGCACTTGTTACTTCATGAGTTTAGAGAGGTAGTTGTGTTTCCCAAGAACGATATTTTCTTATCCGTGCTATCTGTCAATAAATCCTATTCTTCGTGGTAATTCATAATGTTCGAATACAGTATATGTTCCGAACCCCTACTGCAAATCGACGTAATTGGTATGTGACTGTAATTCAGCAGATTGATGGTACTTCCGTTTTTCGGTATTGGTGTGACTTGAGCAGTTTTCCAATCTTTAGGTACGGATCTTTCTGTGAGCGAGCGGTTGTATGTACACTACTGGGCATTAAAATTGCTACACCACGTAGATGACGTGCTACAGACGTGAAATTTAACCGACAGGAAGACGGTGCTATTATATGAAAATCATTAGCTTTTCACAGCATTCGCACAAGGTTGGCGTCGGTGGCGACACCTACAAAGTGCTGACATGACGAAAGTTTCCAACCGATTTCTCATACACAAACAGCAGTTGACCAGCGTTGACTGTTGAAACGTTTTTGTGATGCCTCGTGTCAGGGGGAGAAATGTGTACCATCACGTTTCCGACTTTGCTAAAGGTCGGATTGTTGCCTATCGATATTGCGGTTTATCGTATCGCGACATTGCTGCTCGCGTTGGTAGAGATACAATGAGTGTTAGCAGAATATGGAATCGGTGGGTTCAGGGGGGTAATACGGAAAGCCGTGCTGGATCCCAACGGCCTCGTATCACTAGCAGTCGAGATGACAGGCATCTTATCCGCATGGCTGTAACGGATCGTGCAGCCACGTCTCGATCCCTGAGTCAACAGATTGGGACGTTTGCAAGACAACAACCATCTGCACGAACAGTTCGACGACGTTTGCAGCAGCATGGACTATCAGTTCGGAGACCATGGCTGCGGTTACCCTTGACGCTGCATCACAGACAGGAGCGCCTGCGATGGTGTACTCAACGACGACCTGGGTGCACGAATGGCAAAACGTCATTTTTTCGGATGAATCCAGGCTCTGTTTACAGCATCATGATGGTCGCATCCGTGTTTGGCGACTTCGCGGTGAACGCACATTGGAAGCCTGTATTCGTCATCGCCATACTGGCGTATCACCTGGCGTCACCTCTTGTTCGCATTTACGGCACTTTGAACAGTGGACGTTACATTTAAGATGTGTTACGACCCGTGGCTCTACCCTTCTTTCGATCGCTGCGATACCCTACATTTCAGCAGGATAATACACGACCGCATGTTGCAGGTCCTGTACGGGCTTTTCTGGATACAGAAAACGTTCGACTGCTGCTGTGGCCAGCACATTCTCCAGATCTCTCACCAATTGGAAACGTCTGGTCAATGGTGGTCGAGCAACTGGCTCGTCACAATACGCCAGTCACTACTCTTGATTAACTGTGGTATCGTGTTGAAGGTGCATGGGCAGCTGTATCTGTACACGCCATCCAAGCTCTGTTTGACTCAATGGCCAGGCGTATCAAGGCCGTTATTACGGCCAGAGATGGTTGTTCTGGGTACTGATTTCTCAGGATCTATGCACCCAAATTGCTTGAAAATTTAATCACATGTCAGTTCTAGTATAATATATTTGTCCAATGAATACCCGTTTATCATCTGCATTTCCTCTTAGTGTAGCAATTTTAGTGGCCAGTAGTGTAATTGCTAAATATGGAGCTATTGTGTCAGCATATACTCTGAAAGGAACTTGACTGATATACAATCTGGACCGGAGGCCTTGCCTTTAGTAAGTGGTTTAAGATGCTTTACTACACCGAGGATATCTGCTTCTGTGTTTCTCATCTTGGCATTTGTTCATGACTGGAATTCAGGAATATTTACTTTGTCGTCTTTGGTGAAGGAGTTTCGGAAAACCGTGTTCAATAACTCTGCTTTAGTTGCAATGTCGTCAGTGACTTCACCGTTGTTATCGAGCAATGTATGTACTGATTGTGTGTTGCCACTGGTGTGCTTTGTCGACATTAACGAAAAGAAAACTGGTTCATTGTGAAGTTGTTGTGTCAGACTACTTGGTGCCAAAATAATAATTCTTGACCTAATACTATTCTCAGAATCGAATGAGAAAGGCTGCATAACAGAGAACACATACGAATCCCAAAGTAGTGGTTTTTAATTTTTACGCAAAAGTCAATGTTTTACTGAGAATCTGATTACAGAGGCGGATGTAGCTCTGCTTCATCTATATAAAACAATTTTTTTTAGGCACATGAGATGATTCAAAACTTCTATCCCTGGGTATTGTACGATAGAGTTTTGTGGAGAACCCAGCACTCTGTGTTGTTCCAAGTGACACAGCAGATAAATGTTTGCGACCTACCCTGGTGCAGGTTTCTTCTGTGTCGCACCATGAGTCGTATCACGTATTGCGTTGCATATTGCATCACCTCGCTGAGAACCCTTCCTTTACGAATATTTTATAAAGGGTAAGGTGCTCGACAGTACCGAATACGTATGATTTCAGTTTATGTCCTTACTCTTACATGTCTGGTTTCAACACTACCACCCAGCTTCGTTCCCGAGAGCGTTTCATCGCCGGCCGCGGTGGTCTAGCGGTTCTAGGCGCTGAGTCAGGAACCGCGCGACTGCTACGGTCGCAGGTTCGAATCCTGCCTCGGGCATGGATGTGTGTGATGTCCTTAGGTTAGTTAGGTTTAAGTAGTTCTAAGTTCTAGGGGACTTATGACCACAGATGTTGAGTCCCATAGTGCTCAGAGCCATTTGAATTTTTGAAGCGTTTCATCAGAAGTGTATGCGGGGAAAGCCTATACTGACAGGGGTAGCAGCGCGGCAGTTGCTCGTCGGAGCCTCCTGCGTGGCCTACGAGAAAGACAGGCCGCGGCGTGTACGTGACGAAGGTAGTTCTGCACTAACTCGCTCGCTCAAATCAGCAGACAAACTACGTTTCGACACCTGCTAACTCGTAACTAGGCGTGTCCGTACAAACGAAAACTGAATCCTCAACTGGAATCCGCTGTTATGGAATCTTACTGTTATTAGTCCTATAATGATGGGAAGTCCATGGGCCTGCTTATGATTTGTTACGGCTGTACTGGCGTACAATAAAACAAAATCATGATAAAATGACTATCAGTTGCATAAGGCACCACTTCCAGAATGTAATGAGTACTGTTAAGTAGAAGAGACTAAATGCCATAAACAAGCCGTTATATCATTTATATCGAGTATCGATCTTAAATTAAATTTTGCTGTAGTACTGTTAATCAGTAAGACTTCATAATAGCAGATTCCAGTGGAAGATGCAATTCCAGTTAGCACTTACACGCCCAGCTGCGACTTAAAAGGTTTAGAAACGCATTATGTCTGCTGAGCTGAGCGAGCGAGCGATTACAGGACTACCTTCGTGACGTACGCACCGCGGCCTGTCTTTCTCGTCTGCCTCGGCCTCCTGACTGTGACGTCATCACTGAGTGTCAGCGGTGGTGTGTTTCATGTTGCAGGTAGCGGCGTGCCATTGCCGCGTGCACGAGACGTACAAGCGGTGCTTCCTGAACGCGTCACCGCTGCTGCCCTGCAAGCTCTCCAGGCTGGACGACCCCAAGTCCCCCAGGTCAGTATTATTATACGGCTATGGTTGTGCACTGTGTAATGAACGCTGAAGGCTGAAGTGTGGGAGCAAGGAGCTACGTGCTGCGTGGATCCGTCAAGTGGAGAAGGCAGCTCTCCAGGTTGTCTATGAAGTCTGGGTAAAGAGGGAATTCTAATAAATGATAATAAAACACCTTTTATGTGAATAAATAGTATTTTCAACGTGATCTCTGTGCTTTTTCCTGCATAATGTGATGCACTTTGCAAGATTAAGGTGAACTTGGTGGACTACGTCTGAATTGCCGTCGGTTTTAGCACACTGGTAATGCGTTCTTTCAGTTGGTTTCAATTTGTAATATTCATCGAGTAACCTTTCTCTTTCAGCAGACATCAGAAAAAGAAATGTAGGGTAGAAGTGTCTAGCAAACGACAGGACCACTCCACATGACCTCTCCTCCCAATCCAGAGAGCATCTCTAACAGCTGAGCAAAATGAGTAGGGGCCCCATCCAACTGAAACGAGTATTGAAGTCCCTCACGTAAATGCTCAATTTGAGGCATCAAATTGTCTTTCTTCAGATAAGTGTCACCCACTACTGGTTTATCAAAGAAGATAGGTCCTAGCATATAAAGTTTCCGCAAACCACACAACACCATCATCTTTTGGCAGCCCTGCTGTTTGGATGGATTCATCCACTGACGATTGCCTTGAGTCCAGTATCTAAGACTTTGTCTGCTCATTTCACAATTGACATAAAACACAGCTTCATCACTGAAAAACACACATTCTTTAGTAACATTGATATTTTCATCTAGTGTATAGGTAAACCATTCACACATCTACATGCATCTACAGCGGTCATCCTCATTTAAGTGATGCAATATCAGTAACGTGTACCGAAGAAACCTCTTCCCTGCCAGGCTTTTGTGGATGGTTGACCACGGAACATCCAAATCCTTGGATGTCAGTCGAGGCGATTTCTTTGGGCTGTCATTAACCTCGGCCAAGACTGGCTCTTTCGTTTCGCCTGAAGCATTTGGTCGTCCTGAACGGGGTTTGTCCAACACACTGCCTCTTTCTTTAAATTAGGTGGTTAATTTCCCGACGGTAGTAAACAAATAGATTGAGATGAGGGTGTCGAATGTTAAATTCTTCCGCAATTTTGCGGTACATCCAGTCTTCTCGTCCACTCAAGAGTACCAACTCTACTCTTTCTTGTTTAAACAGAGCTACCATTCTGTCTAAAAAGAACAAAATATTTTATAATTATTAGAAGTTATTTTATTATTATTTAATTATTTATTAAAATTTATTAATGTTTATAGTATCTAGAATATTTATTAGAATTTATTATAATTCTCTGTGTACGCAGACTTTGTGGACACCCTGCTGCGATCTGACAAGGAGACTGTGCAAACTTCCCTCACCGACTTGATTCTTATTAACAGGGTGTGTATGATAGGACTACGACTTCAACATATGTAGACGGGAAGACGCAATTCTCAGCCGTTTTCGAGAAAAACGAGTATGAAAATTTTAGGCGTGCTTAACACACGGACGGAAAAAAATGTAGCACTCTCAAAGACTGTGCTTAGTGTCACCGTGGCATAATAAAAGTGTCTGCATACTGAGGGGCTGCGGTGTTAATAATTCATTTGTCACGATCTTTAGCGGTAAGAAGGCGCTATGGAAGTAGGACTGTGCGCCCTCTTTTTTGATTCTGCAGTCAGTGACTGCGGTGAGTTTCGAGGTGAACAGTGGTCGCAAGATTCACAGTAGGGTAAGCCCGAGCCTAGCTGACGAGTACGTACACCTGTTGAACAACTTCACCCATGTTAACTGGGTCGCAATTTGGTCCTGTGGAAGCTTGTTGGAAGTATCGACCTATTGCTGCACGCCTTGGGCACACTGTATCAGTGTCGTGTCGTGGTTTTCGCAGTGGTAACCGTAGATAAGGTCCTGGAAATGCCTGTACTCCAGATGCACATAAAGTTCACCGGATTCTGAGAGCAGCAGTGCCCGATCGAACATCATCCAGAAATGAAATATGGGCACATGCTGCACCTGACGCGTCACGAAGGACCACAGGGAACCGTGTGCTGGCTGCAGTACTAAGACCACGTGTGGCCAGACTACTACTGACACTACACCGTCAAGAATGGCTGGTGTCGTGAAATAGTCAACTGTGCAGTAGAATGACTCTCTGTTGTCCGCAGTGATGGGAGAAGGTTTTGTCTGTGTGCGAGTGATGGACGTGAATGTGTACAGCGTAGACCTGGTGTGCAACCTATTCCAGAGTGTATTCGCCAATGATACACATGTCCCACCCCAAGTTTCTTGGTGTGGGTGCCCATTAGTTACAACTCGAGGTCACATTTGGTGCTCCTGCAGGGTAGAGTACCAGTGGCCGCCGCATTGCACAAGCTGTTATTACCGTGGTGCCACCATTTCTTGGAGAGGAAGGTGATGTGCCTTTTCAGCAGGACAATGCACGTCCTCATACGACTGGTGCAATACAGCGTGATCTTCGTGGTGCAATACATCTGCCCTGGCCTGCAAGATCACCAGATCTCTCTCCAAGTGAACACACATGGGAACTTAGTTATTCTCCAGAGCCTGCAAGAACCACGGCCGCTTTGCAACGAAAGGTGCAAGGTGCTTGGAGCGGTCTACCGCAGGAAACCATAGTTTACATGCGAGAATGGACACCTGAGTTGCCGGCGGAGGAATGACTCATTGTGTACTGTTGGGACTGTATGGGCACCGTTTATCGTGAATAGCGTTTCATTTGCGTGATTTTGTTATCATACACTCCTACGAGGATGAACTATCTCTCACCTCACTTGTCAATAAAATTGCCTCGTTCTTGTTGCATATTTGCCCAGCAACGTACTTTGTATGGTCACCAGTATTGAGGGAGACCACAGCTGAACGAGTAAGCCCTCAATTTTGTACGTGCGAATCCTCTGGATCGAATCCCGCGACCAGCATTTTTTTCACTACTTACCAGGCTTGGACATAAGTACGAAAACAACAAGCAACACCTTACGATACATAATAGGATGTGGGAGACTCGATCACATCCGAAACAGCATCCACTCGTCTCGGAAAGGATAAATATCGATCCTATATGGTTTTCCAGGGACTGTTACACAACTTTCCGGCAAAATAGTGGTGATGGAGGTACGTACCTTCCCCTGTTGACCATGGTGGCCAGTGAAAATGGAACAATTCATCCCCATGCTCACTAAATCAGTCCTGAAAGACGCGATGTTTGGGAACAAACGCCGTCGTGGACATGTGGGAACCACGTCACACACCCACTCCAAACTGCATATCATCTCTCCTTCTGACGCCTCTGCCATTGGGTCAGAATCGTTACACCCAGCCTCGAAATCATGCATTTTTCTTACGAATCGTCGAGGAAAACAATTTATACGTATCAACACTCAGACTCGACATGAAAAGTTCCCATAAAGTGGTATAAAGGGTGTCAGTGAAAGCACCCCTTCCCTTCTTTCCTATACATTTTGGCGTCGGAAACTAGATTGTGCGACGGCAACCCCACTGTGCGTGATCCTACCTATATGGAGTTTAGCGCAATTTTTGATCTGGTAAACAGGATGGGAACCTCTAGGGACCGCTCAAAAGAAATTTCAATCTGATCCTTAGTAGCAAAGGCTGTTTGGACTTTTGCAACCCTCCAGTTTCGCGTCCTTCTGTGGCGTGATCACAGAGGGCACTTAGGCATGTACATGCATAAAACGGCAGAGGGTCCCCCTAGGATCCCCAGTTGGGCAACACTCAGGGTGCCATCTACGCACCTTTGTTGAGCACGTTTAAGATGACCTGTTAGAGGCTTCGACACCCATTCAAAAGAGTGGTGCCTCGAAGGTATTCTTGCGCCTGAGTGCAAGCTACCTCTTCGACACACCTTATATGTGACACCTCCACGTCGGCGTCGAGTAGAATTGTAATGAAATTTGGTGACAATGTGACATCATAAACCCACCTTACAGCTCACTTGAACTTCTGAACTGCGGTCTTTTTTAGGGGCTGTACGACTGTCTTAAAGTCTTTTTCTCAAGACCAGGCAGAATACTAAGTTGAAATTTATGTCAAAAACTTGGGTCTTTTGCCTCTTGGCAGTATAATAACGGTTAGCTTCTAAGTCAATCCGGTTAAAAAAATACGGCTATTTGTGCGACATGTTTTGAGACTCGTAAACTCACTGATCAAAATCTACACCGTATTCTGCCAGTGACATAGAATCTTGAAATTCCGGATGAAGCAAAGGTTCACACTGCAGTCTAAGGAAAACGTCCGAAAATTGTTAACCTGTATTTATATCGGACGAATTTTTAAAAAAATTGTTATCGTACTGTCTATTCATCCATCTGTTAAGGCACCTTTTTCTTAGGAAAGGGTAGACTTGATGACTTGAAATTTTTGTCAAATACCAAGGTCTATGACTGATTTGCAGTATAATAAACGTTAGCTCCTAACACAATGAAATCAAAAGATGTGGCAATTTATGTTCCATATTTTGATATTCGTAAAGTCACTCATCAAGACCTAAACGGTACCTCTTATTGACCTGGTCTCAAGAAAAGCAAAGTTTCATAGTACAACCAAAGGAAGAAATCCAAGAATTACTAACCTGTAATTGCATAGAAGAGCCGAAGAAACTAGTACACCTGCTTAATATCGTGTAGGGCCCCTGGTATCAGGCAGAAGTGCCGCAACACGAAGTGGCATGAACTTCACTAATGTGTAAACTAGTGCTGGAGCGAATTGACACAATCAGTCCTGCAGAGCTGTCCGTAATTCTATAAGTGTACGTGAGGGTGGAGATCTATTCTGAACAGGACGTTGCAAGACATCCCAGATACGCTAAGTAATGTTAATTTTTGGCGAGTGTGGGGGCCAGAGGAAGTGTTTAAAGTCAGAGGAGTGTTCTTGGAGCCACTCTGTAGCAATAGTGGAGGTGTGGGAAGTTGCATTGTCCTGCTACAATTGCCCAAGTCCGTCGGAATGCACAATGGACATCAATGGATACAGGTGATCAGACGGAATGCTTACGTACGTGTCACATGTCAGAGACGTATCGAGGGTCCCATATCACTGCGACTTCACACGCTCCACACCGTTACAGACCCTCCATCAGCTTGAACAATGCCCTGCTGACATGTAGATTCCATGGATTCATGAGGTTGTCTCCATACTCGTACACGTCCATCCGCTCGATTCAATTTGAAACGAGACTCGTCTGAACAGGCAACTTGTTTCCAGTCATCAACAGTCCAATGTCGGTGTTGATGGGCCAAAGCGCGGCATAAAGCTTCGTGTCGTTTAGTCATCAAGGGTACAGGAGTGGGCCTTTGACTCTGAAATCCCATATCGATGATGCTTTGTTGAATTTTTGTATGCTGACACTTGTTGATGGTCCAGCAATGAAATCTGCAGCGATTTGCGAAACGATTGCACTTCTGTCAGGATGAAAGATTCTCTTCAGTCGTCGATGGTCCCGTTCTTGCAGGATCTTTTTCCGGCTGCAGCTGTGTAGGAAATTTGATGTTTTACTGGATATTCACGATACATTTGTGAAATGATCTTACGATTAAATCCCCACTTCATCGCTACCTCGGAGATGCTGTGTCCCATCGTTCGTGCGCCGACTATAACACGACGTTGAAACTCACTTAAATCTTGATAACCTGCCATTGTGGCAGCAGTAACCTATCTAACAACTGCGCCAGACACTTGTTGTCTTCTACAGGCGTTGCCGACCTCAGAGCCGTATTCTGTCTGTGTACATATCTCTCTGTATTTGAATATGCATACTTGTATTAGTTTCTTTGGCGCTTCAGTGTATATTATACGAAACAAAATTCTCTTTTTTCATCAGATTGTATATCAGTCCAGCCGCTTTTAAGCTCCATTTTACTCAAGAACGTGTAGACGTATGAAGGTGAAATTTACATCATATAGTTAGATATATAATCCTTTGGTGGTGTAAAAATGTTAAGCTTCTAAGTCATTGCAGTTAAAAGATATGGTAATTTATGTCACATATTCTGATACTCGCAAACTCACGGGTTAAAACTTATAGGGTACTTCACCTTGATGTAGAGTCATCGAATTTGGCAAGAAGAAATGTTTGACAGTAGAAATAAAGTAAAATAATCAGAAAATTGTGAATTTGTAATTATATCACATTAAAATAAAATAGTTTGGCATTTGTTATTGGACTTCAAACTTGAAATTCAAAGGATCTCGAAAGTATTGAAATCCACCCCCCCCCCCTCCCCGGTATCAATGTCGATAACAAGCAAAAAATTTCGAGTTCCTCGATTCCTGAAACAGGTGAACTCTCTATGTTTATAATTAAGTTTGTACAGAACCCTGAGTGCTTGAGTCCAGGTCGCACCTCGCCAACTTTTTCGCATATATCAATGTCTTGTTGCTTGAAGTGTCGCGAAGCCAGAAGATTATGTTTCAAGGCGTCACGCTTTTTCTCCATTACACAGAGAGGTTGTATGCACCTTTGAGCCAAATTTCAACCATACGCGTCACAGTGGGAGACAGTTACTGGGTTTCTAAGAAGTGATACTTTTTTTGGCGCAGTGTGTATATCATTTTATAATTTCAGCATTCCTCAGAGTTCGATGTCTTGTGCACGCTTCGACATGTCGGGCTGTGACCTGTGGAGTGACGGGCGCAGGACGCCTTTCCTTGGCCGCAGGGGCAGCCGGGCCTCCATGCTGGAGCACGACCGTGAGAGGGAGCGCGACCGCGACCGAGAGCGGGAGAGGGGGAAGGCGGGGCCCGCGGGGGGCGGCGGCCGCTTCCCCGCGCTCGACACCGCCGAGATGTACTACACGCTTGACTTCAGCGACAGCCAGAGCTCGCCGCTCATTCAGTAGAGTATTGGGCCAAAGGCGTTCTGGTTCAGCTGGGCCCCACGCGCGCTCGCACACAGGAAGCCAGCCTCAGCAGCAGCCGTATGTTTACGTTTGCATAGTGCTACTCGCAGCAGCGCATGTGTTCCCAAAGAATCGACACACAAACACACAGGACGGAGAACAAAATACTAACATTATGTTACTTTTACTGGTAATCGCGAACTGCCTCCTGTAACGTCAACACGCCCTCAAATTTCATGGTACCGAAACAATATTTTCTATTTTTTTCAGATACCAATTAGCACGTGTTACACTTTGTCATGAATAATGAGTAGCATTAACCCACTTGGACTATGCTTTACACAGTCAATAGTACTCTTTGTGAGACAATACTATCGCTATCGCTTTGTCACCTCTCAGCTTATGTCTCTAGAATATTAAAAAACTGTAACTGAGTATCTGCAGCATTTATAAAATAAAACACAACACATAGTACTAAGGGTTCTCGTCCACCATTAAAATAGTCCACTTATGCCCCTGTCAGTCCCATTTCACTCGTCAATCTACTAAGAACATAAGGTCAGAAAGAACGAAATAAAAACTGAAGTTGGTCCTTTATCCATATTACAGGAAACTCATAACAGACATCAAAATTTTTTAAATCTCACAGAATTAGAGTAATGTAGCCAGCTAATAATTTTGTGAGCTCTAACATGACCTTGATGTCACTATAAAAATGAGCTAATTTTGGAAGTTAGGACTGTGTACAAGAGTAGCTCAGTAGGTAATGCTCTCCTTTTTTAATTTTTTTTTGCATGAAAGGAAATGATATATACATGCAAAAAGAGATACAAAAATTGAGATTTATTTAGTCACATTTCAGTGTAATGATGTTTGTCAACCAGTTCTTTCTACCTTGGAAGAAGTGCATGTATATCACTGCAGTTAAAATCACGGTCCTCCATCAAAAACGTGAACCTAAATCTTGCTTCTAGTCATAATTTTCGACAGAAACTCTTTCCCCTCCACATTGAAGCAATATAAAAGATTGGATGGAGATGTTTTCTTTGCTCTTCATTCTGGTTTGTCAACATTTTCAGTACCCAGCTTGCACAAATCTTCCAGGAGCTCTGTCTTTTCATAATGGCACTCACACTCCCTTTATCAATGGATATCTGGTGATATGATTCATCTGTTATGATCCAGCTGCCATCACAGACACACTTGATGTAGTTGATGCACTTCGTGTTGTATGGCATCATTCCAGTCACTGACCAGCCACTAAGCATCAGACAACTGTGTTTGAGCTTCAGGTACTCTACAGCAGTGAACCGACCATCTAAGAGTACAAACATCCACCACATCATCTCTGTACATCTTCTTCAGTGTTTTATGAATGTGACTGGACATCTGCAGTCTTACACATACCTTAGCATCTGGTACTTTCTAAACTTATATATTGATGCCACCTTTTGTTGTAGGACTGTGTTACTGGAGTGGGCTGTAGAAGGTGATTTGGGAAAGTGAACTAAATTCACGATTACTACATTGTCTACTTCGTGAAGAAGGGAAAAAAGGCGTTATTGCTACCTGACTGGCACTCATAAAATAAATTGCAGATCCTCTCATGTGACAAATGGTGGATAAATGTGGAGAATACATCAGATACTAGGAACACAAAGAGGCTTTTATGCTAAGGAATTCTGACAAGTCATAGGTAGCTAACCATGTAAAACAAATTAGATCAGCCCTTAAAGGAGAACATGATTTAGAAGTCTTACACTTGGGAAAGAATATAAGACTCTCTGGAAGAGTTAGAAATAGATATTGGAGAAAACACTTTCGACAATCAAAATTCACATGAAGCACATAATGAGAGTTTTAAAAGTTTCTGGATGTGTTTCAATGCAAATGCATAGTAAACTAATGAGTACTACTTGATGCAACAGGGAGAATTTTGTGAACCTGGACATCAGTATACAATCAGTATCTTTGAAAATAGCGAAGAATATGTACCAAGGAAATGATGTCACGGTTCAGAAAGCAATTGCACATGCGTGGTAGTACCTTCAGAAAGCAACAGGTAATGACTATATTAGAAGTATCAAGAGGATACTCTTGGTGCTCACTGCTAATAAAGATAACCAGGTGCACAGATACTGTGTGTTACAAGGACAGAAGTGGACAATTTTAATTATGACGAGCACCTATGCCTTATGGTCATTTCATTTCGTAGTCAAGGTATTAAATTTTATTTTATGGATGCAAGAAATGTGTTGTATGAGTTTCTAGCGTTTCTAGTATTGTAAAACTGAGAATTATCAACCTGACGATATATTTGTTGTCTCTCACAACATGTTGCTCCTTGTGTAAGACACAGTTAACGTATCTGAATGCTGCTCATCGTCCCTGGAATTGAAACAAGTTTAGAAAAATGATATTATGTATTGTGCCAAACTTTTTACTGTACGTTTACTGTGAGAAATTTTTTAGTAACTGAGATATTCAAGCAGCAAAATGCTTTACAAGAAACATCAGCGATCAAAAAGTCACATATTATTCACACAAAAGTCTGAACCACAATGTCACGTAATGTTTTCGTATTCTTTTTGCGAAAAATTATATTCTGCCATAAAGAGAAAAGAACAAGAGATGTAAAAAGTGAAGAACCAAATACAATTGTGTAGTTTTGTCAACCCATTACAGAAAGTGTCTACTGTCCATTTCAATGAAATACTTCTGACAATGCGATCCCTTCATGATATAGCAAAAACTGCAGGAGCTTCTGCTACATGAGACTCATCCTGATCACTGGTGCCTGCAATTGTAGACGAAACGTTGGCAGTTTCTTTTTTGTATCATGACACCATGTGACATGCAGGAAAATTTTATTGAAATAGACTCCACAGTGGAAGCCTACACTCATACAACTATTATTAAAGTAGTTTCCATTTAATCGAGTGCTTGAAACTGTAATGTTAATGAATGAAATCAACACTGTCTGATGTATAATTTGCTCACTAGATAGCACCAATCATATCTACACAAGTACCATTTTTTTCATATTATATAGATAATGAATGCCAAATAAAAGGTTTATTCTATGCCACAAGTTGGGAAAAATCGAGAAGTGACTTCAAAAAATCGAATGGAAACCAGTTATATCATCTTGAAAATGGCAGTTTAGAATATATGAAATACATTTGGAGCTAAATCCTGTAAGTTCTGCTAAAACTGAGATCAAGAGAGCATTGTGATCTTCATTTCGATGTAGACTTCCGATATTCACATTGTGTCATTGCACTTGCCCTTCATATATAAAATATTTGTGGAACTTTTTTCCGAACTGATTCACTGCGATTATTTCATAGTGTTGTATTAATATTTCATCTTTTTGCACTGGTTGTGAATACTGACTAAAAGAATTTATCATAGCATACAAAAGAGTTAGATTCATTATAATATCACGACATAGGACATAGATACAGATGAAGAAGATTAAGAAGAAACGTTGGATGGAAATGCGAGTTTGATTCTGTAGTAACTATGAAAACTTGAGACTGTTAACGTTACATGAGGCACAATTTCTATGCCTTGACAAATATCAGAGTATGTAAAAACGAATACAAGACAAACATTCATACCTTGGTGAATTTTTCTGAAAATTCCCTAGCAAAAAGCAGTCCTTGTAGAGACTGCATTGTGGCAACATCATTTGCCTTTTCCACAGTCATGTTTCTGTAAAGTACAGCAGGGAGAGGTATCCTTGAGAATAAAACTTAATTTCGTAGCACCCGGTATAACTTCACAGCAAGAAAAGTTTTTTGGTAGCTGTATAGGAGAGTAATGAATGCGATGCAATTACTGCTGCAATTAGAACACTATTTCCTGTCGGATATTGACATCTAGAATACAGTCTGTTAATGCGATACCTCACGGATGGAAACTGAAGCAGTGTTTTGAGACATGAAAATAGAAATTAATGGGCTTCTTGCAGGCAGGGAATTATCGGAAAGAAAAATACGAAACATGTTAGTGTCAATTTAATGTGACGGGTTTCTCACTATTCAGTTATAATGTTGGCAATCACGATAGATTTTTAGTGTGAGTAAATATTTGCTATGTGTTTATGCTGATTAACTAAATTCATTAGATAACATCAATATTCTTCGTTATCTACAAACAGATATCCGACACACAGACATTACTGCGATATAGTAGTCTTTATGAATTGTAAATAAATGTTACATGCTTTCTTAATGTGCCACATCAGAGACTCATAAATATAGGAGCATCATAGCAACAGTTCACCTTACGTACTTATTTTGCTGTCACCACATTAGAAGGTGGTATATACAGTTCAAATCAAACAAAATTCTTAAGACGTATAATTCTGCAAGGATATTTTGCAAGGCTAATTAGAGTAAATGAGAACTGGCACTTTGTATTTGCACGTAGCTCAGAAACTTAATTGTTTAGTTCAGTATTTGCTTTATAACAAATATTCGTGAAATTTTACTGAACACCATCAAAATATGCTCACATTGAGCACCAATACAATTAATTGATTTCTTGCTTGGATAAAAAAAAACAAAATGTTTCCAGTTTTCGTGGCCACTTGTCGACTTATTGGCTGTTAGCTTCTGTCTTGGGTTCTTTGGCCAGTATTTCGTTCCAATGGCTCTAAGCACTATGGGATTTAACATCTGAGGTCGTCAGTCCCCACCAGTGTTTGTGTGACGATTTTTCTGACGTTTCGCTAGTGGGAGTGTCTGGGGTGGTCAAAGCTACACCCCTCCCCCTCTCATTGTTAATGTCGAACTGGATTCTAGGCCATGACCGGCAGTTATTATGTAACTATGGTGCCAATGTGTGGGGGATTTTCCCTGATCATTACATTTCCTCATCAACTTTGTATGCGGTACATTCCTGACATTGCAAATGGGACGCTTTTGCCCTCAACCGATCTGAGACACTCTTTGGTTGTTAACTGGTAAGTGGAAACCTCTGGCTAACAGTAGAGCACTTAGAAAGAAGCAAAAAGGTTCAGATATACACAAGATATTTTTTTTTAATTTTCTTAGTTACATGTTTCGCAGTCACATGTTTATGTGCTTTCTGTCTTTTTTCAAATTTCCAGCCCAATTATAAAGATATTTTTCTCTTTTCAAGTGTTGTCTTCTGATGGATAAATGAAATGCTTAAAATGTCTACCCTTAACTTTGACACAAGTTCTAAACTCCGCATCATGGATTGTCTTAATCGCTCCTATATTCCAGGTGTCTGCTGTATCTCCTGAAATACAGAGAATAACACTAAGGCGAAAGATCTCATCATTTGCAATAGAACGTGAATACAACATTTTCTTTAACTGCCTCAAAAAACAAAAAGTCAGTGGATTGAGGTCAAGAGATCCAGGAGGCCAAGATGCTGCTCTACCATCTATTGATTTGAGAAACACTGATTTAAAAATTCTTCTTGCCTGCAATACACACTAATTGCTAGGACAATAACTAGTATGGAGCAAGTTTCCACTACTGATTGTTCTCTTGAAACTAAAGGGATTTGTTTGTTTACTGGTACCATAGGAACAACTTAGAAGGATTAGATGCAACACATCCCAGAACAAACAACATACGAAACGAAAAAATATCTGTAGAATCGAGGTGAAAATGTGACGAAGGAAAGACAGAAATATAGCAAACATGTAACAACAGAATGTATCTGTGATTGAGAAACTAAACATAATTTACACCTGAACTTTGACAATGCCAGACACTCGCGTTGGTGAAACGACAGAAAAATGGTCAACGAACGTCGTCCATAAAGCTTGAGACAGATGCGAACACGGAATACATCATTTAAAAAATTATCAGGGATAAAAATTCACATGAGGTGTTCCTTATTCGACACGCCACAGCTACAGTTTGTCAAAAATTCTCGTTCTCGGAAGTTACTAGCTTGAGTAATGGATTTGGTGTATTATCGTAACGAATTTTAGTTTCTTCTATTTATATTCCACTACAGATGTTTTTATTAATACAGAAGTATATTATTGCCGTTTTTTCACTATAATTCGAGAAACTTCCATTTAAATAATTCTTCCGTCCGAGGTAGTGAACACATGTGATTTAACTATGTGCTCTCAGATGCAGTTGCTTTCTTATACTTGCCAGAAGTAAGAGGTAAATTACATAGAGCATAGATGCGAATATTCGCCCAGTTCAGGAAAGCACGAGATTCATACAAACGGCGTCTTCTATTAGTCTCGATTGTAGTCCATGTTTCTTAAGGGTCGGTTTTATTTGGCATTTGGCAGTAATTAATGTAACTTTGTAGTTGTTAGATTTGTAGCATCAACCACTTAGAGAGAATTGTTGCTGAAAACGTAGTTCTAGTAACAAATCGTTTTTGAAGTGTTTTTCGAAGAGGTTCAAATGTTAAATTATTTATAGTGGAATTGATTCAGAAGTCTTTATCAACACAAATTTAGTGCCAAAGAAGTTTTAATGTTAACGTAGTTGTGCCAAATAAGAAAACATAATCAGTGATCAGCACCAAAAAAAGGTGCATTCACTTCAAACAAGGGTTATGGCTGGGGGCTAAGGATTATTTCAGCATGGAGCACGAATTAATCACAGTTTTTTAAGGATAACTGGGAACCTGTTGTAATTTTTTAATAACCTGGAAATTTATCATGATATCCTAATAAATTCATGAAAATCATTTTGGCTTTCTCAGTATATGTAATGTGTAATTTATTACCTGTCTTACTTGTTACCATATACCAAATATTCTTTGAAATGCCAGTTCATAAATACCAATATATTTTGCTGTGTCTTATGGTAAAACAATTTAGGCTACTTTGTCTGACACATCTTCATGTACATTTTTATACCTCAGACTGGAATTTGAATGAGATGCTTGTAATTAACCCTGGTTTAACTTTCTTACCAACTACAAAGGTATGTTCACCGCTTAAAATTAAGCATATGTCTGCAGTCCATCCATTACACTTGCAATTATTTATGTAAAGATTATTTCTCTCAATGTGATGGCAATTAATGTAAGATATAAACTAATAATAATAAATTGGTATAAATTAAGGCATTTGATTTATTTCAGGAAATTAATAACCACAATTAGAAATGAATACAGCCCCCACTTACCAAAATCCTGCAGCCTTTCATAGTGCTATTTACGAGGCTTATGATTCTGTATCTAATTAATTAAAAATAGTTATGAATTATTTTCTGAATTCATTTAGTTCCCCTGTTCATTTGTTTCCAGTTAGAACCTAAGACTGTAACAAGTCACTTAATTAAATACAACATGAGAATGTACATGACTTGTCTAAATTATAACAGCTATTATCTTTGAAATATCCCGCTACTACTAATATTAATTACATTTGCAATGTGTCATTTTGAGTACGTTACAGTATACATATTAGTACCTTACGTACTTTTGGGTAATGGCTACATTATTATTATGACTATCAAGTTTTTCATTAACCAGCTCTTATAAACAATGCTACGAAAACAATTGAGACCACACATTTTATATTTGATTCACTAGACACAGGGTAGAAAATCATTATTACTACAATTCATACTACTATAATCCTAGCCATTACTGAGACAAATGGTCAGTGAGTATAATTCAAACTGTATGAAGACTCTTGTAATATATTTTACTGAAAGTTTAAGTGAACCCAGCACATAAGAGCATATCAAGATTTCAGATATAAATATTACTATAGATACAACAATTTAAAGAGACGATAGAATACAATATTTAACAGTTTAAAAATAAGAGTTTAATGTTTTACTTAGCAATGGAGTACTTAAACTGTGGGTTGTTAACACTCCTTAAGATTTGTAAGATTCATAAACATGCAGCGATTGAAGGATTTTAGAAAACTAAACGGGGTTAATAATGGGCCACTTCTGATAATTATAGAAAAACCATGTAACAGAAGTTCCACTAAGCTCACCGCCATCATACTGGATATTTTTTACAGTAATTGTACATATTTCCCAGCAAGTTTTGCATATCAATCGGTAGCAGTTCATGCTGGTAAATGTGTAGATTCACAACAGTTTCCTAATGAGCGCTGGACACAAGTGGAACTTTAGATGCGAAGAAACGCAAAGTAGTTCATTTTGGGTTCTGCTCACTCAGTTGAACAACCTATGCATGGTCCATGGAGCTACTCTAAGTTTCTACCTGTCACCATGTCTTGCTACACCTTATAGACTATTCTAAAGAGTGGGTAGAGACCACACCCAAGATGTAAACTTGAATGGACCTGTGAAGTATGCTAACATGAATTAACAGTTGATTAGTGCCTGAAAATAAGAGTTATACATGTATGGGTTCCAGTATTTAATGCTATCTTGTCATGCAATATTTTAATTAATTACTTATGTATTTTGGTTTATGTAGTCAACAGGATCACCATATTACATAAGTGGTAATGTACATCTGATGGTTAAAAAAGTTTGTAGGACATAAGGGTAAAAGTCATTTAAACCGACATACTCTGGGAGGTTGCACAGGACACCAAAGCCAAATTTTTTTTCTAATGTCACATTTCCCTGTGACGATTTTTCAAATGGGAAGATGAAGTTTTGTCTGGATGAAAGTTAATTAAACCAACAAGCTGTGGGACCCGGCATGGGACAGTGAAAACACTTTTTTAATATGTTTTCCTGTAAGGACAAAAAGTATCACAAATGAAGTTTAATTCCTTATTACTAGAGGGCAACAACACTAACACAGCGCAACTACACCAGTTACAGCACAGATTGAAAAATGCCTCCATTGACTTGTAAAAGGAGGTTAGACAATTAAATTTTAATTCTTTATTGGTAATTGACAACAACATTAACACAACACAGTTACTACAATTACGCTACAGATTCAAAAATTCCTCCATTGACTTGTAAACAAAGGTTCCAACGGAGGGTCATGTTCTTTCTAACACGGTAAAAGACTGCAGGACTGTCCTTGATTCCTACTGCTGCTGCTGCTACTATCCAAGCTACAAGATCCTCTTGTGATTCAACAGGGGTTTTGTTAACATGGCTGCACATCTTTCCTCTTCTATATGGAATCAACAAGGGAACTTGAACAACAGAAAGCTGATTCATTGACAGGAAGCAAGACATCTTTCCGTTATAAGAAGAATAACTGTCACTCACTGAACACAGTTCTATGGAGGTCGAAGTCAGTTGCCTTCACAATCGGTGCTGCTGTGGCGTTGTCCTGGTCTGGCAGCATTGCGTCGTATCCCCGACGTTTACTCGGAATCAGACTTGGTATCTGGCTTGGAGAACTGCAGGCGGCGGTCGTATAAAGGCCACCCGGAGTATGGATGTCAGGAAGTTGTCGACCTCACATGCCTTCGCTGATGCAATATAGTGCTGGCTGTATACAATGATGGCGGCGTCCTCCTTATTGCACGAGATGGCGCTGTGCAGATTCGGCTGCTGGCGCCTGCCAGGACGGCAACCCGCAGCACAATCCTGTGTGGCGGGTGTGCCGGATCGTCAGGCACCAGCCGTACACGGCTTTCCTTTTCTCTTCGGAGAGAGATGTCGAAGCCATCTCCATGCGCAGACGGTGGCAGTGGCGGAGGCGACAGCCAAAGAGATGGCATGTGGGGGTAAAATTATGCTATGGGGCATTCATCTGGGCTGCCATGGGTAGTGATGGAGGACACTACGACAGCTGCGGACCACATGAAATCCTTTCGTACTTAATGTCGTAATCGATGGCGATGGGATTTCCTAACTGGACAAATGTCTATAGCGTAAGGGTGGAATCTTGCTACAGTGATTTGAGAAACATGATAGTGAGCTCACGTTAACGTCTTGGATACTGAATTCGCCTGATATGAACTCGATGGGACTCATCTGACTTGCTATTTGGCGCCAGATCCGCGCCAACAAAACACTGGCTAGTAACTTACGGGAATTAATTGACCCGTATGTAGACACGCGGTGGTACGTACCTCTGGAAACTGATCAAGAATTTTTTGTACCCATGCCATGCAGAATTGCTGCTGAAATGAATTCAAAAGACGGTTCAGCAATGTAAGGAGGATGTCACTATTAAGGCAGAGTTCCTACGAAAGTAATATGCAGTGCGTGAAACATAAATTTATCGAATTTATTATGAAAGTAGTAGATACATGTAAGACATAAACAATCATGACGGTATAACATAGTTTCTTTTACAACACTAGTAACAAACTAGGCCGTTTGCATTTCCAAGGCACTCACTGTCCTGTTGTGTTATTGCAGTGTTAATGCTTTGTCCAACATCTGCTCTTGGTAATTACCTCAAAAACATTCTTCGACATTGAGTTTCTTAGGGTGTTTAGTTATTGCAGTGTCATTCCTCTTATGAGATGATTCCGTCCTTGAAAGGTTTGGAAAATATTCAGCTATTTGCACATCAAATTCTTCAGTGGTGTCGAAGCGTTTTCCGGTCTCGAACTGATTTAGGTGGAGCTCAGAGAGTTCCAAATATAGCGGTGATGATCGATCTTCCAACTACTCATATATCAAATTCTTTAGTTTTCCCTTTTCCTAAGAACTTTTCTGGGCAACTAACTGCACCTGATATAAAATGATACTTTCGATCTGAAAACGAGAATTATAACCACATACGTTAGACTCAGTTGCCCCATTTGCATAGTGTTCACTATTTATTGTTTTACCTTTCACAATAAAAAATTATTTGAGGTTTCCGTTGGCTTGTGATCCTTATTCGTAGTTTGAAATCTGTGACGAAATTAAGATTAAGAAATTTCATTTTATGCCTAAAGTACTAGGCTGCGAAGTTAGATATTTCCCAGTCGTTTGTCAGGGAAAGTTAAATATCAGCTGCGACTTTGTGTGAAATCTTAAACGTAAATGATTAGAATTGGAACTGTCTGTGTCAACGGCCACAAGAGTGCACCAGTGATCTGGCAGGGTATACACGGGACGTGATGATAGTGATGATGTTTGGATTGTGGGGCGCCCAACTACGCGGTCATCAGCGCCTGTACAAAGTTCCAATTTTTCTCACAGTCCAATTTTTTTACACAATTCAATCTAGCCACTATCATAAATGATGATGATGATAATGATGAAATGATGAGGACAACACAAACACACAGTCTCCGGGCAGAGAAAATACAAGGGACTTGAACAGCGTCACATGTTGAATGGTCACTATAGCAGGTCACAGAGATGCCAAAGTACTCGTGTAAGACAGCGATATCAGTACTTGATAAAATTTGAAAGGGGCTTCATATGGGTCTCCATTTCGCTGCCTGGTCGAATAGTGGCATATTCTGATTTCTGAGGCATCTGAATGTCACATCCGAATGGCCCGCTGTTGGACTGCATCAAAAGCTCAGGGCAGACATACTCATCAAGATGAAGCCGACCATGTCTGATCACCACAAGGGAAGATCGCTGTATTTTACAACAAGCACATCGTCGCCCCCTCAAATCTGCATGTGCCATCCGAGAAGAAGTGATGGAAAATTCTACGTCATCCAGCACCATTGGTTGGAGACCAGCAGCACCCGAAATAAGGAATTACAGTCCCATGCTTGGTTTGCCGTTAATACAGCAACACAATCTGCTGCATTTGGAGTAGTGCTGTGTGCAGGTAATACGGACTTCTGATACATTGTTCCCATTATGTTTAGAAATGAATCGCGGTTTTGCACGGCCTCCCTGCAACATTGTGTATCATCCCACACCATTGGTCGGAGACTAACAGCAACCAGAATAAGAAACTACCGAATGGAGTAGAATGGCAAATCAAACACCTTTCATCCATGTAAATTTCCAAATTGTTATTTTATTGGGCTACCAGTTTCGTCGAAATATCACGCCATCTTCAGGACTCTTTTCCGAAGTAAAGGAAGATTCCCACCTTTGGTCCAGTCGAAATAGGGGGCAGCATTCAGTGCCTGGTATCCGTAGGTTTCTAGACAGTGATCGCTTCAAAAAAATCACCAGCAGGCCAGAGGTGTCTGAAGTGGTCACTGTCTCAAGTAGAAACCTGCAGGTACCACTCACTGAATGCCAGCCTGTATTCTGATTGGACCAAAGGTGAGAAATTTCCAACACGTCGAAGGGGAGGCCTGTGGAGGGCGTAGCATACCGCCGAAACGTAACACTTTGAAAATTTAGGTACCTGAAAGGTGTTTGATTTAACATTCTGTACTGAACAGCGGCAACCATCTTTGGAAAGATGGACATACAAAGAAATTACCGTCCCATGCTTAATTCGCCGTTAATACCACAACACAAACGACTGCGTTTGGAGTGATCTCATGTCTTGAATGTATGGACTACTGATTCATTGATCCCATTGTTTTTAGAAATGAATCGCAGTTTTACAGTAACATGGAATACACCTGGGAGTACGGCGGCTATCTGGGGAAACTCCCATTCCTCCAATGTTCTGAGGAGGCACAGAGGTATTTCTCCTGGTGTTATGGTGTGGTGAGTGACTGAGTATGACTTCCGGTGACGGCTGGTTGTGAATGAGGAATTCTGATCGCAGAACGGTATACCACGGATGTCCTGCATCCCCATGTGTTACTAATGCGCATCAGTGTCATGGGGTTATTTTTCAAAGGACAGTGCTCTTTCGCACACGGCACTCGTCTCTGTGACCTGACTGTCTGCTGCTGAGGTGGTCCTGTGGCCAGCAATATTCCCAGATTTGTCTCCGACCGAGCATGTACGGGGTCAGCTCGGGTATTAATTCTGTCCCAGATCCAGCATCCAGGATATCAAGGACCAGTTGCCACAGTTGTGGACCAGCCTTTCTCTGGAAAGGACACAGCGGCTTTTTGACGTTGCCCTACTGAATTAGTTCACATATCCTGGCCAGACAGGGTGAAGTCACATTGATAAGCGGCTTCACACTGACAAGTTCTTTGTAAATGTGATTCCAGTTTGCAACCACTCAAATAACATCACATGTCTTCTCAACTCATGAAGTCTCATTTCGTTTCCCTCACCCTTTCTGGATGCTCCACATTTTGTGTCAGGATGTGTATTTACTTGTATTAACTTCACTTTTACTGTATAGGTAAGTATTAAAAGGAAGTGAAACATGGTGGATAAACAATTCTGAGAACAAACTGAAGGTGTTACAGAAAAAATGCTGAAGATCAGAATGGCAGATCGAATAACTAATCAACACGCACCAAATCGAAGTAGGGAGAAAAGACATTTGTAACAGACATTTGTGACACAATTAGATTAAAAGGGCGGATCGTTTGACAGGACACATCAAAATGAGTCAAGGAAGAACAGTAGCAACGGAAGCAACCACAAGTATTAGATGCTATTAGCCTCTGCTGATTTCACACATAATATGGTACAGCCACCTTAAAGTAAACAACATCCTACAGTAGGAAATATCAGAATATCTAACTCACTACAGTTTAAGATAACTACGTTTTTTTTTTGTGAGTCAACAGTCTCCTGACTGGTTTGTTGCGGACAGCCACTAATTCATCTCCTGCGCCAACCTCACCAAGAGTAGCACTTGCACCCTACGTCCTCTGTTATACGCTGGATGTGTCTCAATCTCTACGTTTTTTACTCTCTACAGCTACCTCTAGTACCTAGAAGTTATTCCGTGATGTTTTAACAGATCTCCTACCGTTCTCACCCTTCATCTTCTCTTTCCATGTGTTCCTTTCCTCATGTGTTCTCAGTCCATTTTCGACTTTCTTGTGTAGCATAATTTCTGAAGTGCTTCAGTTTTCTTCTGTTTCAGTTTTGCCAGAGTCCATGTTTCACTAATATACAATGCTGTGCTCCAAATGTTGGTTCTCAGAAATTTCTTCCTCAAATTAAGGCTTATATTTGATACTAGAAGACTTCTCTTTACTAGGAATGCCCTTTTTGCCAGTGCTAGTCTGTTTTTATGTCCTCCTTGCTCCGTCCGTGTTGGGTTCTTTCGTTATCTAAGTAGCGGAATTCCTTAATTTCCCCTACTCTGTGATCAACAATGGTGTTGTTAAGTTTCTCGCTGTTCTCATTTCTGCTAGTGGTCATTACTTTCATCTTTCTTCGATTTACTACCATTCTATATTCTGTACTCATTAGACTGTTCATTACATTCAGCAGATCCTGTAATTCTTCTTCGCTATCACTGAGAATAGCAATTCATCAGCAAATCTTATCATTGTTATCCTTTCACCTTGAATTTTAACTCCGTTCTTGTTGTTTTATTTCCGTTATTGTTTCTTCGATGGATAGATTGAAGAGTAGGATCGAAGAGCTACTTCCGTCTTGCACCCTTTTTCAATCCGAGCACTTCTTTCTTGGTCTTCCATTCTTATTGTTGGCTCTTGGTTCTAGTACATATTGTAGCGTATATCAGTGTCTTTTCCTGTACGTTACGCCTATTTTTCTCAGAATTCAGAACGTCTTGCACTACTTTACATTGTTGAACGCTTTTTCCAGATCGACAAATTCTGTGAAGGTGTCTTGATTTTTCTTTAGTCCGAAACACCAGAATTGTGTCACTGGTGTCTCTACCTTTCATAAAGCCAAACTGATCGTCATCTAACACATCTTCAGTTTTCTTTCTAATTCTTTTGTATATTATCTTTGTCAGCAACTTGGATGCATAAGCAGTTAAGCAGATTGTGCCATAATTCTCGGACTTGTAGGCTCTAGCAACCTTCAGAATTGTGTGGATGACTTTTTTCCGAAAGTCAGACGACATATCGGCAGGCTCATGCATTATACATATAAACGTGAATAGACATTTTGTTGCCACGTCTTACAATGGTTTCAGAAATTCTGATCGAATGTTATCTATCCATACTGCCTTATTCGATCGTAACTCTTCCAAATACCTTTTAAATTCTGATTCTAATGTTGGATCTCCTATCTCTTCTATTTTTATACGTCCTTCTTCATCGATCAACTGAAATATTTCTTCTGTTACCCATGGTTTCTTCGCTGTTACCTTCATCGTTGCTATGCTTTTAATCTCAACTTCTGTGATTGCCATTTTTAAAAATGTCTATTTCTCTTCAAATGAACTCCCTACTGAGCTATTACTTATCGCATTATCTATATGCTCAGCGGACTTCAAGGGTATCTCTTCAGTCCTTCGTATTTCTGTATCCCATTTCTTTGCTCACTGATTCTTCCTCAATATCCTCGTGTACTTCAGCCCCTCTTCATCACTACTAAATTGTGATTGGAGCCTATATCTGGTCCAGGGTGAATGTTACGCTTCAGTATCTGATTTCGAATCTAACCGAAATCTTCTTATATCTGCCGGCCTTTTCCTTGTGTACTACCTCCTCTTATGACTATTCGCTATTACTGGCTGAAATTTATTGCAGAACTCAATTAGTGTATCTCTTCCCTCATTCCTAGTACGAAGCACATATTCTCCCACAATCCTATCTTCTACTCCCTTCCTGTTCAATATCCTTATATAATTCGTTTCTCTCTTCATCTTTTGCTTGCGTCGTCGGCATGTATACCTGAACTATCGTTGTCGGTCTTGCTTTGGTATCACTTCTGATGCGAATAACCCTGTCACTGAACTGTTCACAGTAACTCACTCTCCGGCCAGCATTCCTGTGCATAACGACTCCAGTTATACTCTTTTATGCTGCTGTTCATACGAGGGCAGTTCAATAAGTAATGCAACACATTTTTTTTTCTCGGCCAATTTTGGTTGAAAAAACCGGAAATTTCTTGTGGAATATTTTCAAACATTCCCGCTTCGTCTCGTATAGTTTCATTGACTTCCGACAGGTGGCAGCGCTGTACGGAGCTGTTAAAATGGCGTCTGTAACGGATGTGCGTTGCAAACAACGGGCAGTGATCGAGTTTCTTTTGGCGGAAAACCAGGGCATCTCAGATATTTATAGGCGCTTGCCTACGGTGATCTGGCAGTGGACAAAAGCACGGTGAGTCGTTGGGCAAAGCGTGTGTCATCATCGCCGCAAGGTCAAGCAAGACTGTCTGATCTCCCGCGTGCGGGCCGACCGTGCACAGCTGTGACTCCTGCAATGGCGGAGCGTGCGAACACACTCGTTCGAGATGATCGACGGATCACCATCAAACACCTCAGTGCTCAACTTGACATCTCTGTTGGTAGTGCTGTCACAATTGTTCACCAGTTGGGATATTCAAAGGTTTGTTCCCGCTGGGTCCCTCGTTGTCTAACCGAACACCATAAAGAGCAAAGGAGAACCATCTGTGCGGAATTGCTTGCTCGTCATGTGGCTGAGGGTGACAATTTCTTGTCAAAGATTGTTACAGGCGATGAAACATGGGTTCATCACTTCGAACCTGAAACAAAACGGCAATCAATGGAGTGGCGCCACACCCACTCCCCTACCAAGAGAAAGTTTAAAGCCATACCCTCAGCCGGTAAAGTCATGGTTACAGTCTTCTGGGACGCTGAAGGGGTTATTCTGTTCGATGTCCTTCCCCATGGTCAAACGATCAACTCTGAAGTATATTGTGCTACTCTTCAGAAATTGAAGAAACGACTTCAGCGTGTTCATAGGCACAAAAATTTGAACGAACTTCTCCTTCTTCATGACAACGCAAGACCTCACACAAGTCTTCGCACCCGAGAGGAGCTCACAAAACTTCAGTGGACTGTTCTTCCTCATGCACCCTACAGCCCCGATCTTGCACCGTCGGATTTCCATATGTTTGGCCCAATGAAGGACGCAATCCGTGGGAGTCACTACGCGGATGAAGAAGAAGTTATTGATGCAGTACGACGTTGGCTCCGACATCGACCAGTGGAATGGTACCGTGCAGGCATACAGGCCCTCATTTCAAGGTGGCGTAAGGCCGTAGCATTGAATGAAGATTACGTTGAAAAATAGTGTTGTGTAGCTAAAAGATTGGGGAATAACCTGGTGTATTTCAATGCTGAATAAAACAACCCCTGTTTCAGAAAAAAAATGTGTTGCATTACTTATTGAACTGCCCTCGTATTAACCCTATACCCATCTCACCATACATCCTTGTCTATTTTCCATTCACTTCACTGACCCGGTATAGAGCTCCGTATCTAATGAGCAAACTACAAGAATAATTGAAATTGCAAAAATGCCCAGACGATGGTTTGCACGATTCATAGACAGGTGTCTAGCATGCCTCTCCCACCTTTTCATATCGTGTCAGTAATGCATCTGGCGACAGAAACATGTACTAGACCCACGATTAGTGGAGGCTCAGCTGGTATGCAGTCTGTAATGAAAGCAAGGTAAATTAGGGCAGGAAACAATTTAGTCATTAAAACTTTATGGTTGTGCCGGGGATCAAACTAAGGATACATGCTGCGGGATGACGCCTGTGGAACGACGGTGTATAAGGTAAGGAACGTTTTACATTAGTGTCTGTCACGGTATCATTACACCAGAGATGTAAACATAGAGCTGACCGTTCCTATAGTAGTTGTAACTTGGTCGTCACCTGGGCAAGTATCAGACTGCCTATTCATTGTTTCGTGGTTCGATTCTTGATTGATTCTAAAATTGTTATGATATTACACTTGATTATAATCTCAGACCACGGTCTGTGCATGTAAACCGCCATTGTTCACAGTAAACGTTAGAAGGTACGTTTGGTTGTTTCTGCCTATGAGAGTCAGTACTCAGATTCGCTGGTGATATTACTATCCTCAGTGAAAGTGAAGAAGAATTACAGGATCCGCTGAATAACAGTCTAACGAGTACAGAATATGGACTGAGAGAAGATCGAATGAAGACTAAAGTAATGAGAAGTAGCGGAAATGAGGACAGCAAGAAACTTAATACATCGACTGGTGATCACGAAGTAGTTGAAGTTAAGAAATTCTGCTACTTAGGCAGCAAAATATACCATGACGGACGGCGTAAGGACATCAAAAGCAGACTATCACTGGCAAAAAAAGTTTTCTAATATGAAACATTTCCCTTAATTTGAGGAAGAAATTTCAGAGAATGTACGTTTGGAGCACAGCATTGTATGGTAGTAAGACATGGACGGTGGGAAAACCAGAACATAAAAGAATTGAAGCACTTGAGATGTGGTGCTAGAGAAGAATGTTAAAAATGAGGCTGACTGATGAGGTAAGAAATGAGGAGGCTCTTCGCAGGGTCGAAAAGGAAAGGAAAATATGGAAAACACTAACAAGAAGAAGGGAGATGACGCTATGGCATCTTTTAAGGCATAACGGAATTACTACCATGGTACTAAAGGGAGTAGCAGAGAGAAAAAACTGTAGAGGAAGACAGAGATTGGATTACATCCAGCAAATAACTGAGAACTAGGTTGCAAGTGCTACTCTGACATGAAGAGGTTGGAACAGGAGAGCAATTCGTGGCGTTCAGTCCATGTCTAATAAAGAACTGATTTGTTGGAGCTAACCGTTTTGTAGATACCTGCATTACTAAGTTATGCCAAAAAGTAAAGTATTGTTCACAAAAACGTTGTTAAAACATAACCTGCTAGATATCAAAAGACATAAGTTTAGTAGCATTGCAGGCCAATACTTTAGATGAAAGCTCAAATATCCATCCAGCTATCAGTATTTCAATATTTTGATATGGAGGTAAAACATGTTAATCAAAATATGATGGATTGATTTTGCGCAACATAAACTAGTTTCGTTCCATCTTTCAAAAAATCATAGTTAATGACCAATTTTTTTGCGGTACGTTGTAGGATAGCACTAGAAAATCACTAGACGGAATTGTTTGTAAACATGGAGGAAAGAATAATATTTTGCATGGTAGGAGTATCTGTCACATTAATTTGTTGTTGTATCATATATTAATCATGAAACAAAATTCTTTTTTAAGGGTTGGAGAAATGGTCAAGTATCTACGTATCATAAGCCCTACCTTGTCCCATTCTTGAATGGCGAGAGGAAGAATGATTGTCGGTAAACCTCTGTACTGGCTCTAATTTCTCGAATTATCTAGTCGTGGTGATTACGTGAGATAAATGTAGGGGGAAGCAATACATTGTCCGACTCTTCCGGAAAGTGCTCTCTCGAAATTTCAGTATTTAACCTCTGCGCCATGCGCATCTCCTCTCTTGTAACATCTCGGTAACGTTCCCGTACCGACTAAAGAAGTCCGTTGCGTAACGCACCGATCTTCTTTTTGTGGTACAACCTGACTAGAAGAAGGAATCGGTTGGCAGGACACATTCTGAGGCGTCAAGAGATCACATATTCAGTACTAGAGGGAAACGTGGGGGGTAAAAATCGTGGAGGGAGACCAAGAGAGGAATATAGTAAGCAGATTGAGAAGGACGTAGGTTGCTGTAAGTACTGGGAGATGAAGAACCTTGCACAGGATACAGTAGCATGGAGAGCTCTATCTAAGCAGTCTTTGGACTGAAAATGACAAAAACTTCAACAACAATAACAACATGAGAAATTGTTTCCATATTTAATCAATTTTCTTATTAATCTACGTATCTCCGCCCCCCACGCCCCCTCAAAGCATGACGTTAAGATTTCTATTTCTAAGTGACATAAGTGGGAGTACATTCTCGTAATTGTATGTTTATGGTTAATCTTATTACGGGCTAAGAATATTGTCATTTATAGAGTATTAATTCCCTCAACTCGACTCTAGTTTCTATTGGAAACGAAAATAACTTTGTTCCGTGAGGTCTTAAATAAACCATTTATCTTTACTTTTACGCCACGTCCTATCTTGATCCATTCAGATGCTGTTAATGTATAAAGTAGCAGGCTAAACATTTAAATAGAAAATGTTGCGTTCTCTTTGCCCAAAGTAATGCTGAGTGTTGAGAAAGCTTGATTTATGGCTAAAGACAGTGAATTTCGCCCCCACAGTCACAGGATACGTTAAAAGAGCTCAGAGTGAAGTTCAGTTGCGTGAGAATAAGCGAACGGCATATTTCACCAAGCCACAGATCTAAGGATAAATTGAATCCAGTTACCAATAAGAGACAACTCAACTTTCAACGTGACCAAGTTAGTTCTCACTATGGAAAATACTTCGTCTTCCCCCGTAATAGTTATGTCATACAGTAGTCACAGAGTTTATAAATACGGGGTAGGTTATGAAATGGTTATTTGTGTTGACAATGTCTGTGGCAACTCGACATTTGTAGAGAAACTTGTCGCACAGGCAGGCACTGGCGGGGACGCTATACGCCTTGTAGGCGGCTGCATCCGTCGCTATGACTGCAGGAGCCGCTGTTGGAGCTTCGCCGCGAGGGAGAGGGCGCGCAGTCGTATATCAAGCCGGTTGCCTAGCAACGGCCATCAGCCCCGGGAACGCTTTCTCGCGAGCCTGTGCAGTCGATATCTCGCAGAGTGGCCACGTGCCGCTGCTCGCTCTTGCATCCTGTGTTCCTCATACAGCGTACAGTCAATGCGTGGCAGAGGCGACCGTGTATAGAGTCCGTATTACCTCAGTTCCCTATGTCATTTGTTTATGATGCGAGGATTCTTAATTGCCTGTATGTCCCCAGTATCGTGCCACTGTTGTGGTTGTCGCTGTTGCGATTTTCATTTCGAAGTAGTAACTCCGTGGATCAAAATGTACGTACTGCGGAGCAACGCTGGACGGAAGACGAGAAGTGCTTACGCCTACACTATCCAGAAAAATCAGCCGTGGCAGTACACGCCTTAGAAAATGGACACCGAATTCTATTCGACGAAACATCTGTCTTTATGAGGACGAATGGATTTTGGGATACCGTCGTGAAAGAAGCTATTGAAATAAAAACCTCTGAAAGCACCATCAACAATGATGGCGGTTTGCAGCTCAGCACAGCCTGGGACCCGGCCATCGTGAGGTTAAAACGGGCACGACGGACGCTGGATGAAAATATTACTATAAGGGTGAGTCACCTAACATTACCGCTGGATATATTTAGTAAACCACATCAAATACTGACGAATCGATTCCACAGACCGAACGTGAGGAGAGGGGCTAGTGTAATTGGTTAATACAAACCATAAAAAAATGCACTGAAGTATGTTTTTTAACACAAACCTACGTTTTTTTAAATGGAACCCCGTTAGTTTTGTTAGCACGTCTGAACATATAAACAAATACGTAATCAGTGCCGTTTGTTGTAGAGATCGGTCGAAAGGTCGTGGGATTTTAACCACTAGACGCGGCTGGAAGCCCGAGAATATTTTATTAAGATTTACTGCTTTTTTCGCTGCCATTCTGTCTCGTTCAAGTCTGTTCGTCTTGCACAAGCACTGCAACCAGCGAGGGAACCACAAAAAATAAGGGACGTATTAAACGTTGATCCGCCACGATTGTAACAGGTCTATCGATATTGTCGTCTGACTGTACAACAAGCGGAGGTAAACCAATTAGCAGACACGTTATCCGCTCGTGCAACACAATTATAATACCTACTTTTTGTAACCCACAAAGTCTCCCGTTGAGAGACAGAATTTTGAAATTTAACTCAAACGTGCCGAAAACCTCCTCCATCTGTATTAGTACAGAAGTGTGGATCCCTGTGACGTCAGCTCCGGTGTCGGCGACGCGTTAAATAGCGAGGTGTCAACATATGCGAAGAAAAGGTCAGAGCTCAGAGGTTCATGTGACGTGTAAGATCGTTTAGTGATGTCACTATGCCACCAAACTGCACCACAATTTTTCCCAGTGCCACCATGGACGTCTCACATGGTGGAAGGTAGTCACGCCTCCTCTTAACTACATTTCATCCCTTCCCATGATGTCCCTGCGATGGTATTCGAAACCACGACGACCGGCATTGAAACCAAGCGGTTTCTTTGTGGGTGGCGGATGGAAACAGTTCAGACGCACCGCCGCTCAGAACAGACTATAACCCTACCACTACTGTTGTAATTTAGGATGCTTTTACCTAAAAAACAGAAAGCTCTAAGTTGCCACATATACTATACCCCCACAGAACAAATAGTCCTGCCATGGGAAATGCCACATATAACCCTCTTGCTAAAATTCAGTTTAGTTTCCAAATAAAGTACACTATAGGAGAATAGTCCTGTTTATAGGATAAGCTAATCAACAGAGTCGGCCTTTTTACAGAATTTAATCGTGTGTTGAGTCTAATGGATAAGAAAATCAGACTATTCACTTCTTTCCCTAAGATCTTACCCAGTAGTTAGATAGAAACACGGTATGAAGAATATTACACTGAAGCTAGGACCACTCAGTTCCAGTTCATTTAGTGGTTTAAAACATGTACTGATGATCGCCAGCCTATCCACGGAATGAAACAGTGAAGTATTGGGAAAGCATAATATGAATTTAGCCTATTTTCTTGCTACTGTTCAAGTCGCTTCTTCAAATAAATATTACTCCACGTAAACAATGTTGGACGATGCCCTTAAACATTACGTTTTTAAAAGAGAAAAAGCCCAGTATATAACTTCAAGGAAGGTAAAAAGAATTTGGCGATGGGGGAGTTTTAGGAAAGCACTTTCTGTTATCAACAAACTTAAATACCAAAACACTTCGATATTAAAGCGCGTGCTTTTTGTACTGAGCATTCCACTTCAAGAAAACCTCTATTTTACTGCAATTTACTTCCAAAAGCTATTACTCTTTGAACTAATTCTGTATAGTCATTTGCCGGCCTCGGTGGCCGAGCGGCTCTAGGCGCTTCAGTCCGGAACCGCGCGATTGATAAGGTCACAGGTTCGAATCCTGTCTCGGGCATGGATGTGTGTGATGTCCATAGGTTAGTTAGGTTTAAGTAGTTCTAAGTTCGATGGGACTGATGACCTCAGATGTTAAGTCCCCTAGTGCTCAGAGCCATTTGAACCATTTTTAGTATAGTCATTTAAAAGATGGTAGTAACTTGACTTCACAAACTGAATTTTACGTAAGTAAACTTTTACTACAACACTTTGCAATAGTTCAGGAAAAACATAAACATTTTAAATGGTGCCTCTGTATATTAACTTGACACTTCGTATGTCTGTAAAACAGGATACTCGGATTAATCAAACACCACGAAGGACCTTATATGGGTGTACGATTAGGATGAAATAACAGGGTGAACCAGATTCATTAGTTCATGAATAATTATTAAAACACAGTTTAAATTAATGGTTGACGCTGTACTGAAGTAAAAAATCTTACCTGGTGGCTGTAGGTTTGGGATGTGGCGAACAATTATAACGGCTACACTATGCACAGTACGGTCTGCAAGTCTTTTACTGTGTGGGCTCAATTTATCTACTTGGTGTCGTTCAGTTTTACATACAGTAGCCCAACAACTCGCAGGAATGCCGTAAGCCGTTTTCAGTCTTCATCCGGGGCATTTTTATGCAAATTTGCAGGCAAAGCTTCTCCTGCTCTCAAAGGTGTTGCCTGAATCACTGCTGCCTATAGACTGTGTGACTTTCTTCCAGCACTTGCTCTAGGTAGCGCGCCAATTCGCCCTTGCCATCTTTTCCACTACTAAGAGCCACAGCACACTGGCTTTTACATAACACCTATTTCTTACATTGTTCCTGAGGGTGACCATTTCTTAAATTGTCAAATTTACATCAACATGAACCATTTACACACACAAATATTATAATATACAAAATGTTATCAGGAAATTATTTAACGTAATAAACAATTTACATAGTATTTTACATACATTACTCACATACAATGCAAGGAAATTCAAATTCCAGTACAGTACACTTGACTTTACATCTACAGAAAATATAGTGCCAATATGCAAAAAAATTTAAAGCAAAAAAAATTATAAAAATTTAAATGAACCATAAACAAATAAAGTTATAAGACACGAAAGGGCCTCAGACGGTCGCATAAATGGTTTCAGTGTAATCACCCCTACCTTGAAGCGTTCATTTACACACATTTCGTGCTCAAACATGCCAGTTAACAGTGTGATGTGCAATACGACGATGTTCTTGACAATCCTTGACACCACTGCACAATTCAACCCTTCTCTGAGGCCATCATGGGGCTACCATCCTACTGAACGTTAGCTGATCCTTTTGAAGTGTAGCGCTCTGATATAAAAAGTGAGATCACTAGGGGCCGTTCGAACCTATTCGACGAAATATGAACGTGATCAGAAGTAGCAAGGGATGATACAGTTTTCCAGCCCTCCTGCTCCGCGTCCTTCTATGGTGTGGTGATGAGGGGGTGCAACATTGACACTTGCGTTAACAAAACTTCAAAAGTGTCCTCTAAGACCCTGAAACCCTCCCTCTGCTCCAGTGCAGCATCAACCTCGGTGCACCCCACCCCCCCACCCCCCATCTTTGTTGAATACAGTAAAAATGTATGTGTACAGAGATTAGTGTCTCTTCCATATTTGGGCGCCTGTGGGCAGGCAACCTTCAGACATCTTTCTGCTCTGCGGCCTGTGTGGATGCGTGTGGTACTGGAGGAGTGTTGAAGAGGTTACGTAGCCAGGAATACATAGAGATAGTGGTATATGTACAGGTAACTTTCAACGTGCTCAACGAAGGTGCACGTATTGCAACAGGGGACTTGTTGCATTTTTTGGGGGGTCATAGAGAAATCCTTTGCCATTTCAATCATGCATGTGTGAATGTCACTCTCTCCCTCATGACCACGTCACAGCAGGGTGCAAACAGGAGGGATGAAAACACATAAACACACATTGCTACTTCGGATTATGTTCAAATTTTATAAATATTTGAACAGTTAATAGTGATGCCTTATACACCAGAGCAAAAATTTCGGTCTCACTATTGTTGTAACCCCACAATATCCTTTCTTTTTTAGTCATCACTCTTCTGCCTGTTTCACCAGCAATTCCTCTTCTGTGTCAACATCTCCATATCAGAATAGCACTTGCAACCTATATTCTCAATTATTCTTATTTGCTGGACCTATTCGAATCTCTGTCTTCCCCTACAGATTTACGCTTTACAGCTCCCTCTAGTGCCATGGAAATTTTTCTCTGATATCCTAACAGATGTTCTATCATCCTGTCCCTTCTTCTTGTTACTGTTTCCAATATTTTCCTTTCCTTTCCGATTCTGCGTGGAACCTCCTCATTCTTTACCTTATCAGTCTACCTAATTTTCAACATTCGTCTGTA
Organism: Schistocerca nitens; assembly: GCF_023898315.1. Taxonomy (NCBI): domain Eukaryota; kingdom Metazoa; phylum Arthropoda; class Insecta; order Orthoptera; family Acrididae; genus Schistocerca; species Schistocerca nitens. Next base: position 131,976,239 of record NC_064614.1, on the reverse strand, counting down.
GTACCATATATCAAATGGTTCGATTCTCTTGTCTTCCGGTTTTCTCACAGTCCGTGTTTCACTACTTTACAAAAAATGGTTCAAATGGCTCTGAGCACTATGGGACTTAACATCTGAGGTCATCAGTCCCCTAGAACTTAGAACTACTTAAACGTAACTAACCTAAGGACATCACACAATCCATGCCTGAGGCAGGATTCAAACCAGCGACCGTAGCGGTCGCACGGTTCCAGACTGAAGCGCCTAGAACTGCTCGGACACACCGGCTGGCTTCACTACGTTACAATGCGTTACCCCAAACATCCATTCTAATAAATTTCTTCCTCAAATTAAGGCCTATTTTTGACAGTAGCAGACCTCCCTTGGCCCTTGGCCGGGAATTCCCTTTTTTTGTCAATGCTAGTCGCTTTTGATGTCCTCCTTACTCTGTCCAGCTTGGGTTATTTTGATGCCTACGTAGAAAAATTCCTTAACATCATCTATTTCGTGACCATCAATACTCATGTTAACTTTCTCGCTGTTCTCATTTGTGCTACTTCTCCTTACTTTCGTCTTTCTTCGATTTACTCTCAATCCATATTATGTACTCGTCACACTATTGATTTCATTCAACAGATCCTGTGATTCTTCTTCACTTTCACTGAGGATACCAATGTCATAAGCCAAACTTGTTATTGATAATATCCTTTCACCTAGAATCCTTATTATAATTCCGTCTCTGCCTCTTCGATATACAGGGCGAAGAAAATTCGCTCGCTCTGACTTCGCAGCGTGATCCCTGACGTAGTATTAATATAAAAATGTCTCACAAAATATCGTCCGGCGTTTATTTGCAGCAGTAAGTGGGTGTTAGAGATTGCCAATCTGGCAACACTGTAATCTTATGTATGGTAACTACCTCTCTTCTCACACACACATTTCAAGCGCTGTTCTGTTGGAACAATGGTTAGCGGTTTGAGGTAGCGTGCAGGAGGTCAAGCGTTCAATTCGAGGTCGAAGTGTATTTATTTTTATTTCCACATTCATTCTTCCATATAATACTGTCGTATACACTGTTCCTCAAGCCACATGTATCCGACGTTACTTACGTAGTACAGTGTTCTGTAGCGGTGAACATAACGAAAACGTGGTCAGACAAGTCAGAAACAGACAGCTGAAACAAATGACCTCTCGTAGGACAAAACAGTCACAAAAACATCATTAATTTAGAAATGCTAAAGATGATTGCACAGTTAAATAACTCAACATATACTAGTCATTTATACTACATGCAGTACGTCCGCTGAGATGTAAAGCATTAGCAGACAGTGTCAATAATACTTTCCATATTAACGACCGCATGACGCTTACAAAAGAATACGCAGTCCTCAGAGCAGATGCTCAAAGCGAACCGCTTACACGTCCAAACACTTCGCTACCCGCTGGAACATACAGCTCTGCGCTCTTCGCATCCGCAGATCCAAGAGCAGCATGAACACACGCTAAATGTTCCTCCATTTGTGTCGGAGGAGTAGGATACACGTGTCCTTCAAGTGTCCGCTCAGGAAGAAATCCAGTGGCTTTAGGTCAGGCGAACGCAAAGGCCATGTAACTGGAGCTTTCCGTCCGAGCTTTTTCGCTGGAAATGTCCTGTCTAAATACTGCGGAAATTAATTCCAAACTGCTGAAGTGCACCATCATGTTGGAATCATAACCTCTGCCGATCATGTAGTGAAGCATCTTTTAGTGCGTCAGGCACATAGTTTGGGAGGAATGCAAGATACCGTCGAGCAGTCAGCCGATCGGGCAACAAGTAGGGACGCAAACTCCTGTTTCCCAATACTCCGCTTCAGAAGTGGATGCTAAAGCAAACTAGATATCCATGGTCGCGTGTGATGTGCGGGTTGACGTCACACCAAAAGTGGGCATTATGCATATTGAAGACACCCTCATGAGTGAATACTGCTTCAGCCGAGCTTACTACAGTATTTATGAAGTCGTCGTTGACTTCCTGTTGTTGCTGGAACCATTTCACAGGATGCCATCCGCAGAGTGCGGTCTTCTTGATCCAGGTGTCGCGTTAATAACTTTTCTTCTCCGTTCTTCTCTATGTTATTCTTATCAGCAGCTTGGATGCGTGAGCTGTTAAGTTGTTCGTGCGATGATTCTCACACTTGACGGCTCTTGCTATCTTCGGAGTTGCGTAGATAACTTTTTTTCCGAAAGTCTGACGATATGTAGCCACTATCAAACATTCTATACACTATGTCGTTACAGAAGGATTGAACCGTACCGATTTGTCAGAACTATCAAAGATGACTAACAACTACGTTCTAATGCGCATCAACATCCAAACCGTGGTTTCCTACCGCGGAATTTGAGTACATGGACGCCCCAAGAGTAGGGGTGGTTCCACTGATGCCCTCAATGCCACCCGTGAGTTGTTGTGGTGTCGGCTCTGAACGTCGGTGTGTCTGAAATGTTTCTTAGATCACCCTTGAGAATACCGCATGATTTTGACGTTGGGCGTCGCAGTTGTGACCTCCATGGCAAATGGATGAAATGACCAGGGGCCCACGATCTGTTCTGGGGACGATGCTGCAGTTGATAGGAGTACGGTTGGGCAATGGGTAAAGAAAGTTACAGCCTCAGAAAATGCAGAAACAGAGCTCTATGATCAGCCATGCTCGGGACATCTTGTCACAGCCACGGTCCCAGACATGCTGAATCGTGCGGATACCATTATTCGCGGCGACCGCCGCATCAAAAATCGACAATTAGCTCTACAGTTGTCGGTCAGCATTTAAACTCTCTGATATTTAAAGAGGTGCTCACGATGGGTTTCACGAATGCTCACAGCGGACCACAAGATTCAAAGAAAGGCCATTTCATCTGAATTGTTGGAACGTTTGGAGAGCGACAGAGAGGTCTTTCTGTCACGGATCGTTACGGGGGACGAAAGCTGGGTGCACCACTTTGCGCAGCAAACTAAAAGGCAGTCCATTGAGTGGCAACATCCTCATTCACCACAAAAGAAGAAATTCGAGATAACCCCCTCCGCCGGAAAAGTCATGGTGACTGTCTTCTGTGATAGTGATGACATCATTCTCGTGGATGTGATGCCAAGATGGTCAACCATCAAGTCAGAGGCATACGGGAAGGCTCTGAACAAACTCAAGAACCGTTTCCGACATGTACTATCGGACAAGAATCCCGGAAAAATCTTGCTCCTACACGATAATGCAACCCCGCGCACACATGTCTGAGAACCCGGGAACAAATCACCAAACTGGATTGGACATCATTTCCTCATCCACCCTACAGTCCAGACGTAGCACCCTCGGACTTCCATCTCCTTGGGCCGCCTAAAGACTCTCTACGGGGAACACGCTTTAGAGATGACGAGAATGTCAGTCATGCAGTGAAGACATGGCTACGCTTACAGGACAAGAGCTTTTACCAGCACAGAATACATCGTCTTCCACAACGTTGGCGTAAGGCCATAGAACGTGATGGGAGACTACGTAGAAGAAAAGGACTTGGGAAAGACATGGTGATGTATATTGTCACAAAATTATGACTCTTAATAATAAATATGTTCCGAGAAAAAAAACTAGGGCATTACTTATTGAACGACCCTCGCAATTTTATGTTGAGTATGTACCTTAGAACTCTTTCATCGTTGATATGCAGTGGGAATCATCCATTTTGTTACGAAATTTCCAGTCTCTTGGCAATGAAATCATCAGATGTGTGCAAATTTATCGAACTTATATAACATAAAGTGTGTACATTTTCCCCAGATGGAATTTCTTTGTTTCTGTGAAAGGCAGTCCGCACTGCTTCTGATACTATTAAAACTGCCCACACCTTCTCTCGCTATTAACAATTCAGCAGGTGCTTTGTGCGTTCACTTTACCTGCGTTAATAGGACACCCTCCGCGACGCAGTGGTAATGAATACCCGGCCGCAGAATGGGGCGTTAGGTGTCCGGAAGAATAATGAGCTCTTTTTTGCAGCACGGAATGGCCAGCCATATTTCAGCCGAATCACCGCGAGTCTAATTGGGAATTAGGCGCCGCAAGCGAGCCTCGCGGAGCGGCCCAACAAATGGCAGCACATCCTGCCAGGTCGTGGTGTACTGCGCTGGAGAAGAAGTGGCCGGTCTTGAAAGTGCCCCGTCTCCCGAGGAAGCGGCAGGACAATCTGGAAGATCGTTGCGTAAACAAGTCAGGTCTTCAGTGGTTCAAGCCGATAGCACACACGTGAAATAATGAGAATTTGCCGTCTGTTTTATACCACTCATCGCAGCAGTAAGGACCTTCGTGTCGGAACATTTCAAGAATTTCGGTTCAGCACTTCCGTAAGTAATTAAATTTTCCTTGCAGAAAAGCATGAAACTAGAATAACATACAATATTATAGAATACTCGTCGATTGTTTAAGGAGCTAGGTGTTTTACCACTGAAACACGCTATAAACATCAAATAACAACAGATGAAACATGTTGTTGTGATCTCCAGTCGGAAGACATGTTTGATGCAGCCTCTTCTTCTCCAAGTAGCTATTACAACCTACACTCTTTTCATCTGAATTCTTCTCTTGACCCCCCTCTACAATTCTTAAGCGCCTCACGTCTCTCCAGCATTAAATTGGTGATCTGAAGGCTCAGAACGTGCCGTGTCAACCGACCCCTTACCTCAGCCAAGTTGTCCACAAATATCTTTTCTCCCCATTTAAATTTGGTGTCTCCTCAACAGATACATGATCTACCCATCATATGTTCAGCGTTCATCTACGGTACCACTTTACAAACGCTTCTGTTCTCTTTTTTGTCTGAACTGTTTAAGTACACTTTTCACTTTCACTCAAGCTACTCTCACGACAAATACTTTCAGAAAAGAATTGATAATATTTGAATCTATATTCAGTGTTAAGAAATTCCTGTTTGGCAGAAACGCTTTTTTTGCCATTGGCCATCAACAGATATTTTAATGCTCAAATAGTAAATCTCATCTACTACTTTTATTGTATTGTTTCCTCCTCTAATTCCCTCATCATCAACTGATTTCAGTCGACCATATTCCGCTACCCTTATTTTGCTTTTCTTAATGTTCATCGTATATCCACCTTGCAAGACACTATCGTTTCCGTTCAACTGCTCTTACAAGTTCTTTTCTGACTCGGACAGAATTACAATGTCATCGGCAAACCTCAAAGTTTTTATTATTCCCCCTGAAATTTAATTTCTACTCCAAATATTCTCTGGTTACCTTTACTATTTGCTGAGTGTACAGACTGAATTACATCCGGAATAGACGAGGTAGGCTACAACCCTGTCCCAATCCCTTCTCAACTTTTTACTTCCCTTTCATGCCCCTCGACTCTTATAACTGCCACCTGGTTTCTCTACTAGTTGTAAATAACCTTTCGCTCTCTATATTTTACCCCTACTGCCTTCGATTTTCAAAGAGCATATTCCAGTCAACATTATCAAAAGCTTTCAGTACGTATACAAATGTTATAACGTAGGTTTGCCTATCAACATATTTTCTAAGAGAAATAGAGTCAGTATTGACTTGCGTGTTCCTGCTTTTCACAAGAAGCCCAATTGATCTTATCGGAGATGGGCTTGTACCAGTTTCTTCACTCTTCTGTGAAGAATTCATGTAGTATTTTGCAACCATGATCTATTAAACTAATAGTTCGGTAATATTCATAGCTTTGGGGACGTGATTTCTTTGGAATTGGAATTATTACAGTCTTCCTGAGGTCTGACTCTATTTGGCCGGTTACATACATTTTTCAGACCAGGTGGAATAGTTTTGTCATGACTGGCTCTCCCTACGATATAAGTAGCTCTGACGAAATTTCGTGTACTCCAGAGGCAGAGTACGCGAAAGAACATGCCCCCCTTCTAACAGCCGTGTACCCCAAGTCTCTAGAGGAACGGAAGGTTCCAAATGATTGGAAAAGAGCACAGGTAGTTCCAGTTTTCAAGAAGGGTTGTCGAGCAGATGTGCAAAACTATAGGCCTATATCTCTGACACCGATCTGTTGTAGAATTTTAGAACATGTTTCTTGCTCGCGTATCATGTCATTTCCGGAAACCCAGAATCTACTCTGTGGGAATCAACATGGGTTCCGGTGACAGCGATCGTGTGAGACCCAACTCGCTTTATTTGTTCAAGAGACCCAGAAAATATTAGATACAGGCTCCCAGTTAGATGCCATTTTCCTTGACTTCCGGAAGGCGTTCGATACAGTTCCGCAATGTCGCCTGATAAACAAAGTAAGAGCCTACGGAATATCAGACCAGCTGTGTGGCTGCATTGAAGAGATTTTAGCAAACAGAAGGCAGCATATTGTTCTTAATGGAGAGACGTCTACAGACGTTAAAGTAACCTCTGGCGTGCCACAGGGGAATGTTATGGGACCATTGCTTTTCACAATATATATAAATGACCTAGTAGATAGTGTCGGAAGTTCCATGCGGCTTTTCGCGGATGATGCTGTAGTATACAGAGAAGTTGCAGCATTAGAAAATTGCAGCGAAATTCTGGAAGATCTGCAGCGGATAGGAACTTGGTGCAGGGAGTGGCAACTGACCCTTAACATAGACAAATGTAATTTATTGCGAATACATAGAAAGAAGGATCCTTTATTGTATGATTGTATGATAGCGGAACAAACACTGGTAGCAGTTACTTCTGTAAAATATCTGGGAGTATGCGTACGGAACGATTTGAAGTGGAATGATCACATAAAATTAATTGTTGGTAAGGCGGGTGCCAGGTTGAGCTTCATTGGGAGAGTCCTTAGAAAATGTAGTCCATCAACAAAAGAGGTTGCTTAGAAAACACTCGTTCGACCTATGCTTGAGTATTGCTCATCAGTGTGGGATCCGTACCAGGTCGACTTGACAGAGGAGGTATAGAAGATCCAAAGAAGAGCGGCGCGTTTCGTCACAGGGTTATTTGGTAAGCGTGATAGCGTTACGGAAATGTTTAGCAAACTCAAGTGGCAGACTCTGCAAGAGAGGCGCTCTGCATAGCGGTGTAGCTTGCTGTCCAGGTTTCGAGAAGGTCCGTTTCTGGATGAGGTATCGAATATATTGCTTCCCCCTACTTATACCTCCCGAGGAGATCACGAATGTAAAATTAGAGAGATTCGAGCGCGCACGGAGGCTTTCCGGCAGTCGTTCTTCCCGCGAACCATACGCGACTGGAACAGGAACGGGAGGTAATGACAGTGGCACGTAAAGTGCCCTCCGCCACACACCGTTGGGTAGCTTGCGGAGTACAAATGTAGATGTGGATGTAGGCCTTGTTTCTACTTACGTCTGTCAAATTCTACTTGCAGAATCATATCTCCCATCTCACCTTCATCTTCGTCTTCTTCTATTTGTATAATATTGCCTTCAATTTCATTTCCCTTGTAGAGCCCCTCTATGTACAGCTTCCACTTTTCAGCTCTCCTCTCTTTGCTTAGAAGCTCTTTATATTCACGCAGCTGCTACTCTTTTCTCCAAAGTCCTCTTTAATTTTGCTGTATGCTGTATCTATTTTTTCCCAGGAAATATATGCTTCTATATCCATACATCTGTTTTTTAGCCATTCCTGCTTAGCTATTTTGCACTTCCTGTCAATCTCATTTTTTAGACATTTGTATTTCCTTTTCTCTAGCGTCATTTTCTGCATTTCTGTATTTTGTTCTTTCGTCAGTTTATCTCCTGCGTTATCCAATGATTTCTACGAGGCCTTGCCTTTTTACCTATTTGATCTTCTGCTGCCTTCATTATTTCATCTCTCAAAGCTACCGAATCCTCTTCTAACGTGTTCTTCTCCTCTTTTGTGGGCAGCGGTTGTCTAATGCTCCCGCTGAAACTCATAACAACCTTTGGTTCTTTAACTGATGCAGGTCTTAACTAATGAATTTCGTATCCTTTTGTAAACATTTTAGTTTTAATCTACTGTTCACATGAAATAAATTGTGATGAAGAGTCCACATCTACTCCTGGCAATATCTTGAAGTTTAAAATCTTGTTCCAAAATATCATTCTTACCATTATGTAATCAATTTGAAACATTTGAGTGTTTTCAGGTTGCTTGCACGTATACAGTCGTCACGTATATTTTCGCGTTCGGAAGAGAAAGTTGGTGACTGAAATTTCGTAAATAGATCTCGCCGCGAGGAAACACGTCTTTGCTTTAATGACTTACATGTCAACTCGCGTATCATATCTGCCACACTCTCTCCCCTATTACGTCATAATACAAAACGAGCTGCCCTTTTTTGCACCCTTTCGATGTCTTCCGTCAATCCCACCTGGTAAGGATCCCACACCGCGCAGCAATATTCTAACAGAGGACGAACGAGTGTAGTGTAAGCTGTCTCTTTAGTGGACTCGCATCTTCTAAGTGTCCTGCCAATGAAACGCAACCTTTGGCTCGCCTGCCCCACAATATTATCTACGTGGTCTTTCCAACTGAAGTTGTTCGTCATTTTAACACCCAGATACTTAGTTGACTTGACAGCCTTGAGAATTGTACTATTTATCGAGTAATCGAATTCCAACGGATTTCTTTTGGAACTCATGTGGATTACCTCACACTTTTCGTTATTTAGCGTCAACTGCCACCTGCCACACCATATAGCAATATTTTCTAAATCGCTTCGCAACTGATACTGGTCTTCGGATGACCTTACTAGACGGTAAATTACAGCATCATCTGCGAACAACCTAAGATTGTCACCCAGGTAATTTATATAGATCAGGAACAGTAGAGGTCCCAGGACGCTTCCCTGGGGAACACCTGATAACACTTCAGTTTTACTCGATAATTTGCCGCCTATTACTACGAACTGCGACCTTCCTGACAGGAAATCACGAATCCAGTCGCACAACTGAGACGATACCCCATAGGCCCGCAGCTTGATTAGAAGTAGCTTGTGAGGAACGGTGTCAAAAGCTTTCCGGAAATCTAGAAATACGGAATCAACTTGAGATCCCCTGTCGATAGCGGCCATTACTTCGTGCGAATAAAGAGCTAGCTGCGTTGCACAAGAAGGTTTTTTTTTTTTGAAACCATGGTGATTACGTATCAATAGATCGTTCCCTTCGAGGTGATTCATAATGTTTGAATACAGTATATGCTCCGAAACCTTACTGCAAAACGACGTCAATGATATAGGTCTGTAGTTCGATGGATTACTCCTACTACCCTTCTTAAACACTGGTGCGACCTGTGCAATTTTCCAGTCTGTAGGTACAGATCCATCGGTGAGCGAGCGGTTGTATATGATTGCTAAGTACGGAGCTATTGTATCAGCGTAATCTGAAAGGAACCTAATCGGTATACAATCTGGACCTGAAGACTTGCCCGTATGAAGCGATTTGAGTTGCTTCGCAACCCCTAAGGTATCTACTTCTAAGAAACTCGTGCTAGCAGCTGTTCGTGTTTCAAATTCTGGTATATTCCATTCGTCTTCCCTGGTGAAGGAATTTCGGAAAACTAATGAGCGAAAAGATATTTTGGAATGCCGTTTTGTACGGTTGTGTGTTTTGAGAATGTCTGACTGCACAATTTTCGTTCCTTCATCGCAAGCAGTTTCAAACTTATCGTTAAATAACGCATTAAACGTCACCTAGGTGCCGTAGAAATCTCTTTAGATCTTTTACTTTACATAAAGTAGTAGATATTTCAGTAGGTTGTAGTAACTACTAATTCGAATAGAACATTCCACATAACATGTGTGCAGTATCCATTGGTTCAGTTGGTAGAATGTAATCCTAACAAATACTCATAGAGGTGTTCAACAGAGGCATATCGCGAAATCCGAAGTCAATTTTTAGTAATTCCACTTCTGTGTTCAACGAACTCCCGAATTCTGTTGACACCACCATGTGCAGCTTTTCAGTGGCGTGTTGCTGTTATTTTATAATGACAGTGCTGTTTCGAATCTGAAGGATCAGTTCGTCTTTGTTTACATTTATTTTGCAGACTTTGTCGTTCAATCATCCACACAGACAAAACTGTAAAGGAGCAGGATCCGGCGACTGTGACGGCGGGTAATTTTACGTTCCAATGTTGTGTCATCCGACTTCTAGATTGAGCAGCTGGTGCCGCATGAATATAACCACCCTTGTAGTCAAAGGAACCTCTTTCAGTAATGGAATGGAAATGAAATCCTATGCTTCTTGACAGAGTATAGGGGAACGATGCGGGAGACCCGCACCGCCGTACTGGGCAAGGTCCTAATGGAGGTAAATGCGTTGCCTTCCTCCGAGCGTAATGGGGATGAATGATGATGATGAAGGTGACACAACAACACCCAGTCATCTCGGGGCAGGTGGAAATCCCTGACTCCGTCTGGAATCGAACCCGGGACCCCGTGCTCGGAAAGCTTGGACGCTACTGCGAGACCACGAGCGGCGGGCTTCTTCCAGTAATAGACGAATTAAATCAAGCGATGGTGTGGAAATTAGATTAGGAAATGAGACACTGTTAGTAGTAGATAAGTTTTCTATTTGGGCAGCAAAGTAGCTGATGATGGCCAAAGCACAGAGGTTAGATAGAAAACCATTCTGAGAAAGGGGAATTTGTTAACATGTAGTGTTAGAGGGAGTTTTCTGGCGAAATTTTTCTGGTGTGTAACCTTGTTAGGTAGTGTAACGTAGACTGTAAGAGATTTAGAAGAGAAGAGACTAGAAGCTTTTGAAATTCTGTGTTACAGAAAAACAGTGAGGATGAGGTGGGTGGCTTCAACAACTAATGAGGAGTTACTGTATCGAACTGAGAGAGAAAGGAATGTAATGCTCTACATGACTAAAAAATGATACCAGATCGGATAGCATCAAAGAATAGTCAATTTGTTATCGAGGGCAATGTGGGGTGTAAACATTGTAGACCGCACGAATACTTAAAGAAGCTGAAATGGATATAGGTTGAAGTAGTCATTCAGAGATGAAGATGCTTGCACAAGATACATCAGTGAGGAGAGCCGCATCAAACCAGTCTTCGACTTAAAGACCAAAGAACAACGTTATATTAATTTCGATCCATGCATGTACAAACAGCTATGGTATTGTAGAATTGCTTAGTTCTTGGATTTATCAAGAAAAAACTAAGCCAACACATTGTTTTCAATAAATCCTGTGTTCCTGCTAACCAATATGTACTGAATGTTTGTAATTAAAGTCCAGCTACTCACAAAGGTCCAGTATAGGCGGTAATTGTCGTACAGCAGCGAATCTTGGTAGATGTTCTAATGCGATAATGCGGAACCGATTTACACTGAAAAAAAATTAGTTCCAATTTTGGCCGCCATGTCCAAATGTGGTGATTTGAATGGAAGGAAGTCATATATTCATGTTTCCAAATATAAAAAAACACGAAGTAGAGTTGGGCAGAAAAGGTGAAACAACAAAGAAGGGCATAATGTTGATTTTATTATTAACTGCAGCTTACACAACATCTTCATCATCATCATCTCCTTCCAAGGATTAGGTTTTGTAATCACCTGTTCCGCTCTCTGTCATCCATCCACTCATCTCTTACGATGTCTACCTAGTTCTCTCTTTCCAGTCAGTCGATAATTAATTATATGTTTTTGCAATCTGCTCTGCCGGCCGGTGTGGCCGAGCGGTTCTAGGCGCTTCAGTCTGGAACCGCGCGACCGCTACGGTCGGAGGTTCAAATCCTGCTTCGGGCATGGATGTGTGTGATGTCCTTAGGCTAGTTAGGTTTAAGTAGTTGTAAGTTCTAGGGGACTGATGATCTCAGATATTACGTCCCATACTGCTCAGAGCCATTTGAACCATTTTTTACAATGTTTTCTGTCATTCTATCGGCATGGTCGTGCCATTTCATTTTGTTGTCTTCTATCTAGTCATTAACCGAAAAGCTCTTTAAATCTGTTCATATTGTTTCATTCTTTATTTTATCTATTTTATTATAGCCTCTTACATATGTCATGAACGTCATCTTTGCTGCTTGTAAAAGTGATTCTTTTTTCTTTTTTTGTTACCTTCTGTAATTCAGAACCATATAGGAGAGCTGGTACACCCATAAATTTATAGAACTTCATGTTTGTTTCTTTTCTTGTTTTTCTCCCCAAAGTTCTCCTAATTGTTCCTCAGATAGCTTGATGTTTACTATCCATCATATCGATGTTTTTGTCATAGCTAAACTACTCGTAATATCACTTCCTCTATAACTGAAGTGTGATACTTGCTCTAAAATCTTCTCATCTGTTATTATTTTCGGTCTGGCTGAATTCTTTCCCTTGCAAGCTATTATCTTTGTCTTATACGTGCAGTTTGAGCACCGAAGACGTCGACGAGGAACTGTACAACGCCAGATTTCCACTTGGTGGCCAAAATTGGAGCTATATTTTTCCGTTGTCAATTGATTCTGCATTACATATTAGCATATCAACCAAGTTTCGCTGAAGTACTATACGTCTGTCAGTAGTTGCACTTTAATTATAACCGTCCAATAGTTATAAGTGATCATCTGACACCCAAAGCTCTCACACTGAAAACTCATTAAGAATTATACCTAGAATTGTTGCGATGATGTCAGTCTGGGAGATTACTATACTGTTCATAGCACAGCTGTGTGTATAAAGAATCAGTCGTTTTTTATAGACAATAGACAGGTATTCCGGTGATTACACGTAGAAGTTTATGTCGTATCTGGTTATAGTTTTTTAATATAATGTAGCATCTGTTTTCACGGAATACTCGCTCTGGGCCACAAAATGAGGCACGCAGTCTGCAGTGTACTTCACATTGTTTGCTCAAAGGAATTCACGTCCGTTTGTTACTGAACCATTCAACTACTATTCGTACAGAACCCACATTAGATTCCATGTTCACCTACAACGCCTTGTCACGTGTGCTAAAAATATGCTGGAGGTGTCTGCATCCAAGGTATGCCACTTACACTTGTGTCTACGGTTACAAGCTAAGAGTCGTCTTACGGTGTGTGGTGGAAGGTACCTCTGTCTTTCCCCCATCCCAACTCCTACCTTCCTTGTTCCATCCGTCTATGGCGCGGGAGCGTGGGAAAAAATCTGTCCATTAACTACCATATGAGTTCTGATTTATCTGATTTTCGTCGTGGCAATTTCGCAAAACGTACGTGGGACAGGGCGATATGCTGTCCGGCCCCTCTTGGAGCAGACTCTCTCAGAATTGAAAAAAAAAAAATACCTCCGTGATATACGACGACTTGTTGCGAATGTAACTTGAGCTTTTTAAATACCTCCGCAATGGCGCTTGGCCGACTAATTGACCCCGCGACGAATTACACCGTTCTTCGTTGGATTATGCCTACCCTTTTCTATTAACCCAACATGCTGATTGTTCTAAAGTTTTGTAAGTCATTTCTTTCGTGAAAAAAAAAACCTTTTTTTAAGGTTCATTTAACGAATGCCAGTGTGATGTTTCGCTGTAAGCGGCACTGGACGATTACTCCAAGATATTTTGTGGTAGTTATTGTTCCGGTGGTTTGTTACCAATAGTGAAATCGAACACTAGTGCAGTATTGATTCTCAGTAGGTGCGTAAGACTGTTTTTACACTGGAAGAATGTATACTATGGTTTGATATTTTTGTGCGTTCATGAAAATAGCATTGTCAGTGGAATACGACCGGGGACCAGCATTGGCGTCTGTACCCACCACAGAAAAGTCATACATCTTAGGAAGTGTCAAGAGTAGAAGTGGTTGCTCATAAAGGGTGGATTTTGTGGAGGCGGATTATGACACCCTTGAGCACAGGGGAGCTCTTCGTATACTCCAGGAAGGGGTGAGATCCTGCAGTTGGTTTGCCTCTCAAGACCATAAATCTTAAGCCTCCGCCTAAAGCGTACAAGGACCGACGCCGTTGATGCACGAGGTAATGTATCGAGAAGGGCAATACTACATAAGCCACATTTGTTTAAAACACTTCTTGTTAGATGTGCAACTGGAAGAAGTGGAAAGTTCTTGTTTGTATGCTAAAAATCCGTTATCTATTCAATATGTAAACAACTTGCGTCTAGATTTATAGTTGCATGAAGTGTTCTTTGCAAATACTTACGTACAAAATTATTTTATTTGCACCTGTCATGTGATTAATTGCAGACTTATTTATTTGCTATTTTCTTTTACTCTGTATCTATATAAAAGAACAGACCAAGTGTTGCACATGAATTCTCATGAATAAAGCACGTAATATTTTAACATAATTTCAAATGTGTAGTAGTAACTAAGAATTATGTTATTTAAGGGGGGAGGATCTACGTAGAATAACTACATTAAAAAATAATACTAATTATAGCTAAAATGTTTGCGTACTACCATTTGGGCAACTGGTCACGGATATCAGTTCATCCGGAATCCAGAAGGCACACAATACTTGTCTGTTATGCTATGCGGCATTGGTTGATTCCAAATTTTGTAATTTATAATTCTGGACTACACTGCTACAACACTATGCTACACAGCATTACACTACACACCAATACGATACGGCACTTGGTACAGGAAACGAGCTCGATCACTCATTTGTCTGGATGGTTAGCCATTGGCTTCCTGAGGTGCAACTCAGGATTTACAAGGGCTGCGCTGCTGTTCCATCCAAGGAAAAGAGATTGGGAGATGGCTGTCAGGGTCCAGGAAGTCCTTCCTGATCCTTCCCGCGGCTCGTCTCCTCACTACCTCTAAAAGGTTGTTGTAGGTGCGTGTTCTGCCGAGGCGCGTCCCGTTATCGTGATGTAAGGCCCTCTTGATTTTCACTCAGTCATGTAGATATTTATATAGTCCGTAGTACCCTGGTCTAGGGGTAGCGTCTTTGATTCATAATCAAAACCTCTTCGGTCCCGGGTTCGATCCCCGCCACTGCCTAAACTTTGATAAATAATCAGCATTGGCGGCCGAAGACTTCCGGCATAAGAAGTCAGTCTCATTCTGCCAACAGCCTTGTCAAAGGGGGCGGAGGAGCGGATAGAGGTTCAGGGCACTCTCTTGTCCTAGGGGTGGGAAATTGCCCCTAAAGGCGGAAGAATCAGCAATGATCAACGACATGAGGATGCAGAAGGCAATGGAAACCACTGCATTAAAGACACGTAACGTGTATTCACAGGACATGTGGCCTGTAATTGAAGAAGTGTCATGATGATCTCTCCATTGGCAAAAGATTCCGGAATAGTCCCCCATTCGGATCTCCGGGAGGGGACTGCCAAGGGGGAGGTTACCATGAGAAAAAGATTGAATAATCTACGAAAGGATAACGTTCTACGAGTCGGGGCGTGGAATGTCAGAAGTTTGAACGTGGCAGAGAAACTAGAAAATCTGAAAAGGGAAATGCAAAGGCTCAATCTAGATATAGTAGGGGTCAGTGAAGCGAAGTGGAAGGAAGACAAGAATTTATAGTCAGATGTGTATCGGGTAATATCAACAGCAGCAGAAAATTGTATAACAGGTGTAGGATTCGTTATGAATAGGAAGGTAGGGCAGAGGGTGTGTTACTGTGAACAGTTCAGTGACCGGGTTGTTCTAATCAGAATCAAATGGTTCAAATGGCTCTGAGCACTATGCGACTTAACTTCGGAGGTCATCAGTCGCCTAGAACTTAGAACTAATTAAACCTAACTAACCTAAGGACATCACACACATCCATGCCCGTGGCAGGATTCGAACCTGCGACCGGAGCGGCCGCTCGGCTCCAGACTACAGCGCCTAGAACCGCACGACCACTCCGGCCGGCTAATCAGAATCGACAGCAGACCAACACCGACAACGATAGTTCAGGTATACATGCCGAAGTCGCAAGCTGAAGATGAACAGATAGAGAAAGTGTATGAGGATATTGAAAGGGTAATGCAGTATGTAAAGGGGGACGAAAATCTAATAGTCATGGGCGACTGGAATGCAGTTGTAGGGGAAGGAGTAGAAGAAAAGGTTACAGGAGAATATGGGCTTGGGACAAGGAATGAAAGAGGAGAAAGACTAATTGAGTTCTGTAACAAGTTTCAGCTAGTAATAGCGAATACCCTGTTCAAGAATCACAAGAGGAGGAGGTATACTTGGAAAAGGCCGGGAGATACGGGAAGATTTCAATTAGATTACATCATGGTCAGACAGAAATTCCGAAATCAGATACTGGATTGTAAGGCGTACCCAGGAGCAGATATAGACTCAGATCACAATATAGTAGGCTGAAGTTCAAGACATTAGTCAGGAAGAATCTATACGCAAAGAAGTGGGATACGGAAGTACTAAGGAATGACGAGATACGTTTGAAGTTCTCTAACGCTATAGATACAGCAATAAGGAATAGCGCAGTTGGCAGTACAGTTGAAGAGGAATGGACATCTCTAAAAAGGGCCATCACAGAAGTTGGGAAGGAAAACATAGGTACAAAGAAGGTAGCTGCGAGGAAACCATGGGTAACAGAAGAAATACTTCAGTTGATTGATGAAAGGAGGAAGTACAAACATGTTCCGGGAAAATCAGGAATACAGAAATACAAGTTGCTGAGGAATGAAATAAAAAGAAAGTGCAGGGAAGTTAAGACGAAATGGCTGCAGGAAAAATGTGAAGACATCGAAAAAGATAGGATTGTCGGAAGGACAGACTCAGCATACATGAAAGTCAAAACAACCTTTGGTGACATTAAAAGCAAAGGTGGTAACATTAAGAGTGCAACGGGAATTCCCCTGTTAAATGCAGAGGTGAGAGCAGATAGGTGGAAGGATACACTGAAAGCCTCTATGAGGGTGAAGATTTATCTGATGTGATAGAAGAAGAAACAGGAGTCGATTTAGAAGAGATAGGGGATCCAGTATTAGAATCGGAATTTAAAAGAGCTTTGGAGGACTTACGGTCAAAAAAGGCAGAAGGAATAGATAACATTCCATCAGAATTTCTAAAATCATTGGGGGAAGTGGCAACAAAGCGACTATTCACGTTGGTGTGTAGAGTGTATGAGACTGGCGATATATCATCTGACTTTCGGAAAAGCATCATCCACACAATTCCGAAGACGGCAAGAGCTGACAACTGCGAGAATTATCGCACAATCAGCTTAACAGCTCATGCATCGAAGCTGCTTACAAGAATAATATACAGAAGAATGGAAAAGAAAATTGAGAATGCGCTAGGTGACGATCAGTTTGGCTTTAGGAAAAGTAAAGGGACGAGAGAGGCAATTCTGACGTTACGGCTAATAATGGAAGCAAGGCTAAAGAAAAATCAAGACACTTTCATAGGATTTGTCGACCTGGAAAAAGCGTTCGACAATATAAAATGGTGCAAGCTGTTCGAGATTCTGAAAAAACTAGGGGTAAGCTATAGGGAGAGACGGGTCATATAAAATATGTACAACAACCAAGAGGGAATAATAAGAGTGGACGATCAAGAACGAAGTGCTCGTATTAAGAAGGGTGTAAGACAAGGCTGTAGCCTTTCGCCTCTACTCTACAATCTGTACATCGAGGAAGCAATGATGGAAATAAAAGAAAGGTTCAGGAGTGGAATTAAAATACAAGGTGAAAGGATATCAATGATACGATTCGCTGATGACATTGCTATCCTGAGTGAAAGTGAAGAAGAATTAAATGATCTGCTGAACGGAATGAACAGTCTAATGAGTACACAGTATGGTTTGAGAGTAAATCGGAGAAAGACGAAGGTAATGAGATGTAGTAGAAATGAGAACAGCGAGAAACTTAACATCAGGATTGATGGTCACGAAGTCAATGAAGTTAAGGAATTCTGTTACCTAGGCAGTAAAATAACCAATGACGGACGGAGCAAGGAGGACATCAAAAGCAGACTCGCTATGGCAAAAAAGGCATTTCTGGCCAAGAGAAGTCTACTAATATCAAATACCGGCCTTAATTTGAGGAAGAAATTTCTGAGGATGTGCGTCTGGAGTACAGCATTGTATGGTAGTGAAACATGGACTGTGGGAAAACCGGAACAGAAGAGAATCGAAGCATTTGAGATGTGGTGCTATAGACGAATGTTGAAAATTAGGTGGACTGATTAGGTAAGAAATGAGGAGGTTCTACGAAGAATCGAAGAGGAAAGGAATATGTGGAAAACACCGATAAGGAGAAGGGACAGGACGATAGGATATCTGCTAAGACATGAGGGAAAGACTTCCATGGTACTAGGGGGAGCTGTAGAGGGCAAAAACTGTAGAGGAAGACAGAGATTGGAATACGTCAAGCAAATAATTGAGGACGTAGGTTGCAAGTGCTACTCTGAGATGAAGAGGTTAGCACAGGAAAGGAATTCGTGGCGGGCCGCATCAAACCAGTCAGTAGACTGATGACCAAAAAAAAAAAAAAAAGTTGCATCAGATAGCCTCAGATCACAGCCTAACATTGTTTTTTGATAAAACGGAAGTGATGGAATTTCAGGGCAGACTAGCACTGAGATGTAACGTAGTCTTAAAATGGTCTTAAAATCTTAAGCAAAACATTTGAAATATCTAGGATGCGACATCACTTAGGAATGGACCAAAAATTAAATAAATTTACTTCTATGTGTGGAACCATCGTAAAAAGTTTGCAGAATAAAGCCAGAAAAGAAACCCAGCTGAAGTTTTATAAAACAATAGCAGTACGAATCCTTAATTATGAAAGTGAAGCACGGGTAACAAGACGCCAAAAAGTAGAATACGGGCTCCAGAGAGGAGATTTCTAAGAAGAGTGGAACGTTGTACAAGGGATGATCGAAAATGAAATGAAGATATAAGGAATGATTTAGCAATGTGTAACCTACAGGAAAAATAAAGAAAACTACGAGAAAATGTAAGGAACATGTAGACCGTATGCGTTGAGAAAGGTTGCCGATAAATGCTCTTGGAGAAGAAATGTAGGAAGACCATGCAAGAGATGAAGCACTGCAACGGGCAATTTGCCTGATACGTGAAGAAGAAGAAGGTTAAAGCTGCTTGGTGTAGGAAACCATTTGTTTCCCAAAACCGAAGGAAAACCGCAGACGTAAGGATAATTAAAACGGTTTCATGCTGAATTTGATTCAAATGACTCAAAATATAGAGCGCCGACCATAGCATGGGTAAACTTTGAGACTCAGAGAGAGTAAGCAGTTTGGGGAATCGCATCAGAAATGGAGGTCACCCTCATTTTCCTGCCACGGCACTCAGCGATTTCTTCGTTGTTCCACATGAAGAAACCATTGAGTGGTAGGCTTTACCCGAATGACATAATTTCCGTTGTGAAGCCTTTAGGTGATTATGTAGAGAAAGACTGATGTCGTTACAAGTTTCGTGGTCGCAGATGGACTTATCGAAGTGATAAAATACTATGCCTCCTCCTCCTACGTTGCTATTGTGCGTTTTCGCTCCTCTGTCCTTTACTTCCATTTCGACGCTTTTCTTTGTTGGTGTCTTTCCTTGCTTATACCTTCTACTTTTCACTGCCAGTCTCTGATTTTAGATTATGCCGTAGGTGACACATCATTTCGAGCAAAAGTAATAGTACTGTGTTCGCAATTTCTGCAATCTACATAGTGTAAAATAACAACTTCAGAATGACAGTTGAAAAGTAATCCTTCTCTCCGCAGACGTTTGTCGCTGTCGTATAGTTTCGAGAAAAATGTAACGTCTATGTGATATCGGAGATCGATCTTCAAATGTTGTTATACTGACTGAGCCATCCCAAACTGCAAGAGCTCTCCTATGCACATTATTGGACTAGCACTACTGCGAGAGAAGTTGCCTGGGTTGTAAGTCCTATCTAGAAAGTAGTTCCCACTTTGTATCTCTTCCTACCACTTCCTAACTAATTAACATAATTTATTCCCCGCAGATTGCAGATCTTTAGATGCGTGGAATCAATGGTAAATGATGGAATGGCTTGTGGTAAAGTCTCCACGCCACTACAATGAAAGTCTCGAAATGAAAGAATGCCACCTCATTTTGTGAAAAATATTGACAAAATAATCTTTAGAGACAGTCCAATAGCAACAACTGAATCGAAGTTCGAGGAACCTAATCTTCACTTGAACGACATTGCACGTTCACAAAGATCTCCACACGACTTTAATTCACATATGAGTTCCCCTACACACTAGATCGCATACAAACGTTTACCGAGTTCCAAAAATACTTTTCGTTAAGTTAAATTACATAAAATATCCACTCTCTGTAAATAATTCGTGTCGGTGTAAAAATTAGCTTTAGACTGCTTGAATTCTGGTCAAAGATTGCATGGTGAACTGGGTTCGGTGTTTCACCCTTGATTGCAAAGGACGTCATTGTGATTGCTCAGTTTAATCGGCCAGTGATGGACAATATTATATAAGAACACTGATTAAAATTTGAGGTTGATTCTGAGTTTACCGAAACCATGCTTAGAAAGATGTCAGTGTGGCTAATGCAGACAGTTTAGTTTGAGGCGTATATAAACATTTAAATCGTTAGTATTAATAAACGAAGTCGTACGTTTGCTGCCGCCAGGCCTCGTAGAGTGGATCACCGCGTCGTCTGTGTTCTTCTGTACCGCACGGCCCCTGATCGCACCTTCGTTCTCACACTTGCTGACCACGTGTCGTTTCGTTGGTGGGAAGGCCTACCCATCTCAACTGCTTGCTTGCCTACAGCAGCGTCAGTATTCCCATACAGTATGATGAAATATAAGTAACTGTGGGCTGACTGGGGGCATAAATACCGGAACCTGTTAGGCCATTTCTAACACACACTTGATTAAAATCGATGAAAATTTCTAAAATGAATCGTCATGACTGGTAATACGAGGGTTGGAACTTAAACAGTGGCAACTATTTATTCACAACTGATACCAAAGGGTTACATGTTTGCACCTATTACTGTCCTTCAAAGTAGTCACCATCGTTGTGCAGAACCCGTTGCCAGCGATGTGGAAGGCGCAGTATACCGTTAGCAGAGTGTGTTCTGTTGATGGTCTTCAGAATTGTGTTGATGATGCTTTTCCGAAAGTCAGATGGTATGTCGCCAGACTCATACATTCTTCACACTAACGTGAATAATCGTTTTGTTGTCAATTCCCCCAACGATTTTTGAAATTCTGATGGAATGTTATCTATCCCTTCTGCCGTATTTGACCTTAAGTTCTCCAAAGCTCTTTTAAATTTTGATTCTAACACTAGATCTAACTCTTATAAATCGACTCCCTTCTTCTATCACATCAGACAAATCTTCCTCCTGATAGAGGCTTTCAGTGTATTCTTTCCACCTACCCACTCTCTCCTCTGCATTTAGCAGTGGAATTCCCATTGCACTCTTAATGTTACCACCCTTGCTTTTTATGTGACCGAAGGTTGTCTTGACTTTCCTGTATGCTGAGTCTGTCAGTCATTTGTTTTCCGATGTCTTCACATTTTTCCTGCAGCCATTACGTCTAAGTTTTCCTGAATTTCCTATTTATTTCATTCCACGGTGACTTGTATTTCTGTATTCTTGAGTTTCCCGGGACATTTTTGTACCTTCTCCTGTCATCAGTCAACCGAAGTATTTCTTGTATTACCCATGGTTTCTTCGCAGTTAACTTCTCTGTACCTATGTTTTCCTTCCCAAAAAATGGCTCTGAGCACTATGGGACTTAACATCTATGGTCATCAGTCCCCTAGAACTTAGAACAACTTAAACCTAACTAACCTAAGGACAGCACACAACACCCAGTCATCGCGAGGCAGAGAAAATCCCTGACCCCGCCGGGAATCGAACTCGGGAACGGGAAGCGAGAACGCTACCGCACGACCACGAGCTGCGGACTTTCCTTCCCAACTTCTGTGATGGCCCTTTTTAGAGATGTCCATTCTTGTTCATCTGTACTGCCTACTGTATTCCTAATTGCTGTATCTATAGCCTTACAGAACTACAATCGTATCTCGTCATTCCTCAGTACTTCCGCATCCCATTCCTTTCCGCATTGATTCTTCCTGACTATTTTCTTAAACTTCAGCCTTCTGTTCATCACTACTATATTGTGATCTGAGTCTATGAATGCTCCTGGGTACGCCTAGCAATCCAGTATCCGATTTTGGAATATCTGTCTGACCATGGAGTAATCTAACTGAAATCTTCTCGTATCACCCTGCCTTTTCCAAATATAACTCCTCCTTTTGTGATTCTTGAACAGGGTATTCGCTATTATTAACTGAAACTTGTTACAGAACTCAATTGGTCTTTCTCCTCTCTCATTCCTTGTCCCAAGCCCATATTCTCCTGTAACCTTTACTGTTACTCCTTACCCTACGACTGCATTCCAGTCCCCCGTGACTATTAGTTCTATTCGTAGAACGATATTCTTCCGTTGACTATTCAATCTTTTTCTCACGGTAGCCTCCCACTTGGCAGTCCCCTCCCGGAGGTCCGAATGGGGGACTATTCCGAATTCTTTTGTCAATGGAGAGATCATCAAGACAGTTCTTCAATTATAGGCCACATGTCTTGTGGATACACGTTACGTGCATCTACATCTACATCTACACCTACGTGATTACTCTGCTATTCACAATAAAGTGCCTGGCAGAGGGTTCAATATACCACCTTCATGCTGTCTCTCTTCCGTTCCACTCTCGAAAGGCACGCGGAAAAAACGAGCACTTAAATTTTCCGTGCGAGCCCTGATTTCTCTTATTTGATTGTGGTGATCATTTCTCCGTATGTAGATGTGTGCCAACAGAATATTTTCGCAATCGGAGGAGAAAACTGGTGATCGAAATTTCATGAGAAGATCCCGTCGTAACGAAAAACGCCTCTGTTTTAATGATTGCCACTCGAATTCACGTATAATGTCTGTGACACTATCTCCCCTATTTCGCGATAATACAAAACGACCTGCCCTTCTTTGTACTTTTTCGCTGTCATCCGTCAGTCCCACCTGATGCGGATTTCACACCGCACAGCAGTACTCCAGAATAGGGCGGACAAGCGTAGTGTAAGCAGTCTCTTTGGTAGACCTTTTTGAACCTTCTAAGTGTTCTGCCAATGAATCGCAGTCTTTGGTTTGCTCTACCCACAATATTTTCTATGTGATCGTTCCAATTTAGGTTATTTGTAATTGTAAACCCTAAGTATTTAGTTGAATTTACAGCCTTCAGATTTCTGTAACTTATCACGTAATCGAAATTTAGCTGATTTCTTTTAGTACTCATGTGAATAACTTCACACTTATCGCACCATACAGATATGTAATCAAAATCATTTTGCAAGTCGTTTTGATCATCTGATGACTTTAAAAGACGGTAAATGACAGCATCATCTGCAAACAATATAAGACGGCTACTCAGATTGTCTCCTATGTCGTTAATATAGATCAGGAACAATAGAGGGCCTGTAACACTTTCTTGGAGAACGCCGGATTATACTTCTGTTTTTCTCGATGAGTTTCCGTCTATTACTACGAACCATGACCTTTCTGACAGGAAATAACGATTCCAGTCGCACAACTGAGACGATACTCCGTAGGCACGCAGTTTGGTTAGAAGACGCTTGTGAAGAACGGTGTCGAGAGCCTTCTGGAAATCTAAAAATATGGAATCAATTTGACATCCCCTGTCGATAGCAATTATTACTTCATGAGTATAAAGAGCTAGTTGTTTTTCAGAAGAACGATATTTTCTGAATACGTGCTTACTATTTGTCAATAAATCGTTTTCTTCGAGGTATTTCATAATGTTCGAATAGAGTATATGTTCTAAAACCCTACTGCAAATCGACGTTAGTGAAATAGGCCTCTAATTCAGCGGAATACTATTATTTCCCTTTTTGGGTATTGGTGTGACTTGAGCAATTTTCCAGTCTTCAGGTACGTATCTATCAGTGAGCGAGTGGTTGCATATAACTGGTAAATATGGAGCTATTTTATCAGCATACTCTGAGAGGAACCTGACTGGTATACAATCTGGACCGGAGGCGTTGCCTTTATTAAGTGATTTAAGCTGCTTTGTTACACCGAGGATATCTACTTGTATGTTTCTCATCTTTTCAGTTGTTCTTGATTGTAATTCAGGAATATTTACTTCGTCTTCTTTGGTGAAGGAGCTTCGGAAAACCGTGTTTAATAACTCTGCTTTAGTGGCACTGTCATCGGTGACTTCACCGTTGTTATCGCGTACTGACGGTAATGATTGTGTCTTTATGTATGACCAGAATCTCTTTGCAGGCGTTTCCATTGCTTTCTGCATCCTTATGCCGTTGATCAGAAAGTGAAAATAAATTTGAGTATTGCTCGAGTCTTTGGGATCCGTGCTAGGTCGTACTGAGGAAAGACACCGAAGCAATTTAAAAGAGGGCGGCTACATTTGTTACCAGTAGGTCGGAACAACACGAAACCGTTACGGAGATGCTTCTAAAACTCAGATGAGATTCCTGGAGGGAAAGTGACGTTCTCTTCGAGGAACAATATTGAGGGTATTTAGAGAACCGGCATTTGCAGCTGACGACAAAACTACTCTACTGCTGCCGACCTACGTTACACGTAAGGGCGACGATGATAAGATATGAGAAACTAGGGCTCATAAGGAGGCATACAGATAGTCGTTTTTCCCTCGCTCTATTTCAGAGTGGAACAGGAAAGAAAATGACAAGTAGTGGTACAGGGAACCTTCTGCCATACACAGTACGGTGGCTTGGAGGGTATCTATGTAGATCTAGATCTAGGTGTAGAATAAGCAAAAAAAAAAAAAAATAATAAATGAAACGACCAGATGACATTTTAGTTTTTGAGACCCCGTTCGTAGTAATTCGGCCGCCTGATGGAACTTTTTCTATTTCAATCCTCTTGCATGACTCACACGTCAATGAAGGTGAGGTGAAATGATGAGAACATTACAAACACCGAGACCCCAAGCGATGAAAATCTCAGACCCCGCGGGGATCGAGCCCGGGACCCCGAGATCTACATGCAGCGAAGCCAAGAAGCTTTTTTCTTTTGTTTGCTTTCTTTCGATCCGCTTCCTCATCATCTTTTTCGTCAGTGTATCTGTTGTTTATGATGTTTATGACATCTAACACATTCATATTCCATCGACGATGACGATAACTGCCCCCCCCCCCCCCGGACACCACACACACACACACACACACAAACCTCTCGGCCACCACAGCCGGCAATTGGCTTTAGGAAAAGGTTGGAAGTATTCCTGAAACGGCTGAGTTTGTAAACTACTCGCTTGCGTTGTGGTTGTTGTGGTTAATGCAAATCATCTGCATGAAAATGGCGCTACCCATAACCGACCTGTGTGTTGTTTGAGCAACTGAACCGACCAGATGAACGAATGGGGCACGAACAGTGTTTCCTAAACGACTGTTCAGTGAACGTTGTTGCATATGGAATCTGCAGCAGGCTCTTGGTTCATGAACCCTTGCAGACTGCTGCACATGGGTGACCAAGGCTGGAATTTTCTCGATGTTACCGCAGTTGGACGTCCAATGAGTTGCGACAGGTGGCATATTCAGATTAAATCACGTTTATGCTCCATTGGGCAGACGGCCGTTAGCGTGTACAGCATAGAATGTCTGAAAACAGACGCCCATCAATGGTAATTAATTACGCTGTAACCCAATTCAAAGGTGGCGCTTTTCAGATTTTAGAGATCTTGACTCAAACGCGAATATGCTGATACCGGTTGCACAAAACCCACACACGAAAACTACACTTACGTAAGAGATTATTTTGTTTCAATACCAAAAGACAACTAATTCGTGTCCGGGTGATTAAATTAACTCCACACAGAATTTATTACATATAGCCACGATACGTTAGAAAATCCGGTAATTATTCATTAGGTATTCTACAAGTCGATGGGTTCCAGTAAATTACAAGTCACAAGCAAGGTTTAACAGTACGCGGCGCCTACCTACCTTCATGGTGGTGGTGGTGGTGGTGGTTAGTGTTTAACGTCCCGTCGACAACGAGGTCATTAGAGACGGAGCGCAAGCTCGGGTTAGGGAAGGATTGGAAAGGAAATCGGCCGTGCCCTTTCAAAGGAACCATCCCGGCATTTGCCTGAAACGATTTAGGGAAATCACGGAAAACCAAAATCAGGATGGCTGGAGACGGGATTGAACCGTCGTCCTCCCGAATGCGAGTCCAGTGTGCTAACCACTGCGACCTACCTTCATATGCGGAAGTGATACTCCCCACACGAGATAAGGTTTGCTCATTATCTACTTGCCTCAGCAATTTGTCACCAGCAGAAACATACTTAAGGCACAGTCGCGAAGTTCATTAAAATGAATAAAATGGATCCAACTGTTATTTGACTATTTTTCTAGCCTATTTTCATAAAACATTTGACACAGAATCGAACAAAACGTAATTTTTTGAAGCTGTAGTAAACTGATAGAGTCAACAACTGCACTTTATTCCTTGTACAAATATTTATGTTGGTTTAAACATAATTAGTAGTTTAGTTGGATGTGCGACAGTGTGAGTGATTATTATGTATATTATGACTATCAGTTACTGTATCATCCAAATCGACATAAGCCGGCCGTGGTGGCCGTTCGGTTCTAGGCGCTTCATTCCGGAACCGCGAGACTGCTACGGTCGCAGGTTCGAATCCTGCCTCGGGAATGGATGCGTGTGATGTCCTTAGGTTATTAGGTTTAAGTAGTTCTACGTTCTAGGGGACTGATGACCTCAGATGTCAAGTCCCATAGTGCTCAGAGCCATTTTTGAACCATTGCATCGCTTATAATTTTAATTTAGGTTTAAGGAACTATGTTGAAATATATGATCGCAAATGTTTGTGGCTACGTGAAGTGTCAATAAATGCATCTGTAATCCCTAAAGGAGATGCTTTCGCTATTCTAAGAGAAAAAAATTAGTTAAACATGAGAAATGTCTTGACGTAATTTATGAAATTAATTATGGATGAATAACCTAAGGAAAGTTAGTATGCTCTTTCCTAACAAATCACTAACTTCTTTATGCATGAAATATATAACTATTCTATCAAATTTTGTGTGTGTTTACATATGAATATACGAAGTGCTGTGTGACAAACGCTGCACTTAAAAGAAGCCCACCACAATAACTATACTATACGCCTTACCAGCTGAACCAGTGACGAAACGATAGAGATAAATTGTCAGTTATGAACTTCAAGCTTGCTGGAGTTATCTGTAAGTACTGTGATTGCAAATTACAAATTTTGTTGACATCTTCGGAAATGTCATTTTCCACTTTGTTATGTTGATTTGAAAATGAGTCTCGGCCCGAAACTAGTCGTCGAATTAAAAATAAAATATTTGCAACTGGGACTGGTTTTTCATTCTATTAATTAGTCATTGTTTCAATTTTCCGGACAGGAAACTGGCAGTACTGGGGTCTCAGATAATTTTGATCAAAGTTTTCTTCATCGCACCGCTGGAATTTAAGCCTTCAGCTGGAAATTGTTAATGCCTTAAAACGCTGCGCAAATTATATTAACTCAGACTCAAGACATACTCATATACGGTTGTAGTGGGTAGCAAATGTTGCGTTGTCAACTGGCTGAAGTGTATAGTCCCATCTGTTCTAAAGCAGACGGTTAGACATAATGGGATTGGGAATTGGTAAACTGATGTATCTTGATTACGCAATAGCTTATTACAACTTAATGTATTACAAATAACGAGCTTTTGTAAACACGTCTTCGTGCTCGCGAACATCTACCAGGGCCAGCAAGGTCTTAGGGTGTCTCACCAACTGAGAACGTTTGGAGAATCACGGGTAGAGCCGTCCAACCTGGTCAGGATTTTGACGATCTGACGCCCCAGTTGGACAGACTTTCTCAGGGTATCGCTTAGGAGGACATCCAGTAACGCTGCCAGTCAGAGCGAAGACGAATAACTGCTTGCTAAGAGCCAGAGGTGAACCAAGCGTTACTGATTTGCACTATTTGTGAAGCTCTTTCTCTTCAATACATGAGCCAATTTTTCCGAAATTTTACTCATCTATTTTTTGTCTCATTTGGGTAATACTTTCATGCTGGGTCGGTTTCTTTCTCTTAGGGTGTATTTGTGTGTCAAACGTTTTTTCTTTGTTGCTTTTGAGTAGTTAGATTAACCTTTGGACATCGGTAAAAATCTGTAAAAATCTACGTATTTATTATTAACATGCTTACGTCTGGTTGTGGAATAATGCAGCTTGATGTAATTGTTGTAACAACTTCAGTAAATGTAACGATTATGATGAACTGTCGTACGAGAGTGAGAGAATGGGTGATGTATCGATAGTCAGAGAGTCGAGCAGTGAGTGTGCTGGTGAGAGCTCGCCTCAAAGCAGACATGGTAGCTAATCAGTGTCTTGTCGGAATGTAATGGATGCCAAATACTTACAAAGACTTCGTTTTAGAATAGTATATGGCATTAATAGTGCCATGAATACTGTGTGAAGAAATTAATAGACAAATTTAAATTTTGTGAGCCTGATGAAGTGCTGCAAGAAATATTAACAATGAGCCTGATGAAATGCTGCAGTAAATGTTAACAATTTATATGTGTGTAACCTGTGATTGTTGCTTTGTTGCAGAATTCGCTGTAGTGACGTAAGTGGCAAAAAAACGGTGTACTTTTCATCCTTTATTTGCTAGTTAAGCGGCTCTGCGTGCGTTAGGACACCAAATGTTGATATAAATACAGATGAACAGTTTCCTTTACGAGAACGTTAACCGACACACTGTGAATTTACGGTTGGGACAGGGGAGGCATACAAGGGAAGAACTGTATTTTCACATCACGCGATGTGACGTGACTTTTGAAGCTTCAAAATTAGTCAAACTCACCGTAGTTATTGTATTATGGGGCACAAATGATATCTTAGTGTACATACCACACCATGAAAAAGCGATCTCTGATAGCTCTCAGCACTGTTGCCAGCTCTGAACTGCGAAGCGCAAATGGCTTCAGGCGAAAACAGTTGTCGACTATAGAGATGCGACAACAGTGAGACGGTGTTGCAGAGCCATTTATGCTGGTATTGCACTATCATTTTTTGACAAAGTTCTTTTCTCAATTAAAATTTGATAGTACAATAAGGAACTATGTTAAAGTTAGACGTCGGTCAAATTTTCTTTGATCAAATTTTCTGTTCAGTGCATGGAGATAACCGCTTGGAGCGCTAGCATCACTGCAACTGCTTGACATCTAATGTACGCTACTGGGCATTAAAATTGCTACACTACGAGGATGACGTGCTACAGACGCGAAATTTAACCGACATGAAGAAGATGCTGTGATATGCAAATGATTAGCTTTTCAGAACATTCACACAAGGTTGGCGCCGGTGGTGACATCTACAGTGTGCTTACATAAGGAAAGTTTTCAACCGATTTCTCGTACACAAACAGCAATTGACCAGAGTTGCCCGGTGAAACGTTGTTGTGATGCGTCGTGTAAGGAGGAGAAATGCGTACCATCACATTTCCGACTTTGGTAAAGGTCGGGTTGTAGCCTATCGCGATTGCGCTTTATCGTATCGCGACATTGCTGCTCGCGTTGGTCGAGATCCAATGACTGGATCCCAACGGCCTCGTATCACTAGCAGTCGAGAAGACAGGCATCTTATCCGCATGACTGCTACGGATCGTGCAGTCACGTCTCGATCCCTGAGTCAACAGATGGGGACGTTTGCAAGACAACAACCATCTGCACGAACAGTTCGACGACGTTTGCAGCAGCATTGACAATCAGTTCGGAGACCATGGCTGCGGCTACCCTTGACGCTGCATGACAGACAGGAGCGCCTGCGATGGTGTACTCAACCACGAATTTGGGTGCACGAATGGCAAAACGTCATTTTTTCGTATGAATCCAGGTTCTGTTTACAGCATCATGATGGTCGCCTCCGTGTTTGGCAACATCGTGGTGAACGCACAGTGGAAACATGTATTCGTCATCGCCATACTGGCGTATCACCCGGCGTAATGGTATGGAGTGCCATTGGTGTCACGTCTCGGTCACCTCTTGTTCGCATTGACGGCACTTTGAGCAGTGGACGTTACATTTCAGATGCGTTACGATCCGTGGCTCTACCCTTCATTCGATCCATGCGAAACCCTTCATTCGAGCAGGATAATGCACGACCGCATGTTGCATATCCTGTACGGGCCTTTCTGGGTACAGAAAATATTCGACTGCTGCCCTGGCCAACACATTCTCCAGATCTCTCACCAATCGAAAACGTCTGGTCAATGGTGGCCGAGCAACTGGCTCGTCACAATATGCCAGTCACTACTCTTGATGAACTGTGGTATCGTATTGAAGCTGCATGGGCAGCTGTACCTGTACACGCCATCCAAGCTCTGTTTGACTCAATGCCCAGGCGTATCAAGGCCGTTATTACGGCCAGAGGTGGTTGTTCTGGGTATGCACCCAAATTGCGTGAAAACGTAATCAAATGTCAGTTGCAGTATAATATATTTGTCCAATGAATACCCGTTTATCATCTGCATTTCTTCTTGGTGTAGCAATTTTAATGACCAGTAGTGTATATCAACATGGCTTCGAAATTAACACGAAGACTGTCAGCTACAACGAAATTGATAGAAATGTATGACACAGGTGAAGGAAACATTTTATAGCATGCGGCACCCCGAATATAGAAATAGAATAAGAAGCGAGAGGCCATTAGCTGTGAAGTAGGGCCAGAGTGTACCGCCGAGTATACAAAAGAGAAAATCAGCAATTCTTGTAGAAATGAAAATATTTCTCCGTATGTCACGATAGTCGACGGAGGAATATTATCTACCCTCAATGGATTATGTACAAGGCAAGAGGACTAAACGCCATATTCTAACATAAACGGATCTGTTGTTGCCCCAGCTGCTACCTTGCTGCTAACGGCATCGGCTCAGATTTCCCATTGCCCATACATTAAGAAACTTATGACTTCGCTTAACCATAACACTCTTCCTCTGCAAACGGTTCAAATAATTTATATCTTGATTTAATATTCGCTGACTTAATCAAATGTTTTTTCAGTTAATGCAGATCTATAGTTATTAAATTCAAGTACTTTTTCTCATTGTTAGCCATACCATTTCCTTACTACTACCGTTGGTGACTTCGCGTCTTTGTTTTGCCATTTGATGTCTCTTTGCGGATTTTTATGTGATGTACTCTGGTATATGTGTCTTCAGTAGTGTTAGAAAATTCTGCATATTTGTATGTTAGGTAATGCAAAATTTGCATGTCCTTTCTCGCAGTGATCCATAGAAGTAAAGTAGGCTATTTCGAATTGTCGCATGGTCTCTATAAAGTGGGAATTTTAAAACTCTTTTGACAGCGAATAATGTTTACATTCTGAACGTGTAGTGTTGCAGCATTCTGAATGTCTTGATTGAACTTCCTTACTTTTTAGACTGCCTTTGGGCAATATTACCATCTGCTTGTCTCCTTTTACCAAATTGTTCACAGGATTTTCGTATTTATATTTTTTTGGGATTTGCTGTGTAGCAACAAATATGACTGCTACAGTAATTCTGGTATCGAAACAATTATTTCCAACAATCAGGCGGTTAAATGTCCCTTCAAATTTCGACAGTCCAATCTCATAGGAGCAAGTTTCGCTACAAAGCTGGACAAATAGAAAATTCCTCAAACTTTAGCCTTATACCATGCAACCTCAACAAGCATTGGAACCATAAATTACTCCATCGACCTGTGACTGGAGCGGATATGGGATTCTACACCACTGATGGGCGCTCTTATTAATGCAACCTTAAAGAAAAATGGGTAGTTTTGAAGATGACTGCTGTATATTCCCATGTTGAGCCAACGACTTCGTCGATTTCGATTACAGTGGACATGGAATCATCGAGATTGGATCTTGGATCAATGGAAATGTGATCACAGTCGGATGAATCACGTTTCTTCTTACACTAGGCAGCCAATCGTGTTCGCATAGGCTGTCATCCAGACTTCTCGAAACATACAAGAAGCAACAGACGCAGAGCAATAGAGCAATGGAGGCAGTATTATACTATAGGAGACCCTCACCTGGTATTCCATGAGGCTAGTGGTAGTAATCGAAAGTACCAAGGTGGTCACGGACCATGTAAACATTAATCTGGACCAAGTTCATATTCCACACATAATGACTTCTCCATAGACATGCAACTTTCCGACAAGATAATTGTCTACGATACAAAGCCATAATGGTGTAACAGCGATTTGAAGAGCATGCTAATGAACTAACGTTGATGTGATTGTCACCAAATTCGTCAGGTATGAAACAGATGGGATAGATCTGTTATGATCTCGAAAGCCAGCTTTGAACCCACAGATCACCACCTCGTAATTTACGGGAATTACGCCATCTGATAATTGACATTTTTTGCCATATACCTCTGAAAACCTACCGAGTACTTGCATAGTCCATGCCATGCAGAATCGCCTCATGTATAACGTTAGAAAATAGATCGAACAACCTATTAGGCAGGTGATTACAATGCTTTTGGCTCATCAATGTACGCATCCATCGTTCACTCGTGCCAATTAGTAACGATGGGAATGCTCACTCTGGAGATAAATCTTCGCCTAGCAATAGCCTCTTGAAAACATTAAAAAGGGAACAAACGTTAGCAATAGTGCATAGCACTTGCCATATTCCTTCAATGCCAGCTATGACTAAACGTATGAATAAAGTCATCTCCCATATCAGTGTCGTAGATACTTTTTCAGTCTCACCATCTGGAACACCCAGAACAGATGGATGTCAGTTAGACCGTCAGCGAGAGCGCATCGCTAGCTCCTGCTACTACTAAGGCGAGTACACCGTTTGCTTCTTACATATTTTACAAACAGCAGCGACTTATTTTCAGTTATCTGTGTAATTACTAGTTTATTTTTGTAATTTCTTGCGTGTTCGAGTGCTTACTAGGTAGAACCTTTTATTTCAATAACAGTGTTTTTGTACTTATTTGCTGCGCTTAGCTTTTAAATAGTTTTTCTGGGAAAACCTAGCGTAGTTTTCGCGTCTCGTATTTCAGTGAGTGTTTCTTGATTATCAGAGTAGCTCATCAGAAGATTATCTTGGGAATTTGTCACCGTATAGAGTAGGGTAAACATAGTCATGTGTAGGGACTGTGGTTGTTGTGAGCGGACGCAAGGAGAATTGGCCACTCTTCGGGGACAGGTGGAGGCTTTGTCTGTTAGGCTCATCGAGCTCGAGGCGCAGGCGTCGGCTCGTAGTGGCGTTGGGGCAACTGTGGTGAGACCTATGCCTACTTCGGTGGCCTTGGAATCACATGGAACCCCTGATGTCGCTGCGTCTTCCGGCAGTGAGCATCTTACCGGTCAGCCATCACTCCAGGGTGAATGGCGGACAGTGGTGGGCTCGCGCGTGCCTGGCCGAAAGGCGAAGGTGGGATCTGGCCGCGTGGCGGCTGCCTTACCCCTTTCCAACAGGTACGGGGTGCTTCCTAGTGGTGATGACATCGTTTCCGAGCCACCACAGGATGCCTCGCCTGTTGGGCCAGTGGCCGATTCTCCGGCAAGGTCCCGACAGTCACAGAGGGCGGGCCTATTAGTTATAGGGAGCTCCAACGTTAGGCGGGTTATGGAGCCCCTCAGGAAAATAGCGGGTAGGTCGGGGAAGAATGCCAGTGTGCACTCGGTGTGCTTGCCGGGGGGTCTCGTCCGTAATGTGGAGGAGGCCCTTCCGGCAGCTATTGAACGCACTGGGTGTGACCGGCTGCAGATAGTAGCACATGTCGGAACGAATGACGCCTGCCGCTTGGGTTCTGAGGCCATCCTTGGTTCCTTCCGGCGGCTGGCTGATTTGGTGAAGACAACCAGCATCGCACGCGGAGTGCAAGCTGAGCTTAATATCTGCAGCATAGTGCCCAGAGTCGATCGCGGTCCTCTGGTTTGGAGCCGTGTGGAGGGTCTAAACCAGAGGCTCAGACGACTCTGCGACTATAATGGTTGCAAATTCATCGACCTCCGTTATTGGGTGGAGAACTGTAGGGCCCCCCTAGACAGGTCAGGCGTGCACTACACACCGGAAGCAGCTACTAGGGTAGCAGAGTACGTGTGGCGTGCACACGGGGGTTTTTTAGGTTAGAGGGACCCCCCCTTGGGCGAAACGATAAAATACCTGACGGCTTACCAGAGAGAACATTATCATCGTTGATAAAGAACGTCCGTCCTCAGAGACCAAAAACAGGAAAAGTTAACGTAATATTGGTAAACTGCAGGAGTATCCAGGGCAAGGTTCCTGAATTAGTATCTCTTATTGAAGGAAATAGTGCGCATATAGTATTAGGAACGGAAAGTTGGTTAAAACCGGAAGTGAACAGTAACGAAATCCTAGACACAGAATGGAATATATACCGCAAGGATAGGATAAACGCCAATGGTGGAGGAGTATTTATAGCAGTAAAGAATTCAATAATATCCAGTGAAGTTATTAGCGAATGCGAATGTGAAATAATCTGGGTTAAGTATCAAAGGTGGGTCAGATATGATAGTCGGATGCTTCTATAGGCCACCTGCATCAGCAACCGTAGTAGTTGAGCGCCTCAGAGAGAACCTGCAGAACGTCGTGAAGAAGTTTCGTGATCATACTATTGTAATAGGGGGAGACTTCAATCTACCAGGTATAGAATGGGATAGTCACACAATCAGAACTGGAGCCAGGGACAGAGACTCTTGTGACATTATCCTGACTGCCTTGTCCGAGAATTACTTCGAGCAGATAGTTAGAGAACCAACTCGTGAAGCTAACGTTTTAGACCTCATAGCAACAAATAGACCGGAACTTTTCGACTCCGTGAATGTAGAAGAGGGTATCAGTGATCATAAGTCAGTGGTTGCATCAATGACTACAAGTGTAATAAGAAATGCCAAGAAAGGAAGGAAAATCTATTTGCTTAACAAGAGTGATAGGGCACAAATCGCAGAATATCTGAGTGACCACCATCAAACGTTCATTTCTGAGGAAGAGGATGTGGAACAAAAATGGAAAAAATTCAGAAACATCGTCCAGTACGCCTTAGATAAGTTCGTACCGACTAAGGTCCAAAGCGAGGGGAAAGATCCACCGTGGTATAACAATCATGTACGAAAGGTACTACGGAAACAAAGAAAGCTTCACCATAGGTTTAAGAGTAGTCGAATCATAGCTGATAAGGAAAAGCTGAACGAAGCGAAAAAGAGCGTAAAGAGAGCAATGAGAGAAGCATTCAACGAATTCGAACATAAAACATTGGCAAACAATCTAAACAAGAACCCTAAGAAGTTTTGGTCATATGTAAAATCGGTAAGCGGATCTAAATCCCCTATTCAGTCACTCGTTGACCACGATGGCACCGAAACAGAGGACGACCGAAGAAAGGCAGAAATACTGAATTCAGTGTTCCGAAACTGTTTCACTGCGGAAAATCGTAACACGGTCCCTGACTTCAGCCGTCGCACGGACGCCAAAATGGAAAATATTGAAATAAACGATATCGGAATTGAAAAACAACTGCTATCACTTAGTAGCGGAAAAGCATCCGGACCAGACGAGATACCCTTAAGATTCTACAGTGATTATGCTAAAGAACTTGCCCCCTTTCTATCAGCAATTTATCGTAGATCTCTGGAAGAACGTAAAGTACCTAGCGACTGGAAGAAAGCACAGGTCGTTCCCATTTTCAAGAAGGGTCATAAATCAGATGCGAATAATTATAGGCCTATTTCACTTACGTCAATCTGTTGTAGAATAATGGAACATGTTTTGTGTTCTCGTATTATGACGTTCTTAGATAATACAAATCTCCTTCATCATAACCAACATGGATTCCGCAAACAGAGATCATGTGAAACCCAGCTCGCCCTATTTGCCCAAGAAATTCACAGTGCCGTAGACACTGGCGAGCAGATTGATGCCGTATTCCTGGACTTCAGGAAGGCATTTGATACGGTTCCGCACTTACGTTTAGTGAAAAAAATACGTGCTTACGGAATATCGGACCAGGTTTGTGATTGGATTCAGGATTTCCTAGAAGAAAGAACACAACATGTCATTCTTAACGGTTCAAAATCTGCAGATGTAGAGGTAATTTCGGGAGTACCGCAAGGAAGCGTGATAGGACCTTTATTGTTTACAATATACATAAATGACTTAGTTGACAACATCGGTAGCTCCGTGAGGCTATTTGCAGATGACACGGTTGTCTACAAGAAAGTAGCAACATCAGAAGACTCGTACGTACTCCAGGAAGACCTGCAGAGGATTAATGAATGGTGCGACAGCTGGCAGCTTTCCCTAAACGTAGATAAATGTAATATAATGCGCATACATAGGGGCAGAAATCCATTCCAGTACGATTATGCCATAGGTGGTAAATCATTGGAAGCGGTAACGACCGTAAAATACTTAGGAGTTACTATCCGGAGCGATCTGAAGTGGAATGATCACATAAAACAAATAGTGGGAAAAGCAGGCGCCAGGTTGAGATTCATAGGAAGAATTCTAAGAAAATGTGACTCATCGACGAAAGAAGTAGCTTACAAAACGCTTGTTCGTCCGATTCTTGAGTATTGCTCATCAGTATGGGACCCTTACCAGGTTGGATTAATAGAAGAGATAGACATGATCCAGCGAAAAGCAGCGCGATTCGTCATGGGGACATTTAGTCAGCGCGAGAGCGTTACGGAGATGCTGAACAAGCTCCAGTGGCGGACACTTCAAGAAAGGCGTTACGCAATACGGAGAGGTTTATTATCGAAATTACGAGAGAGCACATTCCGGGAAGAGATGGGCAACATATTACTACCGCCCACATATATCTCGCGTAATGATCACAACGAAAAGATCCGAGAAATTAGAGCAAATACGGAGACTTACAAGCAGTCGTTCTTCCCACGCACAATTCGTGAATGGAACAGGGAAGGGGGGATCAGATAGTGGTACAATAAGTACCCTCCGCCACACACCGTAAGGTGGCTCGCGGAGTATAGATGTAGATGTAGATGTAGATATCGTAGCATGACGCCGTTGACTGGCACGTTAGATGGTGTGCTTTCTGTTGAAATTCCAGTAAGTCCCTACCCCACGTTCGTTAGTTCTACATTACTTATCCTAGGTTCCAGGCACGTAGACAGGACGAGTTTCTCCTTAATCGTGTTCGTATAGGCCACAGACCTACCACGCACGACCATTGGGAAGAGGACCCTCCGATTTTGTGTTTGTGGCGTGCACATCACTGTGAGCAACGTTTTATGAGAGTATGTTTTCTTTTCCGACCAGAGGGCAGTGGCAGATGTGCCCTGTCTTTAAAGAAACATTCAAACGAATGTGGTGATAGATTTAAGGTTCTGTGGTTTGTCCAACTAGGGTGACTGATTCTTTCATGTTTCTGCTAAGTGGTATGCTAGTCACATTTCCCTGTGTCTTTGTTTTACCTCGTCTGTGGTTTTACTTCTGTTTTAATCCCAGCTAGAGAACGTTTCACTCTTCTCCGTCATATTAAGGCTTGTAAGAGAGAGTGCTTGTGTTGGTCAACGTGAGTGAGGTGGAGTTTGTTAATTAGTGTCATTTTATATTTTTCTTCCTCGCTACGAGAAAATTTTAGTCATTTTATCCAAATCAGTTTCTTTTAATATGCGTAACGGTCGTAATAACCTTGGAGTTTGGCACCCTTAAGATTCAAGCAATCGAACGTGCGTGCACACACACACACACACACATTACTCACTAATAATACAAAGTGGAAGTACAGAAGGATGTCAAAAAGTGAAGACTTAATTTCGCTTATTGCATTCGCGGCAGTACTTGTCATTCACGTTTATGTCCTCACCCAGCAGAGCCTTCTGATTATTCTCGGCCCTGTAATTTCGCTTATTGCATTTGCAACAGTACTTGTCATTCAAGTTTATGTTCTCACCTTGCAGAACCCTCTGCTTATTCTCGGGCTCGTAATTGGAAAGGTTGATTTTATATGCAGAAATAATTCTCTCTAAGGAAATATGATCGAAGATGAAGATAATGTATGAATTAAGTCGCACAAATTACTTAAATGGTGTTATAGAACACGCAAACTGCTTCCTCTGTCAAAAAAGTGATATTAGTCGTACTGGACCTGACTTGAAGGTACCATGAAGCATAGCTTCGCCTTGAGAACAAGATTAACTAGCTCTGTGGGGCAATTAGTCTGAATGTGGGCGTGCCGTACGAGCAAGACTTCAAGTTTTCATATCATTTCTCCAACGATATATGTAACTTGGATTATTACTGGACTGGCACCAATGGAGAGAGAAATAAGATGTGAGACGTCCTGGGCTAAGCCATCGTGTCGTGGAAGGTGGAGGCCTGCATTCTGTTCGACCATCTGGCTCTTAATCAATGTGTTCATGATAGCTAACATCAGCTACATTCAGGACGATTGGAACTACTGTGAATGGGAACTCGCTATGGTAGCATATATGTTTCAGAAGTGGATGGGAAGGGTAAGTCTCCTGCTTACGTATGGGATATGCACCACAACTTGTTTACGCCATCTCCAATCTTTCATCACAGCATTGAGTTTCACTGATAAGTGGTTAAGAGGAAATGACAGGGAAAATTGGAAGAAGACGTTGGGCACTATCATCCTTGTGATCTACTGTGTAGTGACGACTAGCATACTCATGGTAGCGCTGAAAGGTTTTCACGACATTTATTCTAGGTCATTTCTTGTAGTCGTCTTCTTTCTCAAGACCATGGTATCGCTGCAGTTCGTCTTTCTAGTTCTGGAGTTGAGGGACAGGTTCTGGAGCGTCAACGCCATTCTACGGGACATGCTGCCACCACCGTGTGCGCCTGAGCTCTGTGCAGTGTTTGGGGATGGGTCGAGGAATGCCTCTTCTCTGTTCTTTCCTGGGCGGCTGCGCCAGCTGAGGGAGACGTACGTGGTGCTGGTCCATGCGGCGGAGACACTGCAGAGACACTTCGGCCTGCCTCTGGCCCTGAACATCGCCAGCAGCTTGGGTGGCACCGTATTCTATGCCCACGCGATGCTCAGATCGGAGGAGTCACGGTGGTCGGCCTTCCGGTGGGGACTGATGTCGGCACTGTGGCTGGTCCACCACTCGCTTCGCCTGGTCACAATGTCGCTGGCGTGTGCGGCCACTGCGGACGCGGCAGGTGACACTGGAACTCTGCTGCTCAGGGCGTCCACCATCTGCGACTGGCACGGTCCAGAGCTGGATGCCTTCGTGAGGCTCACACTGCAAGGGCCGCGGCTTTGCTTCTCTGCCGCCGGACTGGTCGTCGTGGACAGGCGCTTACTGGTCTCTGTACTCGCTGTGGTCGTCACCTACCTGCTCGTCCTCGGGCAGCAGTGAGGTCTGTGCTCTTGTGGTACTGTGCCACTGTCGACCTGGCAGCCGACACTGGGACTCTACTGCTCGGGGCGTCCACTGTCTACGACTGGCATGGTCTAGAGCTGGATGCCTTCGTGAGGCTGACACTGCAAGGGCCGTGGCTGTTCTTCACCGCCGCTGGACCGATCATCATTGACAGGTCCCTCCTGGCCTCCTAGCTCACTGTGGTCATCACCGATATGGTCGTCCTTGGTCATCAGTGAAGAGAGGCCTATGCTATTTTGGTACCAAGCGACTGCAGACACTGCAGGCTACTATGGGACTCTGCCTCTGAGGGCATCTACCGTCTGCGACTGGCGCAGTCCAGGGCTGGATGCATTTGTGAGGCTCACCCTGCTTCACTGCCGCTGAACTGTTCGTCGTGGAAAGGCGCCTACTGGTCCACATGCCCGCCGTGATCGTCACCTACCTGCTCGTCCTTGGGCAGCAGTGAGGAGACGCCTACACTCTTCTGGTACCAAGCTGAGCGCTGATGTGGATGCAATACTGAGCAACCCTAGCTTGTTTAGACACCTCACAAGGGAAACTCCCCATCACACCTCCCTCAGAGGGCCCAGTGGACAGCCTGTCAAAAACTGAACACAGATCAAGCATGAAAACAGGAAGATGGTGTACTCAAAAAAAGAAAAGCCAAATAGAATCACTGCATAGTCCAAGATTAACAAGTCCAACATTGCATGAAGCAGAGAAGTGATGGCGTCGTGGTTAAGTGGTCACGGTGTTGGACTGCCAAGCGGGCCAGACGAGTTCTGAACTGCCTTGTGCCTCTTTTTTCTATTTAATTAATTGTCTCTGTTCACTGTATTCAAATTTGTGTCTGTGTCATGGTGTGACGTCCGGTTGCATCAGCGAGGCGTAAGGAAGGGACCTACAATGAAAGTTGATTCTGCACAACTACTCTATTAGCAGCCAAAACGGAGAGGATTTAGAATGGGTAGCTCAAACCTCTGATGACAAGTCAGATCAACCCTCCACCTGAAAACACGTCTGGTGTGTCACACATGGCATTAGTGGCAGTAAGTGTGTCGTATAATTTGTACGCCTGGTGAGCAAGTGATATATGCCTCTTTGCCCACTTAGGTGTTCATGATCACTCCCAAGGAATTGATGAGAATGTATTAGTCTGCACATAAGCTTGCAACAAATGAACGCAACAGTTTCACAACATGCAGTTTTTTTGTGCTCTGTCAGAACATATGTTTTTAACGTTTTTGAAGTTCTGTTCCGTTTTGAAAATTTTGACAATTGAATTCCTTCGTTTTAACATATTTCACATCTGTTTATTTGTTGTTTTCATTCCTGTGAGACGTCTATGTGGTATCTCACCTGCTGTCAGCTGTTCATCACATTTACTTGTGACAGTAATGTATTGTTACCACATGACTTATATTGTATAACCAATGTGTTGTATTACAACTGCCAAGACTAAAGAAAGAGAACAAACATTACAGTGACTGGACAGTTCATAAAGTTGGGTAAGGAAATAAATAAAAGTCCGCTGCTCGTGGTAGTGCGGTAGCGTTCTCTCTTCCCACGCCCAGGTTCCCGGGTTCGATTCCCGGCGGGGTCAGGGATTTTCTCTGCCTCGCGATGACTGGGTGTTGTGTGAGGTCCTTAGGTTAGTTAGGTTTAAGTAGTTCTAAGTTCTAGGGGACTGATGACGATAGATGCTAAGTCCCATAAAGAAAAAAAATAAATAAAGAAATAAAGAAAAATAAATGGCGCGGCAGGGTTTAGTGGCCAATTCCCCCTCTTGTCAGTCTAACATCGTGACCACCTAACCACGACACCGTAGTTATTTTGTTTTACTCACTGTTGCACTTCTTACACATGGACCGTTTACCGTTTCTATTTTGCTTTTATTTCATAGTTCAGTACACCGTCTTCCTGTTTTCATGCTCGATGCGTGTTTAGTTTTTGACGGTCTATCCACTGAGCCATCTTACCATTAAATTTGACGGGGGTGCGACGAGAAGGTTCGCTTCTCAGTAGCAACAATGGATGAGGAGAAGAAAGCCTTCTCGTCCACTGCGTTATATTATGAGCTGTAAATTACTCTTGGCTGCAGTTTACACCCGTTTTAGTTTGAACACTCCACTGTAATTTTAAGTTTAGTGTGTGTTGCAATACAGAACAAATAAAGCTTTCACAGTACTTTATGTGATTTCACCCATGTGGTAAAGCACTATGGCAAGACAGCAGTGGATGATGTCACATATCCGTATATGGACAAGCACTGCCGAAAAAAACGCAGCACCAAAAAATAATTAACGTAGAATAATGAAATTTCGGGAATACATTTGTCTAGGTAACATATTTAAGTGATTAATATTGCCAGATTACAGTTTAATGTATGCACGAGATAAGTCACTGCAGATGTGAAATGCTGGCGCATTAATAACCGGTGTGGCCTCCAGAATGTTGAATGCAAGCATGTCTATTGTTGCACAGGTGTCACTTGTCAGTTTCTGCGATGGAGTTCCGTAGCTGTTGTACTTGGCTGTTTGTGATTACGCAGGAGTTGTTATATGATTATGTCCCATATGTGTTCAGTTGGAGACACAGCCGAGTGATCGAGCTGGCCACCACAACATGTCAACACACTGTAGAGCATGTAGGGTTATAGCAGTGGTATGTGGACGAGCGATATCCTGTTGGAAGACACACCCATGGAAAGCTGTTCATGAATGGCACCATAACAGGTTGAATCACCAGACTGACTCACAAGTTAGGGGGGTTTGCAGTTAGGGGGCGTGGGATAACCTCGAAAGAGCTCCTGATGTCATACGAAATCGCACCCAAGACCAACGCAGACAGGTTTGTTGCAGGCCCTCAATTGCCTTCCTTCTAACCAATACACGGCCATCACTGGCACCGGCGCAGAACCAGCCTTCATCAGAAAACCCTACAGGCCTTTTGCCCATCAATAAGCCCTCTCTTGACACCACTTGAGTCGCAAATGGTGGTGGTTTGGGGTCAGTGGAATGCACGCTACAGGGAGTCTGACTCAGAAATATCCTTGATTTAACCGATTTGTAACAGTTCGTTGTGTCACTTTGGTGCCAATTGATGCTCAGATTGCTGCTGCGGATGCGGTACGATGCACCAGAATCCTACGCCAGACACTACTGTCTTCCCCATAGCCCTATTGCACGACCTCGTTCAAACTCAGTGAGGTGCTGATAATGGTGTATTTGTCGCCTTAAACACATTCTTGCCCAACGTCAGCTCAACACGTCCATTCGCAAATGAAAATAACGCTGACAACCGTTACAGCTTATAATAAAGCAAACCTGATATTCATTCTCATAGTGGCGCTACTAGTGACACTGTTACGCGACTAGCGCTAAATGTGAAGAGACATCATTGTTCATATGTAGGAATACGCCTCCCAACTTTTCTTTACTTTTTACAACTCCTTCTCGATACTGCGATTGTTTTTCCGTCAGTGTATTTCACTCTATCGAGACTAATGCGATTGGTGTCCCATATATATCTGGTGATGGAGTTTTCCTTTCTTCAACCATTCTCATAACGTTTATACAAAATATATTTAAGATAATTCACATTTATTGTTCCAGCTTAGTTGTACGCGCTGAATGATTTTCAGATCTACACTCCTGGAAATTGAAATAAGAACACCGTGAATTCATTGTCCCAGGAAGGGGACACTTTACTGACGCATTCCTGGGGTCAGATACATCACATGATCACACTGACAGAACCACAGGCACATAGACACAGGCAACAGAGCATGCACAATGTCGGCACTAGTACAGTGTATATCCACCTTTCGCAGCAATGCAGGCTGCTATTCTCCCATGGAGACGATCGCAGAGATGCTGGATGTAGTCCTGTGGAACGGCTTGCCATGCCATTTCCACCTGGCGCCTCAGTTGGACCAGCGTTCGTGCTGGACGTGCAGACCGCGTGAGACGACGCTTCATCCAGTCCCAAACATGCTCAATGGGGGACAGATCCGGAGATCTTGCTGGCCAGGGTAGTTGACTTACACCTTCTAGAGCACGTTGGGTGGCACGGGATACATGCGGACGTGCATTGTCCTGTTGGAACAGCAAGTTCCCTTGCCGGTCTAGGAATGGTAGAACGATGGGTTCGATGACGGTTTGGATGTACCGTGCACTATTCAGTGTCCCCTCGACGATCACCAGTGGTGTACGGCCAGTGTAGGAGATCGCTCCCCACACCATGATGCCGGGTGTTGGCCCTGTGTGCCTCGGTCGTATGCAGTCCTGATTGTGGCGCTCACCTGCACGGCGCCAAACACGCATACGACCATCATTGGCACCAAGGCAGAAGCGACTCTCATCGCTGAAGACGACACGTCTCCATTCGTCCCTCCATTCACGCCTGTCGCGACACCACTGGAGGCGGGCTGC
The DNA here is from genome assembly GCF_023898315.1 of Schistocerca nitens. Lineage (NCBI taxonomy): Eukaryota > Metazoa > Arthropoda > Insecta > Orthoptera > Acrididae > Schistocerca > Schistocerca nitens. Next base: position 131,932,516 of record NC_064614.1, on the reverse strand, counting down.
ACGTTGTTGGGGCGTGAGCGGAAGACGGCCTAACGGTGTGCGGGACCGTAGCCCAGCTTCATGGAGACGGTTGCGAATGGTCCTCGCCGATACCCCAGGAGCAACAGTGTCCCTAATTTGCTGGGAAGTGGCGGTGCGGTCCCCTACGGCACTGCGTAGGATCCTACGGTCTTGGCGTGCATCCGTGCGTCGCTGCGGTCCGGTCCCAGGTCGACGGGCACGTGCACCTTCCGCCGACCACTGGCGACAACATCGATGTACTGTGGAGACCTCACGCCCCACGTGTTGAGCAATTCGGCGGTACGTCCACCCGGCCTCCCGCATGCCCTAGCTCAAAGTCCGTCAACTGCACATACGGTTCACGTCCACGCTGTCGCGGCATGCTACCAGTGTTAAAGACTGCGATGGAGCTCCGTATGCCACGGCAAACTGGCTGACACTGACGGCGGCGGTGCACAAATGCTGCGCAGCTAGCGCCATTCGACGGCCAACACCGCGGTTCCTGGTGTGTCCGCTGTGTCGTGCGTGTGATCATTGCTTGTACAGCCCTCTCGCAGTGTCCGGAGCAAGTATGGTGGGTCTGACACACCGGTGTCAATGTGTTCTTTTTTCCATTTCCAGGAGTGTATGTAATTGTATCAGCAGCTCGTTTTGTCTACTCAGAACAATATAGCAGAGTACTGTACTCTAATGTGTTGTTCTCATTTGACAAAACGGGCATCGTACTTTGATATGTTGTTCTGAGTAGACAAAACGGTTTTTTTTTTTTTTTTTTTTAATGGCTCTGAGCACTATGGGACTCAACTGCTGAGGTCATAAGTCCCCTAGAACTTAGAACTGCTTAAACCTAACTAACCTAAGGACATCACACACATCCATACCCGAGGCAGGATTCGAACCTGCGACCGTAGCGGTCGCGCGGTTCCAGACTGTAGCGCCAGAACCGCTCGGCCAAAAAACGGGTTGCTGCTGCACTTTATAAATTATACGTTGTCGTGTTGGGAATCAGACCTGGAAGCTGGAGACATCTGTAGAGATTGAATACCAGTCCCTAACCGCTCTTTCCTCCAACCAGTCGTCTTCTAAAGTTGTGTCCTGAGCGCATAAGAATGCTCGTCGGTCGTGCGATCTTCTTCGGCGGAGGCTGCTATGCCGTCATCTGTAACTTGAACCTGTGTTTTGGTTTTTTTGTGGAATTCCACTTGCCCAGGTTAGTCTCTGTATCTACAGAGGGCAAGATCTGTAGTACTGATAATGATGGTAGGTTACACCTCTCATTAATGTATCCTTTTTGTTTATATTTTTAAATATCACTTACACTGTCTTTTACAACACTCGACATAGCTTTCATAATAGTACAGTAAATTATATGACAACTTCCGATATAGAGTACGACATGTCCGTCCGAAGCAGAGGTACACGTCCGGCTCTGAAGAACACCTGAGACAGACTGACTAGCGCAGGCGAAGTACTTCGTCTCCCAGGCGCGGCAAAGCCACCCGAAGGTGTGCGAAGCACTCCCGGTGTAATATCATTATTCTTATGTTTCTCAACACTAGTGCAACTAAATAATCAAAACCGGTAGACTCTTATGGTAGCCATGAGAGATTTTCATACTGAAAACTGGATTAAATACAATGAAATATATAAATAATTAATAAAAGAAGTTACGCGTTTTGGCGCCTAACACCCAAAATGTGCCGACTAGTTGGCGGACTCTCCTATGGGAATAGTACATACTGTACCATCTGTTGCTTGTACCTCACTCCACTTTTGTACCATATGCTACTTCATGTGTATCAAGCTGCATCAAGGCGACCTTCTAGGAAGATAAATTACTGGCGGCCACAGTCAGCAATATCACAGCTTACTTAGATATGAAGATGATTTAGAGTGACTGAAACATGTAATCGAATTAAAAAATGTGTGCAACTTTGACGTAACAATAAATTACAATTATCTTAAATATGTACTTGTATAGATTTTCTGAATCCTCTCAAGACGATTATGCCAATTACAGTGTTTCTACAAAAATTAACATCTATCGTCCGTTTTATCATTAAAGTATATGCTCTCAGCTTCTCCCTCTTATGATACTTTCTCTTTCCATCTACTGCTCACTTCACGGTCCTTGTCCTATTTCGGCACTAATTGGGTTTAATCGAGATCTTCTCTTGTCCTTTACTGCTATCCCTCTTTGCTCACATCTACCACCCTGTAATTTGTTGCTATTGTGTATTTCCGTGCATAATTGTAAACTGTGTTCTCTTTCTGTACTATAGTAATTTCGAAATGTTATTTAATGTTGTGTATTAAGTATAACTTGTAAAATACTTATCGTAGTGTATGTAATGCAGAATATACGAATGTACGCTAATAGAGTGTTTGGTGGCATACGTCTAGCCATAGTTAATAAATCTATAAATAAAGAAATAAACATAATCTAGTCACTTCATTTCATTTACTTTTATGTGGAAGTTATGTGAACGAAAAGAACTAGGAAAAGCGACCGCTTACACATGGCACAGCTCCGTTGAATAAAAAAAAAGTACTGAGCTGCAGGAGTCTATAAATTTAAAGAATTCTTCACAGATTTTAGCTCTCTCATGACACATAACACGTTACACGAGTTGCGATTAATGTGGTACTGTTACAACTGGCACAAGTGTAAGAGTTTAGTTCACTTATTACCGGTGATGAATCAGTGTGCTATCCACTGACAGGTTAGTTCATGTAACAGTAAAAAATTGTACTGTTGTATAGACAAAAGATACTTTTTGTCAAAAACTGAACTGGAATTGTGTTGTATCACCAAAGTAGTGGCTCAACTCTCGTAACATCACATGCAAGAAATCTGTAGATATGATTTACTAGTACAAATAAACAAATCATTTCATTTTCAAATTAATTGGGTGATTTATTCAAGATAAGAAGCTTCACAAACTGAGCAACTCAATAACACTTTCATCCACATCTGGTCCTTAGAGTATTCGGCACTGATTATACAGTTGTTGAATGTCCTCCTGAGGGATATCGAGTCAAATTCCATCCAACTGGCCCGTTATATCGTCAAAATCGCGAGCTGGTTTGAGCGCCCTGCCCATAACGAAAAATGGTTCAATTGGTCTGAGCACTATGGGACTTAACATCTGAGGTCATCAGTCCCCTAGAACTTAGAACTACTTAAACATAACTAACCTAAGGACATCACACACATCCATGCCCGAGGCAGCATTCGAACCTGCACCCGTAGCGGTCGCGCGGTTCCAGACTGCAGCGCCTAGAACCGCTCGGCCACCAGCGGCCCGCTGCCCATAACGTTCGAAACCTCACTTGGGGAGATTCGGCGACCTTGCTGACGAAGATATGGTTCGGTAATCACGAAGACAAACAGTAGAAACCATCGCCACGTGCTAGTAAGTATTGTCTTGCGGAAATTTAAGCTCAGATGGCTTGAAATGAAGGGCAGTAAAATGATGAGCAGAAAAACATCGACGTACCGTTTTGCTGTAAGGGTGCAGCGGATGACAACCAAAGGGGTCCTGCTATGTAATGAAATCGCCGCTGAAACCTCAAGATGCAGGATGGGATAGGAAAAGAATCACAAGGAATGGTGGGTCCACAATATTAACATCATTTGTCTTTTGAATGATCACATTTGTTTACAACGCACGTGACAGCACCAAAGGAAATACAGTAATCACCAAATATCTCGGAACATTATAGGTTGTTAAATGAAAATAAGCCTTTTTAAATTTCAATCACTAATTGACACGACTAAACTTTCAACTCTTGCTACCGTAAAGAAGAAAAAAGTCTCAATAAAACCTCTCTTAAACAATAATTAAGTAGAAGAAAACTCTTACACACTCTTCTTAAACAGTTACATTTATTAATGTAAGTATTCGTAATTTAGAATAAACACCTAAGCATGGAAGATCTGACAAATTTTCTAACATCCTTAGAATGGATACAATGACAAATTCAGTCAGGCAGTCAGAACGGAAATTACACTAAAATTTTCCTGAGCGCACCAAGTATACAAGCATGTACGTATTTGAACAGGCAAAGAAACTACCTCAAAATTTAATTACAACATCTCTTACATATGCACCTCTAGGCAGAATATCTAAGAGTTAAAGCAAGAACACGAGAACCTTAAACAAGGAAAGAGGAAACTTAAGTGAAGGAAGGCATGCCGCGAAGGTGACCAGTTCCACTGCAGCAACAGCGGACGCGCCATAGAGCACAGCCGAGGAGCACGTGCAGGGGTTCAGAGTTCCGCGTTCGGCAACTGTCGAAATGTCGGGCTCATTTTTCACAAGGCTAAGAGGCGCAGCTAACAAACACCACACAGGTCAGATGTAGGCTACAGGAATACAAATTACATGAACCAACAATAGCCACCTTCGTAAGAGACAACGACTCCATGGAGTGCTGTGTGCAGAATGGCAATACACGTGAAATTACAAGGAAGGTCAGTGTTGGCCGTAATAATGTTATTTTATTGATAGCAAAATCGATTTTCAATCACATAGTGATTACCTTCAGTGCTGTGGTGTACAAATTAAACTCATAGGCACTCGTATCAAGTTACTATCAGTAACCAAAGCTAAGACGCTTTTGTTACTGATAATAACTCGATACCAGTGCCTATTTTATTATCAGTAACCAAAGCTTAGAAGCTTGATACCAGTGCCTATGAGTCTAATTTCTACAACACAGCACTGAAGATGATCACTATGTGACTGAAAAACGATTTTACTATCAATAAACCATCAATGTTACGGCCAACGCTGACCTTCCTTCTAATAAAATAAGGTAGCAAATAGTAGTCCCCAAAAAACTATCTAAAGGAAATAGATCTTAAATCACTGTAATGGGGTATGAAAATATAACAATTAACGTCCCCTCCAGACAGGTTATGAAACCTTTACACTAAAATTGCACGTACATGTTCCTACTTGAACCTAACACATAGAACAAATAAATGATTGAGCTTACCCTTCCAAGGGAATTCTTAGTGAATAGGAATTACAAACAGGTTTCCTTCACTCAGTCATCAGGTTTGACAACGATCTAAAATCTAGTTCAAAAACAAATATATTAATAAAGGGAATTCCCCTTAAAATAATTAATAATTAAAATTACAACCCTTACAAATGATAAAAAATGTCAAACTCAGTGAACAGGAATTATGGCACATGGTTCATGACCTTGACATTGTGTAAAGAACACTAAGGTTCAAACAGACAGTTGGCATACAAATGAGGCGAAAATTAAGGTTCACTATGTGCCATCCCAGGGACAAATATGTCGTAAAGACATTAAAAAAAAAAAACTTGTAACGAGAAGCATTCTACGACGAAATAAATATACACGAACCTTACGTGTTTCATTGATCGCATAGGCGGCGGAAAATATCCACGTTTTATAGTAAATATTAAATTTTAAGCTTTGTATCAAGGAGAAAACTATTTATGTAATAAATTCTATGATATTAATAAGGAGAAGAACGCTCCTAGACTGTTCTTCATGTGGGGCGGCTGGTTGGAAAATACTGTTGTATAAAAGTTTGAATGTAGAGACACTGCATTTCCTATTATTTAGAATGTTATTTATGCTGTCTTTCGCCGTTCTCAACACTGGCTCTCTAACTACAATATTGGCAACCAGAAAGTGATTAGAAAACGTGCAGCCTGCAATTAGAATTCCTAGTGCCCACTTCGTCTGAGAATACACTTATAGTTACAGCTTATAGCTCTGAGGAATTAGGAAATTGTCCGGGATTTATAATCAAAAACGGTCTTGAAAAAACGTTCTGTATTCTGAAAGTCACAGATGAAAACAAAAGAATCCACACCATCTAACTAACAGAGCAGTTCAGTCTAATGCGCTGATGCAACTATAAATGTCCAAATTAAATGTTTAAATGAATGCTCGCCATAATTTGATGTTAAGGTTCATCAAACGCCACGCTAAATAATTGGTAGAATGTCTGTCCCGCGGCGGCACGTGAAAATACGACATACGCAATCTGAAGATCGATAATTAAAATCATCCCAGAATTGACACTTCACTCGAAAATGATTTCATGGTTACACGTATCCCGAGTAACTTAATACGGCATCCGAGGCTGTTTGTAGCAATGATACCGACGCGACGCGACTCCCGACACAGATGGCGTGCTATTCAACGTTTGGAGAGAACTAGGGCCTTTCTTCCTCTCGCAGCGTTCTTATATATAAAGCCGCGGTGCGGACGGCTAAGGGAACGCCTGATCAAATCGGCTCTCCCGACTAGCCGCTGGGCTAGTAATGCACCACATTAAGTTATTGAATATATCATAGCTTCTTTTGCTGATGGCCGATGAAGCTCTCAATTTAAATGTGCATTCAACACACAGGTAAGTAATCACAATAAAATTTTAATGTGGCTAAGTTAAATATTTTGGGCGAGAGAATTAATTTAATTACACTGCACGCAGTAGACGAGCTCTGAACTGGCCCTTTGGAGATACGCTATGGCTATAGTTTTATAGGTATTCAAATGAATCTTCTCACATCCTTATGGTGATAGCGGATCTCCATTCCACTTAAATACACTCCTGGAAATGGAAAAAAGAACACATTGACACCGGTGTGTCAGACCCACCATACTTGCTCTGGACACTGCGAGAGGGCTGTACAAGCAATGATCACACGCACGGCACAGCGGACACACCAGGAACCGCGGTGTTGGCCGTCGAATGGCGCTAGCTGCGCAGCATTTGTACACCGCCGCCGTCAGTGTCAGCCAGTTTGCCGTGGCATACGGAGCTCCATCGCAGTCTTTAACACTGGTAGCATGCCGCGACAGCGTAGACGTGAACCGTATGTGCAGTTGACGGACTTTGAGCGAGGGCGTATAGTGGGCATGCGGGAGGCCGGGTGGACGTACCGCCGAATTGCTCAACACGTGGGGCATGAGGTCTCCACAGTACATCGATGTTGTCGCCAGTGGTCGGCGGAAGGTGCACGTGCCCGTCGACCTGGGACCGGACCGCAGCGACGCACGGATGCACGCCAAGACCGTAGGATCCTACGCAGTGCCGTAGGGGACTGCACCGCCACTTCCCAGCAAATTAGGGACACTATTGCTCCTGGGGTATCGGCGAGGACCATTCGCAACCGTCTCCATGAAGCTGGGCTACGGTCCCGCACACCGTTAGGCCGTCTTCCGCTCACGCCCCAACATCGTGCAGCCCGCCTCCAGTGGTGTCGCGACAGGCGTGAATGGAGGGACGAATGGAGACGTGTCGTCTTCAGCGATGAGAGTCGCTTCTGCCTTGGTGCCAATGATGGTCGTATGCGTGTTTGACGCCGTGCAGGTGAGCGCCACAATCAGGACTGCATACGACCGAGGTACACAGGGCCAACACCCGGCATCATGGTGTGGGGAGCGATCTCCTACGCTGGCCGTACACCACCGGTGATCGTCGAGGGGACACTGAATAGTGCACGGTACATCCAAACCGTCATCGAACCCATCGTTCTACCATTCCTAGACCGGCAAGGGAACTTGCTGTTCCAACAGGACAATGCACGTCCGCATGTATCCCGTGCCACCCAACATGCTCTAGAAGGTGTAAGTCAACTACCCTGGCCAGCAAGATCTCCGGATCTGTCCCCCATTGAGCATGTTTGGGACTGGATGAAGCGTCGTCTCACGCGGTCTGCAAGTCCAGCACGAACGCTGGTCCAACTGAGGCGCCAGGTGGGAAGGGCATGGCAAGCCGTTCCACAGGACTACATCCAGCATCTCTGCGATCGTCTCCATGGGAGAATAGCAGCCTGCATTGCTGCGAAAGGTGGATATACACTGTACTAGTGCCGACATTGTGCATGCTCTGTTGCCTGTGTCTATGTGCCTGTGGTTCTGTCAGTGTGATCATGTGATGTATCTGACCCCAGGAATGTGTCAATAAAGTTTCCCCTTCCTGGGACAATGAATTCACGGTGTTCTTATTTCAATTTCCAGGAGTGTATAAACATCCTAGCCTTATTTATTAGCCTACTTAATCTACCTTGCTTCCTTACGTTTTGAGACGAAAACCAGAAAATCTTAATTTGTGAGATCCAGAAGACTGTTTTTATTAAATAATTATGAAAAATGAATCTAATTATAAATTTTTAACTCTCTAGCTCTTTTCTGTTGCGCCAATGATTTTTACAGAAAAACTTCCAAATTTCGAAAATGGCTAAAGTTATCGAACTGATATTCAACACACATTAATTTAGTATTACTCCTGACATGCTAGAAATGTTTTAGGTTATTTGCTTGATTTTTAATGTATTGCGCAACATTTATGACGTCAGAGCTAGTTACAGCGGACTGGCTGGCACACAATGGAAAGACTGATGTGAATTTACTACAGCGTGAGTAGGCTGCTTCCCTACATTCTCTTCCTCTTTCTTCGCTTGTTTCTGGTGTGAAGAAGCAGACATCTTGTAGCACGAAAGTAATGTAAGCATTTATGCTGTTAACCTTGTTAATGTAGTACGTTAAAGTTTATATGTCTATTATTTCGATGTACAGTGAGCCGTCTGTCATGTTCCTTGCATTGAATTAATTTTCATGAGACGTTTACATCTTAACAATTTTAGCGGCCGCTGCTTCAACGGCCACCATTACGCGTCGATCTAAAAAACGAAACCATAGCGGAAGCGCAGAGATCGCCCGCTTCAACGATTAACAAAAACTTTTTCACAACAGTGAGGTGCAGTGGAGAGTAACAATAGTTTTAAGATTTTACTTTTCAGCTTACTCCGAGAGCCAAGATTCGACTACCACGGCCTGAATATAATGGTAAGAGGATTATTCTTCGAGTGTTGTGTGGGACCACAACAACTTCAATATTTGAGTCCATGCTCTTCAAATTACAATTACGCCGAGGCTAATTATCATACTGTAATATTTTCATTCTCACGTAATATTCTTGGAAGTAAAACTCAGTTAACAATTTTTTCATTTTAGACCACACAATTACATTTGTGCGTGTTTTTAAAGACACCAAATAAATAAATAAATAAATAAATATACTACTCCTCTAGAACAGCCACTTCATGTAGTAAACCACTGAATTTGGAAGAGCTGCACGGCTTATGGCAAAATTAATGAAAATGTGTAAAAAACTTGAGTAAGCACTAAAGTGTAAACAGCAAACTGCCATACACAGGAGGCGAAAGTTAAGTTTCTATAGTAAACCAGTGAATTTGAAAACGCTACACGGTTTACGGCTTGGTAATCCACAGCAAGTAAAGGTACACTTTACCAGCAATGCAGGGTCAGTCACAAATTTACACCGAAAGTTTCCACTAATTAAATAAACGAAAAGGTAAAACACGGTTGTGGCCAAGAGTACTCAAAATAAATTAATACATTCCAGCGATCCATAAGACACCAAAGCAGAGGTACAGGTATCAGGCAGCTAGCAATACTGACCACAAAATTTTCTAGTTGTGGTGCTTTCATACGCCAAAACGAAGAGGACAAAGCTACAAGCATCCAGGTCCGCACAGCTTGAATAAACCCGGAAGTGTTAATCAAAACATGGTTCAAATGGCTCTGAGCACTATGGGACTTAACATCTGTGGTCATCAGTCCCCTAGAACTTAGAACTACCTAAACCTAACTAACCTAAGGACATCACACACATCCATGTCCGAGGCAGGATTCGAACCTACGACCGTAGCGGTCACGCGGTCCCAAACTGAAGCTCCTAGAACCGCACTGCCACACCGACCGGCAGGTGTCAATCCACTGATGGCCGTAAGTGGATACCGTCGATACAGCAATGTGATCACCACTACCCAAAGGAGTGACAAGTGGATCTCGCCACAAACAGAAGTAACAGCCGAAAGAACCGCTGCTCACGAAAACCCACGGATGATACCCTGGCGCTCCACCCCTCTTGTCTGTTCTCACCACACAACCCACTGCCGGCCTATTTCAAAGTCCCTGAGCCAGCGATCATCTACGAAAACTGCAAGTTACATTTATGGATGTCCACTCTATTGTATGGACGATGGACTGCAGCTGGTGACATATAAGAGGAAAAGTAGCACCACAACTGTAACTTGAGAACGTCTTTATCGTCTCACACGACTAGTTTCAGTGGCACATTACCACCATACTCAGGCCCCACCATTGCCAAAAGAATATTAGATTTCTTAGGCGCGTTTATTGTGGAGACCTTGGTACTAGTACACGTGGGCTGGCTTTCCTACGGAGTCTCTACTGAAACCATCCGTCTGCTTAGCTGAGTGGGAACGTTTGTGCCTCTCTTGCAGCAGGCCTGGGTTCGATTGCCAGCTGGGTTGGAGATTTTTCTCCGCTCTTGGACTGGGTGTTGTGTTGTCCTCACCATCTCATCATCACCGACACGGAGGTTGCCCAGTGTGGCGTCATCTGATATAAGGTTTGCAGTCCAACTTCTTCGATGGGGCCACCCGGCCAACAATGCCACAAGATCATTTGATTTTTTCTGCACAATACCGTGTTGTCTCCACCATTGTTGGAGTCAACCCGGTGTCGAGTAGAGACTCCTGAGAAAAGCTAGCCCACATGTACTAGTAACAAGCTCTCCACAGTAAATGCGCCAAGGAAATCTAATACTCTTTTGGCAGTCGAGGGGCCTCAGGATGGCGTGTATTGTGACGCCGAAACTAGTCGTGTGAGACATTAAAGACAGTCTTAAGTTACAGCTGTGATATTATTTTTTCTCATATACTGCAAGATAAATTCGCGGCTCCTATCGGGGCGCCAGTGAAAGATGGCAATGGTAAGGCAGAGATGAAATGAACTGGGGCTGCCACGGCTCAGCACCCAACACAATCACTCCTGGTCTTAGGGCTGTGTGACAGGTTGATATCCTATCACTTATCGAGTGCCTCCTGACACGTCGCCGGCATAGAACATCGTTGACTGGAGTAGAATTGTCTACAGTGACGAGACGCGCTTCGAACTGAGGTCTGGCGACGTGTGTAGTGATGCCCTGGACAGCAATAGGATCCCAACCTGACTGTCGGCCCGACAACGATGGGTGGTGACCTGGGATGCCATTTTTTTTCGTAGCGCAATCATTTCGGTTGTCATCAGCGGCACCGTTACAGCACACCGATATGTCGACGCAATTATATGACCTGTGTTGGCGCCCTCCACGGCACTCCATCGTGGGCTAACTTTTCAGCAAGATAATGCCCGCCCTCACATGGCGACAGTTTTTACTGCTTGTCTTCGTACTTGCAAAACTCTGCCTTGGGCAGCGAGGTAGCCGGATCTGTCACCGATAGAGAACGTTTGAAATATTATAGGTAGGACCCTCCATCCATCTCGGGCTTTTCACTACCTAGCTCTCCAGTTGCATCCATTTTGGCACGATATCTCTCAGGAGGACATCCAACAACTGTGTCAATCAGTGACAAACCGAATAACTGCTTGTATAAGGGCAAGAGGAGGACCAACGTGTTATTAACCTGCTCAATTTGTGAGACCCTTTCTCTCGAATAAATCATTCAATTCTTCTGAAACTGCAATCATTTGTTTGTCTGTACATGTGTATCCTATGTAGCTATTTATGGCCCATTCGGATAATTTCTTCGTGGTGCGTCTTTGTATTTCTTTAATTTTTTTGTCTTCCACTTACTTATTCAAAAACTGTGAGGTGGATGGCAGATGGTACCTTTCTTTGTACTGTACATGAAATTATTGGCATATGAGGTTAAAAATAAATGTCATATTGTATTTACGAATTCGTTCATTATTCAGTGCAACGTGGTTTTTACGTGCAGACCGGTGACAAGTGAAACAATAAGTGCAGAGGACTCGCAAAATACAACTAATTTATTACTGATCAACAGTTTAACCCAAAGGGCACAGTATTTAGCCAAAATTTTGTACAAGTGTCTCTTATTCAAAAGTCAGAAAAATACATTACACAATACCTTCCTAATTGAATTAGGTGCAAACAAGAACTTCTTATAACTTCTCTACTAACCGTAAGCGCTTCAATAATAAAAGGTGAAATCTGTTTCATTTAACAAGGGCACTTGAATAATAAAGGTGAAATAAGTTTCTTTTGAACAGGATACACAAGTCAAAAAAATACATTACACGAAACCTTTCTGATTGAATTACTTGCAAACAAGAACTTCTTATAACTTCTATACTAACTGTAACCACTTCAATAATAAAAGGTAAAATCAGTTTCATTTAACAAAGGGCACTTGAATAATAAAGGTGAAATAAGTTTCTTTTAAATAGGTCGCCTGGACAAGCGCAATAGGACAATTCACATAATTTCCAATTTCCGCTACCCATCAGGTATTTCTCTTTAACATGTAATTCAGAACACTAGTCTCCTTCCTTTATGATTTTGAAGGTAAATATATAAGCAGTATAGCAAACGGAACAGACGCCTTGTCGTCCCAATGCAGAGGAAACTTAACTTAATGCAAGATCCCCACTGCAAGAACTCAGTGGCCGCCGTATCGATTGACATTTTGCCCGCTTTCAAAAGAGCCTCCGTTCCCTCTGGTACTGGCCGGCCAAGGCGTCGTACTCCGGACATCGATTTAGACATGGACTAGGTGCCCGCTGCAGTGCTGCAACAGAAAGCGAAAATACACAGCCACGGCCAAAAGAAACAATGTTAACAGCCCCAGAATATAGTAAGATAAAATTCTGCAAAGATAGATTAAATCAAGACGAAGGCAAATTAAAAATGGTTAAAAGCATTAATTGTAGACTTCAAATTTCAAAATATGTGAAACTGACCCAGCACAAACAGACTAGCTTTAAAAGGGCAACGATAATACAAAGTATAATATTATTACACCAGTACGTCGCAGTTCCAATACAATATTGACACTCATAAGAAAAGGTAGAAGCTAGTGGTAACACAGGTAGTCCCGATTGCAAAACTAGAAAGCTTGAATGTCTACTTCTTCAATAGACAGCTGCGTGGCACATAGTTCAATTCCACTTGCCAAAATGAATAACACATTCCTCAGCGTCCTGTGTAGAAGACTATGGCCCAGTCACGCCTCAAGAACTTGCAATAACAGGCCCGCTCCCGCACTCCGAGCCACATACACGGGTCAAATCTAGCTAACTCCACGCAGACACAAGTTTCACTCTCCGAGCAGCGACACGTACCGGGCGTCCCGAAGCCAAAATCCAATCTGCCCGCCAATCCACCTGCACCACGACCAGCCAACGAGGCAAAGATAACCGACGCCAGAGGGAATCAATCGATCCGGGTGAATCTAACTGAGAAAGGAACTGGCGCGGCGCGGCGCCTCCCCACGTATCATTGAGTATTACACAAATGTTGATATAAGTTAAGTCCTTGCATTCAGATGCACAATATGCTGTATAATTAAGACTCTACAATCATACACGCCGTTTAGAAACACAGACAAACATATGCTCACAAACACACACACACACACACACACACACACACACACACACATACAGACACACACATACGCGCGCGCGCGCGGGGGGGGATTACATATGCACTCGGTGGTCATCGATTACTGCTGCTAACAGAAAACCTTCTTGGTTATAGAAGAAAACCATCAAATCGATTTATGCTCATCTCCATCTCAAACTGCAACACCTGTAGGGCTTACTCACCTGTCTCGCATATATACTATTGAACGAATAAAAGGATCACGCAGTGCCAGTTTCAGGCTGCGTATCTAACGGATTGTAATTATTACAAAAATTTGGTTTTCAGTATTTCATAGAATGATTAACCAAATTTAAAAATTTAAAATGTTAGAATAATATGCTTTTGATGAGGCACAATCTTAAGTTGAAAGTTTAACACAATAAGAGATGTATTTTAGTTAGAAACTGTGTGTATGCCTTGAAGCAACGAAACTCATAGCGCGTAAATTACGCAGACGATATTCATCCAGCATTTATGTACACACAATTTCAAACTGTATAACGTATTTTCACATTACTAACGCAGTTTTACATCAGCGGCATAGCTTACTATAAACACAACAAAATTTGTGTCTGAGCGGGACTCGACACCCCCTTATCACCAGCGTCCACGTTAATTACTTCGGCTATCTGCTCATGCCTCTAGGGCCGACTCAAAGTTCCATGTGTCGCAGTCTATAGTAAACCATAAAATTGACGTAATATCGTATTCACAATTCGCGAATACATTTCATGACGTAACATGACTGTAAATCGTCAACAGTGTTTGTTCCTTCAGACATGAATGCATGTGTGATGTAGATTTGCATCGAACTATAAATATACTGACAAAGACAGACGCTGCATTAACTGCAAAACTTGGAATCCCTTCAGAGTTTTTCTCTCGCTGACGCCCCCAAGAAAATAATGAAAGGAAGAAGTGTATTCCTTACCACGCGTCCGCTGCTCATGCAGTATAACTTCAGCATCAAGCATGACGTTTGAATTTATAACTTCTTTAACTACTACATTCGCAACGCATTTTGCGGTAAGTAATCACATACACCACTGAATGTATGAGGGCGTGCTGAATAGTAATAATTCTAATTTTTTTAAGTGAAAACTCTTAAAGCTATCTGAATAAAACGTTGTTAACATTGTACATCTTTCTTCTTAATCTCTACTTATTTGAAACCCTCTGCCGCCAAATTGTCGCGTGTGACATGGTGGTGTGTAACGCAAATACAATGAAGCGCCAAAGAATCTGGTATAAGCATGCGTATTCAAATACAGAGATATGTATGTATGCAGAATACGGAGCTGCAGTCGGCAATGCCTATATAAGACAACAAGTGTCCAGTGCAGTTGTTACATCGGTTACTGCTGCTACAGTGGCACGTTATCAAGATGTGAGCTAGCTTGAATATTACAGTCGGCGCATGAGCGACGGGAAGCAGCATCTCAGAGGTAGCGATGAAGTGGGTATCTTCCCGGACGACCATTTCACAAGGGTACTGTGAATCTCCGACATTGCTGCGGCCGGAAAAAGACCCAGCAAGAACGGGACCAACGACGACTGAAGAGAATCGTTCAACGTGACAGAAGTACAACCCTTCCGCAAATTGCTGCTGATTTCAATGCTGGACCATCAACAAGTGTCAGCGTGCGAACCATTCAACGTAATATCATCTATAAGGGCTTTCAGAGCCAAAGGCCCACTCGTTTACCCTTGATGACTGCACGAGATGAAGAGTTACGCCTCAACTTGGCCCATCAAAACCGACATTGAACTGTTGATGACGGGAAACATGTTGCCTGGTCAGACGACTCTCGTTTCAAATTGTATTGAACGCATGGACGTGTGTGGGTATGGAGACAACCTCATGAATCCATGGATCCTGCATGTCAGTGGGGGACTGTTCAAGTTGGTGGAGACTCTGTAATGGTGTTCGGCGTGTGTAGTTGGAATGATATGGGACCCATGATACGTCTAGATGCGACTCTGACAGGTGACACGTACGTAAGCATCCTCTCTGGTGACCTGCATCCATTCATGTTTATTGTGCATTCTGACGGACTTGGGCAGTTTCAGCAGGACAATGCGACACTTCACACGTCAAGAATTGCTACAGAGTGGCTCCAGGAACAATCTTCTGAGTTTAAAAGCTTCCGCTGGCCACCAAACCCCCCCAGAAACACTCTTTATTGAGCATATCTTGGATGCCTTGCAACGTGTTGTTCAGAAGAGACCTCCACCCCCTCGCACTCTTACGGATTTTTGGACATCCCTCCAGGATCATAGTATCAATTCCCTCCAGCACTATTTCAGACATTAGTCGGGTCCATGCCTCATTGTGTTGCCTTACTTATGCGTGCTCGCTGGGACCCTACATGATATTAGGCAGGTGTAAAAGTTTCTTTGGCTATTCAGTGTATGTCGGAGCGTGAGAATCATCGTGCTGTAATCGGGTTCAGAATCCGAAGAGTCTGTCCACACTTGGAGCGCCATCTCCTTCAGTATGGAAATGTCAGACAACACACGAGTGTTACACCTGCAACAATCAGACGCCTTGGATTCACTGTCATCGATCATTCTTTACACAGTCCCGACTTGGCCTCATCCAATTTTCATCTGTTTCCAGAACTTAAAGTAGACCTCCGAAGTCTTCACTTTGATAGTGCTAAAGTAGTCTAAGTAGAGGTGAGGTTGGGGCTATGTGAAAAAAATTAAAAACTGTATAGTGTCATCATACTGGTGTCTCATTGGGAGAAATGTGTTCGTCGCAAGGGTGAATGAACATGTTGAGGAACAACTTTGTAGACATGGGGAATGGAGATGTACATTTTAATACAGTGTTTTTTATTTGAAAAGCTTTAACATCGATAATTCTGAGGCGTTACTTCCAGCACGCCCTCGAACCTGCAACACTATGTCAATGCATGATACATGGTCTTCTGAATGCTTTGATGAAGCCCTCCACATATTCACCTCCTGTGCCAACCATTTCATCTCGGAGTAGCCCTTGCAACCTGACTTATTTGTTAATCGTATTCCAATCTCTGTATCCCTCTGCAGTTTTTACCCTCTACAGCTTCCTCTAGCACCCTCGAAGTTATTTTCTAGTTTTTTAAGAAATTTCCTACCGTCCTGTCCCGTCTTCTTGTCAGTGTTTTCCATATGTTAAGTTCCTAGCCGATACTGCGGAGAACCTGTCAAGTTCTTATCAGTCCAGGAGATATGACGTCATCATTACGATGAGTGAAAAACTAGCTTAACCCATTATTTCGTTTGTGAAGTAATCAGACGTTTGAAGCTGTTTTGTACATGGAAGATCGCTTGTTTATAGAATCTCACCGGGTGGTTGGTTAATAGTGTTTTCCTACCTCATTTTCACGCTCCTGTAATATTTGCAGTTGAACTAAAAAAAAAAGAAACACTTCCTGATGTTCCGCAAAATTATATTTATTTGGATACGAACCGGCTTTCGCCTTCTCAGGCCATCTTCAGGTAACAACTGAACGTCGCAAATAGAGATAAATATGATGTGCGACTCAACACAGCTACTATTTGTACAGAAGATACAAAAATGAGAGAGTGTTTCTGTACTACAACGTAACATTTTTATCACATATAAATAACTGCACAAACTAAGAAAGTGGGAGGCGACATATCTATGTGGATATACCTTTAACAACTGATGACAAATAAGATGAATTTACGGTTTTAATCTAATATTTGCGACAACTTAATTTAAGAAAGAGGAAAATGGAAATTGTGTCTCATCATTTAATACTAAGTTGCCATTCTGTGAGATGCGTTCGCTGATTTTTATTATTTTCAGCGCCGTCATCTTTATGCTTTTCTTGAGAGAATGTAACACTTCACACTCTGCATCATATGAATGGTTTTCTGCAAAAGATGATCAGAAAAGGTTGCATTTTTCTTCCTTAATGACCAGCTCCTCTCATGTTCACGTAGCTTAATTGCCACAGCTTTGCCCGACTGACAAATACACACTTTTTCTCATTGTTTATAAATGATCTTATATACACCACTCATTGCTAAGGGTTGCTCTCTGTCTTTTAATAGTGAATAAAATGTTTGTTATGCTATTGGTTTTGTTAAGCCAACGGCCTTGACGAACTGTTAACACCAGTTCCCGTCCTGTCACTGAAGGTAAGCGCCGTCAGGCTCGGCTAGAGCTTGGATGGGTCATTGTCCAGGTCTGTAGAGTGCTGTTGGCAAGCATGGTTCACTCAGCCTTTGTGAATCCAATTGAGGAGCTACTTGATTGAGAAGTAGAGACACCGGTCACGAAAACTGACAACACCCGGGAGAGGGTGTGCTGACCACATGCCCCTCCGTATCTGCATACAGTGACACCTAAGGGTTCAGGATGTGCGAGTTAAAATCCCAAAGATGTTCGAGCTCATATACGGTTACTTGGCTCAAACTCGTCTATGGGCTGAACCGCACGTGCCGCATTACACGTCCTAAATTAGACACTTGTAACCCTTTGGTTAAATTACCTGGCTGATGGCAAGTATGTGATATACAAGGTTAATATAACAAATAATAACAGTAATAATAATATCGGGAGGTAAATTAACGACCCATTAATGATGTAGGATACACAGTTGAGATTTGGTTTGAATAATGTTTAGTGGCCGGCCAGTGTGGCCGAGCGGTTCTAGGCCCTACAGTCTGGAACCGCGCCACCGCTACGGTCGCAGATTCGAATCCTGCCTCGGACATGGATGTGTGAGATGTCCTTAGGTTAGTTAGGTTTAAGTAGTTTTAGTTCTAGCGGACTGATGACCTCAGAAGTTAAGTCCCATACTGCTCAGAGCCATTTGAACTATTTAATGTTTAGTCAGAAAGCAAACTAACAGCGAAATCAGTCGTATGTAGAGATACTGTTACATTCGAGCGCATATCCATTTGACACAGTTCGATCATACACATCTTATCGTGAAACTCCGTTAGCTACGTGAAAAGTTGGAGTTCACACCAGGCGCGTGGCTGTTTACCACTGAGAGACCGTCCTGCGATACCACACAACGCGAAATTTTCTAAGTCATTCACTTCCTTTCGTGTCTCCACCAGCACTGTCAACTTTCGTGTTTTCAGCCGAACTGTCCCTCTGCCCGTCTCCGACCACGTCTCCCGTGTGCTGAACATCGTCGCTCAACTGACTAGGGCAGTTCCCTACCCTGAAGCCATCCATCTGATTGGCTACACCTTATTGTACATTATTTTACATTTTAACATATTTAAATATTCGAAGCTTGACCACTTTCACGTTCTAATTAAAGTAACAATAATATTCATTACATAATAACTGTTAGATTGTTTTACATAAACGAATACAGTTTCCTTTCTTAACTTTGAATGTCACGGACAGTAGCCTTGCACCAAAGTGCTTTCTGATAAATAAATAAAGAACAAAAGTAACTATTATGCACTAAATTTTACAACAAATATTCTGTTACCTAATGATTCAATAAGGTTTCATGCTGTCATTGTTCAATGTGTTTTGTGTGGAGGGAATGACGATCTGATGCTTAACAGAAAATACTGATAATTTAAAAAGTTACAGAGTTGATATTTAGTACATTTCTCATTTTAATGATTCGCTTTTATATGAAATGACTATCGTAAAGATCTACAAAAGCGTTCAGATTTTAACGTTCAGGTCTTTGTTAGGAAACTTGTTAATTTCACTTTAACAGTAAATCCTAAACTATTATAGATATGATCAATATTCAAGTTTTATTGGGATCACCATGAAAATTTAAGAAAGATGGTAGTCAAAATTACTGTGGCTTCATTCCCTGAATTACTACAGAATTTAACAGTTTTCAGAAACGTTTCCCTTTGTGGCCAACCTTAGGTCCCCCATAGTTAACCCTACTACGCCTCCCTGGGCACGAATAGCTACTACGGGGTTTGCCTATGATGTAGGTTCTCGTCTGTCTCACACACTATAGCGCTTTGGCCTTATCAGCCTGGCCCCATTCAGCACAATAGACGCGGTGAATTTTCCCATCTCGTGACGAAACTGCGCTCTTTGTGGCAAACGGTCCTGGACGACAGGATTCGCGTCACAATTCCTGGAAGGCTGTCTCTTTAGGCCATATACTTAAATGAGAGCATAATGCTCATTAACTCACAGATGAAATGACGACTGGTCGGTACTGTTGGGCCTTCAAGTCCTGTTCAGATGGTAGTTCTTTTTTTACTCGGTGTTATAAAACGCAGGTCTGTAGTTGCAAGAATATAACTTTTTTGCAAGGTTGTCTGAGACGTTGACACTACGAAGAATTTCGCTCTAGGAATTGTAAATACCGAGTGACTGCTGTTCATCAGTGTACAGAAGTGATGTAATTTTAGTATTGTATCAGTTAGGGCAGAGCTATAGCCATTTATGGAAGCGATCTGTTTGATGGTTGATAGTTCTGTTTGAAAAGTTTACTCAGACAATATAACTGATATGAGGCAATCCACCACTGAACCGTGAGCTGCATGTTTATGGCTCTGTGTATGTTGCGAGCCAGCATAGATTACCATATCAGTATCATTTTCTTATATTGTGAGTTCGTGTGCTGTAGTGATGTATCTAGTTGTATAGTGGTACCACTCCACAAATGCAGTGCATCAATTACTACACGATTTTGCATTTCAGTGGCTCTTTCTGAAAGAAATTTTATTCGAAATTAACCATAAAAATTTCAGATAGTATATGACTGAGAGGTGAACTCATAGCTAGGTCATGAGACTATACTTCAAAAAAGTTTTCTTTTAACTGATTTTGTTTTATAGGATTTGTCCGACTTTTTGTGCTTCATTATTATTAATTTTATTTGTTGAGTATGTAAGTAACAGTGTCTAGAAACAACTTATGTCCGTGATATGGAATGATTTATGGTATTATAAGTTGAAAATTTTGGTGCAGGTGGACGGTGATAGTGGAATGTTGCTGGGTATTGTGTGGGTGTAGACTTGTAACTAACTACAATTGAGTGCTGTTAAATATAATGCACGATGTAATTAATCAGAGCATGAGAAGCATAAACCAGGGACCATTGCTCAGTTAATCAAATATGCTTGATACCTAGTACAATAAAATAGTATTCTACCATGATCCATTGAAAATAATCAACTTTACAGAAGGGACTCAAACAAACGTACAGAATACTTTTACCAAATGCATGGCATCACTAATCAATATTTCGGTCCTCTCAGATCGAAATGTTACAATAAATGGGGTGTACATTATAACAAAAAGTAGCAACATATATATTAACAGAAGACAAGGACAACCAGTCTGATCATAAAATGTACCCAACTAAAGCCAACACCTTAAGCAAACACCAGACAGTCAACACAAACGGACAAACGTATTCTACAGTAACACGTTAATCAAATGATCTTCCTATAGCAAGGTTTAAAAATTGTTCTAAGCACTATGGCACTTAATATCTTGGGTCGTAATTCCCCTACACTTAGAACTACTTAAACCCAACTAACCTAAGGACAGCACACACATCCGTACCGGATGCAAGATTCGAACCTGCGACCGTAGCAGCAGCGTGGTTCCAGAGTGAAGTGGCTAGAACCGCTTGGCCACAGGATGCAGTGATTATTGTACTGCTGTGGTGTAATGGTTAGCATTTCTGCCTATCGAACAAGAAGACCCGGGTTCGAGTACCGGCCGCAGCATGAATTTTAATCAATTTCTTCTGCTTCGATCATTACCGTAGATTTTGCTGGGAGTTGCTAGTATTGGATTCCTCACCAGATAGAAGTGTGTCCAGGGAGCTCGGCAGTTGTGTATAGGCATCTATACGCCGCAGGGCGAAAAATCGGTCGTACACCCCCCACCCCCCTCCCTCGACCAAGGCAATCTGCCTCTGTGTGGATGATTTTATAGTGGTTGGGCCTGTGGTCCATGGATGTCAATTTGACAGCGAACCGCTACCTGCCAGCCCTGACCGTTCGTTACCTGGCAGCCCACACTCCCTCAGTGCAGCAGGCAGGTGGGGTCCGCTAAGGAATCGCAGTATTCCACGCTGTCAGACAGGTCTGCAAGCGAGTCATTGCACCAGTCAGGCTGTGAATGGGTGGCTTAAGCTCGACACAAGGCTTTTCATAGTGTCATAGTATCAGGGAAACAGTGCTTCTTGCATGATAGCCAGTTTTCGCGGAAATGGTCCTGTTTCATGAAATGCTTATTGTGGACAGTTGCTGGCGCTAGTCTCCTTATGATGGGCATTGACGTCGCTGGTTGTCACAGGTTACCCCTGAGGGTGCTTGAGGGGGTGAAATATATCTTTCTGCCTGTACATCAAACAGGGGTCCACTTACTGGCGTTTCCCTGGCCGAGGGGGGGGAGGGGGATGAGAAAGGTCGTTACTCCCACAACCAGACCCGGTATGGTTGGTGCTGATCTTTGGAGAGATTGTTCCAAATCAGTAGCAGCTTAATTAATCGTACTGGTGCTTTTTGCAAGGTGAGAGTGGAAAGTTTCTTCCTGCTGTCCCTTGTTTCTCCATAGCAAAAGGAATCACATCCATTCGTCAGACTGGCAGCAGCAATCGGTCTACCCTCCAAGTGGAGGTTGGGGAGTGGTGGAGCTCAGGAGAAAACTTTCTGAAAGGCACCCTCTCTCTGCACTTGAAGAATGTAATTTTCGCACAAGTGGCAGCGTAATTCATCTTCTGAGCAGCTCGCATTTACCACATTTTGTCCTGCGTCATGAATGCATAGTTATCTACATTAAAAAATTTTCTCAATTTTCTTGCTTCTGAGAGCTGCCCAAATACGGAAGTGTGATTCAGTTTTGCTTCCTGCAGTTTTCAAATGAAATGAAAATCTTGCAGGGTTTAGAGCCGTTTTATTTTAATTTGCTACAATTTTCAGAACATTTCCCTGGATTATTCATTGTCAGTTTTTCGCTTGATTAGACTTAACAAAATTTTCTTAGTCTCGATCTAATTTACATTCTGAGAACCCTTATGTTGCACAGTTTCCCTTTGATTAGGGGGCCTGTAAATGGTAAGTTTAACCAGTTTCATAGTTACGAAAAGCTTCTATTGTACATAGTGACTAAGTATTATTTTAAAGACGTAAGAAAAACATAGATGGTAACGAGTGTCAGACAGAGTTTCTATTGGAGACTTTTAATTGTGCCACAGTTCATGTGAATTGTGTTATGCATCTCGTGTAGGAATATTTTGCATTGTTTTCGTTTAATTTCTCTACTTCCTGGGGGAGAAGTTGGGGTTGGGGGGTGGGGGGACAGCCCTGCAGCTGTCACCAAATCTAACATATCTGTCACAATCCATTTCTATCTTCCCTGTCTTCTCCTACTTCTTTGAAGAAGGTAGATCAAGAACTTAAAATTGAAATAGTATTGATGGCGATAGAGCATTTCCTAAAAAAAGGTGGCTGAATTCGGTCAAATGGCAACCATATTCGGACCATATTCACTGAAAAGTAAGTACATGGTAGATTTAGAGGAAATCTAATAGCGACAGTTAAGACAGAGAAGAAAAAAAAGATCAAAATATAAGTTACACTCATTACGGACAGTAACTCTTAATGGAACAAGTGTGATGTATGCCAAAATGTCAGCCGCTGGTGATTATAGCGGGATTGTGGGATAACTACTGGATGTTCCACATACTGCTTGTTGTATTACATCAGTAATAGCCAATCAAACATACAGAATGTGAAAGTGTTATTAAAATAATGTACACATAAACCTGTTTTACAAAAATTAATAAGGAAGGTACATAACATCACATAAATAGCAACTATATGAACTAGTCTGTCAAAATGCATTTAAATAAATACACGAGAATATACAGAGAATAACCACTTGCGATCAGCTATGAGTACGTAGATGGTCCTCTATGCATATGGTCTGTAGATCGTCGCCGTTTGAACGGAAGTAGCTGCCATTTGCTAATAAATGTTCTATTACGATCAAGACAACTTTAATTTTAAAACAGTCCATTAAGATCGCTGATTTATTCTGCACAAAAGTACTTTCAAAAATTGCAGATCCAGAATCTCTTTGCCTGTCTGACATTTGCCATTCTCGTTGTATGTCCATACCAGGCGAGGTGTCGTTCTTCTATTCTATTTGTGATTCGTGGTATTTCTTACGAGATCTTGTCGAGATACTCTGCATAATCTTCTGAGACAATCCATTTCTACAGCACTCGCATCTATTGGTCATTACAGGCTCTGCAATACTTCTATACAGCATCTCCTTTACTTTCCAACTTTTCTTAGATGACCATTAAACGAGATTTTGCTTATGGATTATTACTTTCCCATGGGCTGTCGGATGATGTATGTTTCGTTTTCTGATGGGATGCTATGCAAATTTTTAATTAATTATTTATTTATTTGTAATGCCTTGATCAGCTGGCCCTCTACTATTGTTTCCTACATTTTCTCCACTATTTAGGTATTCAGTGTTTCTAAAATTTACCTTCAAGCCGACTTATCACATTATTCTAATAATTTTTTCCAGCATAAAGCAGATATCGTCCTCCTCACTTACCACCACTACACGATCGTCTGTGAAGAACCACGTGAACAAACATTGATGCTTTTTTATTGGAAGCCCCATTCTTGAACATTTCCAGCTCTAAGACTTTCTGGATGTATATTTTTAACACTTTAGGATAGAAGGCAGCATTTCTATTTTAATGTCTTTGTAATTTTGATAGGCTGTAGAGAAATGTTATTGCCCACTTCGATTACACACTCTGCAAACTTGTGTTGTTTATATATACATACGTCACAATTTATATTTATTTATTTATTTCAAGCTAATCCCCACTCAGGACTTCAAATAGTTTCTTCACTGGCACTGCGCTATACACCTTCTCGAGATCTCTGAAAACTAAATGGCTTCACAGATCCTCTTTTGCAGTCTCCTTGTCATTAGTTGTCTTAATGTAAAATTCTCAAAGAGTAGTCCACTTTGCTTTCCAACATCCATCAACATTGTGGTTCTCGTGTTGTCGTGAAGTTAAGATAAGTTTCACATACGTTTTTACTGCCTTTTTTATAAATTGGATTTAGATATGCCAAATTCCATTCTTTGGGTTATTATTTTCCGTCTGACGTGCATGAATCCAACAAAGCACTCGAACACTGCCATACAAGGTAACTTCACAAACCAAGATCTCTAAAAAAAAGCGTTTTATTGGATGAGATTTATCTTTCCATGTCTCATTTTCCTTTTTTAACCCCCACGTCACGTTCCACAAACGTTTTTCTGTCTTTCGGATCTGTTGTCTCAGCCAACTGTTATACATTTTCTTCTTCACTTTTATCTTTTCCCCACGTTCTTTGTCCACCACTCGTAGCTCTGTTTTCCATCTTCTCCTCGTTGACCCAGCGCTTCACATGCTGTGTCATGAATCGTCTTTTAGTTTACTGATATTTCTATTCGGCTTGTATTCAGGGAAGACGTTTGCTCAAAGTACAAATTGAACAAAACCTTAGACAATTTGTGACACTGTCTAAATGCCTTCTCCACTATTTCTATCCTTTCATGGTCATCGGCTCTTACAGACACATCCTTGCTTCCGTATAAATTATTTAGTCGTACAGATAACCTTTTGTGCAAGTAATAAATAACCGTTTGTTCCCTATACACCATCCGTGGCAGTAGTCACTGTATACCTTCTAATATCGGTCTGAATCTCCTTTTGCCAACGTAGTGCAGCAACTCAACATGGCAGGGACTCAACAAACTGATGGAAGTCCCCTGCAGAAATATTGAGCCATGCTGCCTCTACATCCGTCCATAATTACGAAAGTGTTGCTTGTGCAGAATTTAATGCACTAACTGGCTTATCGAATATGTCTCATAAATGTTCGATGGCATTCATGTCGCGCGATCTGCGTGGCCATACCATTCGCTCCAGTTGTCAGAGTATTCTCCAAAACAATCGCGAACAATTGTGGGTCACTGACATGGAGCATCATTGTGTGGTAAAATAATGGCCACGAATAGTAGTAAATGATCTCCAAGATGCCAAACGTAACCAATTACCGTCCATGATCGATTCAGCTGGACCATAGGACACAGCCCTTTACCTCTAAACAAAACTCACACCAGCTTGAAGAGTGCCTTGTTGACAACTAAGGTCCATGAAGTTGTCGGTCTGCGACATACTCGAACCGTACCATCAGCTCTTATTAGGTGAAATCGGGCTCATCTGACCATCCACGGTTTTCTAGTCGTCCAGGGTCTAGCCGACAGGCTTACGAGCCCAGGAGAGGTGCTGCAGGCGATCTCGTACTGTTACCAAAGGAAGGTCTTCTGCTGCCATAGCCCATAAACGCCAAACTTCGCCGCTCTGTCCTTGCAGATACGTACGTCGTACGTCCCACTATGATTTCAGCGGTTAGGACTAACGACTCTACGCAAACCCAAGAACTCTTAGTCATTAGGTGAGGTCCATCGGCACTTTGTTGCCCGTAGTCAAAGGTAATTCCTAAAATTTGCTATTCTCTGCACACTTTTGACGCTGTGGATTTCGGACAATAGAATTTTCCAACGATTTCCGAAATGGAATGTCCCACGCATCTAGCTCCAACTACTATTCCGCGTTCAAAGTCTATTACTTCCAGTCATGGGGCCATAATCGTATCGGAAACGTTTTCATATAATGTACGTAATATTACCTCCGAATATATATATATATATATATATATATATATATATATATATATATATGTATATATATCGTTGTCCCATGACTTTTGTCACCTGAGGATATTTTATTCCTGATACCTTCAGAAATTCAAAGAGTGTCGTCTACTCAGAAATGTTAAAAGCGTTCTCCAAATCTAAAAATGCCGAATAATTGGTTTATCATTATCAACCTGTCATCTGAAGTACGTTCACAGCGTGAGTGTTGCCTCATGCACACTGAAGAGCCAAATAAACTGATACACCGGCGTAATATCGTGGAGAGCCCCCTCGGGCAAGCAGAAGTACCGCAACACGTCGTGGCATTGACACAACTAATGTCTGAAGTACTGCAGGGCTGTCCATAAATGGTAAGAGTACGAGGGGGTGGAGATCTCTTCTGAACAGCACGTTGCAAGGCATACCATATATGCTCAATAATGTGCGTATCTGGGGTTTGGTGGGATTTGGTCGCCAATGGAAGTTTTTAAAGTCGGAGGAGTGTTTCTGGAGCCACTCTGTAGCAATTCTGGACGTGTGGGGTGTCGGTCGCACTGTCCTGCCGGAATTGCCCAACTCCGTCGAAATGAGTAATGGACATGGATGGATGCATATTTGAAGATGGTATCCACACCATTTGCTGCTTATAGGCGTTGATAAATATCAACTGGAACTATGCAGGTTTTCAGACAGGATGCTAAAGTACGTCTCACCCGTCAGATTCGTATCTAAACGTATCATGGGTCCCATATCACTCCCACTGCAGACGCCCCACACCATTACAGAGCCCCCACGAACTTTAATAGTACCCTGATGATATGCAGCGTCCATGGATTCATAAGCTTGTCTCCATACCCGTACACGTGCATTCGCTCGATACAATTTGAAACGAGACTCGTCTGACCAGGCAACTGTTTCCAGTCATCAACAATCCAATGTCGGTGTCGAAGGGCCCAGGCGAGGCGTAAAGCTTTGTGTCGTGCAATCATCAAGGGTAGGCGAGTCTGCCTTTGGCTCCGAAAGCCCATATCGATGATGTTCCGTTGAATGGTTCGAACGCAGACCCGTGTTGATGTCTCAGCATTGAAATCTGCAGAAATTTGTGAAAGGGTTGCACTTCTGTCACGCTGAACGATTCTCTTCATTCGTCGATGGTCCCGTTCTCGCAGGATCTGTTTCCAGTTACAGCGATGTCGGAGATTTGTTAGTTTACCGGATTGCTGATATTTGCTGCACACTCGTGAAATGGTCGTACGGGAAATTCCGCTCTTCATCGCCAACTCGGAGATGTTGTGCCCCATCGCTCGTGCGCCTACTATAACACCACATTCAAACTCACTTAAATCTTGATCACCCGTGATTGTAGCAGCAGTAACCGATCTAACAACTGCGCCAGACAATTTTTGTCTTATATAGGCGTTGCGGACTGCAGCGCAGTATTCTACCTGTTTACATATCTCTCTATTTGAATAAGCATACCTATATCAGTTTCTTCGGCGTTTGAGTGCATATCTACATTTATACTTGGACTTATATTTTTCGAGTTTGGCTTGATGGTAAATTTCCCACGGTTCGGTGGGACTGGAATATTTGAAGGCTGATAGTATTTCATCTGTCTCACATATCTTCTGTACCAGGAAGAATACTTTTGTCTTGGACAGTTGCCTATACGATCACTAGTGTTACCATTACGGCTTACGTTCTTTCTGTTATAGGTAATGTTGACAGTCTTTCAGCTTTCATCGTATGTTTATCCGTATTGTGGACCACTTGTTGCGGTGCCTCTTGGGCCGCGTGTGCAGCGGCGGTTCGGGTATTTTTCAGAATCGACGGGACAGCTGTCACCACATTTCGCAGGGGATGCAACACACGCCAGTACAGCTGACAGACTTCGGATGCGGCCGGCTCTCTGGACCAGACCGGAGTCCGTCTGTGAGAGGACTCTACAGCGCCGTCGTCTTCACGGTGGGTCCCACTGCGCTGCTTCCGTCCCAACGCAGCTACACCGAGTGTGCGACCTGCACACGTTCCACCTTGTCATGAGTATATTTCACGTCGCTTGTCTGTGTTGAATTTCCATCGCTATAACAGTGAGAAAGCTGTGATGTACTGCGTAACACATTTTTATTCTCTTCTGATTTACTGCCGTACACAGCTTCACAGCTTCACTGTCTCCTCTTAATCCGTCTCCATATTCACCCACGTTTTTCAGTCCCCTGCTGCACGAGTGTCTCAGATAATGAGATACGGCAGTGAAAGATTTACTGCTATGCAAGGTGTGACTATAAACTAACGGAGCAGGTGCAGTCTCAGAGTAGGTACTCATGCGTCACAGCTGAACGGCCAATAGCTGTGAAGTGTGAAGCTTTCTCTGTCGAAGGCAGCATCTCTCGTGTCTCTAGACAAATGACAGTGAAACTCGCCTTCCTTTGTGTAAGAGCTTTTACTGTGTTTTGTTCGGAAAATTGTAATAACAGAGCAACTTCAAGGAGTGCTAGTTCTGCAGGTTTCTCAGGAGAACTTCTGTGAAGTTCGGAAGGTAGGAGACGAGTTCATGGTGGAAGTGGAGCTGTGAGGACGGGTCGTGAGTCGTGCTTGGGTAGCTCAGTCGTTAGAGAACTTGCCCGCGAAAGGGAGTTCGAACCTCGGTTCAGCACACAGTTCAATTCTGCCAGGAAGTTTCAATTGTTGTGTAGTTTCACATAAAACGTGGAAAACTTTGAGAACCGTTGAAAATTATCCTAATTTCTTGGAAAGAGTGATAACATGTGAAGAATATTGGTACTTCACTTGTGATCCGGGAATTAAGCGCCAATCCACGTACTAAGAGGGTTCTACTTCACCGAGAGCGGAAAAAGCTGCAATGAGCAGATCAAGATTCGAAGGCATACTGATTTATTTTCGATATTCATAAAAATGTGTATCTTCATTGGGTTCATCAAGGTCAAACTATCAATCGACATTACTGTCTTGAGGTTATTGCCCAGTTTAGTGAGAAAATAAGAAAACCTCAATCCGATGTCGGATCATACCACGTTGTCTATTAAAAGATTTCTAGCCCATTGTTAGACCGCCCGCATCATTCGTCAGATTTAGCACCGTGTGACCTATCTATTCTCCAACGTCAAATACGCACCAAAAGGAACAAAATTTAAGTCCACTGAAACAATGAAAGAAAAAGCGGCACGTGTCACAGAAGAGTTCACAGAGGAAACCTTCCAGCACTGTTTCCATCAATGGAAAATTGGTAGGGAGCGTTGCATGGATAGAAGAGGGGTGTGCACTCACAGCGACAATAACTAAATACATACGTTTTTGAATTGAAATGATTTACAGCCGTAGTCTCGTTATTTTAAACCACACCTCGTATATCCTTTTGCTACGGAGTGGAACACTTTGACTACGATCGCTGACTGAGGCACGTAGAGCAAAAATTATCGCTGTCGCACTCGTCACTGGTTATTGATGAGAAACAAAGGGTCGTATGACGTTATTGGAGGTACAGTTCTGGAGCCAGTAAGGCACGGTCTCCCATTCCGTACATAGGTTGCGATCATTTCTGCACGTTGTCGCCGACCAACGTGCGTTGCAACGGGTGCCCAGGTGGGCTGATATTGGCGTTACGAAGACACGAGTACCGGTCAATAAGTAACACAACATATTTTTTTCTCGGCCAATTTCGGTTCCAAAAGTGCAAAATCTGTTGTGCGACATCGTGATCCCAGTTCGTGAAGTTCCGATGGGTGGCGGCGATATCCGTAGTACACAGAATGGTATTACAAGGGGCGTTATAAGAGGTGAACAGTCATTGAGTTGCTTTTGGTGGAAAACCAGAGCATTGCAGATATTCATAGTCTCCTGCAGACTATTTACAGAGACGTGATCAAAAGCATGGTGAGTCGTTGAGCGTCTGTCATTATCGCAACAAGGTCGGGCATATGTGTCCCAACTCCTGCGTGCCGGCCAGCCGCACACAGCTGCTGCTCCTGTAATGTAGGAACGTGCGGACACTCTCAATCGAGATGAAGGGCGGATCACACTAGAACATCTGGCCTCACAGCTGGATGTCTCCGTTGGTAGTGCCGACACATTCACCAATCACCGGGAGTACTCTTACGTTTGTGCTCGCTGGATTTCTCGCAGCCTATGAGACAGCCTTTGGACAGGCAAGCCTAACAAAACTCTACCATTTAGTGAGCAAGATGTATGAGACAAACGAAATACCCTCAGAGTTGGTAGTTGGGTTGTTTGGGGAAGGAGACCGGACAGCGAAGTCATCGGTCTCATGGAAGGATGGGGAAGGAAGTCGGCCGTGCCCTTTCAAAGGAACCATCCCGGCATATGCCTGGAGCGATTTAGGGAAATCACGGAAAACCTAAATCAGGATGGCCGGACGCGGGATTGAACCGTCGTCCTCCCGAATGCGAGTCCAGTGTCTAACCACTGCGCCACCTCGCTCGGTGAAATACCCTCAGACTTCAAGAAGAATATAATAATTCCAATCCCAAAGAAATCAGGTGTTGACAGATGTGAAAATTACCGAACTATCAGTTTAATAAGCCATGGCTGCAAAATACTAACACAAATTCTTTACGGGCGAATGGAAAAACTGGAAGAAGCCAAGCTCGGGGAAGATCAGTTTGGATTCCGTACAAATGTTGGAACACGATGCAAAACTGAGCCTATGACTTATCTTAGAAAATAGATTAAGAAAAGGCAAACCTACGTTTCTAGCATTTATAGACTTAGAGAAAGCTTTTGACAATGTTTAGTGAAATACTGTCTTTCAAATTCTGAAGGCAGGGGTAAAATACAGAGAGCGAAAGGCTATTTACAATTCGTACAGAAACCAGATGGCTGTTATAAGAGTCGAGGGGCATGAAAGGGAAGCAGTGGTTGGGAAGGGAGTGAGACAGGGTTGTAGCCTATCCCCGATGTTATTTAATCGGTTTATTGAGCAAGCAGTAAAGTAAACAAAAGAAAAATTCGGAGTAGGAATTAAAATCCACGGAGAAGAAATAAAAACTTTGAGGTTCGCCGATGACATTGTAATTCTGTCAGAGGCAGCAAGGGACCTGGAAGAGCAGTTGAACGGAATGGACAGTGTCTTGAAAGGAGGGTATAAGCTGAACATTAACAACAGTAAAACGAGGATAATGGAATGTAGTCGAATTAAGTTCGGGTGATGCTGAGGGAATTAGATTAGGAAATGAGACACTTAAAGTAGTAAATGAGTTTTGCTATTTGGGGTGCAAAATAACTGATGATGGACGAAGCAGGGAGGATATAAAATGTAGACTGGCAATGGCAAGGAAAGCGTTTCTGAACAAGAGAAATTTGTTAACATCGAGTATAGATTTCAGTTTCTGAAAGTATTTGTATTGAGTGTAGCCATGTATGGAAGTGAAACGTGGGCGATAAATAGTTTAGACAGGATGAGAATAGAAGCTTTCGAAATGTGGTGCTACAGAAGAATGCTGTAGATTAGATGGGTAGATCACATAACTAATGAGGAGGTATTGAACAGAATTGGAGAGAAGAGAAATTTGTGGCACAACTTGACTAGAAAAAGGGATCGATTGGTAGGGCATATTCTGAGTTATCAAGGGATCACCAATTTAGAATTGCGGGGCAGCGTGGAGGGTAAAAATTGTGGAGGGAGACCAAGAGATGAATAGACTAAACAGATTCAGAATGATGTAGGTTGCAGTAGGTGCTGGGAGATGAAGCTTGCACAGGATAGAGTAGCATAGAGAGCTGCATCAAACCAGTCTCAGCACTGAAGACCACAACAATAACAACATCCGACCATAAAGAGGAAAGAAGGACCATCTGCGCGGAACTGATTGCGCGTTACGAGGTTGATCGTGGCAATTTTTTGTCGAACATCATCACAGGTCCTGGAACATGGGTTCATCACTTAGAACCGAAATAAAATGGTTCTCCGTGGAGTGGCACCACAACACCTACCTTTCGAAGAAGAGAATGACAGCAACGCCCTCAGCCAGTGAAGTTATGTCAGCGGTCTTCTGGAAGGAACAATGACCAACTCTGAAGTGTATTGTGCTATCCTCAGGAAGTGGTAGAAACGACTTCATTCTGTTGTCCGCCACAAAGATTCAAACACATTTCTCCAAGACCTTACACAAGTGTGCACAACCGAGAGATGCTCACGAAACTTCATTGGACTGTCCTTCCTGATCCTCGCTACAACCTGTATCTCGCACATTCCGAATTTCATGTATGGGCCAACGGAGTCTTCACTCCATGCGAAGTAATACACGGATGACGAGGAGGTTATTGATGGAGCAAGATGTTGGCTCCGACGTCGAACAGTTGTGCGGCACCATGCAGACATACAGGTAAGATGGCGTAAGGTGGCGCAAGGCCGTCGCATTGAACGGAGAGGAGTTTGATAAAAGAAAAAAAGGTTTCTTAGCAAAAATAGTTGGGTGCAATATGGTGTATTGAAGTCCTCAACAAAAAAACCTACCTGCAGCCAGACAAAAGTGTAGCATTGTAAGGGTACCGTCAAATCGTTGGCTTGATTGCAGAGTACCTTTGCGAGCGGCTGCTTTTTTTACACAGTCGAGCACGGGACAAGGAGCTGTTATATTACGCTGTGGGTAGTTCTACATGTGAAAGGTGTTATTATGGAAGTTGAAGTGTTGCCACAAGTGCTATTACAGTGAAGTAATGAGATATGGAAGTGGATTCAGAGAAAAGTGCATAAAGAAGTAATTAAATATGAGCAGTGCCGCCGATAACGTATTTGTGTATCCACTCATTGCGTGTCGTACTGTACAGCATCAATCACCCGCGCAGCGTTTGGCCTCCCAGAACGAACTAATGTCAATCAGCAATATAGTTTACCACAAAAGTGAGCATTCAAGTGCCAGTGTCTTGTAGCGAGCATGAGAACGTGCGTTCTGTCGTCGCGTTTCCGCACTATCAACAAGCAGCCGTGCCGTGGCGGTTACGAGCAGGCCCGTACAAGTGAGAACTGTGAACGGTAATTTAATCTTATGAACCGTGTTATATTATCATAAGTCCAAGGCGGACTGTTACCAGATATCTGTGTACACGTGAGGAGCAAAAGAACCTACGATCTTCCGGCTTCTGCTTCATCAACAATCACCTGCGTTGTGTCTGAAACGCATACGCTCGTCCAAGCGATATTGTGGAGAATAATCATCAAGATCATCAACAATGTTAATTGGCATAAACGCTTATGACTTAGAATGTAGACAGTGTAACCTGCGATTTTCTTATCGTCTCGGAATATAATTGTTCATACCAGACGTAGGACACTGTTGTGTTTAATTTTGAGTTGCTCCCATAAACCCGCTTGCAAATTTAGACACATAATTTCAGGCAAGCTAGCAGCAGAACAATACGACCGCCGCGAGAGTATTAAGTACACGGTCTGGACAGGGCGCACGGTCAAAAGCAAGATTCCAGTTTAAAGGTCACCCAGCAGTTGCACCCTCGTGTGTGTTACAGCATTACATACCGAACGTAGTTCGTATTACGATTTCGTGTCACTAGAGGCGATCTCCCTCTCTCTCTCTCTCTCTCTCTCCCTCTCTCCCTCTCTCCCTCCCTCTACTTTCGTCCCTCCATCCCACTTTGTCCCCCTAGTGCACTCTTTGCTGGAAGTCAGTCATATACATTACTCCCAGTGATTGCCACCACGTGTTCTGCGGTACCGCACCCACATTGGCTGTGTGCAAGCACAACTCTGTCAGATGTGGTGATTCTATTCGGCAGACTGCTACCTTCAAAGCGTGCAGCCAGCACTGTGTGCAGCGATTTAACTCCATCTACAGTCTGCTGCCTTTGATTATTGCCAACAGTTTTGGAACTGATCAAAGCATATTAGAAACTCGCTCCGTTGCACTCATAAAGGTGTGAGCATCGCATGTACTCGATGAACCAGTGTGTTAATAGTATAACTAATGGTTAATGCTTAGACCGAGCCAGATTCTGATAGATCCAATTGTTTTACGGTATTTCTTTAAAATGATTGTTCATGCAAGTTGTTATGAGGTAGTGCATTTTTCCAAACAGTGTACTGCAAAGTTACCACCTTTCACGTTACCTGTTGTGATCCCTCTTGTGCTACATACAAAAGAAAGGATTTATGAAACAGTTATGTACCATCGGATATCAGTTAGTTTTCCTAGTTGTGTTGCAAATGTTGTTAACAGTTCTGTCACATAACTGCAGTTCTAAGCTATTGCTTTGACGGTTTGCGGTGAATTACATCCTCATTATCACACTGTCCTTAACTCATCAGTTTAGTGTTAGTATGGTTTTGCTCCATGTTGCTTGCATTAATAAGTTATATCTTGTGACTTTTTAAAGTGTAATCTTTTCTCTCGTTTAGTTTCATTATCGAACTGCAGCTAATCATTTGTGCCCATCAGCGGAGGCGAAAACAAATGGCTTCCGAACTGCTGTCACGAAAGTTTTTTAATAGTTAAATTCAAGATTTTGCAAGATTCAAATTCTTCCCTGTCTAGCTTACTGATTTCATTTTTCCAAGACAGCTAGGTCAAGCTGGTTCCGATTGTGTAAATGATTGAAATGTTACCAAATTTTGCTATTACTAGTGAAGTTCCGCAAATTGCGAACTCAAATGAAGGTTTGTCAAATTTCTTTAAATTAACGATTATTCATCTTTCCTTTTTTTTTTCGCTCACCCAAATCCTATCTAGCAGATTCAGTTCTGCTCCTTTGTGTAAAGCGGGGCTTTTCATTCGCGAAGTGTGAGAGCTTCATCTTACCTGTTCTATAACGTTCCATCCCTATTATTTATCCACCTAAATAATGATTGTCCTTCCTCCGACACCGTTCTCTCTCCCCGTTACCCTAACGCTGCTAAGATTAATTGCCTCACCAGCATCACTATCAAATCCGGAGGTACGCATAAAACACCATCCGAAATTGTTCTAAACGCATTCCCTTAGTAGTTAGTTCATGACCTTACTCGATTAATAAACTGTTTTGAAAACGCACTTGAGATCTTAGCAACAAACATTCCTGAACTAATAAAGAGCATCAAAACGGATACAGGGATTAATGTAGAACGGTTGTAGAAGCGAGACTGAATTGCGTAACTCCCAAGTCCTCCAAAAATAAACGAAAAGTATGCCTATTCAGAAAAACGGATATAATTCGCTTGACGCATTTCTGGAGACAATCTCCTCTCTTTCGAAATTAACAGTATAGGTATAGACCAGATGTGGCTTGAATTCAAAGAAATAGTATCGACAGAAATTGAGAGATTTATACCAAATAATTTAATAAACAACGGAGCTGGTCCCTCTTAGTATATAAAAAGGGTCAAAACACTGTTGCAGAAGCAACGAATAAAGCATGCTAAATTAAAACGAACGCAGAATCCCCAAGATTGGCGACCTTTTACAGAAGCTCAAAATCTGCAACTTTCAGTTGTTAATCGGAGCGACCGGTTACAGTCCTTAAGGAACATCTTCAGACTCCAGAACGGCAGGTGGACTTCCATGGAGTAGGCTGCGCCGATCCACGACGCTGAAATAACTGAGTCTGAAGATGATCCTTAAGGTTTGAAACTGGTCACTCCGATTAAAAGAAATTTGCGGTCAAGACTGTTTTTTTAATTATTATACGAAAATAGTTTGTTGAGACCAACCTACATAGGGAGAAACGACCATTATAATAGAAGGGAAATGAGAGGTCGCAAGGAAAGATATAGGAGTTCGTTTTTTCCTTGCGTTGTACGCGAGTTGAATAATAGAGCATTATTGTGATATCAGTGTGAAGAACCCTTTGACAGGACTTAAGTGTGATTTGCGGAGAACCCATGTAGATGTAGATTAAATATTCACTCCGTCATACGAGAAAATGTTTCTAACCATGTGATCATCTCCTCATACTTCTTATTTATACGTCAATAGTGTAGATGAACGGCAGGCAGTAGCGTCGGAAGATCGAGAAAAACAATATCAAACGAATACCTTCTCCGTTAAATGCCACTGACGACACAAAACAATTAGACCAGTGCCCAGGTTGAAGACCGCCTGGTGGGTTGCGACCCTACAGCTTGGATACACAAGATAACCCAGAAGGTCAATATTCATGGAAACAACGGGAAAGCTTAATGTTCACGTATCACCTATTCACAATTTTTCCAAGATGCAGATTTAATGTACATTGCCACTTCTTTTTGGGTTAACAATTCATTATGACGTTTACACATGTACGGGTATACTATACTCAGCAAACAACACAACATGCTTTTTACAAATTATCCGTTGATAAATACGTATGTGTAAAACGTTCGCCACTGAACACTGTCGCAGATGTCACATTATACAATGAAGAATTTTGGTAAACATTTTTGGAATACAGTGATCAATAGATTATTATATTTTGACTAAAGTTCAGTCTTGATCACACCATTTGTGTTTCAATGATATAGGTAACCGGTTTCGGTTATTTTTACACAACCATCATCAGACCCATGGCTCCCTTAGGATGGTAGGCGGAGCTCTCTTCAGCTGCTACGAAGTTAACTTCGTAGCAGCTGAGAAGAGCTCCGCCTACCATCCTAAGGGAGCCATGGGTCTGATGATGGTTATGTAAAAATAACCGAAACCGGTTACCTATATCATTGAAACATAAATGGTGTGATCAAGACTGAACTTTAGTCAAAATATAATACAATGAAGAGCCAAAGAAACTGTTACACCTCAGTTATATCGCGTACGGCCCTCGCGAACACGCAGAAGTGCCGCAACACGACATGGCACGGACTCGACTAATGTCTGAAGTGGTACTGGACGGAACTGACGTCATTAATCCTGCAGAGCAGCCCATAAATCCGTAGGAGAAGGAAGGGTGCAGATCTCTTCTGAGCAGCACGTTGCAAGGCATCCCATATATGCTCAATAATGTGCATGTGTGGGGTTTGGTGGGATTTGGTGGCCAGCAGAAGTGTTTAAAGCCAGAAGAGTGTTTCTGAAGCCATTCTGTAGCAATTCTGGACGTGAGGGGTGTAGACATGAATGGATGCAGGTGATCAGACACGATGCTTGTCAGAGTCGTTTGTAGACGTATCAGGGGTCCCATATCACTGCAACTGCACACGCCCCACACCATTACAAGGCCTCCACCAGCTCGAACAGTTCCCTGTCTCCATACTCGTCCACAATTTGAAACCAGATTCGTCCGACCAGGCAACATGTTACCTGTCATCAACAGTCCAATGTCGGTGATGACTGGCCAAAGCGAGGCGTAAAGCTTTGTGTCGTGCAGTAATCAAGGGTACACCGACATTGGACTGTTGATGACTGGAAACATGTTGCCTGGTCGGACGAGTCTTGTATCTAATTGTATCGAGTGGATAGACGTGGACGGGTATGGAGACAGGGAACTGTTCGAGCTGGTGGAGGCTCTGTAATCGTGTGGGCCTTTGGCTCCGAAAGCTCATATCTATGATATTTCGATGAAGTGTTCGCACGCAGACACTTGTTGATGGCCCAGCGCTGATATCTGCAGCAATGTGCGGAAGGAGGGCACTTGAGTCACGTTGAACGATTCTCTTCAGTCCTCGTTGTCCCGTTATAGCAGGATCTTTTTCCGGCCCAACGATGTCGGAGATTTAATGTTTTACCGGAATCCTGATATTCAAGCTAGACTAGCGAAATGGTCGTTCTGGAAAATCCCCACTTCATCGCTACCTCAGAGATGCCATGTCCCATCATTCTTGCACCGACTATAACACGAAGTTGAAACTCACTCAAATCTTGATAACCTGCCATTGTAGCAGCAGTAGTCGATATAACAACTGCGCCAGACACTTGTTTTATATGGGCGTTGCCGGGCGCAGCGCCATTTCTGTCTGTTTACATATCTGTATTTGATTACGCATGCCCGTACCAGTTTCTTTGGCATTTCAGTGTGGCTGTTGTACAGCTCGCAATAAATATTTGAACAGCCGGCCGCTGTGGCCGAGCGGTTCTATGCGCTTCAGTCCGGAACCGCGCTCCTGCTTCTGTCGCAGGTTCGAATCCTACTCGGGAATTGATGTGTGTGATGTCCTTAGGTTAGTTAGGTTTAAGTAGTTCTTAGTCTATGGGACTGACGACCTCAGATTTTAAGTCCCATAGTGCTTAGAGCCTTTTGAACATCCTACTGTCGAAAATTCAGTGCATTTCTCCTCTCTCTGGGGAGAACAAGCTGCGTTACTTTCGTGAGCGCCTCTACACATTCCCTAATGAGGGCAGCAGAGTCCATGATGCGACAACGCAGTTCATGTCGCGTATTCAGTTTTCCTTTGTACACCGTGAGCTTCATCCAACCACATAAACAAAAGTCTAATGGCATAAGGTCTGACGAGCTAGGTGGCCAGTTAATTGTACTACCCTGACGAATCCATTAATCAGTAAGTGTGTCTGAGATGTACAGCCAAGAGGGAATAATGAGAGTGGACGACCACGAACAAAGTGCTCGTATCATAATGGGTGTAAGGTTCAAAATGGTTCAAATGGCTCTGAGCACTATGGGACTCAACTGCCAAGGTCATTAGTCCCCTAGAACTTAGAACTAGTTAAACCTAACTAACCTAAGGACTTCACAAACATCCATGCCCGAGGCAGGATTCGAACCTGCGACCGTAGCGGTCTCGCGGTTCCAGACTGCAGTGCCTTTAACCGCACGGCCACTTCGGCCGGCTAAATGGGTGTAAGACTAGGATGTAGTCTTCCCCTATTGTTCAGTCTGTACATCGAGGAAGCAATGATGGAAATAAAAGAAATGCTCAGGAGTGGAATTAAAATTCCAGGTGAAAGGATATAAATGATACGATTCGCTGATGACTATGCTATCCTGATTGAAAGTGGAGAAGAATTACATGATCTGCTGAATGGAATGAGCAGTCTAAGGAGTAGTGCGTATGGATTGACAGTAAATCGAAGAACGACGAAGGTAATGAGAAGTAGTAGAAATGAGAACAGCGAGAAACTTAACATCAGGATCGATGGTCACGAAGTAGATGAAGTTAAGGAATTCTGTTACCTAGGCAGTAAAAGCCTACCCGGTTAGCCGCGCGGTCTAACGCACGGCTTTCCGGGTGGGAAGGAGCGCATGGTCTCCGGCACGAATTCGCCGGCGGACTTGTGTGGAGGTACGGTGAGCCAGCAAGTCTGTGGATGGTTTTTAGGCGGTTTTCCATCTGCCACGGCGAATGCGGGCTGGTTCGTCTTATTCTGCCTCAGCTACACTATGTCGGCGATTGCTGCGCAAACAAGTTCTCTACGTACTCCTACACCACCATTACTCTACCACGCAAACATAGGGGTTACACTCGTCTGGTGTGCGACGTTCTCTGGGGGGGGGGGGGGGGGGTACTGGGAGTCGAACCGCACAATAACCCAGGGGTCCGAGTGGGGAGGCGGAGGGGTGAAGTGGACTGCGGTATTCGTCGTGGGGTTGTAGACCACTGCGGCTGCGGCGGGGACGGAGTCTCTCCGTCGTTTCTAGGCCTCCAGTTAACATACAATACAATAGGCAGTAAAATAATCAGTGGCGGACACAGCAAGGTGGATATCAAAAGCAGACTGGCAATGGCAAAAATGGCAGTCCTCGCCAAGAAAAGTCCACTAATATCAAATATCGGCCTTAATTTGAGGAAGAAATTTCTGAGAATGTACGTCTGGAGTACAGCTTTGTATGGCAGTGAAACCTGGACTGTGGGAAAATCGGAACAGTAGCGAATCGAAGCACTTGAGATGTGGTGCTACAGACGAATGTTGAAAATTACGTGGACAGATAAGGTAAGTAATGAGGAGGTTCTGTGCAGAATCGGAGAGGAAAGGAATATGTGAAAAACAGTGATAAGGAGAAGGGATAGGATGATAGGACATCTGTTAAGACATGAAGAAATGACTTTCATGGTACTAGAGGGAGCTGTAGAAGGCAAAAACTGTAGAGGAATAAAGAGGTTGGAATACATCCAGCAGGTGACGAAGGACGTAGGTTGCAAGTGCAGACTCTGAGATGAAGAGTGTGAGACGTGTGCTGTGCCCGCTGGCCTGGCCGCCAGTGTATTGTCGCTCTGGTTATCGATGGTCGTCCGTGGGTCAGTCTTCCGATCAGAGACGCTGGTCCGAGTGTCTCTGAATGGAATGATATTTAAGCGCGCGCGGCATGTCGGTTGCTCTCGAGTCCTTCAAGTTTGTTTCCACTGTGGTGCGAGGATACTCCGCGAGGTGGCTGGTCAACGCGGCCGCTGGCGGAGTGAGAGAGCGAGCGGCCGGTGCAGTGCGGGGCGTGTTGGCCGCTGTGGCTGCGGAGCCGCGTGGTCGCTCAGCACGAGTCCGATGAGAGTACTGTGCCCGAGTCTGAGGGACCAGTTTGCACCATTGTTCACAAACGGTGGGAGGTCCACTGGGGGCCCCGTACCGCACAATAACCTTGGGTTCGGTGTAAATAGTTTAAGTAGCGTGTAAACTTTATTTTTTGATCCTGTAGAATAATTAAATTCGCAACGGAATCAATGCAGTTACTTCGACACAAAGATGCGGGAACGATACGGGAACGGCATAACATGGATGTGATGAGGGGAAAATGCCTCGTATATTATAAAATAGTCCATTGTTAGAACACACTCTCAGAACTCATCATCCTTCAAGTAAAACGCTTCGTTAGTATGGTTTCTTAAGATATATGGGGTGATAATACTAAAGTCTTAAACATACCAAGAATGACATACCCATAGTAACTCTCAGGAATTAGCCACCTCAATTTCCCTACAGTATAAACTACTTCTGACATCTAACAGCAACAAACACGCCAATCCTTTCTGAACACAAGTAGGTCCTTGAAACTTCCTGGCAGATTAAAACTGTGTGCCCGACCGAGACTCGAACTCGGGACCTTTGCCTTTCGCGGGCAAGTGCTCTACCAACTGAGCTACCCAAGCACGACTCACGGTCCGTCCTCACAGCTTTACTTCTGCCAGTACCTCGTCTCCTGCCGAGGCACTGGCAGAAGTAAAGCTGTGAGGACGGGGCGTCAGTCGTGCTTGGGTAGCTCAGTTGGTAGAGCACGTCCCCGCGAAAGCAAAGGTCCCGAGTTCGAGTCTCGGTCCGGCACACAGTTTTAATCTCCCAGGAATTTTCATATCAGCGCACACTCCGCTGTACAGTGAAAATTTCATTCTATAATTAGGTCCTTCTCAAAAATTTTGACTGACCTTATCACGTGCTTTAGCCATTTTTCAGTGCCTATAATGACTTGAGCATCAGTGCTATCTATTGGCGCTCCGAGCTCTGGTATTTTCCTACCTCAGCTAAGACAATTTACAACGGTTATACCAATGGTCCCCCCCCCCCCCCCCCTATGAACCATGGACCTTGCCGTTGGTGGGGAGGCTTGCCTGCCTCAGCGATACAGATAGCCGTACAGTAGGTGCAACCACAACGCAGGGGTATCTGTTGAGAGGCCAGACAAATGCGTGGTTCCGGAAGAGGGGCAGCAGCCTTTTCAATAGTTGCAGGGGCAACAGTCTGGATAATTGACTGATGTGGCCTTGTAACAGTAACCAAAACGGCCTTTCTGTGCTGGTACTGCGAACGGTTGAAAGCAAGGGGAAACTACAGCCGTAATTTTTCCCGAGGGCATGCAGCTTTACTGTATGGTTAATGAT
This sequence comes from Schistocerca nitens, assembly GCF_023898315.1. Lineage (NCBI taxonomy): Eukaryota > Metazoa > Arthropoda > Insecta > Orthoptera > Acrididae > Schistocerca > Schistocerca nitens. The sequence goes on along the minus strand of NC_064614.1, from coordinate 131,890,618 downwards.
GATGGCGTCCTCTTGGGTAAAATATCCGGAGGTAAAATAGTCCCCCATTCGGATCTCCGGACGGGGACTCCTCAAGAGGACGTCGTTATCAGGAGAAAGAAAACTGGCATTCTACGGATCGGAGCGGGGAATGTCAGATCCCTTAATCGGGCAGGTAGGTTAGAAAATTTAAAAAGGAAAGTGGATAGGTTAAAGTTATATATAGTGGGAATCAGTGGAGTTCGGTGGCAGGAGGAACAAGACTTTTGGTCCGGCGAATACAGGGTTATAAATATGAAGTCAAATAGGGGTAATGCCGGAGTAGGTTTAATAATGAATAAAAAAAATAGGAATGCGGGTAACTTACTACAAACAGCATAGTGAACGCATTATTGTGGCCAAGATAGACACGAAGCCCACGCCTACTACAGTAGTACAAGTTTATATGCCAACTAGCTCTGCAGATGACGAAGAAATTGAAGAAATGTATGATGAAATAAAAGAAATTATTCAGATTGTGAAGGGAGACGAAAATTTAATAGTCATGGGTGACTGGAATTCGGTAGTAGGAAAAGGGAGAGAAGGAAACGTAGTAGGTGAAAATGGACTGGGGGTAAGAAATGAAAGAGGAAGTCGCCTGGTAGAATTTTGCACAGAGCACAACTTAATCATAGCTAATACCTGGTTCAAGAATCATAAAAGAAGGTTGTATACATGGAAGAAGCCTGGAGATACTAAAAGGTATCAGATAGATTATATAATGGTAGGACAGAGATTTAGGAACCTGGTTTTAAATTGTAAGACATTTCCAGGGGCAGATGTGGACTTTGACCACAATCTATTGGTTATGAACTGTAGATTAAAACTGAAGAAACTGCAAAAAGGTGGGAATTTAAGGAGATGGGACCTGGATAAACTGACTAAACCAGAGGCTGGACAGAGTTTCAGGGAGAGCGTAAGGGAACAAATGGCAGGAATGAGGGAAAGAAATACAGTAGAAGAAGAATGGGTAACTCTGAGGGATGAAGTAGTGAAGGCAGCAGAGGATCAAGTAGGTAAAAAGACGAGGGCTAGTAGAAATCCTTGGGTAACAGAAGAAATATTGAATTCAATTGATGAAAGGAGAAAATATAAAAATGCAGTAAATGAGGCAGGCGAAAAGGAATACAAACGTCGCAAAAACGAGATCGACAGGAAGTGCAAAATGGCTAAGCAGGGATGGCAAGAGGATAAATGTAAGGATGTAGAGGCTTATCTCACTAGGGGTAAGATAGATACTGCCATCAGGAAAATTAAAGAGACCTTTGGAGAAAAGAAACCACTTGTATGAATATCAAGATCTCAGATGGAAACCCAGTTCTAAGCAAAGAAGGGAAAGGAAAAATGTGGAAGGAGTATATAGGGGGCCTATACAAGGGCGATATACTTGAGGACAATATTATGGAAATGGAAGAGGATGTAGATGAAGATGAAATGGGAGATATAATACTGCGTGAAGAGTTTGACAGAGTGCTGAAAGACCTGAGTCGAAACAAGGTCCGGGGAGTAGACAACATTCCATTAGAACTACTGACGGCCTTGAGAGAGCCAGTCCTGACAAAACTCTACCATCTGGTGAGGAAGATGTATGAGACAGGGGAAATACCCTCAGACTTCAAGAACAATATAATAATTCCAATCCCAAATAAAGCAAGTGTTGACAGATGTGAAAATTACCGTACTATCAGTTTAATAGGTCACAGCTGCAAAATACTAATGCAAATTCTTTACAGACGAATGGAAAAACTAGTAGAAGGGGACCTTGGGGAAGATCAGTTTGGATTCCATAGAAATATTGGAACACGTGAGGCAATACTGACCCTACGGCTTATCTTAGAAGCTAGATTAAGGAAAGGCAAACCTACGTTTCTAGCAATTATAGACTTAGAGAAAGCTTTTGACAATGTTGACTGGAATACGCTCTTTCAAATTCTAAAGCTGGCAGGGTAAAATACAGGGAGCGAAAGGCTATTTACAATTAGTACGGAAACCAGATGGCAGATATAAGAGTCGAGGGGCATGAAAGGGAAGCAGCGGTTGGGAAGGGAGTGAGACAGGGTTGTAGCCTCTCCCCGATGTTATTCAATCTGTATATTGAGCAAGCAGTAAAGGAAACAAAAGAAAAATTCGGAGTAGGTATTAAAATCCATGGGGAAGAATATATATTTAAGATTTAAGTGTCAGGAAGTCATTTCTGAAAGTATTTGTATGGAGTGTAGCCGTGTATGGAAGTGAAACATGGACGATGAATAGTTTAGATAAGAAGAGAATAGGAACTTTCGAAATGTGGTGCTACAGAAGAATGCTGAAGATTAGATGGGTAGATCACATAACTAATGAGGAGGTGCTGAATAGTATTGGGGAGAAGAAACGTTTGTGGCACAATTTGACTAGAAGAAGGGATCGGTTGGTAGGACATGTTCTAAGGCATCAAGGGATCACAAATTTAGCATTGGAGGGCAGCGTGGAGGGTATAAATCGTAGAGGGAGACCGAGAGATGAATACACTAAGCAGATTCAGAAGGATGTAGGTTGCAGTAGGTACTGGGAGATGAAGAAGCTTGCACAGGATAGAGTAGCATGGAGAGCCGCATCAAACCAGTCTCAGGACTGAAGACCACAAGATAACAACATAATACCAATGGTTCCTAGATCTACGTTCCTCCTGTGTTACACTTGCACCCTTTTAGACTGAAGCCCTTCCTGCGTTTGCCCGAGTACCTCTAACACAAGATACTGTTCAGACCATGCCACGCAGTCCCTGCTACTAGAGCAGCCGCCTCCTGCATGTAATGGACTTCTGACCTATTTAGCGGAACCTGCAACCCCGCCACCCCATGGTGTAAGTCCAGGAAATGTGGGATAAGGTGAAAGAACTGGTGCAGCGCTGTTGCCCAATGACGACGACCGCAGATGAACTGTGGAAGCAGGTAAATGCAGCGTGGATGGGTGCACCACGGGACGACATTCGAACCTTATACGCGTCGAGCCATCATGCATGGAGCAAGTTATTAGGGCCCATGGCAGACCCTTTGCCTATTAGGCAACAGGACACGTACTGAACCGAGGTGGGTGAAATGCTATTCATTTACGCAGAACATATAAATGTGCATGTCCTGCGAATATACGTACCTTTATTCATTCAAGGTGTTCTGCTTCTTCTGAACATCACTGTGGAAGTAGATCAATGCTCAGGAATTGCTTTACAGGTTGCCACACTCAAAGTACATTTGCGCACAAGACGGTGGATCACTTCAACCACAAAGCCCCCTGACAGCCGCCATCGGTTGCGAAGGCTCTTTTATAGAGCTGCTTATGATTTCTGTGCGTCCGGCTGGTTAAAGACATCAGCCACCCCGCTAGCTGGGTGTGCACACAGCAGCCACATCGAAACCGACCGTCATATCGTCCGGCAACCATCCCGCACTCACAGTTCTTGAGGCCCTCAGGTGCCACCAAGTGCCGCTGCCGTGTCTTCCCGTCCGTATAGTGTGCAGTCCCAGATTTCGCTCGCTATCCATCTCCAAGCCCAGCCCTTCGCACCCCGCTCTGACTGCTGAACAGGCACCATAATCTAGGGCTGCAGACATGGTGCGGCCTTCCTGGCGATATGCTTGTTCCAGTGCCTGCAGCTGACTGCCCACCACCCTCTTCCCCTGTTTCGGCACGAGCGCAACGCCCGATTTGAAAGGAATCTCTGGAGGTGGGGAAATCGACAGTGCCACTAGACATAAATATGCAATAAAGTATGTAAAGTCAGATACCTCAGATACCAGTAAATTTTAATGTGGATGTGGGGACTCATCCTACTCAGTAAATTGAGATTTGTTCGAATAATCAGCTCCTAGTGTTAATCCTCTACCCAAGCCCATATAGTGTTCGGCACCACACATAAATATACATTCGACCGAAATAGCCACATGGGAATCTGAATCCTGATTGGAATAATTGAAATGAAAAATAGAAATTACAGATATTTCGCTGAAAGCGATCAGTGAGTTGAAGGACTTGAGAATTGAGAGAATTGACATAATGCTCAGCCAGTACAAATACTGAACTCATTGATGACGCAAACAAGGATAATTTACTCGACATTCACCCTGCAGAATACAATTGTGCGCAGTTAATTAATAAATATGGAAGAAAGGTCTGTATCTGAGTAATGGCCACCCTGAAGGCACCTCCACAGCATCAGAGCCCTTCTTTCCTGAAGAAAACGTTACTGAGTCGAGTACAGTGGAATAGATATGTACATTGCTACCGAGCGCTTCACTAATCTCTTGGTTCTGCAACGGACTCTATCTATCGAATTTGTCTAATAACGCCCTGCAATGAAATACATGGTCGTTCAGAAATCTCCACCAAATGATTTCAGGTTCATAGAAAATAAATTAACGATGATACAAAATTTACAAAATAAACAAAAAATATGATTTAATGCTAATAACGTATTTCTTCTTGATGCACTTCAGTAGTGCTACCACTAGTGTCTTTTTCTGGTACTGGTTCTCTAAATATACGAAACTGTATTTGGTGATACGAACGTTTTCCAAGGGTTCTCAATTTAGTTTTTTCGAATATCTGTACACATTCTTGTACGAGCTTCTTCCGGTCTATTACGATTGCTTTAGGATTCTAAAAAATGCAGCGGCACTTTATAATTCGTTCCACTAACTTCTGTACGCCATTTCCGTTACAAATTGTCTCTGTTTTTCCCGAACCCGTTCAGTAACTTCATGTCCTCCATTCGCCTTCCGTAACACTTGTTTTACACGATCGTCCCTATTCAGGTCACTTCTTAGTATTGCCCCTAAAAACTTACACGATGCGAAATGCTAAAATTGTTCACGACTAATCTTCCAATTGGAGTCTTCCAAGCTCTTTTTACTTGTTACCTGAATTACTGTGCATTATGAATTACTGCGCATTTACCTACATTTAAAGAGAGGTGACACTCATTCCAACAAGTGAAAACTTCATTTCTTTCTGAATTTCATTTAGGTCATTTAGAGACGATTACTTTCCTGTAGACAACGTGTCTAAACATTATATATGAGAGTAAGAACCTTCAACGTCGTACCGCGTCAGCAATCGTTGGTTAATACATTAAAAAACTAGAAATCCGCCTCGATTGCGGAAAAAGCACCTAGTGTTAACCTAGGTTTCGGCGTAGGTAACTACACCTTCTTCAGAACAATGAAACCCACAAGTGCCTAAGAAGACCTTTGTCAATGATTAAAAGAACACCATAGCCATACATTTATAAACGAAAAAAAGGAAAACACAAACAGAACATATGTACAAAGTCTAAACCGTTACTTAACTTAATGGCATGAGGTGAAGGTTACGCCATTAAGTTAAGTAACGGTTCTGTTTGTGTTTTCCTTTTCTTCGTTTATAAATGTATAGCTATGGTGTTCTTTTAATCATTGACAAAGGTCTTCTTAGGCACGTATGGGTTTTATTGTTCTGAAGAAGTTAAAGTTATCTACGCCGAAACCTAGGTTAACACTAGGTGCTTTTTTCGCAGTCGAGGCGGGTTTCTAGTTTTTTAATATATATGAGAGTATTTTTATCTGTGATCGCGTATGATTTACGAGAAATGTACTAAGCTCGTCACAGGTGCAGGAAAGGCAGATTAGAGACACGAAATACTAACAGATTCGCGCTTATAGTTACGGTAAAAAACGCACTTACTTTGAAGCAGGGAATATATGTTGGTCGAAACTGAAGATATTAAATTCTGAAGATTGGGTGGATTTGAATTGCTACTAAAGCTTGATATCCTCAGAATGTAGCTACTACTTAGTATGCTAATGAAAGATTACATGGAGTCGGTGGCTGTGATATGGCGAAGACTGTTTGTGGGGCACTGCTGATGTAACGGCAGTGATGTAAAAATAAAACTTTGTCTAAGATGCACTTACGTTCATTTTATACGAAAGGAGATGAATTAAAAAAAAAAAAACCTCACATCGTATTTCTTCATTGTGGCCCAGACGAAAAGAATATGTAACCAACAGCGTGGAACTACCTGGGAGGTTAAAGCGGAGTGCCAAATCGGGATTGGAAACTGGAACCTTTGTCTTTCGCAGGCAAGTGCTCTACCATTTTTTTTCTTTTACCGATTCCACAGTCCAAATTTTACAGATCCCTCTCATACTTTGCGATACAAACACTCCTGCAAGAAATGATTCTGTGTAGACATGGCTTAACCACAGCCTACGGGGTTGCTTCCAGAATGATTTTTCATTTTGCAGTGGAGTGCCCCACTGCAGACTCCTAACTAAGGTACGAGCATATGGGATTGGTTCCCAAGTATGTGAGTGACTCGAAGACTTCTTAAGTAATAGAACCCAGTACGTTGTCCTCGATGGTGAGTGTTCATCGGAGGTGAGTGTATCATCTGGAGCGCCCCAGGTAAGTGTGGTAGGTCCGCTGTTGTTTTCTATCTACATAAATGATATTTTGGATAGGGTGGATAGCAATGTGCGGCTGTTTGCTGATGATGTTGTGGTGTAGGGGAAGGTGTCGTCGTTGAGCGACTGTAGGAGGATACAAGATGACTTGGACAGGATTTGTGATTGCTGTAAAGAACGGCAGCTAACTCTAAATATAGATAAATGCAAATTAATGCAGATGAATAGGAAAAAGAATCCTGTAAAGTTTGAATACTACATTAGTAGTGTAGCGCTTGAGACAGTCACGTCGATTAAATATTTGGCCGTAAAATTGCAGAGCGATATGAGGTGGGACAAGCATGTAATGGCAGTTGTGGGAAGGCGGATAGTCGTCTTCGGTTCATTGGTAGAATTTTGGGAAGATGCGGTTCATCTGTAAAGGAGACCGCTTATAAAACACTAATACGACCTATTCTTGAGTACTGCTCGAGCGTTTGGGATCCCTATCAGGTCGGATTGAGGGAGGACATAGAAGCAATTCATAGGCGGCCAGCTAAATTTGTTACTGGTAGGTTTTTTCATCACGCGAGTGTTACTGAAATGCTTCAAGAACTCGGGTGGGAGTCTCTAGAGGAAAGGAAGCGTTCGTTTCGTGAATCGCTACTGAGGAAATTTAGAGAACCAGCATTTGAGGCTGACTGCAGTACAGTTTTACTGCCGCCAACTTACATTTCGCGGAAAGACCACAAAGATAAGATAAGAGAGATTAGGGTTCGTACAGAGGCATATAGGGAGTCATTTTTGCCTCGTTCTGTTTGGGAGTGGAACAGGGAGAGAAGATGCTAGTCGTGTTACGAAGTACCCTCCGCTACGCACCGTATGGTGTATTGCGGAGTATGTATGTAGATGCAGATGTAGACGTAGTATGTGTTAATTTGAATCTTCCTGGCAGATCGAAACTGTGTCCCTGACCGGTACTCGATCCCTGATACACACGATAACTTCCATGAAATTTGCAATATCGGAGAAGACGTAGTGTTAGAAGGACAACTGTGAGCGTGGCGCATTAGTCGTGCTTAGATATCTCAGTCGGTAGAGCACTCACAATCCAGTTTTACTGTGCAGAAGGAAATCAGACAGAAATTTCGTCCTGGGGACAGCTTACAGTTCGTGACAGGAAATACATCACATGTTTCCAGAGTTGCCACATTACCAAGGTCTTATCGTCTGCTCTAAAACGCAAGATAATTCAAACGAAATGAGAAAGTTAGATTTTTTAGGTAAAGCTGAAATGATAATCGTATCTGATGTGTATCGCAGCTTCTAACTTTACTCTGCAACTGCTTTGGTCGCTCCTGTAAACATATTAACTGATTCATTTCGCCTGCTTACGCGAAACTAAAAGCACACCGATGCAGTAGGCACGGTCATTCGACTACAGAACTCTGTTTACGATGTTACTGTTACGAGGGACGTATAAAGCCTGCGATTCCCCTGGACATTTCTCGTAAGCTAAATTCGTGAGCCATTACACAAAGCAAGAGCGAGCGCACAGAAGCGAGGGATACGGCGGACGTAAAAACTTCTGGTACGTTTTCAAGTCTTTTATGGCAGCGCAGTCTAGCGCTCGCTCCCTGCAGTGCAGACTTTATAACACGCAGCCAAGAGCGCGTTAACCCCGGCCTGTAGTACCCTGCTGCCCTGCTGCTGAAGAGTTTATTCTTTCGCAGTCTCGGCAGGATCTTATAAATCGTAACGTAAAAATTAACCTTACTACAGTGAAGCATTTGAAATACGATTATCACTTCATCCATGGTTTACTGCTCGGACTGAGCTTAATTTCTGTCTCTTTGCGTGCCATGTGAATCCGAAAAAAAGAATTTCTTGCCAGAATTTTTAAGAATTTCTTGTTTTTTCATGTAATTTCTTTTCGATAGACTTATCAGATACCGTAGTTTTCTTTCGTTTTATTCCCAACTGGTTAAAAGTAGTCGTTACGTCAAAAAATATGCCACATGATCTGATAATAATTTTGCTGTACATGAATGATATATAGTGGTATCAGTTACTGTTGTAATTGGATCAATATCAGTGTTTTAAAGGTATCGCCAGGTCTACATCTACATATAGACTACTACTGCGCAATTCACACTGAAGTGTGTGGCAGAGGATTCATCGAACCATCTTCAAGCTATATTTCTACCGTTCCACTCTCGAACAGCGGCAAAACGAACACTTAAATATTTCTGTAGCCCTGATTTCTCTTATTTTATTGTGATGATCATTTCTCGCTATGTAGGTGGGCGCCAACGAAATATTACCACAGTCTCAGGAGAAAGTTGGTGATCGAAAGTTCATGAGAAGATGCTGCCGCAACGGTGAAAGCCGTTATTTCAATGATTCCCTTCCTAATTAGCGTATCCGTGGCAAATTCTTTCCTATTTCGCGATAATGCAAAACGAGCTGCTATTACTTGGACTTTCGAGAAGTCCTTCGTCACTCCTAACTGAATCGTTTCCCACACCGCACAGAAATATCCCAGAAGAGGGTGGACAAACGTAATGTACGCATTCACTTTAGTAGACCTGTTGCATTTTACAAGTGTTCTGCCAATAAATCACAGTCTTTGGTTTGCTTTAGCGCTGGCCGCTGTGGCCGAGCGGTTCTAGGTGCTTCAGTCCGGAACCGCGGTGCTGCTACGGTCACAGGTTGAAATCCTGCCTCGGGCATGGATGTGTGTGCTGTCCTTAGGTTAGTTAGGTTTAAGTAGTTCTAAGTCTAGGGGACTGATGACCTCAGATGTTAAGTCACACAGTGCTTTGAGCCATTTGAACCACTTTTGGTTTGCTTTATCGACTGTATTATCCGTGTGATCGTGCCAGTTTAAGTTATTCGTAATTACAATCTCTAAATATTTAGGTGAATTGACAACCATTAGATTTGTGTGATTCGTCGTTTAACCGAAAATTAGCGGATTCCTTTTGATATTCACGTGGATGACTTAACACTCTTTATTATTTAGAGTCAATTGTCACTAATCATCAACACTGATATCTTGTCTAAATCGTTTTGCAATTGGTATTAATTATCTGAGGACTTAACAATATCGTAAACTAGAGCATCATATGCAAAGAAGCTTAGAGGGCTGCTCAGAGTGTCTCCTAAATCATGTTTGTAGCATTAACAGTTTTATGATGCTGTTACTTTTTATTACACAGCACACAATGTGGAATGCGTCCTCGTTAACGTTTTTAACAACTATGATTTATGTAAAACAATGAATATATTTTTTTTTATTTTTTGAAACTTCAAGAAAAGATACCTTATTTTCTTTATTGTGCGACTAGCTGCTCTCGTATTATATATTATATTTGATACCGAGATGTCACAGCACAGCTACTAGCACTAGAAACAAAATTTGAAAATAGCCTACTATTTACTATCTTAAAATTTCTTTTTGTTTCGGCTTCTTTCTTTTCAGTTATGTTGTTAAAGTGTTTGTTTCGCCATGTTGTCACCTTCACTGAAGTTCGTCGAATTTTAAAATTAGCGTTTTGGCAAGACTCGGTACTTTTCCTATATAGAAATTAGGAACACGGTACCTTGGACCACGAGTAGAGTCACATCAAAACTTGTACGTTGAACTGCACGGTGTTGAGTTAGAACCATCTAATTACTCCATTACTTCTTTACTTTATCCAAACTAAGTTTCCTTCGTTAAATAAAACAAAAATCATTAAATCGTAAGTAGTCTTTCTTGGCACAGTGACAAAATCCTTTTCCTTGAGGCGCTGACGTACAACGTCCCCAGTATGATGTTATTCAATATTCTGTCATTCGTACTTGAACACCACGTCTAAACTGAGAATTAAAGTACGCTCGGTTTAATATCTTCCGGAGTAATAACATAGATGGATGCATTCCTATATAACACAGAATGGTCATTACTGCCTTCGACTTTGTATAGCAGATAAAAACAGAAATTTTTGGACGGGACAAAAGATCATCTGACGATCCATTACAGTAATTTTAATACTAACAAGCGTCGCTGTGAATGTCCGGAGCTTCTCTTTGCATCTGTGGCCCAGGTTCTCTCTTAAGAGGCTCCTCTGTCGCCATATCTCGCTCCGCAACGCGCAGTACTCGTTAGTTAATAATTAATGCTGTAATAATTAACATGCATGACAAGACATAAATTTATACTTTTCTTAAATTTTCAATAAATTTTAACAAATGACTCGACATTCCAAGTGGTGGAACTTTGTAGAGAGAAAACACTCACTGAAATCGGGACAGAGTGATGCCTTTTAGGTTGTCATTTTTACGACACTTTTAATCTTAGTAGTTAATTCAGCTTCTGTACTTTGAGACAAGATAACTAAATTTATTTCTCTCCTCGCTTCCCACGCCCGGGTTCCCGGGTTCGATTCCCGGCGGGGTCAGGGATTTTCTCTGCCTCGTGATGGCTGGGTGTTGTGTGCTGTCCTTAGGTTAGTTAGGTTTAAGTAGTTCTAAGTTCTAGGGGACTTATGACCACAGCAGTTGAGTCCCATAGTGCTCAGAGCCCATTTCTCTCCATCCCCAGAGGTTCAGGCAGTGTAAGACAGACAACCGGAGGTTTTCGAACCTGTGCAGTTCCCAGTACTGCGGAACAGCGTCTGTGAGCTGTGAAAGAGCTCGCTACTTAGTGGTCAACGGCAGTCGAAAGGACGAATAGTTTGCTACAACAGTGATACACTGAGCTACCAAAGTCATGGGATAGCGATACGCACATATGCAGATGTTGGTAATACTGAGTAAACAGTGTATAAAATGGCAGTGTATTGGTGGAGCTGTCATTTGTGCTCAGGTGATTCATGTGAAAAGGTTTGCGACATGGCTATGGCCGCACGACGGGGAGTAACAGACTTTGAACGCGGTAGTTGGAGCTAGACGCGTGGACGTTCCATTTCGCAAATCGCTAGGGAAGTCAATATTCCGAGATCCACTGTGTCGATAGAGGCCGAGAATACCATATTTCATACGTTACATATCACCACAGACAACGCAGTGGCCGACGGCCTTCACATGACGACCGAGAGCAGCGGAGTTTGTGTAGAGCTATCAGTGCTAACAGAGAAGCAACACTACATTAAAAAAAACGCATAAATCAATGTGGGACGTGCGACGGACGTATCCAGTAGGGCGCTGAGGCGAAATTTGGCGTTAATGTGCTATGGCAGTAGGGGACCAAAGGGAGTGCCTTTGCTAACAGCACGACATGGTCTGCAGCTCCTCTCCTCGGCTGGTGACCATATCGGTTGAACTCGAGACAACTGGAAAACCCTGGACTGGTCAGATGAGTCGCGATTTCAGTTGGTAACAGCTGGTGGTAGTGTTGGAGTGAGGCGCAGAGCCCACGAAGCCACGGACCCAAGTTGTCAACAAGGCAGTGTGTGAGCTTGTGGTTGATCCATAATGGTCTGGGCTGTGTTTACGAGGATCGTACTGTATCCTCTGGTTCAACTGAACCGACCATTGATTGTAAACGGATACGTTCGGCTGCTTGGAGACCGTTTGTAGCCATTCATGGACCTGATGTTCCCAAACATTGACGATATCTCCATGGATGAGAATACTCCGTGTCTGGACAATTTGAGCGAATGATTTGGGCACCCAGATCACGTGGCATGAATCCCATCGAACATTTATGGAATGTAATCGAGAGGTCAGTTCGTGCATAAAATTCAACAACGGTGTTTTGCAATTATGGACGGCTACAGAGGCAGCTGGGCTCAGTACTTCTGCAGGCGACTTCCAACGACTTGTCGAGTGCATGTCAGGTCGAGTTGCTGCACTAAGCCGGGAAGAAAGAGGTCCGACACGATATTAGGGGGTATTCCACAATTTATTAACTCAGTGTAGTTTACAAATTGAACAGGAATTTCAATGATTTATTTATTTCTTAATTTTTCATCCATTATGATGTCACGACCTGATACGATTAAAATATAAGATATAAATGAGGATAAAAAACTCCGAATAATATTAAGGACTGAATAAGGTTGAATATTACAGAGACTGCAACATACAGATTGTAAGCAAACTGCAGCGATTTGTTTTATATAGAGAATCTCCATAATATTCTCCAGCAGGGACTGGTGTTACAGTGGTAATGTCCATGCCTGGAAAACGAGAGGTCACGGGATTGATTCCTGGCAAGACTACGATAAGTTTCAGTCCGCCCTCAATCCAACCTTCGTCTCTTAACGATATGAGAAGCCACCGACAGACGCATGGTGGGGATTGGATGTTAAACTGTATGTATTCTTTCCCCAGTGGGATGACTGCTATACTCTAGAGACGTAAATGCTGAAGAAACGTCCAGTTTGAAAGACTGCGGACAGACGCAGAACCACTCAAAAATTACTTTTATTATGAAATTCTCCAATCGGTTACAATCAGCATTTTAGGAAGAAAGGGCGGAAAATAGAACAGAGTGCATGTCAGCTCATTTTCATTTCACGAACTATTTGAACTGGCAGAAGTATCATTGCGGGATAGAGATAAATCTTACTTCAAATGAAGTAGACGCCACTTGCTCTTTCTATAATATTTACTTAACGCTTTGGTACTACACTGTTTGACAACTGTTAATGAACAACTGAAACTTGCTAAGGAACAACTGAAACTTGCTAAGGAACAAGTGCCAATTGATACGGAACAACCGACAATTGCCACGGAACGCCCTACCAGTGATAGTAAGCCGGCCGAAGTGGCCGTGCGGTTAAAGGCGCTGCAGTCTGGAACCGCAAGACCGCTACGGTCGCAGGTTCGAATCCTGCCTCGGGCATGGATGTTTGTGATGTCCTTAGGTTAGTTAGGTTTAACTAGTTCTAAATTCTAGGGGACTAATGACCTCAGCAGTTGAGTCCCATAGTGCTCAGAGCCATTTGAACCATTTGAAGTGATAGTAAAACGAAATGTCGAGGGCGAGAAATGTTGACTGCAGCGAAGGCTGTGAATGAATGCCCTGTACGCTTTCGACCGTTCTAGCGGTATGGTTGATGTGGAACCCATTAGTGCGACATTCCGTGTGGTACAGCAACATGTCTGCAAAATATCATTCGAGAGCTTACGATCGTGGACGAGCAGCTGCACGGCTCGAAACCGCTCAAAGTGTCGCTACCGTGACCACAGTAAAGGGCGTGTCCAAAAGTGTCAGCTCGCGATTAAAAAAGGCCGCTGAAAGTGGAAGTGCTATGTGAAAGCTTGCCGGTGGACGTAGGAGGGCCACAACACCGTAAAACAGATACTTAATTGTAGTCGTAGCTGTGCATATTCATGAAAATTCCCACCACATATTGTGAATTGATGAGGGTTTCTCAATTTTGCATATACAAGATCTGGAATAACTGAATATTACTATACATAGTTTGGGAAATAATAATACTTTACGTGAACAGCTCACAGTTGAAAACAATAGCATTTATCAAAAACTACTTAGATCTTTTTCAATATCGGTTAATCATTGACTTCACAGCTTTCTTTTCAAGATGAGATTTAAATTTCTGGGATTTCTGACATTATAAATCTCTGTTTCTACGGTATTCGGCTTAGCATTCAGGTTTAGATTCACGAAGTGCTCACTCGCGTTAGTTCAACAATATGTGATCAAAAGTATACAGACACCCCCCAAAACATACGTTTTTCATATTAGGAGCATTTTCTGCCACTTACTACCAGGTACTGCAGATCAGCGATCTCAGTAGTCATTAGACATCGTGAGAGAGCAGAATGAGGCGATCCGCGGAACTCACGGATTTCGAACGTGGTCAGGTGACTGGGTGTCACTTATGTCATACGTCTGTAAGCGATATTTCCTCACGCCTAAGCATCCCCAGGTCTGCTGTTTCTGGTATGATAGTGAAGTGGAAACGCGAAGGGACACGTACAGCACTAAAGCGTACAGGCCGACTTCGTCTGCTGACTGAGAGAAAATGGTTCAAATGGCTCTGAGCACTATGGGACTTAACATCTGAGGTCATCAGTCCAATAAAACTTAGAATTACTTAAACCTAGCTAACCTTAGGACAGCACACGCATCCATGCCCGAGGCAGGATTCGAACCGGCGACTGACAGAGAGACCGCCGACAGTTGAAGAGGGACGTAATGTAATCTATCCAGGCAATCACACAGGAATTACAAACTGCATCAGTATCCACTGCAAGTACTATCACAGTTAGGCGGGAGGTGAGAAAACTTGGATTTCATGTTCCAGCGGCTACTCATAAGCTACACACAATGCCGGTGAATGCCAAACGACGCCTAGCTTGGTGTAAGGAGCGTAGACATTGAACGGTTGAACAGTGGAAAAACGTTGCGTGGAGTGACGAATCCCGGTACACAATATGGCGATCCGGCGGCAGGGTGTGGGTATGGTGAATGCCCAGCGAGCGTCATATGCCAGCGTGTGTAATGCCAACAGCAAATTTCAGAGGCGGTGGTATTATGGTGTGGTCGTGTTTTCCATGGAGGGACTTGTACTCCTTGTTGTTTTGCGTGGCACTATCACATCACAGGCCTACACTGATCTTTTAAGCACCTTCTTGCTTCCCACCGGTGAAGAGCAATTCGGGGATGACGACTGCATCTTTCAACACGATCGAACACATGTTCATAATGCATGGCCTGTGGTGGAGTGGTTACACGACAAAAACATCCCTGTGGCCTGCACAGAGTCCTGACCTGAATTCTATAGAACATTTTCGGGATGTTTTGGAATGCCGACTTCTTGCCAGGCCTGACCGACCGATATAGATATCTCTCGCTAGAACAGCAGTCCGTGAAGAATGGGCTGCCATTCCCCAAGAAACCTTGCAGCACCTGACTGGACGTATGCCTGGGAGAGTGGAAACTGTCATCAAGGCTAAGGATGGGCCAACGCCATATTGAATTCCAGCAATACCGATGGAGGGCGCCATGAACTTGTAAGTCATTTACAGCTATGTCTTCGGATATTTTTGATCACATGTACCTTTGCCTGCGGGATGTGCCGTCGTGCAGGTGGTGGTGGTTAGTGTTTAACGTCCCGTCGACAACGAGGTCATTAGAGACGGAGCGCAGGCTCGGGTTAGGGAAGGATTGGGAAGGAAATAGGCCGTGCCCTTTCAGAGGAACCATCCCGGCATTTGCCTGAAACGATTTAGGGAAATCACGGAAAACCTAAATCAGGATGTCCGGAGACGGGATTGAACCGTCGTCCTTCCGAATGCGAGTCCAGTGTGCTAACCACTGCGCCACCTCGCTCGGTCCGTCGTGCAGGAAAATACACTGGCCGTGTATGCATAATTATGGCTGCTGTTGTGACACTGCCAGTACCGTGACAACATACAGAATTCTACGGTAACCTACTTTATCAGCTGATGCTGATGTGGATATATATCTTACGCGGTCGCGGCTGCAAGGGAAGTATCGAGATTATTTTATTATTACTTTTATTGTCCATGTCTATGTTTAGAGATTCTTGTACGATAATTCTGATATGAAGGATTGAATTTCGAAACGGGTAAATTCTGATGATTTTAACTCAGTAAAGAAGTGGTTGAGCCAACATTTTAACACTACATGATGTAATGTTTACTAGCTGCTGTAAATGTGTAAACTGACAAGGTATTAAATAACACAGAAAATAAATAACAATGTACATTAAGTGTGTTTCATCTTGGAAATCGTTCGTAAGAGGGCTTTTGTCATAGCAGGTTACACTCTTCAGATGATCGTTCCTGTCATATTCCTGAAAATTTACAATTCTTCCTGGGACATACTGTATGGATATAGAGTACCATACTTGATGTGGACATCAAAGTTTTTCTGTGACTCAGCGAAACTTACGTATGGCTACAAATGAAACCTGGCAGTTGTCCGCTGCAAGTGCGGCAACAGCAGCGCCCCTGGCGGCGGACGGACAGCGCCCCTTCTGCTCTACTGACGCTAGTCCGGCATTCCGGCGCTGGCGCGTGCCGCACATTCATCACGCGGGCCGACCCGCCCCCGCGACAGACACGCAATTAACGCCTGCAGCCAAAGACCCCCGCGGCGGCGCCGCTGGCTGTGGTCTGATTCATGCGCCTCTTGGCAGCCGCCGTCCCAGTCTGCGGGGCCGCCACAGCGCGCCTGGAACGGGCTTATTGACCTGACGCGACAGCGAAAACAACAGGGCCGTGTGGGGCACACCCCGAGGTGGCAAGAGGCTGAATATCAGCCGATTCGTAACTCGCTGGTCATTCGACGCAAGAGACGTAAGTGTATTATACATGGTGATTTTCTTCCACGGTTTCCAAACTCAAGGGATTGATCGATGAGTAGAAATGGAACAAAAAATGTCTGACAAACCTATGTATGGCGATGCATGGTTTCCATGCTGGAGACCATTTATTCAAACATACGTTGCTACAGAGACTGAGGTCTAATGGAGCTATACCATACAGCCGCAGTTACAATATGTGTTTTAAATGGTTTCCATGTGCCAGCACACATGCATGTACGTGCCTTAGCGTGTCCTATCCCACACGTTCAGCGCAACCGAACAGTGTCGAAGTCAGCATGAATACGCTGCTCCAGTGTCTTCACATCTGGAATGGGCTCTGCATACGATACTTCTGAGATGGCCCCATAACCAGAAATCGCACTGGTTGAGATCCGGTGAACGAGCAGGCCATGCAACTGGACCCCTTCAACCAATCCATCAACCAGGGAAGACATGACTGAGATGCGTCTGGAAGTTAACGCCGAAGAGAACTGGAGCACCATCATGTAGCAGCCACTTAATCCTTCGAATCATCAATGGCACTTTTTCCAGCAGGGCAGGCAAATTCACTCGCAAGAAACACGGATAGTTCCGGCCTGGTAGGCGACGTGGAAGGGTGACTGGTCCCAAAATACAGTTGCCGAGTGTCCCGCCCCGCACATTCCGGCTGCACCGATGCTGATGATTCGCTGTTACCATACAATGGGGGTTCGGCATACTATCCCACACACGTAAGCTGAAGATACCACTCCGCATAGCATAGTCTCGTCTGTGAATAGGATGGACGACACGAATTGGTTCAAATGGTTCTGAGCACTATGGGACTTAACATCTTAGGTCATCAGTCCCCTAGAACTTACAAGGGAACCTCCCCATCGCACCCCCCTCAGATTTCGTTATAGGTTGGCACAGTAGATAGGCCTTGAAAAACTGAAAACAGATCAATCGAGAAAACAGGAAGAAGTTGTGTGGAACTATGAAAAAAATTAGTAAATATACAAACTGAGTAGTCCATGCCAAGATAGGCAACATCAAGGATAATGAGAGTCAAAGAGCTCTGTGGTCCCGTGGTTAGCGAGATCAGTTATGGAACGAGAGGTCCTACGTTCAAGTCTTGCCTCGCATGAGAAGTTTAATTTTTTATTTTCAGTTTATGTGACAAACTCTTATGTTTTCATCACTTTTTTTGGAGTGATTATCACATCCACAAGAAAACCTAAATCGGGCAAGGTAGAAGAATCTTTTTACCCATTCGCTAAGTGTACAAGTAAGGTCGGTCGACAACATATTCCTGTCATGTGACGCACATGCCGTCACCAGTGTCGTATAGAATATATCAGATGTGTTTTCCTGTGGAGGAATCGGTTGACCTATGACCTTGCGATCAAATGTTTTCGGTTCCCATTGGAGAGGTACGTCCTTTCGTCTACTAATCGCACGGTTTTGCGGTGCGGTCGCAAAACACAGACACTAAACTTATTACAGTGAACAGAGACGTCAATGAACGAACGGACAGATCATAACTTTGCGAAAATAAGGAATGCAAAATTTTCAATCGAGGGAAGACTTGAACCAAGGACCTCTCGTTACGCAGCTCTTCACGCTAACCACGGGACCACGGCGCTCCTGTGCTCACAGTCTCCTTGATGCATATGTTGCGCATGGACTGCTCAGTTTGTATATTTTACTAATTTTTTTCATAGTTCCACACAACTTCTTCCTGTTTTCTCGATTGATCTGTGTTCAATTTTGCAAGGCCTATCCACTGTGCCAACTTATAACTAAATCTGAGGGGGGGTGCGATGGGGAGGTTCCCTTGTTAGTACTACTTAAACCTAACTAACCTAAGGACATCACACACATCCATGCCCGAGGCAGGATTCGAACCTGCGTCCGTAGCAGTCCCGCGGTTCCGGACTGCAGCGCCTAGAACCGCACGGCCACCGCGGCCGGCTACGACACGAATTCCGGGATTATGATTGGCTGGTGAAGAAGCCAGAGACAAAACTGCTTCCGATGTGGAAAGTCTGTCGCTAATGAGCCCTGCACACGCTATAAGTGATCAGTATAGTAATAATTGGCAAGGGGAATGTTCCACACGGTCGTCTGTAGTGACATGCTGACTACCTGGTACTGACATGGTGGTCGCCTTCCACAGCATTAATCACATTTTCCTCCAAGTCTAGTGCCCGTACATTTCGGTTACATCCTTCATGATTTCCTGCTTCCTCAAAAGACCCTGTCCCAGAGAAACGGCGAAACACTGTTGCAAACATTGAATGCTGTGTTTGTTGTTTGCGGGGATAGGTCTCCTGATACAACCTTGCTGCCAGTTGCCATTTGTCTTTCCGTAAGTAAACACCATGTCGGCAAACTCTCGATCCGAAAACGGAAGCATTGTGTACAAAGCTGTATCGTATCCACAACTAGGTGAGTCAGCAGGAGAAGTAAATCCGACAAAACATTACCAACTGCTAAGGAAGCGCTAGGGCATGAGGTGTGAGGAACATTACCACCCTCTAGGAGGAAACCATGCATACTGTAACTGTGGCTACACGATGCACC
Source organism: Schistocerca nitens (assembly GCF_023898315.1). Classification (NCBI taxonomy): domain Eukaryota; kingdom Metazoa; phylum Arthropoda; class Insecta; order Orthoptera; family Acrididae; genus Schistocerca; species Schistocerca nitens. Next base: position 131,871,345 of record NC_064614.1, on the reverse strand, counting down.
TCGTGTAAGACCGTAGTCTTTGTAACAAAGTACGACTGAATAAATGGCCTCTAGCATGCAAACCATGTATTTCCGGACATAAGATCATTAGACCTTTTCCGTTCCGTCTCTTCTCATCTATGAAGATGGTAAAGAACCACCTACAGATTTGCTTAACAGCAAAACAGTAATAATCCCAAAAAAAGGAAATGCTCTGGACTGTGAGAACTATAGAACTATCTCCTTACCATCCCACACTTCCAAAGTAATGTTAAACATAATAAAAAATCCAATAAAAAATTGAGGCAAACCTAGCAGAAGACCAATTTGAAATCAGATCCGGAAAAGGAACTAGAGAGGCAATACTAGCTCTGAAGATGGTATTAGAAAGAGGAATTGGAGTTAATAGGAAAACGTATTTGACCTTTATAGATTTACAAACAGCATTTGTTATTCCGAACAATCAAGGAAATAAATGTTGATTGGAGGGACAGAAGATTAATCTGGAACCTGTATAAAAGGCAGATAGCAGAGATAGAAGTACATGGTGTGAAGAAGAAAGCAAAAATAAGGAGGGGAGTAAGGCAAGGATTCCCATTATCCCGGTATTTGTTCAACTTATTTATTGAAAAAAAACATTGAAAAATTGAAAAGAATAACCAAAGGGATTAAAATAACGGAGAACGGATACACTGTATCCGTTTTGCGGATATGGTAAGACTTGTTGACTCAGTAAAGGAAATGCAGTTTATGTTGCTGAAATTTGCCAAAATCCTAAGAGAATTTAATCTAAAAATAAATAAGAAGAAAACAAAAACTATGGTAGCAGGGAAGACAAAAGAAAACGGTAAAGTAAATATTAAACTAGAAGATGATGGGTTCTAGAGCAGGTTCAGAACTTCTGTTATTTGGGGAGCACAATCACTGACGACAATAAATATATCGCAGATATAAAGAGAAGAATAGCCTTGGCAAAGCAAGCTTTCCAAAATAAAAGGAATTTACTGATAGAAAATCATATAAGCTTAGGAAGTAGGAAAGGGTTTGAAAAAACTTTTGTCTGGAGTGTCTTAACGTACGGATGTGAAGCGTGGACTCTGGGAAAGGTAGAGTAAAAGTGACTGGAAGCAATGGAAATGTGGATATGGAGAAGAATGACGAAAATAAGCTGGGTAGATAGAAAAAGTAATGAACAGGTCTTAAGAGAAGAGAATGAGAACAGAACGCAGCTAAATTATATAGGAAGAAGAAAAACAAAAATGATAGGGCACATAATGAGACACAACCAGTTCCTGAAGAATGTATTTGAAGGAAAAGTTTTAGGGAAAAAAACCAAGAGGCAGGCCAAGAGTAACGTATTTTAATAACATCAAAGAAGATACGGGGATAAAATCGTATGAAGAATTGATGAGGATGACAGTGGAGAGAGGGACGTGGCTAAATCGACAAGGCATAGCCTTTAGTTTATGATAATGATCTTCTCATCGATCAATTCCTAGAGTTTGCACACAGTGGAAAAGATAACGGTCTACTTGCAGTAGACGTTTGGAACATACACGTATTCGAACATTATGGAATAGAGTGAAGTAAACGATCTATTGACACAAAGCGCTGAACCAGAAACTCTCGTTCTTGTGAAACTCAACTGGCTTCACACGAAGTAATCAGTACTATTGTGGGCCTCAAGTTGATTCCATATTTCTAGAGTTTCAGAAGAGTTTTGGCACCACTCTCCACAAGTGGCTTCTAATCAGATTACACGCATCTGGAGTTTCGTATTGGTTTTGCTTATGAATTTTTGATTCCCTGTCAGGAATGTCACAGTTCGTAGCTGCCGACGAGAAGTCATCGAGAGAAACAGAATTGATATTAGTAAATGAATCAAAAGCAGCCAACTCATATAAAATAGTTAAAGTCCACAAATAAAACCAGTCAAGTAAAATGTCAGATCATGATGTTTGATTGGTTTTATTTCTAGATTGTAACTGTTTTTACTTAACAAGCTCTGATCATACGGACCAGCATATTCTACAACATATTCAGTGATACGCACTGGCAGCAAATTTTCAGCGGACAAATGTCAGATCGCTTGATTATTTGTTCTTTTTCCAATGTGAAATTTTGTTATGAGTTTTTCTTCAGAATACGGGTTTACATCCGTTGAAAGAGTTAGACCACCTTTCGTTGCAAATGGTAGGCTGCTTTTGATTCATTTATGGATCTCTAATCGTTGCTGAAGCGCAGCCATGTTCAAAATACTAAAAAAATGTATAGAAGTGGTATTGGCCCTTTTCTGTCCGTAATCTATAAATACGATGTAGGATACAATTTGAGCAACCCTCTTAGATTGTTTGCAGATGATTCTGTTGGTTACCGTCTTGTGTCGTCACCAAAGATCAAATCCAGAATGATTTAGACTAGATATTTGTATGGTGCGAAAATACCCTAGTTACTGCAAACTATAAAGTATGAGGCTAAGCACATGCGTACTAAAGAAGCACGACGAATTTCTGTCAAACTATAACTCAAACAAATTTATAGTTTGTCGATTCAACTAAATACCTGGGGACTACATTGTCGAACATCTTAAACAGGAACAGTTACGTAGGAAATGTTGTATAGGGTAGAAGGCAAACAGAAGGCCTTGTTGTAGGGGCATAAAACATAGATGACGCCACAAATATACTAAGAACATTGCATACATTACGCTTGTCCACCTCCTTCTGGGGTATAGCTGTGCAGTATGGTATCTTTTGCAGTTAGAGTTGATGGAGATGGACAGAGTTCAAAACGGACAAGTCGTTTTGTAATATTGGAAAAAATGAAGAGAGTGTCATGTATAGGATACGCACATTGTGGTAGCAGTTGTTGAAACAAAAGAGTTTCTCGCCCAGCGTACATCTTTTCACGAAATTTTGAATTACTAACTTCCTCCTCTTAGTCACAAAATATGTTGTTGACTCCTACCAAAGTAGGTTTGCCTACATAGCCTCACGGGGTAGCCGCTCGGTCCAGGGCATCTTGTCACGGTCCGTGCGGCTGCCCCCGTCCTCCCTCGGGCATGGGCGTGTGTGTCGTCCTTAGCGTAAGTTAGTTTAAGTTATATTAAGTAGAGTGTAAGCTTAGGGACTGATGACCTCAGCAGTTTGGTCCCATAAGACCTTGCCACAAATTTCCAAATTTATGCCCCCATAGCTGAGCAGTCAGTAGATGGCTGCCACGCACAGGAGCCTAGTTCGATTTCCGGTACTGCCAATGAATTTTCCTTGGTAGGAGGACTGGTACAAGGTGGACTGAGCCTTTTGATGTCAACTGACGATCTACTTGACTGAGTGGTAGTGACTCCACGGTAAGGAAAGTTTGCAAAACGGCCGCCAGAGCTTGGTGCTGACTGGGCAGTACGCAGGGATGTGCCCCTGCGTATTCTGCAACCACACATATAAATCTGCTTTGCGGGCCGGCTACAGCCCCTGCCTCACCTCGGAGATCGTTCGTCAACAGAAGCGTCACTGAACTGCCATAGCGTCTGGGGGCGCTACCTCCGCCGCTCAGTGGGCCAACTCGCTTCAAAACCTGGATGGAAAAAAAAGTGGTGCATTCCGAATTCAGTCCCGCGAAATCTTGCCTAGATTGCATTGGCTCATACTCGCTCAATGCTGTGGTGTCATTGAGTCTCACATCCATATGATAGGTGCCGCGACAGTTGACGATGAACACTGAGGCGGACAACGACAAATTTTTCACGTATTTTGTGTGGCCTGTTTAATATATGATAACGAACCTACCCAGCTGTCAGGATAAAGATGGTGGCAACCCAGAAAGTATATTCACAACATTTTTAACCAGTGTAAAGAGGTTTATCGAACTAAAATTAAACTGCCGCCAGTATCATCCGGAATCATTGGTTGCAAAATTTCCTCTGCGTGGCTTCACTTTTATAAGTGCCTCTCCTACTATCTTGTTAGTATAGTTGACGAGTTGAAATGTATTTGCGTGAACATATTTGCACGTTTTTTAATGGATAGTAATTTTTCCACCATTCTGTAGGGAGATACGATAAAAAATGTGTTCCTTGTTATTGCAGTTATCTCTCAAAATATCATGTGCGCATGTATCGTAATTAATTCCGCAAACGCATACAGTTGAAAGTACGCGATACTAGACACTAGTGTCACTGCGGCTGGAGTGTAACACGTGTTAAGTTCGGCTCGCGAAATTTAGTTGAATTCGAAGGTGTTCTCGCAGGTGGTGTTGTCTAGTACAAGTGTAAATCGTGTAAACAACAGTGTTCTGTGCAGTAGTGCTATTTTTTTTCTGTGCTCCGCCAATATCTTCGAGAAAATGGTAAACAGAAGAGTCAACAGCAGCGCGTCCAGCAGCGGGGAAGCAGCAGGTGCGGCGGGCTCGCTCTTGGCGGAAGGTGTGGCCGCGGCTCCCGGTATAGCGGAGCTGGTCCGCTCTGAGGTAAACGCTGCGCTTCGCGATAAAAACAATCTCGATCTGATAGCGGGCACTATATCACTTACTGTAACGGCAGCAGTATTGGCCAAAATGCGTGAAACTGTTGAGGCCAATACTGCCGAAATTACAGCACTAAAAATGTCTGTGTCTGAATAAGAGAAAAAGGCACGAGAGTTGGAAGTGAAACTAAACAGTGCCATATCCCAATTCGGTCTTCAGAATGTGTGGACTCAGGATGGCAGAGTAATCATTAAGACAGCAGCTGGAAAGAAGACAGTCACAAACATGACAGAACTGAATAGTATTAAGTGAAGCTACTCGAGCCAAAAGTGCAAACTTAACACCATTTGCAAATTGTAGCAGCCCTATACTCAGATATAGTCTTGTAATTGTATTAACTTTTTAATTATACCCATATTTGTACCTTCAACTAATTGTTTTTGTAACTGTATTAACGTTTTACTATTTTTTTGTGTCTGTAGCTGTAACCATTACTTAATTTTAGTTACTGCTAATACTTTTTTCATTTTCTCAGTTTATTCTCTTCCATTCTGTAATAGTTCTATTGCAATTATTAGTCTCTCCTATAGTTCATTAATCACCCATCTCTTCGGTTTAAATTGTTCATAACAAACATCACTATCAGTATCACTTTATCAAATTTCAATCTAATTGTAGCTTCCTACGATAATCTCCACCATTATCACTTTAGTAAATTTCAATTTAATTCTAGCTTCCTACGATAATCTATTAATTATTAATCTTACTTCTCTCTGCTGGCAGCATCGGCCTCTTAAATCACTCCCCTTTCCCTTATTTCCACCCTAAGCCGTTTCAAATACGCTAATTACATTTCTCCTCTTACGACATAGGATACACAGTGACACACAGCCGTCACTATTTTGGTAATATTCTCCTTGCACCGAATACCACTAATCCATTTTCTATACTCCCGCAACCTCAAGAAATCTCTTGCAGTCGCCTTTCTTTCGGCACTCGCGGTGTCACAAACAGGGCGCGCAAAATCTGGGACACCCCTGTGTTATGTCACTTGGCGGAAGCAGCGGCCAGTGCCCCTCGCGGCAGGTAGTGCCTAACAAAGGGACAAACCAGTCTGCCACCCTACTCCAGGCTGCTCAGCGGAACGCGTCAGAGCTTTTAGCAGCTCACTGCAACATCCATTCTTTACCTGCACATTATGAAGAACTTAGCCTCCTCTTCAACCAAATAAACTACCACGTAATCCTCTTATCCGAAACGTGGTTGAAACCACACATATCCTCTGCATCTATTAATCTCCCAGGGTACACATTTCTTAGGGCAGACAGATCAAAAAAGTGAGGTGGCGGGGTCGGCGCGTATATACGAACAGATCTCAAAGCGAAAGTCTTATGTACGTCAAATCCTGCTGAAGAAAAAGAGGCTGAATTCATGTTCATTGAAATAAATATACAAAGTCGGAAATTCTTGACTGGCGTCGTGTACAAGCCGCCAAAAATAAGCTCAATGAGTTCCTTCCAGTCGGAATTACATTCACTTCAGTGTCAATACGAACATGTCATCGTAATGGGTGACTTGAACATAGACCTGCTAAGAGACACTCCCTCCGCAATAAACCTAAGAAGACTGTTTAGTTGCAATAGCATGAACATTCTTCCATTACAACCTACACACCATACGGCGCACAGTCATACTCTTATAGACGTAATCGCAACGAAACAGACTGACAAAGTAAGAGATGTTGGTCAAACATCGGCCCCTGGCCTCTCAGCACATGATGTAATGTTCCTGGCCTACTCTGTGCAGCCCCCAAGGATCAAATCGCGTTACATAACTTGTAGGAACATGAAACGTATTGACCTTGACACTCTAACAGCCGATTGCTCAGAAATCTCATGGCATCAAATAATCAGAGAACCTACAATCGACGGCAAAATTAATGAACTTGGTGATAAACTCACTGCCCTCTATGGCAAACATGCACCTGTGCGCAGAATCCGTGTAAGAAAATCTCCTGCTCCATGGCTGACAGCTGAATTACATCAAATGATGACTAATAGGGATGCTGCCCACAGGCGTTTCAAGGCAGATCGGAAACCCGAGCGTTTCGAAGAATATAGAAAGCTACGGAACAGAGTGAAACAATGCATTCGCAATGCTAAAATCAGGCACGCTCGCTCCCTTGTATGCAGCGATCTGACGCCTACGACTCTATGGAAGAATCTCCGTAGCTTGGGGGTCGGAAAGGCAAAATCGGAAACTACTTTTCATGTGTCAGCTAACGAATTAAATGATTTCTTCTCTGCACCTCTGAATACCCGCACGGCTGATAATTACCGTCCACAAGAATCCCCAAACAGGATAACTAACAACGATACCTTCCATCTAAAACATGTAACAACAAATACGGCAAGAAAAGCAATAATGAGAATCTCTTCTGATGCAATAGGCAACGACAGTATCGGTATAACCATGATTAAGAATGTTGTCGATATCTTAGTACCTGACTTAACTGACATATTTAATTTTTCCCTCGTGAACGGAATATACCCCACTGCATGGAAAAGAAGCATAATTCGACCCATCCCTAAGATCGAAAACCCGCAACTGCCTAGTGATTACCGACCAATTAGCGTACTGCCTGCTGTTTCCAAAGCACTTGAATCAAATCACTGAACACTTGCATGAATTCAGCCTATATGACAAATTTCAATCCGGTTTCTGTAAACATCACAGCACAAACACTGCTCTAATTAAAGTAACTTATGACCTGAAATATGCCATCGACAATCGAAAGGCAACAATATTGACGCTACTGGACTTCAGCAAAGCTTTTGACACTGTTAACTTTGACATATTGCTCAGAAAAATGCAACAGCTTAATTTCTCTGATAGTGCAATGAGATGGTTTGAAAGCTACTTAAAAGACAGACAGCAACGTGTTGTCTGCGTAAATGAAAAATCTTCCTGGAAACATGTTTCCTCGGGAGTGCCACAAGGATCAGTCTTAGGTCCACTTTTGTTTTCTTTATATGTCAACGATATTTCGTCGGTTCTGTCCTCCTGTAAATATCATTTCTATGCCGACGACCTCCAGCTCTACCTAAGCGTCAGACCTGAAGATGTAAACACTGCAATCGCTCAGATGAATGATGATCTGTCCTCAGTAGTGACATGGGCGAAAAACCTGGGGCTTAAACTAAATGCAAAACAGACGCAAGTGATCTTAATAGCCCATCAGAAATTGATAAGTTCAGATTTCCGCGAACGGCTACCTCCTATTCTGCTCGACGGTACTCCAATACCATATCGGAAAACAGTGAAGAACTTGGGTGTAACTTTGGATGAGCATCTCAACTGGGCGGAGAATACAGTCGCAGTGTGCCGAAAGACGTCAGCTTGTCTCTATGCTCTCAAAAAGTTTCGGAACATGTTTCCACAGGACTTGAAACGCCAGCTCGTGCAAGCACTCGTTCTACCGAACCTCCACTATTGTGACGTGATTCAACAAGGCATGAGTAGTGAAAACAAAAGACGGCTAGAGCTAACCATGAATTCCTGTGTGCGTTACACCTGCAACATTCGCCGATATGATCATGTGAGTGCTTCATACTCCGAGCTAGGGTGGCTGCGGCCGGACAAATTGCGTGACTACCACACTCTATGTCTACGTCACCGACTCCTCGTCGCGCAAGCACCCCAGTACCTTGCTTCAGAGATTAAAAACCTGTCATTCCATCATAATCGAAACACGAGGTCACTCTTATTTGGTATCCTAACTGTGCCCACTCACAAAACAAAAACTTTTGCAAACTCCTTCTCAGTTGCCGCTGTCCGCCTCTGGAACAAACTGCCCCTTACCTTGCGCAAAATTCAATCTCCTGCTGCTTTTAAGAAGAAGTTGAAGCATTTCCTACTATCATCCTCATAAAGTTCTCCACAAAATTAATGTACAAGGGCAATCCTCTCATCTGTCAAATAGCAAAGCTAGCATCTGCTATCTTGCTCCTGAGATGCCTTCCTCTTCATCTATCTCTATTAGCCACGCAATCTTCTTTTCCTTTATATTTCCTTAATTATGTTTCATCATGTCTCTCTATTCTTCTCCTCCCGTCACCATCAGTCTCCCTCATACTCCCTGCTGCCAGCACTCCTATATAAAATCTGTCTCTTCAATAATGTCTAATTATAACAGTACTTATGATCTACGAATATAAACTCTATATGTATGTACTGTATTTTTCCAGGTGTACCTTTCTAATTGTTTATTTCACTTTTTGTACTAGATGTAGTTTAACATGCCTACTAAAACATATGAATGTAAAATAAGTAGAATGGCTGGTTAGATGTAAGAGAGGGCCTCATGGCCCTAATCTTGCCAGGTTAAATAAATCAATAAATAAATAAATAAATACTAGAAGCAAAAAAGTCTCACTAAACATAGGGTCGAAAATGCATACCTAAAGAGCTACAAGAAATTTTTCATCTTCGATACAGTGAATCAGATCTCTTCTACTGCAAACTCTTTGCTTTCCACATTTTGGGAAGTAGCAGTATGGATGAAAACAAGAAAAAATGTCCAGTAGACATTTGCTCTAAAACGCATACCTTAAACGTTAGGAGCAATTGTTCATTAGGGACAATGAAGCAGATCTCTTCTACTGCAAGCTCTTTGCTTTCCACATTTTGGGAAGTAGCACTATGGATCAAAACAAGAAAAAATGTCCAGTAAACATTTGCTCAAAAGCGCATACCTTAAACGTTAGGAGCAATTGTTCATTAGAAGAGTTGTGTTTCGAAGTAGCTAAGATGAGCACGTGCTCATAGCAATTAATGTATGAATTTTAGAGCACATCTTAACTAGAAATTTTTTGCTTGTTTTGGTCCACATTACCATTTCCCAAAATACGTAAAACAAAGGGCTTGCAGTAGAAGAGATTTGCTTTACAGTATCTAAGATGAAAAATTACTGGTACCTCTTAAGGTATGCATCTTCGACCCTATGTTTACTAAGACTTTTCTGCTTCTAGTATCGCGTACTTTCAACTGTATGCGTTTATGCTATTAATGTTCGGCTATCTGAAGATACGCAGGAAGCCCGGAATAGGAATACCCGGTGTCAGCGAGAAGATTTTATGCGCAAATTTTCCCATGAGATACCAATGCATGTCGTATTTCATCGGCTGCTTTCATCTTCGGATCCCTCAATCTCGAGAGTCCAGAAAATGACAACTGAAGAAAATAAATAGACGCTAAGTGAAGTAAAAGATCTGTTCTTCGAACCATCTCACAGTGGGCAATCCGACAGCGACACTTCTTAAAGCAATAATGACACAAACGATAAATGTGATTCTGATTTCGACTTAAAAAGTAAAATATCGATTAAAATATTTCAATACGACAATTTAGACTTCTAATGCGTTATCTGCGACCTTCGAACACTTTGTACCTGAAGTTTTACTCGAATCCCCTAAATTTATAATTGTTCATCCGCCAACTTGCCCTCTCCATTTTGAATTTTATAATTCCGACATCTGATTCCCAGTCAGCGTCTCAAACACAGTTTTGCTGGATTTTATTTCCTTTTTTCTATTATGTCGAGGTTTCGAAGCGAATTGTCATACCATGAACAGGTATTTGAGGAATAGGACGTAGTACAGAACACTGCAGTCGCAGGAACCCACTCACGTCCGACCGACAACATGTCCACGCGACATTGTGCTTTAGGCTTCCATGTACGCGTACTTAACAAGCTCTTTGTACACGCACCAACCAACCGACCGACGGGCTGACAGTCCGACCGTGATATCGGACTTGTCTAAGTGTTTTGACAGACAGACTGACGAACTTCCCTTGTCGGGATGTCGGGCGGGTTGGACCATCCGACAGCAGAACAGCCCTTCTCATTTCCCCACCCCGTCCCAAACACTCCATCTTTGGTATTGGATGTAGCCCTGTCGTGCCAACCGCACGACAAAAGATCGTCTTTTGTCATCTCTGGGCGCTTGATTACATGCTGCTCTCACGCACACGACAGGGTGTGAAGCGAATGAAACGTAAGGAGCAAACATTCTAGAGAAATATAGAGACTGCAGATCTTTGTGGGACACGTCGCGTGAGAAGGTAGCAACGCAGATGTAAGAAATGTGGCACTTTTCTTATTTTTTAACGAATCCATAATGGTTTCGTGTGACACATCGAGGGAACATAGGTCCGTCGACCTTCCGTATTTCTGGTTTTAGGTTTTATGTCTGATACTCATGGGGAAATGAAACCTAAAAAACTACATATCGATATTCAGTTGCCGTTAGTTAATAAAACTACATGCTTCATTGTTGTAAGTGTAAAGAAGTCCAGCCAATGTCCAAGCACTCTGCCTTCAACAGCAAAGTGTGAGGCATATTTATAGTTCTAACAGCTGCTAAATTCTTAATTTCTTATTTATCCGTTTTTGTATTTATTAGATAATCTACACCATAAACAACTGCAGAATTTCTCCTCCGATTCTGAGATGAGTTTCTGAAGCTTACATGTCACCTTTTGTACTACATACATAAGTAAATTAATAACATTTGTATCAATACCATCTATTTTATTTGTTTTGTTTTACCGTGATGTACTTCCTCAGTCATCTCTAAATCACGTTTCAAGTTTAAAGTTAGTTAATAATTGTGGGAATACAGCAACACTTAATTTGAGGTCCTCTTAACTTCTGGCGCTGTCTAGAAACCGTAATACAGCTAACTTCTCGCAGCTTATAGAATCACGCATCACTGTATTCTTTTTCGTTAGAAATTGTTCTATGATTTTTTAGCAGCTCCGAAATGCTTCATTCATCCATCCTTAGATAATCACGAAATTGTTGGCTCCCAGCTGCTTAAGTAACAGAATACTGACAAGTTCCTTTTTTTTTTATTAGCCACTTTTTTCTCCACAACTTATCTCGGCCTTTTCGCGGATGGGTCGGGGAGGGGCGGGGGTTTGTTACCAGTAAAACACCCAAGGCAAGTCCTCGTTTTTACTTCTGTGTAAAACCAAGTGGGATCCCATAAACTCACCGAACTTAAGATAAACAAATCACGACAACAGGGCAGCGCTGTAATCGCTGAGTGCAGTCAGTCACAATACGCACTCATTGGAGACAATGATCTCTAATTTGTGTGCTCTACGGGAGATTCTACAAGTGATGAACCTGCTGTTCGTTGGCCAGAGTGTACCTGCGACGTTTGCTTTCACACACACTATCCAGAAACCCTGGTGCTCGCCCATGGAGCATCACAGTCAACGTTTCTATTTGCGATCGTACCAGCTTCTCACAACCATTGTTGTCGTATGACGTAAATTGTATGTGGCAGACTGAGGCGATCCGGAACACATTTTCGGTACATGGCTTGTGCAGGTGTACCTTCACATAGGTACCTTACCGTGAAGCGAGAGAGTTTAAACTGATCATATCATCATTCTTATTTTATATCCAAAAGATAAATTTCCAGGCATGTGTCCATTATCAAAACCTAACAATAATACGTTGTTTGAAACTAAAGTTATCAGAGACAAAATACAGGGACACGGCTAGCACAGAAACTGGACTGCACTTACACGAGTCAGAGGACCGGAAAGAGACAGTAGTTCAAGCTGTATATTGAGCGCGAGCAGTAAAAAAGAAAAAAAAAATTGGAAAGTAAACGTGAGGGAGAATAAACTAAATACATGCGACCTCGATCCAAGAATGTAACGGAATTGAAAGAACAGTTAATGGATGGGTTATATGTTCAAACTGGGGCGTATGATAAAGGTGAACAACATAAAGCAAAGATACTGGAACGTGGCAGAATTTAATCAGGAGTATGTTGAGAAAACTAGATTACGACATGTGATCGTGAAAGTAGCGGAGGAATTTAGTCGATGGCAGGATGAAAGCAACTCGAAGTGTTGGACGACGATAACAGCAAAAAAAAAAAAAAAAAAAAAAAAAAAAAAAAAAAAAAAAAAAAAACCTCGAAATGATAAATTTGCTAACAGGTAGTACAGTCAGTGTATTACGAAGTCATTTCTGCAGTATTCGTCTGGAGCGTAGCGATACTTGGAAGTGTAACGCGCACGATGGACAATGCGGACAAGATTGTTATAGAACTGTGGTGAAGTGAAGTTTAGTGGGAAAATCTAATAACTGATGAAGAGGTACTGGATCGCATTGGGGATAAAAGAGCATTATGCTGACTGAAAAACGCGGTCGCCTGATTGAATACACTCTGAGCCACAGGGGATTGTTAATTTGGTAATACCTACATCTGTAGAAATACTGGAAGAAGGCAGTTGAGTCTAATTACTAGGAAAATGAACATGATTCCTATTTACAGACGCTTTGTTCAGAATCATGTGGTGGAGCATGCCAGAAGCGCACGTTACTCTCCATATCCTGCACACCAGTACCTCTCCCGCTTTGTGTCCTAGCACATGCATGCTCTACATAGGAGAGGGAAGGAAAGCAATGGTTGCCACCACCTACACATTTGACGAGGGTAGGTGGCCATCTTGTGCCTCAGAGCATCCTCTCTGAACCTCCCTTAAGATTGAACGAAACTAGGCTGGCACCACAAGCCTACAGCACGACACTACTCTGCGGCTCAAGTGGACCGTATTTGAAAAATACTCGGAAATTAATTATTCAGTTCAGTCTCATACAGTAGGAAGTTGGAGGAAGACAGGCTGCAGAGGGTAAAGAAATAAAGGTAGACTTGAGCATTTTCCTTTACCATCGGCTGGGTGATGAAGCTACAGTGAAACGAAAATTTAAAAGCCTTTATCTGGTGGCAATATGTTGTGGCACAAATTGCACACCAAAAAAACAAGAAAGTGGAACACACTGTCAACTTTCACAGTATTTCTAGTATTTTTAAACAAAGACATAATTGGGTATAAATTGTTTAGTGAATAATCTGCATAAGGAGACCAAAACAAAGATTTCTTCACTTGCATACAAAAAAAAAGATAGTCGCCAGCGTAACAGGATTACTCTGTTATCCTAACAAACCATATTTTTATGTTATGACGTTTCGTTAACTTATTGTGTGCAAGATTGTCGTTTGAGAAAAATAGGACTGCAGCGCTAAAGTGAATAAATTTACCACCGTTGACTAGGTTCTTTGCAGTTCAGTTTGTTACGTATAAAATCGAATAAAGGAAGTGATTTTGCTCTGTCTAAAACTGAATAGTGTGATGTGAGGTTGCTAGTTAACCAAGAGTCTTTGTTATACACATTTAAAATATATAAATGCGATAATACGTCGTGTTCAAGTTGTAAGTCGCTGTTTCGACTAAGGCACTGGTTCCAACGTGCAAGTTTTTTGTTAGACAGGCGGATCAGATATCGGGCTAAAATGTTTTCATCGTGTTGATTCACAGTCGTGCCATACTTTTTAAAAGAGTAAACCGCCATTTGACAGTGTATTTCAATATTTATCTTCTGTACAATCTAGATTTTGGCTTTAATGCAATTATGAAGTACAATGCTAGAAGTTGTTATTCCATTATTATGTCATATCTGTTGAAGCAGTCCAAAGCAGTAAACGAGACTAGCACATGTGTTTAAGATGTAACTATCAAAGAATTCTTAAAGACATCTTAAAGACGTGTGTAGCCTTGTTACCTGCTTTGCACTGCCTTAACAGATATGACATAATAATGACCTAATAACTTTCAGGATTGTACTTGATAATGGCATAAAAGCCGAAATATAGGTAATACAGACAATAAATATAGTCAAACAGAGTGAAACAGCGGTCGACTCTTTTAAAAAGATATCGGGGTCTTTCATTTTCATCTTTTAATCGATCAGCTTGGTTTTGGTAAGGTTTCGTGCGACTGGAGAGCCACTTGGGCTTAAGTGTTATTCTGACAAATATTTTGGCACTACGAATGCTAGTGAACATGGACTAATAGTTGGGCTAACTACTACTGAATATTTCAACACAGATGATTTTGTTACTGTATAAAGACTTGTACGCAGTTTTCACTAAGTGAAGAAACCCCGATAGCTGTTGGACCAATAGCATTTTGTTGTTTACTAAAAGTTTCGGAATAAAATAAGTCAATCTTGTGACATCCGGTGTAACGACAGGAACAACGTGTTGTAATAAGCTTTAATTCGAAAATGAAAATGTGACAGGAAACTGACGACCAAATATTGCTCACATAAAAGTTTGATGATCTAATGTCGCCTTCCATCCTATATAATCAGTGGAACAATCGTTCCGTGTCTCACTTTATGAAACAGGGAAACACAGAATTATAAAATGAAAAATGCCGTTAAAAAAGGACACTGGATCAACAGAAACACGACACGCTTGAGACACATAAAAAATATTATAAAGAGGAAGCGGAACAGAATACGTGTGAGACACAGGAAAAAGGCACCAACCATCGTCTTTCTTGTCTGGCCGTACTAGCAGAAAAACGGTATATAAGTGAAGGCGTATAATATGGAAAGTGGGCGCGCATCACGCGATGCAAATACAGCTGTTGCGTGCATCTATGGTAATTAGAGGGTTTAAAAACCGGAGCGGAAAAATAAAATACAAGAGTATGGATAAACGCTAGGGTGGATAAGAACATGTACATCTATATATCAAACACAACGGTGTGTAACCACCACATTAAACAAGTTAAAAGAAAAAGCGAAACCAGTCAACAAAATTTGAGTTAAAAGTACATGGATTTCCTCTTAAAGTTTCATTTTTGTATTAGGCTTACTATAACATATAGTTTCCATCTTTATAGTGTATGCCAGACGATCGAACTCTATTATTCCAAAACCGGTCGTCAGCAATAAAATATTATTGGTTCAGCAACTTTTGTAGTTTCTTCCTTTCATGAAAATGGATATGCACAGTACTGATTTCTTTTGGATTTTCTTTAACTTAAAATATTTGTTTATAACTATTTTTTATATCTCTTATGTGTGAAATAATTGTTGAGATTGCCCAATGAAAAGAACTCTTTCTACACAGTTGTTGAATTGTGAGATTTCGCTGCAGTTTGTTTCTTCGTTCCTCTGCTCTAAGCCTTTAATTCACATACGTAACTGCCTGAGATTGCTCTTCTTTTACTGCGGAATTAATCATTTAATGCTATCTTGAATCCGTATTGTATTCTGTAATAACCTATGGAAAGCCACAATTTTAATAATTTTTTTGTGTATTGAATATACTAAATCTTTTGACTATAGCCAATACTGTTATCCTATGGGATTATATTCTTAATGTTTCTCTTTTATAATCACAATCAGTATATTAATTTGTTCAAATGTACCGCTATTTTGACAGTGGTATTGTAGGTGCTTCTTGAATTATCTACAAGGGCTTAAAGTTACAGTAAATGACAGAACCCCTTTCGATCAGGTTAGCGATTTTCGAATCTAAGGTCGTGAAATCGCCCTCTGGTGACTAGGCAGCAAGGGATTGATGCTGACTGGCGGTTGTTTTCTCCTTGTTATCACCGAGCCCTAAAGAAGTAGCTAAGAGAAGCACAGTTGAGGATATGGTAGTCATTTCCGCATTCTGAATAGTACAGTGTGTACTGTGGATTAGGGTTAAAATTGTTGAAACTGTTGGTATACCGTAGCTTATCTGAATAA
This sequence comes from Schistocerca nitens, assembly GCF_023898315.1. Lineage (NCBI taxonomy): Eukaryota > Metazoa > Arthropoda > Insecta > Orthoptera > Acrididae > Schistocerca > Schistocerca nitens. Next base: position 131,855,270 of record NC_064614.1, on the reverse strand, counting down.
CGTGGTGAGGGGAGGGGGAGGGGATGGCTCGTGGCCGTTGAATATCACGTGACGCGTGGTCACGGCGAAGGGAGACGTTTGCAGCCTTTGTCATGTATCTCGCTGGGAGGAAAAATGTTTAAATTTGATGTGGGTTGTATCAGTGTAATAGTAGATGAGGCGTATGATGAAAATATTCGTTTGTTTCTACTCATGTGAAAGTGAAATGAAAATGAAACAGAAGTTAGACTCTGATCTGTGATGGAGTAATTTGCCTATCCTCGACACAGGAAAACGAAAATAATGTCCCTCTCCCTGTAGTGAAATTCGCTGACATCAGGAATATGGTAAGGAGCTTACAACAAGATACATTAGCGTTGAGTGCAGTGTAAAACCTGTTTTCGAACAGGGGACCTCAAACACAACAATATATTTTTGGTAACAATAGTAATTGTCGATAAAAATATTTTGTTCTCTCTGCGTACTTGTCAATAGCTACTGGTTGGGAAGACATTAGTGAAGATATTGTGAGAGACATACGTTCTTATTTCCTGAAAACATGTGTTCTTTTAAACGAAATAAAAGTATGCCAATATTTATAGCAGTGTATACACTACCAGAAAAATAGTTCTGTTGGAATCATAACGTCGATTTCGATCCAATGACGGCATATGCCATCTGGCAGATAGTATATGTACCGATAATGATTTTATAGACGTCTGCCAACAGACGGCGTTGTGGCATAGCTACCAGAGTGCCATCGGCGCGTACCTTTTTATAGGGAATGCTCACAGCCAGAAGGGTCAGTGTGGTGCAAACGTGAGAAGCAGACAGACAACCATGCCAAGGAGACGCACTCGTTCTTCCTACAGCCAAATGAGCGAATTGGATCACATAGTGCCCTTTCGCGTGGCGGGATGGTTCTTTTGGGGAACTGCCACACCAGCTGGTCCTGCTGCGTTAGCTGTGCGACGATGCTGGTATCGGTGGCCCCGTGAACATTCTCACACCCGTAGACGAGGTTCTGGAAGTCCACGCAGCACAGATGCCCGCCAGGATCGTCGTATTGTAACGGCAGCAGTGGCGGGTCGTACAGGTACCACAGCACAGGTAAGAGGACTTGCGAGCCCAGACATGTCAACACGGGCTGTTCCGAATGGGTTACTAACAGTGGGACTACGGGCACGCACAGCTCTAGCCCGTCTTCCAGTCACATCACAGCATCTACGTTTATGGCTTGACTGCTGTCGTCGAGGATCACTTAGGAACTGGGTGTTGTGTTGTCCTTATCATTTCATTCCCATCGACACGCAAGTCGCCGAAGTGGCGTCAACTCGAAAGACTTGCACCAGGCGACCGGTCTACGGCACGGGAGACCATAGCTACACGACATTTCCATTTACTTGGAAAGTCACGCCGTGGTCTTCAGCGATGAAAGCAGATTCTGTCTGTACGCAAGTGATGCTCGTTTTCCCCTATGAAGTAGACCTGATGAGCGATGTCTCGTAGAGTGCATTCGCTGAAGACATACTGGCCCCACCCCGGGCCTTGCGGTCAGGGCTGCGATAAGTTACAGATCTCGTTCACTTGGTGTTTCTGGAGGGGACGCTAACCAGCGCTCGGTACATGCAGAAAGTTGTCAGATGGGTTCTTTTGCAGTTCTTACAACAGGAAGGTGATAATGCTCGCTTACAAACTGCCCGTGAAACTCAACGTGCTCTGAAAGACGTGCAGCAAATTCCCTGGCCAGCACGATCTCTCGACTTGTTTCCAGTCGAGCACGTGTGGGATATGATGAGATGTGGGATGAGAAGTGGCTCGTCAGCTAACGACTTACTATGTGAACTGGACAAACAGGAGTGGCATAATGTATCCCATGACAGTATTCGCCATCTGTACGATCGACTGGATGCCAGAACCAGCGCCAGCGTTGCCGCCCGTGGAGACTACACCAAGCAATAATAAGGATATTTCAGCATGAGCCGATATCTAATACATCAGAAGCGCTTATGCGAGTGACCTGTAAATGCAATCATTTCATGTACTCCATATGCGCTGTTTCAACAATAAATCCTGAGTGAATTGGAAATCTCTCGGGGGTATGTACCAATTTTTTTGCGGCAGTGTATGCGATATCTTTTAAATCTAAAATAGTTGATATAAATAAAGAACACAGAGTGTAAAACACGTGAAAATCTTAAGGCTGTGTATAAAAGTTACAAATGACTTGCCGAAAAGTAGGAAATCCCTTTTATGTATAATAACAAGCACGTGCATCCACTATTTGCATGTTACTTGATAGAAAGTTAAACGTGAAGAGGAAGTAGTCAAAAATTGGTTCAAATGGCTCTGAGCACTATGGGACATAACATCTGAGGTCATCAGTCCCCTAGACTTAGAACTATTTAAACCTAACTAACCAAAGGACAGCATACACATCCATGACCGACGCAGGATTCGAACCTGCGACCGTGGCAGCAGCGCGGTTCCGGATTGAAGCGCCTAGAACCGCTCGGCAGACAGGTAGGAGTCATTAAGGCTCTTAAGTCAATGATAGCAAATGAAGTAATAGTGGCGTTTGATCCGAGAAAGTGACTAGCAAAAAGATTTATTCTTGGTCTAATTACTTGATATGTCAGAAACATAGACATCGAGGAAGAAGGATCATTGTATATCGAAAGCTTAGGAAATAGAATATGGAGAAGCCTGGAGGAAATTAAATGCATAAATATATAAAGGAATGGTAACGTGTTCACGGTAAATGATGAAAGCCAAAACAGTTGCAGGATAAAGATTTATTAAAATTCTTGACCACGGTTTCGGTATATATAAAAATACCTTCAACAGAAGTAAAATATCTAAAATTACATCCTGCAATGGAGATTAATAAAACAATAGTGCCAAAGGCGTCGTCAGTAGTTAAAACTGTTTTGCCTGTCATCATTTACCGTGAAGAATTTCAACAGTTGCTGTTTCAGCCATGTCTAAAATCTTGAATGGTAAAGTATTCGAATGATTAAATGAATTAAGAGATCTTTGGAGGGACCTCAGAAAATAAATAGCGACCTGGATTGTAAATAACCTAAGAAGAAACAGATTTAAAAAATGCCGTTGGGGGAGAAATGAACTAGATATTATTACATGCTGACACATTTGACGGAATATGTACCCCGCCAAGAACTAAAGCAAACAGCAATGAATCGGACATCGTGGAGGATGGAGTTCTACTGAGACACTCTTTTTGACAGATTTACACTGAGGCGACAAAGGTCATGGGATAGCGAGTTGCAAAATATCCAGTGGGCAGTAGTGTAGCATACAAAAGTTATAAAAGGACAGTGTACCGACGGATTCGTCATTTGAACTCAGGCGATTCGCGTGAGAAGTTTTCCGATGAGATTATAGGTGCTGGGAGTTAACAAACTTGGAGCGCGGAATGCCAGTTGAAGCTAGATGCATGGGACGTTCCATTTCGGAAATCGTTAGGGAACTCAGTATTCCGAGATCCGCGACGTCGAGAGTGTGGTGAAAAATAGCAAATTTCTGGCATTACCTCTCAGCATGGACAACGCAGTGCTGGCCGGGGTGGGCGAGCGGTTCTAGGCGCTACGGTCTGGAACCGCGCGACCGCTACTGTCGCAGGTTCGAATCCTGCCTCGGGCATGGATGTGTTTGATGTCCTTAGGTTAATTAGGTTTAAGTAGTTCTACCTTCTAGGGGACTGATGATCTCAGATGATAAATCCCATAGTGCTGAGAGCCATTCGACAATGCAGTCGCCGACGGCCTTCACTTCACGAACAAGAGCAGTGGCATTTGCGTAGTGTTGTGAGTGCTATTAGAAGCGCAACACTGCAGGAAATAGTCGCAGAAATCAGTGTGGGACGTTCGATGAACGCATCCGTTCCAGCAGTGCGGTGAAATTTGGTGTTAGCGGACTATGGTAGTGTACAACGACGTCAGTATCTTTACTGGCAGCACGACGTCGCCTGCAGCACCTCTCATGGACTCGTGACCAAATCGGTTGGATCCTAGACGACTGGAAAACCATGGCCTGGTCAGATGAGCCTAGATTTCATTTGGGATCGAGGGTGACGCAGACCCCACGAAGGCATGGTTTCAAGTTGTCAACAAGGCACTGCGCAAGCTGATGGTGGTTTCATGTAGGTGTGGGCTGAGTTTACATGGAATGGAGTGGGTCCTCTCATCGATCTGAACATCATTGACTGGAAATGGTTATGTTCGGTACTTGGAGACCATCTGCAGCCATTCATGTCCTCCGTGTTCCCAAACTACGACAGAATACTTGTCGGGGACAATGCACCATTTCAGTGGGCCACAAATGTTCGAGATTGGTTTGAAGCACATTCTGGACAATTCGAGCCACTGACTAGAGCACTCAGACCGCACGACGTGAATCCTATCGAGCATTTATGGGACAAAATCGAGAGGTCAGTTCATGCACAACATTCTCCACCGGCAACTCTTTCGAAGTTATGGACGACTATCGAGGCATCATGGCCCAGTATATCTGCAGGGGACTTCCAACTACTTTTGAGTCCATTCCATGTTGAGCTACTGCACTACTCCGAGCAAAAGGAAGTCCGACGTGATATTAGGAGGTACCCCATGGCATTTGTCACCTCGTTATATGTAGGACGGTGAATAACAGTTTCATGGTGTTCGCAACTACCACTGAAGGAACTCTCATAACATAACATCTAACGTATACTCTGCTAGGGCTATTAACGAAACCGTCGTCGCGTGCTTTTCTGCCAAGCAGTTTCCCACGGCGGACCCATTAATGTTTACTTCAAAGCCCTGACGCTTCGCTTTGGAGCGTACAGGCCCATTCGTGTCGAGCCTTTTGAAATTCCACATTTCTCCACCAGAGAGATAATTTGCATGCGAGTGTGTTTCAATAGCCGGCAATTTACATAGCATTTGGTAACAAAATTGTGCTTCCATCAGGCCGCAATCACGTGACTGCCTAGAGGCGAGCGTAACGCGTCGGGTAATCACAGGGCGAATGTATTCTGTCTAAACAAGGGAAAAGGAATCAAATTTGAATGCGCGTTGATCATGAAGCGAACACGATGGGACATATTTCCGTATTTTCACTCGAGTAGTGAGAGACAAAAATACTGTCGGTATTTAAAGGTGACGAACAGGTATGCTAGGGAAGAAATAACATGTGTAGGATGTTCCGTATTGATACATAATGTTCCTACATACACTTCACCTTTATATGTGGAATATTTCGGTGGTCCAATACAAAAAGAACATGGACACAGTCTCAGGTTACAGAAAAAGTCCACCAGAATAATACTAAAAGTTGTAACCGAGCTCACTGTAAATGTTTAAACATCTGGGTATTGTAACTACACTATCTGAGTACATTCACCAATTAGGTACGCACATCAAGAATAACAGCAGTAATTATCTCGCAAATAGCAGCGTTCGTAACCATGGAACAAGAGCTAGTTAAACTGACATTTACTAAGAGTAAACAAACAAAAGACATAAAACAGCCTCTTCTACAAGGGAATAAAACTGTACAATAAATTACTGGAGGAAACAACTAAAATGCCAATATTTAAGAAGTAAGTCAAGTCATACTACATATTCAGGGGTTATCAGATAACGCAAAGTAAGCAATGACAAAAATTAATATTGTTTAATAATAAGTAGCAGTCATTGTTCATTAAACTTTCACAGTTTAATGAATCTTACTGTAAAATCAACTGCCCAGGATCTCTGATGGAAACTTAAACCTCCCTGTGGTGAGGTGCTGTCTCAGGTTTCTGAGATGGTTCAAGGAGCAACGTGAAGAATTTTATAGAATGGGTGAAGTATTGTGCTGACTCCAGCTGAAAGAGTACGTGCTGTGGAGTGCTGGGTGTGTGAGTACCGTTGGCGGTGACCATGATGTGATGCAAATGAATAGTATAAAAGTATTTTTGTGATATTACCGAATCGAAGCATTAGATAATTTTTTTTTAAATCTTTCCTTTTCAATTAAGTTGACATGTCCAATATCTGTGGGTGAATAATCAACCAACTAATAACCAACCAACTACTAGAGTGAGTGTCAACTATGTCACTATTTCGTCGATAGCAATTTCTAGTACCTTCAGTACATCCAAAGGCATACATGGAAGTTAAACATAGTGCTTTTATCCCGTTATTTTCCATCGAACAGTAGGGGAGGGTATGTCATTTCACCGATCACTAACATCAGATGTTTGCGTACCACTACCACAATATTGTCTTAGAAAACCTAAGATTTTTTGGTAAATGTTGGTACAGCGAACCACAGATAACGTCATACCTAACCGAAACAATGCAAAAAGTAGTACTTAGTAATTCAACCAATGTAATCAGGGAAATTTCATCTGGCTGGAGAGAAATCACATATGGAGCTCTCCAAGGTTCAGTCTTAGTTTCACTAATGTTTTTCGTGTACATAAACGATATTCTGCCTAACATACACTAAGTAGAAATCCTTTTTGCGGATTTACTGCAATCAACCCAAACATGCATACAACAACAGAAGAAATAGTAAACTCTTTTCTTAAAAGTATCATTGACTGGTTTCCAGCGAATAGTCCCACTCTCAATTTCAAAAAGACAGAATATATAAAGTCCTACACACTCGGAGATACTAAATCAATGATAAGTGTAACAGATGGCGAGCAAATAACAAATGGGATGAAAAAATTCAAGTGTTCATATTGATGAGCATTTAAATTGGAGAAACTCATTTTTAAATTACTAAAATAACTCAGTTGAGCTACGTTTGCAAATCTTGGGGAGAGACAAATCAGTAAGTTGGGACACTTCGCATAATTTCATCCTTTAATGTCATGTAACATATGACAAGAGCGAGAATTATCACACAATCAGCTTAACAGCTCATGCATCCAAGTTGCCGACGAGAATAATACGCAGAAGAATGGAAAAGAAATTTGAGAATGTGTTAGATGACGATCAGTTTGGCTTCAGGAAAGATGAAGGCACTAGAGACGCAGTTTTGACGTTGCGGATGATAATGGAAGTAAGACTAAAGAAAAATCAAAGCACTTTCATAGGATTTGTCGACCTGGAAAAGGCAGTCGACAATGTAAAATGGTGAAAGATGTTCGAAACTCCGAGAAAAATGGGGGCACGCTATAGGAAGAGAAGGGTAATATAAAATATGTACAAGAGCAAAGAGATAATAATAAGAGTAGATGACCAAGAATGGAGTGCTCGGATTAAAAAGAGTGTAAGAAAGGGATGTAGTCTTCCGCCCCGACTGTTCAATCTGTACATCGAAAAAGTGATATTGAAAATAAAAGAAAGGTTCAGGAGAGGAATTAAAATTCAAGATGAAAGGGTGCCAATGATACGATTTGCTGATGACATTGTTATCCTGAGTGAAAGTGAAGGAGACTTACATGATCTCCTGAATGGAATTAACAGTCTACTGCGTTCAAAATATGGATTGAAAGTAAATCGAAGAAAAAACTAATGAGAAGTAGCAGAAATAAAAACAGCGAGAACTGATGGTCACGAAGTAGATAAAGTAATTGTACTACCTAGTGACGGACAGAGCGATGACGACATCAAAAGGAGACTAGGGCTGGCAAAAAAGGGCATTCCTGGCCAAAAAGAATCTGCTAGTATCAAACATACGCCTTAATTTGAGGAGGAAATTTCTCAGAACGCAATTTTGCAGCACAGCAAATATGGCAGTGGTTCAAATGGCTCTGAGCACTATGGGACTTAACATCTGTGGTCATCAGTCCCCTAGAACTTAGAACTACTTAAACCTAACTAACCTAAGGACATCACACACATCCATGCCCGAGGCAGGATTCGAACCTGCGACCGTAGCAGTCGCGCGGTTCTATGGCAGTGGAACATGGACTGTGGGAAAACCGGAACAGAAGACAGTCGAAGCATTTGACATGTGCTGCTACAGACGAATGCCGAAAATTAGGTGGCCTGAAAAGATAAGGAATGACGAGGTTTAACGCAGAATCGGAGAGGAATGGAATATGTGGAAAACACTGTAAAGGAGAAGTAACTGGATGATAAGGCATGTGTTAACACATAAGAGAATGACTACCACGGTACTAGAGGGAGCTGTAGAGGACAAATCTGTAGTGGAAGATAGAGACTGGAATAGATGAAGCAAATAGTTGAGGACGTAGGTAGGTTGCAAGTGCTCTGGGGTAAATCATCTTTATGAAAGAAAGTGTTCATGGCTCAAATACGAAGTGTAAGAATGTTATGTGGTGTTTATCCAGTAGGTATCTGTTTCAGAAGGCTACTGCTTTACAATATATTTATTCCTTCATGAATTTGGTTATAAACAATCGACTGCGGTTCAGAAGGAACAATATTGTACATAATTACAATACTAAAAGGAAAAGAAATGACTTTCATTACTCAACATTAAGGTTGTCTTTAGCACAAAAAAGCAGTGCATAACGCTTCAACCAAACTTTTGATCATTTATCCACCGATGTAAAATGTCTGACACAAAGCAAAGAACAGTTTGAAAACAAACGGAAAATGCCTGTCCTTGACACCTCCGATTATTTCGCAAAATAATTTATATTATTGTAAAAGGTGGTGAGTAGGAATTACTAACTCACATGCATAAATCTTTAAGAAATCCTCAGCATGTTGCCATATTTATAAATTAATTGGTGATGTGAGTGTAAAATGACTCGTTCCATATCATTACAATTTTTCATGCAAAATGCTTCAGGGAATATAAACTTACTTACTAACCAACAAGATGCAGAGTGGTCGCATTTGGAAAGCAATGACTTAACTAACTATTATAACGTAATTTTACAAGGTACATGAAGTCTCAGACGAAATTTAGCTAATTGATAAACGTCTGATTGACGGGTTACTTTATTTAAATTCAAGGAGCAGAACTGAGTTCCATTTCGGTCAGTGATCGTCTGATTGTAAGATAAGATGTCGCAGAGCTAATCTCTAAGGCGTGGAGCATTTCACGCCCATGTTGTCAACGTGGCTGTCTGGACTGAAGATCAAACTCCTTTCTAATTCCCTCATTTTATTACAAGTCCAAGCACAGAATTAGCTCTGACTGCCCACCAAACTCAAACCCTAACCACCTCTGTACATACAAGTATTTCAACGATCAAGAAAATTGTCTCACATTACAGTAATCTTTTATTTTTTTATACTCTGATTCACAGTGTATTTAACGAAACTCATAATCCGTTCAGTTAGAGACAAATGCTATTTTGACGGGCCTTGCTAATCTAGTGTGCATCTTAATACCGACTATTTCTCAGCACTAGTACAAGGAAAGAGCGTAAATTGAATCCGCTGTCACGGTTAACGACAGAAGATCAAATTACATCGGACAGTTCCCTGTTATTATGTATCGGTCCTTTGATGACGGTAACAGCAATGTTTCCACTTATCGTTTGGTACAGACAAGGTATTGGCCCAGTAACACAGACGGAAAATAAGTTGTTCAGTTTGGATACAGGTACAATAAGGTTCCTGAACCTCCCTAACATATCATACTATCATAAGCGGTAGACTAACGGTATACTCCAACTAATGAATCCTACAGATGAGTGTTCAAAACCCAGCGGGCTAAAAATAGCATGGAGCTTCAAACCAATCGGTCTTCAAACTAGATTAAGTAAATTTTTTTAGGTGCCATGTGTCCTCGTGTATGAGAACCGATGCATGATGGCAACTACAACCGTTTGATACCAAATTTCACACATGAGATGCTGTTGTAATTAGGTACATTACTATAACAGTAAAATATTCGGAGTTAAAAAAATTTAAATGTTTTTACGAACCAGATATCAATGAATTATGAGCCTATGCATGGCTGAAAAATTTTGGAGTTTCCATTAATAAGCGTTGGCAGTTCATTATTTTCCCTGTTCGCACGGGTGGCGGAAATGAATTGCCCCCTGTCTGTTTAGCAATAAACACGAGATAAACACGATTGACATTGTGCTCTTTGACATGAATCAGTATAATGTAAATTTTTGATTCACCGGTATTTCACTGACGTCAACTTAACAACATGATCTTCAAGTAACTGGCAGCCACGTTCTTTAGCACGCATACTGTGCAGGACAGTAAACGACTGATTTTTAGGTGTTCGGTTCAAAATGGTTCAAATGGCTCTGAGCACTATGGGACTTAATATCTGTGGTCATCAGTCCCATAGAACTTAGAACTACTTAAACCTAACTAACCTAAGGACATCACACACATCCATGCCCGAGGCAGGATTCAAACCTGCGACCGTAGCAGTTGCGCGGTTCCGGACTGCGCGCCTAGAACCGCTAGACCACCGCGGCCGGCTAGGTGTTCGGTTAGCGAGGCTCTATCGCAAGGCAAATAATATTTTGGTTAGTGGAATCTGAAGAATAATTAACTATGGAGTATATCATAGGAGACTGCGGACATCTGAACATTTCGTACCCCCACTGCTCATGTAAGGGACTTACAGCTCCATAGACGTTGACATCATGATTTTTTGTTGTAACTTCTTGACATACCTTCTGCCAATCAAGAGTCATAACCTGAATAACCTGGTGCACTTCGCTTTTATTATTAACGTTACATCACTGTATAGCAACTACAAGCTGCGTAAAATTTTATTTAATCAAACTTATATGTATGTACATTATAAGTAATTGCTAGTTTTCAAAAAAAGAATTACGTATTTCCGCACGTTGTATAAAATTTGTTTCTTGGCCCTCCTAGGGAAGTTCGTCCTTTCGATATTCTATCAAAATCTTGACAAATCTGTTTACTTGCGATCTCGGTACAAGATTGCTTCACTTAATATCTTTAGTTTTCAGTTTTGCAGCAGTGTCAGGTTCTGTACATGAGCGGACAGAATGAAAGTTTCACTTAGCAGCGGAGTGTGCGTTGATACGATTTAAATTCATCACAAAGTTCAAGGTTTTCTTCTGTTTTGCCGCTCTCCACTGACTGGATCCTTCACTAGCGCAAACGTTTTGCGTAGTGTTTTCCTCTGCAGTAGCCTTCGGATCAGCTGATCTTTTTCTTGGCAGAATCCAGTTTCGCATGTGCTACAGCTGTTGTTTTCTATTAAGTTTCTTAGAGCTAATATTTCTGCTCTTTCAGATACTTGGCAGGATATAAGGCGTTTTAATTTCTTCTTTTTTTTATTTTAAATTCAGCTAGATTTTTTGCTGTACTAAAGAATGCTGTTATTTAATATGATGGTAGGAGGACATGTTTAGTGGTGAATCTCGCTATATGTTGGTGGCAGTAACGAACACGTCAGCGGAGACGATGTGGTCAGTGAACTGTTGCGACATGGCACGGTCTACATTAGTCGTTTCGTTTACATATGCAGTATCCTTTAGTTTACACACATGGAAACATCTGCACTTACAATAGGCACTACTGGTAATGTGAAAATTGACACTGGTTGAAATAACTGGATGAACACCAACCTTCGCGTGTCACCGTATGGTGTATGCGTTTTAACAGTTGTCATTGGTCATTGTTTTATAGATGAGACTATAAACAGCCAGAAGTTACTAACATAAGTCCTGCTGCAATTACTGGAATACATCGAAACGAACTCAAGGCGACCTATGAAGGTAGCAACATCTCGGATGTCCCACCCATTCCACACAGATAATTACAGACTTTCTTAACAGAACATTTGGAAATCGTTGGACTGGTCGTTGGGAAATGGAAAATGCCCAGACCGCTCAGAGTTAGGGCCCCACGAACTTCTTTCTGTGTGGAAAATTGAAACAAGAGGTCTACAAGGAAACGCCGTCGACTGTGTCTTACTGGGGTCAGTGCTAGGACCACTACTGCTTCTTACACCCAGGGCGTTTCACTGGCTTTGCGACAAATGTCTAGTAATAGATCGGGCTACAGTTCCCAACATAAATGCTACTGCACTTACTGGAAAATGTGCAAACGAACTTAAGGCAATCTATATTTTCCACACAGAAAATTTGCAGGCTTTCTTAACAGATCATTTGGAGATTGTTCCACTAGTTGTTTGGAAAACGGAAAATGCGCATAATTCTCACTAGATTATGGACTTCGTTCTGTGAAGGAAGGTTTGCAGGGCACAGAACTAGTGGGATGGAAGTGCTGTTTCCAATTTGAGGATACACAGAATTAATATTTATTTATTCATAAGAACACGTGAAACAGTCCACAACTAGTAACAGCTTAGACATATTCTGACTTCCAAGTGCAGTTTTATAAAGAAATACTTTTACAGCCTTCCAGTGCCACTGTCACTAAGGCTAAGAAACAGACAAAAAGGGGAAAAACAAATACTTTTACAACAAAAGCAGCAATTTTAATTTGTAATTGCTTACCAAAACCTGGCAAAAATCTGACATGAATTCAGTAGCACGAAAATTTAGCTTCGAATGTTCGGTTTTAGCCGGTCGTTGTGACCGAGCGGTTCTAGGCCCGTCAGTCCGGAACCTCACTGCTGCTACGGTCGCAGGTTCGAATCCTGCCTCGGGCATGGATGTGTGTGATGTCCTTAGGTTATTTAGGTTTAAGTAGTTCTAAGTCTAGGAGACTGATGACCTCAAATGTTAAGTCTCATAGTACTTAGAGCCATTTGAAGCATTTGAACCATTTGTTCGGTTTTAATTTATTTAACATGTGATCTAAAAGCACTTAAATCATTTGTCAAATTTTCTGTAAATCACCAGGACTTGTTGGCAACATGTTACTTTAAAAATTACAATCGAAATGGATTATATAGTTTCTAAGTTTGGCAGGCCACAAACAGTATAGTCCGTTACTTAACTCGGTCGCACGGCCCGATGCAATGCCATAGGCAGTACAGCTAGACCAACAACAGCTTGATCTAAGCCACAGAAAATGATTCTAGGACAAGGTTCATATTCAGAAGATACCACAGCAGCTGTAATTTACTGTGTAGGACTGACATTTGAACACAAGCTTTACAATCTGTCATAAACAGATTGTCTATAAACAAATTCTACTGGTTAACTTACCCACACAAACACAAACAATTAGCAAATCTTTCAGATTCCCCCTTATATATATACTGTATATATATACAAACAATCACTAATAATATTAATATTCTAAAATAACTCCGATCCTTGAATTAATATCAAAACCTTTTTCCTTTAAAATATCAAACTCAGATACTTATGCTGTAGCTGCTTGTAAGGAATCAGCTCAACTAACTTCAGGGAGATCTCACAAACAAATACATTATTAAAAGCCTTTATCAAAACTGACAGATTTCTACCAAATGTGCGATGTCCCCACAAATCGTAACACAGTCAATAATTTTAAGCCATACAAGCACAATGCACAAATAACAACCAGGGCACTGCCAGAGGAAATCAACGAGGCCAGACGACGCACTAAGCCGAGAACAGAACTAGTCATTTCAACACCATAATCGGCACACAGCACAAACCCACTTGAAGTTCAGATCTGCAGTAGCGAGGCAGCTCACCATTTAACATAATCTGCAGTCGGCAAATGTAGATGCACAGGGAGGTAGCAAGCAATGCGCCATCTGCAGGACAGGCTACAATGAGCGCAGTCGGGCACAAACAGCCCACGAACAGTAGCTGCGTCTGCTTCGTGACCACTGCCAAACTCCAGTTCTGCTGCAAGGAATACCTCAGGAGGGGCTGCCCAATACAGCGGCGCCACCATTGTTCTTCCGCTTTGCTAACTCACGTCAGAAATGCCCTGTACCAGTTTACCCTCTCTCCCCCTCCGCTGCCCGTCACGCCTTCTCTTCAAGCCGTGGCTAACCAACCCCTGCGCTCCTCGCCAAACACCTCGTCACTCGGGAAGATGAACAAAAGGCGAGACAGCAACATCGCAAGATGTTGGGAATCACTGGGGCTACAAGTTGTCACTGAAGTAGCAGGCTCTACTAAACAGGTGGGCTGCATCTACGTGCTACCGTACCTTCACTAGGAACGTGATAGTGTGATTTTCAGCAAGAAAAATTTAAGACCAACTATAAATGCAAAAAAGGTATTTGAGGAGCTAGGCCTACCACGTAATTACTGGATTATAGACAACACACGCTGCACACGAACATTACGGCGTGCCTATGCCATCTGCCTCTCACGGACATGATCAGTTATTAAATACAACTAACATCGCCGTGAAGTGTCGCCAAATATTTTGTCTGTAACAAGAGCTGTTCCCTATGACACGATCTATAGCTTCTAGTTGTTTGTCGCACAGAGTTTGAAACAGCCTTTATACACTCCTGGAAATTGAAATAAGAACACCGTGAATTCATTGTCCCAGGAAGGGGAAACTTTATTGACACATTCCTGGGGTCAGATACATCACATGATCACACTGACAGAACCACAGGCACATAGACACAGGCAACAGAGCATGCACAATGTCGGCACTAGTACAGTGTATATCCACCTTTCGCAGCAATGCAGGCTCCTATTCTCCCATGGAGACGATCGTAGAGATGGCTGGATGTAGTCCTGTGGAACGGCTTGCCATGCCATTTCCACCTGGCGCCTCAGTTGGACCAGCGTTCGTGCTGGACGTGCAGACCGCGTGAGACGACGCTTCATCCAGTCCCAAACATGCTCAATGGGGGACAGATCCGGAGATCTTGCTAGCCAGGGTAGTTGACTTACACTTTCTAGAGCACGTTGGGTGGCACGGGATACATGCGGACGTGCATTGTCCTGTTGGAACAGCAAGTTCCCTTGCCGGTCAAGGAATGGTAGAACGATGGGTTCGATGACGGTTTGGATGTACCGTGCACTATTCAGTGTCCCCTCGACGATCACCAGTGGTGTACGGCCAGTGTAGGAGATCGCTCCCCACACCATGATGCCGGGTGTTGGCCCTGTGTGCCTCGGTCGTATACAGTCCTGATTGTGGCGCTCACCTGCACGGCGCCAAACACGCATACGACCATCATTGGCACCAAGGCAGAAGCGACTCTCATCGCTGAAGACGACACGTCTCCATTCGTCCCTCCATTCACGCCTGTCGCGACACCACTGGAGGCGGGCTGCACGATGTTGGGGCGTAAGCGGAAGACGGCCTAACGGTGTGCGGGACCGTAGCCCAGCTTCATGGAGACGGTTGCGAATGGTCCTCGCCGACACCCCAGGAGCAACAGTGTCCCTAATTTGCTGGGAAGTGGCGGTGCGGTCCCCTACGGCACTGCGTAGGATCCTACGGTCTTGGCGTGCATCCGTGCGTCGCTGCGGTCCGGTCCCAGGTCGACGGGCAGGTGCACCTTCCGCCGACCACTGGCGACAACATCGATGTACTGTGGAGACCTCACGCCCCACGTGTTGAGCAATTCGGCGGTACGTCCACCCGGCCTCCCGCATGCCCACTATACGCCCTCGCTCAAGGTCCGTCAACTGCACATACGGTTCACGTCCACGCTGTCGCGGCATGCTACCAGTGTTAAAGACTGCGATGGAGCTCCGTATGCCACGGCAAACTGGCTGACACTGACGGCGGCGGTGCACAAATGCTGCGCAGCTAGCGCCATTCGACGGCCAACACCGCGGTTCCTGGTGTGTCCGCTGTGCCGTGCGTGTGATCATTGCTTGTACAGCCCTCTCGCAGTGTCCGGAGCAAGTATGGTGGGTCTGACACACCGGTGTCAATGTGTTCTTTTTTCCATTTCCAGGAGTGTAGTTAGAGGAGAGTGTTTAAACGATTTTACTTAATCTGTGACTGTATTTTAACTGGAAACAGTTTTATTGCTACCCTCAACAACGATCCCATCTTTTCGTGTATCTAAGGCATGCCTGAGATTAGGGGATGCAGCATGGTTTGCAGACGTGTCAGGGACCTCATCGAATACTAAGGTTCGCTCTCTGTTACGTACCCTGCACGGAATTTGTAATAAGTATAGATCGTACAAAAATCGGTCCTAAGTGAATTCATTTCCACATACTATTCATGTTCGAAAGCTATGTGGCACAACTGGTAACCCATAAATGAACTTACATTAATGAAAGTCGCGCAAAGTCAGTCTCTCAATGCATTATTCGAATGTTGACATCCCTCTTATTCCACGTTCATGGTGTGTACTGGCCTTGCCATGTTGATAATGGCAGTGATAGTGGTACAAAATGGCGGGAATGGATTCATTCTATGATTTACTAATCAGATTACTGGACATCCTTTCATGTTGAGTACTTTCAACATTTATTTCCTCAGAGAAGCCACTCTTGGCGGGAAACAGATCACTCTCTCATTTTACGTCTAATAAAATCGTTAACTATTATTATTTTACCAAATACCACTCCTGACAGGGAACAGTAACTTTATTCACTTTCTCCATAAAACACCTTATACCTAACGCGATGTTTTTCTGCAGGAAAGGAGAAAGGGTGTCCCCTCAACTAAACATTCGCACATCCTCAGACACTACCGCTACTGAGGTCGTCTACATCCCAGAGATTTTAAAGGAGAAAGGAACAGCAGAACAGGTATATGGTCACTCGTAATATTCGAGCACGCTATTCCCAAATTTACTCGAGCTATTTCTCAAGCCGGGAAAATATTAGCACTTTGTCACAGTCCATAACGGGACAGTTTCTTTCACATGCAGATTTCCTGTTCTAGTCTAAATAAAATTAAATGAACAGTTCAATATCATATTTCCTTTCCATAATGAAAAATTCATGAGCTAGTTAATCAAACCACTCGCTTCGTAACAGAAGTTAAAGTTGGCGAGTGCAAACTCGGCTGAATTCCGATGAAACACGCTTCCTCCATAATTATTGTCTTTGCACCCAGCGGCCACGAGGTCGGCCACAGAGAATGAGAATTCAGCGTACTTCCCACGCATACGTGTTTGTCCACGCAAATAATTTCACATGCGAATAAACTCAGCTTAATTTTACGCTTCACACGTAAATAATCTCAACTTATAACTCACACTCGCTAACCTCATCTGAATTCGGATCGAGCACGCAGTATCTGTGCAGCCAGCGACCACGTGGTCCACTGGAGACAATCGGCGCCGGCCGAAGTGGCCGTGCGGTTAAAGGCGCTGCAGTCTGGAACCGCAAGACCGCTACGGTCGCAGGTTCGAATCCTGCCTCGGGCATGGATGTTTGTGATGTCCTTAGGTTAGTTAGGTTTAACTAGTTCTGAGTTCTAGGGGACTAATGACCTCAGCAGTTGAGTCCCATAGTGCTGAGAGCCATTTTTTTGAGACAATCGGCTCTCAGAGTACTCTCCTCCACATATTCGTTCTTGCTTGTTCAAAGGAAATCACACGCAAGTAAACTCAGCTTAATTATAAATCCCACACGCAAATGATCTCACCTTAAGACAAGCAAACGCACAAATCATTAGCAAGCCTCGATACAAAGCACGCCCCTTGTATAAGACAAGGGTGCCTGGTTAATTAAGATGTTGCTATTCAATCTTACTATGCAAGGAAATTTAAGAAGTCGGTCTCTCATTTACTCGTAATATTTCCTAAAGAGGAATGGATCAGTGTGTAACTGAACCTAAGTATTACATACGAAATACCCTCGTCGGCAGCAGAATCAGCGGAACACGTACTAGAGTCAACTGCTCATCTCCAGCGCTAGCATCCGAGTGCCTAGCATGGTGCACCAGGGACCATTCCCATTTTCGGTAAGTGGTGGAGGGATGGTTTTTTTACCAACCATCGTCTATCTCACCTGAAGAACCCTATAAATCTTTGACTCCTCATTTCAGCTTTGCTGTCCTATTAGAAATCACAAGTTGGCAACAACTTGGGACTGCACAGGCACCATCTACGAAAGCTTCCTGTGTCACCTGAGCAGACGGGACACTCCAAGCCATTCAACACCCAAACCAACCACCGGAAGTAAACAAAAAAGGAACACATGACTATAATCACCGAGACTATGACGACACGAATATTTGTGAGGGATGTACATAGAAAAATAAAATAAGACAGTTTGTCCATCCGTTCTGTAGAGCACACTGATGCTACTGTACCAAGATAAAATAAAATTATGTGCACAAATCACGACCTTCTGACCTGTCTAAAGCGGACGCAAGCCGAAGAGGGAAAGTGGTACTCTTTATAGTGGGAGAGATGACTCAAATACTTCAGTTTGCTGATGACACTGGCTTGATACTGATTGATGTTGAGTGCAACATATGCACGGTATAAAACAGTGAAGTTAGAGACATAAGTTCATGGTTTGTAGAAAATAATTTATGGTAAATCGCAGAATGACTCACAATTAAACTGGCCTGATTACTCAGAATGGGCATATGATTGGTGAGTCTGAAGAATCAAAATTCCTAGGTGTTGAGATAGAAGGTAATCTGTCATGGAAAGCCCATGCTCAGAATCTTGTTCAAAAACATAATGCTGCTGTATTTGCCATTAGAACTGTATCTGCAATAATTGAGAGTCCAACACGAAAATTAGACTACTTTGCTTATTTTCGTTTGCTTATGATGTACGGTATTATAATCTGGGGTAACTCTCCCCATTCACAAAGCGTATTTTATGCCCAGAAAAGGGCAGTTCGATCAATATGTGCTTGAAGTTCGCGATTCTCTCATCGACCTCTGGGAACTGTACTTTGTCCTCTCAACATACAGGATGAACCTGAACTCCGTCGACAAGCTTTCAGAAGTTGTTCAGGGATGCCTTCTGAGTATTACGGTATACAACACCCAAGGTCTACGCCGGTTCGTTACAGAGTAGTAATGAATTTACGATTTATGAAGTCTCTTACCCAAATTATCTTTGTCTCTGTGAAAATACCTTCATATTAGAGAAAGTGACTAATGTGGAATAATTCTACTACGGCAGGGTTAGGTATCTGGTAGGCGTCTATACAGAGTTACAGAAGTACTGTGGTGAGGTTGTCGTCTCTGCAGGAACAACTCGCCATCGCGTCACTGTGCAGCTCTTTCGCTGTATTCCGCAAATCGACTCATGATTCGTCACTACATATATCTCTACTGCTGAGTATCGCTGTTTACGTTCAACTAACCCTTGACATAACCGAGCAGTGCTCAATGCAAGCTGCAGGCCATAGACTAAAGTGGGCGTTGTTGACAACAACAAGTTCCGTGAATGAATTGAACAAGTTTTGTCTCCAGATAAGACAGGAATCACATACCGTCGGCATGTACACTGTTGTGCACTGTTTTCAGTGCAGTAGATATACGAAGCTAATTGTGGTAAGAAACCAAACGAAACGTAATAACGCAGTAACTAGCCACTTGATACCATGTATCCCTTACACCAAAATACTCAGAAGGTATTCCTGAACAATCGCTGAAAGTGGAGTGGAATTCTGGTTCACGCTATACATGTTCTCTCCTGTCCTAAAAATTATCAACTTCAATTCATTTAATCCAAATTTTTAATTTGGATTGACCTCTCTTGACTCCTAAGCAGAAAGCACAACAGTGCTACGCTCCATCCCTTTCAGTAAGTTACCCTAAGGATAGAAATAATCTTAGCAGTAATTATCGCACATTAAAGTCTAAAATGATGAATTTTCTCGTGGCTCCTATTGTGTCTATGAGTTCCTAAAAAATTCCTACGTTATGATGTTGGGTGGACAATTTTAATCCATAATGGGGAATAACTCGGGTTAAATAGACGATACATAAAACTACTTTAGAGAGAACGTGCAGGTGACCAAGAGGGTCATGCATCGCTACTAATGCCTGTGGCCTTGAACGTGATTTTCAAGATGATTAGGAGGTTACAGTGATTGTTTTAAATGAGGACCTTAATATTTTATTTAGGATTTGAATACATTGGCAAACTTTATGTATAAAATGATACATTATTCAAAGTCATGACAAGGGTCAAGGGCGGTCAAATAAGCAAGTCTGTTTCTAATTTTAGTACCGATTAACTCTGAACAGAGGAGGACTACAGCAAAACAAATATTAGACGCAAATATGAAGAGGCATCTCACGAAAATGAGAATTCAGTGAATGACTTATAAATCAATGATCTACGTTTAATAATTTTTGTTCTGTCTTGCTGATGCCAAAAAATAACATTTTCATCTTGTGATTGACGCGTCTTTCCTATCAACACATCGAAATTACACACATAATCAGCTTTTAGTTGCTTTTATTATACACACATGCTTTTAATGAAGCCAAGAGTAACCGATTATAATAAAAGGCACCTGGCCTACAGAACCAGCAGCAGTACTCAGATTGAAACATTAATGCATTAACTAAAACAATGTTCATAAAACTCCATTAATAAAATTTAACTGAGATAACTGAAGGCTTCATGACATACATAGGAACTGGCTTTCACACAACGTATGTCAAATTCTAAAACTGCTTCCATGGATTGATTTTAAGCTCTTGTAACAAATTAAAGGTATCATCAGATTAATGCACTCGACTAAGCTCCTTTTTAGTATTACTCACAGGTACGAGGTTCACACACATTTCATGGCCAGCACATAATTATAGCATGGAACGATTACAATTTTTACGTTGAAAATTAGTGAGGGGCGCGAGCAGACCAAAATATGGTATCAGATAGAGGAGATCCACGGACGAGAAGGTAAACTGGAGCTATACTCAACTTTGGGCTACAATTAAGCTTCCAGAAAACCACAACGCTCCCCAGAAAGATGGAATTGCAGAACACTAACAATATAACCATAGACACCGATCCAGGTCCTTAAATTTCCCTCTTCCCCCGTGATACCCCTATCGGAGTTTGCTCGCGTCGACCACTGCCAGTTATCTGAAACCAACACATCAGCGGCAGACAACATTCTGGCGCATCAGACAAACATATCTGCCCAACTGGTTATAAATAAATCTTTAATTATACACGGCGCCAATGAACCCAAGTCTGACTAACCTAAATGAGCACTTGCCCAGTAACGGCTCTTAAAATATGAACAGCCAATTCTCTAGAACATGAAATAGGAAAATTATTTCGGCCCGCTCTTGAACGTCAGGCACAGACTTACATACTATTTGGCATGACCTCTAGCTACGCATTAAGCACGGCTTGACGTCTATTTGCTGTGCGCACTCCCTTAAATAACATCAACATATCAGGCTCCCGGACTAAGAACAGTGACAAATTAGTGAAGAAACCAGGATAGTTTTCAATACAGTTAGGTATTCAATTAACATGAACAGAACCAACCAGGAAACAATTCGACGACCCCAGTTCGTTCACTGTCTGTAACAGGTAACAACGAGAAAGAAAAATCTCCAGGAAATCCGAGTCACCATCAGTAGCGGATCTGCATTCAAACGGCGAAACGCCGCAGAAGCTGCCCACGCTCCTCCGTCGTACACTCGGTCACTCGCCAGCGTCACACGTCACTGTCGCTCACACAGCTGATACCCGAACGCAAGCCCCTGCAGAACGCGAGCGGCGCAGTTAAGTAGCCATCCGACAAGGATGCGAAGAAAAAAATGGTTCAAATGGCTCTGAGCACTATGAGACTTAACATCTGAGGTCATCAGTCGCATAGAACTTAGCACTACTTCAACCTAACGACATCACACACATCCATGCCCGATGCAGGATTCTTACCTGCGACCAAAGAGGTCACGCGGTTCCAGACTGAAGCGCCTAGAACCGCTCGGCCACACCGGCCGGCATGCGAAGAAGATAAGCAAGCGTTGAAAATCGACTCACCACGATTGGGATGAGAATCGATGGAGTCTGGCGCCAGCAGCTCACCAGCTCAGTGATGTATATATTTTTGTCAATAAACACGTTAGTTAAAACCTACAGTGGAGATCTCTCTTGCCTGTTTCCAAATCCGACATCACAAATAGGGGTTTCCATGCAACATGAGTCATTCTTCGGATGGCCTTCGCTAATTATGTTACAGATTATGGTTATTGGTGAAGATATATAACCCTTCTTACCCCTTCCAATTTGCAACCAACACTGTATTTTGCTGTATCCCTCCTCGTCTCCGAATTAATCCCTGTTACAACTAAAAACGTATTTTTTTATTTGACCTTCATTGAACCTTGCAATGACTTTGAACAATATACCATTATATACGTGAAATTTTCCGCTCTTTTCTGATCTTGAGTCAAATATTAGGGTTCTGAATTTAGAAAATCACTTTAGGCTCTCACCTTGAAAGTCACGATCAAGGTCTCGGCCATTAGTAGAAATGCGTGACCGTCTTTGCCGTCTACAACTTTTACCTGAAACATTTTGCTGCATCTCATCTCCATCCCGAGTTACTTCTCATTATGGATTAAAATTGTCCACCCTGTGTGCTCAGTAGATACTCACCTGCTTCAAATACATGTATATTCCATTTTATTTATTAACTTTTCTTTGTTAATTTAATGTTCCCGACCCGTTCAATGACCATGAAGATATCCGCCTCAGTTTGGTTCTATGGAACTAAACGCGTAAAATAAAACAGAACAAAAAACTGCCTAAGACACGAACTGCTATAAACACTGGCCTGTGCTGCGTCTACATAAATTGAGCGTTCCGCTGTTTCTCTCCGAAATCACCTTAATGCATGCACCGGCGCTCGATGTGAACGTTTTGTGCACGTGGTATGATGGTGTTAAAGACACATGTATGCACCCCCACCGATTTATGGTACGGGTTGGATTATATTTAGCACAGTTGTTTGCAGCTGTTCTGTTGACGGTGCGACAGTTGTTGGGGGCACTTCAATGAGTGTTACGCCGTTGTAGACATTTACAAAGGCTCGTTCGTGTGCTACAGAAAAAAGTACACGATTCCACTAATAAACCAACTTCTGTGTCACAGTTCGGTAGCTATACACGTTGGAAATACGTAAGACGAATCGTCGTATTCTTTGCTATGACTTACTGACATGTTTTCTTGTTCTGTATGGCATGGAATGGCTTGTCTTAGCTACCTCGTCCTGAATAGCTTGTTGAAGTTGAAAGGGCACTGCGTTTGGGCTATGAAATTTTGCTATTGCACTGGTTGGTGTTTAGATTATCATTACTCTATAAGAGTCGAGATTGCAAAGTATATCCAACAGTGCTCTTCATATATGTCCGCCATGATGCTCAACGTTTTAAGCTGTCCATCGTGGTAGTGCTTCACACATATTTGCAGACCTCTGCCGTAAACATTGGCAAGGGACGAGTTGGTTCCCCTGAAAAGTTACGCACTAGAGCTTCAGTAACGCCTCATAAATGAGAGCTTTGAAGTACAGTTAAGTCTTTTCTTGAAAACATTGCTAGAGTAACGACTTATTTTTAAAATCGTAAATTATATCCAAAATTTTATTCTTAACTTACACCACTCGTGCCTTAAGATTATTTGCTTGCAAACTGAATGCATTTAACATAAGGTACAACTGAGTTACCGCATTTTACGTGCTAACTGAGTTTACGAAGCACTGCTGCGAAACCTCTCAAAGATACAAATTTAAAACGTCCTCAGTTTTAAGTTTATTATAGTAATTACGAATTTCTGGAATAATGAACAGTAACAATATAAAAAATTAAGTTATATTCAGCACATAAAAATTTAATTTATTGCCGCCTTGCTACAATATGTAAACATCATCAAGCCCTTAACATTTAGACCATCACACGTCAGGTAAATGCACATGTGCAAGTGTCAGGAACATTGTTTACTCGCTTAAACAATTATTCAGATCTACATGATTAGCAGGAACTATATTCACGGTCTTTACCAAAGCCATAGTTACCCACAACATCGTCAGATCTACACAAATTGTAACTGAAAAGCATTTTCCTGGCACGAACGATGCATTCGGTACTACATTCGAAACGTACCAGCAAATGTAGGATTACATAGTTCAGCTGAAGAAGCTAGAGACTATATTAAAGTGTCAATCCACAAAAGTTAAAAAAATTTCTTGATGCAGTAGTCTACCAACAGCTGTGGGTGATGTAGAAATTTATTTTATGAACTTCTTATGTGCTACCAGTTTCTGCATTACATTGATGCCATCTTCAGGCCCCACACATCATAGTTGTAAAATCACTATACACGGAAGGAGCCATATAACTGGATCCGTGAGTCAAATCGTTATGCAGCAGCTCTTGGTGGCCAGGCGACAATGACTGGGGCGGTTAGCATTATTGCATCAAGAAATACTTGCTAGCTGTTGTCCCACGGTCCATAATGGATCAATGAAGATGAAACTTTACCTTGGTCCAAGTTACAAAAAATTCTTAAGAAAACTAAAGGTCATGTGATGTTGATGGAATTTAAAATAGAATTATGAAAAGTTGTTCCATCTTAATAAGTAATGCCCTTAGTGTTATTTGCAATACATCACCGGCACAGGTAATTTTTGCAGACAGGTTAAAACAAACAGTTGTTAAACCACTTCGTAAATAATGTTGATAAGACAGACTTAAACCATTATGTCCAATTTCCTGACTGTTATCTTTTTAAAAATATTAGAAAATGTAATACACAAATGTGGAAACAATTTACTTAGCATATCAACGTTTGCTCGACTTATAATTTTATTTTTGTATTCATTCATCAAATAGTACAGGTGTTAAGTAATAATATACCGCCAGCTACAATTTTTTGTGATACTTCAAAGGTGTATGATTGTGTTACTCTCTTATAAGAACTCAAATTTTACAGAACTGATATATACAGCTTGTTTGAATCATATTTAACAAAAATGTTGGAAAAAGTTGTTCTGAATAATTGCGAAAATGTGAGAAAGGTAGAAAATTTTAGTAACTGGAGGAAAAATAGTCACAACAGGAGTCCCACAAGGTTCAATTTCAGGTCGAGTCCTGTGCCTTATATATGTGAATGACCCTCCACTCCACATTGAACAATCATAAATAGTACTTTTTGCAGATAATAGTAGTGTTACAATCAAGCTCATTAGCGATAAACGAACAGAAGAGTTGATAAGTTATTTTCTAAAGAATTTTTAAGTGTTTCTCTGAAAATGGACTCTGCCTGAATTTTGAAAAAGTACACATCATTAATTTCTTTACGAGAAGTATAGTCCTACCAGTAATTGAAGTATACAATGACCTTGAGTCAATAAATAAAGTCGAATGCTCAAAATTTTTGGGTGTACAGTCTGATGAAAATGTAGGCTGGAAGAAACATATTACTGAACTTCTCAGACCATTAAGTTCAGCTACTTTTGCTCTTCATATAATTGATAATCTTGGAAACAAACGTGTAAACTTCCTAGGATATTTTGCACATTTTTAATCAATAATCTCTTGCTGTATAATTTTCTAGAGTAACTCATCACTTACAAACTATGGACTGCAAACATCGAGCAGTATGAATAATATGTGGTTTTCACCTAAGGACATCACGTTCGTATCTCTTCATAGAGTTAGGCATTTTAACTGCACCATTATAATAAATATAATCGCTAATAAAGTTCATCATAAATAATCTCTCACAATTTGTGAAGAAAAGTAATGGGCATACCTACAACACTAAAGGGAGAATTGACCTATTGTTAAAGTTGTCTGTGGCTTATAAAGGAGATCAATATGCAGCAACAAACAGGTCAATAACATAAAATGTTAAAGGTTTAAATTTAATTGAAAATTATTTCTTCCTGGACTACTCCTTCTAAACTATAGGCGAATTTCTACTTACAAACTGACAGCCGGTACACAAATATTAAGTGTAATTGTATGAGTATAACTAAAAATAATAATTCATTAATGTTAATAGTAACCATACATATCCTGTATAGTGCGTCACCGCACATTATTTCAATATGGAACTTGTTCAAATGATGTATGGAACATGTGACTAACTCACTATTAACTATCTAGCTAATAGCAGCCATGTTTTTGCCACTTACCGCTGTTTAAATGCACACATAATAACAAAGATGCCAGTAGTGAGAATCAGAACTGAGACATTTCTCGGTATTTCAAAAGCTAGCAACTAATGTGCGTAAAGCAAATCACTTACCATGTTTTACATGAAATAACTTTATTTCTGATTGATCTGACATCACTGTTTGCAGCTGATGTCTTCATTTGCATCACTGTAGGACTGATTGGAGATAGATTCATCCAAAAACTGAGTTTTGTTACTTGTTACGTCACTTACGGCTTTCATGTAAAGATTGAATTGTGAGTCGTTCGTGGGTTCTGCTCACTGGAATCTGACAGAGTAGCTTGAACACCATAGTCCCTCCCTGTAGTAGACACCATGAAACGTCTACGTACTTATTTGAACCCTCACAGCAGCTCACGTCTATCTATATAATCTACTTGTCATAAATACAATAAGGTATTAAATGTCATTTGGATGAACAACGATAAAAGAGGAATAAAGTTATACCTAACACCGTAAAATGGAAACTAGCTCATCTCTATTGCCATTAAAATTACTATGTTTTCCAATATCTTAAATCAGCAAAAAGTAACCGCCAAAAGACAATCTCACATTCCCTACGTTATGCAGCTTACAGGATAAGGATGAAAAACAAACTTTATGTTTCTATTTTTCTGCTTATAACTGTGCGCCAATGCCAATAAATTCAAATATTCACCATTAGGAATGGAACTCGGTTCAAATTACTTAGTGAGGATAGAGATTGTATGTAATGTGAGCTACATTTTTGAGCAAGATTTCAGGTGTTTTTTGTTTTCAATAGAAATGTGTTGAGTTTAACGTCCATACAGTTTTCACAAGGTGTCTCTAGTAGTTACAATTGTTTGTCAGAGGACACTCAAATAATTGCAGTTTAATGTCTCCCCATTGTATGCGCTCAGAAGTAATATTTGACAGGCAAACTAAAACGGCAGTAATTAATTTTTGTATGTTCTGCTCGACTTCATTTCCATTATTCTGTTTACACATGTTCGTCCTCGTGCAAACGTGAGCAAACACAGCTGGTCAGAAAATAGGCCGCGATAACGCTGCTCGCGGCTGGCCGTTAATAAATGAAGCGTCATCCTCCACGTGTCAATGTTTGAAGGGCGTCATTATAGGGCCCGGCTAATTGGCACCGCTTCAGTGGTGGCGCCCCCGTCCGCACACTTGCGACCCACGTGTCCGGTTCGAGCACCGAACGAAGCAAGCTGCCGATGCACTGCGCTTCTCATATCAGCACAAACATGAAACTTCCTGGCAGATTAAAAACACCATGTAACAAACGCAGTCACGACACTCCTCATCATCGTTGTTATGCACTCCGACAACAGCGCTGCAAGCGGGCAATAAGCTACACTTTTTAATACAAAATAGGGTGGTTGTAAAAAGTGTAATTTATATTGATTATTCTGTAACATCGTTTTTACAAAACAAAGCGTATATAGTAGAATAAAGTTCCGAAATAACAAAAAAATTACACCAGATTTACATTTCTTTAGTTTCCTAAGTACCCTGGGAGGTGAGAAACTGCGCATTACAGAACAATTTCTTTACGATTCTCCTGTAAGCTACAGATATTTAATGAAGAACGTTTTCTTGTTTTAAAAATAGAAAAATGGCTGGTACATCTACATCATCTAAACCTACATGTTCATTCTGCAAATCACATTTAAGTGCCTGGCAGAGGGTTCATCGAACTACATTCACGATAATTCTTTAATATTCCGATCTTGAACAGCGCGCGGGAAAAACGAACACCTACCTTATTTTATTGTGGTGATCGTTTCTCCATATGTAACTTTGCGTCAGAAAAATATTATCACATTCGGAGGAGAAAGTTGGCGATTGAAATTTCGTGAGAAGATTCCGTACCAAAGAAAAATGCCTTTGCTTTAATGATGTCCGCCCAAAATCCTGCATCATGTAGGTGACACTCTCTCCCCTATTTCGAGATAATACAAAACGTGTTGCCCTTCTTTGAACTTCATCGATGTACTCCGTCAATCCTATCAGGTAAGGATCTCACACAGCGCAGCAGTATTCTAAAAGATGGTGGACAAGCGTAGTGTAGGCAGTCTGTTTATGTTAGCCGATCTTTTACATTTTCTACATATCTTGCCAACAAAACGCAGTCTTGGGTTTGCCTTCCCCACAATATTTTCTATCTGTTCCTTCCAATTCAAGTTGTTCTTAACTGCAATTACTAGGTCTTTAGTTGAATTTACGGCCTTTATGTTTGACTGATTTATCGTGTAACCGACGTTCAAAGGATTCCATTTAGCACTCATGTGTATGACCTCACGTTTTTAATTATTTAGGGATATTTTCCAATTTTCTCACCTTACAGATATCTTTTCTAAATAGTTTTGCAATATTTTTGTTCCTCTGGTAACTTTATACCAGTCTATAAACGACAGCGTAATCTGCAAACAACCGAAGACGGCTGCTCAGATTGTCTTCCAAATTGTTTATATAGGTGAGGAACAGTAAGGGGCCTATAACACTACCTTGGAGAACGCCAGAAATCATTTCTGTTGTATTCGATGACTTTCCACCAGTTACTATGGACTGTGACCTCCCTGACAGGAAATTTGGAAAATTGTGGGAGGGACTATGGGACCAAACTGCTGAGGTCATCGGGCCCTGTCTCTGGCAAGGAAACTACGAATCCAGTCACACGACTGAGACGATATTCCGTAGGCATGCATTTTCACTACAAGCCGCTTGTGTTGTACGGTGTCAAAAGGCTTCCAGAAATCCAAAAATACGGAATCAATTTGAAATCCCTTGTCAATAGTATTCAACACTTCGTGTGAGTAAAGAGCTAGCTGTGTTTCACAAGAACGATGTTTTCTAAATCCATGTTGACTGTGTGTCAATTGACCGTTTTCTTCGAGGTAGTTCACAACGTTCGAACGCAATATATGTTGCAAAAGCGTGCTGCATATCGACTTTAATGATAGTAAATAGGAGAAAACCTGACCTTTTGCAAAAATAAGTCGCGTCTGTACACAACAATGTGAAGTTTTATTCAATAAATTTCCCATCAAATCGATGAATATGGAACATAGGAAACCATTATTGAGTGCAATATTTACATTACAAATATTTAGCATACCAATTAAGAAACCATAACGGTAGCTGAAAAGAAAACCAAGCAGTTATGATGATAAAATATCAAAAGGAATGAAACAGCGGCTTCAGTTATACTCATATTTGAAAGTACTTCTTCATGAATCAGTTGTAGCTTATGTCACTGAATCAGTCATATTGGGTTGTTTTTAGATGTTTTTTACGGTCATTCATATCTCTAGATCATTTACAAAAGCTTTTATTCACAGCTGTTATTTTATCAGCAACTGTAGTATATACTTCAGAAAAAAAAATGTAGCCGTTAGTTGCAACTTTTTTTTTCCTTTATTGATTTTTAATTCCCCTCAAAGGGTACGGGCTGGCAGCAGCTTATTACGCTGCTCTACAGCCTACAGACTTTTATTTTAAAGAACGGAAGAAGAAATGAAACAAGAGAAACAGGCGATAAAACGGTGACGTCAAGTGTAAAATGGCGGAAAAATGCGGAAAGTTAAAACAGAAAGCAAAAGGGTTTGGGAACGTTAATAAAAGACACAGGAATCAGACAAGTAACATAGAACACACACAATTAAAAAACACGTGACAGTCTGGTTTCTGTTCGCAAGAGATAAAAGGCACACCCAGCGACAGTATGATGGCCGTTCGCAACACTTCCCAAAAAACACAACACAGAACACTCACTGTAAAACACGCACTGTAGAACACTCACTGTAGAACGCTGCACGAAAGTGGCGGCACAAAAATGATATTCCCGAGCCAAAGGCAGATGGGGGGGGGGGGGACCTGGACGAGGGGGAAGAACAAGGAGGGAGGAAGGAAAAAACGAAAAAGGGGGGGAAACCAAGGAGGGAGAGCACGAATAAAGGGGGAGAAGGGCAGTCGTGAGAGGGAATGAGAGGAGGCAGAGGAGGGAAATGTAAAAGGACTCGGGGGAGAGAAGGGGGAAAAGAGAGGGGAGGTGGGAAAGAAAGAGGATGGAAGGGGGGAGAGGGAGCCCGGGAAAAGGACAGAGGAAAGGAGGGGGAGTGAGGATCACAGTTGATAGGAGGGATAAATGGAGGGAGAGAGGGCATCATCTGGGAGGGGGAGTGGATGGAAGCCACCTTGGGAAAGGAGATGTAGGGTGTAGAGATGGAGGGTAGGGGGGACACAACAGTGAAGATGTGGCAGGGGGTGGGGATGGGAGAGGAGAGGAGCAACCAGGGGGTGAGGGGGTTCAAGGCGGCGGGAGGTGTAGAGGATGCGGATATGTTCGAGGAATAGGAGCAGATGGGGGAAAGTAATGAGATCATAGAGGATCCGCGTGGGGGATGGGAGGCGTATATGGAAGGCGAGGCGGAGTGAATGACGCTCAAGGATCTGGAGGGACTTATAGAATTTGGGGGGGGGGGCAGATATCCAGGCAGGACTGGCATAACAGAGGATGGGATGGTTAAGGATTTGTAGGTGTGGAGGATGGTAGAGGGGTGCAACCCCCATTTCCGGCCAGAGAGGAGTTGGAGGCGGTTGTGGGCTTTGGATTGGATGGAGCGGAGATGAGGGATCCAGGTGAGGTGACAGTCAATGGTGAGGCCAAGGTAGGTGAGGATGGGGGTGAGGTGGACAGGACGGGCGCAGACAGTAAGGGAGAAATCCAGGAGCCTGAAGGAGCAAGTGGTATGACCTACAATGATTGCCTGGGTCTTGGAAGGATTGATTTCAGGAGCCACTGGTTACTCCATGCAGCAAAAAGGTCAAGGTGATTCTGGAGAAGGCGTTGGGACCGTTGGAGGGTAGGAGCAAGGGCGAAGAATGCAGTGTCATTAACATATTGCAAGAGGTGTACTGGAGGGGGGGGGTTGGAGCATATCTGCCGTGTACAGGAGGTAGAGGAGAGGGGAGAGGACAGAACCCTGGGGCACACCTGCAGAGGGGTAGAAGGTGTGGGAATTGGCATTATGGATGGTAACATAGGAGGGGTGGTGGGAGAGGAAGGAAGCCATTAGACAGATGTAGTTGATAGGAAGGGCGTAGGTTTGGGGTTTAAACAGGAGACCGGGATGCCAGACACGGTCGTAGGCCTTTTCGTGGTCAAGGGAGACAAAAATGGCGGAGCGACGGAAGTTAAGCTGGAGGGAGAGGAGATGACTGAGGCGGAGGAGTTGGTCATCAGCAGAGAAGGAAGGTCGAAAGCCACATTGGGTGTTGGGGAGGAGGTGGTTTTGGCAGAGGTGGTGATGGATGCGCCGGGAAAGGATGGATTCCAAGAGCTTGCTGAGCACCGATGTGAGACAGATAGGATGACAGGAAGAGGCATCAGATGGAGGCTTGTTGGGTTTGGAGAACATCAGGATACGGGAGGTTTTCCACAGGTCGGGATAGAAGCCAGTGGCAAGGATGACATTGTAGAGGGTGGCAAGTATTGAAAGGAAGGGGGGAGGGCAGTGTTTGAGGTGGTGGTAGGTAATGCAGTCGTGGCCGGGAGCAGTGTTGCGTTTAGTGTGGAGTGTGAGGCTGATGTCCTGTGTAGTGATGGGAGTGTTAAGTTCAGATGGTGGTGTGTGGCCCAAGTACTGGTAGCTAGGAGCAAGGGGAGGAACAAAGGTATGCGTACAGTCCATGACGTCAGGGAAGACGGAATAATCAAAGTGGGGATCATCTGGGATGGAGAAAACATCAGAGAGGTGAGAGTCAAAGTGGTTGGCCTTACTGAGGTTGTCAGGAAAGGGACAGTCATTAAGGAGGAGAGGGTACTGGGGGGTGGGGCGGTTCCCAGTAAGGCGGTGGAAAGCAGACCAATACTTGGAAGAGTTTATGGGGAGTGTGGTGTTGAGTTGTGTACATGTCTGGCGCCAGGCACGGCGTTTCTTCGCAGTAAGCAGGTTGCGGATGTGTCGTTGTAATTGCCGGTGGTGGGTAAGTGTATCCCGGTCACGAGTGCTGAGAAAAGAGCGGTAAGGCGGCGGGACTCTCGAAGGAGAAGTACGGCCTGTGGAGGCAGAGCGGGGCGGTGAGGGTGGATGGCTTTGGTGGGGATATGGGTGGCGACGGCGTCAGACATGGTCTGGTGCAGGAAGGCAGCTGTGCGAGAGATGTCATCAGGCGATTGAAGGGTAAGGTCGTGGCCGTCAACCTGGGTGTGAATGGAGTCCCGGTAGGCATCCCAGTTGGCACGGGTGTAATCATGGACAAGTTTAGGAGGGACGTCGGGGCGAGGAGCGTTGCGGGGATTAGTTGCAACATACGGGGTGTTCATTTTAACTGAATATATTGAGATATCTCGAAAACTACACATCAGAGGAAAAAAGCTATAGTTGCAATTTGTTTGCCTTTCTGGCGGACATTCAACAATACCACACTCCATCCCCCACCCCACCCAGTACGTGGATCGCGGGAGCAACTTCGAAATTTTCAATGGGAACCCCCACTTTTTATTACAGATGACGACTCTATGGCGAAATCTACACACATTGTGTCTGAAGCATTTTTTTCGTTTCGCCACAGATGGCGCTGTAATCGAAAGATATGCGCACGCAGTAGTAATTTACGACAGGCTACTCAATGGTCCTTGAATACCCAATAGCATGTGGGACCCAATCGCCATGCTGCCAGGGTAGACCATGGCAGTATTTCATTGTAACACCTCAGACTGTGTAGAAGCTATTTGTAAACCATATGGTCGTAACATCTTTGTAGCTTGTTTTGTAAACAAACTGAGTAAATGATGATTTTCGTGTAACTTATGCTCTGTATAATGAAGGAAGAACGATACATGTAAATCAAGAAACAGAAATACCATTTCTAACACTAGCGTTTAAAAATATTCAAAGGCTCATTATGTCCTATTTTCCGATTGCAGTCTAAACGCGAAAAGACGCAAGAGAGGCAGAAAATTACACGTGCAAACGTCAAAAAGGTATTCTTGTAAACAAATGCACAAACGCATTTGAAAATAAAAATAAATTCTCGAAAGGCGTTGTGGTAAGCATCAAAACATGTTACTGGTGCAGTTTTCATAATTTAATGCATAAATGACACAGTTACGAATTTTCCTGGATCATCTAATATGCTGTACGAAATTAAGACCCAAATATTTATAGGCTGCAGGAGAAGATCGTAGCCGGCCGCGGTGGTCTCGCGGTTCTAGGCGCGCAGTCCGGAACCGTGCGACTGCTACGGTCGCAGGTTCGAATCCTGCCTCGGGCATGGATGTGTGTGATGTCCTTAGGTTAGTTAGGTTTAAGTAGTTCTAAGTTCTAGGGGACTAATGACCACAGCAGTTGAGTCCCATAGTGCTCAGAGCCATTTGAACCATTTTAGAAGATCGTAATCAATGAAAACTGAGACACGAGTATCAGCCGAAGACTACGACGACAAACATTTTAACGTTGCAAAAATGTGTGATACTTTACCCTATAACGTTGCATATACACCAGGTGATCAAAAAGTCAGTATAAATTTGAAAACTTAATAAACCACGGAAAAATGTAGATAGAGATGTAAAAATTGACACACATGCTTTGAATGACATGGGATTTTATTAGAACAAAAAAAAGCAGAGTTCGCAAAACGTCCGACAGATGGCGCTGGACAGCAAAATGTCAGTGACTGCGCATAACAATCGTGTTACAGAATCGCATCATCCCCAGCCTGACTGATAAACACCTGCTCGAAAGTACAATGTTTATGCAGGATGGCGCTCCATCCCATTTTGCTAGATGCGTGAAAGATCTCTTGCGTGTGTCGTTTGGTGGTGATTGTGTGCTCAGCGGCCACTTTCGTCATGCTCGGCCTCCCAGGTCCCCAGACCTCGGTCCATGCGATTATTGGCTTTGGGGTTACCTGAAGTCGCAAGTGTATGGTGATCGACCGACATCTCTAGGGATGCTGAAAGGCAACATCCGACGCCAATGCCTCACCATAACTCCGTACGTGCTTTACAGTGCTGTTCAAAACATTATTCCTCGACTACTGTTGAGGAATGATGGTGGACATATTGAGCATTTCCTGTAAAGAACATCATTTTTGCTTTGTCTCACTTTGTTATGCTAACTATTGCTATTCTTATCAGATGAAGCGCCATCAGTTGGACAGTTTTTGAACGTTAGTATTTTTTTGGTTCTAATAAAACCCCATGTCATTCCAAGCATGTGTGTCAATTTTTAACTCTCTATCTACAATATTCGGTGATTTATTCGTTTTCAAATTTATACTGACTTTTTGATCACCCAGTATGTTGCTGATGGTTGGACTGGTTACTCTTCCAACTGACAGAATCACAACCAAGGACGGTTCATGTTGAACTGAAATCAGCCATTTAAAAAAAATTAATGCAATGTAGATGCAAAAATTTAAAAAATGGTTTTCTTGGCCTTGTTGTCTATGGGATGTAAAAAATCGTCGTAGAGTCGTAAAGACAGAAAAGGCAACAAAACTTCAACATCAACGAAATGATTAAAGCTGTTTGGCGTAACTGAGGAGCTTGCATGTTGGTTCAACTGCTTAACGAATATGGGAGGCATGAAAATTGCTTTTGGAATTATTAAATAATGAATCTTTGTCGCAAGTATTTTTAGCGTCCGGATCCACTCTTTACTACTGTCGTTACCATAACATATAATCCAATGCGTGTGACACTGCTCGCCTATCTCACCGTGTTTCCAGATGGCTGGGAGATAACGGCGCTCCGAAGGCCCACGTGCTGCACGACCGCAGACTTCGGTGCTGCGCCTCATTTCCTCCCACGCGCAGCGGCGTAAATCTCCCGGCGGCCGCGTGGGGCTGGACTTTGCGCACGCAGCGGCGCCCCCGTAATTTGTCGCCGGCCGGGGCTTCCCCGGGCTCAGGGCGGCCAGCACGCCGCAGCGCAGTGCTGCCATCCGCCCCTCCGCTCATTACCGGGCCACGGCCGAACAATCGCGGGCCGGCCAGCCTGCTGCCCGCCTCTGGAAGGCTGCGGACACCGCCATTGTCTGCGCCGCCCGGCCGGCGCTCAATTGTTAACTCAGCGGGGGTGACACAGCGGTAGCTACCGAGCTGTCGAGCTAATATCCTGACCCGTTGTGGACCGCTGCCGGCGCGGAGAATATCAACACGCGTTGCAGATCACATGAATCTTTCCGAAAAGACTGTACACTCCTAAAATAAATCAGTAATATGTTTAGGTTTGAAAACCTAACACACTATATTTTCTTCTAGTTTTCCTGTATTCCTAACCAATTTTTGGCATATTGAGACATCGCCAGGAAACAGATGACTAGCATTCGCAGGGAACCCCAGTGCAGTGATTCACAATCTGTCGGTAATTACCCCTGAAGGGTCTAATGTAATTTTCTAAGGTATACGAAAAACTGTTCTTCATTGCTGTCATGAAACTAAACCATTGCTTTTATCACTATTTCGTAAGACTGTAATACTGATTACGCCATGTTATCGACGTTACAGCTTATACAACAAGTTTACAAACAACATCTAACTAACACAGTCTACACACTGTACACACTGCCATGCATCTTCGTCAGTAAAACACAGGCATACACACTGATTGGCCAGGACGTTGTGGCCATCGTCCTTCTACCAGGCGATACCAGTGTCAGCTGGTGAGGAATGACTGCTAGTCAGACGCAAAGAGGGTGCATGTAATATCAGTGAACGTTCTGTACTTGTGCAGAGTGGGTAAGGCGCGCTATCTATCTAAGTTCGACCGAGGGTAGATTGTGGTGGCCTGCAGGCTCGGAATGGGCATTTCGGAAAATACACGACTTGTCAGGTGTTAAAGGAGTACTGTGGTGAGTGTTTTCAACGTGTGGCGAAACTAAGGTGAACCCATATCCAGATTACATAGGGTTGGGCGGCCACCCCTCGTTACAGATGTCAGACGTCATGGGCTGTCTGGTAAAACAGGACAGGAGGTGAGCTGTGGCGGGACTAATATCAGACTTTAATGCTGGGCAGAGCACAAGTTTGTCTGAACAGGAAGTGCACCGAACACTCCTAACGATGGGCCTCCACAGCCAACGACCCACACATGTGCCAATGTTAATACCACGATATCGGCAACTACGACTGAAATGGGCACGTGACCATCAGCACTGGACGTTTGCACAGAGGCAGAGTGTTGCATTGTCTGATGAATCCCGATACCTTCTTCATCATGCAGAAGAATTCGCGTCCTCCAGGTGAACACTCTGTTGCCACATATACTGCGGGACGGAGACAAGCTAGCAGCGGCTTCATTATGCTCTGGGAAACGTTTACGTGGTCATAAATGGGTGCACTGGAACTCATGCAAGACACCATGACGTCCAAGAAGTCTCGTACATTCCTTGCAGACCACGTCCACCGTTTCATGATGATATTGTTTCCCAACATCAGTGGCATTTTTCAGTAAGTTAATGCCCTAGCTACGAGGCAGGAGTGTGCTGCAGAAGTTGGAGGAACACAATGGTGAGTTCCAATTGATTTGCTGGCCCCCAAACTCGACAGATCTTAACCCGATCAAACATGTCTGGAATGTGATAGAACGTATCTTCAGAGTTCATCGCCTCCTCCCCAGAATTTACGGGAATTAGGTGACTTGGGTGGGCATATGTGGTGCCAACTCCCCTGTAACGACCAACCAAGGCCTCATTGCTTGCATTCCACTATGTGCCACCGCTGTCATCTGTACCAGAGGTGGACATACCAGCTATTAGGCTGGTAGTTATAATGTTCAGGCTGCTAATTGTACATCACATATGCTTAAATATCTCACGAAAATGCCTTGTGCAAGCTGTAGGTACTCATTGTAATAAATCAGAAATTACCCCATTATCGTCTGCAGCTCATAGTCTAGAGCCACAAAGCGAAGGATGTGGCGTCAATATTCATTTGCATGGTATTGTAAGAAACCAAGGGACGTACTGCAAATTTTAGGCTTTTAAAGGTATTAAATGCGATTTATTTCTTTCAATTTTAAGTAAAATTCTGTTTGCTTATTCTTTAATTATTTAATACGAGCTCATAAGGGTTATGCCATCTATTTAGTCGAAACTGGTGTTGTACTTGAAACATCTTAAGTCAATTGTGTTATCACCTGTACCTGTGCACTAGCTACGCCATTATGGTGAGGGTTCATTGTAATACAGCATTTTTTTGTATGTGACTGTCTGTAATTGCCTTTCCCTAAAATTTCGGGGATTACTGAATATTTCACTTTCCTATTATTTTTATTGTCTTGTTCTGTCCGTCCCCGGTAGGTGAATGGTCAGCGTGACGGATTGTGAATACTCTGGGTCCGGGTTCGATCCCCGGCTGGCTCGGGGAACTTTCTCCGCCCAGGGACTGGGTGTTGTGCTTTCCTGGTCATCATCCTATCATCCTCATCGACTGCAGGTCGCCGAAGTGGCGTCAAATAGAAAGACCGGCACCCGGCGAACGGTCTGCCCGACGGGGGGCCCTAGCCATACGATTAAATAAAATTGTCTTTCTCTGATATTTTTTCCTGTTTGGAACAGCTTTTCCAACTCAATTGCCATTTTCGTTCGCCACCAAAGAACCCAGACATTGTCAGACAACAATACAGTAGTTCAGTTCAACAATACTGTTGTTATTCCATTCTGGACTTTATACCGTTTGAACTTTTCAGTTCAGTATTAGCACAGCCATGCTCTGCAGTAGCGCAGATATTGTGATTCCTGCACCAGTATTTCTATTACAGTATTGTTAAACTATTTTCTTCTGACATGGGTAAGTACATAGTACAAAGTGGTTTGACCTCAAGTGCAAAAAGTGAAACCACCTAGCTCGTAAAATGGAAACAGGAAGTAGTTCAAAGGCAACATGGTGAAAATTGTTTTTCTTACGTTGCATTTTTTTAGCGTTTTGACAAAACGAGCCCCGAGAGTGTTGTATGTGGTAAAAAAATTCAGTAATGCTGCTACGGTTCCCAGTAAATTGGAACTACTTTTGTCAACATAACATTCCTCTCTATTAAGTAAAGCTGTGAATTATTTTCGACGGTTGTTGGAACAAAATTTACATCTAAATGTACATCTAGGTGATTACTCTGCAATTCAAGAGTAAGTGCCTCGCAGAGGGTTCAATGACCCACCTTCAAGCTGTCTCTGTACCATTCCATTCCCGAACGGCACGCGGTAAAAACGAGCACTTAAATTTTTCTATGCGAGCCCTGATTTCTCTTATTTTATCGAGATGATCATTTCTCCCTATGTAGGTGGGTGCCAACAGAATGTTTTCGCAGTCGGAGGAGAAAACTGGTGATTGAAATTTCTTGAGAAGATCCCGTCGCAACGAAAAACGCCTTTGTTTTAAAGACTGTCACCCCAACTCACGTATCATGTCTGTGGCACTATCTCTCCTATTTCGCGCTAATACAAAACGAGCCGCCCTTCTTTGTACATTTTCGATGTCATCCGTCAGTCCTACCTCATGCGGTTCCCACTCCACACAACAGTACTCCAGAATAGGGTGGACAAGCTTGGTGTAAGCAGTCTCTTTAGTGGACCTGTTGAACCTTCTACGTGTTCTGCCTTTGGGTTGCTCTACACACAATATTATCTACGTGGTCTTTTCAATGTAGGGTATTTTTAATTGTAATCCCTAAGTATTTAGTTGAATTTACAGCCTTCAGATTTGTGAGACTTATCGCGTAATCGAAATTTAGTGGATTTCTTTTATTATTCATGTAAATAACTTTACACTTTTCCTTATTCAGGGTCAATTGCCACTTTTCGCACCATACACATATCTTATCTAAATCATTTTGCAATTCTTTCTGGTCATCTGATGACTTTGCAAGACGGTAAATGACAGCATCATCTGCGAACAATCTAAGACGGCTACTGAGATTGTCTCCTATGTCCTTAATATACAGATCAGGAACAATAGAGGGCCTATAACACTTCCTTGGGGAACGGCGGATATTATTTCTGTTGTACTCGATGACTTTCCGTCTATTACTAGGAACTGTGACCTTTCTGACAGGAAATCACGAATCCAGCCGCACAACTGAGTCGATACTCCATAGTCACGCAGTTTTGTTAGAAGACGCTTGTGAGGAACGGTGCAGGCCGCTGTGGCCGAGCGGTTCTAGGCGCTTCAGGCTGGAACCTAGCTGCTGCTACGGTCGCAGATTCGAATCCTGCCCCGGGCATGGGTGTGTGTCATGTCCTTAGGTTAGTTATGTTTAAGTAGTTCTAAGTCTAGGGGACTGATGACCTCAGACGTTAAGTCCTATAGTGCTTAGAGCCATGTTTTGAAGAACGGTGTCGAAACCGTTATGGAAATCTAAAAATATGGAATGAATTTGACACCCCCCGTCGATAGCACTCATCACTTCTTGATTATAAAGAGCTGGTTGTGTTTCGCAAGAACGGTATTTGAAGTACTTCATACTGTTCGAATACAGAATATGTTCCACAACCCTGCTGCAAATCGACGTTAGTGATATAGGCCTGCAATTCAATCACTTTTTGGGTATTGGTGTGACTTGAGCAATTTTCCAGTATTCAGGTACGGATGTTTCTGTGAGCGACTGGTTGTATACAGGTGAGGCAGCTAAGCCATAACACCCCTTCTATTACCTCAACCATAATAGTT
The DNA here is from genome assembly GCF_023898315.1 of Schistocerca nitens. Taxonomy (NCBI): domain Eukaryota; kingdom Metazoa; phylum Arthropoda; class Insecta; order Orthoptera; family Acrididae; genus Schistocerca; species Schistocerca nitens. The sequence continues at coordinate 131,815,742 of NC_064614.1, read as the reverse complement.
ACAGAGATTCCGTTTGGACAGTGAATTGCAGGGACAGGGGCTACTTGAATACATCACATTTGAAACCGTCTTTTTAAGCCCATCATGTTACGCTAAAATTTAACATAGGATTCCATTTAAAAAACCAAAGATGGTCTCATATCTCTGTAATAAAAAATAGCACAAACATGAAATGTAATGTATTCATGCAGTCCCTGTCCCTGCAATTCACTGTCAAAACGGCATCTTTGTATCTATTACGGTTGGGGAGCTACAAGTGATGTTATGACTTAGCTGCCTCACCCTGTACAATTGCTAAATATGGAGCTAATGTATCAGCATACTCTGAGAGGAAGCTGACTGGTATACAGTCTGGATCAGAAGCCTTGCCTTTATTAAGTGATTTAAGCTGCTTTGTGGTTCAAATTGCTCTGAGCACTATGGGACTTAACATCTATGGACATCAGTCCCCTAGAACTTAGAACTACTTAAACCTAACTAACCTAAGGACATCACACAACACTCAGTCATCACGAGGCAGAGAAAATCCCCGACCCCGCCGGGAATCGAACCCGGGAACCCGGGCGCGGGAAGCGAGACGCTACCGCACGACCACGAGCTGCGGACGCTGCTTTGTGACACCGAGGGTATCTACTTTTATGATTCTCATCTTCGCAGTTATTATTGATTGGAATTCAGGAATATTTACTTCGTCTTCGTTGGTGAAGGAGTTTCGGAAAACCGTGTTTAATAGCTCTGCGGTAGTGACACTGTCATCAGTGACTTCACCGTTGTTATCGCGCAGTGGAGGTACTGATTGCTTCTTGCCACTGGTGTGCTTTATGTATGACCAGAATCTCTCTGGGTTTTGTGGCAGCTTTCGAGACAGAGTTTCGTTTTGGAAATTATTAAAAGCATCTCGCATTGAAGTACGCGCTATATTTCGAACTTCCGTAAATCTTTGCCAGCCTTGGGGATTTTTCGTTCTATTAAATTTGGCATGCTTTTTTCGCTGCTTCTGCAACAGAGATCTGTCCCGTTTTGTGTATCATGGGGTATCAGTACCATCACTTATTAATTTATGTTTTATATATCAATTGCTGTCGGTACTATCTCTTTGAAATCATTCCACAACTTTTCTACGGTTACACGATCAGGTCGGAAGGAGTGAAGACTGCCTCCTAAAACGGCGCTAAGAGCATTTTTATCAGCTTCTTTAAAATATATATACATTCGTTTCTCTTTGATAGTTCTAGGTGTTACGGCATTCAGCCTAGCAGCAACTGCCTTGTGGTTGCTACTTCCTATATTCGCCATGATACTCACTATTTGTCTACGATTATTTGTTGCTAAGGGGACAAGTATGCTTTCGCAACCATTTACGCATTGAGTGGGCTCATGAACTAATTGTTCAAAATAATTTCCTGAGAAAGCATTCAGTAAAATTTCGGATGACGTTATATGCCTACCGCTGGCTTTAAACTTATAATTTTTTCAGCATGTCGAGGGCAGATTTGAGTCACCACCGAATATAATTGTATGACTGGGGTACCTATCTGAAATGTGACTTTGTTTTCTTTGAACTGTTCGACAACTATATCCTCTTGGTAGGGAGGTCAGTAAAATGATCCAAATAATAGTTTATTCCGATTGTCAGGTATAACCTCTACCCATACTATTTCGCAGGAACTATCTACTTCAATTTCACTACAACGCAAACTACTTCTGACAGCAATAAATACTCCACCACTTACTGTATCCGTCCTGAACACTGTTAGATCGTTTGAAAAAAAAAAAAAAAATTAGGCTGAAATTATTTCCGGCTTTAGCTAGCTTTCTGTATCCATAACTATTTTAGCTTCAGTGCTTTCTATTCTGGCTGGTTCTTTCCCAGCACAACTACGACAATTTACAACAACAATACCAATCATTTCTACAACTAACGTATTGGGTTTTACCTGCCGCTTTTAGACAGACGCCCTTTCTATGGTTCGCTGGGACCCTGTAACCTAAGGAACCACCTGGTCCCTTCCACACAGCCCTCATTACCCGTGTAGCCGCTTCCTGTGTGTAGTGGACTCCTGACCTATTAAGCGGAACCCGGAAACCAACACCCGTCAAGGAGTCTGCAGCTTACACGGTCACATAACCGCCTGAGACTCTGAATCAGACCCTCCACTCGGCTCTGCACCAAAGGACCACAGTCGGTTCCTTCGACGATCCTGCAGATGATGAGCTCTGCCTTGAGCTCGAAGATTGGCAGTCATTATCACTTCCGCTAACTGCCCAAAGCCAGAGAGAATCTCCTCCGATCCAAAGCGACACAGGTCATTTGTATCAACATGAGCCACCACCTGCAGGTGGCTGCACCCTGTACTCTGCATGGCGTCTGGAAGCACCCTTTCTACATCTAGGATGACTCCCCCACCAGTATACACATGAAGTGCACACTGGCTTCCTTCCCCTTGTTGGCAGCCATGTTCCAAAGGGACCCCGTTACGTGCCTAACATTGGAGCTCCCAAGTATCAGCTAACCCACCCTCTGTGAATGCCCAGACCTTGCACGCCGAGAACCTTCCTCTGGAAGAGGGTGGACGACAGCATCCGGCTCAGAGACATCGTCAGCCACAGACAACGCCCAAGACCTGTCCGTCAGAGGTCCTACAATCGGCCTCTCAGAAAGTTTTTCACTGCCAGCCAGACTTGGGAATGGTCTCCCACTCGACCACGGGTGAGGGGTCACCTCAGTGCAGGCATTACCCACAGCAGTGGACCAATCAGGAGACACGTGGGACGTGCTCACGTCCCTTGCATCCCCGCATCTGACCCCCACAGCAGCCCCTTGGAAGCAGTGTCAAGCTGTGTGACAGAAGCCAATGCAGCTTGGAGCTGTGAGCGAACTGTCGCCAACTCAGCTCGCATCTGTACACAGCAATAAAAGTTCATATCCATTACTGCAGTCTCTCCTGTCTGAAGCTCATAATGCTACACTAGCCAAAAAAACAAAAGCCTATATGATACGAGGGTCGATAACAACGGCGGTACTGTACGCTAGGCTGTTATTAAAATAAAATCTTGTGCCCGGTAAGCACTCGAACACGCAAGAAATTACAAAAATAATCTAGTAACTACACAGGTAACGCCATCCGGTGTGGCCGAGCGGATCTAGGAGCTTTAGTCTGGGACCGCGCAACAACTACGGTCGCAGGTTCGATTCCCGCCCCGGGCAGGGATGTGTGTTAGTTAGGTTTAAGTAGTTCGAAGTCTAGGAGACTGATGACCTCAGATGTTAAGTCCCATAGTGCTCAGATCCATTTGAACAATTTTTTTTTTTTTTACACAGATAACTGTATATAAGTCGCTCCTGTTGGAAGCTCGTAAAAATATGTAACATACGAATGGTGTACTCGCGCTATTAGCAGCAGGAACACGAGGAGCTCTGTCTCTGACGGTCTGTCCGACACTGAACTGTACTAACCAAAACAAACAAAAGCCTGTATGATACGTGGTTCGATATAAGGGTCAATAGCAATGGCGGTACTGTACGCTACGCTGTTATTAAAATAAAAGTTTGTGCCTAGTAAGCAATCGAACAAGCAAGAAATTATAAAAATAATCTAGTAACTACATAGGTAGCTGTAAATAAGTCGCTACTGTTGGAAGCTCAACAGACGAACCACTCTCGCCTTATTAGCAGCAGGAACACGGGTTGCTCTTCTCCTACGGGCTATCCGACACTGAGCTAAGAAACAAATGAAGCTCAGAACTACGTCGATATGTATTTCGGAAAAAAGTACTCGAAACTAACTATAAGGTAGCCGAAATTATCGTAATGTCCAAAAAAAACCACACACAATAGCAGAAACGTTGTTGATATTTGCGTGTAAAGAAACGGTGAAGACTGATATTCGATCAGAAGCCGTTACTGAAATTTCAGAAAGTCTTCTACCCGCTGACACAATCAGCCGACGAGTTGTGACATGTCCACTGAAATCGAATACATTTTGAGCGAGAAAATAATGAGCAGTCATAAGTTTTCATTTCAAAACGACAAGCCCACCGATATTTGTGGTCACGCACAACTTCTATCCTCCATACGCTGTGTTGATGTGAATGGAATTGCCAGTAATTTTTTTTGCTACGAAATGCCCGAATGAGCAACCAGTGAAGAAGTATTTCTGGCATGTGATGAATATTTGTTCCGTAATAAAATGACGTAGAAGGATTCAGTTAGGGTTTATATTCACGGAACCGCTTATAAGACAGGGCGAGTGAAAGCATTCTGGTCTAAAGTACGCGAAGTAGATCCTAATTTACGACCCAAGCATTGTTTCGCGAAGCCATAGTTGCTATCTCTTTGTCATCTCCTGCGAAAATTTTGATGGATGAAGTAGTAAAAGCCGTGAACTTCATTACATCGAGAATTGTGAGGTACTTGCATTTTTGACTATTGAGGGGCATGAAGAAGGGGATGTATTTGCAGATGATGAATGGGTATCTAAGTTGGCATATTTTCCCAACTAAACAGAAAAAAATATAAGGCAGAAACGAAAATGTTCTGAGTGGTGTGGGTAGTATTCAAGGATTTATCAGTAAGATAAATTTGTGGATACAGACAACTGACAATGGATTGTGCAAGATGTTCTCAATTTTATGGTAATAGTAACATGTTGATTGAGTTAGTTAAAGAAATTTATTACTCTTGCAGCAAAATTTAAAAAAAATTAGGGGATTGCTGAAGATTTTGACTGGGTTCATACATTCTTTGATTCGAAGTATATTCTGAATAATTTGGGTTTAGGCTTAGAAGCGGAAATGGCAGATTTGAAAGCATGTAAACACTGAAATCAAAGTTTTTGTAAGTATCTTTGGATAAATTTTGATTGTCAATGAACGCTAAATACCTGGCTATCTTCGAGATGACAGTTAATGTGGTATCGCCAGTTTCAGCTACATATTTATGTGAACTAGACTTCTCGACGTTGATTTAAATCAAAACTTCAAAGACAAAGAGAGACAGAGAGAGAGAGAGAGAAAGAGAGAGAGACTCAGATTCTTCAATGAAGAAAATATTTGCTTTGTCAACGATTCCGCCACGAATCAGCCCTCTGTGTGCAGTTAAGCAGGCCTAAGAACCACATTGAAGGTATGAGTAGAGTTAATTACTTTAAAATAATATTAGAAATGCCTAGCCGCATCTGAATGTAATTAAGTTATTTATTTGCTATTTTGATTTAGTGTGTTATCTAAATACAATTAAAAACCAAATTATGCACAGGAATTGGCAACGAAGTAGCACATAGTATATTAACATTCAGTTGTGTTATTATAACTAGGTGTTATGGTGTTTAGGGGGAAGAAATCTCCAAAAATATCTACATAAAAAGAAAATAATATTAACCTGGAAAAGAAAGTCTGTATATTCCGTGTGGCTACCTAGAGCAGAAATATACGTTCATGCACAATTCAGTAGGCACATGCTACTAGTCTGGTACACTATGCTCACACTTCACTGCAGTATACTACACTACAGTACTTGATATCGGAACCACACAAGATTCCTCATTTATCTGGATATTTAGCCCCCGGTGTGCTGAGGTACAACACAGGGTCTGCACTGCTGCGCCACCCGTGGTGAAAAGGCTGGGAGATGGCTGTCAGAGTCTCATGAAATCCTTCCTGTTCCTCTACCTAGGCTGTTGTACGTGAACTTTCTGTCGTGGTGCGTCTCGTTGTCATGACGCATGGTGATCTATTGGTTGCCTCACTGCCATGTGGGCTTGCAGGCCATAAGCTGATATTTTAGCTGTCAGCGAGTTCATCTCATGTCACAGTTTTCCATTCTTTATTTTGTTACAGACTGTAGTGTTACAAAGGAATTCCTGTCCTAATCTGCGACATCTTGTCTAAAGGTACATTCACAAACGATGTGGTCCCGGGTGCCGACTGCTCCACATTCCCAAGTGTCTGTGGTGCACTGTCTTAGTTTCAGTAACTGGGTGGGAAACAGACCAAGTCGAGACAGGTAATGTCTAACTCCCTTGGTCGGAAGGAGGTATGATGTTCTTGATCTTTTCCTATGTTCGTAGGGAACTGATACGTTCTCCTCCCTTTTGCCGCCCTGTTCCTGATTTAGCATTCGCTATCAATATATGCCTTTTCTTCTCTTATTCCAAAAATGTCCAAATGTATGTGAAATCTCATGGGGCTTAATTGCTAAGGTCATCAGTCCCTAAGCTTACACACTACTTAACCTAAAGTATCCTAAGGACAGACACACACACACCCATGCCCGAGGGAGGACTCGAACCTCCGCCGGGATCAATCGCACATTCCATGACTGCAGCGCCTCAGACCGTTCGGCTAACCCTACGCGGCTTCTCTGATTCTATTTGACTCTTGCGCCCAATATCTCCTTTACCTTATCACATTCGCCCTTTTTGAGGCAATAGCCGTACAACCTTTGTTGTCGTGACCTTTCTGGCTCTGTGAGCGCAGACGTTAGAGCTGTAGCCGACAATAACGAATAATACGATATCTTTGTGCCTGTGCTATTCAGAACTACGATGCAAATTTTCTTTGGATAAGCGTGCAAGTCCGAAGGAACATTGCATCGTAATTCGGAATAAAACAGGACCGACAACGGGCAAGCGAATTTCAAGTAAAATGTACCAGAATATACGTAATGGATGTACGAGTACAGGTTGTAGGCACAGGGCTGTCGACATATGGAAGTTTGTGTCTAGCCGCTCTCGATTAGCGCGAAATCCGGTTCCGAGCCCCAGTTAGCCATACATTTTCACTGTCGTCATTCCATTATACAGCTGATGGCTCTCCATATTCTAAACTGCGAATACGTTTAATAGTGAATTATGTTGCTACGCTGCTATTCTCTGGATCCATCATGAGTAACAGAAGGTTGCGGAACACTGGTGTAGTGGTTAGTGTCGCTATCCCTAGACTATGAGGTGACGTGTTTGATTCCCAGCTGGATCAAAACATTTTCTCCGCTTGGGGCTGTGTATCTGTGCTGTCATCGACTCGCACGTTGCTGAAGTGGTGTCAAATAGGAAGACTTGCATCAGGCTCCCTAACAACCCCAGACGGTATATACTAGGCAGTAATGCTATTTCATTCACTTCCTAACAATAAACGTACTAACTGTTAGTATAACACAACAGTAGCTACGTAATATCTGCTTTAATGTTGCAGGGCATACACATTATTATTATTATTATTGTTATACTATCAAAAACTGAGAGAGGGGAAGTAAAAGAAGAATGGTCCTTATTCAAAGAAACCCTTGTTACAGATTCCACGGACATGCCGAAAAACGAGTATCACACCAAAAGAGAAGGAAACACTCTGGTGTAATGATGGGAAAAAAGACAGCAGTAAAAGACAGGAACGTACTGAAAAGAAAATTAGACCGTGAAAAACAAAAAACAGATAGTAGAAGAAATGAATTAGCAATTGAACATCTCAGAAATACAAAGATAGGAACTAGCTATAAAGCGTATGATACAGAGTTGGGTTGGGTTGTTTTGGGGGAAGAGACCAAACAGCGAGGTCATCGGTCCAATCGGATTAGGGAAGGACAATGAAGGAAGTCGGCCGTGCCCTTTGAGAGGAACCATCCAGGCGTTTGCCTGGAGCGATGTAGGGAAATCACGGATAACCTAAATCAGGATGGCCGGACGCGGGATTGAACGGTCGTCCTCCCGAATGCGAGTCCAGTGTGCTAACCACTCCGTCACCCCGCTCGGTGTATGATACAGGAAGAAAAGGAGACGTGCTGGAAAGAATTTACTACAAGGACAGAGGAAGAGTGTCAGGGAAGTAGGAAGTTACTATACAAACTAGTAAAGAGTACACAAAATGATTATAAAAATTCCTTGCCCTGGAAACAGATGACAGTAACTTAATACGAACAGAGGAAGGGATCAGTGATGAAATAAAAGAGAACTTCAAAGTATTGCTAAATGGAGATGGGGACAACACAACCATCAACGATTGTAGAGTGTGTAATGAATCCCAAATCAACGGACACCGATTAACAAGGCGTGAGGTAGAAAGAACATTAAAGAGCATTGCATAATGCAAAGTCGACAGGTTTTGATGATCTCCGATCAGTCCTGATACATGTAGCTGGAATATTACCCTTAAATTGGCTATATAGAGTGTTATGAGTAGTATGGAGAGAATACAAAATCCCAGACGATTGGAGTAAAGGAGTCATCATCCCTCTGCTCAAACATGGCAGTCGATGAAAATGTGGAAATTACAGAGTCATCACGCTGCTGTCACACACCTTGAAGCTGTTAGAAAAGATCATAGAAATAAGAATTAGAAAGATAGTATACCTTTGCTTGAGGAAGAAAAACTTGGATTCAGGAAAGACCAAGGTACTATGGATCTTATTTTTGCACTAAGAATGCTGACAGGAAAGTACTGGGAATATGGAAGAAATCCTGTGATTGTAATTGTGGACATTGAAAACGCGTATGACAGCTTTCCTCGAAACAAAATATGGGAATGTTTGGCAGACCTAAAGGTGCCAAAGTAGCTAACTGGTAAAGTCAAGATACTATACCAAAAATATTACAGCTGTGTCCAGATGGGCAACGGACGATCAGAATGGCTTGAAACAAAGAGAGGTGTCCAACAAGTAAGTGCCCTATCACAATTCCTGTTTGTAATAGTAATGGACAAGATCATAAAATCTATTAAGAAAATAGACTGTGAACCAAATGCCCTGGTTTTTGTTGATGATTTGAGAGTATGGGGAGAGACACAATCTGAAGTACCGAGGAAATTTAATGATTGCACCAACACATTCAAAAATTTCGAACTAAAAATAAGTATAATAAAGACAGTAGAAATGACCAACAACAGGAAAGGAGAAACCTCAAATATATTTCTAGTAGGAGTCAAAGTAGAATCTGCTTCACATTTCAAGTACCTAGAAAGCATGATCTCGAAAGATAGCACCATTAAGGGGGAGCCACTCAGCAGGACACAGAAAGAATCCAGTTTTTACAGTCAAATCACAAATCTTCTCTGTGATGTTAAAATGCCACGAAAAGTAAAAGCGACCATGTACCACAGCTATTTCGTATCGTTACTAACATACGGATTAGAAACATGTACCCTACTAAACAAAGACCTCAGTAGAATTCGGGCAACAGAAATGGTCTTCATTAGAACTGTGAAGCAAACAACTAGTAAGGACAAAATCAGGAATGAGGCGAACAGAAAAGTAGCTGATATTGAGGTTCCCGTTACCAGTGTCGTAAAGAAACGCAGGCTTTAGTGGTATGGGCATATAATGAGAATGAACAGCGAAAGCCCTGCCGAAAAGTATTTCAACCTGAACCTAGTAGGAAAAAGACCACGAGGAAGATCAATAAAACGCTGGCTAGAGACTATAAGATCAGATGTGGAGGGGAAAGGACAGAAATGGGCGCTGTTCTGGAACAGATGATGTATGAAGACACCAGGAGATGGTAAACGATTATTATTATTATTATTATTATTATTGTAATTGTTAGTTGCACAAAAGCACTGCCACTTGAAGGTGGAGTTTTCCAATTTCTGCCAGTTCAGAAGTAAGGAGTCCAGCAATCAACAGATTTACAAAGAGTGAGTCTAAATGTAGTGCATGCATTACAACCTCGTTGATTTTACACGGGGTTGCAGATTGTTGTTGAAGTTAGTGTCCCTTGGGAGAGGAGTGCTGCAAAGGGAGAATGTTTCTAATAAATGTCTGTTAATAACATGGATAATTACTTTCTTTTCTGAGACGGAGTTGTAGGTAGCACTCGTATTGCACTGGGAACTGATTACCCATACTATAAGAAAACATGTTGTTAGAAATATGAATTACCCATTGTCTTAATGACACATTAGGTATTAGAAACAAGGCTGAGGGGGGCCAGAAAGTCTTCTGTGTACCTACTGCTCCGGTGCCTCCTAAGAATAATTGCACCTGGTTTCCTGCTGCACCAGTCTGGATTGCTTGGGTCGGGCATGACCTTTCTCCCTCTGGCAGTGTATCTGATCAAAAGTATCTGCAATCGCCGTGCGTGATTAGCCGAGCGGTCTGAGGCGCTGCAGTCATAGACTGTGCGGTTGGTCCCGGCGGAGGTTCGAGTCCTTCCTCGGACATGGGTGTGTGTGTGTGTTTGTCCTCAAGATAATTTAGGTTAAGTAGTGTGTAAGCTTAGGGACTGATGGCATTAGCAGTTAAGTCCCATAAGATTTCACACACATTTAAACATTTTTGTATCTGGAATCCCCTATGTCATGCGCAGTTGGCGACTAGATGTCACGGGAGGCGGGCCCGCCTATGTAAAACGAGGCTGGGAATATTTCGTTGTCAGCAGAGAAGCATAAACGACAGAATGGATCGTTCAGCAGAATCCAGCGAACTCTAACATGGGCTAGTCATTTGACGTCACCTGAGTAACAAATCCGTCAGCGACATTTCAATCCTTTTACAGCTACCCAAGCCGCCTGTTCGTGATGTGAATGCGAATTGGGAAAGCGAAGCAACAGCAACAGCTAAATCAAGGCCAGTCAGAACTCAATTTCTGATGGACAGGGGCCACAGGTGTTCGCGGAAGGTGTTGTAACACACCGTTCCTTGTTCTTGTTGTTGTCTTCAGTCCTGAGACTGGTTTGATGCAGCTCTCCATGCTACTCTATCCTGTGCAAGCTTCTTCATCTCCCAGTACTTACTGTATAACACTTCCGTCTGGTACTGCTGTACCATAACCTTAAAGCTGGAAACAGGTTGTGAACTAAAACTATTTTGTTAAAGCAATTATGGTATGAAGCAACAGAGCAGTGTTACCCTCTGAGAGGAATTTTGTTATGTTGACCGTGTTGTACCTAATGCAGGTGGCTTATCGGAAAATGAAAGTCAGAATTACGTAAATATTCGAACAGTAACAAACAACATTTTTGCCTATCTACACTGTTGAAAGAAAAAGGAAAACGGTCGCCAGCCTAATTAGGCAAGAGAAAGATTAACGTTCTCGTTTAAGAAAGTAGGTATGCGTAACTTTAACGGACAAACACAACCTAGACTTGGCCACACGCGAGTGCAATGAACTCTGACACCTGCATATGTTAACGTTAAGGTTGGAACAAACAGCTAGAGCAGCACAAACTATTTGTAAAATTATAGTAGATAACGAAACACACTATTACTTTCAGGGCTTATTCAAACTGAATGATCTTTATAACGTTACTATTTATATCCACTGCTGAATCATTAATTGGATGTAGGTTAAGTCTCTCTCAGTTAAATACTTTACTACTTAAAATGAAAGTTAATTGGAATCTACTAACAGGTTGCTTCTCACTATCATTTGTATAAAGATATTATGGTTTTCCTAATTAGTGGTCTTTCCGTTACTTGTTACCGAGCATTAACACAATAGGCAAACTGTGGATCCTGTTATACTATTATTATGCACTTCTAATACACAAGAGAGACAAACACTTAGCAAACATGAGTATAACTTTTCAGAACTGCAGTTTTCCACTTTTACTACCGTGAGATACAAAATTAACATATCTGTAAGGTACTGACTCACCTTCTGCGATTCACAACAGGCAGTAATGTGATCATTTACTAAGCAAAACTTTATAAGCCTCAGTCTTAAGAACTTTTAATTTGAAGTTGGCAACAACACATTAATAAGCAGATTTACTAGGAAAATTATTTTCAGCAAGCATCATTAACTTTAACCCACTCTCTTGCCACATTAACTTTAACTCTCTTTTTACTATGTTCAAGAGGCGTCAATTAGCAAAACTCTAGGCTTTAATGTTCTTTCAGTAAGGAAATCACTTTAGTTCAAACGGAGAGGAACCTGAGAGGTGTTATGATGAGGAGAAAATCAAGGTTGGTACATAAATTCAGATATAAATTACCTTATATTTGAGCACACTAACATATCCATTAAGGTGATCCTTCACTGTACATCATTGTAACATTCCGATGCAATGATTGCGCAATGTGGTGGCAACTGCATGTTGGTAGGTGGAATTGCAGGTATAATTGCTGGACTCTGTCAGTTCTTGGTGGCGACGACAGATACAAATTCCAGAATAGTTCCAGCTATTTATCCATCCATCCGAGGCATTGGAAAGCGGCAGGAAAAGCCTCTCTCGGAACCAGCACAATATGCAACATTTGCATGACAGTGCACAGTTTGGTAGCTCGTCCCCGACTCGTAGCTCGTCCCCGACTGACTCTTGTTCCACCTTTTCTACCTAGGCCAACCACAATTTGCGCGCGCTACACAGTTCCGTTCCTGAGGGGAACCATTACACCTTTTACATACGAACTAACTAAGAACCCTAAGTGAGGATCAGCAATTTACATAACAGCAACCAAATACATTAAATAAAACAGAACATTTGCACATATTGACATTTCTACAAAAAATTATTCACACAGAAATTACAGTTATATATAGTAAGTTTTGTTCCCTCGAAATGGAACAAAGAATTTAAATGACAGATATACTACTTTGCATAGAAACAAATCACGACAACAAAGTTCTTACAGAGAAGGAGTATACAGTTTTGTGTTATTGATTCAATCAAACAACATTTACAGAACCTCAACGATGTAACATTAAATAAAACAAAAGCAAAATAAATCAGCAGAGTTATGGTGTTACAACTGCAACGTACATCCTTCTGAATCTACTTAGTGTATTCATCTCTTGGCCTCCCTCTACAATTTTTACCCACCACGCTGCCCTCCAATGCTAAATTTGTGATCCCTTGATGCCTCAAAACATGTCCTACCAACCGGTCCCTTCTTCTTATCAAGTTGTGCCACAAACTCCTCTTCTCCCCAATTCACTTCCATACATGGCTACACTCCATACAAATACTTTCAAAAACGACTTCCTGACACTTAAATCTATACCCGATGTTAACAAATTTCTCTTCTTCAGAAATGCTTTCCTTGCCATTGCCAGTCTACATTTTATATCCTCTCTACTTCGACCATCATCAGTTATTTTGCCCCCCAAATATCAAAACTCCTTTATTACTTTAAGTGTCTCATTTCCTAATGTAATACCCTCAGCATCACCCGACTTGATTCGACTACATTCCATTATCCTCGTTTTTCTTTTGTTGATGTTCATCTTATATCCCCCACCGTTCCTTATTGGCAGAACAAAATTTGAAAATATTTAGGTCTTATATTTAGGTCTTACAAAAACGTATGCGATATATTTCAGAATGGTTTTTGTAGGGAAAGGTATGCCACAGTTTCGATACCACGGGGCAGTAACATACATACATTATCGTGAATAACCTCGTCAGCCGGCCGATGTGGCTGAGCGGTTCTAGGCGCTTTAGTCTGGAACCGCGCGACCGCTACGGTCGCATGATCGAATCCTGCCTCGGGCATGGTTGTGTGTGATGTCCTTAGGTTAGTTAGGTTTAAGGAGTTCTAAGTTCTAGGGGACTGATGACCTCAGATGTTGAGTACCTCGTCAGTTTCTTATTTACCGTAGAAATGCCATTGCATTTACCTCCTGTAGGTTGGTTAGGTTTGAGTAGTTCTAAGTTCTAGGGGACTGATGACCTCAGATGTTAAGTCCCATAGTGGTTAGAGCCATTTGAATAAACTCGTCAGTTTCTTATTTACCGTACAAATGCCATTGCATTTACCTCCTGCTTTTGATATGTCAGGCCCTAGTGGCTACTATACATTTTCATTGATTGAAAACATTCTTTCACTGTGAAAGTATCGTAAAAATACGATAAGAAGCATCAGATCTGACTTTAAGAAAAAGGATAAGCTATTCGACTTTGTACGAAAGTAATATTTAGCACTCGGTCGTCCTACTCTCAAAGAATGAGTAAACAATTCTCACACATTTATCTGAAACTGAGACAACAAAATAACTTAATGAACTATTGTATTCTACAGATGACCAACAAGCACCATTTGACTAAAATTAAGCTAATTATTCAATAAATAGCACAATTTACAGAGAGCGCTGGTAACATATCTCCTATAATTTTGTCTGTAACTGCAGAAGTGCCCTAGCAGAAGCCTAAGTCTTCTTTGCAGACCGCTACGGTCGCAGGTTCGAATCCTGCCTCGGGCATGGATGTTTGTGATGTCCTTAGGTTAGTTAGGTTTAACTAGTTCTAAGTTCTAGGGGACTGATGACCTCAGCAGTTGAGTCCCATAGTGCTCAGAGCCATTTGAACCATTTTCTTCTTTGCACAGTATTTTGTTTTATGAAAAATGGAAATGTCACAGAGAGTATTTTTTTAACTTCTCGTTGGCAATGTCCATGCACTACATTTAATATGGACTTTTTGCCTTTTGATACATAACATGTTTCATGATACATTTTTGTTTCCACTGTACACACATCAAAAAAAGGTTTCCATCATCCAGGTTCCGAGAGTTCCAGAGCCTGCACAGGAAATTGGAATAGAGATCCACATGAATATCATTTCCGCCCTCTTTATTGCTCATGACAACCACACAGAACTTGTTGTGCCACTGCACAGCGAGACCTTCAGAGGTGGTGGTGCAGATTGCTGTACACACCGGTACATCTAATACCCAGTAGCACGTCCTCTTGCATTGATGCATGCCTGTATTCCTCGTGGCATACTGCCCACAAGTTCATCAAGGCACTGTTGGTCCAGATTGTCCCACTGCTCAACGGCAATTCGACTTAGATTCCTCAGAGTGGTTGGTGAGTCACGTCGTCCATGAACAGCCCTTTTCAGTCCATCCCAGGCATATTCGATAGGGTTCATGTCTGGAGAACATGCTGGCCACTATAGTCGGGCGATGTCGTTATCCTGAAGGGAGCCATTCACAAGAAGTGCACGATGGGGGCGCGAATTGTCGTCCATGAAGACGAGTGCCTCACCAATATGCTGCCGATATGGTTGCACTATCGGTCGGACGATGGCATTCGCGTTTCGTATAACCGCTACGGCGCCTTCCATGAGCACCAGCGGCGTAAGTCGGCCCTAAGTAATGCCACCCCAAAACAGCAGGGAACCTCCACCTTTCTACACTCGCTGGATAGTGTGTCTAAGGCGTTCAGCCTGACCGAATTGCCTCCAAACATCATGAAGCCTATTGCACACAGTTGGGTCGTAGCACGACGTCCTGTAGCTGCACGAAAACCATTATTCAACATGGTGGCGTAGGTGTCAGGGTTCCTCCGAGCCATAATCTGTAGGTAATGGTCATCCACTGCAGTAGTAGCCCTTGGGCGGCATGAGAGAAGCATGTCATCGACAGCTCCTGTCTCTCTGTATCTCCTCCATGTCCCAACAACATCGCTTTGGTTCACTCCGGGACAGCTGGACACTTCCGTTGTTGAGAGCGCTTCCTTGCCCAAAGTAACAATGCGGACGAGATCGAATTGCGGTATAGACCGTCTAGGCATGGTTGAACTACAGACAACACGAGCTATATACCTCCTTCCTGGTGGAATGACTGGAACTGATCAGCAGTCGGACCCATCCGTCTAATAGGCGCTGCTCGTGCATGGTTGTTTTATCTTTGGCCAAGTTTAGTGACATCTCTGAACAGTGTAAGGGACTGTGTCTGAGATACAACATCCACAGTCAACGTCTATGTTCAGGATTTGTGGGAAGCGGAGTATGCAAAACTTTGATGTGTGTAGTTGGTTCATCTCTAGAATTCACCAAAAAATGTAGAATTTAACACTTCAGTGGTTATAAAAATCGCACATAATCAGTAGAAGGGATCACCTGTAAGTTGCAAAATACTACCACCAAGCCAGCTTTCACAATGACTGTCCGTAGGGAGTTAAAAATGATTGGGGTACAATGGTGGAGGAACTTGTCGTCTGCCAAACCTACTTGTAGTCAGTGCTAAGCGGCATTCTGGGATGGTGTTTAAGGCCGCCAGTAGACAGTAAATGACTGCAGAATGAGATTTTCACTCTGCAGCGGAGTGTGCGCTGATATGAAACTTCCTGGCAGATTAAAACTGTGTGCCCGACCGAGACTCGAACTCGGGACCTGGCAGAAGTAAAGCTGTGATTACCGGGCGTGAGTCGTGCTTCGGTAGCTCAGATGGTAGAGCACTTGCCCGCGAAAGGCAAAGGTCCCGAGTTCGAGTCTCGGTCGGGCACACAGTTTTAATCTGCCAGGAAGTTTCAGTAAATGACTGGTTACGAATGATCCAGAGTGTTACATCCCACTATATGGTGTGGGAATCCCGGTTTGGGACTGGCGAATGCCTGGGAACATTACCTGCCATCATGAGCAGTACCAAACAGTGATGTATGGAGATTTTGGTATTCCAGTATGGGTCTGTTTTTCGTGGTTAAGGATGGTCGCCTTAGTGTGGTTTGTATATGAACACATTTTACAGGCTTGTGTACTGCTTACAGAGATTAGCTGTTTGGAGACGATGACTGTTCTTATCAACATAACAAAGCCCCTTTAATAAAGGGGTATCTGTGATGCAGTTATTTGTGGACAGTAATAGTCTTGAAATGGACTTGGATGCCCAATGTCCTCACTTAAACGCAATGAAAGATGTTTTGTGTGAGACAGGTATACTTCGCTCTAGAAGCCAGTACCCAAAATCACGACCTTCTGTGGTTTAGGCTCTTGAGGGAGAACAGTCTGACAGTCCACGAAAGACACTCAGTCGCCGTATTGAAAGTGTCTCCAGAAAATTCAAAACATCGGGAAGGAGGTCTAAACACCTCATACTCACGTCTGAATAGTTTTGATATTTTGATCAGATTGTGTGGAAGTATGTTCAGTAGTGTATATGTGTGTGTGCGAGTAGGGGGAGGGGGGGTGTTGTTCACAGAGTAGTAAAACTAATGTAGGCTACAGTAGACTATCATAAATAAGAGTGTGGTAGTTTTCAAAGCAGCCTTCGTCAGTTAAGATCGTAACCGTGTTACCTGTACATAGGTGTATTACCTACTTATCAGGTATTGCTTCGTTTCAATCGCTTCGATGGCGTATGTGATCAGGACTTACCTGATGTCCCCTAGAAACTACAGAATATTTTTGTTCTACATAGCTATCCTCCTGTCTGTTACTTAAATATAAACAGTACTTATAGCAACAATGAAACTGTCAATATTTAAGATTCTATTCGAAAATTGTTGATTGGTACGTGAAACACAGAGATGTTGTAGTAAAAATAAAAGAAAATCAATACAGATTTATCATATAGCGCTGGAAAACAGAGTTTCGTGAAAAATGGTAAAGTTAAAAAACGCAAGAAAATCAAAATTGCCTTCCGTACTTCGTTGTGTTTGTACAAAACAGGTTTCTGCTATTGGTAAGCAACTTCCTCGCTGATGAGTTACAACAGGAAACTCTTGCCCTTGTTCATGACGAAGAATATTCTATTGAGTACAAAATAATAACATTAATTACACAGATTTTTTATGTTTGTGCTGTAAGCTGCACTTGCATCGAAAAAGCAGAAAATCACACGATCAACAAATTTTTTCTTAGTTACGAAATGCTATTTATATTTGTAACGACAGAAAGCACACACCTGACTGACACTGGAAGATGTGCTGTTCAAATTACATACAAAGTAAAGAAAAAAACAAACAAAATAAACGAAGAGAGCTCGTCGGCCCCCAGTTTCTGTCACATATACAGTTATGCCTGTTTCTTTACGAATGCTACCAATACCCCTGGTAATACCACCATTTAGACCTCATTTATGCACTGTCCTTAATCTAGCGAACGTAGTTTTGGCAGAGCGCAACTCTAGTAGTGTCAAAGTACGTAGATATGGTTTTACATTGTAGACCTGCTTTACTTGGTTAGGGGTGGTCCCCTTATTGCGCAAAATGCCTGATTCGGAACGATATGCACACACTGTTCAGCACTGTGTAGTGTGTACAGTGGAGTAATTGTTCTGATCATTGTTTGTTTCAGCGTGACAACGCCCCCTTACAATGCGACGCAATTATTTGTGGACAATAACATCCCTCCAAATGAAATACCTGCCCACAGTCCCCTATTGAACCCAATGAAACAACTTTCGTATGAGACAGAAGGCCAACTTCGCTCTGGAACCTTGCACTACTACCTTCTCTCGTTTCGGCTCTACGGGAAGAATGGGGTGTCATTCCTTCATAGACATTGAGAAGCCTTGTTGGAATGTGTTCAGCAGAGTTCAAACCATGATGAAGGTAAAAGGTGGACACGGTCCATATTAATGTCCGGATGCTTTTGAGTAATTTTGTGTGCATGTGTGTTCAGTAGTGTGTATATGTGTGTTGTTCTGGCAACTCGCAATACTGTCAGGCAGTTTGCAAAGTAGAAGTAGCTACACTACGTGTGTTCGACAGATTGCAGCACGTTCGTGCCAGTTTGGTACCACATGCACGTGTGTGTGTGTGTGCGTGTGTGTGTGTGTGTGTGCGTGTGTGTTGTTCCTGTGAGCCGCACCTCTGCAGCCGGCCAGCTGCCAGCAGTAGCTGCGCCGCTCGCCCCCGCATCGATTCCGCCAGCTCTGCTCGGTGGGCTGGGACGCTGGAAGTCCATGAATGATGCAGCGGCACGAAGCGCCCGCCAGAAGGGCCTCCAGCGCTCCGGCGCTGCAGCCACCAGAGGCTCGGCCCGGCCCGCGACTAATTGACGGAGAGCGGCCCGGTGCCGGCGGCCGCCGCCAGGCGCGCTGCAGTCGCCGGTCCGCAGCCGCCAGTGGACCCGGCCGGCTTGCGACTGTGTTGTGAAAGGCGCGCCAACTTGCGCCGCAAGTTTTGAGCAGCGGCCAGACGCAACTTGGCCGCTAATTACGCAGTTCTCTGCACAAGGAGGGGTAAAAGAGGGTCGAAGTTCTCAGGCGGGAGGAAAAAAATACAACCCACCGGTTTCTGATTTCATCAACTTAGACCGAACGGAAGTGAAAATTAATTTTTCGCTAGAGAAAGTAACTAAAATTTTTAGTGCAATATGTGGTGCTCTTCATGTAGTTTAATAAATCTAAGGACGTCGCGGATGAAGATGCAAACGGCATACAAAGAGCAGCGCTGAGTATGCGACGACGCACTTAGTGACAGCCATATCTGTCATGGAAGCGGAATTACCAACTCCCAAGAGACTAAAGATCTTATTTGGCCGATTTTATTGTAGATCAGATCCTCTTAGGCTGAGGGATTTGTCGCGTGGACTTGTGTCTGGGAAATGTAGCCGATGAGGCGTGGCACAAACTGCAGGTCCCTGCGACATATGCCTCCCACACCGGAGCTAGGATTCCGAGAAATGCTCTGTTATGGCACGTGTGCCTATATCAGTTCGCTCCTCGAAACATGGCACAAATCCCTGATATGTTTTCTTCTTCACAGGCAGATTCGTTGGGCGAAATCAATCAGCACTTCGTGAATGAATGAATGTCGTGCGATAGGGCATCCTGTCGGGTAGACCGTTCGTAGGGTGCAAGTCTTTCGATTTGACGCCACTTCGGCGACTTGCGTGTCGGTGGGGATGAAATGATGATGATTAGGACAACACAACACCCAGTCCCTGAGCGGAGAAAATCTACGACCCAGCCGGGAAGCGAACTCGCGCCCTTAGGATTGACATTCTGTCGCGCTAACCACTCAGCTACCGGGGGTGGACACTTTGTGAACATAGCGCGAACGAGGAGTAATTTCGCAAAAGGCATTTGCTATGGGGTCCTGCATTCTCTGATTACAAAAACCAGACGCGATGCACTTCACCGTCTCGTATCTTTATTCGACGTTTCGTATAAAGAACTGGACAGTAAAATTCACAAGCTGACGTCACAGTTCCTCCGTGAATTTAACAGATTTTCATCCTCGAAGACATCAGGACCGGGCAGAGAAGAGATGAACGATCGGAGTTGTATGCCTACGATTTGCTGCTCTTCCTGAACCACTTAAACAACCCAACGATGGTTTATCCACTTTCTAAGGTAACATAGATCACATTTACATGGTTATTATAAATGATGCACCCATTTTCAAAAATTCGTATCTATTGAAGTACAAACCGAAAGTGAACAATCTTAATACCACTGGAAAGAGGAAGTTTCAAAGATTTTGGTGGGCGGCGGCGGGCGGGCGGTTATGGTTTCAAAAGCGACCGGTAGAGATCAGCGGCAATAGGGTCATCATTCCGTTTCACTGTGACTTGTGAGTGTGATGGGACAGTGGCACACAAAGTTTTCTGCTTAGCTGAGTTCGCGAAAAGTGAGTCGCAAACTGGGTGCAGCAAGCATTTCGTACAAAATTCGGTATTCAACCACCAACTCGGAAAAGCATTAGCCATTGCTTTAAGCAATTTAGACAGGTTGGGAGTGTGTGCAAAGGAAAAAGCACAGACCGACCGCGTGTGACAGAGAATGATGTCCGACGGATTCGAGGAAGTTTTGTACCCAGTCTCAGTTCAAATGGTTCCAGTGGCTCTAAGCACTATGGGACTTAACATCTGAGTCCCCTAGACTTAGAACTACTTAAACCTAACTAACCTGAGGAGGCACGATTCGAACATACGACCGTAGCAGCAGCGCGGTTCCGGACTGAAGCGCCTGGCACAACTAGGCCACAGCGGCCGGCCGGTGTCCCAGTAAGTCTACCAACAGAGCCAGTCGAGAACTTGGAATACTCTAACCAACTATATGGAAAGTTCTGAAACGGCCTTTGCTGTACAAGCCCTACCGATTACAACTTGTGTAGGCTCTCAACCCCAATGACAAAGAGAAGCGTCTCGCATTTTGTGCTTATGTGCTAGCAAAGATAAAGGATGACGGTTTTTAGAGGGTGTAATTTTTAGCAATGAAGCGACGTTCCACCTTAGTGGAAAGGTCAACAGACACAATGTTCGCATGTGGGGTTCGTAAAATCCACATTCACCATTGCAACACGAAAGACACTCGCCGAAGATCAATGTGTTCTCTGCCGTATCAAATAGAAACGTTTATGGACCATTTTTCTTTGAAGAAAGAGCTGTAACAGGAATCACGTACCTGGACATGTTGTAAGAGTGACTGTTACCTCAAGTTGTGGAAGATTCCCAGGACTTCATTTTCCAACAGGATGGAGTTCCGCCCCATTAGCTCCATGATGTACGAGGATTTTCCTCCGCACTGGATCGACCGCAGGGGACTTGAGGACCTGGGTCAGCACTTTCGGCCTTCGAGATCTCCTGACCTCACACCCTGGGACTATTTCCTACGGGGTTATGAGAAGGAAGCTGTTGACGTGCCGCCTCTACCAACCAGTCTGAACGATCTGCGGAACCGGATGACTGCTGCCCTGCACTCAGTAACAACAGACACGCTTTCGCGTGTGTGGGACGAGTTTGGCTACCGAATCGATGTTTGCCGTGCAGTCAACGGTGGCCACATTGACCATTTATAAGTTATCACATTTATAATTATTAAAAACTAATTAATTACAAATTATTAAAGTTATTAAATAGACATCAGACATTATGAAAAAATAGTTTGAAAGTTCCTGTTTTCACTGGTATAAAGCTTGTTCATTTTGAATTTGTACTTGAATAAATACGAAGTTTTGAAAATGGGTCCATCATTTAGAATAACCCTGTATTTTACATGATTTTATCACAAATATTTATTTACACAATAATGAGGAACGTAAATGTGCTGTTTACAGTTGTGCATAAAAAGGAAACATTTTCGATGAACTCATTAGTTATCACTGAACTATCTTCGACACTAAGAAAACGCATATTGCTACTCCACTTGTTCTTCCGTGGTGACAAAATATGCTGCAAACGCATTTCTGACTTGTTTGGCGTCTTCGGCAATAATTGCACCGATTTTTGACAGCGATGGAACTGGTGGGTGGTCTCTCCAACTCCCACATTCTAGGTTCCCATTTTCTTGGTTTTCAGAATCGAAACTTTCTGGTGGTGAATAAATTATGCGAGCTTCTCGATTTTATCTTAGGATGCTGGGAAGATAAATGGAGCACGAAGTCACATTATAGCTGCATGGGAAAAAAGATGAAAAGGTTTTCACACAACATGAAAAACGGACAACAGTATTCGAAAGGCATTTTCGACGGTTCGTAGTGCTTTACTGGGCCTGCAATTCAATATTTTTTCGTTGCTGCCTTTGTTATCATTACCTTGGTAGGGTTTCGTGACATGGTCTTGGAGCGCAAAGGTATCGTCAGCAACAATTACATTTGGGGTGGGTAATGCTTTGCCAGACAGAGGTTGTGGTCTTGCTAGAATCTGCAAAGGATACCGTGTGCGATGGGCAGTGACCAGTTTTAGTCCAAAGCACTGGGCCAGTTCATTCGTTTGTTTGGAATGGGAGACCGGGACTGTCTGCCATCTTTTGGCCAGTCGGTGATGACAGAATCGAGGCGTACCCCCGGCAATTTTTTTCAGATGATTTTACAGGAACTATTTGGTAAAAAAAATTTCATTTCTGATTTACTTGTAGCTTTATATGTCAGGTTCATTATAGTGTGCCCATAATTTCGTTTACGGTAGTAGTTATTGTGATATTTACATGGAATTAAGGCACTGTGCGGAATTCGAAAACGTTTGCAATGAACAACGTAACTAACATATGGAATATTCTTTTAGACTTGGGTGGAGGTCACTATCTGGCACCAATGTGCAGAAAACTGATCTGACGTAACATTCATTTACGATCGCACCGCGCCAGCTATAAAGCCAGAATGAAATATCCACAACATTCCTCATATTTCATAAATATTTTGAGATATCGAAATGAGATTTTGACAAATGATAGTGTGCGAAGAGGAGAGTATTATTTCTGTATAGTTATTATGCAAAATTTCATTATCTACTGTTTTACTCCACTAACTACTTATTCGATGAAAGAATGTAAATTTTAAGGGCATCGATAGCTGGTGAAGTGAGAAATGCTATGAGTTTTGGAACAATGTAACTGAGGACATTGCTCGTTTATTTTGTACCAAGGATATGCTTTGCCGGCCGCTGTGGCCGAGCGGTTATAGGCGCTTCAGTCCGGAACCGCACTGCAGCTACGGTCGCAGGTTCGCATCCTGCCTCGGGCATGGATGTGTATGATGTCCTTAGGTTAGTTAGGTTGGAGTAGTCTAGGAGACTGATGACCTTAGATGTTAAGTCCCATAGTGGTTAGAGCCATTTGAAGCATTTGATGTGCTTTTTCATAACATAATGACCTTAGTTCCTCACTTAATAAACTTAATAATCCACTTTTTCAGAATTCTCTCGCTGTTGCGTCTGCACACCACGTTAGTGAGGGGGGACTGTGTAAACTGCGCTGTATTTTAGCTCTCGAAGCAAATTTTAAGACGGCAACAGCAGAAATGGTAGGTTTTCCTTAAAATTTGGCATTTGGGACGCTTCTCTGAAGGTTACAAATTGTTAACAGGCCAGGCGAAAATAAATCGCTGCATTTTCGGCGGATTTCTTTTTGGATTCCAAAGGACAGATGACAGACCTTTTTGATTGGTCACCCTACAAGTGTGAGCGAGGGGGAGCCTTATTTAATATTTACAAAATATGTGAGTGTACGCTTCAGTTCAAGATGCCACTTCCCCTGAAGCACTCGGCATTTCCCCTACGTCACCTGCCCACAGCCCGACCACTACTGTTCTTCCTACGCGTGGCCTCTCCTGTGTGAACATCTACCGGCCACAGTATTCTGTGTGGTCGCTATGTGCAGCTCACCGGCTTAACGTGCATTGTTATAGGTTGTACGGTTAAATACTCCACCATGAAATACGTCCTTGTATTCCCACTTCTGATAAAGGAAACTAGTAATTGGCATCCACTACTGTCATTAACAAAATACTGGGTCTTGATAGTCGTAATATGCGCTACCAGGGTGAACAGTATTAACAATTTGCGCGTGTTTTCCATCTAACCCTCCCCGACAGGTAGGATAGTTACAGAAAGTCGAAAATAACTATGCTGATAATAGAGGATCGCTAACTCTCGATTTCACGCACGTAACACTTTTTCAGCTCCATCCCACATGTTCCAAGACATCGAGCCTACTTTCGCGATGACTGCCGGCTGAGAGATTTCGCAAGCTCCAAACAACTTCACGAAATTAACATTTAGACCGTGTGAATGCAAGACCTCGAGGCGATGTGAATTAACAAACTTTCCCGGCCTTCCATCAGCGCCAGATGGTTTAAATCTCATGAGTTTTCATCGAGTTCCCCTCGGCCATTGTCAAGAGATAAATGACTGCCGCGTCGCCAAGGCCTCGCTGTTATGAAGACGCGCCGCTGGCTGTGACGTTACTGATGCTTTCTTCCCCGCCAAGTATGGTAACGTTTTCGTCCCGCGTCCGTCGCGTCCGCTTCAACCGAGCGACTTCCGGCTTCCAGGCTAAGCTGTGCTGCAAACCGCCGTCCTTACTGACGCTCTTTTCAGATATTTTTATTTCTATAGCTTCTTTTATAAGGCTTCCCGTCGCCCTCATAATGACAGATGTTTTAAATGAAACAACAAGTTCACTGTTACCAGTCACCGTTTTATTTATTTCCACGACGCGTTTCGAAGGTTTAAACCTCCATCATCGGGTGGATTTACATTAGTAAGTATTACATTTGTGTGTGTGTTGTGTTACGATTTTTGGAGGAACTTGTGGCACTGCCTAGTGGAGAAACGAGACGCTATTTCAGAATATGGTTTAGGATTACTTTTGACGAAAAATTAAACTGATATCTAATGGTAAACATTAAATAACTAAACTACAGTACTTTCAGTGATCACAGGTTCCTTTTTTCGTCAAAAGTA
Source organism: Schistocerca nitens (assembly GCF_023898315.1). Classification (NCBI taxonomy): domain Eukaryota; kingdom Metazoa; phylum Arthropoda; class Insecta; order Orthoptera; family Acrididae; genus Schistocerca; species Schistocerca nitens. The sequence continues at coordinate 131,790,962 of NC_064614.1, read as the reverse complement.
ATCGTAAACCATATTCTGAAATAGCGTCTCGTTTCTCCACTAGGCAGTGCCACAAGTTCCTCCAAAAATCATAACACAACACACATACACATGTAATACCTACTAATGTAAATCCACCCGATGATGGAGGTTTAAACCGTCGAAACGCGTCGTGGAAATAAATAAAACGGTGACTGGTAACAGTGAACTTGTTGTTTCATTTAATGTCAGTAACAGTCACGGTAAAGCCTAACCTAAAAATGTTCGCATGTAAAGACAGATGTTTTGTCGAACAGAATTCGGTGTTGATTTTCTAAAGCGTGTTCTGCCACAGCTGATTTTTCAGGATAGTATAGCCGTAAACACCTCTCCTATTCCGTCTAGCTTTGTTCCGCAGTGCGTGGCGTTTGCTCAATGTAGCGGCAGGCACAGTAATTTGCTGTATCTTATAATCCAGGTGTTCTGAGCACTCTATCGTCCTTCACAGACCTCATGTGCTGTCGCATCTTTGCTGGGGGCCTGAACACTGATGAAATATCGTGCCCCTTCTGCAGGCGGCTAAACTTTCCCAACACTGTGCCACAGAAAGGCAAAAGTGCAAGTTGTTAGCTGTCTTTGACGGTGGTATTTCTTCTGTGCGTCTCATCAGAAAGGGCCTATGATACCTAGCACTGATTGCAGCTATTTTTCCAGAGTGTGAGGGGTCCGTAGGCCCTTACTATAACATTGCACAGGTCGATAGGGCGAACAATCGATTGTGACGTGTTGCGAGAGCGAGTGTCGAGATGCGCCAGAGCGGTTGGCGGGAATGGTGTGTGTGTGTGTGTGGAGGCCAGGGTTTTTAACCGACCCCTAAATAATAAATAAATATCGGGAAAGTGACCAAGTATCTTTATAAAAGTGATCAGTGACGTTACTAGTGTCGATATTTAGTTTCGCGTCTACCGCGCCGGCCTAACCTTGGATTGCAGTGTTGGTTGCCGTGATGGATTAGCGTGTGACGTTAATGGCAAATGAAGAAAGCCTCTCCTGAGATTAGCCGTAAGTAGATATTTATGACGAAGGCAGTGGCTGTCTCCTTTTTGTGTTTTGAGAAGAATATAAGTTCGTAATTAGTAAAACTGTGTCGGTGTTCCTTATTACCATACATTCAGTACTATAGTATTGAACAGGACGAACTGGAAAGTAACAACTTCCGTAGCAGTCAATGCCGATTACCAGCCCCATTAGGTTCACGGTCATGTTAATAATAAATTTTGGGCTGCTATTCGATCAGATCAGGTCGGGACAAAAACGGAGGTGTTAGAAGAGGACGTTTCGGAAGTGGCTTAGTTCCAATCGCAGGTTCTCAGCGATTGAGACGAATTTAGCGCTGTGGACAAGGTGTTAAGAATGCCACTTTTTGTGCCGTATGATGGTCGCTGTAACGTGCGTATACCGATCCGTGTGGGTTAGTTTCCTGTACACCCTGTGACGGCGATGTCCATTGGTTTTCTGGCGAACGAGATTGTCATGGAAGTGCAGTGAACCACATATCTGTGCTTCTACCGTAACACTTCGTAAACCCAACGTCGTATTTCCTGTTTGGTGACAAGTATTTAGACCAGCTGGACGGCGTGTCGATGTCAAGTCCGTCAGCACCGTCCGTAGCCAGACTCTTTATGAAGAAATTTGAAGATTCGCTTTGGACACGGCACCAGTTAAGCTAAGTTGTTTTTATCCTGCTTCGAAGATAATTTTATCATGTGGCCCCACGGATGTGGAAAACCGAGAGGAATCGTACAACATATGAACAGGATTGACGGCTTTATTAGACTTACAATTTTATTGCTCATTAGCTGTTACATCTGACTGAGCTTCGGTAATGTGCTGACTCCTGGCACAAACTTTAAAAGTTTGTACACGCTAAGGAAAAACTAACAGCGTGTGAAATCAAAAATAAATTCTGCATTTATTACTACTGTAATTCACGAAATTAACTAGTGTAATTCATGAGGGACACACAACCTTCAAAGATTTTAGCATTGTTCCGCCTGGCCTGAAGTAAAGAAACTTAATATCTTTATCTGCATTGTATAGCGATGGTACCTTTTTTCTTTTATTTTTGAGTCATCAGCACCTCTACACTACCTACTGAATTATTTGTTTTCCACAAGATCCTTTCTTCGGTGATTCAACGGAGAATCTCCTCATTCCTTATCTTATCAGCCCATTTAAATTTCAGCATTATTCTGTAGCACCGTATCTCAAACTCTGGAATCTCTTCATTTTAGGTTTTCCCACTGTCCATAATTCATTACCATACGATGCTGTGTTCCAAATGTAAATTATAACAAATTTCTTCCTCAAATTAGAGCCTATGTTTGATACCAACAGGCTTCTCTTCGCGAGAAATACCATCTCTGCCTGTGCTAGTACGCTTTATATGTCCCCCTTGTTTCTCCAGTCAATTGTTATTTTGCTTCCAAAGTAGAAGAATTTCTTAAATTCTCCTACTTCGTAATCCCCAATTTTGATGTTAACTCTTTTTCGACTTCTGATACTTTTCATTACTTTCGTCTTCCTTCGGTTTAGTCTCAATTCAAAGTCTACTTATTAGACTGTCCTCTCCATTCAACAGATTCTGTAATTCTTCTTCACTGTCAGTGACGACAGCAATGTCATCGGCGAATATTTGCATTGATATCTCTTCACTCTGAACTCTAATTCGACTCTTCAATCTATCTTTCTTCCATCTTTGCTTCTTCGATATACCGATAAGATAGGAGGGGTGAAAGACTGTACACCTGTCTTAAACTTTTACTAATCCGAGCACTTCGTTCCTGGTTTTGAATCTTATTATTCCCTCATAGTCCTTGTACATACAACATATCACCATTGTTTCTCTATAGTTTATTCCATATTTCACAGCATTTAGAACATCATGCACCATTTTACAATACGAATGCTCTTTCTGCATCGACAAATCCTACGAACGTGTCTTGATTTTTCTTCAGTCTTCCTTCCATTACTAAGGGTAACGTAAGAACCACCTCTCTGGTGCTTTTACCTTCCCCAAAACAAAACTGATCGCTATCTAACAGATCGTCAATTTTCTTTTCCATTCTTCTGTGTATTATTCTTGTCAGCTTGTTGGATGCAATGTGCGATAATTCTCGGACCTATCTGCCCTAGCTTTCTTTGGAATGTTTTTCCGAAAGTCTGGTGGTATATCACGTGTCTCTTAGATTGTACGTACTTGCCTCCGCCAATGACTTCAGAAACTCCGCTGGAACGTTATCCATTCTCTCTGCCTTATTTTATATCAAGCCTTCCAGAGTTCTTTTAAATTATGTTTCTAAGTAAGTCTGTTACGAGATCAGGTAATAACTTCCATGTTACTAGAGGGGGCTCTAAAGGGTAAAAACTGTAGAGAAAGGGGTAGAGATACATCCAGCAAATAATTGACGACGTAGGTTTCAGCTGCTACTCTGAGATAAGAAGGTTGGTACAGGAGAGGAATTTATGGCGGGCCTCATCAAACCTATCAGAAGACTGATCCACTATCTCTTCCCTGTTGACTACCGTTTCTTCTTCTATCACGTATCAAACAAGTCCTCCCTCTCACAGAGGCGTTCAATGTACTCTTTCCAGTTATCAGATCTCACCTTGGCATTTAGGAGCGGAAAAACCATTGCACTCTTAAAGTTACCGCCTTTGCTTTTAGTTTCACCCCGAAAAATGTGTTCTTCCTTCTTACGTGGATCAACTGTAGTGTTACTTCTGTTACTCATAGTTATTTCGCAGTTACCTTCATTGTACATGTTTTTATTTCCAACTTCTGTGCTTTACGTTTTTAGATACGTCCCTTCTGCTTCAACTGAACTGCCTGCTGAGCTATTCAATATCGCAGTTCTGTAGCTTCAGAAAAATTCAAGCGTATCTCTTCGTTCCTTAGTACTTTCATGTCCCACTTCCTTGCACACTGATTCTTCCTGACTAGTCTCTTAATTTTCAGCCTAATTTTCACATTCCAAATATTGTATGTGAGTTTTGCGTACGCCTTACAGTCCAGCGTCTGATTTCCGAAAATCTGCCTGACTATGATGTTATGACGTAATCTCCCAGCCCTTTCCAAGTATACCCCCTGTTCTTGTGGTTCTTGAATGGGGTATTCGCTGATACTAGCTGATACGTATACCAGAACTCAACTAGTTTTTTTATTCTCTCGTTCCTGCTACCAAGCCCATATTCTCCTGTAACCTTATCTTCTTCCCCTACAACCGTATTCCAATCTCCCATGAGTATTAGGTATTCATCATCCTTTACGTAGTGAATCACCCATTCGGTATCCTCATATACTTCATCTGTTTCATCTTCAGCTTGCGGCGTCGGCATATATATTGATTCTGATGAAAACAACCGTATCAGTGAATTCTTCACAGTAACTCACTCTCTAACTTACTGCCTATTCATGACGAATAATACTCCCGTTAGAGCATTTTCTGTGGATGTTAATGTTACGGTATCCTCGTGTGACCAGATGTCCTTTTCTTCTTTCCATGTCACTTCACTGCTCCCACTATATCTAGATTGAGCCTTAGAATTTCCTTTTCAGATTTTATAGCTTCTCTAGTACGTTCAAATTGCTGACATTCCACGGCCCGACTCGTAGAACGTCAGCCTTTCGTTAGTCATTAAATCTTCTGCTCATGGTCACCTCCCACGTGGTAGCCCCACCCGGAGATCCGAATATGAGACTGGTCTGAAATCTTTTGCCAGTGGCGAGATCATCATGGAGGTTTCTTGGTTGTTCTAAAACGGGTATTCCACGTTTCTTACGGAACTTGAAACACACTCCAGTCACATTTACAAACAACAGAAAAACCATATAAATACTAAGGAAAAGGTATATACCAGATAGAGTGCCAAGAACGTAAATCAGTATATCTAGGAATCGAAACTAAGAGTTTCAAACGATATACAAAAAACATATAAAATGTTAGAAATATGAAAATAGCCATTCTACCTTATCCGATCATGTGACAATACATGGACATGAAATATCCAACATGGAACATGACATGACAGTTACTGGAATCATAACAAAAAGCTCCTGAGTTTGCAAGAAACATTTACATACAAAGAGCCACTGCAATGAAAAAGGAGGCGCTCAAAGTACAAATCCTTACAAACAATAACTCTCTGACCATATTAGCCACAAAAACAATAACGAACAGAAATCCAAAACACAACCGGAATAAATAATTAATCGATCTTCATCTCCCCCTCCCCTAGTCTTTCACTCTCTCTCTCTCTCTCTCTCTCTCTCTCTCTCTCTCTCTCTATCTGTCTATCTCTCTCTCTCTTTTCACACCCACCCACCCACCCACCCACACACACACACACACACACATACACACACACACACACACACATACAAAACAAATGAAAATATCAAACCACACACGACACAAACAAAAGACGAGAGATAAACGCACAATGACGGCTGGCAGCACTACACACATGTTGAACACAAGGTATAAAGTGCAAGTGATGTATGCGATGTATTGAATCAAATGTGGGTGAAAGAACGCCACAACCCGGCAAACTGAAGCATGGAGACTAATGAGCACATCTCCAGGACCACACAAATGGGCTAACAACGTTGGAAATCGTAACAATGAAAGATACATAATTTGTGCTACAAAAGTTGATTCTAAACTAAAAAAAAAAACAACAAGAAAAGAAGCGAAGAAATCTAACAGAGCAACATACTCTCATTACTAGGTAATACATTTGTCATGTTCAAAAAGAAACATGTATTACAGGCCACTGATGATGCTTCACAAATAAAAGAAGCGAAACGCGTATGGAAATAAAAGACCTGCCTTCAGTTAGCTGCGCAGACGCATCATTTCTCTACGAATTTTGTATCAACTAAGGAACGACGGTAAAGAGAAAAAATACGACAATACATCTTTTTAACACCTGGAATATGTTACTTGAATAGGTCTCTACCATTCTTTCTATTATTTTCAAATTTATTTTATGTTATATGTCATGTTCCATAGGATCAAATTGAAAAGCATGTCCCCATGGCCATGGAGGGATCCTATTAATGAAATTATAACAGATGAGTAATGATAGATAAAATGGAACGTATATGAATCTTATGCCGACGACAAGCCGTATGTTTAAATAAACATAGTCAACCACTTAACACGTAATTAGCTTACTTTTTAAAGTTTTTCCAGGAGCTCCTCGACAGCATGGAAGAAGTGTGCCATGACGAAACTCTTCAGTTTATTCTTGAAGTTGCATTGTTTATTGGTAAGATTTTTGAATTCTTGTGGCAGCTTACTGAAAAGCTTACTGAGTGAAAGCTGCTAACTCTTGGAAATAAGTTGATATTGTTCACAACACATTATAGAATATATGTATTGAGCCAATGTCACAATTCATTATGAATTAATGACAAAGCTCGCCGCTCTTTCTTCAGAAGCTGTATTAAGCCGACCTGTAGAGTGTCCATGGGCCATACTCAAAGATGGTCGAACAAGGCTTCTGTAATCTACTGTTTTTCATGACTGAATTACATTCCGTTAAGTTTCGTTCAAGGATTGGCATCTGCCTTTCCTGCAAACAGTTGTAGCTCCACATGCATATTCGAAGAATTTTTCGTTTGTTACTACTTCCAGTGACTGATGGTCAGTCGTGTAATCGAACAATAATAGGATTTTCCACCTGTTTCTGGTAACGTGTTACAGTTGTGTATGTCGAGAGTCAATCGCCAGTCTCTGCAAGTACCGTCTATCCTATGCAGGTGTTCGTGCATAACAGTACAATTTACAGGGTTGGAACTTTCCTACGTACATTGACATCATCCACAAAAAAGTCTTGCGGGTCCAGAGACGTTCTAAGCTACAGGTCTATCTAACATTTTCCGATTTCATGCAAGTATGTATTCTGAAACATGCCCTGAATAAAAATTCCCTCTCCTACATGAAGTTTAAACCCAAGAAATGTGGTATAACGGTATCTAACTACCATTTTTTTAAAGGAACAAAACAAGAGAAGGAGAGGCGTAGCTTACTTTGTAAAAAGTAATAACAGCGAGCGTAAATGAAAGTTTGAGTGGATTCTATGATCGTACTAATTTGTGATATGCTCTTGACATGGTTTCAAAACTTATTACTAACTCGTCTTCTAGCCTGTGAGGTAAAGGGCGCGTTGTGGCGCCCTGAAAATATTCTAAGTACGGAGTTGGCGTGGCCGCGCGGGCCGCTTGGCAGGCCGACCGCGTGGTGCCGGACGAGAGGGGTAGCCCCAATGCGTGGTCCAGCCACTGCGTGGCATGGAATTCCTTGGTGATGCTGTGTCGGTGGAGGAGACACGCCGGGAGTGCCAAAAATGGCGGACTTCGTGAAACCTTAATGGCAGGCATTTCACAGTTCTTATAGACATGAATAGTAGCCAGATGAATCATGATACGTCAAAAAGAAACATGTACATTACCATTATTTGCACGACGATTCTGATGGTGTAATCAGATTTTCAGTATCTTTATTAGTTTAAATTTTAACATCTGACGGTAAATTATATAAGTAACATCCAGCAACGAATTTCTGAAATCTAAACGGTTCATCAGATTTTCGTCGATCGACGTGTCTTTAGAAAGCTATTAGTGTAAACCTAAAATGGCATAAGTTTCAGGCATGTAACTTGAACAGCACATGAGCTATTGGAGGTCAAACTGGCTGATTACTATCGATCGCGTCAGGCCATAAGTACTCCACAGTTACACGAAAAAACGGTAGCAGTATGCTTATAAATATATTTGTTCGTCTATGTCTTTGTTTATATCGGACATATACGAGTACTATTCATGAAGAAATTGGTCAATTATTGTGTTTTAGAAAGCACAGAGACATTAGGCTACTGGCTTACTTCTGCTCTACTCCTTTGATATGCGATTATTTAATTTGTTTATGTATTTAATAATGTTTGATAGAGCGTGTTTATGGCCCAGCCATAGGAATATTTATTTAATTTCAGGTTATTTCAATATAAATCCAGTATTTCTAATGTGTTTCATAATATTTGTGAATGTGCAATGGCATGGAGACAGGGCGGGGGCGCTCTAGCCAATCACAGCAATCGTTCCAGAAAGGACACGTGGAGAGACTGTATGGAAGTTCTGGACAGTCGCGGGAAAGACTTGGAGAGATAGAAATATTTCGTTGTGCCATCTTGCGCACTTATGAGATTCCGTGGCTTCTGCAGTGAAGACGTAGTATGCGTTTAGAAGTGAATATCTCGTGAGCTATGTTGTTGCTCATAACTAATTACGTGAAGTAGGAATCTATTGTTTCCCTGTTATTCAACTTATATTTTATTTAATTGGTCGACCATCGACACCAATAAGTGTTTTACACTAATAAAGGGCATTCTTAAAGGCGCTTCTGCTATCGTACTCCTCATTCAAAGTCGTTAAAATAGTGCCTGCAGAATTTATTTTATTACAATCATTCATGTATAAACGTTTATGTTACGATCAAAATTCGCAATTGGCGAGTGATAGGAACCTTCGACCATTCGATTCTTGTGTGTATTAATATTGTATACTGTAGACTCAGCAGTACTTGGCTTGTAACGCGGTAACTACGTATCCAAGCCCCTAGATGTGATTTGGAATGGAAAGCGATGAGCACGCAGTGCTGAATGTGGTCAAGGATAAAAATAATAAAGCTGAAGGTGATAAATATTACAATTGTGGAAAACAGTGTAGTAGAGGAAGTGAAAGATCTTGCTCTGTAGAAATCACGATTACTCTGTGGCGTGGGGAGATATCAGGAGCTGTTGAGAAGAGGTAAGTAAAGCATTCTTAAAAAGTAAGGTATATAGCTGAAGAACGCAGCTAGTATGACATGTGGCCATGTCTTTACGGGAGATACTTTTCAAACGCTGAGAACACAGAACAAATAGGAAAGAGGTAAAAGCTAACAGTAAATTGTAAAACTGTACAACAGATGCACAAGAAATATTAAAAACTGGGCATCATGTAATGTACCAAAGTGGAAATATACTTCAAATGAAAGTAGAAGTGAGGAGCCTGTGGAATTAGGAAACAAAGAACATGATAGCTGAATATCTGCTGAAATACAGGGTGTCCATAGAGAGGACCAGTAGAGACGAAAATTCTATACCGTAAACAGAAGAATGTACGGTATAAAGAACTTATATATGCAGGTTGTCGCAGGAGGAATGATGTGTATTCTGGGATGTAATAGGAACTGTCACTCGACGGCAAAATGTCTAGTAAACATGATCTCTAAAATGCATACCCTAAGAACTATGAGCACTTATTCGTCTTCGATACTGCTAAAGAAATCACTTCTACTGCAACCTCTTTGCTTTCTATATTTTCAGTGGTGGCAGTACATACCAAAACACGAGAAAGAATGTATAGTAATATGGGCTCTAAAGTGGATACCTTAAGAGCTATTAGCACTTTTTCATCTTCGCTAGTGTGAAACACATCTCTTGTACTGACCAAATGCTCATAGCTCGTAATGTATGCGTTTCACAGACTGTGGCTACTATTTTTTGGGTCTATACTGTCTTCTCCCAAAATACGGGAGGCAAAGAGCTTGCAGTAGAAGAGATCTGTTTCACAGTCTCCAAGATGAAGTGCTCATAGCTCTTAAGGTACGCATCTAAGAACCCTAGATTACTAGACAGTTTTGTGGCGCATGATAGTTTCTGTTATATCCCAGAATATTCACCATTCCTCCTGGGACACCCTGAGCATGATTTACGTTTGGAATCTAATGGGCCATGTGATGTTCAACAAAGGGAATTTCCAGAGTTTTGTTTTAGCTTCTCTTTGCGCACATATTACTTTCACTTTTAGGTTATTTCCGGTCGTAAACGAAAATTGATCCTAATGGGTTTTTCTGCCAGGTGAATTGCCTACTAGTGAATTTTGATTGTAAAAACTTTTCCGCCTGGTGTATCAAGTGGTGTAAGTCGTGCGTTTCTTAGGTCGTCTTTTAGTACGATGATCAATTTTATTCTTCCCATATTATGTTTACTGGGACTTTCTGCATAACGTGTCCAGTTAATCTGATTAGTCCCAGTCACTGAGCGTGCTCATAAAATTTTCCATATCCGAACAGGGGTTCGTATAGTTTTATATTTATCTGTCCTTGATATATAGTCTTTCTTCTATATTATGAGTACCCAAAAATTTTCCTGATTTCGTTATTTGTGCTGAATTTTTTCAGTGCATCTTCTTCTACTTAAAATGAGTGTTTCGGTTCCATCAAGACATTCTCATTCGATCACTGTGTTGTACTGCTCCAGGTTTGTGTATTTTGAGACACATTTTTTCATATAGAAATCGTTTATTGAGGCCAGAGGCTGTTTATATTTTGCAGAAACAAATTTCGTAACTAATGTTTTCGACGACTGTGTCTTGGCACACCTAAATACTTTAACGAAGAAACTCTAAATTTTTCCGTATTTTTTCAATCAGAAGTTGTTGAGGGAAACCCTTTCGAGTATTTTGGGGTACGGGACGCACCCTCTCCGGCGAGTCGTTGCATAGTTATTGCAAGTCGTCTGGTTCCCTCCTCATTTAGATTTTTACCTGTATTGCACTGAAAATAGTGCACAACAGGACAAATGTCGACGGAATGTGGTGTGTGTCCTCTTCATATACAGCTACACAGATACTCCGCAAGCCACCGGACGGGCGTGGCAGAGAATAACCTGTACCATAACATTCGCCCACAGTACCAGCGTCTAACAACAGTGGGTGCCCTCCTTACGTCGTAGCCTGCGAGTACTGCTCGGTTCCGACTAGGGTTTTTTTCCCGGTAGTGTTAGTTGTACGTTCACAGCTGTACACAGCAGTACCACGCACAGGTTTACTGATGGACAATTGGCCGAAAAGCTCCTCCTCTATGGGATCACTGAATTACATGGAGGAACAGCACAACGACGATATGGTGAGCTGTCGCCGCACTGATGGCAACAATGTCATTTGTCTGCAGGTTGTTGCATTACTGTGTGTTTTGTGTCCAACGGTGTGTTAACTGTATTCATTATTGTGAAGGTACGTTCACACAAACGAGGGTGAGTGGAGCAACAAACCGAATAAATCGTAATCATATTATTACTCTGTTTCGAGTTTCCGGAGACCATGTGTCCCTTGTACCTAAATACTTGGAAGGCAGCTGTGAGAGTATCAAATCAAGCTACATGGCACCAGATACCTTGTCAAGTCCCAAAACATCTATAATGTTTACATACAGACTGAAGCGATGAATGAAAATGTGTGCCAAGGCAGGAAATCGAACCCAAATCTCCTGCTCACTAGACAGATGATCTAACCACTACGCCATCATGGCATAGTCGCTTTTCACAACTGCACGAACTACCCCTGCATGTCTCCCTCCTCGATTGAGATTCACACTCACGCTTCAGCCCATTTGGTATTCTCCTTAAAATCAAACAGTATTGCAGAGGCTCTCAAACTGTATTGCAATTTTTGAGACATGGAAAGGTCTGTGGAAGCATATAGTTTCATTTGATTAAAGCACCTATGCCTGGGTTGCAGGCAGCATGCCACATTTCGTTCGATGCTGAGGTGCTGTTCCAGTACAATTCGAGTTTAGGGGAATACCAAGTTGACTGAGGCGTGAATAGAAAATTATTTGGGGAGGGAGGCATGCTAGGGTACTCATTGCAGTTGCAAAAAGTCGCTCTGTCACGAGGGTTAGGGCATCTGCCTAGTGAGTAGAAGACCTGGGTTGTAATCCCGGCCTTGGTACAAATTTTCATTCATCGCTCCAGTCTGCATATATACATCCGGCGTTTCTCAGAAGAAACTACTCTGTAAACCTTTACTCTTTGTAAGTATATATTAATAAGTAAATAAATAATTATATATCGTAAGGGCTTTTCAGCGTATGTTGTACTGAGAAATAATTGTTAAGAAAAAAATCCGATAATTCAATATATTGCGCCGTATCCAAGTTAATTAGCATTGAACTTAACCAATCAGGTCATTGCGCTTCGAAATTCAAGTAGCCTGCCAGAGACAGTGTTGCCAAACTTATTCTTCGTTTGGTTTCTTGAAACTTAACAAGAGAGCGATACAAAAACTCGATATGGAACTGTAGTAAGTATCGAATTCGAACCAAAGTCTGAGCAGTCTCGTGTGGTATCATGTACGCTGTGAGAACAACCGACACTAACTGTATCTGGAGGGCCGCTTGAATCTTCTCTCGCAATCCTGACAGTCCAACCTAAATATTAATTAACATGGAAAGGGCGCAACGTGTTGAATTTTTTTCCTAATGATGATTTATGAGCACAAACTAACTTGCAACTCCCTTACAGGCTTTTCAGACTGTTTCTGACTACCCTGTGTATCAAGTTGAATGCGTTTTATGAGTTATAAATAGGCGGACAGCAGTTTTAAACAATGTAGGAAAGTGGTTGTATGAACTGGACGTCAGGAAACCTGTAGGGTACATCCGGGAGTTGGGCCACTTTTTTCCTTCAGCAGAAAATATGTGCGTTTTTCAAATTTTTTGGCTTCTGCAGAATGTTGGTATGGAGTGTCAAATAAACGTAAGTGTAGTATATTACTGAGACACTGCCATTTAAAAAAATAAGAGATATGATAAAATGAAAATATTCATGAGTCGTCCATCTCACCCATATGTGTAGGGGTGACGTGGACAAGTGTGCTTGGAAAGATGGACCATATAAAAATAGCTATAAATGAAAAAAGGTCTATTAAAATTTCATATTTTTATTTGCAATATGATGTAACGAATACAGAATTATACTATTAAATATTTTAGTCCAAAACCGTTTTGTCAGAATATTAGGAATCTTGATAGAATATTGGCTTTTCTCATGAGTTTTTCGTCTTGTTCAAGCATTAGTTTGACTTACACTCACCACAGCAATGTCTCTGTTGATCAACATTCATGTGATCCTCGTGAACAGGAAACAAACTGAATTCAGCCACCATTTTTATTAGTTTCGTAATATATTTCAACACATTCATCAAATTTACTTTCGTAATCGTCTGCAATTTCTGCATCTGATGAAAATGTTGAGCAATTTTTACTGTTTTTCTTTTTCAGATTCTTTACTTTGTTTTCCTCTTCACTAGTTTTGCCCTTTTTGTACCTTCCTTCCGTTTACCATTTTTTCTTATCCTTCCTTTTTAAGGTTTCAATTTTTTCAGCAGAGTTTAGACATTTGGATATTGTTGCTGCATTCCTCTTAAAGTTTATGGTTTTATGAAGAGAAGCAGTAGGTTACACTTCTTCGAACTTTGTTCTGTTTTGGTTTAAGAGTAATGAGTTCTGATTTGATAACCTTGGAAATTTTAAGTTTAGTAGCAGTGGAGACCGAAGTGGTGCCACTGAAGGAATTTGGCTTCTGCAGATAACTCTGCTCTTTTGATGTGCTTGGCATCGGTAGGTCTTTTGAAGTACTTTGAAGTGGTTGGTTGACTTGTGTGTGGGACTCTGCTCTTCGATTTGTTCGCACAGACATATCCACCGACAAATAAGCGTAGTCTGAAAATGTGGCCCTCTTCACTGTGATTGTTCCACATGCGTTAATGCTAAATTTAATTGTATTCCATCTTTGTCACATCTAACCAAGTGCTCAATCTCTCCCAAATAACTCCAGTCCCGATTGTCTGGCAAAGATAAACACCCAGACTGCTGAATCTATGAAACGAATTCGGTGACCATTTTGGTTTAGCTTTGTGCCTACAAATCTGTCAACCTCACAGTACAAATACAAACAAAAAGAGAAGTTGCAGTAGTATTGTGCAAACTGAGCCTTAATATTATAATTACATAACCATATGATTAAACATTTCGGTTTAACAGAACAGATAATGTGATTGTTCCCCAGAACTAACAATAAAATGACAGCAGCACCTTTTCACCACGTATGTTCACAGAAGAGCTTCCTTGTAAGTAGAGTGAGTAGCTCTGTAGGGGCGCATTTGTGAAAGTCGCCACTGTTTCGTCTCTCTCTCAGTGCTCCAACTCTCCCAGAATTATCCTAATCTCTGACGAGTGAAGGCTATCGGCGGTTGAACTTTTCTTAGTATAATTTTTTTATTGGCTTAAAATGATTTTTTTGCAGAGTTGATTTTTAAGATTAAGTCACATAAGATGTGCCATAAAAGTTAAAATATGTTAAAACTGAGATTTACTGCATGGTAGTCTGGAGCATCCGAACTCTCGAATGCAACTATAACCGTTACCGACGGAATTGGTGTCGTGTTAGCTTCGAACCGTATCTCAGAGGTCATTAATATCAACTAAGATACTATTCTGTACATAGTTTCACTTCGTAACGTGATTCGTTTATGGTAAACAGTCCGAAAGCACATGCTTGTTCGCATCTGCTTAACTTGTCATTTCGTTTGTTTTTATACGAAGTAAAACGTCAGTGCTTGAAAATGACAAACACACATATGTATACGGATAGAAAAGTAATTCGAATCAGGAAAGAAATCTTCTATTGGTAAGAGAGATCCAGTTAATCGACAAAATTTCCTCAAAATGGAAGTGTTTCGACACTGGTGAAAAAAGGTCAACTGTACGGTGCTTTCACTGACGGTAAAAGGTTTGTTCAATTTCAATATTGAAGAACAGTAGTTAAAAAACTCTGAACGCTAGTTTTTTCAAAACAACGTTTTTCGAGTGTGCTGGAACTATAATTCATGAAATGTACATGCAGTTATATTATACGTTTGTAACTTGTGAGTTGGAGCTTTATCTACTTCCGTACGTACGATTTTTGCGATATATTTAATATTCGATTTTTGGTCACCAGTTTCATAAAGACTTTGTTGTGAAAAAATTGACTTTTATTTAAGAACGCCACCATTTTAATATAAACCACTTTTTAAAATATTCCTATGTTCTATGTTAGACATTATCATCAGTTTCAAAGTAGTTATTGAAATTCTGTGTGGCGTTCAGAGCGCCCACTAAGCATTCTCGCACTCTGCAAAGGCCTTTCGTCGATGTCGTGTTGTGTCCTGTGGGTGCAAGCTGTTTATTTAAAAATGTACATAACGCAATCTTTAGGACGTCAATGAAGATGTAAAGTCAGTTTTGTATTTTTTTGGTTGTTGTTGTTGTTGTTGTTGTTGTTGTTGTCTTCAGTCCTGAGACTGGTTTGAGGCAGCACTCCATGCTACTCTATCCTGTGCAAGCTTCTTCATCTACCAGTACCTACTGCAGCCTACATCTTTCTGAATGTGCTTAGTGTATTCATCTCTTGATCTCCCTCTACGATTTTTACCCTCCACGCTGCCCTCCAGTACTAAATTGGTGATCCCTCGATGTCTCAGAATATGTCCTACCAACCGATCCCTTCTTCTAGTGAAGTTGTGCCACAAGTACCTCTTCTCCCCAATTCTATTCAATACCTCCTCATTAGTTATGTGATCTACTATCTAATATTCAGCATTCTTGTGTAGCACCACATTTCGAAAGCTTCTATTCTCTTCTTGTCTAAACTATTTATCGTCCACGTTTCACTTCCATACATGGCTACACTCCATACAAATACTTTCAGAAACGACTTCCTGACATTCAAAGCTATACTCTATGTTAGAAAATTTTTCTTCAGAAACGCTTTCCTTGCCATTGCCAGTCTACATTTTATATCCTCTATACTTCGACCATCATGTTATTTTGCTCCCCAAATAGCAAAACTCCTTTACCACTTTAAGTGTCTCATTTCCTAATCTAATTCCCTCAGCATCACCCGACTTAATTTGACTACATTCCATAATCCTCGCTTTTTTTTTGGTTACTATATTGAAAAGAAAATCCTGAATATCGGTTCCAAAACCGAGCTTTACCGTGGTACACCCCGTTAATAACAACTGATGGCAACAGGAAGAGATGGGAGATATTTATCTCTAAATGTAACAACAATTTGCTGATTCACATGTAACGAACAAACTTCCTCTAATTCCCAGCACACCACTAAAAGCGTAATCACGCGGCAGTGTTACGTAACAGCGAGGCAAAATCAGGGCGAGAAGGCACCGGCGCGGTAGACACCGAAACGGCGGCAGTCAGCGCATTGCTCTAATTGCGCCCGCGCTGCTGACGGATGCCTCATTAGCGACGCGTAGCAGCAGCCAGTAGCCACCGGCTGCCGCCTCTGTTTCATTAGGCGCGGCGAGCCCCTGTCGCCACACCACCCGCGCAGCATGGCACGGCCACGCTCCTCTGGCCAGAGTTACCGATTGACTGCTCGCCGCCGTCTGTTCCCCCTCCTGTTAGCGGGAGCATCGACTTACAGTATTGGAAAAATGAGATCTTGTCACACACAAAGGTAGACTTTCGGGTTATGAGCTTTTGTAGACTTAGAGAAAGATTTTTGCAATGTTCACTACAGAACTCCGTTTGAAATTCTGAAGGTAGCAGGAACCGAAAGGCATTTATAACAGTCAAGAGGCATGAACGAGAAGCAGTGGTTGAGAAGGTAGGGAGACAGGTTTGTAGCCTAGTCTAATCCCCGACGTTATTCAGTCTGTATCCTGAGCAAGCAGTAAAGCAAGCAGAATAAACATTTGAGTTAGAATTTCCAGTTCAGGGAGAAGAAATAAAAAATTTGACGTTTGCTGATGACATTGTAATTCTGTCTGTAAGAGCAATTGAATGGAATCGACAGCGTTTTTGAAAGGAGAAAGTAAGATGAACCTGAAAAAAAGCTAAACGATGATACTGGAATGCACTTTAATTAAATCAGTTGATACTGAGGGGATTAGACTGGGATATGGGAACCTTAAAGCAGTATATGATTTTTGTTAGTTGGGTAGGAAAATAACTGATGGTAGAGAGGATACAATATATAGATTAGGAATGACAAGAAAAACGATTCTAAAAATGAGAAATTTGCTAACAATGCTTATAGATTTAAGTGTTAGGAAGTCTTTCCTGAAACTAATTGTATGGATTGTAGCCTTGTATGAAAGTGAAACATGGACGAGAAACAGTTTGGAGATGAGGAGAATGGAAGCTTTTGAAACGTGGTACTACAGAAGAATGCTGCAGATTAGATGGGTAGATCACCTCAGAAATGAGGAGGTACTGAATAGAACTGGAGAGAAAGGAAATTTGTGGGACAACTTGCCTAGTAGGTAGAACACATTCTGGCACATCAAGAAATCGCCAACTTAGTACTGGAGTGTGGTGAGTAAAAGTCGTGGAGGGATGTAACCGAACCCTCCGATTCCATGTGTGATCGATTCGCCTTTGAATTTTAAATGTCCGAATCGCATGTAATGGAACCGGCTTGAACGCTACGTAGCAGGAAAATGAACGCTTTTTCACTACGAACATAACAATATTAATCACGTTACTTGCCACATTACCTGCCGGAACTGCCTTAAAAAAAGTACTTGGTCGATCCCGTGCTGACTACGTGTCACTTCTTAGAAAAATACAAATTTTAGTTCGCTCAATAGGATATATTCATTAAAACTGCACAACATTACATTTTTTAATTGAACAACAATCTCTAACAGAAATTTTAACACATATTACCTAACAGAATACTATTATTAGCCAGGTAGCTATTTATGATTTAAACTTCTCTCCAAGGTATCGTGTGGAAAATGGGGTTAGACTTTCAGGATTGATACGCCACACTAGTTATTACCCACACAACACTTTGTATGGCTTACCTGGATTTCACTTTATTCGCACCCCTGTAGCAAATAGCTTACACGTGTGTAGCCTTACCTTATGACAGATCCACTGAAAGAAAACTATATCTACGTAGACTCTTTTCGTCACCAAGTCTAAAGGAGGGAATCAATACTATTTTTCAGTTTATATTTCTTTAAATGTGCAAGAAGTAAATTAACGTTAATGCCCTTTACGACAACAGTTTTATTTGGAAACAAGATGGAGGCAGACTCATATATTCTTACATGAATTAATGGCTACCACTCTTACTTAAAGTAATTACATACTGGTAATATTATGATAAAGCAAATTTAAAGGTAAGAAATCTCATAGTTTGATTTTTACAATGACATATAAAAGCGACCACATTTTGTCTCTTCAAGTTGAAATAAAATAATTATCCTTGCAAGCTACTTTAGTATGATACTGAATGATTGTCGTAACACAAAAATTAATCAGCTACAATCTGTTGACCGTATAAAATGCCACAAAATTTACATTAAGCAAAATTGACAGGGAACTTGGGACTGATATATAAATTTGAGACAACCAGATATTTTAAAAAAACAGTATTAGAACTTGGGCAAACTATGGGGTTGACTGTAACATTCTGATACACTGTTAAAACCTGTTAATACGGAAATGTCTTGCCTTGTTCGTTTGAGTCATATCGTTCTTGAAGATGTTGCTTGCTGTACGTAAATTTTGATAGGCTCCTCAAGTCTCCAGTGATGGATTTAATTTATAATTACCACACACTTGAGGTAGCCATGTTAACTGGCTGTGTTATCGGCTCCATATTCCATCATATAATCCTAGTCGGTTGTTCTTGCTTTCCAACACAATATAAACCGGAGACAATTTCAGGAGCTATAAATCACTGCCGCACCAAATATTAAGCATTTCCAACATGGATTTTTATTGTTTAAGGCTCACATCGCCGGGCTTGACACACCACGATGCGTATGCTCCTAAGGCTCGACTGCAAATGCCTCTAGTTTTCTGTTCTTTCTCCGCATAGCGGTGTTCGCAGAAAAAGACTAGCGATTTTTTTTTAAATTTCATTTACTTTATTCTGTAAGAATTTGCATGTGTTTTGTTCAGTTATGTCGTTTCTTATTTATTATAAAGTTGTATTTTACTTACGGAAGCGAAATTTATTTCAAGTTGTAGTTTTTAATTTTGTGTTTGGGTACTTTTATTTCGGGTCCTGGGTTTGGTATCAATGTCTGCCTTTCAGTTATACAGGCCTCATGAAAATTTGAAGTTGGTGGTCATGGCTCGGTGTGCGGCTATCGGCATCGCTGCTTTCCTTTGATCTATGTATGTAGGTCAAGCGAAGTATTCGATTCAAGTTACGCGATATTTTTATTTATTTTCGGTCTCTCTGGAGTGATTTGTGTTTCTCGCCTTTCGTTTATCTTCTACACCTACATCTACATCTACATGACTACTCTGCAATTCACATTCAAGTGCTTGGCAGAGGGTTCATCGAACCACAATCATACTATCTACCATTCGCTCCCGAACAGCGCGCGGGAAAAACGAACACCTAAACCTTTCTGTTCGAGCTCTGATTTCTCTTATTTTATTTTGATGATCATTCCTACCTATGTAGGTTGGGCTCAACAAAATATTTTCGCATTCGGAAGAGAAAGTTGGTGACTGAAATTTCGTAGATAGATCTCGCCGCGACGAAAAACGTCTTTGCTTTAATAACTTCCATCCCAACTCGCGTATCATATCTGCCACACTCTCTCCCCTATTACGTGATAATGCAAAACGAGCTGCCCTTTTTTGCACCCTTTCGATGTCCTCCGTCAATCCCACCTGGTAGGGATCCCACACCGTGCAGCAATATTCTAAAAGAGACGAACGAGTGTAGTGTAAGCTGTCTCTTTAGTGGACTTGTTGCATCTTCTAAGTGTCCTGCCAATGAAACGCAACCTTTGGCTCGCCTTCCCCACAATATTATCTATGTGGTCTTTCCAACTGAAGTTGTTCGTAATTTTAACACCCAGGTACTTAGTTGAATTGACAGCCTTGAGAATTGTACTATTTATTGAGTCATCGAATTCCAACGGATTTCTTTTGGAACTCATGTGGATAACCTCACACTTTTCGTTATTTAGCGTCAACTGCCAACTGCCACACCACACAGCAATCTTTTCTAAATCGCTTTGCAACTGATACTGGTCGTCGGATGACCTTACTAGACGGTAAATTACAGCATCATCTGCGAACAACCTAAGAGAACTGCTCAGATTGTCACTCAGGTCATTTATATAGATCAGGAACAGCAGAGGTCCCAGGACGCTTCCCTGGGGGACACCTGATATCACTTCAGTTCTACTCGATGATTTGCCGTCTATTACTACGAACAGCGACCTTCCTGACAGGAACTCACGAATCCAGTCGCACAACTGAGACGATACCCCATAGGCCCGCAGCTTGATTAGAAGTCGCTTGTGAGGAACGGTGTCAAAAGCTTTCCGGAAATCTAGAAATACGGAATCAGCTTGAGATCCCCTGTCGATAGCGGCCATTACTTCGTGTGAATAAAGAGCTAGCTGCGTTGCACAAGAACGATGTTTTCTGAAACCATGCTGATTACGTATCAATAGATCGTTCCCTTCGAGGTGATTCATAATGTTCGAATACATTATATGCTCCAAAACCCTACTGCAAACCGACGTCAATGATATAGGTCTGTAGTTCGATGGATTACTGCTACTACCCTTCTTAAACACTGGTGCGACCTGCGCAATTTTCCAATCTGTAGGTACAGATCTATCGGTGAGCGAGCGGTTGTATATGATTGCTAAGTAGGGAGCTATTGTATCAGCGTAATATGAAAGGAACCTAATCAGTATACAATCTGGACCTGAAGACTTGCCCGTATCAAGCGATTTGAGTTGCTTCTCAACCCCTAAGGTATCTGCTTCTAAGAAACTCATGCTAGCAGCTGTTCGTGTTTCACATTCTGGAATATTCCATTCCTCTTCTCTGGTGAAGGAATTTCGGAAAACTGGGTTCAGTAACTCCGCTTTAGCGGCACAATCGTCGGTAACAGTACCATCGGCACTGCGCAGCGAAGGTATTGACTGCGTCTTGCCGCTTGTGTACTTTACATAAGACCAGAATTTCTTCGGATTTTCTACCAAATTTCGAGACAATGTTTCGTTGTGGAACCTATTAAAGGCATCTCGCATTGAAGTCCGTGCCAAATTTCGCTCGTCTGTAAATTTTAGCCAATATTCGGGATTTCGCGTCCTTCTGAACTTCGCATGCTTTATCCGTTGCCTCTGCAACAGCGTTGTGACCTGTTTTGTGTACCACGGGGAATCAGTTCTATCTCTTACCAATTTATGAGGTATGAATCTCTCAATTGCTGTTGCTACTATGTCTTTGAATTTGAGCCACATCTCGTCTACATTTGCATAGTCAGTTCGGAAGGAATGGCGAATGTCTCTTAGGAAAGCTTCTAGTGACACTTTATCCGCTTTTTTAAATAAAATTATTTTGCGTTTGTTTCTGGTGGATTTGGAAGAAACGGTATTGAGCCTAGCTACAACGACCTTGTGATCACTAATCCCTGTATCAGTCATGATGCTCTCTATCAGCTCTGGAGTGTTTGTGGCTAATAGGTCCAGTGTGTTTTCGCAACCATTTACAATTCGCGTGGTTTCGTTGACTAACTGATCGAAATAATTTTCGGAGAAAGCATTTAGGACAATCTTGGAAAATGTTATCTACTTACCACCGGTTTTGAACAAGTATTTTGGCCAACATATCGAGGGAAGGTTGAAGTCCCCACCAACTATAACCGTATGAGTGGGGTATTTATTTGTTACGAGACTCAAATTTTCTCTGAAGTGTTCAGCAACTATATCATCGGAGTCTGGGGTTCGGTAGAAGGAGCCAATCATTAACTTAGTTCGGCTGTTAAGTATAACCTCCACCCATACCAATTCGCACGGAGTATCTACTTCGACTTCACTACAAGATAAATCACTACTGACAGACACAAACACTCCACCACAAAGTCTGCCTAATCTATCTTTCCTGAACACCGTCTGAGACTTCGTAAAAATTTCTGCAGAACTTATTTCAGGCTTTAGCCAGCTTTCTGTACCAATAACTATTTCAGCTTCTGTGCTTTCAATTAGCGCTTGAAGCTCAGGGACTTTCCCAGCACAACTACAACAATTTACAACTACAATTCCGACTGTTCCTTGATCCAAGCACGTCCTGTAATTGCCATGCACCCTTTGAGATTGCAGCCCACCCCGTATTTTCCCGAGGCCTTCTAATCTAAAAAACCTCCCTGTCCACGCCACAAAGCCTCCGCTACCCGTGTAGCCGCCAGCTGAGTTTAGTGAACTCCTGACCTATTCAGCGAAACCCGAAACCCCGCCACCCTATGGCGCAAGTCAAGGAATCTGCAGCCAACACGGTCGCAAAACCGTCTGAGCCTCTGATTCAGACCCTCCACCCGGCTCTGCACCAAAGGCCGCAGTCGGTTCTGTCAACGATGCTGCAGATGGTGAGCTCTGCCTTCAACTCGTAAGCAAGACCGGCAGCCTTCACCAAATCAGATAGCCGCTGGAATCCAGAGAGAATTTCCTCAGACCCAAAGCGACACATGTCATTGGTGCCGACATGTGCCACCACCTGCAGCTGGCTGCACCCTGTGCTCTTCGTGGCATACGGAAGGACCCTTTCCACATCAGGAATGACTCCACCCGGAATGCACACGGAGTGCACACTGGATTTCTTCCCCTCAGCCGCCATATCCCTAAGGGGCCCCATTACGCACCTAACATTGGTGTTCCCAACTACCAATAAGCCCACCCTCTGTGATTGCCCGGACCTTGAAGGCTGAGAATCATCCTCTGAAACAGGGCAGGCAGCTGCATCTGGCTCAGCCAGAGACAGTGCCTGAAACCTGTTTGTCAGACGCACCGGGGAGGCTTTCTGATCAGCCTCCGGGCACGTCTTTCGCTGCCTGCCACGCCTTGGAACGACCTCCCAATCAACCACAGGAGAGGGCTGAGCCCCACTGCGGGCAGCAACCGGGGCAACCACAGCGGCAGAGCGATCTGGGGACAGACGGGACGAGGTTGACATCCGCGTGATACCCAAGTACGGCTCCCCACAGTGGTGCCCATTGGCAACAGCCTCAAGTTGCGCGACCGAAGTCAGCGCCGCTTGCAGCTGTGAGCGAAGGGATGCCAACTCAGCCCTCATCCGAACACAGCAATCGCAGTCCCTGTCCATTCTAATCGATGTTGAACAACAGTTACTGAAACACGAGTCCGTGCCTAGATAACGCCAGGGAAACACGCAAAGAATGTATTAACTAACCTGTACAAATGCCTAACGACTGCGCTACAATCTGCCTGAATTTACGATTACAGCAACTAAAACCCGAAGTTACACCTCCTACACGAAACTCTCACGCAATTTAAGTAAGAATCTACGAAGTAAATACTAAAGCTCGATGCTACAACTCTCAAATACTATAATACGCCCGAAATTTATGAATTAAACAATGCAAGTACCCAAAAACACGCAAAGAAATTAAGAATTATACTATATAACAAATAAGTAAGCTAGGGGTATACGACTTGCTGTTGCAGCTGCTTATCCAACGGCGGCAGGGAGCACACTGGCTGTGACCAACCGACACTGGCCGTTCAAAACAAAAACAGAAGACAGACGACTACTCGAATTTTCACTATTCAGGTACTAAATGCTACAACTCTCAAATACTATAATACGCCCGAAATTTATGAATTAAACAATGCAAGTACCCAAAACCACGCAAAGAAATCAAGAATTAAACTATGTAACAAATAAGTAAGCTAGGGGTATACGACTTGCTGCTGCAGCTGCTTATCCAACGGCGGCAGGGAGCACACTGGCTGTGACCAACAGACACTGGCCGTTCAAAACAAAAACAGAAGACAGACGACTACGCGAACTTTCATTGTTCAGGTACTAAAGCGCGATGCTACAACTCTCAAATACTATAATACGCCCGAAATTTAAGAATCTTGTTTTATTGGGATGGGGAGGGGAGTGATTTCTAGTGTTCTTTGATTCGAATTTTGTGTTTTCCGCATTTTTTCCGTTCGGTTTATTCTAGAGGAATTCGTGTTCATGGTTTTTCGATTTTAAGATTGATTTCGAATGATCTTCGGTTTTTTATCGTCCTTTTTGGCTTTTCCCTGCCCAAAAGCCGCCATATGTCATTGGGTTTTGCCATTAGCTGACTGACATATTACATATGTTTTATATACTTCTTTCCAACCGTAATGTTCTGTTTTGTGGTCGCCATCTTGAAGAAAGTAATCGGCCTGTTATTAATTGTTACCTGCTGTTTTCTTGGCCATTCATGTAAACTATTGCTCGGAATAAGACGTCATACGTCAAAGCATACGGCTGAAATCAGACCTTGCTCTATACCCCTCTTTCAATGTAAGCGTAAGTCTTCTAAAGCTCTGTTAAGCTCTGACTCTAACATTGGAACCTTCTCCTTATATCGGTATCATCAGACAAGTTCTCCCATGGTAGAAGATTTCAATGTATCCTTTCTCAATATCCGGTCGCTCTTCTGCGCCTTTAGCAGTGGAACTCGAAGGGCTCTCTTCAGGTTGCCATCCCTGCTTTTGATCGTCTATATCAATGGTCGTCAAACGTTTTTGCTTGAGAACCAGTATTGACATTGTATGGCGACACGTAGTGCTGCATAGGATGAGAAGCGGGTAGGTGGGTGAAGTTGATCACTCAAATAAAGAATCAGTTTTCACCCAACTATGGCCGTCCGGAGTGGCCGAGCGGTTCTAGGCGCTTCAGTCTGGAACCGCGCTACCGCTACGGTCGCAGGTTCGAATCCTGCCTCGGACATGGATGTGTGTGATGTCCTTAGGTTAGTTAGGTTTAAGTAGTTCTAAGTTCTAGGTGACTGATGTCTTCAGATATTAAGTCCCATAGTGCTCAGTGCCATTTGAACCAACCGAACCATGATTACTAATAGAAGCTTACAATTTATACATTTTGAATCTACACATTACAATGTAGCGCATAAAATACTTTTCAGTGAAAAAGAAAATAGATATTGGAACTACACACATGTTTGTAGAGGCTTAGTAGTGACCAGTTTTCCGTAGCTGATCCGGTACTGTGTTCAGTGCTATCGCAATAGGATACCATGTTTGTTCACCTGGGTTTTTCACGCCATAGCATCTGAAAGAATACCAGACACCTGCAATAAATCGTTTAATGTTGGCCTATTGTACTGAGCCAAATGTAACAAAACAGGTGGTTTTAAGAAATATATTTTAATTAATTCCAAATTGTTACAAAAGTATAGAAAGTTGGAGGATAATTTAGTATATAAAAGAGTTTAGAAGTCAGTTCTATCTGTTGTATTATGCATGTTTTTTGAATGTAACTAACTCTTATCGGGATGAACACCTTCACCATATTTCCCGATGAGTAACGTGGCCACTTTTCTCGATCG
The DNA here is from genome assembly GCF_023898315.1 of Schistocerca nitens. NCBI lineage: Eukaryota > Metazoa > Arthropoda > Insecta > Orthoptera > Acrididae > Schistocerca > Schistocerca nitens. Next base: position 131,765,708 of record NC_064614.1, on the reverse strand, counting down.
GACGGTACGTCGGTATTAGTCATCCACAGGAGAAACTAGTAAACTAAAATAAATAACAAGGAACTACATTTGTAGGCAAAAGCACTTTGTTTAAACATTGATACGACAAAAAATCATTACAGTCTATACAAGTTAGGTAAGAAAAATAACATAAATGGCTTACCTTACATCAAATAAGTTTTTACTAATAAATGACGGACGAAGCTTTCTCTGTCAGTCTCATTGACAACAATAGCGACGTATATCAGAACTAGTCTCACCATTTCTCTGCAGGCAGCAGCGCTGATCAGGGCAAAAAATAGGCAGTGAGCAGTTTCCTGGAGTTTTAATACACCTTACCCCACCTATCTTAACTGTTAAACTCCATAAATTAGTATGTTATATTAATAAATAACATTAATTGCAATACGAGACACTCACGTGAGTTTTTAACATTAGAGGCCAAACAACAAATTATTTCACCTCTCATTTGTATTAACCCTGCAGTGGCCGCACTTTATACTTAGTTAGTTTACTTAGTTTACGGCCTAATCCACCAATCTCAATTCAAATGAAGTACATGTTAAAATATCACTATCTGTGTAAGAACTACTATTTTTGTCTGTTTCTGGGCAAGAAAAATAGTCTTAAGAAGCTCTTAAAGTTAGTTAACGGTTTTCGATTTAACTGTTAGTTGCTTAAATCATATTATTATAAGATATGGTTGAGTGTCAAAAAGTGAGGGTGATATGAAAGCGAGGATGATATGCTATAGCTTTGTATGATCCCTTTTCTTGAGGTGAAGGGTTTTCCCGATAAACCATTTACTCCTACAAAGAATAACCTGTCGGTTTATAACCTTCAATGCATTTATTAGGTGAACTTGATATCTCAGTTTCTTCATAAGACTCTTTATTAATTTGTTTCTGGAGGTTGCAAATGACAATTCGATTTCCTCTGTAAAACTAATGTATTATCTACAAAAGAAATACGTTGTTAAACTTGTTATCCCGAAATCTACTTACTCCAAAATTAACAAGCTATCGTATTTCAATTTCAATCTGTTGTTCAGATTCTGGGTTACACATTAGGTGCTGCATCCCACTTTTGCTTACTTTCTAGTTTCTACGATCACTTACTTTCAAAAAACTTACCTTATACTACATCTAATTTCTTTCCTTATTTATTCTGCCATAACCGGTTTCGAGGCTACACCTAATCATGAAGTATTCATCTTCATCACTCAGCCTTATATCAGATAATTCTGATTGGAAAACTAATCTTTATATTTCAGGAGAGGGTAATGTCTCTGAATGTGAATATTACGAAGCAAAATAAAGTATGTTACATGAAAAAAATCAGCTTCAAAACAATTACATATTAGCAGCTTCTGCCCTCCTATTACACTGTGCACGCGGCCCGATACATTTACACGGAATTATCTTGACTAAGAAGTGCCATATTAATCTCTCCACAAAAGCAAATTTTCATCACGGCAAATAAATATTGTAATGACGCCATCCGATTCCCCCTGCGTTGAACTCCGACACACAGATGTAACCATCGTCTCAGCATCGGAACACACGGAAAGCCCTTACGAATTCAACACACTTTCAGATTACAGAGTGCTGTGGAGTGTACCGTCCAAACGAGTTGAGCCACATGGCTCAACACCCGTGTACGAATACTATTGGTTGAAAACAAAACGGAGACCCAAAGACATGAAACTGTCACGGTGACCAAGCGAAGAATTTGCGACAGAGAATATTTCTATTGATCGAAACTAGATAGGACTTGCTCTCAAATGTAAATATCGAGCTCCAAAGGAAACGAGATATAATATAAGGGAAATGGCAGTGACGAGAATCAGACACGAGAATCAATATTAAGTGCGACCACTCACCTACCGTGGGTCACTTGTTCCTCTGACAATCACATTCCCTAGTGAATTCGTCTGCAGCCGAGGCGTGTTTTTCCGAAGCATCTCCTGGTGTAATGGTCACCCGCAATGTTTCGATGAGTGAGGACCACACAGGGCACGAGCCTCAAAATTTTGTTGTACAGAAAGTCGTTAGTCGGAAAAGGTTATTACGTTTGTCCTTGTTTCTTCGTGGAAGTGATGTAACAGGACATTCTCTTGTGTGTTTCGGGATGTGCGATTTCAACCTGCTGTATCACAGAACGTGGCGAGGGCACTGCTACCTTCCTTTGCATTTCACTTACATTGCTCAGATTTACATATACTTCGAAGCTATGCAAAACTCAGCTGGTCCACTCTTTTTCCTTACAACACGTGGAAGCCAGTGGCTGGTTTCAGTTCATGCACACGTGGACAGAAGAGAGTTCCGATCCCTCTCACTCATCTATAAAATCTCAATAGTCGCCTTTGTAATATTATTTTCGAATTATCTTCTGTGTCCCACTCATCCATAAAATCTCAATACTCGCCTTTGGAACATTATTTTCGAATTATCTTCTGTGTCTCACTCATCCATAAAATCTCAATGCCTGCCTTTGTAATATTATTTTCGAATTATTCTGTGTCGATACAGAGCTGCGATTTTGAAGTGGCAGAATGTGATGTATTGCATTCGCCCTTCAGGAATAATACAATACAATATTTTCCAGTACTTTCGGCATTTGTGATTTCATTGCTTCAGTTACTATCCTTTTTCTATGATTCCTTTCATCAGCTCCTATGCATATTCAGAATTCGACCATAGAATCGTGCCCCATTCAATTACAATGCGTAAACTTGATGGGCTATAGCACTTAATTTTTCTACGCTCTTACTAATGTCTTTCTTAGAATTTTCACAAAAAAGAGGCGACGTGTTCCAGTTTCTACGAGACATGCAGCTGTAACACCATCGTAACAGTAATTCACTTTATCGACCACACGAGCTCATAGATCACACAGAAACATTACGTAACACAATTAGAGGATCACTTTTTCAAAAACCCTCGATTGTCTTCCATTAAGACGTTGAAATTTGGCTCAAACGTGCCGACAAGGTCCTGCTGTAACGGTACAAATGCATGGATCCCTACTACGTCACCGTCAGTTCAACGACTCTGCTAATAGCAAGGGATCGACACGTGCGAAAAAAAAGGACAGAGCTCAGACGTTCATGTGATATATAATGTGGGCTAATGATGTCACATTGATTGAAAATTTCGCCGCAAGCTGACCAAAGCCACTGTGGACTTGCCACGCGATAGGAAGGTCGTCACTCCCTCCTCTTACCAACATTTCACCCATTCTTTTGAAGCCTCTGCGATAGAGCTGAGAACCAAGATGCACCACGTTGAAATTTCACGATTTTCTAACGGGTGGCCGAGGAAAACGTTTCAGACACACCACTGTCCAGGACCGACGCGAAAAGGCCTCACGAGGTGATGTAAGGGGCGTAAATTAAACCACCTTTTCCCTTGGAGCGTTGATTTCCACAGATTTAGTGGTCAATAACGACAGTTAACAGTGCGGTGAGCAACAGGACTACGTTCTTGACATCTTTTCACGCTTCTGACATCGCCGCAGACAGTTTAACCTTTTTGTAAAGACATCGTGGACCTGCAACCCCAATGAATGTGTACGCAAGTTTTGCTCTGATTTGCAGGTTGGAATCTGTAGGCACCGTTCAAAACGAAATTTGAATAAAATCAGCAAAATGTGTTTCTGCTTTTTCAGCCTTCCTATTTTCTACCCTCTGTGGCATGATCACAGAGGATGCACCATTGTGACATGAACGAATAAACTGACAAACGGTTCCTCCAAGTCCTCTGACATTAGAACATCCTCGGCCCCAGCCGCTCACTTTTATTGACCACTTTAACTATGTACGAGGGCTATTCCGAAAGTAAGGTCCGATCGGTCACGAAATGGAAACGACTATGAAAATCCGATAAAGCTTTGCACAGATGTGTTGGGTAGTGTCTCTAGTATAACCCCAGTTAGCATCACGTCGCTCTTCTCATTTCTGAGCTCGCAGTGAGTGCGTAAAGATGTCTAGAAAATAGTGTCTGCCGCCATGTACGGGGGCCTGGTGAGAAATTTCCCCTGAAGCTATGCAGCTAACATTACATAACTGTCGTGCTGTTTCGTCTTCAAGACAATTCTCAGCCGCATTCTGCAGGGGCAATGAAGATGCTCCTGCATCGTTTTCAAATGGAAATGTGAGATTACCCACAATACAGCCCGTAATTGTCTCCCTCTGAGTTTCAGCTCAGGTCACATGAACCGCTGGTTATGAAGACAACATTTCGGCACAAGACAACGAGCCGTAGGCCAGCGTAGAGAATTGGCGGAGAGCACTGGCGGCTGCCTTCTATAGCGAGGGTATGGGAAAGTTTGTACAACGCTACGATACACGTCTAAGTCGGGTCGGCGACTATGGAGATCGGTAGCTGCAAGGTGTATCTAACTGTTGCAAATAAAACATTTTTGATTTTTACCGTGGCTTCCATTTCGCGACCTATCGGACCTTACTTTCGGAATAGCCCTCGTACATCTGTAGCGACAGCCAGCTACGAAGATGTAGGCGCCTGCAGGCAGGCAATTGCTCGACACCGATACAATGCCATATGTCTGCTGACAGTTGCTAGTACAACTTCCCTTAGGCGTCTAGGACATGGTTATTGTTCAGGTACATTTTTAAAGAGCTCAGAAGAAGCTGTCCAACTGCGTGGTCTCACCGTTTTATTGGCACATGTAACAAGGTCGCTATACCCATCAATCACACGACAGGATAGCGCAAAACATGAGGTCTGAAAAAACATAAACACTCTTTGCTGCTTCGGATCACGTTCTAATTTCGTCGAATGGTTTTCGACGGTCCCTTGTGGTTGCACACTATATACCTGGGCAACAACAGCGGCCCATTAGTCTCCAAAGGGATGAGATCATGGGGTTCCAGGTTCATGATGTCCTTACAGGGGTTGAATAGTCCGCAGGGTTTTAGCAGTGGAAGAGGCTGTCAAGAAAGTCGTCATGCTTCTCATCCCACTGCGAACTGTCGTTTTATGCAACGGAATGTGTGGGATGGAACATCCGAAGTAAAACGATGGTTTCATTCACGCTCTTTATGCCACTGGCTGAGGTCTTTTCGCGTCGATTCCGAGCGGCGGTGTATCTGAAATGTTTTCCTCGGCCACAAGGTAGAAAACAACGCAATATCAACACTGGAGTTCGCAGTCCTGACCTCCAGATCATAGGTGTCAACAGTAGGGGAGTAATGTGGGTTTGAGGGGGAGTAATGGCCTTTCCGCCATGTGACACGTCATCGGTGGCGTTGGGCAGACATCATTAATACATTTTACACGTCACATGAATGTCGGAGCTCTGACCAACTTTTCGCGTACGTCGACACATTGCTGTTTCAACGTCGCAGGGCGCTACGCTTCTGCACTGTTACTGAGGAAGGTTTTGGGGAGCTTTGAACCAATTTCTGCGTCGCAGTGGGAAACAATTCCGGTGTTTCGAAAAAGCAATATCTTAATTGTGTTGCGCATTGTAGATGTACATTGACGAGCCAAAGAAATTGGTAGGTCTACACCTACCTAACGTCGAGAGGGCCCCCACGAGGACGCAGAAGTGCTGCAACACGACGTGGCACAGCCTCGACTATTGTCTGAAGTTATGCTGGAGGGTACTGACTTCTCGAATACTCTGAGCTGTCCATAAATCAGTAAGAGTACGATAGGGTGAAGAACTCTTGAACAGCACGTTGCAAAGCATCCCAGATATGCTCATAATGTTCTTGTCTGGGGAATTTGGCGGCCGGCAGAAGTGTTTAAACTCAGAACAGTGCTCATGAAGCCACTCTGTAGTATTTCTGGACGTGAATGGTGTCGCATTGACCTGCTAGAATTGCCCAAGTCCGTCGGAATACACAATATACATGAATGGATGCAGGTTATGAGACAAGATGCGTAGGTACGTGTCACCTGTCAGAGTCCAACCTTGACGTATAAGGGCCCCATATCGCTCCAACTACACACCGTCCATGCCATTACACAGCCTCTACCAACTTGAACAGTCCCCTGTTGACATTCGCGGTCCATAGATACGTGAGGTTTTCTCCATACTCGTACACTTTTATCTGTCTGCACAATTTGAAACGAGACCCGTCCGATCAGGCAACATGTTTACGGTCACGAACACAACAATGTCGGTGTTGATGGGCCCGGCGAGGCATTAAACTTTGTGTCATGCAGTAATGCTCCGAAAGCCCATATCGATGATGTTTCTTTGAATGGTTCTCACGTTCACAGTTGTCTATGGCTCAAGATCGAAATCTTCAGAAATTTGCGGAAGGGTTGCACTTCTGCCACACTGAGCGATTCTTCTCAGTCGTCGTTGGTCCTGTTGTTGCAGGATCTTTTTCCGGACGCAGCAATGTCGGAGATTTGATGTTTTACCGGATTCGCGATATTCGCTATACACTCGTGAAGTGGTTGTACTTGAAAATCCCCACTTCATCGCTACCTCGGAGATGCTGTGTCTCATCGGTCGTGCGCCGACTATATCACCACGTTCAAACTCACTTAAATCTTGATAACCTGCCACTGTAGCAACTGCGCTAGACACTTTTTGTGTTATATAGGCGTTGCCGACCGCAGCACCGTATTCTGCCTGTTTACCTATCTCTGTATTTGAATACTCATGCCTATACCGGTTTGTTAGGCGTTTCATTGTGTAAAATGGCAAGGAATTTTTTCCTGCAGAATGCGAGTCTGTAAGGGAAGGTTTAAGACAATATGATAGTTTGGCGTTCAGTATTTCTAGACAATGTTTAATCCAGGAATTTTTTGGTGCTTCACCTCATACATCCTCCCTCCCATCCCTCCAAAACTCTCTGTTTATTACTGCTTATTGACTTTGCAATTAATTTCACTTTTGGTAGCGATAGTGCAATTTATGATGATTTTTTATTTAAACGTCTGTTTTGTATATGGCACCTTTATGTGAGTTTTGAAGAAGATAAAAGGAGAGTGACGGAAATGGGGAACAGTGTTCACTGAGCAAGCAATACAATTACTAATTTGTTGAAAATTGTCAACCGAGAACAGAAATTCTTGACAGTAAAAGAAATTAACTCACATTTTCTACTACGTGCGCAACAGCTACACAGAGTTACGAAACATGAAATTTATGTGAGGCATGTGTTGTAGAGGTAGCATATCCAAGCGATAAAACGAATGTGGATAGTCAAATGATACACTGTATAGGGGAATCGACGATATTTATATGCCTGGCCAGCTTTTGGTTCTACTGCGCCAAATATGAGAGTTCGATATTCATCTGTCAAAATGTGCCTGCTGTTCGCTTACAAACTACACGTGTTTTGCTGTAATACGTGCCGCTGTTGTTTTGTGGTCGTATCAGTCGTGTATTGCAGGGACTCACACGGCAACAGGTGTCTTTGTGTGTCGAACAAGAGACCCGGCGGTGGTGCAGGGCACGCGATACAGCGCGGGCTGCACACAGGTGCGGCGGGCTGTGAAGCTAATATTGAGCGCATTACCCGCGCCACGGTGTCAGCTTTAAAAATGAGATACGTGTAACGTTCGCTAGAGGTACTTTCCCTCTCATTTGATGGAGCGTGCGCGCTAAAGCAGGGAGCCGGAACTAAACTGTAAATACAGTGCCAATCTGTTTTACATGTCAGAACAGAAAGCGTGTGCATAGGAGCGTGAAACAAAATTGGCCAAGTATAAATTAAAAAAAAAAAGCATGAAATCATGGAAAGTTCTGGGCTCCCGATATCTCAGTGACTCTTACAGTATTTTGAACTTCCTTTGTTACTTCTTGTTGACATACAGGACGATTGAAGTACTCCTACCGAAAGGTTTTATGCAACCCGCAATATCTTGATAAAAGTCAGATTTTCGTATTCTCTCGCTTGTTAATGCAAACTATAGTCCGACAGAAAAAAATGAACAGGAACTTATTGCAGGAAATTTAATGTAGTTACAAAAATTTAATATATAAAGGGCGTTCAAAAATTTTAGACAATCGTCTCTCATTTTTTTATTTTTTGCAGGAGGAGAATGAAATTTTTTCCGTACATACTTGGGACATTTAGCTATTCGTTGAGCCTACTCAATGAAGCCTCAATCCACTTTGGAAAAATTCTGGGGACTGACTTTTACACCATAGATTTATCACTGTCAAATGTTTTACCGCGCAGGTGGGCCTTCAGATGACGAAAGAGGTAAAAATCTGACGGAGCCAAGTCCGGACAGTAGGGATGGCGAGGAACAATTTTCCAACCCATTTTCCTGATTCTCTCCTGCGTCATAAGGGATGTATGGGGTTCGGCATTGTCAAGGTGTAGTATGATGAGCTGACCCTAAAGCTGTGGTCTATGGGTCTTAATGGCACGTCGCAGCTTGTCCAATGACAAACAGTAACGGTCCCGGTTAATTGTGGAGCCAGGTTCCAAAAAGTCAGTGAAAATGACACCACACTGATCCCAGAAGAAGGAGACCATCACCTTTCGGCCTGCTGTTCGTGAGTCTTGGTTTCTTATTCCTAGGGGAACCCAGCTGACGCCATTCTATGGATTGGGCTTTGCTCTCAGGTTCGGACAAAAGCAACCATGTGTCAACCTGGGTAATGACGCCGTCAAAACATTGTTTCAGCTATTCAGTTAAGGTCTTCATAAGACCCTCGCACACATTCTTCCTCATCGTTTTCATATCTCTTGTCAATAATCTAGGCACTAAACGTTCGCAGATTTATGTGTATCCTACTGACTGTACCAGTGATACCACACTAGCCAATGACAAATGAGTCATTTCAACAAGCTGTCGTGTCACCACACATCTATCATTTTAGATGATTTGATCGACGGTCTCCTTATTCACATCATTCACTGCCGTCGGTGGTCTACCGCATCGTGGATTCTCCAGTAGAGAGAAATCACCTTCTTTAAATCTCTGTAACCACCTCTGGATAATGCTGCGATCCACTGTGTCCTCCCTATAAATAGGTTGCAACTTCCTATGAATCGATGTGGCAGGGTCATCGCCGGTCTTGAAGGGGAACCCCATCATCGACCGTTGTTACAAACTGAAATCTACTTCACGGTTGATTATGGCTCACCTGTAAATAAAAGAAAATACTTTTATACACCAACTTATAGCTAAATGTTCCTAGTATGTTAACAAAAAATTTAATTCTCCTCCTGCAAAAAATTAAAAAATTAGAGAAGACGGTGCTAAGCTTTTTGCGCGTCCTGTGTATCACATTTTGTGCTGTGATAAGTTGTCACTGGAGGACACAGTTTTCGACTTACAAAATACTAGCAGTGTTTTAGTTTCTTACGTTTTACCATTACCCTATAACCTTTTGTATGTAGTAATATTTTTCGATTTCGAGTGGTCGGTATAAACTGTCGCTGTTTTTCAAGATGTGTACATTTCTTTCAATATTTGTGGGTTTATGGTTTTCGTTCATCAAGTGTTCTGCGAAAGTGGAATGGGTGCTGTCATTCTTTAGACATCTCGTGTGCTTTGTGTACCTCGTTCGGAAATTTCTGCTGATATACGTAAGTTCACGTTTATGTATTTGTTTACTAACAGCCGATACACAGTTGAAGATGACATGATGTATGTCGAGAAAAACGGCAACAGAAACACACAGAAAACATGCAGCAAACAGCGACAGAAATCTTAAAAACCATGCTGTATCGTATAACAAATTTGGTAGTATGAAAGTATTCAACGAAAACAATATTAAATAAACACTGTAAAAGAAATAATATTTTAAAGTGTTTTATAACTATGCTGTTTCGTGCATGTTTTAGGTTTAAAGAACCCACCGATGATGGCGCTATTTCGCGCTGAAATTATTTTGGGGAATAAGTAAATAACGAAAAGGATTTTGCATCAAGTTGGACTCACAGTTCCACATTGTTGTTAATGTATTCACAATCGTCCAAGTATTTACGGTTCTGCTAGCTGTTTGGCAAGTCAAACTGAGAGCTGTTCTGGAAAATACAGACTGTCAAGGACTTCTTTTTGTAGTGTGACACTGAAAGGTGTTGAGAATTTAACATAGTTACAGGGCAAAAACGCAGGGACACTTCAACGATTTGGAATGTAATATTCTTGTAGTGAGTAATGTTAAATAACAGATACTAAAATTTCATACTATTCCTATGCTTTCCCGAGGCGAGAGAGAGACGGAAGCTAGACAATTTCATCTCATAATTGCGGAAATATTTCTATATGGCTACAGAGTCCTTCACGAAGGACTTCTTACATAAAAATTTTCGATTTATTTGTCGCGTCAAATTTGGATTCAGCCCTGAGCTTTCGATGAATGGCTCCATCACCGCCGTCATGAGCTAAGTCTGACTGTCAAGAACCATGGAATCCGTGTAACCCCAACTCAGTATACCTCATAGCATAATTCTACCCTCATCATCCTGCATCTCCGACGCGGTACGTGTTTCGTGTAGCCATTTGTCTGCATGACGGCATCTAAGGATCCAACCGTCCACCTGGTGTAACAAGAAATGCGATTCATTCGACAGGCGACACGTTTCTATTGATTTACAGACGAGTGGAAAAACTGGTAGAAGCCGACCTAGGGGAAGATCAGTTTGGATTCCGTAGAAATGTTGGAACACGTGAGGCAATGCTGACCTTACGAATTATCTTAGAAGAAAGATTAAGGAAAAGCGAACCTACGTTTCTAGCATTTGTAGACTTAGAGAAAGCTCTTGACATTGTTGACTGGAATACTCTCTTTCAAATTCTGAAGGTGGCAGGGGTAAAATACAGGGAGCGAAAGGCTATTTACAATTTGTACAGAGAGCAGATGGCAGTTATAAGAGTTGAGGGACATGAAAGGGAAGCAGTGGTTGGGCAGGGAGTCAGACAGGGTTGCAGCCTCTCGCCGGTGTTATTCAATCTGTATATTGGGCAAACGGTAAAGGAGACAAAAGAAAACTTCGGAGTAGGTATTAAAATCCATGGAGAAGAAATAAAAACTTTGAGGTTCGCCGATGACATTGTAATTCTATCAGAGACAGCAAAGGACTTGGAAGAGCAGTTGAACGGAATGGACAGTGTCTTGAAAGGAGGATATAAGATGAACATCAACGAAAGCAAAACGAGGATAATGGAATGTAGTCGAATTAAGTCGCGTGATGCTGAGGGAATTAGATTAGGAAATGAGACACTTAAAGTAGTAAAGGAGTTTTGCTATTTGGGGAGCAAAATAACTGATAATGGTCGAATTAGAGAGTATATAAAATGTAGACTGGCAATGGCAAGGAAAGCGTTTCTGAAGAAGAGAAATTTGGTAACATCGAGTATAAATTGAAGTGTCAAGAAGTCGTTTGTATGGAGTGTAGCCATGTATGGAAGTGAAACGTGGACGATAAATAATTGGGCAGCAAGAGAATAGAAGCTTTCGAAATGTGGTGCTACAGAATAATGCTGTAGATTAGATGGGTAGATCACATAACTAATGAGGAGGTACTGAATAGAATTGGAGAGAAGAGAAATTTCTGGCACAACTTGACAAGAAGAAGGGGCCGGTTGGTGGGACATGTTCTGAGGCATCAAGGGATCACAAATTTAGCATTGGAGGGCAGCGTGGAGGGTAAAAATCGTAGAGGGAGACCAAGAGATGAATACACTGAGTAGATTCAAAAGGGTGTAGGTTGCAGTAGGTACTGGGAGATGAAGAAGCTTGCACAGGATAGTGTTGCATGGAGAGCTGCATCAAACCAATCTCTGGACTGAAGACCACAACAACCACAACATGGCTACCTAGTCCTATACGACGGACTTCTTAGATAAAAAGTTTTCGATTTATTTGTTGCATAAAATTTGGATACAGCCCTGAGCTTTCGATGAATGGCTCCATCGTCGCCGTCAGGGGCTACTTCTGGCTGTCAAAAACCATGGCATCCGTGTAATCCCAACTCAGTATACCTCATGGCATAATTTTACCTTCATCATCTTGCATCTCTGACACTGTACGTGTTTCGTGTAGCCAGTTGCCTGGATCACGGCAGCTAAGGACCCAACCATCGACCTGGTGTAACAAAAAATGAGATTCATTCGACAGGCGATACGTTTCTATTGATCCGTGGTCAATACTTAGTAATGCTTTGCCCACTGTAATCTTTACTGACGATGTCTTTGGTCAACATTGGAGCTCCATGCTCAGCAACGGACTTTGCACAGAGTGCTCCAAAACAACTGTGGCTGAACCATCATTGTACTCTGTCGTCAGATGTGCCACAGATCGCTCCCTATCCTGGATTACACAGAGGGGAATGCACCGACCTTTGCGTTTCGCGTTTAGACGTTCTCGTCCAACATCTTACAACCCAATCGTAATTTCGCCATTATTCAACAAGTATTCATAGGTTCTCACGTCAGTAGTACGCCAACAGGTGTTCACTGTTTCAAAGAATCTCGTCTCCAGCCGCAGCGCCACAACAATGTGCCCTTTGTCAAAACTGGTTGTGAGTGGATTTTCGCATTTGCGGTCCGTGTGGTCGCTATAATGACTGCCCATTCGTCTTTCCTCTACTTAGATTCTTTCGTTACTGCGTAATGTACCCGCAACACCACCAGCAGGTATTCAACCTCGCGATGAGCAGTGGTCATAATGTTTTGGCTCATCAGTGTAGAGAGCCTTAGCAGAGAGTGCGCCGTGTCCTTTGTGTCTTCATAAAGTAATCGATCCCATCAGGTTCCGCTTGTCCATAAATACGGAGCTTTGCTAGTTTCACAGCAGTCTGACTTAATCCTTGATGAAAATGAGGGAGGCAATGATCAAAAGTTTATGATTTTATCAGAATTTGAAGCCTTAAAAAACTGAGAGCTTTTTATTCAACTTTTATGGATAATATTACTTGTTATATCATATCTTTTAAATTAAAAGTTATAAATTTTCAGTATGATGACGGTGACATATAGTTTCCTAAATTAAGTCAGTTTTAGGTGCAAAATCTTTGTTTACACAATTGTCTTATATCAAGAAACTCAAACCAGTTGTGGTGCCAGGCTCTCAGCATTGAATTGAACCAATTTTACAAGGGGTGTTCGGAAAGTGAGCAACCATCAGTCACGAAATGAAATGTTGTTGTTATTGAGGTCTTCAGTCCTGAGACTGGTTTGATGCAGCTCTCCACGCTACTCTATCCTGTGCAAGTTTCTTCATCTCCCAGTGCTTACTGCAACATACATCCTTCTGAATCTGCTTAGTTTATTCATCTCTTGGTCTCCCTCTACGATTTTTACCCTCCACGCTGCCCTCCAATGCAAATTTGTGATCCCTTGATGCCTCAGAACATGTCCTACCAACCGGTCCCACCTTCATGTCAAGTTGTACCACAAACTCCCCTTCTCCCCAATTCTATTCATTACCTCCTCATTAGTTATGTGATCTACCCATCTAATCTTCAGCCTTCTTCTGTAGCACCACATTTCGAAAGCTTCTATTCTCTTCTCACCCAAACTATTTATCGTCCATGTTTCACTTCCATACATGGCTACACTCCATATAAATACTTTCAGGAATGGTTTCCTGACACTTAAATCTACACACGATGTTAACAAATTTCTCTTCTTCAGAAACGCTTTCCTTGCCACTGCCAGTCTTCATTTTATATCCTCTCTACTGCGGCCATCATCAGTTATTTTGCTCCCCAAATAGCAAAACTCCTTTACTACTTTAAGTGTCTCATTTCCTAATCATGTGAACAGAGATGATAATCAGATTGAGCCAATTAGGACTGTGTCGTGGGTGATCGAACATTTCCCTTCGAAAAGGCTGCAGGAGCGTCTTCACTCCCCCTGCAGAGTGCGGCTGAGAATTGCCATGAAGAAGGAAGTGCATGGCAGTTGTGTTAGGTGGGCTGCATTCATTAAGGCGAAGCATCTCAGTGGGCCCTCGTACTTGGCAGGAAACATTGTTGTATAGGCACCTTTACTCCCTCACAGTGTGCTCACAACTGAAAAGAGCATCTTGATGCCATCGACGGGCGTACTAGATACACTGTCCAAAACGTCGGTGAGAAGCCTCGTCGGATTCTCACAGTAGTTTCCATTTCGCGACCGATCAAAATTGTGAAATACCATTGTGTACAAAGAGAGTAACTAGCGTTGGGTGTGATGGAAACATAAGGATCAGTTTTAAGCAACTTAACACCCTAGCCCCCTGGTGCCAGTCCTCAATGTTGCCACTGTGGCCGATACCACTCCAGTCATCAGCATCCAGCCTCCATCCCCGCCGCCTCTAGTAACTAAAATCTGAGCCACCGATGCCAGTATGTAGGCAAGGGCGGCCAGCGGCCAACCCTGGCTCCGGCGCCGAACCAAGTCTGGAACGCCCCTACCCACGGCGGATGGATCGCTGTTGGCGCGAACTTCATGTGGTCCTTCGGTCGGGTGCTTCAGACTGTCTCTGGCTCTGCCCGCGCGCCACTTCATTTGTCGCCTTGGCGCACCGGACCAGACATTGGACGGTTGGAAATTCAAACGTGCCGTGAAGTGGCCGCTGTGTTCATACAGCTGTCAGCTGTGTCTGGAGTCCTGTTTATTCCTCTGCTGAGTACAGTTCTACTTCATGGTTCATCATCGTTCATGCAAACCTATTGATCAAGCGATTCTATGAATCTTTGCATTGCATTAACGACAGTTTATAACTTCCACATATTATTTCCACAAACAGAACTCTCTCTCTCTCTCTCTCTCTCTTTTTTTTTTTTTTTTTTTTTTTTTTTTTTTTTTTTTTTTTTTTTTTTTGAAACGTCAGTCTTCTCACTGATTTGATGTGGCCAGCGAAGACTTTCTCTCTTGTGCCAAACCCTTCATCTCAGAGTACAACTTGAAACCTACGTCGTCAACTATTTCCTGCATGTATTAAAGCCTCTGCCTTCCTCAACAGTTTTTGCTATCTACAGCTTCCTGTAGTATCACGGAAGTCATTCCCTGATAACAAGTGTGCTATCATCCTGTCCTCTCTCCTTGTCACCGTTTTCCCATATTCCTGCAAAACCTCATTTCCCGTCTTCCAGTCCACCTAACTCTCAACATTTGTGTGTAGCTTCACATTTCAAATGCTTCGATTCTCTTCTGTTCCGCTTTTATCACAGTCCATGTTTCACTACTTTACAATGCTGTGCCTCGAACGTACATTCTCAGAACTTTCTTCCTCAAATTAAGGCCTATGGTTAATATCAGTAAACTTCTCTCAACCAGGAATGTCCCTTTTTGGCATTGCTGGTCTGCTTTCATGTCCTCCTTGCTCCATCCGTCAGTGGTTATTTTGAGGCCTACGTAGCAGAATTCCTTAACTTCATCTACTTCGTGACCATCAAATCTGATGTTTAAACTTCTCGCTGTTCTCATTTCTGCTACTTCTCATTACTTTCGTCTTCTTGTATCATTCATATCCTTTCACTCTGAATTTTAATTGCACTCCTGAACTTATCATTTCCATCATTCCTTCTTTGATGTACAGGTTGAACAGACTACATCCATTTTTAATCCGAGCGCTTCGTTCTTGGTCGTCCATTCTTATTATCGCCTCTTGGCTCTCGTACCTACTGCATTGTACATTGTCAGTCTCTATAATCCTTGCCCCTCTTTTTCTCAGAACTTCGAACATCTTGCAGTTTACGTAGTCGAACGCCAATTGCTATGAACGTGTCTTCTTCTTCTTCTTTTTTTTTTTTTAAGTCTTGCTTCCTTTATCAACCGCAACGTCAGAGTTGTCTTTCTGCTGTCTTTACGTTCCCTAAAGCAAACAGTACATATCGCACGATTAAAGTGACGTTTGTTATCGAGATCAACAAGATCGGTTCCTTGTCATGTCCTTATCAGCTGTTCACGAGCAATTCTGAAGAAATAAAGGTGTGAGATAGAGCAATGTAGGAGGTTATAGACCATTCTAATTAACACGCTTAGATCTGTAGTTAAGTTGGCTACGTTGCATCAAAAATCATACAGCAGGCGAAGAATGACTTTATTGAGCACAAAGTAGGCGTAACGCGTTTCGGAATTATTACCACCTTCAGAAGCCTAAGTGCAAAGGTAGTACAAGGACAAGAGCGTTACCAATTTTGTACGTAACATGAGCTGACTGTCTGTACTGAAGAGATAACCGCACAGTCTGTTTAGTAATGCCGTAGTTCGTAATTTATGTGAGCAGTCAACAGTCCTAACTTGAGTCGGTGGACCTAGCTTCAATCACGCTGATCGTTCAAAAGTGCAGGGGCCCAATTTCTCTCTTTCCTTTCTTCTTTTTGTGTTCTTTCTTCAGATTTTCTCTAGTTGGTTGGCTGACAGAATCACAAAATCCATATTTCAGACAATACTTGGCAACTACCATGATCAAATAGAGCACACGAGATGCTAATCATGAATTTAGAAATACAGCTAGCTGACAGTTTTATAGGATTTTTTAAAAAAAAGAAATAATATCAGAGGCAGGCAATTTGTTGCAACACGATATGGAGGAATACAGGGCGGAGTCTGTAAAGCTACATTTAGGGAAAGCGCTTGACACAGCGCCACACGCCAGACCGTCAATGAAGGTCCGAGCACACTGTATAATACAAATGCCTGACGCCATTCAAGTATGGGAATGATCTAAAGTAATATGAAATATAGAAGTAAAAGCTTCAAACCGAATATCTCTAACTACAGTTTCCTTTTTAATGACAGGTTTCGGCAAATCTAAGTTGCCATCATCGGATCTGCAAAGCAGGTCGGATACAGTGAAGTGGGATATGTATTCTCGTAAAATGGAGATATGCAATATACCTTATGCATATACATCTCAATACATCTCCTTAATGTGTACAATACATGGTTTAAGTCAAACACGTCATTCCAGGAACAAGCTGAAAGTAGTACATGTTCTGACATTCCGGAAATAGTATTCCTGTAGCTTGATATTTATCATACAAATCTTATATTCGCTTTTAGTGAATAGATGTAATCATAATAAAAAAAGGTTTCTCACTTCTAAATCACCAATAATCATGCATACAGCACTGCAGATAAACGTATGCACTTTATTAATTCTATGATATGGGCTTTCTAATTTAGGTTGTAATTTATCTATAGTCCGAATATCTTTTCACTATCTACTTTTTGCATTTAATTGTTTGAGTAGGCTGTTTCATAATTTGTTCTCTAATAACAAAGAATTCCTTGTATTGAGTTTCGTGAAAATCTAATGATAATCCGTATGCCAGAGGCTCTGATGATGATATCAAATTTTCCATTACCTGAGTTTTAGTAAAGAGATTGGTGCTTTTTGTAATTATTTTTTTAGTCCCAGCGTAAAAGAGCTGTACAGAGTAGAAAATGTAGACGAACACAAAGATTGTAACATATCCAACAACTAATTCACTAATTCAGAATATCGGGGCATCTACTACTCTGATATGAAGATTTTGGCGCAAGAGATTCCTGACGCGACACATAAAAACAGAAGACCTTGATACAAAAACCTCCTATCATCAGTAAACAAGACAAAATTTATAACTTATGACAGTGCAAGCGGAATATCCTTTGTGTGTATATACAGGGTGAGTCACCTAACGTTACCGCTGGATATATTTCGTAAACCACATCAAATACTGACGAATCGATTCCACAGACCGAACGTGAGGAGAGTGACTAGTGTAACTGGTTAATACAAACCATAAAAAAATGCACGGAAGTATGTTTTTTAACACAAACCTACGTTTTTTTAAATGGAACCCCGTTAGTTTTGTTAGCACATCTGAACATATAAACAAATACGTAATCAGTGCCGTTTGTTGCATTGTAAAATGTTAATTACATCCGGAGATATGGTAACCTAAAGTTGACGCTTGAAACCTCCGACGTTCAGTTGTGTGTTGTAACAAACACGGGCCGCGGTCGGCGAGCAGCATCTGCAGGGACATGTTTACGATGACGACCGTTTTTACGAGTGTGGCTGTAGTGCACTGTTGTGGTTTGGTCTAGCTGTCGCAGTGGCCGCATGTAGCGTTTGCTGCTATTGTTATTCTGCATTCGTCTCCGCACGCAGACCAACTGTAGTACACCGTGTTACCAGACGTCTGTGATAGTGTAGTGTTTTAGGAACTGTGACCACGGTGTATTCGAACTCTGAAAAGGCGGAGATGATACTCATCTATGGCGAGTGTCGACGAAATGCAGCTGAAGCCTGCAGGGTGTATGTAGAACGGTACCCGGACGGAGAGCATCCAACGTGCCGCACATTGCAAAACATCTACCGCCAACTGTATGCAACAGGTATGGTCGTAGCACGCAAACGGGTCCGTAACAGGCCTGTCACAGGAGAAGCGGGTGCAGTTGATGTGTTAGCTGCTGTTGCCATGAACCCACACATGAGTACCCGGGACATTGCGAGAGCCGGTGGACTGAGTCAAAGTAGTGTCACGCGCATACTGCATCGTCACCGCTTTCACCCGTTTCATGTGTCGCTACATCAGCATTTACATGGTGATGACTTTAATCATCGAGTGCAATTCTGTCAATGGGCATTAACAGAGAATGCGTTGCAGTTCTATCTGTTTACCGATGAAGCGGCCTTCACAAACCACGGGGCAGTGAATCTACGGAACATGCATTACTGGTCCGTGGACAATCCTCGTTGGCTCAGACAGGTAGAGCGACAGCGACCGTGGACTGTAAATGTATGGTGCGGAATCATTGGCGACCACCTCATTGGTCCTCACTTCATTGCAGGGGCCCAAACAGCTGCAACATACATCGCGTTTCTACAGAATGATCTGCCAACGTTGCTCGAAAATGTCCCACTGGAAACGCGTCGACGTATGTTGTATCAGCATGATGGTGCACCTGCACATTCCGCAATTAACACTAGGCTGACCCTTGACAGGATGTTCGACGGGCGTTTCATAGGACGTGGAGGACGCATAAATTGGCCAGCCCGTTCTCCTGATCTTACACCTCTTGACTTCTTTCTGTGGGGTACGCTAAAGGAGAATGTGTACCGTGATGTGCCTACAACCCCAGAGGATATGAAACAACGTATTGTGGCAGCCTGCGGCGACATTACACCAGATGTACTGCGGCGTGTACGACATTCATTACGCCAGGGATTGCAATTGTTTGCAGCAAATGATGGCCACCACATTGAACATCTATTGGCCTGACATGTCGGGACACGCTCTATTACACTCCGTAATTGAAAACGGAAACCATGTGTGTACGTGTACCTCACCCCTCATGGTAATGTACATGTGCGTCAGTGAAAAAGACCAATAAAAAGGTGTTAGCATGTGGACATAATGTGCTGTTCCAGTCTCTTCTGTACCTAAGGTCCATCACCGTTCCCTTTGGATTCCTACGTAATTCGCTGCTCTCCGATACATACGATCGAACAGCGGAGGAGTGGTACTCAAGCGTCAACGTTAGGTTACAATATCTCCGGATGTAATTAACATTTTACAATGTAACAAACGGCACTCATTACGTATTTGTTTATATGTTCAGATGTGCTAACAAAACTAACGGGGTTCCATTTAAAAAAACGTAGGTTTGTGTTAAAAAACATACTTCCGTGCATTTTTTTTATGGTTTGTATTAACCAATTACACTAGCTCCTCTCCTCACGTTCGGTCTGTGGAATCGATTCGTCAGTATTTGATGTGGTTTACGAAATATATCCAGCGGTAATGTTAGGTGACTCACCCTGTATAAAGAACATAAGTACCAAAATAAAGGATTGAGGTACACCAGATGTTATTCTTTCCTAATTTTGAATGTCTCTTAGTGTGTGACTGGCATGCAACTGATACACTCTGCACATAAAAAGCAGAAACCAGATGTGTCAACTATACCAAGCGGCACAGTAGATGTACTGATAATGGTTTCATCGTAGTCCGGCATCAGATAGTGTGTGGGTTCAAAAAAATGGTTCAAATGGCTCTGAGCACTATGGGACTCAACTGCAGTGGTCATAAGTCCCCTAGAACTTGGAACTACTTAAACCTAACTAACCTAAGGACAGCACACAACACCCAGCCATCACGAGGCAGAGAAAATCCCTGACCCCGCCGGGAATCGAACCCGGGAACCCGGGCGTGGGAAGCGAGAACGCTACCGCACGACCACGAGATGCGGGCTATAGTGTGGGGGAATAGCTACCAGTGCGTCTGCGTCTACCCTAATTTAATAGGAAATGCTCGCAGCCTAGAGGCTCAGTGTGGTCCAAACATGTGAAACTAGCGGTAACCGTGCCATAGAGATGCTCCATATGTCTAACTTAGAGAGACTGAAAGGTTCGAATTTAGCTTTCCTAGGGGCAAGAATGTCCTGTCAGAGAACTTCCACACAAGCTAGACGTGCTGAATCAGTGTTGGAAAGTCAATGACGAACATTCTCACACCCGTAGACGAGGTTCTGGACGTCCACTCAACACAGACGTCCTCCTGGATCGTCGTATTGTAGGGCAGCAGTGGCAGATCGCATAGGTAATACAGCGCAGATAAGAGGGCTTGTAAGCCCAGCTGCGTCAACACGAAACACGAACTGCAGCAAATAGTGTATTAGCAGTGGGATTATGTGCACATACACCTCTAGGTGTTCCACTCACACCACAGCATAGACGTGCATGCTCGGCTGATGATGTCAGTGGACCACTTGGAAGATGGAATGGAGTACTGTGATGTTTAGTGATAAGAGCAGAGTTTTGATCGCACGGAGGTGATGCTCGTTTGCTGTTACGACGTATATCTGGTAAGCACTTGTAACCTCTCCGTTCCTACTCGGCGTACTGAACTGCCATATAATTGACCGTGATCACGTATGCCTAATGAAATTTTCGGCGAGTTCGTATCTAAAGATTGCAATGTTGTACAGGTCACGCGACTACTCAGGAGCGCAAGCAACAGTAATACGATGAATTGCAGACCCACATCATTGACGTCGATTTGCAGCAGGACTTTGGAACATATACTACCGAACATTACAAATGGTCATCAAGCCACACAGTTTGTGACGTCAAATAAACATTTTAAATTTCATTCAGTCACACTCACTGATGACAGCTATGCCGAAATACAAAATTACGAATTAATTCGAAGAAAATGATCGATTGACAAATAGCACGGATTCAGAAAACAACGTTCTTGTGAAACATAACTAGCTCTTTATTCACCCGAAGTAATGACTGTTATTCACAGGTAATCTGAAAATGATTCCATCTTTCTGGATTTCCAGAAGGCTTTTGACATCGTTCCTCACAAGTGACTTTTAATGAAATTGCATGCTTATGAAGTATCCGCCTCAGCTGTGCGACTGTATCAGTGACTATCTCTCAGAATCTTCCTGGCAGATTAAAACTGTGTGCCCGACCGAGACTCGAACTCGGGACCTTTGCCTTTCGAGGGCAGGGTTCGCAGGAGAGCTTCTGTAAAGTTTGGAAGGTAGGAGGCGAGATACTAGTAGAAGTAAAGCTGTGAGGACCGGGCGTGAGTCGTGCTTCGGTAGCTCAGTCAGCCAGCACGGTAGCTCAGCGTGTTCGGTCAGAGAGCCGGTTAGTCTCTGTAATAAAAAAACTGAGTGGAAGGATCAACCACCGAACTTGAATAGGATGTCTTGCGACGTCCGCAACGACCAAACACAACAGCAACAACAACAACAACAACAACAAAAGATGGTAGAGCACTTGCCCGCGAAAGGCAAAGGTACCGAGTTCGAGTCTCGCTCGGGCACACAGTTGTAATCTGCCAGGAAGTTTCATATCAGCAAACACTCCGCTGCAGAGTGAAAATCTCATTCTGTATCTCTCAGAAAGGTCACAGTACGTTGAAATCGACAGAAAATCGTCGAGTAAATCAGAGGAGGTATCCAGCGTTTACACAGGAAATGTTATAGGTTCATTGCTTAGTATGGGGCTATTGTGTCAGGATACTGTGAAAGGAACCTTATTTGTATGCTGTCTTCTTGTCATATGCATGTCAGCATAATCTGTTGGAGATATCAATCAAAAAGCAGCGCTTCCCGAACTATAGCAAAGGTATTGTCGGAGTCTGCCTTCTCTCTTTACCTAGCCTTTGATATTCAGATTTGCTCTTTGAGAACGTTATGAAACTAGGCAGCGTGGTATCGCGCTTTTGTGCGCCGCCTTGGCGGAAGCGAGGATTCCGCCACCGTGTCAGCGGCTGATGTATACGCGCGGGGAGGGCTTCCGTAAGCCGGCGGTGTGGGATGCGACAGCTGCCGCCGGCGTGTTTGCTGCTGGGAGCAGGGGCAA
Organism: Schistocerca nitens; assembly: GCF_023898315.1. Taxonomy (NCBI): domain Eukaryota; kingdom Metazoa; phylum Arthropoda; class Insecta; order Orthoptera; family Acrididae; genus Schistocerca; species Schistocerca nitens. The sequence goes on along the minus strand of NC_064614.1, from coordinate 131,743,448 downwards.
AACGCGCGAATTAATATTTACCGGGCAAGTGGCGCGCCCGTTACACGGTTAATTAAGCCCAGGCAACGGCGAGGAGCAAAACACCCGCAGCGCCGCGCCGCGCCTCGCAACAAAGAGCCGCCTGCGACAAAGGAGCCCTGGGCTCCTGCCGCCTACCTGTTGTGTTGCCGGAAGTAAACAATGAGCTGAACGCTGCAGTTCATTACCGCAGGCGCCGCGCCGTCCCAGCGCCACGGCCGTGCGGGTCACCCGCGCTGGTTGCAGGTGCCTCGAACCAGGGTGTTTCTTGCTGCGGCTAGCAAGCGTTATACAGTCTCGCCAATGTTACGGACAAGGACTGCAGATATCTTTAAAAATATCGGGAATCCTATGTATCGATATTTTAAACAAAAGGATCTTTATCGGATGTAGATACAGGGTTACAATTATTGAACTATATGAAAACAACGTCAATTAGCTACAAACTAACGCTTTATTCGTCATGTAAACCTCACTACAGGTATTCGGATTTAGGATATGACATAACGATTTGCCTGCTATCAATGTCGATGATGTGGCGCAGACGAATAGTGAAATTCTGCATGACCCGGTGAAGTGTCGGAACATTGATACTGTCGATGACCTCCTGAATGGCTGTTTTCAGCCCAGCAACAGTTTTGGGTTTATTGCTGTACACTTTTGAAACGTCCCCTTTGGAATAATTATGAATTACTGTGCTGGTAAACTTCTACAATATTTGATACAGAGACAGCTGAGTAAAACTGAACGTACTCAGACAGTTCTCTCTTTACTTATTCTGATCATCACTAAACTGACACACAATATTTTTTTTAGCGCCAAACAATCTGACTTTCAATAAAGTTCAAAAGAATGGCCCTGACTAACAATAACCTATACCTTTCATGAATCACTTACCTCATAAAAATCTTCGTTACTCGAACTACTGCAATACAGCGAGCGCCAATACTGCCCGCTAAATAAAAGATTCTAACCACTGAAGGCACTAACTACTTATAGGCATAGTTGGCAAATGAAAAGTTTTGATAGAGAACAGATAATGTATTTACCTTAATAATGTTCAAAAGTCATCATACGAGTATATATATATCTATCAATTCATGACAGCCATCTTTACAAATTTCCTTTTTCTGGCGGCCACACGTCCAGATCGTCCGCTTATAGTAACCTCTCAAAACTCTGGCATCTCCCTCTCCTCATCCACCACTACTGGCGGCTCACCTCCAACTGCCTAACGCTATGCGCTGTTGACACCCAACTGCCCAACACTACACAAGCGAGTATTCCAACAATGAGCTAACCAGCCACAGAGTGCACACAGCACAGCCAGTGATTTTCACTCAGAGCGTTACGTGTCGTTATCAACATAAAAACCTAAACAGCCTACCTACACCTTATCTTTAATGAAGCCCCAGAAAAAGGAGTCGCATGTATTCACATCCGGAGAATATGGCAGCCAATGGAGGCCCATGCCAGTGGCCTCTGGGTACCTCAGAGCCAGAATGCGGTCCTTAAAGTGCTCCTCCAGGACATCAGACACTCTTCTGCTTCGATGGGTCTAGCACCGTATTGCATGAACCACATCTTGTCGAAATCTGGGTGACTTTGGATAATGGAGATGAAATCATCTTCCAAAACCTTTACATACCGTTCGGTAGTCACCGTGCCAACAAGGAATACCGCACCGTTTATTCCGTGACTGCACATTGAACACCACGCAGTCACCCGTTGAGGATGAAGAGACTTCTTGATCACGAAATGCGGATTCACAGCCCTCCAAATGCGCCAACTCCGCTTATTGAGGAACCCATCCAGATGAAAGTGAGGTTCGTCGCTAAATCAATATACTAATTCGCATCATACACAACGGCCTACACTGCAGTTTGAACGTCCTAACGCAAGCCGTTCAGAAGTTGTGGTGAATTTATTTCACATAGTTCAATAATTGTCACTCTACATATCGAAAAAAGCGAGGATATAGCGACATATCGACGAAAAGAATATCAACGCACTGGAGTACAAAAAAATCGGGTGTATATTGTATACTGCTGTTCTTAGATCTGTATATTTAGGTACTGATTTATTATAAGATATTCTGTACATCAACAAGTAGCTATCTGCTCAATATTCTCGCAGACAAAATTGACATTCGGCCTGGTGGCTGACGGGAGCGACTGTAAATAGGAGATGCCTTTATTGTCGCTCCCATCAGCCACCGCGCCGAGTGTCAGCATTGTTTGCGCAGTCAGTATCTCCCTTAGGGCAAAAACTGAAAGGAAAACGATAAACATTCACGCTTGGCCATCACCAGTTTACTAACAGTGGTAACTGCATGTAAGTGGCACAATAAAATGTGTCCGATGGGTCAGTCATTCTGTTTTGCCACATACCGGATTAGTCTGGAAAACATCAAGCCGACTTTTCTGTTTCTTGCAGTTTCTGTTGATGGCACCGAGTGCTGATTACGTCAGCTTATCCCGTCACTCATCTTCGCCCACAGAAAAGACCAATCTTCTCATTTAGATTAAGGTCATCTATTCAGTAACTGTTTTTGGGGAACGACGATGTGAAGAAATAGCACACTAGTTGGATTAAAAATAGTTTTTAACCTAACTGGTGTGCTATCTCTCCACATAGGAAATCTTTTTACTCCATTAACACCGGCAACCCCCAGTACAAGCGCACTACTTCTTTGTGTCACTTGTACTTGTTTCACACGATCGAAGAGAAAGACAGGACCTGATGGAGTCTAAGAAAGAAGTAAGACTCCTTCACAGGGTGAAACTGAAATTATGTTCTACTACAATTTGTGAACGTACAAGCTGTGGCGAGAGATTAGAACGGCAGTTTGCCGCCGCAGAGCGAGTGGCCGGCGATTGCTACGGGGCCGTGGCGAGCGGCTGGCGTCAACGGAGCGTTGGAAAAACCCGAGCGCATGGCAGGGGTAGGAATGACCGAGTCTGCGCTCTTGGAGAAATTTATGTGCCACAGAAAAGTTGATAAAAACTAAACTAAGAGTGACACAGAGGTGCGAGGTGACACTCATGGGCAGAAAAATATGTAAAGCTAAATTACCTAGATGTTCCACAAAAATATATAATAGTTTAAAAGTTATCGTTGTCTTAAAAATTGTAAATTTATGAAAGCTCAAAAGCCAATATCTCGGCGGTTCTTTGGCCGATTAATGTAAACAAAGTGTCTACGGATGCGGCTAGTAGAGCTACATCGAGCAATCATAGCCGGTTTAGCAGAATCTGTACCATATTTAATGTGAGCACGGAATATGGTATTTGACTGAGAGAAACTGAGTAAAAAAACAAATAAATAAACTAGCGGTAGCATTCTAATGTTTAAAGAGGTAGATGGGTAATTAAGTACGCAATTTTATTAGTTTACCTATGTTTAATATCAAAAATCTGGGAAAACCAAAATCATGCCACAAGAACATTATTTGTGAAAAATATGGTGGCAGATACAAGAAACTGGGCTTTAAATTGTTATTGCCCGGAAAATTTCCATATTTTTCATTGTATATGTTTTGTGTTCAGTTTTAGAATATTCGTAATTTTTGTCAAACATTGTTTTGAGTTAGGCAGTCGTTTCGAGGGTGGGTAGGGCGGCCATCTTTGAGGAAGTTGGTTCTGAGCGATGCTAAGAGCCAGTCGTGCCGCACATCTGGGGTGGGGGGGGGGGGGGGTAGCGGATTGGTAGCCACGTTCGAAAGCGATCAAGTTGAGCGCCATATAGTGTTTTAGGACAGCAGAAAAGAGTGTATTTTGTGAATTGTGAAGACTGTCAAGTGTCGTGATCGCGACATATTAATTTTATAGTGAAGTGTTGTAGCATCAGTTGTTTAAGGTCGCCCTTATGTAAAAGCCCCACAGACGGCATTTTAAGTGTTTAGTGAATATACTGAAGAAAAAATAAATTATTTGTTCAAGTTATGAATCAACGTGAGTGACTCACTATTTTAAATTTCACCGTAACACCTGCCTGCATTGTTTTGTTATATTTTAGTTCAGCTTAAAAATAGAATTTATGACAGATGTAAGCTGGCAGCCTTTTACGAAAACCGTAGCCAAACATTGAGACCAGCAACATCTCTAGGACGGACAATTAAGCTGAGTGTAACAAATATATATTTTTTCGTGCCATAGCACGTGGGGGCTCAAGCCGAGCTATTGAAACTTCAATGAGTAGTGCCCAGTACCGTCGTAAATTTCAAAGAACGAATTCATATGTTTACAGAAAACAGTGAAAAAATCATGGTATAAAACAATAATATCGGCACTCGATATTGCCATTTCGATATCGATGTGACGATATATCGGGAAGAAGGATCGCGGAGACATAGAGATATTTATTGGGGAAGGTATCGATATTTTATCAATAGCCCTATTAAGGGCAAATCTATCCACTTAATAAAATTACTCGATAGTTGTCGTTTGTCACTTGCCGTTACAGTGTTACCACACCTTCTGCCGGTTACCGCTCGGTTACACGCGACAAAAAATGCCACAAATGCCGTTAATGTGTAACGCGGAGCAATGTTGGAAGTTTTAAGTGACCAATTACTTAACTGCGGCAGTCGACGCGTTTTGTGGCCCTCATTGTAAACTCGTTTCCTACACTAACCACAACCTCATGATGTGTAATGTATCCGAGAAAGCGGCGGCCAACGATCTGCGGCGGAAGTAAAATTACGACCACTTTGTTCACGGTGATTAAACTTAACCTCCACGAGCAAGCTGAAGTTCTGAAGTTCTGTTTCAGCGCTTAAAGAAAACTGTAATTTCTGCCTATAACTGGTTACCTGAAACTATGCTGACACTGGCTGCCGCGTTACCAACCAATGAGCAGTTGTCGTTGGCATTTGGTTGCAGATTATAGACGACACAGCAGATTCCAGACGAAAAGAGAGTGATAGGAAGAAAAGTACAAGCAAGTAAAAGAGTCGATAAGATTATGAAAATGATGCGGCAAAGAATTAGAAATAAAAAATAAATTTAAACCAGTTAACTGAATAGAAATAACAATCACATTCTTTCAATTACATTTAGAAGCTAAAAAAAGTCTTCGCTACTTTTGACGAGATTCAAACCTACGACCGCCGCGCGGAGTGGCCGCATGCTTAGAGGCGCCATGTTACGGATTGCGTGGCACCTCCCGCCGGAGGTTCGAGTCCTCCCTTGGGCATGGATGTGTGTGTTGCTCTTAGTATAAGTTAGATTAAGTAGTGTGTAAGTCTAGGGAACGATGACCTCAGCAGATTGGTCCCTTAAGAATTCACACACATCTGAACATTTGAACCTATGAATTTCAATAAACGTTATTTGCACACAACCAACCAGTGTTTGGCTAGCGGTGTGTGTGAAACGTGTGTATGTTATTGGTATCGCTGTGTGTGTTGTTTTGGTGTCACTATCATCTGTGGTGTAATACGAAATCAAAGTGCCAGACTCATGATTCGGGATCCGAACACATCAAGAAAGAATGCCGGACAAGGAATTGGAAATGAACTGGCGAATCTCTGTGGCAGTTTGGCAACAGCGAACGGTTCGTGCGTGACCTTTATTGGTCTGATTGGAGGAAACCAGTTCCAGAGCGTGAAGTGTCAATCACCAAGTAATTTTAATGGGGCTATAGTTGCTCTTTTGTAATGATTATAACTTGAATATAGCGACCGGTCACATCTAAGGTATTTTAAAGTTATGCACACTATACTATCTACATCTACATAAATACTCTAAAAAGCCACCTTACGGTGCAAAGTGAAGGGCACCTTGTACCAATATTTCTCATGTCCGCTTCTATTTCTCTCACGAATAGTGCGAGGGAAAATGACTTTCTCTAAGTCACGGTACGAGACCTGAAATGTACATTGTCCGCAGTAGAATCGTTCAGCAGTTGGCAGTACTGCCTTGCTGAAAGAGTATTTGAGTTCACGAAGCACCTCCATAATACCTGAGCGCTGATCGAACCTGCTAGCCCTCCTCTGAATTAATTCGACGTCTTCTTTTAATCCGACCTAGCGGGGATCCCAAACAGCAGTACAGGACTCAAGAGTGGGTCGTACTAGCGTTCTATCCCGCGTCTCCATAACTGAGGAGCTACACTTTCCCAAAATTCTCACAATAACATGGAGTCGAGCGTTCACCTTCCATACTACCAAACTGAATTGCTCATTCCATTTCATATCGCCTTGCAACGTTAAGGCTAGATATGATACTTAATCAAAATGACTATATCAAACAGCGCCCTGCTAATGCTCTATTCGAAGATCATGGACTTGTTTTTCATATACATCTACATTACTTACATTTTTCTACATTTATAGCAAGGTGCCATTCATCACACTAACTAGAAACTTTGTCTAAGTCGTCTTGTACACACATCAAAAAATTTTTGCATCACATCGGTTCCGAGAGTTCCGGAACCTGTACAGAAAATTGGAATATAGATCAACTTAAACATTATTTCGGCCATTTTTATTGCTCAGGAAAACCACACATTGCATGTTGTACCACCATACAGAGAGATCTTCAGAGGTGGTGCTACAGATTGCTGTACACAAGGGTACCTCTCATACCCAGTAGCACGGCCTGTTGCATTGACGCAAGCCTGTATTCGTCGTGGTATACTGTTCACAAGTTCATCAAAGCACTGTTGGTCCAGATTGTCCTACTCCTCAAAGGCGATTCGGTGTAGATCCCTCGGAGTGGCAGGTGAATCACGTCGTCCACAAACAGCCCTTTTCAACCTGTCCCAGGCATGTTCGATAGGGTTCATGTCTGAAGAACATACTGGCCACTCTAGTCGAGTGATGTCGCTGTCCTAAAGGAAGTCATTCACAAGATGTGCACGATGGGGGCGCGAAATGTCGTCCATGAAGACGAATGCCTCGCCAATATTCTGCATATATGGTTGCACTATCGGTCGTATCATGGAATTCACGTATAGTACAGCCGTTACAGCGTTTTCCATGACCACAAACACCATACGTCGGCCCCACAGATTGCCACCCCAAACTAGCTGGGAACCTACGCCTTGCTGCACTCGCTAGACCGTGTGTCTAAGACGTTCAGCCTCGTCGGGTTGCCTCCAAACACGTCTCCGAAGACTGTCTGGTTGAAGACATATGTGACACTTATCGGTGAAGAGAACGTGATGCCAATCCTGAGCGGCCCATTCGGCAAGTTGATGGGCCCATCTGTAAAGCGCTGCATAGTGTCGTAGTTGCAAAGATGGACTTCGCCATGGACGTCGGGAGTGAAGTTGCGCACCATGCAGCCTATTGCACACAGTTCGAGTCGTAACACGACGTCATGTGGCTGCACGAAAAGCATTATTCAACATGGTGGCGTTGGTGTCATTATTCCTCCGAGCCATAATCCGTAAGTAGCGTTTATCCACTGCAGGAGTAGTCCTTCGGCGGCCTGAGCGAAGCGTGTCATCGACCGTTCCTGTGTCTCTGTATCTCCTCCTTGTCAGAACAACATCGCTTTGGTTCACTCCTAGAAACCTGGACACTTCCCTTGTTGAGAGCCCTTCCTGGCACAAAGTAACAATGCGGGCGCGGTCTAACTGCGGTATCGAACGTATGGGCATGGTTGAATTACAGACAAAACGAGTAATGTACCTCCTTTCTGGTGGAATGACTGGATCTGATCGGCTGTCGGACCTCCTCCATCTAACAAACGTTGCTCATGCATGGTTGGTTACATCTGTGGGCTGGTTTATTGACATCTCTGAACAGTCAAAGGGACTGTGTCAGTGATGCAATATCCACAGTCAACTTCTATCTTCAGGAGTTCTGGGAACCGGGGTGATGCAAAGATTTATTTGGAGTGTGGTCCATTGATCGTGACCAGGCCAAATAACCCACGAAATAAGCGTCAAACGAAAAAAACTACAAAGAACGGAACTTGTCTAGCTTGAAGGGGGAAACCAGATGGCGCTATGGTTGGCCTGCTAGATGGCGCTGCCATAGCTCAAACGGATACCAACTGCGTTTTTTAAAATAGGAACCCCCATTTTTCATTACATAATCCTGTAGTACGTAAGGAAATATGAATGTTTTAGTTGGACCACTTTTTTCGCTTTGCGATAGATGGCGCTGTAATAGCCACAAACGTATAAGTACGTGGTATCACGTAACATTCCGCCAGTGCGGACGGTATTTGCTTCGTGATACATTAAATGTGTTAAAATGGACCGTTTACCAATTGCGGTAAAGGTCGATATCGTGTTGATGTATGGCTGTTGTGATCAAAATGCCCAACGGGCGTTTGCTGTGTATGCTGCTCGGTATCCTGGACGACATTATCCAAGTGTCCGAACCGTTCGCCGGATAGTTACGTTATTTAAGGAAACGGGAAGTGTTCAGCCACATGTGAAACGTCAACCACGACCTGCAACAAATGATGATGCCCAAGTAGATGTTTTAGCTGCTGTCGCGGCTAATCCGCACATCAGTAGCAGAAAAATTGAGCGAGAATCGGGAATCTCAAAAACGTCGGTGTTGAGAATGCTACACCAACATCGATTGAACCCGTACCATATTTCTATGCACCAGGAATTGCATGGCGACGACTTTGAACGTCGTGTACAGTTCTGCCACTGGGCACAAGAGAAATTACGGGACGATGAATGATTTAGCGACGAAGCGTCATTCACCAACAGCTGTAACGTAAGCCGGCATCATATGCACTACTGGGCAACGGAAAATCCACGATGGCTGCGACACGTGGAACATCAGCGACCTTGGCGGGTTAATGTATTGTGCGTCATTATGGGAGGAAGGATAATTGGCCCCCATTTTATCGATGGCAATCTAAATGGTGCAGTGTACGCTGATTTCCTACGTAATGTTCTACCGATGTTACTATAAGATGTTTCACTGCATGGCAGAATGGCGATGTACTTCCAGCATGTTGGATGTCCGGCACATAGCTCGCGTGCGGTTGACGTGGTATTGAATAGCATATTTCATGACAGGTGGATTGGTCGTCGAAGCACCATACGATGGCGCGCACGTTCACTGGATCTGACGTCCTCGGATTTGTTTCTGTGTCCGCAGCTCGTGCTCGTGCGGTAGCGTTCTCGCTTCCCACGCCCGGGTTCCCGGGTTCGATTCCCGGCGGGGTGAGGGATTTTCTCTGCCTCGTGAAGAGTGGGTGTTGTGTGCTGTCCTTAGGTTAGTTAGTTTTAAGTAGTTCTAAGTTCTACGGGACTGATGACCATAGATGTTAAGTCCCATAGTGCTCAGAGCCATTTGTTTCTGTGGGGAAAGTTGAAGGAGTTTTGTGATCGTGATCCATCAACAACGCCTGACATGCGTCAGAGCGTTGTCACTGCATGTGCGAACATTACGGAAGGCGAACTACTCGCTGTTGAGAGGAATTTCGTTACATGTGTTGCCAAATGCATTGATGTTGACGGACATCGTTTTGAGCATTTATTGCATTAATGTGGTATTTACAGGTAATCACGCTGTAGCAACATGCGTTCTCAGAAATGAAAAGTTCACAAGGGTACATGTATCACATTGGAACAACTGAAATAAAATGTTTAAACGTACCTACGTTCTGTCTTTTAATTTAAAAAACCTACTTGTTACCAACTGTTCGTCTAAAATTGTGAGCCATATGTTTGTGACTATTACAGCGCCATCTATCAGAAAGTGAAAAAAGTGATCCAACTCAAACATTCATATATCCTCACGTACTACACGAATATGTAATAAAAAATGGGGTTTCGTATTTTAGAAAACGCAGATGATATCCGTTTTACCTATGGCAGCGCCATCTAGCACGCCAACCATAGTGCCATCTGGTTTCCCCCTTGAAGCAAGACAAATTTTGTTCTTTGTAGTTTTTTCGTTTGATGCTTATTTCGTGAGATATTTGGCCCGGTCACGATCAATGGACCACCCTGTATATTCCCACAGTCACTTAACGACGTCAGCTTCCCATACACCACAGCGTTATCAGCAAGCAGCCGTAAATTGCTGCTATCCTGTCATCCCGGTCATTTATGTGTACAGAAAATGAAAGTGGTCTTGTCGCACTTCCATCCGGTACTCGCCGTCTAGGACAAAGTACAGGTTTCTATTACTTAAGAAGTGTTCTACCCACTCACATATCTAGGAACCGATACCGTATGCTCGGACCTTCGTCAACAATTTGAAGTCGGGCACCCTGCCAAACGCTTTCCAGAAATGAAGAGATACATAATCTGCCTGTTGCCATCCATCTATGAGATCATGAACTGAGTTTCTCATGAACAATGCTTCCTAAATCCGTGCTGATTGTCGTATACAAGCTCGTCTGTCTCAAGAAAATTTATTACAATCGAACTCTGATTGTGTTCAAGAATTATGCAGCAAATTGATGATAAGGATATCGTTGTTTAATAGTGCGGTTCGGTTGTTTTACCTTTCTTATATAGAGGGGTCACCTGCTCTTTTTATCACTATTTTGGGCCTTTTCAATGGACCCAGAGATTCATGATAAATTCAAGCTAAGTAAGGGGCCTACGCCACAGAATTCTCTCTATAACACCGAACTGGGATTCCATGCTGACCTGATGATTTGCCTCTTTTCCGCTTTTTCAGTTATGTCTCTATGCCACGTGTGCCAATTTCTATGTCATCCATTCGAGATTCTGTACGTCAGTCAAACGGCGGTTTGATTGTAAGATTTTCTTCCGCAAATGATTTCCTAACCGTAAGATTTAGAAATTGAGCTTTCCTTTTACTATCTTCTATTAACCGTTGCGGATGGCTCTTGCAAGCTCTCATGTCGGGATCTGGTTTTGTGCTCGCTATTTATTTGGGACTGTATGCTAAATACTTTTTTTAATTTCTGTAAATATGTAGGAGAGAGCTGCGACTTGAGAAATCATATAGCAAATTGTCTTACAGTCGATTAATATTTAATGAGGAGAGAACTTAACGAAAAACACATTCGTGGAGTATTTCTACTTTACTTTTTTAAATTTTTTTCCTTTTTACGTAGTCAACACGAATGTGTGGTATAATTCATTAACTTGTCAAATAGGCATATGGCAGAGTACACACTGTGGCCAGCATTTGCAAAATTAGGTCCACTTTCTCATGGATAAGGAAAACAGAGAGAAAAAATTAGAAAATTCGCTAACGTTAGAAAGGTATTTAGTTACACTTGTTGCATAAGTTACACGGACACAGTAAAATATTTCTTCGCTAGAGTGATTTTGAAATTCGCATGAGAAGTAGCAGTACACACAGTGAGTGACAGTAAAAGTGGAGCACATAGAAGGTGAAGACGAAAGGAAACGTCGTGAATTGAGATGTTTATTTTATTTTTTGAGTCATCAGTCTTCTAACTGGTTTGACGCCGCCTGGCGCGATTTCCTCTCCCGTGCCAACCTTTTCATCACAGAGTAGCAGTTGCAGCTTACGTTCTCAATTATGTATTGGCTGTACTCTGATCCGTCTTTCCATAAAGTTTCTACGCTCTACAGTTCCCTCTAGTACCATGGACATTACTTCCTAATACCTTACCTCATATGTCCTGTCATCCCCTCCCTTCATCTTGTCAGTGTTTTCCACACGCTGCTTCCTTCGCCGTTTCTTCGGAGAATCTCCTCATTGTTTGCTTTCTACCCCACATTCAACATTCTTCTGTAGCACCATATCTCAAACTCATCGATTTTTTCTCTCGTTTTCCTACTGTCCATGATTCACTACCATACAATGCTGTGTTCCGGACGCATATTCTCAAAAATTTCTTCCTCAAGTTAAAGCCAATATATGGTACCAGTAGATCTCTCTTGCTGATGATTACCCTCTTTGCCCTTGCTGGTCTGCTTCGAATGTCCTCCTTGCTCCATCCGTTATTGATGATTTTGCTTCCAAGCTAGTAGCTGAATTCCTTCGTCTACTTCATGAACCCAAACTATCCTCATTTTTGCTACGCCTCAGTACCTTGATCGCTTTCCGGTCTACTCTCAATCCGCACTCTCTTCTCACTAGACTGTTTATTCCATCTAACAGAAGCTGTAAATCTGCTTCAAATTCATTAAGGATAGCATATGTCTTGTGTGAATGTTACTGATATTCTTCCGTCTTGAACTTCAGTCCCGCTCTTGAACGTTCCTTTTATTTCTATCATTGCTTCTTCAACATTCAGACGGAATAGTAGGGGTAAAAGACTGTCTCGCTGTCGCACACATTTTTCGCACTTGGATTTCCAGTCTTATAGAGAGTGTACATGATGTTATTTCAGTGATTACAAACTCGATTAAGCCTTACAAAGGAATTGGCACACGAGCCCACTTCCCAGTAAGATGCTGCACCTCATCCAACCTGAATGCATGCACTGATTCAGTTTATAGCGGTGTCGTTTAATCCGTTGTATCCTCTGCGGAGGCAAGGTTGCCCAAACTGTTTAACTGTAGCCCACAACTATTGTAACTGGTCGTTGGTATTGTGGATACTGACGCTGGGACGAAGTCGATTCAGGCCTGGTCCCACACAGGTCCTGTCTGACAGATCTGAGGACCGTTCTGGAAGTGCCTCGGTATCACACAGACAGTTGATGGGGATATGTGGCACATGTGAATGGGCATTGTTAAGTTAAAAAATGCCACCACAGTAATGTCGCATGAGAAGTCACACTTGAAGACAAAGAAAGTTCGTTACGTACAGATATACCATCATAGTTCCGTCAGTTCTCACCTTGCATGCCCTGAAATCATACTCGAGCGCTCCAGATACTAAGAAGTCAGGAGTAACTCTGCTGTGTCTTTGACATGCACTGGATTATTGGAATCTCTGAACAGGTCCCCGCCATACTCAACGAGCGATGGTCATTTTGGGTAGTGCTGGGCCACGATTAAACACAATTCTACCACATCCATTGGCACGGCGCGCTTCCCGGTCACGTCACCTCTCCACATTCAGCCCTCTGTGTTGTGGTGTTAACGGCAGCCTACACACTTTCAAGTAATTCCCTGGAGTGGCTGCTGCTAGTCTCCGACCAGTGGTGTGGGCTGACCCTAAATGCTGCAGAAGCGAATGGGCTACGACATGAGCGGTGCACAGTACGGCGATGGACCCTTATGGTGATCACACATGGTCCACTGGACCCTTCACGACTTGTACGTCTGCCATTACGATCCCATGCTGTCCAACATCGGGTGCCAGTCACATCATAATTCCCCACAAATCCGGATTTTTCGCGATTCGACCATCCGTCAAAATGGGGACCCACATTGAGTTCCTTTCTAAACTCTTGTCAGGGGCTGATAACGCTGTTCCATGTAAGTAGATAACTTCTCCGTCTCCTTCAGTCATCGCTCAACACATGCTACGGATCATGGTCGATACATACGCTACCAGGCCAGGCAACAACACTAAACAGGAACAACAGTAATGCACACAGGTAATCGCTCTACCAGTCACGGAGGACTGTAACTCTTAATCGTTTGGACGTACGTCGATGGAAATCACGTGTTCGAAACTTACATGCACTGTAGCCCACAACTATTGTAACTGGTCGTTGGTATTGTGGATACTGACGCTGGGACGAAGTCGATTCAGGCCTGGTCCCACACAGTCTTTTGCAGTGACATCTGATGTTGATTGACTGATGCTATGTGAAGTGCACGAGCGTAGCTAAATGTGACTGAATAGCATACACTATGTGATCAAAAGCATCCGGACACCCTCAAAAACATATTTTTTCATATTAACTGCATTGTGCTTCCAGTTACTGCCAGGTACTCCACATTAGCGACCTCAGTATTCATTAGACATCGTGAGAGAGCATAATGGGGCGCCCTGCGGAACTCACGGACTTCGAACGTGGTCAGGTGATTCGATGTCACTTGTGTCATACGTCTGTACGCGAGATTTACACATTCAAAACATCCCTAGTTCCACTGTTTCCGATGTCATAGTGGAGTGAAAACATGAGGGGACGCGTACAGCACAAAAGCGTGTAGGCCGACGTCGTCTGTTGACTGATAGAGACCGCCGACAGTTGAAGAGGGTCGTAACGTGTAATAGGCAGACTAGACATCTACGCAAATCATCACACAGCAATTGTAAACTGCGTCAGGATACACTGCAAGTACTGTGACAGTTAGGCGAGCGGTGAGAAAACTTGGATTTCAGGGTCGAGCGGCGACTCATAAGCCACACATCATACCAGTAAATGCCAAACGACGCCTCGCTTGGAGTACGGAGCGTAGACAGTGGACGATTGAACAGAGGAAAAGCGTCGTGTGGAGTGACGAATCACGGTACACTATGTGGCGATCCGATGGCAGGGTGTGGGTATGACGAATTCCTAGTGAACGTCATCTGCCAGCGTGTGTAGTGGCTAAAATTCTAAGGCGGTGGTGTTGTGGTGTGGTCGTGTTTTTCATGGAGGGGGCTAGCATCCCTTGTTGTTTCGCGTGGCACTATCACAGCACAGGCCTACATTTCTTGCTTCACACTGTTAATGTGAAATTAGGGGATGGCGATTGCATGTTTCAACACGATCGAGCACCTGTTCATAAAGCACGTCCTGTGGGGGAGTGGTTACATGAAAACAACTTCCCTGTAATGGACTGGCCTGCACAGATTCCTGACCTGAATCTTATAGAACACCTTTGAGGTGTTTTGGAACGCCGACTTCGTCCCAGGCCTCACCGATCGACATCGATACCTCTCCTCAGTGCAGCACTCCGTGAACAATGGGCTCCATTCCTCAAAAAACCTTCCAACACCTGATTGAACGTATGCCTGCAATAGTGGAAGCTGTCATCAATGCCAAGGGTGGGCCTACAACATACTGAATTCCAGCATTTCCGAAGGAGGGCGCCACGATGTCCGGATACTTTTGATCACATAGTGTGTATGTGATTTGTAGAACCAAATCCTGTATACCACATTTTACGATCTCCAAGACACACCTTAGGAAGAGAAATTTGTTAACATCGAATATAGATTTAAGTGTCAGGTAGTCGTTTCTGAAAGTATTTGTATGGAGTGTACCCACGTATGAAAGTGAAATATAGACGATAAACAGTTTAGACAAGAAGAGAATAGAAGCTTTTGAAACGTGGTGCTACAGAAGAATGCCGAAGATTAGATGGGTAGATCGTGTAAGTATTGGGGAGGTCCTGAATAACATTGGGGAGAAGAGGCATTTGCGACACAACTTGACTATAACGAGGATTCGGTTGTTACGACACTTCTGAGGCCTCAAGAGATCATCAATTTGGTACTGGAAGGAAGGGTGGAGGATAAAAATGTTGGTGGGAGATCAACAGATGAATACAGGAAACAGATTCAGAAGGATGTACGTTGCAGTAGTTACTCAGAGATGAAGAGGATTGCACAAAATATAGTAGCATGGAGAATTACATGAAACCAGTCTTTGGGCTGAAGAGCACAGCAACAACAACAACAACAACAACAGCAACAACATGACACTTTTTTCTTCGAAAACGTGCCTCCGAAATTCAAGTAGCCTTATAATCAATAGTAATATAAAGGCCCAGTGTTAGATTTAAAATTCCCGCCAGTCTTAAAAATGTCTATATATTCGATGGCGCGGGGAACCTCTCCCTAGGTGGCAACATTGGATTCAACTGGCAGCAGCAGTGCATCGATGTGACGAACATGAGTTGCGTGGATTCACAAGCTTCGTCACAGTCGCTCCCTCCCGCCCCGCCATCACAAACGCAGAACACGGTCTAGCCTATGATGCGCCATTACAGACTATGTTGCCAGTGAACTTGAATTGAAAGTGATTTGTATTACTGGTAACAGTACAATATTTTTGGTAGTAGCTAGTTTCGTAATGGAAGAGAATAAAAGGTATTCATATAATGTGGGCTATAAATTGAAAGTAACTGCATATTCAGAACATGGAAACAGAGCAGCTGAGCGGGATTTCGTCCTTCCACCAACAGAAAGAAACATTCGCAATTGGCGAGCTAGCAAAGATTAACTGAAAAAAATGAGGAAGACTAAATGTGCATAAAAATGGTCAAAACTAGAAGATGACGTATTGAAATTGATTCAAGAGCACGACCAAAATGCCATTGGAATTAATACAAAAATGATTCAAATACTCGCTCGTAAGCTACAGCTACAGTGGAACTTAAGAGACTTTAAGGGTAGAGTTGGTTTGTACTACAGACTTGTGAAGCGCCATGGACTTAGCATGTGAACCAAAACCAAAACATGTCAGAAAATGCCACAAGAGTATGGAGAGAAAATATTACCTTTCTAGCCCTTCATTATACAACATCGAAAGAAAACCACTGTGGAATTAAGCCAAAGAGCGAATGTGGAAGAAATTCCCCTGACATTTGATATGCCGAGTAACAGAACTGCTGCCATGGAAGGTTCTAAACCTCTGACTACAAAAGCAAGTGGACACGAAAAAAATACACTACACTGTTGTCCTTTCATGTTGTGCTGACGGTACTAATCTTAATGCAGTCATGATTTTCAACTGCGAAACAATGCCATAACCGTCTGAAATACCACCAGGTATCGTTGTTCACGTATATGACAGGGTTTGGACTGACGAGGCTGGTATGAAATTATGGATTAACAGAATGTGGGAGAGAAGGAAAAGTATTTTATTTGAGAAGCGTTCTCTTCTTGTGCTAGATCAGTTCAGCAGTTATTTGGAATAATCTCAGAAAGAGAAATTGAGACATGGAAATACTGAACTTGCTAATATTGTGAGAGTACTTACTTCAAAATTGCAGCCTTTTGATGTCTGGATAACTAAACCAAGTGAAGTGTATATGAGAGAGAGGAATGGAGTAAATGGATGGAGGATGAAACCCAACATGGATTCACACCGAGGGGAGCTCGAAAACGGTTTACAATCAAACAAGTGTGTCAGTGGATAAAAAAAGTCAAGGTCTAAAGTGAGAGAAGACATTATTGTTAAATAAGGAACTGCGGCATAAGGAACGCTGTCGATTGCAATGAAGACCATCTCATATATGAATAAGGCAACGATGGTGACGAAGAGGAAACAGAAGAAGAAGAAGAAGAAGAAGAAGAAAGTTCAGATGACGATTTTCGGGGATTTTAAAGGTCAATTCCTTTATATAAAGTAAGAATAATTTTAGTATTGCTTTGCACTCTAATAATAAAAGTAGTGAAAATGTTATTTAAAAATTGCTTAAAAATTAAGGTTAGTCTGTAAAATAGCCAACTTTTGAAGTTACACAGTTTTCCTTTATGCTTATCGAATTTTAAACAAACATTCTTTGTTTGCCTTAGAATGTCAGAAAGTTAACGAGCACAAAGCACGGCGCCCGCATTGGAGCTTATAAGAGCAGTAAGCAAACAATAAAAAATAAAATAAAATAAAATATAAGCAAAATGGTTAATGTGGATAAACTTTTTGTACCATACTTGCGACTGGTTTCTATATGCAAGTTATATTCCTTATAATTCTATACGGTCACTTCTCTCGTGATGCATAAGTTCGGTGTGATGGTGCAGTTGCCCTTTTTTACAGTCTGTCACAGTATCTCACAAATGTGACAGAGGAGGAGTAATTAGCTTTATGGGAAATTTTTTATATCTCCCAAGATACTAAGGAACTAAAAATTCTCTCAATAGGGCAATAAATGATTAGCTTACGCATTTATTAATAATAGTCGTAGAGGAATTTTTTTTTAAAAATACAGCCTGTTTCTTCTTCCTTGGTATATCTATCTTATGACAGGATTCAATTGGTGACTCTTCGTCGTGTCCTCTTCTGAGCAGCTTCTGAGTATCTTCGTGCATTTCTAACGTCGTCAGTCATTGCACTTCTCTTTCTACTCTTCCTGCCACGTTTCTCACTTTTCCCTCTTTAATTCCTTATTGCAGACAATTGCAGTGTATGTCCCGGCTAAGACATTTTTCTTTTTCTAATGACTTCCAATCATCGTTTTTCTTCCCTTATTTCTTCATTGCGTTTGCATCCTGAAGTTTATCAATCAATCTTTAACATTGATCTCTACTGCCAAAATACAAAATTTTCTAAATATCTTTTTTCTTCTTTTTGTTTGGGCATGATTTACTGCTGTACACCACTATACTCCAGACATAACGTTTATCAAATATTTTCCTCTTCGCCATTGGAATTGTTATAGCAGTTTGTAACTGCTTTACGTTTTCAATTACTTCCATAGAAATACCTCACCATTATTGTTCTGTATAGCTTCCATTCAACCTCAGCAAACTTTTTCATGTTTGTAAAGGATTTTACTTGTACGTTTCTACGCCTAAGAATATGCTAACTGGCGCTTTCGTCTTGTCATCATTTATCTCTTTTCTATACCTTTATTCATTCGGTATTGCTCTCTCCTTCTCCCAGTACTCCTCAACACCTGCCTTAAAGCCTCTTCCAGATCCGCCAGTATCCTTTCATCACCCGCGCCTTGGGATTGCAGTGCTCTTCATTTAACGTGACTGTGGGGCAAATGTAGGGCTCTGAATAAAACTTGGCTCTCAAAAGTCCTAGGGAGGAACCGAACACCTTCTTGTCTACGCCCTGTTGCTGTATTAACAAATAATTTACTAAAAGATGGTCCTGCCGTCAAATATTTGAGGGTAGACAAGTCGTGCGGGATATAAATTAATGAACATAAACAAACAGGGAAAAATTTGTAATTGAATATAGGCAACGCAGCAGATTTAACTTTTAAGAACGGTGATTTATTCAGAAAGGTCCAGACTTCTTATGAACTGTCGCCCTACAAGCAGATTTATAGGTAAATCAGTTAATGATTGAAGCATATCAACAGCCTTTGAATTTTCTAGTGAGGCACGAAATACGACAGAACCCCCTGTAAGATAAAACTGTGACATGTTCTCAGTGCATATCCTCCTTTATGCGCATTCCTAGATGCCGGTTACCAAGATCCGAAAAGGGATCTGAAATGTCTGTACGTGAATTGAATCATACCACTCTGCCTCGCTGTCTGATGGCGCAAATTCGAATCTCTCTTTCGAGATCAACGTTCCGAACTGTTCTTACCCTTTCTTTTTTTCCAGTCTGTCCTGCTGCCAAAAGCATCTCTTCCCCCACCAACATCCATCACGTTATGGCACTTCAGCCAATGAGAGATCGAAAAGTTCCTTGGCAAGATACACACTTCGTACACCATTTTGGCATGTATGTAAATAGACCACTATTCCTGCTCTAATAATTCAACAACTAAAATAGACATTCTAATTGGCAGGTAAAGTCTTGACGTGCTTGCTGACACCAATTATTGTCATTTTTAATTACATATCTCATTAACACCGACATATTTGTGCTGCTAGCGCACCATCATTCATGTTCCAGTGAGCATTGATTATACAGTAGATTAATAAATCAATTCACTAATAACTACAAACTGCTTCGATGTACAAGTGTAAGCGTGGAGAACGGTCTGGTTTGACACATTTAGATGTACAAGCTTAATAGAGTTTAAGAAGAAGGAACAAAATCAACGCGCCATGAAATAGTTATGGAAATTGGTCACGAACTTATGTTAATAGAGGTATATACGCTCTCTCTCTCTCTCCCCCCCCCCCCTCTCTCAATCTCTCTATCCGTTTAGTCGGTTCAGACTCTTCGTGACCCCATGAACCAAATCACGCCACTTTTTCCTGTCTTGCACTTTCTCCCGTATACCTTCCAGGTTGGAACACATTGCTTCTGTGATGCCATCGATCCATCTCATCCTCGGACGCCCTCTTCTTCTAGTTCCTTCAATCTTCCGCAGCATTAATGTTTTTTCCAGCAAGGCATGCCTTCGCATTGTGTGTCCTAAGTAGGTCAGCTTTTGCTTTAACATTACACCTTCCAGGGAGAAATCTGGTTTTATTTGCTCCAATATTGATCTGTAATAGAAATCCTTGGGTAACAGAAGAAATATTGAATTTAATTGATGAAAGGACAAAATATAGAAACGCAGTAAAAGAAGCAGACAAAGGGGAATACAAACGTCTCAAAAATTAGATCGACAGGAAGTGCGAAATAGCTAAGCAGGGATGGCTAGAGGACAAATGTAAGGATGTAGAGGCTTATCTCACTAGGGGTAAGATAGATACTGCCTACAGGAAAATTAAAGAGACCTTTAGAGAAAAGAGAGCCACTTGTATATCAAGAGCTCAGATGGAAACCCACTTCTAAGCAAAGAAGGGAAAGCAGAAAGGTGGAAGGAGTGTATAGAGGGTCTATACAAGGGCGATGTACTTGAGGACAATATTATGGAAATGGAAGAGGATGTAGATGGAGATGAAATGGGAGATATGATACTGCGTGAAGAGTTTGACAGAGCACTGAAAGACCTGAGTCAAAACAAGGCCCGGGGAGTAGACAACATTCCATTCGAACTACTGACGGCCTTGGGAGAGCCAGTCCTGACCAAACTCTACCATCTGGTGAGCAAGATGTATGAGACAGGCGAAATAACCTCAGACTTCAAGAAGAGTATAATAATTCCAATCCCAGAGAAAGCAGGTGTTGACAGATGTGAAAATTACCGAACAATCAGTTTAATAAGTCACAGCTGCAAAATACTAACGCGAATTCTTTACAGACGAATGGAAAAACTGGTAGAAGACGACCTCGGCGAAGATCAGTTTGGATTTCGCAGAAATGTTGGAACACGTGAGGCAATACTGACCCTACGACTTATCTTAGAAAATAGATTAAAGAAAGGCAAATCTACATTTCTAGCATTTGTAGACTTAGAGAAAGCTTTTGACAATGTTGACTGGAATACGCTCTTTCAAATTCTAAAGGTGGCAGGGGTAAAATACAGAGAGCGAAAGGCTATTTACAATTAGTACAGAAACCAGATGGCAGTTAGAAGAGTCGAGGGGCATGAAAGGAAGCAGCGGTTGGGAAAGGAGTGAGACAGGGCTGTAGCCTCTCCCCGATGTTATTCAATCTGTATATTGAGCAAGCTGTAAAGGAAACAAAAGAAAAATTCGGAGTAGGTATTAAAGTCAACGGAGAAGAAATAAAAACGTTGAGGTTCGCCGATGACATTGTAATTCTGTCAGAGACAGCAAAGGCCCTGGAAGAGCAGTTGAACGGAATGTACAGTGTCTTGAAAGAAGGATATAAGATGAACATCAACAATAGTACAACGAGGATAATGGAATGTATAAGAATTGAGTCGGGTGATGCTGAGGGAATTAGATTAGGAAATGAGACACTTAAAGTAGTAAAGGAGTTTTGCTATTGGGGGAGCAAAATAACTGGTGATGGTCGAAGTAGAGAGGATATAAAATGTAGACTGGCAATGACAAGGAAAACATTTCTGAAGAAGAGAAATTTGTTAACATCGAGTATAGATTTAAGTGTCAGGAAGTCGATTCTGAAAGTATTTGTATGGAGTGTAGCCATGTATGGAAGTGAAACATGGACGATAAATAGTCTGGACAAGAAGAGAATAGAATCTTTCGAAATGTGGTGCTACAGAATAATGTTGAATATTAGATGGGTAGATCACGTAACTAATGAGGAGGTATTGAATAGAATAGGGGAGAAGAGGAGTTTGTGGCACAACTTGACAAGAAGAAGGGACCGGTTGGTAGGACATATTCTGAGACATCTAGGGATCACCAACGTAGTATTGGAGGGCAGCGTGGAGTGTAAAAATCGTAGAGGGAGACCAAGAGATGAATACACTAAGCAGATTTAGAAGGATGTAGGTTACAGTAAGCACTGGGAGATGAAGAAGCATGCACAGGATGGGGTAGCATGGGGAGCTGAATCAAACCAGTCTCAGGACTGAACAACAACAACATTGATCTGTTGGTTCTCTTTGCAGTCCATGGAACTCTAAGAAGTTTCCTCCAACACCATAATTCGAAGTAGTCAATTCTTCGCCGTTCAGCCTTTCTAATGGTCCAGGTCTCACATCCATACATCACAACTGGAAATATCATAGCCCTTACAATACGGATCTTTGTTGCTAGTGCTATATCTCTGGACCTTATAACCTTGTGAAGGTTTGACATCGCCTGTCTACCGAGCAACAGGCGTCTCCGGATTTTATGGCATCAGCAGAGACCTGGGAACCGAGATAACTGAATGTGGTCATACCTCCATGGTTTAAAAAAAAATGGTTCAAATGGCTCTGAGCACTATGGGACTTAACATCTATGGTCATCAGTCCCCTAGAACTTAGAACTACTTAATCCTAACCAACCCAAGGACATCACACAACACCCAGCCATCACGAGGCAGAGAAAATCCCTGACCCCGCCGGGAATCGAACCCGGGAACCCGGGCGTGGGAAGCGAGAACGCTACCGCACGACCACGAGATGCGGGCAATGGTTTCTCCTGCTATATCCCACGAATTGGTAGGTGTAGTTGCCATAATTTTCGTTTTTTTCACATTCAGCCTAAGACCGGCCTTTCCACTTTCGTCTTTCACCTTAAGCGTTCTCAATTCTTCTTCACTTTTTGCCAACAGGATCGTATCATCCGCGTACCTGAGGTTGTTTACATTTATTTCAGCTATTTTAATTCCTGTTTCTCTTTCATCTAGCCTCGCATTCCTCATAACATGTTCTGCATACAGGTTGAATAAGTACGGTGACAGTATGCAGCCTTGCCGGACCCCTTTCTGAATATTTATCCATTTCGTTGGTCCATACATAGTTCTCACCGTGGCTTCTTGGTCAAGGTAATAACTTCGTATCAGATGAATTAGGTGATCTGGTACACCCATGTTTTTCAGTACGTTCCATAATTTGTTGTGATCGAACCAAAGGCTTTGGCGTAGTCAATAAAGCAGAGGTACACATGCCTCTGGAATTCTCTTGCTTTTTCTATAATCCACCGAATGTTGCAATTTGATCTCTAGTTCCTCTTCCTTTCTTAAATCCAGCTTGTTCTTCTGGTAGCTCTCGATCTCGATATTGGCGAAGTCTATTTTGTAAGATTTTCAACATGACTTTGCTAGCATGTGAGATAAGTGCGATTGTTTGGTAATCTGAGCATTCTTTAGAACTTTTCTTCTTTGGAATGGGGATGAAAACTGATCTTTTCCAGTCTTCTGGCCACTGCTGCGTGATCCATATTTTTTGACATATTGAGTGCAGCACTTTCACTGCGTCCTTTCCAGTGACTTTAAAAAATTCTGCTGGTATTTCATCATGTGCACTAGTTTTGTTATCAGCCATGTTTTCAAGGGCCCACTGGATTTCGCTCTCCAAAATATCTGGCTCTTGTTGTACATTAACATTAACATCAGCAGTAGGAACCCTGTCATTATGCAGTTCTTTCTTGTATAGGTCTTCTACATATTCTGCCCATCTTTCCTTAACATCCTCTGCTTCACTCAGATCTTTCCCGTTTCTATATCGTTCCAATTTTTGCTTGGAATTTTCCTTTGATTTTTCTCATTTTCTTATAAAGATCTCTTGTCTTCCCCATACCCTTACTATATTCAACTTCCTTGCACTGTTCATTAAAGAATATATTTTTATCTCTTCTAGCTAATTTCTGAAAATCTTTATTTAATTCAAACATAGCTGATCTATCTCCCATGACTTTTGCTTTCCTTTGTTCTTCTGGAATTTGCAGTGCCTCAACTGATAGCCATCTAGCCTTCTTGGTGTTCCTTTTCTTGGGAATATGTTTCTCTGCGGCCTCCTTGACAGTATTAGCTACTTCTGTCCACATCTCTTGTGAGCTTTTGTCCTCCAGCTCTAGTACATTAAATCTGTTTTGCACCTCTACAGTGCAGTCGGAGGGTATAGAGTTAAGGTCGTATCTGCAAGTTGGGATACTTTTTGCTACATTCTGAAATTTCAGCCGAAATTTAGCAATCAGGAGCTCATGATCTAATCCGCACTAAGCCCCAGGTCTTGTTGTAGCTGACTGAACCGCGCTCTTCCATCTCTGATTACAAAGTATGTAATCAATTTGGTTCCGGTGTTGGCCATGTGGCGAAGTCCAGGTATATAGGCGTCGTTTTGGTAGTTGAAACAGTGTATTAGTAATTATCAATGAATTTTTTGGCAGGATTCTAGGAATCTCTGTCCTGCTTCATTTGTTGTACCAAGACCATATTTCCCTGTTATATCTTCTACAGCTTGATTTCCCACTTTTGCATTCCAATCTCCAACTATGAAGACAATATCCTTTTTTGGTGTTGACAGTAGTAATTCTCGTAAATCTCCATAGAACTGGTCAATAATTTCCTTTTCAGCATCAGTTGTTGGCGCATAAACTTGAATTACTGTGATGTTGAGGAGCTGACCTTGAAGTCTGATGGACATCATTCTATCATTTTTATATTTGCATCCCATTACAGCTTTTCTCACTTTATCACTAACTATGAAGGCTACTCCATTACTTCTGTTGTTATCGTGCTGAGAATAATACACCATATGGTCATCCGAAGCAAATTCGCCCATGCCAGTCCACCT
The DNA here is from genome assembly GCF_023898315.1 of Schistocerca nitens. Lineage (NCBI taxonomy): Eukaryota > Metazoa > Arthropoda > Insecta > Orthoptera > Acrididae > Schistocerca > Schistocerca nitens. The sequence continues at coordinate 131,718,983 of NC_064614.1, read as the reverse complement.
CATTTCACTTATTCCCAATATGTCGAGGTTAATTTTCTCCATTTCTCTTTTCACTATGTCTAGTTTTCCTTGATACATGGATCTTACATTCCATGTTCCTATGCAGTGCTTCTCTTTGCACCATCTTACTCTTCGTGAAGGTGCTCTCAACCTGGTCCCCCCGGAGATCCGATCGGGGAACTTGAAACTCCGGAACATTTTGAGCTGAGCGAAGCCATAGGGTTTTCTTGGGATAGTTCAGTGGTGGTTTCCCGTTGCCTTCCACTGTATGTATACAGGAAATGCAAAATTGTAAACTTTGGCTGCCTGTGGGTGAATGTGTGACGCTGCAGTGCAAGGAGAGTAAACACCGGACTTGTCGATACCAGGGCACGAAGACTTTGCAAATTGCATTCCATCTACTCAGTTGGGTGGTAACTATGCCTTGCAGACACGAGCGTAAACAAAATACGTAGATGTCACCATTTGAGAGAGGACTTGTAGTTCTACCCAAAGAAACTGGTTCGAGTAATCGGCCAATCGCTCGACTTTTGAATAGGAGCGATGCCTCTATTGGACGACGTTGACAGAAATGATGAACCGTGTTCGAACACAGCGTCAAGAAGGAAACGGTCGATCTAGCGAAATGACGGAACGTGAGGACCGAGCAATCGTCAGAGAGCAGCGCACATCATCATCATCGATCTGACGTGCCACTGATACCTCACTGACCGTAAGGACCGTTAATAGGCGGCTCACAGTAAGGGGTCTGAGCTCACGTCGCCCATTGCGCCGACTACGATTCACCTCTGTACACCAGCAAGCCCGTTAGCCGTAGTGTTGGGCACATTCGGCCTGCAATCTTATTGCCTGGAGTGGAACTGTCTTCAGCGATGAGTCCTGCTCCCAACTGAGCCTCGATGATCACCGAAGAATTGTCGCCGGCCGCTGGTGGCCGAGCGGTTCTGGCGCTGCAGTCTGGAACCGCGCGACCGCTGCGGTCGCAGGTTCGAATCCTGCCTCGGGCATGGATGTGTGTGTTGTCCTTAGGTTAGTTATGTTTAGGTAGTTATAAGTTCTAGGGGACTTATGACCTCAGCAGTTGAGTCCCATAGTGCTCAGAGCCATTTGAACCATTTTTTTTTTTGAAGAATTGTCTGGAGACGTCCTGGACGACGGTGGGATACCAAGCTGACTTTCGCCCTCCATACGTCCCGACAACCAGGAAAGGTAATCTGTGGAGTCGCTTCATTTCACAGCAGGACCCCTTCGGTTGTGATTCTTACAGCACATCGGCACGTCGGCGATATTCTATGCCCCATTATGTTGCCCTTCATGGGAAGTCATCCCTAGCTAAAATTTAAGAAAGATAATGGTCGCCCAGAAGTGGCGAGAGTTTCTACTGCTTGTGTTCGAGCTTGCCAAACACTACCTCGGCCAGCAAGGTCGCTGAAACTGTCCCAAACTGAATGCCGTATGGGGAGAGCCCTCCAACCATTTCGGGAATCTGACGATCTAACGCGCCAATTACACAAAATTTAGGACGATTTTTCTGTGATGACATTTAACAGCTCTGCCAGTCAATTCCAAGACGAGTAAATTCATACATAAGTGTCAGAGGTGGATCAAAGCGTTATTGACTTGCTCAGTTTGTGAATCTCTTTCTCTTGAAAAAATCATCCAATTTTTCTGTAACTGTAATCATTTGTATGTTTGTAAATGTACCGATTTCCGAACCATTCCGATAATTCATTTTTTTCTCAGAGTGTATTACGCAATGTTTGACAACAATGTAATATTTACCGTTCGTGACGATGCTGGGTACTGCACAGTACCATTACCGGATATTCGGTTTATCGTGTTTCGTATAATTATTTATGTGTAGACGTTTGTGGCGGAATGAAGAGTTTGATTGTAAGTATGTTTATGATTGTAGCTGGTAATATTGCATGCAGTGTATTACATTCCGTTGATAGACTTAAGGATCTTGCATTTACTATACCAGCCTTTCTAGCCTTATTTCAGATTACGAAAGCATGTGTTTTGTCTGTCGTTATCCAGCCGCCAGTCGTATCAGTACTCTCTCCAGTCAAGCATGGTTAACCTACGTCTACATCTACATCTACATCTACATCTAGGTGATTACTCTGCTATTCACAATAAAGTGCCCGGCAGAGGGTTCAATGAACTACCTTCAACTGTCTCTTACCGTTCCACTCTCGAACGGCACGAGGGAAAAACGAGCACTTAAATTTTTCTGTGTGAGCTCTGATTTCTTTTATTTTATCGTGATGATAATATCTCCCTATGAAGATGGGTGCCAACAGAATGTTTTCGCAATCGGAGGAGAAAAATGGCTTGGTTCAAATGGCTCTGAGCACTATGGGACTCAACATCTTAGGTCATAAGTCCCCTAGAACTTAGAACTACTTAAACCTAACTAACCTAAGGACATCACACACACCCATGCCCGAGGCAGGATTCGAACCTGCGATCGTAGCAGTCCCGCGGTTCCGGACTGCAGCGCCAGAACCTCTAGACCACCGCGGCCGGCGGAGGAGAAAACTGGTGATTAAAATTTCATGAGAAGATCCCGTCGCAACGAAAAACGCCTTTGCTTTAATGATTTTAATGATTGCCACTCCAATTCACGTATCATGTCTGTGACACTATCTTCCCTTTTTCGCGATAATACAAAACGAGCTGCCCTTCTTTGTACTTTTTCGATGTCATCCGTCGGTCCCACCTGATGCGGATCCCACACCACACAGCAATACTTCAGAATTGGGCGGACAATTGTGGTGTAAGCAGTCTCTCTGGTATACCTGTTGCACCTTCTAAGTGTTCTGCCAATAAATCGTAGTCTATGATTTGCTCTACTCACAATATTATCTATGTGATCGTTCCAATTTAGGTTATTTGTAATTGTAATCCCTAAGAATTTAGCTGAATTTACAGCCTTCAGTTTTCTGTGACTTACCGCGTAATACAAATTTAGCTGATTTCTTTTAGTACTGATGTGAATAGCTTCACGATTTTCTTATCCAGGGTCAATTGCCACTTTTCGCACCATACGCATATCTTATCTCAATAATTTTGCAACTCTTTTTGGTCATCTCATGACTTTACGAGACGGTAAAACGACAGCATCCTCTGCAAACAATCTCAGAGGGCTACTCAGATTGCCTTTCATGTCGTTGATATACGTAGATCAGGAACAATAGAGGGCTTATAACACTTCCTTGGGGAACGCCGGATATTACTTCCGTTTTACTCAATGACTTTCCGTCTATTACTACGAACTGTGACCTTTCTGACAGGAAATCACGAATCCAGTGGCACAACTCACGCGATATTATATAGGCACGCAGTTTGATTACAAGACGCTTGTGAGGAACCTGCGACCGCACCTAAAGGCCACGCTCGCAAAATCCATTCTCTCTAACTGTCCGTAGGCCCTCGCCTTACCTGCTCTGGGGAAACGATTTCCAGACTTCGAGATTTCTGTTCATATTTATTCGGACTGAAAACCCTCTTTAACTCTTTGTTATGTTGCATTGCACCCTCAGGATTTTCCAAGACTCGTTAAGTTATAGCCTCCAGTTGTAAGCGAGTCCTGGTCGCACTTTCCGAGCGGAAGCGATACCTCGAGGGTTTCTCTCTAGGCTCGCCACATTATAGTCTTTATAATTTCTCCTCCAATCACAATGCCTCGCAACCTCTGTGGTCATGCCCACGATTTCCTCTCATATGCTCATCGCTTACGTCTTCATTACACTTTTTGCTTTATGTACATCTTCGTCCCTACGCGCTATTCAGTTAGTCTAATCTTGTTTTCGCGATCTCTGTGAGAGAGATACACAGTGGGTTGGAGCATATTCCTAGAGTCATCACTTAAAAGTGGTCTCAGAACTTTTCTATGTAGGATTTCATAGGATAGTTAGCGTCTATCTTCAAGATATTGCTGTTTTTTTTCAGTATCTCTATGACAACGTCCCACGAGTAAAGAACGTGACCATACGTGCTGCCTTTCTTTCAGTATATTCAGTATCCATAAGTAGCCTTACGAGGTGCATTCAAGTTCTAAGGCCTCTGAATTTTTCTTTTTTTTCTAATCAACTACTCACCCGAAATCGATGAAACAGGCGTTACTTCTCGACGTAATCGCCCTGCAGACGTACACATTTTTCACAACGCTGACGCCATGATTTCATGGCAGCGGCGAAGGCTTCTTTAGGAGTCTGCTTTGACCACTGGAAAATCGCTGAGGCAATAGCAGCACGGCTGGTGAATGTGCGGCCACGGAGAGTGTCTTTCATTGTTGGAAAAAGCCAAAAGTCACTAGGAGCCAGGTCAGGTGAGTAGGGAGCATGAAGAATCACTTCAAAGTTGTTATCACGAAGAAACTGTTGCGTAACGTTAGCTCGATGTGCGGGTGTGTTGTCTTGGTGAAACAGCACACGCGCAGCCCTTCCCTGACGATTTTGTTGCAGTGCAGGAAGGAATTTGTTCTTCAAAACATTTTCGTAGGATGCACCTGTTACCGTAGTGCCCTTTGGAACGCAATGGCTAAGGATTACGCCCTCGCTGTTCCAGAACATGGACACCATCATTTTTTCAGCACTGGCGGTTACCCGAAATTTTTTTGGTGGCGGTGAATCTGTGTGCTTCCATTGAGCTGACTGGCGCTTTGTTTCTGGATTGTAAAATGGCATCCACGTCTCATCCATTGTCACAACCGACGAAAAGAAAGTCTCATTCATGCTGTCGTTGCACGTCAACATTGCTTGGCAACATGCCACACGGGCAGCCATGTGATCGTCCGTCAGCATTCGTCGCACCCACCTGGATGACACTTTTCGCTTTTTCAGGTCGTCATGCAGGATTGTGTGCACAGAACCCACAGAAATGCCAACTCTGGAGGCGATCTGTTCAACAGTCATTCGGCGAGCCCCCAAAACAATTCTCTCCACTTTCTCGATCATGTCGTCAGACCGGCATGTGCGAGCCCGAGGTTGTTTCGGTTTGTTGTCGCACGATGTTCTGCCTTCATTAAACTGTCGCACCCACGAACGCACTTTCGACACATCCGTAACTCCATCTCCACATGTCTCCTTCAACTGTCGATGAATTTCAATTGGTTTCGCACCACGCAAATTCAGAAAACGAATGATTGCACGCTGTTCAAGTAAGGAAAACGTCGCCATTTTAAGTATTTAAAACAGTTCTCAATCTCGCTGCTGGCGGTAAAATTCTATCTGCCGTACGGTGCTGCCATCTCTGGGACGTATTGACAATGAACACGGCCTCATTTTAAAACAATGCGCATGTTTCTATCTCTTTCCAGTCCGGAGAAGAAAATCAGAGGCCTTAGAACTTGAATGCACCTCGTATTTCGCAGGGGTCCCACATACTTGAGCAGTGTTCCAGGATGGGCTGGACGAGTGTTTTGTGTGAAGACTCCTTTTCAGACTCATTGTTTTTCTTGTATTCTACCAGTCCAACACCTGCTTTACCTACGCCTGAGCCTATGGGATCGTTGCATTTCATATGCCTACACACTGTTACACAGAAGTATCTGTGTGAGTTGAGCGATTCCAACTATGACTTGTTGATACTGTTGTGATATGATACTACGTACTTTTTTCGTTTTGTGAAATGCAAAATTTTAAATTTCTGAACATTTAAATCGATTTATCAGGTTATCAATCCTTGCAGCGCTTCGTAATCGAATTTGAATTACTGTGCAGCTTTTTCCATAGAGTACATCTTCATAAAGACCTCCATCTGCGAAGAGTCTGAGGTACAACTGATGTTATCAACAAGATCCTTAACTTAAGGATGGAAGTAACCTTCGCATGATGTGTCACTGCCAGGTAACACAGCTCTGCGAAACTGAGCGTACATAGAAAGAACTGCCAGAGTAAATACAGTAGGTAAATAAAGGAAATGCGCTTTGAGACCAACAGATATGATATTTCTTTCCAAAGATTATAACTACGCTCGTCAACGCTATTTATGATAATCCCATGGACATTCCAAAAAGGGGGACGTTATTCTTAATAATGAAAGCAGTAGTAATCGTAGTTTTTCGTGTAGTATTGCACTACTATTACAGACAATCAGTTCAAACTAAAAGTGATATACTGCAGTTCACATTTCTATGAGAAAAGTGTGCCGACCCTCTTGTACTCAAAGTAACTTTATGTTGTGTTATGTAAATAATATTTCGTGTATATTGTGACGGTACGTAACGGTTACTGCTGAGTAGTTGCTCTTCCAGATAGCATCCCATACAAGCAAACGTGTTGCGTGTTTGCGTCTCGTTACTCCTACTTTAAGTACTTGGGCTATGCACGGCTCTGTGTAAAACGGATAGCTCGATTCAGTCATAGCCTCGAGCCGCACGCGTCTGCTTTCATACCCCCACAGCTATTTCGCTGAAAATGATAACCTGTACTTCAGATAGTCTATGCAATAGCTACAACTTCAAGTTAATAAAATACACAGAGAGGTATAAAAGTTACGAATAATTTAATAAGAAGGCTTCTATTCTAATGTCTGTAACTGATGTAAACGAAAGAGAATGTTACGAAAGGACTTCTCAAGTAAACAGAAAGTGGTCCTACGATATTCAGTTAAAATACAGACAGAAAATACCATCATCAAACGTAACAAAGGTACGTTGAGAGTGTTAAGAATGACAACAAAATCCACAAACTAAATAGTCATCGAAGATAAGAGGAAACTAAGTCCATTTCGTAGTCGTAATAGACGAAATATCCACCAGCTAAAACAGTTCAGAGTTCAACATGATGGTTTACAAATTAACACACGCTATACGATGAATACTAAGCCACACTCTGTCTCTACTCAGTTCCTCAATACAAACGGAGAAAGATAACATTGTGGAACATATTCTGACCTCTCGAAATATGAAGTACCTTCAAATTTAGAGAATTCTAGAGGCCATTCAACGCCCAGATTCCCTCAACTGTTTCACTGAATCACGCATGTGACCACAAGCAGGTCTGCCTTCTTTCAGTATTCGACGTAGTGTCCCGAATTACTGCCTTTATCTCTTCACTCGAAAAGTCCGGAGTATCCATTTGAATAACACAGTGTTCTACTACCGTAAACCGATATGTTACAATAATACTGGAAGAAAGAAATGTTATAAACTATCATTTACACTCATATCATGTAGTTAAGTAGTAACATTCATGATTAGTGTTAATTGGATCCCTTTGGTTTCGTCACACATAACGCAAATGGTTTGATTGTCTGTAATGATTGTATTGAGAGGTATTCATAATAGTTAGTGTCTTCTTATACTGGACGGTCTTTTTTTACTATTGTCAGTGTTAATGTTTATAAAGAACGACTTTCTCTGAAGTGAAATCCACCACCTTCGTTCTTAGCAAAGTTTTCAATATTTTGTCGTATGTGAATTGCACCTTGCTTCATACGAAGGCACACAGATTGTTTCTGACAAGCAAGAAAACAAATATTTCTGAGGCTCCATTAGTTCTTCTTTATCTGCTCCATCTGCTAACTTAGAGAACGTCAGTACAGCAAACACAAAACATTATCTACATCTACATCTACAAAGATACTCCGCAAGCCACCGTGCAGTGTATGGCGGAGGGTACCCTGTACCAATACTAGCCAATTCCTTTCTTGTTCCACTCGCAAACAGAGAGAGCGAAAAAACGACAGCGTGTCTGCCTCCTTATGACCCCACATTTATCGTATCTTATCTTCCTGGTCATTACGTGCAATGTATGTTGGCGGCAGTAGAGTAGTTTGGCCATCAGCTTCAAATTCCGGGCTCTCTAAATTTCCTCAATATTGTTCCTCGGAGGGAACGTCGCCTTCCTTCCAGGAATTCCCATCTGACTTTCCGAAACTTCTCCGTTAACACTTGCGTGTTGTTCCGACCTACTGATAACAAATCTAGCAGCCCCTTTCTGAATTGCTTCAATCTCTTTCCTCAATTCGACTTAGTACGGATCCCAAAGACTCGAGCAATACTCAAAAATAGGTCGCACCAGCATCCTATTTGCGGTCTCCTTCTCAGCTGAACCATGCTTTCCCAAAATTCTCCTAATGAAACGAAGTCGATCATTGGCCTTCCCTGCCACAGTTCTCACTCACATTCTCGTTCCACCTCATATCGCTTTGGAACGTTATGCCGATATATTTAAGTGATTTGACTGTGTCAAGCAGAACGCTAGTTATACTGTATATTACAGGTTTGTTCTTTCTGCTCATCCGCATCAACTTACATTTTTCCACATTTAGGGCTGGCTGCCATTCATCATAACAACAGAAAATTTTGTCTAAGTCCTCTTGTATCTTCCTACAGTCACTCAACTTCGACACCTTACCGTACACCACGGCATCATCAGCAAAGAACCACAGACTACTGCCCACCCCGTCCGCTAAATCATTTGTGTACATAGGGAACAACAGCGGTCGTATCACACTTCGCTGGGGCACTACTCATGACGATACCCTCGTCTCTGATGAACACTCGCCGTTGAGGCCAACATACTGGGTTCCATTATTTAAGAAGTCTCCGAGCCACTCACGTGGCCTGTGAACTTAACCCATATGCTCGTACCTTCGTTAACAACCTGCAGTGGGGAACCGCGTAAAATGCTTTCCAGAAATCTAGAAATATGGCATCTGCCTGTTGCCATTCAGCTATAGTTCACAGAATATTATGTGAGAAAAGGGCAAGCTGAGTTTCAGACGAACGATGCTTTGTAAAACCGTGCTGATTCTTGGAGATAAGCTTCTCAGTATCAAAAAAGGTTACCATATTCGAGCTGAGAATGTGTTCATAGATTCTGTAGCAAACCGAGGTTCGGGACACTGGTCTGTACTTTTGCGAGTCCATTCTTTTACCCTTCTCATATAGCGGGGCCACCCGCGCTTTTTTTTCGAATCGTTTGGGACTTTGCTAAGCATGAGGTAAGTTACTTTTATTGCAGGGCAGCTCTCTCTTTTCATTCTTACGAGGAAAAGTTCACAACGACAATTTTCAGTTGCTGTGCTTATTTAGCAGATTAATTTACAGTGAACTGCGTAGGTAAATTTAACAGTTATTATATACGGAGTTCAAGAGTATTTTATTTCATGGATACTTCGTGTCAAACTTTGCTCTTCATGTTACATAACTTTCATAACGCACTTCAGTATTGAGGTACAGTCACATACTTTTCACGAGTAGACTATTAGTTTCCTTTGGGATTTAACCATATTTATTTTCATTGTTTCAAATTTAGCATTTCACTTGGATTAAAGTTTTTGAGCCGTGCTCTCTCCCGACTACGCGTTTTCGTGAACTTCTTTGTCTAGCTGTGTTTGGTTTCCCGCCCTTGCAGCGGTTACGTCGTGTTTCTTCTTCCTTCTACGTGTGGCAGCAGTGATTTGTATCGATATTTGCGCCGTGTACCATCTTTGGGTTGGTGCATATAGTTTCCGGCTAGGGGGTCTGGAATGAGTCGGTTGCTTGTTGCTGACGAGGGAAGTTATTTCGATGCGGTGCAGTCGGCTGGGGCCGCTGGCAGCCCCGGCGCAGTGTCGGAGCGTGTGTGAAGCTGTCCGATCGCTACCAGCTTCGTGGTTCGCCGACTCAGGACGTCAAAGTTGAGTAGTGGTTTCAACTACCACAGCCAAGTCTATTCATGTTGTGGTGGTTCGCTTAGGTGGTTTGCTGTTGTGGAGGTTTTCCGGTGAGCAACACCGAGTGGTTCTACTGCTGAGAACTAGCCGCCTTGTGGTGCAATTAACTATTTTGGTCGACTACGATTTGAGAGCACCAGTGGAATTTTCTGCCTTGTGACCGTTAGTGTAGTGGTTACCTGCCCTGGGCACCAACCTAATTTCAAGCAGCGTCCTTTACTCACCTGTTGTCGATGTCCAACATGGTGTGTAATTTTGACAGCTAATAGGTACTCCAGTGTGGATTATCACATTTGTAACATTGCCGGTTGGGGTTTTCACATACTGATTGAGTAGGTCGGTCCGTGGCTGTCCCCTGGTTGTGTTTTGACAGATCAAGTATAGTTGGGCTCACCACCTGTCTCATGTAAGTGAACGAGGGCAGACCGATCTCCCTGGAGGCCTTCTGAGTGCCACCGGTGTTTAATTATCTGTTGTCAGCCATTTTGAATTTTAGGCTTATGGTTGTTTGTTTTGTTCCTTAAAATTTTGCAAAATTAATTTTTAAATTTATCTTTCAAGCTTAAACACTGCGAACTTCTGCCTTTAAAAATTATGGTAATATATTTTGAAAGTTCGAAGTTTTAATTGTGGCCCTGAGCCATTGGTATTGCCCCTTGCATATAAATTATTTTATTGCTATCTGAATTGGATTTTTTACCCTGTTGATTTTTAAGATTTCTTGTTGTTAAATATGCTGGCCTTCTGCCTTTAAAGGTCTTTGGTAATATATTGTAAAATTTTGAAATTTAATTATGGCACTCAGCCATTTGTATTGCACTTTGCGTATGTTGTTTTTGAATTATTTTATTGCTATCTTAATTGGATTATTATCTTGATGAGATTTTTTGTTGGAGGCCGTGAAAGAGTTGCTAAATTACAATAAATGACAGTTAGAAGCATAAACTGACCTCAACCCTTGGCCCTTTCCACAATCCTGTTACCTGTTCTACCCAGAGGGTTTAACAGGAATCTCAGTTTTGTTTCACGACACTGTTCACATGAGCAACACATGATCAAAGAACAGCCAGTATTGCTCAGCAGTTAAATACAATATCTAAAGCACACGTTACAACAGGAAGAAAGCTTTCGAAAAGAGAAAATTTACTATTTTCGTTTCTAGACAAATTTTTGTAGAAAGCTTACAAGTCAAGCGTCAGAAGAGCGACGTCTATTAAATTATTAACGCAACACAAAGGTGTCTTTTCAATATAGAACTAATTAGACGGTTAAATGCTCAATACGTAATCCTTAAGGTTTTCATTTTGCTTTGCAACATTTCTGCGACGGTAGCTACTCTTAACAAGCAGTCTGGCAGCGAGGTATTAGTCTCCCTTTGTGTTCCGAATAACGGGAAGGAGAAATGAGCAGCCCTCATTTAGTACTCGCCTCTCCAGCGTTTCGCTGGAGACGCTCCCTTAGCTACGCACTCGAGCGCGGAGAGGGTCATGAGCTGAAGCAGTTTGGCCCCTATTGAAACGGCGGATGCTTGCCCGGGGCTGAAACCGACCGTCGGAAAGTTTATTTTCCAACGAGAGTTCTGAGTCCCCAGCGTGAGTCCAAAGAGGCGGCGAGGGCGCAGAAAGCAGAGATGGGCGAAGCAGGTACGCCGGCGGAGCGGAGTACCTCCAATTAGCAGTTCGCTTGCAGAGTGTCTGTCTGCTCTCGGGACGACGCGATGCGTCTCCCGTGTCACAATTCCGGGTCGCAGACATTAGCCCCGCGCTGATGAGCTGCTTATATCGTGAGCTTTGTGCCTGTCACAAATGCCGTTCTGCGCAACGTCTACGGTATCGTTTAAAAATTAATTAGCTCTGGCCTTTATGCGTGTTTGTGTGTCTGTGTGTACGCTCTCCACACACACACAAACACACACACTCGTTCAAGTGACAATAGCGTGTTACCTGCTATTCGTATCTCAAACGACATTTCTCAATACATCTACTGGCGTTTCCGTGAAGTACGCTAGCACTTAGGCTTGACACAGACACGGCGTTTCAGGTAACGTGTATTTATTTGTAAATTACAGAACAATTGTCGGGATACCTGACATGATCATTCTGTGCAGCAGGCGATCTACCATTCTGTACTGTAGTCTTCTTCTGAAAACCACTTTATTTGGCAAGATCGTTACGTTAACAGAATTACTGGAATACTAGTTTCGCCAACATGTAATACCATCCCTAGATTCACAAAACTGAGAAGTGGTAGTTACATCACAGAATGCTTGCACCACTCTGTCACATGAGGACAATACAATACCCACAAAATTCGAGGCATGACGATGGCACGCCAGAAAGGCGGGGCAACAGCGCATACCATCTTGACAAATTTTTCACGGGAGCATGACGTATTCGGGTGAGGAGACGATAATCAACGGAGACAGTGCAAGCTCCTGGTCTCCTCAGTCGCCTGACCTCTCTCCATGTGATTTTTACAAGTGGGCAGATTGAACGGTCAGGCGCACTCAAATAATTCTCACGCATCTGTAGAGCCATAGTAAAACTTTGTTAACATATTGCTCCCATCTTTCAGGCAGAGCTGCACACCCGTCTGATAGTTTGGTACACCGACCACAGCGCTTCGTCGAGGTCGACGGTGGTCATTTGCAGCATCTTCTGGCAGTCCCGCGTTACTCTTACTGTAAATAGTCTTATGTCGACCACCCTGTACAACCACACGCCATTTATCGACTGCAGATGCCATGTAAACTGGGAAAAGGAGTGCTATTAATTCTCAGTGCAAATGACACTGACTGTGAAAGAGGCACTGGCTGACCAAAACTGTCATAAATGCTAGGGGCTCACCTTACCTAATACGTGACTGGGGAACATTGAAGCAAGGAGAATAGACACAATCGCTGTGATCCCTATTGAAGTTATAGATGCCTCACTACAATAATTGTTTGGATGAAGCTGATGGTCGGTAGTAGTTGATTTTACCAGACTAGTTTCTGCCATTGACCGCCCTCAACGGTATCTGTGTTACAGATAATACATATATTTCTTACAAGTAACTTATAAACTATAAGTAGTGTGTTACGGGTACCTGATTCATTGCCATGTAAGTTGCCCTGTACGTACTATTCACTATCCTATGCCAACGATAATATTTCGTAATGTTAATGCAATAAAACGATTACATGATTTATACATAGATATATGTAATGAAAATTAGGATTTTTTTGGGAAATATACGCAGTTGTCATGGACAACTGCTGTACATACAAAAGTTATTTTTGCTGTACATCGTACACTACGTTTACACGCGACACATCTTCTCGAAGACGAAAACTGAATTTCGATAACCGTTTCTCGCTGTCGCGTTTACATGTAAAGTCGTAAGCGGATTTGCTAGCCCAGTTAAAGATGGCGTCTGGAAATCAATTGATCCAGTTTCTGATTCAGTGAATACAATCGTAATTTTTCTTCACTCAAATGCTATAGGAAGAGAATTTCCTGCTCAGTGTGATATTTATGCTTCTCCTTTACAGCACAGTAACTCCATTTTAACCGAATATTCTGAAAACAACGCATAACTTGACAAACCAGACACGTTTCAAAACCGGTTGCCTTTACATGGGAGCGAAAATCTATTGCGGAATTGGAAAAGCAGCAACTAGAAGCGCATTTCCAAAAGCGTTTCTCAAGTATTTACATGAACAACCAGAAGCGGTAATGGGAAACTGGTTTACGAAATCCGGTTTTGGGAGCCCTATGTAAACGGGGTGATGGAGCGTATAACGTCCCACTTTGAATTTACATTATATGTGGTAGCAGAACAAAGCAATGTGTTGTTATTATAGAATCCTACCAAAATTTTCGGCGAGCTTTCTATGTTTTGCACTGATCTGTTCGTTTAAAATAATGTCATGACATTTCGTTACATGAGTGAAAATTTTTGTTTCTTCCAAATATTTAGCAAGCTACCTTTCTCGACAACGTGTAGGTCTGATAAGGGTTGTGTCACGTTGACTGGCTGTGTGGGTTTGTTATTTTATGTGTGTACTAATCGAAAACTCGTTCGTACCAGATAGGTTCAGATGTTCCTTAAGTCATGTTTTGAAATTTAGTCCAGTTTGTTCTATGTAAATTTTCTCACATTTATCGTATTTTAACTTAGAAGTACCTCAACGTGCGATTATACATGGTTGTTCTGTGTCACGTCAAATTTGTGATTGGAATGTGTAGTGTGCGCTGAAGCTTAATTTGAGGTTGCTTTTCTGAAGTGGAAGTCTGGTTTTATTTGATATATTTCCTCAGTGTCATGTATACCAAAACAATGTTTGCAAATAGGCCTGAAACGATGGCCAATGACAACTGCGTACATTTTGTTAAAAATTCTCTATTCTGATTAATTATGTGTACATATACATCATGTGATCATATTATTACATGAATATTACGGAGTATTGTCACTGACATACGCTGTAGAACATTAGTATAAGGCAAGTCACACTACACGAACTGAAAAATTACAGGCACACAAAACTACTATACACACAGTAAGGACCGTACTATAAGATACATGTTCCCTTTAATGCAGATGCCGCTGGTAATGGGCAATGTCCGGAACTAATCAGGTAAAATAAACTACTTCCGACAAGCAGTTTCTGTCAAACAATTAATTCTTAATTTGGCGTTGAACCGCGGCAAGAACTTTGCATGACGGTTTCACCAATAATTATAAATTATTTATCATTCTGGTGCTGGCAGCAAGTAAAATTGGTATTAAAAATGTTGTTGACATTATAAATCACTGTGACTGGAAGAAAGATGCTCTGTGCAATTTGCCTGTCTCTCTTTTTTAATCCGGTAATAGTTTTTAATGGAGTATGATTGATTGTGACTTGCATGCGGTTGTGTGCAGCAGAGGACTTAAAACAGAGGTACAGGAAACGTTAGGGCCAAGCAGCTCGGTAACAGGTGAATGGGGCGCTTTCCTGTGTGACGTAGGGTTCTTGGTAGTGAGATAAGCCCGGAAACTACAGGGAGTGGCAAGGACTGTCCTCCCATACGATTGCTTGGGGGTATGGCCGGCCAAAGGTTGTACGGCACCATGTGTGGGAGTCGGGGGCGCCTTTCCACATTTTCTGACTTATTTTGAAGATTAGCATCTGCTGTTTATCGAAAGCACAGGTCACAGGAAACAACTTCTAGTCTCATAGCGTGCCTCTCTGAATTTCTCTAACACAATTGTGAGGCTGTAAACATTGGCGGGAGAACGTAAAGAAGTGTGACGCCAGCCTTAAAATGAATGCTCTTTTCTGGTAGGGGAGAGCGTGGTGTTGTGATTGGAGGCTGGAAAAATACGCGCTGGAAGGAGTTCTCGTGATTGGGCAGCAATGGTTGGTAATTTTCAGATTGGATCCTAGGAGCTTTGGGATGCAAGGGATAAGCAGGGCGTAAGTGAGTGCTGTAAGAGGTGTACTTGCTAGCAGGACGCGAGGGTGTCCTGTTCGACATTCCGGTAGGACACAGTGGTGTCCGATTTGGTATAGCGGTGCGGTAGAGGCTGCCACATCATGGAGTCGTGCAGGGGTCCTGAGAACTCTACCTTCACGATGGGCCACGCACGTCTGCAGCACACATCTCGGAGTCCAGTCATGCTTACGGTGAACGTAAATCGCAGCACCGGCAGAGAAATTCAGTTTTTTCACTTTTGTGGAATCCAGGACGATCGCTTGTCTCATCTCGTTTTCGCACCCGTGATGAATGTGTGAGCTTCTGGGCTTGAGTCACCAATTTCCAGCCACTGCTTCTATCGAGAATTACAGGCGTAAATAGTTGTCAGTCCTTGTAAACACCAAGGAAGAGTAAATTATTAAGAGGTCAAGAAGTAATTTAACTGATAGGAGAATGATAGTGCCTTACTTTTAATCTTCACGAACATTTGGAGAAATGGAATTGTCACAGGTTTTTGGTCATTGGTAGGTTGGTTGATTTAATAAGGGGACGAAACAGCGAGGTCATCGGTCCCATCGGAATCGGAAAGGAAGTCGGCCGTACACTTTCAAGCGAACCATCCCAGCCAGCCGGAGTGGCCGAGCGGTTCTAGGCGCTATAGTCTGGAACTGCGCGACCGCTACGGTCGCAGGTTCGAATCCTGCCTCGTGCACGGATGTGTGTGATGATCTTAGGTTAGTTAGGTTTAAGTAGATCTAAGTTCTAGGGGACCATCCCAGCATTTGCATGAAGCGATTTAGCTAAATCACGGGAAATCTAAATCAGGATGGCCGGACGCGGGTCTGAACCGCCGTTCTCCCTAATGCGAGATCAGTGTGATAACCACTACGCCACCTCGCTCGGTGCATTTGGTTCTTCGTTTTCTGTGTTGTTTCAGTAACTGTGCCTATGAATAAATTAGGGTACTGGATTTAATCATTGTTTCTGTTCGACCCCTTCAATTACATTGAGTTGTAGGCTTTTAATCTGTATCTAGGAATATTAGCAATAAGGTCAGAATCATAACCAACATACTACCGAAGTAATTAGTGGTAGTCAGAGTGGGATATTTATTTTGCAATATCACCACTTTCAGAGTTATGTAGACGGCTCTAAATTTCGAGTTATACATTTGACTTTGCACACAAGCATTTAAAGTTTATCTCTTAAAGAGGTTGCCTGCCCACAGTTAGTTTTCAAGGGTTAAGGGAAATTCTATATGGGGGGGGGGGGGTGGTTACTTCCTATTTACAATTCCTGCAACAAGCTGCAAATCAGTTAATGGACAGGATATTTCTGCAATACGTGTATGATCAGAAAAGTGAAATGATCATATCTCCCTTCCTACTGGCCACAACCATTTGTTTACGGGCTTGCAGCAGGAAGTAGAGATAGATGAAGGTGAAACAGGAAGCTGAGTTTCTGGCTAGCATGTGGCATACGTCACACATGTGGCGTCGCGTAGCAAGGGGCGGGCTTGTTTACCCCCAACGCATCCCAGAGAGAGAGAGTCGACATCTGAAATGTAAATGCCGGTGCTGAATATTCATCGGCGGCCAATTTGCTAAGCCGTTTGACCGGGATGAAGTGTCACCGCCGGCGCAGACACAATCGCTCCGACCTCTAATTTGGAAGGTCGCTCTAAATAATTCACTCTTAATTACAAATCGAATGGTCGCGTTGTTGTCTTTCATTTGCTGCACGACCGAGTCCTATGTCTCTATTTGGATTAAAACAACGTCGGAAGCTAGGCGTGATATAAATTACCATTTGACACTAGAAAACAGACGATTATCAACTTCCTATCTTCTACTGTGTCACATTTCATTTTTGAAACATTTTGGTGGGCGCCATAGTCCTTTATGGTAAGTGTGCAGTGGAGACCACCACAACGGTCAGCGTGAAAAACCGAAATGAAGACACTATGCTACCCGATGCTTTTCTTCTTTGAAAAACCTAAACCCTGTCTCTGCAACCACAACTTCCTCTCTTCAGCAGTTGTTTTCGTCTCCACGTGTAGCTCCCATCTTCCTGATCATCGTTCTAACAAATCAGTCTCCCCCGTCTCCTTGTTTCTTTCCGTGCGATCTTGATTTCGAAAATGTTTTGTAGAAGGAGCTCATCTCTACTTATGTGTCCAATCGTTTCCATTTGAATAAGCCTAAAACATTCAGTAATTCTGTCTTCTTTCCTGTTTCCTGTAGAACTATCTCATTCATTTTTCGGACAGTCCAGCTAGTTCTTACAATTCTCCTCCAGAAACACATTTCCGCAGAATCGAGGCAACCTTTCTCTGTCTTGCTAATGTCCACCTTTCCATTCGTATGTCAGAACACTCCTCATAAAGGGGGTTTACATACGTTGTCTTATTGTCGAAGCTGATTTGCTTGTTCACCTGAAGGTTCTCATTTTGGAAGGCATGAAACATCTATTGCTTACCTCCACAGCGCAACCAAATTCGGCTACTTCCTCGAATTGTTCGCTGCCTATATTTATGTCAGTCTTACCTCCACCACCTTTTTTTGCCTATAACCACGAGTTCGTCTTCTTGGTGTTTATTTATTTTATTTGCTGCAGCTGCAGAAATTAAAATTTAACCAGCTTTAATTCAAAGTAAAATATTTATTCTAATGTTCTAGTGCAGTATGACTTCAATTGAATGCTGATAATTATTAACACGAATTACCGTTATGTAAGCACTCACCCTCAGGAAACATAATACTAACTCATGCAACTAGCTTCAATAGTGACGTCACTCGGGTAGGAATAGAATCTACTAGTTTCGTTATATAAGTCATGTACAAGTTGGTCCATTGATCGTGACCGAGCCAAATATCTCACGAAATAAGCGTCAAACGATAATACTACAAAGAACGAAACTTACACTTATTGCCAAATGCATTGAGGTTGACGGACATCATTTCGAGCAATTATTGCATTAATTTGGTATTCACAGGTAATCACGCTGTAACAGCATGCGTTCTCAGAAATGATAAGTTCACAAAGGTACATTTATCACATTGGAACAACCGAAATAAAATGTTCAAACGTACCTACGTTCTGTATTTTAATTTAAAAAACCTTCCTGTTACCAACTCCTTGTGTAAAATTGTGAGCCATATGTTTGTGACTATTACAGCGCTATCCATGACAAAGCGAAAAAAGTTTTCCAACTAAAACACTGATATTTCTTTACGTACTACACGAATATGTAATAAAAAATGGGGGTTCCTATGTAAAAACACGCAGTTGATATCCGTTTGACGTATGGCAGCGCCATCTAGCGTGCCAACCATAGCGCCATCTGTATTCCCCCTTCAAGCTAGACGAGTTTTGTTCTTTGTAGTTTTTTCATTTGACGTTTGTTTCGTGAGATATTTGGCCCGGTCACTATCAATGGACCACCCTGTATAGCTGAAGGCACTCGATGAATATTAGATTCCATATATCTAATAATTATTCGAGAACTTGGGATCCCCAGTACGTCGAATTAAAGTAAGACATTAAAGCAGTTTAGAATTTGTTAGCCGTGGGTTCAATCAACATGCGAGTGTTAGAGAAGCGCTCCGTGATTTAGAATGGGAATCTCCAGAAGGAAGACACGACTTTCTTTTCGCCAAGCACCGCTGAACGCATTTTGCTGCTTTCGAATGGAAAGAAACAACACTGCATACTCATGTCACGTTTGTCAAGTTACATGTATGTGATGAATTGGCGGGACTGCACGATTACACTTACGTCTAGATTCGTAGTTTTAAAATCTAAGTTATGGTATGAATGTAGTCACCGCAGAGAAATGAAAATTATCGCATTTGTGACGGATACCGGGAGAAAATGAAAAAAAAAAAAAGAAATTATTACCCAAGTTGCTGGTCCTATCTTGCATCAGTATATTGGAACTTCATAAACTGCTTAGAAAGTGCAGAGAACCGACATGAGCGACACACTGAAGAACGATTCTACGAATGCCATCGTATGTAAAGACAGCGAAGTGCGGATGCATATATGCAGTCGTTTCTCCCTCGCTCCATTTGCCAGTGGAACAGAAAAGGCATCGACTGGATATGATACAAGATACCCTCTGCCACGCACTGTAAGGCTGCTTGACGAGTACGTGTATGTCGATGTACATGTAGGTGTCACATGCTTTGTCTAAGGACAGCAGTAATAAATTATTCTGTGACTCACTCTGCTGCAATGAGTAGGTGACGAGAACGTTATTACGCGGCATCATTCACACTAAAGGTTTCTTCCTGTTTCTGTTTCACCTACTCGAGCCTTCATATTCAACTTTTTATTCATCACTCTGCTTCATTCCCGATATGCCACAGCCTACTATCCGTCGCTCAGCCTCCAGGGAAGTTAATTTCGGCACTTTTCTGAATAAAAGAAAATTTGTACTTGTTGGTGTGGAAAAAAAAAACTGAGGAGGGATACGAAAAAATCCTGCGTGCAGCAGTTGCCAACCAGTGCCGGATTTGCAACGTACCAACAGTTACCAACTCCTACGGTTCCGCACATTAGGGCGCCCACGACTGGGTGTAAAAAGAATTATGAAGTTCGATGGGGTATTCTAACTAACTCCAATCTGTAGGCGTGCTGTCGATATCTTCAGTGAGTAGTAACAATTTTAGTTCATTTCTAAAAATGAGCTCTGACCACACCATACATTATGTGTCGTAAGGTGACACCACCACCAAACTTACAGGAGAATTTTCTAATGTTGTCAGAGTTATACGTAATAAACCGCTCATTTAGAAGAGGTGAAATTTATTGTAAAGCAGTCGAGATCGCTAAGGCACGCGTATTAAAAGGCAATCGGTTTCAATCGTTACATGATAGTCTTCATACCTTCAACTACGTTGACCGACAGTGGCTGTGCATAGAGCAGGAAAAGCTGAATGACGATAGTCAAGTGCTGACTTCCCACTGCAGCAACTGTTGACTTTGGTTATTCACCGGTTCCTGCTCCAAACACAACCACTGATCGTGATTGTAGTTGAAGGTCTGAAGACGATTATGCGATGACCGAACCGGTCACATTTTAGCAAACACTTCTTTTCGATCCGGACTGCTTTATAATTAATTTCAAATATTACGTTGTCAGGGCTGGCTTTCTCCAGGTATGATTTCAAAAATAATTACAATAGGGTTCTGCTGATTACCAATAAGAAAGTAATTAACGTATACCGTATCTATTTTTATTGGTCTAACATTACATTGATTCATTCCTTCTAGACTGTATTTACTTTTCTTACAGTACTTCCGATGCTACCCGCCTATAATGAAGGTTGCTTTCTTGTTGCTGGACTGATGTTCTATAGCGTGTTGTAGTTTTGCGGTTCTTGCGTTTTTTTTCGTCTCCTTGTTGCTTTACCGTTTGGTGTGGACTGACAGCAGTAGAAGATGTTTATAGAATGAAATGTAATTTTATCTGGTGATTGCAAAATGTGCCGACATGAAAACGAGTACTGAAGAATAAGGCTAACTTATTATTTTTGTTTATGAAGGTGAGAAAAATAAAAGTAGGTTCTATAGGCAACGTATTGGCAGGTTTCAGTTATCAAAGTTTGATCTAATAATGATAGTAGTCGTTATACATAATTTACTGCCGAATAGTGTAATGATTTATTTTTCACATAGACACCAGGTTGGGATCGACTTTTTTATGCCACCCGTACAGTGGTGTAGGATTGAGTGCCTGGTTTCACACCGTGTAGCTACCCATCCTGTTGCATCCTCGTTTGTGAGAATGTGACGGAAGTAATCTCGTGAAACACTAAACCACTAAAAATAACTGGAATCTACCCAGTACCTCCATAGCATAGTAGCTAATATTATAGACTTGTAAGCTAACGATCGTGTGGTCATTACTTAGATAGCAGTAATTTTTTAAAATCCTTATTGTGGTGGTGATTTTTGTTTAACTTGCCTTTATATATGTGTCTTTTCTTAAATTTATTTTGTGATTACTGAATGCCGCATTTCAATCATTGTGTTAACTTTCTTACTTTGCGCTAATTTAATGAAGCGAATTTGTATGAAATATGTGATTGAACGGCGTTTGTTATCTCACGGTGCGAAAGGAATTTATTACTATAACCATCCAAGGAAAATTTACATAAAGTTTTCGGATTAAAGTAAAGTGCTTTTTGATTTTATATCCCAATTTCTGCTGCCTTAAGCAAACCATGGTGCTGCGGACCGTGCACTAGCTTAATCCGGCACTATTCTTAACCCATAGCACGTAGAGAAACAAGCAGTAGCTACGTAAATATACTACGAACTTGACCCTGGAAAATCGAGAATTGACGTGTTTAATTTGGTGTTTACTTATTGCTTGGGCGAGTGAAGGGAAAAGTTGATCGTAGATTGCGATGGGTCGACTGAGTTTGCAGCAGTGGCAGTTCGCTTCCCTTCGAGCGTCGTGTGGAGACTCTGCCGTCTTTACCACCACTAGCAAGCATGCATTCAACAGTAATAGTCGCTTAGCTACAATGCAAAAATATTTCAGCTGTACGTGTGTGACGGCCCTCTGCGACTCATTTCCGAACAAGCACTGCAGAGAGAGTTAATATCCGACCACGATAACGTTGCATTTTACCTCCTTTGGAAACATACGGGCCGGCGGGAGCGGCCGAGCGGTTCTAGGCACTACATCTGGAACCGCGCGACGACTACGGTTGCAGGTTCGAATCCTGCCTCGGGCTTGGATGTGTGTGATGTCCTTAGGTTAGTTTGGTTTAAGTAGTTCTAAGTTTAAGTAGTTCTAAGTTCTAGGGGACTGATGACCTCAGAAGTTAAGGCCCATAGTGCTGAGAGCCATTTGAACCATTTTTGAAACAAACCTGTGCAGCGGTGACAAAGGGAAACGTGTCGCACTGTGAATGCTTCAAGACGTTTGTGCATAAAGTACCAAGTGGTTCAGCATGTACTCGTGGAATATAAGGATCAAATCTCACAATAAACCTACTGAAGTGCCCTCACTTCATGGTGCAATAATATTATAGTCAGCCAATGCACATCACATGGATACTTTTGGAATTATTTCACACAGTGTTCGGTGATCACTCGTACCCGAAACATTAGCGACTTTAGTGGAAAAAGAGGCATTTGCAGTGCTTTGTAGATAACTGGGAAAATTTAATGTGATGAGGCGGATCACAATTCTGCTGCAGTGATAGACCCACAACGTCGTGTTCATAGTCAACCGACATATATCTATAAATTTTTTCTTTATGAAAAATTCTGATGCTTCCCTCGTTTAACGGGTACCACCGCTTCTCGAAGGGCATTGTTCTATTGATTGCTTATTATCTTACTTAAGACAGTACCAACACTAGACCTACCTTTCAAATCTGTGTCCACTTGTAACGCCGGAAATGCATATCCTCCTATTTCCATCTATAGTACTATAAATTTTTTCCTTATTTTGATACCTGAAGATATAACATTTGTGTCTTTATATATTGTAATTGTTTTACTATATATATATATATATATATATATATATATATATATATATATATATATACAAATAGTAAAACAATTACAATATATATATATATATATATATATATATATATATATATAGTAAAACAATTACAATATATATATATATATATATATATATATATATATATATATATATGCATTTATGTCGATGTATAATTTGTTTGTTTTGTAAATATTATTTGTATTTTTACGCTGGGTCTTGCCTAGGGAAAACTATGCTATCGAACGATTACATCGATAGGTCGTGTGGAGAACCAAAGTGTTTAGGATCTTTGGTGGTGTTAACTCTGCCGCTTGGAGCGCGGGCAGAGCAGGGAGAGTCTGGCTGGAGTATTGCGGTTGAGCAGGTGTGTTGTGTGACGCTCCCGCGAGTTGCCGCGCTTTCGGGGTTTCGCAGCATGTAATTGCGCTCGACTTGCTATGATACTTTCTGACACGGTGTCGCGGGCTGGAAGCATTAGCTGGCTCTCATCAAGAGCCCGTTTCGCCTGGTGACCATGTCGAGAAGGAGGGCGCCAACATCCAGCTTCTGCAACAGCGACGGCCGACAATGAGTGACTGTCGCCACCTCCTCGATCGACGGCTTCAAACCTTCAATCAACCAACAAGGAAGACTGGAAGCACGTAAAGTTTCAGAACTGTATGGCAGACCTCAGCTTTTCAAACTGTTCCATTTTCGTAACTATAATTACAGCAACTTAGCGTGAACATTTGTTGCTCATTGTCCCAATTGCATTGCCAAGCAGGGTCCCTTTCTTTTCCGGAATGAACCCGAGTGTCGTTGAAATTCAAATGCCAGCTTTAAAGTAATATTATTGCATTTCACTGCTTCAATTTCAAAGTTCAGTTAAAATATTCGTAGCTGCCTACAATATTTAGATTACACAAGCACAAATTGTGAGGGCGAGTTTTGTTACCATATTTTAGCTTACCTGTGACTACAGCTCAGCTTGGTACGTACTAAATTTTACTATTGTTAATTGTTCAGAATCATTAAATTCAATTTCAAATTTAAATCTCTTATTTCTAAATTGCGTAGATTCAAGTAGCTTTTGAAATGATTGTTGAGGTAGCCCAAGACTAACCTTATTTTACTGAATTTCGATGTGCTTCAGAAACAAAGCTCACTACTAATTTCAGTCACAAAATTAACTTTCAAGTTTCAGGTTTTATTAATTCTTTTGCTAAATTAAATCAGGGTGTAGCGAAATTTAATACCTCTGACAAACTTTCAGTTTTCACACTACACGTGTCAACCTTCAGTTGCCATGCTTCTAGTGCTAATTATATGTGCAATAACCTTTCTTTTTCAGTTGCTGTAGTAATTGTCCATAGGACTGGCGACCGTAATTTCCCCCAAATCTCAAATATCTAATTACCGCTAGTTAATTGTTAACGTAACGGCCGCACATTTACTTTCTTTATTAACTTTACCCCTTTTCAAAATTAATTTCCACCAGTTTCATTTGCATTTTTCCTTTCATT
The DNA here is from genome assembly GCF_023898315.1 of Schistocerca nitens. NCBI lineage: Eukaryota > Metazoa > Arthropoda > Insecta > Orthoptera > Acrididae > Schistocerca > Schistocerca nitens. The sequence continues at coordinate 131,694,828 of NC_064614.1, read as the reverse complement.
TAGATGTAACCCTTTCCTTCCTCTTTACCGACAGATTAACTTCGGTGACGATTGCTTTTCCCAAATTTCCATTAGGTACACGCGGTTTAATTTTTCACTGTTATTATGGTCGATAAGTGAGGGGGAGGTTACACACTGACCCAATAATGGGGCAAATTTCTCGTTCTGAACAGCAGTCCACACATATCGATTATATGAAACATCTCCTTATATACTGAAGAGCCAAAGAAACTGGTACACCTGCATAATATCGTGTACGCAGAAGTGCCGCAACATAACGTGGCATGGACTCGAGTAATGTCTGAAGTAGTGTTGGAGGGAACTGACACCATGAATTCTGCAGACCTGTCCATAAATCCGTAAGAGTACGACGGGGTGGAGATCTCTTCTGAACAGAACGTTGTAAGTCGATATAATCAATAATGTTCATGTCTGGTGGACAGCGGAAGTGCGTAAACTCAGAAGAGTGTTCCTAGAGCCACTCTGTAGGAATTCTGAAACTGTGGGGTGTCACATTGTCCTCCTGGAATTTCCCAAGTCCGTCGGAATGCTCAGTGGACATGAATGGATGCAGGTGATCAGAAGGGATGCTTACGTACGTGTCACCTGTCAGAGTCGTACCCACACGTATAAGGGGTCCCATATCACTCAAACTGCACACGCCCAACACCATTACAGAGCCTTCACCAGCATGAACAGTCCCCTACTGACATGCACGGTCCATGGTTTCATGAGTTTGTCTCAATACCCGTATACGTCCATCCGCTCGATACAATTTCAAACAAGACTCGTACGACGAGGCGACATTTTTCCAGTCATCAACAGTCCAATGTCGGTGTTGAAAGGTTGAGGCGTAAAAGTCATCAAGGGTACACGAGTCGGCCTTCGGCTCCGAAAGCCAATATCGATGATGTTTCGTTGAATGGTTCGCACGCTGACACTTGTTGATGTACCAGCTTTGTAATCCGCAGCAATTGCGGAAGGGTTGCAATACTGTCACTTTGAACGATTCTCTCCAGTCGTTGTTGGTCCCTTTCTTGCAGGATTTATTTCCGGGTACAGCGGTGTCGGAGATTTGATGGTTTACAGGATTCCTGTTATTCGCGGTGCACTTGTGAAACGATCGCAGGGGAAGATCTCCACTTCATCAGTTTTTCGGAGATGCTGTGTCCCATCGCTCATGCGCCGACTGTAACACCACTTCAAACCCATATAAATGTTGATAACGTGTAGCAGCAGTAACCGATCTTTTGCCTGCGCCTGTCCTTTGTGTCTCACATAGGCGTTGCGGACCGCAGGCCCGTATTCTGCCTGTTCACGTATACGCATGCCTATACAAGTTTGTTTGCCGCTTCAGTGTATAAACTCCAATGAAAATCTGCAAGAATATCTGGAACAGAGCACCGAATATGCTGAATGGTATCGAAACATTCTGTACGAAGTGTGTGTGCTTTGCGTGATGAATCCTTCAACAGCACCGTTGAGGGCATCTAAAATCTTGTTCAAGCCATTACATAGCTAATCAGGCATTGCCGCTAGTGGTAGTTGAAACGTTGTTAAGACGTAGATGACTTTCTTTTTACCAGCGACCTTAAAACGATACCATGTACATACAATCAAGAAAAAAATGTAAGTGCGCTGTCAAGTAGTGAATACTCTGTAGATTTGTTTTCAATCCATGTACAGGACAAGACTCAACTTTCTGTAATGTGAATTTCGTATAACAAATGCCGCATGGCTTTTGAGGTGTTTTTGTCATGAGGACTTCACAGGTTTCGTATTCCTGTCAGATAATAACTTACTGATGTGTTGTATAATTAATTATCTAATCGCATGTGACAATTGCATTATACCACACGACAAAGTCATTCTTTCCAAGCTAATTAATTAGTTGATTAATTAATTATTGTCGCTACGTGGAAGCTGTCCAAAACGTCGAACCGCTGTCATATCAAAAACACCTGGCGGTGTGAGAGAATTATGTGCAGTAATAAGAGGATGGGTGACATGTTGTAGAGACGACACGTCCACTAACTATTCGCTGTTTCAAGATTTAATTACCAGTGTCATTCACTGTAAAATATTATAAACTATGTATATAGAGAAAACGGAGTCCTTACGGGAAAAAAGTACGTCAAATCACTGGTTTCTCATATCAGACTCTCTCTCTCTAAACATCACTACGAACCTTCCTGTTTTGGACTGAATTTTTCCCCATGTAGAAAGACGTGATATGTGTGGTGGTACGCAGCGTAGGTTTATATTTTCATAATGTACACACAGAGGCCGTATTTGGTATTCTCAGGGCTGACTGCATGAAAACGTCGTTGACTGGAGATCAAATTTCACGTTAGATCAGAAATTGAACTGTGTTCAGGACTCAGCTCTATTGGATAATGCTAAACTTGGATCCGCCGAAGCAGGGTCAGGTTTGATCTAAGGTAACACATAACATGCTTGGCAGCGTGACTGAAATCGGCTATCGACACGACCACTGAACTTCGACCGCAGGTATTTACTGTACACCATAGACACACAGTATTTACTATCAAAGGTGTCGTGCTATAACCATGGAAGCAAGTAAATAGAACAGAACAGTGTGTGACGAAGTTCACTGCTTTCTTTATTTCTTCGTTGATCGTCCTCAGTGTCGACTTACTGCGTTGCTACACTGGCTGTAAAATGGGGTGTGGAAGTACAAGACTGACTACTTTATATGATGTAGCCGACAGGTGCCGATTTGCGTTTACATTACTTTACTGTCACTGTTCACAACCCCCCAATAACACACAGTTGTGTGGCCAGTGCACATTGCTTAACTTAGATAAGCCACATTAATAAGTTGCAGGCAAATATCCACATACTGCTGCAATTGCTTCCTGTTGAATATCTAAGAGCAGTAAAAGCCTAACCACAAAGTGCACATTTCTTTAAGAATAAAAAAGGTAGGTATGGAAACACTGTCATTGTTTTAACACGAGGCCTACTGGTGTAACACTTATTTCACTGTTAATTTGATGCCTTTTTGTCGTTCTAACTAACACAGGTTCAATGTCTGAAATTCGGCCGTGGACTGACTGTCCCAGAACCAAAAATTAGGCCCTCATATATCCTCACAATAATAGGTGCTGAAACTACTCATTGTTCGAAGTTTAATTTACTGAAATTACAATTAAAATTTAACTCATTAAATGAATTGAAAACATCGAAAACTTCCTTCTTTTTAACAGTTTCTCCTACTGCGAGGGTTAAGTCGAATTATTTGTTTAAATCCTGAAATTAACCAATGTAGTTACGCTAACAATACTTTTGACGAAACTGTTAATTACTTTGGGATTAATTAAGAACTGTCTTTGCCACCATGTTTTCGAATAGAGCCAAATAGATCCTTTAAGAATACAATTAGTGGTTCCTCCAAATGTTTATAATTAGTAGACAATTTATAGTTGTTTATCAGTCAACAATGGAATTTAAGTTACGGAACCATTACTGATTTCACCCTGTAACAAAAGTACTAACTAGGAATAGTCAAAATAAATGATAAAATCAATTAAATACATAAACTAAGCACAAAATTGAATCTGGTGTTATATTCTTTAAAACTGAGGGCAAATCTTCCTCTTTATGGAAATGCAGATTATACTCACATATGTCAATGGTAATCAGTTAAAACAGAAAAAACGAATTTAAGGGAACAATTGGCAAAACAAGAGGGGAAGTAAAAATATCCCTACTTCATTCGTCATAAGTGGTCCTTTCCCGCTTTCCCAATACGAGAAAGATTTGCTACTGGAAATTGTTTGGACGAGTATTCATATATAATTGAGAGAACAAAAGATAAATTCTCTGTGGACATCAAAGTAAAGGCACGGACAGCCGTTGCTATGGAGTTTATTTAACGTAACATCAGTACACATCGTGACTGGAATAGTTTGAAAATGTGTCACGAAGATGTTAAGAAAAAGACGAAGTTAGCGTTTGCCCATGACAAGGTGTAATTTTAAGACGTACTTTGTAATAATTAAATTTCATTTGCTACCTATATGTTATGTGTACTGGTGCAAACACAGTGTCAACTTTTTAAGGTTGAAATTCATAAATGGTTAAAATGGCTCTGAGCATTATGGGACTTAACATCTGAGGTAATCAGTCCCCTAGAACTCAGAACTACTTAAACCTAACTAATATAAGGGCATCACACACATCCATGCCCGAGGCAGGATTCGAACCTGCGACCATAGCGGTAGCGCGGTTCCAGACCGAAGTGCCTAGATCCGCTCGGCCACTTCGGCCGGTGAAATGCATAAAACTGGAGGCACTAATTTCGTTACTGTTGCAGAAAATGGACAAAAGCTAACTGCAGTCGTGAAGCTACAATTTTTTCCTTTTTCTAAGTCCTGCGATGATGATGACGCAGATTTTCACCTCGAAGATAGGTGCAGTGGATTTTAAAGATTTTGACGCGATCACCCAAATTCTTTGAAGCAAATTTGCAGCATAAATGGTTGTATTTGATGTCATTCATTGCGTTCTGATACAGATTCAGATGACACAGGATGCAGTTCATTAACATCAGTAAACGAGGAGACAGCTGCAACTCCAAACAAAAACATTGCACTTGTTGATGATAATGACAATGAAAACAAAACAGAAAATGTTTACGTTTTCTGGTAAGAACGTTAATGCACAAAACTAATGTAATTATTTTACTGTGACAGCACAATACCGCGTATTTTGTACTGAAAATAGTCTCTCATTATAGGTAGATAGGCAATACAGAAGCTAGGCTTCTGTTATAGGTTCACAATCTCATCTCAGAAACAAAAGAACAGAAAATGTTCTCAATAGGAAATACCGGTTTTACAAGAGAAGATTAAAATTTCTCGAGGGTGAACATAGAGGTGAACATAGTCAAAGTACAGTGCTTGCTTGCTGAACAGGAAATAAGAAACGAAAACCTGAAAACAAATATAGAAATTAAAGATTCTGAACTTAAGGAATTTAAAACAATGAGACTTTGAAACTGACATACTCTAAATTTCTTCCAATCTTTTAACTTTTTCTGTAAATATCTTGTTAATAAATTTCGCACTCATTGAATTGTCACTGTTCTTACCTTCATTTTCTGTTGGTATTAAGCCAGCTGGAACTTCTTCGTAGACAGATTTTCATCCCGAAGTTGGATGCAGTTTTTTGTATACATTTTAATGCTCTCGGATTAATGTTTTGAGTCGAATTAGTTGCGTAAGAGATAGCTTATAATATTATTTGTGGTGTTCTTTTCTGATACAGATTTCAATAACTATGAGGTACAGAAATAGCTAGAACCATAAGAAAGGAAAAGAAAATCTAACTTTCAGACCGACACTTTGTACATTTATTCCAAGTTTTTATCTTCCTACATAAATACAATTTTAGTAAATGCCTTCCTCAGTGCTGTATGATCCCCGTTGGTTTCATGTCCTGCAGGTACTGGAATTTCTGCGTACACTCTTCTCCAAGCAAATACATTGTCTTCATTTTTAGATGCGTTAACAGGCTTATTGTGCAAGACAAATGCTGAAACTATTGTAACTGCTGCACGATTTTCTTTAACTCCGAGTCCTGAACTGAAACAGGGAAGTAATCTTTCTACTACTACAAACATTCTTTGAGCTGCTGATTTGGTTTTCTTGTGGGCACGATTACAGATTCGCTCAGCGGCCTTTTATTTGTGAAGTACCGGCGTCAATAAATATCTGCAACTCTGATAGCCACCGCCTCCCAGATTATGCCTTCCAGAATTTCTCCTGTTTTCAGCTGAGTGTGTTCGCGTCAGTTTCCGAACATTTTGCTATCATGAGCAGATCCTGGCCATCTAGCCACGATATTTAAAAATCGGCGCTTAGCGTCTGAGATCGATTGCAGATTTAAAAGAAATCACCCGTGACGATTTCTAAATATCTTAGCATTGTCATCACCAGGACATGTGATGGGGATATGAGTGCAGTAAATAGCGCCTAAAACTCCATCAAAAAGTTCTGTTTGATAAAAATCACGCTGGATGTTCCTAACACTTTCATCCATAGGCATTTTGATAAATTCATTTTTCAAAGAGGAAGCCCAAGCCGATACCTGATGGACAGCTTTGCAAGATTTTGCTACGTCTACTTTGAAGAGATCACCAATCACCATTTGAAAGGTTGCTGTGATGTAAAATTTTATGGTTACATGCGCATTCCACTCAGTGGCTGATTTCTTTTGGTTCGTTTCGTCAGATAGTCCCTGAGACTTAGCTCCAGCTACTCTACAGTACTTTTCTACAAACGAAATCTCAACTTAAATGACTTGTTATTTAACATCCAGAGTGGGTTTGTAACGCCAGAAATGCATATCCTCCTATTTCCATCTATTGTACTGTAAGTTTTTTCCTTATTTTGTTACCTGAATATATGACATTTCTGTGCCTTTATATATTGTAATTGTTTTACTATTTGTATATATATATATATATATATATATATATATATATATATATATATATATTTATGCATTTATGTCGATGTATAATTGGTTTGTTTCGTAAATATTATTTGTATTTTTACGCTGGGTCTTGCCTAGGGAAAACTGCTATCGAACGATTACATCGATAGGTCATGTGAAGAATCAAAGTGTGTAGGATCTTTGGTAGTGTTAACTCTGCCGCGTGGAGCGCGGGCAGGGCAGTGGGAGTCTGGCTGGAGTAGCGAGTGGAGCAGGTGTGTGGTGTGACGCTCCCGCGAGTTGCCGCGCTTTCGGGGTTAGCAGCATGTAATTGCGCTCGACTTGCGATGATAGTTTCTGACATGGTGTCGCGGACGGGAAGCATTAGCTGGCGCACATCAAGAGCCCGTTTCGCCTGGTGACCGTGTCGAGAAGAAGGCGCGCCAGCATCCAGCTTCTGCAACAGCGACGGCCGACAATGAGTGACTGTCGCCACCTCCTCGATCGACGGTTTCAAACCTTCAATCAACTAACAAGGAAGACTAAAAGCACGTAAAGTTTCAGAACTGTATGGCAGACCTCAGCTTTTCAAATTGTTCCATTTGCCTCGCAAAATTACAGCAACTTAGCATGAACCTTTGTTGCTCATTGTCCCAATTGCATTACCAAGCAGGGTCCCTTCCTTTTCCGAAATGAACCCGAGTGTCGTTGAAATTCAGACGCCAGCATTAAAGTACTATCATTGCATTTCATTACTTTAGTTTCAAAGTGCAGTTAAAGCAATAGCTGGCTACAATAGTTAGATTACACAAGCACAAATTAAGAGTGCGAGTTTGTTAGCATATTTTTGCTTACCTGTGACTGCAGCTCAGCTTGGTACGTACTAAATTTTACTATTGTTAATTATTCAGAATCATTTAATGCAAGTTCAAAGTTAAATCTCTTGTTTCTAAATTGCGTAGAGTCAAGTTGCTTTTGAAATGATTGTTGAGGTAGTCCAAGACTAACCGTATTCTGCTGGATTTCGACGTGCTTCAGAAAGAAAGCTCACTATTAACTTCAGTCACTAAATTAACTTTCGATTTTCCGGTTTTATTAATTCGTTTGCTAAATTAAGTCAGAGTGTAGCGAAATTTATTACTTCCGACAAACTTTCAGTTTTCACACTACACGTGTCAACCTTCAGTTGCCACGCTTCTAGTGCTAATTATATGTGTAATAACTTTTCTTTTTCAGTTACTATAGTAATTGTCCTTAGGACAGGCGACCGTGATTTCCCCCAAATCTCAAATATCTAATTACCGCTAGTTAATTGTTAACGTAACGGCCGCACATTTACTTTCTTTATTAACTTTACCCCTTTTCAAAATTAATTTCCACCAGTTTCATTTGCATTTTTCCTTTCATTTAGATGTAACCTTTCCTCCCTCTTTACCGACAGATTAACTTCGGTGACGATTGCTTTTCCAAAATTCCCATTAGGCACACGCGGTTTCATGTTTCACTGTCATTAAGGACGATAACTGAGGGGGAGGTTACACGTGGCGACCTGGTGACAGGACAATCTTCAGATTTGAGGTTGTTCTGGACACGAATTTTGCATTGTGCAAATCTCGTAACAAAGTACTGGTGACGTACAGGCCGTTACGTCAGCGAGAATAAGTAGTGGGAGTAATCCTAATTATATTTGAGATTTGGCATTTATATTTACAATTATTAAAATGAGTGAAGGCAACAATTGCCAAAATTTGGTAGACTTGGATACGGAACAATCGGTCGAACAGTGGGAAACGCGCACCGCGGTACCCATTGTTCAGGGTCAGGCGGCTAGCATGAAAGACGCGACCGCCGAAACGCAACAAAGAGCAGAAATGGAATTCCGAACTTTAGAAAATGTTCCCGAATCGGAAGTGAAAATCAAATCTGAATCCCTTGATGACGAATACGGGGGGGGGGGGCAATTAAAGAGGAAGCCGCTACGGAAGTAAAACCGGTAGTTTCCGGGAATTTAGCTGATTCATTGAATGTTTTGATTAACGAAATCAAGGCTCAGTCTAGCAAGATAGAAACTCAATCGGCAGAAATTAAAGCTCAGGCTGCCAAGCAAGAAGCTCAGGCCGCCAAGCAAGAAGCTCAGTCTGCCAAGCAAGAAGCTCAGTTTGAAAAAATTGAACGAAAGCTAGACAATCAGAACGAAGCTATTAATGTTGTTAACAACAATGTTGGGGTTGTTAACACAAAAGTTGATAAAATCAAAGAAGATATTGTTGTGATTAATACCGAAATCGGTAATCTTAAACAGGAAATGATAGGTGTTCAGGCGGAAATTGCGAGCATAAATACGCGTTTTAATTCCGAAATTAGCAGAATAGAAAAAAGTGTAGGAGAAGCAGTTGCTCCGATCATCGAGAATAAGGTGACGGAACAAATTCAATTAGTGAAAAAAGAGGATCAAAAGAAGGTGGAAACTTTAAAGGCTTTAGTATCCGAAGTAGATACCAAAGTGACGAAGCAGGCTAATACCTGCGAAGAGAAAAAAAGGGAAGTAGAAACGCTTGCGACAACCACTTGCCAAGTAATTACGAGAGTGTCGGAATTAGAAAAGAAACTTGACGAAAAACAGAAGTATGTGCCAATCTGTGCACATAGTTCGGAATTGTTGACGAAAGAGGAGCGGTTCGACCCCTTGAAAAAAGGCGGTATACACGCGACGGATTTCATTAAAAATTGTGAAAGAGTTTTACCCAGATCATGGACTAATGAGAGAAAAATTAATGCGGTTATTGATGTGTTGGCTGGTGATGCCAAGCGTTGGGGCTTAAACCTCAACATTACGAACCTGACTTTTGACGAGTTTAAGAATTTGTTTCTGGCTGAATACTGGTCAGAGCAAAAACAGCAAAGTGTCTGGCGCGAATTTGTGGTATCGAGGCCTTTCGATGTGAATTCGCGCGGCTCGATGAAGGAGTTTTGTGAGGGCTGGATCCGCAAGTTGGAATATTTGCGTGATCGCCGCACGGAATCCGAAATAGTCTGGGAACTCTACAAGAAACTTCCAGATGATACAAAACGCTACGTAGGAAGCAATTACAGGACAATCAATGATTTCCTGGAAAGAGTTGAGGACGAGGACAATTGGCGCAATAATCGCGACAGTGGTAGAGGCCGTGGTAACAACAACGGGTACCACAACAATGATCACCATGGGAATAATGCATTCCGCAACCATGGCAGCATTAACAATAATGGTTCGGACCATAATAACAACCGGTACAATGCAAATAATAATAGGAATGACGGAAACCAGTATCATACTAGCGTGATACGGGCTTCGCAGAATAGTAATAACGCCAGAGGGTGTGATCAGCCGCCTCAGCAGCATCCGGGGAGCGTATCTGCTGGGACGAGACAGGGAAACAACTAGCCGCGCCGGTGAGGGGCCGACCGGGCGTGGAGAAACTTTGGCGGCCCGATAACAGTAGAAAACAGAGGTGTCGTCGTTATGAAAATTCCGTATGGAATAATCAATGGCGGGAGAGTGTGCCAGTGTTAGGAGAAAGGAGTGCGCCCACAAGTAGTAGATCAGCTGTAGACACGGCAGTAGAAAGTACATTCACTGTCAGTGAGATCAATTTAAGTAGTGTTCCGGAAATCGATGATAAAGTGGCAGCTGTAACACCCACAGCAGAACTGGAGATTGAGTTTAAGAATGATTCGCAAGTGTTGAGACAAGATCAGATGTCGGGTAAAACGTCCGTCATCGAGCGAGGGGATGCAGAGAGGGATGAGGTCTGGTTAAGGCAGTTCGGTCGCTTATACGACGAACTAAGAGATTATAGGGGCCTGTATGGGAGAAGTGTTTATGGGGAGCGCGGGCAGGATTTGCCGCGTTTCGTCCCACAGGAAGATAGTATTTGTGAAGTGATAGAAAGTTCTGGCCCTAACCGGCAGACTTTACTAGAAATAGTTGATGTTAATCGGGAGCACGAGCAAGATGCGTCGTGTTTCGTCCCGCAGGAGTTGAATGTTGAAGTAGTAAAGGAAAGTTCTGGCCCTAACCGGCAGACTTTACCGAAAGTCGTAGTGGTAGAAGTAGCCGACCCATCCGACGCAAGCCTCCAGTTTAAACATTGCGGGAGTATTAAGGAGAAAGATTACGAAAATTTTAGTGATAGCCGGACACGATTGGTAGAAAAGCACGTAGATTACAGCGTGTATGAGGTTAGAGCTGACATTATACGGTCAGAAGATAACAGTGTGGGTTGCGCAGATCTAGAGGAAGTAATTGCAGATACTACTGGGCACATTTCTCCAGGTAGATTGGCAGATGAGATCAATCTGATTAAAGAGGAATCAACGAAGGTGACAATTAGTGAATTGATAGCAAAGCAACACTCACTAGTTGACGAGTTACAGGATAAGGTTTCGGTATTGGAGGCGAAGCTACAGACTAAGCCTCAGGACAAACGTGTTGAAATTAAAACTGTATGTGAACAGAGGATGAAAAAGCCGCCAGATAAACCGGATTTAGGATCAAAGCCGGATGGTTTTTTCTGGAATGACCTGGATATAGACGAGGATTTATTGTGGGAAAATAAAGAAACAGTCGAGGACAAGTGTAGACAGATAGTAGTGTCTGTTAATATGCACGACCTACAACTAAACGTGTTGATTGACACCGGTGCAGAATTGAGTGCTGTATCTGGGAAAATATTTGAGTTACTGAAAGACAGACCTGGTATCGTAGTTATGCCAGTAACAGGAGTGAAAATTATCGGTGCTACTGGGAAGGCCAGTAAACCGGTCACAAAACAGATTTTTGTCAACTTCGAGATATGTGGGGCACGATTTGAGCAAGAGTTTGTCGTCGTGCCAGACTTAACTACGGAAGTAATTATCTGGTTGGATTGGCTATTAAAGTACCGTGCAGTGATTAATTGCGAAAGCAAAACTTTGACATGTACGTCACGAGATAAAAAATAGTAGTTAGTTTTGACGAGGCAGGAGACGGTGTGCATAGGCAATACCAGCCTATACACATTGTTAACTGGCCGGATGACATTGACGTAGGAATGAGTTTGAACTGCCGTAACGTGAGGAATTTCGGCATTGACAAAAGTGTAGAAAGTGAATTGGAAGAGATAATCAAATTCCCTCCACGGATTGACATTAATATTGGTGTGAAAAAAGATCGTTTGCGAGAAGTAATTAAGCTAAAAGCCGATGCTCGCATACGTAGTCATGACGCTAAAGCTCGTTTTGCTCAGTTTGCAATCGGAGACTTAGTACTTGTAAAAGCTCATGAGAAATCGAGCGAGATAGACAATGAAATCTCTAAATTTAAGTTTGTTTACAATGGACCATATAAAGTCATTGGTATACCTCACCCAAATGCTTATTGCTTAGAGTATCCAAGCTCTGGAAAACGATTAGGTATACGGAATATTGTGGACTTGAAATTGTACCAACCTAGGATTGATTAATAACACAGAATGGGTAATTTGTACAGTATGTAAATATAGAGTGTAAGATTTAAGGATGTGCCATGTTGCGATGCTTTTGCCTGACCTAGAGATCATTAAAGAACTTGTAATTAACAAGTAATTAATTTTTGATTAGACGTTTTAACCAATTGAAAAATCCAAGCTGCTAGTTTAAGTTTTCAGCTGAGTCACAGTAGATTAAGGAATGTAAATATGCTTTTGTAACTAGCTGTCAGATTTCATGAATGTGTGTTTTACTAGTCATTGCCGATGTACTTAGACGCTGTTTTAAGTTTCAGGCTAGTACATGCGTGTGATGATGGACAGTGTTGAGTTATCCACTGTGATAGTATTAAGGGACTCCTTGAGATTACTCGGGAGTGAGTTTTCTTAAAGAATTCAGTGAAACGGACGTTCTGGAAATGCCGCTACACAGGCGAGTGAGATCAAGCGTGCCGCACAGGCGGGCGCAACAATACTGGCAAGGTGGAGCCGCTGTCGGCTCTTGGGTCGCTGTCGGCTCTTGTGCCGCTGTCGGCATTCTTTGTACTTGCGAGTACGGAAGGCGGAGTTGTTTTCCTTCCCGGACAGCTGATGTGAAAGAATTCTGCTGTCAATATTTATGTTTTTGTCGATCTACTGTATATTATTTTCTTGTTTAGCGTTAAGTGGACTCTCATGACGAGATAATAATTATGAAAAGGTTATATAAAATGTGTATTCTATGTAATTAATAATTAATTTGCGTATTTTGATCTACCTGTTTTTATGACCATGTACTCTAATTAATTTTGCAAATAGTATTCCATTTCTTATAGTATTACGAATTTTAATGATTTTGGAATAGCTAAACCATTTTCTATGCTTTCTATGAATTTTAATATGTTGTCAACCTATTTTATTTTGTGCAAGATGACAGAGTGGAATAAGATTAAGATTGTCTCCACTCAATTTTTATGGTCTAAAAAATTGATTTATGCTTAATTAGACGAATGCTAAATTTTGATGATGTTTTGAGCATATGCATTTCCGCTGTTTATTTTTTGGGACATTTTCTGAGTCTGTTTAGGTTACACGAACATCCTCAGACAATGTGGGGCACGTGTAACGCCAGAAATGCATATCCTCCTATTTCCATCTATTGTACTGTAAGTTTTTTCCTTATTTTGTTACCTGAATATATGACATTTCTGTGCCTTTATATATTGTAATTGTTTTACTATTTGTATATATATATATATATATATATATATATATATATATATATATATGCATTTATGTCGATGTATAATTGGTTTGTTTCGTAAATATTATTTGTATTTTTACGCTGGGTCTTGCCTAGGGAAAACTGCTATCGAACGATTACATCGATAGGTCATGTGAAGAATCAAAGTGTGTAGGATCTTTGGTAGTGTTAACTCTGCCGCGTGGAGCGCGGGCAGGGCAGTGGGAGTCTGGCTGGAGTAGCGAGTGGAGCAGGTGTGTGGTGTGACGCTCCCGCGAGTTGCCGCGCTTTCGGGGTTAGCAGCATGTAATTGCGCTCGACTTGCGATGATAGTTTCTGACATGGTGTCGCGGACGGGAAGCATTAGCTGGCGCACATCAAGAGCCCGTTTCGCCTGGTGACCGTGTCGAGAAGAAGGCGCGCCAGCATCCAGCTTCTGCAACAGCGACGGCCGACAATGAGTGACTGTCGCCACCTCCTCGATCGACGGTTTCAAACCTTCAATCAACTAACAAGGAAGACTAAAAGCACGTAAAGTTTCAGAACTGTATGGCAGACCTCAGCTTTTCAAATTGTTCCATTTGCCTCGCAAAATTACAGCAACTTAGCATGAACCTTTGTTGCTCATTGTCCCAATTGCATTACCAAGCAGGGTCCCTTCCTTTTCCGAAATGAACCCGAGTGTCGTTGAAATTCAGACGCCAGCATTAAAGTACTATCATTGCATTTCATTACTTTAGTTTCAAAGTGCAGTTAAAGCAATAGCTGGCTACAATAGTTAGATTACACAAGCACAAATTAAGAGTGCGAGTTTGTTAGCATATTTTTGCTTACCTGTGACTGCAGCTCAGCTTGGTACGTACTAAATTTTACTATTGTTAATTATTCAGAATCATTTAATGCAAGTTCAAAGTTAAATCTCTTGTTTCTAAATTGCGTAGAGTCAAGTTGCTTTTGAAATGATTGTTGAGGTAGTCCAAGACTAACCGTATTCTGCTGGATTTCGACGTGCTTCAGAAAGAAAGCTCACTATTAACTTCAGTCACTAAATTAACTTTCGATTTTCCGGTTTTATTAATTCTTTTGCTAAATTAAGTCAGAGTGTAGCGAAATTTATTACTTCCGACAAACTTTCAGTTTTCACACTACACGTGTCAACCTTCAGTTGCCACGCTTCTAGTGCTAATTATATGTGTAATAACTTTTCTTTTTCAGTTACTATAGTAATTGTCCTTAGGACAGGCGACCGTGATTTCCCCCAAATCTCAAATATCTAATTACCGCTAGTTAATTGTTAACGTAACGGCCGCACATTTACTTTCTTTATTAACTTTACCCCTTTTCAAAATTAATTTCCACCAGTTTCATTTGCATTTTTCCTTTCATTTAGATGTAACCCTTTCCTCCCTCTTTACCGACAGATTAACTTCGGTGACGATTGCTTTTCCAAAATTCCCATTAGGCACACGCGGTTTCATTTTTCACTGTCATTAAGGACGATAACTGAGGGGGAGGTTACAGGTTCACCCCATCGCGGAACGTGCAGGGAGCTCGTTGGATCTCGACGTCGTCGTCTTCAGTGGACATATCTCAATACGCAGATATCTCTAAACACGAAGAATTTGGCCCATCAGTGGTCTAGAATGCTTGGAAAAAGGAGAGTATGGTAGGGTTTCATGGTATGGAATGAAATGGCGCGGTAGTGTTGTTGTAATTATCTTTATGAGCAATACAATAGCGAAATTTGGAACAAATAGCGAACAAAACTAGCGACAAATGGCGTGGTTTCCAAGATGAGATCTTTTACATGGCAGTGACGACCCAAACTCTACGCTACCAAGATATATGATACGTGATTAGATTGTTCGCATATTTCAACATACGTCCTATTTATCAATGAACTTCGAACTATCATAGCTATTTAAGGACGTGTTTCATCTTCACAAATTATTTAGTGTTGCGTAGTTACTGCTACCCGAGCTGAGGGAGAACAAATATAAGAGATGTTGAATTGTTCATGGCTGCTGTCAGAATTCCCATACTTAACTGTTTAGTGCAAATATTTCCGATTTTCCTTTCTTATTCTGCTTCTGTGTATCTATAAAATGCCTTTGAACTGATCACATAATTTACGAGTCGTCTCCCAAGAACTATTGTGAGATTAATCATTACGTACATCACGGTAGCTGGTAATTTCCTTAACCTAACTTTACAGATTAAAAAAAAAGTATTTCGACGATCAGCTGCGTGGGAGGTGCGTTATCACATACACTGGTGTCCAAGCGTAAAGCAAAAAATGGAAATTTTGCAAGGCTGCATTTATTTTGCCACAGAACAGTGTAAATAGTTGATAGTTAACAAAAAACAATGTAAAAAATACAGTAAGTAAACAACCTTGCGTGTTGCATAATGGAAAACAAAAATTTTATTCGTTTTTTTTTTCTTCCACTTAACGGATTTGCACACAGCTGGTTAATGTGCTGAGTGCTGGGTGTGACCACCTCTGACTGCAACGTAGGCCTGATAGCTATAGGGTATGCTGTGAATGATGTCATCAATCTCATGTTGAAGCAATAACGCCCATTCTTCCTGGAAGGCTGCTCGTAAGTCTTTGAGAGTGGTTGGTGGATGGTGACACGATGCGACCCATCTCTCAAATGCTCCCCAGATGTGCTGTATGGGATTCAAATTGGGAGAGCGAGCAAGCCACGCCATGCATGCAATATCTTTCGTTTCCAAAGAAACGTCAACCTCCCGTGCTCTATGAGGTCGAGAATTATCGTCCATTAATACGAAGTCTGAGGCAATTGCACCTCCCAGTAAACGCACATGAGATCAAAAATGGTTCAAATGGCTCTGAGCACTATGGGACTCAACTGCTGTGGCCATAAGTCCCCTAGAACTTAGAACTACTTAAACCTAACTAACCTAAGGACATCACACACATCCATGCCCGAGGCAGGATTCGAACCTGCGACCGTAGTGGTCGTGCGGTTCCAGGCACATGAGATCCCAACATCTCATCAACATACCTAAAACCAATTAAACCTTGCCGATTCCCGAGTACAATTTCACGACGAAGTGTTCGAGTGGTTAAATAATCCCTGCTATCACCATTAGAAATCTTCCTCGATATCGGTCTCTTACATAATGTTAGGGTGCCGAAATCCTCCAGACGCGAATCCGTCGAGAATCACTCTCCAGACCAAATTGGGACTCATCTGTGAAGAAAGCATTGGCCCACATTTCGACCGTCCTGATGGCAAGTGAACGACTCAACTCTAGACGTTCCCTTCTGTGAAGACGCGTCAGAGGTAGACATACAGCAAGTCCTCAATAATAAAGGCCACTCTGCTGAAGCCACCTGCACACCCTTTGCATCAATACAACACGTCTACTGGATGCTGAGAGGTCATATTCCAGTTGCCGTGCAGTAGTAATTCGGTACCTTTGTACCTTTCGAGCCACATAATGGTCTTCTCTTTCTGATGCCACACGTGGTCGGCCCTGGCCTGGTCTTCGGGATACGATTTCGGTGTTTATAAACCGTCGCCCCATTCGAAGAACACGAACTATTCACGTCAAGCTATCGGGCCACTTCAGTTTGCGTGTCTCCTGCTTCTAGTCTTCCTATGGCCCTCCACCGTAGAGGGTCTGGTAGGCGTCTTCTCTGTGGCATACTGCACCATCTGTGACTGCGTACACTGTAGATGTGGGACTACCCGGCAAACACTACATCGTTTCAACGTTCGCTTGGTTATCCGTTGACCGGAATGGCACCTGCCGTGCAGAACGCGCTCGGACAGACATCTATTGGCAGTTCGTATGATTATGTTGTGAACTAGACACAGGACGGGGAAATAGAGGTTTTTTGCTTTAATTTTGGACAGCAATCTATTCACTTAAATTTTTTGTGTTAATAATAATTTTATTATTTCACTTTGTTTTACAGCTGAACCTGACTTTTAACCGCGAATTTTCGCCAGTCAAATATGATCCGCGAAATAATCTGGGATTCTACATCTACATCTACACTGACATCCATACTCCGCAAGCCACCTGACGGTGTGTGGCGGAGGGTACTTTGAGTACTTCTATCGGTTCTCCCGTCTATTCCAGACTCGTATTGTTCGTGGAAAGAAAGATTGTCGGTATGCCTCTGTGTGGGCTCTAATCTCTCTGATTTTATCTTCATGGTCTCTTCGCGAGATATACGTAGGAGGAAGCAATATACTGCTTGACTCCTCGGTGTTTATGCAACATAGATTTTCAGGCTAATCTTGGTCTGAGGTCACTTTTTCTCATCCTAAGGCAATATGCTTTATAAATCGAACCTTAGTGGTAAACAGTCTGTTAAGTTATAGTGTGGTCGGCATTTCGCTCAAAAAGATATTGCCTTAGGTCCTTCACAACTCAGTAGAGGGACCTTCTGTCCTTCAAACAATGTCCATAAAGCATTAGTTTACTTTCAGTTCTGAAATAACCAAAAACACACAAGAGTGCTCCGCATGGTCACAGTTATCTGTTCAAATGGTTCAAATGGCTCTGAGCGCTATGGGACTTAACTTCTGAGGTCATCAGTCCCCTAGAACTTAGACCTACTTAAACCTAACTAACCTAAGGACATCACACACACATCCATGCCCGAGGCAGGATTCGAACCTGCGACCGCAGCGGTCGCGCGGTTCCAGACTGTAGCGCCTAGAACTGCTCGGCCACTCCGGCCGTCTCGTTTTTCCACCTCGTGTCTCATGAGTCAGATAATAGAATTGAAGACAAAGGGTAGAACGCCAAATTATTAAATTTCTTGCGTATTAAGATAGGTAATCATTAAGATACTTTAGGATACCGACCAAATCGATCATAAGTAGGTATAAGAGTATGAGGCTGAGCGGCGGATTCTAGCAGCACTCACAGCCAGTGAGTTGGCTGTGATTATTCAGCGAGGCCGAAGCAATGTCGCGAGGCAGCTTAGCTTGCTGATGAAGCGCATTTAGCTTAGTGCAGCAAGGGTAAGGCAGATTTCCCACCGGCAGTGACTGTAGTGTTTTAATATGTGTGAATGGCGCATGTGCACAAACGTGCTGCTGCCGACAGCTAGTACTGGTCATTTTCGTAACAGAAATATTCTGTCTCCCAGCACAAACCGGACGACAGGGCTGTGCCGCACGAGGACATATCATGGACCTGACAGTAGAAGTCACTGGTTCGAGGCCATGGCAGGGCCGCAGCAGCACGCTCCAAGTCCTTCCTGGACTTAAAAGGAACCCCTTGAGTGCGAGGTCGCAAGTCCAATCTTTAGTAAGGCTCATTTGAAAGTGTTGTGTTAACAATTATGAAAGGAAAAATATTAGCTACTAACGACTCAAGATGTGCATTAGGAGTTCGACAGAAAATGAGTGTCCGGAAGGACATCCCTGTTTGGAATGTATGTACTAAACCAAACTGACATCGTTGACATTCAAGAAATGTTAGAAATAAACCATTAGTTTGTGTCATGAACACCGAATAAAAAACGGCGCGCTACAGTGGTCACAAAGGTTTGCACCGTCAAGGACGAAGGCGAACTCTGTGGGAGTTACAAACTGTGCAGGACGTTCGGTTAGTTATCCACTCTTGAAGGACTGACATACAATCACATTGATGTAACGGGGTGATGAGAACTTCTGGAACGTGATGGCATGCAACGGGATGCGAAACAGATTGGTGTGGAGCTTATTGTGAAACCGGCCATCCTTTAGGGCGTAGCTGCAGGTAGAGCGACAATATGGTTTAGAGGCACGGAAAAAACAAACATGTAGAGGCTGAACTTACCCAGCGGTTCCAGTTGGTGTGAACTGCATTCTCACACACTTTCCAGGAGAGAAAGTCTGCTCTAAAGGAGTATGATTTTTATACGCAGATCGGGAATCAAGAAAAAGCAAATTTTTTGACCAGCTCTTCATAGAAAGTACTGCTCATATCACAGCTGTAGTTCCCTCACGTCGATTTTTTCACTCTTACTGGCTGTGACGTAAATATACTCTACTGCCTTGCCAGCTCACGCACACGAGAAGAACCTGTAGGAGCGAGAACCTTCGAATTCTCGCAGCACAATAAATAACAGTCGTTACAATTGTCTACCAGTGCATTAAGACATAGATATTAATTGGTCTTTATACAAATCTTTTGGTACCTCTGATATCCAAGGTTCCTTTCACACGTCTTTCCTGGTTAAATCCAAATTGTTCGGAGGTGAAAACAAATTCCTTATTGAACGATGGTATAAATTAGTTTATCTGATATATAAATTTTCAGCCGGCCGGAGTGGCCGAGCGGTTCTAGTCGCTACAGTCTGGAACCACGCGACCGCTACGGTCGCACGTTCGAATCCTGCCTCGGGCATGGATGTGTGTGTCGTCCTTAAGTTAGTTATGTTTAAGTAGTTCCACGTTCTAGGGGACTGATGACCTCAGGTGTTAAGTCCCACAGTGCTCAGAGCCATTTGAACCATTTGAATAAATTTTCAGAGAGGTTCCGCAGCTTGCTGTGCATCATCAAGTTAATGCTTTCTTTGAAATTTAGTTACCTTACGTCTTCCAATTATGTAACATTGTTCGAAGTTATGCAACCATTCATTGTTTCTCTTGAAATCGCTGTAATCTATGTGGCGCGCTGTTTGATATGCACAACCTAGGAGGTCACTATAATGCACATCGTTTATACTGTATCGAGTATCCTTCAAAGTCGCAAACATTAGTTTTGTAACAAGTGCGCCTTGTCCTCCCTTCAGTATACGTAGTTTTTCTTATGCCACCACACGGTCATATTGCTGCGGATGTGTTCGAAATCTGTTCATAATGATTATTTGATTATGCCGTGTAATTACATTTAGTACCCTCTCCTTGGACAACTATTGTCCTTTACAACGTTTCACTGGAGACGGGATCTGTGGCTCCCTGTCCGACAAAGATGATTAACTACATGCCTCGACACCTGTTTCAGTCTCACTTTCACTTGTTAAGCACGTATAGTCATCGTTGGATTTCTCACGTACATCGTTAGAGGAATTCAGTATCCCGAGATCCACAGTGTCAAGAGTCTGCTGAGAATACCAGACATCAGGAATTACGTCTACCCAAAAACCTTTTCCTGCACATGTTCGCCACTTGAAAATTTCATTCCCCTCATGTGTGTCTTAAGGAATGTCAAAAGCTGGTAACCTGCAGGCGCCAAATCAGGGGAATACGGGGGATGGTGCAAAACATCCCAAGCAAATGAGTCCAAAAGCGCCTCGCTGGTTAAGGCTGCGTGAGGACGGACGCTGTCGTGCAACAAGCACACTACTCTCGTCAGCATTCCCCTCTTTTTGTTTTGAATGCTCCTTTAGAGTCTCTCAATATTGTGGCAACAGAAATTGGCAGCTCTGGCGCAGACAGCACGCTTTTGAATATTAAGCTCGTGAATTTATGTCGTTAATATTATAATAACTGTGAATTAAGTTAAGATTACACAGTAAGGAAGTTAGTCTATTTCATATTATCTATTGAAGGTTTCACTCATTTCGAACTATTTCTCGAACAAAAAACGTCATAACCTAAGGGCTGACTTCCACCTACTTTAGACGCAGATTTACGTACAAAAATAAGACGTTTGCTTACGTATTAAGAGAAAAATTTAGGCTGTTTTCGTTGCAGATATACACTCCTGGAAATTGAAATAAGAACACCGTGAATTCATTGTCCCAGGAAGGGGAAACTTTATTGACACATTCCTGGGGTCAGATACATCACATGATCACACTGACAGAACCACAGGCACATAGACACAGGCAACAGAGCATGCACAATGTCGGCACTAGTACAGTGTATATCCACCTTTCGCAGCAATGCAGGCTGCTATTCTCCCATGGAGACGATCGTAGAGATGCTGGATGTAGTCCTGTGGAACGGCTTGCCATGCCATTTCCACCTGGCGCCTCAGTTGGACCAGCGTTCGTGCTGGACGTGCAGACCGCGTGAGACGACGCTTCATCCAGTCCCAAACATGCTCAATGGGGGACAGATCCGGAGATCTTGCTGGCCAGGGTAGTCGACTTACACCTTCTAGAGCACGTTGGGTGGCACGGGATACATGCGGACGTGCATTGTCCTGTTGGAACAGCAAGTTCCCTTGCCGGTCTAGGAATGGTAGAACGATGGGTTCGATGACGGTTTGGATGTACCGTGCACTATTCAGTGTCCCCTCGACGATCACCAGTGGTGTACGGCCAGTGTAGGAGATCGCTCCCCACACCATGATGCCGGGTGTTGGCCCTGTGTGCCTCGGTCGTATGCAGTCCTGATTGTGGCGCTCACCTGCACGGCGCCAAACACGCATACGACCATCATTGGCACCAAGGCAGAAGCGACTCTCATCGCTGAAGACGACACGTCTCCATTCGTCCCTCCATTCACGCCTGTCGCGACACCACTGGAGGCGGGCTGCACGATGTTGGGGCGTGAGCGGAAGACGGCCTAACGGAGTGCGGGACCGTAGCCCAGCTTCATGGAGACGGTTGCGAATGGTCCTCGCCGATACCCCAGGAGCAACAGTGTCCCTAATTTGCTGGGAAGTGGCGGTGCGGTCCCCTACGGCACTGCGTAGGATCCTACGGTCTTGGCGTGCATCCGTGCGTCGCTGTGGTCCGGTCCCAGGTCGACAGGCACGTGCATCTTCCGCCGACCACTGGCGACAACATCGATGTACTGTGGAGACCTCACGCCCCACGTGTTGAGCAATTCGGCGGTACGTCCACCCGGCCTCCCGCATGCCCACTATACGCCCTCGCTCAAAGTCCGTCAACTGCACATACGGTTCACGTCCACGCTGTCGCGGCATGCTACCAGTGTTAAAGACTGCGGTGGAGCTCCGTATGCCACGGCAAACTGGCTGACACTGACGGCGGCGGTGCACAAATGCTGCGCAGCTAGCGCCATTCGACGGCCAACACCGCGGTTCCTGGTGTGTCCGCTGTGCCGTGCGTGTGATCATTGCTTGTACAGCCCTCTCGCAGTGTCCGGAGCAAGTATGGTGGGTCTGACACACCGGTGTCAATGTGTTCTTTTTTCCATTTCCAGGAGTGTATTTACTAGTGCCTTATCTACTAGAGGAATTAAAGGTTTTAAGTTCTATCTTTTATTTCTATTTAAAACGCATAAAAACCATATCACGCATATGCGACCTTAGACCTAATTTTCTTGGTATACAAGTTTTGAGTTTTACCATACATACTTTAATCCTAGTTCCATAGGTCATGTATATGACATTTCATAATGATGTGGACGTGTCACGTTAATATAAGTTTTCCATACAAAAAATAACTAACAATTTTTTTTTACATTTACTAGTTCATACCTAAGAATTCATCTATTGAGTAGAAGGAGTTGTCATTCTGAAGTTCATTTAATTTGTTTTTAAATGTTGGTTGGTTATCTGTCAGACGTTTAATATTATTTGGCAAGTGACCAAAGATTTTTTTGGCAGCATAAGTCACCCGTTCCATGCCAAAGTGAGATTTAATCCAGAATAGTGAAGATCATCCTTTCTTCTAGTGTTATAGCTATGCACTTCGCTGTTATTATTGAATTGGGATGGGTTATTAATAAGAAATTCCGTAAGTGAATATATGTATTGCGAAGATACTGTGAATTTACCGACTTCCATAAATGAATATCTGCAAAGTCATCTTGGGTGGGCTCCTGCTATTATTCTGATTACATGCTTTTGTGCAATGAGTACCTTTTCTCTTAATGACGAATTGCCCCAAAATACGATACCTTATGTAAGCAGTGAATGAAAATAAGCGTAGTAGGCTAATTTACTGATATGGCTATCACCAAAATTTGCAATTAAACTTATATCATAAGCAGCTGAATCTACTGTTTGAGCAGATCATCGATGTGCGTCTTCCAATTCAAATTCTCATCAATTCACACACCTAGAAATTTTGAGCATTCTGCCTTAGCGACAGACTTCTGTTCATAGTCTGTATTTATCAACAGCGCTATACCATTTACTGTACAGAATTTTATAAGGTGTGTTTTCTCAAAATTTAGTGAGACTCCATTTGCAGCGAACTATTTAATAATTTTCTGAAAGACGTTATTTACAATTTCCTCAAATTATTCTTGCTTGTTGGATGTGATTACTATACTTCTCCCATCAGCAAAAAGAACTAGCTTTGCATTTTCATGAATACAGAGTGGCAAGTCGTTAATATATATTAAGAGCAATGAGGGACTAAAGACTGAATCCTGTGGGATACCATTCTTGATACCTCCCCAGTTAGAGGACTCTGCTGATTTTTGCAGACTATCT
The DNA here is from genome assembly GCF_023898315.1 of Schistocerca nitens. Classification (NCBI taxonomy): domain Eukaryota; kingdom Metazoa; phylum Arthropoda; class Insecta; order Orthoptera; family Acrididae; genus Schistocerca; species Schistocerca nitens. The sequence continues at coordinate 131,671,320 of NC_064614.1, read as the reverse complement.
GTACTGTTAATTTCAACCATCTGCATTCTTCCAGTTCAGTATGAATTAAACCATACGTGCACTGTCCCACTCATCCCACAATACTTCAGCTTATCTGGAAGAATTTCTTGATTCACACAATCAAACGGCTTTGAGAGATCAATATCCCAATGGGTGATGTTCACTTATTCAAAGCATTTAATATTTGAACAGCGAAAGCATATAAAGCATTTTGTTAGTACTTAAGTTTTACAAATACGTGATGCTACTCTTACACATTATTTTTTCAAGAATTTTGGATAAAACTGTCAGAAGTGAGATTGGGCAGTAGTCGTTACCATCAGATCTATCCCCTTTTTTATGCAATGGTTTAACAATAGCGTGTTTCAGTATATCTGGAAAATGCACTGTTTCAGTGAGCTACTACATACGTAGCTGAGAATCCTACTTATCTGTTGGGAACAAGCTTTTAGTGCTCTGTTGGAAATGCCATCAACTCAAAGTGAGCTTTTACTTTTGAGTGAATTTATTATTTTCCTAATTTCAGTGGGAGAGGTGGGTTGAATTTCAGTTTTATTAAATTTCATAGGTACTGCCTCTTATATACTGCATCCCATTTTCTAATCAATCGCTGGATCCTATTTTCTCTAAAACACTTAAAAAAGATTTTGAAAAATGTTTTTTACTTCTGACTTCTTTTTAACAAACTTCTCATTGTGTCTAATGGAAATACAGGCTTCCTGTTCTCTTAGCTGCCCTGTTTCCCATCTAACAATATTCCAAATTCTTTATTATCAGATGGGCAAATCTCAGACATAATGACATACTTCTGGACTTTTTAAAATCTTTCCTTAATACAGTGTAGTAGTTTTTATAATGTATCACTGTTTCTGGATCATTACTCCTTCCAGCTGTGAGACCGTTATCCATTTTTGTTTTCAAGATATTTTTATCCACATAGTAAGTCATAGCTTTTAGTTGGTTTCTTACAGTTACATTTCATTGTTTTCTTAGGTAAACCGTTTTCAAATCTACTCACAGGTATATCATGAAATAAGTTAAATTTTAAATTAGCATCATATTCCCTGTACACCTCATCCCTGTCTAACTGTTGCAAGCTTACCCTAAAATTTTGAATTGTTAAATTATTATTTGAATGCACTATTTTGGAGGACTGCTTTGCATTACTGTATGGAGCTATATCATATACTGTAACTAGCTGTCCACCATGATCAGACAGACCATTCTTAACAGGAAAAGTTTTTCTTTGGTTAAATCTATCTTGGTCTATGAAAATATTATCTATCTGTGTGCTGCTTTCCTGACCACTTGTGTAGGAAAATCAGTAACTGATGTCAAATTGAAAGAACCAAGTAATACTTCAAGGTCTAGCTTTCTATCGGACTCTTTCAGAAAATCTACATTGAAATCCTCACAAAAAATAATTTGCTTTCCTCTGCCTGACAGTTAGTACAACAGAGAACCCAAGTTTCTCAAAAATAGTTGAAAATTTCCCAATGGGGACCTACACATGGTTAGTTATAAAAGTACCATTACTTATTTTAAGCTCACATGCACATGCTTCTATATGTTGCTCTATGCAAACATTTTTATTTTCCAAATTTTAACATATGTGCGAACTTCTCTCTCTATAGTGTCTCTACTTACATGTGCTGAAAGCTTATCCCACCTACATTTACCATTTCCATGCTTGTGACTATCTGACGTTCAGACAGTCATAGTACATCTATTCCACACTCAGTTTCTAAATCTTCTAAACTAACAAGAATCTTACCTACTTTGTTTTTGAATCCCCTGATATTCTGATGCAATATATTAACATTATTTTTCACTGTGCTTTTATTTGAATCTTGAGACAAACTAACATTGTTTTGCACTGTACTTTTTTGAGAATAATGATATTTTCACTTCTCCAGTACCTGCCGGTCTGAACTTCTCATTAAATTTAATTTTGATCAATGTAGGATGATTGGACACTTACCATAGCCTAAAATAGTACTCCTATGACTTTCAGTGCCCCCCCCCCCACCGTTAAAGATATTCCCATTGTTACAGGCAGTTTACCCTTCCCTTTCCTAATGAGATGCAGGCCATGTCCTCTGAAGTCCCTCCGGCTAATACCATCAATAGGAACCAAACCTATGCCTGACAAAGTATCCACCAGAAGCAGCTGATCTAGCTCCGTATTGACCCCCCTGAGAGAGTTGTTCAGTGGGGGCTGTTCATACCCCACAAAAGCAGGAACCAAGCTAACAGATGTATGGTTCGTTGCAGATGGAATTTTTACCAGGTCACTCTCAATATTGTAGCCTTGATCTCTGTCAGTACTGCTTCTACTGTTTCCCACTTCACCACTACCACAACATGATCCTGTTTTGTAAAACCCTTGCACGATGATCCTACATCCTTCATCACTTGGCTAAGACATTCACTGGGCTTGAAAATACTTGTGACCTGGTCCCTGTTACCTAATTTTTCCTACAAGATCTGGCCGACATCTATTCCATGACTACTACCTAACAACAAAACTTCCTTCCTAATTTTTTTGCAACAGCTGGTTTCCTCTTGCAAGTCTCTTGAGTGCTGACTACACCTACATCTACTTGAGCCCCTTATACTGTTCCCTTTCTGTGGCCCCTCTTCCTTGGTACCACTTCCCACCTGTCTTCATCGTCCCCCCTTTAACCTCATCAGCTCCGCCCTAGCAGCCTAAAGGGCTCTAATCTTCCCTTGCTCTTCCGATATTTTCCTATCCCTTGAACATAATCTGCAATACCATGGAAGAGACCCTTTTTCCCCCGATTCCCATGCCTCTACATTCACCCCAATGTAACCTCCTGCCACAACAGCTGCACAGAACCATAGAACTGACTTTCCTACAGCAGCTCAAACAATTCTCGCTCACAGTTGTCTACAAAATTTTTACAAAATTTATCTAGGCAATAACAGTAATATTCTATTAACTACAGATCACAAGAGTCACTGAAGTTATGTGGAACACTAATACACGTGTTATCATCATCATCTTTTAAGACTGATTATGCCTTTCAGCGTTCAGTCTGGAGCATAGCCCCCTTATAAAATTCCTCCATGATCCCCTATTCAGTGCAATCATTGGTGCCTCTTCTGATGTTAAACCTATTACTTCAAAATCATTCTTAACCGAATCCAGGTACCTTCTCCTTGGTCTTCCCCGACTCCTCCTACCCTCTACTGCTAAACCCATGAGTCTCTTGGGTAACCTTGCTTCTCCCATGCGTGTAATATGACCCCACCATCTAAGCCTCTTCGCCCTGACTGCTACATCTATAGAGTTCATTCCCAGTTTTTCTTTGATTTCTTCATTGTGGACACTCTCCTATCATTGTTCCCATCTACTAGTACCTGCAATCATCCTAGCTACTTTCATATTCGTAACCTCAACCTTGTTGACAGGGTAACCTGAATCCACCCAGCTTTCGCTCCCATACAACAAAGTTGTTCGAAAAATTGAACGGTGCACAGATAACTTAGTCTTGGTACTGACTTCCTTCTTGCAGAAGAGAGTAGATCGTAGCTGAGCGCTCACTGCATTAGCTTTGCTACATCTCGCTTCCAGTTCTTTCACTACGTTGCCATCCTGTGAGAATATGCATCCTAAGTACTTGCAACTGTCCACCTGTTCTAACTTTGTTCCTCCTATTTGGCACTCAATCCGTTTATATTTCTTTCCCGCTGACATTACTTTCGTTTTGGAGATGCTAATCTTCATACCATAGTCCTTACATTTCTGATCTTGCTCTGAAATATTACTTTGCAAACTTTCAATCGAATCTGCCATCACAACTAAGTCATCCGCATATGCAAGACTGCTTACTTTGTGTTCACATATCTTAATCTCACCCCGCCAGTTTATTGTTTTCAACATATGATCCATAAATAATATGAACAACAGTGGAGTCAGGTTGCAGCCTTGTCTTACCCCTGAAACTACTCTGAACGATGAACTCAATTTACTGTCAACTCTAACTGCTGCCTGACTATCCATGTAAAGACCTTTAATTGCATGCAAAAGTTTGCCTCCTATTCCATAATTTCGTAGAACAGACAATAACTTCCTCCTAGGAACCCGGTCATGTGCCTTTTCTAGATCCATAAATTCCCTGTTCCACTCATAACACTTCTCCATTATTTGTCGTAGGCTAAAGATCTGGTCCTGACAACCTCTAAGAGGCCTAAACCCACACTGATTTTCATCCAATTGGTCCTCAACTAATACTCGCACTTTCCTTTCAACAATACCTGAGAAGATTTTACCCACAACGCTGATTAAAGAGATACCTCTGTAGTTGTTACAATCTTTTCTGTTTCCATTTTTAAAGATTGGTGTGATTATTGCTTTTGTCCAGTCTGATGGAACCTGTCCCGACTCCCAGGCCAATTCAGTTACCCTGTGTAGCCATTTAAGACCTGGCATTCCACTGTATTTTATGAGTTCCGACTTAATTTCATCCACCCCAGCTGCTTTATTGCACTGCAATCTATTGACCATTTTCTCCACTTCCTCAAATGTGATCCTATTTCCATCATCATTCCTATCCCATTCTACCTCGAAATCTGAAACATTACTGATCGTATTTTTACTTACATTGAGCAACTCTTCAAAATATTCCCTCCATCTGCCCAAGGCATCCACAGGATTCATCAGCAGTTTTCCTCACCTGTCCAAAATACTTGTCATTTCCTTCTTACCTCCCTTTCGAAGACTGCTAATTGCACTCCAGAATGGTTTTCCAGCAGCTTCACCCATATTCTCCAACCTGTTTCCAAAGTCTTCCCAAGATTTCTTCTTGGATGCTGCAATTATCTGTTTGGCTTTGTTTCTTTCTTCAACATAACTTTCTCTGTCCACCTGAGTTCTAGTATGTAGCCATTTTTGGTATGCCTTCTTTTTCCTTTTACAGGCTGCCTTGGCTGTGTCATTCCACCAACTGTTAGCTTCATCCTACTTTTACACACCACTGTTCCAAGAAATTCTTTCGCCACTTCTAGTACTGCGTCCCTGTATCTTGACCATTCCTTTTCCAATGACTGTAATTGACTACATTCAACTAACTGGTACCTTTCTGAGATCGCTGTTATGTACTTGTGCCTGATTTCCTTATCCTGAAGTTTCTCCACTCTTATCCTCCTACGTATGGACCTGACCTCCTGCGCTTTCGGCCTCACAATCCCAATTTCACTGCAGATTAAATAATGATCATTGTCATCAAAGAATCCCCTGAATACACGTGTGTCCCTCGCAGCCTTCCTGAATTCCTTATCTGTTATTATATTGTCAATGACAGATCTGGTTCCCCTGCCTTCCCAAGTATACCGGTGAATGTTCTTATGTTGAAAAAAAGAGTTTGTGATTACTAAGCCCATACTGGCACAGAAATCCAAGAGTTGTTTCCCGTTCCTGTTGGCCTCCATATCCTCTCCAAATTTACCCATAACCTTTTCATATCCTTCTGTTCGATTTCCAATCCTGGCGTTAAAATCACCCATGAGCAGAACGCTGTCCTTGTCCTTTACTCTAACAACTATCTATCTTATCTCGATCTGTCCCTTCACAATGCGAATATACTGACACAATTCTAATTTTCTTGCTAGACACTGTCAAATCTATCCACATCAGTCGTTTGTTTACATACCTTATTGCAATTACGCTGGGTTCCATTTCTTTCCTGATGTAAAGCCCTACACCCCATTGTGCTATTCCTGCTTTGACTCCTGACAGGTAGACCTTGTATTCTCCCACATCCTCTTCTTTCTCACCCCTTACCCGAATGTCACTAACCGCTAAAACGTCCAGCCCCATCTTACTTGCAGCCTCTGCCAGCTCTACCTTCTTCCCAGAGTAGCCCCCATTGATATTAATAGCTCCCCATCTCATTACCATTTGTTTGCCAAGTCGTATCTTAGGAGTCCCTGGTTTGTCAGTTAGATGTGGTACTCCGTCACCTCCAAAGGTCCGAGGCATTTTGCTCTGATTGTTGCCAGCATCATATTTAAAGTACCAGGGAAGCAGGTTGCTAGCCTTACTTGCCCCGAGTCCCATTGGGTTTTACCCCTAACGGCTGAGGGACTAACCGGTGGATTTGGTAGCCTTTGCCATATGAGCACAAAGGTGACCACGACTCAGAATATGTACGAGATGCCCAGCCTTATTCCAAAGTAATCGGTATCCCGACTGTCGGGACCACTTACTTGACCACGCATACGTTGCCCGTGGTTCATGAACTAGGACATGACTACAGGAACCCTCACCATGAAGCACTAATACACGTGTACACCATTAATATAGTAACGTAATGCAGTTAAATTAACGTTAAAAATGAAAACTTGTATACCCGAAAAATGAGGACTAAGATCGTGTAGGTACGATACGCGTTTTGAAAGCACATAAAACATAGAACGTAAAACGTTTAATTCCGCGAGTGGATACGGCACTACTAAATACATGTGTGTGATGAAAAAAACCTAAATTCTCCTCTTAATACTTTAAGACATGTCTTAAATTTGTATGTAAACCTACGTCTAAAGTACACAGAAAACAACCCTTAGGTTATGTTTTTGCTTTTTTCGAGAAATATTTTGAAACGAATGAAACCTTCAATACAGGATTTAGACTGACTCTAATTAACTTCGTTACAGTGTGATATTAACTTAATTTACAGTTATTATAGGATTAATTACTTTTCTTCAAGAGATTGACATACAAGTGTGTGCGACCTGCGCCAGTGCTGCCAACCACAACTTTAGTTTAAGTGCATTACGTTACTGTATTAATAGCACAAACATATATGAGTGTTCCAAATAACTTTAGTGACTCTTGTGATCTGTAATTAGTAGAATATTAGTGTTATTGCATAGATAAATTTTGTAAAAATATTGTAAACAACCATGAGCGAAAAGTTTCAGCTCCCATAAGAAAGTTAGTTCTGGGGTTCTAAGCAGCTGTTGTTGCAGATGTTACATTGGGGTGGGGATTTAGTGACTTGGGAATAGGGGAAGTAAATGGGTCTCTTCCATGGTATTGCACAGAATGTTCAAGGGATAGGACAACACTTGTACAGGAATGGAAGATTAGAGCCCTTAAGGCTGAACTGTTAGTGCTAGGGAGGAATTGATGAAGCTAAGTGTGGAGAAGGCTGAAGACAGGTGGGAGGTGGTAGCAAGGAGCAGGGGCCACAGAAAGGCAACAGCATCTGAGAGTTTCTTCATTGGAACAAACAACAGATTACCTTTGCTACCTCAGTTAACTAAGGAAGAGGCTCAGGTAGATGTAAGTGTAGTCAACACTCAACAGAGTTTCATCAGAAAACCAACTGTTTAATAAAATTAGAAAAAAGGAGGAAAGTTCTGTTATTAGGTAGTAGCCATGGAAGAGGTATGGGACAGATATTGCAGGAAACGTTAGGTGCCAGGTACCAGGTCACAAATTTATTCAAGCCTAGTGGATGTCTTAGCCAAGTGATATAGGATGTGGGATCATTGTACAAGGGTTTTTATAAAGCAGGACCATGGTGTGGTAGTGGGTGAAGCGGGAAGCAATATTGACAGGGATCAGGGCTACAATATTGAGTGTGCCCTGTTAAAAATAGCATCTGTAACGAACCATACATCTGTTAGCTTAGTTGCTGCTTTCGTGTGATATGATCTGCCCCAACTGAACAGCTATGTCAGTAGGGTCAGTATGGTGTTAGATCGGCTACTTTGGAAGGGATAGTTTTGGTTCCTGTTGATGGTAAGGTAGGTGGGACATGACCTGAATCACAGTAGGAAAAGAAGCATGAATTGACTGGGATGATACAAAACTCTTTAAGGGTGGGAGAGGGCGGGCACTGAAACTCATGGGAGTACCCCTTTTTTAGGCTAAGATCAGTGTTCATGGTTAAACATTGAATGAAATTAAGCTTAATGAGTAGGTCAGACTGGCACATTCTAGAGATGTTAAAGTATCACAAGATTTTTATAAAAGTGCGTGAAAAATAATGTTAGTTTATTGCTTCAGAATATCAGGGGATTAAAAATTAAAGTCGATGAGCTACTTGTTTACTTAGGAGATTTAGAAACTGAGGGTGCAATAGATGTATTTTGCCTGTCTGAACATAATATAGTCACAGGTATAGGAAAGATAAATGTACTTGGATATAAGCTTTCAGCACATGTATACACGAGAGTAACTATGGAGACAGGAGAAGTTGCCATACTTGTTAAAATCTGTCATAGTGTGAAAAACCTAAATAGCGGTACTTTCATAATTGTAGCTGTATTAAGTCCTCATTGGAAAATATTCAGCTATTTTTGAAAAACTTTGATTCTTAGTTTTGATATCTGTTAGACAGAGGGAAACAAACTACTGTTTACGGGGATTACTAAGTAGATTTTCTGAAAGAGTCCGATACAAATCTTTACCTTGAAGTATTACTTTTTTTCTTTCTATTTGACATCAGTTATTGATTTACCTACTCATGTGGTTAAGGAAATCAGCACACTGACAGCTAATTTTTTTTTGGACCAAGGTAAATTTTATTAAATAAAAACTTTTCTTGTTAAGAATGGTCTGTCTGACCATGATGCACACTTCCATACGGTAATGGAAAACAGTCCTCCAAAATAGTGTGTTCGATTCACAACTTAACAATAGAATATTTTAGGGAAAGCTTGCAACACTTGTATTGGGATTAGGTGTACAGGGAACCTAAAGCTAATTTAAAATTTAACAGGGAACCTAATGTTGATTTAAAATCATCTCTTGGTATGATCCCTTTGTGAGTATATTTGAAAACAGTTTCCTTAAGAAAACAATAAAATGTAATTGTAAGAATCCACCTAAAAGCCATGACTAACTAAGCAGATAGAAATGTCTTGTGAACAAAAACGTATAACGTTCTTATAGCTAGGAGTAATAATACAGAAATAGGGATACATTATAAAAACTACTACATTGTATTAAGAAAAGTTTTTAAAAAGTCCAGAAGTATATTATATCTCATAATAAAATTAAAACAATTAGGAATATTGTTAGAAGAGAAACAGGGCAACTGAGATTCTCAGTATGTAGTAGCTCACTGAAACAGATCATTTTTCCAGGTAGACTGAAACACACTATTGTTAAGCCACTGCATAAGAAAGGGGGTAGTTATGATGCTAACAACTACCGCTCAATCTCACTTCTGAGAGCTTTATTTAAAATTCTTGAAAAGTAATGTGTTGAAGAGTGGCATCACGTATTTGTGAAAAAGCAGTACTAACAAAATGTCAGTTTGGTTTCCAGAAAGGGTTTTAAACAGAAAATGCTATGTATACTTTCACTGACCAAATATTAAATGCTTTGAATAAGTGAACATCACCCATTGGGATATTTTGTGATCTCTCAAAGGCTTTTGACTGTGTGACTCATGAAATTCTTCTAGATAATCTTAGGTATTGTGGTATGAGTGGGACAGATTAACTTGAAGAATGCTGGATGTTGAAATTAACAGTATAGGTAACTGCAAAAATAAAAAGAAAAATCAGCTGAGTCCTCTAACTGGGGATATATCAAGAATTGTGTCCCACAGGATTCAGTCTTCGATTCCTTATTGTTCTTAATATATATATATTAACGATTTGCCACTGTGTATTCATGAAGAATCTGTAAAACAAGTTCCTTTTGCTCATGATACAACTATAATAACGACACCCAACAAACAGGAATCAGTTGTGAGAATTGTAAATAAAGTGTTTCAGAAAATTATCATGTGGGTCTATGCAAATGGACTCTCACTAAATTTTTAGAAAACACAGTATATGCAATTCTGTACAGTAGATGGGATAACACCATCGATAAACACAGATTCTGAAGAGAATTCATTTGCTAAGGGTGTGTGCATTGAGAAGAAATTGAATTTGAAGTAACATGTTGATGATTTGCTGAAATGATTATTTTCAGCTACTTATGCTGGTAGTTATTGGAAATTTTGGTGATGAATGTACCAGTAAATTAGCCTACTATGCGTATTTTCATTCACTGCTTTCATATGGCATCGTTTTTTAGGGTATATCATCAGTAAGAGAAAAAGTATTCATTGCACAAAAGTGTGTAATCAGAATAATAACTGGAGCCCATCCAAGACCACTATGCAGACATTTATGTAAGGAACTCAGGATATTCACAGTACCTTCGTAATACACATATATATTTCAGAAATTTGCTATTAACACCCCATAGCAGCTCACAAATAAGAGTGAAGTGCATAGCTACAACACAAGAAAAAAGGATTATCTTCACTATTCTGAGTTAAATGGACTTTGGTACAGCAAGGGGTGAATTATACTGCCACAAAAATCTTTGAATTAAAAGTCTGACAGATAACTAACAAATTAAAAGAAAACCTGAATGACAATTCCTTCTACTTAGTAGATAAATTTTTAGGTATGAAGTAGTAACTAATAAATAAATAGAAAATAAAAATAAAAAATAAAAATTAGAAAAAATAATTATATTATGTAAAGGAAACTTATGTTAAACTGAGACTTCCAGACATTACGAAATGTCCTATTCGTGAGCTACGGAATAAGTATTAATGTAATTTAATGTTGTAGATTTATGGTCTCTCCCTGAGACAGAATTTGGACCAAAATGATGACTCTTCGGTCCCAGAATACTGAGACCATAATTTATTGCCCAAAATTGTGGTTTTGGATGTTTTGGCAGATGGGGAATTCGTGTGACTTTGCTGTGACAACTGTATTTTTGTCTCAGGCTGTAATGACCCGCCCAAGTCTCATCTTTGGCCACAATAGTGCTCAGAACCCACCTTCCAGTTGAAGTCGCTCGAGAAACTCGCGGGCGCTACTGACACTAGGTTTCTTGTACTGCTCTGTCAGCTGTTTTGGGATCCACCCTCCGCACAGTTTCCGGTATCCTAGCGTTTATAGGCGTGTATCGTGTAAGCGAGTTATGGAGAGCTGTTGAAACATCGTAGAAATTTCAACTACTCTCTACCGACGGTTTTCGTGAATAGTTTTCTCGATTTTTTTCCACCAACTTATTAGAATGGAAGATCTTCCACTTCTCTGATGTGAACATCTGTTCTGAAACCACTAAATTTTCTACACCAATTAAACACACTCGTTCTGTTTTTAACACCTGAGCTGTAAACCATTGTGATGCGCGAAAAGAAAGAAAGAATTAGCAGACGTTATTCCTTCTTTGCGCAAGCCCAAGTGCCGCCCCGTGCGAGCTGCTGAATTGCCGTCTCCCCCCTCCTTTTATTTTTATTTTTTTTTTACAAAACATTTGTGGAATTTTATTTGATCATTTTTGTAGGACATATCAACAATCAATCGCCAATTTTGTTTTTACTTTTCGGATCTACCTAGGTTTCGGCCACTGAGTGGCTAGTCTCGAAGTTTTTAATATGTGCTTACATCTAAACCGTCATGTTGACAGTTACGTTCAGCATGACGGTATAGATGTAAACATAACTCAAAAGCATTGAGAATAGACACATTGTGCCCGAAATCTATGTAGATCTGGAAAATAAAAACAAAAATTGCGACTGATTGGTGAGATTCTCCACAGATTTGTACAAAACAGTCTCTGCGCACCAGCTCAAAAATGGAGTCAAACCTGATTGAAGAAATCTAGCTAATTTTAATAAGCCTTGCCAATTTACAAAAATGTTCAAATGTGTGTGAAATCTTATGGGACCTAACTGCTAATGTCATCAGTCCCTAAGCTTACACATTACTTAACCTAAATTATCCCAAGGACAAACACACACACACCCATGCCAGAGGGAGGATTCGAACCTCCGCCGGGACCAGCCGCACAGACCATGACTGCAGCGCCCCAAACCGTTCGGCTAATCCGGCACCGCATGAACTTATAGTTAACGTAAATAAACATTTTTCATTGGTTGTGAACAGATAATGTATTCAACGGAAAACAAAATGTATTTACAATTTAACAATAATTTGGTTTGAACAATAATATTTACAATAACTATTTAGTATTGAACAGAATAAGAAACAACACAGTAAATAACAAACACACTGATCATAATATAAAAATTTAAAAAAAAATGCTAGACAAATCGAACCTTCCTGGCTTTTGCTTGTTTAAACTCTTTCACACGATCTGTGTAATTTAAGTCCTCTGAAAGCTCGTTCTCAATCGATATTGTTGCAAGATCGTTCAAAGAGTTTGGCTCATCGTTGATCGGAGGTATGTCTTTATCAATTTCAGTTTTGAGAAACTCCTCTCTCCACTCGCAACTGTCGCTGAGAGTGTTAAGAGAATTCTCAGAGCAATGTTAACTTTAGGGCAAAAATTATGTCTTCCTATAAACTTCAGAGTCTCTTTCGGACCTATTCCAGGTTTCAACAATGTTGAAAGCACTTTTAGTTCTTCCCTCAACTCCAGTGCATCAATGTCGCTTGACTCATGATCTTGCAAAATCGCTGCTAGGTTTCTACACTTTGTGTCCACGCTGTCAGGAGGTGCATTCTTCAGCTCGCCGATGTCGTAGAGAAAATCAAATTAATCACAATGAGATATCAGTTGACTGAATATCTCATCCAATGATGTGGTTACTATACCTAAAACACAATATTAGAATTCAATCTTCAAACGTTTTGTTGGGTCATATATTGTCTCATCCCTTCCTTCATAGGTAAAGTGTATTGGCTTCTTACTTCGTCACCGGGAAACACTTATCCGTGGTAACGTTAGATCTTCTACCTCTAATTCTGTAGCCAATTCTTTGGAATACGTAAAGAGAGACACAAACTTTTCTTCTGTTCTGCAGGTCTCAAAATATGCTTTCGTTTTTTCAGGCATTTCCACGGCCACAGAAACATTCATGAAATGGTCTGGAGGGTCTTACTGACTACACTGATGTGAAGCAGAACTTCGTACCAGATTACCAGAGAAGTGAGAAAAGTGTAATTTTTTATTTGATTCGCAAGTGACGTTGCTTCGTGAGCGGTCATACCATCGAATGCTTCTGATATCTGAACCAGTGCATCACAAACGCCTCCAACTTGAAACCTCAGGGGAGTAAGTGCATCGATGCGACTTTCCCACCTAGTATCGCTTAGTGGCTTCAGTGACAGGTTAGGCAGATACTTCAAGACATCCCATCGTCGAACGGAGGACGAGAAGAAGTCATACAATATTTTCACTATCGAAAACATGGAAACAGCATAATATTTAGAAGACATAACGGCATCGTTTACAACAAGATTCAATGAGTGACTGCAACATGGTACATAAAATGCTCTCTTGTTCATATCTGAAATTCTTTTCTGGGGACCAGACTTCTTTCCTTTCATGTTTGCTCCATTGTCATATCCTTGCCCTCTCATATGACACAATAGGATTTTTCTTGTCTTCCAAGAGCTTGAGTACGACCTGCGTCAAAGTGGAGCTTGAAGAATAGGGCACTGGAAAAAATCCCAGGAAATCCTCCCGAATTCGAACATAGTATATCCCGTCGCGTCTTGTCTCCTGGGCGAAACGTACAACTGTCATCTGCTAAACTTTTGAAATAGCTGGTGTGCAGTCCAGAATTATACTGTAATACTTTGCAGATTTCATCATTAATAGAATGTTGTTGGTTATAGATGATCCAATAAGATGAATTATTTCATTGTGTTTCTTTTCCAAGATAATGATGACCCTTGTTCTCACGTTGCTTTGTTCTGTGCAGGTGCTCCATGATCACAGCGTCTAACTTTCCGATTAATTCAACGAGTTTCAAGAAGTTTCCGTTGTCAGGCTGAAAAAGTGTGTCTGTACTTCCTCTCAAAGGCAGACATTGCCGATCCAAGAAATGAATTGTTGCTATTAAGCGTTCAAGAACATTTTTACAATGTTCACCTTTGATGATGGCCGTCTACAGTTCGTGACTTTTTCAGTCCCTCGGAAAACACGATCCACTTTTTATGTGAATTCAAATGCTCGGTAGACATCCTGTGACTTTCAAGGTACGAAGCAAGGTGCCGCCAGTCGCTTATACCGTTATTTGCAATTTTTACTGTTACAGCAGCCTTGCTCTTTACCAATGTCTATCTACTTCTTCTAATTTCTTCAGAGAATAGCTGTATTGCACAGGGCTGAAACGCCGGTTATCGCGTTTTTAGTACATTCTTCAGCTTCCTTAATGCAATCGGGAGGACCTCGCATGACCAAAGTCGTTCGAATCCAGTAGGTAATAATTTCCGGCCATCTTCCGGAATCTGAGTCAATTGTGTCTTCCAGTTTAGGCTCGCCTTCAATCCCTTCTCAGGTGGTTAGCACCTCGGCTGATGTTCCTCCGGTATTTTCCGCACCGGGTCGCCTAATTTTAGTTCTGTCTGATGGTCAATTTCGGACTTTTCGTCACAAAGCAGGTCTTGAGTCCAGACGAGGTCTGTTGAACATGTTGTGGATGGCACACCGTCAGCATTGCTACTGTATGCGCTGGTCGCAGTACTGTGTTCAACTTTCTGGTCATGTCCTGAAGATAAAGATGTAGCCGCAGTAGCTCCACTAGTTTCTGTACTTTCAGGATCTATTTTTCCACCCTCGCCACTGCTAGGTCGTTCTCTCCTTGGCTTGAAATATCGTTTTAGTGCATCGTTTTGCTTCTTATCGTCATCTTCCTTCAGCGCCCGTCTTTTCCTATATTCACTGCCAGACAGTCTTTTTCTACAGTCGTACTTGTTTCGATTCAGCCTGTAAAGAACGATTACGTGAAACTAACTGTCGATGTCAGTGTACTAACTTTATTTGCAACACACTTCGCAGACAATTTCCTGATATTCCACTGCACGTAAACGGAAAATCATATTACTGTAGGATACACTGTTCAGGAGATGAAGTCATAACAATTGAGCAGCGTGAAATTGAATTTCAGGCCGAATTTCACTACAGACGCAGGTGAAACGGTCAAAGAGTGGGGCGGAAGACAATGGAGAGAGGAAGAATAAGGAGATGGAGTAACGTAATAATGCAGTAAATACACACCTGGGCATCGACGGGTACTAATGCTAGTCGAAATATATTAACTCACTGCACTGCGGTTGTTCATTTCAAAGAACTGACCCTCGACGTCTGTCGTAATTTCCATGTGTCACTTCTTTCGTGTCTGATTATGGAATAAGGGGTAACAAATTAGTCAGCGCCGTATCACTTCATTTTTCTTCGCTTTATTTTCATTCTAGCTATTGGGACGACGCGTGCATATTTGCCGACTTGCCAATTTGGAAGTAACGGATCATAAGAAAAATAAATTTTCCTATTCCGCATTCTTGAAGCTGAAAAATTCTAACTTATGAGTAAGATGCATGCGAAATACTAATTGTACGTTATAAGAAAAGCACTTACCTATTACATCCCAAGTTGCAAGAAATTCGGACGCACCAATTCTTCTGTTCTTACGAAACGCAATGAAAGTGCTTCTGACCAATCTTGACTCCCTTGGCCAACTACCGAAACGAATTCTGTAGTTTTCGTTGTAGAGAACGCACGACACCTATTGCCTGTAAAGGCGAAGTGGTGACGCGGCAGTGCCAGGAACTAGGTCACGTGACGGGGTACAGCGAGGCTACAGTTAAACTAGCGCCCAAGAAGAATAAGCAAGTGGCTCGCGATAAGCATGTGACCGATGATATGGATAAATCTGTTATCAGGCAGGAATTTCTATGGCGTTACGAACAATAGAATGAAATACGAACTTTGCGAAAACTACACAACTTTTGTCAAACAAAAATGGGCTTCACAGCTAGCAAGGAAACCCTTACAAGCAATGTTGTGTCTATGGATTTTGGTTTTAGAAGGTGTCAAAATTAACGTTTTGTTTCGTGCGGATGAGAGTACATTGTTGCTAAAAGACCGTATTTTCTCAGGTTTTCATCAGAATCAAAGTGACCAGTACTTTACTAAGATGAAACATGGATTCACACGCATTATACGTCATATGAATTTGCTGCATAAGTGTGAGAAGGGCGGGGCTCCTCGAGCTCCCGGAAGAGCTCGAGATCTTCTGCCATCACAAACATACCGGCTGCAGCCTGAGTAAAAATCAGGTTGTTGTGGAAAATGCACGGTTCTGGGAGTTGTTTGAGTACTTGTTGCTGGGAAACGGTGTGAGGTTTGTCCCAGGGGGAATGAGGTAACACCTGGCGTCTTGACAATATGTAGCAACCATTTGCATTATACTATACAAGTACGATGATTATAATTCTGAACCAACAGATCTTATTCCACGAAATGTTAGGTCAGATGCATAAACAGTATTATTAACGTCAGTTCAATATATTGGCTGATTTAAATTTACAAGGAAAATCGGATTTAAGGGAGAAAGAGGTTAGCACCCTCTATATCTACAATGGAATAGCCAAATTGTAATATCCATGCATCTGACTGATGTTTGGCGCCATCTATGAACTATTTAATAAATATGATGAAGAATATACTTATTATGTTTTAATAAAGGGAGATATAATGTAAAATTAAATATATTTAAGCCATATCAACTAATAGGTGTATACAGCATGTGTTTTCTAGTGTTTAATAAATTTAATTTTTTTTAATTTAAAAAGTTTTACCCACCTCACCTAATTTAAATGTTCTAATAATAATAACGGACTCACAAGGAGTGAACATGGAAATTTTATTACTTGATGGTAAATATGAAATAAGTCAGACAACAATTTAAGAATTTTACTTACGTTTCATTTTATGTAATTAAATTAGAAGTTTACTTCCTTTGAAGTTTATACGTAGTTCACATAGATGGCGCCATGTAACCAACCGATGTGTTCTCCATACAGCCCGCCTTCCACAAACAGAAGTATTCAATGAACTGTGGATGAAGCCAGACCAACAGGCATTACATGCATTGATAAAAAAGGATAGTTGTATATAATATACATACCATATGAGTTAAGCCATTAATTGCAACTTTTTATGACATCATCTAACTATGTACCTCTTGTGTTCTTAGCATTAAGAACGGCTAATTTCTAGCTGAAATCTAGATCTGCCAATAAAATTTAAAAAGGAAGACTGATAGCTGAAATGTATTATTTACAAATAAATGTAAATACATAAAAATGAACCAGTCACTATTTTGAAATAGTTATTTATTATTCCATAAACTGATTTTAGAACTTCCTCAGGCTCATCTTGAGATGGTTTTCGGGAAGTTGTGTATCTATTTCAAGCATAATGCTGGGTGCTGGCTTGTGACATTTTGGGCAGTTTTTTTGTTAGTATTCATCTGTGTGCTTTCATTATGATGACTACTTGGCGCCACATCACACACCTTTATACAAAATGTATGCATATTAAATTTGTGTCACAAGTGATCGAAAGACAATGAAACTTTGTGGAAAAGTGTATGCATATGCACCCAGCACCCAGCATTATGCTTGATACGGATGTGTAACTTCTAGAAAACCATCTGAAGATGAGCCTGAAAAGTTTCTAGAAGCGGTTCATGAAGTAATAATTAAATATTTCAAAAACGTGTTCTGGCTACAGTTTTATGCAATTATATTGAATAAACAGCCAGAGGCATTAAAACATCCCTAATAGATAAGCTTAATCGAATATCAAACATCGCTTCACTAGTTCGCCGAAATTATATAAATCATGTTTCTGTTGTTCACAAACAAATTTTGCATTAGTCAATAACAACAGTAAACTCTTGCTTTTTATCATGATGAAGACTATTCTGTTGAGCATGAAATAACTCATTGTGCTTGTAAACTTTACTTTCCTCAAAGTAATTACTTTGACTACATAAAATCGCAGAAGTTACGTGATCGACTAATTCGTATTTCTTATAAAGTCTAGTATATATTCTGGAGAAATATAAAACACACAATGGACTAAAACTGAAAAGTGTATGGGTCTAATTATGTGAACAACAAACAACCTAAGAAGCAAAGAGAAGTCGTCAGCTTACATTTTCTCTCTTACTCATTGATTTTTGCTTCCCTCCATACCAATTCTGCCAACACCAACATTTACTTCATGATTTATGCACTGTACCACAACTACCCAACTGTAGTCTTAGTAGAGTGCAACTCCAGTATTTTCTTTTAAATTTCCCTGCCTTGTAGACTATCAACTTGGCCACTAATAAAGTTAGTTTTAATGAGGCAAGCAATAAAAATTGTGGAAGGATTTTGCAGCATCTAATTATGCTGTGATAACCACCTTGCCAACAAATGTATGGTTTCAGTTCTATCTCGTGTTCCCAGGAAATCTTGGTGACGTCTGTCGTGTGAAGCCCTCGCACCATACAGACAGCTGCCTAGCTACTCGCTACTTCTTCTAAGGATTCTTTTTCTTTCCACAACAGGTGCAATCAGAGCGCCGCCACTGTGCGGGCTTTTTCCTTCGTGTATCAGAAACACACCTCGAATGGCGCAGCACATTTCGGCTGGGTGGCGACGCGACAGAACACTGCGGCAATCGTGCCGCTGGTGCTGCTGATCCAGCCGCTGACAGGCAATCAGCCGTGTGTCAGCACCAGGCGGATGTGGCCCCAGCTGCTGGGGCGGCAGGGGGAGGGAAGGGGCACCCGCGCCAAAACACAGCGCGTTATTGGGTGCACGCCTACACCAACTACTGTCATATGCACGCAGCCGAGCCGATCGACCGAGAAACAAGTCTGCTTGTGTGGAAAGCATCGCTCTCGGTAAACACCAGTTCCGATTGACAATGGCGCTTTTATACACTAGCCACAAAAAAGTTCTTTACTTCATTTTTGGATGAACTTGGGAATTTGTTTCGAATTTTCATTCTACATGCAATAAAGGAACTGATGTACAGGTTGGTTGTAATTATACTTTCGCTATTGATCCAGTGTAGACGGACAGCTATTTACCATATGGATAACTACTTTAGAGGTACATTGTTTAGATTGTGTACTCCAGGATTTGTATTTGTAGTAGTGTTAGCGTCATGAATTGCCATTATATGATGCACAGGTACAGTGACGTAAGATTAAATAAAACACAAGCATCGGCGTGCACTGCAGTTGCAGACAGCTAACATGGTCAACAGTAGAGCAATCTCTAGTGCGGTTTCAGGCTATTGTGGGGCGACTTGGTTGCACAAATGAGCAACATTTGTAACCTGGAAGGTAAACACGGTATGCGGTCAACAAATGTTACTACCTCACGTCGAAAAAAAAATGTTCAAATGGCTCTGAGCACTACGGGACTTAACATCCAACGTCATCAGTCTCCCCCCCACCCACCACCGCCCTTGTCCGCATGTCGCGTGGTCTTGCGGTAGCGTTCTCGCTTCCAGCGGGTTCGATTCCCGGCAGGGTCAGGGATTTTCTCTGCCTCGAGATGTCTGGGTGTTGTGTGTATTTCATTATCATTGACTCGCAAGTCGCCGAAGTGGTGTCAGCTAAAAAGGACTTGCAATTCCGGCGGCCGAACACCGCGCATGGGGTCTCCCAGCCAACAATGCCGTACGATCATTTCATTTCAGTCCCCCCCTCATGTCGAAACTAACCGCAATTCCTTACAAATATTTCCACGCAGTTTCATTGTCCTGTGATCACTCATTTTTATGGAGACCATGTTATATCTACATGGATATTCTGCAAATCACATTTAAGTGCCTGGCAGAGGTTTCGTCGTGCCACCTTCACAAAAACTCTATTATTCCAATCTCGTATAGCGAGAAAAAAAGCGAACACCTATATCTCTCCGTTCGAGGTCTGATTTCCCTTATTTTATTATGATGGTCGTTTCCCCCTACGTAGGTCGGTGTCAACAAAATGTTTTCACATTCGGAGGAGAAAATTAGTGATTGAAATTTCGAGGGAAGATTCCACCGCAACGAAAAACGCCTATCTTTTAATGATGTTCACCCAAAATCCTGTACCATTTCAGTAACACTCTCTCCACTATTTTGCGATAGTACGAAAGTGCTGCTGTTCTTTGAAATTTGTGTGTGTATGTGCGCGTTATCCTATCTGGTAAGGATCCCACACCGCGTGGCAGTATTCTAAAGGAGGACAGACAAACGTAGTGTAGGCAGTCTTTTTATTATGTCTTACATTTTATAAGTGTCCTGCCCACAAAACGCAATCTTTGGTTAGCTTTCGCCCACAACATTTTCTAAGTGTTCCTTCCAATTTAAGTTGTTCGTAATTGTGATCGCCAGTTATTTAGTTGAATTTACGACCTTTAGATTTGACTGGTTTATAGTGTGATCGGAGTTTAACGGATTCCTTTTAGCACTCATGTGGATGACCTCAACTTTTCCTTATTTAGGGTCAATTGAGAATGTTTGCATCATACGGATATTTGTCCTAAATTGTTTGGAATTTTTTTTTTTTTATCTTCTGATGAATTTATTTGTCGATAAACGACAGCACCATCTGGATACAACCTAAGAGTGCTGCTCAGATTGTCGCGCAAAGAGTTTATACAGATAAGGAACAGCAAAGGGCCTATAACACTACATTTGGAAACGCCAGAAATCACTTCTGTTTACCAGATGACTTTCCGTCAGTTACTACGAACTCCGACCTCTCTGACAGGAGACCACGGATCCAATCATACATCTGAGGCGATATTTCATAAGCACGTAATTTCACTACAAGCCGCTTGTGTGGTACAGTGCCAAAAGCCTTATGGAAATCTAGAAATACGGTATCAATTTGAAATCCCTTGAAAATACCACTCAACACTTCGTGTGAGTAAAGAGCTAGTTCTCTTTCACAAGAAGGATGTTTTCTAAATCCGTGTTGACTGGTCTCAATAGACCGTTCTCTTCGAAGTAATTCATTATGTTCGAACACAATTTACAAGGGTTGGAACTTTAGTAGTGGCAACTATATATTTACAGCTCGTACAAAACAGATACGTCCAGAATGAGATTTTCACTCTGCAGCGGAGTGTGCGCTGATATGAAACTTCCTGGCAGATTAAAACTGTGTGCCCGACCGAGACTCGAACTCGGGACCTTTGCCTCTCGCGGGCAAGTGCTCTACCATCTGAGCTACCGAAACACGACTCACGCCTGGTCCTCACAGCTTTACTTCTACCAGTATGTCGTCTCCTACCTTCCAAACTTTACAGAAGCTCTCCTGTGAACCTAGCAGAACTAGCACTCCTGAAAGAAAGGATACTGCGGGGACATGGCTTAGCCACAGCCTGGGGGATGTTTCCAGAATGAGATTTTCACTCTGCAGCGGAGTGTGCGCTGATATGAAGGAGACGAGATACTGGCAGAAGTAAAGCTGTGAGGACTGGGCGTCTTTGTCCAAACGTGTCGCAGCCATAGTGAAAAATTTTATGTAGGTGTGTGTGTGTGTGTGTGTGTGTGTGAGTTATGCAGGATGAATATTAAGTAAGGTACAAACTTCAAAACGTAGCTCACAGCAGGAAATGGATAAAAAATGGCCATATCACATATGTCCGAAAATGTATTGTGAATGTGTGATAAACCATTTAGCACTTGTTCATTGCGTTGGACTATTAGTCATTTAATTAGAACATAATTGCCATTGTAGATGACTATGGCAAATAAAAGTGTTTTCTGCGTTTTTGGTTGTGTGGTTTCAGTTAACTCCGAAAGAATCGGTTACCATAGAGCAGTGTTTTGGCTCCTCTGTTATTTAATATTTATACCAAGCATCAACCCTTTCGTACTAACATACGTAGTTTCATTTATGATGATGATCTCGCCCTCCCACTGTCAGACCTTGGAACAGATAAAATAACTCCTCGCGCTGATTTAGAGGAATTACATAAATATTGTTGCAACAACCAGTTAAAATCAAATCATAGCGAAACACAAGTGTGGCGAGCAACAAATTGGCCTTCAGTAACTTTCGAATGACTTGGATAGGTGTGCAGTTGCAATACCCATACGAGCCCAGATATTTTGGGGTCACTCTTGGTCGCACATTGACTTTCAAGCAGCAACGTCTGAATGTAAAACAAAAAGTATGTGCAGAAAACAACACACTGGTCCGTGAAATCTTCTCGGGTGATCAGCCGAGTGAAGGCGTGGTCTTCTCGCAACGTTTCGAAGGGTTTCGTACCCATCATCTTCAAGCGAAGTGTCGAGATGCTGTGTTGCGCGGTCCTATAAAGGCTCATGGACCAGTGACTGATTCCGGGCGCCGACCAATCAGGTACCTGCGGAATCGGCCGCCGCGCCAGTGGTGGGGGGTTCACGGCGCGGACCGGGCGTCGAGTCCCTGCCGGTTCATAATACGTCTGTGGCCGCTACCGTCTTCGTGCCGGAGCGTTCTCTTCTAATTTTAGTTATTGCGGGATTCCAAGCTGTACTAAGTTGGAAACCAGTGTCTCGATTGATCAGGTTGCTGTTCAACCGAATTTCTACAGCCTCTTTGAAAACTGAATCCCAAAATCCTTTAGCGTCACACAGCTTCTTCGTACCCTCAAAGAGGAAGGTGTGTCCTTCGTTAAGGCTATGTTCCGGTACCGCCGATTTTTCTGTCTGACCAAGGCGTACATTTCTAATGTGTTCCGAGCACCTCTGCGTGATGCAGCGCTGCGTTTGTCCGATGTATTTCGTACCACATTCACATTCAATACTGTATACGCCCGGAGTCTGCAGTCCTAGGTGGTCTTTATCTGAGCCAAGTATGTCCTTAATTTTACTTGGGGCATGAAAAATTGTCTTGATGTTGTGTTTCTCCAGAATGCGGGCAATCTTGGCTGTTGGCGGTCCCGCGTATGGTAGAAATGCCAGGCATCTGGTCTCATCTTCTTCTTCTGGTGTGTCTACCTTCCTGCTCTTGTGTAGGGCGCGCGAGATTTGCGTCTCATTATAACCGTTGCTGCGGAAGGTCTTCCTTAGGTGTTGTAACTCTGCAGGTAGGCTGTCATCATCACAGATAGACTTGGCCCTGTGCACAAGTGTGTTAAGCACTGCGGAAGTGGTTTCTCCTCCGAGGAACCACGAAAGCGTGGCCCAATCACCACAACACCAGACACAATCACAAAAACAACACCGGGAAATACACAGCAACAACGACCAGGTCCACCATGACGGAGGAAGATCTAGGGAACCACACACACACTCCCCCCCCCCCCCCCCCCATGGATCAGTTGTTAGGCGTAATGGTGCAGACCATGAACCTCGTCATGGAAATGATGAAGGAATTCAGGGAAGCCCAGAAGCAGAACACACAGATCCTCGTCGCCCTTCAGGCAACAGTCCAGCAGTCGCTCCCCTCTGCGACTTCCTCAGTAGTATCAAAACCCCATCATGAATAGACGACCGAATATTCAAGGCCTGACAATGTGCGTCTTTAACGCAGACGGCATTGTTAATCAAGCGGTCGAGTTCAGAGAACTCATGAAGGAGTTCTCCATCGACATATGCATGATGGGAGAAACCCACCAAAAACCGGGAATAAAAGCGACAGTTCCCAACTACGTTACCTACCGCAAAGACAGGCCAACCCAAGGCGGAGGAGTGGCCATATATGTTAAAAGAGGGATCCCCCACCACCAGGTATTCTTACCAGCTACCAACAAAATCGAAGCAGTGGCGGTGGAAGTAACCACTGCCACTGGACCCCTAACAATTGTTGCAGTCTACCGAACCCCACATGACCAGTTAGATGAGGGAGACATAGCTGCTCTAGGGCAAATTGAAGGCAAACTCATAATAGGGGGAGACTTCAATGCCAAACATCCTGATTGGAATTCTAGAGTAACCTCCAGAGCAGGCGCCAAACTGCAACAACTAGCGCGCACCCACCACTTCGAAACATGGGGTCCAGTCGAGCCCACACACTTTCCAAAAAATGGAGGCAGGCCCGACGTGTTAGACATAGCTCTCACTAGGAGGATCGCAGGGTTTGTGGCCGCAAGGACAATCAACAGAATGTCCTCCGACCACAACCCAGTGATTCTGGAGGTCGATGTGGGAGAATGGGTAGCACTCCCACGGTACCAGACGTCGTACAAACGTACGGACTGGGAGCGATACCAGGAAACTGTCGCCTCTGATATCGCTCGCGCCCCGCCACCTACTGCCGAAACAGTAGAACAAGCGCTACAAGACCTAACAGGCACCATCTTGCAGGCAGCGGAAGAAGCCACCCCTCCACAAAGGGATGGCCCACCGCCGCAAATACAGCTCCCGGAACACTTGCTAGCTCAAATTCGACATAAGAACAGAGTGGCAAAAGAGTGGAAGATCACCAGAAATCAGGTCACCAGGAGGCTGCTCAATCGCCTACAGAGAGAACTGAAGGTTGCGCTCAATGAGCACAGAAACCAGCAATGGCAAACCCGCCTCACAGCTCTCAAAGTAGACGATCATACACTATGGCAAGCGACCAAACAGTTTACAAAACGACGCGCTAGGATGCCGCCACTGCATGGCGAGCGGGGACTGGTCTACAGCCATGCTGGAAAGGCCAACGCCCTCGCCGACTCCTTAGAGAAGCAGTTCCAAGCGGCACAACCCCAGGATGAAGAGCATGAAGAGGTAGTCAGTCGTCAACTGACTGTCTTCCTCAATGCCGAGGAGGACCCAGAGGACGAACCCATACTTTTTGCCCCCGAGGACGTGGCAAGAGTAATTAGGTCCCTCCCTACAAAAAGGGCACCAGGGCACGACAGTGTCACTAATCAGTTAGTCAAAAATCTCCCACCTACAGCAATCACACACATCGCGAACGTCCTCAACGAGATTACCCGATCCCGTGTTTTCCCAGCTTGCTGGAAACATGCGGAAGTGGTCGCGATACACAAACCAGGGAAAGACCCTCTATTCCCGCAGCACTACAGGCCGATTAGCCTCTTGTCAACTCTCAGCAAGATCTATGAGCGCCTCCTACTAAGACCCATACAAGAACATATTACCAGAGAGCAAATTCTGCCGGATTTCCAATTTGGGTTCCGGCAGAACCACTCTGCCCCACAACAGGTCATGAGAATGGTTGAAGCAGCCACAGAGGGCTTCGACCACAGAGGCTACTGCGGGATAGTGCTACTAGACGTAGCCAAAGCCTTCGATTCAGTATGGCATAGAGGGCTACTCTACAAGTTGTATACACAAGGGTTTCCCGGGAGCATAGTTCAGCTGATTAAGAGCTATCTCACGAATAGGACTTTCTCCGTCAAAGTAGAAACTGCCACCTGCACCAGAAGGCGTATTCGTGCTGGGGTGCCACAGGGATCGGTCCTGGGGCCCGTATTGTACAGTTTGTACACTGCGGACACACCAACGGCCCCCCTGGTGCACACTGCACAGTACGCTGACGATACAGCCTTCTACACGAGAAACGCGAACAAGGACCTGGTCATTCGTAGGCTACAAAGGGTTTTAGATGACACAGAAACTTGGGCCCGTCGCTGGCGAATCACCATCAATTCTGAAAAGACGCAGGCAATGCTGATTACCCGTAGGCTCGGAAGGCGCGAACCTCCTCAACGCCCCCCCCCCCCCCCCTCCACCTTCACCTAAACGGAACCCAACTCCCCTGGCGCAGAACCGCCAAGTATCTTGGCGTAACCTTGGACTCTCGTCTTACGTGGAAACCCCACATAGACGAGGTCCACAGGAAGGCCTGCGCCAGAATGTCCATCCTATACCCTATCCTGAACACAACCAGCTCCCTTCCTTGCCCAGTAGCAGTAAATGTATACCAGGCCCTGATCAGGCCGGTAATGGAGTATGCGTGCCCTGTCTGGGGATACGTGGCAAAGCAGCACCTGGACAAACTCCAGAGGCTGCAGAACCGCGCCCTCAGGAGGGCGCTGCGTCTACCTTATGGATTCCCCACGGACGACTTGCATGCCGCAGCCGAAATCCCACTCCTGAGAGAGCGTTTCCAGGATCTGGCAGGGGCCTTCTATGAGGGTTCTTCCAGATCCGGTAGCGCGCTCATCCACTCCCTAGGTCGGTATGACATGTCCCGCGATAAGCATAAGCGCCCTATGACGATCTTCGACGATTAAGTCGAAGAGAAAATCCCAATACCCAATCCCTAATCCAGTTCCTTCCCATATAACAACAATCTTTTCGCCTACCTCAGGCAAGTACCAGACTCACTCACAACAAACATCACAAGTCACAGACACCAAAAAACTATAGAAAAATCACACACACACGTTCACAGGGGAGTAAAAGCCGAAAGGCTACAAACTCCCCCTCACACTTCCCCAAAGAGGGGAAAGCAATAGATGTAAGCAGCAGCAGCATCGCTGAGTAGCAGTCGAGGGTTGAGCATCGCTCCTCTCACTCGCGTACTGTCAGCCATAGGCCCCCGCTTGCACGGGAGTACAAACAGGAGTGATCACCGGCTTTGTTTTTATCAAAACATTGACGGGCACTTGCGTCGAGGTCTTAGCACGGACGGCACTGGGAGAAAATTTTGCATGGCGTCGCCTGGCAGGGTTGTCGTGTCTTCTCGTCGTTGTGGTATGCCGAGCTTGGGTGGCGCCTTGGGGTCGCGGCGGTCTCATTCCGCCGATGACACGAGGCGCGCCTTCTTGTTGCCGCGGGCCGCGCGGCCGGCCGTCTCGAGCACTTCAGCTGCCGCAGTCTCTGCCCCCCCCCCCCCCCCAAGAATAGGGAAAAAGTAGGCCAGGACCTGGAAGCGGGCCGCGGAACCACAGAGAGGTTTTCCGCCGCCCCCGTCCAGAATTCCGCGTCTGCCATCGTGCTATTAGGGTCAGCTCTGCAACCGGAAAACCCAACGGTGCCAACAAAAGTTGCAACTGACAATAACCTGGCAGCAAGCCCCCTTCCCGCTACCGACATGGCAAAACTACACAAAACGCAGACAGACAAATACATCGTCAGGATTTGCGATCCCGCCCCTCCCTCCCCTCTCCTCAGCCCTCTCCTGCTTGCCAACAGCTGTGGCCTCCTTGCTGACCACATCCGCAACCTGAACGGCAAGCAGAAGTCCAGTCAGCCGGCCAAAATCCTTCCCAAACCCGCAACTGCCACCCAACCCCCTACCCGATCCCAGTTCCTCAAATCCCCCCCACTCAAGTCCACCACATCCAAGCAACGGCGTGTAAGGAAGGACAAGAAGGAGAAGCACTCCAAGGGGAAAAAACACTCCACCACCACCACCCCAACCACTTCCACACCCTCTGAGGAGCCAGCGCCCCCGACAGCACCTGTCGTCGTCCTGGGAGGGGACCAGGAAACACCGGCACTGGAAGGGAACCACGAAACCGGGCAGGATGCGGATGGTTTCGTGCTGGCGAAGAAAACGTTTCGCCAGCCGAGGCTCCTGCCGGCCCGGGGAGTGGAACCCACCCCGAACAGGTTCCAGGCGGTGGCCGATGAGCCAGAGACACCGCAAGAAACAACACAAACACAAAACCAGGTCACCCACCACCTCCCTCCGATCGTCGCGGAGTTCACTCGGAACTACGAGGAACTCTTCGAAATGCTAAAAACAGCAATCGGGGGAGGCAATTTCAAAGCAAAACCTGCTGGCGGTGACAAAATAAAAATAACATTACTCACACTCGAGCACTACAACACAATGAAAACAGTTCTCAACAGCAAAAACATACCCCACTACACTTTCCCTACAACAAAAACACGTAACAGAAACATAGTTATCAGAGACCTACCGAGACGAGTGGCCCCCCAGGCGATCAAAACAGACCTGACTGCCCAGGGGTACATCGTCAAGGCGGTCCAACAGATGGGAAACATAGGCAGCAAATGGCCCCTGTATCAGGTCACACTGCCAGACGTCCCACAGAACAAAAGGGACATTAAGACGATCCTGGCGGTCCCTGTGACCACTGAACCACTGCGCCGCAAAAACAAGACGGTGCAGTGCTTCAGATGTCAGGGCCTCAAACACATTGCAGCACACTGCTCAATGGCAGTGAGGTGCAGAAAATGCGCCGAGGCTCATGACACACGAACGTGCAACATAAAACACACGGACCCGCAAGTAAGGTGCGCGCTGTGTGGCAAAAACCACACAGCGGGCTACCAAGGTTGTGAGGTCCATAAAAGACACACACAGCAGGCAAAGGGCGCAAAGGCCGCCCCCCACACACGAAAAGAAAACACCACGAACCCATCCAGACACACAAGAAACCAAAACATTACAACACACACAGACAAGGCCTGGGGAAAACCAAGGCCGGACACACCGAGGGCGACATATGCGGAAGTGGTTTCTCCTCCGAGGAACCATGAAAGCGTGGCCCAATCACCACAACACCAGACACTATCACAAGAACAACACCGGGGAACACACAGCAACAACGACCAGGTCCACCATGACGGAGGAAGACCTAGGGAACCCCAGACACACTCCCCCCCCCATGGATCAGTTGTTAGGCGTAATGGTGCAGACCATGAACCTCGTCATGGAAATGATGAAGGAATTCAGGGATGCCCAGAAGCAGAACACACAGATCCTCGTCGCCCTTCAGGCAACAGTCCAGCAGTCGCTCCCCTCTGCGACTTCCTCAGTAGCACCAAAACCCCATCATGAATAGACGACCGAATATTCAAGGCCTGACAATGTGCGTCTTTAACGCAGACGGCATTGTTAATCAAGCGGTCGAGTTCAGAGAACTCATGAAGGAGTTCTCCATCGACATATGCATGATGGGAGAAACCCATCTAAAACCGGGAATAAAAGCGACAGTTCCCAACTACGTTACCTACCGCAAAGACAGGCCAACCAAAGGCGGAGGAGTGGCCATATATGTTAAAAGAGGGATCCCCCACCACCAGGTATTCTTACCAGCTACCAACAAAATCGAAGCAGTGGCGGTGGAAGTAACCACTGCCACTGGACCCCTAACAATTGTTGCAGTCTACCGACCCCCACATGACCAATTAGATGAGGGAGACATAGCTGCTCTAGGGCAAATTGAAGGCAAACTCATAATAGGGGGAGACTTCAATGCCAAACATCCTGATTGGAATTCTAGAGTAACCTCCAGAGCAGGCGCCAAACTGCAACAACTAGCGCGCACCCACCACTTCGAAACATGGGGTCCAGTCGAGCCCACACACTTTCCAAAAAATGGAGGCAGGCCCGACGTGTTAGACATAGCTCTCACTAGGAGGATCGCAGGGTTTGTGGCCGCAAGGACAATCAACAGAATGTCCTCCGACCACAACCCAGTGATTCTGGAGGTCGATGTGGGAGAATGGGTAGCACTCCCACGGTACCAGACGTCGTACAAACGTACGGACTGGGAGCGATACCAGGAAACTGTCGCCTCTGATATCGCTCGCGCCCCGCCACCTACTGCCGAAACAGTAGAACAAGCGCTACAAGACCTAACAGGCACCATCTTGCAGGCAGCGGAAGAAGCCACCCCTCCACAAAGGGATGGCCCACCGCCGCAAATACAGCTCCCGGAACACTTGCTAGCTCAAATTCGACATAAGAACAGAGTGGCAAAAGAGTGGAAGATCACCAGAAATCAGGTCACCAGGAGGCTGCTCAATCGTTTACAGAGAGAACTGAAGGTTGCGCTCAATGAGCACAGAAACCAGCAATGGCAAACCCGCCTCACAGCTCTCAAAGTAGACGATCATACACTATGGCACGCGACCAAACAGTTTACAAAACGACGCGCTAGGATGCCGCCACTGCATGGCGAGCGCGGACTGGTCTACAGCCATGCTGGAAAGGCCAACGCCCTCGCCGACTCCTTAGAGAAGCAGTTCCAAGCGGCACAACCCCAGGATGAAGAGCATGAAGAGGTAGTCAGTCGTCAACTGACTGTCTTCCTCAATGCCGAGGAGGACCCAGAGGACGAACCCATACTTTTTGCCCCCGAGGACGTGGCAAGAGTAATCAGGTCCCTCCCTACAAAAAGGGCACCAGGGCACGACAGTGTCACTAATCAGTTAGTCAAAAATCTCCCACCTACAGCAATCACACACATCGCGAACGTCCTCAACGAGATTACTCGATCCCGTGTTTTCCCAGCTTGCTGGAAACATGCGGAAGTGGTCGCGATACACAAACCAGGGAAAGACCCTCTATTCCCGCAGCACTACAGGCCGATTAGCCTCTTGCCAACTCTCAGCAAGATCTATGAGCGCCTCCTACTAAGACCCATACAAGAACATATCACCAGAGAGCAAATTCTGCCGGATTTCCAATTTGGGTTCCGGCAGAACCACTCTGCCCCACAACAGATTATGAGAATGGTTGAAGCAGCCACAGAGGGCTTCAACCACAGAGGCTACTGCGGGATAGTGCTACTAGACGTAGCCAAAGCCTTCGATTCAGTATGGCATAGAGGGCTACTCTACAAGTTGTATACACAAGGGTTTCCCGGGAGCATAGTTCAGCTGATCAAGAGCTATCTCACGAATAGGACTTTCTCCGTCAAAGTAGAAACTGCCACCTCCACCAGAAGGCGTATTCGTGCTGGGGTGCCACAGGGATCGGTCCTGGGGCCCGTATTGTACAGTTTGTACACTGCGGACACACCAACGGCCCCCCTGGTGCACACTGCACAGTACGCCGACGATACAGCCTTCTACACGAGAAACGCGAACAAGGACCTGGTCATCCGTAGGCTACAAAAGGTTTTAGATGACACGGAAACATGGGCCCGTCGCTGGCGCATCACCATCAACTCTGAGAAGACGCAGGCAATTCTGATTACCCGCAGGCTCGGAAGGCGCGAACCTCCTCAACGTCCCCCCCTCCACCTTCACCTAAATGGAATCCAACTCCCGTGGCGCAGAACCGCCAAGTACCTTGGCGTAAACTTGGACTCTCGTCTTACGTGGAAACCCCACATAGACGAGGTCCACAGGAAGGTCTGCGCCAGAATGTCCATCCTATACCCTATCCTGAACACAACCAGCTCCCTTCCTTGCCCAGTAGCAGTAAATGTATACCAGGCCCTGATCAGGCCGGTCATGGAGTATGCGTGCCCTGTCTGGGGATACGCGGCAAAGCAGCACCTGGACAAACTCCAGAGGCTGCAGAACCGCGCCCTCAGAAGGGCGCTGCGTCTACCTTATGGATTCCCCACGGACGACTTGCACGCCGCAGCCGAAATCCCACTCCTGAGAGAGCGTTTCCAGGATCTGGCAAGGGCCTTCTATGAGGGTTCTTCCAGATCCGGTAACGCGCTCATCCACTCCCTAGGTCGGTATGACATTTCCCGCGATAAGCATAAGCGCCCTATGACGATCTTCGACGATTAAGTCGAAGAGAAAATCCCAAAACCCAATCCCTAATCCAGTTCCTTCCCACATAACACCAATCTTTTCGCCTACCTCAGGCAAGTACCAGACTCACTCACAACAAACATCTCAAGTCACAGACACCAAAAAAACTATAGAAAAAAAATCACACACACACGTTCACAGGGGAGTAAAAGCCGAAAGGCTACAAACTCCCCCTCACACTTCCCCAAAGAGGGGAAAGTAATAGATGTAAGCAGCAGCAGCAGCAGCACAGCATCTCGACACTTCGCTTGAAGATGATGGGTACGAAACCCTTCGAAACGTTGCGGGAAGACGACGCCTTCACTCGGCTGATCACCCGAGAAGATTTCACGAATGGAATACGCCGAGAAAGTCTCAAATCACATTTAACAACACACTGCACAAAATTACGGGAACATTCTAAGATGCAGCAGCATAAATAGAGTTACAGCTTTATCTATGTGTTACGCTGCATGTGAATGTACTGGTCTTGTCTGGTACAATTCTCTCTGCGCTAAAAAAAATGGATAGCACTCCTAATGAGTCGTGTAGACTAATTACAGAATCCTAAATGAGTGTGTCCCTCTGCATAAGAGTGTGTGCGGATAAGAAACTTTCTGGCATTTTAAAACAGTGTGCCGGACTGAAATTCGAACACAGGACTTCTGCCTTTCGTAGGCAAGGGCTTCTGTAAGATCTGGAAGGTAGGAAACGGGCTACTAGAGAGGGTGAAGCTGTGAGAACGGGTCGTAAGACGTGTTTGGGTTGTTCAGTTGGTAGAGCACTTTCCCGCTAAAGGAAAAGGTCCCCGGTTAAAGCCTTGTTCCGGAACACAGTTTTAATCATTGAAGAAGTTTACTTACTGGATGTCTGAAACCTAAAAAGCGGGACAAACTCCACCATTTAGCACGAATTGCCCCTCCAGACATCAGGTGTGAGATAGCTGCATGAAGAAACAGACGTGAGGTAGCTACCTGCGATAAATACCCATTGCACAATCTCTTTCTCCTCCTTCACGACTGACGAGCATGAAAAGTTTCTTGAAGACAACACATAACAATGTCCAACACACGTCTTCCAGACTATCTATGTGGGAGATGAGGTCTGAACACCACTGGATGACACTATCGGAAAATTTGGCTGCTGGTTTTCGCAGAACTTTGCCCCATGTGAAAAACTCTGAACAGACACAGAAATGGGCTCGCAAGGTTCAAAGACAGTTTACAGAAATGACTGTGGAGTTCAACTAAGTAAGGATCAGTTATACCAACGTAGCATATGTCCTGCGGCATGTATCATTGATGACATGATCTCTGCAAGCTCTCAAGTCGTTGTGATTAAGTAGACTAATACTGGGCTGAAGTTGCTTAGATGTCGTTTCGAAACACGTGTATACTGATGGTTCCGTCGACACTTTCAAGTTATCCACATCCAAAACGCAAATTATATATCAAGATAAGTAAATCGTCCTAATTTGATTTGAAAATGACGTATTTCTTTATTTTTATTAAAGATTACCTACGTATTCGCTTCATTTAATTGTCTTCATGACAGTGATTGCTAATACATCAAGCACTTGTAGCAGTTCTATTTTTTTGAGAATTGCTTTTGGCCGGGGTGGCGAATTTACGGATGGACCGCACAGCGAAGCAAACGGCACTATTAACTTAAATTGTAAAAATGACGACCTCAGGTGGGACAGCGCAATACTGTTATTTGAAAGTAACTGCCTCATTTTCATGTGGCAAAAGATTTTTAAAGACAGGGTGGTCTTCCGTTGGTTTCATGAATTTCGTGAAACTCTTGTTGGCACCTGTGTGTCTCAACACGGGTAGGCTCGTTCTGCCTATGAAGGACAACATAGGACGCAGACATACGAATAGTGTTGGTTGATATAGGTTTATACATATTTGTGGTATACCACCTTATTCCTCGTGCTTATGTCATTAGCTTGGAACTGTCTCAGCTATGAATTCCCAACATCATCGCCAAAATGCGTAACAGAAGACGAACAAACCGGACTTGTATATATATATATATATATATATATATATATATGGCCAGATAGGACAGTAAAGAGCCACGTATGCCTGGCTAAAGAGAGACACGTGGCAACACTACGTACATGTCGACCCGCGGGTTGTTGGGTTGTTTGGGGGAAGAGACCAAACAGCGAGGTCATAGGTCTCATCGGTTTAGGGAAGGACGCTGAAGGACGTCCACCGTGCCCTTTCACAGGAACCATCGCGGCATTTGCCTGGAGGGGTTTAGGGAAATCACGGGAAACCTAAATCAGGATGGCCGGACGCGGTATTGTCCCTTCGTCCACCCCAATGCGAGTCTAGTGTGCTAACCACTGCGCCACCTCGCTCGGTATGTCGACCTGGCTATAGGGCCGGCCGTTAAAGGTGAAACAACAGGTTTTCATTTACACTGGTTCTTTTAAACTCCGATTTAAGCTGACTCTAAGACCGCTCAAAATAACCGGTTTCTCTAATAACCGATTTTCCGTTTTTCATCGCTATTACTCCCAATAATAAACGTAGACTTCTAATGAAGGCAAAGGCTAGGAGATCACGGGCGATATGGGTTTGAGGCTCTGTCAGAAGTCTGTCTCATTGTCTCCAGGAAGGAGAACGAAAGTGAAAGAGACTGGTATGGCGACACCAACAGCCGAAGGTCAGAAAGAAGGTGATGACTTCACCGTCACTTTAGTATGGTATCAATTTTTCACTCCGAGACAACCACAAAATTAAGGGTTTATCATCCCAATTTAATAACACGGCAATAGAATTATAGAAATATCAATAAAAGTTTCCTTTTTTTCCCAAGGAACGTTGTTGGTTTTACACGAAGTCAATTCTAGTAGCTGCTATGTAATATTTCTTTGCTTGGCTATAGATATTTCTGCACAAGTTTGCTTGTTTTGGCTTATAATGTCATTTTCAAATGCACCTGTGGGTGTTGAGAATGAAAGTTTTTTACATTTCAAATATGCTAAAGAACGGATTTGTATAAATTACGTTTCTACTTACATCTAGGTGGAGTTGGAGATGATATGGCATCTAGGGCAAGCTGCAGGCTTTCTCTTGTGAAATATTGTTATTATAATCACGTAATAGTTATAGGACATGTTTTCCTGATATTAATGGTTTGACAGCTATTTGACAGTTGGAATCCTTAGATGTTGTATGTTGACTTTTTTTTTTTGTCTTTAAGAGTCAGGGAAGGTGTGCTTGTTGCATAGATATTATATGCTAAATTATAACACACACAAAAATTTAACCATGTAATATCTCTTAAAGTTATCGCCTAATTCTTGCATGTATTCAAATCTGTCTTCCTCTACAGTTTTATCTCTCTATATCTCCCCGTAGTACCGTGGAAGTTATTCCCAGATGTCTTAACAGATGCCATATCACCCTGTCCCTTCTTCTTGGCAGTGTTTTCCAAATAATCGTTTCCTCGCCGAGTCTGCAGAGAACCTCCTCTTTCCTTATCAGTCCACCTACTTTTCAAATTCTTCTGTAGCACTATATCTCAGTCGCTTCAATTCTCTTCTGTTCTGGTTTTCCCGTAGTCCATACCTCACGGCAACACAAAGCTGTGCTCCAGAAATTCATACTCGGAAATTTCTTCTTCAAATTAGGAACTATGTTTGATACTAGTATACTTCTCTTCGGCAGAAATGCCTCTTTTGCTGGTGCTAGTCCATCTTTTATTTCCTCCTTTCTCTGTTTATCATTTGTTACTTTGTTGTTGTCTAGGTAACAGAATTCCTTAACGTCGTAATCAACAATTATGATATTAAGTTTCTCACTGTTCTCATTTCTGCTACTTCTCATTACTTCCGTCTACAATTTTCTCTCAGTCTTTCTAAGCTTTTCGGTACTGTGATTCTAATATTACAGGTCCTTTTTCTTCCCTATCGACTCCTGCTTCTTCTTTTATCATATCATCAGTGCCTCCGCCACAGAGGCACTCAAATGTACTCTTTCCACCTATCCGCTTTCTCCTCTGCATTTAATAGTGGAAGTCCCATTGTGCTCTTAACATTATCGCACTTGATTTTAATTTCACCGATAGTTGTTTTGACTTTTCCGTATGCTGAGCCACTCCTCAGACAATCAATTCTTCCTCGATTTCTTCACGTATTTCCTCCAGCCATTTCGTCTTAGCTTCCCTGGACTTCTTATTTATTTCATTCCTCAGTAATTTGTATTTCTGTATTCCTGAATTTCTCGAAACGTTGTTGTAATTCCTTTTTTCTTCGATAAACTGAAGCATCTCTTCAGTTACCCATGGTGTATCCTCAGCTGCATCTACGTAGCTACGTTTTTCGCTCTAACTTCTGTGATTGCCGTTTCTTGAAACGTACATTCTTCTCGAACCGAGCCGCATTCAGAGCTTTTTTTTATCGCAGTATTTATAGCTGCAGAGAACTTCAAGCCTATTTTTTTTATTTCTTCGTTCTTCTGTATCCCACTTCTTTGAGACTTGATTCCTCCTGACTGGTCTCTTAAACTTCAGCCTGCTCTTCATCATTACTAAATTGTGCTCTGAGTCTCTTTCTGCTGCTAGGTGCACCTTATAATCGAATATCTGATTCCGGAATCTCTCTAATTGACCATGAAGTAAATTAACTGAAATCTTCCCCTATGTCCCGACCTTTAACCAGCATACCTCCTCCTCTTGTGGTTCTTGAACGAAGTATTGGCTGTTGTCATCTGAAATTTACTGCAGACCTCAGTCTCTCTCCTCTTTAATTTCTACTAAGAAGCCCATTTTCCCCTGTAACCCTCTCTTCTACTCCCCCACCTACAATTGCATTCATATCCCCCATGAATATTAGATTTTCTTCTCCGTTTAAGCACTGGATTACTGGTTCAGTATCCTCATATACTTTCTCTATCTTTTCATCTTCTGCTTACGACGTTGGCATGTATACCTGAAGTTTTGCTCACAGTTTTGGTTTGCTATCGATCCTGATGATAACAACACTATCACTGAGTTGTTCACAGTACCTTACTCTCTGTCCTGCCTTCGTATTGATGACGAATCTTACTCCCGTTATACGAATTTCTGCTTCTGTTACTATTACCCTATACTGATCGGACCAGAAATCCTTGTTTTCTTTCCATTTCACTTCACTGACCCCTACCATATCTATATTGATCCTTTGCATTTGCCTCTTCAGATTTTCTAGTTTCTTTACCACGTTCAAGCTTCTGACATTCCATACCCCTTATCGTAGAACATTATCCTTCGTTGGTTATTCAATCTTATTCTCATGGTCACCTGCCCATGGCAGTTCCCTCCCGGGCCGACCCTGTGACCGAGCGGTTCTAGGCGCTACAGTCCGGAACCACGCTGCTGCTACGGTCGCAGGTTCGAATCCTTCCTCGGGAATGGATGTGTGTGATGTCCTCAGGTTATTTAGGTTTAAGTAGTTCTAATTCTAGGGGACCGATGACCTCAGATGTTAAATCCCTTAGTGCTTAGAGCCATTTGAACCATCCCCTCCCGGAGATCCGAATGATGGACTATTCCGGAGTCTTTTTCCAATAAAGAGATCATCACTTTTTCAGTTACGAGCCTCATGTCCTGTGGATACATGTTCCTTATCTTCGATGCGTTGGTTTCCATTGCCTTCTGCATCTTCGTGCCGTTGATCATTGCTGATTGTTCCACCTTTTAGGGGTAGTTTCCCACCAGAATGGCTAGAGAGTACGCTAAACCTCTGTCTACTCCTCTGTCCTTTTTACAAGGCCGTTGGCAGAAACAGGGTGACTTCTTATGCCGGAAATCTTTGGGCGCCATTGCTGATCATTTTTATCCAAAATTTGGGCAGCGGTGTGGTTCGAACCTGGGACTGATGACGTTTAGGTTACTAATCAAAGACGCTACCCCCTTTTTCATTTGTTTATATAATTTCATTTTGTTCACCATTGTTCGTGACATTTGATCTGGTCGGACGTCACATGACACCTGTTCAAATTCATTGTTTATTCCTGTACTCTCTTTTTTAACTACACGGAGCAACCACCCTCCTGCCGAACACACTGAACAGCCGTGCGGGCTTGCCCTAGACCACGGCTGAATGTGACGATATAGTTTCAGAAAAAAGGCATTCTACAGTACCTTTTTACCAATTTATAAAATTAAAACGGTCAGTGGTTTATGCAGAAGAAAAATGCATTCGCACACATTATAATCACTTCCTGACAACAAAAATTTATTTTTATGGAACTATGCTAAACGCAGTTGTGCCGTTTGTTGCAAACGGTACCCAAACTCATGATGTTTTTATAGATATCTTCAACATGTAGACAGCTTCTGATATATATATCTCTCTCTCTCACTCACTCACTCACTCACTCACTCACTCTCTCTTTTGTTACAGGTGGTGTAATTTAGGAGTGTTGCTGTCACAGTGCCGTTAATGCAGGGGAAAGCGCAATGTATTCTGTGGTTTCATGAAACGCGGTCACCTGTTACAGTTCAGCGATCGTTCCGAAGTGCCTCTGGTCGAGATCCGCCAAATACGGAGTGCATCAAAGGGTAGAATGAAAAGTTTAACAGACTTGGAGTGTTGGTGTCAAGGCGAAGGTCAATAGACCGGGAGTAAGATACTGTACTGTTGGTAGAGTGTGTACAGCGTTTCAACGCTGTTTGCAAAAATTTACCAGCCGTTGTTTCCAGACAGACATACCTCAAGGCATTGTGGAGAAGATTTTTACACAAACTGCTGCTTTTCCATGCATACAGCGTGAAACCTCTATTACTTTGCAGCCTAGACGTACTGAGTTTGCTAGGAACAAGCGGGAGAAATCGGTGCAATAATAATGTTTGTTCCTCCAATGAAGCGACTTTCCACGTCTCCGGAAGAGTTAATTGCCATCGTGTCCCTGATCTGGGGGTCGAAGAACCCACATATCAGGGTGCAGCAGATATGTGAATGTGTGGCGTGGACTGATGCACAACACAAGTACTGGAATTTTCTTTTTCACTGAGCCTGTCATTACGGCAACAGTTTACCTGGACATATTGAAATTTTACGTCGCACCTCAGTTACAGAAATTTCAGCGGGGGGTATGGTTTTACTGTCGGTTATTTGTTTGCCAGATCTTGTATGAAGCATTTCCAGACAAATGGATCGGTAGAAATGGTCTAGTATTTTTGTCAGAACGTCCCCCCACACATAAACTGCCTCTACTTTTTTGTGGGGTTACGATAAGGATAGTGTTCAGATCACCAATTTCACGAATACGAGATATTGAGACGGAAGAGCTGTTGGCACAGACATGGATAGAAATTAGGTGTCGCGTATTCGTTGCAAAGGCAATAAAGGGAGCATACCACTTGCAACAAACCGAGTAGCTGTATGTAGGTCAGTTCCTCAGAAATATTTTTTGTAGTCAGAGAAGACTTTATGCTCATCTTGCATGCTGTCATAATGACAGTGAGCGAAGGTATTGGTCCGACAAAAGAGCTAGTCAGTGTTTACCAGGAACCACGATTCCTTATAGAACCGAATTTCAATGTATGAAACAGCTTAATACATCTGATTACCTTATAGATGAATTAATGCGTCAAATACAGTATATGACGTTAAGCATTCAGGTGACAAAAAATCTAGCAAATATGTGAAATTATTCCTAAAGATGTTTCGAAGTCATTAAATGTTCTCATTATGAAACATTGCTCTCATTGTGAAACATTGGATGAATATAACCTGTATAGTTTGCGCTCCATTTTAAGCAAAAGCTAATTTTTATGCATCTCAGTAATTGTAGTGCCTTACCTCCTGAACTATGCGTCGTGCAAGGTATAATTTTGCAGGTCGATAGCTGGTCCTCAGAACCGCTTGTCTTAATGACCTGTAAATATAATAATTTCATGTACTCCACATGCAGTGTTGCAACAATAAATCTTGAGTGAACTGAAAAACTCCAAAACGACGTAATAATTTTCTCTCAGCCGCCTATTTCACCAATGTTTTACATATTTCATACAGGTTTCTACAAGTAGTTCACCTGTGTCTCTAGTGAATGTCGCGATGCACTTTCATTTTGACGCAGCTCACTATTTCGCCGTATCTTCTGGACTACTGTGTCGTACATCGACACCATTTTGCAGCTATATTCAGTGATGTATGTGGACGCAGTCTACAAACTGTGGTGCTAATAAAGTCGATAGTAAAGATGAAATTAAAATGCCATGGCTGATGGTGACGTTTGACTGCATGAAGAGCCAAAATGTAGTAAGCGATAAACTTTTTTCCTCTTATTATTTTATGTGAGTGTGTATGGGGGGGGGGGGAGTGTGGTGGTCAACAATAAAAAGATTTGAAACTGTGTGTGAACTTTATTGGAAACGGCCAAGTGCTCTCATTCTGAGATAATGTATGAGTATAGTCTTGGTATTTGCTGCACCGTCAGTTGCACTGCAACAGGTTTCACACACTTTGTAATTGTAGTATTTGTCTTACTGTGTTAAACTCCTTAGTGAGTGGATCATGACGTCGTTTTAAATTTTTTAAATTTGGTTAGTAATTACTTGAAATATAGACAAACAAGCGTTTGTTACCTCTGGGCTATTGGCCTATACGTGCGAATCGTGTAGCAGCACTGCAAATGTAAGAATAGCACTGTTTCCGCTTATAATACCAGCCCTCGGTGTTCCTGGGACTTAACTACGTCCTGGTCTTCAGTTCGCTTCCCCGAATAATAAGCGTGTGTTTGTTTACTTCCCTCTTTCAGTAGACGTAGACAGCAGGCAGGGGT
Organism: Schistocerca nitens; assembly: GCF_023898315.1. Classification (NCBI taxonomy): domain Eukaryota; kingdom Metazoa; phylum Arthropoda; class Insecta; order Orthoptera; family Acrididae; genus Schistocerca; species Schistocerca nitens. The sequence continues at coordinate 131,631,324 of NC_064614.1, read as the reverse complement.
ATTAGCCAGGGGACATGACACTTTACCACATCAGCCTTATCCCAGGGGTGCGTCACGGGTCCACTTCCCCGTTGCCGTCTCTGCCTCGCCTCTCAAACTAATTAAACATCCATTTACGGCTTAATTATTTCAGAGAAACAACTTTTAATTAGATTGAATTTGCCGTCGCACGCCATCGTCTGCGGCCGCGTTCTGCCCGCTGGAATAACGGGGAAAAAATCTGCTGTGGGGTCCTTTCAGGATAACGACATTAGCTGCTTCTTTCCGAAAAAATGAAGGGCTGAGTTATGAATTAGCTCTCTGGTAAACACTCGCCACGACCGAGTCTGCGTGGTTGAGTGGCTGTCATATCCTACCGAGTCGCGTTCTTTTTTCTCTGAGAGCAGTATAATCTCAATTCATCGTCGGCATTATTTTAGTTTAAATTAAGCGTCCATAGAGACTTCTGAAACCGTATTACAGCTTGTGCTACTATGTACTGTACTTGAAACAGCGTCGATACTTTTTATATCTCTGCAAATGTGCAGATCCTCTGACGTATGGTGGAGCCTTCACTCTCGTACTTCCGACGACAATGGAAGAAACATCAAAGTCCGACTCTTGTACTTCAATTATTTGTGAGCTAATCGAAAGTCATGGCGAGCTAGCGATAACAAACAGATGTTGTTGTTGTTGTGGTCTTCAGTCCTGAGACTGGTTTGATGCATCTCTCCATGCTACTCTATCCTGTGCAAGCTTCATCTCCCAGTACCTACTGCAACCTACATCCTTCTGAATTTGCTTAGTGTATTCATCTCTTGGTCTCCCTCTACGATTTTTACCCTCCACACTGCCCTCCAATACTAAATTGGTGATCCCTTGGTGCCTCAACACATGTCCTACCAACCGATCCCTTCTTCTAGTCAAGTTGTGCCACAAACTACTTTTCTCTCCAATCCTATTCAATACTTCCTCATTAGTTATGTGATCTAACCATCTAATCTCCAGCATTCTTCTGTAGCACCACATTTCAAAAGCTTCTATTCTCTTCTTGTCCAAACTATTTATCGTCCATGTTTCACTTCCATACATGGCTACACACCATACAAATACTTTCAGAAATGACTTCCTGACACTTAAATCTATACTCCATGTTAATAAATTTCTCTCTTCAGAAACGCTTTCCTTGCCATTGCCAGTCTACATTTTATATCCTCTCTACTTCGACCATCATCAGTTATTTTGCTCCCCAAATAGCAAAATTCCTTTACTTCTTTTAGTCTCATTTCCTAATCTAATTCCCTCAGCATCACCCGACTTTATTCGAATACATTCCATTATACTCGTTTTGCTTTTGTTGATGTTCATCTTATACCCTCCTTTCAAGACACTATCCATTCCATTCAATTGCTCTTCCAAGTCCTTTGCTGTCTCTGACAGAATTACAATGTCAACGGCGAATCTCAAAGTTTTTATTTCTTCTCCATGGATTTTATTACCTACTCCGGACTTTTCTTTTGTTTCCTTTACTGCTTGCTCAATATACAGATTGAATAACATCGGGGAGAGGCTACAACCCTGTCTCACTCCCTTCCCAACCACTGCTTCCCTTTGATGTCCCTCGACTCTTATATCTGCCCTCTGGTTTCTGTACAAATTGTAAATAGGCTTTCGCTCCCTGTATTATACCCCTGCCACCTTTAGAATTTGAAAGAGAGTATTCCAGTCAACATTGTCAAAAGCTTTCTCTAAGTCTACAAATGCTAGAAACGTAGGTTTGCCCTTCCTTAATCTAGCTTCTAAGATAAGTCGTAGGTTCAGTATTGCCTCACGTGTTCCAACATTTCTACGGAATCCAAACTCATCTTCCACGAGGTCGGCTTCTACTAGTTTTTCCATTCGTCTGTAAAGAATCCGCGTTAGTATTTTGCAGCTGTGACTTATTAAATTGATAGTTCGGTAATTTTCACATTTGTTTACACCCGCTTTCTTTGGGATTGGAATTATTATATTCTTCTTGAAGTCTCAGGGCATTTCGCCTGTCTCATACATCTTGCTCACCAGATGGTAGAGTTTCGTCAGGACTGGCTCTCCCAAGGATGTCAGTAGTTCTAATGGAATGTTGTCTACTCCGGGGGCCTTGTTTCGACTCAGGTCTTTCAGTGCTCTGTCAAACTCATCACGCAGTATTATATCTCCCATTTCATCTTCATCTAAATCCTCTTCCATTTCCATAATATTGTCCTCAAGCACATCGCCCTTGTATAGACCCTCTATATACTCCTTCCACCTCTCTGCTTTCCCTTCTTTGCTTAGAACTGGGTTTCCATCTGAGCACTTGATATTCATGCAAGCGATTCTCTTTTCTCCAAAGGTCCCTTTAATTTTCCTGTAGGCTGTATCTATCTTACCCCTAGTGAGATAAGCCTCTACATCCTTACATTTGTCATCTAGCCATGTGTGCTTAGCCATTTTGCAATTCCTGTCGATCTCATTTTATAGACGTTTGTATTCCTTTTTGCCTGCTTCATTTACTGCATTTTTATATTTTCTCCTCTCATCAATTAAATTCAGTATTTCTTCTGTCACCCAAGGATTTCTACTAGCCCCCCCTCTTTTTACCTACATGATCCTCTGCTTCCTTCACTACTTCATCCCTCAAAGCTACCCATTCTTCTTCTACTGTATTTCTTTCCCCCATTCCTGTCAATTGTTCCCTTATGCTCTCCATGAAACTCTGTACACCCTCTGGTTTAGTCAGTTTATCCAGGTCCCATCTCCTTACAATCCCACCTTTTTGCAGTTTCTTCAATTTTAATCTACAGGTCATAACCAATAGATTGTGGTCAGAGTCCACATCTGCCCTGGATATGTCTTACAATTTAAAACCTGGTTCCTAAATCTCTGTCTTACCATTATATAATCTATCTGAATCCTGTCAGTATCTCCAGGCCTCTTCCATGTATACAACCTTCTTTCATGATTCTTGAACCAAGTGTTAGCTATGATTAAGTTGTGCTCTGTGCAAAATTCTACGAGGCGGCTTCCGCTTTCATTTCTTACCCCCAATCCATATTCACCGACTACGTTTCCTTCTCTCCCTTTTCCTACTACCGAATTCCAGTCACCCATGACTATTAAATTTTCGTCTCCCTTCACAATCTGAATAATTTCGTTTATTTCATCATACATTTCTTCAATTTCTTCGTCATCTGCAGAGCTAGTTGGCATGTAAACTTGTACTACTGTAGTAGGCGTGGGCTTCGTATCTATATTGGCCACAAGAATGCGTTCACTATGCTGTTTGTAGTAGCTTACCCGCATTCCTATTTTCCTATTCATTATCAAACCTACTCCTGCATTACCCCTATTTGATTTTGTGTTTATAATCCTGTAGGCACCTGGCCAGAAGTCTTGTTCCTCCTTCCACCGAACTTCACTAATTCCCACTATATCTAACTTTAACCTATCCATTTACCTTTTCAAATTTTCTAACCTACCTGCCCGATTAAGGGACCTGACATTCCACGCTCCGATCCGTAGAACGCCAGTTATCTTTCTCCTGATAACGACATCCGCTTGAGTAGTCCCCGCCCGGAGATCCGAATGGGGGACTATTTTACCTCCGGAATATTTTACCCAAGAGGACGCCATCATCATTTAACCATACAGCAAAGCCGCATGCCCTCGGGAAAAATTACGGCCGTAGTTTCCCCTTGCTTTCAGCCGTTCGCTGTACCAGCACAGGAAGGCCGTTTTGGTTAATGTTACAAGGCCAGATCAGTCAATCATCCAGACTGTTGCCCCTGCAACTACTGAAAAGGCTGCTGCCCCTCTTCAGGAACCACACGTTTGTCTGGCCTCTCAACAGATACCCCTCCGTTGTGGTTGCACCTAAGGTACGGCTATCTGTATCGCTGAGGCACGCAAGCCTCCCCACCAACGGCAAGGTCCATGGTTCATGGGGAGGGGGGGGGGGACAAACAGATACGGCTTGAAATACAATAATAGACGGCCACTGTAGCCGAGCGGTTCTAGGCGCTACAGTCCGGAACCGGGTTTCTGCTACGGCCGCAGGTTCGAAGTTCGAAACCTGCCTCGGACATGGATGTGTGTGACGTCCTTAGGTTAGCTAGGTTTCAGTAGTTCTAAGTTCTAGGGGACTGATGACCTCTGATGTTAAGTCCCATAGTGCTTAGAGCCATTTCAACCATTTTTGAACAAAATAATAGCAAGTCATTTGTGGCAAACAGTTTATGGAGAGTAAGGATAAGTGAAACAAAATCCAATTAGTTCATATCGCAAAGGGTGTTCGTTTTTAGCATAGTAACTGGTTCCACTTGACGACAGGTACATTTTAGCACTTACAATGGGTCGGTGCATTGACTCCATATCTCACCAGTGGAGACATTACTACTCTGAAGATAGCCTCTGGATAAGTGGAAACTGTTACTGTACTAAAACTAAATGCCATTTGCGATCTGTACTGATTCTTTTGTTGCTACGTTTGCTATACGAGATCGTTACGTTCCAAGAATGATTCAGAAAAATTAGTAACGGTAAGTGACGTGCAGAGAAGGGTGTTGTACGTGGAGGTCAAAGTACCAAGGATCACGTGGTTTTTCCTGGCCAGTGAATCAATCTAGTGAGCGATATTAGAATCGCATGAAGTAATGTGTACCAGAGACCAATATGAAGAGTTCCCGCCATTTTTCACTGCTTGTGTGTTTTTGTGAGACAGGGGGTTGTGTTTTATTCAGCGTTTGTAAACACTAAGAGTTGTACATTTTTAAGGGCGGTGTTATATACTTACTTTGTTAGTTTAATGTTCCATGTATCATTTTTCACTATAAATCGTAATGATATTGAAAAAGTCATTTTACATTCAGTCGCATATTAATTTGGGAATATGGTTGTATGTTTAAAATTATAAATTTATTAATTTTTCCACAATTTTTTTAATACGCAGATCTGAGTCACTAATTCTTACTTGTCATCTTTAATACGTTACAAGAATAAAAATTCTCATGCGGAATAGGAGTTGTCAAGGAGAAACTTTTTCTGTTTGTTTTCAGATTTTACTCTGCTGTGTGTCAGATGTTTTATATTCCTGGGTACGTGATCAAAATTTTTTGTTGCCACATTATGCAACCCCCCCCCCCACCTTTCGTGCTAAGGACAACCTTAATGTGGAGTAATGAATGACGATTTTCCTTCTGATAATGCAATTTTGTACATTATTGTACCTACTGATATGACGCGAATTATTTGCAACAAACTTCATGAAGGACTAAATATACTGTAAAGCAGTAGACAGAATGCCCAACTCCTTAAACAGATCTGTAAAAGCTGACCGTAGGTGAGCACCACATATTTTTTCTAGAGTAAGTTTTCGAACAACGAAGAATTCTTTCTCAAAAATGAGCTACCCTAGAACGATAGCCCATATGACATTATCGAATGAAAATGCGCAGAATATGTCATCTTACTTATTTGTCTCTCCCTAACGTTTGCAGTGAGTCTAAGTGCAAATATGGCTGAACTTCAATTTATGTAGGAGAATACTGTGATGCTCACAGTCAAATGCCTTACGCAAGTAGCAGAAAATAACATCTGGCGCTATCTTATTATATGTTTGTAAAATTTGATGAGTGAACATATAACTGGCACTCTGTAGACCTGTTTCGAGGATATTGCTGATTATTCAGTTACCGAGTTTTATAAGAGTAAAACTCTGCATATTTTTTTAATTAGTTACGGAACATGTAGACTTTTAAACATTAAAAGGGAAAGTCTTTTTAAGATGGAACACATGACGTTTGCAAACGAACTGAGTTCCTTTAATGTCTTCACAATTGTGTCGTTCCCTCCAAAATGAAAATCTGCATCAATTGCCAATAGAGTCTATTTCATAATGTTTTAATATTCTGATGAATATTCGCTTACTGTGATTGGTATGTAGTACAGTAATAATGCAACACATACTCCATTGAACACAGTATTGAGCAGATCTCTTCGAAAAGCAAGACTTTTCAATTCGGATAGAATATGCCTAATTTCATGATAATTTTGTACTTGGGAACAGTTTTTTACATTTGGATAAATCTTGCTTTCCCGGAAAAAAGGTATCAGAAATATCAGAAAAAGACTACAGCGTACAAAAGGTAATTCACATTATCTTCAATTGGAGTAATAAAATATATTAAAGCTGTGTTGTAGGGCTGGATAGGGGTGACAAATTGAAAAGTGTTCCACGATATAATACTCTCCACTTCTGCAAATATTGCCCCTGCGTATCTCAGAAGAAGAAATGGCAAGGTGCAAATTCTTAAGAGAGAGTCGCATAAGAAGTCATTTCAAAGTAGCCCATTTCATAATTCACCAGCTGTACACGTGAATTCACGCAGACAACTTTGGGCCATTCTTCAGGTCACAGAGGTTTTCGATGTCACTGAGAAAAGGAAAGAACGCTGCAACGAATATCCACGCAGGCGAAACTCCTAAATTAAACGCAAGGGCGATGGTTGTAGGGCCCGATGATCCCCGTCTCGAATATTCTCAACCACAAGGGAGATGTAGGCACATCTTGAAGAAGTAAAGTTATAGTGAAAGTGTTACATGTTACTGTGGTGCAGAGGAACAAGGTCTAGGGCATATTGTGGAAAATTACCCACTCATATGTTTTAAAGGTGGTCTGAGAGACTGGCATCAAGTGACATCTGTTCGTAAAAATTTTAACAATTACCTGTAAATGCTTTCTTGTGTATGTTCTGTTCCTTGTAACATCCACGAGACAAATTTTAGCTATAGTGCGACGAGAGGAAATTATGCCTCTAACAGTTATAAACATTATCTATCCGACATATGAAAACACAATGATATACGATGATAAATATTAATTATTTATATAATATTTTATGATGTAATTGGACATATCAATGTGTATCATACAAAGACAATGATAATTCTAAATTCTTTATATGATCAGCGTTTGTCTTCCTTTGTTTTCACCTTTTGTTGGTCGGCTTTTGTAGGTTGCGGACGCAAGACGCATATCAAACTGAGGTCTGTTAAGAAATAGTAATTATTTGTTAATTATTACTTGAGAATAGAGTTAATTATTATAAATATGAGTGAATAATTATTTGTAACTTTAATTCCTCTCTCAATAAGCATTATCTGTGTTAATTATTTCTTTCCGCTGCAAGGAGCGCAGACATTGATGATAGCGATTTGTATCGCGTTTTTATCTGTGTTTCATAGGGAAAAAATCAAAGGTTTGCTTGATGATAATTAATCTAAATAGTGCACAATATGAAAGTAAAGTTTAATAAGCATTTCAAATACTTATCCTGTTAAAATAAAAGTTGCTCTAACAATAGAAAGTCTCTATCAATTGTCTGCCGCTATCTTAACAAATATCTCAGCGGAAAATTCTCATTACGCAACTCTGCAGACATAAATGCCGAAGGTAATAAAATTGTGTAAAAATAAATGTGCACCAGTGGTCCCGAACCCATTTTAATGAAAATAATTCGAATCAGATTGGTTCTTTAAAAACAGTGCTCATAGCACCATCCATATAACAAACTTATCTAGCTGATGTATGGAGCCGAAATTAATTACGCACGAGTTCCGAAGAATATTGTTTCAGGTAACATACGTCAGTGTTGTGGGCGGCTGATATTCGGTGGGTTTAATGATCATTTTGCTGAAGATAACTGTTTCCATCATAATCAATAGTTGTGTAGAATCTGTTGTATGAACTGTGATTTAGAGACACTTACACAACCTACAGACAACAGTTTAACATAACGTTAACTTGGAGTTTTTTAGCAAGTTGAGCAAATCTTTAGCTCGGAGAAAAAATTATTTTGTGATTAGTCACTCTAATGAAATAACATTATCACTTTCATTTACTAATTAGCTAAATACCAAACCACTGAATAACACAGCGAACGCCACATCCTCCATACAATAACAATAAAATAATAATACTTCCTTGGTGGTTTTGGAAGCTGCGCATAAATAGCTATAGTTCTTTCCTCTTTAGACATGGTTTGCTATAGCAGCTGGATCAACAGTCATGGCGCAAACCACTCGCAAGTCAATGCATGCACACTGAACAACGAGTACATTTCCTTGTAGAAGTTGTTACACACTAGTTATAAATTTATGCCCTTGGATTGGATGTTCTGTTGTTCTCATCTCATCATCACCTACGCCCAAGTCACCCAATGTGGCCTCACCTGAAATAAAACTTGAAACACGGCAGCTGATCTTCCCCCTGATGGAGTCTCTTGACCATCAGTGCCACGTAATTTCATAAATTTATGCAAATCCAATTCCTCATAACTGCTGTTGGTCAGCAAGATAAGTTTGAGAAATTCAATCAAAGCACTAAAAGGGGAATTCAACATATCCCTTCCTTCAAGCAGGTTGGTTCCATCCAGGGTTCCACTTCACCATATTATTCTCTACTCCTTTGGCTAAAAATTGACATTTTTATCTCTCTTCAATGTAGTAACGTTGTATTATATTGTTTGGAACTGGGGACCTAGATACGACCGATAGGCTGCGTCCCCGTCGTAGCCCTCAGTGTTTCACCCCACAACAGGCTACAGCAGTCCACCACCCTACCACTGACCCACACATCGAACCCAGGGTTATTGTGCTGTTAGGCCCCGTGGACACCCCCCCCCCCCTCCCCGGGAATGTCACACACCAGACGAGTGTAATCCCAATGTTTGGGTGGTATAATCCTGGCGTAGCATATGCGGAGAAAATATTTCCACAGCAATCGCTGACATAGTGTAACTGAGGCGGAATAAGGAGAACCAGCCCGCATTCGTCGAGGCAGATGGAAAACCACCTTAAAAACCATCCACTGACTGGCCATCACACCGGACCTCGACACTAATCTGCCGGGCGGATTCGTGCCGGGGTCCAGCACACCTTCCCTGCAGGAAAGCAGTGCCTTAGACTCCATGGCTAACCGGGCAGCCATACAATGACCTTACTCCACCTTTCTGGCAGGGCCTGTACGTCTGCACCACTGGTCGACGTCAGAGCCAAGGTCTTGCTTCATCTATAAACTCACCACCATCCACGTACTGCTTCCCACAGAGTGCATCCTTTCATTCAGCCAAAGGGATGAAGGCAGAACATTTGAGGCTCGAGCTGTACGGTGCTTGAAGAATAACAATCCAATGAAGAGTTATGACCTTCTTTCAGATGAGCAGATTTGTGTGAAGCCTTGAGTTATCATGGAAAGGAGAAGATCGTTTTGATTTTTGTAGCAACAAACACGCTGAAATCTTTTCTTCAGTATCATGGTGGTAGCACAATACCTTTCAGAGCTGATCATTGTAAGACGAGGGAGAGTCCCAGAAGACTGTTGCCATGACTGTACCAGGTGCTGGTTTGAACTTTTTTCGAAGGAGAGGTGATGTGGCGTCACTCCATGGAACGGTGTACAATTGTGCCAGCACTACCGACAGAATCTTCCAGTTATGCAGCTAAATGCTTATTGTGATCCGTCTCCTCCAATGAGAGTGTACGCATGTTCCAACGTTGCAGAAGTCACAGTTGTGTGATGCCGGCCATCATGCGGGAGATCAGACAGCTTCGTTCAGCTTTGTTGCGGTGACGGCGGACGCCTCACGTCACGACTCACTGTGCTTTTGTTCACTGCCACATCTCCGCAGAAACTCCCTACGTGCTTACGAATATCTGTGAAGCTCTGGTTATCCGCCAAAAGAAACTCAATGACAGCTCTCCGCTTGGAACGCACTTCCCTATAGGAACTTCATGAAACTATACGAGCTGAAGCAGGAATATTCCATGATGACCCACAAAAAATTTCCGCATTTTTTCCAATCTTAATTGGCCGTCAAAAGAAATGCCATGCATTACCTATTGAACGATGCTCGTAGATCTCTTGTTGAGACGGAAGCGGGCTAGTCGTCTGATGAGTGAGGCATTGTCGTATAGAGGAGAGTGTGTGTGGATAACGGTAATACCTACGGTAGCACGTTGTGTAGTGGTGTTTTGCACAACTATCTGATGTTGAGGCCAATGAAGCGGTCTGCAAAAGTCATACCCATAGATGGACAATGTTTGGAGTATTACTGCAATAAGTTTCCTAGCAATATTAATATAACGCCTGTTTGTTGACCTTGATATTCGAAAAATCGAAAATTATATTATGTTCCTATTTCGAATAAAAACTGACTGTGAGCAAGACCCAGCGGAATGAAGGTTGGAGTTTAATCACCGACGGCAGGGTGGTCATTAGAGATGGGCACAAGCTCAGCTTACGAAAGGATGGGAAGATAATTTAAATTTCTGAGTGAGACCAAGGATTGGGAGTAAGACTTAGGGTGGCTGATGATAAGGTCTTACGGAAAAAAAGGAGACAAATTATATCCTGAAGCGCCAAAGAAATTAGTACAGGCATGCGTATTCAAATACAGAGATATGTAAACAGGCAAAATATGGAGCTGTGGTCGGCAGCGCGTGTACAAGACAATAAGTGTCTGTCGCAGTTGTTAGATAGACTGCTGTTCTACAACGTCAGAATATCAAAATTTAAGTGAGTTGAACGTGGTGTTATAATCAACGCACAGCATCGCGAAGGTAGCGACGAAGTGGGGATTTTCCCGTCGGACCATTTCACGAGCGTAACGTGTATATCAGGAATCCGGTAAAGCATCATATCTCCGACATCACTGCGGGCCGGAAAAAGATGCTGCTAGAACGAGACCAACGACGACTGGAGAGAATCTTTTAACATGACAGAAGTGCAACCCTTCCGCAAATTGCTGTGCACTTCAATGCTGGGCCATCAACAAGTGTCAGTGTGCGAACCATTCATCGAAATATTATCGATATGGGCTTCCAGAAGTCTGCACCACGCAAAGCTTTACGCCTCGTCTAGGCTCATCAGCACCGACATTGGACTGTTGATGACTGGAAACACATTCGTTTCAAATTGTATGGAGCGGATGGACGTGTACGGGCATGGAGACAACTTCATGAATCCATGAACCTTGCATGTCAGCAGGATACTGTTCAAGCTGTTGGAGGCTCTGTAATGGTGTGGGGCGTGAGCAGTTGGAGTGATATGGGACCCCTGATAAGTCTAGATACGACTCTGACAGCTAACACGTACGTAAGCATCCTGTCTGATCACCTGCATCCATTCATATCCACTGTGCATTCCAGCGGGCGTGGGCAATTTCAGCAGAACAATGCGACACCCCACACGTCCAGAATTGCTACAGAGCTGCTCCAGGGACACTATTCTGAATTTAAACTCTTCCGCGGGCCAGCAAGCTCTCCAGACATGAACATTATTGAACATATCTGAGATGCCTTGCAAAATGCTGTTCAGAAGAGATCTCCACACCCTCGTACTCTTCGGGTTTATGGACGCCCTGCAGATTTAATGGTATCAGTTCCTTCCAGCACTACTTCAGTCATTAGTCGAGGTCATGCCACGTCGTGTTGCGGCACTTTGCTCGCGGGGGTCCTACACGATATTAGGCGTGTGTACACGTTTTTTTGGCTCTTAAGTGTATCCCTGTTCTGGCCGACAAGATGGACGCGTAAAAGAAGGCACGCTGTTGAAAGAATCTCATCATTCACACTTCCAACAACTGTTTTTTTCTTCTCGGATGGACCAACTAAGTATAAGGCGCCAATTTGAATTCCTCTTTCGTTGTTATTCTGTTGCCTTCTAATACTCTTTCTTCTGTTAACTATTTTTTCCTGTCTTCTGACCATTTCTGATCTGTTTTTTTCACTCTTCTACTTAGCAAAACTACATTTATTACTTTTTCCTAAATACGTCGCAGTCAGTTGTACCTTGCTCTTCTGTATTATTATTATTTTATAAGTCCCTGTTTACTTCGGGGATCAGTCTTGTGGCTTACATTTTATCTCATAAATGGCTGAAAACCATTTTGGTGAATCTGCGACCTTGCATTCTATATAAATGTCAAAAAAGTCTTCGTTTTCTCGTCACTTCTGACATGTTTTCTGCGTTTCGTTTAATTTCAGCATTACTTCTTAATTCTCGCAGTTCTTTGTGGACCTATTACTTTCCTAGTGTCTTGCATTTCTAGTGTTTCTGTTATACCTAAACTGAAGTCCAATTCTACACTTTCACTTCGATGTAGACGTTCTGGCTTCCCTACTGTACTATAATGTTCTCGTTTTCCTTTTGTATTTTCATTTTCGGCTGGGGTGATGTAATGCAAAGGTCTTTAGCTACACCGTATGTCCTTCCGGTTTTATGTATCCCTTTTTCTACAGCAGCTTTTTACAAACCATTCTGTTGGATTATCTCTACAAGATATTTACATTTTTTAGCGTTTTCAACTTCGGCAGAACTGTTTTCAGAAGTATTGCTGAACTTTGAATGGTGGTTAAATTGTTTTCTGCAGAAACTTTTAAAAAGACCAATTTTTACTACATCGGGTGTCACATTTTCAGATAATATAGCAAAGTAATCTTCAAATGCGAGACAGTTTATTGCAGTAATTTTGTTTCCTGCCCCTGACCGCATCAGTGAACTCTCCTATTCATTCAGCGCTGTGTTCCAACGTCTCAGCGTTTTCTCTAGAACTGGGGACAGGCTATCATCTTCGTGTTACCTCTATTTATTTCTAAGAGCTGAGACATGTGTCCCATAAACTTCGCTTTGGATTCTGTGTCTGTAAGTGTTTCGCGAATTACATTTTCTAATTTAGACTTTACACCAACCTCTAGGATTATATACTATCTGCAAGTTCTCTATCAACAGAACCAAAGATCTTTTTGTATGACCAAACATTACCACAACATCATTTGTATTAAATAATTGTTGCGAATGATTGACTTCAGATTAAATTTTAATTCAGAACATGAATTGCCTTTCCTAAAACCACCTTGATTTTCAACTAAATGACTGTTCAGTGTTGGTTCTACGGTGTTTCGTAGAATCTTGGTAAATATTTTATATGGACTTGGTAGAAAAAATTTCCTGTATAATTGTTAAGTCTTGTTTATTACGTTTGTATGTGATGAATGTATCAAGGCTGACTTCCACTCTCCAGGTACTGTTTGTGTCTCTCTGATTTCCTCAAACATTATTCTTTTTTATTTTTGGCAGTGACCATTTCAGAAGCCCTGCTTCCACATAAATTTTTTTATCTTTCAGTAGAGACCATTTCAGAAGCCCCGCTTGTACACCAGCTTTATTCTCTTCTATGGTTTTAGTTACTTCTTTAATTCCTTTGACAGTCGGAGGTAAATCTTCTACATTTGCTTGACTGTTCGAGGAATCAGTTCTGTTGATTGATTCTGGACAGTTAAGAACCTGATCAGAAAATTTTGCAAGTATTTTGCAATCTTGGGACTAGTATGCTATTTTTTTTTATGAAACACACCCTTCGAATTACCGCCAGAGATACCGGAGTGCTTTCGTTTAATAGACTTTCCACACTGCAATTGAAATTAGGTCAAATAAAAAGCTCGGATTTAAAATAGTGCATTAAATGTGAGTATTAGTTGAAATATTCTTTTTTATTCATCGTTCAATCCAATAAACTCTTCTGTTCTCTCTGTCATTCTGAACTATTTTCTCCCTTGCCTTTGTGATCATTGAATATCAGAAACTTCAGTTCTCCTTTGAAAGTTAGAGCGATATCAGTGAGGGGCGGGATGCGCCCTTTCATTAACTGGAGAGTTCTGTTGGCCAGTTTATTTAAAAAAAAATTACTTTCATCTCCAAGTAAAAATGTTTTGCTATTTAGTAGCTTATAATGAAAGCGCATTGCATGAATTAAGTGTGTCGTAAGGAAAGCGAAACGTGAGTCCGGGTACGGGTTCAGTACACACAACCACAAAAAAAAAAAAAAAATTAATCAGTGTATGGCTTGTGTTTTAAGTAACAACACATTAATCATAAGCAGGTACTATTCATTAAGAAAGTGTAAATCTAACATCGTACAAACCTTTCTTCTACGTACAAGTGACATCTCTTGTAATTTAAACTGATAAGTAGGCTTTTGATAGAACTCTATTAATCAAGAAGTGACGTTGCTGTTTACATGAGTATAGTTTGGTCTCTTGACAGTGCTAAACTAGACGTTAACGAAATACAGATCGGTGACTAATTATCTCTTCTTGGTTCGTATATTTAGTATGAATGAAAATAGCATTGCAGTAAATCGTCTGTCACAGCAATAAATTCGCGAATTATGGCAACTGTTCTCACACAAACGTAATTATAAACGTACGGAACACACTACAGTTGAAATACACCAGATAATTGATCAATACACGTTAGTAGCACAAGTACCTCTTAATCACCCTCGATTAATTTGGAAGTTTATGTATTATGTAAGTCAGTCAATACAATTGCTCTCCTATCGGCTGACTGGAGCCGTCTTTTCTGTATTCTCTGCCTAAGGCTAGCTGTTGCCGTCCAGGACCTGTACTGTACTGTACAACGCCCTCACCGCAGATAAACGCTTTAGGAAGGTGGGAGCGGCGGCCATCTCGTGCAGATTTCCGAGACCTCACTACCTGCTGTCAGCACTGTGTCGGCTCGCGACGGTCGTCCGCTCACACTGTCGTGTCCAGTGCACACAACAGCCTTCTCCGAATGCTGTCCTACCTGGCCTCGGCGCCACCTTTTATAACCTGAATTAAGTTAATGGTACCAGTTGGGCGCTTTTATCCGCTGTCTGTCTGAATGTGGAAGTGACAGCCCAGCCAATTGCAATTCTCAAGAAATAAAACGCCGACAAGTATTTCATGTACTGGGAATCACTATCGGATAATCGTTAATAAAAATAAAGGAGTACGCTAACTAATCAGATCTACGTATCACTGCATATAATTTGCATGTCATAAATCTATAATCTGGAAGTCGACGAAACCAACAGTTTCGCCGTGGTTCGAAATATCCATTCAGATCTTGATAGGATTTCAAAAAGTTTCTAAATACTGACAGCATGCTTTTAATGTTGAGGAATGTAAAATGTGCACTGTACAAAACACAAGAATATAGGTTTGTAAGTCCACATCATCGCTGAGTCACAGTTAGGCTTCCAACCCGTACAGTGTCCTGATATAACACTGTTTGGACATACGGAGTTGTGTGACCACTTAGGTTCAATCATAATTAACGCAGAAGGGCTGATTTTGTATGAGTGGTAGGACACTGACAATATTCAGCAAGTCTACAAGGGAGGTTGCTTACGAAACGGTCGTGCGAGCCATGATAGAACAGTGATGATGTGTGTGGACCCTTACCAGATATGAGTAACAAAGAACGTAATATGAAGGGGATTACTGCTGTCACCTGCAGGGGGACATTACGCGGAATCAGCGGCGACGAATGAAAATGTGTACCGGACCAGGATTTGAACCCGGGATCTCCTGCTTACTGGGCACTTGCGGTAACCATTGCGTCATCCAGGACACAGTGTTATCGCAACTGCACGGACTATCTCGGCACGTTTCAAGGCCGATCGCCACCTATACGCTGTCTCTGTCCATTACCCATATGTTCGCTGCTCTGAGATTCCCACAGGAGGTCTGATGCACTTGTGAATCCGCACTGAAGAAGGAATAGCGATGGTATGTTGAAAAACTTGACATGAATGCAGCTATACGTGTACTATCATGTGAAAGCTTGTGTACAGAGATTCAGCAACCAGCAGCCCTCTACTTATCGTGACACCGAAAGCAAGATTAGACTTGTTACATCATGTACAGAGCCATTTTAATCTTAATCCCTGCGGCTGACTCAGAGCAATTCAGAATAAATTGCACAGTTGGAAGTAATCTCTCATGCACTTCATAATCCTCTCCCATGCATCATGGTGATTTACGGGGTATGCAAGTGGATGTAAAAGAATGTGGCAAATTGTAGAAAATTTCGAATTTTATACATATTTAAGATGACGGTTTGACCTTGAACATTTGATACATTAAATCCAACCGATAATCGTCATAACTGTGAATTATTTACGTTTTCGTATTCGATGTTACTGCGGATATCATTACTTGAATGTCGCCCTTGCTGATTTCATCAGAAAATGTCCATTCTGTAGTATATCTCAACATTACTTTTGTCCATTTTAGGTGTTTGTCTCACCACAGTGTGTTACAATCTACATCTACATTTACATGGGAACACTGCAAAAAAATGGTTCAAATGGCTCTGAGCACTATGGGACTCAACTGCTGAGGTCATAAGGCCCCTAGAACTTAGAACTACTTAAACCTAACTAACCTAAGGACATCACACACATCCATGCCCGAGGCAGGATTCGAACCTGCGACCGTAGCAGTCGCGCGGCTCGGGACTGAGCGCCTAGAACCGCTCGGCCACCGCGGCCGGCGGGGGAACACTGCAAGTCACACTTAAGTGCCTGGCAGAGTTTTCATCGAACCACCTTTACAATAGTTCTCTATTATTCCAAACTGGAACAGCGAGCGGAGAAAACGAACACTTTTCCGTGCGAGCTCTGATTTCCCTTATTTTATTATGGTGAACGTTTCTCTCTATGTATGTCGGCGTCAACAAAATATTTTCGCGTTCTGAGCAGGAAGTTGGTGAATGAAATTTCGTGAGAAGATTCAGCCGCTACGAAAAACGCCTTTGCTTTAATGGTGTCCATTCTAAATCGTCTGTCATGTCCGTAACACTCTCCCGTCTATTTCGCGATAATAAAATATTGCTGCTCTTCTTTGAACTTTCTCGATCTACTCCATTAATCCTATCTGGTAAGGATCCCACACCTCGCAGTGGTATTCTGAAAGAGGACAGGCAACGGTAGTGTAGGCAGTCCTTTTTAGTAGGTCTGTTACACTTCCTAAGTGTTCTGCCAATAAAACGCAGTCATTGGTTTACTTTCCCCACAACATTGTCAATGTGTTACTTCAAATTTAAATAGTTCTAATTGTAATTCCTAGGTATTTAGTTGAATTTACGTCCTTTACATGAGACTGATTTTTCGTATAACAGAAGTTCAACGGATTTCTTTTAGCACTCACGTGGAGGTCATCACACTTTTCATTATTTATGGTAACTGCCAATTCTTGCACCGTGCAGATGTCTTTTCTAAATCGTTTTTCAGTTTCTTTTGACCTTCTGATGAGTTTACTAGACGATAAACGACCGCATAATCTGCATACAATAATCAGACGACTGTCTCCTGAATCGTTTATATAGATGAGGAACAGCAAAGGGCCTATAACACTACCGTGGGGAACGCCAGAAATCACTTCTGTTTCACTCGATGACTTTCCGTCAATTATTACGAACTGTGAATTTCCTGATAGGAAATCACGAATCCAGTCACATAACTGGAATGATATTCCATAAGTACGCAATTTCACTGCAATCCGCTTGTGTGGTACAGTGTCAAAAGCCTTCTGGAACTCTAGAAATAGGGAATCATTTTGAAATTCCATGTCAGTAGCAATCAACACTTTGTGTGAGTGAAGAGGTAGTTGTGTTTCACAAGAACGATGTTTTCTAGATCCGTGTTGACTGTGTCTCAATAGACCGTTCTCTTCGATGTAATTAATAATGTTCGAACACAATATATGTCCAAAAATCCTGCTGCATATCGATGTTAATGATATGGGTCTGCAATTTAGTGGATTACTCCTACTGCCTTTCTTGAATATTTGTGACCTGTGCAGCTTTCCAGTCTCTGGGTACAGGTCTTCGTTGAGCGAACGCTTGTATATGAATGTTAAGTATGGAGCTATTGTATCAGAATACTTTGAAAGGAACGTAACTGGCATACAGTCTGGACCAGAAGACTTTTCAAATGTTTTTTTATTACAGTCTTTGATCACAAAATAAGTTCCTTTGACGATTACCGGTTTCAGTCGGTAATGACCATCTTCAGATCTACAATATAAAAAATATATACACCTATTTAGCAGTCTTTCTTTCAACACAATACAGCAATTCATATCACATTATAGTATCATACAACCTGGGAAATGTACAGATAGAATAAGGTAAAGCGTACCTGTTCTACACCATGTCCTAATGTGAGAAGGCCGTAACGGCATCGTCAAAACATATAAATATACTCATCGCAGCATACTCACAGATTTAAAATACGGTGTAAAATAGGCCACCTCGTCCACACAGTCATTTTACTACTGGTGTTATTGTACAAAACCTACAGAGGTGCAGTATCTACAAGAAAATTCTTTGCCTACATCCTTCATAGATGTCGCTACTGTGGGCTTAGATGTAGACATCATTTACGTAAGAACCATAATCTGATAAAAACGCATTAGGTCAAATACATGTAACAGACTTTTAAATTTTGATAACTATTACAGAAAACAGTTGTGATAAAGTAAAAGACGAATACTGTTACCCATATAACATTATTAAAAAAATGTATAAAGGTAATAGGTCTGACACTTCTATGGTGAATTTACGATCAAAAATAAAATATACGTAATACATTGCCTGTAGCAAACCTATAAATTACCTATGAAAGCTAAAATGTCTACATGACAAAATAACTGAAGAAAAGACAGGTCAATGATCAGCACCCTCTGTTGGCTCGGCCGCAAGGATGTTAGGAATGCGCGCAGCGTTCGTAAGAACTTAACCACTAGAGGGCTGTTCATACGTGGTGATATGTCCCACACAGAAAATGTTTGTACAAAAAATGGTTCAATTGGCTCTGAGCACTATGGGACTTAACTTCCGAGGTCATCAGTCCCCAAGAACTTAGAACTACTTAAACCTAACTAACTTAAGGACATCACACACATCCATGACCGAGGCAGGATTCGAACCTGCGACGGAGCGGTCGTGTGGTTTCAGACTGTAGCGCCTAGAACCGCTCGGCCACCCCGGCCGGCGTTTATACAACATACTAACAGTCAATAAATAACATTGTATAGTCTGGCCATACAATCCATGAACAGGTAGGATATAATCAGTTACAGGAATAGAGCGACGAATGTATGGGTGTTATTAATTAAGTGATTTAAGTTGCTTCACTACTCCAAGGATATCTACTTCTAAGTTGCTCATGTTGGCAGCTGTTCCTAATTCGAATTGTGGAGCACATACTCCACCTACTTTGGTGAAGGAATTTCGAAACGCTGTGTATAGTAACTTTGCTGTGGTAGCACTGTCGCCGATAGTATTTCGATTGCTATCCCGCGGAGAATTCATTTGCCACTAGCATACTTTACATACGACGAGAATCTCTTTGAATGTTCTGTCAGGTTTCGAGATGACGTTTTTGGTAGTATGGACGGGTGTGACCATTTAGGCTCAATCGCAATTAACGCAGTGGGGCTGACTTCGTTTTAGTGGTAGAACACTGGAAATATTCTGCTTGTCTACAATGGTGGTTGCTTACAAAACAGTTGTGCGAGCCAGGCTAGAAGATTAGTGAAGTGTACGGACCCATAGGAATAATGAAGATACATTGAAAAACACAGATAGAAGTCAACTATCATGCGAAAGCTTAAGTACAAAGTTTCGGGAACCACCACTAACTGATAAATCTAGGAGTATACTACAAGCCCCTACTTATTGTGACAGCGAAGACGAGGCTGATTACATCATGTACAGAAACATTTTAATCTTCGTCTCTGGGATGGACTCGGAAAAAGCCACAACACAATGTACAGTTGGAAGTAATCTCTCATGCACTTCATAATCCTCTCCCATGCTTCATGGAGGTTTACGTAGTGTGATATAGATGTAGATTAATTGGAAGTTATGTTTTATATAAGTTAGTCAATACTGAGATTTGAATTCTGTTCACGTGGGGCTCCTGACTCCAATTCTCAGAGGTCGAAACATTTCGAAGATATATCATTGAAACTGGGCGTTATCTGCGATTTTAGCTGTTACGAGGAAAAATATACGTTTATGTTACTTCCCTGTGCTGTAATTTCTAATTTTTGTTGCTGCTTGAACCACATCGTAATAAGAACAGGCAGTTTTTAATCAAATTACTTTCTTTTAAACACTTCGTATTATACTCGTAGTTTTATTGGTTTTCGTGATCTCCAACGAGGGCGCACAGTCGAACACCTATCGGGATAAAATGTCAACTGTTGCATACACTAAAACAATACTGCAGAAAATTTTGAATTTTATACCTATTTAAACTGACAGGTTTACCGGAAACATTTTATTCATTATATCCTTCGTGATAATCATCATAACTGTGAATCACTTACGTTTCTCCATTCGTTGTGACATTATGACTACGGGTAGCAATATCTTAATGTCATCTCTGCTGATTTCATCTTTGGTAAATCTAAACATTACTTTTGTTCATTTTAGCTGTTTACGTCTCATGACGGTGTGTTACAGAACCGCTAAATCAACATTTCTTCTCTCTATGTATCTCTATCTTCTTCTCTCTGTATTTGCTTCTCTCTGCCCCTCTCTCTATCTCTATTTCTCAATTTTACTAACCTTCCTCTGTCATATACAGGGTCTCACAGCCATTTTCCGTTGCCCAATAGTGCATATTATGCCGGTTTACGTTACCGCTATTGGTGAATGACGCTTCTTCGCTAAATAGAACGCGTGCAAAAAAATCTGTCATCGTTCAGTAATTTCTCTTGCGCTCAGTGGCAGAACTGTACACGACGTTCAAAGTCGTCGCCGTGCAATTCCTGGTGCATAGAAATATGGTACTGGTGAAATCGATGTTGTAGCATTTCAACACCGCCGTTTTTGAGATTCCCGATTCTCGCGCAATTTGTCTGCTACTGATGTGCGGATTAGCAGCGACAGCAGCTAAAACACGTACGTGGGCATCATCATTTGTTGCAGGTCGTGGTTGACGTTTCATATGTGGCTGAACACTTCCTGTTCCTTAAATAACGTAACTATACGGCGAACGGTCCGGACACTTGGATGATGTCGTCCAGGATGCCGAGCAGCATATATAGCACACGCCGGTTGGGCATTTTGATCACAATAGCCATACATCAACACGATATCGACCTTTTCCGCAATTGGTAAACGGTCAATTATAACACGGGTAATGTATCACGAAGCTAATACCGTCCGCATTGGCGGAATGTTACGTGATACCACGTACTTATACGTTTGTGACTATTACAGCGCCATCTATCACAAAGCGAAAAAAGTGGTCCAACTAAAACATTCATATTTAATTACGTACTACACGAATATGTAATAAAAAATGTGGGTTCCTATTTAAGAAAACGCAGTTGATATCCGTTTGACCTATGGCAGCGCCATCTAGCAGGCCAACCATACCGCCATCTGGTTTCCCCCTTCAAGCTAGACGAGTTTCGTTCTTTGTAGTTTTTTCGTTTGATGCTTTTTTCGTTTGATGCTTTTTTCGTTTGATGCTTTTTTCGTTTGATGCTTTTTTCGTTTGATGCTTTTTTCGTTTGATGCTTTTTTCGTTTGATGCTTTTTTCGTTTGATGCTTTTTTCGTTTGATGCTTCTTTCGTGAGATATTTGGCCTGGTCACTATCAAAGGAGCACCCTGTACACACACACACACACACACACACACACACACACACAGATACATACATATGTACACACAACATACAGTGAACGCTGGCTCCATATTCGTATGTGCCTGTGTACGGGTGGTTTCAGACCCTACGATTATTCACATCGTGTACCCTATTCGAACACTGAGAATGAAAACTTACTATGCCTTCGTTACATAAATAGTAACATTTCAATTTGATGGTCTGCTCTTTCTACTTTTCAAGGATATTTCTACCTGCCTGCATGAAAAGGGTCAGTGAACACGCTTTAGAGCGATGCAAACACTACACACGCGCCAGCGCCTTAGAAGAAAACCAGACGATGCATAGCGAACTGTCGCAGCCAGACACCGCTAATTGTGATCCGTTCTTCTCATAGAGATGTCAAGCTCGGTGCTCGGAACAGCACGGGAGAAGTTCCTATCGATGCTATATTGCACTATAAATACAGATACATACGTGAAAATTCATAACACGCCAGAGGCAACTGTAAACGGGCTCTGCTTGGCACTTTCATGTACCCGTTCAAATCTTTTTTTTTTCCAGGCAAATGTAATTTCATTAGATAAATTAAGTCACATAATGGTAGAAACAGGACGTTAGTCTAAGTGTATTACGGAATATGAAACATAATGCGCGAGATAATTAGTCTAAAAATTACATTAGCCTTACTGCACCGTTACAATAAAAGTAGCAAGCTTTTAATAAAAAATCCAATTATATATATAGAGCCAAAAGAAAAAGCCACTCAGATTTGAAAGACCCTGTTCACAAAGACAGATGGAATGGCAAATGGATTTGCTAGGAACCTGTCTGTGGAACTAAGGGCTACTCTAAGATAAACAGTTCTTAGTTTTTAAAAAAATGTAGTGTAATTCTTCTCATATGATAGTATTTATCACATTATCTTAGTATATGTATAACGTACTCGTCGATGATACAGGGTACATAGCAAGGAGGGCGCATTCATTGTGACAAATATCTCGTTTCATTAGTCTTCATGTAACCAACTCTTAGTCTTTCAATAGCAACGAAGTTTCTTCTCTTGTGCGTGCCCAGTTGAAGTCTCGAAATTTCACAATTTGATTACCGTCAATAATTTCACTTTTGTAATCAGTTTCCCGACTGTTCTGTTCGTAGAAATGTAACAGAAACACAGTACTTGAAGTGTTCCAGCGTTTTATTTTAATATAGTACACTCAATCTGATACGTTTATCAAAACCACAACTCGACTGTCATTTCACAGATACGCAAAACATACTATGTAGAATGTGTCTGCTGTCCACTCGAAACGTAAAACGTATTAACCTAGAGACACAGGCATACTTCTACATTTCCAATATCGCTAGGATATCCTTCTGAGCCTTGCTAAATCAAGACAGCATATTATGTAATAAAATCGACTTTTCTCATAATTGTAATCATTACCGTACTACTGTGAAGATAAGAAAGGCTTTTCCTAATGTAATTTCCTCCACTTAACTAATTTATAGCATCTCAGTTAGTTGGTTCCTAGCTGACGCTAAAAAATCAGAAGGTAGGTTTAAAAATGTATCCAATGTTATGAACAAATGCGGAAATTTTTGTACAGATGGGAACAAAACTTACTTTTGCCTGCAGTACATGGATACAGTTCGTTGTAATCTGCATTTTACTGAGAATACACTTTAACGTTGAATCAACATAAAAATTACAAATAACTGCATTTTGTGTATTTGTTTGTCGCATATTGTACTTCACAGTAACAGTTTGTAGAACGGTCAAATACACACGTATTTTTCAATTCTGAAACTTATTTTTGCTATGTGTTGCTTCCCAGATCATAGGCACCGTACGGAACTCATAAAGTGTAGTCACACCGACAGACAGTAAGTGCATTACTTTTATATTACAACCAGATTCTGCCTAGCCCTCGGTTCGATGCGGCATGCCACGACATCCTCACCTCTGTTAAACTATTCATCTCACAGTTACAGTTACAGCAGATTATAAGTTCGATACTTACAATCGCGGTCTTTCCCATACGTGAGAATAAAGCTATTCTCTGGTCTCCTAAAAAATATCGTGTCAACCTTCCCCTTCTTCTTGTTATTGTTTTCCATATATTACTTTTTTCGACAATTCTGCCGCAAACGTCATTCCTTACCTTAACAGTCCACCTAATTTCCAACTTTTTTCTATAGCACCACTCTTAAATGCATAGATTCCCTTCTGCTCCAGTTTCCCCACGCGCCATGTTTCACTACCATACAATGCTATTCTCCGGACGTCCCTTCTCAGTAATTTCTCACTCAAATTATAGCTTATGTCTCTTACTAGCAGACTATTTTAGCAAGGAATGCCTTATTTGGATGTTCTAGTTTGTTCTTCATGTCCCATTTGCTTCCACGGTAGCAGAAATCCTTAACGTTGTCTGCTTCATGGTCTTAAATTTGGTATTAATGTTACTACTAAAAGTCATTTCTGTTGCTCCTCACCCATTTCGTCTTTCTTCTGTTTACTCTCAGTGCATATTATGTGCTACGTAGACTGTAGATTTCGTTTAGTATGTCCTCTATGTCCCACTTCCAGTTAAGGTGACGATGTCACCACTGGATCTTATCGTTGATATTCCGAAGTCTTGAACCTCTTTTGCCTCTGTCACTCCACAAATTTAATAGTTGAGAAAGAGGACTGCATTCCTATCTTGTACCGCTTTTAACCTGAGCACTTCGTTCTTGGTCTTACAATCTTAATTTTCCCTCCACGTACTTATACAGGGTGTAAATTTTAAGTTGACAATCCAGAATACACAAGAAACAAGCTTCACACTAAAAAATGTGCACAATCCACAGCAGACTATTTTCGAGAGCGACATCTGCTGGTGCTAAAATTAGCCCGCCTCACCAGCCCCCTGGGGGTGGGGCGGGAGGCAACTTTAAAACTTCAAATGGTAGCCCCCATTTTTTATTGCAGAATCAGATTCTACTTACAAAACTACGTACATTTTGTCTTAAACAACCGGCCGGAGTGGCCGTGCGCTTCTAGGCGCTACAGTCTGGAACCGAGCGACCGCTGCGGTCGCAAGTTCGAATCCTGCCTCGGGCATGGATGTATGTGATGTCCTTAGGTTAGTTAGGTTTAATTAGTTCTAAGTTCTAGGGGCCTGTGACCTCAGATGTTAAGTCCCATAGTTCAAATGGCTCTGAGCACTATGCGACTTAATTTCTGAGATCATCAGTCGCCTAGAACTTAGAACTAATTAAACCTAACTAACCTAAGGACATCACACACAGCCATGACCGAGGCACGATTCGAGCCTGCGACCGTAGCGGTCGCTCGGTTCCAGACTGAAGCGCCTAGAACCGCACGGCCACTCCGGCCGGCATAGTGCATTACAACTTCAAGGTCAACTGTAATAGAGATCGCTAAGAAAGGACAAAAAACCTTCAGAGCAATGGAAGGAGCCCTTAAAATGAAAACCATTAATCATGTCAGTAAATAAAAGAGTTGAGATATGGCAAAGTTGATGAAGTTCACTGAAATACGCGATGAAGCTAGGAAGTTCTATAAAAATCTAATGAAAGGGAATAGTGCTGTGGTTAGTGCAAATGTAATTGACGCGATGGAAAATGCAAATGTCGGGGAAACAGAATGAGTCACTGGAGTATAAACATATTAATTGAATTGACTACAAATATATAAATGTTCGTCTTGATGTAATTGCTGTATTCTACGTCAGTAATGCTTAAAAATATATATTCAGTACACTTGCTTATTGTGTTTCCTTGGTAAATAGATTATAAGAAGCAATGTTGTTCTCAATAAGTTATGCAGAAAGTAAGTTTTTAAATAATTTGATATTTCTGTGATCGTTTTTAAACATATGAATGTAGTTTCTTCTTTTGATTTATGGATGAATCAACTACGGTTTAGAAACTAATACATTCTATGTGAAGTTCGCATAATTTTCATCCATACACAAAAGTATTTTACATTTCCTGAATAATTACAAGATTGTAGAAGGTGAGGTTTGAAATAAATGGTCCTCACTTGTCTTGTTGTGAACAGGCATGATTACAGAGTCAAGTTACGACACGTGGCTGTGCGATGCTGCCCGGTGACCAAATAATTTTTCTGCCTTCTTAAGTGCTAGTCACTCCACTGGTAGACGTCGGAGTCAACGGCTTGCTTCCTCAGTAACCTCCGTTCATCAGCGAACTGATTCCCGCGAGTGTATCATCCACTAGGGGAAACAGATGACAGTCAGGAGGTGCGAGGTCCGGCTTATAGGATGGATGAGAAAGAACAGACCACTTAAGTCTTATGAACTCCTCTCGGGTGCCCAGACTTGTGTGAGACTTGGCGTTGTCAAGGAGAAGTTAATTTTCATTTTTCTGGTGACGAAGCGTTTGCTTTTTGAATTTCCTGAGGGCAGAAGAATAAACTTGAGGCTCGATTGCTGCACCATGAGGGAAGGCATCAAACAAAGTCCAAGAAGACCATCACCCTGACTTTAACGGCCGAAGATGCTTCTTCTTCGGAGGAGAGGGTTGTTGCGTCATTGTGATTGCCATTTTGTTTCCTGTTCAAAACGATGAACCCATGTTTCGTCGCCTGTAACGACGTTCGACAAAACGTTATCACGATCAGCCATGTAACGTTCTAGTATCATAGAGAGTCCTTCGTTGCTCTTTATGGTCTTCGGTTAGGCGGCGAGTACCCTGGAAAGTACACACCGCTGATTGCCCCAACTGGTGGACGAGTGTGTCAGCTCTTCCAGCAGAGACGTCCAGTTCAGCAGCGAGGTGCTGATTGTGATCAGTCGACCATCTCGAATGAGAGTGTCCACACGTTCCAGCATTGCAGGAGTCACAGTTTTGTGCGGCTCGCCGTCACGCGGGAGGTTTGTGCAGCCATGTTGCGATGATGACGGACGTCTCACCCAACGACTCGCCGTGCTTTCGTTCAACTCCACTATTCCGTCGATATCCTGCAAATTCTATGAGTATCTGCGATGGTTTTGCTTTCCGCCAAAAGACTCAACGACAACTGTGTTTGGAACGAATCCCCGTTACAGATGTCAGTTTGAAGGCTATGTAAACGCCGCCACATATTGGAACTTCATGAAACTACAGCGGCTGAAGCAAGAATATTCCTCAATGTCCCATAACAAATTTCTCGTTTTTCAATCAGAAATGGCTGACAGTAAAATGTTTTGCATTACTTATTGAACACCCCTCGCACAACATTTCATGGTCATCTTTACATGTATTACATGTGTTTACTGTCCTTCAGCTTTAACGGCTAGCATGTTACATTCTCCAGTTCAGCAGAGGCTCTTATTGCAGCGTCTTCACTCCAGTGAACACTAATGTAAATTGAAAACACCGCCTCGAAATTTCTTTGGGAGATGCGCTCATCCTGTACTACAGTGGAGAATTTTCTCTGCGTGAAAATATGTATTGTTTTCACTTGCAGGGTGGTTCCCAAGCGGCACGCGATCTTCTGTTTCAGAGGAAAAAGCGCACGTGTCCTTGGGGGAAAAACAAAAGATGAGAAAAGGCTCTGAGGCCGCGCGGCAGAGCAGCACCCCGCATCGTGGACGTCTGTTGGTCTCGTTTCTTTTGTTTTATTTGTATGTGGAGGTGCGTGGGGGATGGACGGTACGTGCCCCGTATTGCAGAGTAAACAGCGTCCATTAGAAATCGATAGGCGACACGCGTGTAGCTGTAGGCGGCCAGAGGAGGCGGTAATGAGCCGCTCCCGGCATTAATTAGGATGCCATTACGCCGCGCTCGGCCGTGTACACGCCCGCAGCAGAAGCGGCGGTTAGCACGGTGTGGAAGCCTACCTCGCAGGTGCGTAATGGCTGCGCCTGCGCGCCCCTCGCCAAACACTGTGCGCTC
This sequence comes from Schistocerca nitens, assembly GCF_023898315.1. NCBI lineage: Eukaryota > Metazoa > Arthropoda > Insecta > Orthoptera > Acrididae > Schistocerca > Schistocerca nitens. The sequence goes on along the minus strand of NC_064614.1, from coordinate 131,603,906 downwards.
GCCCGTGTGACGCGCCGCTGCCGCCTTGCTTATGCGGCTGTACGGCACAACGTTTATCGATCTTACCTCATTATAATATCGCAACTGACAAAATGTGAGACGAAGATTAGTTTGGCTTTTAGAAACGTAGAGGCAACAAAGGAGGCAGATCTGACGTTGAGATAGACAATAGAAGCAATACAAGTAAAATACACTGTGTAATACAACAAAAATGTAAGCAGTGTGCAAAATAACTCAACTGCTTTGAGAGTGAATGTAAGACTTACTTGATTGTTTCTCATGCTTCACTGTTTAATTTGGTGATAAGTGGTGCTTGTCGTAGTAGCCTTCTGTAGGAATGAAATAATTTTCCGCACAAGAAATATTTAACTCTGAGAAGGAGAATGTTCGCTTACCAGTTGGGCAGTCTGCGATCGATTTGCGGCTGTGGTAAAATCTTAAACAAAGGCTCGCATTCCATGAGCGTTTCTATGATGTATAAAATACATAAGGGTTAAAACTATAATTTGGAATGTTTCTTTGACTTAAGCAATGCTTATTGACAAAATACTACAAAAAATCAGTAATGGGTAATTTATATCGACAATGAAAAGCCGATTTTTCTCCACAAGATGTAATTTTATATAACAGGGTGCGTATTTTCCATAAAAAAATAACAATTAGGAAGTTGACGAATTTTATATTTAAATGACTTAGGTCTTCGAACTGAACGAGAAACACTAGAAAGAATGTTGAGCGGAACGAGACTCCAATCAGCGATTACCTCTTGAGCGCTACTGATTTTTTTCATCCTTATGTATTTTAATTGTACAGAAATGCTACTAGAACATGACCCTCTGTTTAAAGATTCCTGTCAGCCAGGAATCCAACACAGGACGTATACGTGTTAGGTGAGCATGCCCAGGCGTTCCTTTAGGATGCGAAGCACAGTCGTATGCCCTAATCCGGTTTCGTGGGCGAGCTCACGAATCGTATGGCCTCGATCACTGTCTACTAACGCGGCAACAGCATGCACTTCTTCTTCAGAGACGCTAGGACGACCTGCCCGATGTATGGCTGTTACAGTTTGCCGACCTTCGTTAAAGGATTTTACCCAACGTGCCACTGTTCTGTAAGGCAATGCCGATTCCCCGCATGCCTCTTGAAGCTTGATGAATGTCGTGCTGTACGACAATTGGCATATTCAATCTTGATTCAACTCCGTTGTTCCTGTTTTTCCCGAGGGCATGCAGCTTTACTGTATGATTAAATGATGATGGCGTCACTCTTGGGTAAAATATTCCGGAGGTAAAATAGTCCCCCATTCGGATCTCGGTCCGGGACTACTCAAGAGGACGTCGTTATCAGGAGAAAGAAAACTGGCATTCTACGGATCGGAGCGTGGAATGTCAGATCCCTTAATCGGGCAGGTAGGTTAGAAAATTTAAAAAGGGAAATGGATAGGTTAAAGTTAGATATAGTGGGAATTAGTGAAGTTCGGTGGCAGGAGGAACAAGACTTTTGGTCAGGTGATTACAGATTTATAAATACAAAATCAAATAGGGTTAATGCAGGAGTAGGTTTAATAATGAATAAAAAAATAGGAATGCGGGTTAGCTACTACAAACAGCATAGTGAACGCATTATTGTGGCCAAGATAGACACAAAGCCCATGCCTACTACAGTAGTACAAATTTATATGCCAACTAGCTCTGCAGATGATGAAGAAATTGATGAAATGTATGACGAGATAAAAGAAATTATTCAGGTAGTGAAGGGAGACGAAAATTTAATGGTCATGGGTGACTGGAATTCGTCAGTAGGAAAAGGGAGAGAAGGAAACATAGTAGGTGAATATGGATTGGGGGGAAGAAATGAAAGAGGAAGCCGCCTTGTAGAATTTTGCACAGAGCATAACTTAATCATAGCTAACACTTGGTTCAAGAATCATAAAAGAAGCTTGTATACACGGAAGAATCCTGGGGATACTAGAAGGTATCAGATAGATTACATAATGGTAAGACAGAGATTTAGGAACCAGATTTTAAATTGTAATACATTTCCTGGGGCAGATGTGGACTCTGACCACAATCTATTGGTTATGAACTGTAGATTAAAACTGAAGATACTGCAAAAAGGTGGGAATTTAAGGAGATGGGACCTGGATAAACTGACTAAACCAGAGGCTGTAGAGAGTTTCAGGGAGAGCATAAGGCAACAATTGACAGGAATGGGGGAAAGAAATACAGTAGAAGAAGAATGGGTAGCTCTGAGGGATGAAGTAGTGAAGGCAGCAGAGGATCAAGTAGGTAAAAAGACGAGGGCTAATAGAAATCCTTGGGTAACAGAAGAAATATTGAATTTAATTGATGAAAGGAGAAAATATAGAAATGCAGTAAATGAAGCAGGCAAAAAGGTATACAAACGTCTCAAAAATGAGATCGACAGGAAGTGCAAAATGGCTAAGCAGGGATGGCTAGAGGACAAATGTAAGGATGTAGAGGCTTGTCTCACTAGGGGTAAGATAGATACTGCCTATAGGAAAATAAAAGAGACCTTTGGAGAGAAGAAAACCACTTGTATGAATATCAAGAGCTCAGATGGCAAGACAGTTCTAAGCAAAGAAGGGAAGGCAGAAAGGTGGAAGGAGTATATAGAGGGTTCATACAAGGGCGATGTACTTGCGGACAATATTATGGAAATGGAAGAGGATGTAGATGAAGATGAAATGGGAGATCAGATACTGCGTGAAGAGTTTGACAGAGCACTGAAAGACCTGAGTCGAAACAAGGCCCCGGGAGTAGACAACATTCCATTAGAACTACTGATGGCCTAGGGAGAGCCAGTCATGACGAAACTCTACCATCTGGTCAGCAAGATGTATGAGACAGGCGAAATACCCTCAGACTTCAAGAAGAATATAATAATTGCAATCCCAAAGAAAGCAGGTGTTCACAGATGTGTAAATTACCGAACTATCAGTTTAATAAGTCACAGCTTCAAAATACTAACGCGAATTCTTTACAGACGAATGGAAAAACTGGTAGAAGCCGACCTCGGGGAAGATCAGTTTGGATTCCGTAGAAATGTTGGAACACGTGAGGCAATACTAACCTTACGACTTATCTTAGAAGAAAGATTAAGGAAAGGCAAACCTACGTTTCTAGCATTTGTACACTTAGAGAAAGCTTTTGACAACGTTAACTGGAATACTCTCTTTCAAATTCTGAAGGTGGCAGGCGTAAAATACAAGGAGCGAAAGGCTATTTACAATTTGTACAGAAACGAGATGGCAGTTATAAGAGTCGAGGGGCATGAAAGGGAAGCAGTGGTTGGGAAAGGAGTGAGACCGGGTTGCAGCCTCTCCCCGATGTTATTCAATCTGTATATTGAGCAAGCAGTAAAGGAAACAAAAGAAAAATTCGGAGTAGGTATTAAAATTCATGGAGAAGAAGTAACCACTTTGAGGTTGGCCGATGACATTGTAATTCTGTCAGAGACAGCAAAGGACTTGGAAGAGCAGTTGAACGGAATGGACAGTGTCTTGAAAGGAGGATATAAGATGAACATCAACAAAAGCAAAACGAGGATAATGGAATGAAGTCAAATTAAATCGGGTGATGCTGAGGGGATTAGATTAGGAAATGAGACACTTAAAGTAGTAAAGGAGTTTTGCTATTTAGGGAGTAAAATAGCTGATGATGGTCGAAGTAGAGAGGATATAAAATGTAGACTGGCAATGGCAAGGAAATCGTTTCTGAAGAAGAGAAATTTGTTAACATGGAGTATAGATTTAAGTGTCAGGAAGTCGTTTCTGAAAGTATTTGTATGGAGTGTAGCCATGTATGGAAGTGAAACATGGACGATAAATAGTTTGGACAAGAAGAGAATAGAAGCTTTCGAAATGTGATGCTACAGAAGAATGCTGAAGATAAGGTGGGTAGATCACGTAACTAATGAGGAGGTATTGAATAGGATTGGGGAGAAGAGAAATTTGTGGCACAACTTGACTAGAAGAAGGGATTGGTTGGTAGGACATGTTTTGAGGCATCAAGGGATCACAAATTTAGCATTGGAGGGCAGCGTGGAGGGTAAAAATCGTAGAGGGAGACCAAGAGATGAATACACTAGGCAGATTCAGAATGATGTAGGTTGCAGTGGGTACTGGGAGATGAAGAAGCTTGCACCGGATAGAGTAGCATGGAGAGCTGCATCAAACCAGTCTCAGGACTGAAGACCACAACAACAACATGTTCCTGTTTCGAAAACATAGTGACACCGTTACGTTAGACCGCTGGCTCACAAGTGACTGTGTTTCCCTCGATTTCGCGCACGCCGGTGACGTGTGACGGGCGAATCTACACTCCTGGAAATGGAAAAAAGAACACATTGACACCGGTGTGTCAGACCCACCATACTTGCTCCGGACACTGCGAGAGGGCTGTACAAGCAATGATCACACGCACGGCACAGCGGACACACCAGGAACCGCGGTGTTGGCCGTCGAATGGCGCTAGCAGTGCAGCATTTGTGCACCGCCGCCGTCAGTGTCAGCCAGTTTGCCGTGGCATACGGAGCTCCATCGCAGTCTTTAACACTGGTAGCATGCCGCGACAGCGTGGACGTGAACCGTATGTGCAGTTGACGGACGTTGAGCGAGGGCGTATAGTGGGCATGCGGGAGGCCGGGTGGACGTACCGCCGAATTGCTCAAGACGTGGGGCGTGAGGTCTCCACAGTACATCGATGTTGTCGCCAGTGGTCAGCGGAACGTGCACGTGCCCGTCGACCTGGGACCGGACCGCAGCGACGCACGGATGCACGCCAAGACCGTAGGATCCTACGCAGTGTCGTAGGGGACCGCACCGCCACTTCCCAGCAAATTAGGGACACTGTTGCTCCTGGGGTATCGGCGAGGACCATTCGCAACCGTCTCCATGAAGCTGGGCTACGGTCCCGCACACCGTTAGGCCGTCTTCCGCTCACGCCCCAACATCGTGCAGCCAGCCTCCAGTGGTGTCGCGACAGGCGTGAATGGAGGGACGAATGGAGACGTGTCGTCTTCAGCGATGAGAGTCGCTTCTGCCTTGGTGCCAATGATGGTCGTATGCGTGTTTGGCGCCGTGCAGGTGAGCGCCACAATCAGGACTGCATACGACCGAGGCACACATGGCCAACACCCGGCATCATGGTGTGGGGAGCGATCTCCTACACTGGCCGTACACCACTGGTGATCGTCGAGGGGACACTGAATAGTGCACGGTACATCCAAACCGTCATCGAACCCATCGTTCTACCATTCCTAGACCGGCAAGGGAACTTGCTGTTCCAACAGGACAATGCACGTCCGCATGTATCCCGTGCCACCCAACGTGCTCTAGAAGGTGTAAGTCAACTACCCTGGCCAGCAAGATCTCCGGATCTGTCCCCCATTGAGCATGTTTGGGACTGGATGAAGCGTCGTCTCACGCGGTCTGCACGTCCAGCACGAACGCTGGTCCAACTGAGGTGCCAGGTGGAAATGGCATGGCAAGCCGTTCCACAGGACTACATCCAGCATCTCTACGATCGTCTCCATGGGAGAATAGCAGCCTGCATTACTGCGAAAGGTGGATATACACTGTACTAGTGCCGACATTGTGCATGCTCTGTTGCCTGTGTCTATGTGTCTGTGGTTCTGTCAGTGTGATCATGTGATGTATCTGACCCCAGGAATGTGTCAATAAAGCTTCCCCTTCCTGGGACAATGAATTCACGGTGTTCTTATTTCATTTTCCAGGAGTGTATTTGCTCGGAGGTAAGGTAGGTATGTTAACAAAGAGTGCTATCAGTGACAATAGTAGATTCCATTGCATAGTGCCTCCACAGCAGTGTTGCCACTATTTAAGTTCCAGCCTAGGTACATAGTCCCTGCAGACGCACTGCAGCCATCTCAGATATATAGCGAGCCATCAGGATAAGTAATTTTTCGTAAGACAGTGAATGACAGCGATTATTTGCCGCTAGCAATTACAGTGATGACACTACGTTTTTTTCTGTGTCAGCGAGGACGGCAGGGAACGTAGCCAGGGCGGCAGAAGTGGAAGAAGCAGCTGTAGGCTCTCTCAGGAAAGCGCCTGGGCTTCTACAAAAGCACGACCGCCTTGCTCGTGAGTGCAAGCAGTGGCATCTCGCTATGAAGTCAGCCCACTAGGGCGGCCCAGTCTTCAGCGGACATTGGCCAGTGGCCTGAATTCCAGAGGCGTATTGTCCAGCACACGTGTGTGGTCGACAGAACTTTATGATTGGCTCAGTGAAGGAGAGCATTGTTCGCCACAGGTGTGGAATGCACACGTATTTCTATGGCGCCAAGGTTAGTAGGCGAGAGAATAGATTTTATCGGCAAACTTTCTCATTGGAGGAATACTACTGCGCAATGTCTAGGTGGGAGTTCTGGCAGGGCGTTATAAGTACGCCATTGCCTCTAGTTCCGCGGGCAGCTTGGCCATCGGAGGGGACAATTTTTGTCGACCTTTGCACTTGCGCACCTATGGCCAGTCTCCACATCACCCATTGGACAGTTCAGTGGGGAGCGTATCAGCAGCCTGGAAATATTAGCAATCTTTATCTGACGATTTAGTCTTCATTACTGCGAGTCGATCTGACCTGCAACCCTGTATTTCGACGAACCTATGTCGTATAGACATCCAACGATGTCCTGTATTTGCTATTATCTTAAGGAAAGCATTGTTTTAGCTTGAACCCTTCCCCTTTCATAAATCTGCCAGCCATCGACATTATCTGTGTCAAATGGTTCAAATGACTCTGAGCACTATGCGACTTAACTTCTGAGGTCATCAGTCGCCTAGAACTTAGAATTAATTAAACCTAACTAACCTAAGGACATCACACACATCCATTCCCGAGGCAGGATTCGAACCTGCGACCGTAGCGGTCACGCGGTTCCAGACTGAAGCGCCTTTAACCGCACGGCCACACCGGCCGGCTTCATCTGTGTCACCGTGTATTTAGTTAAGAGTCTATTTTTCCGTAATTTGATCCGTATGCTCATTCTGGGAATGCACGTATTTTATTTATAATAAACTAAGTCTGAAAAGAGCAATATTTCAAATCAGTACGATATTCATTCTGACCAAGTGAATTAAAGTAAGTTTTTGTGAGCTTACGGTATGTAATAAGGGTAGGGAACCTTATAAACTGCCTGAGTCAGTCGGGTAAAATGACGAAGGAAACCGAACCCTCGTAAAGTACTTTGATGTCGAAACCAACCTTGACACTGATGACGGCTGTACCTTTGTCTACTTACTACTGCGTGACGTGGAGCAGTAGTTAGCAAATTGACTCGCATTGTGGCGGACATCGGTTCAAATACCCGTCCAGTCGTCCATAATTAGGTTTTCTGTGATTTCCCTAAATGTCTCCGGACAAAAGCTGGGATAATTCCTTTGAAAAGAGCACGGCCGACGTCCTTCATCCTTTCGAAATCTGAGCTTGTGCTCCGTCTCTACTTGCGCAGTCGACGAGGCGTTAAACTCTAATCTTCCTCCCATCCCGACTACCCTGAGGCTCGCCCACCAGGTACGCCAATCTCTGAAGCAGGGAACTACTTGTGGTAGCGCGCTAACACGCTGTATCCTCAGTGCGCTTGGTCGTCAAAGTGAACGAGGTTCCACTGGCTGGTACCAAAGCTTCAAGCTGAGGTCAGTTCAGGAAGTTCTCTCTGTAGCTGCGGCAGGAAGGAATTAGCAGTGTTTCCGGGCAGCAGTGCGCCTTGGACGGTCTAGAGACGCTACTTTGAGCGGCCGCCGTGCGACCGGCACGCAGATTGCGCCGTCATCTGTTATTCATGCGGCGCCGGCCACGTGTAATTCTGCTAAGTGCGACCGAGACTGCGCCGTAATTGGGGGACGCGGCAGGCTGCGGCAGGTAGATCCGGCAGGTAGACACCGCGCTAACTGGCCGGGATAATCGCGCCCAAGGAGCCGCCGCTTCATTATTCAGAGTGTTTTCTCAGCGGCGGATCGCGTAATTGCCGCGCACGGGCTGAATGTTTTCGCAGACCGGATTGCAATTACAATCTGCCGGCAATTAAAGCGACAAGGCGTGAGAAAATGAAAGCGAGGGGATTTCTGTTCCCATTATGCAGCATATCGGAGGGGTAAACAAAATTTGCCGTCCAAGCTGTGTGGCTTTCTCCCACCCTTCCTAGTAACCGACAAAAAATTGTTGTTGACTGTGTACGGGGTAAGGACGAAAGAACACTCATACCCAACTTATGTACCAGGTGTTTCCATAAGACCATGCAAAAAATGTAGCAGGACATCAACACTGAACAATTTGGGGTACGGAACCTGGGGTCGGAGAAGCCAGCTTAAGCAGATATGAGAATAAACTTGTCTACCGCTTTGTCTAGCATTAATGGTTTCCAGCTTATTTACACTTAAGACGCATAAAAGTTTACACGTTATGTTTATTTACGTGTATACTATTTCCGGCAACGAAACAAGGTGGACGAGCCTGATTACTAGGAAGCCATGATGCAGGTTCTGTTTACTTTACTCGTCCATAAGGTGGCTTCGTTGTATGATATCTACAGTGTCCCATGACAGAACATCCTATGAATCAATACCAGACCCATTAATCACTCAGTGCTGTTCAGAGACGTACAGTGCAGTACGATGGAGCAGCACCGATACAGTTTCGAAAACTCATTGGCATGCACGTTTTGTGTGAGGAAGTACATTGCAATGCTCTCGCTGATGAGAGGCTGTACAAGGAGATAAGATTCAGTTTTCGTTGCATAGACCCAAAAAATGAGATGGCTGTCGTCGGGTGTGGAACATGTCAAAAGGTATAAGATAAGAAACATAAAACATTTGAATATAATACTTACTACCCTGATCATTTGTCAGAAGATTGTCGAAGTAGATGATTACAATGCGGTAAACTGAAACAGGTAATATTTACAGAATTAACACGCTGTCAGAATGAAACATTATTATGCACTATTAATAAATTCATCGTACACAAAACACCTAATCCTGACTGTTGTGACCAACTGTTGTGTGAAATCTAACAGACACTTTTACTTAAGCTGGCTTAACACTCTCTGTTAAGATATCCATCTATAGAGTAGAAGGAGTTGCCTATCAAAAAGTCTTTCAAACTCTTTTTAAACCGTTCTTTATCTGAAACCAAGTTTCAATTATTGCTGAAAATTTATTGAAAATGTGTGTTCTTGGATACTGGACCCTTTTTGGACCAAGGCAAGTGATTTTAGGTCTTTATGTATATTGTTATTATTTCTGGTATTGATACTATGTACTGAGTTGTTGGCTGGAAATAGAGCTATATTATTTGCAACAAAGTTCATTAAGGAATAAATACACTGAGAAGCAGTGGTCAGAATTCAAAGTTCCTTGGACAGGTTCTACATGATGTTCTTGAATTTACACCACAAATGATTCTTAACACACGCTTTTGCACCCTAAAATCTTTTGCTCGATTTGATGAGTTACCCCAGAATATGATCTCGTATGACATATTATAATGAAAGTAAACAAAACACAGACATGTATAGGTGCTTAAGCAGTTCTGTGGTATGCCCTTACGAACTGACTTTATTACTCAGTAGTAATCCCAGAAATTTAACACTGTCAACCTCTTTCATCTGCATATCTTCGTAAGTTATACATATGGTGGAAGGAAATTTCTTACAGGTTCTGAAATGCATATAGTCTTTTAAAAGTTTAATGACAGTGAATTAGCTTTGAAACGTCCCCTTAGAAAAATTTATGAATGACTGTGCTGATAAACCTCTTACATTATTTGCTTTTCAAACAGCTAAGCAAAACTGAATGTACTCAGACATTACTCTCTGATCAACACTAAACTGACACACAATATTTTTAGCGCAACGCAATCTGACTTTTAGTAATCGCTACAAAAGAATGGCCCTGACTAACAATAACCAATACCTTTCACAAATCACTTACTTCACAAAAATCTTCGTTACTCGAACTACTGCAATACAGCGAGCGCCGCTACTGCCAGCTAAATAAAAAATAAAACTACTGAAGGCACTAACTAGTGATAGGCACAGTTAACAAATGAAAGATTTTGATAGAGAACAAACAATGTGTTTACCTTAATAGTGTTCAAAAGTCATAATATATATAGCAGTTCATGACATCCAGTCTTACAAATGTACTGCCTAAATAGCCTACTTACAGCTTTAAACCATTTATTAATGTCAGCAAAAATTTGATTAGCAGCTATTTCTAAATCTGCACTTGACTTTCTACTTATTGCAATGTTTATATCATCTGAAAAGGCGGCTGGTGTGGCCGAGCGGTTCTAGGCGCTTCAGTCTGGAACCGCGCGACCGCTACGGTCGCAGGTTAGAATCCTGCCTCGGGCATGGATGTGTGTTGTGTCCTTACGTTAGTTAGGTTTGAGTAGTTCTAAGTTCTAGGGGACTGATGACCTCAGATGTTGAGTCCCATAGTGCTCAGAGCCACTTGAGCCATCTGCAAACAAAACAAACCTAGCATCTGGCAATGCAACAGAGGAGAGGTCATTAATGTACACGAGAAAAGTAATGGACCCAAGATGAAACCTTGAGGAACACCACATGTAATTAATTCATAATCAGATGAAGACTAGCTGCTTACTGCACAGGTATTTTGCAACGACACCCTTTGTTTCCTCTTAGATAGATAAGACTCAAACCATTCCGCAGCATTGCCGGTGACACCATAATATTGTAAATTACTTAAGAGAATGCTGCGGTAGACATAGTCAAACAAAGGCTTTTAACAGGTCACAGAAAATGCCATGATTTCCTAATGCGCATCATCCATCACGACGAGTGTTCCTGTCAATTGACGGATGTGGGAGACACGTTCACTGAAAATAAGAAATGAGGGACCTGGCAACATGCGAACCACTCACACACTCGATTTTGAAGATGAGCTGCTGCAAGGTATTGCAATGGACACCACTACATGTACTTGCTGTATTGCATGTGAAACTGGAGCTGCACATACTATCGTGTGGCGAGTACTCCACGAACAGCAACTACATGCATATCACCCACGAGTCCATACTATGCTTGTGACTGACTTTGCACAAAGGGTGCATTATGTCAGTGGTTCCTCCAACAATGGATTGATTGAGCAGATTTCCTCCAAATCGTGCTATTTACTGACGAGGTCTCATTTGATTGTGATGGTATTTCGAGCAGTAGGAGTAGCCATATGTGGTTTCAACTACTTGGTATGGCCCTTGATACCTTGTGACGAACTTCTTCGCTTTCCTTTTTGGCGTATAGTGGTTGGATAGCATTACCCATTGCACTACTCTGTACTGCAGTAAACTTCCTTTCCGCTTCACTGCGTCTTCTGCCTTTCCGGAACCTTCATATTCGCCTTTTCTACCCATTTCCATACATCCCGAATTGTCCTCACGAATTGACATACAGATTCACCGGTCCTTCCTTTCTGTAGCTTCAATAAATCAAACGTGACGGCATTTTTCACCCGTACACTACCTCAAATGGAGACAAACCGGTATTGGTATGGATTTTTGCGTTATATGCGTATACAATATGCTTCAAATACTCGTCTCACTAATGGTAATGAGAATCCACATAAAACAGCATCTTCCCAATCATTATGTGTACCTGTTCTGTCCTTCTGTTGGCCTGTGGATGCGATGCGCTCTCCTGATCTTCTTTACGTTCAACCATTTACACAGTTCCTTCATTAAATTCGGCATGAAGTTGGTCCCTCGGTCAGTAATTATTGTCTCCGGCACACCAAACTTCAAAAATCCAGTTGATTATTAATGCTTGCGCGATCGTAGCTGGCATAGCCACCATATCCACATACCTCGAAAAATGGTCTATTATTGCAGAACGGATCTGTTCCCTGATGTTCAGCTGAAAGGTACTAAGACATCAATCCCAACACAGAAAATGGACATGTCGCTACTGGCAATCGTTGTAGCTGTATCTGTTTCCGACTCAAATCTGCTCTCTGCGCACATGGTACAGAGTGTTTCAAAAATGACCGGTATATTTGAAACGGCAATAAAAACTAAACGAGCAGCGATATAAATACACCGTTTGTTGCAATATGCTTGGGACAACAGTACATTTTCAGGCGGACAAACTTTCGAAATTACAGTAGTTACAATTTTCAACAACAGATGGCGCTGCAAGTGAAGTGAAAGATATAGAAGACAACGCAGTCTGTGGGTGCGCCATTCTGTACGTCGTATTTCTGCTGTAAGCGTGTGCTGTTCACAACGTGCAAGTGTGCTGTAGACAACATGGTTTATTCCTTAGAAAAAAATGGTTCAAATGGCTCTGAGCACTATGGGACTCAACTGCTGAGGTCATAAGTCCCCTAGAACTTAGAACTACTTAAACCTAACTAACCTAAGGACAACACACACATCCATGCCCGAGGCAGGATTCGAACCTGCGACCGTAGCGGTCGCGCGGTTCCAGACTGTAGCGCCAGAACCGCTCGGCCACCAGCGGCCGGCTATTCCTTAGAACAGAGGATTTTTCTGGTGTTGGAATTCCACCGCCTAGAACACAGTGTTGTTGCAACAAGACGAAGTTTTCAACGGAGGTTTAATGTAACCAAAGGACCGAAAAGCGATACAATAAAGGATCTGTTTGAAAAATTTCAACGGACTGGGAACGTGACGGATGAACGTGCTGGAAAGGTAGGGCGACCGCGTACGGCAACCACAGAGGGCAACGCGCAGCTAGTGCAGCAGGTGATCCAACAGCGGCCTCGGGTTTGCGTTCGCCGTGTTGCAGCTGCGGTCCACATGACGCCAACGTCCACGTATCGTCTCATGCGCCAGATTTTACACCTCTATCCATACAAAATTCAAACGCGGCAACCCCTCAGCGCCGCTACCATTGTTGCACGAGAGACATTCGCTAACGATATAGTGCACAGGATTGATGACGGCGATATGCATGTGGGCAGCATTTGGTTTACTGACGAAGCTTATTTTTACCTGGACGGCTTCGTCAATAAACAGAACTGGCGCATATGGGGAACCGAAAAGCCCCATGTTGCAGTCCCATCGTCCCTGCATCCTCAAAAAGTACTGGTCTGGGCCGCCATTTCTTCCAAAGGAATCATTGACCCATTTTCAGATCCGAAACGATTACTGCATCACGCTATCTGGACATTCTTCGTGAATTTGTGGCGGTACAAACTGCCTTAGACGACACTGCGAACACCTCGTGGTTTATGCAAGATGGTGCCCGGCCACATCGCACGGCCGACGACTTTAATTTCCTGAATGAATATTTCGATGATCGTGTGATTGCTTTGGGCTATCCGAAACATACAGGAGGCGGCGTGGATTGGCCTCCCTATTCGCCAGAAATGAACCCCTGTGACTTCTTTCTGTGGGGACACTTGAAAGACCAGGTGTACCGCCAGAGCCGGCCGAAGTGGCCGTGCGGTTAAAGGCGCTGCAGTCTGGAACCGCAAGACCGCTACGGTCGCAGGTTCGAATCCTGCCTCGGGCATGGATATTTGTGATGTCCTTAGGTTAGTTAGGTTTAACTAGTTCTAAGTTCTAGGGGACTAATGACCTCAGCAGTTGAGTCCCATAGTGCTCAGAGCCATTTGAACCTTTTTTTGTACCGCCAGAATCCAGAAACAATTGAACAGCTGAAGCAGTACATCTCATCTGCATGTGAAGCCACTCCGCCAGACACGTTGTCAAAGGTTTCGGGTAATTTCATTCAGAGACTACGCCATATTATTGCTACGCACGGTGGATATGTGGAAAATATCGTACTATAGAGTTTCCCAGACCGCAGCGCCATCTGTTGTTGACAATTGTAACTACTGTAATTTCGAAAGTTTGTCTGCCTGAAAATGTACTGTTGTCCCAAGCATATTGCAACAAACGGTGTATTTCTATCGCTGCTCGTTTAGTTTGTATTGCCGTTTCAAATATACCGGTCATTTTTCAAACACCCTGTATATAATAATTGTATTATTCTTGACATACTGATCTACATCTACTTTCCTACCTCTCCACCAGTACCTCTCCGCCATTTTCCTATTCATCGTTCTACTGCCACCATGACCAGATAACAAGTGGTCATGAGCTTCTTTTAAAACGTCATCTCTCAGCTTCACTGGCACTATTACCCTTGGCCCTAACTTCGTTTCTCTACACAGAAGACTGCCGTACAAATTAAATAGTGGCTGTGTCCAATACAATTTGCAATCGTTGTCAGTGTCCTATAATTCTTGCTATACTGCTAGGTCATAGCCTATGACTTCTACTTTTGCCACCTTTCTACTCAGTGTATTCACATTACCATGCTTCTTTCCAGGCTTGTCCACCACCTCGTAGTCGAATTCACCAAGCCTCACAACCTACCTAGCGAGTACAGTGGATGGATCTTTCAATCACAACAACCACTTCAATGCAGCATGATCTGTCACTACGCGAAATCTTCTCCCATATAAATAACATTTAAAATATGTCATTTCATAGATCACGCTAAGCATCTCCCTCTCTGTTGTTGAGTAATTCCTCTCTGCTGCATTCAACTGCCTAGACGCATAGGCTACAGGATGTTATTTCACATCAATTGTTTGTCTAGGAACACACCCTAATGCTTGGTTCGATGCATCACACGCTAGAATAAATTCCTTTTCAAAATCTGGAAACACAAGAACCGGACTTGATGTTAACACTTCTTTCAGTTTGTCAAACGCTTTCTGACACTCTTCTGTCCAGTCAAATTTCACACCCTTCCATAAAAATTGCATCAATGAAGCGCAGGGAAAACCAGGAAGATAGAGTACAGCCTGATGTATCGTATGCTTTGGGATCCAGAAGGTAGTAGAGTATTTGTAGTTTTTTTTGTTTTCTTGTTATGTATCACTGGGTTTGCGTAGATTAATTAGGCATTGCATTTTCATATGTTGTATGTATTGTGGGCCCGCTGAGGACAGTAGTATTTTGAAGAGGGAGGAAGTGTGATGGTGATCACTGTCCTCAGGCCACTGAAAAGAGGAACGTTGAGCAAGTTTGTAGAAGTAAAAACTGAGGATGTATTACTGATTTTGGCAGTTAACAACCAGTACGCTGAGATGATAAGGGAGGAGCTGCCATAGAGGGAAGGTAACGGTATGTACAGCCAGGGTGACAAGCACCAATCCGGACATGTGCACGGTGCAGTTAATTTTAGCCGGGAGGAAAGAAATAGACTGTCCAAGGGACATCATGGAGCCAAAATTGAGCTTGCAACAAGTTGGGATGCATTGGATCTTCTCCGACATGTTAAGCAAACTAGCGGCTGAAAAGGCATCTCTAGATGGATGTTGTATCATTAGACAAACGGAATGCTACCAAACACCTCCTCATCAGTTTCGGCTGCCAATAAATTTTTTTCTTTGCTGATTATTTCATATGGTGAAGAGGGCTGACAGAAACCACATTGCTGACGTTCAACCAAATGATGTAAAATTATATACAAGTAGTTTCTTACAACCAAAAAGTTATAAACAGTAGTTAAAGACAACACGAAGGATAAAGAGTTTCAAACTGATGAGCCCATCAAACTTGGAACAACCAACATTAGGATAGACTGCTTAGGTGTAGCAGACGACCTGGCAATTCTGTGTCATGAAACAAATACAAATTCTTAAGAAAACAGCGGAAAGAACAGGGCTCTAAACATTATCACAAAAAACAAATTATATTTCGAGTAACTACCAAGCAACCAACATACTAAAAGATAAATGCGAGAAATACGAATGAGATTCTTATTTCGAACATTTAGAAGAAACTATTAAATAAACTGGCATTATGAAATATAAAATAAAAAAAAATACTTTCATTCTTATAAAAGACATCTGTAACAAAAACTGCGTCTCAAAATACACAAAACTGACATTGCTACACATCAAACCAGAGCGTATTGATGGAGCTGCAATACCCATTCTATACAGACAAAGGAGATCGAAGAAACGCGGAAGTGTGAAGAAAAGAAAATCAGGAAAAACTTGAGGTCCAAATAATGTTGAAGCAGCAATACGCAGCGTAAGGACCGAGCGAGGTGGCGCAGTGGTTAGCACACTGGACTCGCATTCGGGAGGACGACGGTTCAATCCCGTCTCCGGCCATCCTGATTTAGGTTTTCAGTGATTTCCCTAAATCGTTTCAGGCAAATTCCGGGATGGTTCCTTTGAAAGGGCACGGCCGATTTCCTTCCCAATCCTTCCCTAACCCGAGCTTGCGCTCCGTCTCTAATGACCTCGTTGTCGACGGGACGTTAAACCCTAACCACCACCACCACGCAGCGTAAGGGCAAATAAAGAAACTGAAACGTGTACCAAGAAATTTGGATATGAAAAGACGCAGGTTACAATTCTGTGCGCATGTCAAAGAATGGATCGAATCAAATTAACTAGAGAAGTTCTGAAATTCTACTAAAAGAGCATTGAAGCTAAATTTGAAACAATAAAAATGATAGGAGCAGTTAAACGATACCTGAAGAAAGCAAGAATGACAGAATTGGAATAACTGGCACAAAAATTTGAAGGCAGACAGTTATGGTAGGTGGGTCACTGTGACAAAGTATGTGCGAGAGAGTTAGTCTAGAACATTATTTATTTATTGCTTATTTATTCTGGGAAGATAATAGCCGTAAGGCACTCTATTAAATGTAATCAGAGAGAGTGTTTTACTAAGACGAGTGGGATACTTATTGTTGGCAATGTGCTCGTCAGGGAGCCATAAGTGGAGGGAGTACGCTCTATGAGTATTGCCCTGGGTTTTGATAGAATTCACTAGGCGGACTTGGTCGTTATCGACCGCTCGGAACTGCCGATCCTACCACCTATCACTGTGTCACTATTACACTTTTGTTATCTACGCTGTGACACTAAAGCAACGACGACGCTGTTACTGGAACAAACCTGATGACAAAGATGTTACTCATCATGTAATCGTGCATCCCGAGTCTTTGAAGATGTGTCAACAGCAGATGACACTGCAAGAGGAACAGCATCACCAGCAGCTGCTGCTGACTAACATTGCTGCAAATGCAGAACTTCCAAGTATGAGTAGACCCAAGCTCTTTGCGCTATTCCTTCAACCGTAACCACAACTGTGCAAAATCAGGTGTAACGGGCTGGGCACCTAATGCAGTAGCACTCTACGTGCGTAGCAGCTTGGCCATGAACTTCTACGTGAAATATTTTAAGACAAGGCCTTCAGCCGCATTAAATTAAAATTTGAAAAATCGTTTGTAAATTTGAAAATTTTCCTCTCTATCTCGATTTTGTTATCCAGGCCTTAATTCTCGAGTATTTCTATGTTCAGTGTATGACCTTCAGTCGGAATTTATGTGAAATATTTTAAGCTAAGGCCTTCAACCGTCTTAAAATTTGAAAGGCCATTTGTTTAAATCCTTTTAAAATTTTCTTACTGAAATTCTTGTTATCCAGGCCTTAAGCCCTCAGTTCTTCTATTTTGTAACTAAGGCCTTCAGCCGTGTGTATTCCTTAAGGCAATTTTAATGACTTCTGTCCGGGCTTTCAGATGTATTGTTTTTGAATCGTTTTAAGGGAATGTGTGATTAAGTGTTTTTAGGAAAATGAAATTTCTGTTTTTTGTGCCACCAACAGTAATTGATCTTGGCCCCTTTCCACAACCATAACCTGATTCGCTCTGCCCTGCGAAGCCAGATTTCAAGTGGTGGACCACGTGTAACAGACGGTGAATTTTTGGGATGTTAGAGGGGCTGTTGTACGAGGTGCATTCAAGTTCTAAGGCCTCCGATTTTTTCTAATTAACTACTCACCCGAAATCGATGAAACTGGCGTTACTTCTCGACGTAATCACCCTGCAGACGTACACATTTCTCACAACGCTGACGCCATGATTCCATGGCAGTGGCGAAGGCTTCTTTAGGAGTCTGTTTTGACCACTGGAAAATCGCTGAGGCAATAGCAGCACGGCTGGTGAATGTGCGGCCACGGAGAGTGTCTTTAATTGTTGGAAAAAGCCAAAAGTCACTAGGAGCCAAGTCAGGTGAGTAGGGAGCATGAGGAATCACTTCAAAGTTATTATCACGAAGAAACTGTTGCGTAACGTTAGCTCGATGTTCGGCTGCGTTGTCTTGGTGAAACAGCACACGCGCAGCTCTTCCCGGACGTTTTTGTTACAGTGCAGGAAGGAATTTGTTCTTCAAAACATTTTCGTAGGATGCACCTGTTACCGTAGTGCCCTTTGAAACGCAATGGGTAAGGATTACGCCCTCGCTGTCCCAGAACTTGGACACCATCATTTTTTCAGCACTGGCGGTTACCCGAAATTTTTTTGGTGGCGGTGAATCTGTGTGCTTCCATTGAGCTGACGGCCGCTTTGTTTCTGGATTGAAAAATGGCATCCACGTCTCATCCATTGTCACAACCGACGAAAAGAAAGTCCCATTCATGTTGTCGTTGCGCGTCAACATTGCTTGGCAACATGCCACACGGGCAGCCATGTGGTCGTCCGTCAGCATTCGTGGTACCCACCTGGATGACACTTTTCGCATTTTCAGGTCGTCATGCAGGATTGCGTGCACAGAACCCACAGAAATGCCTACCCTGGAGGCGATCTGTTCAACAGTCATTCGGCGATCCGCCAAAACAATTCCCTCCACTTTCTCGATCATGTCGTCAGACCGGCTTGTGCGAGCCCGAGGTTGTATCGGTTTGTTGTCATACGATGTTCTGCCTTCATTAAACTGTCGCACCCACAAACGCACTTTCGACAAATCCATAACTCCATCACTACATGTCTCCTTCAACTGTCGATGAATTTCAATTGGTTTCACACCACGCAAATTCAGAAAACGAATGATTGCACGCTGTTCAAGTAAGGAAAACGTCGCCATTTTAAGTATTAAAACAGTTCTCATTCTCGCCGCTGGCGGTAAAATTCCATCTGCCGTACGGTGCTGCCATCTCTGGAACAATGAACGCGGCCTCATTTTAAAACAATGCGCATATTTCTATCTCGTTCCAGTTCGGAGAAAAAAAATTGGAGGCCTTAGAACTTGAATGCACCTCGTATAGTAGAGCTGTCGTACCGAGCTCTTGGAGGGCACGTGGAGGACTGACATACCAGTTATTTCGAAATTCGTTGTAGTAGGATACATTCAAGGTATCTTTAGGTTCAATTCTGCTGCCATGTCCCACACAACAGTTGCATATTCCGGTATTGGCTACAGCGTGGTTTTACATACAGTGATCTCAAAGTGACAATGGAGGTGGAGGAGGAGGATGTTAGTGTTTAACGTCCCGTCGACAACGAGGTCATTAGAGACGGAGCGCAAGCTCGGGTGAGGGAAGGATGGGGAAGGAAATCGGCCGTGCCCTTTCAAAGGAACCATCCCGGCATTTCCCTGAAGCGATTTAGGGAAATCACGGAAAACCTAAATCAGGATGGCCGGAGACGGGATTGAACCGTCGTCCTCCCGAATGCGAGTCCAGTGTGCTAACCACTGCACCACCTCGCTCGGTGACAATGGAGGTAAGACCCGGGGGTTGAGAGGGGGTAACGTTCCCTGTCTTCGATTGTCTTGTCCAACGTGACACTACATTCAGTATTTTCAAGGCGTGAGAGTCGCCAGAGTCGCCGTGTCCTTCTCCCCTCGTCGAAGAGTTCGGTTATCTGCTGCAGTCGTCGGCGCATCATGTCCGTGTTCATGTAGCAAGTGACCGCAGCAGCGTCGTCAGCATACCAGGTAAGTTCTGAAGTAGGTCCGCCTTATAGGGTGTGTACAACAGCAGGCCGAGGGCAGACCCCTGAGGTGCACTTGTGTGTGTGTGAGAGAGGGTGAGAGAGGGTGAGAGAGAGAGAGAGAGAGAGAGAGAGAGAGAGAAACAGGACGAGTGGAAATGCCATGGTTAGTCCTTACGTGGAAAATTTTACTTGTAAGTAGCAACATATTATGTTAGCAGCGTTTTTACAGTTCATAAGTTTAGTAAACACAACAGATGTAACAGAGACTTCAAAAAAATGTTCAAATGTGTGCAACTGCTAAGTTCATCAGTCCCTAAGCTTACACACTTCTTAACCTAAATTATCCTAACGACAAATACACACGCCTATGCCCGAGGGAGGACTCGAACTTCCGCCGGGACCAACCGCACAGCCCATGACTGCAGCGCCTGAGACCGCTCGGCTAATCCCGCGAGGCGTCCGCACAGTTACAACATACTAAGACTGTTAATTGACAAAATATAACTAGTATTGTAGAGGAATTTATTTCACACAGTATTACTAACCTGAATAATAACCCGCAGAAGTTAAAACTTGGAGAACACCTGTGCTATCATTATCCTCAGACGTTATTACCAGGCAGGGTTCATTTCATTTCCATGCAATCACAGTGTGTCGTAAAAATATGAAAATTGATAAACTATTTACTACCAGTTTTGTTTGTTTGCCAATGACCAGTTTTAGTCTTAATATTCTGCCTCAGTAACAGTTCCTCCTTGTATTGTAAACACAGGTTTAACTAATTTGCAGTTCTGAGTATTAACTTCATCCACTTAAGTTAACGTAAAATTTCACCGGCAAAACAAACAACTAAAGAAACAACACAAATTAAGTGTGCGCAATGTCATTTTTTCTGTATTTAGCTTGGCGAGTACCTTCTGCTGTCTTGGTATGTATCTTACTGTTATATCAAAAGTAAAATCAGTTGCTCATTTGCTTAAAGTAAATTCAGTTCAATCTTTCAATAATAAAAAGTAAATTGCTTGCCTTTATCTAAGTTTTGCATTACGTTACACTGAGGTTTTAAGTCATTTTTACGAAACAAAGTTTCAGTCATTCATTTAACCAGTAATTTCGTGTAAGTTTACTTTCAAAGTTTTAAATTTCAGTAGAAGTAACTGCAGAGTCACTGCTATCTGATTAATTTATTTTCTCGTGAACTTTGATGTTGTGGAACAACGTAACAACCTTCTATTGCCACGCCAGCGTTTATTTGCTTAAATTTCTTTGCCATTACCTTTCTTGGGATTAACTGCCCTATTGGGCTAGATACCATCCCTTTTTTCGCTAATCATCTACAGCTACATCTACATCTACATCTACATACATACTCCGCAATCCACCATTCGGTGCGTGGTGGAGGTTACCTCGTACCACAACTAGCATCTTCTCTCCCTGTTCCACTCCCAAACAGAACGAGGGAAAAATGACTGCCTATATGCCTCTGTACGAGCCCTAATCTCTCTTATCTTATCTTTGTGTTCTTTCCGCGAAATGTAAGTTGGAGGCAGTAAAATTGTACTGCAGTCAGCCTGAAATGCTGGTTCTCTAAATTTCCTCAGTAGCGATTCACGAAAAGAACGCCTCCTTTCCTCTAGAGACTCCCACCCGAGTTCCTGAAGCATTTCTGTAACACTCGCGTGGTGATCAAACCTACCAGTAACAAATCTAGGAGCCCGCCTCTCAATTGCTTCTATGTCCTCCCCCAATCCGACCTGAATCAGAATGTTTTTGTATTGTCAGCTTTTTGTATTGTCTGTTATTTGTATTAAATATTAAGTGGTATTCCCCCCCCCCCCCCCCGTGTGTTTCGTGTGGGATTGCACTAAACTCCACTCATTTCAAAATTATTATCTATTATCAGTATTTAGATTAGGTTTGGAATAGGTTCTTCCTTCAGAAGTGTGTTATACATTTTCTCCCTACTACCCGGCTTTATTTTTCTTCAGTAACAAGGGCCTTACTCACTGTAAAACTTCATCAGGCATACGCGATCACGGTCAGTTATATAGAAGTCCAGTAGTCCGATTAGGAAGGGGGACGCTAAAAAGTTCCTTCAAAATTGTTCGAGAGAGAGCGTAGAAGGAGAAAATCTGAGGACACAACATCAGTTGAATGAGGTGGGTGCGTAAAGACTTCCTATAGTAACTCCTGTATAGCGTATTTTGTTTGTCTAGCAGAATACAGGCGGACATTATCGTTTAGTAGCATCACTTCCGTATTCTTCCTGGTCGTTGATCTTGGATTGTGTGTGCAAGACGTCTCACTTGCTGACTATAAACCTCAGCAGTGATGGTTTCACATCGGCAAAGCAGTTGGTAATACACCAGATGCATAACATTTTCTTTTGTCATTATCTTTCCCGGATGCCTGCAAGTCTTCGTACGAGAAGTTTCTGCTATATTTTGGCACAAATACTATAGTATAAAGACGCCATTTCATCAAACCCTGAAGACCTTCCTGGACGTGGAGAGTCACTAATGTCCAAAAGATCTCACTTAAAACGTGCTCTGACCAGTGGCATTATCCGCATACACGACGCAGATGTTTCTGACTGCCTCTGCTGCTGTGACCCCTCTGCTGAACTCAGACAGAAGAAATCTAGAAAGTGTTATGATTTCTCCACTTGGCACTTCATTTTCAAACGACAAAATGACAAAATGTAAACTCAGATAGCAACAGTGAACTACAAATTGAAAAGTAACAATCGACAGATATACACAGAGCACACGGAAAATCAACATGCAAAACAAAAAGGCTACGAACTTATGCAGCAACCTATTAGTTTATGTGGCAAGCGTGATGAAATGCAGATGGATATTAAATTGTGTTATGATCGACACATATCATTATGTGTATTATTCTGACTGTCTGTTTGTCAATAAATGACGAGACGAAATTTATGTTCAGTGAAACTATCAGCACGCTGCCCCCCCTCCTCCCCCCATCTACACGTTCGTAATGTATTAGTACTGTTTAGCTGTCTGTCAGTACCTAATTGTGCGCAGGGGTTTAAAAAGTTCGGCCAGTCTCCGAACCTGGTAGTTTGAAATTTTCTGAAATTTGTTTCGGTCACGTAATGCACATTATAGCGTCTAGGCTGAAATTGTTTTAAACAAGGGAAGCAAACATAGGAAACTTGGAGCGCAAATTTACGAGCTTTAGAAAATGTCATTTTAGTTGTAACCACTGTGATGCATCTCTTGCTGATTCTGCGTAACGTCACTATTCATCTAATTTCACTTCAGCACTAAGGCGTTAGATATTTCTTATGCAAATATTGAGAGAACTGCTTAAAATCTCTAAACCTAGCGAATTTATAGCTCAGCAGAATTTATGTTTGACTATAGTGTTAGGGTAGAATATCCCTCTAGAAGACGACTTCGTATTCTTCAATTAACCGACGACTTTCACAAGAGTACCTTACCGACAGGACATCATTTTTGTAAAGCTGTACGATGCAGT
Source organism: Schistocerca nitens (assembly GCF_023898315.1). Classification (NCBI taxonomy): domain Eukaryota; kingdom Metazoa; phylum Arthropoda; class Insecta; order Orthoptera; family Acrididae; genus Schistocerca; species Schistocerca nitens. Next base: position 131,580,624 of record NC_064614.1, on the reverse strand, counting down.
ATCCAAAAAGTTCGAAACATTCCTATGGAGTTTACAAAATTTCCGACATCTCTTAAATACAAAACCTTTCACAAATCATTAAGGCGGCTGCAGTACTCGTTAAAGGATATGTTTTGAAAACCATGAGCTGTATTTAGAATATTTAACAGCTAATAGTAATTGAGACTCTTTGGCCTACCTGTCAGTTCCATGTTTACGTCATATGACGTGACAAAAAATGGTTTAAATTTCTCCGAGTACTATGGGACTTAACATCAGTACCCTAGAATTTAGAACTACTTAAACCTAATTAACCTAATTAACCTAAGGACATCACACACATCCATGCCCGAGGCAGGATTCGAACCTCCGACCGTAGCAGTCACGCGGTTCCATACTGCAGCGCCTAGAACCGCTAGGCCACACCGGCTGGCGTGACGTGTCACCATGTAAGATTTGACAGCAGCAGTATACACCATAACCTCGGTATTGAGAGATTATCATTGATTTGAACATCACTAAGTATTAATAAACAACATGTATGCCACGGATATAAGGGTAAATATTTCTAGCTGGGATTAAAAAGGGTGTATGTCAGGGATGCAACCTTTCGCCCTTGCTAGTAAATCTATACAGTCGAAGTAGGGACGACAGAAATAAAAGGAAAGTTCAAGGTTGGAAGTGGAATTAAGGGTGACAGATATCAATGATACGTTACATGGATTACATTCTGTCCTTAGTGAAAATAAAGAAGAATTACAGAACCCGAGCTAGAATGGACGCTGGCTACACAATACAAAATGAGTGTAAATAGGAAACTGACAAAAGCATTGATAAGTAGAAGAAATGACAATAGCGAGGTACTTTAACATCAAAATTGGAGATCTCGAAATAGACGAAGTTAATGAATTCTGCTACCCTGGAAGCAAAACAGCCTACGATGGATGAAGCGAGAGGAACATAAAACGTAGACTAGCACTGGCATGGAGGGCATTCCTAGTCAAGACAAGTCTACTAGTTTCAAACATAGGCATTCGTATGAAGAAGAAATTTCTGAGAATGTACGTTTGATGCGCAGCATTCTGTGGTAGTGAATCACTGACACTTTGAAATCCGGAAGAGAAGAGAATCCAAGCGCCCGAGATGTCTTGTATGAGATGTGTTTTCATTATTCTTTAATGAAAATGAGGTTGACTAAAAAGGAATGAGGAAGTTCTCCGCAGAATAGACGAAGATAGCAACATATGGAAACACTGACAAAAGAAGGGACAGGTTGTAGAACACATGTTAAGGAATCAGGCAACAACGTCCATGGTACTAGAGGGAGCCGTAGTGGGTAAAAGCTGTAGTGTAACACAGAGAATGGACTACATCCAGCAAATAACTTAATACTTAGTGTGTAAGTGCTGTTCTGAGATGGAGAATTTGACGCAGGAGAGGAATTCGTGCTCAAATCAGTCCGAAGACCTATGACTAGAAGGAAAAAATTATGGCACCATCACTATTTGTAGACAAAAGTGATAAAATAACAACATTGCTACACCTAATGGAAGAGGCCATGGAAGTGGGTGAGATCAGAGACGACCAAACACGTTACGATAGGACTACCTACTGATGTGACAGAATCTACACTATTGGACATTAAAATTGCTACACCAAGAAGAAATGCAGATGATAAACGGATATTCATAGGACAGATATATTATACTAGAACTAACATGTGATTACATTTTCACGCAGTTTAGGTGCATAGATCCTGAGAAATCAATACCCAGCACAACCACCTTTCGCCGTAATAACGGCCTTGATACGCCTGGGCATTGAGTCAAACAGAGCTTCGATGGCGTGGACAGGTACAGCTGCCCATGCAGCTTCAACACGATACCACAGTTCATCAAGAGTAATGACTGGCGTACTGTGACGAGCCAGTTGCTCGGCCACCATTGACCAGATGTTTTCAATTGGTGAGAGATCTGGAGAATGTGCTGGCCACGGCAGCAGTCGAACATTTTCTGTATCCAGAAAGGCCCCTACAGGAAATGCAACATGCGGTCGTGCATTATCCTGCTGAAATGTAGGGTTTTGCAGGGATCGAATGAAGGGTAGAGCCACAGGTGGTAACACATCTGAAATGTAACGTCCACTTTTCGAAGTGCCGTCAATGCGAACAAGAGGTGACAGAGACGTGTAACCAATGGCACCCCATACCATCACGCCGGGCGATACGTCAGTATGGCGATGACGAATACACACTTCCAATGTGCGTTCACCGCGATGTCACCAAACACGGATGCCACCATCATGATGCTGTAATCAGAACCCGGATTCATTCGTAAAATGACTTTTTGCCATTCGTGCGCCCAGGTTCGTTGTTGAGTACACCATCGCAGGCGCTCCTGTCTGTGATGCATCGTCAAGGGTAACCGCAGCCATGGTCTCCGAGCTGATAGTCCATGCTGCTGCAAACGTTGTCGAACTGTTCGAGCAGATGGTTGTTGTCTTGCAAACGTCCCCATCTGTCGACTCAGGGATCGAGACGTGGCTGCACGATCCGTTACAGCCACGCGAATAAGATGCCTCTCATCTCGACTGCTAGTGACACGAGACCGTTGGGATCCGGCACGGCGTTCCGTATTACCCTCCTGCACCCACCGATTCCATATTCTGCTAACAGTCGTTAGATCTCGACCAACGCGAGCAGCAATGTCGTAATAGGGCAAAATCGCAATCGCGATAGGCTACAATCTGACCTTTATCAAGGTCGGAAACGTGATGGTACGCATTTCTCCTCCTTACACGAGACATCACAACAACGTCTCACCAGGCAACGCCGGTCAACTGCTGTTTGTGTATGATAAATCTGTTAGAAACTTTCCTCATGTCAGCACGTTGTAGGTGTCGCCACCGGCGCCAACCTTGTGTGAATGCTCTGAAAAACTAATCATATGCATATCACAGCATCTTCTCCCTGTCGGTTAAATTCTTCGTGGTGTAGCAATTTTAATGGCGAGTAGTGTAATATTATGACGTCGGTCGCCCGGCCTGCCTAGGGAAGAGCATCGTGGTATCAATGACAGCAGAAAAAGACCCACTGTGGCGCGTTGGACTGGTTGCGACAGCTGAGCTATAGGCTCTGTTCGAGCTATGTGGAGCTACGCCACGGCATCGGTGATTCGGCAAAACGAGTGCGCACCAAGTCTTTGTAAGTAACAGAGGCGTCACATGGCGCTTTTAACCCACCCATGGTTCAAATGGCTCTGAGCACTATGGGACTTAACATCTATGATCGTCAGTCCCCTAGAACTTAGAACTACTTAAACCTATCTAACCTAAGGACATCACATACATCCATGCCCGAGGCAGGATTCGAACCTGCGACCGTAGCGGTCACGCGGTTCCAGAGTGTAGCGCTTAGAACCTTACAGCCACACCGGCCGGCTAACCCACCCATGCTTGCCTTAAACCTATCTAACCTAAGGACATCACATACATCCATGCCCGAGGCAGGATTCGAACCCGCGACCGTAGCGGTCACGCGGTTCCAGACTGAAGCGCCTAGAACCGCACAGCCACACCGGCCGGCTAACCCACCCATGCTTGCCTTAAACCTATCTAACCTAAGGACATCACATACATCCATGCCCGAGGCAGGATTCGAACCTGCGACCGTAGCGGTCACGCGGTTCCAGACTGAAGCGCCTAGAACCGCACAGCCACACCGGCCGGCTAACCCACCCATGCTTGCCTGTTACGCAAGCAGGCAAGCTGCCGCACATTATCAGCATAACGGGCAGGCTGCCCTACTTCCATCCAAGTCAAACTATGCCCAATCCAAGCAGGCTACAGGAGTTTGCTTGCCTGCCCATTTTCTCGCTGTACTACGCTACGATGCAATTTATGAAAATATCTATCACAAGACGAGGCCCAATGAAATATAAAATCATTTTGGGTCCTTGTAAATTAGAAAATGGTGGATTTTATTTGTCCTTTTTTCCTTTTCGACGTTTTTTGGACTTCCAGAATAAGATTTTCACTCTGCAGCTGAGTGTGCGCTGATATGAAACTTCCTGGAAGATTAAAACTGTGTGCCGGACCGAGACTCGAACTCGGCACCTTAGCCTTTCGCGGGCAAGAGCTCTACCATCTGAGCTACCCAAGCACAACTCACGCCCCGTCCTCACAGCCTTACTTCTGCCAGTACCTCGCGTCCTATCTTATCTATAGTCACTCAAGAAATGTTTTTTTTTTTTCTTTCTCTCTGAACGTGAGTGTAAAAACCAGTCACAAGTAACCAGCGAACCAAGCATCTCCCTGCATTGTCGGGATAAGAATGTCCCACACTTCAACGTTTGTGCTTTGTATAGTATCTGTACCTAATCCACACTGACAGACGGCAGATTCATATGAGAAAACACAAACACGTATAATTGTTAAAACTTCCTACAGGCAGATGAATCGAAGCTGTCTGAGTGTTCGTGACTGAATATGGCACCAGACTGATAACACTCACGAGTAGAACACAGCAAAACTTTGCATAAAACGTCATCCGAATTTGTACTGAATGCTTTCTCAGAAAATTATTTTGAACTATTAGTTCATAAGCCCACTCGGAGCGTAAATGTCTGCGAAAGCACACTTGACCTTTTAGCAACAAATAATCCTGGACAAATAGTGAGTTTGGTGACGAATTCACGGATTAGTGACCACAAGGCAGTTGCCGCTATGCTGAATACCGTGACACCTATAACCATCAAAAAGAAACGCTAAGTATATCTATTTAAAAAAGCTGATAAAAGTACTCTTAACGCCTTTTTAAGAGACAGTCTTTACTCCTTCCGACCTGATCATGTAAGGGTAGAAAAGTTGTGGAATGTTTTCAAGGAGATAGTATCGACAGCAGTTGAGAGATATATACCACATTAATGAATAAGTGATGGTACTGATCCCCCATGGTACACAAAACGGGTCAGATCGTTGTTGCAGAAGCAACGAAAAAAAGCATGAAACATGTAAAAGAACGTAAAATCTCCAAGATTTGCAAAGTTTTGCAGAAGTTCGAAATATGGCGCGTACTTCAATGCGAGATGCTTTTAATAATTTACACAACGAAATTCTGTCTCGAAATCTGGCAGAAAACGCAAAGAGATTCTGGTCATACATAAAGCACACCAGTGGCAAGACGCAATCAATACCTTCACTGCGCGATAACAACGGTGAAGTCACTGATGACAGTGTCACTAAAACAGAGTTATTAAACACGGTTTTCCAATACTCCTTCACCAACGAAGACAAAGTAACTATTCCTGAATTACAATCAAGAGCAACTGCCAAGATGAGAAACACAGAAGTAGATTTCCTCGGTGTAACGAAGCAGCTTAAACACTTAATAAAGGCAAGGCCTCCGGTACAGATTGTATAGCAGTCAGGTCCCTCTCAGTGTATTATGATACAATAGTTCCATATGTAGCAATTATATACCACCACTCACTCAGAGAAAGATCCGTACCTAAAGACTGGAAAATTGATGAAGTCACACCAATACCCGTAAAGGGGAGTAGGAGTAATCCGCTGAATTACAGGCCTATATCACTAATGTCGATTTGCAGTAGGGTTTTGGAACTTACACTGTATTCGAACATTATGAAGTACCTCGAAAAAAGCGATTTATTGACACATAGTCAGCACGGTTTCAGAAAATATCGTTCTTGTGAAACACAACTAGCTCTTTATGCTCATGAAGTAATAACTGCTATCGACAGTGGATGTCAAATTGATTCCATATTGTTAGATTTCCAGAAGGCTTTCGACACCGTTCCACACAACTGTCTTCTAACCAAACTGCGTGCCTATGGAGTATCGCCTCAGTTGTGCGACTGTATTCGTGATTTCCTCTTAGAAAGGTCACAGTTCGTAGTAATAGACGGAAAGTCATCGAGTGAAATATCCGACGTTCGTCAAGTAGGTGTTACAGGCCCTCTATTGTTCCTGATCTATATTAACGACATAGGAGACACTCTGAGTCGCCGTCTTAGATTTTTTGAAGATGATGCTGTCGTTTACCGTCTTGTAAAGTCATCAGACGATCAAAACCACTTGCAAACTGATTTAGAAATGATATCTGCATGGCGCGAAAAGTGGCAATTGACCTTGAATAAGAAAAGTGTGAAGTTATTGACATGAGTACTAAAAGAAATCAGTTAAATTTCAGTTACGCGGTAAGTCACAGAAATTTGAAGTACTTAGGGATTACAATTACAAAGAACCTAAATTGGAACGATCACATAGATAATATTACGGCTAGAACCAACCAAAGACTGCCATTCAATTGCAGTACACTTAGAAGGTGCAACAGATCTACTAAAGAGACTGCTTACACCACGCTTGACTCTGAGCACTATGGGACTTAACACCTGAGGTCATCAGTCCCCCAGAACTTAGAACTACTTAAACCTAACTAACCTAAGGACGTCACACACATCCATGTCCATGGCAGGATCCGAACCTGCGACCGTAGCGGTCGTGCAGTTCCAGACTGAAGCGCCTAGAACCCCTCGGCCATTCTGGCCGGCACACCACGCTTGTCCGTCCTATTCTGGAGTACTGCTGTGTGGTGTGGGGTCTGTATCAGGTGGGAATGACGGATGGCATCGAAAAAGTACAAAGAAGGGCAGCTCGTTTTGTATTATCGCGAAATAGGTGAGATAGTGTCACAGACATGATACGTGAATTGGAGTGGCAATCATTAAAACAAAGGCCTTTTACGTTGCGACGGGATCTTCTCATGAAATTTCCATCACCAGTTTTCTCCTCAGATTGCGAAAACATTCTGTTGGCACCCACCTGCACAGGGAGAAATGATCATCACGATAAAATAAGAGAAATCAGAGGCCGCACAGAAACATTTAAGTGCTCGTTTTTCCCGCCTGCCGTTCTAGAGAGAAACGGTAGAGACTGCTTAAGAGTGGGTCACTGAACCCTCTACCAGGCACTTTATTGTGAATAGCAGAGTAATCACGTAGATGTAGAAATAGAAGTGGCATCACCCGATTTTCCAGAAACTTCGCTCAGTGGTGGAGAAGTCAAAACGAGTGAACAGGTGTCTCGGCTTATCCGTAGATACTCGACCGTTTCTGAGAAAATGACGGTCAAAGTGTATGAGGTATTTTCGAGGTACTTTGTGTCTTTTACTGCACAACACTCTCAGATGAACTTGTGGTTCAGTGGTTAGCTTCATGGTTTCTTAATTTCGTGCTACGTGTTTGAAACCCGATTATTATTTTATTTTTGTTTTCATTTACTAACCCTTGTTCGCAGGATGTTACTATACAAATGTTTCTTATCGAATTGTGGAGTACAAGTACGTTATATTAATTGTAAAATTAAATTTGGATTTCACATTAAGTGTCACACATGTATTACATGATGTGTGTGGGTATTGTGCATTGAAAGGTTACAATATTTTTAAATTCTCATTTTCTGACATTTCATTCCTATACAAATTTTTATATTGATTGTTATATTTTATTAACATGTTTATTCTTTAGGAAGATTCGGTGAATTCCTTCGGATGATACCGATCGCAGACACTTCCGAAACGCAGATATTCCAAACGCCACCAACATCGCGCGAAGGTAGGTTTGCCACAGTGACATGTCTCCTTATGAATCTCACTCAGGAAAGAAACGTCGTTAACACTGGCGAAGATTTTGTGCGTTGGCAATAATTTCGCGGCAAACGCGCGTAACGGATCACATTTCCGAAAACTGGCGCTTGCAGTCGATTATGGTTCATAATGGATCTGAGCACTATGGGACTTAACTGCTGTGGTCATCAGTCCCCTAGAACTTAGAACTACTTAAACCTAACTAACCTAAGGACATCACACACACCCATGCCCGAGGCAGGATTCGAACCTGCGACCGTAGCAGCAGCGCGGCTCCGGACTGGAGCGCCTAGAAGCTCACCGCCACCGCGGCCGGCGGTCGATCATGGATCAACATACACTACATGAATTTGACCGGAAAGAATTTCCAATAATTTTTTCATAGTCTTCATTCCTTTTTTTTTACTCATCCATCTGACTTACTATTAGTAGACGAATAAGGATAACGCTATGTCAAAATATAATGGAAAACTCTTTTGTAGTGATATTCTAGAGTCATCGGTATACGACCAAAAAACTCTTGACCCAATATTAAAGAGTCGCGATTGCAACCACTGTGCCGCGATAGCATCTGAGGGCAGCTCGCCGTATAAGCACTAAAAGAATGTGAGAATACCTCGAAAACCTTCACTGTTGTTCTTTTTTTTTTTTTTTTTTTTCAGAAACGTTCGAGTATCTACAGATAAGCTGAGAGACGTGTTCGCTTAATTTGACTTCTCTTCCACTGAGCTAAGTTAATGGGAAAATGGGATTACGGCACTTGTGTTCCACTTCTCAGTACACTTTATTTAATTAATCTATATGATAATATGATGTTTGCAAACCGATTGTTGCCTGTAAATTCTCAGTCGCTGTACGTATTATTACAAATATGGTAATTATTTTAAGCGGAATAGCCCACTCTGTACGCCGGGTTTTATCAATACCTAGTACGCTGTTTATGATTTGTTCCATGAATTTGCAATTTGCGGCACGCCTTGTTTGCTGCGCTGGGAGCGCGAGTTAGGAGCGAGGTGTCATGGGCTGATGAGCTATATGACCAGAGTCTCGGACTGACCAGTAGGTGAACCAGGCAGAGCATTCGGGCCTTCGACTGCGAGCGGTGGCACGCAGTGAACTTCATTCCGGTGGCTACAAGGTCGCCCACCTGGACTTATCTCGCAGACAGCAGGGGCTGCTCCTGATTGTGTGCATGCCACAACCAGAGGAGTCCATCCATTCCGCTGGTTGCCCGCTGAGCAGGTAGGGGTAGTCAGCTGGTGGAGTGCCGAGAATGGGAAGCCTTCTCCTAGCTGACATGAAAATAACCTATCTATGCAACGTCCCTAACGGTCAGAGTGGGGGACGGTTCGTGTCTTTTCAGTGCGAGTAAACGGTGATTTCACTGCAGATGCATGCAGGGGCTTCCAGATTACAAGAGGAGCACTAACTGGGTGCTTTATTAGCCGATAGCAGTGTTTTCGTTGATCCAGTGATTCAACCTAGTGTACAGCGAAGTATGCAGGCTGTGCACTGAGTATATCACATAATCAGTAATATTAAAAATGGACAGTCTATGGGTGCATTGCGGTGAAAAATGATTCTTCCAAGTGTCCCACTGGCCATGCGGATGTTTCCTACGTAAGCGAGAGACATATTGATTTTGTTATTATATTTATTTATTTATTTAACCTGATCAGATTAGGGACATCAGGCCCTCTCTTACATCAGACCAGTGTTTCACGCATGCAGCATTTCACACATCAGAGTTACATCATGACAATAGTTTAAATAAGAAAATTAGATTACTCTAGTGACAATATGAATAAAGAGTGATGACTAAGACCTAATAAAGTAAGTGCTGGCAGTATTTTTACAACAGGTGCTATACATACAAATTATGATAATAGCAATAATAGTAACAGTAAAAAATCAAATAATAATGATAAACATTAGACAAACTGGCAATAGTAACGAAGATTTGTGCAGATGTACATTAATATCTTGGTGTGTAAAGTAGATGTTTACTAATATAGCGAAGTTTTTGGGAAGGGAGATTTAAGGAGGGGGAAAGAGGGCTGGTTCAAATGGCTCTGAGCACTATGGGACTTAACATCTGTGGTCATCAGTCCCCTAGAACTTAGAACTACTTAAACCTAACTAACCTAAGGACATCACACACATCCATGCCCGAGGCAGGATTCGAACCTGCGACCGTAGCAGTCGCGCGGTTCCGGACTGAGCGCCTAGAACCGCTAGACCACCGAGGCCGTGGGAAAGAGGGAAGTAATGAAGTGAAGTGCATTCATGTACAGAGGAAGGCATTACTATTGCTTAAGTAGATACGTCATTAACTGTTTTCTGAAGCCGGACATATTTTTAAGTTCTCTAACATAACGAGGGAGGTTATTCCAGAGTCGGGTTCCCGCCACTGTGAAGGACTTGGAGAAGGTGGCTGAGCGATGCAGTGGAACAAAGAGGATTTTATTATGATAGGAACTTGTATTTCTGTCATGTTGTTCCGACATAAGCGTTAAGGACGAGGAGAGATATGAGGGACAGTGTACATTTATAAGGCAGTAGATGAGACAGTGTATGGAAATCTCTGCGTTTGTCTGCACGCAGCCAGGACAATTTTCATATGCTGATGAAATGTGATCAAAAAGTCGAACGTCACAGATATGTCGGACGCAGGCATTCATGACCAGTTCCAGACGTCGCGAATTTTCCTGAGAGAGGTTGAAATGAAATGGCTCTGAACACTATGGGACTCAACGTCTATGGTCATTAGTCCCCTAGAACTTAGAACTACTTAAACCTAACTAACCTAAGGACATTACACAACACCCAGTCATCACGAGGCAGAGAAAATCCCTGACCCCGCCGGGAATCGAACCCGGGAACCCGGGCGCGGGAAGCGAGAACGCTATCGCACGACCACGAGCTGCGGACCCCGAGAGAGGCCTTGTAGGATAATATCGCTGTAGTCAATGATTGGAAGTATAAGCGTTTGTACTGATTTCTTTTTTTAGATCGAAAGGGAAGAGCTTGTTATACTTTTGTTGGACGTGAAGGAATGCTGATGTTTTTTTGCACACTGCAGTTACGTGCTCTGTCCAATTTAGATTTTCATCCATTATTACTCCCAAACTCTTTTCTGAGGGAGAGAAGTTAATATTTGTTCCACTTAGGATAAGAGATGATACGGATTCCCGATGTTTTGGGCTAATGAACTTAGAGTGACCAACAAGTACCGCTTGAGTTTTAGATGGGTTTAGTTTTAGTCCTATGTCCAGTGCCCATTTTAATACTGCATCGAGATCGGTATTGAAATTTTCAATAGCTTTATTAAGATTGCTTGGTTTCGCACTTAGATACAACTGAAGCTCATCAGCATACATATGATATTTGCAATAGGTCAAAACCGATGACACATCATTGACATACAGCGAGAAGAGTATGGGGCCTAGTACTGAGCCTTGGGAAACGCCTGACACTACCTGCCACGATTGTGATTTTATATTCCCGGACAGGACGCGTTTCTGACGAGACGTCATGTATGAGCGAAACCATTGCACTGCACTTGGTGAGAAATTAAGACCGCCAAGTTTGGCTAGTAAAATGTTGAAGTCGATAGTATCAAATGCTTTGCTGAAATCTAAGAAGCAAATGATAGTCGCTTCTTGTCTGTCCATGGCAAGTTGCAGGTCATCTGTCACCTTTATCAGTTCGGATGTTGTGCTTCAATGTTTACGGAACCCTGACTGGTATTCGTCTAGTAGGTTGTTAGTAGTTAGGTAGTTGGTGAGCTGGTCATGGACTATATATTCTAAAGCCTTCGATAGTGCAGGAAGAAGGCAGATGGGGCGGTAGTCTGAGGGTGCTGTGACGGTGTCCTTTTTAGGTAGTGGCTTAATTTTTTCCCAGTTTCCAGGCCTCAGGGAAAACACTTGTGATTAATGAATCGTTGGAAATGTCTGTTATAGAGGGCAGTAGTTGATCAATAATAAGTTTTACCATCTGGATAGTGATGCCATCATGTCCAGTAGATGCTGATCTAATCCGCATTATGGCTTTCTTGACAGTATTGCAAGTGACGTGCTGTGGATAGAATTTTTCTTTGCTACAGTCGTTCATCCCCATGAAGTAATCAATGATTCGCTGTTGTTTTTTTTTGTTTTTTTGCGGTTCAATTGCGGTCGCAGGTAATGTGAAGAATCGGTTTAGTTCTTCAGCTGGGACCATGGGATTTTCTGCTACTTTTATTTTGCCTAAACCGAGACTACGGAGATTTTTCCACAAGATAGATGGTCTACATCTATTGTCAGCTTGTAAGGTGTATGCTTCGCCGGCGATGGGCGAGGCATGACAGAATCTCTGACCAGAGAGTAGTTTATCGTTAGTTGTTGCTTGTCGCGAGTCTGCGCGAGTCGACAGTAGAAGTCAGTCTGCGCTTGTCTGCGCGAGTCTGCAGTAGTAGTCAGTCGGATACAGTTGTAGTCGGTCGGATTTAGTAGCGAGTGGACGGTAGTAGTCTGCGGGAGTCGGCATGCGTCGGCTGTCTGCTCTGGTCGCGACTCTGGTCAGGACTCTGGAGGATGAGTATTGTTGTAGAAGGTAAAGAAGCAGCCTTGCGCATAATTAATAATGTATGTTAATTGTAATTTAATTTGTTCAAAAAAATGCCCCAATAATAATTTTTTTATAAAGTAACTCTTTTAAAGAAAAGTATTCATTTCAATTTAAAGAATTTTCCCACTCTTTTGAAGAAAAAGCATTCATTTCAATTTAAAGAATATTTCCTATGCATTCCTTCCAAGCATCAAAAAGAAAAATATATACGCCAGCATTGCACGAAGCTGTGTCGATAAATAAGAGCAGATATAGTTGCAGTTTTTATTGAGGTAAGAATTTTGCTTCTGTTACTCAGAATACAGGGCCGAAGGTCAGCGCTGCTGTCCTTATAAAATTTACCAGATATTATTATTTCTGTTAGGAGGTTACATTTCGTTCATGGTTCATTATTTAATTAATATTATTGTGTGGTTTATGGTCAATTTTCATTCCTTAATTTTTGCGGGGAGGTTACACTTGGCGACATCCGGCCAGGATCGTATTTCTTTGAGAATCTTCTGAGAAGTAGTCATATATCTGCTCTTATTTACTTAAATGTAGTTTGCATCTGGCGCAACGCATTTACTAATTTGTCACTCTTTCTTCCACAGATCATCGGCAATTCGTTGCTCTTTGTTATATTTGTGTTTATTGCATTTTTGCATTGTGTTTGTTTCATTAGTGAATAATTTTGATTAGTGAAAAATGCCGCGAAAAACTATTAACAGTACATCGCGTTGTGTAATGAGTGAAATAGCCGACTCAAATACTGTAACTTGACCGATAGTACTTGCGACGCTCAGTGTCTTAATGACAGTCCTCAATTTATAGACAATCAGTGTGTACCGACCACTAATGTTGATTTTGATCCTAGTGATGAACAGACGAATTCAGTTGTGTCCTCTGTTAATTTAACGACAATTGATGACGCGGGACGTTCTGTTGCAATGAGCGCTGCCCAGCTTGACACACCCAGTTTGCAAAATTTACTTAATGAACAGACAAATTTTTCTAACGAAAATGAACAGAGTACTCAAAATACGACAGATTTATTTAATTCCGGTGTAGTGACTAACAGTGCACATCCGATTGGCAAACCTTTTCAAGAATTACAGAGTGACCAAATGGTTATAGAAAACGTGACAAAAGCAGATACACCATCACACAGCACAGAGAATACAGTAGCTAATTTTGGCATGGATCGAGTCATAGCATTAATGCTACAACTTAACGAAAATCTCAAACAACAACTTGATGAAATTAATGAAAAACAGGACAACAATTCCGAACAACTTAGTGAACAGAACAAACAAAATAACGAATATCACAAACAACTTAATGAAAAACAAGACAACCTTAATGAAAAATTAGACAACAATTCCAGACAGCTTAGTGAACAGATTGCAGCAGTTGCCGCGCAGTGTCATGATACTAAAGAACAATTACGTGAGGAAAGTGAGGCTTGCGCTAGGAAAAGTAGTGTAGAAATTAGATCTGTTGCTCAAGAATTAAGGGATATGCAAACAGCTGCAACAGAATCACTTAGAGACGAAATTAGTGCAGTCGGTAAACAATGCTCTGAAAAAGCAACACAGTTACGCGACGAGTTTAAATTAATGACAGCAGAACTTTCGCGCACACTGGATGCAAAAGTAGGCGCGAAATTCGACCAACAGAACCGTCAAATTGATGAACGTTTTAATCAGCACCTACAAAACAGTGAAACGCGTTTCCGTAAATTTATACAGGAACAAAATAAAGTAAAACGACAAGTCATGGAAACAATTACCGCACTAAGACAGGAAGATAAACGTAAATTGTTTGCGAAAGCAAAAACATACGTAGACAACAATATTGCTAAAGTATCAAACGAAATTAACACTATCAAACAGTTGAACACCGAATTGCGTGATGAAATTTCTGATCTTAAATCAAAAACAGATACACACACAGTAGACTTTCAGACAGTGACAGACAGACTCGAACAATTAGAACTAACACAGGATTCCGATGACATCAAAGCTGACGTTAAAAAATTGAACGAAACCACACGTAAAATACAAAAACAAATTAATGCTTCTGACACTAAAAACGATGATCAGGTTAAAATACTGACTGAAAAATATGATGAATTGGCAAGTCGTATTGACGTTATTGAAAGTAATAATGACAGCAGATCAGACGATACTTCACCGATTTCGTTTAATCAAACACATGAATTCCAAAATTTACAGCAGACAATCAGTGAGATAGATTCGTCTAATAATACATTACGTAAAAAATTGTCAACTTTACAGCAAGAAGTGACAGAGATGAAAAATGTTTCAGTTAATAACACGTCACAGCATACGGCACATTCCGATCATTTGTCACACTTACACAGTCAGTATAATTTGGGTAATTTACAGAGAGTACGTGACTTAGATTCCGAACAGTCACAGACAAATAGATTCTCATACAATCGTGAATCTGTTCAGACATACAGAGACGATAATTTTGATTACAAACATTTTCTATCAGTGAGAAAATTTAAAGTATTTAAAAATGACAGAACACAGATTCACCCCTTGGATTGGATACAACAATTTAGCTGCTTTTCCACCTACTTGGCCTGTAACGCACAAACTTGAATTTATTTGCAGTTTTTTGGAAGGCGAACCGGCAACTCGTATGAGACCGCTCGCGAGACAATGCTATTCGGTAGAAGAATTTCAGAATGCTTTTATGTCAGCGTATTGGTCGAAGACGACACAGCGCGGAATTAAAGATCAACTAATTAGTTTACCAAATTATGTGAACTCAAATTTTTCCAGTGTCACGCAATTTTTTGAGCACATGGTCCAACAAAACCAGTACTTAAGTGAACCTTATAGTGAATCTGCACTTATTCAATTATGTATTTCTAAATTGCCACGATCATTAAGAGTGTCACTTTTAACGGGTCAGCAAAAAGAAAATATTTCGGCATTCAGAGATCTGTTACAGCTTTTAGAAGTGCAGCAATCGGATTATTCCTTTATAAACAAAAATTTTTCATATAATAACCAAGGTCAACAAACACACAGCAATTACGACCAGCCACGCAATTTCAATATCATAGCTAATAGACGGTTCAGGAACGACAACCACCAGAACTCTAACTACAGACAAAATTTTAATTATCAGTATCGTCAAAATTATCAGCAACAGGAACCACATTTTAGTAACAATAGACGTTTTTGACCGCAACAGCATCAAAACCAACCGGTTAACATATTTAACCAACAATGTAGTGCACAAGGTCAACCAAGCTTTAATGTTTCGCCGCGTGCACGTATAGTCTCAGCCCCAACAAATAGTAACACACAGCAACAAGGGAATCAGTACGTACAGAAAACACACTATTTCAGTTCCTATCGCAGTGCACCATATAGAAATGACTATCACGACAGACGTAAAATTAATTACCACAATTTTCAGCGTACATATAATAACGGTCGGTCTTATTAGCAGCAAGAACATCCGCCACAACGTTTTATCATGAATGAACCAGACAGTAGGTATCATCCATAACGTGATACGTCTGGAAGAAATAACAGAACAGTTCAAATAGTCGAAATGCCAGAGCATCCTCCTGAAAATAATAACACGTCAGATAGAATTTGACTATAAACTGTACAGGTCGCATCTTCCAGCAACACAAGCGCTACTTTTGACATGCAGAATGTTGTTCATGAAAATGTTATTACTTTTGACGACATCCGAGACACTCTTTTGCAGGAAAGATCAGTTGTTCAAAAAACCATTTCACATCCTGTCATCGAAGTTAAAATTGGATCATCAAAATTTTCAGCAGTAATCGATTCTGGATCACCTATGTCAGTTATAAATGAAGAAACTTTCAACGAGTGTAACAAAGAGAATACCTATCCTACGTTACCATTAGGTTCAAAAATGGTTCAAATGGCTCTGAGCACTATGGGACTCAACTGCTGTGGTCACAAGTCCCCTAGAACTTAGAACTACTTAAACCTAACTAACCTAAGGACATAACACACATCCATGCCCGAGGCAGGATTCGAACCTGCGTCCGTAGCGGTCGTGCGGTTCCAGACTGTAGCACCTTTAACCGCTCGGCCACTCCGGCCGGCTTACCATTAGGTAAAACGAAAGTAAAAGGAGCAGTATCTAGTAAAGGAGTAGATGTAAAATTACAGACACATTTATCATTTTGTATTGCAGGTCATACGTTTCACTAAAATTTTTGGATTATTCCGTTATTGACGACAGACATTATTTTAGGTACGAATTTTCTTGTACAACACGATGCCATTATTGACTTTCAAAACTCCTATTTAATGTTAAAGGATGAAAATGTACAACTAGCTTTAGAATTTCAGAACTCTTTATCTGCAGAAGAACAAACAATTAATCGTACAGAGGTCATTTCCGCATCACGTAACATAGACTGTAATTCCACATTGCTCACAGATACAGGGTGTTTCAAAAATGACCGGTATATTTGAAACGGCAATAAAAACTAAACGAGCAGCGATAGAAATACACCGTTTGTTGCAATATGCTTGGGACAACAGTACATTTTCAGGCGGACAAACTTTCGAAATTACAGTAGTTACAATTTTCAACAACAGATGGCGCTGCGGTCTGGGAAACTCTATAGTACGATATTTTCCACATATCCACCATGCGTAGCAATAATATGGCGTAGTCTCTGAATGAAATTACCCGAAACCTTTGACAACGTGTCTGGCGGAATGGCTTCACATGCAGATGAGATGTACTGCTTCAGCTGTTCAATTGTTTCTGGATTCTGGCGGTACACCTGGTCTTTCAAGTGTCCCCACAGAAAGAAGTCACAGGGGTTCATGTCTGGCGAATAGGGAGGCCAATCCACGCCGCCTCCTGTATGTTTCGGATAGCCCAAGGCAATCACACGATCATCGAAATATTCATTCAGGAAATTAAAGACGTCGGCCGTGCGATGTGGCCGGGCACCATCTTGCGTAAACCACGAGGTGTTCGCAGTGTCGTCTAAGGCAGTTTGTACCGCCCCAAATTCACGAAGAATGTCCGGATAGCGTGATGCAGTAATCGTTTCGGATCTGAAAAATGGGCCAATAATTCCTTTGGAAGAAATGGCGGCCCAGACCAGTACTTTTTGAGGATCCAGGGACGATGGGACTGCAACATGGGGCTTTTCGGTTCCTCATATGCGCCAGTTCTGTTTATTGACGAAGCCGTCCAGGTAAAAATAAGCTTCGTCAGTAAACCAAATGCTGCCCACATGCATATCGCCGTCATCAATCCTGTGCACTATATCGTTAGCGAATGTGTCTCGTGCAGCAATGGTAGCGGCGCTGAGGGGTTGCCACGTTTGAATTTTGTATGGGTAGAGGTGTAAACTCTGGCGCATGAGACGATACGTGGACGTTGGCGTCATTTGGACCGCAGCTGCAACACGGCGAACGGAAACCCGAGGCCGCTGTTGGATCACCTGCTGCACTAGCTGCGCGTTGCCCTCTGTGGTTGCCGTACGCGGTCGCCCTACCTTTCCAGCACTTTCATCCGTCACGCTCCCAGTCCGTTGAACTTTTCAAACAGATCCTTTATTGTATCGCTTTTCGGTCCTTTGGTTACATTAAACCTCCGTTGAAAACTTCGTCTTGTTGCAACAACACTGTGTTCTAGGCGGTGGAATTCCAACACCATAAAAATCCTCTGTTCTAAGGAATAAACCATGTTGTCTACAGCACACTTGCACGTTGTGAACAGCACACGCTTACAGCAGAAAGACGACGTACAGAATGGCGCACCCACAGACTGCGTTGTCTTCTATATCGTTTACATCACGTGCAGCGCCATCTGTTGTTGAAAATTGTAACTACTGTAATTTCGAAAGTTTGTCCGCCTGAAAATGTACTGTTGTCCCAAGCATATTGCAACAAACGGTGTATTTCTATCGCTGCTCGTTTAGTTTTTATTGCCGTTTCAAATATACCGGTCATTTTTGAAACACCCTGTACGTACGTACACAACTATAATACTCCAGACGAAGCCGAGTATGACGTTATACAGACGATTTCTGATAAAGTTACACATAGCAGTGCAAATACAGACGACGAACGTACTCAACTACGCAATATTCTTTTACAGCAAGCTCCAGTTATTGACAAAGTTCCTGGTACTATGTCCCGTTTTATGTATGAATTTCAAGTTAAACAGCACGACACATTTAAAGCCAAGCATTATCCCATTCCGTATATTCATAGAGAACAAGTTAAGAAAGAATTCAAAGCTATGCTTGACCAAGGAATTATTGAACTGGCAGTTAGTCCGTACATAAACCCGCTCCATATTGTTAAGAAAAAAGATGGTTCACTTCGCCTCGTACTTGATTCGCGTCACATCAATGACATTATTATTAATGAAACAGACCGCCCACAGACGCTAGAAGAACTTCTACAGAAATTTCATGGTACTGCTATTTATTCCACATTAGATTTGAAATCGGGATTTTGGCAAATTCGGCTCCATCCGAACTGCAGAAAGTACACAGCATTTCTTTGTTTTGGTGACTGTTATCAATTTTGTAAATTACCGTTCGGCTTAACAATTTCTTCAGAAGCTTTTATTCGCGGTTTGAATACAATATTTCCGACAGAACTTAAAGACAGAATTACAACGTACGTAGACGACATTCTTATTGCAGAAGCTAACTGGTCTGAACACAATCTGATTCTTGAACAACTGTTGCAAACTTTTCGTACACAAGGACTCACAGTTAATCTCAGTAAATCGCACTTTGGTAAAACTTCTATAAAATTTCTTGGATATGTAATTTCGGCAGAGGGCATTACGCCTGACCCGGGAAAACTTCAAGCTCTACGTGACATTACTGTTCCTACGACGAAGAAACAATTACGCAGTTTTTTGGGTTTAATTAACTTTTTTCGTAAATTTATTCATTACTCTGCTTTAGACACCCCCTACATTATGTCAATTGACAGGTAAAAACACTATTTGGTCTTGGGATAAGCAAGCACATTCTGAATTTATGAACCTGAAACATGCCTTGTTGAATGCACCACTTTTATCGCACCCAGATCTTACCAGAAATTTTTCCATTGCTACCGACAGTTCTTACACCGCTTTAGGCGTACATATTTTTCAGGAAATTGAATAAGATGGTACTACAGTAATTAAAAACATCGCTTTTGCAAGTCGCATTCTGTTACCTGCTGAACGAAATTATTCTGTTACAGAACTTGATACATTATGTGTTGTATGGGCTTTTACCAGTTTTAGGCATTTTCTTTATGGAAGACACACTACAGTTTACACTGATCACAGAGCGATACAGTTTTTACTTTCCGCTAAATTTACACACGACGGATTAAGTAGATGGAAACTTTATTTGCAGGAATTTAATTTTACAATTGTTCACATTCCTGGTACACAAAATATTGTAGCAGATGCACTATCCCGTTCTCTCAGCAACAATCAGCAAGACATCGCAACCAACTTCTGCAAAGCAAATTTCAGCGTCATGTACATTCAACAAGTTGTATTTGAAAATTTTATTTCGTCGTCATTACAAGACATAGCACAAGAGCAGAATAAAGACAACGTATGGAAAGAGATTAAACACCTTTGGCAAGATAGGAATAATGTTACCATTAGAAACCATTACACTGTACGCAATGACATTCTGTTTCACCGCTCTCATCCTGACAGCAACAATTGGTTATTATGCATTCCTGACGAACTTGTTAACAAATTAATCTGGTATACTCATTTAAGTTACGCACATTACGGAGCTAGAAAATGTTTTCTTATACTGAGACAGAACTGTTATTTTACCAACATGGAGAAACGTATTCGACGAGTTTTAGCGTCATGTAAAATCTGCCAGAAAGCTAAGTCAGATACGACTTCACATATTCCTCCATTACATCCCATTGTACCTGTTAAATTGAGACATATGGCCGCTGTAGACATTTTTGGTCCAATTCCCAGAACTAATAGAGGTTTTTGTTACATCTTTGTCGCTGTTGAACTCACTTCAAAATTTATTACCTTCACTCTGTTACGCAAAGCTACTGCTAAAACTGTATCGAAAGCATTTGTAAAACATTTTCTATTTCATGTAGGGCATGTGATAAAAGTAATTTCCGACAATGGACCACAGGTTCGATCTGCTATATGGACACGTATGTTACGAGCTAGAAACATTTCTCCGATCTATATATCCAAGTATCACGCTTCTTCGAACCCTTGTGAACGATTAATGAAAGAAATTGGTAAACTGTGTAGAATTTACTGCCATAAAAACATACTGATTGGGAAACACACATACTCTCATTCCAAGATGTAGTTAATTCCATACCGAATGAATCTACTATGCTATCTCCTTCTGTTATACTGAAAAATGTTGAACCACCTAACAAAATTAAAGAATTAGTAACATTTCCTACATCTCGTCGACTACGACACCATGAAATAATTGACATTGCGCTGAACAACATCAAAAGTGCCGCAGAGCGCCGGAGAAGACAGCAAAAACAGGTTTGTACACGCCGTGACTTTCACATTGGACAGAAGATATTAGTACGTACACACTATTTATCCAACAAAGGAAAGAGTAAATGCAGTAAATTTGAGCTTCTATACGCAGGTACATATCGGATTCGCAGAATTCCTCACCCCAATGTAGTACACGTCGAAACTTTGAGAACCAGAAAAACTAAAGGGAACCACCACGTATCCAACGTCAAACCATTTATTGAATGAACATACTTTATGATTTATCACACTGTAATGCCATTTCCTAATTTTTTATGACCACTTATGCAATTATATTCAAATGAACACTTACTGATGATTATCGTAATTTTTTTTTCTTGGCAAGTGCCCGGCAAGGTAAAGTTAGCAGGTCGCTCTTCTTGTCGTTACACATCAGACCGTGCATATTTTTCCAGATGAACTTACACATTTTCTGACCACTTATGGAATTACATTTATGTGACTTCTTACTGATGATTGTCGTATTTTTTCTTGGCAAGTGCCCGGCAAGGTAAGGTTAGCAGGTCACTTTTGTTGTCGTTACACATCAGACCGTGCATATTTTCCATTTTTTTATGTATGTGTGATTGTTTTCCTGTTTTGTTTGTATGTACTATGAAATATTTAAGATATAACAAACACCAGTCGACTTTAAAATTTTGCCTTATGATAGCTAAACATCGTGACTATTTTACTTTTTTTTTTTTTTTTTTTTGCTGCTACATTGTGATACACTGTGTACATTTTTGCTTCTGAACACTGTCGATGTTTTTGACATATTGCGTTTTCAGTCATGCTATGCTGTATGCTCAATTATGTTACTGTAAACCAGTTTTTATCTAATGGGTATATGAATTAAATGCAAGACATTAATCTTTGTTCATCATTTTCAGAAAGAAATAACGTGTAAACGAAATAAATTAAACAGAATTGGGAATTACACCTTCGGAATTAACACTTGGTTCAAGAATCATAAAAGAAGGTTGTATACCTGGAAGAATCCTGGAGATACCAAAAGGTATCAGATAGATTATATAATGGTAAGACAGAGATTTAGGAACCAAGTTTTAAATTGTAAAACATTTCCAGGGGCAGATGTGGATTCTGACCACAATCTATTGGTTATGAACTGCAGATTGAACTGAAGAAACTGCAAAAAGGTGGGAATTTAAGGAGATGGGACCTGGATAAACTGAAAGAACCAGAGGTTGTAGAGAGTTTCAGTGAGAGCATAAGGGAACAATTGACAGGAATGGGGGAAAGAAATACAGTAGAAGAAGAATGGGTAGCTCTGAGGGATGAAGTAGTGAAGGCAGCAGAGGATCAAGTAGGTAAAAAGACGAGGGCTAATAGAAATCCTTGGGTAACAGAAGAAAAATTGAATTTAATTGATGAAAGGAGAAAATATAAAAATGCAGTAAATGAAGCAGGCAAAAAGGAATACAAACGTCTCAAAAATGAGATCGACAGGAAGTGCAAAATGGCTTAACAGGGATGGCTAGAGGAAAAATGTAAGGATGTAGAGGCTTGTCTCACTAGGGGTAAGATAGATACTGCCTATAGGAAAATTAAATAGACCTTTGGAGAGAAGAAAACCACTTGTATGAATATCAAGAGCTCAGATGGCAACCCAGTTCTAAGCAAAGAAGGGAAGGCAGAAAGGTGGAAGGAGTATATAGAGGGTTTATAGAAGGGCGATGTACTTGAGGACAATATTATGGAAATGGAAGAGGATGTGGATGAAGATGAAATGGGAGATAAGATACTGCGTGAAGAGTTTGACAGAGCACTGAAAGACCTGAGTCGAAACAAGGCCCCGGGAGTAGACAACATTCCATTAGAACTACTGATGGCCTTGGGAGAGCCAGTCATGACAAAACTCTACCATCTGGTGAGCAAGATGTATGAGACAGGCGAAATACCCACAGACTTCAAGAAGAATATAATAATTCCAATCCCAAAGAAAGCAGGTGATGACAGATGTGAAAATTACCGAACTATCAGTTTAATAAGTCACAGCTGCAAAATACTAATGCGAATTCTTTACAGACGAATGGAAAAACTGGTAGAAGCGGACCTCGGGGAAGATCAGTTTGGATTCCGTAGAAGTGTTGGAACACGTGGGGCAATACTAACCCTACGACTTATCTTAGAAGAAAGATTAAGAAAAGGCAAACCTACGTTTCTAGCATTTGTAGACTTAGAGAAATCTTTTGACAACGTTAGCTGGAATACTCTCTTTCAAATTCTGAAGGTGGCAGGCGTAAAATACAGGGAGCGAAAGGCTATTTACAATTTGTACAGAAACCAGATGGCAGTTATAAGAGTCGAGGGGCATGAAACGGAAGCAGTGGTTGGGAAAGGAGTGAGACAGGGTTGTAGCCTCTCCCCAATGTTATTCAATCTGTATATTGAGCAAGCAGTAAAGGAAACAAAAGAAAAATTCGGAGTAGGTATTAAAATTCATGGAGAAGAAGTAAAAACTTTGAGGTTGGCCGATGACATTGTAATTCTGTCAGAGACAGCAAAGGACTTGGAAGAGCAGTTGAACGGAATGGACAGTGTCTTTATAGGAGGATATAAGATGAACATCAAGAAAAGCAAAACGAGGATAATGGAATGTAGTCAAATTAAATCGGGTGATGCTGAGGGGATTAGATTAGGAAATGAGACACTTAAAGTAGTAAAGGAGTTTTGCTATTTAGGGAGCAAAATAACTGACGATGGTTGAAGTAGAGAGGATATAAAATGTAGACTGGCAATGGCAAGGAAATCGTTTCTGAAGAAGAGAAATTTGTTAACATGGAGTATAGATTTAAGTGTCAGGAAGTCGTTTCTGAAAGTATTTGTATGGAGTGTAGCCATGTATGGAAGTGAATGAATGCTGAAGATAAGGTGGGTATATCACGTAACTAATAAGGAGGTATTGAATAGGATTGGGGAGAAGATAAGTTTGTGGCACAACTTGACTAGAAGAAGGGATCGGTTGGTAGGACATGTTTTGAGGCATCAAGGGATCACAAATTTAGCATTGGAGGGCAGCGTGGAGGGTAAAAATCGTAGAGGGAGACCAAGAGATCAATACACTAAGCAGATTCAGAAGGATGTAGGTTGCAGTAGGTACTGGGAGATGAAGAAGCTTGCACAAGATAGAGTAGCATGGAGAGCTGCATCAAACCAGTCTCGGGACTGCAGACCACAACAACAACAACAACAACCTTCGGAATGAACGAAAGAGGATGCAATACCTCGTGATGAAGAGTAAATGGATCAGAATTAACAAGCATTAACAAGAATATACTATACACATCGTATGATAGCAGTCTTAACTAATTTTTTCTTTCAGAATACGAGGCGATTGATGCAGGCTGTCAGACAGAACTACACATCTTAGTTTTAGTGATGAAATATGATAGAAATAAGGAATAGTTGTATAATGAATAATGAAGTGACTTTTTTGCAGATGATAATGAATGATGATGAATAATGATGAAGAATATGCTACTATGGATAATGAAGTTTTTCTTTACAGGTGATGATAATAATGGAGTTATGGTGATATGGATAATGAAGGTTTTCTTAATAATAATGATGAAGAATATGCTACTATGGATAATGAAGTTTTTCTTTGCAGATGAAAATAATGATGAAGTTTATATATTTGCTGTTAGTTAAGAGATGCTATGTAGTTATTTAAGTATTTGTTGCAGTTCGTTTTGACAGTATGTTTTATATCGTATGGTATGATGACTGAAGGTTTTGGAAAGGACAGCTAGAGAACACATTTCACTACCTGTTAATTCGAAGTTCACTACTTTTCAGCATAATATGCGTTTCTTCTTTCAGTTTCAGTATATTTTGCAGGAGAAATTATTCATGAAATTAATGTGGTATAAATAGTTGTTTATTGAACCTATGTCGTTTATGAATGTGATCACATATACTCTACTTGTTTCATAACCTTGCTACAGCTGACTCATGACGAATGACGTTACACATCTTCATTTGCAGCAATAACTCAAAAGCAAACAAAGTAATTACCAGTCCCAAATAATGCTACTGGTTTAAGAGAGTTCTGAATAATACTGATCAGCTCTGAATAGTATGTCACTTCAATAATGACTTCTGAATAATACAAAAAAAAAAATGCTTTGTAACTGGCCAATGAATGCCACTGTTTATTGTAATAAAATTACCTATGATGCCAATGATTACTATAATTAGATTAATTATGTATAAATGCTATGCCATTAATTAACTCATTTTGAGTAATGAAATCTGAATAACACAAAAAAATGCTTTGTAACTGGCCAATGAATGCCACTGTTTATTGTAATAAGATTACCTATGATGACAATGATTACTATAATTAAGTGAATTATGTTAATACTATGCCATTCATTAGCTTCTGTTTTGAATGATGACTTCTGATGGTTTGTAACTTGGCAATGAGTGCCAATAATTACTATATTCAGTTAATTTTATGAACATTATTCTGTAATACTATATACATGGTACAGAAATGTTCAGTAACTGGGCGATGAGTGCCACCAATTACTCAAATCAGTTGTTAGACTAGTGTAATTCTCAATGAAGACTACTATGTGACTTAATGTCCTTCACCTTCTGACCTAATTACCAGAAATTACTGCAATATCCATTTGTCCTGTCTATCCTCATGATCATGGAGCACTATATTTGGTTTTTGCACTAATTCTACGTTGGTCTACGTTACAAGAACATGGTGTTGACACGACATGCTGTCCACCACCTTGAGTGATGGAGATGTGATTATGGTCCCACTGTTTGGTGTACCTAGTGTACTACCATAATGATAGCATGGGATATTATTACGACATTTCAGTGTCTTGGCTACACTGATTAATACTTCAAGGAAAAGAGCTTCAGATTGTCTCACTTGGTGTTGTGCTTCTGTTGCAAGATATGGACTTTCAGTGCAGCTGCGTGCAAACTAAAGTGCTACAACCATGACGCAATCCTTCCCATTCCTTTCCTAATTCTTGTAAAATGATAAAGATATATACAGTGCGTGTGCACTTCATTTCATTTGTTAACAAGATCAGTTGTCCTAAAAATACTAAAGACTTCTATAGTGCGTGTGCACTTTTGTCATTTGTCAATATGATTTGTACTCATTATGTTTCTTTGTTGTAAAAATATTAGAGCGTTTTACTGTGCGTGTACACTTTATGCCATTTGTTAATATGATTTGTACTCATTACGTATACATTTTGCCATTACTCGATATGTTCTGAACTTCAGTGCGTGTGTACTTTTGTCATTTGTCAAAATGATTTGTACTCAATATGTTTATTTGTTGTAAAAATATTAGAGAGTTTTACAGTGCGTGTGCACTTTATGCCATTTGTACTCATTACATATACATTTTTTTTGTGATTCCCAGATATGTTCTGTATTACAGTGCGTGTGCACTTTCGTCATTTTGTTAACATGATTTGTATTCATTGCTTATACATTTTGTGATTTGCTGATATGTTCTAAACTACAGTGCGTGTGCACTTTTGTCATTTCTCAATATGATTTGTACTCGTTACCTATGCGTTTTGTGATTCCCAGATATGTTCTGAACTTCAGTGCGTGTGCACTTTTGTCATTTGTCAACATAATTTGTACTCATTATGTTTATTTGTTGTAAAATATTAGAGTTTTACAGTGCGTGTGCACTTTATGCCATTTGTACTAATTACGTATACATTTTTTTTGTGATTCCCAGATATGTTCTGTATTACAGTGCGTGTGCACTTTCGTCATTTTGTTAACATGATTTGTATCCATTGCTTATACATTTTGTGATTTGCTGATATGTTCTGCACTTCAGTGCATGTGCACTTTCGTCATTTTGTTAACATGATTTGTATTCATTGCTTATACATTTTGTGATTTGCTGATATGTTCTGAACTACAGTGCGTGTGCACTTGTGCCATTTGTTAATATGTTTTGTACTCATTGTGTATACATTTTGCCATTGCTTGACATGTCTGTACTCAGTGCGTGTGCACTATATTTTATTTCATGTTCTGCACCTATATATATATGTATATATTCTGTGATTGTAAAGTTAATTAATTATGAAAAATTTGTTGCTCATAGCAAGTCCAATTGACTCACCATCGCTGCCCCCCCCCAGTGGAGGGTTATGTAAGGTGTATGCTTCGCCGGCGATGGGCGAGGCATGACAGAATCTCTGACCAGAGAGTAGTTTATCGTTAGTTGTTGCTTGTCGCGAGTCTGCGCGAGTCGACAGTAGAAGTCAGTCTGCGCTTGTCTGCGCGAGTCTGCAGTAGTAGTCAGTCGGATACAGTTGTAGTCGGTCGGATTTAGTAGCGAGTGGACGGTAGTAGTCTGCGGGAGTCGGCATGCGTCGGCTGTCTGCTCTGGTCGCGACTCTGGTCAGGACTCTGGAGGATGAGTATTGTTGTAGAAGGTAAAGAAGCAGCCTTGCGCATAATTAATAATGTATGTTAATTGTAATTTAATTTGTTCAAAAAAATGCCCCAATAATAATTTTTTTATAAAGTGACTCTTTTAAAGAAAAGTATTCATTTCAATTTAAAGAATTTTCCCACTCTTTTGAAGAAAAAGCATTCATTTCAATTTAAAGAATATTTCCTATGCATTCCTTCCAAGCATCAAAAAGAAAAATATATACGCCAGCATTGCACGAAGCTGTGTCGATAAATAAGAGCAGATATAGTTGCAGTTTTTATTGAGGTAAGAATTTTGCTTCTGTTACTCAGAATACAGGGCCGAAGGTCAGCGCTGCTGTCCTTATAAAATTTACCAGATATTATTATTTCTGTTAGGAGGTTACATTTCGTTCATGGTTCATTATTTAATTAATATTATTGTGTGGTTTATGGTCAATTTTCATTCCTTAATTTTTGCGGGGAGGTTACAAGCTAATGTATGGGCATGCCTGAGCTTAGCGTTTCTCACCGCTTGACTGACTTTGTTTCACTTCTGCTTGCATACAGTTTGATTTTCAGGTATAGGGTTTATCTTGTATGCTCAATGTGCAGCGTCTCTGAGATCATGAGCTGTTTTAGTTCATCAGTCAGCCAAGGTGCAGGTTTCCTTTTTACTTTTCTAGTCTTTATTGGAGCGTATTTGTCATATAGTTGAGTAATTTTGTTAGTGAAATCTTATAGTTTGTCGGTTATGTCCATGAGGGGAGTAGAAGTCATCCCCCAAACTATTTCTTGTGCTTCAGTTTCGAGTTCAGGCAAATTTATGCGTTTGAAGTATCGGTATGTAGACAGTTTTTGTTTCTTTCTAGGACATTCTAGTGAATACGTCATGAAAATGGTGTCATGGGCAGACATGCCAGGCGCAGATATTTCAGACGTGCGGATTATTCTGTTTGGAGAATTCGTTGCGAATATATCTATGAAAGTGTGACTGGTAGGCGTGTGACGAGTAAGTGCCAGCTGAAGTAGCGTTTATACGCTGTCAGCGTGATAGATTCTTTATGTGCCACTGTGCGGAAGGTGACTTTGTTATTCTGTGAGCGGGACTAATTTTGTTAATGCCGTTGTATCAATACTTGTCTTGGGAGCTGTTTCGTACGTCATATTATGCGGAAAACATTACTGAAAAGTTTGACTACGTACTGCTGTAGATTAAATTTAAATGCGAACACTGTAAGTTAGCCTTACGGGGACTTATTTATATCGAATGGAGCTGCTAGTTTACTGTTACCAGTTTTTGTTTACAGGCAATGCGTTTCAGGCGGATTTACATGTGTTAGTACGACATGTGTGTGTGGTCCTATACAACTTTGGGGTAACCTGTGGCACTGTGTCCAGTCGTCGCAGGCCCCTCTCCCTTTCATAATACAGCACATATAAACTGTCATACTTTGTGAACAAAGATCATGTCTAAGTTTCCCGACGCCATCTTTACGAAGTCAGACAATTTATATGTAATGTTTTACGACAGAGGGAGGGGCCTGTGACCACTGGAGACAGTGCTACAGGTTATCTCAAAGTCGCAACACAACACACACATGTCGTACTAACACATGAAAATCCATCTGATGATGGAGGTATAAATCTTCGAAGCGCGTTATGGATATAAATATACAGTGACTGGTAACAGTAAACTTGTTGTTTCAATCGAGTCCGTAGGCGGTTGATGGTAACTCTATCTTAGTAACTAGTTCGTGAAGCATGCTGTTTCTGATCTATATGAACTTGAATGCTAATGTAAATAGCCATAAGTAAATCAGAGTCGTCTTCTAGTTTGTTGTCCTGTGGTTAATTCTTCTTCTTTCTCTTATTTCTGTAACGGTAAAATATCTTACCTTCTCGCGTTGCTAAGCCAACGTCCATTCCTCCAGCGCCCAAATACTGTAAGCTACCATTGGCGCTATTCTACCTGTTGGGAAGAAACCGATTTGAATTTTGTTTCCATTGCGTTTAAGATATTTTATTTTACTATTCTCTGGCTGAGCCCTGCTTTCAAGAAATGGACAGTAAATTATATTCCGTTTGTCAAGAACACCATTTTATGTAATTCTTCAGGCTTTCGTAGCCGTTGTCACTGTAGTTAAAAACTTCGGGGTTATTAGGCGGCGTCATATTTCTACTAAAATGATAGACGTTTCGACCTCTCTGCTGGGATCTTCCAAAGGATCTTCTGGTGTCCACTACTGCTAGAACACGGTAAGCGACGAGTGTCGAATCCTCTTATAAAGGGGAGTTTTCTCGGGCTCTGAGGAATATCCCAGCAGAGGGGTCGAAACATCGATCATTTTAGTAAAAATATGACGCGGCCTAATAACCCATAATATTTAACTATAGTAACTACACAAACCATTTCATGCTTAATAAATGCTGTGTGACTTTGAGCCCACGCCTGCACAACACCTATCCACAACTCCATTCAACCCAAACCCTACTCTACAGATTCTTTTACGAAAAACATGATTTACAGATTTTAAAGGGCCTGTAACACCGCTGAAAATGTGTACCTGAAACGCTACATTGTATTCAGTAAAACTTCCGTTGGCTGACTCGCCTGCGTTTCTGGGAGATGCGTGATTAACACTCATGATATTTTATTTAAGTTCACTAATTAAAAGCTTTTGGTCGCGGAAATTACATTGCGTCGTTAAATCAGCTGGTTGCAACGGTGTCTTACGGTGTTGCACATTGGTTTTGGTGCCATTATTTTTCAAAGTTTTGATGAAATCAGTGCTTTGATATTATCTACGATGATTTATCCGTTGTTTGGTACTGGTAGGGACGCATTTCTGAATTACGTAAAATTCAGTTTATTATGACAATGCGTGTGGCTAGACCAGGAGCCGTTACTCATGGGCCCGTTCGTCTGATGGAAGTCTCTCTATCTGACGCTACTTCGGCGACTTGAGTGTTGAGGAAGACGAAACAATGATGAAGACTGTAGAGCACCCAGTACACGAGTGGGAAAAGTCTCTGATGCGGCCGGGAATCGACCCCGGGCCCCTCGCTTGGTATTCAGCCGCATCGCTCACTGAGCTATGGAACCGGACTGAGTCAGTTTAAAATTCTTCGTTCTGAAGAGGTTCTGCATATTACACCACCCTGCTGATGCGTCCACAATATTAATAACAGTATTTCAGAGTTTATGAATCAAGGAAACAAATTTCCGCTATGAGCCCCTGTTCATCATGAATATTTCCTAAACAAAAGCGCCTAAATCGCTAAATAAATTCCGTAGTTTATTACGACGTTTCTGTTAATGCCATCACTAGATATGAAAATAACTGAACTGTCGAAACAAGCTCCAGTGTCAATAATGAAGCCATTACCTTAACGGGTCGTTGTTAGTTGACGCCCGAGTGAATTATAAATGGCTCTGAGTACTATGGGACTCAACTGCTGAGGTCATTAGTCTCCTAGAACTTAGAACTAGTTAAACCTAACTAACCTAAGGACATCACAAACATCCATGCCTGAGGCAGGATTTGAACCTGCGACCGTAGCGGTCTTGCGGTTCCAGACTGCAGCGCCTTTAACCGCACGGCCACTTCGGCCGGCGAGTGAATTATATATTTTGCTGTTACTTCGCAGGACAGGGCGGATCAGATTGTGGTTGTGGAATGGGGCCAAAATCAATTACTGTTTGTTTTACAAAACACTAACTATTTTCCTGAAGACACTTCCGCGTGGTCTGAGGCGCTGAAGTCATGGACTGTGCGGCTGGTCCCGGCGGAGGTTCGAGTCCTCCCTCAGGCATGGGTGTGTGTGTTTGTCCTTAGGATAATTCAGGTTAAGTAGTATGTAAGCTTAGGGACTGATGACATTAGCAGTTAAGTCCCATAAAGTTTCACACACATATGAGCATTTTTGAAGACACTTAAAAGGATTCAAAAATAATAAAGCTGAAGGCCCAAAAACAAGTTATTAAAACTGCTTTAAGGAATACACACGGTTGAAGGCCTTAGTTCAAAAAAAGAAATAAACAATTACATAAAAGCTCGGCTGAAGACCACATATTGAACATTGAAGAACTGAAGGCTTAAGAAGTGAATAAGAAAGATTTAAAATAGAGCAAAATCTCCTTTTTTAAAATAAGTTAATTTAAGTCGGCTGAAGGCCTTATTTTAAAATTGAAGCAACTAAATTGATAGACGGGTGAAGGCCTAGCACAGTACTTGAGACTAAAAGAAAATTGCAATCTAAAAACAACAGAACACTCGTGCCCAGAAGTGATCCAAGGGTCGGCCTGAGGAGCTAACTAACGTAAGGTGAGGTGAGATAGGCAGCCAAGAATACGATTAAGTAATCCGACCCAGGGACGGCTGAAGGAGCCACCAACAACCTAATCAATTCCCTTCGGGCAGGCCAACGGCACGTCAACGAAACATGTCAGCGAAGACGAAGATACCAGCAGCGCTACGTCTTCAAATATTGGCGTCTAAATACAGCCAAGGCACAATAACCACTCAAAAATATGAACAAACACCAAGGGCTGTCGAACTACACGCCGTGCCGGACAGCATCATACGGCGAGGAAACCCACACTGCGGAACACTACCTCACCGCGGAGACTTCCTCGCTGCTCTGTCCCAACCGACCGACTGCCCACTCAAGTTCGCAGACGGCATTAAAATTAACTACTCAGTCGGAATCACACAAACTAGACACAACACTTGTACAAGAACCCCAACAATGCTAAAAGCAATCACTGTGGAACAACAAGTACGAATCACAAGTCGACACACACAGATAACCCAGAAACGGTTGGCGACGAAATACACATCGTCTTGTGAGACGACCGACCGAACGACCAGACAAGGTGGTCTCCACTCAAGTCATATGTGTCAGCAACGGTCAGGCGAGTCTTGACTATCCAGACCTCACTGCAGCTCCATCCCGACTCAACTCCATGTCCGTTCGGAACTCGGAGACACGGCGACCCGTGCACACTAGCTCGGACCCAACCATGCAGAGGTAATACTTGCCCATCGGCCACCCGACATCTCTGCACAACGAAGGAACCGACCCACGTCCGGCAAGGTCACCAACTGACGAGGCCCAGAAACGGTCAAAAGACCAAAAACGCATCGCCCGATGAGACGACCAACCGAACGACCAACCAACGGTCGTTCTCGCTCCAGTCTCCTTCCGTAGGATAGTGCTTGTGTGTCGCCAGCGGTCGGCGAGTACTGGCTGTACGGAACTCACCAGCGCAGCGTCCCGACTCAGCTCCGACAGACCACGACCCGGAAATACTAGCGGTCGCTCCAGAGATAGTACGACAGTGCACTTATCGATAAGCGCTGCTGCTGCCACTCACGGGCAAGCAAACCAGCAAATTAGTGACGCCAGTAAATCGAATGAGAAACGAGACGGCGGCACCGCAAATACAAGCTTTCAAGCAATAAGCGGCACGAACGCGAGCCGCGCGCGGCTCAGCTTGTTTCGTAAGTTCAAAACTTTTGATATCCTTAACATTTCTACATAATTCTTGAACATTCTCGAATGCCGGCCGGAGTGGCCCAATGGTTCTAGGCACTTCAGTCTGGAACCGCGCGACCGCTACGGTCGCAGGTTCGAGTCCTGCCTCGGACATGGATGCTTGTGATGTTCTTAGGGTAGTTAGTCTTAAGTAGTTCTAAGTTCTAGGGGACTGATGACCTCAGATGTTAAGTCCCATAGTGCTCAGAGCCATTTGACCCATTCTCGAAAATAATAAATTTCCTTGCGCTGGAGAAGTTTCTGCCCTCAAATCAGCACGAATCTATAAAGTAGCCGGCCGGTGTGACCGAGCCATTCTAGGCGCTTCAGTCTGGAAACTCGCGACCGCTACTGTCGCAGGTTCGAATCCTGCCTCGGGCATGGATGTGTGTGATGTCCTTAGGTTAGTTAGGTTTAAGTAGTTCTACATTCTAGGGGACTAAAGACCTCAGATGTTAAGTCCTATAGTGCTCAGAGGCATTTGAACCATTTGAATCTATACCGTAAAGTAATAATTGTGCGAAACTCAGCTTGCCGTTTTATCGCTTGATATACAGCGAACTGTGGATGAAGGGCAACAAGGGGATGCCATATACCTAAATTTCCCGAAATCGTGTGTCAAGGTGTCTCACTGCAGACTTTTAATGAAGGTACGAATTTATGTTCAAAAAAATGGCTCTGAGCACTATGGGACTGAACTTCTGAGGTCATTAGTCCCCTAGAACTTAGAACTAGTTAAACCTAACTAACCTAAGGACATCACACACATCCATACCCGAGGCAGGATTCGAACCAGCGACCGTAGCGGTCTCGCGGTTCCAGACTGCAGCGCCTAGAACCACACGGCCACTTCGGCCGGCTACGAATGTATGTAATTTGTTCCCAGATATATGTCTCGAAGACTTCTTCAGTGGAAAAACCCAATAGGTGAGGCTTCATTGTTGACATGGGTATTGACAGGTGTCCCCGGGAGGTGTGATACGTCCGCTCCATTCTTTGTGCACATAAATGATCTGACGGGCAGGCTGATCCGAAATCTGCGTCTGTTTGCTGTTGACGCAGTGGTGTAAAGGAAGGTGTCGTTGTTGAGTGATTGTAGGAGCATACAGGACGACTGAGACAGAATTTCTGGCTTGCATGATGAATGGCAGCTTACTCTGAATGTAGCGGATGTTTATAATTCAGCTGACGGTGTTCCGAGTGCAGCACTGGGGGCTGCATACATCGCAGGATATTGAAACATCATAAGTATATTCGTTAATCGGTTCGCTCGTGGAGTGTTCTAGACAAAAGTAGTAGTTCCACTTTCAGCCACCAGATGAAAATTATTGCTCTTGAAGCTGCCAGAATAAGGTTTTGGCGCTGGAAAACGGGGAGAACGATCAAACACATGACATGGTCGCAAGGTGAAACATGTGTTCAGTATGGTCTGCAAACTCCTCAACACGGTGCATCCGTAACACGGCATGGCTTACAGTTGCTCGCAGCGTAGTTGGTGTAACAGAGTGATATATCATCGTATATTGTCCTTCAGATCAGGAAAAGTGCAGATACACCCTTAATAGATGATCTTTGAGCTATCCTCACAATCAGATGTCACGGATTTCGGTCGGGGATCTGGAAGGCCACACACCTTGAAATTGCCTAGAGACGATGCGGTAGTTACTAAAACGTTTCTCAAGGTCAAGCTTTCACCTACCAAGCTACATGTGGTGTCACCCTATTTTCAATGAAAATAGTTCTATGAACGTAGTAGCATTCTTCCAATGCTTCACAAGGAGGTCCTTACAACGAGCATTTGTCACTATACACCCAACATGACAGCGCAGTGTCATCTGGACGAAACACAGACCGAGGGTGAAGAAGCTTGTGAATCCACACCACAAAATCATGTAAGCTGAGTGCAATGGACGTTCCTGCACATGACAGAGTGGAGCCAATAAGCGACAATTCTGTGCATTCACAGCAAAGTGCAGAATAAAATGTGCATCATCCGTCCCAAAAACATCCCCAGTCGCATGTCGTCCATCTGAAAATAAAAAACCAAAGGCAAAGTTACAACGTTGTGGTCTATCTTGGGAATTCATATGGTTCACATTCTGAATCTCGTAGGGATACCATCGAAAAATGTGGCTCAAAATCTGTTGAACTTTTGGCCAGGAGACCGATAACTCCCGAGTGCTGGCTGCAGAACTTGAGTCCTGTGCTACACGATCGGCTATAGCTATAGCAACTTCATGAAACTGCGCCACCTACCTCTCTCCGCTGCACCACCTATTTGTTTCTTCAAATTTCTTGAAGATATTCTTCAACCTCTTTCATGAGATGAGACCTCTTCTGAGCTGTTTCTGTTAGCAGTATTTCCGAAATACAACGCTGCTATACAGCCGTTCTAATACAACTGTTTACCAACAGTGCACTGTCTTTCTTCTCAGTGGTCATTGGTTTTCGTATGGAAATCTTCAACCTTTTTAGCCTTTTACTCCAACAGTCACTTCACAGAAGAAATCAACACTCGTGGCCAAGCATACTGACATCAAAATAGGAAACATTTCATATTATGACTACTCATTGTGCCACGTTTTTATCTGGTGGCAGAAATTGGAACTATTATTTTCCAGTATACTCCACGAACGCACCGATTAATGAACATACCAACAATATTTCAGCATCCTACGACGTAAACAGCCCGCACTGCAGCTCTTGGAACACCGCCACTTTAATTATAATCACCCGGTACAAAAATGTGAGTTAACGCAGATGAGTAAGGGAAACCCGTGATGTTCGAATACAGCATTAGTAGTTTGCTGTTTGGTACCGTCACTTCAGTGAGATATCTAGGTGTAACGCTGCAGAGGCGTATGAAATGGAACGAGCACGTGAGGACTGTAGTGGGAAAGGCGAAGTTTAATAAAGCGTGTGCAATCAATTCTTGAGTAATGTAAAAGGTCGAATTAAAGGGAGACATTGAAGCAATTCCGTGTCGGGGTGCTAGATTTATTACCGTCAATCTCGACCAACATCCAAGTATTCCAATACGCTTCATGAATTTCATTGAGAATTTATGGAGCGAAGACGGCGTTCTTGAGGCGAAATAGTGTAGAGAAAATTTAGAGAACCATTATTTGATGTTAACTCCGTAACGGTTGTACTGCCGTCAACGCAAATTTTGTGTAGTGACTATGAAGATAAGAGAAATTAGGACTCATTCTGAAGTATACAAACAGTCGTTTTTTCCTACCTCTTTTGGCATCTGGAACCGGGGTGGAAATGACTAGTAGCGGTGCGAAGTATCCCCAGCCACGAACCATAGGGTGGCTGCGGAGTATGTATGTACACTCCTGGAAATGGAAAAAAGAACACATTGACACCGGTGTGTCAGACCCACCATACTTGCTCCGGACACTGCGAGAGGGCTGTACAAGCAATGATCACACGCACGGCACAGCGGACACACCAGGAACCGCGGTGTTGGCCGTCGAATGGCGCTAGCTGCGCAGCATTTGTGCACCGCCGCCGTCAGTGTCAGCCAGTTTGCCGTGGCATACGGAGCTCCATCGCAGTCTTTAACACTGGTAGCATGCCGCGACAGCGTGGACGTGAACCGTATGTGCAGTTGACGGACTTTGAGCGAGGGCGAATAGTGGGCATGCGGGAGGCCGGGTGGACGTACCGCCGAATTGCTCAACACGTGGGGCGTGAGGTCTCCACAGTACATCGATGTTGTCGCCAGTGGTCGGCGGAAGGTGCACGTGCCCGTCGACCTGGGACCGGACCGCAGCGACGCACGGATGCACGCCAAGACCGTAGGATCCTACGCAGTGCCGTAGGGGACTGCACCGCCACTTCCCAGCAAATTAGGGACACTGTTGCTCCTGGGGTATCGGCGAGGACCATTCGCAACCGTCTCCATGAAGTTGGGCTACGGTCCCGCACACCGTTAGGCCGTCTTCCGCTCACGCCCCAACATCGTGCAGCCCGTCTCCAGTGGTGTCGCGACAGGCGTGAATGGAGGGACGAATGGAGACGTGTCGTCATCAGCGATGAGAGTCGCTCCCTGCCGCCGTTGGATAAGCAGCTGCAGCAGCAAGTCGTATACTCCTAGCTCACTCATTTCTTACATAGTTTAATTCTTAATTTCTTTGCGTGTTTTTGGTACTTGCATTGTTTGATACATAAATTTCGGGCGTATTATAGTATTTGAGAGTTGTAGCATCGCGTTTTAATACTTGAATAGTGTAAATTCGCGTAGTCGTTTGTCTTTTGTTTTTGTTTTTGAACGGCCAGTGTCGGTTGGTCACAGTCAGTGTGCTCCCTGCCGCCGTTGGATAAGCAGCTGCAGCAGCAAGTCGTATACTCCTAGCTCACTCATTTCTTACATAGTTTAATTCTTAATTTCTTTGCGTGTTTTTGGTACTTGCATTGTTTGATGCACAAATTTCGGGCGTATTATAGTATTTGAGAGTTGTAGCATCGCGTTTTAATACTTGAATAGTGTAAATTCGCGTAGTCGTTTGTCTTTTGTTTTTGTTTTTGAACGGCCAGTGTCGGTTGGTCAGTCAGTGTGCTCCCTGCCGCCGTTGGATAAGCAGCTGCAGCAGCAAGTCGTATACTCCTAGCTCACTCATTTCTTACATAGTTTAATTCTTAATTTCTTTGCGTGTTTTTGGTACTTGCATAGTTTGATACATAAATTTCGGGCGTATTATAGTATTTGAGAGTTGTAGCATCGCGTTTTAGTACCTGAATAGTGTAAAATCGCGTAGTCTACTTCCGCTGCCGAGCAGTGTGTCAGCAGTGCGCAAGTAGTAGCATTACTGCATTTACTAGGCAATCTTGTATTTTAATAACCGTTTAAATTTTGTCGATTTGTTTGCGCTCTCTGTAGATTAGTTCAGACGTTCTTTGCAAAACAGTTTTTAGCATGGATAGGGACTGCAACTGCTGTGTTCGGATGCAGGCTGAGTTGGCATCCCTTCGCTCCCAGCTTCAGGCAGTGTTGTCTTCGGTCACACAGCTTGAGGCTGTTGCCAATGGGCATCACTGTGGGGGTCCGGTTGGGGGTTTGTCGGGGACGGCCAGCTCGTCCCTCGCATCCCCCGATCGGACTAAGACTGTGGTTGCCCGGGATACTGCCCGCATTGAGGCTGATCCCTCACCTGTGGTAGAGTGGGAGGTCGTCTCAAGGTGTGGCAGGGGGCGAAAGACATTCCGGAGGGCTGAACGGAAGGCCTCTCCAGTTTGTCTGACGAACCGGTTTCAGGCTCTGTCTCAGGCTGATACTGATCTTCGGCCTGACATGGCTGCTTGTCCTGTTCCAGAGGTTGCCCCTCAGTCTGCAAGATCCGGGCGGTCGCAGAGGGTGGGCTTACTGGTAGTTGGGAGCTCCAACGTCAGGCGCGTAATGGGGCCCCTTAGGGAAATGGCAGCAAGAGAGGGGAAGAAAACCAATGTGCACTCCGTGTGCATACCGGGGGGAGTCATTCCACATGTGGAAAGGGTCCTTCCGGATGCCATGAAGGGTACAGGGTGCACCCATCTGCAGGTGGTCGCTCATGTCGGCACCAATGATGTGTGTCGCTATGGATCGGAGGAAATCCTCTCTGGCTTCCGGCGGCTATCTGATTTGGTGAAGACTGCCAGTCTCGCTAGCGGGATGAAAGCAGAGCTCACCATCTGCAGCATCGTCGACAGGACTGACTGCGGACCTTTGGTACAGAGCCGAGTGGAGGGTCTGAATCAGAGGCTGAGACGGTTCTGCGACCATGTGGGCTGCAGATTCCTCGACTTGCGCCATAGGGTGGTGGGGTTTCGGGTTCCGCTGGATAGGTCAGGAGTCCACTACACGCAGCAAGCGGCTACACGGGTAGCAGGGGTTGTGTGGCGTGGACTGGGCGGTTTTTTAGGTTAGATGGCCTCGGGCAAGTACAGAAAGGGCAACAGCCTCAAAGGGTGCGGAGCAAAGTCAGGACATGCGGGGACCAAGCAGCAATCGGTATTGTAATTGTAAACTGTCGAAGCTGCGTTGGTAAAGTACCGGAACTTCAATCGCTGATAGAAAGCACCGAAGCTGAAATCGTTATAGGTACAGAGAGCTGGCTTAAGCCAGAGATAAATTCTGCCGAAATTTTTACAAAGGTACAGACGGTGTTTAGGAAGGATAGATTGCATGCAACCGGTGGTGGAGTGTTCGTCGCTGTTAGTAGTAGTTTATCCTGTAGTGAAGTAGGATAGTTCCTGTGAATTATTATGGGTGGAGGTTACACTCAACAACCGAGCTGGGTTAATAATTGGCTCCTTTTACCGACCTCCCGACTCAGCAGCGTCAGTGGCAGAACAACTGAGAGAAAATTTGGAATACATATCACATAAATTTCCTCAGCATGTTATAGTCTTAGGTGGAGATTTCAATTTACCAGATATAGACTGGGACACTCAGATGTTTAGGACGGGTGGTAGGGACAGAGCATCGAGTGACATTATACTGAGTGCACTATCCGAAAATTACCTCGAGCAATTAAACAGAGAACCGACTCGTGGAGATAACATCTTGGACCTACTGATAACAAATAGACCCGAACTTTTCGACTCCGTAAGTGCAGAACAGGGAATCAGTGATCATAAGGCCGTTGTAGCATCCCTGAATATGGAAGTTAATAGGAATATAAAAAAAAGGGTGGAAGGTTTATCTGTTTCGCAAGAGTAATAGAAGGCAGATTTCAGACTACCTAACAGATCAAAACGAAAATTTCTGTTCCGACACTGACAATGTTGAGTGTTTATGGAAAAAGTTCAAGGCAATCGTAAAATTCGTTTTAGACAGGTACGTGCCGAGTAAAACTGTGAGGGACGGGAAAAACCCACCGTGGTACAACAACAAAGTTAGGAAACTACTGCGAAAGCAAAGAGAGCTTCACTCCAAGTTTAAACGCAGCCAAAACCTCTCAGACAAACAGAAGCTAAGCGATGTCAAAGTTAGCGTTAGGAGGGCTATGCGAGAAGCGTTCAGTGAATTCGAAAGTAAAATTCTATGTACAGACTTGACAGAAAATCCTAGGAAGTTCTGGTCTTACGTTAAATCAGTAAGTGGCTCGAAACAGCATATCCAGACACTCCGGGATGATGATGGCATTGAAACAGAGGACGACACACGTAAAGCTGAAATACTAAACACCTTTTTCCAAAGCTGTTTCACAGAGGAAGACCGCACTGCAGTTCCTTCTCTAAATCCTCGCACAAACGAAAAAATGGCTGACATCGAAATAAGTGTCCAAGGAATAGAAAAGCAACTGAAATCACAGAGGAAAGTCCACTGGACCTGACGGGATACCAATTCGATTCTACACAGAGTACGCGAAAGAACTTGCCCCCCTTCTAACAGCCGTGTACCGCAAGTCTCTAGAGGAACGGAGGGTTCCAAATGATTGGAAAAGAGCACAGGTAGTCCCAGTCTTCAAGAAGGGTCGTCGAGCAGATGCGCAAAACTATAGACCTATATCTCTGACGTCGATCTGTTGTAGAATTTTAGAACATGTTTTTTGCTCGAGTATCATGTCGTTTTTGGAAACCCAGAATCTACTATGTAGGAATCAACATGGATTCCGGAAACAGCGATCGTGTGAGACCCAACTCGCGTTATTTGTTCATGAGACCCAGAAAATATTAGATACAGGCTCCCAGGTAGATGCTATTTTTCTTGACTTCCGGAAGGCGTTCGATACAGTTCCGCACTGTCGCCTGATAAACAAAGTAAGAGCCTACGGAATATCAGACCAGCTGTGTGGCTGGATTGAAGAGTTTTTAGCAAACAGAACACAGCATGTTGTTATCAATGGAGAGACATCTACAGACGTTAAGGTAACCTCTGGCGTGCCACAGGGGAGTGTTATGGGACCATTGCTTTTCACAATATATATAAATGACCTAGTAGATAGTCTCGGAAGTTCCATGCGGCTTTTCGCGGATGATGCTGTAGTATACAGAGAAGTTGCAGCATTAGAAAATTGTAGCGAAATGCAGGAAGATCTGCAGCGGATAGGCACTTGGTGCAGGGAGTGGCAACTGTCCCTTAACATAGACAAATGTAATGTATTGCGAATACATAGAAAGAAGGATCCTTTATTGTATGATTATATGATAGTCGAACAAACACTGGTAGCAGTTACTTCTGTAAAATATCTGGGAGTATGCGTGCGGAACGATTTGAAGTGGAATGATCATATAAAATTAATTGGTGGTAAGGCAGGTGCCAGGTTGAGATTCATTGGGAGAGTGCTTAGAAAATGTAGTCCATCAACAAAGGAGGTGGCTTACAAAACACTCGTTCGACCTATACTTGAGTGTTGCTCATCAGTGTGGGATCCGTACCAGATCGGGTTGACGGAGGAGATAGAGAAGATCCAAAGAAGAGCGGCGCGTTTCGTCACAGGGTTATTTGGTAACCGTGATAGCGTTACGGAGATGTTTAGCAAACTCAAGTGGCAGACTCTGCAAGAGAGGCGCTCTGCATCGCGGTGTAGCTTGCTCGCCAGGTTTCGAGAGGGTGCGTTTCTGGATGAGGTATCGAGTATATTGCTTCCCCCTACTTATACCTCCCGAGGAGATCACGAATGTAAAATTAGAGAGATTAGAGCGCGCACGGAGGCTTTCAGACAGTCGTTCGTCCCGCGAACCATACGCGACTGGAACAGGAAAGGGAGGTAATGACAGTGGCACGTAAAGTGCCCTCCGCCACACACCGTTGGGTGGCTTGCGGAGTATGAATGTAGATGTAGATGTAGATGCCTTGGTTTCAATGATGGTCGTATGCGTGTTTGGCGCCGTGCAGGTGAGCGCCACAATCAGGACTGCATACGACCGAGGCACACAGGGCCAACACCCGGCATCATGGTGTGGGGAGCGATCTCCTACACTGGCCGTACACCACTGGTGATCGTCGAGGGGACACTGAATAGTGCACGGTACATCCAAACCGTCATCGAACCCATCGTTCAACCATTCCTAGACCGGCAAGGGAACTTGCTGTTCCAACAGGACAATGCACGTCCGCATGTATCCCGTGCCACCCAACGTGCTCTAGAAGGTGTAAGTCAACTACCCTGGCCAGCAAGATCTCCGGATCTGTCCCCTATTGAGCATGTTTGGGACTGGATGAAGCGTCGTCTCACGCGGTCTGCACGTCCAGCACGAACGCTGGTCCAACTGAGGCGCCAGGTGGAAATGGCATGGCAAGCCGTTCCACAGGACTACATCCAGCATCTCTACGATCGTCTCCATGGGAGAATAGCAGCCTGCATTGCTGCGAAAGGTGGATATACACTGTACTAGTGCCGACATTGTGCATGCTCTGTTGCCTGTGTCTATGTGCCTGTGGTTCTGTCAGTGTGATCATGTGATGTATCTGACCCCAGGAATGTGTCAATAAAGTTTCCCCTTCCTGGGACAATGAATTCACGGTGTTCTTATTTCAGTTTCCAGGAGTCTAGCTGTAGATGGAAGTAGCCGAAACAATGTTATGAGTAGAGAAACTTTATTCACCGTTTTAGATGGCTTTATTGACAAAATATTCCTTCTGTGTTTCCGCCACTTTGCGTTTGCTCGATGCTCAGCATTGATGATTGCCAGCTGCATATTTACCTACTGGTTTCTGCAGCGTCCCAGGCAGGTAGCTGAGACGGACCGCATCTCGCCTACATCTGTCAGTCTCGCGTGTCTTCCTCTCGTCTCGGCCTTCTACCGTGCGCACCAAGCATCTCTTTGATTGGCCTGAACTTGACCGTCCTTCTGCGTTGCGTGAGGACTAGTCACGTTACAGCTTGTGGATTCGCAACCGCCGAAATACTCGAAGACTCAACCACCGTCACCTCAATCACCAGAACTCATGCAAACAAGCAGTAGCCAGGTACAAGAACAGTACGAAAGTGAACTGTTAACCGGCAAGGTGAACTTGTTGCTCAGCCCATGGGTCGTACCCCATAGGTCGTACCGACTTGGTCGCGTGACTAGGTACAGTAATATAATGCACGTTGTTATCTCGCAGTGCGAGAGTGACAGACTTGGTCAAGTGACTAGGTACAGTAATACAATACACGTTGTTATCTCGCAGTGCGAGCTCGAAAAGTGATTGCGGAAAATACCATCGCGGGAAGCCTTTACAACTTCCGGTTAGCATCACCTACACATAAAGAATTAATCGCTCACAGTAAATATATCAGTGATGTCATAGACAAAAGTTAGACAGACTTCTGTGAAATCATAAACAATACAAGAAAATATCATCTTTGCAAAAAAATTACGGCTGTTGGGGCACAAAACTGGACTTCTAGGTTAGCAAAGAAACCGAGAAAACTGACACGCCCATAGCAGCGGTTCCTAATCAGGGGATAAAAATCCCCTCAGGGAAAAAATGTAATTTCCTGAAGGGTAAAAACAAAAATGGTTAAATGTTTTTCGGTCAAGGAACTGAACTATATTTAAAAGGGCATTATTACTGTCACTATTTAGTACGACTGCGGCACTCATTAAGTAAAGGGTGAGCGAGAAGTCCCTATACCTCTGTAACGGCTATTTAATATCACGTTTTACAATGCAGGTTGGTAGCAACGTTGCTATGTTATCTCTCATCAGTTGTTCGAATGCATGTTTACGTGTTTCACAGTCATAGTTGTAATCATGTTTGAATTTGTAGCCATGGAATATGTCAATAGTCATAGTTCCACATAGGCGGACTATGATACAGATTATTGGAGCATACCACAATGGATTTTATAAGGATTCACTGCGAAAGGCAACACTCCTGGACTGGGAAAGACGTGCTTATGCTGTTGGTAATATTAAAGACAGACCACGAAGTGGGAGAGAGAAGACACGAGCAAATGAAATGGAAAATGTGCGTACGGCATTGTGGGCCGGGAGTCCCCAATTCAGGGATGTTCGGCGGCCGAGGGAAAGTACTTATTGTATTTGACGCCACATTGGGCGACTTGCGCTTCAGAGATGGTGATGAAATGATGAGTACAACACAACACCCAGTCTGTGAGCAAAGAAAATCTCCTGCCCCAGCCGGGAATCGAACCCGGGTCCCTTTGCATGGCATTCCGCTGCGCTGACCACTCTGCTAACGGGGACGGGCTAACACGAGCAGAAACATGTGGAAGAGTCTCTGCTTCGACCGAACAATCTGATACGAAGTCGATTCGTAAATGTGCTTCAGAACTGGATGTACCGAGGACAACAATGCGAGATCACATGAAAAAAAAAGACTAGAAGGTCAGATCATTTCGACCGACGTTCGTAAACGAGTTATCGGGCAGAGGGCGGAATGAGCGCGTTTTAATATCTCGTGCTTTGTTAAATCGATTTCCAAATTTAGTGAATCGCACCAAAGTTGTATTTCCAGATGAATGTGCCATTTATCGCAGCTCAAGTGTTACAAATATTGTCGTTTGGACCAAAGAGAATCCTTATTAATAGTCGACTTAGAAAGGAACTTGCCTCACGTAACGGTGACATCACAACTTCTTCTTGTACCGTACATTTTTGAACAGACTGAATGGCGTGAATTAAATACACATGTTAGATATATGGTTAATACCTCAACTTGAGGAAAGGTACCTCACAGAAGTTTCATCGGTGCAATAAGACGGATAGCCTTCTCATTAAGCTCTTGCAGTGCGCGATTTCCTAAACGTACTTTTACCTGGACGGTGGACAGATCATGGTTCATCACCAAGACTAGCTACCTTGAAATGGCCACGTAGAAGTCCTGAGCTTACCACAGATGGAAACTCGTTAAGTGTCTGCGAGTCATTATTCCACAAACGAAGAACTGCGCAATGATGTTGAGGATATATTTCGCACTATAACGCCAGACATGGTCAAAAGTATTTCCTTCATCATCATTTCATCCTGCTCAACACTCAAGCCGCCGAAGTGGCGTCAACTAAAAGGACTTCCAATAGGCGGTTGGGCTCCTCGTAGGTAGGGCTCCTTACT
This sequence comes from Schistocerca nitens, assembly GCF_023898315.1. Classification (NCBI taxonomy): domain Eukaryota; kingdom Metazoa; phylum Arthropoda; class Insecta; order Orthoptera; family Acrididae; genus Schistocerca; species Schistocerca nitens. Next base: position 131,535,845 of record NC_064614.1, on the reverse strand, counting down.
TAGCCGCATGCATTATCATCATTAAATTAATCTCTCAGATTCCAGGCCGGAGACGTGGCTGGAGACGTTCCGGAGTGTGGTTGGATATCAGCCTGGCTGTCGTCATAGGGCCCGTCTACCAGGAGGGATGGCACAGTGGTAAGTCGACGATATACAGCCCGTTTTGTTGCCCTTCATGGTAAGCCATCCTGGGCTTTCATTTCAACAACATTATCCGCTGCTCCCACATGGCCAGAATTTCTACTGCGTGTCTTCCGTGCTTACCAAATCCTACCACTGTCAACAAGGCCACCGGCTCTCTGCCAGATTGAGAACGTTTGGAGGATTGTGGGCAGGGCCCTCCAAACATCTAGGGATTTCGATGACCTAAGGCACCAGTTGGACATAATTTGGTAAGATATCACTGAGGAGGACTTCCAACAACTATCAATCAGAGCCAAGCAGAATAACCCCTTGCATAAGGACCAGAGGAGGATCAAAGCGTTACTGACTCGCTCGGTTTGCGAAGCTCTTCCTCTTGAATAAATAATACAATTTTTCTGAAATTGTAATCGTTTGTTTGTAAGCTTACGTCACATCTATCGATTTCCGACAGCTCATTCGATTCGTGCTGCGTTGCACTTTCTTTGTGTTAGACTTAGAGTATATATATAATTTTACGTACGAACTTGATTAGGTGTACAGCTAAATTGGAATCTACGCAATTAAATGGAATGGAAAGCAAATGCAAACACCTCCACACTCTCCAATACATTACCACATTCTCAAGATAATAAAGAGAAAGAGACAACGCTGATATTCGTGGACAAGGTGGAAAATCGCAAACTTTACTAAATCAATAGAAATGATGATATGATGTTAAATATAACCAGTGGAAACTATTTCTCGACACTTTTCCCTCCCAAGAGAACCGATCGTCTATCAGACTTGTTTCCGGAAAAGCTACTCTTTCCAACCGCTTCCCCTCTTTGCTACCACTTCGCACATTCACGCTTCTCACATTAAACAGAGTACACACACACGCAACCACCCTTCCACACATACACACACAAAACACGCACGTGTCCGCCTGCGCTCACGAGCAGAGCGCTAAAATAGAAACCTTGCAGTGTCTATGTTGGCAAATATTAACAAAATACTGAATGTAAAACACGCACTTACATCAGCAATTTGAAGTTACCGTAACACAAAATGTTACTAATAAAACTTGAAGACCACATAAAACTAAACGTCATCAAAAGAAAGGCCACTAAAGGCCACCAAGAATGTGCATGGTCTATCTATCAAGATATTGACGTCAGGCTTTGCTGACAACAAAAGAAAAAAAAAGAAAAAATTGTAATTACAACACGTGAAAAGGAAAAGTAACTTACAAAAGACACATCCTGAAGCAAAATAAATATAAACTCTATAGTAATTGTAATATCAAAAATGATTATGTATTCGAAATTTTTACAAAGGCACCAATGCGGATGCATCGGCAATCATGTGAAAGGCGGCTGCTGGGAAGTTTTCTTGTGGCTTGGTTACAAAGGAAAAAACAAAGTAAAACCAAATTTTACAGTCTAATATAAGAATAGCTCATACGAAACATACACAGAATCTCAACTGTCAGTCTCACAAAACGCTTTTTTTTTGTCATAACCTACGACATTCAAAACTAAGTGACTTACTCCCCAGTTATTGGCAAATAGAATCAGCACAATGTCTGCTGCAGAAATGAACACTTTGCAAAGATATACGTAGTATGCAATAAGTTTGCTTCTGTAGATTGGTCAACTCCACGACGTAAATCCCAATGAAGCTGTCTTTATGCGTATGTGACGTATGTTTCATCTGTACCGCTTCATACTGCTCACTCGTAACTATGGCCTCAGAAAACTATTTTAGTGTTCTCGCTTTGCCGTTATCGTCAGAGTCATCACTTGGCATCTACTAACGCCACAGAGATCGATTGGCTGCTATATTACGCGACACATCCAATAACGGCTTATCTGCACACGACTAACCTTCCATATGCTCCACATGTGTTCTCCCAATACAACTGAGTGAGTTGTGATATCGTACCACATACTTAGCGATAACTAGCTGCCTGTGATATTGCAGAAGGGAACGTCTGTTTGCTGCTTCTACACTCTCCCAACCACACCACTAATGTAAGCAACTCCTTACATAACCACTTTCAAATTGTTTAATCTATGACATCTCTTGAAAAGGTTCCCCTTTCACTGTTCGTTCTAGCTCCAAATTATTAATGAGTTGATGAACTTGCATGGGTATCAGCAACCTGTCTCATCTTGTGATAGAAGGTTCTCCGTGCACAGCTTTGCTCATCTATTAATATAGTATTTCAACTGTCACGTTACTTTATAACTCATCCTGTAGCGGCACATTTGAAATTTTAGCAATTTCTTCACCTCCTGTTTTATCATGCACAGCGATTCACTTCGATCCAAAGTACTCCATACGTGCAGATCCACAAAAGCCTTTCCTAATTATTTGCAGTTTTGTTTCTTTACAGAAAATACTGATCACTACGACAATTAGTTCGCTTCGATTATCTTGCGTAGTTACAGTTAGAAGGTACTATGCGGTTTCCAGTGGTAGACAAAGTATGTACCTGAGTCAGGACATTTCTTCCTGTTCGACTCACAGATGTTATGTAGAAGGAAGCATTACATCACAGCTTTTGAAATATTCTCTGTTACACAAAGAATATTTCAAAAGCTGTGATTAGGTAGCCACAATAATTCGCCTGTTTCAAATTCGCCCGTTTCACAAAACTGTTATTCACTACACCTGATCTTTGCTACTAAATCAGCAAATCGTCATGATCAGTTGCACTTTCTAATTTGAAGGAGTGTTTCCAAAACGATTCGTCATTGTATAAAGTAATAGAAACTACAGACTTAAACTGTGTTCCACCCAACATGTAAGAAGCATGCGGAACAGTTGCGAAGTCTGCTGCAGAAATATGGTACACTGGATTACAAAATAATTGAATGAGCATGCGGACAACCGCAGTCTAAAAATCGACCTCTACATATATATTCCGAAAACCATCTTGTGGTGTATGGTGGAGGGTAACTCGCGCCACTACTAGTCAAATCCTTTCCTGTTCCGTTCGCAGACAGAAGGAGGGAAAAATGACTAACTTCTGTACGAGCCCTTGCCCGAAATGTACGTTAGCGGCAGCAGAGTCGTTGTGCGGTCAGCTGCAAATACTTCTCGAAGTTTCTCAACAGACTTTCACCGTGCCTCCATGGATTCTCATCTGAGTCCATGAAGCATATGTGTCATGCATGTTGATCGAACATACCGGTTAAAAAACGTAGCAGCAAACCTCCTATTGGTTCGAAGCTTTCCTTTAATCCTGCCTGGTCGGGATCCCAAACACTCGAGTGGTATTCCAGAATGGGTCGCACAAGTGTTCCATACGTGGTCTCCTTTATTAAACGTCTTCAAATAAACAGAAGTCTACAATTCGTCTTCTCTAGTACCGTCCTTGTGAGTACGTTCCATCTCATATGCCTTTGCATCATAACGCCTAGGTATTTAACTGACATGACTATAGCAAGCGGCGCATTACTGTCGCTGTATTCGAACATATGGGATTATATGTCTTACTCAAGTGCACTAACTTATAATTTTCTACAGGATGTCCACATAGCCACCTCGGCAGCATAAAATTGCTGTCAAATTGACCATGGTTTCGATAGCTCTAATGCGGTCTTCATCAGAATAAAAATTACATAGGATTACCTAGAAATTATAATGACATGGCTCAAAATTACAATATAATTAGTAGGATTACTTCCATATACTGTACAAGCAGTGTACTTACATGTAATCACACCATAGGTAAAAAATATCTGAGCCAGAAAGCTCTTGTCAAATTGAAATAATCACAAGAATAAAAATTAAACTGTGAAATAGATCATGTTTATCAAATGGAATAAACTGTTCCATCGAAATATAATGGCAGTCACGAGGTCGCTTAGAGCCAAACAACTGCATCAACCCGCCGCTACCGTCAGACTAGATGGCTAACAGGCCACTGCAACCACGAATTGGACACGAAAACAGATTCGCGCCATCTAACAAGAAGTGATCGAATTACAGACAAGAGCAAATGAGGCACTGTATAGACAATTTAACATTACATGCAAAACAGGAATCAGTGCATGAAAATTACGAAATACCGTAATGGTCTTACTTTTTAAATGAAAAATAGTTCAAATGTATATAAAAAATGTAAAACTGGAAAGGAAGAGTATCACCGTTCATACCATTTTTAATTAGTGACTCTATATCTTGAAAAAAGTTTTTATTGCGTAATTGGAACTGTTCGTTCAGAATGAGACTGTCCTTCAGCTATAGGTGTTTAAAAATCTCTAGACTTTCTAAGATGTTAAGCCTGAAGCCTTTTTTCTCCGAGTGGAAGATCTGGACGTCTTTTACATCTTTAGGATTATGCCCTGTGAGCAATTAATGGTCAGCGAAAGTTGAACTGTGACCATTGGTGCCTTTTTTGCCAAGAAAGTGTTCTTAAATTTTGCCGCAAAAGCTCGGCCTGTTTGGCCTATGTAATAGGCATGACAATTACCGCAATAACATTATAGACACCAGAATTATGCAGAGGGGTTCAAATGGTTCTGAGCTATGGGACTTAACATCTAAGGTCATCAGTCCCCTAGAACTTAGAACTACTTAAACCTAACTAACCTAAGGAAATCACACACATCCATGCCCGAGCAGGATTCGAACCTGCGACCGTAGCGTTCCAACGGTTCCAGACTGAAGCGCCTAGAACCCTTCGGCCACAACGGCCGGCCTATGCAGAGGGGAAAGCGTAGGTTTCACGTTATGTATGGCATTAATTTCTAAAGAATTATTAGTGGAGAAGGCTACTCTACAGTTATATTTATGCCCGCATGTCGTGGTCGTGCGGTAGCGTGGTCGCTTCCCACGCCCGGGTTCCCGGGTTCGATTCCCGGCGGGGTCAGGGATTTTCTCTGCCTCGTGATGGCTGGGTGTTGTGTGCTGTCCTTAGGTTAGTTAGGTGTAAGTAGTTCTAAGTTCTAGGGGACTTATGACCACAGCAGTTGAGTCCCATAGTGCTCAGAGCCATTTGAACCATTTTTTGAGTTATATTTATTTTGAAGCAGACTCTATATTCTGTAAGAATCTGGATCCAGAAAAGGTATGGAGGATTTTTTTCTTTTCATTAAGTTCGTTATTTGAAAGGCCTAGGGTAGTGACTCTCTTACTGGTTTTCCTACTAAAAATATTATCTACAATAGAAGGATCATAGCCATTATTGGCAGCCCCAGTTTTGATCAGACTGATTTCAGAATTGAGATTTTCAGAAGAAAGGGGTTGTGGAGGTGGCTCTATGAATAGATAAATGAAAAATGAAGGCCTTCTTATGAAAACACGGGTGTACTGACGTGAATGGAATAATTTGATCAAAACTGGTTTCTTTGCGGAAGGTATTGAAGCTAACTTTGTCATCTGCTATCGTAAGAGTGAGACCTAGAAAATTCAATTGCCGGAACTTATTTTCGCGTTCACAGGTGAAAGAAATATTGTCATGAAACTCGTTGAACATATTGAAAAGTTTATCAATACCGACATTAGGCCCTTGGTGTATCATCAAAAAGTCAAATGTGTGTGAAATCTTATGGGACTTAACTGCTAAGGTCATCAGTCCCTAAGCTTGCATACTACTTAACCTAAATTATCCTAAGGACAAACACACATACACCCATGCCCGAGGGAGGACTCGAACCTCCGCCGGGACCAGCCGCACAGTCCACGAGTGCAGCGCCCTAGACTGCTTGGCTAAACACGCGCGGCATCAAAAAGTCATCGACGTATTTAGCGTATGAAAGAATGCCCACAGTTGACGCTGAGAACTTACTGAAAAATTATCAATTTGAATATTATAATGAGTCATTGCTAGCAAACTAGAATATGTTGGAAAAACTCTACAGTTATTTCAGGAAAACTAAATCTCCGAGCCACATGAGGACCCCAAACCTAATTTGCAGGGAGAAGTCAGAACCGCTAATAACGATGCCATAGCTCTTCTGAAACCTTTCCATAAAAATCAGTAAATCAACATGAATCCGCAGGCACCTAAGTTACGCGCTCAGTTTAAAGTCCATAAAAAATACCATCCGATCCACCCAATTTCCAATAGTATGAATAGTGCTTATGACGACTTAGCCAAATCCTTGCAAGATATATTGAAAAAATCGTTCATTTTACATTCCAGTTAATCTGTTTCTAATAGTCAAGATTTAGTTATCAAAATTAAAGGTGGTCAATGTGATAGAGATACGAAATTAATTTCCTTTGACATTAAAAATCTGTACACAAATGTTCCGGTACTTGAAGCCTTAGGCATAGTACAAAATTATTTACGTGATTTCGAAAGAGATTAATCTGATGAACAAATCACCGACTTCGTGAACTTACTTCGTATTGTACTAAAATACAATTATTTTGAATTTAATGGAAAACTACATCAGCAATTAGATGGCCTTGCAATGGGGAACCCCTTAGGAGGAATTCTTGTAAATGTGTTCATTAATTCTTTAGAAGTAAAATTTTTCAGTAATTTTTCAGCGTCAACTGTAGGCATTCTTTCAAACGCTAGATAAGTTGATGACATTTTGATGACATACAAAGGTCTTAATGTCGGTATTGATAAACTTTTTGGCCGGCCGCAGTGTCCGAGCGGTTCTAGGCGCTTCAGTCGGGAACCGCGCGAATGCTACTGTCGCAGGTTCAAATCCTGCATCGGGCATGGATGTGCGTGATATCCTTATGTTAGGCAGGTTTAAGTAGTTCTAAGTTCTAGGGGACTGATGACCTCAGATGTTAAGTCCAATGCCGGCCGCGGTGGTCTAGCGGTTCTAGGCGCTCAGTCCGGAATCGCGCGACTGCTACGGTCGCAGGTTCGAATCCTGCCTCTGGCATGGATGTGTATGATGTCCTTAGGTTAGTTAGGTTTAAGTAGTTCTAAGTTCTAGGCGACTGATGACCACAGATGTTAAGTCCCATAGTGCTCAGAGCCATTTGAACCATTTTTGTTAAGTCCAATAGTGCTCAGAGTCATTTGAACCATTTGATTTGATAAACTTTTTCATATGTTCAACGAGTTACATGAAAATATTTCTCTCATCTGTGAAGGCGAAATTAAGTTCCGGCAATTGAATTTCCTAGGTCTCACGATAGTAGATGACAAAGTTAGCTTCAATATCTTCCACAAAGAAACCAGTTTTGTTCAAATTATTCCATTCACGTCAGTAAACCCGCATTCTCATAAGGTGGCCTTCATTTTTCATTTATCTCTCCATAGAGCCGCCTCCACAACCCCTTTCTTCTGAAAATCTCAATTCTGAAATCCATCTGATTAAAACTGTGGCTGCCAATAATGGCTATGATCCTTCTTTAGTAGATAATATTTTTAGTAGGAAAACCAATAAGAATTTTTAATAACGAACCAAATGAAAAGAATAAAATTTTATCCGTAACTTTTCTGTGTCCAGTTTCTTACAAAACGCAGTGTTTGCTTCAAAATAAATATAACTGTAGAGTAGCCTTCTTCACTAATAATTCTTTAAAAAGTAGTATCATACATAACGTGAAACCTACACTTTCCCCTCTGCATAAATCTGGTGTCCGTAAATTTATTTGCAACAATCGTCCTGCCTGCTACATAGGCCAAACAGCCCGAGCTACTGTCACTAGATTTAAGGAACACCTTCTCGGCCAAAAAGGCACCAATGGTCAAAATTCAACTTTCGGTGCCTATTTGTTAACCGCAGGGCATAATCATAAAGATGTAAAAGGCGTCCAGATCTTGCACTCGGAAAAAAAGGCTTTAGGCTTAACGTCTTAGAAGAGCTAGAGATTTTTAAACACCTATCGGTGAAGGACGGTCTCATTCTGAACGAACTGTTCCACTTACGCAATAAAAACTTTTTTCAAGGTGTGGAGCCGCTAATTAAAAATGGTCTGAATGGCGATACTCTCCTCAATGTAGACTCGTAAACATCGTTTTCCTTTCCAGTTTTACATTTTTTATGTATATTTGAATTATACTTCATTTATAAAACAAGACCGTTACGGTATGTTGTAATTTTCATGCACTGATTGCTGTTGTTGCTTGTAATGTTACATTGTCTATAAAGTGCCTCATTTCTCTAGTCTGTAATTCTATAACTTCTTGCTAGATGGCGCGAATCTGTTTTCGTGTCCAACTCGTGTCTGCCTTGGCCTGTTAGCCGTCTGGCCGGCCGAAGTGGCCGAGCGGTTCTAGGCGCTACAGTCTGGAACCGCGCGACCGCTACGGTCGCAGGTTCGAATCCTGCCTCGGGCATGGATGTGTGTGATGTCCTTAGGTTAGTTAGGTTTAAGTAGTTCTAAGTTCTAGGGGACTGATGACCTCAGATGTTAAGTCCCATAGTGCTCAGAGCCATTTGAACCATTTGTTAGCCGTCTAGTCTGGCAGTAGCGGCGGTTTGATGCAGTTGTTTGGCTCTAAGCGACCTCGTGACTGCCACTGTATTTCGATGGAACATTTCATTCCATTTGACAAACATGTTATATTTTACAGTTTAATTTTTATTCTTGTGATTATTTAAATTTGACAAGAGCTGTTTTGCTCATATGTTTGTCACCTATGGTCTGATTACATGTAAGTACACTACTTGTACAGTATATGGAAGTAATCCTATTAATTATATTGTAATTTTGAGCCATGTCATTATATTTTCTAGGTAATCCTACGTAATTTTTATTCTGATGAAGAACGCCTCATAGCTGTCTAAACCATGGTAAATTTGACAATAATTTTATGCAGCCGAGGTGGCTATACGTACATCTGTAATTAAGTTACCGCACGGTTGCTGGGGTTCAGCCTATAACAATGTTTAAAATTTATAATTCTCTACATTTAGAGCAAGCTACCATTCATCACTCCAAATGTAAACTTCGTCCTATTTGTGAGATCATTTACGTACACAGAGAGCAGCAATGGTCTTAGCACAGTCCGTTGGGAAATCCCTGACCGTATCCTTATCTCTGATTAACGCTCGCCGTCGATAGCAACATATTGGGTTCTTTTACTTAAGACTTGGAGAGACTCACATATCTGGGTACCTACTGCGCATGCTTGGAAATTCGTTAACAGAGGTGCACAGTGTCTAATGTGTAGGAACATGGAATCCACCTGTTGCACTTCACGCATGATTCCCATGATATCTTGCGAGATAAGATCCTGATGTTGGAGGAAAACCTCCAATACGAACCACAAATAAACACGTAAAGGTTTTCATTGGGGTTGAAATCCATTTTTGAAAAATACGCGTAAATGGACTATCAAACATGTGCTTGTGTAAAACAAAGTAAAAGGCACAACCTCCTCTACAATGAATCACTGGTTTCGTTCCGATGCAGGTAACTGGGCAAGTTTATTATAGTATTAAGTGGTTGATATTGAGCAAGCGACTTTTTGTTTAACAAAAAAAAAAAACAAAGGTGTATGTGCAGTTACGGACAAGTTGCCGTATTAGGTCTTTTATGTCAGTTTTAGATAAGTATTTCATATGCGAGAAAATGTATTGAGGGAAAGAAAAGAAAAATTTAGGAATGCGACAAAGGGAACAGAGCGTATGAGAATGACATCGCTTATAATGTTGCATACATGCGAAATACACGCAAGAAAAACTGACATGATGAAACATATATTAGCTAGCTAAAACGTTATGACCCCTGCCCAACACGAGACAGAATGCCGCCGGGTGGTGATGGTGGCGATACGGCCACCCGATGTGGTGGGCAAAGTACAGAACCAGAGCAGAGGCGAATGAGGGTCGCAAACGAGGAAATCCACTGATGTAAACCACTTTGAGAAAGGGCAGATTAGTGTGGCCCAGGAAGTAGGAATGAGCATGTTGCAGAAGCTGGTCGACTATTGCCGAGCTACTGCCGTGTACATCTATGGAACTTGGTTCAAAGACGTTACAACCCTAGACGACGACACGTCTCATCGCATAACGGCGAGGTAGCAGGCTTACCAGTTCTGAAAACAGGACAGGCGGTGATGTGTGTCAGATCTGACGACAAAGCTGATGCAGGCACGAGGGTCTCGGAGCATACAGATCAGTGTACGCTACTGAACTTGGGACAAGGCTGGTCTTGTTACACCGACTCGATGGTTGTGCCTGGATAGGGCGTCATCTAAGCGAATGACTGCCGAATATATGCACTGCGCTATGGACGCAAGCCATGGGTGATAGGGAGGGGAGGGACAGCGTTACGCTATAAGGGGCCATCACGTGCCTCCATGCTACCTGCGGTAGTAATCAAAAGCTCCATGTCAAACTGTGGACTACGTGAACATTTTTGTAGACCACCCCTATCCATCGTCCCTGACGGCGATGGCATCTTCCAGTAAGATAACCGTCCGAGTGACTGAGTCAGAACTGTGCTAAATCTGTTTGAGCGTGTGACAGTGTCCATCGAATCTGCCTGATGTGAACCCAGTGGATCACATCTGTAACCCCCATCTGGCACCAGTTCCGCGCCCACACAACTCCGGCTCGTAGTTTACGGGAAATGTGTAACATTATATTAAATTTCAGCCTGCAGTTGCATAAGCAAAGAAACTTTACCCAGGTTTCGGCTATAATAATGTAGCCTCATTCAGTGGAAGTAAATAGAATTATATAAAAAGGGAGGAAGGTTTATCTGTTTAGCAAGAATAATAGGAGGCAGATTTTAAACTAACTAACAGATCAAAACGAAAATTTCTGTACCGACACTGACAATGCTGAGTGTTTATGGAAAAAGTTCAAGCCAATTGTAAAATGCGTTTTAGACAGGTACGTGCCGGGTAAAATTGTGAGGGACGGGATAAACCCACCGTGGTTCAACAACAAAGTTTTGAAACTACTGCTAAAGCAAAGAGAGCTTCACTGCAAATTTAAACGCAGCCAAAATCTCTCAGAGAAACAGAAGCTAAACGATGTCAAAGTTAGCGTAAGGAGGGCTATGCGTGAAGCGTTCAGTGAATTCGAAAGTAAAATTCTATGTACCGACTTGACAGAAAATCCTAGGAAGTTCTGGTCTTACGTTAAATCAGTAAGTGGATCGAAACAGCATATCCAGACACTCTGGGATGATAATGGCATTGAAACAGAGTATGATACGCGTAAAGCTGAAATACTAAACATCTTTTTCCAAAGCTATTTAACAGAGGAAGACCGCACTGCAGTTCCTTCCCTAAATCCTCGCACGAACTAAAAAATGGCTGACGTCGAAATAATTGTCCAATGAATGGAAAAGTAACTGAAATCACTCAAGAGAGGAAAGTCCACTGGATCTACGGGATACCAATTCGGTTCTACACAGAGTACGCGATAGAACTTGCCCCCCTTCTAACAGCCGTGTACCGCAAGTCTCTAGAGGAACGGAAGGTTCCAAATGATTGGAAAAGAGCATAGGTAGCTCCAGTTTTCAAGAAGGGTCGTCGAGCAGATGCGCAAAACTGTAGGCCTATATCCCTGACATCGATCTGTTGTAGAATTTTAGAACATGTTTTTGCTCGCGTATCATGTCATTTCTGGAAACCCAGAATGTACTCTGTAGGAATCAACATGTATTCCGGAAACAGCGATCGTGTGACACCTAACTCGCTTTTTTGTTCATGAGACCAAGAAAATATTAAATACAGGCTCCCAGGTTGATGCCATTTTCCTTGACTTCCGGAAGGCGTTGGATACAGTTCCGCACTGTCGCCTGATAAACAAAGTAAGAGCCTACGGAATATCAGACCAGCTGTGTGGCTGGATTGAAGAGTTTTTAGTAAACAGAACAAAGCATGTTGTTATCAATGGAGAGACGTCTACAGTCGTTAAAGCTAGCTCTGGCATGCCACAGGGGAGTGTTATAGGACCATTGCTTTTCACAAATATATATATAAATGACATAGTAGATAGTGTCGGAAGTTCCATGCGGTTTGTCGCGGATGATGCTTTAGTATATAGAGAAGTTGCAGCATTAGAAAATTGCAGCGAAATGCAGGAAGATCTGCAGCAGATAGGCACTTGGAGCAGGGAGTGGCAACTAACCCTTAACGTAGACAAATGTAATGTATAGCGAATACATAGAAAGAAGGATCCTTTATTGTATGATTATATGATAGTCGAACAAACACTGTTAGCAGTTACTTCTGTAAAATATCTTAGAGTATGCGTACGGAACGATTTGAAGTGGAATGATCGTATAAAATTAATTGTTGGTAAGGCGCGTGCCAGGTTGAGATTCATTGGGAGAGTCCTTAGAAAATGTGGTCCATCAACAAAGGAGGTGGCTTACAAAACACTCGTCCGACCTATACTTGAATATTGGTCATCAGTGTGGGATCCGTACCAGATCGGGTTGACAGAGGAGATAGAGAAGATCCAAGTAAGAGCGGCGCGTTTTGTCACAGGGTTATTTGGTAAGCGTGATATCGTTACGTAGATGTTTAGCAAACTCAAGTGGCTTACTGCAAAAGAGGCGATCTGCATCGCGGTGTAGCTTGCTGTCCAGGTTTCGAGAGGGTGCGTTTCTGGATGAGGTATCGAATATATTGCTTCCCCCTACTTATACCTTCCGGGGAGATTACGAATGTAAAATTATAAAGATTCGAGCGCGCACGGAGGCTTTCCGGCAGTAGTTCTTCCCGCGTGCCATACGCGACTGGAACAGGAAAGGGAGGTAATGACAGTGGCACGTAAAGTGCCCTCCGCCACACACTGCTGGGTGGCTTGCTGAGTATAAATGTAGATGTAGATCTAGAAATGTCAGAATAAGATATTATGTTAAGGCATGCCAGATATTGGCATTGTCGAACTTAAAATGTTAGTACTACAGTAAATTGTCATAAGACTGCGTCACTTCTACTAATGTTTGGTGTGACATAACGGCAAAAAATTAGTAGAAGTGACGCAGTCTTATGACTGTGTCGTGCAGTACTAACATTTTAAGTTTGAAAAGACCAATAACTGGCATGTGTTAATTTAATTTTATATTGTGACATTTCTCAAGAAGGCTACATTATTATAGCTGAGACCTAGGTAAACTTTCCTTGCTTATGCAACTGAAGGCTGAAATTTAATATCCGTCTTCGGTTGTTTGCAGATGACGCTGTCGTCTATCGAGTAAAAAAGTCGTCAGAAGACCATAACAATCAGCAAAACTATTTAGAAAAGATATGTGAATGGTGCGAAAAGTGGCAGTTGACCCTAAATAACGAAAAGTGTGAGGTCATCCACATGAGTGCTCAAAGCAATTCGTTAAACTTCGGTTACACCATAAATCGGTCTATTCTAAAAGCCGTAAATTCAACTAAATACCTAGGTATTACAATTACGAATAACTTAAATTGGAGGGTACAAATAGCTCTGAGCACTATGGGACTTAACATCTGTGGTCATCAGTCCCCTAGAACTTAGAACTACTTAAACCTAACTAACCTAAGGACATCACACACATCCATGCCCGAGGCAGGATTCGAACCTGCGACCGTAGCAGTCGCGCGGTTCCGGACTGAGCGCCTAGAACCGCTAGACCACCGCTGCCGGCAATTTGGAAGGAACATACAGAAAATGTTGTGGGGAAGGCTAACCAAAGACTCCGTTTTATTGGCAGAACACTAAGAAAATGTAGCAGATCTTCTGAGGAGACTGCCTACACTGCGCTTGTCCGTCCTCTTTTAGAATACTGCTGCGCGGTGTGGGATCCTTGCCAGATAGGACTGACGGAGTACATCGAAAAAGTTCAGAGAAAGGCAGCACGTTTTGTATTATCGTGGAATATGGGAGAGAGTGTCACATAAATGATACAGGATTTGGCCTGGACATCATTAAAATAAAGGCGTTTTCCGTTGCGACGGAATCTTCTCGCGAAATTCCAATCACCAACATTCTCTTCCGAATGCGAAAATATTTTGTTGACACCGACCTACATAGGGAGCTACGATCACCACGGTAAAATAAGGGAAATCAGAGGTCGTACCGAAAGATATAAGAGTTCACTTTTTCCGGACGCTATACGAGATTGCAATAATAGATAACTGTGAAGGTGGTTCGATGAACCCTCTGCCAGGCACTTAAAAGTGATTTGCAGAGTATCCATGCAGATGTAGATGTAGACACTTTACAGTTGCTAACTCTGCTGCAGTATGCTAAAAATATTCAAGATTGTGTAACATGTTCATGGATACCTTGTGTCACTTAGGTTCGAAAACCTAGCAAGGACTTGTTGAATCCACGCACAGTCGCTGCCGTATTGCGCTGCAGACATGAATCAACATGCTGCTAAGCAAGTGGCCAAACTGATTTGATTAGCAGTGTATACTGTATAAGAACCTTAACTTTCTATCTCGACTCGTCTGATGTTTTCGCTGTTTATTCTCTACAGGACTACACCACAGTAGTATAGATTTGACAGGAGTAATAACTTTTATTAATCTCAAAAAACTGTGTCTTAATTTTGCAGAGCTTATTAATCTCAGTCACATACTGAAAAGCATCCATGAGAAGTAATGATAACAATAATGCTACCCAGGATTCGAGCTAGGGGATTGCCAATTCGTATTAGTTTGGTGATTAATAGCTAAACAGATGTGAAATATCACGACAACTGTTTCTGAGTAAGTGATTGCTACTAGCCACTATCTACGAGGTGGTTGTAATTAAAATACCGTCACCTAAGAGAGCCTCCATGAGAAACAAGTGAACTTAGGACAATGGAACTTTGTGGAAACATCTGTAAGTACGTGCTGAAGAGACATAATGAATAAACATTAGACATAAACATATTTTAATTTTCGCATGAGAGGGTGATATTTGGTAATTGCGAACCACGATTTCGTTTGAGGTTACAAAGATTACTCAATGTGACGACCATCTGCATCGCACGAGATCATGGAACCGCACTACAGTGCCTTTAAAGTTAGTTGTGACATTTACTTTTGGCTCATTGGTGGGCATGTGACGCCGTTATCCAGATAACACCAATGGCGAGCCGGCTTTCCCTATCACGCTGCTAGAGGTTCGCTTAGTGAAGCATCCCCGTTGCCACGCCATCGATAAACAGTACCACGAGGTATCGCTCGTTAGGTGCATACCTGCATGCGTCAACTCTCGTCCTAAGTGGTATTTTGTGTCGTTAAAGTGTTCTGCAGCCGTCAGGTATTGTGAACACGTGTTTTGTGTTGGCATTGCATTATAATAATAGTGCAGCATATCTGGACACAAGGTTCGTATTAGAAGTTGCCGTTCAAGTACACGTTCACCGGCTGTGGAGATAATGTTATACTGCAAAATACTCCTCCGATTACAGTACCACGCTGTTGTGGTGCATAAAGCACAGTGGAAAAACACAGTGGAGAATAGCCAGTAGTTTGCTCTGGATAGAAATAAATGCTACATTGGCGAAAGTTGAACGTAGCATGTGTAAGGCAGGGTTGCTGGAACTTGTAGCGCTGTACAGGCTAAGAACTCCAAGCTACGAGGTCGACGACCTGGTTAATGCTGAAGGGCATAGTTTAATCAAGCTTCTTCCATAGGACGCTCATTTGCATCGGAAAATATTTTGGCCTAGGTGAGAAGTAATGTGGCAAAAGCCAACAAGACATTTACGCTCAGCGGGGCTGAAATGCTGACAAAAGAAGCGATTGCTAATGTTATACCACAGGAGTCGTCTCAAGTTTTCAGTCACACAAAGAAAGTAGTGGAGGAGAGGGGTTAATAAAGGACTGTGATGACTTTTGAGTAATACATAACTTCTCTCGGTGTCTCGTTAAAATCTGCTTCATTTGACAGAACACAGCAGTCAGTAATATTCCATTGAGTTAAAAAAGAAATTGCGACACAGGCATGAAACAGTACAATATTAACCTAGCAACAGAGGGCAAGACATGAAAGTTAATGACGAAGCCTATTACCAATAAACAAATCAAAGTCTAACTTCTTCACTTATATTGTTCCAAAACCCACAGAAATTCTCATTTCACCAGCTACCAATGGCCCTTAAAAATTACGCTGTTTCGAAAAAATCTGTAGTTGCTTGAAAATCGCGGTAAATTTGGAAATTTCACGTATTAATCATATGGCAAAATACTCTTCTCTTTGCGTGCTATCATTTGCCAAAATGTTTTGTTGATATCCCAGACCGCTTTTGAGATACGAGTGACCTGTTAATATTTCAGTCTGGTTGTCAATGACGCATGCATTCACAACACAGTGGCCTTTACATGCACTCCATTTTGTTAAGACTGGACACGGATAGGGACATGCTTCTTGGTTTAAAGAATAATTCAATTTTTTTGTGGTAATTTCCTATGGGAACAAACTGCTGAGATCATCGGTCCCTAGACTTACACACTACTTAATCTAACGCAAATGAACTTACGCTAAGGACAAGACGCACACCCGTGCCCAAGGGAGGACTCGAACCTCCGATGGGTGGAGCAGTGCGAACCGTGGCACCGCCCCTGACCGCGCGGCTACCCCGCGTGGCAATTCAATATGTTACCTACATTTTGTACTCAGCAAAATTTGACGTAACGTGCACCAAACGAAAATTCATAGCGACTCTTATTTTTTCACGGCAAACCTTAAGAACTGCTTACAGTATTTTGCCTAATATGGAAATATCACAACAACTATGACTATTAGCGATATAATAGGCTTTTTATCTTGAAGCTGACGAAACACGCTATAAGATGTGTGGGAATCAGAGCTGATTACAGAATAGTTTCTCTAAAATTGGTTGATAAACATCGCAGATCGGCCGACTTGCGCGGCTCGCTGCTCACGCAGGAAACCGAGCCTGTCAGGTTCCGCGTCGAGTAGGAATGGCATTAGCGCCGCCTGCTGACTTGTTTAGCACGCGCTGGCATTACGCTTCCCTCCACCCCATCCGTACTGAACTGTCAAAAGCCGCAACGAATTTAAATGCACTATGCTGATAGATCTACTGTTGCCGAAACACCTCAGGTGCGATGCTGACTACCTATCACGCTATGCTCATCTTCAACCTCCAACGTGTCTTAGTGTCCCATTCATAAACCCTATCCTTATATAGCCCAACAGCCATAAATCACCCTGTTTCAAACTTGGTGATCTTGGTGGCCACCCACCTTGAACAATTTCCAGATCGCCAGTTAATTTCGAGCTTCTGAATCATGTTCTTAAGCCACGATGTAGAATGACGGCGATATTAGGGAAGAGCAGAAGCAATATTGCTATTGTTTTGGTAAAACAACTTTTTCGAGTAAAGCCCTGCTCGCCTTGTACAGATCCTTATTGACTGTCGCCAGTTGTAGTGCACAGTGATGCTTGTGTTTCAACCCTACCAGAACCGGCACCTGAGGTCATGACACGAAAACTGTTAACAACGGAAATCCTACAGCACACTGTGTGAACATTACTCATAAAACGTTGGTGTCCCGTACGGCAGCTCAAGTAGCGAAAGCTCAATTTACAACCACCCTCTATTACAGATTTAAAACTTTCCCGGCGTACATATTGTTCCACAAAATTTCGGGCGAACTGCCGGATGTTCGCAACTTCCTGCCACAATATTTCGGCGCAGAGTCTTCTGGCCATCTTCAGGCGATACTGGCGAAAACTCACTGAGCTCTTGTATTTAAGGCTCCTCCGAAACATGCGTGGTGGATTTTTTTTTTTTTTCACTATGGGACTCAACTTCTGAGGTCATTAGTCCCCTAGGACTTAGAACTAGTTAAACCTAACTAACCGAAGGACATCACAAACATCCATGCCCGAGGCAGGATTCGAACCTGCGACCGTAGCGGTCTTGCGGTTCCAGACTGCAGCGCCTTTAACCGCACAGCCACTTCGGCCGGCCCGTGGTGGATTCACTAGATGGCAAACGGAACTGGAGCACCTGCAGACTGTATTTCTGAAGAATGGGTATTCGTCCCAGCAAGTTGAGGGAGCGCTGCAGATCTGTAAACGACAGAACAAAGAAGAGGAAGAGGCCTTTAAACCGACTGCATATTTACCATATATTGGTAATATTTCAGCGCAAATAGGCAGAATACTAAGAAAAAATAAAGTGAAAGCAATATTTTGACCCCTGCAAAAATTTCGTCGCTGTTGGTATCTGTCAAAGACGACCTAGAGCTGCGCAAGGCAGGTGTTTTCAGGATTCCGTGTGAATGCGGCAAATCGTGTATAGGGCAAACGACACCTACTGCACAGGATCGCATTGTAGAACATCAGTGGCATACTCGCTTCTTCAGCCTTGTAAATCTGCCATCGTCGAACACTGTACGAGGTGCATTCAAGTTCTAAGGCCTCCAATTTTTTTTCTCCGGGCTGGAACGAGACAGAAATATGCGCATTGTTTTAAAATGAGGCCGCGTTCACTGTCAACACGTCCCAGAGATGGCAGCACCGTACGGCGGATGGAATTTTACTGCCAGCGGCGAGAATGCGAACTGTTTTAAATACTTAAAATGGCGACGCTTTCCTTACTTGAACAGCGTGCAATCATTCGTTTTCTGAATTTGCGTGGTGTGAAACCAATTGAAATTCATCGACAGTTGAAGGAGACATGTGGTGATGGAGTTATGGATGCGTCAAAAGTGCGTTCGTGGGTGCGACAGTTTAATGAAGGCAGAACATCGTGTGACAACAAACCGATACAACCTCGGGCTCGCACAAGCCGGTCTGACGACATGATCGAGAAAGTCGAGGGAATTGTTTTGGGGGATCGCCGAATGACTGTTGAACAGATCGCCTCCAGAGTTGGCATTTCTGTGGGTTCTGTGCACACAATCCTGCATGACGACCTGAAAAAGCGAAAAGTGTCATCCAGGTGGGTGCGACGAATGCTGACAGACGACCACATGGCTGCCCGTGTGGCATGTTGCCAAGCAATGTTGACGCGCAACGACAGCATGAATGGGAATTTCTTTTCGTCGGTTGTGACAATGGATGAGACGTGGATGCCATTTTTCAATCCAGAAACAAAGCAGCAGTCAGCTCAATGGAAGCACACAGATTCACCGCCACCAAAAAAATTTTGGGTAACCGCCAGTGCTGAAAAAATGATGGTGTCCATGTTCTGGGACAGCGAGGGCGTAATTCTTACCCATTGCGTTCCTAAGGGCACTACGGTAACAGGTGCATCATACGAAAATGTTTTGAAGAACAAATTCCTTCCTGCACTGCAACAAAAACGGTAGGGAAGGGCTGCGCATGTGCTGTTTCAACAACACAACGCACCTGTACATGGAGCTAACGTTACGCAACAGTTTCTTCGTGATAACAACTTTGAAGTTATTCCTCATGCTCCCCACTCCCCTGACCTGGCTCCTAGTGACTTTTGGCTTTTTCCAACAATGAAAGACGCTCTCCATGGCCGCACATTCACCAGCCGTGCTGCTATTGCCTCAGCGATTTTCCAGTGGTCAAAACAGACTCCTAAAGAAGCCTTCGCCGCTGCCCTGGAATCATGGCGTCAGCGTTGTGAAAATGTGTACGTCTGCAGGGCGATTACATCGAGAAGTAACGCCAGTTTCATCGATTTCGGGTGAGTAGTTAATTAGAAAAAAAATCGGAGGCCTTAGAACTTGAATGCACCTCGTATTTCCACTGGTCATGCCATGAATTGTAATGAGACAAAAATTGTGGTCCATAAGTTTAACTTTTGGAGATCTATTATTAATGAATCCGTGGAAATGCGTTTGTCTGACAGTGAGTCTCTTATTAATCGTGACGGCGGTTACCAACTGAATTCGGCATGGAATCCTCCGTAGCCGGTGTTGTTCTGTGATGGAACCGCGGGAAGACAATCGAATTGATATCGATGCGGCGAGTTTTCACCACGGAGAGCGCGCGGCGCAGCAGAATCGAAATCCATGTTTAACAGATTCAACTTAATTCCATCGTAGGTACGACGTCTGTTCAAAAAATTCTGGACATGGTGTGATGGACATCCCTGCACACGCGTATGTATCTGCCGGAAGTTTCATTGTTCTACGTCTGTTAGTTATTTTTCGATACTGTATTCGGCAGAACGTTTGCGAATTTTGAGATGGCAGAGATAGGGGAGCAACGCGTCTGTATTAGATTTTGTGTGAAACTCAAGAAAACTCTTACAGAGACACATCTGAGCCGTGGCGCAACCCTCGGGCGCAAGACGCTATCGATTACTCCTCTGGTTGAGGTTGGCACTATGTGCGATCGCGAGCGCCTCCTAACGAGGGAGTGAGTGCGAGTACGGGAGTCTGGGGCGGACAGCAGGGGAGAACGGACATTGCGGCCGCACTCTGAGGCGACAAGAGAAGAGTTGTTGTGTACGGCCGAGAAGGGAGCATTGAGAAAGGCGGCAGTCAGCATCGCTTTCCGGGGACAGAGAGTTGCGGCAGTCCAGCGAGCAGACACCATCTCCGGGAGCAGTGCTCCGGTTTGTGGACGTGACGTGGGTCGTATTTTGGCGGAGTATAGTTTGCTTGATACGCATCTGCTGCTCCCTTTATGCCCACTTGTGTTGTTCTGTCCGTATGTGCATTGAAAAGGTTACGCTCCGGCTGGAACAGTGGCTTGTGCTTTACGTTCATGCATCCTGACTCATTTGTGTTGCTGCAGGCAGCTGTAATTTTAGAGATTTTTTTTCGTCGCGATTGTCTTAGCCCGGTGGTGCCTGGTATCCGAGAACAAGACAGCTAACGTGTGACCTGTTGTTTTGGGTTTTGGAGTCCTGTTTGGGCAACCTAGTTATCACGCACACAAATGTATTGCTGCCGAGTGAGGTTAGTCCTAATCTTGTGGAACTGAGCTTTCAGTGACTGGCTCGTCTGCAAATTAATTAATCTAACCATTGTGGTGTGTTGTTTTTTTGCTTTCAATCGTGAATTTCTTGTCATTCATTTGTTTATGTTTCGCCGTTAATGATAACTGTGAGTAAGATAGTCTTGAAGGGCTTGCGTATCGTAACTGTATTTTTGGCAACTGTTTAATTTGATTTCTTGTTTATCGGTCTGGTGAAAACTTATGCCAAGTTTACTAATTTCCGCCTGTTGTCCGGAAGTTTGTTTGAAGGTAAATCCGTTGGTAAATCTTTATTGGACCTAACTGTTAACTTATCTTGAGTTGAACTAATGCCATTATTAAATCGTTTATTGTGTGCTATAAATTGTATTACCATAGACAAGGAGACAGGGCACATTCTGTGGTCGAGGGGTAGGCACGGTTGCTGCTTTGCGCGTGGCGTCTTGTCGCTCGCTATCATTTCCCGCGTTAATACGGGCGGCGTGAGATTTGTTTGCTCGCAGTTGTATGGCCGCTAGTCAGTTGTGCCTGCTCCCGCTTCAGGGTGTGCCGTGTTTCGTAAGGCGTACGCCGACTTTCAGTCACTGTTACTCCTGTGTTGCTGGCGGTCGCTTACCGAAACGTTAGTCTGTTTTAGCACGGTGGCCACTGGGCCGTGACGATGTCGGTTGATGACTAGCGTTGGGGCGGTCGTCCGCTCTGAGTGGCTTCGGTCGCTTGGACTTGGCAGTTACCTTCTGGTTAAACAGATCAAACTTGTTTACTTGCTGTTAATTCCTAAGTAGTTTGTGAGAAAAGTTGTAACCCAGCTTTTCATGATTTTGCACAATTCATTTTGGTAAGGCATTTTCCTATCTTATGTTTTATTTAAATGAGAATTCTTTATTGGGGTTATTCACCTGTTGAAGCTTAACATAAAATTTGTAACTTAGCTTTCATGATTTTACCTAATTTAAGTATTCTTGTAAAGCAGTCCTTTATCTACGTTTTATCGATTGGTAATTCTTTATTGGGGTTATTCACTGGTTGAAGGTTAACATATGTTTGTAACCAAGTTTATGTTCTTGCTTAATTGAGATTAGTTAAGAGCCTTTATTGCTGGAAGATCATTAAAGCTTGGTTGCTTGTAATTGTGAATACTGTTATCTGTCTATGTCGTGGGCTACCCTTCCACTTCCACAGCCAAGCTGTCCTATCTACCAGTACGACATCAAATGATGCACTCGGTGTTACGAAAGATTCACACGGTTTAAAAAGGGCTGGATAGATGTTAAAGATGACACTCGTAGAGGACGCCTTTCAACGTCTACAGGCGACGCTTATGTCAAGAACGTCAACGAAATTGTGCGTGCCAATCGAAGATTGACTGTCCGAGAGACTGCAGAAGAATGCAACATTTCAATTGGATCTGTGAAGAGCTTTTGGATCGTGCAAATGAGAATGAGTTGTTCCTTGAGAGAATCATAACGTCGTGAAACTTGGGCCTACGGTTACGATGCTGAGACCAAGATTCAGTCTTCACGATGGGCCGGGAAAGTTTCTTCAAGACGAAAAAAAGCTCGTCATGTGATGTCACGTGTCAAAGCCATGCTGCTAGTTTTCTTTGACGTTAAATGATTAATTCATCATGAATTCGTGCCACAGGCACAAACTGCTAATGTTTGGTACTGCCGGGACGTGTTCCGGCGCGTGCGAGAAAATGTGAGAAAGAAACGGCCTCAAATGATGGTGCTTGACTATCGTACAAAAAACGAATTCACTGTGCTGCCTCAACCTCCGTACTCTCCAGATCTGGCCACTGCAGACTTTTTTTATTTCCAAAGTTGGAAACCCCGTTGGAAGGACGAAGATTTCCCATGATAGACGAGATAAGAGAGAATTCAGAGATGGTGCTTCACGCGATCTCGCAAGAGGTGCACGAAGACTATTTTCGGAAGTGGAAACGGCGTTGGGAGCGGTGTATCAATTGTGGAGCAGAGTATTTCGAAAAAAACCACGCACAATAAGTAAAAGGTAAGTGCAGAGCAACTTTTTGAACAAAGTTTCGGAATTTTTTGAACAGACCTCGTATTAATGTTATAGGGGTGTCGGCAATCACAAGCACCACAATCGAAGTCGGTTTTGTGAAACAGCTACAAGGAAATTCCTGTCAAAATCGAAAGACATTTAAATACGGGAGAGTTGTGCCCTATCGGCCGGCTTACATTACTGAACACTAGTTTGATTTCCCTTACTGCCTCCAAATGACAGAAGTGTTCAGTAAACAGAAACAAGCTTGTGTATCCACTTGCACTGGGGTCGGATATCTTCTTCCTCTCTTCAGTGCTTTGTCTGCTCTGAGTGCTTGATGGTGTTTCTGTAACTGTTAGCGCACGTAAGATATTTTGAGGTATGTGGTACCCGTTTCTAAGGTAACTCATTTATTTCGTAGCTATATTTCGGTTATCTATGTTGTTTAAGGAATGGCGTCTGACAAAGATTTCATGATAATTTCTATAAAAGAAGATAAAATAAGACCGAAATCTCAGTGGACGTCCCAGGACATGACAGCAACTTAACAGGTGGGAGGAAGGTGCGGGCTGACTTTACGAAAAAGCCATTTGTTGCTTCAGAATCCATTACTTAACACTTAAAAACGAGCCGACGCGACACAGTGACTAGTTCTTAATGTGTGTTTGACTACAGTACCAGCATCTACATTTACACTACATCTTCATAGATACTCCACCAGCCACCGTAGAGGGTGCGTGACAGAAGGTACCCTATACCACTACTAGTCATTTCATTCCCGGTTCCACACGCAAGGAGAGCGAGGGAAAACGACCATCTATATGCCTGCTTATGATCCCTAACTTCTCTTACCTTCGTGATACTTATGCATGATATACACTCCTGGAAATGGAAAAAAGAACACATTGACACCGGTGTGTCAGACCCACCATACTTGCTCCGGACACTGCGAGAGGGCTGTACAAGCAATGATCACACGCACGGCACAGCGGACACACCAGGAACCGCGGTGTTGGCCGTCGAATGGCGCTAGCTGCGCAGCATTTGTGCACCGCCGCCGTCAGTGTCAGCCAGTTTGCCGTGGCATACGGAGCTCCATCGCAGTCTGTAACACTGGTAGCATGCCGCGACAGCGTGGACGTGAACCGTATGTGCAGTTGACGGACTTTGAGCGAGGGCGTATAGTGGGCATGCGGGAGGCCGGGTGGACGTACCGCCGAATTGCTCAACACGTGGGGCGTGAGGTCTCCACAGTACATCGATGTTGTCGCCAGTGGTCGGCGGAAGGTGCACGTGCGCGTCGACCTGGGACCGGACCGCAGCGACGCACGGATGCACGCCAAGACCGTAGGATCCTACGCAGTGCCGTAGGGGACCGCACCGCCACTCCCCAGCAAATTAGGGACACTGTTGCTCCTGGGGTATCGGCGAGGACCATTCGCAACCGTCTCCATGAAGCTGGGCTACGGTCCCGCACACCGTTAGGCCGTCTTCCGCTCACGCCCCAACATCGTGCAGCCCGCCTCCAGTGGTGTCGTGACAGGCGTGAATGGAGGGACGAATGGAGACGTGTCGTCTTCAGCGATGAGAGTCGCTTCTGCCTTGGTGCCAATGATGGTCGTATGCGTGTTTGGCGCCGTGCAGGTGAGCGCCACAATCAGGACTGCATACGACCGAGGCACACAGGGCCAACACCCGGCATCATGGTGTGGGGAGCGATCTCCTACACTGGCCGCACACCACTGGTGATCGTCGAGGGGACACTGAATAGTGCACGGTACATCCAAACCGTCATCGAACCCATCGTTCTACCATTCCTAGACCGGCAAGGGAACTTGCTGTTCCAACAGGACAATGCACGTCCGCATGTATCCCGTGCCACCCAACGTGCTCTAGAAGGTGTAAGTCAACTACCCTGGCCAGCAAGATCTCCGGATCTGTCCCCCATTGAGCATGTTTGGGACTGGATGAAGCGTCGTCTCACGCGGTCTGCACGTCCAGCACGAACGCTGGTCCAACTGAGGCTCCAGGTGGAAATGGCATGGCAAGCCGTTCCACAGGACTACATCCAGCATCTCTACGATCGTCTCCATGGGAGAATAGCAGCCTGCATTGCTGCGAAATGTGGATATACACTGTACTAGTGCCGACATTGTGCATGCTCTGTTGCCTGTGTCTATGTGCCTGTAGTTCTGTCAGTGTGATCATGTGATGTATCTGACCCCAGGAATGTGTCAATAAAGTTTCCCCTTCCTGGGACAATGAATTCACGGTGTTCTTATTTCAATTTCCGGGAGTGTATGTTTACTCCAATAGAATGGTTCGGCATCAGATTAAAATGGCGGATGTATAAATTTTTCCAATAGTTCTTCTCAAAAAGAATGTCGCCTTCCTTCCAGGGAGTCCCATTTGCCTTCCCAAAGCGTCTCCCTAACAATTAGGTGTTGTTCGAGTCTCGGTAACAAATCCAGGAGCTTGCCTCTGAAATTCTTCGATGTCGTCCTTCAATCTGAACTGGTAAGGATCCCAAATACTCGAGCAGTACTCAAGACTAGGTCGCACCTGCGTTCTATTTGCTGTCTCCTTCTCAGGGGAACCACTCTTTCCTAAAATTCTCCCAATAAACCGACGTCGACCACTCGCCTTCCCATACACAGTTCTCTCACGCTCGTTCCACGTCATATCGCTTTGCAACGTTACGCCCAGATATTGAAACGAAACTTCCTGACAGATTAAAACTGGAAGTTTCATATCAGCGCACACTCCGCTGTAGAGTGAAAATTTCATTCTAGAAACATCTCCCATGCTGTGGCTAAGCCTTGTCTCCGCAATATCCTTTCTTTCAGGAGTGCTAGTTCTGCAAGGTTCGCAGGAGAGCTTCTGTAAAGTTTGGAAGGCGGGAGACGCGGTACTGGCAGAAGTAAAGCTGTGAGGACGGGGCGTGAGTCGTGCTTGGGTAGCTCAGCTGGTAGAGCACTTGCCCGCGAAAGGCAAAGGTCCCGAGTTCGAGTCTCGGTCCGGCATACAGTTTTAATCTGCCAGGAAGTTTCATATCAGCGCACACTCCGCTGCAGAGTGAAAATCTCATTCTAGAAACATCTCCTAGGCTGTGGCTAAGCCTTGTCTCCGCAATATCCTTTCTTTCAGGAGTGCTAGTTCTGCAAGGTTCGCAGGAGAGCTTCTGTAAAGTTTGGAAGGCAGGAGACGCGGTACTGGCAGAAGTAAAGCTGTGAGGACAGGGCGTGAGTCGTGCTTGGGTAGCTCAGCTGGTAGAGCACTTGCCCGCGAAAGGCAAAGGTCCCGAGTTCGAGTCTCGGTCCGGCATACAGTTTTAATCTGCCAGGAAGTTTCATATCAGCGCACACTCCGCTGTAGAGTGAAAATTTCATTCTAGATATTGAAATGTCTTGACTGTGTCAAGCAGGACACTAATAATACTGTATCCAAACTATACAGGTTTGATCTTCCTATTCGTCCGCATTAACTTACATTTTTCAACATTTATGGCTAGCTCCCATTCATCAGAACAAATCGAAATTTTGTCTGTCTTCGAACTTCTTACAGTCTTTCAGCTTTGACGCCTTACAGTATAACATAGCATCGTCAGCAAACAACCGCAGACTGCCGTCTACCCTGTCCGCCAAATCATTTATGTATACAGAGAACAACAGCGGTCCTACCACACTTCCCTGAGGCACTCCTGACGATACCCCTGTCTCTGATGAACACTCACCGTCGAGAACAACATACTGGGTTCTATGGCTTAATAAGTCTTCGAGCCTCTCGCATACCTGTGAACTTATTCCATATGGTTATATCTTGATTAACACACTGAAATGGAACACCATATCGAATGCTTTCCGGAAATCTCGAAGTATGGAATTTGGCTGTTGCCCTTGGTACATTGTTCGCAGTTTATCATATGAGAGAAGGGTACACTGTGTCGCACGAGCGATGCTTTCAAAAACCATGCTAATTCGTTGACGTAAGCTTCTCAATCTCAAGAAAGTTTATTATACTCGAGAATATGTTCAAGGATTCCGCAGCAAACTTAGGAATGTTGGTATGTAGTTTTGTGGGTACGTTCTTTACCCTTCATATATAGTGTAGTCACCCGCGCTTTTTTCCAATTTCTTGGGACTTTGTGCTGGGCGACAGATTCACGATAAATGCAGGCGAGGTAAGGCGATTGTCCTGTGTGAACGTGTTGTGTCGATTCCCTAAGGTCTCGACACAATGAGTGGCTAGGTGCACGCGAAACTAACGCAGACGGGCGTAAATTCTGAAACAGGAGACTGGATGAAAACTATAAAGAAAAGAAGAGAGATTTTAATATACTTAACTTTAATGTAGTCTTGTTCTTGTTGAAATACATCTCTTGCATAGTAGTAAGCAATTAGCAATGATACACATGGCGCCTTGCTAGGTAGTAGCGATGGACTAGCTGAAGGCTATTTAATCTGTCTCTCGGCAAATGAGAGGAATACTTGGTAGGTCTAGTCGCAAGCTATGTCGTCCGTACAACTGGGGCGAGGTCATGTCCGTGTCTTGTGACCTGCCCTGTGGTGGCGCTACGTTTGCGAATACACAGTGGCGACACGCGGGTCCGACATGTACTACAGGACCGCGGCCGATTTAAGTTACCACCTAGCAAGTGTGGTGTCTAGCGGTGACACCACAGAACGATTTCTTGAACGAGACATTTTAAACTTCGGCTATCGTCTTGCTGTCTACACCTGCAGACTGGTCAACAACGGACTCATTGCAAGCCTTAGAGTCACTTAGCGATTTTACATATGACTAGACACACGAATCTCTGCAATCCTTCGCTTGTCGTCATTTATGCGAGCCTCTGCTTCCTCACCATTCTCCGAATTTCGTTATAAAACCATGGTGGGTCTTTTCCATTCTTTATTCATTTACTACTCACATAACTCTTCAGACTACGATTTACAACCTGCTTTAACTTTTCCCATAATTCTTCTACATCCATCTTACTGGAACTAACTGACGCCAGTTCACTAAGTGAGATGCTAGTAAGTGCCTATCTGCTCTCTCTCTCTCTCTCTCTCTCTCTCTCTCTAACAGACTCACAGACTTGACTGATCTATTAATTTTCGTGATAGTAGTTGCTATAATCACATAATGATCGCTAAACCCCGTTTCTATACTGACAGTGTCGGTAAGACCAGGCCTTCTTGTAGTTACAAAGTCCAAGATATTTCCATTGCGTGTAGGCTGCCGAGCTAGCAGCTAAAGTCAGTGTTCAGAAAACGTATTCAAAAGTATTTCATATGACTGTCTGTCCCCTCCGCAATGAATCCATAGACATATCAGTTTATACTCGGTAGGTTAAAGTCGCCTCCACCTAGTATTGCATGATCTGAGTATTTAGGCGCTACTGACCATAGACTTTCTTTGAATGACTCCAGAACAGTCAGAGCAGAATAGCGTGGCCACTGAAAACATGCAGCAGTTAACTTGGTTTCAACTAAAACTGTTATGCGCTAGCAGAGCAGATGCTAAATATCTCAAAGCTTTCCACTTCGGGTTTCTGCCCGCTGTCGGTCCCGAGAGTTATTTGAGAGCGAGAACCTTCCTCGAACGCAATAAATTCGAGACCTTTACTACAAATACTTTGACAGTTTAGTGATAAAATTATGACAGTCTAAGTGTGTTTATTCTGAACACCATTTGACTTACACTGCTGCATATCGACTGACGACTGTTCGTCAGAGCACCTCAGACTACCGGCTAGCCTAAAATACTCTCATGTGAACTCCACAAGTACTCTGCTACCCGATTACATGCTTTCTATGTGTAGTGTACCCCTGACCAATCAGGGGGAGTCCTACAAATGCCCACACGATAACGAAGGTCTAGAAATATGCAGACAAGACCGTCCCAGAGTCGGCGAAGTCTTTGGTTGAGACCGTCCACTCGGCTCCGAACTAAAGGACCCCGATCAACTCTGGGAACGATGGTTGAAATTGCGAGCTCTGCTTGCACCCTGCACGCGAGGTCAGCAGTCCTCACCACCTCCGCCAGCCACCTGTACGAAATGACGATCGCCTCTTAACCTATGCGACACGTGTCTCTGGTGCCGACTTTCTTTCCAGCCCTGAACGCTATCTGCCCAAGGAACCCCATAACGCGCCTAACATTGGAGCTCCCGATAATTCGTAAACCCCTCCCTTCGTGTGCCTGCTCTGAACCTGCTGAAGGAGCAGCCACCTGTCTACTCACAGGGTGAATGGGTGAGGGCAGGCGGCCAGTCTTCTCATAGGCCCTGCGCCTCGAGCTACGCGACCCTGCTGCTAGAGCGGATGTACTGTGTCGTGTGCATTAGGAGGTGCCTCGTAAGCAGAGAGCGTTGGCAAACCAAGTGACACCTGAGGTGTCCCACGGGAAGCGCCTGATTCTCCGCCACCGGTACACCCCGAGGCAGCGCATGAAGGTGACTGACCGTAGCCAAAAGAGCATTCGGCTGTTCGCGACCTGCGGCCAGCTCCTCCTGCATCCGCACACGTCATGCACACATACTAGTCATCCCGAATAAGTAAACTATAAGAGGAGACAGAATCATAGATATGCAACTTGCTCCCCTCCTGTCGGGTCACCAATGCACGCTGGTGCGTCGGTGAGCTATGAAGCTAGTTGTGCAGTGAGCAACTACTGCACTACAGACTCAATGAATTTACACTTATAAGAACGAGAAATTAAAACTCTTAAACATTCAAAATGAAATAAATATACTACGAGGAATACACAAAAGAAGATAAACACTTAACTTGCCGCTCTGTAGTTGTGTAACAGCGAAGACCTGGAGTCTGATAGACTGGCTTACTAACGAAAGGACGGTTGCTATCAAACCTAAGCAAATCAGCAACTACTGTGATACACACAGAATGAATTTACTCTTAAGAAACAGAAAAACACGCCCGAAATTGAATAAATATGCTACGAGGAAAACATAGAACAGATAAACACTTAACTTGCTGCTCTGTAGACGTGTATCAGCCGAGAGCTGGAGCCTGACTGTCTTTCAGTACCGGCTAGAAGAAATTTCAATTAGTAAATTAGATTTCTTCTTCTTACTTCTTTTCAACTGAAATGGTGGGAAATGTGAAAAATGGGAAAACAAAATGGAATGAAGGATGCTTGAGAATGGCTGTGAGCAAGGTTATGTCTAACAAACTGACTGTGAATTAGGCGTAAAGGTTTTCAACAAACAGGAAAGAGAAACATCGCCATCGAAGAGAAGAGAATGAAAGTAGAAAAAAGTAAATTTAGAAAGAGAGTTAATGAACGCTGAATTTAAGTCGGGCTTCCAAAATAAAATAAACACGCAAAGGGTGGCAGTGGGAGTTCAATTACAAAGCGTCGAAGGTGACTGAAATGTACTGGAAATAATGGACCAATAGAAGAGACTGAAACGTGCATTATGTGTTTGGAGTCATGAAGAGACTGAAACGTGCTTTATATGGCTGTAGTCATTTGATGAAGACTGAGTGCTGTATACCAATTGTAGACGCTGGGCACATAGTGGATTTCCTATTTAATTTGCGATCTCTGGAGAACAGTGAGGTAAACATTGGTTAACTGAACTGAAATAGTAATTTACGTGTTGTATTACTATTCAATATATATCAGCGCATTATACCATTAGCAACCGATGTTGCCACAGAAAACATAATGCCCAACACAGCAAGAGACTTTTCACTTTCCATGGAATTAAGTGCTGTAAATAAAAAATGAAAATCATTACACAGTGCTATCTGTAGAACATATCTTGAGGTACGAGACAGTAAG
The DNA here is from genome assembly GCF_023898315.1 of Schistocerca nitens. Taxonomy (NCBI): domain Eukaryota; kingdom Metazoa; phylum Arthropoda; class Insecta; order Orthoptera; family Acrididae; genus Schistocerca; species Schistocerca nitens. The sequence goes on along the minus strand of NC_064614.1, from coordinate 131,505,153 downwards.
ACACTTTCTACAAGCTTTGTAATTGTGGATCTTTTACTTTCGACGTAATTAAGTGCTATAAATAAAAAAATAAAAATCATTACACAGTGCTCTTTATACAACGTCTCTTCAGGGAGGACAACCGTATGTCAATATCTCGATTAACCACCACAGTTACACAGTAAATCAAAAAACCCAAGCCGACCGATACTGCATAAGTCTCCCCTATTGCACGAAAAGTTCTGTAATGGTAACCGGACAGCTCACCAGTCTCAGGAAATCGGCACCAAGAAACTGTTCAGGTGCGAACTCAGCAAGAATATCACGTAAAATCGACTGCTCCACATATTTTCTCTCTGCTGTCTATAGCGCAGAACCAATATCTTCTTGGGAAGAGCACTGAGAGAATAGAACAATTACTGTTGAGACAAGGAAAAGAGCGAGTTCAAGGAAGAACGATGGATTTATTCAAAAGACAGAGGCACACACACTGGAGGGCGAGATGAAATTGTTTGGATTACGGCTTTGCCATATGTACAGCCACAACAGTGCAGTCTTTTTTTAAAAGGGGAAGTGGTACGCCTGAGGCCTACTTATGTTTATGCATCCACTACATGTAGCGTACTGCCATTAAGCGCGTTTCGAATTGTGGTGGTGGTTGTTGGTGCAAGGGACGGCTACGTCGTTGTCATCACGGCAGAGAGGCTCTCGGTGTAATTAAACTGGCAGAGCCGCCTTAAGCACCAGGTGCCGGCTGGCTGTTAGCAGGGGCTTAGTCAGCATGGCCTGCGATTATCTCGCTGTTACTGCCGTAAAGAGAGGCAGGGTTCGTGCGCAAACGGAGAGCCCCCAACTTCAACCGTTCACTTCATTAATCTAATTAAAGGAACTCTTCAGCGTATCGTCTTCGGCCTATTACGTTTCTCTAGTCACGTACGGACCCTGTGCTTTCATTGTTGTAAGCAACCGATGGACTAAATAGAACTAATTTAGCAAATGAATTTACTTATTTATTCAAACAAATGTCTTTCCATCTCTTCGCAGAGATTGCTTCCCGTTTTCTGTCCACATTTGTTTTGGTTCAGTGGTACATTTAATTACAAATAAATAGCTATTTACTAGTGCTTAGAACACTAATTTTTTCCCAATCAACGTTCTTAAACTTGATTAATCAGGTTTCTGCCTTTTATTCACGTCTTTCCTGCACGATATTTCAAGTGCGTCAGTCGCAGTCTTCATCAGGTGCTGTCCGATACTGATTGCACTGTGGAACGAGTCCGGTGTTTATACCTATGTTGTGCTAGGCGTTCCCTCTGCGGTCCGCGCCGTGTCTGGAGCTCTGTCTGTGGTGTGCGCCGACCAATAGCAACGGCTGTAGTGTTTTCTTCTAGCCGCGGTTGTTCCTAACGCTGTGTACGAACTTTGTGGTTATTATCCGTTGTCAGTGTAGCTGAATTAAGTTGTGAATGGCGTCCAAGCTGTGCTAGACGTTTTATCTTCCGATTATCGTCATTTGAGTCCTTCCGTGAATTAAGACGTTCTGTTACCGTGCTGTGTCGTGTTAGGCGTTCCGTCCGGAGTTCTTGCCCGCCAGGTGCGGCTGCAGTGTTATTTTCAGCCCGATTGTGTTCATTGTCGCTGTAGACTCGGAAGAGGGTCCTCAGATACTTTATCTGTTGTATGAGGTCCTATTTCACGTACGTCCTTAGTTACATGTACTGGGCTGTTATCTCTAATTCCATCTTCATACTTGTGTTCCTTGGGGACTCGATGTTGCCTACGTTGCATCTTCAGGAGATCGAGTGCTAGGTTCCAAGCTGAACTCAGCTGGAAACCGATGTCCCGGTTAATGAGATTCTCCTCAACCTTAATCTCAATAGATTCTTTGATGACTCTGTCCCAGTACCTCGATGTTTGTGCTAAAATCTTGGCGTCATTATACTTCATAGAATGATTGAGTTGTGAAAAATGCTCGGCAATCGCTGACTTGGTTGCCTGTCTCAGTCTTGTGTGTCTTTGGTGCTCTTTTCACCTGATGTCAACTGTCCTGGTCGTCTGGTCGATGAATGCCATACCACATTCACGTGGTACGTAGTAAACGCCCGGTTTCTGTAGACGCAGGTCATTCTTCACACTCCCTAGCAGAGTCATAATCTTGGTGGCTGCATGGAACACGCTTTTAACGTTATGTTTGCGGAGAATTATGCTGATTTTGGCAGAAATCGGTCCAACGTATGGCAAATGTGCAACCTTTTGCGTTTCTTCTTGTATCTCTTCAGGAACCTCTCGTGGGGAAACAGGGCGCAGCGCCTTTTGTAGATCTCGAAACTCGTTACTCTTCTCGGCAGAAACTCGATTAATCAAGATGATAACGCCTCGCCGGGAAAGCTTGAAGAATTCTAACGCTCTTGACCTGCGTTCCGAGTGTATCAAGAAATACTGTGGTGCTGCTAAGACTGGTATGAAAGTTGCATTTCCGTAGTATCTTCTTGCAGGTGTAATTGTTCCACATTACTTACGCAATTAACGTTATTTTGTTTTATTTTACATCCCAGAGACTTTCATGTAGCTCAAGAGGATGAGAATTTCCATGTCTTATCATGCTCTGAGGCTGGATGGGACAGGACAAACTTTCGACTTTCATCATAAATGTGATTTATTTAATTAAGTGTAATCTTCAGAGTGACGATTACTACCAGTAAACACTGATGAGCCAGAACGGTATGACCACCGACCTACTATCCACACAAACACGTCTAGGCGATATCAGCGTCACGTGGCGAGGAATGACAGCTAGTCAGACAGCTAGTCAGACACACGTAGCATCAGTGAGCGTGCTGCCCGTGTGTTGCATGGGGAAGGTGGGCAATCTGTCCGAGTTTGACTGAGAGCACATGGTGATGGCTCGACGATTCCGGAAACTGCACAACTTCGCAAGAGTTCGAGGAGTGCTGTGCTGAGTGTCTTGGATACGCGGCGAAACCCAAGTGAATCCACTTCCAGACGTCGTGGGGTCGGGCGGTCACCCTTCATCGCAATGTCGGACGTCGTAGGCCGACAGATCGTTAAAACAGGACAGTCGGCGAACTGTGGCAGAACTAACATCAGACTTTAATGCTGAGCAGAGCACAAGTTTGTGAACACGGAGTGCATCCAACACTCCTAGCGATGGGCCTCCGCAGCCGATGACCCACGTTTTTGCTTATCTTATATATATATATATATATATATATATATATATATATATATATATATATATATATATATATATATAACAAACCACACATGTTTGTAGTATTTATGCGAAATGTTCCTCTCCAGGCTTAAACAAGCCCTAGCACTGTATTTACATATCTCAGGATGATGACTTCCGTTTCCCTGTGCGCTTTGTTTCATTTTAAAAAGAAATTTCCCCTTTCTGAATCTGCGCTATTTATATACACGGTGTAACAGGTGCAAACGTACACATTTATATTCCTGAATGAGGACGGTTTATTGGACAACACTACATAATTATCGCTAGTAAAAGTAGTTTGTGTTTAGGTTGGTTAATACGTCCAAGTATATGTGGTGAGTGCAAGATATTAATGTATTTTTTCCCTCTGGACAGCCGGTCGGGCGTGGAGCGTGGACTGGTCGACGCAAAGCGTAGTCCACTTACTGGTGGAGTTAAGACTGTGCAGGAAACAACAGGTCGTAAAGTTTGTGACGTGTTTGTGGGAATATTGTTCAGTGTGGAGAAAAAACAACCATCACACTTATATGTAAACACATTAAGATACCACCTACAAACATGTATCCACTTGCACGCATTACACCCTGCATGTATGTGGTGAACCAGAACTCATTGGCAAATTGCCAGAGGTCGTTTAGGGACAGTCTTACGTTTTGAGTATTTTCTTATGAGAGACAGATGGTCTGCTGTGGCTCGTTATGGTATAAATGTATGTACCAAAAAGAAAAAGATAATAAGAAGAAAGGTAGGATGCTATGAATACCCACTTGGGTATGCGTAGATTCGAGGATTGCCTAAGCACACACGTATCAGTGTGGGTGATGTAGAATAGTGTAGCAACAATATGTTTAGATGTAGATGCAGTTGTAGTTAGTCGGTAAACCAAGAGCTGTTCTGAGGCTGCCAGTGACATATCTCGTAATTTAATATGGATGTAATCACTTAGAACTTGAGTTAATTCCTTTTATTTTATATTGTTATTACTGCTTTGTCTGCCCCCGGTAGCTGAGTGGTCAGCGTGACAGAATGCGAGTCCTAAGGGCCTGGGTTCGATTTCCGGCTGTGTCTGAGATTTTCTCTGCTCAGAGACTAGGTGTTGTGTTGTCCTATTCATCATTACTTCAACTTCATCGACGCGCAAGTCGCCTAAGTGGAGTCAAATCGAAAGACTTGCACCCGGCGTACGGTCTGCCTGACGGGAGGCCCTAGTCACACGACATTCGCGTTACTTCTTTTCTGTGCGATCCATATTTTTCAACTGTTCTGTTTTATTTCCAGATTAATATTGCCAATGATTGCTGTTAACATGATTGACTACCACATACGTAATAAAAAACATTGTATGTCACCATGATAAACACGTATGTACGACCTGTTTAGAGTTTCCAGATAACAGGTCTAAAATTCGTAGAAGTAAATAAATTGAACTGAAGAAAAAAAGATAGGTTTACCAAATGTAACGGAATAGCGGTACAGCGGCGCTACGCTGAGATGTTCCCAGACCGACGGCACCCACAATACAGTGCTTCTACACCTGTACATGGGCGTCTGCGAGGAAATGGGTTCTTCACTGCTACAATGGAAGTTACTACCTATGTGGGATACGCCAAAACCTGATGTGGAAGAGAATGTGTTACACGAGATTGATGACAGCCGGCCGTGGTGGCCGAGCGGTTCTGGGCGCTTCAGTCAGGAACCGCGTGACTGCTACGGTCGCAGGTTCGAATCCTGCCTCGGGCATGGATGTGTGTGATGTCCTTAGGTTAGTTAGGTTTAAGTAGTTCTAAGTTCTAGGGGACTGATGACCTCCGATGTTAAGTCCCATACTGCCCAGAGCCATTTGAACCATTTTTTGATTGATGACAATACCGTGTCTCGTATTAGGAGGGTTGTGCGAACTCTGAACCCAACCCAGTCAGCTGTTTCGAGAGCCTTACATGAAATGAAATAACACCTGTATTATCCAAAGAAGGTGTAATCATTGCAGCCAGCGGACTTCCCATTTCTAGTGCCACCTGCAAAAGGTCCCTACAGCACTGTAAAGGAAACCCCCGTTTTCCTGCTTTCGTGTTGTTTATAGGAGAGTCCATGTTTAGAAGAGAGGGTAAGTTCAACCATAGGAATAGTCATGCACGATATGATGGAAATCCACACGCACTGCTGTGTCGATCCTATCAACAGATGTTTGCTGTGAATCTTTGGTCTATTATTATCAACGATTTAGTGATTGGATCTCGCCTACTTCCTGGTACAATGAACGGAGTCATGTGCAAAGCGTTCCTCCAGCAAATCCTCTGATATTTCGTAGACGATGTGACGCTGGGAATTCATCAGATTTCAGCATCACTGGGCGCAGGCACACTTTTCAATCCACGTTACATATAACAGTGAAGTACAGTTTGGATGACAATGGATAGGTCACGGTGTTCCATGACAATTTAAGTCACGAGACATGACAGCAATGGACGTGTTCTTCTCAGGGTATGTGAAGATCCTCCTGCTTTACGAGACCGAGGCTGATACTCAAACGGAAGGATCATCGCATCCGCGGAAGTAGCGAACGAGGCTTCTAGGATTATTGAGCTTGTAATACAGTCGAGGAAGCGTCGCAGTACACTCTGCCGTGATCATGGTGGTCGACATTTTGAACAAGATCTGTAAAGGAAAAGTTCTGCATTTGTTACTAGCGTTACTGAACAATGACAGAATAGACTGAACACGCTGTGATTAAAATGTACGTGTTTCGTCTGTGTGTTGTTGAATTACTCCGTGTTTTGGGTTGTAAGTTTTGATTATTGCATGTTATAGGCTTCTTCACTGTTCTACTGGTATTTTCACAGAAAAAAGGTGACTGCAGTCCAACAGCGAATGATTTATAATTACGATGTTGCAGTGCCTGTGTTATTCTGAAAGTGGCCGTGCGGTTAAAGGCGCTGCAGTCTGGAACCGCAAGACCGCTACGGTCGCAGGTTCGAATCCTGCCTCGGGCATGGATGTTTGTGATGTCCTTAGGTTAGTTCGGTTTAACTAGTTCTAAGTTCTAGGGGACTAATGACCTCAGCAGTTGAGTCCCATAGTGCTCAGAGCCATTTGAACCATTTTTTGTTATTCTGATTACGAAGCAAAGTTTTGATTACGATGCATGCATGTCCAAAGGAACTTTGCATCGTAAGCAGAATAAAAGAGTACCGGGCAAGCGACTTTCAAGTACAACATCTGACCTGTGCGGGAATTTGCGTAATGGATGTACGTGTACGGGTCGTAGACGCATGGTTGACGACATATGAAAGTTTGGGTCTGTCCGTCAGTCGTGCAAGGATAGCCAAACTCCAAGGCAACCGCTCGCGGTAAGGGGAAAATCCGGGTTTGAGTCCCGTTCCGGCACAAATTTTCACTGTCGTCAGTCCATTCTACAGCTGGTGGTTGTCCTTATTCACAACTGCGAATGCATTTAATGTAATTAATGTAAATCATAATTACTTTATTACTCTGTAATGAACCGACGGAGACTGTTGGTCCCATATACCAAATTAATGAGAAGGTGTCCATGAACCACCCTAAAAGTTGGTCAGCGAAGTTCTCGTTTAGATTGTACATGCGGTTAGTCGAATTCCACAGAAAACTACGACATGTTATAGGTGATGTTTTGAAAAAGAAATTGAAGATACATTGTACATGTGGTAAGTCGAATTCCACAGAAAACTTCGACGTGTTATAGGTGATGCTTTGAAAAAGTAATTGAAGATACGAACCCATATCCTGAATAAGTCACTCAGTGATGCAACAAACATTAATTCCTATACCTGCCGCGCTCTATAGCAATGGATGATATATCCGAACACGAGTTCTTATCCTCCGTTTTTTTCTCGATACACACTTTGTAAACCCCCGAAGTCTATCCGAAGACTTAGATATACAATCATGAAAAGTATTCGTAAATTGCGAAAACGGGACAGCCACAAGAATACAATGTCCCGGAGACAAATGAAAATTTGTGCTGGACCGGGACTCGAACTCAGATTTCCCACTTTATGTGAGCAGTCGGCTCCAAAAGTTCGGCTACCTGAGAACGCTTCACAGACAAACCCAAATTTCCATACGCGCCAGTGTCTGCTTCTCATAGTGCTCGCACAATGATGGGATTGCCGCCCAGGGGTAGACATATTTCGGTTTTCTCGTCAGGCTGCCTTGGCTTTGGGATGAAATACATTACTGGGATGTCTATATTTCATTCTGTAAAGTTCGATGTACATGCATATCTGAAGGAAAACAGCATCGAACCTTACAGGCACTGCCAAACTCTGCACTAATTTGTTACATAGATAAACCGTCAACAGTGAATTCTCATACATTTTGAAGGTATAAAACCATTTTCATAAGACTACCAATGCTGTTCGTGGAGAAGAATGAAACCGGAATATCCCTACATATGGTGCTAACCGTCAGTGCAGGACTCGTGAGAGCGCGTCTACAGCGCCACCTGCTTCCTGTAACGGCTGACGACGAATGTCAACACACAGTAACCTAACTTCCATACATCGGTATCTGTTACAAATCTGTAAGCATGTCGACTTTTGTGCCTAAGAACTACGATTTGCGAATAGCTTTGATTTTTTGTTATCATTTGAAGAAAATTACTGCAGAATCGCATCGAATGCTTGTCGAAGTTTTCGGCGATCATGCTTTCGGGTAAACAATATGTTCCGAGTGGTTCAAAAAAGTCAAAAGCGGTGATTTTGAGCTCTACGACCTGATTCCTTTCCCATATCTCCTCCTATTCCTCGAACTTATCCTCTTACTCTACACCTCCCGCTGCCTTGATCCCCCTCATCCTCTGGTTGCTCCTCTCCTCTCCAACCCCCGCCCTCTGCCGCGCCTTCACGTTTGTGTCCCCCCTACCCTTCATCTCTACACCCTTCATCTCCTTTCCCAAGGTGGCTTTCGACAACTCCCCCTCCCAGATGATGCCCTCTCTCCCTCCATTTATCCCTCCTATCAACTCTAATCCTCACCTCCCCCTCCTTTCCTCTGTCCTTTCACCCAGACTCCCTCTTCTTCCCTTCCAAACCTGTTTTTTCCCCGCCTCCCCCTCTCTGACTCCCTTCTCTCCCTTGAGTCCTTTCTGCTCTCCCCTCCACTGCCTTTCCCACTCCATCTCGCGGCCACCCAGCCCCCACTTTTTTAAGTCCCCTCCCTCCATCCACACCCCCTTTTTCTTTTCCTCTCCTCCCCCCTTTTCCCTGTCATAGGTCCGGGTCCTCTCCCCCCCCCCCCCCAATCCCACCGTGTCACCTGTATAGTGCTGTTCAAAATGGTTCAAATGGCTCTGAGCACTATGGGACTCAACTGCTGTGGTCATAAGTCCCCTAGAACTTAGAACTACTTAAACCTAACTAACCTAAGGACAGCACACAACACCCAGCCATCACGAGGCAGAGAAAATCCCTGACCCCGCCGGGAATCGAACCCGGGAACCCGGGCGTGGGAAGCGAGAACGCTACCGCACGACCACGAGATGCGGGCTATAGTGCTGTTATAAGTGAGTGTTCAGTGTTCCCTGCGAACAGCTGCCATACTGTCGCTAATTGTGTTTTTTATCTTGTGCGAACAGAAACCAGACTGTCGCTGTGTTTTTTAATTGTGCCTGTCTACTTCTTCATCCGCATCGTCACCACAGTGTTTTTATATTTTAAATTCCACAACTCATCGCCATTTTACAGTTGTTTACAATGTCATCGTATTATCGTCTGTTTTGCTTGTTTGTTTCTATTCTCATTATGTTTTTTAACTTTTCTGTAGGCTGTAAAGCAACATATTACGCTGCTGCCAGCCCGCCCGCCCCTCCCCCCCCCCCCCAATCGCTCTGGGGGGGGGGGGGAGGAATTGAAATCCAATAAACAAAAAGAAATGATTTAGAGGTGAGAAACGACGAGTGCGGAAAACCACCGAAAACCTCGAAGCAACGAATTGGAGGCCTTATTGGACCAAGATAATACCCAAACTCAACAGGAACTCGCGGAACAAGTAGTTTCTCTTCGGTTTAAAGCTATGGGAAAGTTGCAAAAAGTGGGAAAACGGGTTCCGCATGAACTGAACGAAAGACAGTAAGTAAATCGAAAGACCAATCGTGAAATGCTGCAAGCCAAATACAAAAAAAAGTGATTTCTCCATCGAATAGTGACAGATGATGAAAAATGGATATATTTTGAGAATCCTAAGCTTCGTAAATCATGGATGAATCCAACCAACCATCGACATTCGGTGCAAGACAAAATCACTTTGGAAAGAAGATAATTCTCTGTGTTTAGAGAGATGAGAAGAGTGTCATCCGTTATGAGCTGCTAAAATCTGATGGCTACCAACAGCATTACGTGAAAAACGACCGGAATTCGGATAAAGGCAAAACAAAGTCATATTTTTCCATGATAATGTTCCGTCAAACACAGCAAAACGGGTCTGGGAAAGGATCGAGGTGATCATTTGGGAAATATTAGGGCATGCGGTTATTCTCCGTCTGATTATCACCTATTTGCAACACAGGAACACGCTCTCGCGGACCAATGCTTCAGTTCGTATGAAAATGTATGAAAATGGCTTGCTGACTGGTTCGCTTCAAAAGCAGAACTGTTTTTTTTTTTTTTTTTTTTTTTTTTTTGGCGTGGCATTCATGTGTCGGAGAGGTTTGAGAACATAAACAGTAGTGGAGATAGTTTTGGATAAAAAATTGTTTATCTGTTTCAAACTCAATACGTGTGATTATTGGAACCAAATTCCGGTTTCATACTTGTGCACCTGGTATAGCGGCACATCATTCAAGTGTAGAGCGTCATTTTTCCAAAAGACTTGCACACTTTATATGGTATTTCAAACAATCGTATCCATTAAGTTACAATAAAGAATAATCACACTTTTACAACGGCTTTTCCCAAGTTTTCTCCCCTCAGCATGCCGATGAACGCTCGTGGGATGTTCTGGAAGCCGTCCGTGACGGTCTCCCGGTACTTGAGCTTTCCCTCCCTGATCCACTGCGCCATCTCCGTGAAGGCCTGGTCCCAGCGACCCCACCATCGACTGACCATGAAGCCCTCCATCCTAAGCTCCCTGCCAATCATGTGCATGTGGATGGCGGGCATCGTGGGGAGCTTGGACTCGTTGTAGTTGGAGATGAATCCACACAGGGAGATGCGACCGCCCTTCCTCATGTTGCTGATCACTACGTCGAACTGCTCCCCTCCCACGTTGTCGAAGAAGACGTCGACACCTCTAGGAGCCACCTCCTTCAAGGCCTTGTCCAAGTTTGCCGTCTTGTAGTTGATGGCGTGGTCGAAACCTAGTTCTTCCTTCAGCCACTTAACCTGTGAACATAGGAAAAGAGATTGCACGTGTTACTTACTAGCTACATAGCTATTCTGAAGTACTCTGGGGTTTTAGAGGATGACTGTATGAAATTTACGAGGAACACGGTAAAATTTCACGTATCGGTGGGCACAGCACCTCGCCAAGTTTTTAACTCACGTTGTATGCGCTCAATAAAGGATCCTTTTGTGACGCGGCGAACATCAAAACGTGTGTGCAGTTTATTCGAGGTGCTGTTGCAGGCCAACGACACCGGTTCTCCTGTTACCTGGGTTGCCAATATGCGGGAGCGAACTAATTCGCTGTGACAATACAAGGAGGACGATTTGTCTAGTTGAACATGTAACACATCAGCCTCAGTAGCAAGTAGAAACCAAACTTTATCCAGGTTTCATCTAAAAGAATTTGGCCTTCTTCAGAAGCGAGTGACACTAAACTACTGCATGTCATTCGCTTCTGTAGACGGCCAAATTATTTGAGCAGAAACCTGGGTAAAGTGTGGTTTCTATTTGAAACTGAGGCTGACGTGTCAATGTTCAGTTATCACAGTTGCTCACAGGGCTGCAAAATGTTAAAAATTCTTAAATTTGTCTAGTTTTTCCTACACGCATTTCCACTAGAGAAGCGCCACGTAACTACTTCAAAGCCCGTATTACGAGTCAAGATTTGGTGAGAAGCTCTATCAACCCATATGTCATTTTCCACAATACTTCAGAATTTCCACCTAGTTATCTTGTGAACTTATAAACAACTTCATATAGGGAAAATCAGATACATCAATGTCCTTTTTCTTTCAGAAAAGAAAGCAGCTTTAATGTATGTGTAAATATACTGTATTCGAACATTATAATGCACCTCGAAGAAAACGATTTATTGACACACAGTCAGCACCGATTCAGAAAATATCGTTCTTGTGAAATATAACTAGCTCTTTACATTCATGAAGTAATAAGTGCTATCGACAGGGGATGTCAAATTGATTCCAGAAGGCTTCCTCACAAGCGTCTTCTAACCAAACTGCGTGCCTTCGGAGTATCGCCTCAGTTGTGCGACTGGATTCGTGATTTCCTGTCAGAAAGATCGCAGTTCGTAGTAATAGACGGAAAGTCACCGAGTAAAACAGAAGTAATATCCGGCGTTCCCCAAGGAAGTATTGTAGGCCATCTGTTGTTCCTGATCTATATTAACTACATAGGAGACAATCTGAGTAGCCGTCTAAGATTGTTTAGAGATTATGCTGTCATTTACTGTCTTCTAAAGTCATCAGATGATCAAAACGACTTGAAAAATGAATTAGATAAGATATCTGTATGGTGCGAAAAGTTGCAATTGACCCTGAATAAGGAGAATTGTGAAGTTATTCACATGATTACTAAAAGAAATCAGCTAAATTTCGATTACGCGGTAAGTCACACAAATCTTAAGGCTGTAAATTCAACTAAATACTTAGGGATTATAATGGCAAATAACCTAAACTGGAACGATTACATAGATAATATTGTGGGTAGAGCAAATCGAAGACTACGATTCATTGGCAGAACACTTAGAAGATGCAACAGATCTATTAAAGAGATTGCTTACACCACGCTTGTCCGCCCCATTCTGGAGTATTGCTGTGCGGTGTGGGATCGGCATGAGATGGGACTGACGGATGACGTCGAAAAAGTACAAAGAAGGTCAGCTCGTTTTGTATTATCGCGAAATAGGGGAGATAGTGTCTCGGGCATGATACGTGAATTGGAGTTGCTATCATTAAAACAAAGGCGTTTTTCGTTGCGACAGGATCTTCTCATGAAATTTCACTCACCAGTTTTCGCCTCCGATTTCGGAAACATCCTGTTGGCTCCCACCTGCATAGGGAGAAATGATCATTACGATAAAATAAATCAGGGCTCGCACAGAAAAATTTAAGTGCTCGTTTTTCCCGCGTGCCGTTCGAGAGTGGAACGGTAGCGAGACAGCATGAAGGTGGTTCATTGAACCCTCTGCCAGGCACTTTATTGTGAATAGCAGAGTAATCACGTAGATGTAGATGTAGAAATACATTAGCACATTACTTTCTATCAGTCAACCGATATGTGGTATGTCAGAAATAATATACTCAAAGCAAAGGGGCCTGGTGGGGTGGTGGTAGGGGGGGGGGGGAGGACGCGCCATCGAGGAATTATCAGAATGGAATGGAAATCAGTAGATCTGATGTACATGCACATACAAACAAATGATTACGGTTTCAGCAAAGCTCAATGATTTAGTCAAGAAAAGGAGCTTCACAAATTGAGCAAGTCAATAACACGTTGGTCTACCTCTGCTTCTAAAATTCTGTGCAACTGGCGCATTAGATAGTAAAAATCTCGAGATGGTTGTAGGTCCCTGCCATTAACGCTCCGAATATTCTCAATTGTGCAGATATTCGGCAAATGTAGGGTTTGCCAAGCTCGAAAGACAAGTAGAAACTGTAGCCGTGCGCAGGCGGTCATTATCTTGCTGTAAGGTAAGCCCAGGTTGGCTTGTCATTTACGACAGCAAAACAGAGCGTAGAATGTCGTCGACGTACTGCTGTGCTCCAAGGTTGCCGCGGATGACCACGAAAGGGGTGCTGCTATAAAACGAAATGGTGGTCCGGACCAACACACCTGGCTGCCGACTTGTAAGGTGGGCGACAGTTACGTTACTAACCCACCGCTGTCTGGAGAGTCTCCACACACGTCTTTCCTCGTCGTCGATGCTGACATGGAAGTGGGACTCATTACAGAATACAATTCTAATCCAGTCACAGAAATTCCAAGCCTAAGACATATTTGCAGAGGTCCTGGAGGGTGATAGGAAACCAGAATGACTGTCGCCAGCTGTACCTCTAAACGAGCAGTGATGTTCTGAGACTCCACTTCTTTTCGTATCAGGGCCTCTGGTTGTCATCTGCGACACCATTACACCAAAGAAGTACACCTACAGTTTTGTATATCCTGTACTGTTGTAAAGCGATCGTCGGTTTAAATTTCAGCTAGATAATGCCCTGCCAGGTCAAGGCGAGAGTCTGTACTGCTTGTCTTTGAGCCTGCCAAACGCTACCATCACCAGCAAGGTCGCTGGATCCATCCCCAACTAAAAACGTATGGAGCATTGTGGGCAGGGCCCTCCATCCAGCTCCGGATTTTGACGATAGAACGTTCCAATTGAACATAATTTGGCACGATATCGCTAAGGAGGACATCCAACAACTCTGTCAATCAGTGCCAAGCCAAATAAGTGCTGGTGTAAGGGCCAGATTTATACCAACGAACTGTCTTGTTCCATTTTTGAAAACGTGTGCATGTTACCGTTATTTCATAGGCAACTGCTGCTAGTCTTCTACTAGTGATGAGTGTGGTGGTCAGACCTGGGCCGTCAGAACCTTAAGTAAACCTGCCCTTACATTCCCCTGCAGTCCACCATCAGGCCCTGACTGACAGTTCGACATGCCGTCCAAACAGAAACGCGCCATGAGGCGAATAAACTTGTGTCAGGTGCTGATAATGCTGACTTCATGCAATCTCTGTGTTCGTGACGCAGTTCACGACCCTTATATGCATACCTGTTAGCCATATCTGAATTTCAACGTTTCTCCTTTTCTGTTACTCTATAGATTAGGAAGTTTAGCTCATCTCGTGATTGCGCAATGCGATTAAAATCTGTGGGACCAATTACGTTTGAGGAGCTTTAGACGAGAATATTTGTGTGAATGGGACGGGGAGGAGACAGAGATGAGAGAAAAAACAATAAAGCCATTGACATTCGTTATTTGTGGCGAAGCTGACACAGATTTAATTGGCATTAGGTTATGGTCCTAGACATCTTTCTGTACCTACCGTTTCGCCTCCTTCTGCGAATCTCATCCTCAGAGACCATCAACATCTAGCCGGTTAATTTTCAGATGTTAACTTGTGTAGGTAGCTGCAACTTTCCATCACCTGACAGTGCGAACCTGAGACCATGAACACCTAGCCAATTAATTATCAAACGTTAACTTGTGTAAATCACTGCAACTTTCCACCACCCGACAGTGCGAGTTTGCTTTCCTTTGCGTTATTGCATGACGTGACAACTCGGTCTTTGTTACCAATAAACAGTGTCAATTTTGGGTAGTTCATTGAGTTTATGTTTGATAACTGACTTCGTCTTCGCAGTCTCTGACGATGTTTCGTGTTTAAGGGTACACCTTGGAAGATGGCCTAATTTCCATAGAAATGATTTCACTAAGGACAGACGAAGAGGAAGGCAGTGACTGAATGAAATATCTGACAGTGAAAAGGAGTTGATATTCGTTGGACGTGAGCCATCGTGATGCTAGGAGAATGAGTGGAGGAACAAGAATTAGGACAGAAGGACTGAGAAGCAGCGAAGGAATAGGTGGAATGGATGAGCACGCGTAATGTGATTACCTTTAGGTCAGAGCCCGCTATTCCGATGACCTTGCAGCCCTTGATGCGGGCTATCTGCCCCACTATGGAGCCCACAGCACCTGCTGCGCCATTCACGACCACCGTCTCCCCCGGCTTGGGATGGCAGATGTCAAGCAGTCCGAAGTAGGCGGTGGCTCCCGGCATTCCCAGCACCCCCAGCGAGAGCGACAGTGGCAGGTCACCGATGTCAGGCACCAGCATTGGCGGCAGGATGTCGTCAGCCGCCGGCTTTGGGTCCACCACCGTGCGGTCGCGGCAGCCCCAGTAACCGACCACGTGACGTCCCACTGGGTAGTCCAATGACCGGCTCTCTAAGATGCGCGCTACCTGCAATATAGTGCAAACGTTAACACATGTAGCAGTCTGTTTTATTGGTCTTGGCAGGATTAGGGCCTTCAGGCAACCTTTTACACTTAACTAGGTATTCTGGACATTTTACAAGACATTCATTACGATGTTGCGATCCTCTTTTCAAAAAGTTCAAAAACTGTGTACAGAACACTAAACTTCACGTCATTTCAATTGTTATGGTTTGTCTTGGGTCAAACTTAGCTATAAGCCCAAAATAAAAATTAAAGAAAAGAGATGGGGAAATGAATTTACTAGCTGAAAGGCGTCCATCACAAAAGTCTCCTACATCAATTACCTTTACACTAGCTATACAGGAGTTGGAAAAGAAAATATATTAACACTGTGAGAAATGTATGCTTGAATATATACACTACTGGCCATTCAAATTGCTACACCACGAAGATGACGTGCTACAGATGCAAAGTTTAACCGACAGGAAGAAGATGCCATGATATGCAAATTATTAGCTTTTCAGAGCATTCACACAGGGTTGGATTGGATTGTTTGGGGGAAGAGACCAAACAGCGAGGTCATCGGTCTCATCGGATTAGAGAAGAACAGGGAAGGAAGTCGGCCGTGCCCTTTCAAAGGAACCGTCCCGGAATTTTCCTGGAGCGATTTAGGGACATCACGGAAAACCTAAATCAGGATGACCGGACGCGGGACTGAACCGTCGTCCTCCGGAATGCGAGTCCAGTGTGCTAGCCACTGCGCCACCTCGCTCGGTCACACAGCGTTGGCGCCAGTGGCGACACCTACAACATGCTGACATGAGGAAAGTTTTCAACCGATTGCTTACACACAAAGAGCAGTCGACCGGCGTTGCCTGGTGAAACGTTGTTGTGATGCCTCGTGTAAGGAGGAGAAGTGCGTACCATCACGTTTCCGACTTTGATAAAGGTCGGATTGTAACCTATCGCGATTGCGGTTTATCGTATCGCGACACTGCTGCTCGCGTTGGTCGAGATCCAATGATTGTTAGCAGAATATGGAATCGGTGGGTTCAGGAGGGTAAAACGGAACGCCGTGCTGGATCCCAACGGCCTCGTATCGCTAGCAGTCGAGATGACAGGCGACTTATCTGCATGGTTGTAACGGATCGTGCAGCCAGGTCTCGATCCCTGAGTCAGCAGATGGGGACGTTTGCAAGACAACAACCATCTGCACGAACAGTTTGACGACGTTTGCAGCAGTATGGACTATCAGCTCGGAGACCATGGCTGTGGTTACCCTTGACGCTGCATCACAGACAGGAGCGCCTGCGATGGTGTACTCAACGACGAACCTGGGTGCACGAATGGCAAAACGTCATTTTTTCTGATGAATCCAGGTTCTCTTTACAGCATCATGATGCTCGCATCCGTGTTTGGCGACATCGCGGTGAACGCTCATTAGAATCGTGTATTCATCGTCGCCATACTGGCGTATCACCCGGCGTGAAGGTATGGCGTGCCATTGGTTACACGTCTTGGTCACCTCTTGTTTGCATTGACGGCACTTTGAACAGTGGACGTAACGTTTCAGATGTGTTACGACCCGTGGCTCTTCCTTTCATTCGATCCCTGCGAAACCCTACATTTCAGCAGGATAATGCACGATCACATGTTGCAAGTCTTGTATGGGCCTTTCTGGATACAGAAAATGTTCGACTGCTGCCCTGGCCAGCACATTCTCCATATCTCTTACCAATTGAAAGCGTCTGGTCAATGGTGGCCGTGCAACTCGGTCGTCACAATACGCCAGTCACTACTCTTGATGAACTGTGGTATCGTGTTGAAGCTGCAGCTGTACCTGTACACGCCATCCAAGCTCTGTTTGACTCAATGTCCAGGCGAATCAAGGCCGTTATTAGGGCCAGAGGTGGTTGTTCTGGGTACTGATTTCTCAGGATCTACGCACCCAAATTGCGTGAAAATATAATCAGATGTCAGTTCTAGTATAATATATTTGTCCAATGAATACCCGTTTATCATCTGCATTTCTTCTTGGTGTAGAAATTTGAATGGCCAGTAGTGTATGTAGATTGCATCCTGACCTGTTGTATGTGATCTCGGACAGCACCTGTGCAATGTTGTGAGTACGTTGGTAGTATCATATGGCGGAGCACTCAGTCTTTATATTATATTTGTTCTAGACTGACGTTTTTGTATACAGGGGTTGGACAAAAAGTGGAAACACTGCAGACGATAACCAAGCCTGCAACTTATGTTGTATTTGAAGACGACGAGGAGGAGATTACTGTTTAATGTCCCGCCGGCGATGAGGTCATTAAAGACGGAGCAGAAGCTCGGGTCAGGGAAGGTTAGAGAAGGAAATCAGCTGCGCCACTTCAAGGCAAACATCCCGGGATGTGCCTGAAGCGATTTAGAGAAATGACGGAAAACCTAAATGAGGGCGGCCGGACCCAGGTTTAAACCGTCGTCCTACCAAATGTGCTTCC
Organism: Schistocerca nitens; assembly: GCF_023898315.1. Lineage (NCBI taxonomy): Eukaryota > Metazoa > Arthropoda > Insecta > Orthoptera > Acrididae > Schistocerca > Schistocerca nitens. Next base: position 131,487,353 of record NC_064614.1, on the reverse strand, counting down.
AGTGTGCTAAGCACTGCGGCACTTCGCCCGTTTGTTGTATTTTACCATAAAAGGAACCTGCACAATGTCCGGAGCTTAAGAGTTTCATGGACCACGACCTTACATCCCGGAAGGTTTACCAGAAGATGTGTCCTCAAAAAGTTTCAAATGTAAATAGTGGTAAGATAAGTGTTCCGCGCAACAACGAGTGCATTAGGTCAGAGCTGAGCGATTTCGAACATAGAAAAATTGTTGGTGCTCGAATGGTAGGTACTCCTATAAAAAAGGTAGCCGAAATGTTTGGTATTTCAACAGACATCGTATAGAAGATATGTAAGCCTAGGTAAGTCAAAACAAGGACGAAAGTGTGTGTTGTGTGATAGTCACAAACGGTGAGAGGAGGATTGTGACGAAAATTATAAGAAGACGACAGCTACAGAACCGAATGTTATACTCGCAAAACCTGTCAGCACCTAAACACAAAGAAGGGAGCTCTATAATAAGAAAACTGTATAGCGAGTTGAAAATCCAAAACCGTTCACGGTGATACAGATGCTCATAAAAGTACAGCGTTGTATTAAAGCCGTAAAGCGTGTTCTGTGCATCAATGGAAGAAAGTCATTTTTTGCTTCCCAGGAATGAAACATTTCAGCCAAACCACGGTATTCAATGATCCCCATGACTACTCAACAAACTCGCATTACTCACTAGGGTTGTACGATGTTTATGCTGATCATGTCGATCTCATGCTACACTGTTTCTTCCCAAATGATCACGCTGTGATCCAAGACGACGTGGCCCATTTTGACCCAGTCCATTCCGCCCAGGAATAGTTTTGTGAGCTCGAAAATGAGCTGCCGCATCTTCCCTGGTACCACAGTCATCAAATCTGAATATTATTGAACCATTGTGGTCTCCTATGAAGAGAAGGGTCGCTATCCACCGCCATCATCGCCACAAGATTTTGTCGCAATTTGGAGAAAGAAAGGTAATAGATTTCTCTGCGAACCGTACAGAAACTATTTTTATCCATTCTACAACGAATGAAAGTTGTTTTCAGTGTCAACGGGTTTCCTATATCGTATTAGTCGTCGTAACGTGTTGCGTTTACCGTATTGCCAGATTTTTGTTGGTCTCCTGTGAAACGCAGCCGAGATGCAAAAATACTTAATGCATGGATTGCATCTACAAGCAATGCTACAGTACTTGGCTGCAAAGCGAAAGTACACTGACACGCCAATGAAACTGATAAAGGCATGAGTATTCAAATACAGAGATATGTAAATAGGCAGAATACGGCGATGTGGTCGGCAAGGCCTATATAAGACAACGAGTGTCTGGCGCAGTTGTTAGATCGGTTACTGCTCCTACAGTAGCAGGTTATCAAGACTGAGGTGAGTTTGAACGTCGTGTTATAGTCGGCTCACGAGCGATTCGACACAGCATCTCCGAAGTGGCGATGAGGTAGGAACTTTCCCGTATGACCATTTCACGAGTGTATCGTCAGTATCAGGAATCCGGGAAAACATCAAATCTCCGACATCGCTGCTGCCGGAGAAAAATCCTGCAACAACGGGACCAACGATAACTAAAGAGAATCGATCAACGTGACAGAAGGGCGACACTTCCACAAATTGCTGTAGATTTCAGTGCTGGGCCGTCAACAAGTCTCAGCGTGCGACACATTCAGCGAAACATCATCGATATAGACTTCCGAATCCGAAGGCCAACTCTTGTATCATTGATAACTGCACGACACAATACTTTACGCCCCTCATCGGCCCGTCAACACCGACATTGGAGTGTTGATGAAAGGAAACGTATTACCTCGTTGGACGAGTCTCATTCCAAATTGTATCGAGTGGATGGACAATTATGTGTATGAAGACAACCTCATGAATCCATGGACCCTGCATGTCAGCAGGGGAGTGTTCAAGGTGGTGGAGGCTCTGTAATGGTGTGGGGCGTTTGCAATTGGAGTGAGATGGGATCCCTGATACGTCTAGATACAGGTGACACATACGGAAACATCCTGTCTGATCACCTGCATCCATTCATGTCCATTGAGGACTCCGACGGACTTGGGAAATTCCAGCAGGACAGTGCGTCACCCCACACGTTCAGAATTGCTGCTGAATGGCTCCAGAAACACTCTTCCCAGTTTAAACTTTTCCGCTGAGCACCTAACACACCAGACATGAACAATATTCAGCATATCTTGGATGCCTTGGAATGTGGTGTTCTCCATCACCTCGTGCTCTTGCGGATTTATGGACAGCACTGCAAGATTCACTGTGACAGTTCCCTCCAGAACTACTTCAGACGTTAGTCGAGTCCATGCTACGTCGTGTTGCGGCACTTCATCACGCTCGCGGGGGGACCTACTCGATGTTTGGCAAGTGTACCAGTTTATTTGGATCTTCAGCGAATATTGGCAAAATCTTGTACGCTGTGTCTTCTAATATTGTAGCTCGGTAATCACTACATGTATTTCGTTTATCTTTCTTAAAGACTGATATAAATTCTGCAACTGTCCACAGTTTCGTGATTTATCATCTTCTCCAACACTTATTGTATGAATGAAGAACTGTAAGGTTCAAAAACAGTCCACCCCCGCCCCATATTCAAGTAACTCTGCGTTTATGCCGTAAGGTCTCGTTGTCTTCCGGCTTTTTGTTTCACTCAAGGCCTCGTTTAGCAAACCTTGATCAAAAATAAGTTGCAAGTTGTGAGGCCAAAAGGTGACCGTCCTACCACATGTCTAGCATGGCTGCGGGGTGGCATCCCGTGCGAAAGACTTCAATCTTTACTTTTATTCTTCTAAGAAAGCAGCCGGACGAATTATAATAGAAAGGAAAACATACTCTTACAAATAAATTTCTAAAAAGAAAAAATTGAGTCACCCCTAGTGCAAATGTCGTTCGAGCTGCCACGCGGTATCTCGTTACGGGAAACGGAGAACCCGGGAAATCAATGCGGATGCGTGGGAAAAGCGAGAAAACCACAACGGAATAACATGCAATAATTACTTCACCAGGGGATGTTTTCTAACTACAAATAAATGAAGATTTTACTGCAAAATATTCAGTCCTTGTTTTCCATTCATTTCCACTGACGTGTCCAAAATTTGCGCCAAACCACGAGTATTGCAGTTATTCCACACAGAGGTCTTTACGGTGGGCAACCGCAACTGTATGTGTCATTTTTTAGAACACGAAGAAACGGCTACAGTTATTGAACAAGTGTTATCTAATTGCTTACGGCTGCTTTTGGAATAATGTAACTCCAACTTCTGGATATACAGTAACGATGGAAACAATACATTACAGTTCTGGATAAGCAGGTATTCAACAAATGAAAATGTAACAAAAAACTGATGACTGGGAATCACTCACATAAAGCTTAAAAAAACTGAGGTTGTCTTCCACCCTATGCTCTTTGTGGGACAAGAGTTCCGAGTCCTACTTTATACACATATCACATAAAGATTTGTATCGCATCGGTTCCGAGAGTTCCGGAACCTCTACAGAAAATGGAACAGAGATCAACATAAACATCATTTCCACACTTTTTATTGCCCATTAAAACTACATATTGCACTTTGTACCACAATACAGCGAGAGATTCAGAGGTCGTGGTCCAGCTTGCTGTACACACCGGTACCTCTAATACCGAGTAGCACGCTCTCTTGCATTGATGCATGCCTGTATTTGTCGTGGCATACTATTCACAAGTTCATCAAGACACTGTTGGTCCACATTTACCCACTTCTCAACAGCAATTCGGCGTGGATACCTCACAGTGGTTGATGGGTCACGTCGTCCATAAACAGCCATTTCAATCTATTCCTGGCATGTTCGATGGGCTGGAGAACATACTGGCCACTCTACTCGAGCGATGTCGTTATCCTGATGGAAGTCATTCACAAGATGTGCACGATGGGAGCGCGAACTATCGTCCATGAAGAGGAATGAGTTGCCAATTTGCTGCCGATATGGTTGCACTATCGGTCGGAGGATAGCATTCACGTATCGTAAAGCCGTTACGGCGCCTTCCATGACCACCAGCGGCGTACATCGGCCCCATATAATGCCACTACAAAACAGTAGGGAAACTCCACCTTGCTCTACTCGTTGTACAGTGTGTCTAAGGCGTTCAGCCTGACCAGGTTGCCCCAAAACAAGACTCCGACGATTGTCTGGTTGAAGGGATATGCGACACTCATCGGTGAAGAGAATGCGATACCAATCTTGAGCAGTCCATTTGGCCCATCTGCACCGCGCTGCATGATGTGGTTGCAAAGATGGACTTCGCCATGGACGTCAGAGTGGAGTTGCGCATTATGCAGCCTATTGCGCACAGTTAGAGTCGTAACACGACGTCCTGTGGCTGCACGCAAAGCATTATTCAACGTGGTGGCGTTGCTGTCAGGGTTCTTCTGAGCCATAATCCGTAGGTAGCTGTTATCCACTGCAGTAGTAGCCCTTGCTCGGAATGAGAGAGTAATGTCATCGACAGTTCCTGTCCCTCTGTATCTCTTCCATGTCTGAACAACATCACTTTGGTTCACTCCGAGACGCCTGGACACTTCTCTTGAGAGCCCTTCCTGGTATAAAGTAACAATGCGGACGCGATCGAACTGCGGTGTTGACCATATAGGCATGATTGAATACAGACAACGCGAACCGTGTACCTCGTTTAGGGTGGAATGACTGGAACTGATCTGCTGTCGGACCCCTCCGTCTAATAAGCGCTGTTCATGCATGGTTGTTCACATATTTGGCGGGTTTAATGACATCTCCGAACAGTCAAAGGGACTGTATCTGTGATACAACATCCATAGTCAACGTATATCTTCAGGAGTTCTGGGAACCGGTGTGATGTATAACATTTTTTGATGTACTTGTTAAATAGGGAAATAAAGAACTTACAAAAATAGAAAAAAAATCTGTTACAAAAGCGCTATCCTCATAATCGCGGAACACATAAGATTACGGCCCATAGAATATTCGAAAGACAGTTGCACAGGATCCCGACACAACAACTTTTTTGTTTGTCTGGCTGTACCAACAGTAAAACAGTAAAGTCTCCACTCTCGCTCCCGCGAAACTATTGATGAACGTACAGATTTGTACCCAAAAATATTCTAGCTAATTACGAAATACTTTAGGTTGCCACTTAAATATGTTTCTTTAATGTTTACTCAGTGTAGTAGCGTTTCCTCTTTTAAAGGTAACTTTGTTAACTGCTGTGATTTTTTTTATATATAACTGGTTAATGTTGTAGTCACATGCCTTTGCATTTTATGTTTGGATGTACAAGTTCTCTTCCTCTCCGGCTTTTAGAGCATCCGCAATTTCTTGTTTGCTTCTCCCTCTCGCGGTTTTAATAACAATAGCTGCATACAACAAGGTTGTTTGAGTCATACGTGGCTAGCGATCAAACTGGTCTCTCATCGTAACCATTCGCGGCTTTTCCTGTTGGTGTCGCCAGACGATCAAGACGGTGGTTATGTCGGGAACCTATGCAAGTGTCTTTCTCGTATTGTGTGCTCTATTTCCTCTTTTGAATATTTCTTAGGTGTTTCACGGTTCCTCTGATAGTGGTTCAGCAACGCATTTTTGCTTTTCCTTTGGTAATTTATTAAATAGGTTCCCTATGTATAAACTGAGGTTTGTAACTTTTGTTTCACTGTTAACATAGGGTGGAAGACAACCTCAATTCTTTTACGCTTTATGTAATTCCCGGTCATCAATTTGCTGTTCCATTTTCATTTTTTGAATAACTCTTTATCCACAACTGTTATATATTGTTTCCATCGTTATAGCTCTAACACACTCTTTTTACAAGGTTCCAGCTAAAGATGTTCGATTAACATACTTGCAGGTTGTAAGTCTGTCGTTAGTTCAATGAAGTGCTTGGAGTGTATACTTATCTTTCTGGTTTCGACGACTTTGCTCCAGCACTGTAGTGTTGATTGGGGTGCATAATATTAATTTCTTCACTACAGAAATCCCGTGAGTCAACGTGAAAAGCTGGTGATTTTAAACAATTTACACCACCACATAGTTTGCATTTTGTGTTAATGTTTATATTGTTCCAGATCTTTCGTAGAATGAAAGCTCAAAGAAACTGACTTTACAGGTCAGGTACTCGAACTAACTGGAAACAACTGCCACTCTAATGCCACAACCCCGAGGTCTTGGGCTCTCCGCTTTCACAGTTTCTTAACAATATAAGTTCTTTGAAACTATTGTTCAACAAAGTCACATTAACTGAGTTACAAGTGAACAGCCCAGATACAAAAGCTGCTAAATGCATTTTTGTCGATTATAAGTTGAGCACATTGCTGCAGAGATTTTTTCTGCGCCTACATGATGGAACAGGTTTCAGGGTTAAAAACTCCACGCAAAACATTCAAAATGGCTGTAGAAAATACCGTTCGGTTGAAAAAGCCACAAACTGCACGTTGTCTTCGGATGCAAAGCCGACTAAATGTCCGTTGTTGTTGTTGTGGTCTTCAGTCCTGAGACTGGTTTGATGCAGCTCTCCATGCTACTCTATCCTGTGCAAGCTTCTTCATCTCCCAGTACCTACTGCAACCTACATCCTTCTGAATCTACTTAGTGTATTGATCTCTTGGTCTCCCTCTACGATTTTTACCCTCCACGCTGCCCTCCAATGCTAAATTTGTGATCCCTTGATGCCTCAAAACATGTCCTACCAACCGATCCCTTCTTCTAGTCAAGTTGTGCCACAAACTCCTCTTCTCCCCAATCCTATTCAATACCTCCTCATTAGTTACGTGATCTACCCACCTTATCTTCAGCATTCTTCTGTAGCACCACATTTCAAAAGCTTCTATTCTCTTCTTGTCCAAACTGGTTATTGTCCATGTTTCACTTCCATACATGGCTACACTCCATACAAATACTTTCAGAAACGACTTCCTCACACTTAAATCTATACTCGATGTTAACAAATTTCTCTTCTTCAGAAACGATTTCCTTGCCATTGCCAGTCTACGTTTTATATCCTCTCTACTTCGACCATCATCAGTTCTTTTGCTCCCCAAATAGCAAAACTCGTTCACTACTTTAAGTGTCTCATTTCCTAATCTAATCCCCTCAGCATCACCCGACTTAATTTCACTACATTCCATTATCCTCGTTTTGCTTTTGTTGATGTTCATCTTATATCCTCCTTTCAAGACACTGTCCATTCCGTTCAACTGCTCTTCCAAGTCCTTTGCTGTCTCTGACAGAATTACAATATCATCGGCGAACCTCAAAGTTTTTACTTCTTCTCCATGAATTTTAATACCTACTCCGAATTTTTCTTTTGTTTCCTTTACTGCTTGCTCAATATACAGATTGAATAACATCGGGGAGAGGCTACAACCCTGTGTCACTCCATTCCCAACCACTGCTTCCCTTTCATGCCCCTCGACTCTTATAACTGCAATCTGGTTTCTGTACAAATTGTAAATAGCCTTTCGCTCCTTGTATTTTACCCCTGCCACCTTCAGAACTTGAAAGAGAGTATTCCAGTTAACGTTGTCAAAAGCTTCTCTAAGTCTGCAAATGCTAGAAACGTAGGTTTTTGTCTTTTCTTAATCTTTCTTCTCAGATAAGTCGTAAGGTTAGTATTGCCTCACGTCTTGTAACATTTCTACGGAATCCAAACTGATCTTCCCCGAGGTCCGCTTCTACCAGTTTTTCCATTCGTCTGTAAAGAATTCGCGTTAATATTTTGCAGCTGTGACTTATTAAACTGATAGTTCGGTAATTTTCACATCTGTCAGCACCTGCTTTCTTTGGGATTGGAACTATTATATTCTTCTTGAAGTCTGTGGGTATTTCGCCTGTCTCATACATCTTGCTCACCAGATGGTAGAGTTTTCTCATGACTGGCTCTCCCAAGGCCATCAGTAGTACTAATGGAATGTTGTCTACTCCCGGGGTCTTGTTTCGACTCAGGTCTTTCAGTGCTCTGTCAAACTCTTCACGCAGTATCTTATCTCCCATTTCATCTTCATCTACATGCTCTTCCATTTCCATAATATTGTCCTCAAGTACATCGCCCTTGTATAAACCCTCTATATACTCCTTCCACCTTTCTGCCTTCCCTTCTTTGCTTAGAACTGGGCTGCCATCTGAGCTCTTGATATTCATTCAAGTGATTCTCTTCTCTCCAAAGGTCTCTTTAATTTTCCTGTAGGCAGTATCTATCTTACCCCTAGTGAGACAAGCCTCTACATGCTTACATTTGTCCTCTAGCCATCCCTGCTTAGCCATTTTGCACTTCCTGTCGATCTCATTTTTGAGACGTTTGTATTCCTTTTTGCCTGCTTCATTTACTGCATTTTTATATTTTCTCCTTTCATCAATTAATTTCAATATTTCTTCTGTTACCCAAGGATTTCTATTAGCCCTCGTCTTTTTACCTACTTGATCGTCTGCTACCTTCACTACTTCATCCCTCAGAGCTACCCATTCGTCTTCTACTGTATTTCTTTCCCCCATTCCTGTCAATTGTTCCCTTATGCTCTCCCTGAAACTCTCTACAACCTCTGGTTCTTTCAGTTTATCCAGATCCCATCTCCTTAAATTCCCACCTTTTTGCAGTTTCTTCAGTTTCAATCTGCAGTTCATAACCAATAGATTGTGGTCAGAATCCACATCTGCCCCTGGAAATGTCTTACAATTTAAAACCTGGTTCCTAAATCTCTGTCTTACCATTATATAATCTATCTGATACCTTTTAGTATCTCCAGGATTCTTCCAGGTATACAACCTTCTTTTATGATTCTTGAACCAAGTGTTAGCTATGATTAAGATTTGCTCTGTGCAAAATTCTACAAGGCGGCTTCCTCTTTCATTTCTTCCCCCCAATCCATATTCACCTACTATGTTTCCTTCTCTCCCTTTTCCTACTGACGAATTCCAGTCACCCATGACTATTAAATTTTCGTCTCCCTTCACTACCTGAATAATTTCTTTTATCTCGTCATACATTTCATCAATTTCTTCATCATCTGTAGAGCTAGTTGGCATATAAACTTGTACTACTGTAGTAGGCATGGGCTTTGTGTCTATCTTGGCCACAATAATGCGTTCACTATGCTGTTTGTAGTAGCTAACCCGCACTCCTACTGCCCCTCTTCAGGAACCACATGTTTGTCTGGCCTCTCAACAGATACCCCTCCGTTGTGGTTGCACCTACGGTACGGCCATCTGTATCGCCGAGGCACGCAAGCCTCCCCACCAACGGCAAGGTCCATGGTTCATGGGGGGACTAAATGTCCAACATTTGGAAAATCCGTCATGTTCAGCAGACATGGCATTCGCCGTGCCATGTCCGGGTGCAAAGCACGCCAACTGACATCAGACTTACCGATCTAGACATTCAAAGCTAACTTCCAGTTTGTTACATTTGAAGGGATATTTTTATTATTCAGATTTAGGTTGCCTGCGCTGTAGCGAATGCATACATAACAATAAAGCTCCCGCTGCCGATGAATTGCTGAAATATACGCCGGTAAACGCATTTCAGCAGAGGAAACAGCACAACATCCATCACAGCTGGTGCAGAACTTTCAAAGGCCAAGCTCGGAGACGTCAAAAATCTTTTGGAGCTCCACTTTGGTGGAGACTGGGCGACCAATGACAAAGTCAAATTCTACGCCGAAGTGTCAGATGAGCAGGGAGGCCTTCTAGGGACTCTCCTGCCAATGCCAACCTTCAGAACGAGGAAGAAGCCGGAAGAGATTTTGATTTGATGGACAGTGTTGAGGTCGATGCCACTTAAAAGCAATTTTCATCCAATTTCCATTTTTAGATTTTTTGTCACTGTTTTTACTAAGATGCAATTTTCCACCAATTTCATTTTTTTGTAAAATTTTGTCGAAATCTTACTAAGATGCAATTTGGAGCTTGTTTTATTTTCTACAATATCATGTGATGTCAAAAGCACTATGATGTATTTTTTTAAAGAAAACCTATTGTTGGAAATTAATTATTGTTCTCTTTTTAACGTTAAATAAGTCAGTTTTTCCTGGTAAAGTAATGTCACATTCGTACTTTTATATAATTTGTATAATTTTCAGACTGTTCTTTGTAATAAAATGCATTCTGTTTATATCACCAACTAACGTCGTAACCTAATGTTTGTTTCGTAATTGATTCGTTACATTTGCAAAGACTGCAAACTGAATAAATTGTGTGCAGAAACCGCTAAGTCAGAATTTCACCTAAGATTTTAACATATAACATATAATTGCAGATTTCAGCCATTAATACCGCGGAATTAACTAATTTTTACTTATTTTTAGAAAGGAAATGAGATTTTGACTTTAATATTTTTGATGCGACTGGTTTTTCGCCATTACCTCAATTTCGCTTACCAAGCAGTAAGCGGCTTACGCATCTGGGCTAATGAATTAAAATCGGTTGTTTCATAAGAAATTACAGTTGCAGTTTTGAAGTAATAGATGACTCATTAAAACAAATGTGATTTCTAAAATTGCTTTTAAAATTAACATGGAAATTCTGCTTGAGAAATGTGACTCCCAATACTTGACAAAAAATAATTAATTTCCATTAATTACTGTAGGAATTTTCATGCCAAATTATTTTTGGAATACTGTGCATGATGTGGACATAGCTTTTATATTCAAATTTTACATAATAATCTAGTTTTGACCAAATTATCGAAATAATAGTTCGCTTATGACAAAAAAGCTCTACAATTGATAATTACAGAATTAATAACAATGCATCTGATTTGCGTCTTTATAGGAACTAATCTCTTGAGAATGAATATAATTATCAGTCCACCAGCTGGCCAGAAATGTACCCAAAATATTAATTTTCACGTTTTGTGAAATAATTATATTTTGATAATTTTCCTTTTATTGTTTGAAGTGAGTTTAACAGTAACATTTATACATGATTATTGTTTGATAGTTACACAAATGGTATAGTTAATTTTTCAGTAAACTTGTCCTATCACACATTGTATGCGAGAGTATGGGATTATATTATTCGGAAACTAGTCGTAAACAATGAAGTATTATTGGTTCTATAGCTGTTGCCTTGGTCCTCATTTTGTAAAAACTGAAGTTATAGCTTATCAAAACAGAACAATTCGTTGTACAAGTTGCAGTGCGTGAAATATTATTGAAATGTTATATTGCTTTTGTTCCTCAGTAGTCAATAATTTCATTTACAAAATGATCTGACGGGCGCTTGTGCTCATCCCTAACATATAATGAGGTAAGGGGAGTTGGCGCTACAAATGGTTCAACTGGCTCTAAGCACTATGGGACTTACCATTTGAAATCATCAGACCCCCTGGCACTACAGACTAACGCTGTATATTACTTTGAAGCCGGCGCCGAAATCTTTGGTGTGCCAAAATCTTAGCAGACTTACGTTTATGATTGCTTCTCGTTCTTAATTTCTGTCGTGTGCAGGCAATATTTGTTGTAAATAGAGAATATTATAGTGGTCATGTGAGTAACACAATCTCAGGAGGACATCTTCAGGTGTTTTTCTGGTCTCAAATTCAAATTTGATGCAATAATACGACGCATTTAGCTTAATTACAGTTACTTTTCTGTTCTTGTAAGTTTCTAATAACCAATATGTGAATAATATTATGTGAAAAGACTGCTTTCCTAATGCAGTATTATGCTTAATACAGACTGACGAAACTGATGTTGAATCTGCATCCTCTTCCCGAAAATGCAACGAACATTATCGTATTGTGCTATGTTTGCCAAACTTCCCTTCTCACAGCGTTCACCCAGACGCCTTTTCGAGTTGGACTGATAGGAAATCTAAAGTGAAATGACAGAAATAAAAACCACAACAGTAAAAATAGAAAGGATAATGAAAATTCATGTACATGAAAGAATATACTAATATCAGAAGGAAAGATGCTGCTCACCCTATAATGGAGATGCTGAGTCGCAGATAGTCACAACAAAAAGACTTTCACAATTATAGCTTTCGGCCGTTAAAGCCTTCGTCAACAATAGACAGACATATGAGCACACACACAAACACACACACACACACACACACACAACTGTGGTCTCAGGCAAGTGAAACCAAATTGCGAGCAACAGCACCAGCGCATGATGGGAGTGGCGACTGGATGGGGGTGTGGAGGACGCTGGAGCGGGTAGAGGGAGAGGTAGTATGATGTGGGTGGAGGGCATTGAAGTGCTGGAGGTTAGACAGAGGGCAGGGAAGAGGTGGGGGGCGGGGGGGCGGTCGAGTTAGCGGAAAAGCAGAGAAATAAAAAGATTGGGTGTTTCGGTGGAATGACCGCTATGTAGTACTGGAATAGGATCAAGGAAGGGGCTGGATGGGTAAGGACAGCGACTAATGAAGGTTGAGGCCAGGAGGGTTATGGGAACGTAGATGTATTGCAGGGAAAGTTTCCAGCTGCACAATTCAGAGAAGTTCGTGCTGATGTGAAGTATTCTTAACACTGCTGCTCGCAGTGTGGTTTCAGTTGCCTAAGACTACAGTAATTTTTGTGAGTTGCATTTGCGTGTGTGTGCGTGTGTGTATGTGTGTGTGTGTGTGTGTGTGTGTGTGCGTATGTCTGTGTATTATTGGCGAAGGCCTTAACGGCCGAAAGCTGTAATTGTGAGAGTCTTTTCGTTGAGCATATCTGCGACTCAGCATCTCCGCTATATGGTGAGTAGCAACTTCCCTTCTGGTAAGATTGTTATATTCCATCCTGGATTTTCAATTGTTTAAAACAATATATTGCTTGAACAGGTCCACTTACGAGTGAAATGTGTTTCCTTTACACTTTGGACTACAATCAGAGTGGGTACTATAGCCATAAATGAGGCAAAGTGGTATTTTTAATCAAAACACTTGCATCAGAAGCTAATGTTTGGCAAACTACAGTGGTGAACGTCGGCTTCAACTTTGTGACGTCATGAAAATTCCCCTTAATACACTGCCATAAGGCCCACAACATTTTCAGTCTGCGGTTTTAAGTTCGTTGCGGAAAGCTACGATGGCATTATACATTTTTTGGTTCAACTGCTTAATAGAGCTACAGTGCGGAACGTTGTTGTTGGAATGAGATGCTAATCTAGAGTCCTAGTTAAGACTTTTATGCTGTTAACATAATTTTTCCCAGGAGAAATCAAGATATGCAACTTAATGTGGTTGTTATTCAGAGACTAATTATAATAACAGACTTACATTTTTGATGAACTTCAGTACTCGGAACTTTACATAAATTACCTTTACATAAATTAATCCTCCTTTAAAGAAAAGAGCCCACCACAACGCAGTGAAACATAATTAATGGAGAAATAACTCTATTTCCGAAAATGCAAACATTACTGTGATACGTAATCGAGAAACTTCACAACACTTTCAAATGAAAATAAAATGTTCTTAAAAAATTGTTAACACATTTTTTTTACACTGTCACCGAACTTAAATAAGACACAATATATACAATTATCCATTGCACAAGGTCAGATGTGTTCAAACAAACAAAATTTTTATAACTCTGTGATGTTTACGTTGACAGTAACAAGCATTTAAAATTCCATATTATAGAGTTAAAACGTACAAGCTCTGAGGTTGACACGTTGTGGGTGGTGGTGGTAGTTGTTAGTGTTTAACGTCCCGTCGACAACGAGGTCATTAGAGATGGAGCGCAAGCTCGGGGTAGGGAAGGACTGGGAAAGAAATCGGCCGTGCCCTTTCAAAGGAACCAACCCGGCATTTGCCTGAAACGATTTAGGGAAATCACGGAAAACCTAAATCAGGATGGCCGGAGACGGGATTGAACCGTCGTCCTCCCGAATGACACGTTGTGGGTAATAGCAGACTTTGTAGAGGAAATACCACACACTTGACATAGTTTTTGAATTGTCACTCTCTGCCTTACGTCATCATTTTATTTCGGGCGTATAAGCGACGTCAGCACAGAAACTATGGTGGCAGCTGGAACTAACGACGGTAAACAACATTTGTGCACTCTATCAGTCCTTATGAGTAGGCACTGTTAAGTAATTGACGTGTGACCATCGCGTGCCAATGTTGTTGTGTCAAAAACTGCAACGGAACAAGAGTTCTAAATCAAGTATTGAAGACATTTTCCAGAATGTTTTGATGAGAGAAAAGTGTCAGCAGCTCATGTCCCACTCACCTTGACTCCCGAGCAAAAGCAACGAGTGGACGTCTACCGCAAGCCGATTGAAATGCAAAACGCGGACAATTCTTTTCTGGAAAAAAATCATGATGTGGACGAAACTTCCTGTTATCAACCTACCAGAAAACGACCAAGTGCAGAAATTCACAAACAGGGTTAACGCTTTGACGTCATAACAGACACTGAAGCCAATGTGACCCGTCAGTTAATCATCACAAAGAGGGAACTACCCTCGTAGTTTCACTTGGTTGTATTAACGTTCTGTGCGTTACACTAAAGTGAGTTGGGGGGAGGGGTATGCAGAATAACCAAGGCATTGAAACCGCCATGTTAAGTTTCCAACATTTTTTATTAATCCACAATTGAAACTTTTTGAGCTTATCGTGTGTTCTGAGGCAGTTCTTCGTTGGGGAATAAAGTGTTCCTCTTACAGAAGAGAATAAAAATCAAATCGTAGTTTAATAAGTTTTAGCAGTGCACCCTACGATAATACTAGTGGTACCCGATGTAATTAAGTATGTAGTTCATATGTTTTATGGAGGTTTGTCTTTTCGGAAATCGTTTTATACTGTTAAAACATTATCACTGTGTTTTCTCATATATATTTTGCACTGGACGTGATGCACATACCTGCGCCCCAACCATGGTGCTGCCAATCTTGTGCTTATGAGTGCTGGACCGCTGAAACGGGTCCACGCTGATGTATTCGGCTTCACACAATATCTGGCCATTCTGAAGCGCTGGAAGCTCTTCGGTCTCGATCTTGAAGTCGGTGATTTCTGGCTCTCCCTTGAACAGGCTCGCGATGACGATCTTCCGCGCCTTTGGCATTGTTCTCGGTTTATGGCCGTAAGCTTGGTTTTCTAAGGAAGCCAACTGTTTGCTGGAAAAGACGCAGTGTTGCGTCTGTTGATGCAGCGACTTTGCACCTAGTAGCTCTCTGAGCCTTATCACTTTTTATTCTGGTGTCTTCTGTGATACGGCGAAGAGATAATGTTCCTAGCTGCAGATAAGTGCATAGTCACAAACAAACACTCGCGCAGAGTACGCCAGCCACGTCACCTCCGTACAGAAAAGCCATTCGGCAGTTTTATCATTCAAAATAAGCTAGTATTCTGTCTGTCGTTCGCTGTATTTATTTCAAATTTCTGATCAAGAGAAGTCTATTAGTATCAAAGGTAGGCCTCAATTTGAGAAAGAAACTTCTGATAACGTACGTTTGCAGCACTGCACCGTATGGCAGTGAAAAACCGGAATAGAAGACAGTCGAAGCGTTTGAGATGTGGTGCTACAGGAGAACATTGAAAATTAGGTGACCTAATTAGGTAAGGAACGGAGAGCTTCTCCGGAGAATTGGCGAGGAAGGCAATATATGGAAAACACTGACAAGAAGAAGGGACAAGATGGTAGTGTAATACCAAGATCGATTACAAATAATTTTATGTATGTAACTATGAAATGTTTGGTCTTTACTGATTAACGTCTTTGAATTTCCAGAGGGAAATGGGAGGTTGTGAGGGATATTTTGAAAAAACTTAAAGTGTATTTAAATAATGAAACTTTATACAATGTGCCTGTTTATAAAAGAGAAATTATGTGTAGAAAACTGGTTCATACTTAGGGGAGTTCTATTATAAGGAAGGAAAAGGTGTTGGGAACGCCCTCCGCTACAGAAGTGGTGTGGCTCGAGGGAAAAGGTGGAAATGTTGGTCAAGCTGGGCGGCAAAAGGGAGAGCACATTACGCAGTCAGTGGCGAGCAGTTGTACAGTCAACACAGCAGGTACCATGCGGGGCATTCAGGAACTGATTTATGATGGAATGGCCTCGGCTGTGGTTTCTGCTGTGAAATGGTGCTCCCGCATTTTGGAATGGCTCTAAAATGATTAATACGTCGCCAAGATGATTTGAATGGATCATTAAACCGCCAGAGGTGAGACCAGATAGCCGCCACGTGCTTGCTACCACTATTGCGCCACTGCTTCACCAACTTTGTAAATCAGATATGTATACCAGTATGAACCAACATGCTTGTGTGTGAGTGTTTTTCAGTAACAGTTTCAACGTTAAAAATTCGTGTTTGAACCTTGAAACTGTCCTGTTCATGAAACCAAGCAGGGTCCTATCATAAACGTTCTAAAGAACGAGTTTTCTGTTTATAAAGAACCACTAACATGTTTCTATTTGAATGTCCCTAAATAACACTGTTGAAGCATATAAATGTTGCTAATTAAATTACTTATTTCACAGGTAAAGAGAGAGGCACATAATTTGCCACTTACAAAAAAACTTTATTTTGTTTTGAATTGTTTCTACTTATAATTTGCCAAAGTTTTTGTGCTAAAGGACAGATATGTTATTAGTTAAAATCACTTGTTTCACAAGTAAAGAAAGAGGCACACAATTTTGAACCCACTTGAAACTTGACTTTACGTTGAACTTATTTCTGAAGTTAATTAAGAATATTGTTAGTGTAAATTGCTATAAAGCATTGAAAGATAAATAATCTGAAGTTGGGTTGGAAATCAGCATTAGTGTGATGCAAATTGTTTATGAAATGTGTGCATAGTTTGCTTATGAAGGAAGTGATTGTTTAACGGTCCCCACTTTAATCTTTTCTGGTATGAGAAAGTTGATTAAAGTAGTAGCTTTGCTAATGAAATATGAAACATTGCCACAGTAGAATGAATATAAAAAGTGTATGTACTAAAACTAACTCCGTCTACAGGCCGCAAGCGACCCATCGGGACCATCCGACCGCCGTATCATCCTCAGGTGAGGATGCGGATAGGAGGGGCATGGGGTCAGCACACCGCTCTCCCGGTCGTTATGACGGTTTTCTTTGACCGGAGCCGCTACTATTCGGTCGAGTAGCTCCTCAATTGGCATCACGAGGCTGAGTGCACCCCGAAAAATGGCAACAGCACGTGGCGGCGGGATGGTGACCCATCCAAGCGCCGGCCACGCCCGACAGCGCTTAACTGCGGTGATCTCACGGGAACCGGTGTATCCACTGTGGCAAGGCCGTTGCCAAAAAGTGTATGTACAGTGTCATTTAATTGCATTTGTGATGTTTATGTGTTAGTTAAATCAGGACTCTGTTCATACTCAAATTTGGTCTTGTGATGCCTTTGATAACATTTGGTACTGAATCGGTTAATGGTTGAGATTATAATTATTATTATTTATAGATGTATAGGGCTATATGTGATTGATAACTAGGCGAATGATAACTACCGCTATCTACTGTTCAGTTCGTCTGGTAGTTGTGTGTGTTCATTGCACTTTACAAAGAAAGAAGTCTCGAAAGTTTCCTTTCGTAAAATTATAGTTAACTTCTTTGAACTTAATATTCTAAATTATTATGCCTAATTAGGCTGGCGGCCGTATATTCATTCTTTTACGTGAATTTAATTACTTTCTTAACATAAAAAAATAATGTCTTTCAGTTTTTCTTCTAATTGCAAATTGTACGAAATCATGGTTCTATACCCTCTGTCCACTAAGTCAACACGGTGAAACTATGCAAAATTCCTTCCAGAGGGTAACGCTAGTTTCAGCGAAGCGTTATATTTAACGTGGAACTATACACGACATGCAATTGCTTTGTCGTAGGACATCTGTTACGACATCAGTGAATAACTTTCGTGGTACTAGAGGGAGCTACATTAGGGGAAGACAGAGATTGGAATATAGGCATCAAATAATTGAGGGCATAGGTTGAAAGTGCTACTCGAAGATGAAGAGGTACGGGAGGGGAATTCGTGGCGGACCGCATCAAATCAGTGAAAAGACCGATAGAAGATAAAGGCGATGTGAACGTAGCCGTTAAGAGCACATAAACTCCGACCACACACACACACACACACACACACACACACACACACACACAACATGACGGCATGGCAGAACACACCAGCACAACAGTGTGCCTTCACTAGCCGTCATTGTCCTCGCCAAGTTCAAAGGCGGCCAAATGAGACGGGTTGCGGCGGCAGCGCTGCGAAACAAGCGCCCTGGCAGGGGTCGCTAGGCGCCACCTGTGCTCTCTGGCGCTCAGGACAGGATGAGGTCGTTGGACATCGCGACACAAGGACGCTAGTATATATTATATGGGGCTTTTGGAACACACTGAGGACGTATACGTACCGTCCTTAGCACCGTACCGCCCCGTGACATCACTACTGCTCGCTGCTTGCTCTGGCAGCTCTCCAGTGCAGATGTTACGCACGTGCGCGCGCACACACACACACACACACACACACAACAATCAGCATGTACTATGCATTTTTTTTTCTTTCTCAAATTTATCCAGCTGTTGTGTGCATTGCTGAATCCAAGCCACTTTACCAAAGCTTTTCTTACTTTCTTGCGTATAATTTTCTCAACAATATATCATGATGGATATTTAGTTTTTTGTAACTCAACATAGAAAGGTCCAGCTATGGGCTGTGATTTGTAATCTTCAAGGAGATACGTTCTCGGATTGGTTTCTTGCACCTTACGTATTTTGAAAATTTCCGTGGACCAATTGGTGGTGTACCCTTTGTCAAAGACTGTTTTCTGTTTACTAATTCTGACGTAATCACCAACATAGAGTTTTGACTGCCGTGGATCAATCATTTGAATTTTGTTATACACAGTAGATAGAAGACTATTACCTTTTACATCCGCTGGTCGCATTTTAATCGTTCTGTGTGTCATGTGATTATACTGTTTGACCAGATCTTGTACAGTGTTAATCCATTTGTAGAAGCCCTGAGCAGTAAATTTGCGGAACATGAGACTCTTGAGAGTCCTGTTAAAGCGTTCAACTACGGAAGCTTTCATATTTGAAAAAGTGGAGTAGTGATTAATTCTGAGTTTCTGCATTAACTTTTTAAAACTAGTATTGTAGAATTCTTTTCCGAGATCAGTTTGTAAATTTAATGGGGCCCGCTTACTTTTTATATATATTTTTTAAGTGCGTTTGCAACTGCAATTCCAGTTTTAGTCTTTAGAGCAGCGACCCATGCATATTTTGAATAAACGTAAATTACTGTTATCAAATACTTATACCCAGAATTCCATTTAGAATATGCAATCATTTCGACTAAGTCTGCTTGATGGAGATCATCAAGTCCTTTCGTGATAACTGACCGCCTGGGGTACGTTTGGCGAGCAGGACGTTGAAGCTCATCAGCAATGGCAGCTTGCATCTTCTTTTTTATTCTAACTTGCTACTTACTGAAGGCAATATCCTTTTTGAAATGACAGAGTTGTGATAAAAATGTTTGCTTATATGGAGCTGGAAAGGGGGGGGGTGACACGAGGAGCAGAAAGAGGAGCAAGGGAAAAAAAAAGAAAGATAACACGTATTTTAGGAAGACATTTTATTTTCAAAATACCATCGCATAATTAATCGTACATTAGTCTTTGCTAAACATCGATCATTTTCTTCATCAGCAATATTGAAAGATTTTTTCAGCATTTTCAATGATGGACAGTCCAGAGATTGCATTTTAACTACTCTACCATGATCTGTGCCCAATAAAGTCGTCGTCCAATCTGCTTTTTCTAGACCCATTACCATAATGTAGTCACAAGATTTGCACAACTCCCACAGCGTATTTCTCGCAGTAAGTAGTGACACTCCATCCATTCCCCACTGCTGATGAAGGTGATTGCGTGTCACCCACGAGTTTATCTTCTGAGTTTTCTCTGATAAGGTGCTGAATGCTAAAACTTGTGCGATAGTGACAAACTGCTCTGCAATAACTTGATTGCCATCCACGAGGATAGCAGCAGCTTGTTTAGGCACAAAATTATTTGCATCGTCTTTGAATCCTTGCAGGTCTACGAAAGCTATCTTCATTCTGTCATGATGTGAGAAGGGAAAAAAAAATTGATGAAGGTATCGTCTAATTTCGTTTAATGTTCCTAGCATCATTGTAAATCCCCATCCATCACCGACTTCTCTTACCTGACAAACAGATAATGTCTCTCTCTCTACATATACGATAATGGCGATGATAAGAAGAGGAGGATAAAAGGAGCAGCCACCTCGGTGAAACGTAGACTGATAGCAGTTCTCTAAAAGCATCTCATTTTATTTGCTATTTTTCAAAGCAGAAGTTATTACGTAAAAGCAAAAATATGGATGTAGAGGATGCTGTATGACAATAATAGCAATGTTAGCAACAGCAGGAGGTTCGCAGCTGTCCAGGAGGGGCTTTAAACACCAGCTGTGTAGAAGGAAGAGAAGAAGAAGAAGTCGGCTGGCAAAAAAAAATTCATTGCGAAAGGTCATAGTGAACATCTGCGCATGTGATAGAGGCTGGCGAGACGTACCGTTTTTTCTTGTTCTCAACCATCTGGCGTAATCGTTGCATCATTGCCCTTGCTTTCGGGCTGGCGGTCATTGTCCTCGTCCAACAGCTGATGTTATGTGAACGCTTTAAGTGAATGCATGATACTGCAGGGTGGGAAAAGAAAAAAAGCCTCTCTCTGAGGATATGGAGGGACATTATGTGGTAGCATGACTAGCAAATAACACGGTAATATGATGCAGCACGCTGAGAGAAGAACCATACGAGTCTCTGCCAATAGCCTTTCGCTCTGCAAAGATTTGTCATATTTGTAAGGAAGCCTTTGAGGCAGGCGATGTGAAGCATCGTGACCATTGCCATTT
This sequence comes from Schistocerca nitens, assembly GCF_023898315.1. Lineage (NCBI taxonomy): Eukaryota > Metazoa > Arthropoda > Insecta > Orthoptera > Acrididae > Schistocerca > Schistocerca nitens. The sequence goes on along the minus strand of NC_064614.1, from coordinate 131,466,507 downwards.
TATAGGTGAGCACCGCGGTGCAGCGCATGCTAGCTGCAATGTAAACTACAGACCTCAGCTTACAGTGCCTGTCGTATTCCACAATCTGTGCAATTATGATAGTCATTTCGTAATTACAAATATTTGCGAGCAAATAGTGAATGAGAACGGCAGGAGGAAAACTAAATTAAATCCAGGCCGCGTTTCTATATTACCATCGAATATGGAGAAATACAAAACTTTCACGAAGAGCATTCAAGTAACACATAAAGACCGGCACTGCTAGCATTCAAGTAACACATAAAGACCGGCACTGCTACATAAATTTCCGATTTATAGATTCATTTAATTTTTCATCATGCTCGCTAGAAAAGTGTTCATCTTACCTAAAGCCAGAGGAACTCAGGATCATGAGGAAATACTTTCCTGATGATCGTGAATTTTATTTAGTCAATCAGAAGGGTATATTTCCATATGAGTACGTGAGTGACGAGAGTGTCTTATCAGAAGAACACTTACCTCCGATTCAGGAATTTAAAAGTTTGCTGACTGGTGGAAGAACTGTCTCAGAGTGTGATTATCAAAGGGCGTGCAGTGTATGGCATTTGTTCAAGTGCAAGACACTGGGGGAATACTCTGATCTTTATTTAAAAATTGATGTGTTATTTTTAAGCGATGTTTTTGAAAATTTTCGAAATCTCTGCATTAAAACCTATGAATTAGATCCCGCGCATTATGTTACTTCACCTGGATTGGCTTGGGATGCAGTATTGGAAACTACCAAAGCAGAATTAGAACTCATTACAGACATTGAGCAACTTCAATTCATCGAACGAGGTATTAGAGGTGGCATTGTTCACTGCTCGTGTAGACATGCTGTGGCAAACAACAGGTTCATGTCTAATTATGATGAAAATACTGATGAATCATATACTATTTACCTTGATGTTAAAAGTCTTTACAGTTGGGCAATGATGCAGTACATCCCAGTTCCACATTTTTCTTGGCTCAACCGTGAAATTGTTAAAACTTTTGATGTAAACTGTGGTGTCACCGCCAGACACCACACTTGCTAGGTGGTAGTTTAAATCGTCCGCGGTCCATTAGTACATGTCGGACCCGCGTGTCACCACTGTGTGATCGTAGACCGAGCGCCACCACACGGCAGGTCTAGAGAGACTGACTAGCACTCGCCCCAGTTGTACGACGACATTGCTAGCGACTACACGTACGAAGCCTTTCTCTCAATTGCCGAGAGACAGTTAGAATAGCCTTCAGCTAAGAATGGCTACGACCTAGCAAGGCGCCATTTGTACCATTGCATGTATCTCAAGATAGTCTCACTTGTATCATCAAGAATGCTGTATACCAAAGGACGATATAAAAGTTAAGTGTTCTAGTAGCTACGTTCTTTTCTTTATCACATTCATTACGAATCCTGTTCCAGACTTAACGCCAGACGGCGTGAGTTGACGCGTGCCCTTTCGGCTACTTCACTGTGGACTGGCTGCCTTAACAGTCCACTACATAAACAACATACCGGATGACTCTGATATAGGCTACATTCTGGAAGTAGATCTTGAATATCCTGATCTACCACTATGTCCTGAGAAAATGATACCACCATCTAGCTGTGTGGTAGGCAAGGCCAGTGCTCCCAAAAAATTAATTTCTACTTTGTATGATAAGAAAAATTATTTAATTCATTATAGAAATCTCAAACAGTGTTTGCAACATAATTGGATATTGAGAAAAATTCACAGAGTACTGTCATTCAGACAACTTTCATGGATGAAACCATACATCGATATTAACGCACAGAAACGTATGGCAGCAAATAACGATTTTGAAAAGGATTTTTTTAAGCTAATGAATAACAGCGTCTTTGGTAAGACAATGCAAAATGTACGAAAGATGAGGGACATAAAACTAGTAACTTCATGGGATGGCAAATATGGAGCATCTGCAATGACTGCAAATCTAAATTTCAAAAGGAGCGTTATATTTCAGGATAATTTAGTTGGTATTGAATTAGACAAACTCAATGTAGTGTTTGACAAGCCGATAACTGTAGGTATGGCGATTTTAGACATTTCAGAGACGCGTCTTGTTGACTTTCATTATGGGTATATACTGAACAAGTTCCCTGTAAAAGATGTAAAACTATGTTACACTGATACCGATAGTTTAATTTACCATATTAAAACTCAAAATATTTATGAGGATATCAAAAGTAATGTGCAAAAATGGTTTGATACTTCAGGTTTCCTTGTTAATAACAGGTATAACATTCCACTTGTGAATAAAAAGGAGGTTGGACTATTTGTGCACAACTACAGGAGAAGTGCAGAGAACAGCAAAAGCCTTTACTACTTGTATTCTACGATTTAGAAAAGGCATTTGATGCAGTTCCTAGAGAAGCCATGTAGATGGTCTTAAAATTCGTCTGCTACTGTGATCATTTTGTTGACTCGATTGAAGCTCTCCACGATGATATGACTGGACAGGTCCTCTGCCAGAATGAAACAACTGGTGAATTCCCAATAACAAGTTGGCTTAAACAAGGATGCGTTCTTGCACCAACATTATTTGCATTGTATCTGGCAGCTATGCTTTACGAGACATCCGTAAACAATGCAGAAATAGAACTAAAGTACAGGTTCGATGGAGGATTATTCAACCAGTCCAGACTCCATTCAAAAAGGTTCACCAGTACCACTCGTGTGACCGAGCTGCAGTATGCTGATGACAATGCTTCTGCAGCTCATTCACCTACAGAGTTGCAGCTGTCAGTTGATTCCTTCAGCAAGGCGTACGAACGACTTGGTCTCTCCAACAATATTGTGAAGACAAAGGTGATGGCGCAGCCAACTCCTGGCTCCTTCGTTCCTGATTTCAGCATATCCATTTATGATACACCCTTGGAACAAGTGGACCATTTCCTCTACCTAAGAAGCATACTGTCATCTAACTGCTCATCTGGAAAAGATGTGGAGAATAGATTACGTGCTGCCCATGTAGCATTTGGACGTCTTACAAAGCGTGTCTTCCTGAATAAAGACCTAACACTGTACACCAAACTGATGGTGTACAAAGCTGTAGTCATTTCCACCCTGCTATATGGTTGTGATATGGTTGCGAAATGGGATGACTTCATATCCAACACGGCGGTCCTTGAGAAAGCAAAAATGTATAGCACGGAAGCTCTTATCATTGGGCATCAATTCAGATGGGTCGGACACGTCCAGCGGATGAAAAATGACAGACTTCCACGCCAAATGCTGAAAAGCGGAGTGAGCACAGGTAAAAGGCCACGAGGTGCCCCTCTCAAACGTTATAAGGATGAGCACAAGAAAAATCTGAAAAACTTTAACATCGATCCGAGTTTCTTATGGCGAAGATGATGGTTAAGAAACTTATTGAAACGTTGCGAGAAGACGATGCCACCACTATGCTGATAACCCCAGAAGAATTCATCAATCCTTTTGCATACAATGAGTGTTGCTTACTGAATATTCGGTTGTCGATAGGTATTATTAAACAGGGTGCAAGTAGTCTGTGCCCTAAACCCGTGCACCTTCTTCCTCCAACTTGGCTCAGACTTCGCCTCCTTACAGGTTGCAGATAAAGGCGCTGAAAATTAACTTCTCGCCAGCCGCTGTGGTCGAGTGGTTCCAGGCGCTTCGGTCCGGAACCGGGCGGCTGCTACGGTCGCAGATTCGAATCCTGCCTCGGGTATGGGTGTGTGTGATGCCCTTAGGTTAGTTAGGTTTAAGTAGTTCTAATTCTAGGGGACTGATGACCTCAGATGTTAAGTCCCATAGTGCTTGGAGCCATTTGAACAAACGCAGATAACGAATTTCTAACACTGACTCTGGCACTGTGTTTAGAGAGGGAGAAAACGATATGCTGGTCCAGGAAATGGTTTAAAATGAAAGAGAAAAGTACACATGAAAACTTGTTGAGAGAATTGTTACACCTTATGATTACATCATCTTTTGGCGAGTTGACAGTAAAACAGACGAACAGAACAAGTTACTAAAGCTTTTTTTAAAGTTACTACACTCTCACATTGAGAAGAAGACAAAAATGAGAAAATTTATTCTATTCTACTTGGTCCGCTAAGCACAGTTCATTAAAATATCACAATGTGGGAACGTATAGCCCACATCGTCTATGAAAGAAGCAGAGAACATTGGTTTGCTTAAAAAAATTATTGCACTCCCTATTTATGTTGTGCATACAATACTAATTTTCTTCTTAACCTCTTCCTGCTTAGTATATAGTCGGGAAAGGTGCGACAGCGTCATTAATTTGCTAACTGTCAGTGCTGTTTTGTTTTTGTTCTTGATCTTACTTGCCGTAGTTGCGGATACTCACGATACAGTGACATAGACAGTAATAAAACTGTTTTTCACTAAATGTATGCGGCGTAACGTGGACATAAACATCTTCCGCCATCTCGCCAAACTTTCCGTCGGTCACAATTTCTCGTAAGCACGTCAAACATCACCGTACACGGTCAGGTGTTTGGCTAACATAGTAAAGTTTTACAACTTGTTTGATAGTGTACGTGGCGTTAAGGAGCCCTTAATCAGTCTTCATACACGTATTTCTCTCTCCTTTGAAACCATTGCCAGCATCTTTTTTTTCTTCTTCCGTTTCTTTGAACACAGAGCCAGAGTCAATGCAAAAAGTGCTTTACTTGCATTTCTAACCATTCCCATTGGGGCGAAAATAAAGCATACACGAACGGCGTCCTATTCATTCATTCATTCGTAAACAAAATTCTTTGTTCGGATGTCGCCGCTACAATGCATTCTTATTATATACATCGTTCGTCGGCTGATACTCGCATTCCAGTTTTCATTTATCTCCTAAGACTTCCTTTGTCACGGTTCAGGCGTGGAAGTGTCGTTGATGGCTTAGCAATGCAATTCTGGCGTGGAACAGGCGGCCACAGACATTACAGCTGATGGAAGGTGGAGGACGTGGATGAGCCTGGAGGAGTTTACGTCTCCGGCATATGTCATTCTCCATTCTTCGACGTTCCAGCTCAAAGATTTTGAAGAGCATTTGAGGTAACTGAGCGCCAACGACATCGATCTTCTGCTATTGTGGACCAGTTACTCGGATCGATGTTAAAGTTTTTCAGATTTTTCTTGTGCAGATCCTTATAACGTTTCAGAGGGGCACCTCGTGGGCAGCACGTAATCTATTCTCCACATCTTTTCCAGATGAGCAGTTAGATGACAGTATGCTTCCTAGGTAGAGGAAATGGTCCACTTGTTCCAAGGGTGTATCATAAATGGATATGCTGAAATCAGGAACGGAGGAGCCAGGAGTTGGCTGCGCCATCACCTTTGTCTTCACAATATTGTTGGAGAGAACAAGTCGTTCGTACGCCCTGCTGAAGCAATCAACTGACAGCTGCAACTCTGTAGGTGAATGAGCTGCAGAAGCATTGTCATCAGCATACTGCAGCTCTGTCACACGAGTGGTACTGGTGAACCTTTTTGAATGGAGTCTGGACTGGTTGAATAATCCTCCATCGAACCTGTACTTTAGTTCTATTCCTGCATTGTTTACGGATGTCTCGTAACGCATAACTGCCAGATACAATGCAAATCATGTTGGTGCAAGAACGCATCCTTGTTTTAGCCAACTTGTTATTGGGAATTCGCCAGTTGTTTCATTCTGGCAGAGGACCTGTTCAGTCATGAGAGCTTCAATCGAGTCAACAAAATGATCACGGTAGTAGACGAATTTTAAGACCATCTACATGGCTTCTCTAGGAACTGCATCAAATTCCTTTTCTAGATCGTAGAAAACAAGTAGTAAAGGCTTTTGCTGTTCTCTGCACTTCTCCTGTAGTTGTGCACAAATAGTCCAACCTCCTTTTTATTCACAAGTGGAATGTTATACCTGTTATTAACAGGAAAACCTGAAGTATCAAACCATTTTTGCACATTACTTTTGATATCCTCATAAATATTTTGAGTTTTAATATGGTAAATTAAACTATCGGTATCAGTGTAACACAGTTTTACATCTTTTACAGGGAACTTGTTCAGTATATACCCATAATGAAAGTCAACAAGACGCGTCTCTGAAATGTCTAAAATCGCCATACCTACAGTTATCGGCTTGTCAAACACTACATTGAGTTTGTCTAATTCAATACCAACTAAATTATCCTGAAATATAACGCTCCTTTCGAAATATGGTTTTGCAATCATTGCAGATGCTCCATATTTACCAGATATTTATATCTGCATATAAATGCAGATGCTCCATTTATATGGATATAAATCCATATTTACCAGATGCTCCATATTTTCCATATATGCTTCATATGCACCCATGAAGTTACTAGTTTTCTGTCCCTCATCATTCGTACATTTTGCATTGTCTTACCAAAGACGCTGTAATTCATTAGCTTAAAAAAATTCTTTTCAAAATCGTTATTTGCTGCCATACGTTTCTGTGCGTTAATATCGATGTATGGTTTCATGCATGAAAGTTGTCTGAATGACAGTACTCTGTGAATCTTTCTCAATATCCAATTATGTTACAAACACTGTTTGAGATTTCTATAATGAATTAAATAATTTTTCTTATCATACAAAGTAGAAATTAATTTTTTGGGAGCACTAGCCTTGCCTACCACACAGCTAGATGGTGGTATCATTTTCTCAGGACATAGTGGTAGATCAGGATATTCAAGATCTACTTCCAGAATGTAGCCTATATCAGAGTCATCCGGTATGTTGTTTACATCAAAAGTTTTAACAATTCCAAGGTTGAGCCAAGAAAAATGTGGAACTGGGATGTACTGCATCATTGCCCAACTGTAAAGACTATTAACATCAAGGTAAATAGTATATGATTCATCAGTATTTTCATCATAATTAGACATGAACCTGTTGTTTGCCACAGCATGTCTACACGAGCAGTGAACAATGCCACCTCTAATACCTCGTTCGATGAATTGAAGTTGCTCACAATGTCTGTAATGAGTTCTAATTCTGCTTTGGTAGTTTCCAATACTGCATCCCAAGCCAATCCAGGTGAAGTAACATAATGCGCGGGATCTAATTCATAGGTTTTAATGCAGAGATTTCGAAAATTTTCAAAAACATCGCTTAAAAATAACACATCAATTTTTAAATAAAGATCAGAGTATTCCACATGTGTCTTGCACTTGAACAAATGCCATACATTGCACGCCATTTGATAATCACACTCTGAGACAGTTCTTCCACCAGTCAGCAAACTTTTAAATTCCTGAATCGGAGGTAAGTGTTCTTCTGATAAGACACTCTCGTCATTCACATACTCATATGGAAATATACCCTTCTGATTGACTAAATAAAATTCACGATCATCAGGAAAGTATTTCCTCATTATCCTGAGTTCCTCTGGCTTTAGGTAAGATGCACACTTTTCTAGCAAGCATGATAAAAAATTAAAAGAATCTATAAATCGGAAATTTATGTAGCAGTGCCGGTCTTTATGTGTTACTTGAATGCTAGCAGTGCCGGTCTTTATGTGTTACTTGAATGCTCTTCGTGAAAGTTTTGTATTTCTCCATATTCGATGGTAATATAGAAACGCGGCCTGGATTTAATTTAGTTTTCCTCCTGCCGTTCTCATTCACTATTTGCTCGCAAATATTTGTAATTACGAAATGACTATCATAATTGCACAGATTGTGGAATACGACAGGCACTGTAAGCTGAGGTCTGTAGTTTACATTACAGCTAGCATTCGCTGCACCGCGGTGCTCAACTGTAAAATGGCAATGGTCACGATGCTTCACATCGCCTGCCTCAAAGGCTTCCTTACAAATATGACAAATCTTTGCAGAGCGAAAGGCTATTGGCAGAGACTCGTATGGTTCTTCTCTCAGCGTGCTGCATCATATTACCGTGTTATTTGCTAGTCATGCTATCACATAATGTCCCTCCATATCCTCAGAGAGAGGCTTTTTTTCTTTTCCCACCCTGCAGTATCATGCATTCACTTTATGCGTTCACAAAACATCAGCTGTTGGACGAGGACAATGACCGCCAGCCCGAAAGCAAGGGCAATGATGCAACTGATTACGCCAGATGGTTGAGAACAAGAAAAAACGGTACGTCCCGCCAGCCTCTATCACATGCGCAGATGTTCACTGTGACCTTTCGCAATGATTTTTTTTTTTTTTTTTTTTTGCCAGCCGACTTCTTCTCTTCCTTTTACACAGCTGATGTTTAAAGCCCCTCCTGGACAGCTGCGAACCTCCTGCTGTTGCTAACATTGCTATTATTGTCATACAGCATCCTCTACATCCATATTTTTGCTTTTACGTAATAACTTCTGCTTTGAAAAATAGCAAATAAAATGAGATGCTTTTAGAGAACTGCTATCAGTCTACGTTTCACCGAGGTGGCTGCTCCTTTTATCCTCCTCTTCTTATCATCGCCATTATCGTATATGTAGAGAGAGAGACATTATCTGTTTGTCAGGTAAGAGAAGTCGGTGATGGATGGGGATTTACAATGATGCTAGCAGCATTAAACGAAATTAGAAGTTACCTGTATCAATTTTTTTTCCTTCTCCCTTCATGACAGAATGAATTTAGCATTCGTAGACCTGCAAGGATTCAAAGACGATGCAAATAATTTTGTGCCTAAACAAGCTGCTGCTATCCTCGTGGACGGCAATCAAGTTATTGCAGAGCAGTTTGTCACTATCGCACAAGTTTTAGCATTCAGCACCTTATCAGAAAAAACTCAGAGGATAAACTCGTGGGTGGCACGCAATCACCTTCATCAGCAGTGGGGAATGGATGAAGTGTCACTACTTACTGCGATAAATACGCTGTGGGAGTTGTGCAAATCTTGTGACTACATATTGCCTTCAGTAAGTAGCAAGTTAGAATAAAAAAAGAAGATGCAAGCTTCCATTGCTGATGAGCTTCATCGTCCTGCTCGCCGAACGTACCCCAGGGGGTCAGTTATCACGAAAGAACTTGATGATCTCCATCAAGCAGACTTAGTCGATATGATTGCATATTCTAAATGGAATTCTTGGTATAAGTATTTGATAACAGTAATTGACGTTTATTCACAATATGCATGGGTCGCTGCTCTAAAGACTAAAACTGGATTTGCAGTTGCAAAAAAAAAAAAATATGGTTCAAATGGCCCTGAGCACTATGGGACTTAACATCCATGGTCATCAGTCCCCTAGAACTTAGAACTACTTAAACCTAACTAACCTAAGGACATCACACAACACCCAGTCATCACCAGGCAGAGAAAATCCCTGACCCCGCCGGGAATCGAACCCGGGAACTCGGGCGTGGGAAGCGAGAACGCTACCGCACAACCACGAGCTGCGGACAATTGCAGTTGCAAACGCACTTAAAAATATATATATAAAAAGTAAGAGGGCCCCAGTAAATTTACAAACTGATCTAGGAAAAGAATTCTACAATACTAGTTTTAAAAAGTTAATGCAGAAACTCAGAATTAATCACTACTCCACTTTTTCAAATATGAAAGCTTCCGTAGTTGAACGCTTTAACAGGACTCTCAAGAGTCTTTATGTTCCGAAAATGTACTGCTCAGGGCTCCTACAAATTGATTGACACTGTACAAGATCTGGTCAAACAGTATAATCACATGACACACAGAACGATTACAATGCGACCAGTGGATGTAAAAGATAATAGTCTTCTACCTACTGTGTATAACAAAATTAAAATGATTGATCCACGCCAGTCAAAACTCTATGTTGGTGATTACGTCAGAATTAGTAAACAGAAAACAGTCTTTGACAAAGGGTATACCGCCAGTTGGTCCACGGAAATTTTCAAAATACGTAAAGTGCAAGAAACCAATCCGAGAACGTATCTCCTTGAAGATTACAAATCACAGCCCATAGCTGGAGCTTTCTATGTTGAAGAGTTACAAAAAACTAAATATCCCTCATCATATATTGTTGAGAAAATTATACGTAAGAAAGGAAGAAAAGCTAAGGTAAAGTGGCTTGGATTCAGCAATGCACACAACAGCTGGATACATTTGAGAAAGAAAAAAAAATTCATAGTTCATGCTGATTGTGTGTGTGTGAATGTGTGTGTGTACGCGAGCACGTGTATAACATCTGCACTGGAGAGCTGCCAGAGCAAGCAGCGAGCATTAGTGATGTCACGGGGCGGTACGGTGCTAAGGACGGTACGTATACGTCCTCAATGTGTTCCAAAAGCCCCATATAATATCTACTGACGCTGCAGGCACCGCAGAACGAGTGGACTGGGTGGACGTGAGCGTAAGCCTGGGCTGCTATGGTTGAGTCGGAAGCCGATGTGAAAAGCGTGCTGGCCGTTGAGTAGCAGTTCGGTGCGCCCGGTAGAGCTAGCTGTAGGCCTGCCTGCCTGCCTGTCTTTCCTGCCTTGTAAAGGCATAGGAGAACTTCGAGCACCGCAGAAGACTGCTCATTGAAATGTGTCTTACCCGTATTATTGTTGTTTACAACTTTCGGCGTAATACTCGCATCATTCCGCTTCTTGGCACAGACCGTGAGGAAACTTAGCAGTGAGTCAGGCTTCTCTGGTGATACATTAACAGAACGAAACACACATAATGTGTTCTGCATCTCTCTCTAACGTATTTATACGAGGGTAGCCCACGAAGTAATGCACTGCATTTTTTTTCTCGCAGCTGAAAATAATTCTACGAATACGAAACGTTACGTATGTACACTCCTGGAAATTGAAATAAGAACACCGTGAATTCATTGTCCCAGGAAGGGGAAACTTTATTGACACATTCCTGGGGTCAGATACATGATCACACTGACAGAACCACAGGCACATAGACACAGGCAACAGAGCATGCACAATGTCGGCACTAGTACAGTGTATATCCACCTTTCGCAGCAATGCAGGCTGCTATTCTCCCATGGAGACGATCGTAGAGATGCTGGATGTAGTCCTGTGGAACGGCTTGCCATGCCATTTCCACCTGGCGCCTCAGTTGGACCAGCGTTCGTGCCGGACGTGCAGACCGCGTGAGACGACGCTTCATCCAGTCCCAAACATGCTCAATGGGGGACAGATCCGGAGATCTTGCTGGCCAGGGTAGTTGACTTACACCTTCTAGAGCACGTTGGGTGGCACGGGATACATGAGGACGTGCATTGTTCTGTTGGAACAGCAAGTTCCCTTGCCGGTCTAGGAATGGTAGAACGATGGGTTCGATGACGGTTTGGATGTACCGTGCACTATTCAGTGTCCCCTCGACGATCACCAGTGGTGTACGGCCAGTGTAGGAGATCGCTCCCCACACCATGATGCCGGGTGTTGGCCCTGTGTGCCTCGGTCGTATGCAGTCCTGATTGTGGCGCTCACCTGCACGGCGCCAAACACGCATACGACCATCATTGGCACCAAGGCAGAAGCAACTCTCATCGCTGAAGACGACACGTCTCCATTCGTCCCTCCATTCACGCCTGTCGCGACACCACTGGAGGCGGGCTGCACGATGTTGGGGCGTGAGCGGAAGACGGCCTAACGGTGTGCGGGACCGTAGCCCAGCTTCATGGAGACGGTTGCGAATGGTCCTCGCCGATACCCCAGGAGCAACAGTGTCCCTAATTTGCTGGGAAGTGGCGGTGCGGTCCCCTACGGCACTGCGTAGGATCCTACGGTCTTGGCGTGCATCCGTGCGTCGCTGCGGTCCGGTCCCAGGTCGACGGGCACGTGCACCTTCCGCCGACCACTGGCGACAACATCGATGTACTGTGGAGACCTCACGCCCCACGTGTTGAGCAATTCGGCGGTACGTCCACCCGGCCTCCCGCATGCCCACTATACGCCCTCGCTCAAAGTCCGTCAACTGCACATACGGTTCACGTCCACGCTGTCGCGGCATGCTACCAGTGTTAAAGACTGCGATGGAGCTCCGTATGCCACGGCAAACTGGCTGACACTGACGGTGGCGGTGCACAAATGCTGCGCAGCTAGCGCCATTCGACGGCCAACACCGCGGTTCCTGGTGTGTCCGCTGTGCCGTGCGTGTGATCATTGCTTGTGCAGCCCTCTCGCAGTGTCCGGAGCAAGTATGGTGGGTCTGACACGCCGGTGTCAATGTGTTCTTTTTTCCATTTCCAGGAGTGTATTATTTGAAGTCCCCTGAGTGAGCGCCCCAAGTTTGTGTCGCTTCCGGCAGATAGTGCAGCTACAGGACAGATTCCAAGTGGCGTCTCCAGGTGTTGTACGGTACAAGCAACGCGCCATCATTGAATTTTTCACTGCAGAGAAAGAAACTGTGCAACGTCTATGCAGCATCTGCTGTCGACAGAAGTACAGTTAGTCGCTGGCCACAGAGGGTGACGTCATCAGAAAGCGGTTCGGTGGGGCTCCACGATTTGCAGCAGTCTGGAAGACCATCCACAGCTGTCACACCTGACAGCCCTAGCGTCCCCGGACTTCCACTTGTTTAGGCCATTAAAGGATACCATTCGTGGAAGACATTTTGAGCACGCTGAGGAGGTGATTCACACAGTGAAGCACTGGCTGCGCCACCAGGACAAGGATTGATACCGACAGGGCATTGACGCCCATCTTTCGCGCTGGAGGAAGGCCATAGTTTGGGATGGAGATTACGTGGAAAAATAGGGTGTGTAGATAAAACACTATTCTTTCATGTGTCTAATGTGTCTAATTGTTGAAGAAACAAATGCGATGCATTAATTTCTGGCGCCCCTCGTGTATGTAACTACAGTTCATGAAACCCACAGTGTCATTGTATCATTTATATTGTGGTTTTACACATTTCCCTTTACCTTCTGTGTGAAAGAGTGCGTGATTGTGCATGTCTGTTTCGTATTTCAATAGCAGTTATCACTGCAGTACCTTGCTGCATTTAAATGGCGGTTTGTTATTCTTGGAGGGTGCTAAAGCACTTGGCGCCGGGCAGTTTTTAAATATACATCGTAACTTTAAGAGTGAGACCAGGGACTTCTTCTTTGATTGTGTTAGTCTTCATACTATCGGAAGTGCTCTAATTCAGTTTGTTTCACAGTGTTAACCTCAGAACGATATTTAATAGCTTATTGAGGGAAGATTTTCTTAATTTTTTTCTGAGATTATGTTGTCTTACCAGAACATACGGTATGGTGATGCTTTAAGCTACGATATACGGAGGATTAGAGAGAATTATTTCTATTAAGGGATAAATTGAGTGTGGATCTACTATCGTATAAATTTAGTTTAATTTTTTGTAGTAAATTCATTTTCGTTTCTGTTTTGTGAGTGACTTCGCAACTTTCTTTTTCATGGTAAAACACACGGTCATAAATTGTTTCTGTGTGCCCTCAGAGCCATTCAGTCGTATTTTGTGTAGTGATCTCGTTTGATAGTAAGTATTCGGTGTAGGTGAATGTTTTCGTGTGATTTTATTGTGTTAAACTCTGATGCTCGAGTACTGGCTTTGTTCATACAGTTAACGTGCAGAGATATGTCCGTTGAGCCCTCGGCTCATCATACTTATCGTTTCCTAGCTTTCTTCACAGACCATCTGGATTACTCTTATCGTGGCACTTAATTATCTCACAAATATTCAGGTAATTTGCGAGCTTTCCATTTTTTTACACGTTGCACTGTTATGGTTCTTTAGCGCAAAGAGTTGCTTTGTGTGTGAAGACCATTCCATTTCTGCTGCGGCCTGAAGGCACTGAAAGGCATGACGTTCGTGGTCTCCTGCCATGTGGTGAAGGGCTGACATCCTTTCCTGTGATCTTAGTGTGCGTGTAAATTTATCCTGTTCTTCTGCAATTTTGTGGGAATTATGTACATGAAATGCGTCAGTATCGAAGATACTGCTCGTTGGAACGATATCACTACCTAAATGCGGGCAATGGTAACTTTAAGTTAATTTCTTGCATGGTGTCTCAAATTGTTTCTTTGTATGAAAATGAATAGTTAAAAGTTGATGACTTTCTCAAGCGACCCTTTCCTTGTTAGAATAAGCATAGTATATCCAACTTGGCGTTGTCCTACGTGCCACAGTTCTCGCAGTCCCGCTCTTCTCACAATTCTCAGTGAGAATTTAGTATACTGTCCCTACACTTAACCTCTTGTTACCTTTCGCCCGGAAGGAATGTACTTCATGAATGATTTGACTTTAACTAATTAACTGAAGAAAGCAATTTAGAACAAATCTTTGCGGCTCAAAGCAGTGAATAATTCGCTGTTTTATAACGAATTTCCCCATGATAGTTAGAGACGACCCTAAATAATTAATTAATGTGCAACGAGCTGAGCAATCCTCAGAGTTCCCAATATACATTTTCATCCTGAGTATATTCCTGATTATACAACAGATACCGTTCAACAACAGGGGGAACCAGAAAGCACTTTCGAGTAGGATGGATTTTAGTGAACACCTGTACTTTTACTTATTTTTTATTTAGTTATCTATATTTTTGAGTCATCAGTTTTCTGACTAGTTTGATGCGGCCCGCCACAAATTCCTCTCCTGTGCCAGCCTCTTCACCTCAGAGTAGCGCTTGCAACCTATGTCTCCAATTAATTTCTGGTTGTATTCCAGTGCCTGTCTTCCTCTACAGTTTTTACCCTCTACAGCTCTCTCTAGTCCCATGGAAGTTATTCCCTCGCGTCCTATCATCGTGTCCCTTCATCGTGTCAGCGTTTTCCATATATCCCTATCCTCACCGATTCTGTGGAGAACCTCCGCACCTTACCAGTCCAACTAATGTTCATCTTTCGTCTGTAGCACCGCAATTGCTTCGAGTCTCTTCTTTTTCGGTTTTCCCACAGTCCATGTTTCACTACCATACAAAGCTGAGCTCCAAAAGTACATTTTCAGAAATTTCTTACTCAAATTAAGGTCTATATTCGGTGCTAGCAGACTTCCCTCGCCCAGGAATGCCGTTTCTTTCCAGTGCTAAGTCTCTTTTTACGTCTTCCTTTCTCCGTCCGTCATTGGTTGTTTTACTGCCTAGGTAGCTGAATACCTTACCTTCATCTACTTCGTGACAGTCCGTGCTGATATCAAGTTTCTCGCTGTTCTCATTTCTGCTGTTTCTCAAGACATTCGTCGTTCTTCGTTTCATTTTCAATCCATATTTGTACCCATTGTACCGTTCACTCTATTCACCACATCCTGTAATTCTTCTTCATTTTCCCTGAGGATTGCATTGTCATCAGCGAATCTTATCATTGACGTCCTTTCACTCTTGAATCTTTCTCCCTTTTATCGTTACTTCTTCACTGTATAGATTGAACAGTAGGGC
The DNA here is from genome assembly GCF_023898315.1 of Schistocerca nitens. Lineage (NCBI taxonomy): Eukaryota > Metazoa > Arthropoda > Insecta > Orthoptera > Acrididae > Schistocerca > Schistocerca nitens. The sequence goes on along the minus strand of NC_064614.1, from coordinate 131,451,219 downwards.
CGAAAGACTACATCCGTGTCTTACATCCTTTTCAATTCGAGCACTTCGTTCTTGGTCTCCCGCTCCTATTTTTCCTTCTTGATACTTGTACATACTGTGCAGTGTGATTCGCCTAAAACTTTCACAGCAAATATTACAGAAACGGAAAGTTCTATTGATGTTCGGTTTTCTCGGATTACTAGTCAGGGGCTCGTATTGTAAACCAATACAAAGATTTTAACAATACATTTCTTTCAAATGCGTATTTTTTTTTCAAACCAATAATTGTTTAAATGGAACAAAGCCTATTGATATTAACAAACTAAAAGTAGGATAAATTAGAATTTCAGTGTTGTCTGATGCAGGATTTTAGTACGAGTCTTTTACAAGATGTCGTATTTTGATAAGTTCCCACACCGACACTTGTAAAATACCTGTGGCAGCAGACACTAAACAACAACACAAGTTCGTGCACTAGTTATGTGGTTTCTGAGGAGTAACGAGACAATTGGCCATCACAGGTTGTGTTCAAAATGTTCACCGGAATGACAGTACACCCTTTCCGTGCGGTATGAAACGACCGTTGCACACGTGCTACCATTCAGCGGAGGTTTTCGAGCAGGCTGCAGTAATAGCTCGCTGCAAATCATCGGGCGTAGTTGGTATATCCTCGTACACTGCATCTTTCAGCTTTCCTCACAGAAAAAGTCTACAAGCGCCAAGGCCGTGGAACGGGCTGGACAGGTTACAAGTCCTCTCCGTTCAGTCCAACGATTTGGAAACAATTCTGGAAAAGTTGCTGCAGTACATCGTGCACTATGGGCTGGACAGTCGTCATGGTGGTGCCACAGCTTCCTCCTACTCCTAGTCCGACGGAGCAATGTCTTCTAACATCCGTGGAGGATGGTCTGTTAGGATGGTGGGTTATTTGTGGGTGTTCAGTGTTCCGTCTAGGAAAAACGGGCCAGTGAGCTGGCGATTCACTATCCCACACCACACGTTTACACTCCGTGAAATTCCATCTGACGAAAGCAACACGGATTGTCAACAGACCAATAGTGTTTGTTTCCCCTGTTTACCTGTCCATGATAGGTAAATGTGGTTTCATCACTAAACAAGATACATGATACACCTGAAGCATCTTGTCCCAATGCCCATATACTGAAGTTAACACGAGACTCATCATCGTTTCCGCGCAGAACTTGACGGAGAGAGATGTGACGGAGATGGAAGTTACGTCGATGGAGAATGCTGCGTGGAACACTTGCTTAACTCATGCTATTTCCTCGCGCGATTGCAACGGCAGCAACAAGATTTATTTACCCCTCTTCTGTCGTTATTTGTTGCCTTGTCTAGGTTTTACACTGCCACTTTCACGTAATTGGCTGAAGAGGTTAACAAATAATTGCCGAGATGGTTGACGTTTACCTGGATGTGTTGCTGCATACACCGTACAAGAACTAACTCCTCCATACACCATGAGCATGTCGGCTTTTTCTGCATTGGTATATCCTATCGTTCACTCATGGCCTACTACGTGGACTGTAAACACGCTAATTGACTAGCAAGTAGCATTGCACTCAGTGAACACGATGGCAAACTGTACGAAACATAACAACATCGTACTTAGCTACCGTGCAGACTGAATGGGGAGCGGTTCTAGGCGCTTCCGTCCGGAACCGGGCTGCTGCTACGGTCGCAGTTTCGAATCCTGCCTCGGGCATGGGTATGAGTAATGTCCTTAGGTTAGTTAGGTTTAAGTATTCTACGTCTAGGGGCCTGATGATCTCAGATGATAACTCCCATAATGCTTAAGACATTTGAACCATTTTTTAGACTGAATGGCACGTGTCGGTCTGAGAACTTTTCAAAATACGATACCTCGTAAACGGCTTGTACTAGAGTCCTACAACAAATAAATACCACTTACATTCTGATGTATCCTAATTTTAGTCTGTTAATGTCAATAGTTATTGCTCCATTTCAAAAAGAGTATGTCTGCACAAAAAATACGCTTTCAAACTATTATTGCAATCTCTCTATTGGCCAACAGTACGAGTCCCTGTCTACCAACCCATTCTGTGTAAACTTCACGTCAATAGCACCTTCTATTTCCACAATATTTAAGTTGCAAGTTTTAGGTGATTCACCCTGCTTATTACCCGATTTTCCCCATAGCTTATCCCCACTTTTCTTATAATTTTTAACATCTTGCACTATTTTGCATTGTCGAACGCTTTTTCTAGGTCGACATATCCTATGAGTGTGTCTTGATTTTCCTTCACTCTTGCTCCCATTATCCACCCTAGCCCCAGAACTGTCTCTCGAAGTGTTATCTTCTCTAAAGCGAAACTAATCGTCATTTAACAGACCTTCATTTTCCATTCTTCTGTGTATTATTCTTGTCAACAGCTTGGAGAAAGAGCCGTAAAGCTGCCTGGACGATAATTCTCATAGTTGCTGGCTCTTGCTATCTTCTGAATTGTGTGGACGATGTTTTTCCCAAAGTCTGATGGTGTATCGCCAGTTTCATGCATTCTACACACGAAAGCGAAAGTCGTTTTGTTGACACTTCCCCCAATGATTTTATAAATTCCGTTGGAATGTTATCTATCACTTCTTCCTTATTTTGGCAGTCTTCCATAGCTGTTTTAAATTCTAATTTTAATGCTGGATCCCCTACCTCTTCCGGATAGACTTCTGTTCCGATGTTCAAATGTGTATGAATTCCTAGGGGACCAAACTGCTGAGATCATCGGTCTCTAGACTTACACACTACTTAAACTAACTTACGCTAAGAACAACACACACACCCAGGCCCGAGGCAGGACTGGAACCTCCGGCGGGAGGGGCCGCGCAATCCGTGATATGGCGCCTCAAACCACGCTGCCACTCCGCGCGGCTATATCGACTTCTGTTTCTTCTTCTTCTGCCACGTCATCAGAAAAGTCCTCGCTCCTCATAGAAACATTCGATGAGCTCTTTCCACTTATTCGCTCTCTCCTCTGCATTTAAAAGTCGAATTCTCATTTCAGTCTGAATGTTACCGCCATTGTTTTAATTTCACCCAACGTTAGACTTCCCTATATTATTAGTCAGTCCTTCTGACAGTCAAATCTTTTTATTTTATTTCCTCACTTCTTTCACGTAGCTATTTCGACGTAGCTTCCCTGCAATTTCTATTTCTTTGATTCCTTAGTGGCTCCTTTGTTCCATTGTTTCTCTTTCCATCTTCTGTGATGACCATCTCTAGAGATATTCATTTCTCTTCAGCTGAAGAGCTTTCTGAGCTATTCATTATAGCTATTCATCATATCCTCTGTTCAGTCCTTAGTATTTCCGTATCCCACCTCTCTGCGGAATGGTTATTCCTGAAATTTTGCCTACCATCATCATTACTAAATTGTGATTTGAGTTTGTCTTTCCTGGGCACGTCTGGCAATCAACATCTGATTTCGGAATCTCAGCCTGAACATGACTAACTGAAATCTTACGGCATCTCTCTGCCTTTTCCAAGATTGCCTTCTCCACCTGTAAAGAGAATATTCGCTATTACTAGCTGAAATTTATTGCAGAACTCAGTATTTCTCCTCTCTCATTCCTACTACCAACCCCACATTCTCCCGTAGGCCTTCCTTCTACTTCTTTCCCTAGAACTGCGTTCCAATCCCCTATGACCATAAAGTTTTCATCTCCCTTTACTTTTTTACGCGTTGAGTATCCTCATACAGTTTCTCTATCTCTTCATCTTCTGCTTGCGACGTCGGCATTTATACTTGACCTATTGTTGCCGGTGATGGTTCGATGTCGATTCTGATGAGAACAATCGTATCACCGAACTGTTCGCGGTACCTCACACACTGCGCTATCTTACTGTTTATAACGAATACTGCTCCCTTTTATACGATTTTCTGCTGCTGTTCATATTACTCTACATTCATCTTATCAGGAATCCTAGTCTCTTTTCCATTTCACTTTATTGACAACTACTATATTTAGGTTGAGACTTTGCACGTCCCTTTTCAGATTTTCTAGCTTCCATACCACTTCTAACATTCCACGCACCAACTCCAAGGACATTATCCTTTCGTTGGTTATTCGAGTTTTTTCTCATAGTCACCTCAGCCTTGACAATCCCTTTCCAGAGATTCGAATGAGAGCTATCCCGGAATCTTATGCCAGTGGAGAGAGCATCACGACACTTGAATTACAGGCCACATGTCCTGTGGATACACATCACGTGTCTGTAATGAAGTGGTTTCCACTGCCTGGGTAGCCGCTTTATACTAGACAGCCGGTAAGGAAAGTTAGCTAGCCGAGGCGTAGAATTACATCACCCCGGACCCTGTTTGCTATAGAGCTCTCCGTCCCGTCTACTCCAGGAAGGCACAACTTACGGCGGGATATTCAGCTGTTATACAGTGCTTCCATAAACTCACGGTGAAAATTGTCAAATATATCTGTGTTGTGATCGGTGGCGTGGTCAGAGGACAGCGCATGTGTACTCTGATGAGGCGAAAACATTATGACCACTGCCCATCGCGACGTTGGATTCCGCCTGGTGGCGATGTGGGTACTTCACGCGGTAACAAAAGTATGTAAGCGGAGCAGACACGGACAGGGGGTTACCCCAGTTAAGATATGGCCTGATAAAGGGGAAATCCAATGAGATAAGCGATTTTGACAATGGACTGATAATTATTTCACGGAGTCTGCGAACGAGTATCTCTAAAACGGCGAAGTTGGTAGATTGTTCACGTGCCACTGTCGCAAGCATCTACGAACTATGGAAGGAGGTAGAAGGACAGTGAAACTACCACTAGCCGCTAAATGGTTGGACGTCCACGACTCTTCACAGAACGTGGGGTTCGGAGGTTTGTCTGATCTGTAAAGAAGGATAGATGGCGATTTGTGGCATCTCTGCCGAAAGAGCACAATGATGATGCAAGCACAAGTATTTCGGAGCACACCGTTCGGCGTACGTGTTGAACATGGAGCTCCGCAGCAGATCACCTCTACGTGTTCACATGTTGACCCAAAACATCAATTACGATTGCAGTGGCCAAGGGACCATCGGGATTCGACCTCCGATCAATGGAACCGTGTCGGCTCTTCGTGTGGATCAATTTTTGTTACGCTAGGTCGATGTACGCCTCCACAAACGCCGTCATCGAGGTGAATGACGGCTCGAAACGTGCAACTCGCCACGGACGTAGATTTGTTGGAGCAGTGTTATGCTATGGAAGACAGTTCCCTGCGCTTGCATTGCATCTGTGGCAGTAATCGAAGATACGGTGATAGCTCCGAATCACCTGCCTCCCTTCATGCTTGATGTCTTCCCCGATCCGGCCGTTGTGGCAGAGCGGTTCTGGGCGCTACAGTCCGGAACCACGCAGCTGCTACGGTCGCAAGTTCGAGTCCTGCCTCAGGTATGGATGCGTGTCATTTCCTTGGGTTGGTTAGGTTTAAGTAGTTCTAAGTCTAGGCGAATGATGACCTCAGATGTTAAATCCCATAGTGCTTGGAGCTATTTGAGCCATTTTCTTCTTCCCCGACGCCGATGTAATCTTTCGACAGTACAATTGTCCGTGTCTCGGAGCCAGAGCGGTGCTACAGTGGTCTGAGAAGCATTATAGTGAACTCACGTTAATGTCTCGACGACCAAATTCGTCTGATGTAAATCCAGTCAAACCCATTTTGGTCGCTGTCGGCTCTATCAGCGAGTAGGCAAATCAGCGGCCCGCTATTTACGCGAATTACATGACCTGTTTGTAGATATCTAATGCAGCCTACCAACAAACTGTCGGATCCCTGATACGCTGAGTCAGTGATTTATTTCGTTTCGTAGACACACAAACAAGTTGTTAAACATGTGGTCATAATGTTTTGGATCCTCAGTGTCTTTCTGTATACGTATTGTTCTGGTGAGTTCAAATGGTTCAAATGGCTCTGAGCACTATGGGACTTAACATCTATGGTCATCAGTCCCCTAGAACTTAGAACTACTTAAACCTAACTAACCTAAGGACAGCACACAACACCCAATCATCACGAGGCACAGAAAATCCCTGACCCCGCTGGGAATCGAACCCGGGAACCCGTGCGTGGGAAGCGAGAATTCTAGTGAGTGCTGATGCGATTAAAGATTATTGTGTGCGTGATCAGTCCTGTTACAAAATTATGGGTGTATCTTGGTACAGTGTGTTGTTTATTCAGTGAAGCTGCGACGTAGTAGTCAGCGAACTGAGTTATTTTATTGTAGTTGTTGCCTGACATCGTGAACACGTACAATCGTGGCACATTTTATGCTAGAGTGACCTGGTGTCACTTTCGCAAGCCTTGCTTACTGTAGCAAAATTCCTTATGAAGACTTCATCACCAACCAGCTAACTACAAGGCGTCCTTTTCTTACGCTGCGTCATTCTTAGGTTGTTCCACGCTAATTTCTCTTTTTGAGAGAAGCTCTTCTGCCAGTCTGCAGACTATCGTCAGTCATTTTCTGCCCAAATCGCAAAACACATCGACTACTTTTAGTGTCTCATCCACTGATTTAATCCTAAGCACTGCATGATTTAAGGCAGCTACATTCCAATTACGCTGTTTTACTTTTCCTGCTATTGATCTTATAGCACCTCACAAGACATGCATCGCCTCCACTGCTCTTAAAAGTCATTTGACGTCTCTGAAAGTAGTGCAACGTCATGGCTAAACCTCAAAGTTTTTATTTCTCCTTCCTGAACCTTAAATCCATTTCTAAGGTGCTTCCTAGTTTTACTACTTGCTGATTGTACAGACCACATATCGTCGGGGACAGGGCACTGGACTCACTTCCTTCTCAGCTAAATAAACGCTTAACTTTTCACTGGCCTCTAGTCTTATAACAGTTGTTTGGTTACTGCGGAAGTTTTAGATAACTTGTCACTCCCTGTATTCTACCCCTACCACCATCAGCGCTTCATGAATCTATTTCAGTCAACACTGTCAACAACTTTCTCTAAATCAACAAATTCTGTAAAATTATGTTTCTATATCTTCAGTCTGTCTTCTCACCTACGTCGTAGAGTCAGTATGGCTTTCGGTGTTCCTCAATTTCTCCAGAACACAAGCAGATGTTCCCTGAGATCGGGTTCTTTCAGATTTTCATTATTCTTAATTGTTTTTCAATCATGAGTTATTGAACTGATGTTTCGTTGATACTCCTACGTGTCAGCACTTGCCTACTGTGGAAGCATTACATTCTGTTTGAGGGTTTTTCGCCAGTCTCATATGTTTTACACTGCAGATGGAATAGTTCTGTCATGGCTAACTCTCATAAACTTATCAGTAATTTCAAGAGAATATCGTCTAAGCCAGGGCCGTTGTTTGCAGTCAGATTTTTTTATGGCTGTGTCAAATAGTATCATAACTAACATCTCATCTTTAGTACTTCATGTTACCCTTCTACAAAACTGCCTTTAAGTACATTTTCTTTCTATAGCCATACTATATATTCCTTCCACCTTTCTACTTTCCCTTCACTTCTTAGCGCGGAAATAAAAGCCACATATGCAGGATCCTAACATGAAAGTCCTTCTAAAACTTAAGAACAGTCGTTTTACTTGACCAGTACTGGGGATATTGCGTCAGCATGTTGTGTTTTTAGCTATGTTATAAGCGTCTGAAGAAGTTTCGCCTTTGGCCGTTATTCGCTACATACACAGTTTCAAAAAATATTTCTCAGTAGCGGTACAATCCCTTATAAAATACACATGTTATTTTCGACTTCTGGCCTTGTCTGCAAACACAGTAACTGGCTGAACTAGGTTAGCAAATAAAATAAATACCTGATGTCTTTTTCTGCCCCATTTTCCGCAGTTGAGAGCATAAAGTAGTATAGGCTAATTGCCGTCTTTAGCAAATGGTTCAAATGGCTCTGAGCACTATGGGACTTAACATCTATGGTCATCAGTCCCCTAGAACTTAGAACTACTTAAACCTAACTAACCTAAGGACAGCACACAACACCCAGTCATCACGAGGCAGAGAAAATCCCTGACCCCGCCGGGAATCGAACCCGGGCCGTCTTTAGCACCCGCAATAAAAGTCTTGTTCAGATCAGATGCGTTTCGCTTCATTTTAAAGCATCTTTAGCGTTCACTGTAACAATATGTTATTTTCTCTTGCAATTTCTTTTGTTGTGAATATCAACAGTTCGCACTCTTTTCTTATTGTTAGAAACAATTTTTATTCTATTTACGCTTTGTGTTGCTTATCCCATTCTTCTTCGCCTTCTACGTGTATGTGTTGAGTATTTGCATGTGCACAATAGTGCACTGCATAGACACTTCTGTGCGCTGTCCTTTAGTCAGTTTGCGTGTTATGTTTTGTTATCGTGGGATGCGTTCGTGTTTTGTTTGTTTTGATAGTGGCCGAGGCGTCTGCTATCGATCTATTAGAGTTTATTCTTTTCATCTAGAAAGGGAGAATGTGATAGAGATAGCCGGTGTGTTTGTGTGTGTGTGTGTCTGTGTGTGTGTGGGTGTGAGAGAGAGAGAGAGAGAGAGAGAGAGAGAGAGAGAGGGGGGGGGGGAGAGATAGGGAGAGTTTGTGTGTGTGTGTGTGTGTGTGAGAGAGAGAGAGAGTAGGGGGGGAGAGATAGGGAGAGATTACATGTGTTATCAATGTACTTTTTTCTCTAATCGTTTTTTAATCTTTTTAATAAAAATAATTACAGGATAAACACAACTTTCTCATAAAAAATAAAAATAAAAAATGAATAAATAAAAAATAAGATAATATTGCCCAAAAAAGAAGTAGGTTAATAAAAAAATTAACGTCTCCCTGTTTCCCCCCCCCCCCTCTCTCTCTCTCTCACACACACACACACACACACTCACACACAAATGCTATCCGCCTCTCCTCCTAGTCGGAAAATATAAACACTAACAGATCAACAGCAAGCAGACGCCTCTGCCACTATCAAAACAAACAAAACACTAACGCATCCCACAGTAACAAAACGTCACAAACAACGTGACGATGTGGGGCGGCGGGTTTTAATTATGTAGAAGAGTTGGTTGTTTGTACAGTTCGTCGTCTTTCTTACGTGAGTCTGGCAACTAATTTTGTGGTCAGCCAGATAGCGATGGAGAACATACTGACCTTAGTTTCCAATCTGCACGGCCACATTTAGTCCAGCCCACTGAAAGAAATGTTTCTATTCTCGTTCTACTTAGCGGGATCAAGACTATGAGTATAAATGAAAGTATAGCGTTTTAGTTCACACATATATTGAGTAAAGTCTCTCACGTATAATAGTTTGAAAGTCACTATGTTCAACTGACAGTAAATCTTTCTATTCTAAACATCACAACTAGTAGTTTAGTGGCTACTTTTATGGTACGTTCCTACCAGATTGTCTTCCGGCCTGACTAATAATACTCAGATAAATGTTTGAAATAAATACTCGCCACAATCGAGGAAATAATATTCACCACTTGCCAAGCGGATTTGTAATTATCACGGACGGCACACTAACAGTTACTTTAGCGAAAACTAAGATATCCAGTAGGTGTGCAGTCCTCGAGAGTTCACTATCCGTTTTTACCGCAAATAAGAGATTTGTCACTGTCCGTCTCTGACGTCATCCGAAGCAGAACGTGATCAGACGTTTAACGGGTGTGGATCTTACAGTGGCTGACTGCGAAGTGAACCTCTTTCCTGCCTTTCGGGCTGTATTTATGCATGTGCCGCAGCGGACGGCCTAGAGAACATCTGTTGTTATCTGCTGTGCAAATACATACATACATACATACATACATACATACATACATACATACATTAATCCTTGTTCCATAGACCATGAATACGACACTTCGTATTGATGTGGAACGTGTCACTTTAATATGAGCTTTCTTTACACAATTTAATTAATTATTTTTTTTTACAGTTACTACTTCATATCTAAGAATTCATCTGTTGAGTAGAAGGAGTTGCTTTTAAATGTTGGTTGGCTATCTGTCAGTGTGGGATTTCAGCATGAGGGTCTGACTCGGTATGAACATGTACAGATTTTTGTGTGTGTTTTCGACAACAGATGTGCATGCGTATGTGGACAAATACCACAAATGTAGTTATGGCAAGCTACACAGTAGTATAGAGGAGGTAGTACACAACCGAAAATTCTTAAGAAAAAGACCTGAATAAAAGTATTCACTAATGGCACAAATGTGTCGAAACATGTTTAGCAGTTAATAAGAATACTTCCAAGAATGAATCTTTCACAATGCAGTGCAATGTCCTCTATTTCTAAACTTCCTGGCGATTAACTTGTGTGCCGACCTGCAGACGAAGCCGCGAATCGATACCCCAGGAAGTTTCGAAAAAATAGTACTCCATGTAATTTTCACTCCTGTCAAATTCTTATCCTCATCATCCTTCTGTCAATATCAGTATATCCACATCCGTGTGTTTTTTTGTTTCTAAAGTAAAGTTCACGTAAAGTCTAGTAGCTATTAAGTATCTCATTGGAGAGATGGAAAGGCAGTAACCTTTCACAGTTTGAAGCCCGTCTTACACGAGTGTCTTTCTTGTCGAAATCGACTATCCGTCGGACGTTTCACATAAAAAACTCCTCTCGAACAGGCTGTGAAGGCCCAACGATACCGATCTGCCGACCGACCTCAGCCCACAGGCGTCATCGGATGCGGATACAGAGGGGCATGTGGTCAGCACGCCGCTCTCCCGGCCATATGTCAGTTTACAAGACGTATCACAGGCTTGCGTGTAAATCAGCAGCCAACCACGTCGCAGATGAGACAGTGACGTCAACAATGAATTGACTGTGCCCAGTGTGGTGTTCTGAAACCTTGAGCATGCTGCAGACTGAGCATGTGCGTAAACAGGACACTGTGGCGTGGACAGTTAAGATCACAAGTTAACCTACTGTCGATCTCACTCCTGTCATAGTAAAGAATTATATGCTTTTATCTTTTTAACTGTATTTTATTTGTTTTGTTTTCGTGACAAGTTATTAAGGTTGCACAACGTCCTGCTATTTTTCCTACTAGCGTTATCCTATAAGAAACACGAAGTATCGGAAAGGGAGGAATTTGTGTCTTACAATTGTTGTTGTTGTTGTTGTTGTGGTGGTCTTCAGTCCTGAGACTGGTTTGATGCAGCTCTCCATGCTACTCTATCCTGTGCAAGCTTCTTCATCTCCCAGTACCTACTGCTACCTACATCCTTCTGAATCTGCTTAGTGTATTCATCTCTTGGTCTCCCTCTACGATTTTTACCCTCCACGCTGCCCTCCAATGCTAAATTTCTGATCCCTTGATGCCTCAAAACATGTCCTACCAACCGATCCCTTCTTCTAGTCAAGTTGTGCCACAAACTTCTCTTCTCCCCAATCCTATTCAATACCTCCTCATTAGTTACGTGATCTACCCACCTTATCTTCAGCATTCTTCTGTAGCCCCACATTTCGAAAGCTTCCATTCTCTTCTCGTACAAACTGGTTATCGTCCATGTTTCAGATCCATACATGGCTACACTCCATACAAATACTTTCAGAAACGACTTCCTGACACTTAAATCTATACTCGATGTTAACAAATTTCTCTTCTTCAGAAACGATTTCCTTGCCATTGCCTGTCTACATTTTAAATCCTCTCTATTTCCATTATTTTGCTCCCTAAATAGCAAAACTCCTTTACTACTTTAAATGTCTCATTTCCTAATCTAATCCCCTCAGCATCACCCGATTTAATTTGACTACATTCCATTATCCTCGTTTTGCTTTTGTTGATGTTCATCTTATATCCTCCTTTCAAGACACTGTCCATTCCGTTCAACTGCTCTTCCAAGTCTTTTGCTGACTCTGACAGAATTACAATGTCATCGGCGAACCTCAAAGTTTTTACTTCTTCTCCATGAATTTTAATACCTACTCCGAATTTTTCTTTTGTTTCCTTTACTGCTTGTTCAATATACAGGTTGAATAACATCAGGGAGAGGCTAAAACTGTGTCTCACTCCTTTCCCAATCACTGCTTCCCTTTCATGCCCCTCGACTCTTATAACTGCCAGCTGGTTTCTGTACAAATTGTAAATAGCCTTTCGCTCCCTGTATTTTACCACTGCCACCTTCATAATTTGAAAGAGAGTATTCCAGTTAACATTGTCAAAAGCTTTCTCTAAGTCTACAAATGCTAGAAACGTAGGTTTGCCTTTTCTTAATCTTTCTTCTAAGATAAGTCGTAAGGTTAGTATTGCCTCACGTGTTCCAACATTTCTACGGAATCCAAACTGATCTTCCCCGAGATCCGCTTCTACAAGTTTATCCATTCCTCTGTAAAGAATTCGCGTTAGTATTTTGCAGCTGTGACTTATTAAACTGATAGTTCGGTAATTTTCAGATCTGTCAACACCTGCTTTCTTTGGGATTGGAATTATTATATTCTTCTTGAAGTCTGTGGGTATTTCGCCTGTCTCATACATCTTGCTCACCAGATGGTAGAGTTTTGTCATGACTGGCTCTCCCAAGGCAATCAGTAGTTCTAATGGAATGTTGTCTACTCCCGGGGCCTTGTTTCGACTCAGGTCTTTCAGTGCTCTGTCAAACTCTTCACGAAGTATCTTATCTCCCATTTCATCTTCATTTACATCCTCTTCCATTTCCATAATATTGTCCTCAAGTACATCGCCCTTGTATAAACCCTCTATATACTCCTTCCACCTTTCTGTCTTCCCTTCTTTGCTTAGAACTGGGTTGCCATCTGAGCTCTTGATATTCATACTAGTGGTTCTCTTCTCTCCAAAGGTCTCTTTAATTTTCCTGTAGGCAGTATCTATGTTATCCCTAGTGAGACAAGCCTCTACAACCTTACATTTGTCCTCTAGCCATGCCTGCTTAGCCATTTTGCACTTCCTGTCGATCTCATCTTTGAGACGTTTGTATTCCTTTTTGCCTGCTTCATTTACTGCATTTTTATATTTTCTCCTTTCATCAATTAAATTCAATATTTCTTCTGTTACCCAAGGATTTCTATTAGCCCTCGTCTTTTTACCTACTTGATCCTCTTCTGCCTTCACTACTTCATCCCTCAGAGCTACCCATTCTTCTTCTTCTGTATTTCTTTCCCCCATTCGTGTCAATTGTTCCCTTATGCTCACCCTGAAACTCTCTACAACCTCTGGTTCTTTCAGTTTATCCCGGTCCCATCTCCTTAAATTCCCACCTTTTTGCAGTTTCTTCAGTTTCAATCTGCAGTTCATAACCAATAGATTGTGGTCAGAATCCACATCTGCCCCTGGAAATGTCTTACAATTTAAAACCTGGTTCCTAAATCTCTGTCTTACCATTATACGTGTATAATCTATCTGATACCTTTTAGTATCTCCAGGATTCTTCCAGGTATACAACCTTCTTTTATGATTCTTGAACCAAGTGTTAGCTATGATTAAGTTATGCTCTATGCAAAATTCTACAAGGCGGCTTCCTCTTTCATTTCTTCCCCCCAATCCATATTCACCTACTATGTTTCCTTCTCTCCCTTTTCCTACTGACGAATTCCAGTCACCCATGATTATTAAATTTTCGTCTCCCTTCACGACCTGAATAATTTCTTTTATCTCGTCATACATTTCATCAATTTCTTCATCATCTGCAGAGCTAGTTGGCATATAAACTTGTACTACTGTAGTAGGCATGGGCTTTGTGTCTATCTTGGCAACAATAATGCGTTCACTATGCTGTTTGTAGTAGCTTACCCGTACTCCTATTTTTTTATTCATTATTAAACCTACTCCTGCATTACCCCTATTTGATTTTGTATTTATAACCCTGTAATCACCTGACCAAAAGCCTTGTTCCTCCTGCCACCGAACTTGACTAATTCCCACTATATCTAACTTTAACCTATCCATTTCCCTTTTTAAATTTTCTAACCTACCTGCCCGATTAAGTGATCTGACATTTCACGCTCCGATCCGTAGAATGCCAGTTTTCTTTCTCCTGATAACGACATCCTCATGAGTAGTCCCCGCCCGGAGATCCGAATGGGGGACTATTTTACCTCCGGAATATTTTACGCAAGAGGACGCCATCATCATTTAATCATACAATAAAGCTGCATGTCCTCGGGAAAAATTACGGCTGTAGTTTCCCCTTGCTTTCAGCCGTTCGCAGTACCAGCACAGCAAGGCCGTTTTGGTTAATGTTACAAGGCCAGATCAGTCACTCATCCAGACTGTTGCCCCTGCAAGTACTGAAAAGGCTGCTGCCCCTCTTCAGGAACCACATGTCATGGTTCATGGGGGGGGGGGGGGTCTTACAATACCAGAACAAAAATGACCCGCCAGGATAGCCGAGAGCGCTAACGCTTTGCTTCCTGGACTCGGGTAGGCGCGGGCCCCGGATCGAATCCGCCCGGCGGCTTAACGACGGCAGTCGGTGTGCCGGCCAGCCTGGATGTGGTTCTTAGGCGGTTTCCCATATCCTATTAGATGAATACCGGGCTGGTCGCCACGTCCCGCCTCAGTTACACGACTCGCAGACATTTGAAACCCATTCACACTATTTCACGATTTACACTAGACGCAGACAGCTGGGGTACACTAATTCCGTCCCAGGGGGTATGGGGTGGCGGCAGGAAGGGCATCCGGCCACCCCTCAACTTAACCATGCCAAATCCGTACTTAACCCGCCGACCCTGCGCCAAGTGCGGGATAAAGGCAGTAGCGAAAGAAAGACAGAAAGAAAGAAAGTACAGGGCAAAAATATTGTACACTACGCGTGAATAAGAATATAAATACATGAAATGTATTCGCAGATGCGGATACGAACAACGATGGGCTGTGTAAGCGAATGACGACAGTGGAAATTTGTGGAACCGGGAGTCGAACCCGGATTTCCCGATTTATGCCAGCGGTCTTCTTGTTTTGGACTAATTTTGTTCGTTATTGTTTGTTGCATTTGTTCGGGGCAAATGTCCCATGACGCCCGTTAAAGTTCATAGTTCAGCCATTCACTCAGGATTTTTTTTTTCATGTAACGCAAAAGGCAACTAACCCTCTGGCCCGACATGCAGAGCTACCCTGCCGGCTACCGCTTCTGCTATCCGTGCACGGTACACGGCCAGACCTAGGCTTCCACACGTCGTCGTTCCTGCGTCAGCCACTGTATTTGTACACACATTACGTAATTCACGTACGGGGGAGGACACTTTCAATTGAGAATCGCTGCCTGCTATTGGCGCCGGTCGCGGTGGCCGAGCGGTTCTAGGCGCTTCAGTCCGGAACCGCACGATTGCTACGGTCGCAGGTTCGAATTCTGCCTCGGGCATGGATGTGTGTGATGTCCTTAGGTTAGTAAGTTTTTAGTAGTTCTAAGTTCTATGGGACTGATGACCTCAGATGTTAAGTCCCATAATGCTCAGAGCCATTTGAACCTGCTATTGGCGGATAAATACGACATTGCAGTGCTTGAAAAACATAGCAGTGTTCCTTCGGACATACATGCATTCGTATATTTATAACGGCTATAGTCGCCGCAATTCATGTTCCTTCGGCTATTCATACATGCTCGAAGGATCATTGCACCGGTTTTCTTAACAACAGAGGCACTGCGATATCCCAAATAGATAAATACACTACTGGCCATTAACATTGCTACACCAAGAAGAAATGCATATGATAAACGGGTATTCATAGAACAAATGTATTATACTAGAACTGACATGTGATTACATTTTCACACAATTTGGGTGCATAGATCCTGAGAAATCAGTACCCAGAACAACCACCTCCGGCGGTAATAACGGTCTCGATTCGCCTGCGCATTGAGTCAAACAGAGCTTGGATGGCGTGTACAGGTACAGCTGCCCATGCAACTTCAACACGATACCACAGTTCATCAAGAGTAGTATTTTGACCAGCCAGTTGCTCGGCCACCATTAACCAGACGTTTTCAGTTGGTGAGAGATCTGGAGAATGTGCTGGCCAGGGCAGCAGTTGAACATTTTCTGTATCCAGAAAGGCCCCTACAGGACCGGCAACATGTGGTCGTTCATTTTACTGATGAAATGTAGGGTTTCGCAGGGATCGAATGAAGGGTAGAGGCACGGGTCGTAACACATGTGAAATGTAACGTCCACTGTTCAAAGTGCCGCCAGTGCAAACAAAAGGTGACCGAGACGTGTAACCAATGGCACCCCATACCATCATGCCCTGTGATACGCCAGTATCTCGATCACGAATACGCGCTTCCAATGTGCGTTCACTGCGATGTCGCCAAACACGGATGCGACCATCATGATTCTGTAAAGAGAACCTGGATTCGTCCGAAAAAATGACGTTTTGCCATTCGTGCACTCTGGTTCGTCGTTGAATACACCATCGCAGCCGCTCCTGTCTGTGATGCAGCGTCAGGGGTAACCGCAGCCTCGGTCTCCGAGCTGGTAGCCCATGCTGCTGCAAACGTTGTCGAACTGTTCGTGCAGATGTTTGTTGTCTTGCAAATGTCCCCATCTGTTAACTCAGGGATCAAGACGTGGCTGCACGTTCTGTTACAGCCATGCGGATAAGATGCCTGTGATCTCGACTGTTATTGATACGAGGCCGTATTCCATATTCTGCTAACAGTCATTGGATCTCGACCAACGCGAGCAGCAATGTCGCGATACGATAAACCGCAATCGCGATAGGCTAGAATCCGACATTTATCATGTCGGAAACGTAATGGTACGCATTTATCCTTCTTACACGAGGCATCACAACAACGTTTCACCAGGCAACGCCGATCAACTGCTGTTTGCGTATGAGAAATCGATTGGAAACTTTCCTCATGTCAGGACGTTGTAGGTGTAGCCACCGACGCCAACCTTGTATGAATTCTCTGAAAAGGATATCACAGCATCTTCTTCCTGTCGGTTAAAATTCTTATCTTTAGCACGTCGTCTTCGTGGTGTAGGAATTTTAATGGCCAGTAGTGTATTTGGACTCATAATGAAAACAAGATACAAAGTATAAATAAACCTGGTCTGAGAGAACACGTAACAGCAGAACTCGCAGCACTTGAAGAAGACAGCTCGATGGGTCTTCGAAACTTTCGTTCCTGAAATAGAAACAGCGGTGCTACAGAACACCCGAAAGGAGTTCCATTAACTAATAAACTCTATCAGCATTGCCTGTTGTTGCATTCTCTTACAACTTTTAGATAATTTTGTAAAAGGAATAGACCCTCGTAATATCTCTTTCAACGCTCAAATGCTAAACTGCACCGCTGACAGGTCTCGCTAGAGACGCAATTTTAGCGCTGAATTGTAAACGAAAACAGCCATTCGTGACTGGCGAGACACGGTACAGGATTAAAACGCTACGGGCTCTGCAGTAGACTCTCACGTAACGAGTAGTCGACTGATGAAACTAGATTGCTCGTATTAACAGGCATTAAGGAGGGTGTAACGGAGGACGCGACAGTAAAGAAAATAAACTTGTAGTGCGTGGCAGTGAGAGAGAAGGCAGGACGTAAGATTAGGCACAGCAACCCGGAGGCTACGCCAGCGGCAGCAGGCATGCATGAAATGTTGAGCTGCAACTTCAGGCCGCCGGACTTATTCAGGAAGCTGGAATAATAAATGAGGGTGTTAACTGCGGGCCGGCTCTGAGGTCCAGCTAGAACGGCCTGCTTGGCTCAGGCACTGCTTGCAACAGCGGAAAGCCGGGGGACAGGAACTGCCTGTGAGTCACACCCCTGTCCCAGCCACCGTTTCCCCCATCTGTCTGCAGGACAATTTGAACACAGACTGTAACTCGATACAGCCTCCGAATAAAATAACAGGAAAAATGCGAGTCACGAAATACTTTGGGAATTATGATCCAGTACCGTATTAGTGAGGTGGGAGTTTCCTAGAAGAATATTTTAATTTTCAGCAATACGGAACTGTGTAGAGCTTATGCGACTCTATGAGGTGAAGTTGAGTAACACAGAACTTCTTTTCTGTTAAACACTGTTTCGCGTGAATTCGATGGGAGTCGCTAACTTTGCTATGATGGAGCAGAAAGCGCAGGTGCTCCAAGTAATTGCTTTTCCCTTAGCTTCAGAATCTTCTTCTATCTTCCCGTAACAATGATTTCCGAAGTTTTAAAGTTTATCTCAGAGATAGTAAAAGTGACCCTATCTTTTAATCTATCCAATAATAATAAAAGGGAAGCAGTATTGTAGTTAGAATTACACTTGCGATCGAACATTGCAGGAAGGAGAGACAACATTCCTTCGGAAATTCTAAGATCGTTGAGAGAGGTAGCAACCAAATGGTAATTCAGAATCTGTTAGACTGAAGACACACCGTCCCGACATTGACAAGAATATCAGTTAGAAAAGTCGAAGATAGCAAACGATATAAATAAGAGAGCAACCGTACAGTCAGATTAACAGCTCATTATTACAAGTAGCTTACAGGAATAATATGCAGAAGAACGGTAGACAAAATTTAGGATCAGTTAGAAGCAATCACTTCTGTTTTTAGAAAGGCAAAAGCACACTAGAGAGACTTCCGAGTTTACGAATTTACACACATCAAAAAAAAAGTTTTGCATCGCCTCGGTTCCGAGAGTTCGGAAACATGTGCAGAAAATTAGAATAGAGATCAACGTAATTATTTCCACCCTTTTTATTGCTCACGAAAACCACACATTGCATGTTGTACCACCTTCAGAGGTGGTTGTCCAGATTGCTGTACACTTCGGTACCTCTAATACTCAGTAGCACGTTCTCTTGCATTGATGGATGCCTGTATTCGTCGAGGCATACTACCCACTAGTTCATCAAGGCAGTGATGGTCCAAATTGTCCCACTCCTCAAAGGCGATTCGGCGCAGGTCCCTCAGAGTGGTTGATGGGTCACGTCGTCCATAAACTGCCCTTTTCAGTCCGCCCCCGTTAGCTCAGTGGTCAGCGCAGCTGAATGCTACGCCAAAGGGCCTGGGTTCGATTCCCGGCTGAGGCAGGATATTTCCTCCGCTCAGGGCCTGGGTGTTGTCCTCATCATCAGTAATTTGCAACCAATGCTGAAGAATCGCATGGCACCGTTAGTTTCGTAGTTCGCCAAAATATCAATAGATGGCAGTGTTAGTTAGTTCTTTCCTCAGTAGCAGAAGCATCTTTGGAAGTTTACATCAGAGACGGAACTAAATGGAGCAATATTGTCTTTACGGATACAAAGTAACATTGAATCTGCTTGGCTAAGATACACGGATTTATTGATTCCCTTTGTGAATTTAAAACTTAACAAAATTACTTTGTTTCATGGGATCGATTTCATTCATACAGATAGGCAAAATAGGAATTATAGACAGAGTGATCATTACAAGCATTCCGTTCTTTATAGAATGAGGTGCTGAACCTCAAAAAGGGAGTGTGTGCAAAGACCCGTCTTTAACCGACCCTTGATTAACTTCCATTGCGAAGCACAGTCATATATCTGGTCACAGATACTCCAGAGTACGAATACACAACAATTCTAACAAAAGGTAAATAATGAATGTCGAAGAATGAAAAATTAGACAACTCTAGCAAAGAGCGGCTTACTCTTTTCAGACAAAGAAACATGTTGGAATCCATGAAAATTTCATGAACACTGTATCACAATTGTAGTTTAGTGTGATCTCTGTTGATATGGTTGACAGCATCCTAAACTTGTCGAAGACAGCTGGGTAAAACGTGAAGCTGCAAGAGCTCCAGGAGTAACAAGAAGAAATTAAGCCATTTCCCATAGCTCTCAGTACACTGAGTTTACAGCTTGCCAGAAACTTTACGCAACAAGATTACTGAAATTCCGAGAGAGTTTGCCGACAGTTTTCCTTCGTTCGCTCTCTGTGAACCGGCGGGATTACAGGAAACGGCGTCTTTCGAGACATAATGGAGTTTCCTTGAACAGATCCTCCAATCGCGTTACTACCGCACCCTTAATGTACCACGAACTGGTGTCGTCATTCGGCTTCCACCTCCCCCGTCTGCGCCAATCCTTTCAACCCCCCCGCCTTTCTTCTTCACTCGAAGAAAGCGAAGTTATTACGTGCTCTCCGCGGATTACGGGTTCCCACGCACTAGGGACAAGTTTCGCGGGGCTCCATAGAAATTACCCCCGGCGAAAGTTTTCTAATCTGGCCAGCCGGGAGCAGCCGCATATTGCGCACGCCAACTTCACAATGGCCGCCCAGTAAATTACCCCAGGCGCCGCTGTCCGCGGGGGTGGCCACCGCTCACAGCGGCAGGTGCTCCTCTAGGGTGCGGGGCGTCTTCACCGGGGACGAGTGGATAATCCGCTATAGGGGTGCTCTACACTTGTGGAGACTTGTCTTACAGGGCCAATGTCTTGGCACTCTGGCGTGCGAGAGAAACACGCCGAGGTCGGCGATACAGTTATACCACAGACAGGATAAACCACCACACATCTTATTCGCATGGAGTAGACTCACGTTCGATGTGCTGCCTGTTTCGCCACAAATCTATATCGCTAAGTGACTAAAAGGCACACCTAGAAACAGCTGCGGGTTGCCTATCTAACGGCTACCAGGGACAAGTAGCGAAGTGAAATTTCTAGATAATATATATACAATGAAGCGCAAAAGAAACTGGTACACGCATGCATATTCAAATACAGAGATATGTAAACATGCTGAATACGGCGCTGCGATCGGCAACGCCTGTATAAGACAACAAGCGTCTGGCGCAGTTTTAGCTTGCTTTTAAGTCGGTTACTGCTGCTACAATGGCAGGTTGTCAATATTTAAGTGAGTTTGAACGTGGTGATACAGTCGGCGCATGAGCGATGGGACACAGCACCTCCGAAGTGGCGACAAAATGGCGATTTTCCCGTACGACCATTTTACGATTGCATTGTGAATAACAGGAAACCGGTAAAACATCAAATCTTTGTCATCGCGACCGGAGGAAAGATCCTGCAAGAACGGGACCGACGACGACTGAAGAGGATCGTTCAACGTGACAGAATTTCAAACTTTCCGCAAACATGCAGATTTCAGTGCTGGGCCGTCAACAAGTGTCAGCCTGCAAACCATTAAACGAAACGTAATTGATAAGGGCTTTCGGATCCGGAGGGCCACACGTGTACCGTTTATGACTGCAGGAGGCAAAGCTTTACGCCTCACATTGGACTGTTGATGACTGGATACATATTGCCTATTCAGACGAGTCTCGTTTCAAATTGTGTCGATCGGATGGACAGGTGTGGAGACAACCTCATGAATCCGTGGACCATGTATGATAGCAGGGGACTGTTCAAGCTGGTGGAGACTCTATAATGGTGTGGGGCGTGTGTAGTAGGAATGAGATGGGTCCCCTGATACGTCTACATTCATGTCCAGTGTGCATTCCGACGGACTTAGGGCAATTCTGGGAGGACAATGCGACACCACACGCGTCGATAATTGCTACAGAGCAGCTCAAGGAACAGTCTTCTCAGTTGAAACACTTCCGCTGGCCACCAGACTCCCCAGATATGTACGTTATTGAGCATACCTGGGATGCCTTAGAAAGTGCTGTTCAGAAGAGATTTCTACCTCCTGGTACTCTTACGGCTTTACGGACTCCCCTGCAGGATAGATGGTGTCAGTTCCCTGCAGCTTTCTTTTCAGAAAAAGCATAATTGTCGTGCCCACCCACACCAAATAAAGCTCCTGTAAACACTAAGATGGCAGATTCCGCCGGTGTTTCCCCCGCCCTAACCCGCAGCAAAGCTGCAGCTAAAGAGGCGCGAGAGTCGGCTGTTCCCGTCGACGTCAGCGTCCCGCTTGCCGCCGTTGAGGAGGTGTTGGCCGGCAAGGACCGGCAGATCGCTGCGCAAGCGCAGGAACTGCTGAGCCAGCGTCGATTGATAACCGACCTCTGCGGCCCAAGTGAGTCCCCCACGCGGACAAGTACACTGACATAACACTACATTCACCTGCGTCTGGTGACTCATGCACCACTGTCCCACTGCGGCAGCTGACTCCAACGGCGGAACCGGCAGCCGCAGATGCGGACACAGAACAACACTACACTGGGCCCTGGCAGGTGGAGGGCCCACGACGCAAACAGAGAAACACCACGCAAACAAGCGAGCAACCACACTCGCAAGGTTGCCGAAAGGCGCTGCTACCTACACCAAAACCCGCACTTCCGGTTAGGAACACCAACACAACAACAAACACGACCCGACCTGCGGTCAGCAACACCACACAAGTACCAACCGCAGCTACACCCGCACAACAAAAGACTGGTTTTCCCCCAGTCGTAATACAGAACTACGGGGACCTCAGCGTCCTCAACACAACATTCGCGGAAAGGCACTCACCTTGCACGCTACACGCGAAGTACTCTGGGGATAGGGCCTCACTGTACGTATCAACTAACAGTGAATATAAAGATCTCCTTATCTTCCTCAAAGAAAAGGAGATCGAACACTATACGTACAGGACCGCCGAAGAACGGACACAGCAGTACGTGGTAAAGGGAGTGGACCTCAGTACCCCAAACAACACAGTACAAGCGGCGCTCAACTTCCTTGGATTCGACTGCAAAAGTGCTTCCAGGATGACAGGCTTCCGCTCCCACCACCGTCTACCACACTAGCTGGTCGAGATGGCCGACACGGCAGCCTCCCGCGGCCTTCTGCAGATAAAAAGCCTTCTGCGGATGGACGTAAGGGTAGAAATCTACGAGCCGCCACAGGTCCCACAACAATGTAACAACTGCCAGCGGTTCGGTCATTCGGCCCTCCGCTACGGCCTGGCACCCCGTTGCCGCGGATGCGCTGGCAAACACGCATCCAACGCATGTACACTAATACACGAAAACATATGCCGTTGCGCCAACTGTGGCCAAGGCCATGCGGCCAACTACAGGGGCTGCAACGTATACAGAGAGGCGCAGAGGCGCAAAAACCAACAGTCGAAGCCACCCAACGTCATAACACGACCAAGGCCCGCACCAAACCCTGTCAGGAACGGAGTGTCGTTCGCCATGGCTACACGCCCTGGAAGAGCGGAGCAGGCCGCGGAACCTCTGCGCCCAGCACACGCACCTAACACAACCGCTGCGACAGCAACACAATCGTCTCAGCCAACGCACGACACTGCAACCACACCGGTACCAACACCAGCCCCCAAAAACAACACGACCCCGGCCCCTGAAGCCACTACCTGCGAACCTACACGCGACACACAGGAAAACATACTCACACAAGGAGCCCCACAACCAAAAACCCAGAGAAGGCGCAGGCGAACACGCGGAAACAGGAGCGGGAATACACGTGCACCACAACAAAGGACCAGCGACAACACAACACTGACACACAGACACACAGTCAGCAAGCCAGTGACACTAGCACACGCACTACCCCACCCCCCACCACGTCTGACACACAGGCACCTCAAAATGTTCCACATAACAACAACACAAGCGCCAGCCCACACATAACGCCAACACCCGCACCAGCAGCCGCCAACACCACAACCGAGCCACAGGCCGACACACACAACACCAACACAACATCTGAGGGTTTATTGGAAACAATATTCCCCCGTCACACGACCGCTCAGATCTTTCACAAGATCTTGACGGTCGTCGCCACACTCTGCACTCAGCTCATGACTGCTCAACTCGGGCAGCACTGGGCTGCCATACAAACAGCGCTCACCACACTGATTACACCCATACATGGATAAGACGCCCCACCCCGCCCCCATCGCAAACAACCAGACACTGACACAGATCCTGTTCTGGAATGCAGACGGGATCAACAACAAAAGGGCGGAATTTGCCGCGCTCATGGAGAGTAAGGGTATCCTTATCGCACTATTGAGCGAAACTAAGCTCAAACCACGCAACCAACTAAACTTCACCGGCTACTGCGTCTATCGTACCGACCGACCGGACGGCTCCGGTCACGGCGGAACAGCCATCATCATACACAAAAACATAGAACACACAACCATAGTGCTCCCTGAACTTGAAAAACTAGAGGCAACCGCCGTCAGGGTCCTGTTCAACGGAGCCTGCACTACACTGGTGTCAGTATACAACAGCCCTAAAAACATAAAAACACGCGACATCAGCACAATACTCAACATATCACCGCGCGTAATAGCCGCTGGAGATCTTAACGCAAAACGCCCGGACTGGAACTCACGAATACGAAACTCCAACGGCAAGAAACTATACGAACACGCGCTAGGACGAAACTACATCACACTAGCGCCGACCGAATCGACGCACATCCCCTACCGGAGGGGACACGGGCCAGACGTGTTAGGCATGGCCCTCATCAAGGGCATAACAACGACACTCAACGTTGCCGTTGAAAACGATCTGCCCTCAAATCACCAACCCGTTATACTGTACATCGAAGAAACACTGCAGCACATGGAACAACGCAGGATGTTAGACTACAGGCGCGCGAATTGGACCCAGTTCAAGGAAACGCTTGACAGTCGCATCCCACCCACCCACGCGATTAACGAGACAGCCCAAATTGACGAGGCTGTCGAAACCCTCACCGGCGCCGTCCAGGACGCAGTAGCCGACACCATACCAATCCGCACGCCACAACAACACAGTGCTGCCCTGCCCCAGGAAATCCTGGGCCTAATCTCAATGAGGAACCGCCTCAGGAGACACTGGCAGCGTACCAGGCGCCAACACTTCAAACGGCACATTAACAGGCTCCAGGGTATAATCCGGGAAAAAATACAAACATTCATGACACAACAGTGGGACCAGAAACTCGAAGGGCTGGACACCACGCGACCTGGCGTGTGGCAGCTAGCCCGACACTTCACCAGGGAGAAACTGTACATCCCCACGTTACAAGGGCCCGACGGACCAGCATATTCTGCGGAAGAAAAAGCGGAACTGATGGCCCTCACACTCGCAGCGTCATTCACACCGAACCTGGATCCCTCAAACCCAGCGTTCACACTTGCTACTGACCAGGAGGTCACACGCATCTTGGCCCAACCAGCGCGCAACAACATCCGACAAGCTAGTACAGCAGAAGTCAAATGGGCCATCATGCATACCACCGCTAGGAAGGCCCCTGGTCACGATGGCATTCAAAACCGTGTCCTCCAGGAGTTCACGGACAAAGCTGTAGACTACCTAACACACATCACGAATGCCATACTCAAGCACCAACACTTCCCCGCCTTTTGGAAGACGGCCAAGGTCCTGATGTTCAGGAAGCCGGGGAAAGACCACTCCCTCCCACAAAATTACCGACCCATCAGTCTGCTGAGCGCGCTCAGCAAGATCGTTGAGAAGGTAATATTAAAACGACTCACCAGGCACTGCATCACAAACGACACCCTGAGACCGGAGCAATTCGGTTTCAGGAATCACCACTCAACAACACAACAACTCCTCCGCGTCGTTGAATACATAACACACGGATACAACACAAGCAGGGCAACTGGGGCGGTGTTCCTGGACATCGAAAAGGCTTTCGATCGTCTATGGCACAACGGCCTAATACGCAAACTTAGTGACGCAGGGTTCCCCGACGGGCTCGTACGTCTCATACACTCATATCTCACGGACAGGAGTTTCAACACTGACGTGCAGGGCAAACAATCGACACGACATGGTATACAGGCAGGAGTACCCCAAGGAAGTATCCTCGGGCCCTTACTGTTTAACCTCTACATTAACGACCTCGCAGCTACACATAACACGACGGTAGCAATCTACGCGGATGACACTGCCATCCTTGCGCAAGATTGGAAGCCGTCTAACATTAACTCATGACTACAGACTGCACTCAGAACGGCGGAGCCTTGGCTGGTGAAAAGGCGTGTTAGAGTAAACGTCGACAAGTGCGAGGCCGTTCTGTTCACTAGAATACCGAAGCAACTGCGCAAACATCAGCACTGCAACCCAATAACACTACACACACGCCCAATACGTTTCCGCGAGAAGGTCAAATACCTCGGTGTCTGGCTGGACAGGAAACTACTCTGGGGGGCCGACATTCAACACGTGACCAACAAAGCAAACGCGAGGCTCAAACAACTCTACCCTATGCTTAACAGGCATAGTACACTGAATAGGAGGGTGTCCAGATCCATTCGACACCTGATGACGTACGCAGCCCCTGTCTGGGGATACGCTGCGCCAACTCGCCTGCGTCGTCTTCAGCTCATACAGAACAAAGTACTCAAACTCATAAGCAACGCTCCGCGCTACACACGCATCGCGGACCTTCACCGGGACTACCGGCTAGATACTATCTTTCAGGTATTCCAAAAACTCTCCACACGACTGTACAATAACACGAGACACTCGCGCAACCCGTTTATCCTTTCTCTGGGTAACTACGACCACAACCATAGATGGAAGCTTAGCAGACCAAAGACATTACTGGCTAGGAACTGAACATGGATGGTCTATAGAACGCTAACACGACAGTACTGGCGAGCCCCTGCAACACAGCTATTACTGGAAACCCAGATGTGCGACTAGCCGAAAAACAGGCAACCGCAGGGAAACCGTACTGTACACAGCACGCAAACCAGCGACACACACCCCCTACACCGCCCGTGAGCCGATCTATGACCGATCGCCCACTAATCCACAACGACCTTGAACTGTTGCAGGGATGCAGCAACTGCAGCAAGCGCCGCAACAAGCTCCAACAACGACAAAGGTAATGATGCACGATACCTCGAACTAACACAACCACATCTTGCGTGCACTGTCGAGCAAGCCGCTACTGCTCTTACTACCCGTCCTACTGTCGCAGAGGATTTTTTCCCTTGGCTCTTGCCTTGGCACTTTTTTTCCTCTGCCCTTACAACCGCTACCCTTCAATCGTTTTCGACCACTTCTATCTCCTGATGGACCATGTTAATGAGTAATGTTACCCAGACGCATTGACAACATCACAGCCCGCATCCTGTGACGCCTGATTGAAAACTAACATGTTTACGGAGGTGACAGTAGAACTTTTGGTTTGGTCACCACGTTGGTGTGGGCGTGGAGGGGCCCCATCCTTCCCTAAAAAAAAAAAAAATGTTCCCTGCAGCACTACGTCAGACACTAGTCGAGTCCATACCACTTCTGCGTGCTCACGGGAGCCCTAAAGGATATTAGGCAGGTGTGCCAGTTTCTTTGGCTCTTCAGTGTAAGTGATTAACATTGCAAGATGACAGGCTGATGTAAATGCGAGACAATCCATTCCAAATGTGAAATGCTGATGCATTACTACCAGGTGTAGCCGCCACAACATTGAATGCAAACATGCAAACGAATACGCACTGTATTTTTACATCATCTCTCTCTCTCTCTCTCTCTCTCTCTCTCTTATTTGGTGTTAAAGTGTTTTGATTTTCATGTAAGATGTGGTAGGTATTTTTTGGAAGAAAGGTGAAAGATATTTGGCGTCACGTATATTCTGCACGCTCATATATGTGGCTTACATATACGCCGACGATAATCAGAGTTGCTACGCAGGCAAAAACATTAGTAAAATTTAGTACAGTTTTGCTTGCAATGGTTTAATTACGTTATCCAAACTCGCCGCTGACTCAAAGATAATTACAATTAGCATGAAACTATTACTTTTTTTGCTCGATAAGTTAATTGTTGTGAAGAGAGAGGCAATACAACCATCTACATAGCAAAAGGATTTTTACTCACGATAATTAATTTCATTTGGATCACATTGGCTTCAGTTTTGTTAAACATTTACCTGATAGAAATCAGCTTAGTTGCAAACTCAAAGATATCGTTAAGCAAACCTAACGGTTGTTGTCTACTGCAGTTAATTTCATCCATGTAATTCCGTGCAAATTCTGATAAAATGAACTTTGATAATATTAATGTTTGAGAACTATTATCAGTATTCAAAGCATTTATTGCGTTAACT
The DNA here is from genome assembly GCF_023898315.1 of Schistocerca nitens. Lineage (NCBI taxonomy): Eukaryota > Metazoa > Arthropoda > Insecta > Orthoptera > Acrididae > Schistocerca > Schistocerca nitens. The sequence goes on along the minus strand of NC_064614.1, from coordinate 131,423,337 downwards.
TGAGAGTGGAACCCAATATTTAATACTTTAAATACACTCCTGGAAATGGAAAAAAGAACACATTGACACCGGTGTGTCAGACCCACCATACTTGCTCCGGACACTGCGAGAGGGCTGTACAAGCAATGATCACACGCACGGCACAGCGGACACACCAGGAACTGCGGTGTTGGCCGTCGAATGGCGCTAGCTGCGCAGCATTTGTGCACCGCCGCCGTCAGTGTCAGCCAGTTTGCCGTGGCATACGGAGCTCCATCGCAGTCTTTAACACTGGTAGCATGCCGCGACAGCGTGGACGTGAACCGTATGTGCAGTTGACGGACTTTGAGCGAGGGCGTATAGTGGGCATGCGGAAGGCCGGGTGGACGTACCGCCGAATTGCTCAACACGTGGGGCGTGAGGTCTCCACAGTACATCGATGTTGTCGCCAGTGGTCGGCGGAAGGTGCACGTGCCCGTCGACCTGGGATCGGACCGCAGCGACGCACGGATGCACGCCAAGACCGTAGGATCCTACGCAGTGCCGTAGGGACCGCACCGCCACTTCCCAGCAAATTAGGGACACTGTTGCTCCTGGGGTATCGGCGAGGACCATTCGCAACCGTCTCCATGAAGCTGGGCTACGGTCCCGCACACCGTTAGGCCGTCTTCCGCTCACGCCCCAACATCGTGCAGCCCGCCTCCAGTGGTGTCGCGACAGGCGTGAATGGAGGGACGAATGGAGACGTGTCGTCTTCAGCGATGAGATTCGCTTCTGCCTTGGTGCCAATGATGGTCGTATGCGTGTTTGGCGCCGTGCAGGTGAGCGCCACAATCAGGACTGCATACGACCGAGGCACACAGGGCCAACACCCGGCATCATGGTGTGGGGAGCGATCTCCTACACTGGCCGTACACCACTGGTGATCGTCGAGGGGACACTGAATAGTGCACGGTACATCCAAACCGTCATCGAACCCATCGTTCTACCATTCCTAGACCGGCAAGGGAACTTGCTGTTCCAACAGGACAATGCACGTCCGCATGTATCCCGTGCTACCCAACGTGCTCTAGAAGGTGTAAGTCAACTACCCTGGCCAGCAAGATCTCCGGATCTGTCGCCCATTGAACATGTTTGGGACTGGATGAAGCGTCGTCTCACGCGGTCTGCACGTCCAGCACGAACGCTGGTCCAACTGAGGCGCCAGGTGGAAATGGCATGGCAAGCCGTTCCACAGGACTACATCCAGCATCTCTACGATCGTCTCCATGGGAGAATAGCAGCCTGCATTGCTGCGAAAGGTGGATATACACTGTACTAGTGCCGACATTGTGCATGCTCGGTTGCCTGTGTCTATGTGCCTGTGGTTCTGTCAGTGTGATCATGTGATGTATCTGACCCCAGGAATGTGTCAATAAAGTTTCCCCTTCCTGGGACAATGAATTCACGGTGTTCTTATTTCAATTTCCAGGAGTATAAATTCCACGTAGTGACCCCCTGTCCACCATTGCGACAACTGAAAGCCAGATGGGCAGTCTTCTACAAGACTCACGCTAAGTAATTATTTTCACTTGAATATTTCCACAGGGAGTGAGAGGTTGCGAACAAGAACAGGATAAATTCACTTTTTACTGTGTATTGTAATAGAAGATACGTACATCAAATACTTAGTGCGTCAGCACAGCTAAGCGACTTAATTCTCCAACAGCAAAGACAAAAATAGCATAATATCTTTGCACGGAGTCTTTATGTTGTTGTTGTTGTGGTCTTCAGTCCTGAGACTGGTTTGATGCAGCTCTCCATGCTAATCTATCCTGTGCAAGCTTCTTCATCTCCCAGTACCTACTGCAACCTACATCCTTCTGAATCTGCTTAGTGTATTGATCTCTTGGTCTCCCTCTACGATTTTTACCCTCCACGCTGCCCTCCAATGCTAAATTTGTGATCCCTTGATGCCTCAAAACATGTCCTACCAACCGATCCCTTCTTCTAGTCAAGTTGTGCCACAAACTTCTCTTCTCCCCAATCCTATTCAATACCTCCTCATTAGTTACGTGATCTACCCATCTTATCTTCAGCATTCTTCTGTAGCACCACATTTCGAAAGCTTCTATTCTCTTCTTGTCCAAACTGGTTATCGTCCATGTTTCACTTCCATACATGGCTACACTCCATACAAATACTTTCAGAAACGACTTCCTGACACTTAAATCTATACTCGATGTTAACAAATTTCTCTTCTTCAGAAACGCTTTCCTTGCCATTGCCAGTCTACATTTTATATCCTCTCTACTTCGACCATCATCAGTTATTTTACTCCCTAAATAGCAAAACTCCTTTACTACTTTAAGTGTCTCATTTCCTAATCTAATCCCCTCAGCATCACCCGATTTAATCTGACTACATTCCATTATCCTCGTTTTGCTTTTGTTGATGTTCATCTTATATCCTCCTTTCAAGACACTGTCCATTCCGTTCAACTGCTCTTCAAAGTCCTTTGCTGTCTCTGACAGAATTACAATGTCATCGGCGAACCTCAAAGTTTTTTCTTCTCCATGAATTTTAATACCTACTCCGAATTTTTCTTTTGTTTCCTTTACTGCTTGCTCAATATACAGATTGAATAACATCGGGGAGAGGCTACAACCCTGTCTCACTCCTTTCCCAACCACTGCTTCCCTTTCATGCCCCTCGACTCTTATAACTGCCATCTGGTTTCTGTACAAATTGTAAATAGCCTTTCGCTCCCTGTATTTTACCAGTGCCACCTTCAGAATTTGAAAGAGCGTATTCCAGTCAACATTGTCAAAAGCTTTCTCTAAGTCTACAAATGCTAGAAATGTAGGTTTGCCTTTCCTTAATCTATTTTCTAAGATAAGTCTTAGGGTCAGTATTGCCTCACGTGTTCCAACATTTCTGCGAAATCCAAACTGATCTTCCCCGAGGTCCGCTTCTACCAGTTTTTCCATTCGTCTGTAAAGAATTCGTGTTAGTATTTTGCAGCTGTGACTTATTAAACTGATAGTTCGGTAATTTTCACATCTGTCAACACCTGCTTTCTTTGGTATTGGAATTATTATATTCTTCTTGAAGTCTGTGGGTATTTCGCCTGTCTCATACATCTTGCTCACCAGATGGTAGAGTTTTGTCATGACTGGCTCTCCCAAGGCCATCAGTAGTTCTAATGGAATGTTGTCTACTCCCGGGGCCTTGTTTCGACTCAGGTCTTTCAGTGCTCTGTCAAACTCTTCACGCAGTATCTTATCTCCCATTTCATCTTCATCTACATCCTCTTCCATTTCCATAATACTGTCCTCAAGTACATCGCCCTTGTATAAACCCTCTATATACTCCTTCCACCTTTCTGCTTTCCCTTCTTTGCTTAGAACTGGGTTGCCATCTGAGATCTTGATATTCATACAAATGGTTCTCTTCTCTCCAAAGGTCTCTTTAATTTTCCTGTAGGCAGTATGTATCTTACCCCTAGTGAGACAAGCCTCTACATCCTTACATTTGTCCTCTAGCCATCCCTGCTTAGCCATTTTGCACTTCCTGTCGATCTCATTTTTTAGACGTTTGTATTCCCTTTTGCCTGCTTCATTTACTGCATTTTTATATTTTCTCCTTTCATCAATTAAATTCAATATTTCTTCTGTTACCCAAGGATTTCTATTAGCCCTCGTCTTTTTACCTACTTGATCCTCTGCTGCCTTCACTACTTCATCCCTCAGAGCTACCCATTCTTCTTCTACTGTATTTCTTTCCCCCATTCCTGTCAATTGTTCCCTTATGCTCTCCCTGAAACTCTCTACAACCTCTGGTTCTTTCAGTTTATCCAGGTCCCATCTCCTTAAATTCCCACCTTTTTGCAGTTTCTTCAGTTTCAATCTGCAGTTCATAACCAATAGATTGTGGTCAGAATCCACATCTGCCCCTGGAAATGTATTACAATTTAAAACCTGGTTCCTAAATCTCTGTCTTACCATTATATAATCTATCTGATACCTATTAACATTAATGAAATACTATCCCCATGGTTACGAAGAATGTATTTACATTGTACAGTTATTCCTTGATATTAAAACATGTATTTTGTTAACATTTATAACACAAAAATATCATATTAAGTAGTTGTAAATTTTATAATCATAAGTCTTATTAGCTAGGTTTTTATCTACAGAACCACACTCTGTTTTGTACTTTCTTTACACTTCATATTTACACGTCTAGTAAAGGTTTAGTTTAATTTTATAGGGGTTTTTCCGGAGACGTAACACTGTACAAGTGCTGGACGTCAGTTTCTGAGATCATGCCGGTTGCACATGATTGGTCAGTACAGGGACGGTTAATGCTGTGTGTGGACGACGCTGAAGTTGTCGTCCGATAAGGCCCCACATGTTGTCGATTGGAGGCGGACATGGTGGTGGAGCAGACGAAGGCAACATGTCGGCACTCTTTATAGCATGTTGGTTTACAGCAGCGGTATGTAGGAAAGCATTATCCTGTTGCAGAATACACCCTCGAATGTTGATCATGAATGGCAGCACAAAAGGTCGAATCACCAGACTGAGTTACCAATTTTCAGTCAGAATGCATGGTATAACCGCAAGAATGCTGCTGCTGTAATATGAAATCGCACCGCAGACCGTAACTCCAGGTGTAGGTCCAGTTTGTGTAGCACGCAGACAGTTTGGTTGCAGGCCCTCTGCGGGCCTCATCCTAACAACAATAGGGTTCTCACTGGCGTCGAGGAAGAACCAGCTTTCAACAGAAAACACAACAGACCTCCAACCTGCCCTCCAACGAGCTCTCGCTTGATATCATTGAAATCGTAAATGGCAGTGGTTTGGGGTAGGTTGACTCGGAGCTGTCCTTGAAGTAACCGTTGTATAACAATTCGTTATGTCACTGTGGCGCCAACTGCTACTCAAATTGCTGCTGCAGATGCAGTACAATACGCCAGAGCCACACGCCGAACACGATGGTCTTCCCTTACAGCAGCGCCACATAGCCGTCCAGACATTCTGGCGACCACCGCTGCCAGCAACCTTGCACAGTGGTTACACTCCTGCTAAGTCTTCCTGCAACATCATAGAAGAAACATCCAGCTTCTTTCAGCTGTATTACATGACGTCGTTCAAACTCAGTGAGGTTTTAATAATGGCGTCTTTGTCGCCTTGTATTTGCTGTTGACTAACGTCAACTCACAACCTCCAGTCTCAAAGGGTAACTAACGCTCACGACCGTTATAGCGTGTATTCGAAGCAAACCTTATGTGGATCCTCATAGAGGAGCTAGTAGCGACACTCTTATAAGGCTGACGTGAAATTACAATAGAAATTATCTTTGAGATGTAGAAACACGCCTAGCAACTTTCTTTTACGCCGCAAAACTCCTTCGTGGTGTCATTTTTTTTCCGTCAGGGTATAATGAACGGGAGAAAGAGGATAGAAACGGAAACATGTTTCCAGTAGTGAGGGAGACAGAGTTTCAGGAAAGGAAAAATAAGCCAAATGTGCAGGTAGTGAGGAAAGACAGAAATTTATTAAGCGATCCATTCGAAGTTCAGGTTGGGTGAAAAGAGTATGTCACTAGTCCGTTGATCAATGATATTTAGATCTCTAAATTGAGAACGAATATGCAGTTAATGAAGAGGAAGAGGGAGACTTTATCAAAAATCAGATATAAATAAGGCTTTGGAGGAAATGGAAAACAACAAGGCGTGTAGGCGATATTCCAGCAGGAAACATAAGGAGTTTAAGAAAGGCCAAAGAGAAGAGGTTGATATCTCTTCGCAGTCACATTACGACAACGGGTATCGACCGCAGAAATTTCTTGTATCCATATTAGTCCCTGTCGCAAAGAGGATGAATTCCAAGAAGTGTAAAGAACACAGGACTACCACCTAATACCGCAGGCAACAAAAGTTCGTCTTTGAGTTCTGAACAGAAGACAATACGGAACGCAGGAAGAAGCACTAGGAGTGGAACAGTGTGGTATCTGTAGAGGAAAAGAGACAGATGATAACGTGGGACTTCAAAGGACAATTGGTGAAAGACATGTAGAAAAGGGTAGATAAGTATCTGTGGCCTTTATAAACCACGAAAAGGCTTTGACAGAGTGCAATGAGATAAGCTAGCGGACATATTCAGGAGGAAGGGCGTAAAGTGGAAGGACAGAAGACGGACTGCGAATCTTGTTTTGAACCAGAAGCCAAGTGTATGAATACGTACGGAAGACAGCAAGCTCGGGAGATGGGTCAGACAGCGCTGTTTTCTCTCGCCGTTCCCATTTAACTTTCACTTGAAGGAAATAGTGAAACGTTGTTTGGATGTGAAAAGAGGCGAAGGTATAGCCGGACAGAAAATAGAATGCTTAAGATTCGGAGACGAAATGTTGGTCCTTGCAGAAAATGAAGAGACTAAATGACCTGAATGATGCATACGGTATGAAAAACAAAAAGAAAACGAAGGGTTTGAAATCTGTAATGGTAGTGACACACCAAAATCACAATAGTAATCCGTTGAAGTTGCTACATATTTTATTACAATCAAAAGCATTATAAAATCACAATCACAATAACATAGGAGACTGCCTTACAAGGCCAGATCACTTGGACAAATAACAAATAAATTTCTTCAACCGGAAGGAGACCCATAAAACTTTAAATTTGAAATGACTAGGTAAATATACTCAGGTAAAGCTTTACTTAAATAGTACAAATGTCCATACAATTCCCATCAGAACTCTCATTACTTCCAATCAGCTAAGGAACTAATTAAGGGTAAGAACACAGGTCTTTTAAGGTGTGGCTAGCCAACTTTCCTAAACAAAACTATATACAAATGACTAAAACAATTAAGGAGGTGCTTTAATTTTGACAAAACCTATCTTCAAATTAACTTACTAAGTTAATTAATCAACAATATTCTTAGAATAATTACAACTAGAACATGACCATATGACAGTATCCCTAAAATGAGGTTGCCTCAATATTGGGTGTGAATTAGCGATACACACGGGCAGACCAAGGATTCAAATCAATAGGAGAGATCCACGAGACATAAAATGACATAGAAATGTACCCAACTTTGCACTGCAATTGAACTTCAGAATAATTCTCCACCGGAATCACGCAACAGTGACAACATAACCCAAGATGTAAAGGAGAGGACAGGGCCATAAATATCTCTCTGCCCCGTGGTGCTCTGCTCCCAGCATGCTGGCGTCGACCGCTGCCAGTTAACTGTAACACAACACACATCACCGGCAGACAGTATTCTGAGACATAAAATACACAATCTTATCTAGAGAACAGATGATCAATACAACTGAATACAAACAAATTAGCCTCCGTGAGTTACTTGGCCAGTGCGAGCCCTTAAACTTTGATTAATAAGTTCGCTAAAAGTCATGCCCTAAAGTTAAGATGACAAGAATTATCTCGGTGCACATTTGCACGCCAAACTAGCAAAAGAACTACAAGGTAGAAAAGAGGACGTATCTTGGCGTGTCTTGAAACGCCAGAACCGGACATACTCACTACTCGTTGCACTTCTAGCTACGTCTTTAACCACGCTTCATGTCGGTTGGTTGGGCATAGCTACACTTCCTCAACTGCCGTCAAGATAGTCACGACACCGAGGTAAGTGATAAAGAACTGAAACAATTACAAAGGAGTCTTAGTTCAAAAAATGTTCAAATGTGTGTGAAATCTTATGGGACTTAACATCTGAGGTCACCGGTCCCCTAGAACTTAGAACTACTTAAACCTAACTAACCTAAGGACATTACACACTTTCATGCCCGAGACAGGATTCGAACCTGCGACTGCAGCAGTCCCGCGGTTCCGGACTGAAGCGCCTAGAACCACTCGGTCACCGCGGCCGGCAGGACTTAACTGCGAAGGTCATCAGTCCCTAAGCTCACACACTACTTAGCCTAAATTAACCTGGGGACAAATACACACACTCACGCAAGAGGGAGGACTCGAACCTCCGCCAGGACCAGCCGCACAGTCTATGACTGCAGCGCCTGAGACCGCTCGACTAATCTCGCGCGGCGTTTTTTAGTACATTGGCATATTAAATTAAGCCGCACGCCACCCACCGAAGCAACTCGGCGACTCCAGCTCAATCAGCCGGCGTAGCGTATAACAGTCTCGAAGGAGCTTGTCCTTCCGACCTCTAGGAAAACCAGATGACCATGGGCGGTGGATCTGCACTCACTACTCAACACGCCGTAGCCGCTGGCCCCGTTCCTTCGTAGTGCGACTCATCCTCTTGCCGTCCTGCCTACGTACACAGTCCCACGTGACTCTCTCACCGCCGATCCCGACACACCTCCCCAGCAGAGCGCACGCACTGCCGTTAAATCCGCGCCGCCAAAAATGAGCAGAAGACAAATAAGCATCGAAGTCGACTCAAAGATCAAAATGACGATCGATGGAAACTGGTGCCAGAAACGCACCAGCTCAGACTATAGGCTTTCTGTAGGGAAGAGCGAAGTCAGGACTAGAAACCAAAGAACATGTAAGAGCATTCGAATATTTGGGAAGCTCTACTAGGGAAGATATGCACTGTGAACAGGACCTCAAAGTCAGAATTGCGCTGGCCAGAGAAACATTTCAAAAGCAGAGAAGACTATTAGCTACTGGTTTGAACAGAGAATGAAGAAAGTAGCTAGTTGAATGGTTCAAATGGCTCTGAGCACTATGGGACTCAACTGCTGAGGTCATTAGTCCCCTAGAACTTAGAACTAGTTAAACCTAACTAACCTAAGGACATCACACACATCCATGCCCGAGGCAGGATTCGAACCTGCGACCGTAGCGGTCTCGCGGTTCCAGACTGCAGCGCCAGAACCGCGCGGCCACTTCGGCCGGCAGCTAGTTGAATGCCTGGTATGGAGAAGAAACAGGGAGACTGAGAAAGAAGGATGAGAGGAGAATTCTAGGTTGTGTTGAACGTGGAGAAGAAGACCGGACTGACGAAGACAGGAGTGAGGAGGCACTGAGAAGGCAAAAGAAAACTGGGAAGCAAAACTGGATAGGAATAATTTGGGGCGAGATTGTCTTCTAGTGAAGGATACTGAGCTTTTATTCCGCAGGCAAGAGGAAGGGCAGAAGAAGGACGAGATGCAGAATGGCGTCAGTAGACCTCAAGGAGAGTACCAAACGAGGAACAGAACAGAAAGCATAGAGGCACATGACGTCTAAACCTGCCACAATGCAGATAACCAAATGATAATATAGTTTTTCACCAAATTTAAAAATTCAAAATTCTGACAAATCTATTCACTACGAGATACAGATCTTATATTAAGGATTTAACACAATCACACAAGTATGAAATTTATAAACTGCGAATATCTCTTCAGGCAGCAAAACTCAAAGAGCAGAAACTACACAGAAGTTAATCATTCAGTATTTGAAGATGAGAACGCTTAGCGACTTCCAAGAAACTTTGAACATAATTTGAAACATTATCCAAACTTTTTCTCGAAGACGACCAGCCGCAAATTAATGAAAGGAAAGAAGTTTATTATTTACACCTTCTTCACTGTTCCTATTGTAAAACGTGAGCTTCAGGAATGACTTTTTAATTCCCTACTTCTTTAATACTAAATCTATTCGCAACACATTTTGCACACGGTATCCTCGTATGCCACTGAATGTATCACAACAGTTATATCATTGTACGACGCATAGTTCCGGAGCTATGAAGTCATAAACAGGGAGAAACGTGGAAAACTGCAAAAGAGCGTAGGATAGTTAAAAGCAAGTTCTATAGCACCGTAGCGATGCTGATTTTGAAGAGATGAAAATGAAGTAGTGAACCAGCTGCTGTGACTGTTACAGTTTCCCTGTAAGCAGGTGAAAGCATTTCCACCTGTAAATCTTCTGTCTTCTGACCGTGGAGGCATCGGACTCTTTCCCGTTAAGAAGAGAAAAGGATAGTAAAAAGGGACACAGGGGAATAGCTACAACATCAGGTAAATAGAGGACTCAATGTATAGCTCTGTTACACTTTGAAAAGAAACCAACCCACAATCATGGATTACTGACCAATACACCGGTCGTTTGACGGAAAAATTAATAAAGTGACAAGAATTATAAACTAAGAAAATGAGATCATGCAGTCCGTAGTGAGCGATATTCAGAGACATGGCACGAGCTATTGGAGGTAGATATCGAGAGAGAATTCAGTTAGCCATGAGGAATGTCTGTTATACACGCCAACGGTGGCAGTGCGCATGATCTCTATTTATGAAAGGCAGTGTCCTATCCACGACTCATCATTACCCGGCCCAAACCTAAAAGGACAGAAACTTGAAATTCGGGCAACGTATGGATCATGCGGCGTCGTTTAAAGAGGGTTTTTTCGAAATTCCAACCCTAAGGACGTGAATTAGGGACTGAAGTGATTTTTGAAAAAGGTCACTATGAAGGCAATTTTGAAGTTAGACCTGCGAAAATTGGTATTTTGTTTACGGTCAGAAATAAATAAAAACTAGTATCAGCATTTTTCGAAATTGAACCCTATGGGGTTAAAACAGTGCATGAAATCTTTTTTTTAAAAAAATATATAACCACTATAGAACTACTAAAGTATTTTTAAAGCTACATCTATGAACATTGCTATTTGACTTCTCGGTTACGAATAAAAAAACGTGTTTCAGTTCTTCTGGGAACTGAACCCCTAAGTGGATGAAATAAGGGATAAGATTTTTTATGAAAATATTTTATTATGAAAGCATTCTTAAGCTAAGTCAATGAAAATTTAAATTTGGCTTTTCCTTTAGAAATAAAAAAAATCGTGTTTCCTGTATTTGGAAATTCAACCCATACATGGTTAAACTGGGATGAAGGCTTTTACGGAAATATTTAACTGTGTAAGTATTTCTGAAGCTAAATCTATCACAATTGGTATTTGACTTCTCGGTTAGAAACGAGAAAAAAAAACGCGTTTCAGTGCTTCTGGAAATTCAACTCCCAAGGTAGTGCAAAAGGGGATGAAGATTTTTAATAAATATTTCGTTACATTAAACAGTTTAAAAGCTAAATTTATGAAAAATGATATTTCGCTAGACGGTTAGATATCAATAAATATTTTTTAGGGGATGAAATTTGCTATGAGAAATCTCCACAATAACGCTAAAGGTATTATTAATAAACACTTATGGACTCCAGCTAGCGGAATCGCTTTTTAGACTGAAGAAAATTCACAAAAGACGATGCCTATATGACCTTAATTAGCGCGGGTAGGTCAGAAGGTGTTGCAATTTATTAGCAACATAAAAATTCGGTTGAATGACAACAAATAAAAATCTCTGCTGGCCATACAGTCTACGTAAGCGAAGCAGAAGCAGCGGCCTCTAAGCTAGTCACGTAATGAAAGCGAGCGAAGTAGCCACGGGCTAACTATTGCAACGTCACCTAACTGCTACTGTTCTGGATTTCCACGAACTCTCTTCCAAGGTGGTGGAAGCCACTTTATGTCAGACGAATAGGGTGGCCATTTCCGCGCTAATATCTCTAATGATGTGACACCTAAGATCTGCAGTGGAATGGAGAGCCGCCTCTGCTCCACAACGGAATGCGTTTCGCGGAGCGCCTCTCCGTGGTTTAACGGACTCTGACACACAGGAGCAGATGCCCATTCCGACTAAACGTGTTTTCTATCGCAAATTTTACCAGGAGTGAGAGCGTAGACGATCCCTGCGACTTGACGCCTGGTGACGGGTGAGACATTGCGGCGTTTAGCTTGGCAAACCAGTCGCGGTGACACAGTGACAATTGAAGAAACCCGTCTACATTAACGCCACCTGGAGTCCTTCCGAATTCAAGTGATCAGCCGCCATCTTTACCTAGACAACATATCGGGGGCTCTGTATATCTCACGAAGACTTATATTAACATATTAATTTGCCAATTACGTTATCGACTAGTCAGTTAATTACGTAATTTACCCGTGGTTAATATCGTTGGAATCGTAATTAGTAGTAATCTGTGTTTGGAAACATGATTACATAATTAAACACTGGACTGGATTGTTCAGCTGCTAAGGCTTCTCCACGAGTGTAAATACAAAGATTTACAGCATGTGAAGAATAGAAGACTTTTTCGTTATCTTGTTCGTGAATAATCCGAAACTACTAAAACCAACATAAAAGGTTTTGCGTCTTCAGCCATAAATGGTTTGCATGGCTCACACATTAATTCATCAATAAACTAATCACAAGTTTGAAGCAAGAGAAATCTATTCGTCCTATAGTGAATACCATCTTAAGTGCAAGTTATAATCTTAACAATCCTCTGAATAACAAGCTAAAATACGTATACACAATTAGCAATCTTTCACCATAGAAAAAGGCTGTGAATTTACAATTACAATCTACGGAAATTCCAAACGATGCATTGTTAGCGTATTTAGACATAGCACTTGTATACACTAACGTACCTGTGACAGAAACCATTCAGATAATACAAAGAAACGTAACGCGCAGAACGATGCGTACTACAGAAGTAACTAAAACAATTGACCTTTTGCAACTGGTTTTATGTTTTAAATATTTCATTCAGCGGTAAAACATATCGCCAGAAACAGGCGGGAATGGTAATAGACAACAACTTAAATTTAGCCAGCACATTGATATTCGTCAATGATCCGGAGAATAAGGTTTATGTGAAACATGATAATCTAAAACAGAAACTGTCATTTAACAACCGTACATAGCTTATACCATTCTCCTCTTTAACGACAGTAAGGCTGATATACGTATAATATTTACACAGAATATTCCCATGCACCAAAAAGGAAACTACAATCTTGAGGTCTACTCAACTACGCGGCCAACGTCTATTACGGCTACCAATGCAGCAAAGTGAAATAAATCAGGAACTATATGTGATGAAACAAACTGTTGTAGCAAACGCTGATAAAATCACCATTCTCACCACAATTGATAGAAAAATCGAGAAACGTAATCAATCACATCGAGGTTAATCAGTACGAATAAGCCCCCGGAAACACAAGCCAAATATATTACTAAGACATATAACGGCGCAATATCACAAAGGGTACAACCATGTTTTAACAAATGAAACATGACAATAGGTAGTCAAGCAAACAATACTCATAGGTTACGTTTCCAGCATAAAATTCGACTTTAGTGTGACAAATTCCCGAATTCACTTGTGTATGGAATGAAATACATCTACTGTGGTCACAATTAAACATACCTTAGATGGAACAGTCGTTTACCACACAAACTAAAGAGCACAATATAGAAAGGCATTCCTGAATTCATTTGTGTATGGAATGAAATACATCTGCTGTGATCACTATTAAACATTGCTTAGATGAAACATTCCTTTACCTTACAAATTAAAGAGCAGAATATAGAAAAGCATTTACTGCATACGTTTACGACAATCAACGCACTACAACGAACATAGAACATAGCATGAAAGTACTACTACATTCGGCAACTAAAGGAAGAATGTTCGATGTCCTAGAGTGAATTGAAATATTTAATAGCAAAATGTGGTCTCAGGAACAGAATACAACTGAACAGTTCGAGTTTAATCAGAACGAGTGTTTAAACATGTTTGAGGAGCTGCTCTGGTGATTCACGCTTCGACGTCGTGTGTTACAAAGTGATACAATGGTATGGACTAACTAGTGATTATTGCCTCTCGTGAAGGTGGGATGTCGGCGATACTGTTTCCGCACGGGCCTTTCTGCTTTCTTCCATGATACATCGGTGACTGTGGACAACAACAAGATACAGCGCCGGAAGCAAGTAACCTCTGATGGCTCCAATGGGCTAATAGCAGTCCCAGTTTTTCCTCGTCCATCAACAATTTGCATTTAATTTCCTACATTATTTCGTAATATACTGATACAAAATTATCTATCTGTACAAGAAAACATTCCTTTTCTTTGTACCTTGCATTTTGTGTGTTAAAATACCTTTTAACTTAGTAAGGATTACCTGCCAGTATCAGTTACCAACCTACTCACTAGAATTATTGATTCATCTTCTCGTATACTCCTCCCACAGTTTATTCTTTTCAATCGTTGACCTTTACCAGAAGAAGTTAATCTGCAAGCAGTCTTTTGTATGTTGTTTAACATCTTTTTAATATCATATATTTTATTATGTAACTGCGCAGACAGTGATGGACTCTAGCAAATGCAGTCTTGCTTTTATCTCAAATAGCAGGATCACGAAATACGCAATAGTTTTGATGACACAGTACTTCATTGTACAACATATGACGTGTTAAATTCTTTAATGATATTTTATGGTATGTTCTTTGTCGCTTTCTTTTATTTTTATATTGTATATATTGCAAGGAGATTGGACTTTCTATGAACAATATTTCTTCTGTGGTTCTTCAGTTTCTGCCAGAGTATTTGTTGCTGGAGTATTCCACTGGTGCAGTGCCTGTTCATAGTGTCCAACGGGCAAAATGCTTCATCCTTTAGACAGACCGCCAACGTCTATTTTGGATCTGAGAGTCACCAGCGGAAAAATGCTCCTGCAGGAGCACAATGGTTCAAATGGCTCTGAGCACTATGGGACTTAACATCTGAGGTCATCAGTCCCCTAGAAGTTAGAAATACTTAAACCTAACTAACCTAAGGACATCACACACATCCATACCCGAGGCAGGATTCGAACCTGCGACCGTAGCGGTCGCGTGGTTCCGGACTGCAGCGCCTAGAACCGCTCGGCCACCCCGGCCGGCGATTTTTGTCTCGTAAGGTCAATAAATTAACGAGACACAGCGGTATACAATAATGAAAATAACAACGTTCTGAAATTAAATGGCACGAATGATTATAGAACATTGTTAGATGGGTAAAAAAGCCTGATGCCTGAGTAAACAGGTTGTATCACAATTAACAGCAAAATCTGATGTGGGCAAACTTATACGAAAACAGAAGCAAAATCGCCTCATTAATCATGAATCCGCAACTAAGGAAACTGCAACGTAAGTATGAATGTGTGGTTTCGAGCAGCCACTGAACTGAGAGTGATATATTGCCATAGTACGAATTTATCTCATATGTATACGTTCCGATTATCTTCCCGTGTGCGCTGGAGTTTCATGTTCCGTTTCTTGTATTTTGATGCAATTACTGCTTTAGCCTCTGTAGTGGGTTACGGATCGCTATAAACTCTGCTCGATATTCTCGTTACGGTTGTAACGCTGTACAATTCACTGCTCCAGTTTTTCAACCAAAACAACGGCCTTACTGCATGCTTAACTGTTGCGTTGATTACAGAGAGAATATTCCATGGAACAGGGGCAAGATGAACTTGGAGACAGAGGTATAGGCCACTCCAGGCCTGGCCGGCCTTCGGCCATACCCGTGTGTTAGATACCAAAAACAGACAGCAAAATTTGCCGCTGTCCGTAATGCATGTAGCACATACCCTAGAACTTCTCGCCGCAGAAAGCGAAATTACCCTCGATCCTCCAAGTTTTCTTGAGGCAACGGCCTTGCCGTAGTGGATCCACCGGTTCCCGTCAGATCACCGAAGTTAGGCGCTGTCTGGCGTGGCCGGCACTAGGATGGGTGACCATCCGGGCTGCCATGATCTGTTGCCATTTTTCAGGGTGGACTCAGCCTCGTGATGGCAACTGAGGAGCTACTCGACCGAATAGTAGCGGCTCCGGTCAAAGAAAACCACCATAACGACCAAGAGAGCGGTGTGCTGACCACACGCCCCTCCTATCCGCATCCTCAGCTGAGGATGACACGGCGGTCGGATGGTCCCGATGGGCCACTTGCGGCCTGAACAAGTTTTCTTGGACAGACGTATATCGTAAAAAGACAATCACATCGTCGCACTAACAGTGATAATCCACTGCCATAACTGCGGCTTTACAAATGTAACAATAATTTATTTTATTCACCATTCGGTTCAGTACCTCTTCATTACCAACATGTTCTGCCCACGGAATATTCATCATTGTTTGACCTTTTTTTTAAAAAAAATAAAAGAAACATGTATTTTCTTCACTTTCACACACTGCTGCGCTCCACAGAAATATTTTCAGACACTATTTTTTACCACTTAAATTTCTATTAATTGTAAACAAATTTCTATTTTGCAGAAATACTGTGAACTTTAGTGGTCTGCATTTTATGTCCTCTCTACCACGATCATTCTTGGCTATTTTCCTGTAAAAACAGTTGCCCGCTATACAGCTTCAGCAGTATGGGGTAGACTTCGACCGTATCTCTCTATCTGCTCAACTGAGTTCTTTCCACGCTTTTTGACACTCATCAGCCAGAACATTATGACCACCGACCTACTGTCGATGTAAGCCCGCCCAGACGATAGCACTGTCACCTGGCGAGGAATGACTGTTGTCAGATACATACACTGTGCATGTAGTAACAGTGAGCGTGCTGTCCATGTGCAGAATGGGGAAGACGCGCGATCTATCTGGCGGATTGTCATGGCCCAGAGGATCGGCATGAGCATTTCGGAAACTGCTCAACTTGTCGGGTGTTAGAGGAGTGCTGTGGTGAGTTTCTGTAACATGTTGCGAAAACATGGTGAAGCCACATGCAGACGTCGTGGGGTTGGTCGGCCACTCCTCATTACAGATGTCGGACGTCGTAGGCTGGGCAGACTGGTAAACAGGCAGGTGGCGAACTGTACGACTGAACACACAGTGCACAAAACACTCCTAAAAATGGCTACCGCAGCCAATGACACATGCATATCTCCAGGTTAAAACTACGAATGAAATGGGCACCTGACCATCGCAACTGGATATTGGCACATTGGCGAATGGTCGCATGGTATGATGAATCCGATGCATGTGCCAATGTTAACGCCACGACCTTGACAACTAGGACTGATATGGGAACATGAACATCGGAACTGGATGTTGGTGCAACGGTAGAGCGTTGAATGGTCTGATGAATTCCGATACCGTCTTCATCATGGTGATTGGAGTCCGCGAATCCGTCATCTTCCAAGGAAAAGTTCCTTGACGTCTGTACTGTGGGGCGGAGACAAGCTGGCGGTGGCTCCATTATGCTCTGGAG
Source organism: Schistocerca nitens (assembly GCF_023898315.1). NCBI lineage: Eukaryota > Metazoa > Arthropoda > Insecta > Orthoptera > Acrididae > Schistocerca > Schistocerca nitens. Next base: position 131,406,277 of record NC_064614.1, on the reverse strand, counting down.
AACAGTCACGTGAGCATTCACACGGCGGTGCACGGGTCCAGTGGAGTTCTTGCGAGGGCCCACGACGGCCAAAGAGTATCGTACACTGGTTGTTGACCACGTTCACCCCTTTATGACGAACATGTTTCCTTAAGGCAGTGGCGTTTTTCAAAAAGAGATTGGACCATACTGGTAGAAGCCAACCTCGGGGAAGATCAGTTTGGATTCCGCAGAAATCTTGGAACACGGGAGGCAATACTGACCCTATGACTTATCTTAGAAAATAGATTAAGGCAAGGCAAAGCTACGATTCTAGCATTTGTAGACTTAGAGAAAGCTTTTGGCAATGTTGACTGGAATACTCTCTTTCAAATTCTGAAGGTGGCAGGGGTAAAATACAGGGAGCGAAAGGCTATTTACAATTTGTACAGAAACCAGATGGCGGTTATAAGAGTCGAGGGGCATGGAAGGGAAGCAGTGGTTGGGAAAGGAGTGTGACAGGGTTGTAGCCAGTCCCCGATGTTATTCAATTTGTAATTGAGTAAGCAGTAAAGGAAACAAATGAAAAATTCGGAATAGGTATTAAAATACTTGGAGAAAAAATAAAAACTTTGATGTTGGCCGATGCCATTGTAATTCTGTCAGAGACAGCAAAGGACCTGGAAGAGCAGCTGAACGGAATGGACAGTATCTTGAAAAGAGGATATAAGATGAACATCAACAAAAGCAAAACGAGGATAATGGAATGTAGTCGAATGAAATCGGGTGATGCTGAGGGAATCAGATAAGAAAATGAGACGCTTTAAGTAGTGAACGAGTTTTGCTATTTGGGTAGCAGAATGACTAATGATGGTCGAAGTAGAGAGGATATAAAATGTAGACTGGCAATGGCAAGCAAAGCGTTTCTGAAGAAGAGAAATTTGTTAACATCGAGTATAGATTGAAGAGTCAGGAAGTCGTTTCTGAAAGTATTTGTATGGAGTGTAGGTAGCCATGTATGGAAGTGAAACGTGGACGATAAATAGTTTACACAAGAAGAGAATAGAAGCTTTCGAAATATGGTACTACAGAAGAATGTTAAAGATAAGATGGATCGATCATGTAATTAATGAGGAGGTATTGAATAGAATTGGGGAGAAGAGAAATTTGTGGCACAACTTGACCAGAAGAACGGATCGGTTGGTCGGACATATTCTGAGGAATCAAGGGATCACCAATTTCGTATTGGAGGGCAGAGTGGAGGGTAAAAGTCGTTGAGGGACACCAAGAGAACAATACACCAAACAGATTCAGAAGGATGTAGGTTGCAGTTGGTATTGGGAGATGAAGAAGTGTGCACTGGATAGAGGAGTGTGATGCAGTGGTCTGAGGAACACACTGGCGAGTTTCAGTTAATATGCTGCCTACAACTCGCCAGATCTGAACCCGATCGAACACATCTGGGATAAACTGCATGTGGCGTTGGAGCTGATCGCCTCAATCCCTGAATTTACGGGAGTTGTTATTGGAGATGTGATTTCAACTCCCTCCAGCGACCTACATTACTTCCACGCCACGACGCGCCTCCGCTGTAAACCGTGCCAAAGGTGGAAATACCGGCTATTATGTAGGTGGTCGTTGTGTTCTGGCTCATCTGTGTGTATAAATGCAATCTGTCTTCCGTACTACTTACGGATAACTTTTTCTTGCTAGTATTGTATTCCAGATAATTTCATGGTTTATAAGCTTTCAGCAAATCTACAAATGCTTTAAATGTAGTTTGGCGTATCTTCTAAGAAAAGTCATATGATTTATCAAAACTAGACATGATTGTCTCAATGGGAATTCCGGGATCGTTCATTAAATAAAATATGGCGTTTCAGTCTTCGATCGCTATTCTTTGTTTTCAATTACCGGTTTCGGGCTAGCTGCCCATCTTCAGATCATATACACTCCTGGAAATTGAAATAAGAACACCATGAATTCATTGTCCCAGGAAGGGGAAACTTTATTGACACATTCCTGGGGTCAGATACATCACATGATCACACTGACAGAACCACAGGCACATAGACACAGGCAACAGAGCATGCACAATGTCGGCACTAGTACAGTGTATATCCACCTTTCGCAGCAATGCAGGCTGCTATTCTCCCATGGAGACGATCGTAGAGATGCTGGATGTAGTCCTGTGGAACGGCTTGCCATGCCATTTCCACCTGGCGCCTCAGTTAGACCAGCGTTCGTGCTGGACGTGCAGACCGCGTGAGACGACGCTTCATCCAGTCCCAAACATGATCAATGGGGGACAGATCCGGAGATCTTGCTGGCCAGGGTAGTTGACTTACACCTTCTAGAGCACGTTGGGTGGCACGGGATACATGCGGACGTGCATTGTCCTGTTGGAACAGCAAGTTCCCTTGCCGGTCTAGGAATGGTAGAACGATGGGTTCGATGACGGTTCGGATGTACCTCGCACTATTCAGTGTCCCCTCGACGATCACCAGTGGTGTCCGGCCAGTGTAGGAGATCGCTCCCCACACCATGATGCCGGGTGTTGGCCCTGTGTGCCTCGGTCGTATGCAGTCCTGATTGTGGCGCTCACCTGCACGGCGCCAAACACGCATACGACCATCATTGGCACCAAGGCAGAAGCGACTCTCATCGCTGAAGACGACACGTCTCCATTCGTCCCTCCATTCACGCCTGTCGCGACACCACTGGAGGCGGGCTGCACGATGTTGGGGCGTGAGCGGAAGACGGCCTAACGGTGTGCGGGACCGTAGCCCAGCTTCATGGAGACGTTTGCGAATGGTCCTCGCCGATACCCCAGGAGCAACAGTGTCCCTAATTTGCTGGGAAGTGGCGGTGCGGTCCCCTACGGCACTGCGTAGGATCCTACGGTCTTGGCGTGCATCCGTGCGTCGCTGCGGTCCGGTCCCAGGTCGACGGGCACGTGCACCTTCCGCCGACCACTGGCGACAACATCGATGTACTGTGGAGACCTCACGCCCCACGTGTTGAGCAATTCGGCGGTACGTCCACCCGGCCTCCCGCATGCCCACTATACGCCCTCGCTCAAAGTCCGTCAACTGCACATACGGTTCACGTCCACGCTGTCGCGGCATGCTACCAGTGTTAAAGACTGCAATGGAGCTCCGTATGCCACGGCAAACTGGCTGACACTGACGGCGGCGGTGCACAAATGCTGCGCAGCTAGCGCCATTCGACGGCCAACACCGCGGTTCCTGGTGTGTCCGCTGTGCCGTGCGTGTGATCATTGCTTGTACAGCCCTCTCGCAGTGTCCGGAGCAAGTATGGTGGGTCTGACACACCGGTGTCAATGTGTTCTTTTTTCCATTTCCAGGAGTGTATTTTAGTTACAGAGTAACTTGTCCGTACAGAACACTCGGTTCGCTGTCATAACAAAAGTAAATTTACTTTAGTTATGACAGCGAACCGAGTGTTCTGTACGGACAAGTTACTCTGTAACTACAATATATGATCTGAAGATGGGCAGCTAGCCCGAAACCGGTTACTGAAAATAAAGAATAGCGATCGAAGACTGAAACGCCATATTTTATTAAAAGTCATATGGTCAATATTGGCTCTAGAACACAAACTGATGTCGGGGTCAGTTTCTGCCAGTCTTTCCATTCTTCTGTAGATAATTCATGTTGGTTTTTTTCCACCATGGCTTGTTTAACTATATTCTTTGCAAATGAGACTGCTGCATTCTTTTTGAAGTCTGAGGTGATTTAGCCTGTTTCGTACGTCTTACATGCCGAGTGGAATAGTTTTGTGGCTGTAGGTTTTCCAAAGGATCTAAAGCGTAATAAAAGGTCATTGTGTTAAACCGTATGATTTTTTTCTTTTAGTTATCCGTAATTCACTCCTTTTACTTTCGGATGAATGAACAGGGAGAAAAGGAAGGGAAATCTGCGTTCTGGTAAAAGTGTCTGATCTGTTGTATACACCCTGGGATTTCCTGAATGATCACAGGCTGAGAGAAGCTGACACTGAGAAACTGTTAAAGCTGTCTCTGGCGTAAAAGCTAGCCTGGCAACCTCGGTAAACCACTGAAGCTGATTGCCGGGAGCGAGGAGACGGACGTGTGCCTACTCTTTGTCACGCTTTAGCGGGCTTTGCGGACGGAAAGAGAGTGCATCGCTAGGCGTGGGCAGAAGCAGCAAGACGAAGTAGCGGTGTCTGGGGGGCCTTTCCGAAGACTGGTGGAACTGCTGCGCTACATCAACCCATTGCGGTAATTTTTCGCGAATATTTTATGCACTTCAGAACTGAAACTGGAACTGTGTGGCGTCTTCCCATCTGTGTAGAGTAGGTTGTTGTTGGAAGTAACCACAACTGGTGGCGTGGAATACCGTCACTTGTAAGTGACGATAGCTGTAAGTTAAGCTTGCTGCGTACGTAGGTCGGGACTTTGCAGGTGCTCTTTACTGTGCTAAACAAACGTACAGTACTATACAATGAAGTAAACATCGGATAAAACAACAATAAAGCTCTGTGTTCTACTGTACTCTTTCTGTCTGTGTAAATTATTCTTTCCTTCTGGTTTGCTTAGGACATTAAGATGGCATACGATAATAGTACTGAACTTAAGTACTCTGAAGTACTTCTGTTTGACATTTTTGTCACTTATCTAGGATGCTGAAAACTCGTTCGTAATCTAATTACGACTTCCGATTACACAGCGTTAAGCCTTCAGTTCTGGAGTGTCAGGGTTGGAGGACGGGTGAGGGACGGTTTGTTCCTGCTTTCATGCCCTTCCCCCACCCGAAATTCATTCCCATTGTAACTTACAAGAATCCCCAGTTTCAATGGGTCATAAACGCCAACGCTTTTAAGAATAGGAAGAACAAATTCCTTTGATATTGTAAACATTAAAAATGGTTTATGGTCCATTCATACTGACCGGGCCAAATATCTCACGAAATAAGCATCAAACGAGAAAGCTACAAAGAACGAAACTCATCTAGCTTGAAGGGGAAACCAAATGGCGCTATGGTTGGCCCGCTAGGTGGCGCTGCCATAGGTCAAACGGATATCAACTGCGTTTTTTTAAATAGGAGCCTCATTTTGTATCACATATTCGTGTAGTATGTAAAGAAATATGAATGTTTTAATTGGACCACTTTTTTCGCTATGTGATATGTGGCGTTGTAATAGTCACAAACGTATAGGTTCGTGGTAACACGAAACATTCCTCCAGTGCGGACGGTATTTGCTTCGTGATACATTACGCATCTCAAATGGATCGTTCATTCGAGGGTTGGATTCCCTCTCTTCTTCATCGAAGACTTTCACTGCCTGGGCTACTCTCAGGGTGCATCTTCGACGTGGAGGATCCCCACAATTTCCTTGCCGTGTCGTCTGCTCGCCGTCACTACTGCTCGTCGTCCGGTCCTCCTCGCCGCCGCCGCCTGGTTGCCGCCTTCCGGTGCTCGCCGCCGCCGCCGCCGCCTGGTCGCCGCCTGCCGGTCCTCGCCGCCGCCGCCTGCCGGTGCTCGCCGCCACCGCCGCCGCCGCCGCCTGCCGGTGCTCGCCGCCGCCGCCGCTGCCGCCGCCGCCGCCGCCTGTCGGTGCCCGCCTCCGCCGCCGTCTGGTCGCCGCCGCCGCCCTTCTCGCGCGCCGCCACCATGTCCCAACCCACCACCACTATCATTTTCACCTCTCCCTCCGCTGCTCCAACCACCATCACATGGAGCTCATCCTCCACCCCACTTCCCGTCCTTCCTTCTCTCCCTGTCCACGCCACCCCTGCGCCACTTTCGGCTGTAACCACCCCCAACTCCTCCTCCCCTATCACTGTCGCCCCATCGACAGCTACTGACTTTCCGCCGCTCCCTGCACCACCTCCGACGGGCTCCAAGCCAGCACGGATCTCGGCTCGACGTTCCACAGTCTCTGTGACGTCCACGCCCCCTCCGTCTGCGTCATCCGCTGCTCAGGGTGGTCCTGCCCCCCGCCATCTCCCCCTGCAACCCGACCCCCTGCCCCCTCTCCACCCAGTCGTGACCACGAAACCTTCAAAGCGCCCGAATGTTGACCCTTCCCCCGAAGTCTCCTCCAAAAAAACCCCTAATCCCCGTGACCCACCCACCCCCATGGACGCGGCCCCGACCCCCGCCCCCACCATGCCTGCCACCCACACCTTTGTCCTCTCCAATCCTGACCCTCAATTCCTTGATGCCCGCTCCCTCACCCTCGCCATCCGGAAATACTACCCCAATGCCCCCATCTCCCTTCTGATTCCTCGCAAGGACTCGGTCCTCATTAAATCCCCCAATGCCTCCTTCCACACCAATCTCCTCTCCCGCATCCCCCGTATCCAATTTGGTCAACGTGCAACCCTCACCCCCTACCACAACTAGTCCTCTCCCCGTCAGCCTCAACCTCCCCGACGTCCGCCAACCTTCACCGCTGTGATAACGAAGCTTAGCCCCGTGATCACGGAGGCTGAGGTGTTGGTGGAACTCAACTCCCAGCCCGACATTGAAATCCACTCAGCCCGTCGCATCTTCAATGACGCCGGGCCGACTTTTCTCTTGCGGTTATTCACCGAATCCTCCTCCTCCATTGACCGCCTCCTCACCGAGGGAGCCCTAATCAGCGCCATAAGGTGGACCCCTCCCGTTCCCCGGTCCAATCCTACCGCTGCCAACACTGTCTCACCTACAACGACCACGTTACCTCTACCTGCAAGAACCCCCCTACTTGTCCCCACTGCAACGCTTCCCACTTCCTCAAGAAGTCCCCCAACCTCACCTCTCCCCCCTCCTGCAACACTTGCAACGAACCACACCCTACCTACTCCTCGAAGTGTAAAGCGAAACCTCCACCAGTCACCCCTGAGCTCACCGTCCCTGTCCGTCCTGTTGATGACCCCATCTACCCCAACAACTCGCTCCGTCCTCCCCCTACTGCCGAGGATATCATCCGTTTCACCACCATTGTGCTCCAAAACATCCACCACTTCCAGCGCTCACACACACTTTCGCAGATCGCCCTCGCTGCCCGTTCCATCTTCCATCTTACCACCTATGCCACATACTCCCACAACCAGGCCCACTTCACCTTCACCCCCCTCACCACCCTCGTCTAACTCTCCCCTCCCATGGTACAACAACCCTACCGTATCCTGTACCACAACATTCGCTCCCTGCCCACCCACAAACTCATTTTCCTCCACACCCTCCGTCAGCACCACGTGGATGCCTTCGTCCTAAATGAAACCTTCCTTCAACCCCGTATCTCCGTCTCCACGGCTCCTTACACCCTACACCGCACCGATAATCCGTACCCTCTGGCGCGTGGCGGAGTTGCTATAGGCCACCTCAAGCACCTCCCTGTCCGGCCCCAACCTCTCCTTAACAATCCTGCCGAGCATCTCACCCTCAGCCTCTTCTTCCCCACCCTTACCATCACCTGTGCCACCATTTATGTCTACCCTCGCACCCCGATCCCGTACGATTTCCTGGCCCACATTGACCGCACCTTCTCCACCTACGTGATTGCCGCCGACCTCAATATCCACAGCCGTGATCCAGCCGACCTCCAGCGGTGGCATCAGTTTCTCACCACTCTCCAGGGAGACCTGGTTCCCCTGCCTCAGCACACCAGACCTGAATCCAACACCACTCCTGATTTGCCGAGAAGAAAGCCGTTCCTCTGGAGGAGAAGGTACTACTGTTCTGAACTCTGGAGCCAAGCTTTCTAATTGCGTGTTGTGTCTTTTGGGAAGTGTAGCGAACAGCCATCATACTGTCGCTGGGTGTGCTTTTTATCACTTGCGAACAGAAACCAGCCTGTCGCCATGTTTTTTAATTGTGTGTCTACTATGTTACTTTTCTGATTCCTGTGTATTTTATCTCCGTTGCCAACCCCTTTTGCTTTCTGTTTTAACTTTCCGCAATTTTACGCCATTTTACACTTTAAATCGCCATTTTATCGCCTGTTTTTCCTTGTTTCTTTCCTCTTCCTTTATTTAAAGAAAGTCTGTAGGCTGTAAAGCAGCGTAGTAAGCTGCTGCCGGCCCGCCCCCTTCGGGGGGAATTGAAAATCAATAAAGAAAAAAAATGGACCGTTTACCAATTGCGGAAAAGGTCGATATCGTGTTTATGTATGGCTATAGTGATCAAAACGCCCAACGGGCGTGTGCTATCTATGCTGCTCGGTATCCTGGACGACATCATCCAAGTGTCCGGACCGTTCGACGGTTAGTTACGTCATTTAAGGAAACAGGAAGTATTCAGCCACATGTGAAACGTCAACAACGACCTGCAACAAATGATGATGCCCAAGCAGGTGTTTTAGCTGCTGTCACGGCTAATCCGCACATCAGTAGCAGACAAATTGCGTGAGAATCGGGAATCTCAAAAACGTCGGTGTTGAGAATGGAACATCAATATCGATTGCACCCGTACCATTTTTCTATGCACCGGGAATTGGATGGCGACGACTTTGAACGTCGTGTACAGTTCTGAATTACGGAAAGATGACAGATTTTTTGCACGCGTTCTATTTCGCGACGAAGCGTCATTCACCAACAGCGGTAACGTAACCGGCATAATATGCACTATTGGGCAACGGGAAATCCACGATGGCTGCGACAAGTGGAATAACAGCGACCCTGGCGGGTTAATGTATGGTGCAGCATTACGTGAGAAAGGATAATTGGCCCCCATTTTATCGATGGCAATCTAAATGGTGTAATGTATGTTGATTTCCTACGTAACGTTCCACCGATGTTACTTCAAGATGTTTCAGTGCATGACAGATTGGCGATGTAGTTTCAACATGATGGATGTCCGGCACATAGCTCGCGTGCGGTTGAAGCGGTATTGAGTAGCACATTTCATGACAGGTGGATTGGTCGTCGAAGCACCATACCATGGCCCGCAATTTCACCGGGTCTGACGTCCCAGGATTTCGGTCTGTGGGGAAAGTTGAAGGATATTTGCTATCGTGATCTACCGACAACGCCTCACAACATGCGTCGCGCATGGTCAATGCATGTGCGAACATACGGAAGGCGAAATTCTCGCTGTTGAGAGGAATGTCGTTACACGTATTGCCAAATGCATTGAGGTTCACGGACATCATTTTGAGGATTTATTGCATTAATGTGGTATTTATAGGTAATCACGCTGTAACAGCACGCGTTCTCAGAAAGATAAGTTCACAAAGGAACATGTATCACATAGGAACAACTGAAATAAAATGTTCAAACGTACCTAAGTTCTGTATTTTAAATTAAAAAGCCTACATGTTACCAACTATTGGTCTAAAATTGTGAGCCATATGTTTGTGACTATTACAGCGCCATCTATTACATAGCGAAAAAAGTGGTCCAACTAAAACATTCATATTTGTATACGTACTACACGAGTATGTAATAAAAATCGGTAGTTCCTATTTAAAAGAAACGCAGTTGATACCTGTTTGACCTATGGCAGTGCCATCTAGCGGGCCAACCAAAGCGTCATCTGGTTTCCCCCTGCACGCTAGACGAGTTTCGTTCTTTGTAGTTTTTTCGTTTCACGCTTATTTCGTGAGATATTTGGCACGGTCACGATCAATGGACCACCCTGTATATATACAGGTTTACGTCAAGATGACATATCCTCAATTATTTTTATGTTCCAGAAACAACAGTGAGAATTTGGAGAAAAGAACTTGAATGAATATAAGATTTAATTAATAAGGTTGGGGAGAGGAAAGAGAAGTATTGCAATAAACCGTCTTGACTTCGTAGATGACTTTGCTACACTTCCTGAATATGTGACATCTGCTGTAAAAAATTAATTTTTAGAAGAAGTAGCCAATAGCAGTGGTGGAAGGATTTCTGCAGAGAAAAAACGAAACTGTTTACAAACATTAAACATACACCGAAATTTCTGAAAACAAATGTTGATCAAACTGAAAAGGTTAAAATATTTAAATATCATAGAGAGATAATAAAATAAAATGATTTCGAAAAATCGGCTGTAGAGGGGAGAATAAATAAATTGGTATAAGGTGTAAGGTATAACCAAAGACTTCAACAACAAAAACCTGTGTAAAAGCGAAAGAATAAGACATTACAGTGCAGTAGCGAAGCCACCATGCCTTTATCCAAGCGAGTATTTGACATTAAGCTATAATTTAGATAAATTAAAAATATTAGAAAGCGAATCATCAGGAAAATTTTAGGTGCGAAAAACTACGGAAGGTTGTGAATTACGCAGTAGCGATGAAATTTATCGAAATACAGAAAACTTTTCTGAAGTAATGAGAAAACGTAGTAACGAGAAGTAATGAGGAAAAGAAGACTTATTTTTTGACATTTTTATCGAATTCAAGCCAGTAGATTAAGCACAATGTTCTTCAAATATCTATGGGATAAGAAGTCAGCAACAAGTTGGATCCACGAAGTAAAAGAGGATTTAAAACTAAACGGTGAATAAACAGATGGCAGAGATGTGTTTAGGGAAAACGTACTGAATACAGATTGGTTCCAAGGTAGGAGAGTGAAGGGAACTGGCCTGAAATGGTCACAAGGCAAGTGGAAGAGAATATAGCAAACAGAAGGAATGATAATGAAAGGAAAGAACAGAAGAACGAATAAAGAATAGAAACGCATTCCTGGATGGGCCATATGAGAAAAAAAAATATAATTTTACATCAGTGCTCACTATATAATTTTAAAGAAATTATAATTCAGAGAAACACTGCATTTGTTCAAAAGTTTGGGAGTACAAGTGTTACGTACTTTGTTCAACAACTGTTACAAGAACAGTCTTTCGCAACCCCGACAACACTTTAATTTACACGATATACAACCCAAAAATAAAGAAGAAAGGTACTTAGAAAGTTTTGAAATGTGGCTATGCAGAAGAATGCCTAAGGTGAAATGGACTGGCAGAATAATGAAGAAAATAGGCGAAGAAGAAGTTTATTGAAAATTATTAGACAGTAAATGTCTTGGATGGGACATGTACTGCGTAGTAAATGTCTGAAACAAAGAATTAGAGAGCGAAAAGTGGCAGGAATGAGGGCAAGAGGTAGGAAGAGCAGTGGAATAATGGATTACATTAGAAGGGGATGAACATAACAGTCAGATGAAGGAAGACGCTGAGAACAGGACACGATGTAGAGCCTCCGGTTGAATCCTGTTGTAAGACAGACATACTAAAGAGGACGAATATAGTCTAAGTGAGGACTCACAATTATCAGCGTTTTACTTAACACCAAATATGTGAACACAGTCTGCAAACTAGGATTTTATTGCGGTCATTCCCGCCTACGTCCGGAAAAGAGAGACTTTGTGTTATTTATTCTTGATGTGTTCCTTTACCTCGCTGTTTTTCTACAATTTCCAGTCGCTTACTGGGCCTACCAGTGAAATCACGAATCGTGTCGGACTTGTTGACTGTAAATACGTTCCACCTTGCCTATGGAGGGGGTGGGGGAGGGATAGGGAGCGGGGTTTTTCCTACATAGAGTATTCCCGGCATTTGGTAAGGCCTCAAGCCCATCCGCTTGTGCACACCCTCACGAAAGCAGTTTTATACTACTTTACTTTCCGAAGTTAGCTGACAAAACTGGACACTTATGTACGAGAAAATACATACCCTCTTCAGGTTCGTGACCCCTAAGACACACTCCATCCCTCGACATGCTTCTGTTTGCACACAAGAATGAGATATGTAGAATGCCTGTGCAGAGCTGCGTTTGGATGGTGGTTGAGAGTGTATATTCACCTCCGACAAGTCTAGTTGAAAGATTGTCAGTGGTTGTTGCACACAACAGAATGTCGATCTCGTGTCGCGTACATTGTACATGTGCAAGTTACGTATCTGAATGTTGTTAGTAAATTTTCTTGTGTGCAGTAGGTGGAAAAAGAGCCATGATAACAAATCAGTATTATCAAACCTCTTTCAGTACGCAAAGATCACCATCACACATTCATAACAATCGACGACTTCGGAAAGCCTACAACTGTGTCATTCATGATTTAAATAATGAGACACTGCAGCATTTACGTTTTTTTTTTTTCGTGCTTAGCACAACGAGTAATGAAAATTTTCTCTCTTTGCCATGCACAATTCTTTGCGTGTGTGGTTCAAATGGTTCAAATGGCTCTGAGCACTATGGGACTTAACAGTTGTGATCATCAGTCCCCTAGAACTTAGAACTACTTAAACCTAACTAACCTAAGGAAATCACACACATCCAAGCCCGACACAGGATTCAAACCTGCGACCGTAGCAGTCGCGCGGTTCCGGACTGAGCGCCAAGAACCTATCGGCCACCACTGCCGGCTTGCCTGAGTGCTACATGTGGTGGTTTCAAGTGAGTTTTCCGGGCTGTCTCGCACAATGTCCTTTTTTTTGAGGATATACCGTAATGCCCGATGTCATTCAGTATGTACTTGAACAAGCAGTAAAGGAAACTAAAGAGAACTTTGGAGTGGCAATTAGAAATGAGTAAATTACGCTCAGGGCAACTTCTAGGAGAACACTACATGATGGACTTGACCACAAGTTGTTCAACAGTATTCACCGTTTAATTCCAATATTTATTAATTATAGTCGTTCAGAAAGCAACAATTTAATTAAACAATTAATTCAGAATTTTCTTTACCCATCACAAGACTGTAACGTGGCCCTTATTAATAACGTCAAAATCAAGGTTCACAATTTGGCTAAAGCTCAGAATAAAATTGTACGTTAAATTTTTTTTTTTTACAAAGAAAAAAATCAAATTTATTTGCCATAGCGAACCAGCCCCACAAGCACAACTAGTAAAATGAAATGCACCCTTTAAGAAAATCAACTGGATCAAAAAAAAAAAAAGAATAATTAGCGTTTTATCGATAAAATTGCCTGAGAGAAATAACAGATCAATACATCATGAAGGGGAGACTGTAACAGACCAGTTTCAAGAACATTAAACAATAAAGCAAGCAGATTAAAACTGTGTGCGCCGACCGACACTCGAACCCGGGACCTTTGCCTTTCGCGGGCAAGTGCTCTACCAACTGAGCAACCGAAGCACGACTCACGCCCGGCCCTCACAGTTTTACTTCTGCCAGTATCTCGTCTCCTACCTTCCGGGCGTGAGTCGTGCTTCGGTAGCTCAGTTGGTACACTTGCCCGCGAAAGGCAAAGGTCCCGAGTTCGAGTCTCGGTCGGCGCACACAGTTTTAATCTGCCAGGAAGTTTCATATCAGCGCACACTCCGCTGCAGAGTGAAAATCTCATTCTTCAATAAAGCAAGCAACTTCTTGGAGCATGAATAGGCGCTACATTCTGGAGCCGCGCGACCGCTGTGGTCGCAGGTTCGAATCCAGCCTCGGGTATGGATGTGTGTGATGTGCTTAGGTTAGTTAGGATTAAGTAGTTCTAAGGTCTATGGGACTGATGACCGCAGCAGTTAAGTCCCACAGTGCTCAGAGCCATTTGAAACTTGAATAACGAATAAGTATAAGTTATTACGCGAAGCATTAAATGCTCAAGGCCAGTTTCCAACCACAATGATCGACAACTTACCTTTACCGATTAGTGGCGTGGACTAGTTGCAACAGGCATACTATGCAGGCGCAGTCCCTGTGAAATGATTGCACGCGACAAGCTGTGTCGCCCGATGTCTAGGTGTCCTTTTCGGATGGCAGATGTGGAGACTTGACAGCGCGAACCTCTCAGCGACCCAAGCAAGTACGACTAACACAAGCAAGGTAGTCCCACGCAAGAAAGTACATTAACAACTAGGATAGGAGGCAGACCTAGGAAACACAAAAACTTATTGGTCTAATTCGGGGAGGTATACAGCAGTATGTCACAATCCCATTAGTTGTTATTATACTTGCAAATCTAGATTTCGGCTATAGATAACCATCTTCAGTGCATTTTAGTTAAAGACACCTTCTGCCTATATATCTGCAAGAACATTTATGGCTATACAAAATACCGCGTGTCTGTTAAGTTGTAATGAAAATGAGCTGAAGATCGCTATCTACAGCCGAAATCTAGATTTGATAAAATAATAAAAACTCATGGGATTGCGACTGTGTGCCTTTCCTTCGTTACAGTCATCGGTCGCTGTGCCCAACGATTCCTGATGAAATCAAACTTGCCTTATTGGTATATTGGTCTAGATAAAAGAGGGAAAACTCACGTTAACTGCACGGAGGGGTACGTCAGATTCGAACTACACTGCGCTTGCGTGTGACACAAATTTAAACAATCGCCATAAATACCAGGACGTTACTACCTGGAAACATTAGTTACGTGAACAAGCTTACAAATATGATAAAATGAAATTAGTCTGCTGACTTGGCAACAGAAAACATTTATAGAAATCAGAAATACATAACTTGCAAAAAAATATTAGCAACACTAAGACATGTAATGCTGCGCAGAACGTTACATGTAAAATTACAAAACGTAAGGCAAGGCAAATTAAGCTTCAAAAGCTTACAGCTTATCACAGTTCCAGCAGGCAGTGCAGGAGGAAATGACAGGTCATGTGCACCCAGCGGAAAAACCATCCAACAGTAGTGTGAACTTAGCTGTTCCCGTGGGCAATACTGGAACACACCAAGATTTGCACCAATGTTAATACAAATAAAATACACGAATTTGAAAAGAATCGCTCAGATGCAAACTTAAACCATGTTGTATTCTAAATAGCCAGAGTCAGAGCACGTGAAGGCAGTCATTTAAAATGCAATATGAAGCCACCTCTGTGCCACGCTGTCAATACAAACACAGAAGGAAGCAATTATAAAGCTTGGCTCCAGAGTTCAGAACAGTAGTACCTTCTCCTCCAGAGGAACGGCTTTCTTCTCGTCAAATACGGCTTTAATGGAACAACGGAAGGCGCCGAAAACCAGTTCTGCCCGTCGGCCAACGTGCAACTAAAATACGGCACGACGACCGGGATAGTGACCACTGTAAGATGAACATCAACAAAGGCAAAACAAGGATAATGGAATGTAGACGAAGTAAATTAGGTGATGTTGAGGGAATTAGATTAGGAAACTAGACAAAGTAGTAGATAAGTTTCGTTATTTGGGAAAAAAAATTACGTATGATGGTCGAAGTAGACAGGACATAAAATGTGGAATGACCATGGCAAGAAAATGGTTTCTGAAGAAGAGAAATTTGTTTTCATCGAATACATGGTTAAGTGTTAGGAAGTCTTTTCTGAAAGTATGTACACGGAGTGTAGCAATGTATGGAAGTGAAACACAGACATGAAACAGTTAAGACGAGAATGGAATAGAAACTTCTGAAATACGGTGCTTCAGAAGAATGCTGAAGATTTTGTGGGGAGACCACGCAAGTAATGAAGAGGCACTGAATAGAATTGGGGAAAAGTAGGGATCAGTTGACAGGACACATTCTGGGACATCAAGGTACCACCAGTTTATTACTGGAGGGGAATGTGCAGGGTAGAGAACATAGAGGGATGCCAAGAGATAAATACAGTAAGCTGATTCAGGAAGATATAGCTTGGAGTAGTTATTCGGAGATGAAGAGGCTTGCACAGGATAGAGTAGCATGGAGGGCTACATCAAAGCAGTTTTCGGACTGAAGTCCGCAAGAGTAACAATTGCAATCGGAAAAACGGATAAAATACTTCCAAGGACGTTTTTTCACATGCTAATGTTGGAAATGGTATTTCTGTCTATCTGCTACCAGGTGCTGTGCCTCTTTCATTACGGAGAATACCACACATTTGCAAATCACCACTCACACACTTTGTTTTAGAAATTATTGTCGTTATGTACAGGAAAAAAGTTAACTGATTCAATATCTAGTTTGTCACTGAAAATTTTTTCCCCTTGGTTTTTGTGATGAAAAAAGAATCTAGCTCCTCTATGAAGTCCATGTTTGCCAATTTCTGGGAATGATGATGTATCTTATGATCTTCCTGTCTATTTTCAAACTGGTGTCCAGCGTTTCACGTGTGTGTTTATAATGCGGATTTCTTGAATTGGTTATGTTTGCAGCCGTTCATCAGTTTAGTGTAAGTAGTATGAAAGTTCATGCTAGTATATCCTATCTTTAGCAAGTCTTACACGCTAATTTTCATAACCCTGAACCTGAAAATTTACCTTTTTTATTGTTTAAGGACAGCACTAATTTCCATTGTAGCTTTTAGTTTCTGGGGCAAGTTACTCTCATTATGTGTGACCTAAAACAATTACTCAGTGACAAACTGAATAGCGAATTTATTAGTTTCTTAACTGTTTCTTCTGCGTGTAACAACTACAGAAAATTTCAACATTTGCAACAAAATAGAATATAAAATGTAACCAATTGTTTAAAAGTCAGTAATAGCATAGGTAAAACGAATTTTGTGACAACTTTATGTAAATAACGTAATCTACAGAAAATGTAGAACATCTGTGTGCATCCCAACTGTTCTTCGTGCCATACAGTCGTAAATCTTTGTTACATATTTTGATTTCCAAAACAAACAATGTGAGAGATGATTTGCATGTGTATGGTGTTCTGCATTATGGATGAGGCACAGTACCTGCAAGTAGAAAGACAAGAAATACTATTCCGAACATTTACATGAAAAAAAAAACTCACACGAGTTAGTTTCTCCGATTTTCAAAATAAAGCCACAGTGCAAGGGAGACAGAAAATCACACATGAAATCAACACACATAATACTCGTGTACATATTTTCACTTAACCATAACAATAAATTCGCGAATCTCGATGTGCTAAACTTGAAAATATACATAATTAGTGGAGTGGTTCATTATTTAAGTCATCAAAGGCCAGCTTGTTCCGTGATAAATGCAGAGCGGAGTCGCCCAACTGAAACCGATGCACAGGCAATGCAGTCAACTATTTCAGGTGACCTATACTTAAATATTTATTTTTGTGCCGTGAAACCAAAATTTCACTGCACGCGTCTCATCCCACCCACCCAGCCGTTCCTGCGAGGTGCTGGATTCACACCAGACAGAACGTGGGTCAACCCATCACAGAGTCACTGCCACACTAAACTGAGCTGCATCAGCACGACGCGGAGGGACTGAGTCTAAAGTTTGGAGCACTAGCGTCAACATATTCTTGAGACAGAGACAGAGACTGGTTGAGGATGTGGGTGGGGGCTGGCGATGGTTGGAAGTTTTGGGATGGCGCCAGTGCATTGCAAGACTTTCTAGCTCACTGGTTTTCCTCAACCTGGCTGGTTCAAGTGATTGCTGTGGCTGTGGTTTGGTGGATAAGGTAGCCAGCAGGAGGGTGGAGAGGCAACCAATTAAAACTTTGTCACCTCCAAATTCCGCCAGTGTTTGACAAGTATTTGGTTAGACACTGGCCCTGGACAGTGCATCGGCCGTGCCTCTCTTTGTATTGGCATGGCTGGCCAAGGCATGCCTGCAGAGATCAGCCAATGGTGACAGGAGCTCACCGACGGTGATTGAGCAAAGCAGGCTGTATATGACAGTGCTGAGGAACCAAGCAATACGATGCAGCAGCGATATGCAAACAGTCAGTGCGGGGTGTTTACAACTTTACACGGCCATCATCGAGCTGGGTGGTGAACAGTGTCTTCTTGTTGGTGTTAAGGAGAAGACAGCAGGAGCACATTATGCAGGAAAGGGAAAAACTCAGAACAACAAATTTTAATGTGAGCTTAACAAGAGAATTAGCAGCTGCAGAAGTAATTAATCAGAACACATAAATCGACCACAAACTCCAATAACAGAACATCTGAAGACATCACATCCAATAATCCAGAACAAAACCGAAAATAACACAATGCCATTTTAACAAAGACAGACAAATAATTTTGAACATGAAGAAAAAGGAATATGTAAATAAAAAGTTAGCTTTTCTGAAGGACAACAACATCGCCAAAATGATCAGTAACATAGCAGCAAGCTATCAGAATGATTTTCAAAAAACATTGATCAACATTAAAAAATACATTTACAAATGGCCAGATAAAACGAATGACACAGAAAATCCAAAAGCACCCATTCAATATTCCCTACCGAAACAGCGCAAACAAAATATTTCGATAAGACAAATCATTAACTTGTATCACCTAGCAGAATATACAAGCCCATTATTAAAGAAAATGTGTACTTTTGAAAACAATAGGAACCTGGGAGAGCAAAAGGAATTCATAGACAGAATCAAGAACACAGGCATACCAGACACAGCATGTCTTATATTAGTTGATCTCACATAAATGCACGCTTCGATTCCCATAGAGAGGACAATAAACATCTTCACACAAGGACTAAAACAACACAGTAGCACACCAGATAGACACATTGATGTAATAGCAACCATACTCCTGATAACAACAGCACAAAACTACTCTCTCTTCAGCAAGGAATTTTACTACAGACATGGAGGACTACTAACTGAATCACCGACTCGCAGCCTCTTAGCCAACGCATACATGAAAAACTTAGGGAACAAGCCTTCACACATTTAAAAACTCCAAAAAATATGCCTGATCTATGAATCACCTACACGCATGAAAGGACAACAGAATGAAATAACCATATTACACCAAAAAATTCACATGTATCAGTAACAAAAACAGACAACACACTGCAGTTTTTTGTTCTCACCCTTACAACATACAAACAACTCTCAAGACTTCACAATGTTCAGGAAACAGACAACCATGAGCAGCACCATTCACGGTCAATCAAACCACCCACTGGCATACAGACAAGGAAATTCAACATTGATGCTCCACTGATTAATCCTACAAGCAAACTGTACAACACATAGGTACTAAACACAATAAAACACATAGCGAGGAAAATGGTTATGATTACCATATGATAGATAAACTGAACCAAAAAATATATATTAATGTCAAACGAGTGAACAGGTCACATGATAGCTTGCAAACACAGAACCCAACACTCAGACAATGTCCATGTACCAGACACAACATAACATCCCACACACAAAAATCCGTATATTCACTTACAATAATAAAATTGTTCACAGATAGGCAACCATTTAAAGAAACAAGGACTTCAAATGGGATACGGGAAAGGCAACACAACACAGGAAAAGCTCAGAATACAGGAAGAACCTACAGATAAATTCAGCAGATCAGTCATACATGAACTTAAGTGCAACCCTTGTCAATATACATAGGACAAATATGCCTGATCTTTAAAACAAGATATTCACAGCTCTTTAAAGCTGTAAAAAGGAACAGCTTCCTTAGCAGATTTTCTGATCATGTAATGGCATACAGTCAGCACCCATGTAAAATACACACACATTTAGAAACAACAAAATCCATAAACTGTAGCAGAAAAAAATTTCCAAGTATCGAAAGCATTAGGAGGAGGAAAGCAAATTATGAACGACTACACCACACTAGCCGGCCAGTGTGGCCGAGCGGTTCTAGGCGCTTCAGGCTGGAACCTCGCGACCGCTACGGTCGCAGGTTGGAATCCTGCCTCGGGCATGGATGTGTGTGATGTCCTTAGGTTAGTTAGGTTTGAGCAGTTCTTAGTTCTAGGGGACTGAAGACCTCAGAGCCATTTGAACCATTTTGAACACCACACTAAGCAAAGGAATGCTGTTTAACACATTAAAGGAACTCTACAGAAAGTGCAACACCACAGGTGAGCACACACACACACACACACACACACACACACACACACACACACACAAACACACACACACACACACACGGAGAGAAACAGAGGAATGTGACGCCAAACTCTCTTTAAAACATGTGAAAGCTGACTGGGACTAGGTTCACGATAACAACCTTTACACTGTGTTTTGGTGAAGTGAAAAGTTTATTTAGAAACGAAAGTCAGCAAACCCATGGGATTGCTGATGAAAGAGGATTAGCCAAAGCAAAATCTAAGTAATTGCCAATTACTTCACACGACAGAATTAAGTTTAGATACAAAGTGATGTGTCAGCTCGCCAACCAAATTCATATTGACGTCATTTAGTTCCAAGAGACACTCTACCATTACCTTGTAGTGTACAGTGCGGTCTGCATAACCCTATAATGTAAAATAAAGTTAATGACAACAACGGACAAATACTGGTTTTATGGCTACTTTTATAGGTTAGTTATCGCTTAAAAATGTTCACGTTTCACAGATATGACTAAATATAACCCACTAACGATGAGTTAAAGGTGCTGAAACGCGATTTGTTCTACGTGAAAAATCAGTGTTTTGCACATCAGGCAGGCCTTATATCAAGTAATCCGAACGGCAGAATTTGTGAACCAAATTTTAAATAATTAATGTTGTTGTTGTGGTCTTCAGTCCTGAGACTGGTTTGATGCAGCTCTCCATGCTACTCTATCCTGTGCAAGCTTCTTCATCTCCCAGTACCTACTGCAACCTACATCCTTCTGAATCTGCTTAGTGTATGCATCTCTTGGTCTCCCCCTACGATTTTTACCCTCCAATACTAAATTGGTGATCCCTTGATGCCTCAGAACATGTCCTACCAACCGATCCCTTCTTCTGGTCAAGTTGTGCCACAAACTCCTCTTCTCCCCAATCCTATTCAGTACCACCTCATTAGTTATGTGATCTACCCATCTATCTAATTAATACGCTTGACCATTGACGCGACGTCAGTGTAGGGTAGAAGTGCTGCGAATCACAACTGATTTGACGTTATGCTTATGGAGTCAGGTGTTTAACAGTCCACCATGTTTAGCGATGATTGTGTGAGGAATATTTAATTTGTAGAAATAGTACTCACATATGTGACAATGTGGTCTCGATTCGTGCAGGATAAGCTACAGTGATATCATAAGAGTGCACACTTTCTGGGTTGGTGCCCATTTCAACAAAAGCGTACTTGGCATGTGACCGTGTCCCAGGTTAAAGAACTACCAACGTTTTACCTGCTGTTACGCATTGGTGAAGGACGCTGTACTAGCGACTGGAACGTAGGCGGTGTTACGTGTAAAGCACGATAGCCGGTAATCTGTGGCAGGTCTGAGACACAGCACAACGCTGGTGCAGACACATGTGTTTCGGAGCACAACTCGGGTTCCACAGCAGACGACAGCAAATGATCTCATGTAGAAGCAACGACGTCGTCAATGTTGCAACACGTGGACCTATTGCAAGTGTAACAGAGACTTTATTCAGGCACAAACACGCGACCGCGGACGCGCAGGCGGTGGCTAAGATCGGGTCACATTGCTGTTAACAGCTGAAAACAGCTCGACAGGAGCACGTGGAGAGCGGATTTCACGCTGTGCTCCACAGATGGAGTTGCCTCTGGACGTCCACCGGCCGCTAAGGTGACCGCGAGACAGGGGAATCCCCTCCCTTGCGCAGCACAACAGTTGCTCGTTTCTCATGGCCGCTCTACACGTCCAGTGCAAAATTAAAGCTTGTAAAACGTCTATGTTTGTATCGTCTATTGTCAAACCACAATTTATGAAAGATATTTATATTTTATTAATAGGATTAAGTAGGAATAATGAATATTTGTCATTTTGGAAATAATTGTGGTAGCAGGGAATGTCTGCACCAAAGTATTGTTGGCGGGAGAGACCGCACATTGATATAATTTTAAAAAGGGCGGGAGAGACCGCGTATTGATACATTTTAAGAAAAGAGCGGAGAAGACCACGCATTGATACATTTTGTAATGGTAGCAGGGATTGTCTGCAGCAGAAAGCATTGTTAGCGGGGGAACCGCAATTTAGCGTTCGTAGGAAGACAGCAGTAAGCGAGATGTGAAGCGAGTCGGTAGCAGGTCTGAAGCGAGAGGTTGAGAGGAGCTGTGTGTCTGCCAGCCACCAGCTATGATTTACAAGAGATTATAAACGGATGTACAGAGATATCAGCTAACTATTATCATAAGAGGAACTAATTTTATTGAATTATTCTTTTTTTTTAGAAACTCAAGATTACTGAAGGTACGTGTTGTGTTGGCTGAAGAGCCAACACCGTGTTACTAGAAGGGGCCGAAATGCACGCGCTTAGCTCACGCAGACTGGCGTGAGGAGGGAAGGACTATACTGACGTGAGGTCTGGAACATGACAAGGAATTAGAATTCAGAAAGCTGACGTATCTAGTTGATACTTAACTTTAATCCCTTTATGATGAACATCGCTCTTGATGGTACATGATTCACAATATTATCTGTTCAGATTATAGTAACTGAATATGGCGTCTTGCTAGGTCGTAGCAAATGACGTAGCTGAAGGCTATGCTAAACGATCGTCTCTGCAAATGAGAGCGTATGTAGCCAGTGAACCATCGCTAGCAAAGTCGGCTGTACAACGGGGACGAGTGCTAGGGAGTCTGTCTAGACTAGACCTGCCGTGTGGCGGCGCTCGGTCTGCAATCACTGATAGTGGCGACACGCGGGTCCGACGTATACTAACGGACCGCGGCCGATTTAAAGGCTACCACCTAGCAAGTGGGGTGTCTGGCGGTGACACCACAGTATGTTTGCGCATTGCTACTTGTAAGATTATTGTAATAAGCAAGTCTCATTTGAACGTTTGTGAAATCATTTCATTACCAACAGCAAATATTTGAAGAATAGTTTTCAAAATATAATTAATTTTTGCCAGCAATATGGCATTACTGATTATAATGCATCCCAAAAACCATCTACGTAAAACTTGGCAAAATTTTATTGTTGTTAAGAAAAAGTTTAACTGTGACTTACGTATCTTCAGTCAAATTAATTAAAGAATAACGTCAGTTTTGCTATTAAAAATAACATCAACTTTGGTAATAAATACAGCCACTTATTATGATAGCCCACCAGCAGCTAATATAGTATAGTAAAACAGAGTAAGTATATTCATGTCGCGTTTCGAAGTAGCAGTCAGATGGCGATCCAGTAACAGTAAAAAAGGTAAGGAAGAGTTTTGTGTTATTGCAGGTAACGACTGAGGGCCACGACGACGACACATTCTATGTTTTGTTGAAATAATCAGCAAATCGCTTTTAATAAGCAGCACTTAAATTTGTATGCGAAGATTGCGCTTATTATTATTGAGAAAGAGAATTAATTTCAAAGGGAAGACTTCATAGGTTATTGTAGTCCAGTGGGCAGCGCCTTATAGAAAGGGGTAGTGGCTTCGTGGTTCACACACAATCCTCCAAGATGTTGACTTTATCCCTTGCGATCGTTTCATTATAAGTTTATTTCTTTCGACCGAAGTATAAAGAAGCAGTAAAGTTACCACTGTTGAAGAATTAGTTTCAGATCTTCTGTAACACTATCACGCTATCCCAGTTACCAGAACCTGGAACCCGGAACCTGGTACCAGTTGCAGTACAGGCTCAACAAAACACCGATTTCCAGTATATCCTGTAATTATTGGCAGAATTAAAAGAAATTAAAATGCTGTCGTAATCTACTCCTTAACAGGTGTAATCTTTTGTTAAAAGCTAAACGACAAATATCTCAGATAGAAAGCATGTATTTGGCTTGAGGCAAGTTCACTGATGTCACGCAAATACAAGGAATTCATGCACCCAGTATTTGACTGTGAGAGAGTTTAGCGACTTCCAGCAAAGTTTAAACGTAATTTCAGGCCTTTGAGAAACTTTTATCGTTGACACCTCTCAACCCCACACAAAACGACGGAAGAAAAAATTATCGGTTATTATACTTTTGCTGTTCCCGCAGTCAAATGCAGTAGATGTTTGGCATCAGGCATGGGATTTTATTAGTTCTTTACCTCTAACTCAGCTCGCAATACATTTCGCTTATTGTACCTACGTACCTCACTTGGTATACCTGCGCAAGTCAAAAAGTTCGGGAGATATGACGTCATAAATATTGAGATGCGTGAAGAATTGGCTTTTGCTTAAAATGGAGCGTAAATTACGCTCGTTATATTCATGCAGCGTTTCATGATGACAGCACCTAGCCATCTCCAACAAATTTGAAGCATACTCTTTCCTAAACATTTTCTCAATTACTTGTGTTGGAAGTCAAATAATTAATACATTAACTTATTTGTGAAGTAATCAGGTGGCTGGAGCTCTTTTATGCTTGGGAGTTCGAATCTTTGAAGAATCAGGGGTTTACTGGTATCTCCAAATGTCAGAGGTATCATTAAGCTCTTTGTGAAACTAACAGATAAGGGTGTACCGTAAACAGCACCTTGCCAAGACACTCGAAATGTGTCCAGTGCACTACGAACACGATAGAGAGCTACCACAAGGCTTGTACTTACTACAGTGTTGTTTTGTCACACTGATGTTTTACAACACATGCATCACTTATTACCGAGCGGTTCTAGGCGCTACAGTCTGGAACCGCGCGGACGCTACGGTCGCAGGTTCGAATCCTGCCTCGGGAATGGATGTGTGTGATGTCCTTAGGTTAGTTAGGTTTAAGTAGTTCTAAGTTCTAGGGGACTGATGACCTTAGAAGTTAAGTCCCATAGTGCTCAGAGCCATTTGAACCATTTTTGCATCATTTATTGGCTATTAGCAGAGACTGCGGAAAATCTCTTCCATCTCGTTCGGAACCCACACCCTGCGACACATGAAGCCTGTATTCAAGGAGGAAAGCGTGTCTATTGCTTAGGGTAACATAATTTGATGCATTCGTAAACTCCAAACATGGCGAGTGCATCAGTTTTAGCTGAAATGCTATGCTTTGCAGCCTAAAGCCCTAACACGTCCTGAAACACAGAATGTTTCAAAAAGTTTATTTCCATTTCATAGGATCGTATGTGTAGATATGCACGCTACAGCAAGCACTACCAATATGCTCAAAACGTCGCGCGTAGAAACAGTATTCACCCGGGGCTGATACCTCCGGTTCTATTGATGGCAGTAAGCAGGAGTCAAATGGCTCTGAGACTATGGGACTTAGCTGCTGTGGTCATCAGTCCCCTAGAACTTAGAACTACTTAAGCCCAACTAACGTAAGGACATCACACACATCCGTGCCCGAGGCAGGATTCGAACCTGCGATAAGCGGGAGCCACGTGTTTTGGATAGCTTTGGGCTAGAGACCATTTTATACATCCAACAGAAGGATTGTCTTACTGTAAGTATGCTACAGTATAGCATCACAGTTTGAATGCTACACACTTCCTTCAGGTTAGGCAATTGGAGCAAATCGGATTGTTCTTTTTGCATGAAATGTGGTCTATGGTTCTCCTTGGGGGTCGCATAAAGGCAGCACGTGTTGGGTTAGTTGGAAAGTTCGTAGGGTTCCTCCACAAATTTAATAAACGCAACAGATACACATAATAGAGCCTTTCCTCATCAGTAATGTATCCTCCTTCACTGTTTACAACAGTCTGCCAGCGCTGGTGTAAATTTTCGATTCCGCGACCGCACAAATCACGTGGTTTTGTGGCAGAGAACCCGTCAAACAATGTTCGGAGAGCATTTACATCAGGAAAGGAAGTTGCTTGAAGGTTGTTCGATAGAGAGTAGAAAAGATGAAAATATGATGGCACAAGATGAGCTGGGTAAGGTGGGTGTGAAATGACTTCCCAATCGAAATCGTGTGTAGTGTTTCTTGTCATTCTAGCGGAAATCGGGCGGGCGTTACCGTCGAGTAGCTTCACATGACGCTGTCCTCCTGATCGTTGTTCTTGGACTGCATCTGCAAGACGCCTGTTGTTGACACTAAATGTCTGCAGTGATGTTTACACCTCGGGAAACAATTCGTTGTACATAACACCGCCACTGTGCGGCGGTTCGTTTCCTTTTCGTGCTTTTACCTGCACCTACCTGTGAACTTGTTCCAGAAGATCGCCGGTGGGAAAGCCGAGCAGCAACCTACCGTACTGTAACTCGCACCATGCAGCATACAACGTAACTATTCTAAGAATCGGGAAGAGATCTTAATTTTGAATGAGACGTGGAAATAATGGCAAAACTTTGGTGTATTCTGAACCTTGAGATGAACACGTTCACTGCCAAGCCAGTGTTAATGTTAACCCAGTCATGCACAAACCCTTTCATTCACTTCAGCAAGTTTAAGGTTACGTATTTCCTGAAATCGCAACAGCTACTAAGCACAGATCGTTCTTAAACGAAAATAATCGCCGTATTATTAAGTCTATCGGTGTCTAATGGGCTCAAGTTTTTAGTCACCGATCTGCTCAATACGCCACGCGGAATTACTGCCTTTTTCTCATACACAAAATTACTTAAATCACGTATTACTTAAAACACTTTTGAAACATGTGTCCCAATTAAAACAGGCAAATTACAATTTACTCCGGATCTCATACGACACTCGGCCGTACCATTGAAAGACTGGGCTCCGAACCCCATAAGACTGCGGTAAACATTCTATATCTGCAAGAGAAAAGACGTGCGAAGAATACTTTGTTCTGATTGGTCAGTTTTCTTTAAGGTCAATAGAAAAACATTATTCTCCCACGTTAGTCCGCGCTTTTCATGACTAACCAATCAACAAATAGCACGCTTTCGAACAGTACTTTTTCCCGAAATAAATATTTAACGTTCTGATATTATTTTTATACTTTACGTTATTAACCATTTTCATTTGGACTCGAATTCGCTTTCCTTTTACCATAAACTTCCATAACATACTATGTTACAAAATTCCCCATCGTCTGCATTCACACTGTCTTAAAACTTTCTCACACTTTTTCGTACAGCGTTCATCACTAGAACAATGATCTACATATTTACTTTAGACCACATTCACGCATCATTCACACTGTTAAAAGCACATACAAAACAGTACAAACATAAATAAACAAAAAACCTTCAAGAAATTAACAGAACAATTCACAAAAACATTATCTTTGCCTATTTCTTAAATATCTCTGTGCACTACTGGACTCTGGTGGTCCAAATTCTTAACTGCATTATAGTTCTTTCTGTTTAGTCCTGTCCAGACAAAAATTAGAACTGCGTACCCTACTGAACCCACTTCAGACCACCTGTCACTGTGCACATGTGAGTCATTCCCCCGATATACAGGTTCTAGACAGGAGCGATATAAGGCGCCACGCCTCAAACACGCCACTAGACGCATAAAATCACCTTATGCAGAAGCGCACGTATCTTTGTGCGGAGAGCTGCTGTTTTGTTCGTTTTCAACCATTCTTTTGTTTACCCTGTGTTAGCATAAAGACACCATTTCTCGTTACCAGTAGAGATGCTGGATAAGTGTGGCCAATGTTGCACATGGACAAATTGATGACGAGTAAGCAGAGATGCTCATATGGCCATCTGCTGATTTTTGTGATTCTGGCTTAGAGCAGTGGTTCCCAAACTTTCTTAGACCACTACCCCTGAGTCCAATTAGCTAGTACCCCCCTTCCCAACACCCTCTCCGTGAAGTCTGTTGTCCCCTCCTCCACATTATAACGAAATTTAACACCTAACTAAACTGCAGAATGAAAGACTTCTCTTGGAACACTTTTATTTTCAAAATGATGCAAGGTCAATGACATTTAGTGGCCGGCCGCGGTGGTCTAGCGGTTCTAGGCGCTCAGTCCGGAACCGCGTGACTGCTACGGTCGCAGGTTCGAATCCTGCCTCGGGCATGGATGTGTGTAATGTCCTTAGGTTAGTTAGGTTTAAGTAGTTCTAAGTTCTAGGGGCCTGATGACCACAGATGTTAAGTCCCATAGTGCTCAGAGCCATTTTTGACATTTAGTGTGTGTGTGTGTGTGTATGTGTGTTTGTGTCTGTGTGCGGGTTTGTGTGCGCGTGTGTGTTTTAGATTAATGATGAAGCAATCTGCGGTACATCGAAAGTTCTGCTCACAACTCAACCTCAGATAAGAAAGCTAACTGTCTACAGTGAGGGTAGACATTTGTTACAAAACATGCTTTCCCTGCATTACTCCTCTCCATTGCGGCACTTGCTTGACCTGCACACTGCAACCCCACTTAAAATCAAACAATTTCAGGTATGTGCATTACACTTACTGTTTGTGAATCACTTGATTGCAGGACTCCTTAATTCTGAACTTTACTAGTTAATACGGGTAAATGCAATGTTTGCTTCAAAATGTTTACTTGCTTCTTTGCAACTGCTGATCCACACTTAGGGCCCTTTGTTCACGTTATGGTAAAAGATAGAGTGGTTCCCCTCTAAAACGGAAGTTATTTAGCGCGCGCAAATTGCGGTTGATGCGAGAAAAAAGGTGGACATGAGAGTCTGTCGGAAACATTGTGTGCTAAAAAGTGTAATATCAGTTTATAAGCACCCAATCACTGTTTTATTGCCGGCCGAAGTGGCCGTGCGGTTAAAGGCGCTGCAGTCTGGAACCGCGGGACCGCTGCGGTCGCGGGTTCGAGTCCTGCCTCGGGCATGGATGTTTGTGATGTCCTTAGGTTAGTTAGGTTTAACTAGTTCTAAGTTCTAGGGGAATAATGACCTCAGCAGTTGAGTCCCATAGTGCTCAGAGCCATTTGAACTGTTTTATTCTCACTGAAGGTAAAGTTACTACGAATAACATTATCCATGAATACATTTACTTCTTTGCTTTTAAAGAAAAGTGTGAATAGTTATGCAAGTGAAATTTAATTGAATTTGTGCTGCGTAGAAAATACCTGACAAAATAAGACTACACCCATGCCCAATTTCCAGTTTAGCGTTGGCCTGAATTTTGCAGTTATTTAAAATTGATGAGTGTAACAATCTCTTGTGTTTCTGAGGACAGGCATATTGTACAATAACTGTTAGTATCCACTTTACAATTTCCTTTTTTTCCCTTGTGATTTGGTTCATTGCACTTTCGTACGAAAGAAGTATAGGCTGTGTTTTTCCACTAAAACTGTTTACTTTTTGTATAAAAGAAATGTTACACATTTCTATGCCTAATTAGGATGGCACCCGTATTCTATTTTATTTGAGCGAGTTTGATTAATTAAAACACTTTCTAAATAGGATCAGTTACTTTTAGTGTGTTTACGGAACTTCAGTTTTATGCCCGATAAGCAAAAACCCTTTACGCATTTCACGGTCAATTCTGAAAAAATCCTCACACAGGGTAACATTATACTGCACCTAAATACCATAATTGGTTACAAATATAGTATCAGTACACAAACGGAGCAGTGTATTGTGTTATCGCGGCTTTTCCCTTGACAGGATTACGTGTTCTGTAGGGGCATAGTGCGTAGTAAATTTTGTATTTGATAGCACACGTGTAGGCAGTTAATGATATACACAGAACTATCAAGGTGAAACTTTTATAAACAGTGGACAAATATCGTAATTCTCTGGCCAGAAAGACTGACTGTCTGAGCAAAGGGCCATTTCTAAGTTATATTCTGATGTATCAGAATTTCAGGTAAGTTTTATGGAACAGAGATGTGATTTCTATTTCTAAATTAGGGTCATTTTTACAAAAAAACTATGTTCCTATTTGGTGAAAGAGTCCCGTTAAATTGTCAGCCAAAAAATAATTTTTATTTTCCCACTAATAAACCAAAGAATAATTAAACTGAAATATTAAGTACACCTACATCTACACAATGAACGCTTAAACTTTTCTGTGCGAACTGTGACTTCTCTTATTTTATGATGATGATAATTCATCCCTAAGTAGATGGGCGCCAACAAAATATTTTCACACTCTGAGGAGAAACTTGATGATTGAAGTTTAGTGAAAAGGGTCTGCTGCAAGGAAAAACGCCATTGTTTTAATGATTGCAACCCCAATTCAAGCATCATATCCGCCTCTACTTCACGATAACGCCAAACGAGTTGCCTTCCTTGACCTTTTGGAAGTCGTCCTGCGATCCTATCTGATACAGATTCCACACCAGACAGGAATATTCTAGAAGAGGACGCACAAGCATAGTGTAGACAATCTCTTTAGTAGACCTATTACATTTTCTCAGTGTTCTGCCAATAAATCGTACTCTTTTGCTTGCTTTACCCACGACATTATGTAGGCCAGCATTCCAACTTAAGCAGTTCAAAAACGCAATGCCCGAGTATTAGTTAAATTTATAGCCTCTAGATTAACCTGGTTTATCGTGTAACCGAAATTTAGTGGATTCTTTCTGGTACTCATGTGGATGACTTCAGCTTTTCATTATTTAGAGCCAATTGGCGCTTTTGGCAAAAATATCTTGTCTAAATAGCTCTACAATATCATTTGATAATCTGATGACTTTAAATATAACACGGTAAATGACAGCATCATCGGCAAACGATCTAAGACTCCTGCTCAGATTCTCTCCTTAACCGTTTAAAGATCAGGAAAAGCAGTGGACCTACAGCACTTCCTTGAGGAACACCGGATATTATTATTGTTTTACTCGATGAGTTTCCGTCATCTAGTACGATCTGTGATCTTTGACAGTAAATTACGAATCCATTCGCGCAACTGACACGATAGTCCACAGGCACGTAATTTGATTGTAAGTCGCCTGTGAAGTACAGTGTCAAAAGCCTTCTGGAAATCTGAAAATCTTGTTGTTGTTGTGGTCTTCAGTCCTGAGACTGGTTTGATGCAGCTCTCCATGCTAATCTATCCTGTGCAAGCTCCTTCATCTCCCAGTACCTACTGCAACCTACATCCTTCTGAATCTGCTCAGTGTATCCCTCTACGATTTTTACCATCCACGCTGCCCTCCAATGCTAAATTTGTGATCCCTTGATGCCTCAAGACATGTCCTACCAACCGATCCCTTCTTCTAGTCAAGTTGTGCCACAAACTTCTCTTCTCCCCAATTCTATTCAATACCTCCTCATTAGTTACGTGATCTACCCACCTAATCTTCAACATTCTTCTGTAGCACCACATTTCGAAAGCTTCTATTCTCTTCTTGTCCAAACTATTTACTGGCCATGTTTCACTTCCATACATGGCTACACTCCATACAAATACTTTCAGAAATGACTTCCTGACACTTAAATCTATACTCGATGTTAACAAATTTCTCTTCTTCAGAAACGCTTTCCTTTCCATTGCCAGTCTACATTTTATATCCTCTCAACTTCGACCATCATCAGTTATTTTGCTCCCCAAATAGCAAAACTCCTTTACTACTTTAAGTGTCTCATTTCCTAATCTAATTCCCTCAGCGTCACCCGACTTAATTCGACTACATTCCATTATCCTTGTTTTGCTTTTGTTGATGTTCATCTTATATCCTCCTTTCAAGACACTGTCCATACCATTCAACTGCTCTTCCAAGTCCTTTGCTGTCCCTGACAGAATTACAATGTCATCGGCGAACCTCAAAGTTTTTATTTCTTCTCCATGGATTTTAATACTTACTCCAAACTTTTCTTTTGTTTATTCCACTGCTTGCTCAATATACAGATTGAATAACATCGGGGATAGGCTACCACCCTGTTTCACTCCCTTCCCAACCACTGCTTCCCTTTCATGCCACTCGACTCTTATAACTGCCATCTGGTTTCTGTACAAATTGTAAATAGCCTTTCGCTCCCTGTATTTTACCCCTGCCACCTTTAGAATTTGAAAGAGAGTATTCCAGTCAACATTGTCAAAAGCTTTCTCTAAGTCTACAAATGCTAGAAACGTAGGTTTGCCTTTCCTTAATCTTTCTTCTAAGATAAGTCGTAAGGTCAGTATTGCCTCACGTGTTCCAACATTTCTACGGAATCCAAACTGATCTTCCCCGAGGTCAGCTTCTACCAGTTTTTCCATTCGTCTGTAAATAATTCGTGTTAGTATTTTGCAGCTGTGACTTATTAAACTGATAGTTCGGTAATTTTCGCATCTGTCAACACCTGCTTTCTTTGGGATTGGAATTATTATATTCTTCTTGAAGTCTGAGGGTATTTCGCCTGTCTCGTACATCTTGACCACTAGATGGTAGAGTTTTGTCAGGACTGGCTCTCCCAAGACCGTCAGTAGTTGTAATGGAATGTTGTCTACTCCGAGGGCCTTGTTTCGACTCAGGTCTTTCAGTGCTCTGTCAAACTCTTCACGCAGTATCGTATCTTCCATTTAATCTTCATCTACATCCTCTTCCATTTCTATAATATTGTCCGCAAGTACATCGCCCTTGTATAGACCCTCTATATACTCCTTCCACCTTTCTGCCCTCCCTTCTTTGCTTAGAACTGGGTTTACATCTGAGCTCTTGATATTCATACAAGTGGCTCTCTTTTCTCCAAAGGTCACTTTAATTTTCCTGTAGGCTGTATCTATCTTACCCCTAGTGAGATAAGCCTCTACATCCTTACATTTCTCTAGCCATGCCTGCTTAGCCATTTTGCGCTTCCTGTTGATCTCATTTTTGAGACGTTTGTATTCCTTTTTGCCTGCTTCATTTACTGCATTTTTATATTTTCTCCTTTTATCAATTAAATTCAATATTTCTTCTGTTACCCAAGGATTTCTACTAGCCCTCGTCTTTTTACCTACTTGATCCTCTGTTGCCTTCACTACTTCATCCCTCAGAGCTACCCATTCGTCTTCTACTGTATTTCTTTCCCCAATTCCTGTCAATTGTTCCCTTATGCTCTCCCTGAAACTCTGTACAATCTCTGGTTTAGTCAGTTTATCTAGGTCCCATCTCCTTAAATTCCCACCTTTTTGCAATTTCTTCAGTTTTAATCTACAGTTCATAACCAATAGATTGTGGTCAGAGTCCACATCTGCCCGTGGAAATGTCCTACAATTTAAAACCTGGTTCCTAAATCTCTGTCTTACCATTATATAATATATCTGATACCTTTTAGTATCTCCAGGATACTTCCAGGTATACAACGTTCTTTTATGATTCTTGAACCAAGTGTTAGCTATGATTAAGTTATGCTCTGTGCAAAATTCTAACAGACGGCTTCCTCTTTCATTTCTTAGCCCCAATCCATATTCACCTAATACGTTTTCTTCTCTCCCTTTTCCTACTGTCGAAATCCAGTCACCCATGACTATTAAATTTTCGTCTCCCTTCACTACCTGAGTAATTTCTTTTATCTCATCATACATTTCTTCACTTTCTTCGTCATCTGCAGAGCTAGTTGGCATATAAACTTGTAGTACTGTAGTGGGCATGGGCTTCGTGTCTATCTTGGCCACTATAATACGTTCACGATGCTGTTTGTAGTAGCTTACCAGCACTCCTCTTTTTTGATTCATTATTAAACCTACTCCTGCATTACCCGTATTTGATTTTTTATTTATAAACCTGTATTCACCTGACCAGAAGTATTGTTCCTGCTGCCACCGAACTTCACTAATTCCCACTATATCTAACTTTAACCTATCCATTTCCCTTTTTAAATTTTCTAACCTACCTGCCCGATTAAGGGATCTGACATTCCACGCTCCGATCCGTAGAATGCCAGTTTTCTTTCTCCTGATAACAACATCCTGAGTAGTCCCCGCCCGGAGATCCGAATGGGTGACTATTTTACCTCCGGAATATTTTACCCAAGAGGACGTCATCATCATTTAACCATACAGAAAAGCTGCATGCCCTCGGGAAAAATTACGGGTGTAGTTTCCCCTTACTTTCAGCCTTTCGCAGTACCACAACAGCAAGGCCGTTTTGGTTATTGTTACAAGGGCAGATCAGTCAATCATCCAGACTGTTGCCCCTGCAACTACTGAAAAGGCTGCTGCCCCTCTTCAGGAACCACACGTTTGCTTGGCCTCTCAACAGATACCCCTCCGTTGTGGTTGCACCTACGGTACGGCCATCTGCATCGCTGAGGCGCGCAAGCCTCCCCACTAACGGCAAGGTCCATGGTTCATATATATGGTTCATGGTTGATATATAATCAATTTTACATCCCCTGTCAATAGCACTCATTACTTCGTGAGAATAAAAAGTTAGTTGTGTTTCACAAGAACTTTATTTTCTGAGTCGGTGTTGTCTGTTTGTCAAAAAATCTTTTTCTTCGAGATAACCCACAATGTTCGAAAACAGCGTATGTTCCAAAATTCTTCTTCAGATAGACGCTAACGATATGGGTCTGTTATTCTGCGGATTACTCCTATTTCCTTTCTTGGCTATTGGTGTCACTTGCGCGACTTCCCAGTTTTTAGGTATGGATATTTCAACGAGCTATTGGCTATACATGATTGCTACATATTAGGCTATTATATCAGCATACTTGGAAAGGAACCTAGCTGTAAACACTCTGGACCGGAAGTTTTGCCTTTATAATGTGTTTTAAGCTGCTTTGCTACGCCGGGTGTGTCTACTAAGTTACTGATGTTCGCAGTTGTTCTTGGTGCGAATTACGGAATATCTACTTCTTTGGTGAAAAAATAGTGAAGAACGCTTTTCGAGTTTTCTCAGGAGCCGTCCGTGAACTATCAAGTATTTCGTAGCGTTTTTGTTTTATATGTTAGTATTCCGTATGATATGGGTTCATTTATCGATTGTCATTTTTTATTTGTTGTTCACTGTTGCTATTTGAAGTTACATACTGCCATTCCGTCACTTGGAGTCACTTGGTGGAGCTGTGGCCACTGGAAAATGGACTACCAAGTGGAGAAATCGGAACGTTTCCGACATATTGTTTTGTTTGAGTTTAGTAGAGGAATGACAGAAGTAGAGGCAGCCAGAAACATTTGTATCGTGTATGGGGATAATGCCACCGGACAGAGCAAAGAAAGAAAATATTTTTTTTTTTTCGTTTTAAGGAGGGTCGTTTTAATATTAGAGTCTCTCTACGACCTGGAAGACCTTCTGGGTTTGAAGAAGATCGTTTAAGAGCATTGATACACCATGATCCACGTCATTGTACTTGAGAATTGGCAAATGTCATGAACTGTGATTATTCCATTATCGTGCGAGCATCTGCATTGATTGTACTAGTTATCAATAATTACTTATTTTCAATTAGTAGAATTAATCCGTCGGAGGCTAGAGGTTCCTCACATAGTCCACCCACTACACACGTATGTTGTGCTTTTTCCCGTACATTACTCATGATAAATGAGAGAAATGTACGTAACAAATGCTAAATATCTCAAAGAAATGTCTTCTCCGAGTTGTAGATAGTATCTGTAGTCGTCCAGAAATTGCTTCATTACTCGCTTCGAAATAGATAAATGAATTAATTGACAGCACGACACAGCACTGAGCATATAAGGTTGTACACAGTATTATTATTATTATTATTACTGTCAGACTGGTTAAATACAAAGCATTAACAGCTTCAAGTCGTCCGACAGTACACTGAGCACTGGAGGACGCAGAGGTGTTAACTTTTGCTTAACCTCTAATGTTTTAAAGCAATGACATCCAGAATGTTTTCATACAATTCATCATGACCACAGACACAAGCAACCGCAAAGCAGCGTCAAGCTCTATTATTAGAGGTGACTGCCGGATAATTTTTGTTTTAAGTTCCCATCTTCTGATGATAAGGAAGTGGTATTTGCAAGTGTTTACTCAGGTAAAAATCTCTGTGCTAAGATTTGAGAATATTCTCTAGATAGCGTAAAAGTACAAGATCATGGACTTAGCAGACAAGACCTTATCTGAAGGTGAGGATGACAAGCGAGGTCAGATGACGAAAGTCGTGGGTGGTTATTCCGTCGACTGTATCACCGCACTGACAACTGATCGAAGTGTCAGTTGTCAGACTGAAGTAAAGCTAAGATTTCGAATACAGCCATACACGCTGTAGGTAGAGAAGATATGAATACAAATTTAGAGCTTTTTGGGGAATGCAGGTGCAAGACGTAAGTTGTTTCCGTACCTCTTTCACTGACTGTACGTTCGATTAATCTAACTTGGTATCACATTACGTTTATGCCTGTTTCAAATCTGCTGCAGTAAAACCGATGCCCAGATTCGGCGTAACCTGCGTTGTGTTTCAATTG
Organism: Schistocerca nitens; assembly: GCF_023898315.1. Taxonomy (NCBI): domain Eukaryota; kingdom Metazoa; phylum Arthropoda; class Insecta; order Orthoptera; family Acrididae; genus Schistocerca; species Schistocerca nitens. The sequence continues at coordinate 131,370,547 of NC_064614.1, read as the reverse complement.
TTATGTCCCCCTTCCTAATCATAAAATTTCAACTCTACTCCGGCTCACTGTAGTGCATGAAGATGTGAGTTTAGCTGAGTTTTTGGAGGGGTTTATGTTGTGCCTTGGTGAGGGAGCACAGCGAGGTTCCGTTGGTTTTCGTGGCACAATAGCGTGATGGAAAAGCTGAGAAAATCGGTAGGAGCGCCCGTCGGCATTTTCCTGCGAGAGCTACGTGCCTCGGTCGGCGTGCGTAGTTGTAGAGACGGATGTCCCTCTAATATTTTCCGAACAGGGTGTTCATTGTCCCGGGAGGGTCTTCTACGAGGTTGTGGTAGCTTTCTGTCGATAGAAAGGCACCAAACATGATTTGTTTCTGTATGCTGCGCTCGGAGTCTGATCTGTACCATCGAGTAGAAAAACGTGACAGAGGATTCGTCAGTGACGACTGCTTATAAACGAGGGTAATGGGCGTATTGGTCGCTGGAGAGAAGTCTGATAGCTTTCGGAAGGGTGGAGGATAGCTGTGTTAGCTTGTGGCGAGCGAAGAGTACAGTGGAGACAGCTTTGAGGTTGCTGCAAGTCCAGTAAGATATTCGTGTAATTGCATAAAGTTCAGTGAGATTGTGTTAGAAAGTTATGCAGATTACGAAGAATAATCTCGGTGCTGGGCATCGTCAGATAACAGCTGCGAACAACTGGAAGTAAATACAGTGCTGAGGTCCTCAGACCAACTTTGGGCGTTGCAGAAGTCAGAGTTTTCTCAAATGGAAGAGATGGAAGACCGCAGAGGTTGCTGCCGTACGGAACTGTTCCAGCATGCACGCCGAAATAGTAAGGAACATGTAATTGTAAGCAAGGTTAGCGAGGTATTGTGGGTCCTGGAATAGTTGATCTTTATTTAATTTTTTTTCCTGTTTTGAAGAATAGTTAATAATGAGGCAAATTAGAAGTTATTTTAGTTCAAGTGAGTTTCCGCAGTGGTCCATCCTATTACTGCCTACCGAAACCTTAATTAGCGGAGCTCTAATCTGCCTCTCTCAGTTTGTGTCCTACATGCTCTATTGCTGTCTTTGCTAAACTCTCAGTGTTTACTTTTGTTTACCAGAGTTCCTTTAATGGAGCATGACTCGTGTTTGTACGATTGACATCGCCTCCAATACAGTATCCATTTCCTCAATACACAGCGTATCCCTCTCTGACCTTCCTCCCACTTATTTTCCACGCAGTTGTGAATGTATACGGGACAATTAGATGAAGTAAATTGCCATTCTTTGATAGTCAAATTCCATGTCGATTGGTCAAAAGAATATTAACAAATGTTGTAGTTTGCAATGTTTCTTTAAAATTTACTAGTTTCCCCGTCTCGTGTAGCTGTAATCGGCGGTACAAATTAAAAAGATATCAATTAAATGTAATGATCGAGTAATCGTCATTCTAAGGCTGCCCTGATTTAGGGTTACTTTGTATAGGGTTTGATTAAGATCTCTCTCTTAAATTCAAGACTTCAAAGATTCGTTTTTATGAGAATAGAACCTGGTACAGCTATTGCACTTATGACTGTAGAACGACTAGAAATTATTACAGAAAAGTTTGGGATGCTTGATTGGAGAAGACGCTGACGTACTAATATAGCCTAGAAACGATCAGCTGTTTACTATTCACAAGTTTCTCTGTTGGTCCATCATGGACAGGGGGACGTCCGCTAGTTAAGTAATTGTCAGTGTCAATGAATTTCTCCAACAGCCCTCTAACTTAAGACGTTATTTTATTTTGGTTTGGAAGCTACCAGTTTCAGCATTTCACTTTGCCATTTTCAGGTCCCATATGCATCTCTCCAAATAAACGAAAAATGTCACATAGTGCCGTAAGTCCCGGGATGTCAAGAATTGAATCGTTTCGCTAGTGCTTGATTCGAAGACTCGGGTGCTATCAAATCTTCGAATGAAGCAGTAGCCAAACGATCGAATTCACGACATCCAGTGATTTATGGCGCTGTATGACATTTTCGTTTATTTGGAGAGATGCATATTGGGTCTGAAGATGGCATAGTGAAATACAGAAACTGGCAGTCTTCAAACTAAAATAAAATAACACCTTACGTTACATGGCTGTTGGGGAATTTAATTGAGATTGACTCTCACAAGTTTTGTCATTTATTAAACCCCCAGACAACTCCAATAATTTGTACTACCATAAGTCGTAATAAATCAACAAATAGGTTACATTTATGGCGACCCTGCCTGAGGGTGGGACTTAATGGCATCTCGGCTTTCCACAGTCATAACAGAGAGGTGGTATAATATAGATTTAACTTTATTTATGTAATATGTGCTTTTCTCTTTTCAATAGGCATCAGGCAATTCTGTTTTACCGGGTCTCTGAATTGTTCAGCATTGTGACGCACCGTTGATGAGTATACTGCCTTGTTTGAGATGTTTTTTGTATCACAAGAGCTCTTAAGTCGCTTAGGTAAATCTGAGGTTGAATTAGGTGTCGATATCGTTTGCTGATTTCAAGAGAGCCATATTGGGTTTTGGTGACAAACAATGAAGTTTAACTATAAATACTGCCACGCTATCGCGAGTGAAAGGTTTTGTGGGCTCAGTCTCTGAAGAAGACGATGAACCCAAGAAACAATGCCAGCTGAAAGCGCCGTGGTCGTGGCCCTTGCAGAAACCAGTCCGATAGGTTTGGAACGAGCAGGTGACGAGAGTGGCTACGTAAGTCATCGAACTGACGCACAGAAGACAGACGCAAGAAACAAGGGTCCAGAGTATTGCTTACCGCCCATGGCACGGCGACAAGTTATAACCCATTTCCATGAACCGACAATGGAAGAGAATAGCTCAGACATGGCACGATTTCCACCAACTGTCTTTGATCTGAATAAGTTGCAAGCCCTCCTTCCAAGAAGAAGATGCTTCGAAAAAAGGAGGAGACAATACGACAAATAAATGACATTTGGAAAAAAAAACTGGAACATACTTTGCAAAACAGAAGAAAATTCCAAGAATATAGAAGATCAGACAGACAGCATTAAACAGAGGTTAGAAGCGTTTATATCCGACAGTATGGGGATAATTGAAAACCTTCTGCAGGAAGTCCAAAGCTTTAAATTGGCATTAAACGTGATAAACCAGTGCCGAGACAAAATGAAGAAACACAATGTGAAGGTAGTCGAAAATCTAGAGAACCGAAAAAATGGTTCAAATGGCTCGGAGCACTATGGGACTTAACATCTATGGTCATCAGTCCCCTAGAACTTAGAACTACTTAAACCTAACTAACCTAAGGACAGCACACTACACCCAGCCATCACGAGGCAGAGAAAATCCCTGACCCCGCCGGGAATCGAACCCGGGAACCCGGGCGTGGGAAGCGAGAACGCTACCGCACGACCACGAGATGCGGGCAACAGAGAACCGAGTTTCAGTGATCAAAAGTAATGAGGGACCAGTGAGGATAATGTTGCATTAGGTCCAGACGTTGTGGAGAAAGCTCTGGAAGAAGTCAGAAGAGAATATAATGAAATGTTACACGATGTCCGTCAGAAAGTATAGAATCATTCAAGGTCATAAGCCAACGCGATGTTGTAGCATATGAGGTAACAAGTCAAACTGAAATCCTCGCGGCAGCAGTTGAGCATTCATCTGCTCGTGAGCAGAATGATTCTGACGGGATTCGTTGGGTATGTGTAAAAGAAATGGAAGAAGTAAAATCTCTGCTTCGTTTTGAGGAACACGCGAAGCTCCTGACGAATGGCATAAAGTAGCCTTACATGATGTGGAACTCAGGAACCGCAGCAAATAGTGCATTCCTATCACGCTGATACAAAGAAGAATCAAGAACAGCTGCCAACATGAGTAACTTAGAAATAGATTTCCACTGAGTAGTGAAGCAACTTGAATCACTTCATAAAACGAAGTCTTCCAGTCCAGACTGTATACCAGTAAGATTCCTTTCAGAGTACGCTGATGCTATTGCTTCATAGTTAACAACCATATACAACGGCTCAATCGACTAAAACCCGTACCCAAAGACAGGAAAGTTGCATAGCTAACACCAATATTCAAGAAACATCATTAACGTCGATATGCAGCAGGATTCTGGAACATATAGTGTGTTCGTACATTACTAACTACTTCGAAGTGATCGGTGTATTGACATACAGTCAACTCGCTTTTAGAAAACGTCACTCTTGTCAAATTTATTCTAGATTTCGTCAGGGTTTTTGACAATGTACCACACATACGGTATGTAATGAAATTGCGTGCATACGGAATATCGTCTCAGTTATGTGACAGGATTCGTGATTTCCTCTCAGAGAGTTCACAGTTCGTAGTAATTGATGGAAAGTCATCGAGTAAAACAAATGTCATTTTTGACGATCCCCAGGGTAGTGCTGTTCCTCATCTATATAAATGATATGGGAGACAATCTGAGCAGCCGTCTTAGGTTGTTTGCGTATGATGCTGTTGTTTATCTTGTAGTAAAGCTATCACAGATAAAAAAAAATTTTAAACGATTTAGAAAAGATATCTGTATTGTGTGAAAATTGGTAATTGACCATAAATCATGAAAAATGTGAGGGCATCCACATGAGGGCTAAAAGGAATCCATTAAGCTTCGGTTACATCATAAATCAGTCAAATCTAAATGCCGTAAATTCTATTAAAACCTAGCCATAACAATTACTAAGGACTTAAATTGGAAAGAACACGTGGAAAGTATTGTGGGAAAGAGGAATCAAAGATTTCACTTTTTGGCAAAGACTTACAAAACTGAACAGAAATACAAAAGACACTGCCTACACTCCGCTTGTCCGTCCTCTGCTGCGCGGTCTGGGATCCTTACCACATGGGATTAACGGAGTCCATCGAGAAAGTTCAAAGAAGAGCGGCACATTTTGTATTATCGCGAAATAGGGAAGGGAGTGTCACGGACACGGTAAAGGATTTGGAGTGGACATCATTAAACAACTGCGGTTTTCGTTGCGGCGGGATCTTCTCATAATTTCAGTCACTAGTTTTTTCCTCCGTATGGGATCCTTACCACATGGCATTAACGGAGTCCATCGAGAAAGTTCAAAGAAGAGCAGCACATTTTGTATTATCGCGAAATAGGGAAGGGAGTGTCACGGACACGGTACAGGATTTGAAGTGGACACCATTAAACAACTGCGGTTTTCATTGTGGCGGGATCTTCTCAAAATTTCAGTCACTAGTTTTTTCCTCCGTATGCGAATACATTTTGTTGACGGCGATCTACCTAGGAAGAAACGATCATCGTAATGAAATAAGGGGAATCAGAGTTCCTACGGAAAGACAAAGGTGTTCGTTTTTTCCGCGTCCTGTTCGAGATTGGAATAATAGAGATTTACACTACTGACCATTAAAATTGCTACACCACGAAGATGACGTGCTACAGCCGCGAAATTTAACCGACAGGAAGAAGATGCTGTGATATGCAAATGATTAGCTTTTCAGAGCGCTCACACAAGGTTGGAGCCGGTGGCGACATCTACAACGTGCTGACATGAGGAAAACCTCCAACCGATTTCTCGTACACCAATAGCAGTTGACCGGCGTTGTCTGGTGAAATGTTGTTCTGATGCCTCGTGTGAGGAGAAGAAATGCGTACCATCACGTTTCCGACTTTAATAAAGGTCGTATTGTATCCTATCGCGATTGCGGATTATCGTATCGCGACATTGCTGCTCGCGTTGGTCGAGATCTAATGACTGTTAGCAAAATATGGAATCGGTGGGTTCAGGAGGGTAATACGGAACGCCGTACTGGATCCCAACGGCCTCGTATCACTAGCAGTCGAGATGAGAGGCATCTTATCTGCATGGCTATAACAGATCGTGCAGCCACGTCTCGATTCCTGAGTCAATAGATGGGGACGTTTGCAAGACAACAACCATCTGCACGAACAGTTCGAAGAAGTTTGCAGTAGCATGGACGATCAGCTCGGAGACCACTGCTGCGGTTACCCTTGACGCTGCATCACAGACAGGAGCGCCATCAACGACAAACCTGGGTGCACAGATGGCAAAACGTCATTTTTTCTGATGAATCAAGGTTCTGTTTACAGCATCTTGATGGTCGCATCCGTGTCAGTTCTAGTATAATATATTTGTCCAATGAATACCCGTTTATCATCTGCATTTCTTCTTGGTGTAGCAATATTAATGGCCAGTAGTGTACTTTATAAAACTCATAGTACACTAATTTTCTACAGAACAAAAGATTGAGTTACGTTAAAGATACACAGACCTGACCAAATAAACGTTTACTGGCTCTCACTAATACTGTCGAAAAAATTCAAGCATGTCCACTCTATCTGCTTCCTCTCCACGGGAAATTAGTGTTATGAAAAAAACTTTTGGCCGTTTCTCGTCTAATGAGGATGAAGCACGTTGACACACAAAAACGAAGTCATGGGATACGTCCTAATCTCGTGTCGGAGTGGTTTTCCTTAGCATAGCGCAGCAGCTCGACGTGGCGGGGTCTCAACAAGTCGTTGGAAGTCTCCTGTGGAAACATGGAGCTATGCTGCCTCTGTATTAACCCATAATTCCTACAGTGTTGCTGGTGCTGGACTTTATGTACGACCTGACCTCTCCCCATAAATCTTCGATGGAATTCAAGTCTGCTGATCTGCATGGCCAAATCCTTATCTCGAATTGTCCGCTCCTGGTGACAAGGTGCAATGTCACCCATATCAATTCCATCGTTGTTTGAGAACAAGTAGCCGACTACTCCAATCAATGATGGATCCGCTTGGACGAGAGAGTCTGGTCCATTCCATGTAATCACAGGCCACACCATTATGGAGCCACCACCAGCTTGTACATTTCCTAGTTGACAACTAGGGCCCTTGGGTTCGTGGGGTCTGCACACTCGAAACCTACCATCAGCTCTTACCAACTGAAACCGGGATTCATCTGACCAGGCCACAGGCGATGTCGTGCTGTTGACAAAGGAATTCGCCTTGGTTGTCGGCTGTCATAGACCATTAACGCCAGGTTTCGCCGCATTGTCGTTAACAGATACGTCCCACATTGATTTGTGGCGTTATTTTAGCCAGTGTTGCCTCTTTGCTAGCACTGACTACTCTAGGCCACCGCCGCTGCTCTCAGCCATTAAGTGAAGACCGTCGGCCATTGCTTTGTCCGTCCTGAGGGATAATGCCAGAAATTTGGTATTCTCGGTACGCTCTTGGCACCGTGGATCTCGGAATATTGAATGTTCCATGAGTCTAGCTACAACTACCAATCCGCATTCAGATTCCATTAATTCCAGTCCAGCGCCCATAATCACGCCGGCAACCTTTACAGGTATATCACTTGGTTACAAACGATAGCTGCGACAAAGCACGGCCGTTTTACTCATTGCGTACGCGATATTGCCATCATGTGTATAAGTGCATATCTGAGCCATGGTAAAAAATTCCTGTTTTTAAGAGCGCGCCGCAGCGCGTTGTGTGAAGCAGTCGCCCTCCGTTTCTGGCGGTGGCGCCGCTGTGGTAATCGCAGCTTTGGTGTCTCCCTCTGGTGGGAAAGCGGAAAGGTTGCCTGTTCACGTGCACTTAAGGGGCGCTATCAGCTCGGCAGTTCAGTCTGTCAGTCTCGGCGAGTCTTGTCAGTTGGTCATTCGGAATGAGGCTAGGTAAGTCTCGCGTCACCAGTTACTGGTCTGTCTCTCGTTTGCATTTGTGCAGCAGTTAGTGTCTGTCGTCGGAGTGCTAGTATGTTTGTCGTTAGCATCAAACTTTAAAGCCAAAAAATGAGAGTCTTGCCACTCCACCAGTAACAGAACTCAGCAAGTGGTCGCCCGGTTGGGGCTGAGTTCCTGCATCTGAGTCTCCGCGTTAGGCCGCCAGTCTGCTCGAGTTGCTCCGGCAACGGTCATTGGCGGTTGGATCAGTCGGTTGGTCGGTCACGCACTGAGACACGAGATGACTTGTCCGCCTTGAACGTCGGCGCATGTGAGGTCGCCACGTGAGTCCAGTGGGCAGCGCCTTATAGAAAGGGGTAGTGGCTTCGTGGTTCACATGAGAGCAACAGGAGCGAAACCACGACATCGGGCTGGCCGGGGCGAGCTGCGACGTGAGACGGGAGACGGGAGATCGGCGAGCCTTCCTGCGCCCGTGGAAGCGGCTGGCAGCGGACTGTTCGGGAGAGCGTTGGGGGTGCTGCGCCAGGTCTTCGCCAGGCATCGCAGTTTATTAGAAGTTGAGTGACTGGAGATATGTTGTTTCATTTATTTGTTAAATTCTACTTGTTTTCTTGGTGAGGTCACCAGCCGCTTTGTTTTGGGGTCGTCCCACCATTCTTCTCCGTTTGTCCACTCGCGGGAATGTGGTAATTTGTGAATTTGGTGGTCCGTTTTTCCCTTGTGGAACTGGGGAGGTTTAGAGTAATCTGCGGTTCAGGTTGTTTAGTAACCCCCCCCCCCCCCCCCTGTCAATCTGCCATACGTTAATAGCTAGCTCTGTCATGTTTGTTGGATTTGTTGTTAACGAATTTATTGCTTAAAGGCCGAATTCTTGAAATATGTTTTTATCTTGCCTATCATCTTGACTGGTGGTATATGTGTAATGTAGAGCATGTTGTACATTTTATGTAAGTCTGCATTTTATGGGTTTTATTTAAATAGTCATTTTAGGTTATTAGGCTGCCACCCTTCCACCGTAAGAGTCCTTAAAAAAATAGAACTTTCGGTGGCAAATAATTTGAGTGTTGTACCATTTCCATCCGTCTTGCGGGGTGCATAGTTTACGTGTTTGTGTGACTTGATAAAAATTTTTTAGTTTAAAGTAATCTGGTGTGTTGCAGCTTTTGCACCAGTGTACTTTTTCAGAGGTTGTTTTGAGCGGTCATGACTACGGCCGTGTTGAAAGGGAGCAGGCAAGCTTCTCAGTCCGAACGCTTCTACTGTTAATATTGTTCTTTCTGCCTCTACATAAAATTGTAACTTGATATTTCGAGGGTGCTTTTCTACTTATAATTTTAAATCTGTTTTTGAAACGCTTTTAGGAATAAAATTTACATTTGTTAAAAGTAATTTTATTTTCCATCAGTTACTTCCTGGCAACTACTTCCACGCTCACCTAGTGTGATTTAATGTGTTAATGTTCTTGATGAATCTCTAGTAAATAAAGTAAATTCTTTAAGAAAAGATTTTTGAAAGTAAATTTACACGGTTCTGTTACCTCAGTCTACAGCCGGTAAATCGCGGGACACTTCTGATACAGTACGACCGCATGGACATTTTGCAGTGACAAACATTGCACCATTTCTTCGGTAAGCATGCGGCATAATTTCAGAATTTTACTTATATCAAGCTACGAGCTATGCCACATTGAACGATAACACAGTTCAAACACTGCCAGTCTGAGCGAGAGATTCGATTATCAGCATGAACATTTCATTCATCTACCGATGAACATTTCAATCAGTTATCTACGTCAATTAATTGGTGCACGAAAGCAGACTCTTCCAAGGACAGCTGGGTTAATGTGGATACAGTGCACCTTTTGCCACGTTAATTCCCTCTCTTGCATATCGATATGACTTGTTTTATGCCGTAGTCATCTGAGTAGTGGATGGACTCATAAAATTCTTGTACGAACTAGGGTGAGCTCTTAAAATCTAGGACGGCTATGGTCAGTTATTGAAGTTACGTGCCCACGGATTTACTTGCAGTCACATGTAAGTATGTTGCATACTCTGTGATCAAGGTATTTTTTGTCCCTGAAGAGTTGATATAGTGTTGGAGTTAGAAGACAGTGCTATCAAAGAGCCGCCATAGGAATAACTGTTTACTCCAAGACCACCAGCCAGGACACGCACTTCTCAGAACAGTAAAGTCGTTGCGAGTGTAATTTGTGTTTATTCTCATGTGAAATGGGTGTATTGGATTATGATTCGATCAATAAGTAACCTGGAATAGCTAGGTTAAAATGGCTCCGAGAACTATGGGACTTAACTGCTGAGGTCATCAGTCCCCTAGAACTTAGAACCACTTAAACCTAACTAACCTAAGGACATGACACACATCCGTGCCCGAGGCAGGATTCGAACCTGCGACCGTAGCGGTCGCGCGGGTCCAGACTGTAGCGTCTTGAACCGCTCGGCCATCCCGGCTAGCGGAATAGCTAGGTTCTCTGGTTGATCTTACTGAAAATGGGTTTTCCTTGTTTCGTGTATACATGCTTCCATTGCCTATGATTAAGAGTATCCAGTCACTTTGTTATCGTCATGTATGTAGTGGTATATTTTCCCACCACATTCTTTTAACGATTTATTCTTAGTTGTACTCTCTCTCAGTTTGCGTTGCCCATTCCTTTGTATGTGTATCTGTCTCTTTATCTGTCACCTTTGTTTTCTCCCTTATGCCTCTGAAGTCGATTCCGTAAACGTGTATGTACCGTGTTTTTTCACTAGCGCTCTTACAATTGAGTTTAGTCTTTAGTTGTAATCGTTTGGCATTCGACTTCACATGTAGTTAGACGCTGTTTGGTATTGTAAGTCCATGTTTTATTCAAGGTAACTTGTATCTGGTAATTTGTTTTGAACGTTTCACTGTTTTCATGATGATTGTCTACAACTGTTTTGATACAATTTACCCACACATTCATTAATACAGCTCCTCACATTAAGCATAATATAGCTTTAATAATAATCTGCACTCTTTTAATTGCTGGATGTCACACTGTTTACACTTGTTATTCTTAATAAATGACTTGTCTTAGCTTTATCTTTGTTGTCAGAGACACGTGACCTTTTTATATATCATTGATCGTGCGCTTTTTAAGAGTCATTATCTTTTGATATATAATTGATCTCATGTGTCTAGTTTCTGCCTTTTGGTGCTTTTTAAGAGTCATTCGTTGCCTTTGGCAACTCTCGTGTGATATTAGTTATGGGAAAATTCCTTCAAATTGTTCAGTCTTAATAGCAGTAATTTGATAAATACAACAAATATACGCTCATAACTATTTTTCTCCAGATTCTTAGTAGGGTATAAATTGGATGACTTAGGTTATACAGAATGTTTGGCTTGGAGCCAGTCTCCCCTTCATTGTATTTACGAGGGCCGTTCAGAAAGTAACCTCCGGTTGATTTAAAAAAATACACCAAGTTAAATAAAAATATTTTAATATATACATCTTACAACTACATCTTTGCACTATTTTTCTACATAGTCTCCATAGCGGTTGAGGCACTTATCGTATCTCTTCACAAGCTTTGAAATTCCTTCTGCATAAAAATCACCCGCTTGTGCCTGGAGCCAGCCTGTGACCGCATCTTTGAGCTCTTCGTCGTCATCAAACCGCTGTGACCCGAGCCATTTCTTCAAATGCATGAAGAGGTGATAATCACTTGGCGCCAGGTCTGGGCTGTAAGGTGGATGGTTGATAACGTCCCACTTGAAGGACTCAAGAAGGGCCGTTGTTCTGCGAGCAGAGTGAGGACGGGCGTTATCGTGCAAGAAAACGATACCGGAAGTCAGCATAGCACGGCGTTTGTTCTGTATAGCCCGTCGTAACTTTTTTATTGTTTCACAGTACACGTCTTGATTAATGGTCGTACCACGTTCCATGAATTCAACCAACAACACCCCTTTGGCATCCCAAAATACCGTTGCCATCAGTGTTCTGGCAGAAAAATCTTGCGAGGCTTTTCTTGGTTTGGTAGGCGAATTTGAATGTGCCCACATCTTTGATTGTTCTTTTGTCTCAGGGTTCACGTACTTAATCCAGGTTTCGTCACCGGTCACGATTCTGTTTAACAATGGTTCTCGTTCGTCCTCATAACGTGACAGAAAGTCTAATGCAGAGGCCATTCTTTGAGTTTTGTGGTGGTCGGTAAGAATTTTGGGCACCCATCGTGCACAGAACTTACGGTAACCCAATCTTGCTGTCACTATCTCGTACAAGAGAGTCTTAGAAATCTGTGGAAAACCAGTAGACAACTCCGACATTGAGAAACGTCGATTTTCACGAACTTTTGCATGAACTGTCTGAACGAGTTCGTCAGTCACCAATGATGGTCTACCACTCCTCTCTTCATCATGAACGTTTTCTCGTACACTTTTAAATAAACGTACCCATTCACGGACAACTCCTTCACTCATAACTCTTGGTCCGTACACGGCACAAAGCTCACGATGAATAGCTGCTGCAGAATATCCTTTGGCTGTAAAAAACCTTATGACAGCACGCACTTCACATTTGGCGGGGTTTTCTATTGCAGCACACATTTCAAACTGCCACAAAAACTAAACTAGCGCAGGTACGACGTTCACTCGACCACAGCTTGATGCCGACTGACCTGTTGAGTGCGTGAACGCACAGATGGCGTCGCTACTCCCCCCACAACCCGCACTGTGACCAATCGGAGGTTACTTTCTGAACCGCCCTCGTAATATTGCTTTGTCTCTTGAGATATACTTTCCTACGTCCTCGTCCTTGCATGGAAAAGATAATTTCCTGTAGAAATTTTCTCTGCGCAAAAGGTCTACGTAAGACATACGTTGTATTTTTGTACCTCTCTAATTCGATCGATTCATTTAACTTCGTATCATATGTTTGCCCGTTTTCAATTTGGTTGTGTAATACCGATGCCAAGAGGAAGTGTTCACGTAACATGCATTTAATTTTAATTTTAAGTGACCTCTCAAATCAACAAATTCCAGCTCTGTTCCAGTTCACTGTAGTAAGTTTAGCGTTTCTGCTCTGCCTTGGAGAAGGGGGCCAGAAATGTTCCTTCAGCTTTCGTGGCCCAATAGCGGGACGGACACGCTAAATGAAGCTGTTAGAGTGCCGAACGGCACATTCCAGTACGAATTACGTGACTCGGTCGGCATGCACCGATGCATAAACGGAGGTACCCGCCAAATTTTAGGAGAGACGATTTAGATGCCTCGGGTAGGCCTCTAGAAGCATCTAGTATCTTGTTCTCGACACAAAGGCGCCAATTAAGGTGTATTTCTAAGCACTCTTCTAGGAGTCTGATCGGTCTGTACCATTGCGTAGGAAAGTATGACAGTGAATTGGTCGTTGAGAACGGCGAAAAAAGGCAGGCAAGGTGTGGTCTTGGTCGATGGAGTGAGGGCATGTAGCTTTGGAGACGCGAGATGAACAGTCGTGTTAGCTTTTGGGGCGCGAAGGGTAGAGTCGGGACGGCTTTGGGGTTGCTGAAGATGCAGTCAGCTATTCGTGTCATTGTATAAAGTTAAATGAGATTGCGTTGGTAAGTTATAGAGAGTATGAAGAATAATCTCGATGCCAGGCATGGTCAGATAACAGATGGGAGCAACTGGGAGTAAATTTAAGGCTGAGGTTCTCAGATAAACTTCGATCGATGCCCAAGTCAAAGTCTCGTCAGGTGGAAGTGATGGATGAATGCAGTAGCTGCTCCCGTACAGAACCGCTTCAGGCTGCACGCTGAAATGGTAAGAAACATGGAATTGTAAGCTAAGTTAGCGATGAGTTGTTGACCCAGGAGTTATTGATAGCTTCATCAGTATTACGTCTTGCCTCTTTCGATGAAATGTTAAATACTGAAACAATTTAGAACCATTGTTTCAGTTGGCGTGAATTTCCGGTACAATCTTTCAGAAAGACTTGGTTCCGCAGTGGTACATCCTGTTACAAAAAACTATAGTTGCTTTAATTAGTGGATCTCTAACTTGCCTCCCTCAGTTTGCGTCGTGCATGCTCTAGCATTCTTTGCTAAAGTGCCAGTGGTCGCTTCCGATTACCACAGTTCCTTCAATGGAGCCTGTCTCACGCTTGCATGACTGTCGTCCCCTCCAACACAGTATTCGTTTTATCAGTGCATAGAGCACGCCCCACTCTGGTCTTTCTCCCATTTAGTTTTCATTCAGTTGTCAATGCGTACCGGACAATTAGACGAAGTAAGTACGTTAGTAAATGTTGTAGTTTGCAATGCATCTTTAAATTTAGCAATTCCCCTCCCCCCTCCCCTTCCCCCCTCCCCCATACCCCTTCCCCCTTCTCCCCGGTGTAGCTATAATAGGTAGTAGAAATTAGGAAGGTACCAACTGAATGCAAAGATCTCGTAATCGTAATTCTAACACTGTACCCAACTAGCGTAGATCTTTCTTTTAAATTCAGGTTTTAATTCATTCATTTTGGTGCGGACGGAACCCGGTACGGCCATTGCAACAAACAATGCTATAAAAGTTCGATAAAATTTCGGGCGTGCAGCAGCATAAATTTCAATTCTTTTAATATTTCAGCTGTTTACCGAGCCGAGGTAACTGACGCTCGAGCACTTACTCCTTTAAACCCGCGGACCGCGCCACTGCGCATGAAGCCACAGATACCCAAGGCGCCAGAGACGTTGATCGGCGGTGAACAGGTACAACATATGCATGAAATTAGATGTATGGCTGCATGGTCGATCCACTCGGTGAAATCGATGTATCACTACGAGCTGAAACATGGCGACGTCTGAGAGCTGGGTTCTCAGTATGGGCCAGGATAAGATTACTATTGTGGACGGAGCCGTAATCAGTTTTGCACAACAAATACGTAAACTTTATTTAAAGAAATTAAAATTTTAAAACAATCTCAAAAAGGAATCACAATCGACTGTATGACGGCTGAAAGCCTTATCGCAGGGAAGAAAAAAATTCCACAATTTTGGGGCCGAAGGCCACGAACAATACCTTAAACAACAAACAGTTGAAACGCCTGAATTAGAAGTCAGAAGAACAATTGGAAATAGCACATATTAAGATAAATCGTTGTACAGCAAACTTGAACACTGCTGAAAGCCTCATTGTAAAAGAAGTGAAATTATTAATCGGCTGAAGTCCACAAACAATTTCAAATAACAAACAGCTGACGGCCTGAATTAGAAGTCAGGAAAACAATTCCAACTGCACCTTTTAAAATAATACCTTCCCTTTAAAACAAGTTTGCTTAAAAAAACTTACTGTAACACGGCTGAAGTCCTTATCATGAAAGAAGTGAAACTATTGCTCAGCTGAAGGCCACACTAACCATAATTAGAAAACTACAAATATCCCTAAAACATACATCACAATCTAAGACATCCGGACAAGCGGTTCTCAGCAAATCTTCTAAGGATCGGCTTGGGAAGGTAACTCAAGCATAAGGTGAGGTGAGACAGGCAGCCAAGAGTTGTACTCACGTAACAAGATGGCGACTCAAACTAGGGGCCGCTTAAGCGCCGACCGACCTACTAACCAATGCGCCTAACGTCCGATCACCGGTATAACGATGGAATATTTTTACGCAAGGGCGAAGAAACAGATAGCACTACGTCTTCAAAAAACACCAAGGCCGAAAGAAACACTAGAACCAAGGTAGACCTCCCAAAATATATGCACAGTACAATACAAGAGGCTGTCGAACTATATGCCGTGTCTGACAGCATCAACACGACAAGGAAAGGTACATGTTAGAAGAGTACGCTAACCTCCATGGCAGGTAACTTGGGCGTTAGTGGCCACAAGGCAGAAAATACCGCTGGTTTGCACTTCACTAATGAGAATAATACCAAATTCAATGATGAATAACAGATAGAGAAACGGCTGCAATATTTCACCGCCCTGAAACACTTCACTCGTTGCTGCCAGGCTCAGCGGCCCTGGCAGCAACAACCCACCGACCAAAGGCGAGATCTCAGAATAGTCGAGGTTGCATTAGCAGTTAACTCTTCACCCAGCTTAAACGTCCAGGATTGTGTGTGCAATGAAGTCGCCCTCGCACATAGCTCTCTTCGATCCAGCAGTGGCAGCACTCCGCCAATGGCCCCGGCTTGCCCGCGTGCTGCCGCGCGGGATTAGCCGAGAGGTCTTAGGCGCTGCAGTCATGGACTGTGCGGATGGTCCCGGCGGTAGTTCGAGTCCTCCCTCGGGCATGAGTGTGCGTGTTTGTCCTTAGGATAATTTAGGTTAAGTAGTGTGTAAGCTTAGGGACTGATGACCTTAACAGTTAAGTCCCATATGATTTCACACACATTTGATTTTTTGCCCTCGTGCTGCACTGACCTGCTCGCTGCTGGGCCCCAAGTCCGTTCACAACTCCCTGCTCCACACAACGAGACCCAGAAATAATAGCGGTCTCTCCAAAGATAGTACAACAGTAACGTATCGATAAGCGCTGCTGCTGCCACTCGCAGGCAGGCAAGCCACCAACTTAGTGATGCCAGTAAATCGAATAAGAAACGAGATGCCGTAACCGCAATGACAAGATGCCAAGCAGTAAACGGCATGAACTCGAGCCGTGCATGGCTCAACGTCTTTGTGACTTTATTACAGAATGTGCCGGATTCCATGATTTCCAAACTAAAGCGGCTGACTCTGTTAATTAAATTCGTCGCCAACCGAATTTCAATTGCTTCTTTCACTACCGAGTCCCAGAAATATGAAGTCGAGGCTAAATTTCCGAGGTTATGACACACCATAGGGTGCCCAGTGTCAATATAGTGCTCTTCCACCGACGATTTATTAAGTTGTAAGAGCTGAGTGGGCATGTCGTTCTCTATGCATGTCATGGGCTATAGGTGTCGTCTGTCCGATATTAGACGAATAAGTGAAATGTATGCTGCTACACGCCCGAAATTTTGTGGAACAATCATTGCTCTGCTAAAATATGAGGATGCACAGTAATATAAAAGTTTGGGTTGTCTGATGAACGAAGATGCTGATATATAGGCCAGGAGCGACCCGCTGTTAACTATTCACAAGTCCGGTCAATTAGAACACCCAAACATCTTCAACGACTTGTACTCCGTCTACAGGCCTTGGATGGACCATCGTTACTGACCGATCGGCGTCTCGCCCTCTGTCAATGGCGTCATCGGGTGCGGTACGGAGGGGTGTGGCGATAGCACACTCTTGTCCTGGCCGCTTCCGGCTTTCTGCTCGGTCGAGTAGCTCCTCAGTTTCCATAACGGAGCTGAGTGTGCCCCGTTCCAGTCCTCCCACCATCGAAATACGCTGGACAGCTCCAGGAACCGAACCCGGGTCCTTCACATGGCAGTAAACCACACTGGCCACTCAGCTTTCTTATCCTCCCCCCTACCCTTGGAACCATCCTTTCACTCGATAAGATCAGCTTCTTTGCTGTGGTTTCTCCGCGATTGGTATGGAAAATGCTGGGTGCTTGTAATTAAATCACAGCTACTTACAGAGGTCCAGTGAGGGCTATATTTATCGCATCACAGCGGAACTTGCTAAAGATTCTAATGCGATAATGTGGAAGCGATTTACACTGGAAAAATTAGTTCCAATTTTTGCCTCGAGGTGCAGATCTGACACTGTGAATGCAAGAAAGACGAGTAGAAATATGTGTCCATATGCAATGTGTTAGGAATATCTGGGAAGAAAAGATCAGACAAGTGAGAGAGGTGTAATGTTGATTTCATTCTTAACCACCGTTGGTTCAGTATGAGCATCGGATACATCGACGAGATACTGCATGAGTGAAGCGACGTGACGAACAGTTGCTGGCAGAAGTTCCGGTGGTAGCTGAGCAACGTGCTCCTGTATACTGGCCTTCAGATCACGTAGAGACCGAAACTGATCCTAGTAAATGCCTTCTGTTAGATATCCCCAAAGCCAGAGGTCTTGCAGGCTATATATCTGGAAAACCTCTAGAGGTGACACGTTCGTGTAAGTTTACATTATGCAGATCTTTCACGGGTTATGCAGTGTCGCCCAATCTTGCATGAAAACAGTGCTCCCCACACAGTTGCTCTCTTCCAAAGCTGGAATCACGTTCTCTAAAAGGAGGAATCGCTAAAGCGCAGGCATCACGGTACACCTGACACTGCCTCTGTGTGTATTCTCTTCGAAGAATAACACACCGAGAGTAAAAGTTCTTGTGAAACCACAAATACGGCGAATACAGTGGCTCTTCGTGCACAAACGCGGTAGCAACACTCCAGATTCGGCAGTTCTGTGTATTCATTGTGCACTGTAGTGCAAAATGTGAATAATCACATCATAGGATGCAAGGAGGGCCACAATTCATCATCTTTGATCTGTGCTAGAGAAAACAAGAAACTCAGAACGTTGCTGCGGATCATGTGCTTTCAGTCGCTGCACCATCTAGACCAACATGCCACTGTGCCAGGGTACCAGAGTAAAACGAACCGCAAAACTTTCCGTAATGTTGATCGTAGGTTAAATTCTCGTGACACTGCATGAGAACTAGCACTTCCCATCAACCTCGTCAGTAACGTGAACCGGATGGGACGCCTTCATCCAAGCTCAATTGTCTTTTCGAATTCATTATGACCTTCTTTAAACCATTTAATGACCTTGGACCTCTTTTCCGGCCTTTCAGTCACCTATACTCCATTGCTGCCAACCACATAAAACAGCGTAGGGTCTCTCTTCTCGATAGCCGTACTGTTCACTCTCGTTACGACGTGTCAAATGACAGCTCGAAAGTCACACAGCTATATAAAGAGCGTATAGCGCCAGATTTCATCCTGGTGGCCAAAATTCGAACTAATTTTTTTCAGTATGAATCGGTTAAACTTTAACGCATAAACGTATCTACCAAGTTTCACAGTCACACTAAAATTATAGCCCACATTGGACCTCTACAAGTAGCTGCGGTTTAATTACGACCACCCAATTCTAGTCTTGTTATAAGCGTTGACAGCGAAACAAATCCTTATTTCTGCATAAAAATCCTTTGTCAAATAAAATCGTTCAACTTCTTATGAAGTCCCCTTGAGGACCAACTTAATGTTTAGATCTAAAATATAGAGAAACAGTATTTTCCTGCAACTTAAAAAAAAAGAAAAACTTTGGCACTCGCTGCTATTCAGGAAACTATAACAATTATCAGTTTTGTTGGAGACTGTCTTCCTGGAATAAAGAGAAAAACGAAAAAAAAGAAACCAATCACACTGGGAACAAAGTGTCTTGTCATCAAAGTGATTAAAATAAAGCACACTTTTTAAGTAAATAAATAAAAAAATCTTCCTATTTTGCCCAGCATGAGAAAGATTCTCCTGAGAATGAGATTTGTTGAAATGCTGTAATTGAGTCCTCTTCCATTCCATGCTGGCCTCAGATGATTTAATGAGTAAGATCCAGCACATATTTAGCCTTAGCTCCTCCACTCTTAATTTGGCACGTTATACTCCGAAGTAGATCGTGTGGTATGACATAGAACCACCTTGCCACACTAAAGTTAACAACACGAATCAATACCACAAAGATTACCGAGAGTTCAATGCAATCTACGGTGACATGTGGGAGGGGATGTTCCAAGACCACGCCACCCCTGTAAACTCTACAGCTCCCTCACACTGAGGTAAATATATTGTTGAGCACGTAAGAGCTCAGCCCCAGTTTGTGACATCATCTAAAGGAGTCAGCATCATAGTACAAGATTAACGTGGTTGTTAAAGTTTTGAAAGACTTGTTTATTTAAATGTGGAACATTGTACTGCAGGAGAACAGTTTGTTAATCTGTCAATCAAGTGATTTTTTAATAACCAGTAACATGTGTAGCTTACCATGCAATGCACTGGAAAAGATCTGTGTCAAGGTAAGTAAATTTTTTATTCCATTATGTAATAAAGTGAACTAATATTTCACTTATTCTAGTTTCATCTGCCACCACACCAAGCAGTCGAAGAACTCACAGTTGTGGCCTGACTGTGGTAGTTTCGTCGGAACACATCAGATTGCGTGCTTCACGAAACTTTAATGACGGAGGTTTTTGCCGAGGCAATCCCGTATGCACTCTCTGCGTCTGGAATTTGATGTAGCTTCCAACATTCGGTGATTAAAAGTTGCTTCTAGTTCAAGTAAGAGGGAGGTTTATTTTCTAGTATCTAAGGCACGAAGTGTCCTAGCAACCACGCCACTGGCCATTGAGCGCTGGTATGAGTCCGGTTTGGTGATATTATCTGTTGTAATTATAGAGAGATTCGTTCCGATGATGCTGGATACCTTTTCTCTGATCCATTTTCATGACTAGAGTTGTTCCTTGCGTACAGATCTGTGGGATTCGGAGTCAATGATTTGGCATTCGTCGCATAAAGCTGTTTTCGAGAGGCCCTGCAGGCTGACTGTGTATTGTAGCACAATATAAAAAGGTACAGGGTGAGCCGGCCGGTGTGGCCATGCGGTTCTAGACGCTTCAGTCTGGAACCGCGTGACCACTACGGTCGCAGGTTTGAATTCTGCCTCGGGCATGGATGTGTGTGATGTCCTTAGGCTAGTTAGGTTTAATTAGTTCTAAGTTCTAGGTGACTGATGACCTCAGAAGTTAAGTCGCATAGTGCTCAGAGCCATTGAATCATTGGTATAGAGTGGTGACCGGAAAACGGGCCCCGAGTACTTCACTGCTCGTTGTTGCCCACCTATTGTCATCTACTGTTTCAAAGCTGTTGCGACTAAATTTGTATTGTCAACGCGAAACCATGAACCATGGACCTTGCCGTTGGTGGGGAGGCTTGTGTGCCTCAGCGATACAGATGGCCGTACCGTAGGTGCAACCACAACGGAGGGGTATCTGTTGAGAGGCCAGACAAACATGTGGTTCCTGAAGAGGAGCAGCAGCCTTTTCAGTAGTTGCAGGGGCAACAGTCTGGATGTTTGTCTGATCGGGCCTTGTAACATTAACCAAAACGGCCTTGCTGTGCTGGTACTGCGAACGGCTGAAAGCAAGGGGAAACTACAGCCGTAATTTTTCCCGAGGACATGCAGCTTTACTGTATGGCATGGAGAGCTGCATCAAACCTGTTGTGGCGTAACAAGCTAGCTACGCCACACTGAAGTAGCCGAAAGGCACGCGTACACACACGCCGGCTGAAGGCTATTCTAACGGTCTCTCGGCAAATGAGAGAAAGGCTTCGTACGTGTAGTCGCTAGCAATGCCGTCCGTACAACTGGGGCGAGTGCTCGTACGTCTCTCTAGACCTGCCATGTGGTGGCGCTCGGTCTGCGATCACACAGTGGCGACACGCGGGTCCGACATGTACTAATGGACCGCGGCCGATTTAAAGCTACCACCTAGCAAGTGTGGCGTCTAGCGGTGACACCACAAAACCAGTCTCAGGACTGAAGACAACAACAACAACGCGAAAGCAGTTGCGACTGGGTTAATGCGTTTGAAGAAAGATGTAATCTCTTCAACAATGAGTCTAAATAGTGGAGGCTTATGTGTCTACTGTTTCGTTTAAGGAAACTTGGGACATTTTTGCAAAGAAATTTCCTGGTGTTTCCATACCAAAAGAAAACAATACAATATACATGTTTTGGTGACAAAGTGGTGTTGGAGAACTACAGGGACAGTTGGAAACGGCTCGAAAACGAAACGAAACCCGTCCATTCCTATACTTGCTGGAGTCGAGGATATTCGAGCTCGAATGATTCAGAGACGTAGATTGTCACAACAAGTTAACGTTTCCTGCAGGTCTTGTCAACCTGTGTTACACCATACATGGATGAAATCGCTTTATGAAAAGGGTGAAAGGGATAATGCAGACAACTTTAGACCTGTTTCTATGCCATCAGTGTATTATAAAGTTATTGAAAAGGCTCTGTATGTAAGAGCAATTGATCATTTTATATCACATAATTTGCTATTAAGTGTACAGTTCGGCCTTGGAAGTGGTTTAAGTACTGAAAATGCTATATTCGATTTTCTCAGTGAGGTATGGATAGAGTAAACAAAAGGTTTCGAATGCTAGGCATCGTTTCTGATTTAACTATGGCGTTTGAGTGTGTTAATCACAAAATATCCAGAAGTTGGATCATTATGTAATACGGGGAGTACTTCACAATTGCTTCTCCTCTTACTTTAACAACAGACAGCAAAAGGTCATTACTCACAGCGTTAACAATGGCCGTGAACGTGGGGCTGAGTGGGGCACAAGCAAATGGGTGGTACCCCAGGGTTCAGTGCTGGGGCTACATCTGTTACTTATATATATATAAATGATATGTCCTCTAGCATTAAAGGTAATTCTAAAATATTTCTCTTTCCTGGTGACATTAGGTTGGTAGTAAAGGATGTTGTGTACAACACTGGCTCTTTTTCAAATAATGGTGTCCATGACATAAGCTCATGGCTTGTAGAAAATAAACTAACGCAAAATCACAGTAAGACTCGGTTTTTACACTTTCTAACACACAATTCAACAATTCCACATAATAGACACACGATTAATGAAACTGAACAGTTCAAATTTATGGGTGTTCAGACAGACAGTAAACTGTCGTGGAAATCCCACGTTCAGGATCTTGTTCAAGGACTTAATGCTGCCATTTTTGCTGTTCGAACGGTATCTATTTCGCGTATTTTCATTCACTTATGTCCTATGGTATTATAATTTGGGGTAACCGTTCCCATTCTCAAAGGATATTTTTGGCTCAGAAATTGGGTGTTGGGCAATAAGTGGTGTAATTTCGCGAACCTCTTGTCAACTGCTGTTTACTCGTCTGGGTATTCTGACAATAGCCCCTCAATATATATATTCTTTACTGTCGTTTCTTGTTAGAAATATGAGCTCATTCCCAAGAATTAGCAGCTTTCACTGAGTTAAAACTTGGCAGAACTCCAACCCGCATTTGGATCGCACTTCTTTGACTTGTGTAGAAGGTGTGCAGTATACTGCTGTATCCATTTTCAGTAAGCTACCATAAGAATTCAAAAGTCTTAACAGTAATCCATGTGCTTTCAAAACGAAGCTGAAGAGTTTCCTCATGGATCACTCCTTGTATTCTGTGGAAGGAGTTCGTTGAAAAATTAAGTTGATTCCTGTGTTATTTTGTTGACTGCGTTTACTTAAACTTATAGCTTGTCTCTTTTTGGGTTCATTAACATTTAATTATGTCTGTTGTTCGATTTATGCTGTAATTTCGTGTACTGACACGTTCCATGACCATGGAGATTTGCTCCTCAATTTGGTCCTACAGATCTAGACGTGTAAAATAAAAGAAAACATGACTTGTGTTCAAGAACTCAAAAGGGGAAGATAATTCTAAAAGTGTGAATTACTGTGTGTGGCTGTGTCAAACAGTTGAGAGTGGAATGTTGGATCCGCTCCCGTTTTTGATGAGTGATTAACCCGGAACACCCGAAGTAGGTCAAGAAAAAATTCCTTTAGGATTAATGGGGAACCTCTTCGCGGTTGACCGAGCGAGGTGGCGCACTGGTTAGCGCAATGGACTCGCGTTCTGGAGGACGATTTCCTTCCCCGTCCTTGGCACGGAGCTACTGCTGCGTCTCGAACAACTTAGCTGCCAACGGGACGTTAAACCCGATCTTCCTTTCTTCTATCCTTCTCGGTGAAAAAATCACAGTGTGTTGTAGCGTGTCAGCAAGTCGGATTTTGGGTCCAATTATCTTTTAACACAACCGTAAATACTGCTACGTATATATGAATCTTTGATGAACTTTACCCGAACTTGACCATCACCCCCCCCCCTTTGCCCCCTCAATAACGTACGTATGCTGTCCTTCATCTGGTTGGGGCGACGTACCATACTTCCTGCGGGACAGTCTCACGAATTCATGAAAAAATCACAGAAGAAAGGACTGTCAGGAAAAGACTGTGGCCGCCACGTTCGCGGGACCTATCACTTACGAGCTTTATGGGGGAGTGCGGATGGTGTGGAGAGTGGCACTCTAAAAGGAAAAGTGTACGCAGGTAACTCAATAATATTAGAAGACTCGAGGGGCAATATTCGCAACAAAATTTTGGCAGAGTTGCGCAAAGTATATATTGACATGTTTGGGAGTGTACAAAAGTGCATTGAAACACAAAGGTGTCGTTTTTAGCAACGGGTGTAAAATAAAGGACGAGATATATTCAGTAAATGTGGAATTTTGCATTGACTTACGTGTTATTTCTTTATTACCTAAATATTACATGTTTATCTATTTGTTGTCTTTTCTGCTTGTGGCCGGCCACAATTCGTACTTAAATGGTTACCAACCAATACTCGAGTCGGCTTTCGTACACCCCCTGTATTGAAGTATTAATTTCCTGAGAAGTTGGCTAGGACATGCACTGAAGAGCCAAAGAAACTGGTTCACCTGTGTAATATCGTGTAGGGTCCCCGCGAGCAAGCAGAAGTGAAGCAAAGCGACGTGGCGTGGACTCGACTGATGTCTGAAGTAGTGCTGGAGGGAACTGACACCCTGAATCCTTCAGGGTTGTCCATAAATCCGTAAAAGTACGAGGGGTGGAGATCTCTTCTGAACAGCACTTTGCAAGACATCCCAGATATGCTCATGTGTGGGGAATTTGGTGTTTAAACTCAGAAGAATGTTTCTAGCGCCACTCTGTAGTAATTCTAGACATGTGGGGTGTCACATTATCCTGCTGAAATTGCCCCAAGACCGTCGGAATGCACAATGGACGTGAATGGATGCAGGTGATGAGACACGACGCTTAGGTATGTGTCACCTGTCAGAGTCGTATCTAGATGTATCGCGGGTTCTATAGCATTCCAACTGCATACACCCCATCACCATTACCGACTCTCCCACCAGCTTTCGCAGTCCCCTTCTGACACGCAGGCTCCACGGATTCCATACGCGTACACGTGTAGCCGCTCGATACGATTTGGAACGAGACTCGTCCGTACAGGCAACATGTTTCCAGTCATCAACAGTTCTATTTTGCTGTTGACTGGAACAGGCGAGGCGTAACGCTTTGTGTCGCGCAGTCATCAAAGGTACACGAGTGGGCCTATGGCTCCGAAAGCCCTATCAATGATGTTCCATTGAATGATTTGTGCGCTGACACTTGTTCATGGCCCAGAATTGAAATCTGCAGCAATTTGCGGAACCCTTCATTTTGGTCACGTTGAACGATTGTCTTCAGTCGTAGTTGCTCTGGGTTCTCGTAGGATCTTTTTTTCTCGTAGGATCTTTTTCCGGCCGCGGTGATGTCGGAAATTTGATGTCTTACCGCATTCCTGATATTCCCGGTAAACTCATGAAATGGCTGTACGGGGAAATTCCCACTTCATCGTTACTTCGTAGATCCTGTGTCCCATCACTCGTACGCCTACTGTAACACTACGTTCAAACTCACTTAAATCTTTATAACCTGCCATTGTAGCAGCAGTAACCAATGTAACAACCGCGCCAGACACTTGTTGTTCTACATAGGCGTTGCCGACACCAGCGCCGTATTCTGACTGTTTACTGGTGTCTATGTTTTATTTCGCATGCCTCGTTCTTATATCTGCCCGTGGCGGTAACAATTCACGCTTAGTTGGCGAGCAGCCTGTAATCGAGCCGCTTCATCGTGTGCCCCTGCATTAGATGATACTGTGAAGAAAGAGTTTCTGAGCGATTGTCTAGGACATAATTTGAAAATATACAGGAAAATTAGTACACTAGTGGCCATTAAAATTGCTACACCACAAAGATGACGTGCTAGAGACGCGAAATTTAACCGACAGGAAGAAGATGCTGTGATATTCAAATGATTAGCTTTTCAGAGCATTCACACAAGGTTGGCCCCGGTGGCGCAACCTACAACGTGCTGACATGGGGAAAGTTTCCGACCGATTTCTCATACACAAACAGCAGTTGACCGGCGTTGCCAGGTGAAACGTTGTTGTGATGCCTCGTGTGAGGAGGAGAAATGCGTACCATCACGTTTAGGACTTTGGTAAAGTTCGGATTGTAGCCTATCGCGATTGCGGTTTATCGTATTACGACATTGCTGCTCGCGTTTTTCGAGATCCAATGACTGTTAGCAGAATATGGAATCCGTGGGTTCAGGAGGGTCATACGGAACGCCGTGCTGGATCCCAATAGCCTCGTATCACTAGCAGTCGAGATGACAGGCATCTTATCCGCATGGCTGTAACGGATCGTGCAGCCACGTCTCGATCCCTGAGTCAACAAGTGGGAACGCTTGCAAGACAACGATCTGCACGAACAGTCCGACGACGTTTGCAGCAGGATGGACTATCAGCTCGGAGACCATGGCTGCAGTTACCCTTAACGCTGCATCACAGACAGGAGCGCCTGCGATGGTGTACTCAACGACGAACCTGGATGCACGAATTGCAAAACGCCATTTTTTCGGATGAATCCAGGTTCTGTTTACAACGTCATGATGGTCGCATCCGTGTTTGGCGACATCGCGGTGAACGCACATTGGAAGAGTGTATTTGTCATCGCTACACTGGCGTATCACCCGGCGTGATGGTATGGGGTGCCACTGGTTACACGTCTCGGTCACCTCTTGTTCGCATTGGCGGCACTTTGAACAGTGGAGGTTACATTTCAGATCTGTTACGACCCGTGGCACTACCCTTCATTCGATCCCTGAGAAACTCTACATTTCAACAGGATAATGCACGACCGCATGTTGCAGGTCCTGTACCGGGCCTTTGTGTATATCGAAAATGTTCGACTGCTGCCCTAGCCAGCACATTATCCAGATCTCTCACCAATTGAAAACGTCTGGTCAATGGTGGCCGGGCAATTGTCTCGTCACAATAGGCCAGTCACTACTCTTGATGAACTGTGGTGTTGTGTTGAAGCTGCATGGGCAGCTGTACCTGCACACGCCATCCAAGCTCTGTTTGGCTCAATGCCCAGGCATATCAAAGCCGTTATTATGGCCAGAGGTGGTTGTTCTGGGTACTGATTTCTCAGGATCTAGGTACCCATATTGTGTGAATATGTAATCA
This sequence comes from Schistocerca nitens, assembly GCF_023898315.1. Lineage (NCBI taxonomy): Eukaryota > Metazoa > Arthropoda > Insecta > Orthoptera > Acrididae > Schistocerca > Schistocerca nitens. The sequence continues at coordinate 131,343,857 of NC_064614.1, read as the reverse complement.
CACGTCAGTTCTAGTATAATATATTTGTCCAATGACTACCCGATTATCATCTGCGTTTCATCTTGGTGTAGCAATTTTAATAGCCAGTAGTGTAGTATTATTGTTGGAATGGTAAGTAACATGTTGAAGCAATATTATTTTATTGAAAGTATACAATAATTTTATGAGTAACTCTATTCTCTTGTACTGATGAATTGGCAGATATTAGCTCACTTTGATGAACCACCAGCGTCCTTCTCATCTTCCTGGAAATGAGAGCATTTTTCGTGGGTGGAAATCAACTCAGACCTTGACAACCGCCTTGCCTAGATTCTCCCCTCTGAGCATGCCAATGAAAGCTTGCGGCGTGTTCTGGAAGCCGTCAGTGACGGTCTCCTTGTACTTGAGTTTGCCCTCCCTGATCCACTGCGCCATCTCCGTGAAAGCTTCGTCCCAACGGCCCCACCAGCGCCCCACCATGAAGCCCTCCATCTTGAGTTCCTTGCCGACCATGTGCATCTGCAAGACGGGCGCCATCGGCACTTTGGTGGCGTTGTAGGTGGAGATGCAGCCGCAGACGGAGATGCGGCCGCGGTGCCTCATGTTGGCGATCACTTGGCCGCTCTGCTCCCCTCCCACGTTGTCGAAGTAGCAGTCGATACCCTGAGGAGCCGCCTCCTTCAGCGCCTTGTCCACGTTCACCGTCTTGTAGTTGAAGGCGTAGTCGAACCCTAGCTCTTCCTTCAACCACTTAACCTGTGAACACACAGAGATGAATTGACTATAGATATAACTGATGATGGTCGAAGTTGCTGTCCATGCATCAGCACAGGTTTAGAAAGCATCGCTCCTGCGAAACGCAACTCGCCCTTTTTTCACATGATATCTTGCGAACCATGCATGAAGGGTATCAGACGGATGTCATATTGCTTGACTTCCGGAAAGCGTTTGACTCGGTGCCCTACTGCAGACTCCTAACTAAGGTACGAGCATATGGGATGGTACCCAAATATGTGAGTGGCTCGAAGACTTCTTAAGTAATAGAACCCAGTACGTTGTCCTCGATGGTGAGTGTTCATCGGAGGTGAGCGTATCATCTGGAGTGCCCCAGCGAAGTGTGGTAGGTCCGCTGTTGTTATCTGTCTACATAAATGATCTTTTGGATAGGGTGGATAGCAATGTGCGGCTGTTTGCTGATGATGCTGTGGTGTACGGAAAGGTGTCGTCGTTGAGTGACTGTAGGAGGATACAAGATGACTTGGACAGGATTTGTGATTGGTGGAAAGAATGGCAGCTAACTCTAAATACAGATAAATGTAAATTAATGCATATGAATTCGAAAAAGAATCCCTTAATGTTTGAATACTTCATTAGTAGTGTAGCGCTTGACACAGTCACGTCGATTAAATATTTGGGCGTAACACTGCAGAGCCATATGCAGTGGGACAAGCATGTAATGGAAGTTGTGGGGAAGGCGGATAGTCGTCTTCGGTTCATTGGTAGAATTTTGGGAACATGTGGTTCATCTGTAAAGGAGACCGCTTATAAAACACTAATACGACCTATTCTTGAGTACTGCTCGAGCGTTTGGGATCCCTATCAGGTCGGATTGAGGGAGGACATAGAAGCAATTCAGATGCGGGCTGCTAGATTTGTTACTGGTAAATTTGATCATCACGCTAGTGTTACGGATATGCGTCAGGAACTCGGGTGGGAGTCTGTAGAGGAAAGGAGGCGTTCTTTTCGTGAATCGCTACTGAGGAAATTTGGAGAACCAGAATTTGAGGCTGACTGCATTACTGTTTTACTGCCGCCAACTTATATTTCGCGGAAAGACCACAAAGATAAGAGAGATTAGGGCTCGTACAGAGGCATATAGGTAGTCATTTTTCCCTCGTTCTGTTTAGTAGCGGAACAGGGAGAGAAGATGCTAGTTGTGGTACGAGGTACCCTCCGCAACGCACCGTATGGTGGATCGCGGAGTATGTATGTAGATGTAGATGTAGAAGTAAGGAGGATATAAAATGTAGGCTGGCAAGGTCTGAAGAAGAGAAATGTGTTAACATCGAGTATAGATTTAAGTGTCAGGAAGTCCTTTCTGAAAGAATTTGTATGGAAGTGAAACATGGACGATAAAAACCTTAGACAGGAAGAGAGTAGAAGCTTTTGAGATGTGCTGCTACAGAAGAATGCTGAAGATTAGACGGGTAGATCACATAACTAATGAGGAGGTACTGAATAGAACTGGGGACAAGAGAAATTTGTCGTTGAGCCTGACTAGAAGAAGGGATCGGTTGGTAGGACACATTCTGAGGCATCAAGGGATCACCAGTTTAGTACTGGAGGGCAGCATGGAGAGTAAAAATCGTAGAGGGAGACTAAGAGATGAGTACAGTAAGCAGATTCAGAAGTGTGCAGGTTGCAGTAGTTACTCGAAGATGAAGAGTCTTGCACAAGATAGAGTAGCATGGAGAGCTGCATCAGACCAGTCTTTGGACTGAAGACCACAACAACATTCTCTGGCACGTTCACCCACCAAATAATAAGAGCCTGAAATAATAGAAGATCACCAGTTGGTCTCTTTTGTGATCTTTCCAAGGCATTTTATTGTGTAGATCATGTTACGCTCTTGGGATAAAATAAAGTTTTATCTAATTGAAGGCTTTGCAAGAAAGTGGTTAGAGTCATACCTGACAAAATTTTTCTGAATAAATCAGACAAAATTTGGAAGAAGTATACAAATTTAAGATAAGTTTAGTGACTAAGGACAGATCACGAGGAGTGTTGTGTAGGGTTCAGTTTTGATTCCACTCCTGTTCCTTATACCTGAGGATGACCTTCCACTAAACATTCAAAAAACAGCATTGCACTTTCCTGCAGACGATACTATAGTATATCCCATTGCAAGAGGATGTTAATGACGTTTTACAAAGAATTATTAAGTGGTTCGCCAATAGTGGTCTATGTTTACATTATGATAAAACAAATTCTTTTGAATTCTCTTCAACAAATAGTGTCATACCAACAGCAGGTGTAGCATGTGGGGAGGACTCAGTATATAGGGTAGAATGCTGCAAATTTTTAAGTGTACATTTTGATGAAAATTTACACTGGTAAAATCATACTACTCAGTTAAGCTGCTTTTGCTCTTCGTATAACTGTTAGTCTTGGAACGAAATTAATAAAATTAATAAGCATTCTGAAATATTTAGCAAATTTCCACTCAATAATGTCTTATGAAGTAATTTTCTGTCGTTACTCATCACTTAGAAATCCATTGCATAAAAGCAAGCAGACATAGTAATAAGTGGTGATCAACCACGATCAACCACGATCGTCACATGGGTTCCTCTTCGAGAAGTTAGGCGTTTTAGCTGCATCATCTTAATATATTTTCGCTAGTGAGCTTCGTCATAATTAAACCATCACAATTTGGGTAAACTGTAATGTCTGTACGAGCAACGCTAGAAGAAAAAGGACATTTGTCACTCATTATTAAATCTGTCAGTCGCTCAAAAAGGTATTCAAAGTGCAACAACAGAAATTTTACATCATTTGGCCAATGACATGATATGTCAGACAAGTTGCAAAGGTATTTTTAAATCTAAACTAAAATAATTCCTCCTGGGAAACTGCAGCTATTCCTTGAACGAGTTTCCATTTAAATATTCATGTTGTTGTTGTGGTCCTCAGTCCAGAGACTGGTTTGACGCAGCTCTCCATGCTGCTCTATCCTGTGCAAGCTTCTTCATCTCCCAGTACCTATTGCAGCATACATCCTTCTGAATCTGCTTAGTGTATTCATCTCTTGGTCTCCCCTCTACGATTTTACCCTCCACCAATATTAGCGATACTGATTGTTTGTTAAAAAGAGAAAAATGGAGGTTTCATTTTTAGTGGAAGTAGGATTAAAAATCACTTCCGTACCACATGATTTTGATACAAGTATCAATCAAATGGTGTATGCAGTTTTGAACCAACTAACTAATTAACCATCAATTAATCTATGTTGAACGCTGAGATCAGTGACAAGAGGGGAGAACCTCCTTATGAGCAGAACTGTCCACTGGTGGTCTGCAGTGTATTGTGATTCACATCGAGAAATATGTGGTTCAGAAACCAATGTGGGTTTAGGCGCAAAATAACAGTTCCAAACGAGGGAACACTTCAAAAAGGTGCAAGCACACGGTACTCCTTATGGTTGTTAAAATAGTATCTAATATACCAAAACGAATTGTGTTTCTTTTATTCAAAAAACAAAATACGTTTGGCGACATAAAATGCACATTTTCTTACACTTGCACACACGGATTTAAAAGATTCAATATAATCTTATGACAGAATAATGTAGTCTATGATAATGGACTGAACCATGCTGGCAACAGCTTACAGCCCTAACCATACTTTGCCCATACAGTTCGAAATTGAAAATATTGTTTAATGCAAATTCTTATTACAGCGAATTGGAGAGGGAATCATGAGATTGTACACTAAGGAATTGCATTTCACATGATCTCTGTTAACGCCCCAACGTCAAAGACATCGAAACTTTGATCTGAAAACAGAAACCTTTCTGAGCGGAGAAGCCAGACAGAAACGGAAGCACAGAGAGTCAGACTAAGAAAAATGTGAATGCCCAAAGGATTGATGTACAGAATAAAAGAGTGCACGTTATGCGGAGGGACCATGATCTGCGGTCTTAGGGTACTTTTCTCATGGTCGATTTAGAATTCAGAGACGCTGTGTGGGCGTAATTTGACAATCTCCGTCTACCAACTCTTCCGTTCGCTGCACTGTGAGGACAGTTATATGACAAGGGACAGCTATTTCGCTGGGACAGTAGAAAATTTTAGTCAGTGGGAAGAAATCGCAATAGGAGTCCACAGGTTTAATTTGGAAATGGTACTAATGTTACTATAAACCCCAGTACAGTGTAAACAACAATAGAGATAAAAGTCGTAGGAAAAACTGATGTAGTACAGGAACAGGAGTCAGTCATCAAATACTACTTAGCAATTTTAACGGTACAATCGCAATATGAAATGAGCGGCCGAGTTTAAACGTGGCCGTGGAAGTGCCCAAGACGATCCATGCGAAGGACGTCGAGGAAGTACAAGCATGAGCGAAATTATCGTTAAAGTGCATGATATGATTTTGAAAGATCGATGTATACAGGTACGTGAAATTGCTAACACTCTAAGGCTATCAAAGGAACGCGTTTTTCACATCTTGCACCAGGAATTCAACATGAGAAAGCTTTGTGCAAGATGGGTGCCACACATGCTCACTGCGAACCTCAAACGCTTTCGCACGATACTTTCCGAAAAAGTCTTGATGCGTTTTAAGAAAAAAAAAAAAAAAAAAAAAAGAAGAAGTGACTTCTTGCGTCGATATGTGACAGTTGATGAAACGTGGATTCCCAACAACACACTCTAATCTAAAAAAACAGTCTACACAGAGGCTGTAAGTTAAGCTGTTTAGGTTTTTATGTTGGTAACGTCACGTAGCGCTCTATATGAACATCACTGACTGTGCTGTGTGAAGGCTGTGGTTGGTTTTGCATTGTTGGAGTATATGCTATTGTAGTGTTGGGCAGTTGGCTGTTAACAGCGCATAGCGTTGCGCAGTTGGAGGTGAGCCGCAAGCAGTGGTGGATGTGGGGAGAGAAATGGCGGAGTTCTGAGAGCGGATGATCTGGACGTGTGTCCATCAGAGACAGTAAATATGTAAGACTGGATGTCATGAAATGCTATATATATTATGACTTTTGAACACTATTAAGGTAAATGCATTGTTTGTTCTCCATCAAAATCTTTCATTTGCTAACTATGCTATCAGTAGTTAGTGCCTTCAGTAGTTTGAATCTTTTATTTAGCTGGCAGTAGTGGCGCTCGCTGTATTGCAGTAGTTCGAGTAACGAAGATTTTTGTGAGGTAAGTGATTTGTGAAAGGTATAGGTTAATGTTAGTCAGGGCCATTCTTTTGTGAGGATTCTTGAAAGTCAGATTGCGTTGCGCTAAAAATATTGTGTGTCAGTTTAGTGCTGATCAGAACAGGTAAAGAGCGAAATGTCTGAGTACGTTCAGTTTTGCTCAGCCGTTTGAAAATCAAATAATGTAAGAGGTTTATTAGCACAGTAATTCATTAATTTTTCCAAGGGGACGTTTCAAGGCGGGTTCCTCTTCTCCAAAATACGGTGCCATTGGCGAGAAAGATCGTGTCGTCGGTGCTTTGGGGGTGCGATTGTAATTTTGTTGACCGGCTACCTTGAAAAAGACGCTGAAGAGCCAAATAAACTGGTACACCTGCCTAATATCGTGTAGGGTCCCAGCGAGCACGCAGAACTGCCGCAACACGACGCGGCATGGAACACGACGTGGCATGGGCTCGACTAACGTCTGAAGTAGGACTGGAGCGAATTGACACCATGAATCCTGCGGGTCTGACTATAAATCCGTACTAGGGGGTGGAGATCACTTCTGAACAGCACGTTGCAAGGCGTCCCACACATGCTCAATAATGATCATGTCTGGGGACTGTGCTGGCCAGCGGAAGTGTTTAAGCTCAGAAGATTCTCTCTGTAGCAATTGTGGACGTGTTGGGTGTCTCATTGTCCTGGTGAAATTGCCCAAATCCGTCGGAATGCACAATGGACATGAATGTATGCAGGGGATCAGACAGTATGCTTACATATGTATCACCTGTCAGAGTCGTATCATAACACTCCAATTGCAGAGCCTCCACCAGCTTGAACAGTCCGCTGCTGACATGCATGGTCCATAGAATCATGAGATTGCCTCCATACCCGTACATATCCATCCGCTCGATACAATCTGAAACGAGACTCGTCCGACCAGGCAACATGTTTCCAGTCATCATCAATAAAATGTCAGTGTTGTCAGGCCCACGCGAGGCGTAAAGCTTCGTGTTGAATCATCAATGTTACACGAGTGGGCCTTCGGGTCCGAAAACTCCTGTCGAGGATGTTTCATTAACTGGTTTGCGCGCTAACACTTGATGATGGCCCAGCATTGAAATCTGAAGCAGTTTGCGGAAAAGTTGCGCTTACGTCACGTTGAACGATTCTCTTCAGTCGTCTTCGGTCCCCTTCTTGCAGGATTTTTTTTCCGGCCGCAGTGATGTCATAGAGTTGATGTTTTACCGGGTTCTTGATATTCACATTAGACTCGTGAAATGGTCATATGGGAAAATCCCCACTTCATAGCTACCACGGAGATGCTGTGACCCATCGCTCCTGCGCCGGCTATAACACCATGTTCAGACTCAAATCTTGATAACCTGCCATTGTTGCCGCAGTAATCGATGTAACAACTGCGCCAGACACTTGTTGTCTTATGTAGGCGCTGCCGGCCGCAGCGTCGTATTCTACCTGTTTAGATATCTCTGCATGTGAAAACGCGTGCCTATGCAAGTTACTTTGGTGAGTGAGTGTATAACAATAACCGGAGATTACTACTCTAATAAAACTGGACGAAAGTATTCGTGAATACAGACCCGGCTAAGAAAAGAAAAAAAATATCATTTTTCACAAGGACAAAGCATCTTCCCACAAAAGTCTTGACAGTGTGGAGACTGAAGGCTTTTCACTACGAAGTGCTGGAACATCCGCCCTATTCCGCTGATTTCACTCCCATGGACTTCAAATTGTTCTCAAAACTGAAGAAATTCCTCGCTGGTCAGCACGTAGCATTGCGGGTGTGGATGGGTACTTTGCAGCATTGTCGGAGGGACTCTGCAGAGTGGGGATAATGGCAATGGAACAGCGCTGCATGAAATGTACTGACGTTAAAGTACATTATGTTCAAAAATGAATCTTCTTTGAAAGCATAAATTGTTGGTTTCACTATCAGGCGCCGGCCGGAGTGGCCGAGCGGTTAAAGGCGCTACAGTCTGGAACCGCACGACCGCTACGGTCGCAGGTTCGAATCCTGCCTCGGGCATGGATGTGTGTGATGTCCTTAGGTTAGTTAGGTTTAAGTAGTTCTAAGTTCTAGGGGACTTATGACCGCAGCAGTTGAGTCCCATAGTGCTCAGAGCCATTTGAACCACTATCAGGCAGATAAGGTTTAAGATCACCTTCGTACACCTAATCGCTAATGAAATTAGTGAAGAACAGTAATGTCTGTATCTACAACACTTAGGAATATATTACCTTTATTACCCCTTACTGAAGTTGTCAGTGGGTCACAAAGCATTTCAGTACGCAGCAATAACAATTTTTATCATTTACCCAAAATCTAAAATATCTAAATAGTAGCAAAGCAATTTTTAAATCTAACTTAATATCATTTCTCCTGGACAGCTGCCTCTATTCCACAGAGGAATTTCTACTTTTTCCTAAAAAAATTCGAAGAAACGCTGATTTAAGTGATGTTGCATGAGCAGGGGTAAAAATCATGTGTTCACTAATATTAACAGTGAAAATGTATACAGACGCTGTAGACTCGTTCATTCTGCATCATTTCAATATAAGAATCGTTAGATGTTCTACAGAACGTGTAACTAAGTAATTAGTGTCTCCCAGTTCTGCTGTTATTATTCAGATTGGTAAGATATTGAAGTACTTCTAATATATAATTCAGTTTTCCTCGAGACCTCTCATATTTATTTACGGTAAGGATGAAAGCCAAGGAATTGAATTAAAGTTTTTGTGACAGACGGGACTCGAAGCCAGGTCCCCTTATTTCCAAGGCAGAAATACTGACTATTACACCACTGCTGCGCTGAAGTACAAGTCCACTGCCCTCCCGAACACAAAATTTAATTAATTTCCTCATTTTATTTTCCCTATAATGAGAATTTAATGGAAAGTAAGCTGGAGATATGAACTAAAGTTGAGGAGTCCATGCAGCAATGTTACAGTAGTGCTTAGTGGTTTAATGTTTAGCATTACTGACTAAGCTAGGAGACCTGGGTACCAATCTATGCCATGGCACAAATTTTAATTCATGCATTCAGCTTTCATAATTATCGTAGATAAAGATGGCACTTACATGGCTCAGGTCTGCAAGATCACTTGAGATACAGGACTTCCCAATTACGTCCAATGCTGGGGTGCTATTCCAACGCCAGAGAGCCTCAGCAATAGGGACAATTTTGAGGGGAAAATAAATGAAGAAATGAACTGAAGTTTGTGTTTGGGAGGGTGTAACACTATTTGCTTATGGTTAGTCTAAATTTTTATAAGTTTTTGCCTTAAAATTTTCGCATATTGGTACTATTTTTTCTGTGTACCTAAAGTAAGGTGTGCTGTATTGGAGGTTGAAGTTCTTTGCATTGCATGTGAATAATGTATGTAAAATGCTATATAAATTGTTTATTACAACAAATAATTTTCTGACGACATTCTGTACTTAAAAATATTTGTATGTATAAACTGTTGTTGTTGATATAAATTTGACAACTGTAAGAAATGGTCACTCCTATGAACAATGTAAGAAACAGGTGTTACGTAAAAGACAGTGTGCTTTTGTTTGAAACGAAAGTGGCTTTGGGGAGTCGAAAAAGGTGGCAAGGGCGAATAGGCGCGCTGCCTAGAGCAAGCGCAGGAAGTAAGTAAGTCACACAGTCTTTAGGCAGCAGTGACTGAGGCAACACCTTTGTGGAGCAGTTGAAGCTTTGCCTGAAAATTTGCACAAAATGGCCTCAGATGAAGATTGCAAATGGCTTATGGCATAACTGTGATTTGTTGGGCTGCTGTACGCAAAACGAAATTGAGCCAATACAGCAAGATACTTGCAGGCCGTACTGTGGGCAGTGTAGCCGTCACAGCTGTTCGCCACACCCAAGCCTACAGCCACCAGATAAGCTTTTTTCTTTTTTCTTTTTTTGGTATTGACGTTGTAATTCTGTCAGAGACAGCAAAGGACTTGGAGAGCAGTTGAACGGAATGGACAGTGTCTTGAAAGGAGGATATAAGATGAGCATCAACAAAAGCGAAATGAGGATATGGAATGTAGTCGAATTAAGTCGGGTGATGCTGAGGGAATTAGATTAGGAAATGAGACACTTAAAGTAGTAAAGGAGTTTTGCTATTTGGGGAGCAAAATAACTGATGATGGTCGAAATAGAGAGGATATAAAATGTAGACTGGCAATGGCAAGGAAAGCATTTCTGAAGAAGAGAAATTTGTCAACATCGAGTATTAATTTAAGTGTCAGGAAGTCGTTTCTGAAAGTATGTGTATGGAGTGTAGCCATGTATGGAAGTGAGGACGTTAAATAGTTTAGACAAGAGGAGAATAGAAGCATTCGAAATGTGGTGCTACAGAAGAATGCTGAAGATTAGATGGGTATATCACATAACTAATGAGGAGCTATTGAATAAAATTGGGGAGAAGAGGAGTTTGTGGCACAACTTGACCAGAAGAAGGGATCGGTTGGTAGGACATGTTCTGAGGCATCAAGGGATCACCAATTTAGTGTTGGAGGGCAGCGTGGAGGGTAAAAATCGTAGAGGGAGACCAAGAGATGAATACACTAAGCAGATTCAGAAGGATGTAGGCTGCAGTAGGTACTGGGAGATGAAGAGGCTTGCACAGGATAGAGTAGAATGGAGACCTGTATCAAACCAGTCTCAGGACTGAAGACCACAACAACAAAAACAACACTTCTGTACAGCGTGAAACATTAATTTAAACTTTTTTTTTTTTTTAGTGGATAACCAGTCTTGAACTTTAAAGAAACTGTTTCACTCTGATATTTCATCCTATAATCCTGGTGTTTGATTAATGTTAGTATCCAGTTTTACAGACTTATGAAGTGCCAAGCTAAAATAAAGAGGTACCATTTAAATTGTTCTTGTGTAAATAATGTGAAAGTTTTCTAAGTATTGCAAAGTATTACAGGAAAAGTTTGCTTACATAAAATTCAGTCAGAGTGAGGCAAAGCTACTAGAATCTGTTACATGACTATACAAAATTAGTACAAAGAATAATAGCTTTTGAAAGTACAGGGTTATTACAAATGATTGAAGCGATTTCACAGCTCTACAATAACTTTATTATTTGAGATATTTTCACAATGCTTTGCACACACATACAAAAACTCAAAAAGTTTTTTTAGGCATTCACAAATGTTCGATATGTGCCCCTTTAGTGATTCGGCAGACATCAAGCCGATAATCAAGTTCCTCCCACACTCGGCGCAGCATGTCCCCATCAATGAGTTCGAAAGCATCGTTGATGCGAGCTCGCAGTTCTGGCATGTTTCTTGATAGAGGAGGTTTAAACACTGAATCTTTCACATAACCCCACAGAAAGAAATCGCATGGGGTTACGTCAGGAGAGCGTGGAGGCCATGACATGAATTGCTGATCATGATCTCCACCACGACAGATCTATCGGTTTTCCTATCTCCTGTTTAAGAAATGCCGAACATCATGATGGAAGTGCGGTGGAGCACCATCCTGTTGAAACATGAAGTCGGCGCTGTCGGTCTCCAGTTGTGGCATGAGCCAATTTTCCAGCATGTCCAGATACACGTGTCCTGTAACGTTTTTTTCGCAGAAGAAAAAGGGGCCGTAAACTTTAAACCGTGAGATTGCACAAAACACGTTAACTTTTGGTGAGTTGCGAATTTGCTGCACGAATGCGTGAGGATTCTCTGCCGCCCAGATTCGCACATTGTGTCTGTTCACTTCACCATTAAGAAAAAAATGTTGCTTCATCACTGAAAACAAGTTTCGCACTGAACGCATCCTCTTCCATGAGCTGTTGCAACCGCGCGAAAATTCAAAGCGTTTGACTTTGTCATCGGGTGTCAGGGCTTGTAGCACTTGTAAACGGTAAGGCTTCTGCTTTAGACTTTTCCGTAAGATTTTCCAAACCGTCGGCTGTGGTACGTTTAGCTCCTTGCTTGCTTTATTTGTCGACTTCCGCGGGCTACGCGTGAAACTTCCCCGCACGCGTTCAACCGTTTCTTCGCTCACTGCAGGCCGACCCGTTGATTTCCCCTTACAGAGGCATCCAGAAGCTTTAAACTGCGCATACCATCGCCGAATGGAGTTAGCAGTTGGTGGATCTTTGTTGAACTTCGTCCTGAAGTGTCGTTGCACTGTTATGACTGACTGATGTGAGTGCATTTCAAGCACGACTTACGCTTTCTCGGTTCCTGTCGCCATTTTGTCTCACTGCGCTATCGAGCGCTCTGGCGGCAGAAACCTGAAGTGCGGCCCCAGCCGAACCAAACTTTATGAGTTTTTCTACGTATTTGTAGTGTGTCGTGACCATATGGCAATGAATGGAGCTACAGTGAATTTATGAAATAGCTTCAATCATTTGTAATAGCCCTGTAAATTCCAAGTAGAAAGGTTTTCTTGAAGTCGAATGTTCAGTATAAAAAGTATGTGCTTGTAGTATTTAAGTATTTTAGTACTTAAGTTTGTTGATTATGGAATGTGCTTTTCTAAAAGTCTCCCATGGCCAAAGCTTTTTAGCTTCCTTGGTGTTACATACTGGGCTTTTTCAGTTTTAAAAACTTAATATATATGGGTGTCGTCCAACAATTTTTACGTGGAGCAATATTTATTTGAAGGAGCAACTTAAACAGTAGCAAGAACGTAGGCCAAAATCATACTTCTGTTTTTGCAGTACTTCACTGTTTCATTTCCTGGGTAGTTTGGGTATCGTTTGTACAAATTTTAAACCACTAAATCAACTTGGGACTGAGTTGTCCTAGCTTCAGTATAATACTATTCATACTGTGTCTCTTTTTAATCGCTGGTTAAGATCTTAGGAAAAGAATTGAATAGTCTGATTTACTTATCCATTAGATACAACACATGGTGAAATCTTGTAAATAGGGTAACTCTATTGATTAGTTTTTTCTATAAACAGGACTATCCTCCCAGAGTCTAAATTAAATTTAGCAAGAAGGTTATATGTGGCAACACAGCGACAGTGTTTTCTGTTATTTAGGTAAAAGCTTACTAAATTACAGTAGTAGTGGTAGGGTTATAAGGGCTATGGACTTGTGTAGTCCATGCAGCACTTTTGACTATGGCACTGCAGCAGTGTAGTCGACAGTATTTGTACCTAGTTGGCAAGGAGACCCAGTTTCGAATTCCATCTGTGGTACAAATTTTAATTCATTTCTTCAGTTTTCATACTTTTAGTATCTCATGATAAATAAATAATTATTGCAATTTATGTCAATAAACGTTTGTGTCCATTTGGAACAACTAAGTCACTCATGTAAATATAATTACAGACAAGAGGGTTATTGACAACACCAAGAGTTATTAGGAGGAGTGCTGGACTGGTATGAAGAGTGTGGTAATTACCTTTAGGTCGGAGCCAGCTATGCCGATGACCTTGCAGCCCTTGATGCGGGCTATCTGCCCCACTATGGAGCCCACGGCACCTGCTGCGCCACTGACGACCACCACCTCCCCAGGCTTGGGGTCGCAGATGTCGAGCAGTCCGAAGTAGGCGGTGGCCCCCGGCATTCCCAGCACCCCCAGCGACAGCGACAGCGGCAGATCTCCAAGGTCAGGCACCAGCATCGGGGGCAGTACTTCCTCACCTTTAGGTGCAGGGTCGACCACTGTGCGGTCGCTCCAGCCCCAGTAGCCGACCACGTGGCGCCCTACTGGGTAGTCTGGCGATCGACTTTCCACAATACGCGCCACCTGGAATGTCATACAACAACAGTGCCGCAAGACCTTTTCCCAGATACACCTCAAGAAGGATGTAAATGTATATTTAAGAACAGGATCGTAAAATTCGAGATGAGTCATAAATTGCACCATACACACGTATGATACAGGTTGGGATTCTAAAGGAGTAGTTGATCGAAGTCTTAGGTAATTAAAGACAGTTGAAGTCGAGGAGGATCTCTGTTTAACTTCTGCCAGCTGTTGGCTGTGTTTGGTCACTGTTCAAATAAAACACTTTCACAATAAGAACAACTGTGTTCACATCCAACAGGTTATATTCGCTTTTGTGTGTTGTCTAACAATGGAAAAACGGTTGCACAATCAAGGGAATTTGGAATATAAGCTATGTCTGAGATTTTTATTTCCTCTTTATTATGAACATAATTCACGTAAATTGAAAGAGAGCTAAGTTCTCTAAAATCTCAACATAATTGTAAAAATGACGCTAACACAGTGGGAAGTGGCGAATTATATCTAACACTGTACGGAGAATATGCAGCAATATTTCATAATCTGTGCTTCTTCTGAATTCGAAGGTAACTATATTAAAGGGTCCAAAAATTATAGTACTGTGATATAGGCAACTCAAGTAACATAACAACTGAATTGCTAGCTGCTAGGATTGCGGATAGCACTTCCTCAATTGCGACATGTACATTTCCCTGAAACTCAGATAAAAAGCTTCAGTCAGCACCAGACTGTGGCTGTGGGATGAACACTCCTAGAACTTCCTTCTCTGCCCTCAACTCTCAACCTTCCACAAAACTCCACATAAGAGGGGATGACACTATGAGATTGCACTCTGACAAACAAGAATACCACTTAAAAAAAAAAAAAAGTGGAACACAGCAGAAGCTTCCCGCTGTTGGAATACAAAACGCATATTTCCTAAAAATAAAAAAACCTTCAACAGTCTAGATCGAATAAAATATTTCATAACTTAAGACAATCCGTTTCGACAGATTTTGCTGTTATCTTCAGGCCTTAAATATGTTTTCTTCTCAAACATGTTAATTTTACTTTTAACTTAGAAACAAGAATATTTTGTAAACAGAATTTTGAAAGTGTGCCGAAGCAACTAGCTACAATTTCATTCGATTTACTTTATGTGAAATCATCTTTCGTATGTATACACTAACTGTTAGACAGTTGCCCAATTTCATCAGAACGCATGGTATTGGGTTTGCTTCGATTGGTTTGATGGTTTTGATGAAACCGCATGAGCTATGTGACGATGAAAGTGCAATTTCGAAATAAGTAAAATAGCTTTTTTCAATACTGTCAGTATAGGAAACCAACATTCTGTGTATGTAGTACCATTAGGTCCCTAATATTTATTTGACACCACAGCATTTTGCAAATGATTCTAGGTACTGAAACGAATTTCCAGTGGTCTGCAGGCCAGTATATAACCTTCTATGGTGGTAAAACTTGCCTATTTGTTACCTACAGAGATGCTGCAACAAATACGACTTTTTCAGTGGACTCAATCCCTACTTCAAAAACTTTAGGAAAGAGTACAGTGATTTACCTCCTCCTTGGGTTTGTGGTGAAAATTTCCCAATTTATATTCTTTTGCCAATCATCTGCAATCTAACTGGTTTAATGAGGCCCACCGCAAATTATTCTCTTGTGTCAACGATATGCGAGTAGCCCTTCACGCTGTGTTCTCTCTTACTTACTGGATGTTTTCCTAACTTCCCATACAGCTTTCACAATCTACAGCTACCTCTGTTACAATCGAAGTAATTTGCTGATGTCCTAACGTCCTATCATCCTGTCCCGTCTTCTTGTCCGTGTTTTCCATATTTTCCTTTTCCCACTGTTCCTGCGTAGAACCTCCTCATTCCTTATCTTGTCAGTCCACCTGGGTTTCAACATTCTTCTGTAGTACTACAACTGAAACGCTTCGATTCTCCTCACTTCCGGTTTCCCCACAATCCATGATTCACTACCAGGCAGTGCTGTGCTCTAACCATATATTCTGGGCAGTTTTTACCCAAACTGAGACCGATGTTATATTCCAGTAGACTTCTTCCGGCAAGAAATGTCCTCTTCGATTGTGCCAGTCTGCTCTCTATGGCCCCCTTGTTTCACCCTTCATGCGTTATTTTGTTTCCACGTAGCAGAAATCCTTCAATTTTTTGTTCCTTGGTCTTCAGATTTAATGATGAACTTCTTACTAATCTCTTTTCCGTTACTCCTCATTACGTTTATTTTTCTTCCGTTCACTCTCAGTCCATATACTATGTTCAACACACTGTTAATTACTTGCAATGTGTACTGTAACTCTTCCTCGTAACTTTTCCTCGTGTTCGCTGACGGCAGCAAAATCATCAACAAATCTTACTATTGGTAGCCTTACGTCCTCAAATGTAATCCCGTCTATGAACCTCTCCTTCAGTTACATTATTGCTTCTACTATGTGGATACTAAAGCGTAGAGGAGAAAGACTGCATCCCTCCATTGCACTTTTATTAACACGAGCACTTCATTCTTTCTCTTCCATTCTCATTGCTCATTCATTCCAAAAATGGATAGGTAATAATGTAAATCACAATACCAAACGGGAGGCGGAACACCTCACCTCAACGCTCATACGTAGCTGGTCACAGCTATACCAAATTTCCGTAACAGTTCGCACTAGACATTGTGTCCTCCCTATTAGTTAAATGTTTGAGCGGAACAAAAATGAAGACTCCCTATAAATTGCACAACTAGTTCTTGTCCGAATTGTCGTAGCCACACGAGGAGTGGAAAATGGAGAAATGACATATCGAACTGAGCATCGTGATGCACAGCTTTGCGGAAAAAGGAAAAGGTTGCTAAGTTGCAAGTGATGAGGACAGTTAAGAAATAGTGGCTTGAGGAAAATGTTTGTCAGAATGTGCATAGCCAAAGAAAAGCTGCTAAATGGACAAATGGGGTACCAAATTCACCAGCGCGAGTTATAGTTTCGCAGAAATATACAAGGCAAGTGGCAGGAAAGCCAAATAGGTTGTCAAAGTGTACCCTGGAAGCAACCTAATCGGCAGCTCATATCACAACAGACAATAGCTAGAACTTGTGAGCCTTGTAGCGACTTTCAGTTGGTAGTAATGAATCACTTGTAAAAGGATCCAGAGCCAAAATTGCAAATAAAAGCGACAGACAATCATTTAAACGATTGTAGATGACCGCCATTTGTAATAAAAGCAAAATATTACTTGTAAAAAGACCTGTTTCAAAGAGTTAATTACCAGAACAAGCCTTGAATGAAACAAATACATGTGTGGAACGACTACATAATTTCTACTAGTACCCGTCTTTAAACAATATAGATCTTCAAATAGCCTCAAAATGCTCGATAGGTATTGGGGATGATGTCAACGTATCGATCATTCTTCGAGTGTTTCTCCAACATATGTTTCATTCTTTACCAATGTAAATATCATGCTTTACAAATAAGTTATCACCAGCCGTTGATAGATGTAATAGTCGATAGATGTTCTACATCTACATCTACATCCATACTCCGCAAGCCACCTCACGGTGTGTGGCGGAGGGTACCTTGAGTACCTCTATCGGTTCTCCCCTCTATTGCAGTCTCGTATTGTTCGTGGAAAGAAGGATTGTCGGTATACTTCAGTGAGGGCTCTAATGCTTCTGATTTTATCCTCATGGTCTCTTCGCGAGATATACATAGGAGGGAGCAATATACTGGTTGACTCTTCGGTGAAGGTATGTTCTCGAAACTTCAACAAAAGCCCGTACCGAGCTACTGAGCGTCTCTCCTGCAGAGTCTTCCACTGGAATTTCAAGAAGAATTCCTTCAAGATGTTGTTTGCTGACGAAGCAGTATTCAGGAAACATTTAAGCTCTGATTTGTATTGGATTGTAGCGTCTTCGCTGATAGTGAGAAATGGAATTTCGATGATAGTGAAACATTTATGAGTGGCGTGAAATTATTGGTGACTGTACCATTGGAGAACGTCTTACTGAAAATATACTACCCGTCCGCAGTTGCGCCATCTATATTTTTAAAAAATTTCGAGCATTTTTAGAACATGTATTACCACTCATGACATGAAAGGATGCGTTCTTTAAACCTGCCAGCACAATCAGACACAAATATTGAAATCGCTTCATTGCTCTCTGTCTACTCATTAACACATGTGTATGTACGTTGATGTAATCAAATGTTGCAATTAATATGGCAATAAGTTGCCACGTTTAAAATATGTTTTGTTAATTCATTTAGGTTGTTGTTCACCTACATTTTTATTTTGCTGCTACTGTCTGTACCTTGCAGTATCTCATTCCTGAAGTAAGTTCGAAATTAAAATATTGCACGACTTCTCTAAACGATAACTCTTATCAGCGTGATTGTACTTGCTGACGGAAAATTGTCCATTACTTTGTTATGTTAACGTACATTTTCTGCTGTGAAGCTATTTGCAAATGTACGCCAAAGTACAGCCCATCATAATGGCATTACATGTGCCAGCGACCAATAATTTAGGTACCCGTAGACAGAAACGCGCTGTAAGTGTTTTATATCTCGTGTCCACCTTCGACATTCTTGTACATACCTGAATGAAGAACAACGCATTCTAAAAACTGACTCACAATACGATTCACCTTAACCGAAGTTTATTGCGAAGAGCCAATCACAGCTTAAAAATAGGAGCAATAACTGTATTTATAAATATAACATTAGTAGTCTAGAGAAATGGTCTTGTTTCCTTAATTGAACCTTAGTCTGTCACAGAAGTGAGAAAAGTACTCAACCGCGGAAATATCTGATCGCCTCCGTTGTGAATTACACTGATGTTATGTGAAGAAAGAAAACTTCAAGAGGAATTGAAATCATTTCTTTTTGAGAGCTGCTACTCTGAAGCTGAAAATCTGAATACATTAAATTTTATTGAAAAATAAAATGAGTATAAATTTGATGCGGTTACTGGTCAGCATGTAGATATATTTTAATAGATTATATGTATATTTGTGAACTTTCTGACAGGCTGCAGAAAATAGCTTGTTTCACAATTTTTGGCAATGGGACATAGAAACAACTAATCTAAACAACAGTATAAATTAATAGGCGGAAAGTCTTCTATCATTTACTCGGAGTTACTGTAGCCTCGAAAGAAATGTGTGTACCCGAAGTAGGCTTGTGAGTAAAATCGTCCTCATAGTAGCTGCAAGCACTCCTGTCGAGTTGCACTTTATCATGAGACCGTCTTATGGGATATTAAATGAGAGACGTTATCTGTGTCAGTTTGAGTATCTTCATCCGGCTTATGAAACAGAGGCCTCCTCTAGATGTTTTTTTCTCGAATCCTGTTATCGACGGTTGATTTTTCGAGTTCTTTATCTGTTCACTTAACTGGTGACATATTTCTGCTGTGTCACGTTTCAAATCCCTCTAGCTTTCTGTATCAGATTTTACGCTCCGCTTTGGAGTACAGTGCTTTGCTCTGGGAATCCAACTGAGTTGGGTCCTTGTTGTTAATGTTGTAGATGAATGATACTTGCTGACAATATTAACAGTAATGTCAGACTAACACTTTCATGCCGATGTGCTCTTTGACAATTTATTATTGCATATATACTTGATTCTCTATGTAAATCTTTATCTTTATGTAAATTAATATATACACGATGTATGAATTAATTTGTTTATTTTGCTGTATAATCAATTATGTATATTATGTAAATATCTCTGAGTAATCGCTGAGGGAATGTTAGGGAGTTGGAGTAGCGGCGTCTCTGGACGCGGCAGGATGTTACGTCAGAGCGCGCACTACACAGAGAGAGAACTTGGTGAAGTGCGGACGCATGGATGGCGTGCACTGTACTGGAGGAGTGATTGTTTAGCGGCACGTGGCAAGTGATGAGCGTGGGCGGTGGTAATATTGGATGCAGCAACATCAAGAACCCGACACGCCAATATCATTGCCGATAATTCCCGTGTTCGATAATTATCATGGAAAGGAGCCAGCAGCAGTATTGTCGTCAGCAAGTTCGTCACGGCGAGAATGGACTGAAGTAAGATTGCTGCATCACAGCTTATTGTCAACTAGCTTTGTAACGGCGTTACTCAGCTTTGTGGTGTTTTGCGAGTGAATAATTACCGTAGTTTAATCAAAACTGTTTACCCGTAATTCTCCTAAAATCATTCACGAAGTAGGTTCCTGTCCTGTCCTATTGTTACAATAATCCGAGTACCATTTATGAAAAATGAAAATTGCAGTGCCAGTTAATTTTGCTTGTTAACTAAATGATTCAGTTAGATTAAAGATTTGAACTTAAAGCATTGAGTGATTTCAGTCTCACTAACTTTAAATTTGAACTTAAATTAAGGCGATCTAATTATTGCAAATAGTAAATCAACTAATCAGATTAAAATGATTCCTGGCAATATAAACAAAAGCACTAACTAAAATTAATTAGTGAGTGCAAATATCAGTGATTATTGTAATTTGTTGTTAGTAAAGTTCTGGTTCACATTTTGAGTTGCAGTCGTGCTAAAGTATAATGATTACCTTTTGATACGGTAGTTATCAATTTCTAATTCCGTGTTCAGAAGTCAGTAGAGTTTCTTTTAATTATTTTCTGCCATTTTCCAAAATTCATATGAAAATAGTAGACGTTATTGTGAGGTAGCGCCATTGTCACTTACAACAGTAAGTAACCATTAATCTAAGTGTTATCTTGTATGTTTTCAAAATTTCAGCTCTATTAGTTAATGATATTTCGAGTGCTAACTATTTTCTTTCTCGCTTTATTACGTAAATGTTTTAATTGTTTTTGCTAACGTGCGTGCAGCCCTCTGCTGCCGCGCGTGTTCGAGTAATTCTTGACATTGCCTGTTCGGCTCATTAATTCACCTACAGAACAGAAATTTTGCCCAACTGGGCTGGCGACCGTATTTCTTTTAGCCATAATTATTTCAGTAGCTCTTATTATTCTGTTTCGATCTACGTGGTACCCCTTCTCGTTGGCACAGTACGTGAATGATAGCACAAACCTTTCGAACAACCATACTAAATTTTAAAGTAGGCGGATTAAGTTGTCCTAGAAGGCATCTTGTTGTTAACCTCCCCCTTATTTATCGACTTTATATTGAATCTCCGGAACGATAGGCTTTTCAAAAATTTATTCCAATTGTTTAGGCACATGCTTACACGGTCATATATTTCTAACATTGTCGATAGAAGGGAAGGCGAACGTTACAAGACCTTTCGCAGATGTTAGAGTTATCAAAGGGTAGCATTCTCTGAAAACAGGTTCGCATACACGATGGGAGTTCAATACGTAATCCTACACCTTTTTTTTTTCTCGGCCAACGTCGGCTGAAAAAAGGCACAATTTGTTTTGGGACGTTATGGAATGTTCCCGCTTCATCCTCTATAGTTACATGAAGTTCTGATAGTTGGTGGCGCTATACGTAGTCTTCATAATGGCGTCTGTAACAGAGGTGCGTGCCAAGAGAACAACTGCCACAGAGCGGAATTTGGCGGAATACCGGAGCATCGCGAAAATTCATAGGCGCTTGCAGAATGTTTACGGAGACCTGGCAATGAACAAAAACACGGTGAGTCGTTCGGCGAGAAGTCTGTCATCATCGCAACAAGAGTCGCGTAAACTGGTCCGACCTCCCGCGTACCGGCCGGGTGAACACAACTTGCAATGTTTGAACGTGCGGACACTCTCATGGGACATGACTGACGTATCAAAATCAAACGCCTTGCAGCACAATTGTACTTCTCTCGTAGCGGTACTGACACACTCGTCCATCAGTTGGGTTACCTCTCTGGATTACTTACCACCTGACAGAAGACCACAAAGAGCAACGAAGGACCATCTGTGCGGAATTACTTGCGCTTTAGTAGGCTGATCATGACTATTTTTTATCGAAAATCGTCACAGGTGATGAAACATGGATTAGGAACTTCGAACCAGAAACATATCGACAATCCATGGAGTGACGTCACCCTACTTCTCTTGCGAAGGAAAGTTCAAAGCCCCCCACCCCCCACCCCCCTCTGTCGGTAAAGCCATGGCGAAATTTTTCTGGGATTCTGAAGGGGTTTTTCTGTTTGATGCCCTCTCTCATGGTGCAACGATTAACTATGAAGTCTATTGTGCTGTCCTCAGAGAAATAAGGAAACGACTTCAGCGTGTTCGTCGCTACACAAATGCGCAATGAAGGATGCAATCTTCGGGGTCAGTAAATGGATTACTGGGTATTGAGCCAGCGTGACGTGGGTTGTAACGTCAACCAGTAGTGGGGTGGTACAATGCAGGCATACTGGCCCTTGCAGTAAGGTGGAGTAAGGCAGTCGTATTGTACGGAGATCATGTCGAAAACAGGATTTTGTAGCCAAAATGGTGGAGAATGATATTGTGCATTGGAATCCGGAATAAAACAAACCTGCTTTCAGAAAAAAAGGTTTTGTATTTTTTAGTGAACGACTCTCGTATTTACTCGGATCCTGTTAAGATTTCAAAGTGGTGAAAGGAAATGTAACGCTGTGTACATCATAAAACGATAAAGAAACGCAGTGTTCTTTGATTACATCATCAATAAGCCACTGTTGGAATCGGTCAACTCGTGGAGTTACCTGGGTATGACAGTTTGTAGGGATGTGAAATGGAGCGATCACATAGGCTCAGTGGGAAGTATAAGAAATGCTGGTCTTCGGTTTGTCTGTAGAATACTAAGCAAATGCATTTAGTCTACGAAGGAGATGGCTGCAAAAACATTATTGCGACCCATCGTAGAATATTGTTCAAGTATAGGTGACTTGTACCAAGTAGGACCAACAGTAACATCATCTACGGAGGAGGACAGCCCGAATGTGTTAGTTGTTTCGAATACAGAGAATGTCATGGAGATGCTGAAGAAATTGAAATGGCAAACGGTTCACGTTAGAAGTGAAAGCCTATTTGGAAAGTTTCAGTAAGTTGCTTTAATTGAGGGATCTTGGAATGTAGGACAAACCCCATCCTATTGCTCCCGTAAGGATAACGATAACAAGATTGAGGTAATGGCACTACGCGCGGAGGTGTTGAAACGCTCATCATTCTCGCGGTACACACGTGAATGGAACAGGAAGAAACCGTAATAACTTGCAAAATGGGAATTACCCTCTGCTAAGGACTTCTCATTGTTTTTCAGGGTATAGATGTAAATTTAAACGTAGATTTAAATTAGTTGCGTTCACGGCAGGGGATTTCGTTTATTGAGAAGAGCCTGTTCCTATCCTCTCGCAATGGGCATAATTTCATAAAAGTTCATTTCTATGATAATTAATTTTTGGGCCACAAATTTCTCTCACGTCCATTTTCTGGTATTTTCGAACAAGTAAATTTAGCACACTTCGTTTCCATCCTTCTGTACCACAGCCATAGCTCTCTCGCTTTAGACAGTTACGTTGGAATACCGAATTAACCAGTCATTATAAACTGGAGGATGGTGTGCATTTTGTGTAACACCAATTTACGGAAGCGATATTTGTCACCAAACCATAACTTCTGATTGATGTGTGAACAATATTGTTACTTCCTGCCGGTCATTGGGAGATCAGTCATTGGTAATGCGTCTCGTCGGTGTTACCACGTGGTTAAGAACTCGGAAGTCTCTTCTTCAGCGAGTTCACCCACGGCGATAAGAAAAATCATTCTTCATTATAAAGAGCATTTCAGGATTGTCATCTCAATGTACAAAATGGCGAAACGATTTTCTCAAATTTCGTTCTAGGGCGGTCTTACGTGAGCCAGTTTTTCTCGGCAGAAACCAATATATCACCCGTCTTAACGACCGAGCGACGAGGTGGAGAGTGTATACCCATCAGAGCCCGCCTAGTGGTGGGCACAGATTTCTTCGACAGACCAATAGCGTTCTTATCGGTTATTCGTTTCGTATATACTTTAACAATTGATTCTGTCAAACTATCTGTTTTACTGCTTCACATTCTTCGTCAGAGGCTACTATGATCATTCGTTAGTTTTTTTTTTTTTTTCGCTCGTTTCCTCATCAGCTAGAGGTGTGGGTTGCTAATCGTGTGCAGTTAGGTTTACTACTGAAATATTTTTATTTCCTGGAAGAAGGCTATTGTGTGTTGTTTAGCAATAAATCTCTGAGTGTTACACATTCGTTTCCTACTTATATGTATGTCTGAAACGGATGGCTAGTAGTTGTGGGCATTTAAAATAATGCAGTATGTGTTTTCAGGAGTTGATATGAACTTCCTTAGGCGTTTTATAACGGAAAGGACTTTCGCAGCTCCTGAAGAATACGTAGATGCGTACATTCCCGGAGCACGATTGTTTTCGAAATGGTCCGTGGTATTAATGCTGGTGACGTAAAAATGGTGAATTATTGCGGGAAGCTGGCGTTTTGCCATTGTGATGACGGCCTGAAGACTGAAAAACGCAAATATCGAAATACCTTGTGTTGGACACCACCCTGTTGAATACCAGAGCACATTTCGAAATTCGCAGATGGTCTTATACCAGCACCGTAGTGATTAGTGTTCGTGCATTCAACAAGTAACGACTGTGAGGTACAGGTGACAAGGCATGTAGCGAGCGACCTGAACCGTGGAACAGCATTAGGGAATACATTCATACGGATCTCGCGGTATCCATGAGTAACCTCAGACGCATGTCAAGAAGGTTTATTCGAACAACGTCACAGTCAGATTTCATCCTCATTCTTACGAATCTGTTCTTGTACACTGTCCTTAATGATTTCGTCGCTGATCGGACAGTGTTGTTATTTTGGATATTTGTGGTAAGATCTTATGGAACCAAACTGCTGAGGTCATCGGTCCCTAAGAATACACACTACTTAATCTAACTTGAACCATCTTACACTATGGACAGCACACACACCTATGCCCGAGGGAGGACTCGAACCTTCGACATGGGGAGCCGCACGGACCGTGCAAGGCGCCTGAGACCAAGCTGCTAATAGTGTTCTTAGCTCTCATTTGCCATTAACGAACTTTTTCTGAACATTCAGTTAAGGAAAGGAGGAGCTATTATCGAGTCGGTAGGAAGTACCTCTGCAGCAAATACTGAAAGTGCTGAAACTCACATCCATTTTTTTTATATACGAAAGCACGGTGAAGACTGCGTCAGAGTATCCTGTATTCGTCTCATCATTACCAGGCAGTGAAAATTGACACTGGGACTTAAGTTGATGCCCAAGTTATCGTCACTGATTGCATACTGATAAAGCTGGTCTATCGTGTCTGTAAGAATGGAAGAAGACAAATTTCTACAGAGATAAGGCAATCACAATAGACGAAGCGGTCGTTGCCACTGTAAACAATACTACTATCCTAAAGGTATTAGAATACGTTTCCAGAGATAGAAGACAACGCTATAAAATCCGTAGTCGAAGTTATGGGACTATTTGAATTTTACTGAAACTGTTGAGTTGACTTGTTTGACTGCCCAGACCCACACATTATTTTAGGGCGTTTATTTTATACATTATATGTAACGAATACAACTGGAGACAGGCAGATATGAGAATACGTGTTTAGCGGATATTTTAATACGCCAGTAACGACACTACACGTTTGTGACCATCTATTGACAATTTTCCTTCAATAAATGGTGTCCCAAGTAACGTAATCTCCGGCAATATTTCATAAAGAGGTTAAGATACCAAAATATCGTGTTAAAAATTTCATACTATGCAGCAAGTCAGTGCCGTTACCTCACGATTAATAAGTTCAACAACGTAACACAATGTTTCATCACTAGGTTTATTTTATTGCGTATGTACTACTGCTAATATCAAGACAAATGAAATACCGACCATAAACGTCAATCCTAGGACGTAGTTTTTTGTGTGTTTACAAGTACCGTAATAAAGCTTTAAATAGCACTCACAAAAAAAAAAGTTGCGTAATTGGTTTTACGTTTGCAGGTTTCTTTCTGTAATTCTAGTAATCACTGAAACACCGACGAGAAAGTGCTGTAGATAGCTATAAAAATGGCGTAGCAAACTGATAAATAGGAGTCTCATGTAGTAACTGACTTTCTACATTTGAAGAAGAACGAAGTTACAAAATCCAGGCTAAACTGGTGGAGTATATGGCAACAATACACGATTAAATCTATGATGGAGGAAATGAAAATCAATTATGAGTTAATTGTCAACACTCTGTACAACTTACTGAACCACGACTGTTGAATCCCATTCAAAAAGCTAACCGATTCAGCAGTAGAAACGTTGGAGGTATGTCAGGCCACTCCATGAGACCACTTTTGGCACCTAACACCCTTAGACGGGACTGAGTCTGTTACTATGACGCCGAGGCAAGAGAGAAACGAAGCAGTGGTAAGATGTGGATACAGCACCGCCGAGAATAACGAAGACACAATCGTCATCGGGGAAGGTAATGATGCGTGTGTTTCTTGGAACCTTCATGGTGTTACGGTAACAGGTTAGTCTTGTAAGGAATAAACCATCGAAGGAACATACCACCGAAATCTGTCGACGATGTTATATGGAAGACTGTCAAAACAAGTCGAAGGAGCCGGCCGGTGTGCCGAGCGGATCTAGGCGTTTCAGTCTGGAACCGCGAGACCGCTACGGTCGCAGGTTCGAATCCTGCCTCGGGCACGGATGTGTGTGACGTCCTTAGGTTAATTCTAGGGGACTGATGATCTCAGGTGTTAAGTCCCATAGTGCACAGAGCCATTTGAACCAAGTCGAAGGAAGCTGTCCAGGAGAGCATATATGTTCCATGACAACGTCCCAGCTCATTCAATACAGTCAGGGCCCATCCACACATGCCACATCTTTTGGCTGTCAAATTTTGACTCTCGATAAGTATTTTACTTGCCTGGCAAGCAGTTAATGATTCCTCTGTCATCTAGGATGGAGAAACCCTGGCGTGGGGTACATTTACACGACGACATGGGGGTAATTTACAAGTCGAAACAGTTCTAAGGCAGATTTCTACAAGCAAGGACTGCGCGAAACCATGCATCATTCAGAAATGTATGTCACATTGAAATGGGTAATATGTAAAGGACTAAAACCATCATTATTTATCAGTGTCGTATCTTGATTTTCTTCGAGTTGATACAACTTTTTAGTACACCTTGTACGTCATGAACATGTAGATATGAAAACACCGGCAGGGGAGACTGGCGAAAGTTGACGAACTTAGCGGTTAGCTCCTATTAATAAATTCATTTTGAAGATAACTTATTTTGCTTTGCACCTATTAAAATGATGGCCTTTTACTGCGTTGTATCTAGTTGCATTAATTTTTATTTTAATAAACTCTCAATTTCTTAACCGATTTTACACATTAATGCGAAATCGTCATCTTAACGCAGAATTAAACCAAGATCAAAATACTTACAAAAGTACTGTTAAAAATCGGATGAATATGTTTTTATTCCTAGAACGTATGAGACAATATTACTTTTGCATTGCTGTTAGTTTCTTACTGACCAATTTTCAGTGAAAGTATTAAGGTGTTGAAATTTAATATATCACTAAAAGAGTTTTTCATCAACAACAATCAACCACAAATTATCGGATTTAAAATATGTCATCATCTCAGCGGGTGCAGCGTTTGCAACACACTGTCGAGGCTTCAGATGGGGGATCAGCATAGAACGCATTTCACATACAAGACATTGCACTATACTTTCATCAGAATATTATCTTTATTGTTTTAACCTGTTTTACTCCTCATTGTTTGCTTCCTTAACAATCAACACTATTTTATAGGTAATCTTATTAAAACAAATGGCAACGGCCTTGCCGCAGTGGATACACTTGTTCCCGTCAGATCACCGAAGTTAAGCGCTGTCGGGCGTGGCCGGCACTTGGATAAGTGACCATCCGGGCCGCCATCCCCCATGCACTGTTGCCATTTCCCGGGGGGCACTCAGCCTCGTGATGCCAATTGAGGAGCTACTCGACGGCATAGTAGCGCCTCCGGTCAAAGAAAACCATCATAACGACCGGGAGATCGGAGCGCTGACCACACGCTCAATCTATTCGCACCCCCAACTGAGGATGACACGGCGGTCGGATGGTCCCGATGGGCCAATTGTGCCTGAAGACGGAGTGCTTCTGTTAAAATAATTGCGATTCCCAGTATGCATTTTTCTTTTTACTCATGCATGGGCTTCCTCTAGTCAATGGTTTAAAATCTAAAATAATATGGCAACGTTTCGGCTTTATAGAAACAGCATTTTTCGAAGGTTCTGGTTCTTTATTATGGCCTACTTGATGTTCAACGGACGTGTCTACAAGTTGGCACATACGTGCTGCAGCCTGATTAGCAGTATTTTATTTTCAGTTTCAGCGTGTATAATGCGTTCTAGCAATTCGATAGTAAAATTCTACTAACCTCTCAGGAAATCCTAAGAAGTTTCCGTCTTCTGTTAAAACAGCGGACGGGTTGAGGCCATCTGTTCAGACACTGAAACGGAGGATGAACCAGAAACTCCGAAATACTGAACGTCTTTTCCGAAAACAGTTTCACAAAGAAAACTCAAACTATAGTTCCTTCTTAAAATGTCCGCGCGAACGACAATATGGCAGTTAGTGGTCAGGAGACAGGAGAGTAAGTCATATAGTGCATCAGAGGGAAGGCCTCTGGACCCGACGAGATAGCAATATGATTCCACAGACAATATACGAAATAAGTCGCACTTCTTGTAACGAGAGTGTACGGTAGGTCTCTGGAGGAGGGAAGCGTTCATAATGATTGGAAAAAAGAACAGATCATTTTCGTTTTCAAGGAGGACCGTCGAATGGTTCAAAATGGCTCTGAGCACTATGGGACTTAACATCTCAGGTCATCAGTCCCCTAGAACTTAGAACTACTTAAACCTAACTAACCTAAGGACATCACACACATCCATGCCCGAGGCAGGATTCGAACCTGCGACCGTAGCGGTCACGCGTTTCCAGACTGAAGCGCCTGAAACCACTCGGCCACCAGCGGCCGGCACCGTCGAATGGACACACAAAACTATGGTCAAGTGTGTCTGATGCTGATTTGTTGTAGGATTCTGAAACGTGTTTTGTGCTCCTGTATTATGAAATTTGTGGACGCCAGAAATATCATCTGTAAGAATCAGCATAGCCCAGAAAACAATGCTTGTTTTACACCCAGATTGCTCTGTTCCTGCAAGAATCGCAAAAAACAGAAAATGCACTCGCCCAGGTAGCTCGGGTGTTTCTTGACTACCGGTAGGCTTTCGATACATTTGCGCACTGCCACCTAGTGAATCAAATAAGACCTTAATACTACGCGAAACTGTGTAGTTACACGACTGCAGAATAATCACTTGATGAAGTTAATTCCACAAAATATCTAGGAGTGCGAATACGGAACGATTTAAAGGGCAGTGTCCACACAAAATTATTCGCGGGTAACGCTGATGCCAGACTGAGATTCAAGGGAAGAAGTGTCAGGAAATTTAGTCCGTCGACAAAGGAGGTAGCTTACAGAATCATCTTTTGACAAATGGTTGAATATTGTTTGGCGGCCTTGTATCTCTGCCGGATATGCTTGGCATATCAAACAGAGGAGATCCAAAAAAGATCCCCACGTTTCGTCATAGGTTCATTTAGTTCCCTCGGAGGTGCTCAGCCAAATGCCAAGGAAGACGCTGCAAAAGAGGCGAACGCATAACAGGTGTGGTCTGCCGTTTAAGTTCCTAGAGCATACGTTCCTAGACAAGTCAATCTATGCATTGCTTCCTCCTATATAGATCTCGCGAAAAGCGCATGACGATAAAACGGGAGAGACTGAAGCCCGCAGAGAAACTAACCAGCAATCATTCTTCCCGAGAGCCACTCGCCACTGGAAGAGACGCATGTACTCAAAATACGCTCCGCCACGCACCATAAGAGGGCTTGTAGAGTATAGATGTACACTATGTCATCAAAAGCATCCGGACACGCCCAAAAACATACGTTTTTCATATTAGGTGTATTGTGCTGCCATCTAGTGCCAGGTACTAGATCAACGACCCTGACAGTCATTACACACAGTAAGAGAGCGGAATGGGGCGCTCCGTGGAACCCACGAACTTGGAACGTGGTCAGGTGATTGGATATCACTTGTCATACGTCTGTACGTGAGATTTCCACACTCCTAAACGTCCCTAGGTCCACTGTTTCAGAGGCGATAGTGAAGTGGAAATGTTAAGGGTCACATACAGCAGAAAATCGAACAGGCCGATCTCGTCTGTTGAATGACAGAGAACGTCGGCAGTTGCAGAGGGTCGTAACGTGTAATAGGCAGATATCTATCCAGACCATTACATAGGAATTCCAAACGGCATCAGGATATACTGCAAGTACTATGACAGTCTTCCCCCATGGACCATGGACCTTGCCGTTGGTGGGGAGGCTTGCGTGCCTCAGCGATACAGATGGCCGTACCGTAGGTGCAACCACAACGGAGGCCAGACAAACATGTGGTTCCTGAAGAGGGGCAGCAGCCTTTTCGGTAGTTGCAGGGGCAACAGTCTGGATGATTGACTGATGTGGCCTTGTAACATTAACCAAAACGGCCTTGCTGTGCTGGTACTGCGAACGGCTGAAAGCAAGGGGAAACTACAGCCGTAATTTTTCCCGAGGACATGCAGCTTTACTGGACTGGCAATGGCAAGGAAATCGTTTCTGAAGAAGAGAAATTTGTTAACATCGAGATTAACATATAGATTTAAGTGTCAGGAAGTCGTTTCTGAAAGTATTTGTATGGAGTGTAGCCATGTATGGAAGTGAAACATGGACGATAAATAGTTTGGACAACAAGAGAATAGAAGCTTTCGAAATGTGGTGCTATAGAAGAATGCTGAAGGTAAGGTGGGTAGATCACGTAACTAATGAGGAGGTATTGAATAGGATTGGGGAGAAGAGGAGTTTCTGGCACAACTTGACTAGAAGAAGGGATCGGTTGGTAGGACATGTTTTGAGGCATCAAGGGATCACAAATTTAGCATTGGAGGGCAGCGTGGAGGGTAAAAATCGTAGAGGGAGACCGAGAGATCAATACACTAAGCAGATTCAGAAGGATGTAGGTTGCAGTAGGTACTGGGAGATGAAGAGGCTTGCACAGGATAGAGTGGCATGGAGAGCTGCATCAAACCAGTCTCAGGACTGAAGACCACAACAACAACAACAACTATGACAGTTAGGTGGGTGGAGAGAAAACTTTGATTTCAAGGTCGAGTGGCTGCTCATAAACCAAACATCGAGCCGGTAAATGACAAATGACGCTTCGCTTGGGGTAAAGAGCGTAAACATTGGACCATTGAACAGTGAAAAAAACGTTGTGTGGAGTGACGAATCACAGTACACAATGTGGCGATCTGATGGCACGGTGTGTCAATTGCAAATGCCCGGTAAACGTCATCTGCCAGGGTGTGTATTGCCAACATTAAAATTCGGAGGCGGTGGTGTTATGGCGTTGTCCTGTTTTTCATGGAGGGGACTTGCACCATATGTTGTTTTGCGTGGCACTATTACAGCACAGGCCTACACTGATGTTTTAAGCGCCTTCTTGCTTTCCACTGATGAAAAGTAATTCGGGGATGGCGATTGCATCTTTCAACATGATCGAGCACCTGTTCGTAATGGACCTCCTGTGGGGGAGTGGTTACACGACAATAACGTCCCTGTAATGGACTGGCCTGCACAGAATCCTGACCTGAGTCCTATAGAACACCTTTGGGATGTTTTGGAACGCCGACTGGTGCCAGGCCTCACCGACCGACATCGATGCCGCTACTTAGTGAAGCACTCCGTGAAGAATGGGCTGCCATTGCCCGAGATACCTTCAAGCACCTGACTGAACGCATCCCTGCGACAGTGGAAGCTGTCATCATGCTAATGGTGGGCCAAAACAATATTGAATTCCAGCATTACCGATGGAGGGTGCCACGAACTTGTAAGTCGTTTTCAGCCAGGTGTCGGGACACTTCTGATCACATAGTGTAGATGCAGATGTAGATCTCCGTTACAAGAACACGACGTGCGGTTTTTGCAGCAGCAAAGTCATTTTAATTAAATATTCTTTGAACAAAGTAACGGCTTCATTAACTATAACTTCACTAAAATAAGCAATGCTCAATTTCTGAAGAAGGCATCTTTTCCTATACAACTTACCCACTCGTCTATGTTAAAAGTGCATGTTTCTTCATTTAAGGATGACAAGAATAAACCATGCGTACATAGTGTCCGTGAAACGCATACTGCTTGCTTAGTCACATATAACAGACAATAACAAACTATGTTGCTAGATACTCCACAAGTGCTTATGTTGAATGTCTTGAAAATCATAAAACGCGAAGCAGTGACACGACATTTACATTGCTCACACCGGACTGGTGACAGCGAATTCACTGTGTTCCACGTTGATATGTATTGGCAGTATTCGTTCTGTGTTGCTCCCTAAAAGTCTGAACGGGTTTTGTCTTCTTAACTCTCTCGTTAACATGTCATGGTTCGAATGAAACTCAGATTCCTACATTTCGACAGGTCTGATAAAGTCTCATGTCTATTTCTGCTATGACCGGTGCATTTAAGACCTTCAGAAGAAATGACTATTTCATAAGTGAAAATATTTTACTCCTCTAAATAAGTCTGACGGAAACATTAGTCTTTCAAATAACCAGCAACTGTTCTGTGCTTCTTGCATGATGTAACAATATTTGAAGATTACAGAGAAAGAAGGGGGAAGTACACAAGTACGATAAGAATTGGAAGCTTAATGCTTCTAGTCAGGACAATAAGAATGGACATGATTTAGTTTCATCTTCTTGATGAAGCATACCTGTGATCCGATCATGGTGGCGCCGACCTTGTGCCTCTGTGAGTACGCCCTCTGGTACGGGTCCACGCTGATGTACTCTGCCTCGCACAGTATTTGGCCATCCTGTAGCGCCGGCAGTTCTTCGGTCTCGATTTTGAAGTCGGTGACTTTGGGCTCTCCCTTGAAGAGACTCGCGATGACGATTTTCCGTCCCTTCGGCATCACTGGTGACTTCTGGCCTGCGCGGTAGGAAAGACGACGAAGCCAAGCAGTTGTCAACCGACTAACGGTACGGTGTCGTGTTAAGATGACGCACTGGTTCGCTATCAGCGGCCGAGTTACTTTGCGTGAGGTTTTATGCCGGCGTTTAGTGAGATAAGGAGATAACGTAGAGCGCCCCATTTTAGATAAGTCGAAAGTCACGCATTCACTGGCTGCCCATATCAGTCCACTTCTCTGTAACAATAGCACGACAGGCAGAAGCGTGCGCGACATCCGTAAATGTATGCTCCAGATTGCTTGATGATCCTGTCGAGCGAATGAATGTCGCGGCTTTCATTTACGTAATTCTTGAGATCCGCCTACTTGCCCCTCGAATAAATTAAAATTGACAAGAAAATGGCAAATTTATAACTAAAATATCAAACATTTCAAAATTTATTAGTAACATGTAAAATTTTGAACAACGGTTTGGCACCACATGATTTATAGGGTAGGTTACCTTCTATTATAGACTGAAGACCCAAAAAACTGGTACAGCTGCCTAATATCGTGTAGGGCCACAGCCAGCACGCAGAAGTACCGCAACACGACGTATCCTTGACTCGACTATTGTCTGAAGTAGTGCTGGAGAGAACTGACACCATGAATCCAGCAGGGCTGTCTATAAATCCGTAACAGTACAATGGGGTAGAGGTCTCGTCTGAACAGCTCATTGTAAGACATCTCAGATATGCTCAATAATATTTATGATTGGTGGTTTGGTGCCCAGTGTAAGTGTTTAAATTCAGAAGCGTGTTCCTGGAGTCACTCTGTAGCAGTTCTGGACGTGTAGGGTGTCGCATTGTCCTGCTGGAACTTCCCAAGTCCGCCGGAATGCACAATGCGCATGAATGGATGCAGGTGATTAGACAGAATGCTCACGTACGTGTCACCTATCAGAGTCGTATCTAACCGTATGGGGGGGTCTCATATTACTCCAACTGCACACACACCACACCATTACAGAGCCTCCACCAGCTTGAACAGTCCCTTGCTGACATGCAGCCTCCATCAATCCGTGAAGTTGTCTCCATACCCGAACACGTCCATCCGCTCTATACAATTTGAAACACGACTCGTCCGACCAGGCAACATGTTTCGAGTCATCAACACTCCAATGTCGGTGTTGACGGACTGAGGAGACGAGTAAACCTTTGTGTCGTGCAGTCACCAATGGAACTCGAGTGGGCCTTCAGTTCCGAAAGCCCATTTCGATGATGTTTCGTTGAATGGTTCGCATGCTGACAATTGTTGATGGCCCAGAATTGAAATCTGCAGCAACTGACTCAAGCGTTGCACGTCTGTCACGTTGAATGATTCTCTTCAGTCGTTGGCCCCGTTCTTGCAGGGTCTTTTTCCGGCCGCAGCAATGTCTGAGATTTGATGTTTTACGGAATTTACTGATATTCACGGTAAACACGTGGAATGGTCGTATGGGAGAATCCGCACTTCATTGCTACCTCGGAGATGCTGTGTGCCATCGCTCGTGCGCCGACTGTAACACCACGTTCAGATTCACTTAAATCTTGATGACCTGCCAGTGTAGCAGCAGTAACCGAACTAACAACCGCGCCAGACACTTGTCTTACGTAGGCATTGCCGACTAAAGCGCCGTATTTTCCCTGTGTAAATATCTCTGTATCCGAATACGTACGCCTATGCGAGTTTCTTTGGTGCTTCAATGTATAATCAGCTTGTGATGCAATGAAGGGAAGTACATCCACTCCACCACGTGAATACTCGCTGGTTTTAACATTGAGGTAAGTGAAACTGAACTATTAGAATTTTAATTCACGAAGTTATACGCAGTAACACAGCAAATTCGTGGTATATTAAACTTGTTTGCAATGGGGACTGAACCGAAAGTTTCGTTTTATCTGATTCACGTTGAATTGAAACATAGTTATCACAGCAATGACGAGTCCTGCATGTATTACAAGCCTGCCTCATTTTACCAGTGGCTTTCCAAAGAGATCAGAGGAACCGACAGAATTTCCGGGCACCATCTTTCTCGTAGGTTGGAAAACTGCCCCTAATGGTGGAAGCATTATCATTGATCCACAACATGAGGATAGAGATGTCAGTGGAAATCACGCCATTTAACACATGTAATACGCATTCACGGCGAACGTGGATTTTTATTGAAACAGATCCGATAATATTGTCTCTATCGCCAAAAAATTTAAGGGGACTGGTCGAGGAGAGGTGACCACGACTTTGAACTTAAGTAATAGCAGGCTGCATCAAACCAAATCATGAAACGTGTTTCATGGTAAGTAATGCATAGCTTTCTGGTTGGTTACGAATGTTGTATCCTGTTTCGGGACAACTATGTATCAGAAATCATTTCAGGTTATTCACATTTAATTGTAGTATCTCGTTAAACGAGTTGTTTTCCATGAACATTGTACATGCACATACTTAAACAGCAAATTAACGTTGGTCTTACGAGCAAAAAATGAAAATATTAATAATTGTTTCGCAGTCTGAAATCTGCCTCACTCTATGCTCAAAAACAAGCTAAATATTGAAAACTATTCCAAAGCTAAGATTCCACAAAAAGTTTTATTCAAGACAACCGGTTTGAACAGTCTTAGCTGTCATCCTCAAGTCTTAAAAATATTTTTGTACTAAGACATGTTCATTTTACGCTGAACGTCATGCACAATATGTCAAGTGGGTAAAACTCAGCACTTCATAAGCGTTTGCCATTACTAGAGGGTTTATAATGTGAAACTTCCTGGCAGATTAAAACTGTGTGCCCGACCGAAACTCGAACTCGGGATCGTTGCCTTTCGCGGGCAAGTGCTCTACCATCTGAGCTACCGAAACACGACTCACGCCCGGTACTCACAGCTTTACTTCTGCCAGTATCTCGTCTCCTACCTTCAAAACTTTACAGAAGCTCTCCTGCGAACCTTGCAGAACTAGCACTCCTGAAAGAAAGGATACAGAGGAGACATGGCTTAGCCACAGCCTGGGGGATGTTTCCAGAATGAGATTTTCACTCTGCAGCGGAGTGTGCCCACGCTCCGCTGCAGAGTGAAAATCTCATTCTGGAGTTTATAATGTGCCGAAATTTATCCACTTGTCATCATGTGCATGAAGTTCAGCGTAAAATAAAAGTGTTTTGCTACAAAAAAATGCTTAAAATCTGAGTATGACAGCTAAGACTGCTGCAACCAGTTGTCTTGAATAAAACATATTTTATGCGATCGTGGCTTTTGAGTGATTTTAAACAATTAGAAAAATCGCACTTAAATACTCTTATGAGAAAAGTAGAGTTAAATATTGGCAGGTTAATGTTTTAATCATAAGGCAAAAGATAAATCAACTTAAGGATTAGGCCGAAAACGCGTTAACCTTCCAGGAATGTTATTACAACCTCCACTCGATGAGTGAAATAGCTAGCCAGCAAGGTGGGAGGATTGTACTGAATAAATGTTCAGCTAAACTTCAGTTTCTAATTATATTAAGAGTTTGAATACGACTGAATGTAGAATTCGATACGATCATGCGCTTGAAGGCTTGATGTCTTCTAGAAATTATAACAGCTACTATTGGCTACTGAAACCGTATAGTCGTTTCAATCTGAAATCTGGCTACCAGCGTAATCACTAATAACTGCAGCAAAAGAGAAATGGGGGACAGGTTACGCATAGTGGTGCAAGAGGTTCGCCCATTCAGGCGTGAAAAGCGCTCAAGACGAACTGGGATATTCCGAGGATCAAGTTCCAAAAACTCCTCTTCAGTCACGTTCTGATACACTTGTGTCAATGCAGGGCTCTCTGAGCGACGTGTCTGAATGGGCTCTCTCCTTATCGCTAGAAGGGATTACCGCGCTGTTGACATTTCTGTCGCACGACATTCGTGAGACCTACTCGTATATAAATAGGAATCTGTGGAGCCACTACAGAGAGCAGACGCCGGTTTCTCATTCACAGTCGCAATATTGCAGCAGACGAGGAAAATCTATTTCAATGAATCTTCACCAACATTCCGCCAGCTATCTTAGGGTGTGTAGCAGAGAATACTTTTGGTACCACTAGCATTTTTCATTTTTCTACACAATTTACGAATGGTGGGGTGCGTTCTAATTTTTGAGATTTCTTCGACGTGCTCATTTCGCGAGACGTAAGTGTGACGAATTAATTTGTTGCCAGACTCGAAGTTTCAGCAGTAACCTTTTCCGTCATACACAGTGCCCCTTTTGTTGGGGCTGGAATAGAATGTTGGGCATCTTCGTAACGATACAACGCTTACTGACGCGACCATGACAAAATATGTTGCTCTTCATAGTGCTTTTCTACGTCTTCTGTTAATACGTCATACTAAGTACCAGACTGCTGAACAGTGGTTAAGAATCTCTTGAAAAATATTTTGTGAGCCATATCTTTCGTGGATGTACTACATTTTCTTAAGATCCCTCCAATCAATTTCTGTCTGGAATTTTCTTATTGTGCGGTTTATTTCATGTTATTCAGCCTTGAAACGTCCCCTTTTGAAAAACTTATACAGGACTGTGCTTAAACTGACACACAATATTTTTAGCGCAACGCAATCTGACTTTCAATAATCCCTACAAAAGAATGGGCCCTGACTAACATTAAACTATACCTTTCACAAATCACTTACCTCTCAAAAATCTTCGCTACTCAAGCTACTGCAATACAGCGAGCGCCACTACTGCCAGCTAAATAAAAGATTCAAACTACTGAAGGCACTAACTACTGATAGGCATAGTTAGCAAATGAAAGATTTTAATAGAGAACAAACAATGTATTTACCTTAATAGTCATAATATATATAGCAGTTCATGACAAATTTCAAAACTCCGCCATCTCTCTCCCCACATCCACCACTGCTGGCGGCTCACCTCCAACTGCGCAACGCTACGCGCTGTTCACAGCCAGCTGCCTAACACTACAATGGCGAGTATTACAACAATGCAAAGCAGCCACAGACTGCACACAGCACAGCCAGTTTTCATACAGAGGTGGCGTTACCAATAAAAAAACCTAAACAGCCTACTTACATAGCCCCCATGCTCCCCACAAAAAAATTTTACAAATTGTTTTGGACAGTGGCCAATAATGATTTGATAAATTTTTTTATAATTACAATAACAAAGATATCAATTGCACACACTTATTGATACAATGTTGGTCAAAAGCTAAACTTTCTCACAGTCCATAAAGACAGTGCTAATCGTTCATCACCGTAACATTGCAGTGTTTTTCTCAAAGTCTGAGGAGTAAAAGAAAATGCACACGGAAGTAGTGGATTTCCACGCAATATTGAAGAAGTAGTGTTGTCCTTCCAACGAAAAGACAGTGCTGACTCTTGACATGCAGACAGGTATTGGTCCACAACAGAGCAAACCCACAGCAGAGTCAGTCGAAATTTTGAAGAGTATTGGTAGGTAGTTCATCTCAGAGCAGACCCACTGTAGTCCTGGTAGAGATTACGGTATTGGTGGGCCACCAGAGGCGCAGACCCACTGCAGTCGTTGTAGAAATAATGGTACTGGTGAGTCAGCAAAGATGCAGACCCACTGTAGTCCTCGTAGAAATAATGGTACTGGTGGGTCATCAAAGGTGCAGACCCACTGTAGTCCTTGTAGAAATAACGGTATTGGTGGCTCATCAAAGGTGCAGACCCACTGTAGTCCTTGTAGAGATGGCCAGCAGCCATCTGTTGTGACTGTGCAGGTGCACAATCACCAATGAAGAGTCTTGCAGATAATATAGCAAGTCCATAACCACCACTTGTGCACTCACAAAGTTTTTGGAATTGTCCTTAGAACCAGCAATGCTGTTATCCAGTCCCTTGCTGAATTATTAACACACGTGCAAACACTAACAGTCCCTACATATCACATATTGTCCATATAGTATGACCAACAGAAACGTGTGCAGTGAAATGGAACTTACAAGTTACTTAATTTGATGAACTGGTGTCAAGTACAATTTTATAACATAACACAATAACAAAGGTACAAAACACATAATTAAAAACATAACAATACAGATAAAATTTGTAGTACAGGCTTTACAAAAGAATCGAAATAACATATACATCAGTGTTACAGGAATTATGACATAAATAAATACATAAAGATCAGAAGAACGTTTGAAACATCACCTTCACATATGAGCAACAAAACAGAATAAATAATGTCTCAACATCTTTACAAAGTAAATTACATAGTATTAGGAAAATTCTACAGCATAGCTCTCATCAGCTAAACACATAAAGACAGGAAAAACACAAATACACAAGGGTACACAAACATATTGAGGGATGACACAAAAGGAAAGGACAGAGTTTGTTTTACTGCAGTATTTTGCATGGAGATCTCCCTTTGTTCATCATTATTCCCAAAAGTACTATCTAAGCCGGCTTTCTGTATTCTGTTCACATCCTCTTTCAAAATAGTTTTTCTCCACTGTACACTACTTTTTTGGCCAAACCATTTTCTTATAGCTTCTCAATGCATTTCTTCCAATCCATCATAGTTAGTTTCTTATATAGTATACCCCCTCTTAAGCTAACTTAAATCTACTGAGCTCAGATGCTAAACTAAGGGACAAGGCAATGCAGCAGCACAAAACAATTAACACAAACAGCAATGATAAAAAATACAAAAGGCAAAGCAAGCAGCATAAATTACCACTAATATAAGGCAATGAGCAGCAAACAAGAAAAATAAATGCGTAGTAAAACTGGCTTAACAGCGTAATACAAAGTCAAATTCAGTAACATTATCCCTGACAACCAGCAGCAGAAAATGAAATAACTTATACCTAAACTTGACAAAGCTCAAGCAGAAAAAATAGTACATTAAAGACAACAATGCATATAAGGGAAATGTCTGTTCACATCTTAATGACTATGTAATTAAAGTGGTGCACTACAACAACTTATTGTAAAAAAATATTACCATGTACTTGAAAAGAAAATTATGTGTCCAGTTAC
The DNA here is from genome assembly GCF_023898315.1 of Schistocerca nitens. Lineage (NCBI taxonomy): Eukaryota > Metazoa > Arthropoda > Insecta > Orthoptera > Acrididae > Schistocerca > Schistocerca nitens. The sequence goes on along the minus strand of NC_064614.1, from coordinate 131,304,156 downwards.
TGTTACTAGTCCTTTCTTATTGTTCTTTCCTTTCCAAGTGCTCCTTTTTTTAAGAATGTGGATTACAAAATTATTATTTAATAGATCTGTTGACAGAAAGTATTCACATTAGCAAATGCATTTTATTTTATAAAAGCAATGCTGCAACACAGCTGGAAACCAGGTATCAAAGGAAATAAGCAACTATGTACAAAGTAAAGCATAAGAACATCATTCAGTAGTCATGAGGCATTTCATAAGTTAGTAGAAAAATCTTTCAACTAGAGAGACAGTAGTCATAATCAGGTGTACAGACATAAAAATATTTCTCGTCATTTCATTAGGCATTTCAGTAAATATCGTAAATTAAGAGCTCCACAGTGTAATCATATGTTTTCAAGTTGCGATGCCTTCTACAAAGGAATGTCAATAGCGAGGATAATGGCCTCCCTTTTTTTTTCTCCACCTGTACCTCTGAAAGGCACACGCTAATGGCTTTTTTTTTTTTTTTTTTTTTTTTTTTTCTCCTCAGGCGACTGTCGCCCAGCTGGGTGCCCACGACGCATTACGTGCAGGTGGTCACTCAACTTTCTTACCGAAATATTTACGACACCAGTTTCCGCTACAGTGACAGTCTCATATAAAAATATTTCACAGGTCAAGAATTTGGGTTACAAATCTGTAGAAACAAAATCCCATGAATATAACAGTGTTCAAAACGTTTTCGTCGGCATTGTGATACATTCATTCATTTACACACATTTCATAACTCTTAAAGTACGATTCTTGGTTTCCAACAACCTTTTTCACAAATCAGCGTCCCTAACCACTACTCATTATTTCTTACCTCATTACACATATACGTATTCGTAGACATTCTTCAATATTTCATTATAATAAATACGTAGCATAATCAAATTCCTCATATAGCATCATCTCATTGATCATAAACATACCTCAACAGCATAATACACATCGTCGTCATAATAATAACATCATAACACCTCAGTCAAATTTCAAAAACGTCGTAGCTTTTTGCAATAATGTCAAAACCTAAAAAAAATTCTCTGCTCATTTCAATAGTGTCATCTACCTCAAACGTACTTTAAAATCATGCTCCCTTACCAAATACATCATTCAAAGCGCTCATAGTATCACAATGGTTCCGAAAAAATATGAACAGTTCACAAAGTACAGACAAAAATGCAATTTCATTAGTGTGAAGTTACCCAACTGTGAAATTGCGTAAACATGTGTCACTGATGTAGTAAAAAAAAGTTTATCTCTTAGTTAAATGATCAGATAGCTGTGTAATTTGTGTGTTACAGAAATATGGTACCGATGTGTAAAGTTGTATAAGCAAATACCATATTAGCTAGGGCTCCTTGTGCTTGCCAAACACATGGTACACAAAGTAGGCATGTACCCCCCTGAGGATTAATGTAATTATGCCCTCAGGTGTTACAGATTATTGCAATGGAATAAAATGTATCACGGAAAACTTTCTTTGTAATTCAAAAACCTTTAAAAATAAATGTTTTAAGTATAAAATTAATCACTCAAATACATGTACTGTAGCACTAAACTGTGCGTCTTGTTGTAAGATAATCTCTGTGGAAGTATCGTAGTCGTCGTCCTCCGAAAGCTAAGTTCTGCAATTGTCAATGTACTTACCTCATGATAAACAAAAGTGAAATGCTTTGCGTATAGATATCTTAGTTATTACGCTTATTGCCATGATGAAGAAAGTACTGTGCTGTAACGTATTGTTGTGCTACGGAAAAGGCAGTCTCATTGTAGCTATACCACAAAAGTTACTACTAAAACATATTTTACTTTCCAGAAGAATTAAAAAAAACTGTGCAGATATAAAGCAGATACAGCACAAAAGCAACAATGTAAATTGTGTCACACATTAGTAGCGTCGTGATATAATTGTGTAGCTGTCAAAGAAACCAAGTGCTAAGTCATCTATAATCCCACAGAAAGTCCTTCAAATAAAGAATGTCTTTTCAAGTAAACCAAAATGTTGCATTAAAATCTAATTAGCAGTACCAGTACAAGTTCGAAGTATTTAAGCCTGAAGTCGTTACGTAATCGTGTAACTAACAAGCAAGAATGTACAAATAACAACACTGTGTCGTCTGTTCACTATAACAATCCATTCGTAATTTCTGTTTAAATAAGTTCTCTTGGTTCTTGATTGGATATTTAACTTCAAACATTGTTGCATGGTAACAGTTTCTAAGTCTGACAATGCATACTAGAAATGTGAAGTGAAAAGTTTTATGGCAATGACAAAGTTAAAAAGCAGATTATCTTTCAATAAACGGTTTTACATGTGAAATGTGGTGTAAACCTATACTCTTCCTAGTATGCAGAGTTTCAGCTTCAGTGGAATTATCATGTGGTATATGGTACATCGGTAAAGAATGCTAAAATTTTCTCAAGGTTAGCGTCTATGTTATTTTTTCCTGAGCCATCCGGCGCAGGTGGCTGCCTGCGGTGCGAGTCATTGTCTGTTCCTTTATTGACCTAGCTTCTACAAATTCACGTTGTCGAAAGTGCCCTGCTCTGTTTGAATCCCGCCAGTTCTGATGAAATTCAGGTCTGTCGTTATGATTATCTCGTCTGTCGTCATGTCGGTAGATTTCATAGTTTCTTTCTTGTCGGTCACGTGGTGGAGAATTTCTCCCTGAATCGTAGCTGCGCGCTGGACCGTTGCGTCTAAAGTTATTCTGTCTCCCTTGATAATAATTGTTTTGGTTCCCATATTGTCTGTTTCTAAGGTAATCTCTGTCATATTCGTTACTACGGAAATGCGATCTTTCTCTGTAACTACTATTCTGCCAACGGTTGGCGTACGGGTGGTGTCTGTTTTGGTCACGATTTACGTTGTAAGAATAGCCTTGTCGTGTCCAGTTATTATTTCTTTCATAGCGGAATTGCGACGGATGTGACCTGTAATTGTTGTGTTCCTGTTTTCGCTTTCCGCGATTGTCAGTGTCAATTTCTAATTCTTGTAAAAGTCCCTGAAAAGCTTCAATGTCGTCTTTGCAACGTCCTGCTAAAATAATATTTCTTAAATGTTCAGGCAATTTCATTAAGCAAATGCGGATGAGTTCTGAAGGGCTGTATGGGTTTGACAGGTACTGATTCTTGTGCAACATGTCTTCAAAATATTTCACAAGACTGGAAAATTCAGACTGTTCGAAATGTTTCATCATTATGATGCCATGTTTTACTAGGTCTTGTGTGGCTTGAGACCAATATGCTGAGAGGAAGGCATGGTAAAATTCTCCTTCACTGTGGCAATCGGGAATGACCGATCGCATTCTTACAGCTGATTCATTCTCCAAGTAGCCACACATAAATTCTAACCTGTGCTCCAATGACCAGTTGGGAGGAAAACAATGAGAGAATTGATGGAGCCACGCTTGTGGATGAATGTCGTTGGCAGAATTCTTAAATGTTTTGAATTTACGTGTAGTAATAAACAGCTTATAGTCAAAATCATCGTGTCGGCGAGTAGCATATCTGTCATTGTTACGTCGTGTCGGCGGTTCCATCTCAAAATTCGGTGCACCTTGCCAATTTCTTTCATAATTTCCGAAGTGTCCTGTGTTATTATCTTGTGGGTGTTCCGTATTTCTAAGTCCCTCTTCCCGTGTTGGGGCGCGAGTGGCCTCTGAAATACGTAATTCTTGTATTACCTGTGTCAGCTGATCTTGTACTTCCCGGATTTCTCTTTGGTGTTGCGTATTAATTTGATTCAGATTTTGTTTCAGTTTCCTAATTTGTTCGCACTCTTCTGTCTCATTAAAGACTACCGGTTTTGTGTCATTCAGATTATCATCTACCTTCGTAGATAAATTATTTAGCTTATCCGAAAGTTCAACTACTTTCTCTGATAATGAACTAATTTCCTCCATGTGTCTTTCTGAACCAATTTTCAGAGTATCTACTGTGTCCTTTAAGTTTTCCTGAGTTTTTGCAAGTTGCGTAACCGAATCGGTAGATGCAACTGAGTCAAATTTAGCTTGCAAGGTCTCATGATTTTCATGAACAATAGTTTGCAGTTCTTTTATGGCTGCTTCGTGATTCTGTAATGCATTTTCATGCCGCGAAAAAATAGGTTGAAAATGCTCACAAATCTGAGTTTTTACGTCATTACAGACTTTTTGACATTTCGATTCAATGTTATGTAACTCAGTAGTTAAATCTTCACGTGTTTGTTCAAGAGTTTGTTCCAATGAGTCTAACTTTTGTAACTGTTGCTGTGTTTGTCTCTGATTTTGTTCCATTGTGTCTAACTTTTGCTGTGTTTGTCTCTGGTGTTGTTCCATTGTGTCTAACTTTTCAAGCTTTTGTCCCATTTGTTGCATTAATTGTAATAATAATGCACTGGTGTCTGAAACATGTTCCTCAGTGCTTTTCGGCAGTGAATTTGCACCGGCAACATTCACATTTTGACAAGCGGAAAATGTGTCTTGACTCATTTGAGAAAACGGTGAGGACGCAAAACCTGAATCTACAGTATTTGCAAAATTGTGTCCTGTCATTTCGGATTCCTGAGGCGAGCTGTTGCCGAGCGATCGATCGATAATGCTTCCCTGTTCACTACCTGTTTCACTGTCTACGCCATTGTTTGCAGCCCGCTCCATTTCCCTACGCACAGTTACCAAATTACTACTTTGAACGTCTGTCAATTCATTACACAGTGGTGCTGGCAAGCTACGCTCGTCGTCACTATTATTTCTCAGTTTACTTTGGAGCCTAGTGTTACGTTTTTCACACGCCATTATTGTCACAATATTTCACACGATAACACAGAAAAGCAAAATTTGAAGAGCAAAAATAAGAGAACACATTAACATAACACTGAAAATAATATCTAGTTAATTGCAGCTGCGAAATACTTTGTGCAAATCTACATGCATGCCACAACTGCTTTACTGTACAACAATGAAAGACTGCAACTGCAAAGGAGATTTGCTCTACAATTACGCGCTAGCAATAAACAAAAGCTACACTAACTACACAAACTACAAGAAAAAAAATCAGAAGATTCCAGTGAGGTATCCTAGGCTATGGGTCGACATATGAAACGTCCCGTTATGAAAAACTTATACAGGACTGTGCTTAAACTGACACACAATATTTTTAGCGCAACGCAATCTGACTTTCAATAATCCCTACAAAAGAATGGGCCCTGACTAACATTAAACTATACCTTACCTCTCAAAAATCTTCGGTACTCAAGCTACTGCAATACAGCGAGCGCCACTACTGCCAGCTAAATAAAAGATTCAAACTACTGAAGGCACTAACTACTGATAGGCATAGTTAGCAAATGAAAGATTTTAATAGAGAACAAACAATGTATTTACCTTAATAGTCATAATATATATAGCAGTTCATGACAAATTTCAAAACTCCGCCATCTCTCTCCCCACATCCACCACTGCTGGCGGCTCACCTCCAACTGCGCAACGCTACGCGCTGTTCACAGCCAGCTGCCTAACACTACAATGGCGAGTATTACAACAATGCAAAGCAGCCACAGACTGCACACAGCACAGCCAGTGATTTTCATACAGAGGTGGCGTTACCAATAAAAAAACCTAAACAGCCTACTTACAGCCTTACAGAGATTTTACGCCAATAGAGTAATCCTACAGTAATGGATCTTCTCCCAAGTTTACGTGCAATACGTTATGTTTATTTACGTTTAGGGTCTACTGCCGGTCCGTCTACCTACCGTCAAATCTCTACAGATCTTCCTGCATTTGACTGCAACCCTCTGGTGTTGGAACCCTTCCTGTAGGGAACTTCCGTCTTCAATCAGCCTCAAGCAACTTCCCAACTTATGTATACGAGATCATTTATAGACTGATCACCCAGAACGTTATGACCACCTACCATTGCTGATATGTCTACCTTGGGCACGGCTAACAGCGGCGACCGTCGTTGCGTGGAAGCAATGGGGCCTTCGACGGTCGCTGGAGGGAGTTGACACCACACCTGCACACACAGGTCAACTAAATACCATAAATTTCGTTGAGAGTGGGGGTGAGATGAGCTCTGACGTCATGTTCAATCACATTCCAGATATGCTGGATCGGGATCAGATTTGGTGAGTTCCATGGTCAGCGCATGAATTGAAACTTGCCAGTGTGTTGCTAGAACCACTCCACCATACACCTGGACATGTGACGTTTCGAACTATCTTGCTTAAAACTGCCACTGCCTTTGGAAACTCCAGCGTCATGAAGTGATGTACACGGTCTTCCACCAGCGTACGATACTGCCTGGCCGCCACTGTGCCTTGTATCAACTTCGCTGGACTTATGGATGCCCAGGTGAATCTTCCCCAGAGCATAATGGAGCCGCCGACAACTCATGTTCGTGTCGCAGTATAAGTGTCAAGGAGCTGTTCCCCTGGAAAAAGACCAAGTCACCCCCTCCCATCGGCATGATTAAGAAGATTTTGGCGTTCATCAGACGATGCAACGCTCTGTAACTTCATCAACTTCAAGTACCGATGGTTACGTGCCCATTTCAGCCGTACTAACCGATGTCGTGCATTTGGCACATGCATAGACCTTCGGCTGCGGAGGCCCATCATTAGGAGTGTTCGGTACACTTTGCATACAGACACACTTGTACTCTGTCCAGAATTAATCTCTGACGTTAGTTCAACAACAGGTCGCCACCTGTCCTGTTTCAGAAGTCTGCTCAGCCTACGACGTCAGACGTCTGTAATGAGCGGTGGCCGTCCAACCCCACGAAGTATGGACGTGGTTTCACCTTTGTTTCGCCCCGTGTTCAAGACACTCACCACAGCATCCGTCGAACACTCGACAGGTCGTGCAGTTTCTGAAATGCTTGTGCCGAACCTCAGGGCCATCACCATCCGATCTCGGCCAGATTCAGATATATCTCTCGCTTTCACCACACTACACATAGACAAACAAGCTAACTGATATTAAGTGCACCTTGCGTGTGCCTGACCAGCAGTCATTCCTCGCCTGGTGACAATGCTATCGGCTGGACGGGATTACATCGAATGTGGGTCAGTGGTCATAATGTTCCGGCTAATCAATGGGTATTTATTCACGGAGTAACAATAATCAAGTCCTAATCCGGACTCAGGGTCGATTGATATGTCAATGTGAAGTAACGTAGATGGATGAAACTGGGATAATGCATTTGAAGAATTGCTAAGATTTAGTGCATAAAATAACTGAAAGAAATGTGCAATCAGACGATCAGATATCTCATGTTAGTAACAAACAATAATTTCACTGAAGTCATTGTGACTTATGATGGTTTCTCGAAATAAAGAAAGGTGTAATATATTCTTAATAGGGTGTGTGATTACCATCGCAATGCATATTCTGTAACGTGCTTCCACACTGACCACAAGGTAGTTAAGGCGTTCTTTTGGTTCTAGTTGTTGTAATCTTCAGTCCAGAGACTGGAGTGATGCAGCTCTCCATGCAGCTCTATCCTGTGCAAGCTTCTTCATCTCCAAGTACCTACTGCAACCTACATCCTTCTGAATCTGTTTAGTGTATCCGTCTCTAGGTCTCCCTCTACGATTTTTACCCTCTTCGCTGCCCTCCAAAACTAGATTGGTGATCTCTTGATGCCTCAGAACATGACCTACCAACCGATCCCTTCTTCTAGTCAAGTCGTGCCACAAATTCCTCTAGCCCGCATCTCGTGGTCGTGCAGTAGCGTTCTCGCTTCCCACGCCCGGGTTCCCGGGTTCGATTCCCGGCGGGGTCTGGGATTTTCTCTGCCTCGTGATGGCTGGGTGTTGTGTGCTGTCCTTAGGCGAGTTAGGTTTAAGTAGTTCTAAGTTCTAGGGGACTTATGACCACAGCAGTTGAGTCCCATAGTGCTCAGAGCCATTTGAACCATTTGAACAAATTCCTCTTCTCCCCAATTCTATTCAATACCTCCTCATTAGTTATGTGATCTACCCATCTAATCTTCAGCATTCTTCTGTAGCACCACATTTCGAAAGCTTCTATTCTCTTCTTGTCCAAACTATTTATCGTCCATGTTTCACTTTCCCCAAATAGCTACACTCCATACAAATACTTCCAGAAACGACTTCCTGACACTTAAATCTCTGCTCGATATTAACAAATTTCTCTTTTTCAGAAACGCTTTCCTTGTATTGCCAGTCTGCATTTTATATCCTGTCTACAACGACCATCATCAGTCATTTTGCTCCCCAAATAGCAAAACTCCTTTACTACTTTAAGTGTCTCATATCCTAATCTAATTCCCTCAGCATCACCTGACTTGATTCGACTACATTCCATTATCCTCGTTTTACTTTTGTTGACGTTCATCTTACATCTTTCTTTCAAGACACTGTCTATTCCGTTTACCTGCTCTTACTAGTCCTTTGCTGTCTCCGACAGAATTACAATGTCATCGGCGATCCTCAAAGTTTTTGTTTCTTCTCCATGGATTTTAATATCTACTCCGAATTTTTCTTTTCTTTGCTTTACTGCTTGCTCAATATACAGATTCAACAACATCGGGGAGAGGCTACAAGCCTGTCGTTCCCCTTCCCAACCACTGCTGCCCTTTCATGCCCCTCAACTCTTAAAACTGCCATCTGGTTTCCGTACAAATTGTAAATAGGATTTCGCTCCCTGTATTTTACCTCTGCCACCTTCAGAATTTGAAGGAGAGTATTCCATTCAACATTATCAAAAGCTTTCTCTAAGTTTACAAATGCTAGAAACGTAGGTTTGCCTTTCTTTAATCTTTCTTGTAAGAGAAGTCGTAGGGTCAGTGTTTCCTCACGTGTTCCAATATTTCTACGGAATTCAAACTGATCTTTCCAGAGGACGGCTTCTACCAGTTTTTCCATTCGTCTGTAAAGAATTTGTTTTAGTATTTTGCAGCTGTGACTTATTAAACTGATAGTTCGGTAAATTTCACACCTGTCAACACCTGCTTCTTTTGGAATCGGAATTATTATATTCTTCCTGAAGTCAGAGAGTATTTCGCCGTTCTCATACATCTTGCTCACCATATGGTAGAGTTTTGTTATGGCTGACACTCCCAAGGCTATCAGTAGCCCTAATGGAATGTTGTCTACTCCCGGGGCCTGGTTTCGACTAAGGGTCTTTCAGTGCTCTGTCAAACACTTCACGCAGTATCATATCTCCCATTTCATCTTCATCTACTTCCTCTTCCATGTGTTTAATAATGCCCTCAAGTATATCGCCCTTCTTCTACTGTATTTCTTTCCTCCGTTCTTCTCAATCGTTCCGTAATGGTCTCTCTGAAACTGTCTACAGCCTCTGGTTATTTCAGTTTATCCAGGTCCGATCTCCTTAAATTCCCACCTTTTTGCTGTTTCTTCAGTTTTAATCTACAGTTTATAACCAATAGATTGTGGTTAGAGTCCACATCTGCCCCTGGACACGTCTTACAATTTAAAACCCGGTTCCCAAATCTCTGTCGTACTATTATATAATCTATCTGAAACCTTCCTGTATGCCCAGGCCTTTTCATGCATACAACCTTCTTTAATGATTCTTAAAGCAAGTGTTAGCTATGATTAAGTTATGCTCTGTGCAGAATTCTGCCAGGCGGCTTCTTCTTTTATTCATTACCCCCATTTTATATTCACCTTCTACTTTTCCTTCTCTTCCTATCGAATTCCAGTACCCCAGACTATTAACTTTTCGTCTCCCTTCAATATTTGAATAATTTCTTTTGTCCCATCATACATTTCTTCAATTTCTTCGTCATCTGCGGAGCTAGCTGGCATATAAACTTGTACAACTGTGATAGGCATGGGCTTCGTGTCTGTCTTGGCTACAATAATGCGGTCACTATGCTGTTCATTGTATCGTAGCTTACCCGCACTACCATTTTTTTGTATTCAATATTGGATCCACACCTGCACTACCCCTATTTGATTTTGTCTTTATAACCCTGTATTCATCTGACCAGAAGTCTTGTTCCTCCTGCCACCGAACTTCACTAATTCCCACTATATCTAACTTTAACCTATCTATTTCCCTTTTAAAATTTTCTAACCTACCTGCTCAATTAAGGGAGCTGCTATTCCACGCTCCGTTTCGTAGAACGCCAGTTTCCTTTCTCTTGATAACGTCATCCTCGTCAGTAGTCCGCGCCTGGAGATCCGAATGGGGGACTATTTTACCTCCGAAATATTTTACCCAAGTGGACGCCATCATCATTTAACTATACAGTAAAGCTGCATGCCCTCGGGAAAAATTACGGCTGTAACTTCCCCTTGCTTTCAGCCGTTCGCAGTACCAGCACAGCAAGGCCGTTTTGGTTAATGTTACGAGGCCAGATCAGTGAATCATCCAGACAGTTGGCCCTGCAACTACTGAAAAGACTGCTGCCCCTCTTCAGGAATTATACCCCTTCGATGTGACTGCAGCTACGGTATGACTGAGGCATACCCCCACCAACGGCAAAGTCTATGGATGATAGGGGTGGGGGGGTCTTCTGGTATGGCGTTGTATTCCCCTATCAGCGCGGCTGACAAGTGATGGACGGTGGTTGGTGTGAATGGACGAGTCACAATACGTCTACCCATCGCGTCTCTCACGTGGTCGATATGATGTAAGTAGAAGCTACGGGGCAGACCAGTAAATTCGCCGAATATTGTCTTATTCTAAGATGTCCTGCGCTGGTCCAGTACGATGCGGCCGCGCATTGTCATCCATAAAAGTGAAGTCAGGGCCGAATGCCACCATGAAGAGACGCACATGGGGAAGGAGTTTAGCGTCACAGTAACGTTGATCGGTGAGTGTGCTGTGTTCAAAGACTTGGAAGTCCTTATTCCCATGGAACGTTACACTTCCCCACACCGTAACGCCTGGGTCACCACAATCATCTTCAGTAAAGCTGAACGTACCCTCTTACGGAAGCGAGTAATTCACCCAGAAACATTGTCAAAGATGGTATGGTGGTCTAGGTGTTACGATATTGGCGTGGCTGTACTAATCTCAAAATTTCTGAACATGGTTCTTTCACCAGAAAACGTCAGATACTGTGCTAACACCAACATTAAGACAGAACAAAAAATTTGCTTCCTGAGCGGAAGGTGCTATTGTTTGTACAGACTTCGACTATTCAGAGTGAGCTAAAAAAATTCGAAAAGTTTCTATAAATGGCAAATACAACAACGCTATCCGCTACTACACACTCACCGTAGAGTGTTGCTCCCTCTCCTGGAAAAACCGCATGCCGTTGATTCAACGGTTATCAGTGGAGGCGACCAGAAGATCGTAGATAAAGATCCCGTCATTGGTTCTCTGCACCGCACGAATGGGGGATCATCACTTTCTGGTCATGTTTTAAAATCCTCTTCAGTATGATGAGTTTCTAAGATAGCCTTGACGTCGAAGTCTAGCGATCACCTAAGACTTTACTGGGACTTCATACAGAGGATGACGTCCGACAGCGAAAAAGGATACGAAACGGCGTTTTAGCAACATTTTATATGTATCCATTTTCTTCGGTTCAGTGATAAGGTGTTTCAAGTAGTCATCCTGAGTATCGTCCGGTTGAAACGGGAACAATGTTTGCTTTGGCGTTTCGGCATCGCGACTGTTGTGCAGGAACAATGGTGGAAGGTCAGTTGTGTCTTGCATCGCTGAGTTGTATTGTTGTTTACGAATGTCACGATGAATAGTGTTGCATCGCAGACCCTCTACTTGACATCACCACACAGCGAAATATATCATCCAGGTCCTGTTAAAGCGTTCTGTGAGGCTTGTAGACCGGAAGAGAGATCATCACTTCCTGCTTCAACATTAAATATTCTAGAGGGAAATTCGTAGAGCTTCAGCAATCGGCACGGTTGTGGCTGCAAGGTAGAAGGTGAAGTAGTCAGTACAATTATACATCGATTCCCATTTGTCGACTGTGGGAACTTCCCGAAGAGGTTGATTGTAATTCGGTGGATAACACTCCTGCAGGCGAGAATGTTACCAGATATCCTGAATGTAATTGCAGCACATGCTTCCACCGCTGGCATTCGTTGCAGTTTCTCACATAGTGTTTAAGGGAATGGTAGAACATGGACAGTGATATCTACGTCTCAATCTGTTTGGAATCTGCAAAATTTCCAGGTGACTAATCGTTGAAGCACCGCGGAGATACTGCAGGACAGCTGTCCGTAGATGAGCTGTGATGACGAGCAACTGCTTCCTCTCCATTGGCTCATAGTCCTTCTTATACAATACTCTGTTTATTAAGTGGATTACCAAGAACGAAGTGCTCGGATTAAAAATGGTGTAAGACAGGGATATAGTCTTTCACCACTACTGTTCAGTATGTACTTCGAAGAAGCAATGATGGAAATTATAGAAAGGTTCAGGAGTGGAATTAATATGCGAGGTGGAAGGAAATGTGATACGAGTCGCTGATGAATTTGCTATTCTGAGTGAAAGTGTAGAAGAATCACATGATCCGCTAAATGGAATGAACAGTGTGATGAATATAGAATACGGATTGAGAGTAAATCGAGGAAAGACGAAAGTAATTAGAAATAGCAGAAATGAGAACAGCGAGAAACGTAAAATCAGAACTGATGATCACGAAGTAGATGAAGTTAGGGAATTCTCCTACCTAGGCAGTAAAATAACCAATGACGTAAGGAGCAAGAAGGACATCAAAAGTAGAGTAGCACTCGCAAAAAGGGCGTTCCTGACCAATAAAGGTCTACTAGTATCAAACAAAGGCCTTGAGAAAGAAATTTCTGAGAATGTACGTTTGGAGCACAGAAACTATGGTAAAACCGGTTCAAAAATGGCTCCGAGCGCTATGGGACTTAACATCTGAGGTCATCAGTCCCCTAGAACTTAGAACTACTTAAACCTAACTAACCTAAGGACATCACACACATCCATGTCCGAGGCCCAATTCGAACCTGCGACCGTAGCAGTCGCGCGGTTCCGGACTGAAGCGCCTAGAACCGCTCGGCCACCGCGGCCAGCGGTAAAACCGGAAAACACTGACAAGGAGAAGGGACAGGATGATAGGACATCTCTTAAGACCTCAGGGAACGACTTCCACGGTACTAGAGGGCGTTGGAAAGGGTAAAGTGTGTAGAGGAAGACAGAGATTGGAATATGTCCAGCAAATAACTGAGGACGTAGGTTGCAAGAGCAATGAAAAGGTTGGCACAGGAGAGAAATTCGTGGCGCGCCGCATTAAACCAGTCAGAAGGCTAGTGACTGTAAAGAAAGAAAGAGAGAGAGAGAGAGAGAGAAGTGTAGAACTCTCCATTGGTCCATTCTCCCTTCTTCGAGGCTTCTATGGTTTGCAGCAGCGCTGGATCTACCACCTATTCAGCAGAAATATCATTTAATGCAGCAGTTGTGTGAAATTTCACCCACACTGCTGAGTTCCGCAACATATTTCTTTGATATGAAGTCGATGTCCTTATGCTTGCGTCAACTTCGTATTCCACTGTGACGTAGTACTCATGAAGCCTCAGTGTTCATCTCGCCAGTCGAACACATGGATCCATCAGGCTAGTTAGCCAACCTAGGAAATGGTGATCCGTCATAACTGTGGACGATTTACTAAATAAACACAGCAGGAAATTGTTAATGGGCCAAACAACTGCATGGAACTGGTGTTAAGTTATCCATCGCGGACTTAGGAAGTACTTGGAAAACGTAAGTTATCACCTTTCCACTATCTCTCTGGATATTCACTAGAGTGGCACCTATCCCATAACTGCTTCCGTTATTGTACAATTCAGTCTTGGCATTCTCGTTGTATACATGTTAGCTCCTCCTTAAGGACAGGAAAAGATATTTCATTCACACAACTCGTTCGAGGAAAATATGGGATCTTCCTGCAGAATTTCCTGCAAAAATCTTACTTGGTACAGAACGATTTTATGAATGGCCAGTAGTACAAGCACATTCCCAGAAAACTTGTATCACGAATATGCGGAGGAGTGAGAAACTTTTATCTTTTCTATTTGGGGATGGAATCCAATGCCATAAACTAGGTTGAAACGAGACCAGTTATTCCGTCTCATTACATGACGAGGGCTTAACAATTTTGTGGCCTCAAAGGCGTAAATAGTTACTCTCTTTTATTTCATAGTATTCTGTGAACCTCTGGTGAAGGAATGCACATCACTGTATATCCTTATCATAAATCACAGTGTACGCATCCTACACTTTTCCTTCTATGTTGGTATGTATTATTAAATGTTGAGTTGTCTTGTGTCGTCTGCTGGGTGATAGAGTATCATAGATGAGTAGTGATGTGACTTCAGTCAAAGAGGCACCTATTTCTTTCTAGACTTCAGGGGTTGGTAGCACCTCTCCTTCCTCTTCAGGCAAAGCAGAGCGACCGCTGGGGATAGTAGCCATCTTTTGGTCACATTTGCGGCAAGTGATGAACATGGATCCAGTGATGGTATCCGCAGTACGAAGTTTCGTGGTCAACAGGGATGAGGTGTTATATCATTTCTGTGTCTAATCCATTCTTTACTGGAGACTGACGTTTAAATTTTTGTTACGACCACCGTATGTAGTATTTTTTAGTGTTAATGTCAGCTATTAGGATTTTCGGTTTCAGGTGCAAGTCAGTCTTTTGATGCCTTAAGCACAATTGATCTTAGTACTTAATGTTCGCAGTTTTGATAAAGATTTGAGTTTTTTGTTAGTAAATTTGGCGTCACCCGTTGTCTGAACTAACCATGTAGTCGTAATTTCAATTCCTTAGATGATTCACGGCATGTGTGCAACTATTTAGGGTAACAGTGTTATCTATGTGAAATATTTAAGAAATAACAGCGTTTGAATGCTGCTACTTATTAGGCTTTTCTACAGTTGGTCATTGTCTCCTATCTGTCAACGTGGGCAACCACAGAAGGAGATTTGACCGCCAGCATCATAATTTTAGTAAGAATAGGTAAATCTTGTGAAATCTTGCATTTAATTTAGGCCAAGAAAGATAAGTGCGGGTGAGTAAAGCATGGAACATGCGGATCGTTCTTGAGGAATTTCAGATGAGTTAAAGGCGAGGGACGATTTTTAATAGTCCATGAGCGTGTCGTTTCATCAAAATATAAGAGGTATTACAGATAAAGTTAGAGGACTGCTTATAGATGTTGACTCTGAAATTATTGGTATATCGAAGCACCACTTAAATAATTTGACAATACGGAGGCTTCCTTTACCAGGATACAGATAAACTGTCTGTTTTTCAAGAAGTCCCTTTCGGGGTGGGGGAGTGGCCATATGCATAAGAAACAGTATTCCGTTTGAGGTCATAGACATATCACGGGACTGCACTGAACAGATATTCGAATGTTGTGAAGGGCAGTTGAATTTAGTGAAACTTCTGATTATTGTTGTTTATAGGTCCCCTAACTCTGACTTCAGAGCATTTATGCTAAAGGTAGAGAGGATTCTTGATTCACTTTACAGGAAGTGCCAGAGGTTAGTTGTATGTGGTGACTCCAATATAAATTTTGTATATGATGGTGCAAGAATAAGGATGTTGGTAGATCTCCTAAATTCATATGATCTGATACATGCTGTGTTTTTTCCAACTAGGGTGCAAGGGAACAGTAGCACAGCCATAGACAATATGTTCATTCATTTATTCATTCTCCATTACTAGATGAGCAACCGGCCGGAGTGGCCGAGCGGTTCTAGGCGCTACAGTCAGGTCGTTGGTACGAAACCTGCCTCGGCCATGGATTTGTGTGATGTCCTTAGGTTAGTTAGGTTTAAGTAGTTCTTAGTTGTAGGGGACTGATGATCTCAGAAGTTAAGTCCCATAGTGCTCAGAGCCATTTGAACCATTTAGATGAGTATTCGGTTAGTAAAAGGGTGAATGGCCTTTCAGACCATGATGCACAAATTATAAGACTAAAAGGATTTTGTACTCAACCAAATGTCACATATAATTACAAACTTTGTAGGAAAGTTAATCCAATGGCAACTGAGAGTTTTTAAACTTCGTCAAGGAACAAGAGTGGTAGGAAGTTTACAGTGACGATAACATAGATTTTGAGAGTTGCTTTCCATTAGGGCTTTCTGAGCGGGGCACTAGCAGTAAAAGGCAGCCTGGTTGGTTGACTAGTGGGATAAGGATATCGTGTAGAACAAAGCGGTAATTATATCGAAATGTTAGAAGTAGTCACATTCAAGCTACAGTAGCCCGTTACAAACAGTACTGTAAGGTGCTTAAAAATGTTGTTACGGATGCAATGAGTATGTGGTATGCAAATAGAATAGCTAATTCACGGGATGAGATTAAAACCATATGGTCAGTTGCGAAGGAAGTGTCTCGTCAGCAGCACAAGTTCGACGATGTAAAGTCACTTCGTAGTAAAAATATTTCTATTACTGATAAATCAGATATATGTACAGTATTTAACAATCATTTTCTGAGCATTGCTGGTGAATTAAATAAAAATTTAGTTTCTAGAGAGAATCCTATAACTCTCTTGGCAAATGCCTTTCCGATAGTGATGTCTGAAATACTCCTCTGTGATACCGACAATGGGGAGATTGAGTCAATAATTAAATCACTGAAGGCTAAGGTGTCTTATGCATGTGATGGAGTGCCTATCAGGATGTTAAAGTACTGTGCTGCACATGTTAGCCCTGTATTTAGCCATATTTGTAATTTTTCCGTTAGGAATGGTCAGTTTCGTGAACGATTAAAGTACTCAGTAGTATAACCGCTTCATAAAAAGGGAAAAAGGAACAATGTAGACAATTTTAGAGCTATTTCTGTGCTATCAGTTTTAGCTAAAGTTATTGAAAAGGCTGTTTATATAAGGATAATTGATCCCTTTATATCACACGATTTGCTACAAGATGCACAGTTTGGTTCGAAAAGTCGTTTAACAACTGAAAATGCTACATTCCCTGTTCTCTGTGGCGTAATAGGTGGGTTGAACCAAAAGGTTTTTCGAACACTACGCATGTTTTTTGATTTACCTACGGCATTTGATTGTGTTGATCACAAAATATTGCTCCAGTAGTTGGACCACTGCAGAATACAGGGAGTAGCTCTCAATTGGTTCACCTCTTACTTCAGCAACACACAGCAAAAGGTCATTATTCACAGTGTTGAATGGCTATGTTGTAGGTCTGAGTGGGGTAAGGTACAGAGAGGGGTGGCCCAGGGTTCAGTGTTGGCACCACTCCTGTTCCTTATTTATATAAATGATATGCCCTCTAGTATTACGGGTAACTCTAAAATATTTCTCTTTGCTGATGACATTGGCTTGGTACTAACGGATTTTGTGCGTAAAGTTGGCTCGGTTTCCAATAGCGCGGTTAGTGACTTAGGTTCATAGCTTGTAGAAAATAAACTAACGCTAAATCACAGTAAGTCTCAGTTTTGGTAATTTCTAACACACAATTCAACAAAACCTCTCGTTTAAGTTTCACAGAATGGGCATATGATTAGTGAAACTTAACAGTTAAAATTTCTAGGTGTTCAGATAGACAGTAAATTATCGTGGAAAGTCCACGTTCAGGATCTTGATCAAAGTCTTAATGCTGCCATTGTTATTATTCTGACGGTATCTGAAAATTAGTCTACTTTGCTTATTTTCATTCGCTTAAATCATATTGGATTACATTTTGGGGTAACTCTTCCCATTCTAAAAGAATATTTTTGGCTCAAAAACAGGCGGTTCGGACAATAAGTGGTGTAAGTTCACGAACCTCTTGTCAACCCTTGTTCACGAGTCTGGGTATTTTAACACTGGCCTCTCGTTGCATATATTCCTTACCGTCATTTCTTGTTAACAATATTAGCTCATTCCCAAGAATAAGGAGCTTTCACTCAGTTAATACTCGGCAGAAATCAAACCTGCATTTGGATAGGACTTAATAAACTCTTGTGCGGAAAGATATGCAGTGTACTGCTGCATCCATTTTCAATAAGCTACCACTACATTTCAAAATTGTTAACAGTAATCCACGCGCGTTAGAATGGACAATGAAGAGTTTCCTCATGGGTCACTCCTTGTATTCTATCGAGGAGTTCCTTTGAAAATTAAGCTGATTCTTGTTGTATTGTTGATTGCGTTTACTTAAAATTATGACCTGACTTTTTTGAGGTTCATAAACATTTTATTTTTATCTGTTAATACTTTTATGTTGTAATTTCATGTACTGACAAGTTCGATGACTATGGAGATTTGCTTCTTATTTTGGTCCTACGGAACTTGACATATAAATAAAACAAATAAAATAAAAAGGTACGTGATGTTGATTAAAATTATTGCCATTTATTAAAGTGGCGATGGCCGCACGAAAGTGCAAGACGTTACACGGTCTTGTTGAAATTCAGACTAGGAATGAACGTGTGCGCGTGTGAAGCAGTCAATAGGATATATCACCGTGTAACGTGTCTGTGCTACTGTTAACGTTAACTTTGCGTTTACATGGCCATTCTCGTGGGTTGACGGGGGATTAGATATTCGTGCTTCAATTTCACACAGCAATCCCAGTATAGCAACATAGATACCACCGATATCCAAGTGCATATCGTATTTAAGAGACCATAAGATTAGGACATTCGCGCCATTAGCGCATCATGGATATTGTTGGCGCTTACATTTCCTTACTTCACTGGTTTGATGCTGCCCGACACGAATTCCTTTCATCTCAGAGTAGCACCTGCGACCTACGACCTCAACTATTTGCTGGACGTATTTCAACCTCTGTCTTCCTCTACACTCTTTACCCTATACAGTTCCCTCTAGTAGCATGGAAGTCATTCCCTGATGTCTTAACAAATATCCTATCATCGCGTTCCTTCTCATTCTCAGTGTTTCCCACTTATTCCCTTCCTCTCCGATTCTGCGCGGAACCTCCTCATTCCTTCCCGTATCAATCCACTTAATTTTCAACATTCGTCTGTAACACGGCATCTCAAATGCTTCAATACCATATATTCTCAGAAATTTCTTCCTCAAATTAAGGACTATGTTTGAAAATAGTAGATTTATCTTAACCGGAATTCCCCTTTTCCTAGTGCTAGCCTGCATTTGATGTCCACCTTCCTCGATCCGTCATTATTTATTTTGCTGCCTATGTAGTAGAATTCCTTAACTTCATCTACTTCGTGAGCATCAATCCTGAGGTTACGTTTCTCGCTGTTGTCATATCTACTACTTCTCATTACTTTCATTTTTCTTCAATTTACACTCAATCCATATTCTGTAGTCATTTGACTGTTCATTCCATTCACCATGTATGCAGTTCCTACACACTTTCATGTGTATGGAATTTGTAATAAAAATTTTGCCCTAACAGGGAAACCTGTGGTTTAAAACGCTAGATTCCTCCTTTCCGTTATGGGTTGTACTAATATAAATTTTATCTGATAAATAATTAATTGTTTCGCGCTATCCAATTATTTTATTTTTCCCGTCGCAGAATCGACGAAGGTAGCGATAAAAGAGCAGGGATCTTACTACAGCCTATCCATGATCTGCAAGGAAGTTAAGTTACGCAAACCAAGCTTACCTGATTTAACAGAAAGGCAAAATAAGAAGAAAGTAAGATTTTTAATTCTTCTGTAAGGTGCAGACACTTCTTCAGATTTCAGAAGAGGACTGCAGTCTGAACAAGATATAGACGGTTTAAAGGCAGGTTAGTTCTTCCAACTTCCTTAAAAAGCCATTTGATCCACACAGCATCCATTTAAGGTGCAGAAACAGGTAGGCAGGTAGTCCAGCACACACAGTGTACCAGACCGCGAGTGCAGTGGGCACTACACAGGGGTGAGTAATTCGTTCTTCTAGTTTTCAGAATGGCATTCAGCTCTCCATCCTGGGGCTTGTGAGTTCAGTAGCTTGGCGAGGGCTACGGGAGCCTGTCAGAGTCGATGGTGGCTGCACCGAGACAGATGGGGTGCATGAGAAATTTTCGTTGTTCTAATAAGCTACATCAGTACCAACGGCTCGCCTTTATGTGACGTTGCCCCACGGCGTCCATGTACCACAGTTATGGTCAGGCATCTCTCTCTGGCACACATGACGTCCGCTGACCTGGGGGCCCTTGTCCAGGCGGCAGCGTGGCGGCACGACAGTCTGAGATGGCAGCCGGCGGTCTAGGCCCTCGCGTCCCAGATAGTACTGGTAAGTGAAGCATGCAGCACAGGGCGGCTGCAGCCAGTGCGTTATATCTCCCCAAACTCAGGACCTCAGCCTACAAAAAGTTAAGAGGGTTGAAGACAACAACGGCTATCCAACGGATGGTGGAGTTTCTGCTGGTTACGGTAGATGATTTCATTCCCCTGAAGGGGCTCGAAAGGCGGGTATAAACGACGGCCAAGTGACTGGCTGACTGGTTACGAAGGGTGGACCACTGATTTGCGTAATGCTGCGTTGATGGGTCATTTTGAGAATCTCGCCACACGTAGACATAGCATGTGCAGCATTCTGCAGGTCGTCAGCTCTATGCCTTCAGAAAGTTAATTGAACCACTGCGTTCTAAATTTCGCTGCCGTCACAGTGACACACAACAGTTCAAAGGGGGGCAGAACGTTACTGTACGGCATTGTCCCCTTACCTAATCTGCAGTTATCGTGAATCTCTTGCCCAGCAGAAACTCCCAACCCGCAGGAAAAAAAAGTGGCAGTATATACGAAGGGTAAAAGGATGGATCAGCAAAATTAGAGACCAATATCCCTAACTTGGGTTTGCTGCAGAATCCTTGAATATATTCTCAGTTCTAATATAACTTTTCCGCCCTATTCTGTTGCTGTGCGGTGTGAGATCCGCATCAAGTGGGACTGACGGATGACATCGAAAAAATTCAAAGAAGGGCGGCTCGTTTTGTTTTATTGCGAAATAGGGGAGATAGTGCCACAGACATGATGCAGTGGCAATCATTAAAACAAACGCGTTTTTCGTTGCGATGTGACCTCCTCATTAAATTTCAAATCATCAGTTTTCTCCTCCGATTGCGAAAACATTCTGTTGGCACCCACCTACATAGGGTGAAATGATCATCACGATAAAATAAGAGAAATCAGGGCCCTCACAGAAAAATTTAAGTGCTCGTTTTCCCCGAGCGCCGTTCGAGAGTGGAACGCTAGAGAGACAGCTCGAGGGTGGTTCATTGAACCCTCTGCTAGGAACTTAATTGTGAATAACAGAGTAATCAAGTAGATGTACAATAAACTTCCTTGACACTGAGAAGCTTATGTCCTCGATTCAACATGGTTTTAGAAACCATCGCTCTTGTGAAACTCAGCTTGCCCTTTTCTCACGTGACATACTGAGAACTGTGGATGAAGGGCAACAGACAGATTCCATATTCCTAGATTTCCGGAAAGCATTAGACACAGTGCCACATTACAGTCTGTATCGAAGGTACGAACATATGGAATAAGTTAGCAGTTCTGTGAGTGGTTCGAAGATTCCTTGAATAATAGAGTCCAGCATGCTGTCCTCGACGGCGAGTGTTCATCAGAGACAGGGGTACATCCAGGAGTGTCACAGGGAAGTGTGATAAAACCGATGTTGTTCTCTACATACAAAAATGATTTGGCAGACAGATTGGGTAGCAATCTGCGGGTTTTTGCTGACGATGCTGTGGTGTACGGTAAGATGTCGAATTTGGGCGACTGCAGGAAGATACAAGACGACTTAGACAAAGTTTCCAGTTGGTGTGATGAATGGATCTATGTAAGATGAGGATGAGTAGGAAGAACAAACCTGTAATGTTCAGATACAGTATTACTAGTGTCCATTTGGACACATTAAAGTCGTTTAAATATCTGAACGCAACGTTGCAAAGCTATATGAAATGGAACAAGCATTCGAGGATTGTGGTGAGAAATGCGAATGGTTGACATCTGTTTACTGGGAGAATTTTAGGAAAGACTGGTTTACCTGTAAAGGTGACGTCATATAGGACGCTGGTGCGACGTATTCTTGACTGCCACTCGAGTGGTTGGGATCCGTACCAGGTCGGATCGGACTGAAGAAAGACATCGAAGCGATTCAGATGAGAGAAAAAAAAAAAAAAAAAAGAAATGTGTGCGAATTCCTAAGGGACCAAAATGCTTACTTAGGTCATCGGTCCCTAGAATTATACACTACTAAAACTAACTTATACTAAGAACAACACACACACACACACACACACACACACACACACACACACACACACACACACACATGCCCGAAGGAGGATTCGAACCTTCAGCGGGAGGTGCCGCGTAGTCCGTGACATGACGCCTCAAACCTCGGGGCCACTCCGCGCGACCATATGCGAGCTCCTAGATTTATTACTGGAAGGTTAGAGCAGCACGTAAGGTATACCCAGGTGCTTCGGCAGCTCAAACGGGAATCCCTCGAGGGAAGGGGAAATTCTTTTCGAGAAACACCATTGAGGAAATGTGTAGAGAATCTGGATTTGAAGCTGTCTGCCAAACAATTCTACTGCCGCCGACTTACATTTCACGTAAGGACCAGGAAGATTAGATACGAGAAATTGGGCTCATACGGAGGCCTACAGACATCGTTTTTCCCTCACTGTATCTGCGAGTGGAACAGGGAAGGAAAGGACTAGTAGTGGTAAAGGGAATCCTTCGCCACGCACCATACGTTTGCTTGCGGAGTATCGATGTAGATGTAGATGTAGATGTAGATACACATTGTCCTAGAAGCATGACCTCTGAACTCACACGAGCCATCAGTTTATGTGAAAGCTATCTTTTTCCAGACGATGTTGTCCTTGAGAAATGATTTGCTTCTTTATGTGTCGTGCAGCAGGAATTATTGCAACTAGTTTTCTAGCATTGATCCTTCTTAGCTTGTGCTCTCTGGTTTCTTCTGCCAGAACGAGCTTTCGGTTTTGTAGGTTGTGGTGTCCGTGAAGGAATGGATATTTAAGAAATAGCATACGCAGTACAGTGGATGGTTTCCTGAACGAGGAAGTGCGAACGCGGAGTGCGCACCCAGGCTGTCCGTGCATTGTTGATATCGGCAGTGAGTCCATGGTTGTGCTGGAAGGGGTGATGCGTGTTGTCTCGTGCCAGACCTGCCCTGTGGTCTCTGTTCTGTAATATGGTGCTGGGCAGAGCTTCATAAGAAAGCCGATACTGGAACGACTACACGCAGAATACTGGACTGTAATATTGTGCCATACACCTTGTATTGGCTTGAAGTTTTGTGGACGTTGTCCATTAAATGGTGATTACTGCCCCCCCCCCCCCCCTGTAATTCTGTCTCTCTCCACTTACGTTCTGTACTGTACTGTCGATAAGCGACAATATTATTATTGGCAGAATACCTGCAAGCATAGTAAGTCTCACTTATATGCAGCCGCAGATCTGCGAGAGCAATTTGCGTATTGGTATTTTGGTTCGCCTGTGTTATTCGTTGAAGGAATGATTTTTTAAATTATTTCTCGTGTCCTATGCAAGTTACTATGACTACGTATTTCAGGCCCAGCTGGTTTTGTAAGTGGATTGCTCTCTGCTTAATGGAGCATATCGAGTCGTTGCTGGCGAATTATACTAATGTATTGACCCAACAAATGTGGCTTGCATTAGCTCGTGATAAAGTCATGCTACAATTTTTGCACAATTCATTGTGGGTCTCGGCATTGCTGTCGCATCTCAAATGTAAGGAAATACAATATGCTTGCTTTAGTGTAAAGGAAACTCACTAGTTAAACTATCGTGCCGTTTGAACTGTTTACCGTTTGGGGAGGAGGTGGGGGACAGGAAAGGGAAGGAACTGATATCATCATCTGCATCGGGACTTTATGCGGAATCAGCGTTGATGAGTAAAAATGTGTTCCCGGCTTCAAGTACCCGCCCCGCCCTCCACCTTGAATTTACATAATCAAAATTTCTTCTCCGATCATAAATTTCGAGTTCCATTTATCAAGTATTTTCATTACTGTTGAAAGCCTCGCATTGTCAGTTGATCATGTACATTGTTTTGTGTGAAAGTTAAGCTACATTAGAATGTAAGACTGCATCTTTAATAGTTTTAATGAGTTATATTTAATGTCATGTGTGATTACACACTAATTTACATAAGAATGCTTTCTTGTCAGGTCATACATTTCATTTTCATTTAATGAGCATTTTCAGAACTGCTTGAAACCTCAATTTGCTCAGTTGATCATGTATGTTGTTTAGTGTGTCAGTTAAATTGCCTTAGAATATAAGATTGCTTTTTAAAATGTATCAGTATGGTATACTTGATGTCATGTGTGGTTACGTACTAACTTGGCCTGTGGATATGGCTTGAAATTATTGTTTCCAAAAGATAGTTAGTTTTTACTGGGTTCAGCTGAAAACTGTTTTCCAACTCGCTCCCTGCCATTTCAGTGGTAGCAAAGTGTGGTGATGTTAAGTTGGCAGTGTGCTCTGGTTCAGTGTCGTAACACAAGATTTCAATGTGTACTGCATATTTTTTCAAAGTTTCATGTAAGCGTAATGCTCCTTGTGCCACGGGACAGGAGGGCACAGTGGCCTTTTCGTGTTTAACGAAGGGACAATTACAACACGAGCTTTCCGTACATCGGGTGAAGCCGAGAGCAGCGTCTCTGAATTGAATCACTATTTTGCAGGGAGCACATTGTGCTCATGTGGGAGCGATCTAGTTTCTTGTAAAACAATAAACTGGTACCCTAGATCGCAGGAATTCTTTTTATTCCATGATTAACGGTTTCGGAGAAACTAAAGCCACCATCATCGGATCTTAGGACACATACAGGTTACGACATCAAGGCAAACAATGGTGATATTAATAGTTGCCTACAACACGCAGTTTTTACAAAATTGTCGTCCAAGAGAGATGACATTATAAATGTTAAGTTTCTCCATCACCTACAAGCGCAAGCTAGCAAGTTGAAGAGTTGAGTAACAAAGTTATTCGTTAGCCGCTAGACAGTAATATGCTAAATTTGCAAGAGGGCTCGGAAGGGGGTGATGGTTCAATGATTGCTCAGGGTAAGCGTGAACAAGAATCTGAAGTCATGGGGAAGAGGTTGCATAGGGTCATCGACGTTGCTTAAGAAGCCGTCGAATCCACTGTTGTCCATAGCGCTGAATGTGTCAAGTCTGGAATGAAAAGTAAAACAACTGGTGCCGCGTCTTTCGCATTTGATTTATATACACAACAAGTTTCGGTATTCCATTACACCATATTCAGGGTCATTGATCAAAGTACATCCGAGGGATCGAATCCTGTTTGCAGTCGCAAACTGGTGTCCATAGCTCTCTGGTTTGTATGACACTATCCTTCCGTTCGTCAGCCGACGAATAGCGTGTTGATAATCGAAGCTACAGTGCCACGTGAACGAGAGGTTCACTAGACTACTTTAGATTATGTTCCGCTGGGACATATAATGTTTGTTCTTTCTACTGTATTACAGTAGGAAAATGAGAAACAAAGGCCGAGAATCAAAATATCCACGGGTGTAATGCTGGTCTATAGTGTCCAACGGGCACAATATTTCGGCGATCATACATGTCGCCATCATCAGGTGAACTGACGGACTGAGCTCCTGTGAACGTGCCGGTACGGAGATCCGTACGCTATGGCTGCTTAGGGGGAACTGGGTTCGGTCGCGGCGGCGGCCGATTTAAATACCCTCCGTCCGCGGCGCACTCCCTCTGCCGTCCGCGCCCCGCGCCACGGTCGCGCGGTGGAACAGATTGTGATGGCGTCTGAGATGACGTCGGTGTGATGGCTCTGTCCGCCGTGGTCGTCACAACTATAAGTTTGCTCGATTTACTCTTGATTAACCCAATCGCTGGTTCCTAAGCCTTGCTAAGATTATAGCCACAGTCACGATTTATGAGGTCGTCATTGGTGCGAATTTCGATGGCCTCTCTAACAACGCTGTCCCAGTATCTCGACGTCTGTACCAGAATCCTCGTGCGTTCATACTCCATAGCGTGATTTTCCGACAAACAATGTTCAGCGACAGCCGACTTGCTCGGATACATCAGTCGGGTGTGCCTCTGGCGTTCACGGCATCGATCCTCGACGGTACGCGTCGTCTGACCAATATACGACTTGCCACATTGACACGGAATCTGGTACACGCTGGCCTTCCTCAAACCGAGGTCATCTTTGGCGCTCCCCACCAGCGCACGAGTTTTATTCGGAGGTCAAAACACAGTTCCGACCCGGTGTTTCTTCAAAATGCGGGCGATTTTCCCCGAGAGTACGCCTGTACGTGGAATAAACGCAGTGCCTACCTCTTCCCTCGTGATTTCATCCAACTCCACAGGTTGTGCTGTAGTGGTTGTGCGGAGAGCACGTTGAATCTGCCACTCTGAGTACCCATTTTTTCGAAATACAGTTCTCAGATGTTCCAATTCCTGGGGTAGACTCTCTGCGTCAGAGATAGTGCGCGCCCTATGTACTAGAGTTTTAAGTACCCCATTCCTCTGTGAAGGGTGGTGGCAGCTGTCTGCGCGCAAATATAGCTAAGTGTGCGTTGTCTTCCGATACACCCCATGACCTAGAGTGCCGTCAGCCCTTCTCTTGACCAAGACGTGAAGGAAATTTACCTTCCGTTTCGGTCTCCATACTGAATTTGATGTTGAGGCGTATGGAGTTTAGATGTGTAAGAAAGTCAAGAAGTTTATCCATACCATGTGGCCAGATGACGAACGTGTCGTCCACGTATCGGAAAAAGCAAGTAGGTTTCCATTTGGATGACGACAGGGCTTCCTCCTCGAAGTTCTCCATGTACAAATTCGCTACCACCGGTGAGAGTGGGCTACCTATGGCGACTCCCTCCGTTTGTTCGTAGTATTCTCCATTAAAAAGACATCACTAAAAAGTTAAGTGGTCTTCTCGTCAAACTTCTGACTAATCAATTCTAGTGACTCTAGTGACATCTCAGACGCCGTCACAATCTGTTCCGCCGCGCGACCGAGGCGTGGGGGGCCGGACGGCGGAGGGAGTGCGCCGCGGGCGGTGGGTATTTAAATCGACCGCCACCGCGACCGAACCCAGTTCCCCCTGAGCAGCCATAGCGTACGGATCTCCGTACCGGTACGTTCACGGGAGCTCAGTACGTCAGTTCACCTGATGATGGCGACATGTATGATCGCCGAAATATTGTGCCCGTTGGACACTGTAGACCGGCAGTACACCCGTGGATATTTTGATTATCAAATACGCCAGGAGAAACTCAAGAATCACATCAAAGGCTGAGAATATTTCTAAAATCATACCTGCTTGTCATGCATTTCCACCACAGACCTAAAATACATAAAAGAAGAACATTCAGCTCAAGAGTGGAAATTGCGGAAAAGATCGATATCGTGTTGATGTATGTCTATTGTGATCAAAATGCCCAACGGGCGTGCGCTATGTATGCTGCTCGGTATCCTGGACGACATCATCCAAATGTCTCGACCGTTACACAGCAGCACGATCATGATGCAGGCCAATGCCGGACAACGGGACGACTAGGTTCCGCCAGCTGCAGCTATGGGTTCGAGACTGGGTCGGGCCAGCCGCTACGTGCACTATGTGTCTCCTTGCAGGGCTTGGTGCCAAAGCGCCGCTGACCTTCCATCTGGTCCTGCCACAGATCAACGGTTCATCTCCCACGCATGACAGTCTGCACCGGTGTGTGCAGTCGATGTGTGCAGGGCCTGACTTACTGTCTGCGGCCGTTCCGCAGCAGAACAGAGTCGCAGAAAAAGAGGGAACGTGTCGCTAATGTCAGGGCCATGGCCTGTTGACAGGCCAACGACCGCTTCCTGACCTGACGCCAGTAGCACAGAACCCCAATGCGTGCACGACTCTGGCCGCCTGCAAGCACCCATCCGTGGACCGACGCAGTCAGGGTCGCCAGAGTGGGGATTGTTGACCTTGCAGTATTAATGTTGTAATGTACATCTGTAGTTCAATAAAACATGTCTCTCTGTCAACAGCATGTCTCAGGGCCCCCAGAACGCATCACGCTGTGCATTCACATCTGTCGCTCTTCAGTGGTGTCAGCAGAGGGACCTTCTAGTCCGTCACCATGCCACTTGGTGACAGACAACGCTTACAGTCTCCATTAATGAACAAGAAAGATGACTGAATTACTGCAGGTGTACAGTTTTATCGACTCGTGCTAGGGCGGGTGCAGTCTCCTTGTTTTTTTTCCGTTTGAGTGCGAGATCATGGCAAATCAGTAGTTTTTGCCTGGCGCTGATGTAGTAGTTGTGGTAAATGGAAATGAGCGTATGGCGTCGTTGGACGGGAGGCCCCTATGAGGAAGTTCGGCTACCAAGTGCAAGGCTTATTTCATTCGACGCCACACTGGGCGACTTGCACGCCGGTGATGAGGATGAAATGATGGAGAGGACAACACAACACCCAGTCCCCGAGCGGAGAAAATCTCCAACCCGGCCGGGAATCGAACCTGGGCCCGCTTACATGGGAGGCAAGGGCGTTACCACCCAGATAAGCTGGCGGACAGTGCTTGTGGTTTCAGTATGTGACAGGTGAACACAGACAGTATTTTTGAGATAGCGTAAATATGAGTGTTAGTATTCACTCGGTTGATATGGGCACTATTGGTGTCACGAGCAAGAGGTGTAGCTCGCTGTCTAGTAGCATATAAGTTATTAACCATTAGTAGTGATTCGGGAGGTGAAGCTAAGTTTATTCGTTGTTTCGATCTGTAGACCTAATTATGAGCAGCCATTCGGGGGTTTTAGTTAACTTACAGTGAGAAATACTACGTAAAATTTAAAATTTTCCCGGTGAATTTCGAAGAGATTTGGAGACTGAAATAGATTTCTCTTCGAACTTCGCCAGCTTTGATGGCTTAAATGAAGATGACTGGCAGGTGTCCAGTCGAAATATCATCGAGTGAAATTTACGGCGACCAGGTGCAACACCAAAATCTGTTCGAATAAGAAATGCTATGTTACCTTTATGGTGAAGTCTTTTCGTAATTTGAATTTGTTTTGTGCAGAGAAAAGAGTATGTCTAGGTATTTAAGCATGTAAGGTAATAGGAAATGTTGGCATAGTGGCATGTTTAAGTGTTTCTTTCCTGTTCTGTTTGCGTAATTAATAAGAGGCAGTCATGTCGTGATCAGTACCACAGGGAGCGGGATTCTCGATACCAGAGTAGGTTACCGCAGAAGGGGTATTGAGAATTTTGAGAGACGAAGTAGGTAAGATGCAACTGGAAAATGAAAAGATGTCAAAGAGATGGAATGCGATTCAGGCTGAGGAGAAGGAAATAGTTTCTCGAAAATATAGGCGTATAGAGAGAAGTTGTTGAGAGAGCACAATGAATGGATCATCGAAAACGATTGGGAGGTCAAGGATATGTGGATTACGCTGAGGATGGAAAGGAGGGAATGACAAGAAGTAGAGTGTAGTGAGAAAGCGGAAGCTGAGAAGGGGAAGAGTAGGCTTATGTATTGTTTGCTTGTTCCTGCATAACGTCCGACTTCTGTTAGTGTAGTTAAATCGATCCTGGATGGATGGTCTTTTGAGTGGGAAGACTGAGGTATTTGTAGATGGTGTCGAGAAACGAGTTCCTGAGAATTTACGCAAGACGCGCAATAATCACATTGTAGAGGTTAAGAGTGGAATTGTAGAGTTTAATGTAGTGGGAATGAGTGTGGGTAGTTGTGAAGTGAAGTTTGGAAGGTAGGAGACGAGGTACTGGCAGAAATAAAGCTGCGAGGAGAGGGCGTGAGTCGTGCTTGGGTAGCTCAGATGGTAGAGCACTTGCCAGCCAAAGGCAAAGGTCCCGAGTTCGAGGCTCGCTCCGGCACACACTTTTAATCCGCCAGGAAGTTTCATATCAGCGCACACTCCGCTGCACAGTGATAGCCTCATTATGGTGAAAAAAGGTATTTTCGAATTTTCGTTTATTGTATAATTCAGTAAACTGTTAAAGTAACAGTGATTTTAGATAGCATACGAAAATGAGAATTTAATGATAGGTTAAATTCAGTAAGGAACACATCTGAGGATACAACTTAGTACCTTCAGTACAATAAACAAACAATTCGTGCAACGCACTTATCATCAACATTATATACATTCCTTGCTGGTTTTGCATAGTTCTTAATAGCAGATACTATTTCTTGCTGAAGGGATTCTGATATGCACGTATTATGTTGTTCTATTACATATGTGAGTGACGAATGAATGTTGCAATGACATTGTAAAAATGTTGCTTCATTATTGGTTGTTCTTTCCTATGCCTTGGGATTTACACTTTTATGACTTAAAGAGTTTCTCTCCCTTCTCTTTGTGTTCCAAAATTTTGCTTTACTGTGGAAAAAGACTTAATGGAGAAATTGAAGATTACTGTGTCTTTAGACTGATTTGAATTATGTTCAGTGTAGCTGAAGCTAACCTGGCGAACACAGTAATTCTGATTGTTTGATGTACAAAATGTCCCAGAGTTGTAAGCAAACTGAGAAGCGCCAAAGGACATGTGTTCATCAATCATTTTTCGACAGAAATAAGTGTTCCAGTGAAATAACATATTTTGATTTCAGTGTCGTCTTCTAAATGTTTTATGGCTCCAGTCTTCAAAGCAATAATGAGGTATTTTTAGAATGGACTATGTCGTATTTTTCGAGCATAGATCGATGTTTATCTGCTACCGTGTTCAATGAAATCGATAGCAGACTGTAAAAGTCTTAATGGGACCTAGAATAAACTAAAAAATTAATATTATTTTATACAAACAATTATCTGTCCCTCTTCCTCGTTTTCTAATGTTGCGCACAACTTCCATCGACATTAATTTTTGTTTTGTGCGAAGTTAATATTTGGTTGGGTCGCTCCAGACTGTCGAGCCCTCTGGATGTACAGGCGGTTGCGACTTCCAGCGTGGAAATGTGAGGAAAATGAAGCCATTTCTTCCTCATAGTGTATTCTTGAGACATTGGTGGTGTAATTTGGTGGAACAGAAAAGTATCAGAAATCGATGGTCGCTGAATGTGACGGCTACTTGACGAATTTGATGAAATATTAGGCACCAGCGACACCAGTGTAATTGGCTAGCTGATAGGAGGATAATATACGTAAAAATTATTGTTGTTTATGGAGTGAAGGTCTACACAATAATTTTACAGAAATAACATTTTATTGTTAAGACAACTAAACATGTCTGGCAAATTCTATTCTTTTTGCTGATGATTTAACACGTACTATTTCAGTTCGTTGAATCACCAGAGTCCTTGATATCTTCAATGGAGCGAGGAGCATTTATCAAGCGTGAAAATCAACTCACACTTTGACAACCGCTTTGCCCAAGTTCTCGCCCCTGAGCATGCCAATGAAAGCTTTCGGCGTGTTCTGGAACCCTTCCGTGACAGTCTCCTTGTACTTGAGTTTGCCCTCTTTGATCCACTGCGCCATTTCCTTGAACGCCTGGTCCCAGCTGTCCAACCAGCGCCCCACGAAGAACCCCTCCATCTTGAGCTCCTTCCCCACCATGTACCTCTGTATGACGGGCGCCAGGGGCACCTTCGACTCGTTGTAGGACGAGATGCAGCCGCACACGGAGATGCGGCCGCGGTGCTTCATGTTGGCAATCACCGCACTGCTCTGTTCGCCTCCCACGTTGTCGAAGTAGACATCGACGCCATTTGGGGCAGCCTCCTTCAGCGCCTTCTCCACGTTCACCGTCTTGTAGTTGAAGGCATGGTCGAACCCTAGCTCCTCCTTCAGCCACTTCACCTGAGAATGTATAGAGAAAAATGAAGTATTCACGTCCCACGCTCATGTGGCACACTAACGCCGCCTGGAAAGAACAAAATGTTTGACACTAAAAACAGAACTTTTTATTGGTAACGACAGTGACAGAATAGAAAGAACGACGATGAAATAGAAAGAGGTAGAATAATATCATGTGTTTTTACTGATAGTTCAATATACGTGAAAGAAGTGTGATAGGACTGCTGTTGTTCACCATATCACTATTTTTACATAAATGATTTGGCGGACTCGTTGGGCAGCAATCTATCCCTGTTTGCTCATGATGCTGTGGTGTAAGGTAGGTATCGAAGTTAAGTGGCAGTAGAAAGTTACAAGACGACTCAGACAAAATTCCCAGTTGGTTTGATGAATGACAGCTAGCACTAGGTGTAGAAAAATGCAAGTTGATTTGGATGAGTAGGAAGAACAAACCTGTAATGTTGGGATACACTATCACTAGTGTCATGCTTGACACAGTCAAGTCGTGTAAATATCCGGGCGTAAAGTCGAAAGGCAATATGAAACAGAGGGAGCGTGTCAGAAATGTGGTAGAGAAGGCGAATCCTCGACCTACGTTTATTTGGAGAATTTTAGGAAGGATTGGTTCACCTATAAAGGAGACCGAATATAGGACGCTGGTGCGACCTATTCTTGTGTACCACTCGACGCTTTGGGACCTGTAACAGGTCTAATTGAAGGAAACGTTGATGCAATTCAGAAGCGTGCTGCTAGATTTGGTACCAGTAGGTTAGAAGAACACGTAGGTGTTAGAAGATGCTTTGGGAACTCAAATGGAAAACCCTGGTGCGAAGGCGACGTTCTTTTCGAGAAACACTGTTGAGAAAATTTTGGGTACCGGCATTTGAAGCTGATGCCAAACTGTTCTACTCCCGTCTTCATATATTGCTTGTAAGAACCTTGAACGTAAGATAGGAGGCATATAGACAGTCGTTTCTCTCTCGTCCTATTTACGAGTGGAACAGGAAATGGAAGGACTAGCGGTGGTACACGGCATCCGCCGACACGCATTTTGCGGTGGCGTGCGGAATATCTACGTAGATATAGAGGTAGATGTAGAAGTGCACCTTGTCCTCTGTTATTTTCATAAAAACAATTTATCTCCTTCGAAAATTATATGTAAATACATCTCTCTCAAGGAGGACACTGAAAACAGTAGTAGAAAATTTTATGTACCTACTAACATCATGAGGCGGTGATATAAAGTTTTACTGAACGTGTCAAGGACCGAGGAAGCGAATGCTACCAACATGTATGATGTCTAGATCTCAATTCCTTTATGCCTTTATCTTCCAAGACTCAAACTACTAACAATATAACACGCAGTGCTCAGAAAATGAATATCAGCAGAGCTCATCGACATTTGTTCATTACCTTCATGAAGGACCAGTAGGTTCCACTAGTTTGTTGTATATATTCTACATCAAACAAACGTCCGCCTATTTAGCTGAGTGGTCAGCGCGCCTGACTGCCCTGCAGTGGGCTCTACTTCGATTCCCGATCGTGTCGAAGATTTTTTCCACTCGCGGACTGGGTGTTTGGCTGTCGTCCTCATAATTTCATGAAAATCGACATGCAGGTCGCCCGGTGTGGCGTCATCTCTTAAAGAACTGCAACTCGGCGGTCGAACTACCCCAGATGAGGTCTCCCGGTCATCAATACCATACTATCATTTAGTCTTAAACCAAACAAATGTGTAGCAGTCACTTTTCTAACCAACAACCTTGCCCTTCATAAACAATGTTTGTACTGAAGGAACTATCCGAGAACAGCTAAAATTCCACCAGTATATATGTCCTACATTCCAAGCTACTTAGAAGATTGGCTGTACACCTCAATGCCTAACTCTTCTGGTTGAAAGGAATGGGGATACATGTCAGGAAGCATAAAAAACAGAAGGGAAAGAGAAAAGAGTAAATTTTAACCGTTCAGAATGAATGATCCATTCTCAAAAAAAAAAAAAAAAAAGCCTGTCTTAAGCCATTTTTCCATGATACCATTTCTTTGAGCAGTAGAAAACTTCCATTTTTGCGGCGAACCTACGGTGAAGTTTCGAAAGAGAGATGGTGATGCTGCAAGAATTGAAGCTGTGATTACAAGTCATTAGTTAAGTCTAGATTGTTCAGTCTGTAAGGATTTTTCCTGCAGAAAGTTTTATGCTCAAGTCGGTGTCAGGCACATTATTTTAATACGGCACGAAGTTTCGAAAAATGGCGCTCATACTCCTGCAAAGTGAAAAATTCAGTTGGACCGCCGGCCACTGTGACCGAGCGGTTCCAGGTGCTTCAGTCCGGAACCGCGCTGCTCCTACGGTCGCGTGTTCGAATCCTGCCTCGGGCATGGATGTGTGTGATGTCCTTAGGTTAGTTAGGTTTAGGTAGTTCTACGTCTAGGGGACTGATGACCTCAGATGTTAAGTCCCACAGTGCTTATAGCCATTTGAACCATTTTCAGTTGGTTCTGTATTATTGGAAGTGGTTATAATAAAATTTTGCTACTTGTGACGACACCTAGGGGTTACTGCTACTGAGGTTGGTCTTGTAAACAGCGTCCATACGACCAAACCAGTTGCTTGTTTACCTGTATTTGCTCGTATGTTAGGTACTTGGGCTACGCAACGCTCTGTTTAGAAGAAAGGCTCGTAATCTGTAACTATGGTCCTACAGTCAAATAGTATGTTCAAATGGCTCTGAGCACTATGGGACTCAACTGCTGTAGTCATAAGTCCCCTAGAATTTAGAACTACTTAAACCTAACTAACCTAAGGACATCACACACATCCATGGCCGAGGCAGGATTCGAACCTGCGACCGTAGCGGTCGTGCGGTTCCAGACTGTATCGCCTTTAACCGCTCGGCCACTCCGGCCGGCACAAATACTATGTACATTGGGTAGAATTGTTAGTTAATAAAATACACAGAACAACTAAATAAAAGTTCTATGTATCATGTAATGACAATGATTCTATTATAACATGTATAATTGATGTAGACGACAGAGAATAACATTGAATCTTGTTGGCAGCGCAATTTGAAACGGTAAGCCTAAAATTTGGTTTTCACCAAATGTTTTACGAAGTAACCGAGTGACTTCACGAGCAATGTGAGATTGAACTCCATCGTACATCAAAACAGTTGACACCAAAGCACCGTTCTCCCGTAGCTCAGGGATCACATGTTGGCGAGACAGATGACAGTAACGTTTGAGATGATAGTAACGTGTGTTGTTCACGCTGCATGTCGTTGGGGTCTGAGCTCCTCAAAGAAGAGTGGAGCAATCATGAACTGTGCCGTGAAGCCACAGCAAATGACGACGCTTTCTCTATGCAGAAGAACACTATGAACTGAATTTTCTCATTACAAGAGCTTTGAAGGGCGATCTGCTTTGTTTGTTAAAAAGCATTGAAAAGCCAAGATCGCACAAAATATGTTTTTTATTAAAGACAACGGGATTCAGCAGTCTTGGCTGTCATCTTCAGGTCTTAAACTTCTTTTTGTGATAGAATATGTTCATTTTACGCTGATCTCTTGCACAAGACGTCAAGTGGATAAAAGTTAGCACATCTTAAAAATTTGTCATCGCTAAAATCTTTAAAAACACACAACATCTTGTACAAAAGGTCATGTCTGTATACATATTGCTCTGTAACAAGCATCTGTGAACGATATGTATGTGGACATGGCCTTTTGGACCAATTTCTGTGTGTTTTCAAATATTTTAGCGTTGACAAACGTTCATAATATGCTGAGTTTTATCCGCTTGACGTCTTATGCATGAGATGAGCGTAAAATGAGCATATTTTACTACAAAAAGAATGTTTAAGACCTGAAGATGACAGATAAGACGGTTGAAAACGGTTGTCTTGAATAAAAAAATTTTTTTGTGCGATCTTGGCTTTCGAATGGTTTTTAACAACTACCTGAACGTTCGTTGGCGGTTGTGAACCCCAGATGCAGCAACTGTGAGCGTTCATTGCCACAGTGATTGTTAAGTGTGCTTCATCAGTTCACAAAACATTTCAAGACGACATGTCGATAACTTCAGCCTCTGCAAGAAACCTAAAAGCAAAGTCTACTCGAATGTCTGCGTGACGTGGTAGAAGTTGGGGAGTAGTGTTAAGTTCGTACAGATACCATTTCTCATTTGCTTGCAACACTTTCTCGAACGGTGGACCATGGAATGTTCAGCTTTCGTGACACAGCTGGTGCACTGCTTGAAGATCACACACTGCATTCAGCGTTCTCAGGTGTGGTAACAGTATATTCTTTAACAACTTGAGGAGCAATTGGCCTTCGGCCTCTCCCAGAAGCAATGACCTAATCGCCAGTTAATTCGAACTTCCGAATCATGTTCTTCAGCTCCGGTGCAGAAAGAGGACCTCTCCGTATTCCTTTTATGCGTCGGTTTTATGTGTCGGTGCTGCTGAAGAGCGGCAGCTCCGTTGCTGTTGTTTTGATATAACAGCTTTACGAGTAAAGCGGTGACAACCATACTACTAAGGATCTCTCTTTGTCTGCTACCCTCAGCAGCCATAATGGCGGTCAAAATTCTGAAATGGTCTGAGGAAAGGACCGAATCCGGTTGCTAACAAATAAAAAAATCTGAAAACGCTATGGAGACTGTTCCTTATTTGATTTTTACAAGTAAAGCCATGCTCACCTCGTCCAGATCCGCGTTGACTGTCTGGAACAGTAAGACTGGTGCCTGTATTCCAACACCGCGTGGCCATGCTAGTACCGGCGTCTAACGGCAGATTATGGCACTAAAATTGCTAACTACGCAAATCCTGCAGTGCAAAACATCATTCCGTCTACACTGCCTCAAGCAGCGAAAGTTCGGTTCGCACCAACCTGGAGTAGTTACAACTCCATGCTACTAGCTCCAGCAATCAGCAAGGAATATGTACAGGTCTCGAGATTATCATCGATTGATCGAAACCGGTCAACATTTTCTTAAATGGAATATTTTATGCGGTCTTCACTGTTTTTATTAAATTATTAATTATAATCATCCTGTATCTCTAACCACATAGACATCGAAGATCCCCGGAGTGTACATGGTATTGGCGACAAACCGTCACAGATTTTCTCATGTCATTTATCTCAATCTAATGACTGGTTAGTGTGGTTTACGATAATTACCAATAAGATTCTGGCAATAGTCTGAAATCCATACCTATAAGCAAACGCAGAAAAGCAACATATTTTGGCAACATATTTCTAAATGGTTATCACTGTTCCAAGTAATTAATCATCCAAGGTGTGTAGAGGGAACCGTGCACTTCTACGATGACATTCACAGACACAGAATTTCCTATTCAGCAGCAAAATTAACGTAACTGTAACCTTAATTTCAGAGGCAGAAACCTGAAAGAAGCAGGAACCTGAGAATATCATAGAGTTGTTTTTGTATGTCCATCCGTTTCGCTGGAGATCTATTGTAAGAAATTGAAACGCCTACAGGCGTCCTTGTGAACTTATTTATTGTGTAGCTACTAGTTCCTGGGCTCAGTGCGCCATTTGCAGATACTGTTTGATGCTAAAAGAATTATCACGATCCATATATACACTATGTGATCAAAAGTATCTGGACATCCCCCAAAAGATACTTTTTCATATTTAATGCATTGTGCTGCCACCGTATGCCAGGCCAGATACTCCGTATCAGCGTCCTCAGTAGCCGTTACGCATGGTGAGAGAGCAGAATGGGGCGCTCCGCGGAACTCACGCACTTAGAGCTTGGTCAGGTGATTGGGTGTCATTTGAGTCATACGTCGGCACGCGAGATTTCCACTTCCTAAACATCCCTAAGTCCACCGTTTACGATGTGATAGTGAAGTGGAAACGTGAAGGGACACGTACAGCACAAAAGAGTACAGGGTGACCTCGTCTGTTGACTGACAGAGACCACCGACAGTTGAAGGTCGTAATGTGTAGTAGGCAGACACCTATCCAGACCATCACCCAGGAATTTCAAACTGCATCAGGATCCACTGGGTAAATGCGAAACGACGCCTCGCTATGTGTAAGGACCGTAAACATAGTGCGATTGTACAGTGGGGAAACGTTGTGGGGAGTGTCGAACCACGCTACACAATGTGGCGAACCGATAGCAGAGTGTTGGTATTTGCGAATGCCCGGTAAACGTCTTCTGCCAGCACGTGTACTGCCAACAGTAAAATTCGGAGGCGGTGGTGTTATGGTGTGGTCATGTTTATCATGGAGGGTGCTAGCATCCCATGTTGTTTTGCGTGGCAGTATCACAGTACAGGCCTACATTGATGTTTTAAGCACCTTCTTGTTTCCAACTGTCGAAGAGCAATTTGGGGATTGCGATTGCATCTTTCAACATGATCGAGCACCTGTTCATTATGCACGGCCTGTAGCAGAGTGGCTACACGACAATAACGTCCCTGTAATGGACTGGCCTGCACAGAGTCCTGACCTGAGTCCTATAGAACACCGTTGGGATGTTCTGGAACGCCGACTCGTGCCAGGCCTCACCGACTGACGTCGATACCTCTCCTCAGCGCAGCACTCCGTGAAGAATGGGCTGCCATTCCCCAAGAAACCTTCCAGCACCTGACTGAAATTATGCCTGCGAGTGTGGAAGCTGTCATCAAGGGTAAGGGTGAGTCAACACCATATTGAAATCCAGCATTATCGATGGAGAGCTCCACGAACTTGTAAGTCATTTTCAGGCAGGTGTCCGGATACTTTTGATCACATAGTGTACGACGCATCACTGGCTGATATAACTGGTTTAAGCAGACTATCTGTTCCACACTTGACAGTTGATGGTTGGAGAGACGACATCACAGTGTTACAGATAGTCTGTGTAAACTTATGTTGGGCACTGATGCATCGTAGATATGGATAGTGATATCCCATTTAGCATCGAGTTAAGACCTGTAGATGGCGCACTGAGCTTCGAAACTGACAGCTACACAATAAATAAGATCATAAGGATAGCTGTAGGTGTTTCATTTTCTTACAATCATTCAGTTGTGGTTGGCACATAAGGATAGCTGTAGGTGTTTCATTTTCTTACAATCATTCTGTTGTGGTTGGCAATATTCCGTAAAGGAGTTGGGGGTGGGGGTGGGGTGGAGTGCGATGGAACGAAACAGTGGGCGGAGAACGGGGATGTGGAGAAAGATAGTGACAGAGAGGAATAAAGGGCAACCTCAACTGATGGATGGAAGGTATCAAAGGTTAATGAAGTATGGGAGGTGGCTGTGGTAAGACCAAAAGTTTAAGCCAAGGAAAGGGGACGACAGATAATGGGAGTGTCTGGTGATTACCTTTACGTCAGAGCCTGCTATGCCGATGACCTTGCAGCCCTTGATGCGAGCTATCTGCCCGACAATGGACCCTACAGCGCCTGCCGCGCCACTGACGACCACCGTCTCGCCAGGCTTAGGGTCGCAGATGTCAAGCAGTCCGAAGTAGGCTGTAGCTCCAGGCATGCCCAACACTCCCAGCGAAAGAGACAGCGGCAGGTCTCCGTAGTTCTGCACCAGCATCGGTGGCAGAATTTCGCCACCCTTCGCTGCTGGGTTCACCACTGTGCGGTCGCACCAGCCCCAGTAGCCGACGACATGACGTCCTACTGGATAGTCCAGTGACCGGCTTTCCACTATCCGCGACACCTGCAATATGGTAAAGAAATAGTATTACAAACCTTGTCCTCTGAAACACTTGTAGATAGACGTAAACGGCACCTCAGTGGAATGTCATCAGTTTGGAAGGCACTCATAAACTGCATCAGCTAAGCTGGTCGAGACAAGTCTGAGAAAGAAATGACAGTTTTAGGCCAGAGACGGCTTCCCGATACTCATTCCCTGATCCCTTTCAAATATCTTCCTGAAGGGTTAGATATATCCGCTCAGCTTTCATGTGGCAGAAATAGAAAAATACTTACTGCACGTACACTGAGGGTGATTTTTCTTTTATTTGCTGAAAGTATACAGCGTGAATGACGCAACAGGAAGTACACCCAAAAGACGTACAAGTCAGATCCACTGGTGAGGATGAAATACGAATGTGCATCGCTTCGTATCATGTTCTTGATGACTCATACCTGTGATCCTAACATGGTGGCGCCGACCTTATGCCTCTGGGAGTACGCCCGCTGGTATGGGTCCACGCTGATGTATTCTGCCTCGCACAGTATTTGGCCATCCTGCAACGCTGGGAGTTCTTCTGTCTCGATTTTGAAATCAGTAATTTTGGGCTCTCCTTTGAAGGGGCTCGTGATGACGATTTTCCGACCATTCACCATGATTGACGGCTTCTGCGGTCTGCAGTAGGAATAACAACGATGTCAAGGAGCTGTTAACCGACTAACAGTGCGGTGTCGTGTTGCGTGAAGTACTCGCTCGCCAGCTGCTGCCCAGTTATTTATGCCCGCGTCTGCTGCGATAAGACGATAACGTCCTGCACCTGAGTGCAGATAAGTAGGTAGTCACGCACACACCGCCTGCCTAGGTGAGTCCGCTTATCTCTGTATGCGCATCAGCAGCACGGCGGCCTGTGTAACATCTGGAAACGTATAGTCGAGATTGTTTCTGTTGTAAGATTCCACCAAGTGAATGAAGGTCACAGCCTTCCTTTAGATAATTGGTGAGGCCCACGTACTTCCGATTCACCATTATGTTCTTCTCATTAAATTCACGGATTAATGATTAGCTTGCAAATAAAGAAAGACATTCATTCATTTGTCTGTTTATTATTAACTAGTAAAGGCTGCAGTGTCGGTGTGGCAGCAAGTGAGTTACCTCCACGAGTTGGCTACTATCTGTAGAGACGGTGGCCAGCTGTCACAACATTAGACCATCATTGTCAGCCTCTGTAAGTTTTTACGATCAATCGATCGGCAATCAGCGGTGTTATCAAAATTCCAGGGAACTTCTGCAGCACTGCAATAGGTAAGGTGCGTGAAACCATGGGCATTTGCATGTCAGCTCACTTGACACTCACATATGTAAGTGCTCTCGAACCTATCTTGTAATGAGGATCAACCGCAGCCAGAAGTAGTCATGTTGAATAACGGCCGCTTGACTGTCCTTTGCAAATAATTTATTTAACGACCGATTTCCTTGCCTAGGAGCCACTTCATCAGTTTGTTGTTGTTGTTGTGGTCTTCAGTCCTGAGACTGGTGTGATGCAGCTCTCCATGCTACTCTATCCTGTGCAAGCTTTTTCATCTCCCAGTACCTACTGCAACCTACATCCTTCTGAATCTGTTTAGTGTATTTATCTCTTGGTCTCCCTCTGCGATTTTTACCCTCCGCGCTGCCCTCCAATACTAAATTGGTGATCCTTTGATGAATCAGAATATGTCCTACCAACCGATCCCTTCTTCTAGACGAGTTGTGCCACAAATTTATCTACTCTCCAATTCTATTCAATACCTCCTCATTAGTTATGTCATCTACCCATCTAACCTTCAGCATTCTTCTATAGCACCACATTTCGAAAGCTTCTATTCTCTTGTTGTCCAAACTATTTATCGTCCATGTTTCACTTCCATACATGGCTACACTCCATACAAATACTTTCAGAAACGACTTCCTGACACTTAAATCTATACTCGATGTTAACAAATTTCTCTTCTTCAGAAACGCTTTCCTTGCCATTGCCAGTCTACATTTTATATCCTGTCTGCTCCCCGAATAGCAAAACTCATTTACTACTTTAAGCGTCACATTTCCCAATCTAATTCCCGTAGCATCACCCGATTTAATTCGACTAAATTCCATTATCCTCGTTTTGCTTTTGTTGAGGTTCATCTTATATCCTCGTTTCAAGACACTGTCCATTCCGTTAAACTGCTCTTCCAAGTCATTTGCTGTCTTTGACAGTATTACAATGTCATCGGGGAACCTCAACGTTTTTATTTCTTCTCCATGGCTCTGAGCACTATGGGACGTAACATCTAAGGTCACCAGTCCCCTAGAATTTAGAACTACGTAAACCTAGCTAACCTAAGGACATCACACAACACCCAGTCATCACGAGGCAGAGAAAATCCCTGACCCCGCCGGGAATCGAACCCGGGAACACGGGCGCGGGAAGCGAGAACGCTACCGCACGACCACGAGCTGCGGACTCTTCTCCATGGATTTTAATACCTACTCCAAATATTTCTTTTGTTTCCTTCACTTCTTGCTCAATATACAGATTGAATAACATCGGGGATAGGCTACAACCCTGTCTCACTCTCCTCCCAACCACTGCTTCTCTTTCATGCCCCTCGACCCTTATAACTGCCAATTGGTTTCTGTACAAGTTGTAAATAGCCTTTCGCTCCATGTATTTTACCCATGCCACCTTCAGAATTTGAAAGAGAGTATTCTAGTCAACATTGTCAAAAACTTTCTCTAAATCTACAAATTCTAGAAACGTAGGTTTGCCTTTCCTTAATCTATTTTCTAAGATAAGTCGTAAGGTCAGTATTGCCTCACGTGTTCCAACATTTCTACGGGCTCCAAACTGATCTTCCCCGAGGTCGGCTTTTACCAGTTTTTCCATTCGTCTGTAAATAATTCGTGCTAGTATTTTCCAGCCGTAGCTTATTAAACTGATAGTTCGGTAATTTTTACATCTATAGACCCCTGCTTTCTTCGGGATTGGAATTATTATATTCTTTTTGAAGTCTGAGGGCATTTCGCCTGTCTCATACATCTTGCGCGACAGATGGTAGAGTTTTGTCAGGGCTGGCTCTCCAAAGGCTATCAGTAGTTATAATGGAATGCTGTCTACTCCAGTAGTTCTAACGGAATGCTGTTTACTCATCAGTTTAAATCTGTTAATAAATAAAAAGGACTCAA
The DNA here is from genome assembly GCF_023898315.1 of Schistocerca nitens. Lineage (NCBI taxonomy): Eukaryota > Metazoa > Arthropoda > Insecta > Orthoptera > Acrididae > Schistocerca > Schistocerca nitens. The sequence continues at coordinate 131,261,573 of NC_064614.1, read as the reverse complement.
TCACTGGTCCTGTAGTATGGCTTCACTGCACTTGCATTTTCGTTTATTGTTTGGTTTCCTGTAAACACAGCTTTTATAACATAAAGTACTTTTAGACAGGTTTACACTGTTTAAGCAACATATTACCGTTGTTCACTAAAATATTCTGTAATAGCTTTGTTTACTTCTTGCTTATTTCTTACATTATGCTCAAGTAAGGACACCTCAAATAATTTTAACGTTTACATTCTGATAACAATTTTTGCCAGTATTATTCTCAGTAGATGCTTAATGGACGTATGACAAAATGAATTACACTGACGGAAGAAACGAAACACCAAAGCATGCTGGAAGTTCGTACCGAAAAGTAGTTAATGTAGAGTAACGAAGTTTATGAAATACATCTTCCCAGGTAATAATTTCAGTGATTCACGTTGCAAGTTAGTGTAAGCGCGAGACAAGCCATTGCAAAAGCGAAATGATGGTGCATTAATAACCACTGTAACAGCCAGAATGTTGAACGCAAGCATGTAAACATGCATGCATTGTATTGTACAGGTGCCGGATGTCAGCTTGTGGGGTGGAGTTCCAAGCCCGCCGCACTTGGTCAGTCAGTACAGGGACGGTTAACGCTGTTTGTGGATGGCGCTGGAGTTGCCGTACGATAATGTCCCATGTGTGCTTTATTGGAGACAGATCAGGTGATAGAACAGGCCAAGGCATTAGATTTAAACTCTGCAGAGCGTAATGAGGAAAAGTACCACCACAGCTGTATCTCGAGACTGTCTTTTTTCTACCACACGACTAGTTTCGGCCACACATTACCGCCATCTCCAGGTCCCAACACTTCCAAAAGAGTGATTTCCTTGGCGCATTTACTGTGTGATGCTCGTTACTAGCACACGATCGCTAACTCTCATTACGACTCTATACGTGACACTGTATTGGGTGTAGACTCCTGATAAAAGCTAGCCCACGTGTGCTAGTAACGAGGATCCCACAGTAAATGCTCGAAGGAAATCACTCTTTTGGTAGTGGTGGGACCTGGGGATGGCGGTAATGTGCCGCAGAAACTAGTCGTGTGGTATAATAAAGACATTCTCAAGATACAGCAGTGGTAGAACTTCTTCTGATATATATCGTCAGCTGAAATCCCTCGTCCATGCAATAAGAAGGACATCTATAAAATCTGCAGAGCATGTTTGGCTTGAACAGCGGTGTGTGGGCGACCGTTATCCTGTTGGAAAACACTCTCTGGAATATTGCTCACGAATGGCAGTACAAGAGGTCGAATCAGCAGAGTGGCGTACAAATTCAGGGTGCGTGGGATAGCCACGAAAATGGTCCTGACGTCATAAGAAATCGCAGACCAGACCACAATTCCTGCTGTAGGCCCAGCGTGACTAGAAAGCAGACCGGCTGGTTGCAGGGCTTCCTTCTAGACAACACACAGCCATCACTACCACCGAGGCGGAATCAATTTTCATCAGAAAACACGACAGATGTCCATCCTGCCCTCCAATGAGCTCTCACTTGACGCCACTGTATTCGGGAAGGGCGGTGGTCTGGGATCAGCACAGTGCACGCTACAAGGCTTTTTTCTCAGACGATTTGAAACAGTTGGTTGTGTCTTTTTGATACCAACTACTGCTCAAATTGCTGCTCCAGATGCAGTACGACGAACACGACGGCTTCCTCCTCGGTAGTGCCACGTGGCCATCCAGATGCCGGTCTTCTTGCGACCGTACATTCTCGTGACAACCACTGCCGGCAGTGATGTTGAGCGTTTACATTCCTACAAAGTCTTTTTAAAATATCGCAAAAGGAACTTCCAGCTCCTTGTAGGCCTCGTTAAAACTCAGTGGGGTGATGATAATAGTGGCTTAAAGACATTCTTGACTAACATCGACCACGTTCAGTGTCGAAGGTAAGTGACTCTCGCAACCATTGAAACATTGATTTAAAGCAAACATGATTAGTACCGCCTCTACGAGGATGCAAGAGTCCCTCTTACGCGACTGAAGCAAAATCGGAAATTACATCGTGTTTCAGGTGTACAGACACGCTACAAACTTTCGTTTTTATCGCACAACTCCTTCTTGGTGCTGCAAATTTTTTGTCTGTCAGTGTATTTTCTGCTCATGGTTCTTTGTCGTCTGTAATCGTATTATGTTATTTGAGGTAGGAACCTAACATTTTTTGACAGTGAATGTGAACCTGGAACACGAATTTTCTATTGGCACATTGCCCACTTCGCTTGCGTAGACCCGTTTTCCGCCACCGACATGGCTTACCGCTCAGTCCATAACTGGCCACTTTCCCGTCTGCATGTCCATGCACTGCGGTCTGCTCTATTTATGGTACGTCATTATCACACAAATTTCCCCAATACATTTGTCATCATGCTGTTATATACTTATCTTGTGTCCATAGTTCTGGCAACACCGGCCATGACCTTCTTCTTCTGTGCGGATGCACACATATTCCCCGAACTCTTACGGGACTTGGTAAGAATGTTTTCCACGAGTAATGAGTGTGTTGGGGTGGGACACTACGAATGTAGTGTGTGGACATACAAGGTGAGAATGTGGGTCTCGCGGGAGGCGGGAGCGAGATAGTCTCTGTAGTCGCGCTATCCTCTGTGCCCTCGATGGCTCACATAGACGCCGGCACGGTAGCTCAGCGTGTTTGGTCAGAGAGCAGGCTGGTCTCTGTATTAAAAAACTGAGTGAAGGGATCAACAACGAACTTCAATGGATGTCATGTGACGTCCGCTATGATCAAACAGAACGAATAATAAGGAAGAAACCGTTAAAAAAATATGGATAGAGCGTCTGCCATGTAAGCAGGATATTTCGGGTTCGAGTCCCGGTCGGGGAACACATTTTCATCTGCCCCCGTAGATAATATATCAATGCCCGTCAGCTGCTGAAGGGATTAATATAATTCTAATTTCATACTGTTATTGTTACTATGTGGGCTCTTGTTCATACTTCCCACATTTTATTAATTCTTATGCACTCTGGATGGCTTGTGCTTGTACGTCCAATAGTTAACCGGTTAAAATCGTCCATTTCTCGTCGGATAGGATTCTTGGTACGTGGTTTTAATTTTTAATTTTTGGCTTGGTTTTCTAGCCAATTACTGGTTTTTTATTGCGATGGGTTGGAAGGGTATTTCTTGACGGTTTTTAAAGGTTGACGATCAGCTAACTGCGTTATTTATTTATAGCAAGAAATGTTCAGTCCTGTCCATACTGCAACATCAATGTCAGTATTCATCATGTAAGTAACTTTCTCTCTCACTGTTGATTGTAACTGTAATTCGATGGCAACTGTGCAGAGTGCTTATTGTAATTCGACGGATTTAATATGATGTTGTGGCTCACAGGCTACGAATCCGGTCGTCAAATAAATTATTTACGAGAGTATCCAAGCGATTATTACTGAAGAAGACTTTGCACTTTGCCAGAAAGAGGCACCAAATTGGCTACCGCTGCGGAGCATGCTACAACTACGTGGCATGGAGATTCACTGTCGCTCTACCGCCGTCCACTGGAACAGCCATCATCGTCTGTCACCCTACGGAACCACCTGCTGTATACGCACTAGCATCTTCTCCTATGGGCAGAAGGTGCAACTAGAGCCCTTCTGGTCATCAATCCCTAGTCATTTACTAGCATCAGACACCACCATCCGGTTATCGTTCACCAGGATTCGGTGCGAGGAAGCTATCGCTTCTGTCACCAGCTGCTGTTTGTTCAAGCCGCCTGCAGACTCTCTTTCGCGACATATTCTCACCAGTCTGCCATTCCAGCAACTGATGCTGTTGGCCAGGAATGCCTGCCATGCAAACTTCAGGAAAGTTGTGATGGGGTTCTGTCGGGTTTTTCAATGGAATACTTAAAGTGTCTGTTGAAATCGAATCTGTTCTGAGTGGTGGCAAGAAAAACGTATTTCCCAGCAATGAATGTCAGTTTGACAGACTTTCATTTTGTACCCATGGGGTGGAATTTTTTTGCGGAAATTTAAGCCTTGCAATTTAAATTTATTTGGAAATTTATTTTCTACGGAGATTACATAATTTTTCAAACTGTAAAATTCAGTACTGTAACAGTACATTTACGTGTACTGTGTAAAATAACCACACAAAATTATGTGCTTTTGTGTGATAAACAGTAAAATGCTGCATGCTTGTTTATTGCAATAAAATAAACTAGGAGCATTTAAACAACACTTAAATAATTGTAAAAATAAATGTTATATAGCATAAATTAAAAATTTCGTATGATTTTTACCTTAAATCTCTGTTTAAATATAGGGGTCGCAGAGAACCCACATCGTGGTATACGTTACAGAAAAGTCACCTCGCGACTTAAAGGCTAGTTATGTACATTAGCCACACTTAACCAACACTTACAGTTATACTTCGTTAGTGGAGTCTTCTCCCGGAACACGTGAGTACATCCATGAATTTCCCACTTTTAGTTATTTACACAACAAATAAAAGGCAAAATTCTTAATAATAGCTGTGTAATCCAAAATGCGACTGACGCTACACAAAAGTTTTACACCACTGCGATTTGTCTTGAAAGTATGTTGCTGCTGTGATTCTTTGCAAAACATGCATACAGTTAACATGGGCACTACCTAAGCATAGAACGCCGCTCTCGAAAGAATTATCGCATGAGGGACACATCACAGACACTGCGGAACAGTTTGAATGAACACCCATCACGCCACGAAGAACAATGTCGACCTGTGGCCGTTGCCCGCATCGTCAGGTTCCTCACACAAGGCTTGTCAACCATGGAATTTTCTCTACATTTGCTCTGGAATCAAAGTGATGTGATGCGATCATGGAATCGGTTGCGTTTGGCAGGTGATGTAGAATTTAAATCGCACAGGTCATCCACGTTCGAGAAGTGTACAGGATGATCGATATCTACGAAATTTTAGCCACAGCAACAGTGAGCTGAATGCTCAAGAACTGAATTGGACTTTCGAAGAGGCTACAAGACGTCATTGCATCAAACCGTTAGAAGAGGACTGAATGTCGCAAATCTATGTTCCCGACGACCAAGGCGAGCACCACGTCGTTACGTTGTACACCACAACACCATTGACCCCGTTACAGATGGGCAGGAAATTATGCAGAATGGACGCACCAGGATTGGTGCCGGGTATTGTTTGCAGACGACACTCGGATCTGACTGTACCGCGAGAAGGGCAAATAACCTGTTTGGAGACAACGTCGTAATGTCGTAATCCTCTGTCTAATATATGTGGAACAAGGTGGTGGTGGGGGTATAGTCGAATGATATTCTTGTGTGGCATTATGTGAGGCGATTGCAGACGTCTAATTTTTGAGGGAAACCTCACTGCTCTTCGGCGCATGGATGAGATTCTGAACAAATAGTGGGAGAATATCTCCAATATTTTGGTGATAGTTTCATATTGGCAGATGACAACTCGAGTTCTCATCCTGCTGTTTTCCCGAACACGTTCCTCCAGCATGCTAGGATCACCAGACTTGACTGATCTGCCAATTCCTCAATAAGCCCAATGGAACATCTGCGGAATCGATTGAAACAAGCTGCTTTTGGATGTAGACAACGACGACGCACTCTGGGCAACTTGTGTATAATCGCCATTGAAAAATTACACAACTACTCATTTCATTAATGGTATGTCACGACGGATTCAAAGTCCCATCCGAGCAAGAGGACGTTCCACCACGTATTGGCGTTCCTCAGGAGTGTTCTAAAAAGCCTCCAGTGGGAAACTGATGATTTTGTATTTACACAAATGTTTGCTTTGTTACGATCTGATGATCTGGTTACATTGCTAAGATTGCCTGAAAGCCAAGTTTTGTTTTCTGTAGCATGAATTACGAAATAAGGGGTTGATGCAAAACTATTGTTTACGTGTGTGTATCCAAATATGAGGTAAGGTAAGTGAACCACTAGTATAGCCGAGAGCGCTAACGCGCTGCTTGCTGGTCTCGGGTAGGCGCACTGGCCCAGGATCGAATCCGCCCTGCGGATTAACGACGACGGCCGGTGTGGTGATGTGATTTTAGGCGGTTTTTTACATCCTACTAAGTAATACTGGGCTGGTCCCACGCCCCACCTCAGTTACGCGACTCACAGATATTTGAAACACATTCACACTATTTCACGATTTCCACTAGACGCAGACAGCTGGGGTACACTAATTCCGTCCTTGGGGGGGGGGGGGGGGGCTATGGGTACAGGGTGGCCGCAGGAAGGGCATCCGACGACCCCTTACAATTAACATGCCAAATCCGATTAACCATGGCCAACCCCGCGGGACAAGGCGCAAGCGATAGAATTCAACGATGAGGTAAGTATTAGCAGCGTATTGTTTCTATATTGAAAACAAAATAGACATCAACTTGAAAATTTCGCTGGAGACTTGTTAACTCTAGGAATGTTACAATAAACCCCGCCCTGCAGCCAGGTATCAGGCATCTACTCAGTGTAACAGTGTAACTCTATTTCTGGTTACATAAAGAGTTAAGAATATCTCTTAATCCAAGTTAAGATATGTTCGAACGCTTCTAGATTTGATGCCTTCGAAGAAGAACGGCATTATTGCACCTATTGTTGGTGCGACGAAGCCTCAGTATATTGAAATGGCGTATTGCTTTCAATCTGATATTTGCCTTGACTACATAACCAATATGTATAAGGAGAGCTTCTGTAAAGTTTGGAAGGTAGGAGACGAGGTACTGGCAGAAGTAAAGCTGTGAGTACCGGGCGTGAGTCGTGCTTCGGTAGCTCAGTTGGTAGAGCACTTGCCCGCTAAAGGCAAAGGTCCCGAGTTCGAGTCTCGGTCGGGCACACAGTTTTAATCTGCCAGGAAGTTTCATATCAGCGCACACTCCGCTGCAGAGTGAAAATCTCATTCTGGAAACATCCCCCAGGCTGTGGCTAAGCCATGTCTCCGCTATATCCTTTCTTTCGGGAGTGCTAGGTTCGCAGGAGAGCTTCTGTAAAGTTTGGAAGGTAGGAGACGAGGTACTGGCAGAAGTAAAGCTGTGAGTACCGGGCGTGAGTCGTGCTTCGGTAGCTCAGTTGGTAGAGCACTTGCCCGCGAAAGGCAAAGGTCCCGAGTTCGAGTCTCGGTCGGGCACACAGTTTTAATCTGCCAGGAAGTTTCAATATTTTTGCAGTTCGTCATATCGTTGCAGTACAAACAAACAGTAAGCATCGAATATGGACACGGATTACGTATAGTGGCGCAAGCGGATGTCACACTCCAGCACAAAAACTGCTCCGTAAGGTATACGCGCGCTCACAGCGGAGTGAGATATCCCGAGGTCAAGTTCCAAAACTCTGATGTCGCGTAATGAGTTTGCGTTACGATGTGGAGCTTCCTGAGCGACGTGTCTGAATGGACTTTCTTGTTATCGCTATTGGGGCTTATCGAGCATTTGACATTTCCTGCCGGACGACACTGATGAGATACATATAGCTCAGAATCAGTGAAGTCACTGCATGAGAAAGACGCCGACAATGGTCCAGCTTTCACAAACGCTTTGTCGCTGCTGACTAACAGAAAGTGCTGTGGTAGTTGGCAACGTAGATTTCCATATTTCTTTGGATCTACATCGATAGTCCGCAAGATACCTAGCGATGGTCGGAAGAGGCTGACTCTTCACCACTGTTATTTCCCCCACTCTCTTCCACTTCGAGAATGGAGTTTGAAAAGAAACACTGTACACAAATATCCGTATGAGCCCTAACTTCAGTGATTCTCTTTTTTTTTTCGTCGTGGTCATTTCGCGAGAGGTATGCGGGAGGAGTTAATACGTTAGCCAATTCTTCTTCCAAAGGACGCGAGTGAGTAAATAAATAAGTCACGAATGCCACAGTAATACATATCGTGTTAAATTTCGTGCCTATACATTTATGGAAGGTGGCAGCAAATGTCACATGGAACGTAGCTGATACACAGAATTCCGTGGTCAATGGTTGATGTCCTGCAGCCAGACCAACAGAGCAGGTGTGCTGTGTGTGTACACCCCTCTAGAACAACGCTAGTTTTGTGAGCCGAGGGAGTGTAAGCAGAGCACGCCCATAGTGAAATTTCTCCCGTGTCTGGTTAGAATTTTCACGGAAATCTGTGGTCAGTTGTACAAAAGAATTTAGCAAAGGACAAGAAAAAGTCAAAAACAAGGAGCGTCCTGGTCTTCATGGTTATCCAGTTATGGTACATCGCTTCTCCGTCTACGGATATTCCTTTACCTACAGTATACATCGGTCTTGTAGGATGCAGCAAACTGAGACACCAAATACACTTGACACTTTTCGAGAGGTCACTCGTTAGATGTGAACGCAGACACAGGAATTCTATGCTGCAGACTTTTAACGGCTTATCGAACGTCGAATAAGTGTTTAACTTTACAATGGGTGTATGCAGAAAAGGAAAACAAATTTCGGGATGGTACACGCAGTTCTGACGTCTCTATCCCAGTATTTATTGACTCATCCTCATCTCGGAATTAATCAGTAGCCTTCCCCCCCCCCCCCCCCCCCCCATAAAAAATGCGTTTATTGTAGCGACAGACATTGGAATTCACTGAGGATCTCGATCATGATTTCGCACTTACAAGGGAACCTCCCCATCGCACCCCCCTCAGATTTAGTTATAAGTTGGCACAGGGATAGGCCTTGAAACACTCAATCGAGAAAACAGGAAGAAGTTGTGTGGAACTATGAAAAAAATAAACAAAATATACGAACTGAGTAGTCCATGCGCAAGGTAGGCAACATCGAGGAGCGTGTCAGCTTACGAGCGCCGTGGTCCCGTGGTTAGCGGGAGCAGCTGCGGAACGAGAGGTCCTTGCTTCAAATCTTCTCTCGAGTGAAAAGTTTAATTTTTTATTTTCAGATAATTATCAAAATTCAGTCACTCACACATAATCAACTTCGCTCTCCAAAATTCCAGAACATGTTCAGATTTTCTTGGACATATACAGAATTTGACGGTCTACGCACGGAAACATTTGAAAACGTAAAAAACATATGTTTTGACAGAGCACAGGGAAAACTGCGACTGTGAAACTGTTGCATTCATTTGTTGCAGTTTATGTGACAAACTCTTATGTTTTCAACACTTTTTTGGGAGTGATTATCACATCCACAAGAAAACCTAAATCGGGCAAGGTAGAAGAATCTTTGTACCCATTCGCCAAGTGTGCAAGTTGGGTGGGTCGACAACATATTCCTTTCAGGTGACGCACATGCCGTCACCAGTGTCGTAAAGAATATATCAGACGTGTTTTCCTGTGGAGTAATCGGTTGACCTATGACCTTGCGATCAATTGTTTTCGGTTCCTATTGGAGAGGCACGTCCTTTCGTCTATTAATTGCACGGTTTTGCGGTGCGGTCGCAAAACACAGACATTAAACATATTACAGTGAATAGAGACGTCAATGAATGAACGGACAGATCGTAACTTTGCGAAAATAAAGAAAGTAAAATTCTCACTTGAGGGAGGACTCGAACCAAGGACCTCTCGTTCCGCAGTTGCACACTCTAACCACGGGACCACGGCACTCATCAGCTCCCATTGTCCTTGATGTTGCCTATCTTGCACATGGGCTACTCAGTTTGTATAATTTGCTTATTTTTTCATAGTTCCACACAACTTCTTCCTGTTTTCTCGATTGAGCTATGTTCAGTGTTTCAAGGCCTATACATTGTGCCAATTTATAACTAAATTTGAAGGGGGTGCAATGGGGAGGTTCCCTTGTTAGTAAACGACTCTGTGACGAAACGTGTCGCTTTTCTTTCGATCTTCTCTATGTCTTCTGTTAATCCTACTCTTTTAGCGGCCCAGACTGATGGACAATTTGTCGCAGAAGGAGCTGAGTAGCACCGGGGTTTAGTGGTTATGATACTAAACTGTTGCAAGCAGGACCGATGACTCGTTCCCGGACTAGCACGACGTAACACCGAGACGCTGTTCACTTAAGGAAGTAGCAATGTCGCAGAAAAAGCTGAGTAGCACTGGGGTGTTGTGGTTATGATACTAAACTATTGCCTGGAGGGTCGTGAGTTCAAAACACACCTGGAGTGTACAATTCTAATTTCTATATTCGGTTCGAGAGGATTCTATAAGTATCCACAAATGTCAAGAATCATTGTACTGGAATGTTCGGTAGCTGATATATACAGTATGTGTTCTGGCCGAAGGCAGTTCGCTCCGCGCTCTTGTATGTGCAAGTGCTGAACAAACCTTCTTGTATGTGACAATATTTAAGAATCGGCCGAATAAATGTTTCGTATGTCACTTCTATCGTTGATCAGTTACATGTCTTAACATTCTGTGAATCTTAGCGTGGCATCAACATTTCTTAGAATTTAGTTTTCATATCTTTAAGTGGGGATGTAATGGATTTTAGTCCAAAAAATTGATTTTTCAAAAGTATTATTTTCTTGATCTACACAGTTTAATGCCGGCCGCGGTGGTCTCGCGGTTCTAGGCGCTCAGTCCGGAGCTGCGCGACTGCTACGGTCGCAGGTTCGAATCCTGCCTCGGCCATGGATGTGTGTGATGTCCTTAGGTTAGTTAGGTTTAAGTAGTTCTAAGTTCTAGGGGACTGATGACCATAGATGTTAAGTCCCATAGTGCTCAGAGCTATTTTTGGGAAACTGTTTCCTTCAGAGGAATTTTTGTCAGTGTGTAGGCTATTTTCTTTCGATACTTTTGACTGACATCTGTATCTCTGGCTGACATCTATGTCTTTGCCTGAAAAATTTCTTAAATGTTCTTTATTTACGTTTTGACAATACTATTACATACGAATAGATGGAAGGTTGAATTCTCAAACCTTTACATGGAAGTCTAGAATTATGCATAATGGGTAGTGGAAAAACTGTGTTTAGGAAACTCAGCTTTCTTGGGAATCGGATCACCAACAAACTGGAGGAAGCAGCTCGAAATAAAGAACATAAGCTCTCAGCTTCAGTATCGGAACTTGGGACAGGAGAACTGTACAGGTGCGTGAATGATGTTGATATGGATTCCACTGGATTCAGACTTATTGATTTACAGCTTCTCTACCAGGCTATAAAGTTTTCATGTCCATATGTTAGCTATAAAAATACAGAATGCATGATTGTTGTTGAAGAAAGAAGAGTGGGAATAGCTTGTGTTTTTAAAGTAATTTGTAATTCGTGTGCCTATGAGTTTTCGTTTTCCTCCTCCAAAAAAACTGACACTGGTACGTATGAAAGCAATTTTAGGTTAGCTTAAGCTCTGATATGCCTTGGACAGGGCGGGGAAGGAGGTAGTTAATTGTATGGTTTCCTGAACATCCCTACACCTTGTGCAGATTTTGAAAAAATAAATAAAGAAATGTCTGATTCTGTGTGCGATACTGCCGATGTTTCTATGGAGAAAGCAGTGGAAGAATTGGTGGAAATAAAGAGAAAAGAAATAGATCCTGGGGTAGATATTCACGACAGTGAGTCTCCTACGAATATTACTGACCTGAGTGTGTCTGTAGATGGCACCTGGATGAAAAGGGGCTACACATCTCTGTATGGAGTTGCATCTGTTATTGGTATTGACTCAGGCTGAGTTTTACATGTAGAAATTATGTCTAAATGCTGCCACCAGTGTAACAAGGAAACTGCCCAACAATGAAAACAGTGAGAAACTGTGGCAAGAAAAGCACGCAGTAGCATGCTCTACAAACTATAGTGGTTCAAGTGGGGGCAAGGAGGCTGCTACAATTGCGAGGATATTCTCCAGATCTGAAGACCAGTATGGTGTTATATATACTAAGTACCTTGGTAACGGGGACTCCTCTTCGTTAAATGTTGTAACAGATAAAAATCCACACAATACAGCAATAGAAAAGTTGGAATGTGTTGTCCATATCAAAAAGAGGCTTGGTGCCAGGCTTCGTCGCTTGCTGAAAGAGAAGAAAGGTGAAGTACTTGAGGATGGAAAACCACTAGGAGGAAAAGGCAGGTCAATCTGAAAGAAATTGATTCTCTTCATTATTTTATTCGAGAGCTATCAGGAAGAACTCAAAATTTAGAGGCAATAGAGGAGTGTTGTGTGGGTATCTTTTTCCCCACAAACTTTCCACTGACCGAACACCTTCTGAGGACACTACAGTAAAATTTTCAGAGTAATTGTATGGTTAGAATTTGAGTTATGGCTTTTTATAAAAAAGAAAATAAAGAAATTAAAAATTCGAATTTCTTCCAAAATGTTAATCCTGCATATTGTATAATATTTTTCCGTTAAAGCACAGATCTTTTGCTTTAGACATGCAAAATTTTAGATTTTTACATTAATAAATATGGCTGTAATGATTTTTTAAATACATGTTTAAATTTTCCGTTACAGCGCTGCTTATACACTTAGGTATTCACTATGTCATCCTTAAAAGATCGTCTATTCCAAACTTCTTATATTCACTTTTCCGAGCAAGTAGAAGCCCGGTGTAAAAGCCAGGCTGAACAGAATATGAGGAAGACGCCACCAGTCACTCAACGTAGGCTGTAGAGGCTGTGCATTACTCTGTGAATAGCAACTCAATGTTTCACTGTTCTCCCACGTTTTTCATCTCAAGATTACGCACTCAGTCTCGGAAATAAGCCAGCCATAGAGATTCTAAGCTAACATGAATATTTATCCCAGTATCAGCTCATAGACTCACATTTTCTCGGCTCTTTCTTAAATCATACACATTTGATAAATGATTCAATATAAGAGTTTCTTATCAGATGGATGGAAGAATTACACCATAATTCTCGTCCAGTGATGCTGACAACTTCATAATGTCTGCATGGCGTAGGACATATTCGCACTGTTGACCATGTTACTGTAAATCTCTTTTTCTCCAGTACGATTCAATACATCCTCGTCTGTTGTTCCACCTACCCATCAATCTTCAGTCTTCTCTTGTAGCACATATCTAAAAAGCTTCTATTCTGTTTTTGTCTGAACTGCTTATCATCCATGTTTCACTTCCGTACAAGGCGACACGCCAGACACATACAATCACAAATAATTTGCTAACATTTAAACTGATATTTTTTAGAATGATTTCTCGCTATTGACAGTCTGAATTTTATAACTACCAGTCAAATGAAAACAAGATACACAAAAAAAGGAAAGTAACCTTTTTATTCAAGTTGTATAGCTTAATTTCAGTCTTTTGCTACTGTAGTCTTATCAAGACAAAACGCCTTTCTATTTATTTTAAAGCGTCTTCAGTGGCTAGTGTCACAATACTCTTTTCTCTCCTACAGTTCTCTTTGTTATGATCATACAACCTGGTAGACTACAAGCCTGCCCAGTCCGCTCGAACTATCGTTTAACTAGTAAGATCTTTGACTATTGTAAGTTCAGTCTCGTTTCTGTACAAATTGTATATAATCTTTAGCTACCTGAATTCTATTCCTGCTCTCTTCACAACTGCCAAGAGTTTACTCCAGCCAACACTGTCAACAGCTTTCTCTAAATCTCCAAGATGCTGTAGACTTATGTCTGCTTTTCTTCAACGTGTCTTCTATGATAAGTCATAGGGTCAGCATCGTCATGCGTGTTCCTATGTTTCTCCGGACCCCATACTGATATACCCCGAACTCTGATTTTACGTGATTTTTCCCTTCTTCTGTACATAAATCGTGTCAGTATTTTGCAACCACGGCTTACTAAACTGATAGTTTGCTTGTATTAACACCTCTCACCACCAGTCTCCTGTGGAATTGCTGTTATTATGTTTTTCCTGAAGACGGAGGTTGTATTGATTGTCTAATACATCTTGCACTCCATGTGGATTAATTTTGTTACGGGCGTCGCTCGCGACGATTCTGAGGGAATGTTATCTGTTCCAAGGGCCCTGTTTAGATCTTTCGGTATTTCTCAAAGTCTCCTTGTACTATCGTGTCTCCCATCTCATCGTCACCTGCTTCCTCTTGTATAACACTGTCTTCAAATTTGTTTCCCTCATATGGACTCTATATATTCCTTTGCTTGGTACTGGCTTGTCGACTGAGCCCTAAATATTCATACAGCTGTTTTTCTTTTCTCCATATGTCTCTTTAACTTTTCGAGACCTGACATCTACATGGTTCAGTCATTAACGTACAATAACCACTCACTGACTCACTAACGTACAATAATCACACAGTTACGGCAGCTGGCAGAACTAGCAGTAGAGGGTACAGAACGCATGTCGGAGCCAACAGAAAAACACTACAGCCGTCGTCGTAATTGCGAACCGGAACTATTTATCTGACGCCCAAGAGGGCATAATTATTGGTATTGGAGCCGAGGGTGGAAAAGGTTCTGAAACGGCCAAGTTTCTAAACTGTTCGCATGCCACTGTACTTGAAGTATACCGTACATGGCAAATAACACTATTCGAAACCGGCGCAAGGCAATTCTGATGCACCACGCTCCTTAGATGACAAGGATGAACAACAGCGACGTGCAACTGTTGAACAACTGACCACCCAGATGAACCAAGGGACTACTAACAGTGTCTCCCCAACGAACGATCAGCGAATGTTGCTGCGTACGGGCCTCCGAAGCAGGTGCATGGATGATGAACTCATGCTGAATGTTGTTCATCGGTGATGAAAGCTGGAATTGGCACTCCAATAACACAAGTGGTAGTCCACTATGTGGTGACATGGGGCATTTCCAGATGAGTTAAGTCTTATGCTCCATTGCACAGAAGGCCGTTGCCGGGCATAGCGTGAAACGTCTGAAAGCAAACACACCACAACAATCGTCGTAAGGTTCCAGGCCGGGGGACGAGGCACTATGGTCTGGAGAATGTTATCGTGGCATTCACTGAGAGATCACATCATTTTGGATGGCACAATGGATGAACCCATATCTGCGTCTAACCTTGGGATCCATGACACCCCGACATGCAGTTTCTTTTTCCTCGGCGCGATGGACAACGCATCGTGTCACAGCTCGCAGCACCAGGGTGGGTTACCGTACTTCCCAGGTCACTAAATCTATCAGATTCGTGATCTGTGGGACATCCTTGATCGGGCTACTCGTTCCACGTATCATCAACCGAGTAAAATATCTCATCTGGCCGCGGTACTGGAGACGGCACGGCTCCACATCCCTGTCGATACCTTCCAGAACCTCACTGCCTCACTGACTCTCTTCCTGCACATCAGGCAGAGGTTTGCGCCGCGGAAGGTGCCTTTTGGCAGGCGGTTACCCTAATGTGAGAGGACAACGTGTGTTTCCCTATTCACGCATCCTCCTACAGTTTTGCATTTGTCCTCTGGACATTCCCACTTAGTCATTTTGCACTTTTTGACAATCTCACTTTTAGGTGGATGTATTCTCTTTCATCTGACTCATTTGCTGCATCTTTATGTTACCGATTTTTACCAATTAAATTCAATATCTCCTGCTTTAAAATGCCTTGCTTGTTTACTTCCGTGATCCCTCTGCTGCCTTTTCTATTTGATCTCTCAAATCTACCTCTTCGACTTCTTTTGCATTTGTTTTCCTTGTTTCAGATCATCCTATCATCATTGTCCCTCTTAAGCAACCTAATACAACAAAAACTTAATAACGGATCCCATCTCCTTACGTTCCTTTATTCGCGCAATTTCTTCGGTTCCAATCTACAGTTCATAAGCAAAAAATTATGGTCAGAGCCAGATCTGCTCCTTGAAATGTCTTGGAGCTCTAAATGTGATTTCGAAATCTCTATCGAAACGTTATGTAATCAAATTGAAACATTTATGGCCATCCTGATTTAGGTTTTCCGTGATTTCCCTAAATCTCTCCAGGCAAATCTCGGGATGGTTCCTTTGAAAAGGGCACGGCCGACTTCCTTCCCCATCCTTCCCTAATCCGATGAGACCGATGACCTCGTTGTCTGGTCTCCTTCCCCAAAACAACCCAACCCTTCAGTCACCCATCACAATTAAACTGTCGTCTCCCTTAGCTATATGAATAATTTTCTATGTCTCATGATACATTTTGTCAATCTCTTCATCTTCTGTAGAGCTACTTACTAGTGGAGAAGCTTGTGTTACAGGGGTGGGTGTTTGCTACATGTCTCTCTTGGCTGTGATGATGCATTCACTATGCCGTTCATAGTAGATTACTCAGTTTCTTATTCAGTCTTAGGCCTACTCCTGCACTGTACCTGTTTGGTTTTGTGTACATAGCCCTTTTCTGACTTGACATAAAGTCCTATTCTCCCTCCAACCACACTGCGCTTATTCTCAATATATCTAACTTCAACCCATCCTTTTTTTTAATTCTTTAACCTACCTACTCGATAAAGGGATCTAAAATTCCATGCCGTGATCCTTACAACGCCAGTTGTTTTTTCCTCTTCAGGACATATTCAATAGTAGTCCCTGCCCAGAGAGCTGAATTTGAGACAATTTAATCCCCAGAAAGTTTTGCTCAAGAGGATGCGCTAATCATTAACGTGTACGATGGATTTTCGTGCTCTCGGGAAAAATAGTGATGACTGCAGTTTTCCCTTACTTTCTACCATTCTTAGTACCAGCACAGCAAGGCCATGTTGGCTGATGCAGCAAGATAAGATCAGTCCGCTGCTCAGACTTGCCGCTGCAACCCCTGAAAAGGCTGCTGCTTCGGGAACCACAGGTGTGTCTGCGCTTTCTGCAGATAATCCACTATCGTTGTTGCACCAGTGGTACGGCTGCCTCAGTCGTTTAGGTGTGTGAGCCTCCCCACCTCAGAAAGTTCCATGGTTCATGGGACAGTGCTATATTCCTATGATACATGGTAAACGAAACATAACAGATAGCTATGAAAATATCAAAAGAACAGCAGAAACCACAAAGATATTTTAAATGGGCTCATGACAGAAGAAATGCTGGAGAACACACACGCAAACACACACACACAGACACACACACATACACACACACACACACACACACACACAAATATGGAGCATTTCCAACATACATTAAGTCACCGTATTCCAAGTAGAATGCTATGAAATTTGATGAAAATGTCGTCTGCTATGTGCTTGCAGAGTCTGTTCTTTCACGTACGATGGTTATTCGGAAAGTAAGGCCCAATCAGGCGCGAAATGGAAACCACAGTGAGAATCCTACGATACTTTTCACATATGTGGTGGGCAGTGTCCCCAGTATATCTGTCGATAGCGTCACATCGCTCTTTTGAGTTCTGAACGCATAGTCAGCACGTAAACATGCCTAGAAAATAGTGTCTCCCACCTTGTATGAGGGCCTAGTGAGAGATTTCGCCTGATGTTATGTAACCCACATAACATAACTGTGAAATGTTGCCAATTCTCGGCCACGCTCTAGGGGTGTAGAAGAAGTTATTGTAGCGTTTTCGATGGAAAAGTGAGACCACCCTCAATACAGCCTGTAATTGTACCGCTGGCTATGAGGACAACATTCTGGTACAGACAAAGAGCTGTAGTTGTGCATATAGAATTGGCAGAAAGCACTGGTGGCTGCCTTCTATGACGAGGGTCTTTCAAAGTGGGTACAATGCTACTACAAATGTCTACGTGGATAAGTAATTTGAAGGTGTAGCTAACTGTTGCAAATAAAACATATTTCATTTTTAAAGTGGTTTCCTTTTCGTGACCGATCGGACTTTACTTTCCGAATAGCCCCTGTAATATTCAAGGAACCATAAATGACTGATTTTCTGAGAAGTTTTCCAGGAGAGTTTAACTTCACCAAACATCATTTTGTGGGAGAAAGCTGATACATCATGTTCCACATTAGAAAAATATAACTGACGTTGTTGACTGGCTAACATACAAGGTCGAGGAACATTAATATGAAGTCCGCCTATGTTTGACGTCAGCGTGTAGTAACCACTGACAGAAGGCAGGTGGCTGGACTAGCAATGGAGAATATAAAGCGTGCTTGGACGACACGTAAAACAGTGCAATCGTTGTCATATTGTGGAAAATGAGCGATATATGTGTAGCCCAAAAAGGCTCGATCATTGGCTTTCGGGCAAAGTGTGGAAGCACGTTCAAAACGGTTAAGTTTATAAACTGTTCGCGTACAACCATGGTTAAAGTATACCTCCATGGTGAAATGGAGCTGTCCAAAAGTGATACCGAGTCAACTGTGGAACACTGAGGACCAAAGATGGCAAGAGTGAATGACGGCTGCGGAGATGTGTACACGCAAAGAGACCAGCAAATGTTGAGCAACTGACGTCCATAAGAACCAAGAAGCTATCAACAATGTCTCCTCAACGACAAATCAATGAACGTTGTTGCGCACGGGCCTTCACAGCAAGCGCATGGATCATACTCCCATGCTGACTGATGTTCATCGGCGACGAAGGCTGGAATTTGCGGGCCAGTACCGCAAAGTGGCGACACATGGTTTTCTCAGATGACTCACTTTTTATGCTCCGTCGGAAAAAGAAAACAACTTGCCACAACCCTCGGAGGGGTCCGTAACGGAAGAGGTAGAATTATGGCCTGGGGAATGTTTTCGTGGCGTTCAGTCGGTGATGTCGTCATTCTGAAGATACGGTTGATCAACACAAGCATGCACCTATCCTTCACGGCCATACCCACCACTACATGCAGATTGTTTTCCTCAGCACGATGTCATCTACCAGCGGCCCAGTGCAACACGCCACACTTCTCGCAGTGTATTGGCGTGGTTCGAAGAGTACTACGATGAGTGTACCGTGCAACCCTGGCCACTACACTCCCCAGACATAAATAGCATATGTGAGACCTCCTCGGTGGGGTTGTTCACGCCATGGGTCTTCAGCCGAGATATCGAGCGCAGTTGACCACGGCACTAGAATCGGCATGACTTCACATTCCAGTTGGTATCTTGCAGAACCTAACTGGCTCTCTTCCTGAATATCCTAGCGTGATCGGCGCTGCAAAAGTGGCTTTATCCAGTTGGTCACATTAATGTTACTTCGTTACTTTCGATTTTAGTCCGACCTGAAGTTACACACATATATAATTAAAGTAGCAACTAAGGAAGAGAAGCTCCAGAAATTGGCAATGTTATTACTGCCTGTCAAGCATTTCCATTGCCGCCCTACAACACCTACAAGATGACCATCACCAGACTCCACAGGGCAAAAAACAACGAAATGTGCAATCAAAATCATTCAGGTCCAACTTGTACTTAAGTAAAAGTAATTATCGTTTCCCTGCATCACAAAGCTAAGTTAGGAGCAGAGAGATCTATAGATCAATTTTGTGATTATAATTAAGGTTAAACTTTCAAAACGCTGTAGAGATAACACCACTGGTCTCAATGAAGGCAAATTTCAACGAAATATTATAAGAGAAGGTGGAAAACATATGGCATAGGAAAACAAAGTGTGAAAATTGATCAACAGATGGCGCTGTATGTGTCAGAATACGTAAACGAAAAGTTGGTATAAACACGCCCGGTACAAGGCTTTTCCTCCTTTCGCGTCTGTGACGTTCGCCAAGACTCTCTCAATGCAGTATACCGCTGTGCTCGTAAAGTTGTATACAAGAATAATGACTGTGTACACGTGCTCTGCAGAAGTTCCGGACACCGAAGGATATGAGAAAAGGTGTTTGTCCGATGACTGCCGTGGGTCTGGAGGAAATGATTCGGAAACTCGAAAAGACGTGTTCTTTTTGTGTGCAACCTGATAGAGGGAGGAATCTAATTTATTCGACGTCAGTGTCAGCAGTGGTTATAGCAATGCAGGAGGAGACGAATGGTGATGTGTAAACGTGTAGTGCATGGAGAATTGCCCGAACATTAGACACATCCGTGAGCACGGTTCGTGAAATCCTACGAAACCTCCTTCGTTGCTATCCATTCAAATTACTCATGTGCACGAGTTGCTCTCTGTTGACCTGCCAGCAAGAGACCTTTGCTTCAGAATTTCTTGCTCGCATGGAAGTGAATAATGACTGGACGTTGAAGATTTTGTGGAGGGCGAAGCCCACTTCCATCTGACAGGATATGTCAACAAACAGAATTTTCGAATATGGGCAACGGAAAATGCACACGCAAATCAACCAGTACCACTTCATCCTGAAAAGGTCATTGTGGGGTGCAGGTGTACAGCATATTTTGCCATCGGGCCATACTTTTTTTCGAAGAGACAGGTGCTTCCGGTCCTGTTACCTGTACCGTCACTGGTAAACGCAACGTGTGACCTTTGTGCAACCACAGCATTCCAGCTCTCCAACAGCGTAGATGTGCGAATCAGGCCATTTTTATGCAAGATGGTGCACATCCGCTCACTGCAAATCCCGTTAAGCAGCTGCTGAACGGCCATTTCGGAAATGCTAGAATTATCAGCCGCCGTTTCCCTACAGCCTGGCCGTCCCGATCACCTGATCTTCATCCGTGTGACTTCTGGCTTTGGAGCTGTCTGAAAGATGTGTTCAGTGTCCGAATGCAAACATAGCTGCATTCAAGGCACGTATTGTGCAACACATTCTGAACGTGAACCCGAAAACACTTCGATCAGTTGTGGAACATGCTGTTTCTCGATTTCAAGTTGTTGCAAAGAACGGTGGACAGAATATTGAACATGTTTTGCGTCAGTCACACGGAAATTAATAATCCGATTTAATTTTGACTGATGTTTTTTATGCGGTTTTCGGTCTCGGTACAATTAAAAACCGATGTGAATGATGCCTTTGATGATATTCTTGGCCTCAGGACAATCAAAAATGGATTTTTCCCATCCGATGTGATATGACCTTGCCGTGTTGGATTGGCTTACATAACTAACAGTTTCTCACCTGCACACCCATGCACACTGAGTTTTGTTTAACGTCAAACGTACACCTTAGGCATTGTTGTATAATTCATTTGCCGTTTGGGGTCGACCACTATCAAATTATGATGCTTACAGTTCCTTCTACTGCTAAATTTTGGAACTATTTACTTTTCTTATGTCATAATTTTTCCCCCTCCTCTGATAGTATTCCGTTGTAATTTGACATCATTCTGACCAGTGGTGTTATTTCTACAGCGGTTTGAAAGTTAAAGTTTAATGATAATCACCCTGTATATTAAATGTACAAATTAGCCAATAGTATGGAAAAAAGTTTTAACTATAAAAACTATATAGTTTGAATTTACATGTAGCAACTTACCATTAAATTTTGGAAAAAATATAAAGTCTTCTTATTCCATAAGAACGGGAAAGAAGGTGAGGTAACTAAGAATATATCAGCACAACAGCAGAAAAAACAAAAAAAATTGAATGTTTTCAGGAGAGAACAAATGCACACACGCTTTTGTGTATACATGTGTGTGTGTGTGTGTGTGTGTGTGTGTGTGTGTGTGTGTGTGTGCGCGCGCACGCGTGCGCGCGCTTGCGTTTGGGGTACAGGCCGAGATATTGTGATCATTGGGATGCTAATATATACCCACTTCAGTTTGTTAGTTCTTTCTTCTCTGTGTCTAAAGTCCTCTTGCAAACATGTTAAATAATTTACTTCCTGATGTTTTCTGCATGGACATAACTTCGCCACTACTTCCTGATGTTTACTGCATGGACATAACTTCGCCACTAAGTGGACGACACCTGGCAGTATAGACTCACAGTATTTGCTTGCACGTGACAACACGTCAAGAACTTACCTGCTGTCCAGGGGAAAATAAGAACTGGTGGCTTGATATTGCCACATATACTCAGAGGTACTAACCAACCTAAAACATACTAGTCCTGAAAGCTATAATTATTAGTCTGTGAATGAAGTAAATACCGATGTTATGCTGTTCATTACACAGTCCTCAGTAATGAATAAAAATATCGGCACTTATAACCCTCACACCTGTACATGGAAATAGTCAACACTTGCATAGGTAAATGGCGTCATCAAAAGGAAGAAAACAGAAATAGTAATTCAGGAAGATAAACAAAGTAGCATTAACAATAAAGTTAATAAGGAAAAAGTAAGCTACAGGGAAGAGAGTAAACAGCCACAGAATAAGAACAAATGACACAGAAATGTTCATAAATACACATGAATACATGAATAAACAAAGATTGTTTCAGAATACAATGTCAAAGAAATAAATTCTGATCCTATTACTAGAGTCCAAATGAAACTCAAAAAACACAGAAAATGTAAAAGTCTCAGTCACAAAACAAGGTCAACACCACAAATACTCAGAAACCTGCCCAAATTGCGTGATAGCAATAGCCCCATGAGCCTACTTATCAGATCCAGTAACCCTCCAACACACCACACTGCAAAGTCCACTGTTTAATTTAGCTGCACATTAAAAATAGAGAAGAACGGAAGTATCTAAAACTCTGCCGAATTGAGCCACAATATATAAGATGTATAGATCTAAAATGTGAAAACTGATATCTTTTGATGCCCAACATGTACACATTAATCCCACACAGCAACACAATCAACACCATACAAAAGCAGCTGGCAAGAGACCCTAATTCACCAAATACCAGTACAAGGAACTGATGCAAATCATGAAAATAACCGCGTGAGCGAAAATAAATTCAGTTTAGCAACTTATCCACTTAAAATGGAAGGCCTCCGAGCAAAAGCCCAAACTCATTCGTACCAGCAAGTATCTTAATAAATCACATTGATAATAGCATTTGTGAAGAATTAACACAAAGCTCAAATATAAAGCTTTGTACTGTTCCGTAATTCGTTTTACAACTCGTGTGACTGTGCCAGGCAATAAAGCACTTAAAAATTAATCTCAGTCCGGAACCGCGCGACTGCTATGGTGGCAGGTTCGAATCCTGCCTTGGGCATGGATGTGTGTGATGTCCTTAGGTTAGTTAGGTTTAAGTAGTTCTAAGTTCTTGGGGACTGATGACCACAGATGTTAAGTCCCATAGTGCTCAGAGCCATTTGAACCATTTTTAAATGGTGAAGAAAATGTAAATAAATTATAGTATATGTAGAATGTAGGTGTAAGTGGTGTGAGGGGTAAATTATTAACGACTCCTGTGTTATTACGAAGTTTCTATTTATATCCACACAGAAATAACAAATTAATTCTGATACAAACGTCTGACGAAGTCGACAATCCCACTTATTTACAAAAGTCGTGATATGGCTGGAAACCCACTGTAATACAGGCTGTGCCACTTTTGGCGAAGTGTTTGCTCTGACTTTCCTTAATGTAGTGCTCCAACTCTTGAATTCCAGATACACGGACAAGTGATGTCACACTTTAACGACAGCTTTACCCAGGTTCTCGCCCCTGAGCATACCGATGAAAGCGTCTGGCGTGTTCTCAAAGCCCTCTGTGACCGTCTCCCTGTACTTGAGTTTCCCCTCCTTGATCCACTGTGCCATCTCCTTAAACGCCTTGTCCCACTGGTCCACCCACCGTGTCACCATGAAGCCCTCCATCTTGAGTTCCTTTCGGACCATGTGCATTTGGACGACGGGAGCCATGGCCACCTTGGTGGCGTTGTAGGTGGAGATGCAGCCGCACACGGATATGCGACCGCGGTGCCGCATGTTAGCAACCACCGCACTGCTCTGTTCGCCTCCCACGTTGTCGAAGTAGACGTCAACGCCATTTGGGGCAGCCTCCTTCAGCGCCTTCTCCACGTTCACCGTCTTATAGTTGAAGGCGTGGTCGAAACCTAGCTCCTCCTTCAGCCACTTGACCTGCAGATTGGAAGCAACAGAGAAAGAAAATTATTTACGTGTAAAAAAAGGAGAAATGCATGCGTCATGCACGATTAGTAGAGTGAAGACCTTATAAAATACAGTGGTTGGACAAAAATTTGGAAACACAGCGACAAATTTATACTTGAACTTAAGCGCAAGTACAGGGTTATTACAAATGATTGAAGCGATTTCACAGCTCTACAATAACTTTATTATTTGAGATATTTTCACAATGCTTTGCACACATGCAAAAACTCACAAAGTTTTTTTAGGCATTCACAAATGTTCGATATGTGCCCCTTTAGTGATTCGGCAGACATCAAGCGGATAATCAAGTTCCTCCCACACTCGGCGCAGCATGTCCCCATCAATGAGTTCGAAAGCATCGTTGGTGCGAGCTCGCAGTTCTGGCACGTTTCTTGGTAGAGGAGGTCTAAACACTGAATCTTTCACATAACCCCACAGAAAGAAATCGCATGGGGTTAAGTCGGGAGAGCGTGGAGGCCACGACATGAATTGCTGATCAAAATCTCCACCACGACCGATCCATAGGTTTTCCAATCTCCTGTTTAAGAAATGCCGAACATCATGATGGAAGTGCGGTGGAGCACCATCCTGTTGAAAGATGAAGTCGGCGCCGTCGGTCTCCAGTTGTGGCATGAGCCAATTTTCCAGCATGTCCAGATACACGTGTCCTGTAACGTTTTTTTCGCAGAAGAAAAAGGGGCCGTAAACTTTAAACCGTGAGACTGCACAAAACACGTTAACTTTTGGTGAATTGCGAATTTGCTGCACGAATACGTGAGGATTCTTTACCGCCCAGATTCGCACATTGTGTCTGTTCACTTCACCATTAAGAAAAAATGTTGCTTGATCACTGAAAACGAGTTTCGCACTGAACGCATCCTCTTCCATGAGCTGTTGCAACCGCGCCGAAAATTCAAAGCGTTTGACTTTGTCATCGGGTGTCAGGGCTTGTAGGAATTGTAAACGGTAAGGCTTCTGCTTTAGCCCTTTCCGTAAGATTTTCCAAACCGTCGGCTGTGGTACGTATAGCTCCCTCCTTGCTTTATTCGTCGACTTCCGCGGGCTACGCGTGAAACTTGCCCGCACGCGTTAAACCGTTTCTTCGCTCACTACAGGCCGACCCGTTGATTTCCCCTTACAGAGGCATCCAGAAGCTTTAAACTGCGCATACCATCGCCGAATGGAGTTAGCAGTTGGTGGATCTTTGTTGAACTTCGTCCTAAAGTGTCGTTGCACTGTTATGACTGACTGATGTGAGTGCATTTCAAGCACGACATACGCTTTCTCGGCTCCTGTCGCCATTTTGTCTCACTGCGCTCTCGAGCGCTCTGGCGGCAGAAACTTGAAGTGTGGCTTCAGCCGAACAAAACTTCATGAGTTTTTCTACGTATCTGTAGTGTGTCGTGACCATATGTCAATGAATGGAGCTACAGTGAATTTATGAAATCGCTTCAAACATTTGTAATAGCCCTGTACTAGCGAAACCCGCTTGTTGCGCTGTTGCATTTGGCCACGAACGGCACCTGTGAATCTCCTCAAAACGTTACAAATGACATTCGTGACCAGAACCACTGGTCTGTGTAGTCGCGAGTGGATTATGCTGGAGATGGGTGAAATCGAACGTGTGCAAACTGTTTGTGGTTGTATGATGGGTGCTTCCATACTTAAAGTTGCTGGAGTTTCAAAAGGTACCGTATTCTGGATTTATACCGCATACAAGGAAAGTGGAGAAACATCATCTGCTAAGTGACAACGCGGTCGAATGTATGTGGTGACTGATCGTGACAAATGTTCGTTGAAGAAAGCATTTCCTTACTTTACGTCTTTGGTAACAACCATTTTGTCAACAGATTATCAGTTTCGGTCGATAATGACCATCTTCAGATCTGTTTTATAAAAACAATGTCCTAATGTACTGCTGCCATAGGACATTGTATTTATAAAACAGATCAGAAGATGGTTATTATAGACCGAAACCGGTAATCTGTTGACAAAAAGTTTGTGACCATATATGTAAAGCAAAGGATTATAAAGAATCAGCCTCGATTGCAAACTGAAACCGGATGTTGACCTACGTTTCGGCGTGGATAACCACGCCTTCTTCGGAACACACTAAAACTACAAACTGCCTAAAGATCTACGTCTACATTTATACTCCGCAAGCCACCCAACGGTGTGTGGCGGAGGGCACTTTACGTGCCACTGTCATTACCTCCCTTTCCTGTTCTAGTCGCGTATGGTTCGCGGGAAGAACGACTGTCTGAAAGCCTCCGTGCGCGCTCTAATCTCTCTAATTTTACATTCGTGATCTCCTCGGGAGGTATAAGTAGGGGGAAGCAATATACTCGATACCTCATCCAGAAACGCACCCTCTCGAAACCTGGCGAGCAAGCTACACCGCGATGCAGAGCGCCTCTCTTGCAGAGTCTGCCACTTGAGTTTATTAAACATCTCCGTAACGCTATCACGGTTACCAAATAACCCTGTGACGAAACGCGCCGCTCTTCTTTGGATCTTCTCTATCTCCTCCGTCAACCCGATCTGGTACGGATCCCACACTGATGAGCAATACTCAGGTATAGGTCGAACGAGTGTTTTGTAAGCCACCTCCTTTGTTGATGGACTACATTTTCTAAGCACTCTCCCAATGAATCTCAACCTGGTACCCGCCTTACCAACAATTAATTTTATATGATCATTCCACTTCAAATCGTTCCGTACGCATACTCCCAGATATTTTACAGAAGTAACTGCTACCAGTGTTTGTTCCGCTATCATATAATCATACAATAAAGGATCCTTCTTTCTATGTATTCGCAATACATTACATTTGTCTATGTTAAGGGACAGTTGCCACTCCCTGCAGCAAGTGCCTATCCGCTGCAGATCTTCCTGCATTTCGCTACAATTTTCTAATGCTGCAACTTCTCTGTATACTACAGCATCATCCGCGAAAAGCCGTATGGAACTTCCGACACTATCTGCTAGGTCATTTATATATGGTCCAACATTAATACAGAACGCCCAAAAGGGCAAATGACTCGCATAAAATGTAAAATAAACGGTACGTGTGTACCATGTCAATAGATGTACTAGCTCTCAGGTAGAGGTTACCTGAGAGCCCGCAACCTACCAAACGTTTACGGGGATGAGGAAGCACGATTCTGACGTTTGAGCTAAGTACAGCTATTGACATGGTACACACGTACCGTTTATTTTACATCTTATGCGAGTCTTTTGCCTTTTGGGCGTTCTGTATTCATGTTGGACCATGCCTCTATAGGCAGTTTGTAGTTTTAGCGTGTTCCTATGAAACCGTGGTTCTCCGCGCCGAAACCTAGGTCAACGTCCGGTTTCCATTAGCAGTCGAGACGGATTCTTTATAATCATTAACTTATTCACGATTGCTGACGCGCTGCAATGTTAAAAGTTCTAAAGTAAAGGAAATTTATCATATATTCGGGTCGTTGTTTTACTCGCGACAATATCGCAGCTTGTGAAATTGAAGAAAACTGTGACGGAAAATGGACTGCAGAACTGCATGTCCCACTCGCGAAACCTGTCAACACGAAAACAACATATTCTCGGAAACGCAGGGTGAGCCGTTGTTCCAAAACCAGATATTAGTCACGAAAAAATGACCTTAACAGAAAATATGCAGCCTAAACCTTAAAACACTGTCAAAAGAGCAAGATAAAAATGATATTCGGACGGATGAGTCTGGTTGCACATCGTTTCCAGCTTCTGGCCAAGTTTACGTCCCAAGTGCGGAGCATGGTGGGGGTCGGTTATGATTTGGGCAGCCATATTTTGGGTGGTTAAGCCATACTTCCTCAGACGTGCACCATCTTCTATGTTGAAATGCCAGTAGGCTTTTTACCATGGAACATATGATACTTAGAAAATGAACTATGTTTCATCAATGTCTTACCAGTTTTCCGTGTACTGAAAATGGAAATTTATGTTAGCTGGGAGTAGGTACTGCCTCAAAATATTTTTAAATTATAACTGCCATTTTAATTCAAAATAAAAGCAGGTGCTGACAGGTGTGGAAATTGCCGAACTATCAGTTTAATAAGTCACCGTTGCGAAATACTAACACGAATTGTTTACAGATGTATGTAGAAACTGGTAGTAGCCGATCTCGGGGAAGACCAGTTTGGACTCCGTAGAAATGTAAGAACACTTGAGCCAATACCGACCCTATGACTCATCTTCGAAGATAGGTTAAGGAAAGGCAAACCTACGTTTATAGCATTTGTAGACTTAGACAAAGCTTTTAACGATGTTGACAGGAATAGTCTGTTTTAAATTCTGACGGTGCAGGGCAAAAATAATGGGAGCGAAAGGCTATTTACAATTTCTATAGAAGCCAGGCGACAGTTGAAAGAATTTAGGGGCACGAAGGGAAGCAGTAGTTGACAAGGGAGTGAGACAGTGTTGTAGTCTATCCCGAATGTTATTCAATCTGTATAGTGAGCAAGCAGCAAAGGAAACAAAGGAAACATTTGGAGTAGGAATTATTGTCCAGGAAGAAGAAAAAAAATTGGGGTTTGAAGATGACATTATAATTCTGTCAGAGACAGCAAAGGACAGGGAAGACCATTTGAACGGAATGGACAGTGTCTTGAAACGAGGATATAAGATGAACATGAACAAAAGCAAAACGAGAATAGAGGAATGTAGTCGAATCTGCCAAGAGGTTTCATATCAGAGCGCACTTCGCTGCAGAGTGAAAATTTCTTACCGTAAATATCTCTTCCATGGATGGTACTGTCCTTTTTTCGGCCCTTAACGAAGTAGTCTTCACTCTTAGGAAACTGCCAAATAAAAAGGGAACAGAAGTAAATGGGAGAACTCAGACTAAATGATTACCTTTAGGTCGGAACCCGCAATGCCGATGACCTTGCAGCCCTTGATGCGCGCTATCTGCCCGACTATGGAGCCCACGGCACCCGCCGCGCCACTTACGACCACCACCTCCCCAGGCTTGGGGTGGCAGATGTCGAGCAGTCCGAAGTAGGCGGTGGCTCCCGGCATGCCCAACACTCCAAGCGCCAGCGACAGTGGCAGGTCTCCGTAGTCTGGCACCAGCACCGGCGGCAGGGTGTCGCCATCCGTCGGCACCACGCTGATCACTGTTTGGTCACGCCATCCTAGTGACGCGACCACGTGACGTCCAACCGGGTACTCTGGCGAACGGCTCTCGACGATACGCGCCACCTGGAACCAACCAGACCGAAAACTAGCTGCCAGTATGACAGCAGTGGAACCACGCCTGAAACAAAAAAAAAAGAATTAAATCGCAGGAAACCACATGTCTGTATAACACGGTATTGGGCTTTTGAAATAGCCTTTGCTTGGTATAGCTCCATGTTAAGTAAGTAAGACACGCCACTTATAGCCGGCCGCGGTGGTCTCGCGGTTCTAGGCGCGCAGTCCGGAACCGTGGGACTGCTACGGTCGCAGGTTCGAATCCTGCCTCGGGCATGGATGTGTGTGATGTCCTCAGGTTAGTTAGGTTTAAGTAGTTCTAAGTTCTAGGGGACTGATAACCACAGCAGTTGAGTCCCATAGTGCTCAGAGCAATTTGAACCATTTTTGAACACGCCACTTACATTTACAACATGCTCGCTTACTGAGACCATATTATCGATACGTACTATAACAGTTATATAGTAAGTACGTTTCCAGGTTGGCTCCGAACAGTGCCATTTGTATAAGTTTCATATTGTTGTTAATTTCGTAATCGCTGTTGGAATTATCAATACCTTGCAGGACTCTAGGCAACCTCTTAAGTAATATGTTAAGCAATAGGCGGTTTAAAGCACATCAAGGAGAAGAGAAAAGGCTCAAATGGCTCTGAGCACTATGGGACTTAACATCTGAGGTCATCAGTCCCCTAGAACTTAGAACTACTGAAACATAACTAACCTAAGGACATTACACACATCCATGCCCGAGGCAGGATTCGAACCTGCAACCGAAGCGGTCACGCGGTTCCAGACTGAAGCGCCTAGAACCGCACGGCCACACTGGCCGGCAGAAGAGAAAAGGAGATGGCATGTACTCAATCACAGACTAACTCAGGGCTCTGTTCTTTCTCCAGTGTTTTTCAACATTTATACAGTTGACCTGCCGAGTTTAATCTGCCGAAAATTTCAATATGCAGATGACCTGGCAATTTCATATTAGAGTGAAGACCTTTCTGAATGTGAAGAACACCTGACGAACGGTCTTACTAAACTTTACGAATATTTTGAGACATGGCGACTGAGACCAAATGTTTCTAAAACCAGGTATGCCTGTTCCACCTCTCTAATCGCCTTTCATCAGCAAAGATCGGTCCACAGTTCGGTCCTCTTGGCACAGTGAGATACAACGAAAGCCCAAAATACCTGGGAGTCACTCTGGGCAGAACATACAAAAAACACCTTTCCAACCTGGCCAAGAAGATACAAACACGACTGAACCTTGTGAGAAAGCTGGCAGGCTGTTCATGGGGATCAACCACATCAGTCCTCCGAGGTGCATCCTTTGCACTGGTGTACTCTTCAACAGAATACTGTGCACCAGTTTGGCTCTGAAGCACCCACATAGTGAAAGTAGACGTACAACTGAACTCAGTTATGAGAGTAATTAGTGGTACAGTCCGGTCTACACCTTCTTGCTGGCTACCAGTGCTTTCAGACACCTGTCCACCAGACCTCCGTCGAAAGGCTACTCTTTACAACCTCTGTCAGCAAGTTTCTGAAACCAACTCGATCCCTCTTCATGACGAATTGCTGTCGCTGCCCAGGACACGGCTCAGATCTAGAACACCAGCATATGAAATGGGAGTCCAAATGCTGTCCACAGGATTCGACCAGGCCGCAGAGTTGAAACGCGAGTGGCAAGCTACAAGATTGGTTCAAATGGCTCTGAGCACTATGGGGCTCAACATCTTAGGTCATAAGTCCCCTAGAACTTAGAACTACTTAAACCTAACTAACCTAAGGACATCACACACACCCATGCCCGAGGCAGGATTCGAACCTGCGACCGTAGCAGTCCCGCGGTTCCGGACTGCAGCGCCAGAACCGCTAGACCACCGCGGCCGGCGGCAAGCTACAAGAGACCGAAACCATGAACTTGTAGACAATCCAACAGTTCCAGTTCCATGCTTCCACCAACCAAAGGAGGTGTGGGTGCAGTTAAACAGATATCGGACTATAGAGGGTAGGTGCAAATACAACATGCACAAGTGGGGCTTTTCAAGTCATAGTGTGTGTGAGTGTGGTAACACCCGAACAATGAGCCACATTGTGAATGTATGTCCAATCAGACGCTTCCCTGGTGGCATTGAGAAGCTCCATCAAGCATGCCACGACATATTCCGCTGGTTCGAGTCCATCAATATCCGAGTGTAATCTGAGCCGTTTTAAAACTTGTGTACTGTATATAATTTCACATTTTTATTTTTACATATATTTCTCTGTTTTGCTAAATGTGTACTAATGTAATTGATGCATACGATATTAATAATAATAAAGTAAGTGCGTATGTTTTTATAACAGGCAGTTTCACAATTCATGTTACACACTTATGGAGGCTGTAGGGAGGACATCAAGTTTTACATAGTAACCCATGTCCAGAAATGTCACTGATATTTACAGGGTGACAATTATTGAACTATATGAAATAAAATCGTCATAACTTCTGAACAGTTTGCATTATGGAGTTAAAACTGCACATTTGGCTGTGGCACATGATGGGAATTAGTATGCGCTCTGTGGCTTGGTTTAGCGACGAAGTCCACTTTCGTTTGGATGGTTTCGTAAGCAAGACAAATGGGAGCTTTTGGGGGACTTAGAATCAGCATTTCGCCATCGAGAAGTCTCTTCACCCTCAACGAGTGATGGTGTGCTGTGCAATGTCCAGTCACGGAATAATCGCCGCGATATTCCTCGATAGCGCGGTGACTACCGAAAGGTACGTGAAGGTTTTGGAAGGTGATTTAATCCTCATTATCCAAAGTGACCCTGATTTTGATAAGATGTGGTTCATGTAGGACGGAGCTCGACTGCATCGAAGGAGGAGAGTGATGTCCTGGAGGATCACATTGGAGACAGCATTTTTTGTTCTGGGGTACCCAGGCGCCACTGGCATGGACCTCGATTGGCCACCATATTCTCCGGAACTGAACATAAGCGCTAGATGTTGAAAATGCCGCTTTAGTAGTAAATTTCTTTTACTGTCACGACCGGTTCCGGGCTCTCATAAGCCCATCCTCAGGTGTCGAAACTGTGCTGTGGCCCCCGAGTGCCACGGTGGATGTGTAATAGGTGCGGTTTGTTACCTATGAGCGCAGAACAGTGACTGCCTATTCTGCGCTCATAGGTAGCAAACCGCTCCTAGTACACGTCCACCGCGGCACTCGGGGGTCACACCACAGTTGCGACACCTGAGGATGGGCTTATGAGAGCCGGAAACCGGTCCTAATAATACGAGGCTGAGTCAAATGAGAACCTTAAATATTTTTTAAATATTATTTATTGTGCAGAAGTGGTACAAAGCTGTATCACTTTTCAACATAATCTCCCCCAATCTCAATGCAAGTCCTCCAGCGCTTACAAAGTGCATAAATTCCTTTCGAAAAAAGTTCTTTAGGTAGTCCGCGCAACTACTCATGCACCGCGTGGTGTACACCTTCATCAGAACGGAACTTCTTTCCTCCCAATGCGTCTTTGAGTGGTCCAAACGTATGGAAATCACTTGGGGCAAGGTCTGGTGAGTATGGTGGGTGAGGAAGACACTCGTTTCCGGTTGATGGAAGTGAACCCAGATTTCGTCCCCAGTAAGGCAGCTATCACCTTCATGTTCAAAGCGCCGAAGAAATTCTTCACAAGCATCAACACCTCGTTCTCACATTTCAGGACTCAGCTGCCGTGGCACCCATCTTGCAGACACTTTGTGAAACTGGAGCACATCATGCACAATGTGGTGTGCTGGCCCACGACTAATCTGTAAACATGTTGCAATGTCATTCAGTGTCACTCGGCGGTTTTCCTTCACTATGACTTCAATGTTCTGTGGAGTCACAACTCGTTGTGCGTGACCTGGACGAGGGGCATCTTCCACTGAAGTCACACCATTTGCGAACTTCCTACTCCATTTGTAGACTTGCTGCAGTGACAAACATGCATCACCGTACTGAACCTTCAATCGTCGATGAATTTCAATAGGTTTCACACATTCACTACGCAAAAACCGAATAACAGAGCGCTATTCTTCGCTGGCGGAAGTCGCAAGTTGGGCGGCCATCTTTATGCCGACACTGCGACGGTATGTGTGCATCTGCACTATGCTGCAACCTGCGGGCCATTCTGCACGCTGTTTGTAGCACGCTTACCAACTTACAGGATAGCGGAATAAAATTTCAATTTGTTATTACAAATTCAGCGTTTTCATTTGACTCACCCTCGTAAAAGTAATTTACAACTGAAGCGGTATTTTCCACCTCTAGTATAATGTTCAGTTGCGGACGTTCGTCGAGCAGGATGGTTTGAACGTAACGACTCCTTGTCTGTGGGGCTGTATTAAAAAACAAGGTGTACAGTAATAACGACAAAACCACTGATGAGTGGACGAGCTGCTATACCGAAACCATTAGCGACTACAACCAATGCAAAGAAGCGTAAAACATGGTGTCAGGGGCATAAATCCTGGACGGCTGATTCGTGTAAACACGTCATACGGTCCAACGAGTCGACGTTTTCGATGTTTCCAACATCTGGCCGGGTTTACGTCTGGAGAACGCCAAAAAACCCCTTCAATCCTGATTCCTTGATTCCAACGGTGAAGTATGGAGGTGGAAGCGTGATTTTGTGGGCTGCCAAATCATAGTATTCAGCTGGTACCCTCATTACTCTCAAGGCCATTTTACAGCCAGCGATTATGTGAACATTTTAGGTGATCAGGTGCACCCCTTGATTCAAATGTTGTTCCCCATATTTCAGGGCGATAATGCTCCCATTCACACGGTCAGGACAGTACAATCTTGGTATGAGGAGCATGCAACTGAACTGTAGCGTCTTCTCTGGCCAGCGCCGTCCCCTGACTTGAACATTATCTAACCATTGTGTGGGAGATTGGAGCGCAAGAGGTTCTGATCGAAGAGCACCATAACATTCCACTGGAGACTATACAATTACTATATGCCAGTATTCCCAGAACAATCGCAGCTGTATTATGGGCAAATGGAGGTCCAACAGCCTTACAATAAAACATTCCCAAGTAAGCACAGGTGTTCACATTATTTTGCCCATCCCCTGTTTTCCACTGCCAGAGGTATCAGAACGTTTCCGCTTATAACTCTCGCCTCGTTCGTTTCTATTAGTGGGACCCTTACCTCAAAGTGGTGCATTTATC
This sequence comes from Schistocerca nitens, assembly GCF_023898315.1. NCBI lineage: Eukaryota > Metazoa > Arthropoda > Insecta > Orthoptera > Acrididae > Schistocerca > Schistocerca nitens. Next base: position 131,227,495 of record NC_064614.1, on the reverse strand, counting down.
CATCATCCTAGAAAGTTTGCAATATCATCACAGTACCACCCTGCACATACCTGTACATACATTTACAGGCGACTGGGCCAACAACTTTGATGCTCTGTAGTATCGATGGATGACGTTTCTGGATGTGGGTTCGTATGAAAACCTTTCTCTACTATGTCCCCCTCACGTATGTATATGTATGTATGTATGTTCCACAGCCCCTAAACCACTCAACCAGTTTCAACCAAACTTGGTACACATATTACTTACTGTCTGGAAAGAACCGCTGTGGGGGTTAGAACAACGCAGGTTTCAGAGGGTCAGGGGTATGGGTGAAAACCAAGTGTAGCCCACGACGTGCATATATCTATAAATAGGTCATCCAATAGCTGAGAATGAGAGCATTTACTGACTTGCAACAAACTTTGTACAACATTTCAAACGCTTAGGAAACTATTTCTCCCCGGAAACCCTCCACAAAATGATGAAAGGAAAAATGTGTATCGCTCACTACATTTTCACTATTCACGCAGCGAAACGGCCGCATGAAGCACGACGTTTTAATTTATAAGTTCTTTACCATTTCCTATATTCTCGACACGTTTTGCAGGCGGAATTCACATATATCACCGAATGTACCAGAAAAACTATATCGTTAAACAACATATATCTCAGGAGATATGACATCATAAATGATGTGTCGTGTGGTAAACTTTATTTGTACTTACTCTGTACACAACGTTTTTCGCAGACGGTATACACACCTACCACCGAATGTACCTACGAAGTAATTCATAGTATGACAAATAGTGGAGGAGATGTGACGTCACAAATGCAGACGTGTTTGCAAAGCGTGGCATCATCCACGACGTTTTAATGTAATACTTGTTTACTATTAACTATATTCACAACACATTTCTCAGAGGGTACCCAGTCATACCAGCAGATGTACCAACAAAATTACATCATTTTGCGACACCTATTTCAGGAGATATGACGTCGTAAACATTGAAATGGGCGAGAAACTGCACATCATGCATGACGTTTTAGTATATCATTGTGCAACGCATTGTTCAGGAAATATGACGTCATAAATGTTGAGCTGCGTGAAGACGAAACAGCACAGTGAAATTCGCTATGAATCAGGTACGAGGATTTTTCGGAAAGTAAGGAACGATCGGTCTCGAAATGGAAAACACAGTGAAAAATACGATGAAGTTTAGCACTGGTGTGTTAGGCAGTGTCTCTAGTATGCCTGTCGATCGCGTTACGTTGTTCATTTTAGTTCTGAGCACACATGGAGCACATAAAGACACCTAGAACAATAGTGTCCGCCGACAAGTACGAGGACCTGTTGAGAAATTTCTCCTGCAGCTAAGCAGCCAACATTACATAACTGTCGTGAGCTTTCTTCTTCAAGTCAAATCTAAGCCGCATTCCGCAGGGGCAATGAAGATGCTGCTGCATCGCTTTCAATTGGAAATGTTTGATTACCTACAATAGACCACTGGACATGTAGACAACATTTTGGCACAGACAGATAGCTCCAGGCCAGCGTAGAGAAATGGAGGAAAGCACTGGCGGCTGCCTTCTATAACGAGGGTATTGGAAAGTTGGTACAAAGCTACAACAAACGTCCAAGTCGGATCGGCGACTATGGAGATAAGTAACTGGAGGTTGTAGCTAACTGTTGCAAATGAAACTGTCGTTTCCATTAGGCGACCTACCGTTCCTTACTTTCCGAATAGCCCTCACAAACAGGATGGTCCATTGATCGTGACCTGGCCAAATATCTCACGAAATAAGCGTCAAACGAAAAAACTACAAAGAACGAAACTTGTCTAGCTTGAAAGGGGAAAACAGATGGCGCTATGGTTGGCGCGCTAGATGGCCCTGCCATATTCGTGTAGTACGTAAAGAAATATGAATGTTTTGGTTGGACCGCTTTTTTCGGTTTGTAATAGATGGCGCTGTAATAGTCACAAACATATGGCTCACAATTTTAGACGAAAAGTTGGTAACAGGTAGGTTTTTAAAATTAAAATACAGAGCGTAGATACGTTTGAACATTTTATTTCAGCTGTTCCAATGTGATACATATACCTTTGTGAACTTATCATTTCTGAGAACGCATGCTGTTACCGCGTGATTACCTGTAAATACCACATTAACGCAATAAATGGTCAAAATGATGTCCGTCAACTGTATGCATTTGGCAATATGTGTGACAACATTCCTCTCAACAGCGAGTACTTCGCCTTCCGTAATGTTCGCACATGCATTGACAATGCGCTGACGTATGTTGTCAGACGTTGTCGGTGGATCACGATAGCAAATATCCTCTACTTTCCCCATAGAAAGAAATCCGGGGACGTCAGATCCGGTGAACGTGCTATGTTCAGTCATTGAATAAACGGTACGATATTCGTTTATGGCACGGCGACTACCAAATGGTACGTGCTTCGACGACCAAACCACCTGTCATGAAATATCCTATTCAATGCCGCTTCAACAGCATGCGAGCTATGTGCGGGACATCCATCATGTTGGAAGTATATCGCCATTCCGTCATGCAGTGAAACATCTTGTAGTAACATGGGTAGAACATTTCCTAGTAAATCTGCATACATTGCGCCATTTAGATATCCATCGATAAACTGGGGGCCTGCCATAATTCCGCACCATACATTAACCAGCGAAGGTCGCTGATGTTCCTCTTGTCGCAGCTGTGGTGTCACCGCCAGACACCACACTTGCTAGGTGGTAGCCTTTAAATCGGCCGCGGTCCATTAGTATACGTCGGACCCGCGTGTCACCACTGTCAGTGATTGCAGACCGAGCGCCGCCACACGGCAGGTCTAGAGAGACTTCCTAGCACTCGCCCAGTTGTACAACCGACTTTGCTAGCGATGGTTAACTGACAAAATACGCTCTTATTTGCCGAGACGATAGTTAGCATAGCCTTCAGCTACGTCATTTGCTACGACCTAGCAAGGCGCCATTATCAGTTGCTATTGATATTGTAAAGAATGTACAGACAAGAGCTACTTTCAACATTAATGGATTAAAGTTAAGTATTCCACCAGCAACATCCTTTTTTTCTAGTCCAAATACCTTGTCCTGTTCCAGACCTCATGCCAGCCTGCGTGAGCTTAAACGCGTGCCTTTCGGCTTCCTCCAAACACCGTGGGTTGGCTCCTGCCAACCCACAACATGTTAACGACGAGGCCAAACCGTGTTCGTACCTATACTGCCTTGATTTACTTGTGTAATGGCTTCGCCACAATCTCCAGATGTCCTGTCCGAATTTTATCGCTTACAGAATCAGCAGACGCAGGCCTTACTGGATGCCCTTGGACAGCTCATCCAGGGTCAATGTGCAATGCAAAACGATGCGGCCGCCGCCGCTCCACCGCTACCGCAGCCACAACACGCAGTTGCACCAACTTTTCGTCCTTTTGATGCTGCACTGGAAAGCTGGACGGAGTGGTCACGCCAATCTGGATTCCATCTCGCCGCCTACAGAATTGAAGGTAACGAGCGGCAGCCATTTTTGTTAGAATCCGTCGGGGTGCACACGTACCGTGTCATAGTCAAATTATTTCCCCGACGCGATGTAGCAACTCTGTCCTACGACGAAATTCTGTCTGCATTAGATGCTTATTTCAAAGAATCAGTCAATGTAGTTGCCAAACGGTATACCTTCTTTCGTACAAAATGTATGGCAGGTCAGACTAATAGGGAGTGGGTTGCAACCTTGCAAGGCCTTACTAGGGATTGTGCTTTTGAGTGTCAGTGTGGCCTCCCTTATTCAGATACTACGGTACGTGATGCAATTGCACAGAACGTTTCTGATGTTCGTATAAGGGAACAGATTTTGAAACTAGTCAGTCCCTCCCTTCAACAAGTGATGGACATATTGGATCGGCAGGACACACTTGACTTTGCTCAGGAATCATTTGAAACAGCCCTCGCGCCCGTCCGCGCAGCTGCCACCAGGCTCTCAGCCACGTGTGCCACGCAGGCAAGCAAATGCAGTGCTATAATCATTCCCGCGGTGTGCTACTAGACGTTCGCGTGAGAATTGCCCGTCACGACAGGCTATTTGCTTTTTCTGTAATAAAAAAGGACATGTCCAGAGTGTTTGCCAGAAAAAGCTCAGATCGGACACTCACAACCATTCCAGGCCCTTTGCTTCGCGCCGAATTCGAACCAAGGATATTCCGGCTCGTGAAACTTCGCCCATGGAAATTCATGTAGTTCATTCCACTCCGCCCAGTGCCACTCTCTCTAACAGTGACTGTGTTCGTCCCACACATAGTGTGCATCGACATCGCCGGAAATCCCGTCAAGTCGCAAGTGATTCTGTACCAGTGTCAGTTCACGTTGCACGAGAGAGTAGCTCTTGTCGTCAACAGGACAATAAACTTTTTGTAGACTTGGACATTAACGGCAAAGTGATACCATTCCAGCTCGATACTGGAGCTGCAGTTTCACTGATTAATCACGACACGTACAAACAGCTGGGCACACGTCCGTTGCGTGCTGCAAATGTTAAGTTAAGTAGTTATTCAGGACAAGCGATCCCTGTGTTAAGACAGTGCAGCCTTCTTGCAACATACAAAGGACAACCCAAAACTTGTGTCATTGTACATCCTTCGTTCTTCTTCTGCAGTGAACTTGTTTGGTTTCGATTTATTTCAGTTGTTTAACTTGTCTATAGTAAATCAGGTCCTATCAGTGAACCAGACTGTGCCTTCAGACAGTGTTTCTCGTCTATGTGAAGAGTTTGCAGACATTTTTGCACCGGGCCTTGGTAGCGCTAAGAACTATAAAGCACATTTGGAACTGAAAGTCAACGCGCAAACGAAATTTTTCACAGCGCGCAATGTTCCCCAAGCATTGCGTGATGAGGTCGCAAGAACATTACACGATTTGGAATCACAAGGTGTGATTGAACGTGTGCAGGCTTCTCTCTGGGCATCACCCCTAGTAATTTTGCCAAAACCTTCCGGAAAATTGAGACTTTGTGTGGACTTCAAGGCAACAGTGAATCCACAACTAGTGATTGCAACTTTTCCTTTACCCCGCCCGGAAGATCTTTTTGACAAACTGTGTCCTGGTAAATATTTTTCGAAGTTGGACCTAGCAGATGTGTACTTGCAAATACCGGTGGACGAAGAATCCCAGCGCGTTTTGGTGGTTAACACGCATCTTGGTTTGTATCGATTCAAACGACTGCCATTCGGGTGTGCATCCGCCCCTGCATTGTTTCAGCAATATCTGCAAACTGTTTGTGCGTCGGTCCCTACTGCAGCAAACTATCTGGTCGATATTGTGATCTCCGGAAAGACGGAAGAAGAACATTTAGCCAATCTCAGAACATTATTTCAGGTCTTGCGACAAAATGGTCTTCGCTTGCGGAAGGACAAATGTGTGTTGTTTGCTCGTGACTTACCCTACCTGGGACATGTACTCAATGCCCAAGGCATACATCCTAGTCCCGAGCACCTCCGTGCCATACAAGACTTGCCTTTGCCGCAGAATTTGAAGTAGCTACAGAGTGTGCTAGGAAAAATCAATTATTATCATCGCTATGTGCGCCACGCCTCTTCCATTTCAGCTCCGCTTCATCGCTTACGCCGTAAAGGTGTTCCGTTCGTCTGGACGACGGAATGCGAACGTGCCTTTCGCCAGTTGAAATCGGCGTTGCTTTCCAAGACTTGCCTTACGCCATTAGATCCCCAGAAACCCCTTTTGTTGATGGTGGATGCATCGGATTTCGGGATCGGTGCTGTGCTTGCGCACAAAGATGGATCGCACGATCGCCCTATTGCCTTTGCGTCCAAATTGCTCTCGTCTGCGCAAAGAAATTATTCACAGATCGAGAAAGAAGCATTGGCTCTCGTATTTGGTGTTACTAAGTGTCAAGATTTCTTGTATGGTCGTCACTTTACCATCATCACAGACCACAAACCTTTGACATCGCTTTTTCATCCGAACAAGCCTGTACCTCCACGTACAGCGCAGAAATTCATTCGCTGGTCTCTTTTCCTCTCGCAGTACCGCTACGATATCTTGTATCGGTCCACTGCTAAGCACGGAAACGCCGATGCGTTATCCCGTTTGCCTGTTGCTGAGGATAGAGCATTCGATTCTTCCGAACTTGCATATGTTCATTGATGCGGAAACCGATGACGTAGTCGGATCGTTTCCGATTGATTTTCGTCGTGTAGCTACAGCCACAGCTGCCGACCCTGTACTTGCTACCGTTCTGCGTTTTGTTGCCACGCAATGGCCCTTGTCAAAGTCACGGATCGAGGATCCTTTGGTTCGCCGATTTTTTGCTCACAAGGAGAGACTTTTTGTACGACGTGGTGTTTTGCTGTTGCGTTCAGATAATGATCAGTCCAGGGTCGTGGTCCCACGTTCGTTACAGTCCTCTATCTTACGGCTTCTCCACCAAGGACATTGGGGTATAGTGCGAACGAAACAACTTGCTCCTCAACACTGTACTTGGTTCGGTATCGATGCTGCGATTACGAATATGTGCTCTTCTTGCATGGCATGTGCCGAACAACAATCCGCTCCACCGCGGAAATCCTTTGCATGGCCAAAAGCCACTTCCCCTTGGCAACGCTTACACATTGATTTTGCTGGTCCATTCTGGAATGCTCGATGGTTGGTTGTGGTAGATTCATTCATTAATTTTCCTTTTGTTGTCCGGATGTATTCCACGACGTCATCTGCCACCATCCAAGCGTTATCTGTTATCTTTTGCATTGAAGGTCTTCCGCAGACTATTGTTTCCGACAATGGCCCACAATTCATGTCCGCAGAATTTCAGTCATTCTGCAAGGCCAATGGTATTCAACATCTGACAGCCGCACCGTTTTCGCCTCAGTCAAACGGTGCCGCTGAACGATTGGTCAGGACTTTCAAGTCCCAGATGTTGAAGTTGAAAGAATCGCATCCTCGGGGGGACGCGTTATTGCTCTTTTTGTCCTCGTATCGCTCTCAGCCGCGAGATGGTCGCTTGCCGGCTGAGTTGCTCCACGGTCCTCATCGAACCTTGATGTCTTTGCTATATCCGCCGCATCAGGTACCTGTGCAGCGGCAGACATCTGCTTTTGCTCCGGGCGACGTTGTCTACTATCGTAACTGTCGAGGTTCACGGCGTTGGCTCGAAGGGCGCCTTCTTCGCTACCTCGGCCGCGCTATGTATCTGGTTTTGGGGGCCTCTGCTGAGGTGCGTCGGCATCTCAATCAGCTGCGCCTCTGTCGTCGCACGGGTTCTGCCGCTCCCCGTCTGCTTTCAGGGACGGTGCCGTCCGGTCAGCGCCCTGGGGACCCATCTACTGGCTCGCCTTAGCCCCAGGTGTTACCGACGCTGCCTTCTACTTTGCCCCATTTCAACGCGCCGCCGCCTCCACTGCCTGTTCACCCGCCGGCGACGCCCGCAGTGGACGCGTCGCTGCAGCCGCTGGACGCCTCCCTGGGTCACGCGCCGCAGATCGCTTCTCGTGACCAGTCGTCCTCCGACATGGCCCTCTTGCCCGCTCCGGACCATATGTCATCTTCGCCCGTCGGGTGCCCCGACCCGATGGAGGTCGACCCTTCGGACCATCCTGTCTCTCTGCGGGCGCATACACCGCATGTTGCCGTCCACCCTGTAGCAGGTTTTCAGGTGTTTCCTACCTCCCCTCGGACCGAATGGCAGGGTGCGGGTGGCACAGCCTCGCCTGTTGTTAGGCTCCCCATCTCGTCGCCTACGTCAACATGGGGTCCTCCCCACGGCGGGCGGTGCCTTATAATACAACCGTACGCCGATTTGCGGGGGAGGAATGTGGTGTCACCGCCAGACACCACACTTGCTAGGAGGTAGCCTTTAAACTGGCCGCGGTCCATTAGTATATGTCGGACCCGCGTGTCGCCACTATCAGTGATTGCAGACCGAGCGCCGCCACACGACAGGTCTAGAGAGACTTCCTAGCACTCGCCCAGTTGTACAACCGACTTAGCTAGCGATGGTTCACTGACAAAATACGCTCTCATTTGCCGAGACGATAGTTAGCATAGCCTTCAGCTACGTCATTTGCTACGACCTAGCAAGGCGCCATTATCAGTTGCTATTGATATTGTAAAGAATGTACAGACAAGAGCTACGTTCAACATTAATGGATTAAAGTTAAGTATTCCACCAGCAACATCCTTTTTTTCTAGTCTAAATACCTTGTCCTGTTCCAGACGTCACGCCAGCCTGCGTGAGCTTAAACGCGTGCCTTTTGGCTTCCTCCAAACCCCGTGGGTTGGCTCCTGCCAACCCACAACAGCAGCCATCGTGGATTTTCCGTTGCCCAATAGTGGCTATTATGCCGGTTTACTTTACCGCTGTTGGTGAAAGAAGCTTCGTCGCTAAATAGAACGCGTGCAAAAAGTCAGTCATCGTCCCGTAATTTCTCTTGTGCCCAGTGGCAGAACTGTACATGACGTACAAAGTCGTCGCCATGCAATTCCTGGTGCATATAACTGTGGAAAGGGTGCAGTCGATATTGATGTAGCATTCTCAACACCGACTTGGATGATGTCGTCCAGGATACCGAGCAGTATATATAGCACACTCCCGTTGGGCATTTTGATCAGAATAGCCGTACATCAACACGATATCGTCCTTTTCCGCAATTGGTAAACTGTCCATTTTAATACGGGTAATGTAACACGAAGCAAATACCGTCCGCACTGGTGGATTGTTACGTGATACCACGTACTTATACGTTTGTGACTATTACAGCCACATCTATCACAAAGCGAAAAAAGTGGTACAACTATAACATTCATATTTATTTACGTACTACACGAACATGTAATAAAAATTTGGGTTCCTATTTTAAAAAAACGCAGTTGATATCCGTTTCACCTATGGCAGCACCATCTAGCGGGCCATCCATAGTGCCATCTGATTTCCCCCTTCAATCTAGACGTTTCGTTCTTTGTAGTTTTTTCTTTCGATGCTTATTTCGTGAGATATTTGGCCCGGCCACCATCAATGGACCACCCTGTATAGCGTACCAATTATTGAACTTTTTTTTTATGGTCATCAGTCTGCTGACTGGTTTGATGCGGCCCGCCACGAATTCCTTTCCTGTGCTAACCTCTTCATCTCAGAGTAGCACTTGCAACCTACGTCCTCAATTATTTGCTTGACGTATTCCAATCTCTGTCTTCCTCTACAGTTTTTGCCCTCTACAGCTCCCTCTAGTACCATGGAAGTCATTCCCTCATGTCTTAGCAGATATCTTATCATCCTGTCCCTTCTCCTTATCAGTGTTTTCCACATATTCCTTTCCTCTCCGATTCTGTGTAGAACCTCCTCATTCCTTGCCTTATCAGTCCACCTAATTTTCAACATTCGTCTATAGCACCACATCTCAAATGCTTCGATTCTCTTCTGTTCCGGTTTTTCCACAGTCCATGTTTCACTACCATACAATTCTGTACTCCAGACGCACATCCTCAGAAATTTCTTCCTCAAATTAAGGCCGGTATTTGATATTAGTAGACTTCTCTTGGCCAGAAATGCATTTTTTTTTTGCCATAGCGAGTCTGCTTTTGATGTCCTCCTTGCTCCGTCCGTCATTGGTTATCTTACTGCCTAGGTAGCAGAATTCCTTAACTTCATTGACTTTGTGACCATCAATCCTGATGTTAAGTTTCTCGCTGTTCTCATTTCTACTACTTCTCATTACCTTCGTCTTTCTCCGATTTACTCTCAAACCATACTGTGTACTCATTAGACTGTTCATTCCTTTCAGCAGATCATTTAATTCTTCTTCACTTCCACTCAGGATAGCAATGTCATCAGCGAATCGTATCATTGATATCTTTTCACCTTGTATTTTAATTCCACTACTGAACCTTTCTTTTATTTCCATCATTGCTTCCTCGATGTACAGATTGAAGAGTAGGGGCGAAAGGCTACAGCCTTGTTTTACACCCTTCTTAATATGAGCACTTCGTTCTTGATCGTCCACTCTTATTATTCCCTCTTGGTTGTTGTACATATTGTATATGACCCGTCTCTCCCTATAGCTTACCCCTACTTTTTTCAGAATCTCGAACAGCTTGCACCATTTTATATTGTCGAACGCTTTTTCCAGGTCGACAAATCCTATGAAAGGGTCTTGATTTTTCTTTAGCCTTGCTTACATTATTAGCCGTAACGTCAGGATTGCCTCTCTCGTCCCTTTACTTTTCCTAAAGCCAAGCTGATGGTCACCTAGCTCATTCTCAATTTTCTTTTCCAATCTTCTGTATATTATTCTTGTAAGCAGCTTCGATGTACGAGCTGTTAAGCCGATTGTGCCACAATTCTCGCACTTGTCAGCTCTTGCCGTCTTCGTAATTGTGTGGATGATGCTTTTCCGAAAGTCAGATGGTATGTCGCCAGACTCATATATTCCACACACCAACGTGAATAGTCGTTTTGATGCCACTTCCCCCAATGATTCTAGAAATTCTGATGGAATGTTATCTATCCCTTCTGCCTTATTTGACCGTAAGTCCTCCAAAGCTCTTTTAAATTCCGACTCTAATACTGGATCCCCTATCTCTTCTAAATCGACTCCTGTTTCTTCTTCTATGACATCAGACAAATATTCACCCTCATATAGGCTTTCAATGTATTCTTTCCACCTATCTGCTCTCTCCTCTGCATTTAACAGTGGAATTCCCGTTGCACTCTTAATGTTACCACCGTTGCTTTTAATGTCATGAACCATGAACCTTGCCGTTGGTGGGGAGGCTTGCGTGCCTCAGCGATACAAATGGCCGTACCGTAGGTGCAACCACAACGGAGGGGTATCTGTTGAGAGGCCCGACAAACATGTGGTTCCTGAAGAGGGGCAGCAGCCTTTTCAGTAGTTGCAGGGGCAACAGTCTGGATGATTGACTGATCTGGCCTTGTAACATTAACCAAAATGGCCTTGCTGTGCTGGTACTGCGAACGGCTGAAAGCAAGGGGAAACTACAGCCGTAATTTTTCCAGAGGACATGCAGCTTTACTGTATGATTAAATGATGATGGCGTCCTCTTGGGTAAAATATTCTGGAGGTAAAATAGTCCCACAATCGGATCTCCGGGCGGGGACTACTCAAGAGGACGTCGTTATCAGGATAAAGAAAAGTGGCGTTCTACAGATCGGAGCGTGGAATGTCCGATCCCTTAATCGGGCAGGTAGGTTAGAAAATTTAAAAAGGGAAATGGATAGGCTAAATTTAGATATAGTGGGAATTAGTGACGTTTGGTGGCAGGAGGAACAAGACTTTTGGTCTGGTGATTACGGGGTTATTAATACAAAATCAAATAGGGGTAATGCAGGAGTAGGTTTAATAATGAATAAAAAAATTGGAGTGCGGGTTAGCTACTACAAACAGCATAGTGAACGAATTATTGTGGCCAAGATAGACACAAAGCCCATGCCTACTACAGTAGTACAAGTTTATATGCCAACAAGCTCTGCAGATGATGAAGATATAGATGAAATGTATGACGAGATAAAAGAAATTATTCAGGTAGTGAAGGGAGACGAAAATTTAATAGTCATGGGTGACTGGAATTCGTCAGTAGGAAAAGGGAGAGAAGGAAACATAGTAGGTGAATACGGATTGGGGGGAAGAAATGAAAGAGGAAGCCGCCTTATAGAATTTTGAACAGAGCATAACTTAATCATAGCTAACACTTGGTTCAAGAATCATAACAGAAGGTTGTATACCTGGAAGAATCCTGGAGATACTAAAAGGTATCAGATAGATTATACACTCCTGGAAATGGAAAAAAGAACACATTGACACCAGTGTGTAAGACCCACCATACTTGCTCCGGACACTGCGAGAGGGCTGTACAAGCAATGATCACACGCACGGCACAGCGGACACACCAGGAACCGCGGTGTTGGCCGTCGAATGGCGCTAGCTGCGCAGCATTTGTGCACCGCCGCCGTCAGTGTCAGCCAGTTTGCCGTGGCATACGGAGCTCCATCGCAGTCTGTAACACTGGTAGCATGCCGCGACAGCGTGGACGTGAACCGTATGTGCAGTTGACGGACTTTGAGCGAGGGCGTATAGTGGGCATGCGGGAGGCCGGGTGGACACCGCCGAATTGCTCAACACGTGGGGCGTGAGGTCTCCACAGTACATCGATGTTGCCGCCAGTGGTCGGCGGAAGGTGCACGTGCCCGTCGACCTGGGACCGGACCGCAGCGACGCACGGATGCACGCCAAGACCGTAGGATCCTACGCAGTGCCGTAGGGGACCGCACCGCCACTTCCCAGCAAATTAGGGACACTGTTGCTCCTGGGGTATCGGCGAGGACCATTCGCAACCGTCTCCATGAAGCTGGGCTACGGTCCGCGCACACCGTTAGGCCGTCTTCCGCTCACGCCCCAACATCGTGCAGCCCGCCTCCAGTGGTGTCGCGACAGGCGTGAATGGAGGGACGAATGGAGACGTGTCGTCTTCGGCGATGAGAGTCACTTCTGCCTTGGTGCCAATGATGGTCGTATGCGTGTTTGGCGCCGTGCAGGTGAGCGCCACAATCAGGACTGCATACGACCGAGGCACACAGGGCCAAAACCCGGCATCATGGTGTGGGGAGCGATCTCCTACACTGGCCGTACACCACTGGTGATCGTCGAGGGGACACTGAATAGTGCACGGTACATCCAAACCGTCATCGAACCCATCGTTCTACCATTCCTAGACCGGCAAGGGAACTTGCTGTTCCAACAGGACAATGCACGTCCGCATGTATCCCGTGCCACCCAACGTGCTCTAGAAGGTGTAAGTCAACTACCCTGGCCAGCAAGATCTCCGGATCTGTCCCCCATTGAGCATGTTTGGGACTGGATGAAGCGTCGTCTCACGCGGTCTGCACGTCCAGCACGAACGCTGGTCCAACTGAGGCGCCAGGTGGAAATGGCATGGCAAGCCGTTCCACAGGACTACATCCAGCATCTCTACGATCGTCTCCATGGGAAAATAGCAGCCTGCATTGCTGCGAAAGGTGGATATACACTGTACTAGTGCCGACATTGTGCATGCTCTGTTGCCTGTGTCTATGTGCCTGTGGTTCTGTCAGTGTGATCATGTGATGTATCTGAGCCCAGGAATGTGCCAATAAAGTTTCCCCTTCCTGGGACATTGAATTCACGGTGTTCTTATTTCAATTTCCAGGAGTGTATAATGGTAAGACAGAGATTTAGGAACCAGGTTTTAAATTGTAAGACATTTCCAGGGGCAGATGTGGATCCTGACCACAATCAATTGGTTATGAACTGCAGATTGAAACTGAAGAAACTGCAAAAAGGTGGGAATTTAAGGAGATTGGACCTGGATAAACTGAAAGAACCAGAGGTTGTACAGAGTTTCAGGGAGGGCATAAGGGAACAATTGACAGGAATGGGGGAAAGAAATACAGTAGAAGAAGAATGGGTAACTCTGAAGGATGAAGTAGTGAAGGCAGCAGACGATCAAGTAGGTAAAAAGACGAGGGCTAATAGAAATCCTTGGGTAACAGAAAATATAAAAATGCAGTAAATGAAGCAGGCAAAAAGGAATACAAACGTCTCAAAAATGAGATTGACAGGAAGTGCAAAATGGCTAAGCAGGGATGGCTAGAGGACAAATGTAAGGATGTAGAGGCTTGTCTCACTAGGGGTAAGATAGATACTGCCTACAGGAAAATTAAAGAGATCTTTGGAGAGAAGAGAACCACTTGTATGAATATCAAGAGCTCAGATGGCAACCCAGTTCTAAGCAAAGAAGGGAAGGCAGAAAGGTGGAAGGAGTATATAGAGGGTTTATACAAGGGCGATGTACTTGAGGACAATATTATGGAAATGGAAGAGGATGTAGATGAAGATGAAATGGGAGATATAATACTGCGTGAAGAGTTTGACAGAGCAGTGAAAGACCTGAGTCGAAACAAGGCCGCGGGAGTAGACAACATTCCATTAGAACTACTGATGGCCTTGGGAGAGCCAGTCATGACAAAACTCTACCATCTGGTGAGCAAGATGTATGAGACAGGCGAAATACCCACAGACTTCAAGAAGAATATAATAATTCCAATCCCAAAGAAAGCAGGTGTTGACAGATGTGAAAATTACCGAACTATCAGTTTAATAAGTCACAGCTGCAAAATACTAACGCGAATTCTTTACAGACAATGGAAAAACTAGTAGAAGCCAACCTTGGGGAAGATCAGCTTGCATTCCGTAGAAATATTGGAACACGTGAGGCAATACTGACCTTAAGACTTATCTCAGAAGAAAGAATAAGGAAAGGCAAACCTACGTTTCTAGCATTTGTAGACCTAGAGAAAGCTTTTGACAGTGTTAACTGGAATACTCTCTTTCAAATTGTGAAGGTGGCAGGGGTAAAATACAGGGAGCGAAAGGCTATTTACAATTTGTACAGAAACCAGATGGCAGTTATGAGTCGAGGGGCATGAAAGGGAAGCAGTGGTTGGGAAAGGAGTGAGACAGTGTTGTGGCCTCTCCCCAATGTCATTCAATCTGTATATTGAGCAAGCAGTAAAGGAAACAAAAGAAAAATTCGGAGTAGGTATTAAAATTCATGGAGAAGAAGTAAAAACTTTGAGGTTCGCCGATGACATTGTAATTCTGTCAGAGACAGCAAAGGACTTGGAAGAGCAGTTGAACGGAGTGGACAGTGTCTTGAAAGGAGGGTATAAGATGAACATCAACAAAAGCAAAACGAGAATAATGGAATGTAGTCAAATTAAATCGGTTGATGCTGAGGGAATTAGATTAGGAAATGAGACACTTAAAGTAGTAAAGGAGTTTTGCTATTTAGGGAGTAAAATAACTGATGATGGTCGAAGTAGAGAGGATATAAAATGTAGACTGGCAATGGCAAGGAAATCGTTTCTGAAGAAGAGAAATTTGTTAACATCGAGTATAGATTTAAGTGTCAGGAAGTCGTTTCTGAAAGTATTTGTATGGAGTGTAGCCATGTATGGAAGTGAAACATGGACGATAACTAGTTTGGACAAGAAGAGAATAGAAGCTTTCGAAATGTGGTGCTACAGAAGAATGCTGAAGATAAGGTGGGTAGATCACGTAACTAATGAGGAGGTATTGAATGGGATTGGGGAGAAGAGAAGTTCGTGGCACAACTTGACTAGAAGAAGGGATCGGTTGGTAGGACATGTTTTGAGGCATCAAGGAATCACAAAGTTAGCATTGGAGGGCAGCGTGGAGGGTAAAAACCGTAGAGGGAGACCAAGAGATGAATACACTAAGCAGATTCAGAAGGATGTAGGTTGCAGTAAGTACTGGGAGATGAAGAAGCTTGCACAGGATAGAGTAGCATGGAGAGCTGCATCAAACAAGTCTTTGGACTGAAGACCACAACAACAACAACAACAAGGTTGTTTTGACTTTCCTGTGTGCTGAGTCTGTCCTTCCGACAATCATATCTTTTTCGATGTCTTCACATTTTTCCTGCAGCCATTTCGTCTTAGCTTCCCTGCACTTCCTATTTATTTCATTTCTCAGCGATTTGTATTTCTGTATTCCTGATTTTCCCGTAACATGTTTGTACTTCCTCCTTTCATCAATCAACTGAAGTATTTCCTCTGTTACTCATGGTTTCTTCGCAGCCACCTTCTTTGTACCTATGTTTTCCTTCCCAACTTCTGTGATGGCCCTTTTTAGAGATGTCTATTCCTCTTCAACTGTATTGCCTACTGCGCTATTCCTTATTGCTGTATCTGTAGCGTTAGAGAACTTCAAACGTATCTCGTCATTCCTTAGTACTTCCGTATCCCACTTCTTTGCGTATTGATTCTTCCTGACTAATGTCTTGAACTCCAGCCTACTCTTCATCACTACTATATTGTGATCTGAGTCTATATCTGCTCCTGGGTACGCCTTACAATCCAGTGTCTGATTTCGGAATCTCTGTCTGACCATGATGTAATCTAATAGAAATCTTCCCGTATCTCCCGAGCTTTTCCAAGTATACCTCCTCCTCTTGTGATTCTTGAACAGGGTATTCGCTATTACTAGCTGAAACTTGTTACAGAACTCAATTAGTCTTTCTCCTCTTTCATTCCTTGTCCCAAGCCCATATTCTCCTGTAACCTTTTCTTCTACTCCTTCCTCTACAACTGCATTCCA
This sequence comes from Schistocerca nitens, assembly GCF_023898315.1. NCBI lineage: Eukaryota > Metazoa > Arthropoda > Insecta > Orthoptera > Acrididae > Schistocerca > Schistocerca nitens. Next base: position 131,211,314 of record NC_064614.1, on the reverse strand, counting down.
GTCGCCCATGACTATTAGATTTTCGTCCCCCTTTACATACTGCATTACCCTTTCAATATCCTCATACACTTTCTCTATCTGTTCATCTTCAGCTTGCGACGTCGGCATGTATACCTGACCTATCGTTGTCGGTGTTGGTCTGCTGTCGATTCTGATTAGAACAACCCGGTCACTGAACTGTTCACAGTAACACACCCTCTGCCCTACCTTCCTATTCATAACGAATCCTACACCTGTTATACCATTTTCTGCTGCTGTTGATATTACCCGATACTCATCTGACCAGAAATCCTTGTCTTCTTTCCACTTCACTTCACTGACCCATTCTATATCTAGATTGAGCCTTTGCATTTCCCTTTTCAGATTTTCCAGTTTCCCTACCACGTTCAAGCTTCTGACATTCCACGCCCCGACTCGTAGAACGTTATCCTTTCGTTGATTATTCAATCTTTTTCTCATGGTAACCTCCCCCTTGGCAGTCCCCTCCCGGAGATCCGAATGGGGGACTATTCCGGAATCTTTTGCCAATGGAGAGATCATCATGACACTTCTTCAATTACAGGCCACATGTCCTGTGGATACACGTTACGTGTCTTTATTGCAGTGGTTTCCATTGCCTTCTGCATCCTCATGTCGTTGATCATTGCTGATTCTTCCGCCTTTAGGGGCAATTTCCCACCCCTAGGACAAGAGAGTGCCCTGAACCTCTATCCGCTCCTCCGCCCTCTTTGTCGAGGCCGTTGGCAGAATGAGGCTGACTTCTTATGCCGGAAGTCTTCGGCGCCAATGCTGATTATTTATCAAAATTTAGGCAGTGGCGGGGATCGAACCCGGGACCGAAGACGTTTTGATTATGAATCAAAGACGTTACCCCTAGTTATTGAACTATATGAAATAAAATCGTCATAACTTCTGAACGGTTTGCTAGGACGTTACAACTACACCGTTGGCCCCAGGGCATGATGGGAATTAGTTGTTTCGGCCATTTGCACATGAAAGTGCCACGGTACAGCGCGCCTCAGAGTATAGCACTTGTGAAGGCGTACAATGCGAGCAGCAACAGACCAGCTGCTGGTCAAAGGAAGTTTGCAACCGAGTTCAAGCTGAAGACAACGGGTCCAAGTGTGGTAACAATCAAGAATTTGATTCGCAAGGTTGAGACAACAGGTAGTGTTCGTGATGACAGTGTTGGCAATGTTGGTCATCCAAAAAGGGTGAAAACGCCTGAAAACATCGAGAAAACAAGCACTATGTTTGCAACCAGCCCCAGGAAATCGATCAGACGAACTGCATAACAGGTGGGAATGAACTGGGAGACACTGCGGCAAATTGTTGTTGAAGACCTGCATCTCTTACTACACAAAATTCAAACCCATCAGCCGTTAAGCCGAAGGGCCATGGAACACCGGTTGTGTTTAGCCAACACTATTGTCCACAGAATTGCCGTACAGGATTTTGATGTGAATATGCTTTGGTTCAGTGACGAAGCCCACTTTCATTCGGATTGGTTCATCAATAAACAAAATTGGCGCTTTTGGGTGACTGAGAATTGCTATTTCGCGATCGAGAAGCCACTTCCCTTCAACGGGAGACTTTGTAGTGTGCTATGTTGAGTCATGGAATAATCGGTACGATATTCGTTGATGGCACGGTGACTACCAAATGGTACGTGAAGATTTTGGTAGATAATTTCATCCCTATTATCGAAAGTGACCCTGACTTCTCAAAAATGTGGTTCACGCAAGATGGAGTACGACCCTTTCGAAGCAGGAGAGTATTTGATGTCCTGGAGGAGCACTTTGGGGACCGTCTTCTGCCTGTGTGGTACCCAGAGGCCACTGGCATGGCCCTTGATTGGCCACCATATTCTCCGGATCCGAGCGTATATGACTTTTTTTGTGGGACCACATTAAAGATATGGTTTATAGCAATAACCCCAAAACTATTACTGATCTTAAAACAGCTATTCAGGAGGTCATCGACAGCATCGATGTTCTGGTACTTTAGCGGGTCATGCAGATTTTCACTATTCGTCTGCGCCACATCATCGCCAATGTTGGCAGCCATATGGAACATGTCATAACCCAAATCCGAATATATGTAATGTCGTTTACATACTGAAAAAGTGCGTGCACGCCGTAGTTTGTAACAAATTTACGTTTTTTCTTTCGTAAGCGAGTAATTGAGTAATTGTCACCCTCTATATGTGACATGTGTGCACTTTGGCAAAGCATAGGAAAGAAGTTCCTCCTAATGTTCTCAATCGATTTGAACCAAAGTTGGTACACATACTACTCACTTCTGGAAAGATGTACTGTGCGCGTAATAACCATAGGCCTACGATTGTGGTGGGTGTGATAACTTCGTGAGGGAAGGTGGGGATATGGGGATGGGCAGAGAAGGGGGAAGGATGAGATGGACATGGATAGGAATGAGGAGATGGTGGACAGAGAGAGAGAGAGAGGAAAGCGGACAGTGATTGGGAAGGGGTTGCGACGCACAGCGAGAAGGGGGGGGGAATGAACAGAGGGAGTGCAGAAAGAAATGGACAGAGAGAGGTGGGGATGAGGAGGTTGACAGAAAGATGGGGTGGAGGAGATTGACAGAGAGAGGAAGGAGGAGAAAAGTGACGCAAGGGGTTGAGGTTGAGAAACTTAGTGAGGGGAAGATGAGATGAACTTAAGAGGGCTGAAGGGGATATGAATTTAGAGGTGGGAACGAGGTGATGGAGAGGGAGTGGAGGGGGAGCAGATAGACAGGGAGAAGGGTAGAAGGAAATGGACGGAGAGTTCTGAGAGACGGATATGGACAGAGGGGGAAGAAGGACATGGGATAACAGAAGATTTAAATAAATACATACCCGTGCAATACTGGGTGACGGAAAATAATATTTAACCTAAATGTGTTGCGACATTCTTCGCACCCTGTTGCGACCATATGGGTTGTATTGGAATCTGCAAGTGGTGTGGGTGACGAAATAAAGCGCAATATCTCTCATCAAGTCGCTGAAATAGTTATAAACTGTTCACAGGTGCTATATCAGCTCGGAACACCCCACGTGCTATTGCACGAAAATATTTACCCACAAACTACACAGTGCGACCACTTCAATGAGTCCCCCTAAATGTTGTTGGACTTCAGAAGTTTGGCTACGTTTCGTCTATGGGGCAGCAAATCACATTCGTCGCAATGTACAGAATGCTCCACAAAAGTATTTAATATGAAAGCAGGTGGGATTCGTTATGCAAAATTCACGTACACATTCATGTACTTTTTAAAATTTTACAGTTTCGAGTTTATTTCCAATAAGAACATATGAAAAGACGAAGTCACAGTTCACAGCAAATTAATTTCAGAGCCTGACTGAGTTTTCAAGATCTTCTAGGTGGTTGAATAAAACACGACTAATTACGTGAGTTTTCTTTAGAAAATCGTTAAAGTTCCACATTGCCTCAAACTATAAATTCCACAATGGCTAGTCACTGAAACATTTTAAGTGTAGATTATATCACATGCAATACGAAAAATAACAAGTCCATCAATTGCTGAAAAGTTTCTATGTTCGAAAGGAGGAAATCTGAATAGTTCACAGGCGCGAACTAGCGGCTATTTCATTGCTCATCAGATAAAACTTTTTCGAAACACACACTAACACAGCTTGACAGCGCCCAACGGCGTCTGAAGCTAGACTCCCCTCTAAAATTCCGCTGTTCACCCAGGAAACCTCGCACAAGGGCTACTGAAATCAGTTAAAGTACTGAACATAAAGCTGCTCAAATTCTTAATTTTAACCTTTTATACACATATGACACATCAGAACACACGGAAATTTTCCGATAAATATTATACTCTTATCAGTTATCTTTTGTCTGTCATATTTGTTTATAAACAGTATTTTCTATGAATGAGATTTTCACTCTGCAGCGGAGTGTGCGCTGATATGAAACTTCGTGGCAGATTAAAACTGAGTACCGGACCGAGACTCGAATACTTGACCTTTGCCTTTCATAGGCAAGTGCTCTACCAACTGAGCTGCCCAAGCACGACTCACCACCCCCCCCCCCATCCCTCCTCACAGCTTTACTTCCACCAGTACTTCGTCTTCTACTTTCCAAACTTCACAGAAGCTCTCCTGCGAACCTTGCAGAACTAGCACTCGTGGAAGAAAGGATATTGCGGAGACATGGCTTAGCCACAGCCCGGGGGATTTTTCCAGAGTGAGATTTTCACTCTGCAGCAGAGTGTGCGCTGATATGATACTTCCTGGCATGGGAAAGTAGGAGACTGGCGAAAGTAAAGATGTGAGGAGGGGGCGTAACTCGTGCTTGGGTAGCTCAGTTGGTAGAGCACTTGCCCGCAAAAGGCAAAGGTCCCGAGTTCCAATATCGGTCCGGCACACAGTATTAATCTGCCAGGAAGTTTCAGTACTTTCTATGATTTTCCTCCGTTTTCGGGTTTATAAGTGTAAGTGTAACAAACGATTTAAATTATACATTAAATAATTTCCTATATATTTGCCCGCGAAAGGCAAAGGTCCCCAGTTCCAATATCGGTCCGGCACACAGTATTAATCTGCCAGGAAGTTTCAGTACTTTCTATTATTTTCCTCCGTTTTCGGGTTTATAAGTGTAAGTGTAACAAACGATTTAAATTATACATTAAATAATTTCCTATATATCTAAAGTTTGCAGTTCTGCCGCCACTTTTAATGTTTCTTTGTGTATTCAGTAAGAAAAGCTGTTTTTAACTGTGTGAAATCCACTTTTCAGCCTCTCATCTAAATATGTGAATAATTTCAGTGAATCTACTATCACAGTCCGATACAGTTGTACCAGATGCACCCGTAGACACCTCGGTAGTTTCAATCGCATAATGTGTTGCTGAGGTATTCACTTCCACAGTTTAGGAATTGTTTATGACATTTAACTTACAATAACTTATAAACTAATGCAAATATAGAAGGTGCGTCTTCACACATATATGGTTTGATATTTATTAATTTTGGGGCAAGTTTTATTTTTGCACTGCACTCGAAAGCTGCCATGAGATACGAGCAGCCGTTGTGCTGCCCAACCGACGGGTTTTTCCCAGTCATGCGGTCACCTTAGCGGCCGGTGTACGTCCGGAGATAACCCCATCTGTGGAGCACAGGGTGAAACTGGCCCTCCACGTGCTCTTGCCAAGTTGATTTCAGCTGTCAACACGAGTATAACCCGATCTTAGCTGCCACCTATGCGTCCGCGGTCGCATGTTTCTGATTGAATAAAGTGTCTCTCCCCTTTATAATAAGCTGTCGTGTTACAGTGGACAGCCCGGAAGATAAAATCTGTTGGATTAGCCTCACAAACTCTCTTCTGTCCGAAGTAGTGAGAATAACAGTCCGATGAACTCATTGCCGGGCAATTAGTAAGTCCTTTATCCTCGTACTTTTCTGCGTATGTTGGGGCAAGGTTTCTTGGTGGAAGACGACGATTCTAATCTTCTTGCTTCCACACAAGTTCGGACTGTGATGAAAGTTCGTATGTAGAATGAATTACTCTTTGCTCTAACTATTCCAGAAGTCTGCTGTTAATTTCTGCTGGTGCTTTAATTCTTTCACCAAATCAGTTGAGTTTGATTGCTCGATCCCTCTTTCGAAAGTATTAACTCATCCGTCTACTAAGAAGTGCGCTGGCGTGAGCACTTCGTCATCAGTCTCGGAGACAAGCAGTCGAGCAGATTTCGACTTCAGGACTTAAAACAAATATTTGAAACCACTCCTACTCCAGACTGCTTCGCCTGTGTACTTTACGACGGCATCGTTTTACTGAACCAATCGTTCTTTCCCGACAGCTTCACCACGAAGCTGCGCGTGGGACAGTCAATTTCCAGATGCAGCGTTCTGCTTGCAGCGATGAATACTTCGGCTTTCTTCTGGGAGGAGCGATAATATTCTCGACGACGGAGCAGGGTAGCGCAGTGGTTAGCACATTGAACTACTGGACTGCCATTCGGAACGACGACGTTTAAAACCCGTGATCGGCCCTCTTGGTTCAAGTTTTGCCTGATTTCCCGAAATCGCTTAAGGCAAATGCCGGGAACTTTCCTCCAAAGGGCACGGCCGCTTTTTTTGCCCATCTTCCTATGACCGGGCTCATGCTCCACTCCAATGACCTCGTTGTCGACGGGACGTTAAACACTAATCTCCTCCTCGCACCATTAATCCGGACGGTTGTGGGGGCGGAGGGGAAGGGTTCAAACTTTTGTGATGCTAGAAAAAGTAGCAATGATACTCATACGTAAAACTTTACCTTAATCTCTGATATTTAATTGCATTATGAATAACTACTAAACAGGTATAGCCTAAGTTAATAATTTAGAAAATAAAATGATGAAGACCAGTAAAATAAGATTATTGTCTGCAGTAATGTACATTTACAACAGCCTAATGAGCTGAGACTTTCTTACAGCTTATGTGTTGATGATATCATTAATGATGCACCGGAAGTGGCAATGGGATTGCACAGAACACGTTCAGAGAGTGCGCTTGGTAGTTTATAGCTGATGACGTACTTTAAGATAGAATAAGCCATATGAGAAGACGACTCTTCTGATTTGTGACGAACAACATTCTTAAAGGAACGCAAGTCTGCAATAACAGCGTTTACATTTATTCTTTAAGTCCTAACATCAAACACCGTTCTTTACAATTATTATCACTGAATTCTTGAAATTTCTAAACATGTTCTTAGTCTTGTCATTTTCACACCCTCTTTACTGAACAGTTGCTCAGTTTTATTACTCATACTTCCGACAAATTTCCCTAGCTTTCATAGTTTGATTCTTGTTTTCCGTGAATAGCACACTTTCAACCTCCGTTGCATCCACATATAGATTTTTGATTTTGTTTAGTGTCTCATTTTCCACTTTGTCTTCATCGCAATAGCAAAGGAAGTTATGTGACTTTAATGTACCAGTGTTCTAGAAACAAATACAGAGAATGGCGAAGTTTTGAGAGGGACTGTTTTGTAAAACTTTACGTAAGTTTGAGACGGCATTTAACGTATCACCCAAAATCTCTAAACCTGCAGTGACATTGTAAGATATCATTTCTAACAGGATTCCTCCCGCAAGACCTGTTAAATCCGCATCCTTGTGTATATGTTCTCGTGACATCGTAATGGACTTGTAGCATAGGAACATAGAATGTCGACAGCTTCGGGTACTTTTAAAAGAGTTCGGTCTCAAGAACACTGAATTTCAAGCAATACATTTTCTCGTTTAGAATTATAAAAAAAATTTTATAAATGATTTTACTATATGTTATGCGCTTTTTATTATTAGAGGTTTCTTCCTGCAGTTGGTGTCAACAACTGAGAAAAAGTGTGCTCTGGAGTGAATGTGCGGCGCTCGTGCCCCCTTTTCTCTAATATAACCGAACGCGGGCCCCCAGTGGCAGATCCATTAAAGTTAGCAGCACCATCGGAAGGGCATTTACAAGTTCAACGATAGAAAATTTTCGACATTGCAGTTCACTGACAATTACTGTAAACATAGATTCAACTGTAATACTCTTTAATTAAACCAAAGATTAAAACCTCCACTTCACTTCAAAAGACGGAGACAGCACAAGATAAGGAACTATGGAAGACTGGTCACTCCGGTTAGAAACACTTATTGATTGGTGTTTCATTAAGTAAAAGTATTTATCATGGAGAACTGTTTCATATTGGTTATCTAGAACATTACCAATCCACTTTACCGATTCTGAAACAGAATATTTGCAAACATACGTACCGATAGAGGTACTCAAGAGGTACTCAAGGTACCCTCCGCCACACACCGTCAGGTGGCTTGCGGAGTATGAATGTAGATGTAGATAGAGATCTTTCACTCAGAAATTTAATTCATTTTTCAAGATTAATGTCGCTTTTTGGTATTATCTTGCGAACTGGAGGTTTATATTTGGTTTTGTGGAGAATTTCTTCCTTACTAACAAGATATACATTTCGAGGATAATGGAATGTAGTCAAATTAAATCGGGTAATGCTGAGGGAATTAGATTAGGAAATGAGACACTTAAAGTAGTAAAGGAGTTTTTCTATTTAGGGAGTAAAATAACTGATGATGGTCGAATTAGAGAGGATATAAAATGTAGACTGGCAATGGCAAGGAAATCGTTTCTGAAGAAGAGAAATTTGTTAACATCGAGTATAGATTTAAGTGTCAGGAAGTCGTTTCTGAAAATATTTGTATGGAGTGTAGCCATGTATGGAAGTGAAACATGGACGATAACTAGTTTGGACAAGAAGAGAATAGAAGCTTTCGAAATGTGGTGCTACAGAAGAATGCTGAAGATAAGGTGGGTAGATCACGTAACTAATGAGGAGGTATTGAATAGGATTGGGGAGAAGAGAAGTTTGTGGCACAACTTGACTAGAAGAAGGGATCGGTTGGTAGGACATGTTTTGAGGCATCAAGGGATGACAAATTTAGCACTGGAGGGCAGCGTGGAGGGTAAAAATGGTAGAGGGAGACCAAGAGATGAATACACTAAGCAGATTGAGAAGGATGTAGGTTGCAGTAGGTACTGGGAGATGAAGAAGCTTGCACAGGATAGAGTAGCATGGAGAGCTGCATCAAACCAGTCTCAGGACTGAAGACCACAACAACAACAACATACATTTCGGATTAAAGAAGACACTGTTGGGCGATGTAACACTTTCTCAGTTTCATTTTTTTAATATTATGCTCATGAATTGGAGTGTTTAATCCCTGTAATTTAGAATTTTCAGATGCAAAGGGTTTGGTAGATTTTCTGACTTGATGTGCTTTTCTAGTATTCCCCTGCTTCAGTAGCTTTTCGAAATTTGGCCTAGGGTACAGAAATGAACACACTCTTAGTTTCTTTCAGACCTTAGTTATTATTTTTCAAATGCATTTCACACAATTTGGAAAAAAGCCTCACCCCAATCGCGCTCAAATTAAAGCCAGCTGCACCTACGCTCCCATTTTCGGTGATACTTAATTTCGTGTTCAACACTTTATTTGGGATGACGACGTAAGAATGGATCAGAAAAAGTACATGTTTCCGTTCGAAGACTGAAGAAGAGAATCTAAAGATTGAGTATGCAAATCACCATAACATTCGCAAGTATTTGTTTCAGTAGAATCTAACTCGCCTACGTCTTCTGCAACAAGCTGTCTTTTACAAGGAAAGAAACCAAACATAGACTGTTGCTTCGACACTGTATTATTGCAACTGAAAAAATTTAATTGCACTTGTTTGTGAAGAAATTGACAATTCGTTCCATTCCATCGTGGCTGCTGACACAGTGAACAATGTAAGAACTGAGATAAAAAAACGGTCTTGGTTGCGAAGGATAATATGTTGTTTGTTGTGGACTTTGGTCCAGAGGCTGATTTGATGCAGCTCTCCATGTTACTCTATCCTGTGCAAGATTCAAAAAATCTAATGGCTCTGAGCACTATGGGACTTAACTGCTGAGGTCATCAGTCCCCTACAACTTAGAACTACTTAAACCTAACTAACCTAAGGACATCACACACATCCAAGCCCGAGACAGGATTCGAACGTGCAACCGTAGCGGTCGCGCTGTTTCAGATTGAAACGCCTAGAACCGCTCGGCCACTCCGACCGCCCTGTGCAAGATTCTTCATCTCCCAATACCTACTGCAACAAACATCCTTCTGAATCTGTTTAGTGTACTCATCTCTTAGTCTCCCGCTACGGTTTTTAACCTCCACGCTGCCCTCCAATACTAAATTGGTAATCCCTTGATGCATCAGAATATTCAATACCAACCGATCCGTTCTTCTAGTAAAGTTGTGCCACAAATTTCTCGTCTCTCCAATTCTATTCAATATCTCCTCATTAGCTATGTGATCTACCGATCTAATCTTCAGCATTCTTCTATAGCACCGTATTTCGGAAGCTTCTATTCTCTTCTTGTCTAAACTATTTATCGTCCACGTTTCGCTGCCATACATGGCTATACTCCATACAAATACTTTCAGAAACGACTTCCTGACACTTAAATCTATACTCTATGTTAACAAATTTCTCTTCTTCAGAAACGCTTTCCTGGCCGTTGCCAGTCTACATTTTATATCCTCTCTACTTCGACCATCATCAGTTATTTTGCTCCCCAAATAGTAGAACTCATTTACTACTTCAAGTGTCTAATTTCCTAATCTAATTCCCTCAGCATCACCCGATGTAATTCGACTACATTCCATTATCCTCGTTTTGCTTTTGTTGATGTTCATCTTATGTCTTCATTTCAAGACATTATCCATTCCGTTCAGCTGCTGTGCCAGGTCCTTAGCTGTCTCTGACAGAATTACAATGTCATCGGCGAACCTCAAAGTTTTTATTTCTTCTCCATGGATTTTAATTCCAACTCCAAATTTTTCTTTTATTTCCTTTACTGCTTGCTCAATATACAGATTAAACAACGTCAAGGATAGGCAAAAACACTGTCTCACTCCATTCCCACCATTGCTTCCTCGTCATGTCCCTCGATTCCTATAACTGCCATCTGGTTTTTATACAGTTTGTAAATAGCCTTTCGCTCCCTGTGATTTACCCCTGCCACCTTCAGAATTTAAAAGTGAGTATTCCAGTCAACATTGTCAAAAGCTTTCTCTAAGTCTACAAATGCTGTAAACGTAGGTTTGCCTTTCCTTAATCTGTTTTCTAAGGTATGTCCTAGGGTCAGTATTGCCTCACGTGTTCCAACATTTCTATGGAATCCAAACTGATCTTCCCTGAGGTCGGTTTCTACCAGTTTTTCCATTGTCTGTAAAGAATTCGTGTTAGTATTTTGCAGCCGTGGCTTATTAAACTGATAGATCGATAATTTTCTCATCTGTCAACACCTGCTTTCTTTGGGATTGGAATTATTGTATTCTTCTTGAAGTCTGAGGGTATTTCGCCTGTCTCATATATCTTGCTCGTCAGATGGTAGAGTTTTGTTGGGCCCGGCTCTCCCAAGGGTGTCAGTAGTTCTAATGGTATGTTGTCTACTCCCGGGGCATTGTTTCGACTTAGGTCTTTCAGTGCTCTGTCAAACTCTTCACGCAGTATCATATCTCCTATTTCATCTTCATCTACATTGCCTTCCATTTCTATAAAGTTGTCCTCAAAAACATCGCCCTTGTATAGACCCTCTATATACTCCTTCCTCCTTTCTGCTTACCGAGCGAGGTGGCGCAGAGGTTAGACACTGGAATCGCATTCGGGAGGACGACGGTTCAATCCCGCGTCCGGCCATCCTAATTTAGGTTTTCCGTGATTTCCCTAAATCGCTCCAGGCAAATGCCGGGATGGTTCCATTCAAAGGGCACTGCCGACTTCCTTCCCCGTCCTTCCCTAATCCGATGAGACCGATGACCTCGCTGTCTGGTCTCCTTCTCCGAAACAACCAACCAACCAACCTTTCTGCTTACCCTTCTTTGCTTAGAACGGGGTTTCCATCTGAGCTCTTGATATACATGCAAGTGGTTCTCTTTTCTCCAAAGGTCTCTTTAATTTTCCTGTAGGCAGTATCTATCATATCCCTAGTGATACGCTCCTCTACATCCTTACATTGTCCTCTAGCCATCCCTGTTTAGCCATTTTGCACTTTTGTCGATCTCATTTTTGAGACGTATTTATTCCTTTTTCCCTGCTTAATTTACTGCATTTTTATATTTTCTCCTTTCATCAATTAAATTCTATATCTCTTCTGTTACCTAAGGATTTCTATTAGCCCTCGTCTTTTTACCTACTTGATCCTCTGCTACCTTCACTATTTCGTCTCTCAATGCTACCCATTCTTCTTCTACTGTATTTCTTTCCCCCATTCTTCTCAATCGTTGCCTAGTGCTCTCTCTGAAGCTCTCTACAACCTCTGGTTCTTTCAGTTTATCCAGGTCCCATGTCCATAAATTCCCACCTTTTTGCTGTTTCTTCAATAACCTACAGTTCATAACCAATAGATTGTGGTCAGAGTCCACATCTGCCCCTAGAAATGTCTTACAATTTAAAACCTGGTTCCTGAATCTCTGTCTTACCATTATATAGTCTATCTGATACCTTCTACTGTGTCCTGGCTTCTTCCATGTATACACCATTCTGTCATGATACTTGAACCAAGTGTTTCTTTTGTATTTTGTATTTTGCCGAATTATTTGCATCGTTTTTTGGACTGCGTGCGCAGTGACCAGTTTCTGAAACCTCAGAATTCCTTTCCTAAAGCCAAACCGATCGTCATCTAACACATCTTCAGTTTTCTTTTCCATTCTTATGTATGTTATTCTTGTTAGCAACTTGGATGCATGAGCTGTTGTCAACTCTTCCAGTATTAGGAATTGTGTGCATGATATTTTTCCGAACGTCGGATGGCACGTCCCCAGACTCATTCTACACCCAAACGTGTATAGTGGCTTTCTTGCCACTTCCCCAATAACTTTTGAAATTCTGGTGGATTGTTAGCATCCTTTCTACCTTATTTGATCTTAAGTCCTCCGAAGCTAAAATCTAATACTGAACCCTCTATCTTTTCCAAATTGACTCAGTTTCTTCTATCACATCAGAAAATTCTTCCCTCTCATAGAGTCCTTCAATGTAATTTTTCCACCTATCCACTCTCTCCTATGCATTTAACTGTGGAATTCCCTTTGCGTTTTTAATGGTACCTCTTTTGCATTTAAATTCACCGAAGGTTGTTTTGACTTTCCTACAGGTTGAGTCAGTCATTCTGACAATCATTTCTGTTTGATTTCTTCACATTTCTCTTGCGGCCACTTCGTCTAAGTTTCCTGCACTTCCTATTTATTTCATTCCTCAGTGACTTGTATTTTTGTATTTCATAATTTTCCTGAACAGTTTTGTACCTCTTTCATTCGTATTTCAACTGAAATATTTCTTTTGTTACCCATTGTTTCTTCGCAGTTACATTCTTTGTACCTATGTTTTACTTTTCAACTTCTGTGATTCCCCTTTTTAGAGATGTCCATTGTTCTTGAAGTGCACTGCCCTCTCAGCTTTCCTTATTGCGTCCTCGTTGTTCCTTAGTACTTCTTTGCGTACTGATTTTCCCTGACTAATCACTTCAGCCTACTCTTCATCGCTGCTACATTGTGATCTGAGTCTGTATCTGCTCCTGCATACGTCTTGCAATCCAGCTTCTGATTTCGGAATCTCTCTCTGACCATGATGTAATCTAACTGAAATCTTATTATATTATCCGGCGTTTTCCAAGTATACCTCCACCTTTTGTGGTTGCTGAACCGAGTACTGCCTAATGCTGGCTGAAATTTTTTACAGAACTCAATTACTCTTTCTCTCATCTCATTCCTTGTCCCAAGCGAATATTCTTCAGTAACCTTTTGGTCTACTTCTTATCCTACAGAAGTCCCCCGGTCATTTCCTTTTAGGTACTGTATTACCCTTTCCAAATCCTCACATACTTTCTCTATATCTTCGTCTTCAGCTGGCGACGACGGCATGTCTACCTTAACTGTCGTTGTCAGTGTTGGTTTGCTATCGATTCTTATAAGAACAACGCTGTAACTGACCTGTTGATAGTAACACACTCTCTGCCCTATCTCCCCATTGATAACGAATCCTACTCCCGTTATATCATTTTCTGCCACTGTTATTGTTACCCTATCGCATGTGACGAAATCCTTGTCTTCTTTACTTTCATTTCACTGGCTCCTACTATATCTAGATTGAGCATTTGCATTTCCCATTTCAGATTTTATAGCTTCCACACCACCTTGAAGCTTCTGACATTCTCATGTTCCCCTCACCCCTGGCAAGCCCCTCCCGAAGATCCGAATGGGGGAACAATCCGGTAACTTTTGCCGTTGGAGAGATCAGCATGATACTTTTTAAATTACAGGAAAAACGTCCTGTGGATACACATTATGGATCTTGAATGCAGTGGTTCCCATTCCCTTTTGCATCCTTTTCGCGTTGATCATTGCTGATTATCCCCTTTTTAGGGGCAGTTTCCCACCCCTAGGACAGGAGAGTGCCCTGAACCTCTGTCCGCTACACCGTCCTCTTTGACAAGAGCGTTGACAGGATGAGGGTGACTTCTTATGCCGAATGTTTTCGGCAGCCCTTGCTTATTATTAATCAAAATTTAATCGTGGGCCGGTTCTGAACCCGTGAGCGAGGACTAATCAAAGACGCTACCCCTAGGCCACTGGTGTGCTAGATGTCTACCATCCGCGGAACGAGTAATTGAAGTTTGAAAATAAAAATCTTTGCATCCAAGACAGTATTTTTATTTTATATTGATAATTATGAGATATATATTTTTACAAAATTGTTAAGGCTTTCGTGGCCACTTGTTGACAAACTGCCTATTGGCTTCTGTCTCGGGTTCTTCGGCCGACGTTCATCTAACGATTTTTCTGACGTTTCGCCAGCACGAGTGGCTGGCATTGTCAAAGCTTCACCCTCCATTGCCGGTGGTGAACTGGAGGCGAGCTCGCGGCCGCAGACTATATGTACCTGGCGCGCCAACGTCCGAGGGCTTCTCCGCGGTCATTTCCGGTGCGGTTCTCCTCTTACTACCTGCGACGGTCGTTCGCTGCAGTACGGGAAGCCAGGATCCGTTTACCTTAAGGCTTTGCTGTTTCTTGTTGAAACTGTTCGTATGTTTTTGGATTTCTACAGCTTCTCTGAACAAGCGCGTGTGATAGTGCTTCTCTACAGCCAGAACTTCCGTGTCGGCGAATTTTATTACGTGGTCGGTCTCATTCAGTGCGTGCTCTGCCACGGCCGATTTCTCCACCTGCCCCAACCTGCAATGTCGCTTATGTTCTTTGATCCTGGTGTTAATGGATCGTCCAGTCATTCCGACATAAACTTTTCCGCATGTGCAAGGTATACGGTATATTCCCGACATTGCAAGTGGGTCTCTTTTCTCCTTCGCCGATCTAAGACACTCTTTGATCTTCCTTGTCGGTTTGAAAATCGTCTTTACGCCGTGTTTGCGCAATATACGGCCGATTCTGTCCGTCACTCTGGGAATGTATGGCAGAAAGGCCGTACCCGACATTTCTTTTTCTGGTTCCTTACTTCGCCGAGTGTTTGGCTCTGTTACACTTCTAATGTAATTTGTGGAGTACCCATTGCTCCTCAGAACAGTTTCCAGGTGAGACAGAAGCCAATATATATATTTTTTTCTTTTTCTTCTTTCTTTCCTTCTACTTCGCTTAGTCTTCGATGATTTAGAGTATTTGTTGTTTTTTCGATAATATGAAACCAAAAACTGATTTTTTAAATTAATATTGCTACATCAGTCTCTTTTACCTGAGTATGCAAAAATGTCAACATATATTTGATCTTCTTTGTAATGCTTTTGTGAAATTCGCTGTGTGTGAAAACGTATGTAATACGCAGCAAAGCTATGTGCAGTGTGTTACTGGAGCAATATCGGTAGATGGCAATGGAATAGTGACATTAAGTGCACCGTCGTTGTGTGCTCGCCTGGCTTGCGCAATCGTTCTAGAAAAAGCAGCTGAAAATCTACGGCCGCGTTCTTATTTTTTCGATCACTGTGTAAACTAAATTTCGACGTGGACGTTACAAACCGAAATGGTGGACCGTGGATACAGTGAGCGTCATTGAGTACTACAAACAGCAGTGATAATGCTCAAGCGAATTGACGGTAACTATCGCTGTTAGACAGTATTGTTTTGCACGTAACTGATTCCCACGAGTTAATGTACTTTGAACTTCTTATCTTGTGTGGAACTTAATGAGCAGCCTCGTGCGTTAAAACATGGATGTTTGTCGGGGGGACTTTTGAAGTGTTTATAACGTATGGTTCTGTTTCCGCCAGGACTTTGAAATTGCGATTGTCACTGCTAAAATCGGACGGACTGTAACTTCGCGATCGGCGAGTAAATGTGCTTTCTACACTGCTTTGAAACTGTGTACGGGACGTGAGAATCAGAAACACGAGTGTAAAGAATGTTATAGTCATACACATATTAATGTCAATTTATACAACACCCACTACGTCTAACTGGTTAATGACAAAACAGATGCAGGGCAAGATAATATTATCATACACTGAGGAAGACGATTTATCCTTTGTAATTTCATAGTTGATGGGGCTACAGTAATAGGCTGCCAGCATCACCGAGTGGCTGCTGACGTCACAGTGCATCGTCTACAAAAAGATAAGCTCGAACGCTAAGCTCTCTGTCCCTGTAAAGACTCAAAGAATTTCGTGTAGCTTCAAATGTAATGTCTTTCTCTATTGCGATAAGCTTTTCGCAATATTTGTTTTCCTTAGAAATCAGTGTAATTTCAGTGAAGTGTATTTACTATCTATGCTGACATTGTTGATCCACCATTAACATTAGCTGTTGCCACTTACTACCAACTCCTTATTTATTCATTTTATTGCGGTTATTACTGCAGGTGTATCACGTATTATTTTCATAGGGTGTGTTCTCATGCATGTGTATAACCTTTTTATCGAGCGTATGTGGCGCATTTACGTGTTTTGTTGCGGAATGTCCCATGCTGCCTATATTGTGATGGACACTACCATTAAATTATGAGCCCCTAACAGTCAAAAAAAAATGGCTCTGAGCACTATGGGACTTAACATCTATGGTCATCAGTCCCCTAGAACTTAGAATTACTTAAACCTAACTAACCTAAGGACAGCACACAACACCCAGCCATCACGAGGCAGAGAAAATCCCTGACCCCGCCGGGAATCGAACCCGGGAACCCGGGCGTGGGAAGCGAGAACGCTACCGCACGACCACGAGATGCGGGCCCCTAACAGTCAGAAAAAAAATGGTTCAACTGGTTATGAACACTATGGGACTTAACTTCTGAGGTCATCAGTCCCCTAGACTTAGAACTACTTAAACATAACTAACCTAAGGACGTCACACACATCCATGTCCGAGGCAGGATTGGAACCTGCGACCGTAGCAGCAGCGAGGTTCGGGACTGAAGTGCCTAGAACTGCTCAGTCACAACGGCCTGTTGACTAGTCCCAGTTAGGCGGCTCATCCGCCATTGTTACAAGACTGGTGGGACATTCCAATCTGACAGCTGACGTTATTTTACGACTTACTCATGAGCAAGTGCGGATTTATTTGGCTGCTAAGGTTATAACTGTACGAAATTAGAGGCATTTCCTTATTTAATACGAATTTATTTGAGGGAATTATCGTGTTTTACGTTCTCTAGGTGTTGGTGGCCAAACTTTGGCTTGGTTACTTTCGTTAAATTTGAAAGCAAAACTATTTTTTGTTAGTTTAAATTATCGAAATTCACTGTCCAAATCATGGAGAGTATATCCCTGAGAACCATCTTCTTTACATATGGCTCAGTTCGCGACAGGACTGAGGAACACAGCATGTTATGGCTTAATTTCGTTACACTACCGAGTCATTTTATTCACACACTTAAATTAAATTCTACCAGTTCATAAAACTAGGCGCAGTACTACCTAACTAAAGCGCATTGTGCATTGTAGTGCTCATACTAGATCCTCCAGGGCTAAGTAAAAATGAGCAAAAGAGTATTAATTTCAAATTGCTGGTGAACTGAACATTTAATTGACTAAATTGACTGTTACAAACGTCTTAGTGTGTTCGCAAGTATTTCATGTGTTTTCATTCTAGTAACACTGGCATAGCAGAAGTTTTTGTTGTTAGGTTAAGAAGTCATTACGAGCTATCCTGGATTCATACGAATTTATTATGATATAGTGATTAGTGTTCATATGTCAAAAGTGGAAACGAGTTTAATTCATCACCCCATATCTTGTTACCGTGAATTGAGTATCGACTGCAAACTAAGACCTTAGTAGGATAATGAGTTCCATGTGAGAGCAACTCATTTGTAAATTATATCACATATAACCAAAACAGAAACTGTTTCATGATTTCAAATTGAATTAAAAGACTGATTTCACTACTAACATTTATTCAGCAGATGCTGGAAGACGAAAAGATCATGCAGTGCACATTCGTCAGTAATCCAAATACATTAGATGAATTAATATAGCTTAGACTCTCAAAATCAAAGAGCAGTTTTGGAATCAGCACCAAAATTCGTTTACGGTGAGGCACTTCACTCGTAAATTGGGAGTCCCTTTCAATTTTGGGAGATATTCACTTATTATATTTTGTTAACATGTGACAAGAGGGAATCAACTGTGGTTACTACCACATTATTATATCTGAAACCGAATTTAATATACAACAGAAAATCTGAACTGAATATAAATAAATGAAAAAAGCCTTCAAGTAGGTTGAGTATATCATTTAATACTTGTTTTACATTGTTTTGTGACAAAACTTTCCTTAAACTGGTGGGCGAGACACTTATTTAAAAACATGTTTTGTAGACGCCAGGATTCAGTTGACAGTGAGTTAATGTTGTGGTAGGTCAGGCTGATCTACAATTGAAGTCGTGCACAGATAAATGGGCTGACCCCCCAAATGTAAAAACTTAGAGATAAGTATTGCCATCAGTTGCTAGCTACGGAAACTATCAAAATTGACATTAGTCTCACCCTTAAATATCACATTAGGACATTTAAAGGTGAGACCAATGTAAATTTTGATAGTTCCCGTACCCAGGAACAAATGGCAATACTGAACTCTAATTTTCCACGTTTGAGGGTTAGCCCGTTTTTCCGCTCATATCGTCAATTCGTCTAACTTGTGAAAACCAAGCAAAAGTAATTTTGAAAATACAAGAAAGCATGTCCAGTATTAGTAATGAGGAACTTCTGATAATAGCTATAGCAGCCACAGCACAAGTAAACTTCCGGGTTACAGACCTGAAATCGAGTGCCGCCAACGAATTCATCACATTACGAACGAGGAAATTCTTAGCGTGGGGCTGTGAAATAGTTGTTTTTCTATAGGTAGCGTCAGATGGGACAGAAGAATGAATAGGAATTTAGTGCAACTGTTAGCTGAATTTGACAGACAAATGCAAATAGTACGTACCTGTGGTCCGATCATGGTAGCCCCAACCTTGTGCGTGTACACCCTCTGGTAGGGGTCGACACTGATATACTCCGCCTGGCACAGTATCTGCCCATTCTTCAATGATGGTAGTTCTTCTTTCTCTATACTGAAGTCGTCTACTTTCGGCTCCCCTTTGAAGAGACTTGCAATGACGAACTTGCGTGCCTTCGACATAGATGGCTGCTGCGTCAGTTACGTACGGTAGTATTTCGCGACTTGTTTAGCTGCCTTCAGATGGAATAAGTCGGATGTTGTCGTAGCTGAAGCTCTCACGTAGCTGCTGCCGACGCGAAGTCTTTTGCAAGATTATACGCCGAGCCAGGTCTCTTATATCAGGTGGCTTGATGATGCAATAGTCAAGGACACTAGGGTAGCTGCGAGGCGGCCGCCATCTGTGTACGGACCGGCAGAGAAGGCACCGCTGCGTCATCCAAGCATATCAGCGAGACAAGTCCTCCACATATTCCGAAGTCCCATTGCGACATGCCGTATTGAGCGTCGTAACATTTCGAATAACTTCCTTGTACCGCAACGATGATATCTTGTTTATTGCCCGATGTATTATTAGCAGCAGCACCACACCACCGCCGAGTCTTTAAAGAATCCATCTCCCATATAGAAAACAGCATTTCTAAATTTTGTTGTAAGTCGTTAAGCGCCCTCATTACTAAACACTGGATGAGTGTAGTCTTCGTAATTTGCCCTTCGATTTAAGAAAAGTTAGTTTTTCACGCTTCTCAATGTTTAAGATGTCATGTGTTTTGAGATAGTCATTTCC
Source organism: Schistocerca nitens (assembly GCF_023898315.1). Lineage (NCBI taxonomy): Eukaryota > Metazoa > Arthropoda > Insecta > Orthoptera > Acrididae > Schistocerca > Schistocerca nitens. Next base: position 131,191,516 of record NC_064614.1, on the reverse strand, counting down.
TCTGCTATTGCCCGCATCTCGTGGTCGTGCGGTAGCGTTCTCGCTTCCCTCGCCCGGGTTCCCGGGTTCGATTCCCGGCGGGGTCAGGGATTTTCTCTGCCTCGTGATGGCTGGGTGTTGTGTGCTGTCCTTAGGTTAGTTAGGTTTAAGTAGTTCTAAGTTCTAGGGGACTTATGACCACAGCAGTTGAGTCCCATAGTGCTCAGAGCCATTTGAACCATTTTCCTCTGCTATTCAACTCTCAGTTGGAGTGAGGGAAAAACGACTATAATTGCCTGCATCTTCACGTACATCTACATGGATAATCTGCAAATCATATTGAAGTGCCTGGCAGAGGATTCATCGAACCACCTCCACAATAATTCCCTATTACCACACTCTCGAACAGGGCGCTCGAAAACCGAGCACCTATATCTTTCCATCGAGCTCTGATTTTCCTTATTTTATTATGATGATCGTTTGTCCCTATGTAGGTCGGTGGCTACCAAATATTGTCGCATTCAGAGGAGAAACTAGGTTATTGGAAATTCTTGGGGAATTTTGCCGCAACGAAAAATGCCTTTATTTTGATAGCGTACATCCCAAATCCTGAACCATGTCCGTGACACACTCTCCCTTATTTCGTGATAGTGCAAAACGTGTTTCTCTTATTAGGACTTTTTCGATGCACTTCGTCAATCATATCTGGTAAGTGTCCGAGACCGTGCAGCAGTACTCCAAAAGAGGATGGACAAGGGTAGTGTAGGTAGTCTGTTTATTAGAGCTGTCACATTTCGTAAGTGTCCTGCCCATAAAACGCAGTCTTTGGTTCGCCTACCCCGCAACATTTTCTATGTGTTCTTTCTAATTTAAACTGTTCGTAACTGTAATACCTAGGTGTTCAGTTGAATTTGCGGCTTTATGGTTAGACTGATTTATCGTGTAACCAAAGTTACTCATGTAGATAACCTAACACTTTTAATTGTTTTGGGTCACTTGCCAGTATTCGCACGATTCAGATATTCTTTCTAAATCGTTTTGCAGTTTGTTTTGATCTTCTGATGACTTTACTAGACGAAAAACGACAGTATTATCTGCAAATAAACTAAGATAGCTGTTCAGATTGCCTGATAAATCGTTTATATAGATAAGAAACAGCAGAGGGCTGTTACATACGTTGGGGAACGCCAGAAATCACTTCTGTTTTACTCGATGACTTTCCGTCAATTACTACGAACTATAACCTCTCTGACAAGAAATGACATATCCAGTCGCAAAATGAGACGATATATTCCCCTAAGCACGCAATTTCGCTACAAGTCGCTTGTGCGGTAGACTTTCAAGCTTTCTGAAACCTATAAAAACGGAATCACTTTGAAATCCCTTGTCAATAGCACTCAGCGCTTCGTGTGTGTAAAGGGCTAGTCGTGTTTTACAAGAAAGATGTTTTATAAATTCGTGTTGACTGTGTGTCAATACAACGTTCACTTCGAGGTAATTCATAACGTTCGAAAATAACATATGTTCCAACATCCTTTATGCCTCCGTATAGCCCGCATCTCATGGTCGTGCGGTAGCGTTCTCGCTTCCCACGCCCGGGTTCGCGGGTTCGCTTCCCGGCGGGGTCAGGGATTTTCTCTGCCTCGTGATGGCTGGGTGTTGTGTGATGTCCTTAGTTTAGTTAGGTTTAAGTAGTTCTAAGTTCTAGGGGACTGATGACCATAGATGTTAAGTCCCATAGTGCTCAGAGCCATTTTGAACCTCCGTACAAGCTCTAATTTCTCTTATATTCGGGGTCCTTAAGTGAAATGTATGTTGGCGGTAGTAGTATCAGTCTGCAGTCAGATTCAAACGTCAGTAATGTACATTTTCTCAATAGTGGTCGTCGAGAAGAACATCGCTTTCCTCCAGACATTCCAGTTTGAACTCCCGAAGCTCCTCCGTAATACTTTCGTGTTGTCCGAACGTACCGTACAAATCTTGCAGCCTGCCTGTGTGTTTCTTTTATTTCTTTCTTTAATCGGACCTGGTGCCTGTCCCAAACCGTCGAGCAGTGCCCTATAAACGGGATCCTTTACCGAAGAACAAAACTTTCTTACAATTCTCCCAGTAATCCGAAGTCGATCATTCGCCTACCTTACCACAATCACGAGCAGTGACAGGACTGACTGTTACCGGTGGTTTTTTCTGCAGCTAAGCTAAACCAGTCGCCGTTTAACGGAGCCTCAATTTTTTTCCAATCTTCTGTGTATTATACTTGTCAGCACCTTGGATGTATGAGGTGTTACACTGACTGCGATACTTTCCGCACTGGCCGACTCTTGCTATATTCGCAATTGTGTGGATGATGCCTTTTCGGAAGTCTCATATTATATCGCCAGTCTCAAACATTCTACGCATCATCATTAATAGTCGTTTGGTTGCTACGTCCACCAATGGTTTTAGATATTCCAATGGAATGCTATCAATCCCGTCTGTCTTACTTTATCTTATGTCGTCCTAAACTCTTTTAAATTCCGATTATAATACTATATCCCCTCCCTCTTTCCTGTCGACTCCTGTTTCTTCTTATATCACGTTATCAGTTGGGTCTTTTCCTCCACTCCCCCCCCCCCCCCCCCACAACTCCCCGTCAGGGACATGTCTTCAGTGCACTCTTCCCACCTATCCGTTCTCTCCTCTGCAATTAACAGCGGAGAAACCATTGCACATTTAATGTTACCGCCCTTTCTTTTAGCTTCAACGAAGGCTGCTTTGACTTTTCTCTATGTTGAGTCAGTCGTTCCGACAATTATTGCTTTTTCGATTTCTTCACATTTTTCACTTAGCCGTTCGGCCTTAGCTTCCCTCATTTTGTATACACTATATTCCTGAGTGGCGTATATTTCTGTACTTCTGAATTTCCCTGAATATTTTTGTAATTGTAGTTCCTTCTTTCGGCGATCAAGTGAAGTATTTCTCCTGTTACCGGTGTTATTTCTTTGCAGTTACCTTCCTGGCACCTGTGTATGCTCTGCCAATAACATCTCAATATTTTACTGTTTAATTACATTTATTAGCTCTAGACTGCGCACTCTTCATTCGAAGTAGACCAGTCAGAGAGCTAAGCCAGTGCAAATGTTTACCTCAGACAAATCCCAACAACAGCTCATCCAGTCACATTTCTTCAACTTCTTAGGCCAAGCACACTTTTTGGAAATGAGCCGAACAGAGAGCTTCGTATCGCTTGGATGGGAGGGGTATACCATCATTCTCGTCCAGTGGTATTGGTAACTTCATAGTGTCTGAGTGACATAGGACATTTTCGCACTATTGCCAGTGTTAGTTATTTACATCGGGTGCTTAAAATGGGGAAACGTTATCCTATGAGAAGCTTCAGAGGATAGAGTAGCGTTATTTTCCTTGATTTTTCTGTTTTCGATATACCTTTCGCGAGCAATATATCCCTAAACATATGTGAATGACCACGTGGGAGTCGCAACAGGTACTAGCGTAATGCCGTAGCGGCTTTTTTCGTCTTACTTTTGTTTGCTAAATCTGGCAGTATTTGTACATAAATTGTAAAACCATATACTATAGTTTTGCACTGTAGATGTTGTTATTGTTGTCGTGGTCTTCAACCCAAAAATTGATTTGGTGGAGCTTTCCATCTGTCCTCTGCTGACTTTCCTATTTAATTTCTGATAACCAACCCTACGTCTTCTTTTGTATTCCTTTCCCCGTTTCAGTCCATCCTGTCCTGATGCTCCCTGTGAAACTCTCAACAACGTTTCCCTCACATTATCCAGGTCTCATCTGCTTACGTTCCTACTTTTGTGACGGCCTTCGTAGCGACAACACTTCGCTGTAGAAACGGCCTACGAAGTCACCGCCACACTTTTAATAGCGGGCCGACCGGTCCGCTGGAACAGTGAACAGAAAGATGAAAACCCAAACACTCGGATTAAATGAAAGTCGGTACTTATCTTTATTAACGACGATACAGAACACAGTGGTGAACATGGTCTACAGAAATCTGTCTAGTTCGAGTCGGAGCGGCTAGGTCAGCGTCGGCTGACGACAAACAACAACTCTGCTGCGATGAACACACAACTGACTAGCAGGTACACAATTCGGTGGCGAGTATACAACTGAGCGGCGAATCCAGAACTGCCCTAGCGCTCGCGACTCCAGCGCTTAAGAAGCCAGAAGCCAGCGGTGGCGCGCGCAGACTTGCGGCGATTTCCTGTATCGCTGGCGCTGCTTATGCGGACGGCGTCCGGACTTTGGTGCTGCCAACCTTTTTGGCAGCGGGCTCGGTTGGCATTACTGGCTAGGATATAACACCTACATTTCTGCAATTTCCACAGTTCAGATGTGCAATTCACGAGAGTCGACATTTGCCCCTGGAAATATCTTGGAGTTAAAAGTGTGATTTCGAAATCTCGGTCGTACCTTTATGCGATCAAACTGAAACATTCCAGTGCCACCAGGTCTCTTCTAAGCATAAAATCTTCTTTCATGATTCTTAAACCAAGTGTAATCAATGATTCATTTTAAAAATAATAACTCTCCACTTCCACTGAAAACGTCGTTCCAAAATAAGAGCATATAAATGGGGAGGAAAGAAGTAATACTTTTAGATAGGGAGAACGGAAGGACAAAATAATGTGTGGAGTAAATTGGAAATGACTCACTTGTTATTACAACGTCAATCTTTATTCTAAGAGAGAAATAACAAATTTACAGCCACACAAAGGACTACTGGAATCAACTATGCCGCTTACTTACAAAAATCAGAGTATTGCTGGAAACCTAATGTAATATTAGCTGGTGACTGGCTTTCCATTTGTAGTATGTGCCCAATTTTGCACAAGTATCTCCTCCCAGTTTCCTTGAATCAGTGCTCTAATCTTCGAATTCCAGCCAAACATACGAATGACGTCACACCTTGACGACAGCTTTCCCCAGATTTTCACCCCTTAGCACACCAATGAAAGCCTCTGGCGTGGTGTCAAAGCCCTCTGTGACCGTCTCCCTGTATTTGAGCTTTCCCTCCCTGACCCACTGTGCCATCTCCAGGAAGGCCTTGTCCCACTGGTCCAGCCACCGGGCCACCATGAAACCCTCCATTACGAGTTCCTTCCCGACCATGTGCATCTGGACGACGGTCGCCACGGCCTCCTTAGTGGCGTTGTAGACGAAGATGCAGCCGCACAGGGATATGCGGCCGCGGTGCAGCATGTTGCGTTTCACCGCACTGCTCTGTTCGCCTCCCACGTTGTCGAAGTAGACGTCGACGCCGTCCGGGGCGGCCTCCTTCAGCGCCTTGTCCAAGTTCACCGTCTTGTAGTTGAAGGCGTGGTGGAAACCTAGCTCCTCCTTCAGCCACTTGACCTGCAAATAGGATAAGACAAAGGGAGAAAATTATTAAACTGCAACAAAAGTGAAAACATGGTGCGTTGATGCTTAGAAGCACAAGGTACGTACGATGGAGAAAAAACACTAGAGTAATGAGTGCTTGACCATAAATTCGGATGCTAGCCAAGCCTGCACATTGCACTGTTGTGTTTGACCACGAATGGCACATGTGAAATGTACCCAGTACGCTGCAGTTGTCAGTCGTGATTACAAAGGTGTTAAGTGTATTTTTGAGTGCATTATGCCGGAGATAAGTGAATTACAACGAGGGAAATTTGTTGGTCCTCGTATGGTGGATGCTTCTGTAAATAAGATAGATCAATCATGTGATGTTTTAAGAGGCGTCGTATCGAAGATTTATACTGCATATAGGGAAAGCGGAAAAAGGTCATCCGCTAAGTCAATGCGGATGAAAGTTTGTGTTAAGTGACCTTAAGAGACGGTCATTGAAGAGGATTGTGACGAAAAGTAAGAGCATGACGGCTGAAAATGTCACTGTAGAACTGAATGTCATAATCATTGTGAAACCTGTCAGCAAAGAACAGGAAGTCCACAAAAGGAAAAGTAGTACTGAGACCGTATAACCGGAAAAAATGGTGCAATGGAAGTAAGCCACTTGGTAGGATAAGTTTTCAGAATGAAATTTTCACTTTGTGGCGGAGTTTGCGCTGACATGAAACTTCCTGGCAGGTTAAAAGTGTGTGCCGGAAAGTCTCGAAAATTTACCAGGCCGTGGCTAAGCCATATCTCCGCAATATCCTTTCATCCAGGAGTGCTAGTTCTGCAAGGTCCGCAGAAGAGTTTCTGTGAAGTTTGGAAGGTGGGAGACGAAGTACTGGCCGAAATGAATCTGTAAGAACGGGGTGTTATTTGTGCTTGGGTAGCTCAGATGGCAGAGCACTTACCCGTCCGTGAAAGACAAGGTCCTGTGCGCGAGTCTCGGTCGGGCATGCAGTTTTAATATGCCAGGATGTTTTAGGATCAGTTTTCCTCCCAAAGCTGTTTCCAATTTCTGAGCGCGTCTACGTCCCAAAACTGAAACACGGCGGTAGTTCGGTGAAGATTTGGTCTGCCATATCCTGGAATTCCACAGACACCGTGGTTACTTGACAGGACCGCATTACTGCCGAGGATTATCTATCATTTTCGCTGATCAGGTCCATTCCATGATACACTACTGGCCATTAAAATTGCTACACCAAGAGGAAATGCAGATGATAAACGGGTATTCATTGGGCAAATATATTATACTACAACTGACATGCGATTACATTTTCACGCAATTTGGGTGCATAGATCTTAAGAAATCAGTACCCACAACAACCACCACTGGCCGTAATAACGGCCTTGATACGCCTGGACATTGAGTCAAACAGAGCTTCGATGGCGTGTACAGGTACAGCTGCCCATGCAGCTTCAACACGATACCACAGTTCAATAAGAGTAGTGACTGGCGTATTGTGACGAGCCAGTTGCTCGGCCACCATTGACCAGAAGTTTTCAATTGACGAGAGATCTGGAGAATTTGCTGGCCAGGGCAGCAGTCCAACATTACCTGTATCCTGAAAGGCCCGTGCAGGACCTGCATCATGCAGTCGTGCATTATCCTGCTGAAATGTAGGGTTTCACAGGGATCGAATGAAGGGTAGAGCCACAGGTCGTAACACATCTGAAATGTAACGTCAACTGTTCAGAGTGCCGTCAATGTGAACAAGAGATGACCGAGACGTGTACCCAATATCACCCCATACCATCACACCGGGTGATACGCCAGTATGGCGATGACGAATGTCTGTGATGCAGCGTCAAGGGTAACCGCAGCCATGGTCTCCGAGCTGATAGTCCATGCTGCTGCAAACGTCGTCTAACGGTTCGTGCAGATGAATGTTGTCTTGCAAACGTCCCCATCTGTCGACTCAGCCGTTACAGCCATGCGGATAAGAAGCCTGTCATCTCGACTGCTAGTGATACGAGGCCCTTGGGATCCGGCACGGCGTTCCGTATTACCCTCCTCAACCCACCAACCCCATATTCTGCTAACAGTCATTGGATCTCGACCAACGCGAGCAGCAATGTCGCGATACGATAAACCGCAATTGCGAAATGCCTTTATCAAAGTCGGAAACGTGATGGTACGCATTTCTCCCCCTTACACGTGGCATCACAACAACGTTTCACCAGGCAACGCCGGTCAACTGCGGTTTGTGTATGAGAAATCGGTTGGAAACTTTCCTCATGTCAGCACGTTGTAGGTGTCGCCACCGGCGTCAACCTTGTGTAAATCCTCTGAAAAGCTAATCATTTGCACATCACAGCATCTTCATCCTGTCGGTTAAATTTCGCGACTGTAGCACGTCATCTTCGTGGTGTAGCAATTTTAATGGCCAGTAGTGTACAATGTTTGCTCCCACTGACGTGTTCCAGGACAAGAATGTCCTTTTCCAGGACTGGTTATTTGGGCACGAGAAGAAATCGCCGGATCTCCCATGGCCACCCCAGTCAGCTGAAAACCATAGGGGATCAGTTTTTATCCATTGCGAGACGACTGAATGATATTTTGCATGCCAGAGAATTCTTGACAACGTATTAGCGATAGATTGTCCTCTGTTTTTGGTGGTTTGTTGTATTTTTCCACTATCTGTATCGGAAAGGTCACACAGATAGTTTGCTGCATTGCTAACACTGCAGAATGTGAGATGAGGAGATGGAATCACCACAGCAGTTTGGCACCGGATGGATTAATACCATGACAAGATAGTGGTAGAATCCGACTTGATCCAAACAGAGAGGTGGCTATAATGAATCCAGGCGGAGGTTACGTATTAGCAGAGTGTCACTGCGAATCTTCAGGAACCAATTGCTTGCAGATGGATTTCATCGACTACACGAAACCACAAAAAAGGCAGTCTTTCACGATGTAAACGCAAGTAGAACAATAAGTCGCGTTCTGTGCTGTTCAACAGTGAGTCTTGCTTGTGGCTGTCAGATCAATGTGTCTGTAGACTATCTGCTGAAATATGTGAGGAAGCAGCTATTGGGTACAAGAACTGATCTGATTTACTATCCATTGAAAGGGTGGCTTACTGCTCGACTGTATTTTTCCTGATTGGCGAAACCTGCTGTCGTACCATTCTGAACCAGTGTACCAAATGGCACACTCCAGCAGGGCAAACAGGAACCAACAGCGCGGTTTACACCACAAAAGCAGTGAGGTCTGCGCGGATTCCCGATAGACATACCATAAACTTGATCCGACAAACATTGAGCATGTCGGGAGTATGATGGGGAAACGTATAATAGCAGCCTCCAGCCAGTAACAGTCATGAACTGATACAGCCGGTGTTTCTGGCATCCAAGAAATTTGTAAAGATGAATTTTGTCATTATCAAAACAAGACGACGGGAGCTCCATAAGCAGGAAAGTGCAGGGAGAGCTGGAATCCCAAAACCGATCATCAGTGATGCAAATGCCCATAACAGGAAAACGTTTTAATGAAGCCTTGAAACCTGGACTTTGGAGCAATGGAAGAGTTATTTGATCTGATTATTCTTGTGGAACACTGTTTCCAAATTCTGGCCGAGTTTACACCTCAAGAGTGGAACATGGCGGGAGTTCGGTGATGATTTGGGCAACAATATCACGGTATTCCGAGAGTAATATGTGTACCCTGAAAAGTCCCATTACTGCCGAGGAGTATGTGACCCTTTTGGTATTCAGCTCCATTCTACAGAACAATGATGACGATTATGAGGATGATGATGATGCTTTGTTCCAGTACGACAGGGTCCCGGTTCACACAGCTTATATACTCCAGGATTTGTTTTGTGAGCATGAGGATGAATTGCTGCGTCTCTCCTATCCATCACAGTCAACCGATTTCGAAATTATTAAGCCTACATTTTGAGAGAAAAGTGTTTGATCGCTATCCGCCTCTATCATCGCTATCTCGGCTTGCCACTATTTTGAAGGAAGAATGGTATATGATTCCCTTGAAGACCATACAGGACCTATATTTATCCGTAACGAGACGACTGGAAGCTATATGGAATGCCAACTTGTTTACTACATGGTAAGGTGTTGCGTTTGTGGTGTTTCCAGATTTTTATCAACCCTGTATTTTCAATATCAATATCAAAACAAGGTTCGTTTCAGAAAATATAGAAATGTGAAAAGCTTTCAAAAGAATCAATGAATTTCTAATAGACTGTAAGCTACCGGTATAATCATCATCTGTTAAGCACTCTGCATATACTAACGTATATCATTGATCGTTGTTATTGGAAGTATAATGAAAAAAAAAAGCCACACTGCACAACAGTCGTTACCCTGAATATGTCTGACAATTCATTGGCTCATCGCTTTAGGCAACACACCACCCCTCTCCCCACCCAATCCGAAGTTCGTGGTCTAGCGGCTAGCAGCGCTATCTCTAGATCACGGGTCGCGGGTTCGATTCCCGGCCGAGTTGGGTATTTTTTCTGCCGGGGGATTGGGCGTTTGTGTTGTTTTCATCATTTCATCATCATCCTCATCGTTAGTGATAATGGTTAGTTTGGACTGTGAAAAAATTGGGCCTTTGTACCGCCGCTGATGAATGGGCAGTTGAGAGCCCCACAAACCAATGATTGTTATCTCCCCACCCTCCTACTAGCTCCCTAAACTCAACTAGCCTCAAGTATTTTTAGCTGAAAGAAAACTGTCCTAGCTATAAATCAAAATTATTTCCTAATCTCGACTTTAACAATGATTTATGGGAAAAATTTCAAGATACTAAGGTAACATGAAAATCTTCTAGATATACCCAGTTGAGAACCCTCTTGTCTAGCTCTCAGTTGACTGACTTTGGCTGCACGTATGGGATCTCTACGATAGGCAGAAATCTGAAACAGTCAGAGGCAAATAAGAAAAAAGAAGTCAGTTTGTTGTCAACAATTACTACTTGAAAGTGACTGAGGATTATCTGTCTGCACCACCCGCCCTGGATAGAAGCTTGAGGATGATTAACACTTGTTGCCTTCTTCTTTTGGTCGTTCATATATTGACGCTAAACTATATACAGTGTGATTCAGCTGCCCCTAACACTGTTATTTTATGCAACCCGAAATGTTATAGGTGGCTTCGTAAACCACGAGCGAGATTTTCATATTTTCTCGCTCTCTGTTCGAAAACTATTAGTCCTATGGAAAAAATAAACAATACCTTTTTGTAGAAAACTCAGTGTTATCGCCAGAGGCCGTAGTTTACGAGTTATTCGAGGCGAACGTAAAAAAGTGACCTCCAAACGCACTCCGTCCCCACTGGTTAGGATTTCTAGTTTGTTGTTCACCATAATCCTATCAACCACTGTACGAATATTTGCGATTGCACGGATTATTTCCCAAATTCGTCAAATTTCGGTCTTAACTAGCTCGCATCATTACGCTACCGGATTAGTCGAGCACTGAAAATTGTAAAACTGACGTTTGTCTAGGTTTTAACTAATACTTTTGTGGATTCTAATATTATACGATAAGCAATTACACAGTTGTATTCGTCAGATCTTCGTACTACAAAACTACTATGCTCGTAAGGTGTAAGATTGAATCGAATTCTTAGAGTCATTAGTTTTAGAGCAAAGTTTAAAAAAGTCATTTTTCTTCTGCTGCTCTAACGGCCACGTTAACGAATTGTCCAACAATACTGGTGGCATAATCACCCAATCAATAGAGATCACAAAATGTCGAATATCGAGAATAGTTTGTGTAGTCGGAAATTTTTGTACAGTGGTAGGAGGGAGTCCCAAGAGCAACATAGCAGAAATCCTAAGTCGTGAGGGATAAGGGTGGGGTGGAGGTGCGTTTGAAGGTCCTTTTTGAACGTTTTTGTTGAATAACTTAAAAAATGTAGCGTCTAGCGAAAACGTATGTCAGGGCAAAATTTAACTACATTAAAATGGCTACAAAAAGGTACTATACTTTTTCTTTGCGAGCATAATCGTTTCGCGTAGCAGTCAACAGAATATAAAATGTTTCAGAACAAAAACAGTCTCGGTTGCGAAATCATTTAATGTCAATGAGGTGTTTCACTATTTTGGAGCATCATCAGATTGTAAACAAAAAGAAGAAAAAAATCAGTTACATACAAATGGAGGAAAAGAGGATGCTCCTATCTTGCACTGCTACGCAGACAGTGTTAACTAAATGAATAAAGTAAAGTAACAAAACATTAACGTAAAAGTATCTAGATAAGTCACGCATCAATCATAAAACCACATATAATGTAAAACAGACACCAAGATAACCGGATATACACTGAAATTCCAAAGAAATTGGTGTAGGCATACATGTTCAAATAGAATGATACGGAAACAGGCAGAATACGGAGCTGCAGTGAGCAACGCCTCTATAAGACAAAAAATGTATGGCGCAGTTGTTATATCGGTTACTGTTGCTACACTGGCAAGTTATCAAGATTTAAGTGAGTCTCAACGTGGTTCTTACAGTCGGCGCACGAGCGATGGAACACAGCATCTTCGATGTAGCGACGATGTGCGGATTTTCCCGTACGACCATTTCACAAGTTTACCGTGAGTTTCTGAAATACGGTACAACATCAAATCTCAGACGTCGCTGCGGCCAGAAAAAATCCCGCAAGAATGGGGCCAACGATGACTGAAGAGAATCGTTCAACGTGAGATAAGTGCAGCCCTTCCGTAAATTGCTACAGATATCAGTGCTGGGCCATCAACAAATAACAGCTTGAGAACTCTTCAACGAAACATCATCCATTTGGGCCCACTCGTGTACCCTTGGTGACTGCGCAATATAAATGTTTACGCTTCGCCTGGGCCCCTCAACACAGACATTAGACTATCGATGACTGGAAAAATTGCCTAGTCAGAGGAGTCTCGTTTCAAATTCTATCGCGCGGATGGACGTGTACGGGTACGGAGGCATCCTCATGAATCCATGGACCCTGCATGTCAGCATACAACACAATGTGTTTATGATTCATGTAAATTTTATATAATTTTTTGCTGTAAAATTTTCGTATATTGATACTATATTTATTATATATGTAAAGTGAGCTCTACCGGAGTTTGAACTTCTTTGCAATGTATGGGAATAGTGTATGAAAAATACTAGGTACATTGTTCATTACGTTAAATAATTTTCTGATGATATTTTGTATTTAAAGATATTTGTGTGTGTCAACTGTTCAAGTTGATGTAAATTTGATAATTTAAGGAACAATGTAAGAAATAAGTGTTATGTAAAAGCCAGTGTGCTTTTGTTTGAAACGAAAGTGGTTCTGGGGAGTGGAAAAAGTGGCAAGGGCGAACTGGCGCGCTACCTAGAGCAAGCGAGGGAAGTAAGTCACCCAATAGGCAGCGGTTCAGATGGTTCAAAAGGCTCTGAGCACTATGGGACTTAACATCTGAGGTCATCAGTCCCCTAGAACGTAGAACTACTTAAACCTAACTAACCTAAGGATTGATGGTCATGAAGTCAATGAAGTTAAGGAAGTCTGCTACCTAGGCAGTGAAATAACCAGTGACGGACGGAGCAAGGAGGACATCAAAAGAAGACGCGCTATGGCAAAAAAGGCGTTTCTGGCCAAGAGAAGTCTACTAATATCAAATACCGGCCTTAATTTGAGGAAGAAATTTCTGAGGATGTACGTCTGGAGTACAGCATTGTATGGTAGTGAAACATGGACTGTGGGAAAACCGGAACAGAAGAGAATCGAAGCATTTGAGATGTGGTGCTATAGACGAATATTGAAAATTGGGTGGACTGATAAGGTAAGGAATGAGGAGGTTCTACGCAGAATCGGAGAGGAAAGGCATATGTGGAAAACATTGATAAGGAGAAGGGACAGGATGATAGGACATGTGCTAAGACATGAGGGAATGACTTCCATGGTACTAGAGGGAGCTGTAGAGGAGAAAAACTGTAGGGGAAGACAGAGATTGGAATATGTCAAGCAAATAATTGAGGACGTAGGTTGCAAGTGCTACACTGAGATGAAGAGGTTAGCACAGGAAAGGAATTCGTGGCGGGCCGTATCAAACCAGTCAGTAGACTAATGAGCAAAAAAAACCTAAGGACATCACACGCATCCATGCCCGAGGCAGGATTCGAATCTGCGACCGTATCGGTCTCGCGGTTCTAAACTGAAGCGCCTAGAGCCGCTCGGCTACACCGGCCGGCTAGGCAGTGGTGATGGAAGCAACACCTTTATGGAGCAGGAGAATCTTTGTGTGCAAATTTGAACAAAAATGCCTCGTATGAAGATTGCAAACGGCTTACGGCATAGCTGCGAGTTGTTGGGCCATTGTATATAGAACTGACCGACGCCAAGGAGAGAAATTGAGCCCATACGGCAAGGTAGTTGCATGCCGTACTGTGGGTCGTGTAGCCGCTATAATTCTTCGCCACACGCAAGCCAACAGTCAGCAGATAAAATTTTTTGGTGTTCTACTTTTGTACAGCGTGAACCATTAACAGAAACTGTGTTTCATTAGTGGATAATCATTATTGAACTTTAAAGAAACTGGCTCACGTACTGCTATATAGGGTTCCTTCCAGGTATTTGATAAACCCAAGTATCCTGTTTTGGACTTATGAAGTGCCACCTTAATATAAAGAGGAACCATTTAAATTGTTATTGTGTAAATAATGAGAGTAATAGCTTTTGACAGTAAATTTCCAGTAATAAAGACGTTTTCTTGAAATGAAATGTGCAGTACAAACGTTTGTGCTTTAGTATCTACGTATTTTAGTATTTAAGTTGGTTGGCTATAGAGAGTGCTTTTCTAAAGGTCCCCACTGGCCAAAAACGTTTAGCCACCTTGAAATTATCTACTGGTCTCTTCTCTCTTTTAAAAACGTAATGTTTAAGGGTGTAGTGGTCAAAAAGACATTCCAGTGTCTGCACCGACATAGTTTACATGGAGCTACATTTATTTGAAGAAGCAATTTAAACATTAGCAAGATACCAGGCAAAATTCATACTTCTGTTTTACCAACGCTTCACTGCTTCATTTACTGGATAGGCTGACGACCGTTAGTACATATTTGAAACTACTAAATGAACTTGGAAGTGAGTTGTCCTAGATTCAATATAATACTACGCGCATTCATACTGCGTTTCTTTCTAACCACTGGGTACGATGTTAGGAATAGACTTGAATAATCTGATTTACTTATCCATTAGATACAACACACGGTCAAATCCTGTGAAAAGAGTAACTCTACTGATTAGCTTTTCCTATTCACAGGATTATCCTCCCGCAGTGTACTTTATTTGGTAACTAAATTAAGTTTGGTAAGAGGGCTACACGTGGCAACATAGAGACAGAGTTGTCTGTTATTTGGGTAAAAGCATACTGCAGGACTATAGTAGTGGTAAGGTTATAAGCAGGGGCTGTTCAAGCTGGTGGAGGCTCTGTAATGGTGTGGGACGTGTGCAGCTGGAGTGATGTAGGGCTCCTGATACGTCTAGGTACTACTCTGACAGTTGAAAGGTAGGTAAGCATTCTGTCTGATCACCTGCATCCATTCATGTCCATTCTGCATTCCGACGGGCTTTGGCAATTCCAGAAGGACAATGCGACACCCCACACATCCAGAATTGCTGCAGAGTGGCTCCAGGAACACTCTTCGCAGTTTAAACACTTCCAGTGGCCACCAATCTTCCCAGACATGAACATTATTTAGCACATATGGAATGCTATGGAATGTGCTTTTCAGAAAACATCTTTACCATTTCGTGCTCTTACAGATTTATGGATAGCCCTGCAGGATTCATGGTGTCGATTCCCTCCAGAACTATTTCAGACATTAGTCCAGTGCATGCCACGTGGTGTTGCGGCACTTCTGAGTGCTCGCGGAGGCCCTACACGATGTTAGGCAGGTATACGAGTTTCTTTGGCTCTTTAGTGTATAATTCATCCGTTATGAAACTTCTGAACCATAAAGTGGATCTAGTGAAAGGAGAGTAACAGCCAGAATAACACAGAGAAAGTAGAAATATGTGGCGGGCAAATAATAATACAGAGAAAGTTCAAACATGTGGCGAGAAAATATTGCACGATTATCATACGTCTACATTTTATAATTTATGTTTCTTCATTTCCACGACAAAGAATATTTCTTTCTCTTGTTGGCGACGCATAAGACTGCCCCAGATCAAGGTACCATGACGTTATATCGATTCAGAATGCATACACTATGGATGTAGACGTAGTAGAAAATTAAGTTGTTTTACTCCATGTGACGGAGTTTTAATGACATATTCTTATTTGTTGTTTTTCGTGTAATTATTTTATCTATTCTTTGTGCGTTATATGGGAGTGTTTTCATTTTATTTTTGGGTTTTATGCGTCTCTGCATTTGTTTGTTCATATGAATTTTAAGTACTAGTTTTAGACTTTTCTTTTTTGAAAATGTGCCATAAGCCGTTCACGCGCGCCACCTGGGTACTTCTTGCCGCACTATACGTGGCTCCTGTATCTCAGTTCGTCACACTAATGTTTGTGTGCGGTTCGTACCACGGTTTCATAAGCGTTGCCCTATCTTGTACTGCTACGGCGGAGTAGGCTGGTGCGCTCAAGGTAACATATATTCCCTATCTTATCAGTCTACCTAATTTTCAATGTTGTACGGTAGTATCTAAAATGCTTCGATTTCTTTCTTTTCCGGCTTTCCCACAGTTCATGTTTCACTACCATATTTTTCTGTGCCATGACCTTGTCGCAGTAGTAACACTTGTTCCCTCCAGATTACCGAAGTTAAGAGATGTCGGGCTGGGCTAACTCTTGGATGAGCGACTATCCGGTCTGCCGAACGCTGTTGGCAAGCGGGTTGCTCTCAGAAAAACCGAGGTGCTACTTGATTGAGAAGTAGCGGCTGCGGTCTCGTAAACCGACATACGACCGGGAGAGCGGTGAACTGACCACATGCCCTCCTTATTCGTATACAGTGACACCTGTGGCCTGAGGATGACAAGGCGGCCAGTCGGTACCATCAGTACCGTTTAACCTTCATGGCCTATAGGGGGGGGGGGGGAGATTGTATGTCACTGTGCTCCAGGCCTACATTCTCAGAAATTTCTTCCTCAAATTAAGGCCTATAATACTAGTGGAATTCCGTAGACCAGGAATACCTTAGTCTGCTGTTGATGCCCCCCTTGCTCCGTCCGTCATGCCTAAGTAGCAGCATTCATTAACGTCACCCATTTCGTGAACTTCAATCATGATGTTTTCTCGCAGTTCTTGTTTCTGCTGCTTGCCATTACATCTTTCTTTGATTTGCTCTCAATCCATATTCTGTACTCATTAGACCGTTCATTCCATTGAGCACATCATGACATTATTCTACATTTTTACTGAGGATGGCAATGTCATCAGTGAATCTTATAATTGATGTCTGTCCACCTCGGAATGTAATTCCGCTGTTTAAATGTTCTTTTATTTCGTCATTCCCTCTTCGATGTCCAGAACGAACAGTAGGGCGAAAGACTACGTTCCTGTCTTAGATCCTTTTCAATCCGATTACTTCGTTTATGGTCTTCCACTCTTATTCTTACATCTTGGCTCTTATACATATCGTACAGGGACTGGCAAAATAAGGTGAATACCTGTACTTCCTTGGGAACGGCTTATTAATAAGGCGTTGGACCCCCACTTGACCGTGATACAGCTGCGATTCTTTTTTAAATACTGGCACATAATGATATAATGATTGTATAGTCTCAGTGGAATGTTATGCCACTCTTCGATCAGAACCTATATTCTAACTCCTGTAGTGAGGAGGGATGCGGAAATCTGCTCCGGAGTCTGTGCTCCAATACCGCCCACAGAAGTTCGATAATATTCATGTCCGGGGGGACTGTGCTAGCCAGTGAAGAAGAAATTTGCATCCTCCTCATACCGTACTGTCCTGGCTGTGTGAATGGGTGCATTATCGTCCTGAAATATGGCATCGTCGTTGGGGAACATTTGATCATGGGGTGCACCTGTTCACCTAAAATGTTCACATAATCGTCGACTGTAACACGGCCACTGAGAGTAATGGTGGGACCTGCAGAATACCATGCTATGCTTGCCCTCACCATCACACTTCCACGTCCATGTTTAACCGTTGGAATGAAGCAGTCAGGATTGTAGGCTTCTTTCGGCGTTCTCCAGACGTAAACCCGGCCCGATTTGGAAACAACGAAAACGTTGAGTCGTCAGACCGTAAGACGTGTTTCCACTGATCAACCGTCCAGGATTTATGCTCCTGACACCACGTTTTGCTCTTCTTTGCGTCGGTTGTCCTCACTGATGGTTTCAATATAGCAGGTCGTCCATGAATATTCGCTTCATGGAGTTTTCGGCGGACCGTGTCGATAGATACGGGGTCTCGAAGATGGCTACTGAGCTTTGCAGTCACTTTAGCCGCCGTAGTTTTTTGTTGTTTTGACGCAATGTGTGCTAGCGCACGACGATCTATGATATTTAGTTTTGATTTGCGCCCACTATTACGTTTACACGATGATGTCTTTCCATGTTTTGTGTAGATTGTCATAACTATTGAAACTGGTGCTCTCGAAACATCCAATAAGTTGGCTGTCTTGGTTACTGCTGCTACAGCTAATCGGGCCCCCACAATCAGCCCTCTTTGGGACGGTGTTAGGTCTTTCGTTTGCACGTTGACCTCGGCGTCTGAATGCAAATACGAAGTGTGCACTACTCGTAAACAACACTGCACTGATGCCCAGCCTGTATTGAACACGCACTGTCCAACGCGACACGTGCTTTTCCCGCGTTGTTGACCGTCAGACACGACCATCCCATTACTACCACTGTTCACATATTTTGCCTCTCCGCTGTGTATTGTTCGTCTTTCCCTATAGTTTATCCCTATCTTTTTTCACTCTCGTTACAGGTGCTAAATACAGCTACAGTTTCTGACGTAGTATGCGTCAAAACGTACATGAAATTATTTGACGTCTGTGACATGAATTGCCCGGCAAGGTGCGACAGTTAACCCACTTTCAAAATCCGTTGACTGTGTTGTCTGCAATTAGAGTCGAACCAATTCGACGCGACAGGACCTAGTGGAAGATTCACCTACAGGTCCTGACACGTATCCCACCTAGTGCAACTACGCCACGGCGAGTGTTACGAATCGAAACGTGGAGTAAGAAACTCTATCTGAGTCTTCTGGTGCCTCGCAGGCTGGAGAAAAAGTGTTGTACATGGATGCTAGTGAATCTAAGAACATACGACGCTTCCTTGTCGGTGGCACAATCTAGTGACGTCACATCAAGGAACGCATACTGTAAACAGCCAAAATGGCACGGTTCTTCCTCAATACGACAAGATATTTGAAACGCCATTTACAATGAAGTAATTAAAAAAAAAACAGAAATACTATGATTACACATAGAAACCAGATATACACTCTAATACATGAACACAAGCCAGATGCTTTGTTGACTGAACCTGTGACCAAGAGACATTGTTAGTTAGGAAATTTGAAAAAAAAAAATAAAAAAAATGTTTTTTACCTTCATATATATTGACGAAAAATACACTCTGATCATTACAACATCCCCATTCGAACAGCATCGGCTGTCTAGCCCATCAGAACAACTGCACACGACATGCTCACAACTATTCATGGCAACCTCAGAACTCCTACTGCCCACAGCAACTTCTGAACAAGCACTGCCAGTGGAGCCGGCGGAATAAAACTCTTTGGCGCAATCTCTGGCGCCTTTCAGCATACTTCGCTATGCCATAGAGGTGGCGCACCATCTTTCTGGAAAATGAAGTTCTCTGGTTCATCTTCCTCCAACTGAGGGAAGATCCATTGCTCAAGTGTATCAAGGTTAGATGTGCCAGCTACAGTAGGTTCACGAAAAAAGAAAGGCCCATAAACTTTCCGCCAGGATACGGCACTTTAGAGGAATCTAATTGCCTTTGTACCACCTCGTGAGGATTTTCTTAGCCCCAAATGCACATATTGTGAGTGTTAACATGTCCACCAAGGTGAAAGATCGATTCATCACTGAAGACAACATGATCCAGAAAATCTCCATCGTCATGAAACAACATTTAGTTTGCAAAGTTGGCACGTATTCCATGGTCTGCCGGCTTTAGAGCTTGTAATAACTGTAAACGGTAAGGATGTAGTTGTACGCGTTTTCTTAAAACTTTCCAAACAGTCGACACGAGAACTTGTAATTCACGACTAGCCTTCCGGGCTGATTTCTTTGGGCTGCGAGTGAACGACTCTCTCCATCGCTCAACAGTCTCTTCACGAACTCTTGGTCGTCCTTTGCTCTTCCTTTTACAAAGGCAGCCAGTATCTTCAAATAGATGATACCATCTACGAATGTTATTATCACTTGAAGGATCACAACCGGACTTCAGCCAGAACGCACGTTGCAAAGTAACTACACATTCGGTCTTTGCGAACTGCAAAACACAAAACGCTTTCTGTTCATTACTCGCCATCTTCACTACTACCGCGGTCTAGCGGATTGCGGCTGAAACATTGCTCGCTGCGCATGTGCACTGTTTCCAAACACAACTGCTTGAGTTGCTTTTTCATTCGACGTATCATTTATAACTGTAAGTTAAATGTAATAAATACTATAAAGCGTTAAAACCCCAATATTCATTTATAAACACCATGTACTGCAGCGCACTTAAAATGAATGGTATCATTTCAGAAAGAAATAGGAAAATATATTAAAGTCCATGGTGGAGCGCCATACATCACCCCTATAGAAGTCAGGCGATGTCAAGTAGCATCATACAGACGACGAGTTTAAGGCTATCTCGTGACAGATATATGCTGTTACGGCCCTGCTATATGCTAGCAGTTATGGCACTAGCTAACAGATATCACTATCATACAAGCAATAAAATCGTAAAAGGTTAAAATAAAGTGTTTCTGTAAATAATTTTTATGTGCTCCTAATATTATGTGTCCTGTTAATTATTGCTCATTTACTGTGCTTGATTATTAGAATACCAGAAGCTATAAATGTGAGGTAACGTAATATGTGTATATTCTCATTTCTATGAAATGAATGAATGATAGCGCTGGAACTTATGACTGGATGATGTGAGTGAGTCCTACGCAGCCGAGAAATTTGGTATGGGTAATTCGGCAGCTGACCGTGGTGGTGAAACGAGAAGCATACTCAGACAACAGTTCTATTAGGCAAGGAGGGGATTGTTTTGATAGGTGTGGGTTTTCAATTATAGTTCATTTAATAAATAGGTTTAAAAGATATTAATATTGTGAGTGGTTCAAAGTAAAAGAGGCAGTGTAGTGGCTGCCTTTAATGTATCTTAGGCAATCAGAAGTAATAGCGTTTGCGCGCATTCTCTGTGATAGGCAGCTGCTTTGGATAGTCTGATCACATTCGGATCATGATCGGACGCATTTACATGGAGCTCTGAAACGATATTTTAATTTTGCGGAATTATGGTCTGAAATCGATCGCCGAATGTCGAAAAGTGCTTACCGGCTAAAAATAAAGTTGAGTGAGGAAATTCTGGATATTTTATGTGAACCGTCACTTTCTGTACAACTGAAATCGGCGTAGAGGGTTGTAAAGGTCTCGAAGAAGAACTGACTGTTCACAGTGACAGCTTTGTGTAATACTGATCGAGCTTTCTATCTCATAAACAAACCTATATTAATTTTCCGGTGACTTTTTAAGACGCATACCACAGTGTACTTTTAAGCGTCACTGTGGTTATGTGTGAATGTTGACATTACAAATTCAAAATGTATTACGATTTGGCATTAAGTGTGTATCTGATAATTGAAAATCGGAAATTTCATGCTTCGATAAAATTTTTCTGGGTTTGTGACCGCATTGTCAATATATATAAAAATACTGACGTTTCGATCCCTGTTGTAAGCGACCTTCTTCAGAGTGTTTTTGTTTACTGTAAACAAATGCTGTCACAAACCCAAAAAATTATTGAGTGTGATAATGACGGCAGAAGCCTACTCTTATATTTGTACTTCGACTTCATGGCATTTAATAACTAGTTAAACTTGGAATAAGAAAATATTTGATGCACTCGTTTGGTACGTGTAGTACGACTTGTTCTGCTTCAAACTGTCCATTCGAGGAAAGATATTTGTTTTATAACACGGTAGGGGTGTGAGCTATGGAAGACAAGAAGAGTGGAACCATTTTTTGTCCGTAAGAAACAAACCTAGAAGTTGGAATTTCTGCTACAGGGCTGTCTAGAGGCAGACATCTGAAATGTGTTCCAAGACACAACTCCCTTTCGTGGTCATGAATAACCCTTTATAAGAGATATATTATAGAATAAAATGTGAGAGATAAACTACATAATAAGATATCATAGAAATGCTGTGGATTCAAATTTTTGTTTTCATTCTGTAAGTGTAAAAATATGAATTTCCTTCTGCTGATGTGCCACAACCAGTTTTGAACTATCTCTTCCATCGCAAGGCTTGGGATGTTTTGGGCCCTTTAACGAGGCATACTAACGGGCAGGCAAAGAATTCTGGACAGGTGGACGGGTGGAGACAATACTTTGAGCATTTGCCGAATGCTGAGATCCTGAACATATCTTCCCAAAAGGAAGAAGAAATTGAGGCAAATCAACATGATGTTGTTAGAGCAATTAAGAAACTGACGCAGAATAAGGCAACAGGAGAAAATAGGGTAGTGGGAGAGTTGTTGCAGGCAGGTGGTGGAATATATCAGAAAGGGGTATATGATATCATAATTATGGAGAAAGGAAGAAGTCCCAGAAGAGTGCAATTCAGCTACCATTATCTCGCTGCACAAAAATTACAGTAAAAAGAATTGTAGTAATTATAGAAGTATTTCTCTGTTATGTGTGCCATGTAAAGTGTTATCATTAATACTTCTTGAAAAGCTAAAGAATTATGCTGAAGATATTGTAGGAGATTTCCGCCATGGTTTTTGGGTAGCAAGATTAACCGTGGATCAAATTTTCACTATGTGACAAATCTGGGACAAGTGCTTAGAATTCAGCCATCGGTTCCTGGTAAGGTATGTAAATTTTTAGAGGGTGAATTATAACGTACATAGTGAAGTATGTACCACGTCCTGAGCGAGCTTCGCATACCAAGGAAGTTAGTTAACTTGATGAAGGTATAGCCAGCAAAGACAAAAGCCATACCAGGGGAGCTTTTCAAGGAATTCAGCATCAGGAGATGTGTCAGACAAAGGGATGCCATTTCACCACTGCCTTCTACTTATTTCTAATTTGGTCCTGGAGAAAGTAAAATGAGAAATGAAAAAAGACGGTGAAGGGGTGAAGTTAAGTCCAAGACCGTATTTGTTGGGATATGCAGACGGCATTGCAGCCAGATCGGAATCAGAGGAAGTGATGGCAGAAGCCAAGTAGTACTTATGAAAGAATGCCAACAATATTGGACTAAGGATTAACCATAGAGTACTTATGAAAGAATGCCAGTAATGTTGGACTGAAGATGAACATGGAGTAGATTGAATTGATAGAAGCATCCAGAGAAGCCCCTAATGATGGACGTTTCCAGAGGAGACCCTAATAATGCACCATTACAGGTTGAAATATGGAATATAAACGGAGTGGGAAATTTGAATTACTTTGGCACCTGGTTCAACCGTCATAATGACCTAAAACAAGAAATTAATCAACTTATTTTCAATGTATCTGAAACGTAGTTCAGTTTGTAGCTGATAATGCAATCAAAAAACTGTATCAGCTAACACCGTACGTAAGGCCCATAATGAAGTGATACTATTGTGTCTCACTGTTTAGAGGCACAAAACGCGTGGGTGTTTTCAGCTCGTTACTAAATGCAAATAAGTAGGAGGCCGAGTTGGTAGGAGCTGAAGGAGGCCAGGATGCAATAATATGCGGTACGGCAAACTGTTAAAGAGAAGGATTATTATTCAAGAAACACATAGTACAATGAAAATTACTTATCTTCAGTAGTTTGTAGGACTGCAGCTACGGCTGTAACTTACACAACATATTCTCAGGGACTAAGCCTGATGGGCCCTCCTCAGAGAATCAATGCAAACAGAACTGGCTGAGGGCCGATTATGAAAGCGCGTCTGCCTAGGTTGAAATCTAGCTAAGAAGAGAACGAGGCACACTCCAGTTCCGTCGTGCTGCACAGCCCGCTAGAGTGGGCTGTGCTCGGCAGACGACGGGCTGCCAACCTTGTACTGGCGCGGCGTTAAGAACCACAAAAAGCATGTGAAAATGCCGATTTTTTAAAGGAAAATGATGACATGGATTTTTGGACCAGAACGTGAAGAGAACACGTGGAGACATAGAAAGAATCAGTAACTAATACCTAATGAAAGTACCGAACCCCGTGCAGAAAATTGAAGTGCAAGAGAATAAAATGGTAGAGCACATAGCCATGAGGCAGGTACCTGCCAGGTTGAAGCTGTAGTTGTGGGAAAATATGACAACTCGTCCAGCTGGATTACCAAGGAAGTGATAGGAGGATGAACTGGAAGAGGACCTTCAGCAGTTGGGTGTCCACGAGAACCGAATCCAAAGTGCACAAAATCATCTATGGAGGAACACAGTAAGGTCGATGAACGATCTTCAGGGTCCATGACCGTCGATGAGGAAGTGTTTAGTCTTCGGAAGATGTTGAGTGAAAGAGGCAGTTACGTAATGGGGAAAACATACAGATTACCTTCAGGTCAGATCCAGCGATGCCGATGTCCTTGCAGCCCTTGATGCGCGCTATCTGCCCCGCTATGGAGCCCACGGCGCCCGCCGCGCCACTGACGACCGCCACCTCCGCAGGCTTGGATCGGCAGATGTCGAGCAGTCCGAAGTAGGCGACGCTCCGGGCATTCCCAGCACCCCCAGCGCCAGCGACGGCGACAGGTCCCCGTAGTCCGGCAGGCGTGCATCGCCGGCAGGATGTCGTCAGGCGCCGGCGTCGGATCGACCACTGTGCGGTCGCGCCAGCCCCAGGTGCCGACAACGTGCCGTCCTACCGGGTGCTCAGGCGATCGGCTATCAACTATACGTGCCACCTGTAACCAGACCGCAGACTTATCAGCAATCAGTCAGGAGTGGAAACGTTCACTCGTTGTAAGCACTACGAGGAGAACATTTTCACCTCCAGAGATCTCATTCCTATGTAGCATAATATGGTGTGTAGCCTAGGTAATAGCCTCAGTGTAGGAGAGTTTGCTGATTTGCTTGCAAGGGAACCTCCCCATCGCACCCCCCTGAGATTTAGTTATAACTTGGCACAGTGGATAGGCCTTGATAAACTGAACACAGATCAATTGAGAAAACAGGAAGAAGTTGTGTGGAACTGTGAAAAAAGAAGCAAAATATACAAACTTAGTAGTCCATGGGCCATATAGGCAACATCAAGGAGAATGTGAGCTCAGGAGCGACGTGGTCCCGTGGTAGCGTGAGCAGCTGGAGAAGGAGAGGTCCTTGGTTCAAGTCTTCCCACCAGTGAAAATTTTACCTTCTTTATTTTTGCATAGTTATTATCTGTCCGTTCGTTCATTGACGTCTCAGTTCACTGTAATAAGTTTAGTGTCTGTGTTTTGCGACCGCACCGCAAAACCGTGCGATTAGTAGACGAAAGAACGTGCCTCTCCAATGGGAACCGAAAACATTTGATCGCAAGGTCATAGGTCAACCGATTCCTCCACAGGAAAACACATCTGATATATTCTATACGACACTGGTGACGGCATGTGCGTCACATGACAAGAATATGTTGTCGACCCACCTAACTTTTACACTTGGCGAATGGGTAAAAAGATTCTTCTACCTTGGCCGATTTAGGTTTTCTTGTGGATGTGATAATCACTCCCAAAAAAGTGATGAAAACATAAGAGTTTGTCACATAAACTGAAAATAAAAAATTAAAGTTTTCTCTCGATGGAAGATTTGAACCAAAGACCTTTCGTTCCGCAGCTGCTCACGTTACCATGAGACCACGGCGCTTCTGCTGTCCTTGTGTCCTTGATGTTGCCTATCTTACCATGAACTACTCAGTTTGTATATTTTGCTTCTTTTTTCACAGTTCCACACAACTTCTTCCTGTTTTCTCAATTGATCTGTGTTCAGTTTTTCAAGGCCTATCAACAGTGCCAACTTATAACTAAATCTGAGGGGGGTGCGATGGGGAGGTTCCCTTGTTAGACATACCCTGACGTTTTCCACTGACATCAGCAGCTTGCATACGAGATGATTAAACATGTAAACGAAACGGAAAGAGATGTTGTAAGAGTGAACCTTATAAATTGAGAAAAAATCGATTTGTGCAAACAATTTAAGTGTTGACGAAGGAGTCCACAGGTGAACAGCCGGGTGTAAGTATCTAACGGGCATAATATTTCGGCAAGCGACTACACCGCCGTCATCAGGTCCGCTGACGAACCTTCGACCATAGATACTAGTAGACTGGCCTTGCTGTGCAGAAACTATAGGGCTGGGTGTGGCTCCAACATAAACCACGTGACTGTTGGCAAAACGTGGTGGGATTTCAAATCAGCGGTCTGCCATCCTATGTTTGTATCGTATTTTACCCACATTTCTCAATTGACTACCAAACGCTTGCAGCAAAAATTACTTTTTTATTTGCGAAAAATTATGTCAGAACTACATGTGGCCTGGAATTTGTTCACAGTACCATTTATAAAATCTAACAAATACATCGAATGCCCCTCTGGTGGGCAGCGGGACGAAATTACTATAAACTATCGATTAAAGTAAAATGTCGTTAAAATTCTTTTAAACAGTAAGAGTGGGCTCGTGTCAAAACTTTAAATATGGGATTTGCCGCGTTTTGAGCTCTAGTCACTTATAAAAGAAAATGGGATATGGGAATTATGTCAACTACAGGTGCCAAAATTGTCGACTTTAGGAGCAGGTCAATTTTAATCAATTTTAGGTGCACTTCAAAGGTTTAGTTCCTACTATTTATACAAAAGTTTAAACTATCAGTTTAAAAAAATGATATTTTAGATGAAAGGTGAGACTTTGAAGTTTCAGAAAGTAATTTTGGAGCCTACATTTATTTAATAGTACTAGAAAGTAGAAAAAAATTCTCTTCATGTGTCGACTATAGGTGCTCTTACCTTATTATAACCTCACTTGTATATACAAAAGGCGTGTATGTGCAGATGGCTTAAAGTTTTTTCCGTTTCAGGGCCTGTATCCAAAGCTGCCTTCGGTTTTCATCCTTAGTGAACCTATGAGAAGGAACGAGAAACAGTTATATTTACTTCTGTAACCGAATTATCACAGATACTTTCCAAAATGTGATATGTGTCAGACTTGACAGGCCTCACTTTCAACACTTTAAGTTACGTGATACTCTATTTCAATTGCAAAAATCATATAAAAGTCACTTCATCAGATTTCAATAAACGGATCTGCACTATCATAGAAACACACGTGAAATGTAATGCCATTTCCCCCGACAAAACGCTGAGTACAGCTATAAGCGCAACACGAAACAACCATGTTTTGCCAACATTCAAATGACTTTAGCCCAGAGATGTTGGAGCCACGAAAATGACGTCAGGGCCAGTCTATTATATTTATGGTCGAAGTGACGAACCGACAGCTGAGGCGCCAGGGCCGGGCTTTTATCTCCTCCACCTTCCAGGTGTTCCGAATGTGGTTCACGACCAGGCGTGGGCGGTCCAGCATCCACTCCGCTCACGGTTAGCGCGCAGGGGCGCGTGCTGGCGGCGTCTTATTAGTATCTCTGCCTATGCCCGAAGTCAATTCCTGGTAGTATGTCTTCTATCTCATTTTAATGAAATTCGAGAAAGAAGGGATCGCACTACGAAAGACTTAGAGAACTGGGCGCGGATCACATTCGGAACACCTCGACGGTAGGAAAGGGGCGTGTGGAGAAGATAAAACCTGGAGCCGGTGCCTCAGCGGTCAGTTCGTCAACACACCTGATGATGGCAACCGGCTTTTTTGCCGAAACATTGTGCCCGTTGGACGCAAACACCCGGCTGTTCACCCGTGAACCCTTTCGTCATGAAGTACGCCAGAGGAAATTGAAGAATCACAATTAAAGTGTTAACTCAATGTCAAGGGAATAAATATAAAAGCTCTCAAAACCAGGAGAACATGGCACCTGCCACGATCGACTAACATAGAACTTCTACAGGACGGTGGAATATCCCTTAAATTTGGGCTGCAGACATGCGTGCTCGCATATCTGAAGGAACAATGCATCGGACTATACACCATCAAATACAGACACCTGCACTAATGTACGATAGGCGTGCAATAAGCAAAGCAACACTTTACGTTTGAAAAAAGCGGAATTTGTTGTGGAACTTCGAGGAATATCCCCGCTTCAGCTCATATGGTTTCATGAAGTTCCTAATCTGACCGCGCTACACTAGCCTTTAAAATGGCGTCTGTAAAAGAGGTGCGTCGCAAACAGAGAGCTGACATTGAGTTTCATGTGGCGGAAAACCAGAGCTTCACAGATATTCATAGGCGCTTGCAGACCTATCACTGTACAAAAGCACTGTCCGATGTCCGCAAGCAGATCGGCCACACACAGCTGTGCCTTCTGCAACGTTGGAACATGTGGGCACTCTCATTCGAGGTTATTGATGGATCACAATGAAACTCCTTGCAACACAACTGGAAATGTGTCCTCATGGTGCAGAGATCAAATGTACTGTGCTACTCTCAGGAAACTGAAAAAAACTATTTCAGCTTATTTATCGCCACAAAAATCCAAACCAACTTCTCCTTCTCCACGGTGATTCAGAGCCTCAGACAAGTCTGCGCACCAGAGAGGATGTCACAGAAGTTCATCGGAGTGTTCTTCCTCATCCGCCCTACAGCACGGATCTCGGACCTTCCGTCTTCCATCTGTTTGGCCCGACGAAGGGCGCACTCCGCGCGGAGCAGTCAGTGTATGATGCAGTGAGCCATGACTCCGACATCGATCAGTAGAGTGGTGTCATGAGGGCATACAGGTTCTCGCAGTAATATGGCGCAAGGCGATCGCATTGTACGCTCATTACACCTTTTGTAGACAGTTCTAAGCAAAGAAGGGAAAGCAGAAAGGTAGAAGGAGTATACAGAGGGTCTATACAAGGGCGACGTACTTGAGGACCATATTATGGAAATGGAAGAGGATGTAGATGAAGATGAAATAGGAGATATGATACCGCGTGAAGAGTTTGACAGAGCTCTGAAAGACCTGAGTGGAAACAAGGCCCCCGGAGTAGACAACTTTCCATTAGAACTACTGCCAGCCTTGGGAGAGCCAGTCCTGACAAAACTCTACCATCTGGTGAGCAAGATGTAGGAGACAGGCGAAATACCCTGAGACTACAAGAACAGGGAGCGAAAGGCTATTTACAATTTGTACAGAAACCAGATGGCAGTTACAAGGGTCGAAGGGCATGAAACAAGGGGGGTGGGAAGGGAGTGAGACAGGGTTGTAGCCTCTCCCGGATATTATTCAATCTGTATATTTAGTAAGCAGTAAAGGAAACAAAAGAAAAATTCGGAGTAGGTATTAAAATCCATGGAGAAGAAATAAAACTTTGAGGTTCGCCGATGACATTGTAATTCTTCAGAGACAGCAAAGGACTTGGAAGAGCTGTTGAACGGAATGGACAGTGTCTTGAAAGGAGGATGTAAGATGAACATTAACAAAAGCAAAACGAGAATAATGGAATGTAGTCGAATTAAGTCGGGTGATGCTGAGAGAATTAGATTAGGAAATGAGACACTGAAAGTAGTAACGGAGTTTTGCTACTTGGGGAGCAAAATAACTGATGATGGTCGGAGTAGAGAGGATATAAAATGTAGACTGGCAATGGCAAGGAAAGCGTTTCTGAAGAAGAGAAATTGGTTAACATCGAGTATGGATTTAAGTGACAGGAAGTCGTTTCTGAAAGTATTTGTATGAAGTGTAGCCATGTATGGAAGTGAAACATGGACGATAAATAGTTTGGACAAGAAGAGAATAGAAGTTTTCGAAATGTGCTGCCACAGAAGAATGCTGAAGATTAGATGGGTGGATCACATAACTAATGACGAGGTATTGAATAGAATTGGGGAGAAGAGGAGTTTGTGCCACAATTTGACAAGAAGAAGGGATCGGTTGGTAGGAAATGTTCTGAGGCATCAAGGGATTACTAATTTAGTATTGGAGAGCAGCGTGGAGGGTAAAAATCGTAGAGGGAAACCAAGAGATGAATACACTAAGCAGATTCAGAAAGATGTAGGTTGCAGCAGGTACGGGAAGATGAAGAAGCTTGCACAGGATAGAGCAGCATAGAGAGCTGCATGAAACCAGTCTCTGGACTGAAGACCACAACAACAACAACGGGCAAAAGAATGGGGAATAATTTAGTGTACTGGAATCCTGAATGAAAACAACCTGCTTAAAAAAATTTAAAAAAAGGAACTAGCGTTACTTATTGCGCGCCCCTCGCATTTCATGCCAGAGATAAGGCAATATGACGAAAAAGTCACATGATCGGGCGAGCACTATAGGAAGCATACAGTACGAAATACAGAGATTTTGGTCGGTCGTGCATGTGTGTTCGGATATCCGAAGTGTTAACAACATTAAGTAGAACAACTCTGCTTGCTCTTGCATGTGATGATTATGAATATCAAGTGAAACTACAGATTAGTGCAACTAGTTATTACTTTAAAGTTATCTAACAGTTACATTACATCTCTATTCAACCGTTGCATTAGTTCCATATCAACTGAAGCTATAAATTACTGTAATCTGACGTATTTATTATTCCTTCCAGAATGTGTTTCGGAGTACTATACGCTACATTATGAGCTAGATTAAGGCAAGAATGTATGGTAGGTATGACGTTTGATCAACTGATCTTTCAATCGACACAAGGAGCTTTTCTAGTAATAATTAACCACATACGCTTTCTGTCAGATGAACTACGCATTTCTTTGATAAACGTTGCTTGCTTCTCTTTATATAAAGTGTATTTGTCGTCAATACAATTGGAGAGGCAGCCTGTCCCTACTGATGGGTGGGTGTTGCTAGAGTTAAACCAAAAGACGTATATACAATAAATCCGTCTTAATAATTTAAATCCGCTTGATATTAAGGCTATAATGTTCTGAAATACATTCTGAAAAGAATTATATATGGGACTGATTACAGTATTTTGTAGTTCCGTTTGGTAAGTAACGCTAGTACTAATTATGTTTTTCCTTTCTTTGAATTATTGTGATATTTCACAATCAATTATATAGGAAAAAAAATCTAACAAGATACTCTTTGAACCTATTTTTATCACATGATTTCTGTATTTTTTTATATCCTCAGTCTGATCAAAAGTATATTAGTGAACATTATTGTGGAACAAGTAATGATGTAATGATGACTTGAACTCTTCTAGGGAAGTTTCCATGACATTTCTTAACGTTTATGAAGGAATGGCAGCAAATTTGGCGTTTTAATTCATCCCAAACGGTTTTGTATGTCCATCCTTCCGATTGAAGGATTGAGGGATTTTGGCCATTCACTTGTGTAGTAAAATGGAAACACCTACAGCCGTCCTTACGATGTTATTTATTATATGGCTACCAGTTTCGGTGCTTCAGTTCATCATATTCAAGCCTTAAGAGGGGCTTAGCTCCAATTGTATACTGGAGCTCCAGTCAGTTAGTAGTTAATGGCTGGACACACAACGTTGCTGTTAAACGTAGTCAGTGAAAACCAGTTCGTAGATGTTGGACTCTGATTCAATCGTGTATACAATTGGAATTAAGACCTGAAGATGGTGCACTGAAGCACCAAAACACGTAGCCACATAATAAATAACGTCTTAAGGGCTGCTGTAGGTCTTCCATTTTATTACAACCCAAAAGTTTTCCATTGGGTTCAGGTTGCGACTATAAGTGACTATGAGGAACGTATTTCTCAACAAACTATTTCCTTACAGACACTGCTTTGTGACAGGGTGCATCGTCATGTCGAAGCATAGTCTCAGAACTGTTTCTCTACTGTGCAAGGTACATAGTGCCGTAAAATATTTTCATAACCTTCCTCGTTGCACGTTTTCTCAAATGTAATAACGGGAGCACACCATATTCACGAAAAACAGCCCCAAACCGTAATACCACGATTTCCGTACTTCACTCTTGGCACTGTACATGGTGGCTGGCATCGTTTTCCAGGCGTTCACTGAGCCCGGATATTTCCACCGGATTTCCACATAGTGTAGCGTGATTTATCAGTAAAAAGCACCTATTTCTGGTCATCAGATGTCGAGTGGCGTCGTCTTTACACCACCTGAACCATTCCCTGGTAGAGACTACACGGAAGTGAAGGTTATGAAGAGCTGCATGACCGTTACATCCTACATCAACATCTAAATCTACATCTACATCCAAACTCCACAAGCCACCTGACGGTGTGTGGTGGAGGTTACCATGAGTACCTCTTTCGGTTCTCCCTTCTATTTCAGTCTCGTATTGTTCGTGTAAAGAAGAATTGTCGGTATGCCTTTGTGTGGGCTGTAATCTCTCTGATTTTATCCTCATGTTCTCTTCGTGAGATATACGTAGGAGGGAGCAATATACTGCTTGACTCCTCTGTGAAGGTATGTTCTCGAAACTTCAAGAAAAGCCCTTACCAAGCTACTGAGCGTCTCTCTTACAGAGTCTTCCAGTGGAATTTATCTATCATCTCCATAATGCTTTGGCGATTACTAAATGATCCTGTAACGAAGCGCGCTGCTTTCCGTTGGATCTTCTCTATCTCTTCTATCAACCCTATCTGGTGCGGATCCCACATAGGTGAGCAGTATTCAAGCAGTGGACGAACAAGTGTACTGTAACCTACTTCCTTTGTTTTCGGACTGCATTTCCATAGGATTCTTCCAATGAATCTCAGTCTGGCACCTGCTTTACCGACGATTAATATTATATGGTCCTTCCATTTTAAAACACTCCTAATGCCTACTCCCGGATAATTTATGGAATTAACTGCTTCCAGTTGCTGACCTGTTATTCTGTAGCTAAATGATAAACGATCTTTCTTTCTATGTATTCGCATTACAATTGCCTACATTGAGATTCAACTGCTATTCCCTGCACCATGCGTCAATTCGTTGCAGATCCTTCTGCATTTCAGTACAATTTTCCATTGTTACAACCTCTCGATATACCACAGCATCATCTGCAAAAAGCCTGAGTGAACTTCCGATGTTATCCACAAGGTCATTTATGTATATTGTGAATAGCAACGATCCTACGACATTCCCCTGCGGCACACCTGAAATCACTCTTACTTCGGAAGACTTCTCTCCATTGACAATGACATGCTGCGTTCTGTTATCTAGGAACTCTTCAATCCAATCACACAATTGGTCTGATAGTCCATATGCTCTTACTTTGTTCATTAAACGACTGTGGGTAACTGTATCAAACGCTTTGCGGAAGTCAAGAAACACGGCACCTACCTGGGGAACCGTGTCTATGGCCCTCTGAGTCTCGTGGACAAATAGCGCGATCTGACTTTCACACGATCGTCTTTTTCGAAACCCATACTGATGATGACCTGTGCACTTTTCCCATCTTTCGGAACTCTGCGGTCTTCTAGAGACCTACAGTAGACTTCTGCAAGAAGGGGGGTAAGTTCCTTCGCGTATTCTGTGTAAAATCGAACTGGTATCCCGTCAGGTCCAGCGGCCTTTCCTCTTTTGAGCGATTTAAATTGTTTTTTATCCCTCTGTCATCTATTTCTATATCTACCATTTTGTCATCTGTGCGACAATCTAGAGAAGGAACTATCCTTTTTAACTGCCTAAGCAAAGTTGTTCCGCTGCCGGCCGGTGTGGCCGAGCGGTTCTAGGCTCTACAGCCTGGAACCGCGCGACCGCTACGGTCGCAGATTTGAATCCTTTCTCGGGCATGGATGTGTGTGATGTCCTTAGGTTAGTTACGTTTAAGTAGTTCTAAGTTCTAGGGGACTGATGACCTCAGATTTTGAGTCCCATAATGCTCAGAGCCAGTTATTCTGCTAGATGGGCTGCTGTTAGCTCTTTGGAACTCACGAGTGATTTCCTTACGCTGATTTCGTGCGATTTTTTACGACCACTCTCCGGATTGCTCGACGGTCCCTGTGCATCAGAACACGAGTGTTTGTCTGCCTGGACTTGGTTTATCTGTGGTTGTTCCTCCCTGTTTCTACTTTTCCATCACAAAAGTCGAGTTCAGCGGCTTTACAGGGGTTGAAATGTCTGTGATGGGTAGGTCAGTCAAGTGACAGCCAAGTCCTAAGTCGTTGAGCTCCTCTGACCGACCCGTTTTGCTGTTACCACTTCCCTACTGACAACACAACACGCTATTGTGGTGATGGGTCTGCCGCTCGTCACATCTAGGAGTTAATTCTTCACAACATAGGGGTGGCTGTATAAGATATAGTATTTGTGACGCTGATTGCTTTCTACTTCTACTGAGACCATACAGTGCTTCTTGTAGTTGTGGTCTTCAGTCCAGAGACTGGTCTGATGCAGCCCTTCATGCTCTCTATCCTGTGCAAGCTTCTTCATCTCCGAGTAACTACTACAACCTATATCGTTCTGAATGTGGTTAGTGTATTCATCTCTTGGTCTCTCTCTACGATTTTTAGCTTCCACGCTTCCCTCCAATACTACGCTGGTGATCCTTTGACGATTGAGTATGTGTCCTACCAGCCGATCCCTTCTTCTAGTTCAGTTGGGTCACAAATTCTTCTTCTCGCCAGTTCTATTCACTACCTCCTCATTTCTTAAGTGATCCACCTATCTGATCTTCAGCATTCTTTTGTTGCACCACATTTCGAAAGCTTCTATTCTCTTCTCGTGTAAACTACTTATCGTCCATCTTTCACTTCAAAACATGGCTACACTCCATAGAGATACTTTCAGAAAAGACTTCCTTACCTCCTACAGTGCTTATGTGATTGTATTTCATAATTCCTGTAAGTTATCCATATTCCAAAAGTGGAAACGAGTTTATTTAATCAAACCGCATCTTGCTACAACGATTAAAGAATCGATTGCAACTAAGTGCTTTGGTAGGATGGTGTGAGATCAACTCATTTGGCTGATTCGGAAATTGTGTCACATAATAACAAAAAAGAACTTGTTGCCTGATATGCAAACTCAATTAAATGACTGTTATGGAAGCAGAAATTTATTCAACAGATGCTGGGAGACAAAATATCCTCTATTATACATTGAACAGCAATCAAAATAATAATACTAACATAAAGACACAAACAGAACAGATTCGCAGATTCTTAGAGCAGTTTCTTAAGAAGAGACACTTCACGCATATATTCTCAACCTTTCAAATTCCTTATAAACGTCACTTACTTTATTTTGCTAAGATGGCTGGAGTTTTGATGGTTTAATACCGAACTAAAGTATGGTCGCTATCACATTTATGAGCAGTAAATCAAAGTTGGAACTTTAATTAGGATAACTGTTAATTTATAAATTAAATACGTTTCTCAAAGTTTTATTATTCTTTAAGTAATCATCAGTATTATGTATTACTCATTGTCTGCTATGTAGAGGTCGTAGGATAACTTAGGAATGCCGCCAGTTATGTGAAGCGGTCTGAAGCGAATGTCGTGGAGTGCTTTTTTCAATTTAGGTATCAAGCTCAAGTCACAAGGGGAACGTGTTGGGTAGTGCAGTACTTTCCAGCCCCATCGACCGAACAAATCAGTCACAACTTGCGCCATACGCTCCAGACCATTTTACTACAAAACGATGGGCTGGTCGTTCTGCACGACAATGCTCGGTAACGTATGGCGCAATTTGGTACCGGTTTGTTTGATCGATGGGTCTGGAAAGTACTTTAGCGCACAACAAATTTCCAGGACTTAGGCCTTTGTGACTTCAACTTCATTACCACATTGAAGAAAGCGCTTCATGACAGTCGCTTCAGAACTCGTCGGGCAATAGACTGCTCCACTCTATCAACGCAACTAGAGATGCTGAGGGTATTCTACAATTTCAACATCGCTGGAAACATGTTATTCACAATGCAGGTGACTGATTTTGAAAAGAGTAAAACTTTGAAAAATATATCAGTTGTATATGTAAATAATTAATTGCCACAACTAAAGTTCCAGCGCTCGTACAACAGACAAACCTTTTTTTAGTAAACATTAATGTAAATCAAAATCTAGCTAGCCTTCGGCTGGCTTAGATGTATTACTAAATACTTGTCTACCGTTTGATATCGCTGTGCAGTATCGTATTTATCCTCCAACATCGGGCAAGTGACTTTCAAGTTAACTGTGTCCCCTGTACGGGAATATAGAAAATGAATGTACGAGTACAGGCTGTAGACATATGGTTGCCGACGTTGGAAGTTTCGATGTCAAATCAAACACCTTTCAGCCGTCTAGTTACCAAACTTATTTTATTTGGCTACCAGTTTCGGCGATTTACTACGCCATCTTCAGGCCTCTCACCGACGTATACGGAGATTCCACCTCGGTTCTGGTCAAAACAGAGGTTACAGCGAGCAGAAATCTGCTAATACCAGTATTGCTGGCCAATATTTTGACCAGAACCGAGGTGGAACCGTCGTACGCGTCTCTCACGGGCCTGAAGATGGCGTAGTAAATGGCCGGAACTAGCAGCCAAATAAAATAAGTTTGGAATCTAGACGGCTGAAAGGTGCTTGATTTGACTTCCTGTATCGAGCAGCCGAGTCCCGCAACCATCTCTGAAAAGACATACATACAGAATTTGGAAGTTTGAGTCTGACAGTGAGCAGTGCCAAATTGTAAGGCGACCGCACGCGATAAGCGGAAAATCCGGATTCGAGTCCGGGCCATTCCATTATAAAGCTCATGGTTGTCTATAGTTCATTTTGTGAGAAGACTTTTTCAATAATTGTTTTGTATCGTCAAGCGTTACTTCAGATGAGCTGGTGTTGTAGTGGGTCAGGGTGATCTACACTTCTTTTATTTTTTGTGAAATTCAAGGAAATGCAGGTTGACAATTACGTAAAAACATGTCTCGACCGAGTCATGAGCGACTTTTAAGAGCTACTGACAAAAGAACTACTGAAACCTGAAGACATATTTTGTTTTGTAAATGTTTACAACGCAAATCACAAAACCTGACAGCGCAAGTGAACTTCAGAACCAAAGACAAGGAATCCACTGTAGCCATCAGATTCATTAGCTTAATATGACGAAAGGGGTAAGTGGGATGTGTGGAACACTTGTGCTATTTTTAATGAGATTCAGCCTTTACATGTATTGACCTCAAGCAGAGGTGACGACACATGTTACAGACGATTCAACAGAACTGTAATTTAACTGTACTTGACTGCCGACCGTAAACTTTACATACCTGTGATCCGATCGTGGTCTCCCCGACCTTGTGCCTATGTGTGAACCCCCTCTGGTAGGGGTCGACGCTGATGTACCCCGTCTCGCACAGTATTTGCCTATCCTGCAACGGTGGCAATTCTTCTTCCTCGATTTTGAAGTCGTCGACTTTCAGCTCTCCTTTGAAGAGATTTGCAAGGACGAACTTGCGTGCCTTCGCCATAATTAGCTATGTCAGTCCTCGTTCAGTTGTCCTAAGATGGGATCAACAGGGCGGTGTACCAGCCGACAAGCGCATGTAGTTGCTGCCGATGCGATGTATTCTGTGATGTTATACGGTGAGTCTGGTCTCGTATTATATCAGGCGGTTTGTTGCATGAAATGTCAGATAATGCGTGAGTCAAGGTCGCTGCGGTAAGCTGCGAGGCGCCCGCCACCTGGGTAAGGATCGGCAATGAAGGAACCGCTACGTCATTCAATCATATCTGCGAACGGCTTTATGTACGCATGAGTCAGTACGACTTTTATTCAAACGATAGCAGGCCTTCTGTTTTGTGTCAACACGGTGACAAAGCGCCATGCGACGGCGCCTTTCGCAGCTTTGTGTCGTTTCGAGTAACCACATTTTCTCGCATAGCTGACTTCTTGTTTAGTCTCGTATCTGTTGTCATCACTTGTTACGTCCCCCTTTACATAACCGGGTTTTGAGAAAATATGTTTGACCGCTTTCGGGTGTGCCTAACAAAAAGTAAAATTTGGCAAAGCTTTCGTTTCCCATGGAAAATGTAACACTGATTAGTGAGGGAGTTGGCCGGCCGGTGTGGCCGTGCGGTTCTAGGCGCTACGGTGTGGAACCGTGTGACCGCTACGGTCGCAGGTTCGAATCCTGCCTCGGGCGTGGATGTGTGTGATGGCCTTAGATTAGTTAGGTTTAAGTAGTTCTAAGTTCTAGGGGACTGATGACCTCAGATGTTAAGTCCCATAGTGCTCAGAGCCATTTGAACCATTTTTGTGTGAGGGAGTGGTTTACAAGTTATCTCTAAGGACAACTTATTCATCCTACTCTACTTTCAGTTAAATTTCGTTCATTTATTCAAAACTCTGCTATTATTCATGTATTATTCCAACGAAAAGGAGTACCACGGAACTCGAGATAGAAAACAGCAACCTTTACAAATACTTTTGGAATAAATGAAAAAAAGGGTTCCCATCCTTATTTTATTCTTCATGACACCTCCTAAATCCCCTCGAGCGAAGTGTGCCGGTGTAATTTTGAAACACCCTGTATATCAGAAATTTTTTTCTTTCAAGAAAATGTATTGTGCTTCCCTTTTTTAATAAACATAAGTCCGAAGTTTGTAAATATTCCACTTCCACAGATGCAAGTACCCAATGAATTTATGGTCTTTCTCAGCAGCAGAAGTAGATGGGATATCAGGCGGAAGCTTTCTGTATCATTAGCGCCGAAGCGAAGACGACGAGAACTTTCTCTGAAAACAGCGAACCCAGCACGAACGAGTGCACATTTTTGCCGCACGCCTATCGTTCACACCAGAGAGTATTCCCGTTCGTTCTTGCCCGTTCACTTGTATTCGCTCCTATACACACCAGTTGAAGTAGGAATTCTTCCTCCTAGTACAGTCATTTTATCTGATCAAGAGTTCAGCACCAAGGTTTAGATCCGAAGTATTGTGTTACCTTTTTGTGTAGGCTTTCGCAAATACCTTGGTTTCGTATTTTTGTTTATATTAGCACTGTGTGAGATATGTAATGACCGAATGCCTTTGGCTCAGATCGTTCCGCGGAAAATTGATGTAAGTGGAAGCGATTTACTTTCATGACAGTTTGTTTTTGCACACACAATCTCACATTTGTAGTGGTATTTCGGTTATGTATTTAGGCATGGTCTGATGAAAGCGACACGTGTATGAGACAGCAATTCTCATGTATCACCTGTGGCAAGGCCGGTAGATATAGAGCGAATGACGCTTCCCGGGTATTTCAGTAGCAACGAATATCTGGACGGAGTGGCAAAGGCACGGAATAGAACTGCTGCTTCACGCTGACTTCATGTAGTGCAACACCTCCTTCTACAAGAGTCTTAGTCTCGTACATGGATTTCCCCTCTGCCTGGTGAGTTATCTCTGAGGAGAGGTTCAAATGGTTCAAATGGTTCTGAGCACTATGGGACTTAACTGCTGTGGGCATCAGTCCCCTAAAACTTAGAACTACTTAAATCTAACTAACCTAAGGACATCATACACATCCATTCCCGCGGCAGGATTCGAACCTGCGACCGTAGGGGTCGCGCGGTTCCAGACTGCAGCGCCTAGAACCGCTCGGCCACTCCGGTCGGCTCTGAGGAGAGGGGCTCATGCTGACTAATCACGCAGGGTACTTTAATGTAGTTGTCTTCCTTTTCCTAGGAGTACACATCAAAAAGAGCCAGTCGATTTCTGGAGGACGGCGTTTTAGGTACCGGTGATACGGAACTCAGTAACGAACACTTAATTACATTCATAGGAACAGTTAAGTGCACACCAATACTTTTTGAGTTTCATATCCTGCACTATAATTAACGTTTGAGAATCCATATGAATGTTGCTACACCCATATCACATGATAAATAAGACATTAGCCGTGAACTATTCTCTTTCGGAGCGAACAGGTCATTTTCATACTAATTTGCCGTTCAGCTGTGTTTATGATAAGGCTGGTCACATGGAACAGGGAGTGGTAAACTACAGAACTCGACGCATCCAGGAAAAAAAAAAATTAAACATGTACTCGCCTAAGCGGCATTCGAAAAATATTGACAAAAATGGACAGTTGCAATCCAGAGAAAATAGTATTTTGAGAATTATTTTGTTTTTTTCTATAGCAGACGTTAAAAGACCCGCCATAAGGTTACTAATGAAGCTCTTAATCAGAATGATACTCAAGTCAAAAGATTGAAGCATAATTTTAAAATTTTCACGTCTGCGTTTCAGATCCCATAAACACTAGGAGAGTCAATATTTAAAGATTTTACAAATTGATCAACAATTTTCCGTTATTCTGCCGATGAGTCAACAGAATGCTCAATTGATACATAAACAATGAAAGCGTTAACAGTATTAAATTGTCATTGAAAGAACTGAAAACAAACACGTTTGGTTAATAATCCGGCTTTGGCATTAGGGGACCAGTATGATCTTAAGCCACACATCTCTCTGTCCCTTTATTAGCTCAGATTAGGTGTCCGAAAATCTACAGAGGCCAAAAATTTAAACCACTTAGCTGCAAGACGACACCAAGAGATACGAATTCCAGAACGCAGGCAGAAATATCTCATAACTTAACGGTGAACATCGTGCGCTTTTCACATTTCACCCACATCATCTTGATTTAAAAAACGTAATAGTGGGAATTTAACACATGAGGGAACAAATTATTCGAAAGGTTTAACTCTTCGTGACATCACACATAGCCCTTTGCAAAGGAAGGACAAAATTCCAAATTCATCAAGTCTTTCTATACCAAACCATAT
This sequence comes from Schistocerca nitens, assembly GCF_023898315.1. Lineage (NCBI taxonomy): Eukaryota > Metazoa > Arthropoda > Insecta > Orthoptera > Acrididae > Schistocerca > Schistocerca nitens. Next base: position 131,151,235 of record NC_064614.1, on the reverse strand, counting down.
CTGAAGGAAATAATGAGAGTTTCGGTTCGGTAAAGTATTCTTTTTCACAAGAGATCTTACGAGTTACACGGACATCTTCTGGTAACTCGGAAAGGCCGATCCATACCGATGACTAAGACAAATATAACCGTTACGTGTTAGAACCCAACTTAGTTTCTACACCAAGGCCTCGCCCAGAGAAGAGGAGTTTCGTAATCACATACAATACCTCAGTCACACGTAACAGAAGGTGCTCAACGATTACCTTCTACGACGGCCCTTCACAAATAGTACTTCAGTCACAACTAACAGAAGGTGTTCACGGTTTACCTTCTACGCCGGCCCTTGGCTGTTTACTAAATACCGGCAACCAGGAATCCACTAACCGAAGTAGTAGAAACGACAAACGTACCGAATCTGAAGACACGAACTCGCGACCACAGAGTCAGCGGAAAGGAGTGACCCTTCGAATGGCTGGCTCGGCTCTGAGCACTATGGGACTTGACATCTACCGTCATCAGTCCCCTAGAACTTACAACTACTTAAACCTAACTAACCTAAGGACATCACACAACACCCAGTCATCACGAGGCAGAGAAAATCCCTGACCCCGCCGGGAATCGAACCCGGGAACCCGGGCGCGGGAAGCGAGAACGCTACCGCAAGACCACGAGCTGCGGACCTTCGAATGGCGTAGGCACAGTTTTCACAATTAAGGACCAACATCCGTTTCATGAGAGACTGGACCTCTGTCCTCGTTGAACAGCCGTACAGAACAGCAAGCAAAGAAGCCACAGCGGAGAGAACAAATGCGGTTAAATCCGCTTTGTGATGCTACAGTGTTTTCCAGTCAAAATATGGCTAAACTTCACTTGAACTATGTAAACTGGCGCCATATGACAGAAAGGTATTACAAACATCACAGTATTTGCACTTAAAAAATACACACATCAAGTTTTGCATCACCTCGGTTCCAAGAGTTGTGGAACCTCTACAGAAAATTGGAATAGAGATCAACATAAACATCATTTCCGCCCTTTTTATTGTTCATGAAAACCACACATTGCATGTTGTACCACGATACAGCGTGACCTTCAGAGGTGATGATCCAGATTGCTGTACACACCGGTACCTCTAATACCAGGTAACACATCCTCTTGTATTGATGCATGTCTGTATTCGTCGTGGCATACTATCCACAAGTTCACAAGGCACTTTTGGTCCAGATTCAATGGCGATTGGGCGACGATCCTTCAGAGTGGTTGGTGGGTCACGTCGTCCATAAACAGCCCTTTTCAGTCCATCCCAGGCACATTCGATAGGTTTAATGTCTGGGGAACATGCTAGAAACTCTAGTCGAGCATGTCGTTTTCCTGAAGGAAGTCATTCACAAGATGTGTACGACGGGGGCGCGAATTGTCGCCCATGAAGATGAATGCCTCGCCAATACGTTGCCGATATGGCTGCACTATCGGTCGGAAGATGGCATTCACGTATGGTACAGCCGTTACGGCGCCTTCCATGACCACCAGCGGCGAACGTCGGCCTCACATAATGCCACCCCAAAACAGCAGGGTACCTCCACCTTGCTGCACTCGCTGGAAAGTGTGTCTAAGGCGTTCAGTCTGACCGTTTGTCTGCAAACATGTCTCCGACGATTGTCTGGTTGAAGGAATATGCGACACTCATCGGTGAAGAGAACTTGATGCCAGTGCAGAGCGGTCCATTCGGGATGTTGTTGGGCCTATCTGTACCGCGCTGCATGGTGTCGTGGTTGCAAAGATGGACATCGTCATGGACGTCAGGATTGAAGCTGCGCATCATGCAGCCTATTGCGCACAGTTTGAGTCGTACCACGACGATCTGTGGCTGCACGAAAAGCATTATTCAAAACGGTGGCGTTGTCGTCAGGGATCCTCCGAGCCATAATCCGTAGGTAGCGGTCACTCACTGCAGTAGTAGCCCTTGGGTGGCCTGAGCAAGGCACGTCATCGACAGTTCCTGTCTCTCTGTATCTCCTCCATGTCGGAAAAACATCGCTTTGGTTCACTCCGAGACCCATGTACATTTCCCTTGTTGAGAGCCCTTCCTGGCGCAAAGTAACAATGCCGACGCGATCTAATCGAAGTATTGGCCGCCTAGGCGTGGTTGAACTACAGACAAGACGAGCCGTGTACCTCCTTCCTGGTGGAATGACTGGAACTGATCGGCTGTCGGACCCCCTCCGTGTAATAGGCGCTGCTCATGCATGACTGTTTACATCTTTGGGCGGGTTTAGTGACATCTCTGAACTGTCAGATAGTCTGGTCTGTGATACAATATCCACAGAAAACGTCTATCTTCCTGAGTTCAGTATTTCGAAGAAAATTGTTCAGGCTCACTTGACCGGCGTGGATAGCCACTGTCACACACACACACACACACACACATACACACACACACACACACACACACACACACACACACACACACACACGGAAAATGGTACGCTTTATGGTACACAGGTGGTTGATTCCCAGATGGAAATTTGTGCTGTGTTTCCTCAAGTCAGTGGAGAAGGTCCATGAGGGTTAAAGAGATTTTCAAACTCTAACAATAATTCCGTCATTTGTAATTCTTCCGTTTCTTCTCTTTTAACTTCTTCTGTAACGGAGTTAAAATGGGGACTTGTTTAACTTTAGGGTTGTCACTTAACCTAGTCCAGTGAACCCCGAAACACATTTTAGCATCTATTGCTCCTGGCGATACGACTATTTTGTCAGCTGGAATTAAACGAAAGGAGAGACAACAGAAGTGGATCTGGGGTTGGTCAATAATACGGACTAGCTAATGTGAAGCTATACGGCACGAAGACTAAGAGCAGAATGCACAGAATGACAGAAACCTAACAGCAGACTGAGTAACCTGACTGAAATGGGTGAGCATTGGTCATAAAAAAACAAGCGCTAGGACATTTTTCGATTTATTCCGTAACTGTTTACAAATTCTGTGAGTCAGAAAGTTCATTTTACGTTGGCTGTTGAATTTGTCTTCATATTTTGTTGGCGTATTATTTATTATGAGTAACATTTATTAAAATACGCAGTAGTAATTTATGCATACGCACTGAGACTCCCGAGTTTATGACCATGGGATACATCATGCATATTAAAATTTCGCTATTGAACATTTAGAAATTTTTAATTAAGAACTCTTGTTTATTAATACGCATGTCAACAGTTTCAGAAAAAATCAGGCGATAAAAGTATTTCAATAAATGACGGATATTTACAGTAGTTTGGATATAGTCGGCAGTGAAAGTTTGGAATAGGTGATTTCTGTAACTAGCAATATCTCTAAAACTACGTATTTATGTTTGGCCTGAAGTACACACTTTAGTGAAAAAAGGAAAAGAAACTCTTTGTTTTGTATGTAGCCTTCCCCTCTGAATTTACTTAGTATGTCATAACTTCTTCCCTACCCCTAGTTGTGCTAAAATTGATAATTGCATTAACTTTTGGTGGCCAAAATTTTGCTGTAACTAACTAGCTCATTGCAACCAGGAAAAGAAACTCTATGATCTGAATGCTGAAGTTTTGTGGACGGGGGAATTGTTTGTACCAATTGCATAATTTTCATGATATGTACTTAATGTATATATCTTAATATCGGAATTTTGAAAATAAAATTAGGGAAAATTTAGTAACGACCTTAATACATGAAACAGGAGTGTATACCAAGCAAGATGGTGGAGGTCAAACTGCTCTGTCACAGGGTCCGAATTTATTGTATTGAAATCATCCTCATTCAAAACGTCCAAATTCACAACCTACAAACCTTCAGACAAGTTCATGTCTTCGTCTCGAACTTATCCATTCTGACGATCTTTACTTACACACTGTCTGTCTGCTGTATGTGTAGCATGCTCCGGCGTACCAAGGACTGTGCTTTGTCCAATTCATCATTCGCCTTCCATGCCTCAGTCATACATAACACTTTTACCGGCAAGCCAGTTCCTACACTCAGGCATACTGGTTTCCCTGAGCCTTGCGGTACTTAATCGCACAAATTAACCTTATTTGAAGTCAGGAACAGCAGCCATCTATATATTACTCTAATAAAAATAATGAGTCATGACCGCAAACGGTGTTTTACTTCAATACTGGTTAACGGGATTGCGTCTTCATAAATTACCTTTGGCTTGTGCCTCCAGACAAATACACTGAAGCGCCAAATAAAGTGGTATAGGAGTGCGCATTCAAATACAGAGACATGTAAACAGCCAGAATGCTGCGCTGCGGTCAGAAACGCCTATATAAGACAACAAGCGTCTGGCGAAGTTGTTAGATCGGTTACTGCTGCTACAATGGCAGGTTATGAGGGTATAAGTGGGTTTGAACGTGGTGTTAGAGGCGGCGCACGAGTGATGGCACACACAATCTCTGAGGTAGGCATGAAGTGGGGATTTTCCCGTACGACCATTTCACAAGCGTATCGTAAAAATTGGGAATCCGGTGAAACATAAAATCTCTGACATCGCTGCGGTCGGCAAAAGATCCTGCAAGATCGGGACCAACGACGACTGAAGAGAATCTTGCGAACCATTCAACGAGACATCATCGGTATAGGTTTTCGGAGCCGAAGGTCCACTCGTGCACCCTTGATGACTGCACGACACAAAGCTTTACGTCTCGCCTGGGCTCGTCAACTTCAACATTAGACTCTTGATAAGTGGAAACATGTTGCTTGGTCGAACGAGTCTCGTTCAAAATTGTATAGAGTGGACGGACGTGTACGGGTATGGAGACCACGTAGTGACTCCATGGACTCAGGATGTCAGCGGGAGATTGTTCAAGCTGATGGACGCTCTGTAATGGTGTGGGGCGTGTGCTGTTGGAGTGATATGGGACCCCTGGTACGTCTAGATACGACTCTGACATGTGACACGTACGTAAGCATCCTGTCTGATCATATGCATTCATTCATGTCCATTGTGTATTTCGACGAATTTGGGCAATTCCAGCAGGAAAATGTGACACCCCACACGTCCCGCATTGCTACAGAATGGCTGCAGGACCACTCTTCTGAGTTTAAACGGTTCCGATGGTCACAAAACTCCCCAGACCTAAACGTTATTCAGCATATCTGGGACGCGTTGCAAAATGCTGTTCAGAAAAGATCTCAACCCCCTCTTACTTTTACGGAGTTATGGACAGGTCTGCAGGATTCACAGTGTTAGTTCCTTCCAGCACTACTTCAGACATTAGTCGAGTCCATGCCACGTCTTGTTGCGGCACTTCTGAGTGCTCACAGCGTTCCCAGACGATATTAGGCAGGTGTACCAGTTTCTTTAGCACTGAAAGAAATAATGAATAATGACCGCATATTAAGTTTAATTTCGTTACTGGCGACCGGTTTGGGTCTTGGTGAACTGTCTTCAGACTAGTGACGGCTTGCCTCAAGGTACATGCGTGTCAACCTTGTCGTCACCCACTGGTCTCAAGATGTTCTACTAAAACTCAAACAATAATGAAATAAAACATCTTTTGTGATCATTATAGTACTCATAGGGCTTCGCACTGTTTAATTTGCTCCCCTTCGTGGGAGATGAACCATACGGCAGCGTGATACTGGCAGCAGCTATCCGCAGATGGAGTTCTTCTGTGCGCTATCCCATGTCAACTTAAGCGTGGTGATAATATTGGAAAACTAATCTTGAGATGACGCAGTTGGTTGGTTGGTTGGTTTGGGGGAAGAGACCAAACAGCGAGGTCATCAGTCTCATCGGATTAGGGAAGGAAGTCGGCCGTGCCCTTTCAGAGGAACCATCCCGGCATTTGCGTGGAGCGATTTAGGAAAATCACGGAAAACCTAAATCAGGATGGCCGGACGCGGGATTGAACCGTCGTCCTCCCGAATGCGAGTCCAGTGTGCTAACCACTGATGACGCAGTAACCATCGTATATCCGAGGCAAAACTTTCCTATATATCCGGAAATGTGTTACTCCCGGCTGTAAACTTATATTCGACGACGCCAGCGAAAGCACGTCATTACCACCCGCTCCACGTAACTTACATTGTAATAGGATTAACTGCTCTTTATCACGAGATTCAGACTTTCTGCAGACATGTACGCAGCTCTGCCCAACAACAACCTGGCCTCCCTTCGGTCTACTAAGCCAAATAAGCAAAATTCCGCGTCTGCGCTTGCTTTATCCGTGTTGATATTCACTGGGAACCCTGGTCAGCGGACCTGCTGGTGCTCTCATTGCTGTCTGACGCCAGGTTGACGTTACCATTCTGCGCTTTTCCACCATACCTCTTATTCGGCCTACAGTTTAGTTCCTGGTGCCCTATCTTTCTTAATTTCTTACGCTGCCCCTGACGGCAGAATCGCCGTATGCAGCCTGACCTCCCACAAATGTAATACTTGAAGTCAGTAGCAAAAGTCTCCCTTTTATCGCGGACTCGGATCACCGCGTCTACATCCTATAACGCTATAACCGTGTTTCATCATCTTCCTTCCACGATACGTCTAGTAACCCTCGCGAAACTGCTAATGCTCTCTGTTCTGCTTTCTGCATAAAAACCTTATATGCGTAACTCACATGCTTTCACATTAAGCTTCCTAAATTTGTCCACAATTCTTTTTTGTTTATTTTTTTGCTTTTCTGTCGGCTTCCCTTAGCCAACTCGTGTTTTTTTGTCGACCCCCAACGGTATTGGGTTTCGAGGCTTGCGTGTGTCTTTCATTTTCCTTTTCTATCGCTAATGGCCAAAGGATCCTAGAGGCTGTTCAATCGGCCGACACCTGTTAGGAATCAGAACTCTGAGAAATGTCCACCGCAATTTGGTGAATGAATCAGACCTTGAAGAATTCCTACTCCTACTCCTATGTAGGCAACAGGAGAGGATGAAAGGCGCATTTTTCGGCGCTTTCAAGTAACTAGAACATATAGGCTAAGGGATTTATCCCCAAAAGAAAATCCTGGGCCTCCTAGAAAGGGGGTTGATCAGGTGGATGTAACCAGCTCTCGGAAAACACACACTACTCCTAGTACCCCAAGGAACCTCGGAAACAGTATGGTCTTAAAGGTCAGTGACAAAGCTATGAAAAAGGAAAAACAGAGACGGATCATTAGATATGTCTAAGTAGTCACCTGGAACGACAAGGAATTTCCCAGAAAGAAATAGAATTAGCAGCTATACCTGAAAACATGGATATAGATGCTGTGGCAACTACAGGAACGAAAATGAAAGTGAGAGGTAATAAATACGTATGCGATTACATTATGTTCTGAAAAGGAGTCGAACAAAATGAAAGAGCAAGCAAAAGTGTGGCATCACTCCTGCATATGAAATGGGAAAGAGAGATAAAAGATTGTACATACATAAGCGGAAGAATACTCACAGCTAGACTGAAACTGAGAAGAGACAATAAGCGTATACGGACGAGAAGAAGGAAAAAAAGAGTTAAGAAACTTCTATGAAGAGCTACAGTAAACTCTGAATAAATACAGTGCCACTGATGACATTATTATGATTGGTGATTTCGATGAAAATGGAAAAATTCTAAGAGGATTTGTCACTTACAATAATATTAAAATAACAACCTTTCCTTTTAAGAAAACATACATACACAATAATTAATTTAGAGGGATTCGCTTCATGTACCACCATTTATTCAAACGGGGCCCGGTTTCGCGATTTTAAAATCCCATCGTCAGGTGTATGAAATTATTGTGCTTGATAACACATAACATGCGATTGGGCCAGTCTGTGCGTGGTTTGCGGTCCTTCAGTGTGGATGCCCAGGGGCAGACCGTTACCGACAATATATAGTGATTGAAGTTCGTGAACTTACTGGCCCGACCGCATGTTCCGTGTTACCAGATATAATAATTTCGTACACCTGATGCTGGAATTTTAAAATCCTGAAACCAGTCGTGGTCTGAATAAATATTAGTACAACTGGAGCGGATCAGTCTAAATTAACTATCATGCCTCTCAGTTGAGGATGTCCTTCTTAGCAAATCTTGTGAGATATACATAAGTATACTTGGGCTAGTAGTGGTCTTAGATCACTGACTACATTTTAGTAAATGATGAGACAGCGGTTCAAGTAAGGGATATAAGAGTTGGCAGGGGACAAGACGTAGGATCAGATCATTTTACACTAATCTCCAGAATAGACCTCTTTGCGAAATGGAACAAAATGACAAAACAAATAAGTAACCAGCCAGAAGAAAGCATTTGTAAAGTAGACTTACTTGGAGAGTAGATCATCAAAGATTTTTACCAAAGCAGACTAAATAAAGAGTCAGCAAACTTGCAAACTAAAGATATAGAAAAATAGTTACAGTGTCTAAAGAATACGATATATAGAGTAGCAGGATAAGCTCTCAGTAAAAAGAAAAACTAAGAAAAAGAAAGTACCTAAAGCTTTAGACTGTGGATGTAAGGAAAGCTGTTACAGAAAAGCAGGCTGCACAGAGCTGAAAAGATGCAATCCCTCAAGGAGTGAAGAAATATTGTTAAATACATAGTAAGAAAGGCTCACCAAAAACCATGGGATAGATTTATTTCTAATAACGAGAATGATGTTCACGGAAGATAGGAAATGGCCTGTAAGGTTTTAAAAACTTTAAACACGAGGGAGAAAGAGACGATGCAAATAAGCTACACTGAAGAAGGAAATGAATGAATTATTACAAAGGAGTACGGTATGATAATACAGCACAAGATACTGAAATTGATAAAACAAATGACAAGGGATTAGATGAAATGTAGTCTGACAAAATAAAATCTGCCCCAACATCAGTTAAGAACAGAAAAGCGACACGAAGAGATGGTATTAATACAGAACTGCTAACATATGGAGGAATGGTGCTGCATTTACGACTGCTACGCACTTAAACGTATGTCGGAAGAGCAAGACTATCCCCAAAGACTGGAAGATTGCTAGATTGATATCGATTTTTTAAAAAAAGAGGTAAACCCGTATGTAGTATGGAGAGGAACAAGTTTACTACTCAGCATACATAATACATGCTAAGAATTTAAGCACAAAACACAAGTACTAACGCATGAGAAACAAATGGGGTCTACGAATGACAATAGATGCAGTTCATATTTTACAACAGGTAATACAAAAACGCAGAAAATATAATAAAGAAAGGTACAACGCCTTTATTAATTTTCAAAAAAAGCGTTTCACTATGTCAATAGACACAAACTTTGGACTTTAATGACGAATCGATATTCGAAACATCTAATAAATGAGATAAAAAAAATTGTATCAGAACACGACTATCAACCTTGATGTCAACGGAAACATTACGGATGAGATACCAATTAACAATGGAATACGACATGGCTGCTGCATACCCCCAAATTTATTTAACATTTACATACCTGAAATAATTCATACATGGAAAACAGAATTTCTAAAACGTAAACACCGAGACAGGAGTACTCTTTTAAACAACTTTCCGTATAATTAAGAAACAATGAAGACATAATGGCTGCTGGATCAAAATAACTTTTTTTAAAAATGAGTAAAGGCACACGTGTTTCTTTATTCTCTGCGTTTTAAAATCTTAAATGTGGCTGCGAAACAGCAGCTGCGTAAATCTGCAGAGGTTGAAAAAATCAGTTAACCAGTTGAAAAACAAAGGGTTATTAGTTCAAAAATGGTTCAAATGGGTCTGAGCACTATGGGACTCAACTGCTGAGGTCATAAGTCCCCTAGAACTTAGAACTACTTAAACCTAACTAACCTAAGGACAACACACACATCCATGCCCGAGGCAGGATTCGAACCTGCGACCGTAGTGGTCGCGCGGTTCCAGACTGTAGCGCCAGAACCGCTCGGCCACCAGCGGCCGGCGGTTATTAGTCCTTGATCTAGGTTTTGATATTTCTAAAAAGAGCTTCTTCAAAAGAAGTGGGCCTTGTTGAATCACATGATGGTACATTAGTTTTGTTGAAGCCGAGCGGTTCGTGTCATATATAAAACTGACGAAACGAGAATTATCCCAAGTCATGGCTATAGATATCAGCCAGATTACATTCTGAAGTATGCTAAATGTGATCTGGCTGCTATCTAAAGCCATGACTTGGGATAATTCTCGTTCCGTCAGTTTTATATATGACCAGGGACTCTCGACTTCAGCTAATCTAATGTACCATCATGCGAATCAACAAGGGCCACTTCTTCTTTAGAAGATATTTTTAGAAATATCGAAACCTAGATCAAGGTTTAATAAACCTTCATTTTGCAACTGGTTGGCAGATGTTTTTCAACCTCTTCTCTGCGCTTTTGTATTACCTGTTTTAAAAAATACACTGCATATATCGTAGAAGGCCTTTCCTAAAACCCATTTGTTTCTCATGCGTAACTACTTACGTCATGTTTTTAAGTCTTGTGCTTAAGACCTTAGCATATATCTTGTATGCCGGTCCTAGTAAACTAATTCCTCTGCATTTGCTACATAGGGCTTTATACACTCCTGGAAATTGAAATAAGAACACCGTGAATTCATTGTCCCAGGAAGGGGAAACTTTATTGACACATTCCTGGGGTCAGATACATCACATGATCACACTGACAGAACCATAGGCACATAGACACAGGCAACAGAGCATGCACAATGTCGGCACTAGTACAGTGTATATCCACCTTTCGCAGCAATGCAGGCTGCTATTCTCCCATGGAGACGATCGTAGAGATGCTGGATGTAGTCCTGTGGAACGGCTTGCCATGCCATTTCCACCTGGCGCCTCAGTTGGACCAGCGTTTGTGCTGGACGTGCAGACCGCGTGAGACGACGCTTCATCCAGTCCCAAACATGCTCAATGGGGGACAGATCCGGAGATCTTGCTGGTCAGGGTAGTTGACTTACACCTTCTAGAGCACGTTGGGTGGCACGGGATACATGCGGACGTGCATTGTCCTGTTGGAACAGCAAGTTCCCTTGCCGGTCTAGGAATGGTAGAACGATGGGTTCGATGACGGTTTGGATGTACCGTGCACTATTCAGTGTCCCCTCGACGATCACCAGTGGTGTACGGCCAGTGTAGGAGATCGCTCCCCACACCATGATGCCGGGTGTTGGCCCTGTGTGCCTCGGTCGTATGCAGTCCTGATTGTGGCGCTCACCTGCACGGCGCCAAACACGCATACGACCATCATTGGCACCAAGGCAGAAGCGACTCTCATCGCTGAAGACGACACGTCTCCATTCGTCCCTCCATTTACGCCTGTCGCGACACCACTGGAGGCGGGCTGCACGATGTTGGGGCGTGAGCGGAAGACGGCCTAACGGTGTGCGGGACCGTAGCCCAGCTTCATGGAGACGGTTGCGAATGGTCCTCGCCGATACCCCAGGAGCAACAGTGTCCCTAATTTGCTGGGAAGTGGCGGTGCGGTCCCCTACGGCACTGCGTAGGATCCTACGGTCTTGGCGTGCATCCGTGCGTCGCTGCGGTCAGGTCCCAGGTCGACGGGCACGTGCACCTTCCGCCGACCACTGGCGACAACATCGATGTACTGTGGAGACCTCACGCCCCACGTGTTGAGCAATTCGGCGGTACGTCCACCCGGCCTCCCACATGCCCACTATACGCCCTCGCTCAAAGTCCGTCAACTGCACATACGGTTCACGTCTACGCTGTCGCGGCATGCTACCAGTGTTAAAGACTGCGATGGAGCTCCGTATGCCACGGCAAACTGGCTGACACTGACGGCGGCGGTGCACAAATGCTGCGCAGCTAGCGCCATTCGACGGCCAACACCGCGGTTCTTGGTGTGTCCGCTGTGCCGTGCGTGTGATCATTGCTTGTACAGCCCTCTCGCAGTGTCCGGAGCAAGTATGGTGGGTCTGACACACCGGTGTCAATGTGTTCTTTTTTCCATTTCCAGGAGTGTATATCTCTTTCCTAAGGAACTGATGTCATTCTAGTAATCTTTCAGTCTTTGGGGATACTGCGATATACGTTTAAGAGTGCAGCAGCCGTATACATACTCTGACGATGCAGTGATCCTAGCAGACAATGAAGAGAACTCAGAAAGTAGTTTACTTACTGGAACAAATAAGTGCGAAATTTGACAAGGAGATCTCAAATGGTTCAAATGGCTCTGAGCACTATGGGACTCAACTGCTGTGGTCATTAGTCCCCTAGAACTTAGAACTACTTAAACCTAACTAACCTAAGGACATCACAAACATCCATGCCCGAGGCAGGATTCGAACCTGCGACCATAGCAGTCGCACGGTTCCGGACTGTGCGCCTAGAGCCGCGAGACCACCGCGGCCGGCGGAGATCTCAACAGCAAAAACTAAGACAATCGCTTTCATGAGGAATGAGCAGATTAGAACTGAAAGAGTGGTAGATCAAAAGATTTCAGTGCAAGTAAACCACTTCAGATACATAGGATGTTAGGAGAGGTATGGCTATAGCAATGATATAGAAGTTAAACTTAGTCAGTTTAGGCGGGTATATGGAACAATCAACACAAACCTTAAAAAGAAACCTAAGTAAGATACTCAAATTAAATTCTACAAAATAGCTGCGTTCCTGATACTTTCTTTGGAAGGAAGACTTGGGTAATCAGCAAAAAGCAAGAAATCCGTACTCAAGCTCAAGAAATGACTTTGCTGAGAGAGACTAAGGATTCAAGATATTAGAGCAGAACCAAACATTTTTAGTCTAAATGGTGAAATTATAGATTATAGGGAAAATAAAACAAACATCTGGAAATAATGGAGAGTGATTGACCCTTAAAAGCTAGAAATTATGGAAGTTGATGCCTGAAGAGAAGAAGAAGTACTCTCGATGGCGACTCTATACCCTTGTGAAACACTGTTTAACTGCTCCCTGTAATGTCACAACTGTTATTTCTCCTATGACACTAACAAGCCTTTCCCTAGAACGTGAAGTGACTGAACGTTTCTTAACCGCTCACTATACCTTACTTACATTTCTGCATGTTCTACCGAGAGTAATTTGACATTATGCAACAACCGTCCTTCCGACGAACCATCCAGCTTTGCGGTTCTCAATACATTGTCCTCAAACACTAACACATCCTCTCCATTGATTCACCAGAATAGGGAGACATTTGGGTAGTGGTACTAGCATCAGGGACGTGCACTGTCATACACGGTGGGCCAGCCACTGTCCCACACTTCTGAGCCCGAGATCACCATCACACTCTCGACTGCAGACAGTCCTAGACTGCACGTCTAAGCATTAACCAGGCGACATTCCTTGAATCGTCTGGCACAACGCCCCGATTTTCTACATTTAAAACACCTCACTCCTGAATATTGAGAGCAGGGGCGCTATGGCCCACCAAATTACATTACCCGCACCTAATTGAGACTAAACTTGCATCAGTTTTCCTAGGGTTCACCTTGAATTCACTGAAGTCATTGTCAGAGTCCCCTTTCACGAATAGAAGAATCAAAATGATCCCCCAATACAGTCGTTTCGCCATTGTCAAGGACTCGAATGGAAAGTAGTCAAATAAACAGTTTTTCCTCACTCACCAAGTTGAGCTGATGTGGAACGCCAAATCAATCCATCACTCATTGTCACTGAGACTCTTCTGAGGCCAATGTAAAGGCGACGCCAAAGTCTGTTAAACTTTGCAGCTTTACACATGTGCGAAATTTTGATTCGCTCAGAATATAATTCGCTTAATAGAATGCTGTGTAAACTTTAAACTGGCTTTTTAACTTTGAGAGTGTCTTGGAATTTTAATTTGGTCAATAGTAAATTTTGTTACTGTAAAAACTCTTCGGCTTGTAGCCGCAGTGATTTTCTGGAGTTTAAACTTAAGGGACTCCGGAAAGGCTCAAAATCATGAAAAGTTCAATTTTTACTTTTTTGCGTTTTCTGAATCTGCAGACTATTACCTTTTAATAGATATATAATTTATTCAATTCCGAAGACTACAACTATTTTTAATTTTTTTTGAAATGTGTTCTACATGGGCGTGACCCACTGTGGCGCTGTTAAACTGCTGTCAAATGGTGTTATTATTAACGTCCGTGTCCATCAGGTACATTTTAGTGATGTGAGATAAAGTATGTGTGCTGGCTAACCTGTGATGGTTCAATATATATCGCTGGTTTGATTGTCGATTGTTTCATGTTTATTTACTCTGTGGTTATCTCGAAAATATTCGTAATTAATTCTGTTTCTTGAGTCTCTGTTTTGTTGAAGTATAATAATGAGTAAAAGTAAAGTTATTAGAAATCCTCTGAAGGCTTTTAAGAAAAGGAGAAATGTTGGAAAGCAAAAGGTATGTGTTATTACTGTAAACAATAAAGACGATAACCAAGTGAGTGAACCTAACCTCTCAAGTACACCTGCCCATAGCAGTCAAAGTGGGAAAGAAAATACTTCACAGAAGAAGCTTGGTTCAATGAGTGAAAACTATGAATGTTTTGTGGGCGAATCGGATGTGAATGAAATATTTAATATGTCGGTTCTCAAAGGAATTTTTTCAAACTGTGTAAGATGTATTCATTGTAGTGAAGTTGGTCTGGAACTCTCCATAATAAAGCACGTAGGACTTGCTAGTGAAATACAACTGAAATGTGATAAGTGTTCATACATGACCACCTTTTGGAACAGTGTTGCAGTAACTGCAACTGAAGAAAATGGTAGCAAAATCTACGAACACAACATTAGATTTGTTTATTCCTTGCGTTCAGTTGGTAAGGGTGCTACTGCAGGTGCAATTTTCTGTGGCATCATGAATCTTCCAAATCCCCCAACCAAGTTTACGACCTATAATAAATTATTAGGTTCTAAAGTAGAAGATGTCTGTATAGAATCTATGAAGAACGCTGTGGAAGAGGCAGTAATGGAAAATAATGGTAACAGAGATTTGACTGCAGCGTTCGATGGTACCTGGCATAAACGGGGACACACATCTCTTCAAGGTGTAGTATCTGCCACCAGTATGTATACAGGGAAAGTTTTAGATGTAGCAGTAATATCAAAGTATTGTAGATGTCCACAAAAATATAAAGGTACACATGAAAATAATTGCAAAGCTAACTATAGTGGCAGTAGTGGAGGAATGGAAGTGGCTGGTGTTGCCAGTATATTCCAGCGTTCTGAGGCGTGTGATAAAGTGTGATATGTTAATTACCTTGGTGACGGTGATTCTAAAAGTTTCAAACATGTTCAAGGACTGAAGCCCTATGGTGATGATGTTGTAGTGCAGAAATTTGAGTGTATTGGACACGTACAGAAGCGAATGGGAACAAGACTTCGGCGACTGAAAGCTTCGTACAAAAAACAAAAAGTCAGTGATGGTAAAGGGTTGGATGGGAAGGGAAGGTTAACTGACAGTGTAATTGACAAAATACAGAACTATTATGGAATGGCTATTAGGCAAAATACACAAAGTGTCGACGAAATGAAGAAGGCTGTTTGGGCTCTTTTTTTTCATACTTCTTCAACCGATGAAAATCCCCAACATAGCTTGTGTCCCAAAGAAGAAGACAGTTGGTGTAATATAACAAAGGATTGCTAACTGGTGAAGTGTACACTCATAAGCATAGTCTGCCTCATGCAATAACGGAGGTGATAAAACCTATTTTCAGAGACTTAGCAGCACCTGAACTGTTGAAAAAGTGTATTCACGGAAAAACTCAAAACCCTAATGAAAGTGTAAATAGTGTTATATGGTCGAGAATCCCCAAGACTGTATTTGTTGGACTTTCAATGATGGCAACATTGTAAGGTGCAAGGTATTTAGAAATATGGGAATGAAGATAGGTTCTAACATGGTACGAGCGATGCTTGCTTTAGACAAGGAACGCCTTCGGGCTGCAGACAGGGCTGTAAAGAGTCTAGAAATACAATCAAGAGTAAACAGGAGGAGGAACAAGAGGAAGCTGGAGGAGGAGTTTGCAGAGGATGAAGATAATCCATCCTATGGACCTGGAATGCACTAAAAGTTAATCCAATCTTTGTCGCTCGATTCCCAAAACTTATTTTCTCATACTAATTACATGTTTTCTAAGGATCTTCCAAACATATTTGTTTCAAACTTTCAGTAAATGTTACACAGTACCTTCTGCATAATTTAACACAGCCTTTTTCCAAAAAACTGTATATTTTTGATTATATAAATAAAAAATTGCAAAAAAAGTTGTGAATTTTCATTACAATTGAAAAAAAAAATCATCTTTCATAACTGAACTAAAATTTTGTAAAATCCCTGTGTTAAGTTGTAGCCCATATTCCAATAAGTAATCTGTAAAAAGTTCAACTTCCTACCTCAAATACTTCGTGAGGAAAGATGTAATTTATGATCGTTATTTTAACATTGCAAGTATAGGGCGTTCCGGAGCCCCTTAATTGAGCATTTCAAGGTTAAATGAGAAGTTTCGATTAAGTTTGGCTCCGTAATGCTTGCTTGTTTAAGTCTGTTGTGGACGGCATCAGTTAAAATTGTCATTAAGATCTTATTCATCCTTAGAGAATTTCGCCTGCAATTATGGTGTTTTAAAGAATTATGTCTTTATTGACTTATACAGCCCCTCACCACTCTACTACGTTTCTCTTGTGGTTGCAGTTAGCATGGTTTTGACTGTGCGAGTAGGGAGACACTGCGTTATGCTTAGATAGGCTGACGATGTCTTTGAGCTGGATGCAGTCGTCCACCCTGTTCCAGGGGAAGCTTCCCGGCCCGCAACGTCTGGGCGTTCACAGAGGGTGGGTTTGCTGGTAGTTGGGAGCTCCAACGTTAGGCGCGTAATGGGGCCACTTAGGTACATGGCTGTCAAGGAGGGGAAGGAAGCCAGAGTGCACTCCGTGTGTATTCCGGGGGGAGTCATTCCGGATGTGGAAGGGGTGCTTCCGGATGCTATGAAGAGTAAAGGGTGCAGCCAGCTGCTGGTGGTGGCTCATGTCGGTAGTAATGACGTGCGTTGCTTTGGATCGGAGCACATTCTGTGTGGTTTCGGGCGGCTAGCGAAAATGGTAAAGACTGCCAGTCTTGCTTTCGAGATTAAGGCGGAGTTCACTATCTGCAGCATCGTCGGTAGAACCGACTGTGGTCCTTTGGTGCAGAGCCGCGTGGTGGGTACGAATCAGAGGCTCAGGCGGTTCTGTGGCCGTGTAGGCTGCAGATTCCTTGACTTGTGAAATCCGCTTAATAGGTCAGGAGTCCACTACACACAGGACGCGGCTACACGGATGGCGGGGGCTGTGTGGAAAGGGACTGGGCGGTTTTTTTAGGTTAGAGGGTCTCAGGGAACCACAGAAGGGGCGTCCGTCAGAAGGTGGGCAGGTAAAACACAGTAAGGTAGTTGTAGAGACGATTGGTATTGTAGTTGTAAATTGTCGTAGCTGTATTGGGAAAGAACCAGAGCTCCAAGCCCTAATAGAAAGCACTGAAGCTAAAATAGTTGTAGTTGGTGATGAAGAATTTATTACTGTCGGAGGTAGTTTGCCTTGTTGTAAAATTGAAGTAGATAGTTCGTGTGAAATAGTATGGATAGAAGTTATACCTGACAATCGGACAAAACTATTAATTGGATCGTTTCACTGCCCTGACTCAGAAGGCCGGCGGAAGTGGCCGTGCGGTTAAAGGCGCTGCAGTCTGGAACCGCAGGACCGCTACGGTCGCAGGTTCGAATCCTTCCTCGGGCATGGATGTTTGTGATGTCCTTAGGTTAGTTAGGTTTAACTAGTTCTATGTTCTAGGGGACTAATGACCTCAGCAGTTGAGTCCCATAGTGCTCAGAGCCATTTGAACCTGACTCAGAAGATATAGTTTCTGAACAGTTCAAAGAAAACTTGACTCTCATATCAAATAAATACCCCGCTCATACAACTATAGTCGGTGGTGACTTCAATCTACCCTCGATATGCTGGAAAAATTATACGTTTAAAGCCGGCGGCAGGCATAAAACGTCATTCGAAATTGTACTGAATGCTTTCTCAGAAAATTATTTTGAACACTAAGTTCATGAGCCCACTCGAAGCGTAAAGGATTGCGAAAGCATACATGACCTTTTAACAACCAATAATCCTGGATAAATAATGAGTATTGTGACGAATACAATGATTAGCGACCACAGGGCAGTTGCTGCTAGGCTGAATACTGTAGCACCTACAACCATCAAAAAGAAACGCAAAGTATATATATTTAAAAAAGCTGATAAAAATGCTCTTAAAGCCTTTTTAAGAGACAATCTTCACTCCTTCCGATCTGATCATGTAAGTGTAGAAAAGTTGTGGAATGTTCTCAAAGAGATGGTATAGACAGAAATTGAGAGATATATACCACATAAATTAGTAACTGATGGTACTGATCCCCCATGGTATACAAAACAGGTAGATCCTTGTTGCGGAAGCAACGAAAAAAGCATGCCAAATTTAAAAGAACGCAAAAACCCCAAGATTGGCAAAGTTTTACAGAAGTTCGAAATATAGCGCTATCTTCAATGCGAGATGCTTCTAATAATTTCCATAACGAAATTCTGTCTCGAAATCTGGCAGAAAATCCAAAGAGATTCTGGTCATACATAAAGCACACCACGGTAAGACGCAGTGAATACTTTCACTGCGCGGTAACAAAGGTGAAGTCACTGATGACAGTGCCACTAAAGCAGAGTTATTAACCACGGTTTTCCGAAACTCCTTCACCAAAGAAGACAAAGTAAATATTCCCGAATTCCAATCAAGAACAACTGCCACGATGAGAAACATGGAAGTAGATATCCTCGGTGTAACAAAGCAGCCTAAATCACTTAATAAAGACAAGGCCTCGAATCCCGATTGTATACCAGTCAGGTTCCTCTCAGAGTATGGTGATAAAATAGCTACATATTTAGCAATTATATACAACAACACGCTCACAAAAAAACATCCGTAGCTAAAGACTGGAAAATTTGATCAAGTCACATCAATACCCAAAAAAGGGAAGTAGGAGTAATCCGCTGAATTACAGGCCTATATCACTGAAACCGATTTGCAGTAGGGTTTCTGAACATACACTGTTTTCGAACATTATGAACTACCTCGAAGAAAATGATTTATTGACACATAGTCAGCACGGATTCAGAAAATATCGTTCTTGTGAAACACAAATAATAATTGCTATGAATAGGGGATGTCAAATTGATTCCATATTTTTAGATTTCCAGAAGGCTTTCGACACCGTTCCTCACAAGCGTCTTCTAATCAAACTGCGTGCCTACGGAGTATCGCCTCAGTTGTGCGACTGGATTCGTTATTTCCTGTCAGAAAGGTCACAGTTCGTAGTAACAGACGGAAAGTCATCGAGTAAAACAGAAGCAGTATCCGGCGTTCCCCAAGGAAGTGTAATACGCCCCCTATTGTTCCTGATCTATATTAACGACATAGGAGACAATCTGAATAGCAGTCTTAGATTGTTTACAGTTGATGCTGTCATTTACAGTCTTGCAAAGTCATCAGATAATCAAAACGACTAGCAAAATGATTTAGATAAGATATCTGTATGGTGCGAAAAGTGGCAATTGACCCTGAATAAAGAAAAGTGTGAGGTTATTCACATGAGTACTAATAGAATTCGGCTAAATTTCGTTTACGCCTTAAGTAACACAAATCTGAAGGCTGTAAATTCAGCTAAATACTTAGGAATTACAATTACAAATAACCTAAATTGGAACCATCACGTAGATAACATTGTGGGTAGAGCAAACCAAAGACGGCGATTCAATGGCAGAACACTTAGAAGGTGAAACAGGTCTACTAAAGAGACTGCTTACACCACGCTTGTCCACCCTCTTATGGACTATTGCTGTGCGGTGTGGGATCCGCATCAGGTCGGACTGACGGATGACATCGAAAACGTACAGAGAATGGCAACTTGTTTTGTATTATCGCAAAATAGGGGAGACAGTGCCCCAGACATAATACGTGAGTTGCAGTGGCAATCATTAAAACAAAAGCTTTTTCGTTGCGACAGGATCTTCTCATGCAATTTCGATCACAAATTTTCTCCTCCGATTGCGAAAACATTCTGTTGGCACCCACCTACATAGGGAGAAATGATCATCACGATAAAATAAGGGAAATCAGGGCTTGCACAGAAAAATGTAAGTGCTCGTTTTTCCCGCATGCAATTCGAGAGTGTAACGGTAGAGAGACAGCTTGAAGGTGGTTCATTATAACCCCTGCCAGGCACTTTATTGTGAATAGCACAGCAATCACGTAGATGTAGCTATACATGTAGGGAAAAGTGTTTAGACTGTGGATACTGCTTTGCTGTAATTTTTCAGCTCGTAAGTTTAGGCGGTAGTAGGTCAGAGGCGAGTGTTGGGGTTTCTCGTTCAAGTAAGTCGCAAATGAATTACGAATTGGTAGTTAGATCGATGCCTACAGAAGGCAGCGAAGCTGAAATGGGCCAAAGGTTGCGTGGTGCAGTGAGTCAACCCTTGACAACAACAACTACAGATTGGAAATTATTGAATTATATGAAATAGTCATAACTTCTGAAAAGTTTCCGTTAGGATATTCAGACTGCACTGTTAGCAGCGGGGAATGATGGGAATTAGTATGCGCATTATGGTTTGCTTTAGCGACGAACGCTACTTTAGTTTGGATGGGTTCGTGAATAAGCAAAATCGGTGCATTGTGGCTACTGAGAGTCCGCATTTCGCGATCGAGAAATCTCTTCACCATCAACGGGTGACTGTGTGGTGTGCAATGTACGATATTCCTTGATGGCACGGTGACTACCGAACGAAACGTGATGGTTTTCGAAGACGATTTCTTGCCCATTATCCAAAATGACCCTGATTTCGACAAAATGTGGTTCATGCAAGACGGACCTCGATCCCATCGAAGCAGGAGAGTGTTTGTTCTCCCGGAGGAGCACTTTGGGGGCTGCACTCTGTTTCTGAGGTGCCAAGAGGCCACTGATATGAGCCTCGATTGGCCACCATATTCTCCGGATCTGAACACATGCGACTCCTTCTTGTGGGTCTATATTAAAGACAAGGCATAAAACAATAACCCCGAAACCATTGCTGAGCTGAAAGCAGCCATTCAGGAGCTAATCGACACTTCAGCGGGTAATGCAGAATTTCGCTATTCGACTGCACCGTATCATCGTCAATGATGGCAGTCATACCGAACATGTCATAACCTAAATACGGATATTTGTAGTGACGTTCACAAGTTGAATAAAGAGTGTGCAAACGGTAGTTTGTAAGTAATTTACCCTTTTTTCATATAGTTCAATAATTGTATTACTGGCCAGGCGAGTGACGCTTTCTCTGTTGGCGACATTTTGCTCTCCGGTGCTCGTGTGAATGTGGAATTATTACGAAATAGTGTTTCCCCTCACGCTCAGGGTTTTCGAATTCAGACCTAAGTGTCTGATCTAGTTTACCCAGTACCTGATTTATACAAGCTCAATACGGATTCCAATTTAAAACCACGAGTGGAAAAACTGCGAATGTTACAGTTGTAAACAGATTATTTAGTTGGATAGGTAGTACAGAATTCGTAGTGGGTTCACTTCTTGCGCAGGTAGTCCGTGTGAAGGCAACACTCCTTTGGGAATGAATAGCCATTAGAAGTGCTAAACGTTCGAGAAACTACCAATTCCATAGTATTCGATACAGCAAAAAATTGAAAATTGAAAATTTAGCCACTGATACCAATGACCAAATCTTGTACGACGTTTTGTGGTTCTCGGTGTGATTAGAAGGCCGAGCGGCTCTAGGCGCTACACTCTGGAACCGCACGTCCGCTACGGTCGCAGGTTCGAATCCTGCCTCGGGCATGGATGTGTGTGATGTCCTTAGGTTAGTTATGTTTAAGTAATGCTAAGTTCTAGGGGACTAATGACCTCAGAAGTTAAGTCCCATAGTGCTCAGAGCCATTTGAACCACTTCTTTTTGTGGTTAGAAAAACAGGCTATGGACTTGTGAATCCAGTCATGTATCCTTTAGCTCAGGGCAAATTACGAAGAGTAATTAGTGAAGTTTTACATAAACAAGAATCATTGGGTGAATTCCGTAATAGGGTGCCGGAAAATTTTGTCACGTAGGGTAATAATTGATAATATTCTTCTCGGGTGTGCAGCCGGATCATAACATCATCTTGACACAATATTTCACCGCTCCAACTGGCCGCCATCTTCAGGCAGTTCCGGCGAGATCGTGTACCAGCACTCTCACCTGAAGATGGCGGCTACTTGGACCGTTGAAATATTGTGTCAAGATGACGTTATGATCTGGCTGCACACCAGAGAAGAATATTATCAATTATTACGCCGGGACGCCGGGAAAGCCTTCGTAATCACAGGGTAAGAAATGAATCGGCTAATCAGGATTTTCATAGATGTAAGGGGCGAATGAAATACTTTCTCACTATATAGATGATATTACAATAGCAATTTGAGCATTGCGACTAGAATGTGCGGAGTCAGATAGTCAGTGACGTTCTAGAAGGAATGTGCCTGGGACAACGATTTCGTATTTTGTTTGTTACAAAACATGAAAGTTATCAAGATTTAGATTAAATGGTGTCGAATATTGAAACCATTAGATTTAGTTATGAGAAACGTAGCGAGAAGGAGGATACGGGCGGGTTACTGAATGGCTCTGAAGTTTCACAACCACGGATGGCAAGGAGGGGTGACAATGAGCAAAGACTATGCTATAGGTGTAACAGGTATGGTAACTTGGTGCAATATTGTAGGAAGCTAAGAGAAAGGAGTCGAAAAAGGTGATGCCAGAAGTATGGAGCTCAGGCAAACAACGTGGATAGGCTATTCAGGGAAGCCAAGATGGTTAAAGAAGTACACCGTGTGTTTCTGCCATTTATGTGTGGTTGCCTTAACCATGAACTAGTTTGTTAATTGATTCTGAGAGTAATGTGCCACTGTTAGATTTTAAATGGTATAAGAGGTTACGGTATGTTTGTAAATTGGTTAGATAAGTAATAATACTGTGGTTTTCAGATCTATACATGGTGAAAGGTCGTTCGCAGGTAGCAAACTCGGAATTAGGGCCGGCCAGAGTGGCCGAGCAGTTCTAGGCGCTACAGTCTGGAACCGCGGGACCGCTACGGTCGCAGGTTCGAATCCTGCCTCGGGCATGGATGTGTGTGATGTTCTTAGGTTAGTTTGGTTTAAGTAGTTCTCGGTGACTGATGACCTCAGAATTTAAGTCACATAGTGCTCAGAGCCATTTGAAGCATTTATTTTCAGAATTAGGCTTGGCATCCAGGGGTTTACGTAACCTACGAATTTTATGGTTGTGAAGGGATATTCCACGCCAGGTTTGTTAGCATGTAGTCTTCTTCAAAATACAAGGTGCATCCTTATTTACAGAGAGAAGAGTTTTTTATTTAGCTTTCATCCATGAAAAATATTTAAAGTTTATAAGCATGGTTCAAGTGGGCAAATAAATAGTGTGAAGAGAGAAGAATTATTGTTCAAGACTAGGCATCTGGAGAAGCATCAGAGTGAGGCGTTGTTGAAGGTTGTTGAGGTTCTGACAGATAGGTTGGGAGTAACAAACAATAATATAAGATCCAGCTTGCTAATGAAGTTCCAGTAAGGGAGTCGCCGTGCAGGCTATCCCCACTCAAAATGCTTGACTTAACAAAAATAGCCGATCAGCAATTGTCCGAAGGAGTCATAAGACCGTATGTTTCCCCATACAAATCCTCGATTTTCTTGGCTAAATAGCCTGGGGGTATAGGTTATCGACCTGTTGTAGATTATCTCTCACGAAATAAAAAGGTCGTAGTCATCTTCCTCAAAATACAAGGTGCATCCTTATTTACAGAGAGAAGAGTTTTTTATTTAGCTTTCATCCCTGAAAAATATTTAAATTTATGAATAGGAAAAAGAATCCTGTAATGTTTGAATACTCCATTAGTAGTGTAGCGCTTCACACAGTCACGTCGTTTAAATATGTGGGCGTAACTTGCAGAGCGATATGAAGTGGGACAAGCATGTAATGGCAGTTGTGGGAAAGGTGGATAGTCGTCTTCGGTTCATTGGTAGAATTTTGAGAAGATGTGGTTCATCTGTAAAGGAGACCGCTTATAAAACACTAATACGACCTATTCTTGAGTACTGCTCGAGCGTTTGGAACCCCTAACAGGTCGGATTGAGGGAGGGCATAGAAGCAATTCAGAGGCGGGCTGCTAGATTTGTTACTGGTATGTTTGATCATCACGCGAGTGTTACGGAAATGCTTCAGGAACTCGGGTGGGAGTCTCTAGACGAAAGGAGGCGTTCTTTTCGTGAATCGCTGCTGAGGAAATTTAGAGAACCAGCATTTGAGTCTGACTGCAGTACAATTTTACTGCCGCCAACTTACATTTCGGGGAAAGACTACAAAGATAAGATAAGAGAGATTGGGGTTCGTACAGAGGCATATAGGCAGTCATTTTTCCCTCGTACTGTTTGGAACAGGAAGAGAAGATGCTAGTTGTGGCACGAGGTACCCTCCGCCACGCACCGGATTTCGGAGTATGTATGTAGATGAAGATGTAGTGAAATCAGTTCCTTTATCTGATATTCGTAATTGTTTCTCTTGGTTCAGGGCAACAAAATATTTTACCATCCTGGGGATATATCAGAAATATCATCAGGTGCTTTTGGCGGATGGATCTAAGGTGCTAACAGCTTTCAGTAAGGGCTGAAACCTGTTCGAGTACAATCGACTCTATTTCGCGTTTGTAACAGGTGCCGTAGTGCTGTCTAGCTAGATTGTGGGATTCTGTCCTGAGTGATCTGAAATTTAACTGTGTTTATAATTATTTGTACGACGTTGTTATTTACAGTCGTTCCTTTGACGAACACTTGGATCATATTCAACAAGTCCTGAGGCACTTTCGTGATTCAGGTTTAGGGAATTTGGCTCTCAAGGAGATCTCGTTCCTGGGGCATATTCTGTCAGCTACAGGTATCAGGATAAACCTAATCGTATCCGGGCAATCCATTCCTTCCCGCCACCTACGAATAGAAAGGCATTAACAAAGTTTATTGATATGGCTTTTTTTTTTTTTAGAAAATTCAGACCTTAGTTCGTCCGTGTAGCTGAACCGTTGAATCAACAAAGATGAAAGGGTGCTTTATTTAAATGGACAGAATCAACAGGCAGCGTTTGTAGCGCTGGAAAACGCCCTAGCGAGTGAGTCAGTTTCGCTGTCCGACGCCTGGAATTCAGAAACAGCGGCCGTAATGATGCAGCAAAAGCAGGGAGAAAGGTGACCTTTAGCTTACGCCTCGAGATCATGTCTGCAGTCGAGATCAAATGGTCTGTATATGAGCCCTAGGTGCTTGTTTGGACTTGCAAGGTTCACGTTTTAATTGGAATGTAAGTATTTTAAATTAGAAACCGATAATCAGGCGCTTCCTGGGTATTAGCGTGTCCCAGAAGAACAAGGAGGATCACCCGATGGGCCTAGGGAATTTCGACTTTTAGGTTTCAGTTGGAGCATGTTAAAGGCACGAAAAATACTATCGTTGATCAGCTTAGTCGTATGTTCCAAGAGCAAGAGGAAAACGAAGAACCTGAGATGATGAGTAACATGCACGTGTTAGAAGACGAACTATAAGTCTCGATGACAGAGAAATTCGAGAGCTCTTTATGAATTTGCAATAAAAGCATTAAAATGATGGTAGGCTGAGTGAAACAAAGTGACGGACTAAACAAGGTAGGGAGGTACCGGAGATGCACTTAGGAAGGCGTCTATGTTTTATAGAGATAATAAAGATATGTTTACCCTCGGAGCTTATACTGTCAGTGCTTAAATACTTTCATAGCTCCAAATGTGGTGGACATTTGGCGTTACATAAGACTTTGAACAAAATAAAAGAACATCTGATTTGGGACACCTTGTATCGTGATGTCATGAAGTTGATCGATGGGTATCGAACAAGTTCGCAAAGCCAAATAAATATTCTCGTACCAGAGCACTTAGCTGTAATCGGGCCTAACATCACTAGATGAAATTTTCACTGACTATTCGTGACCTCTGCCTCGTTCCAGACAAGGAGCTCGCTACGAGTTGGTTGTCTTTGATGCCTTCACCAGGTTTACTTCGTCTGTTGCAACGAGGTATACTAAGGCTGCTGTAACCACGAAATATCTAAGTAAGATATTTGCTACCTTCGTTGCTCGTAACTCTTGTTAGTGATAATGCGTCAGCTTTTGTATCCACGGCGTTTAAAAGATTTTGTTTCGGGAGGTCAATCTCATGCATCACTACCATACCATATCAGTCACAGCCTTCGTTCGCTGAAAAACTAAACGGGAACCTGAAGTCAGACTCGATTGTATACAGGGTGGAGAAAAATTGTTTCACGAAATTTTCATCCTGAATAGCTGATGCCCATAGGAACCAAAATTAACAATGTTGCGTAGGTCGACAACTTACCATTTTTAATCTATGGAAACTTGATTTCACGCGCTCCAATTGGCCGCGGGACTGCCCTGTTGCCGTTCGTCGGCTAACGGGCAGCACTATGGTTGTCAGTTCAAATGAACACTTCGACGGCCTGGTAGTTGGCAGATGTGCTAGTAGGACATGGCCCCCGCGATCACCAGACCTCACGCCATCGGAACTTTTCCTCTGGTGATTATTCCAGGTTCTAGTTCACCCATGCGGACGCGAACCACCTAGAAACGAAGAATTAATGAATCTCATTCAACATGCCACCAATCACATCAGGGAAACGCCAGCAATGTTTGAAAGATTTCCTTAAAACACCGTAGCACGTTACCAAGCTTGTGTCGCGTCAGACGGTCGCCAGTTCGAGCACCTGCTTCAAGTAAACAATGCCCTACCTACAAAAAAAGGTCCTTTTCAGGGGCGACACAGTTTGTAATAGACTTTCTGTACACGAACTAACAGCTGTTGACGAGTTTGTTCCCGGTACGTCTTATCATGAAACTGCAATGGATGTGTCGGGACTCCTGCGGATTCGGCTACCACCGACCGAGCCTTGGATACCTCGCGATCTCCGTCAGGCAAAGCATTCGCGGTCATGCGTTGTGCAGAGTATCCGGAAAAAGGGCAATCCCGCGGCCAATCGGAGAGCGTGGCGCCAGGTTTCCGTTGTTTAAGAGTGGAGCCAAGTTTCCGTAGTTTAAAAAAATGGTGCGTTGTCGACCTACACAACATTAGTATTTCTGGTTCCTACTGGCATCAGCTATGCAGGGTTAAAATTTCGTCACACAATTTTTCTGCAACCTCTATAATGGTAACTCGCAAATGAGATGGAATTAGACTGTTCACTGCGTTAATTTTGGGTTCAATATGGCAGTACATGTGAGTCATAGCACATCACGTGCTAAATTGAAGTTCACCTGTTCTGTCAACTCTCCACTATCTAAAGTGTGGTCGATAAATTATCTGCTACCGGAGGATAATAATCCCGATGACATCCGAAGGGATTAGGAAGCTGAGAGGAATAGCATTTCCATCGCTCACAGAAGGGAGCCTGGTGTCCGGTTACACTCAGAATAAGTGAGCAGATGTATATGAAAAAAAAAAAAAAACGAAAATGGGCTAAAGTAAAGGGCAACTGAAGGTATCGCGGAAAATGTTACTGCGGTTCCTGCCTCCCTGTGAGGTGATTAAACAGTTATCGTCAAGGTGTTATTTGATCGAAGACCGTACTTCCAGTAATCAAATGTGAGCTCCTTGAGCCAGTTCAAGGTGTCCGGGAATCATTGTGATGGGAGGGTGGTGTGAAATTGTCCATTAGTTCTTAGGCGCTTTGGTTTGCTTTAAGGGGAGGTGGATTTGGTTGTGGCATGGCAGTACGATTTATCTTGGCACGAATATCCTCTTTGTCCCATATATCGAAAGCGGCCAAACTCTTCGGTTGCTCACGGGGGGTATGTTTGAGGGAAGTGGAAGCTCAGGAGGGTTCGCTTCGTGAGCGACAAGCAGAGAAAAACAGGACTGCATGGTGTTGCTTGAGACGATGTGACTCTCTGGTGCTCTCATGCTACGGGTTTAAGTGGCGAAAGGATGGGGCACGTCTGTGTTTCCATTGTGTTTTGAAGCGCGTCGTGGAGTGTGGGTTCGCTGGCCAGGGGCATAGCGGACGGAAACCTCTGCTGCACAGTTTGGGAGGAGCCATGACTGTTGTGATACGGTAGTGCCGCTCTCCTAGACTGTGAACAGCCGGGATCCGGCTTGATTTGTCAGCTTGCAGCGAATATTTCCTTTGTTTAATTGTGGGGCTCTTACAATTTCCTAACGAAGGTATTACGATTGTTGGGAAGCCTTATAACACCTTTGTTGTCTGTCACAATGAAGTCATTTTAATTTATTTTATTTTATTTTTTATTTTTTTTTTTTAATTTTATATTATAAAAAGGAAGATAGTCCGGGAGCGAGTTGAGCGCAGTAATCCGGGCTGTGATACAACTTTTCCTGATACTTATGCAGTAATTAAAGTATACTGAGCGTAGGCAAGCTGGGTAACTGAGGTTGTCACAGGTTACCTGAGTGTGTCAGACACTGGACGAATCAACTGATAAATGTAAACTGTTATTTGAGTCGTTTTCGTAGTCCTCACGATAGGTACTGAAGCCCAAGTAGTTAGAACTGTTTCATTTGTGAAAATCTGAAGGGGTTCCTTGTATTCTGTTTGTGTTTATTTGTTCTGACCCCTGTGCTTCTATTTCTTTCGTGTGTTCCCGGTAGTTTAATAATTGTCATTTCCGTCGTTCCCTAGTTTAGTTGCTTAAGAATTCGTGGAAGAATGTTCCGTCCATGCAGCTAATTGAAGGCAGTTAGTTTATTGCCACACGCGTTTCGCTTCTTTTATTTGTGAAGCATCTTCACTGGTCTGAAATACGTGTTTTTTTTTATACATGTAATAAATATACACTCCTGGAAATGGA